>NC_060145.1:387236178-392036178 GCF_021461385.2 Schistocerca piceifrons
TGAAATAACATAGCTCAGTGAAACTTGGACGATACGTAGAAAGAAGTGCTACAGTACAACACAGAGGGTAACAAAGAAATAAGCAACGAAACGAACAGAAATGGCAGTTCTGTTGAAGTACACTTACGTCACCGCGATGATGGAACATGGTTTTTAATAGCATATGTGATCACGACATAACGAATGATCTGCCCGTTCCCCCCGACTTAAATCTCATCGAGCACGTGTGGAGATGCGTAGGGGAGATTCACTTGAGCACGTCCACATCCATCGACCATTCAGCAGTCGTCAACCGTGTTAGTGAAGGAATGGAACGCCATACAACAGTTCTTACAAACTTAGTACCCATAATGGGAGCACGTTGCAGAGCTTGCATTGCCTTACGTGGTGATAACCCATCTGTTGTAATGCCCAGGGGACCATGATAAATCAGTGACATCAGCGTAATTACTGTCTTTCAGTAAGTGTCATTTGTTCGTCTGTATGCGTATACGTAACTTACTTTTGGTACCATACTGTAGTGGTTATTTCCATGTATGCACCATGTTTCATCGTGGTATGTTGCGCCAGAGTGACATCGTGCGAAGTTACTTTTGGGCAAAAGTTTTGCAGACCGGCGTATTTTTTCCTACCGATAATATCCCTGCAGTAAATTCGCTTTTTCCATGGTGTGTGTGAAATCGAAAATTTCAACTTCCGTTTTACTTTCATACCAATTTACTTGTTTGTACGTTGTTTTTGTATAAAACTTAAAAGAACGTCTCCCTTGAAGCATCCTGGACGCAGAACTGTTTCGAGCATACAACTTAGCCTGCCTGCAGGCTCCTGTCGTTAATACTCTCTATCACGTTGTAGGTAAGTTTTCGTCAGTGCATGGTAAAGCACTGCTTACGTATCTCTTGTTACGATCCCTGCTTTTATTTCATCATTTTGGAAGATGTCAAACACCCATAAGAAAGCGCGTGCCGCAATTATTTTAGCTATAGCTGGTAAACAACAGAAAACAACGAAACAGGGATAATAGAATAGTTGAAAAAGCTACTTTGTTAATTTACTGACCAAAATCTTAACCACGCAAACAAAAGATGTCATTCGATTTTCGTATGAGTCTTCACTGTTGCAACAAATTATTAATGCTGATACGACGTAAAACGGAAGAGCGAAATTCGTCAATAGAAGAGGCAACGCAGTCGAAGAGATTACAATGCCACAGAGAATCTCGATTGATCACTGTGAAGTGATAAACAAAACGGCCCTTTTAAAACGGTTTTATGTTAAGACTACTGCAAAAATTGAGGCTGAGACATGTTATGCTCATAGACGAACTGATAACATAGTGCACATTAGCCCTGCGTGACTGCTTCATGAAGCTCTGCCAACACGCGAATGGCGAATAATGTAAAACCACCAATGCTCGACCCTCGCCCGCTCAGCATGCATTGAGAATATTTTTAGGGCCATCAGTACTGCTCATCAACATTTGTGCTATTGACAATACGCGCTCTCACGCGGGTCAATATAATGACGGATTGATATTATTGAACGTGTGAGGCCCACTTTTCTTACGTGTAAAGCGAAGCAATGATGGCCGTTTCGAGATACAATGGGAAATAGACACGCTCTGTCGACAGTTTAAGTGACTGAGCTGCTAATATAACCACAACCGCGTGATAGGCATTGTATCCGAGGAGACAGCGGTCAACATCTTGCGGCAGAACTATTTATCATGCCCACGTTGTTCACAGCGATTAAAACTAACCGAGCAAACTCGAGAGAAATCAGGGCGGAAAGCAACCTGTAGTTTCTCGCTTTCATTGGTTATGTGAAACTATCGTCACACTGGCTTCAGCGAGGCCCACGAGAAAGACAGGCCGCGGCGCGTACGTCACGAAGGTAGACCTGAGCTCGATCGCGCAACTCGGCAGACAAAATGCGTTTCTAAACCTGTAAACTCGCAACTCGGTGTTTATGTACTATTGAGAATTGCTTCTTCTGGAATCTGCCATTATAAAGGCTTACTGTGGTGTCACCGCCAGACACCACACTTGCTAGGTGGTAGATTAAATCGGCCGCGGTCCATTTAGTACATGTCGGACCCGCGTGTCGCCACTGTGTGATCGCAGACCTAGCGCCACCACAAGGCAAGTCTCGAGATACGATATAGCACTCGCCCCAGTTGTACGACGAGATTGCTAGCGACCATACGGACGAAGCTTTCCTCTCATTTGCCGAGAGACAGTTAGAATAGCCTTCTGCTAAGTCCATGGCTACGACCTAGCAAGGCGCCAATTGTAACAGTGCATGTATGTTACGAGTCGCATTAGTATAGCCCAGAGAGATGTATCACAAGGATCAGTAAAGTTAAGTATAAAGCGGCTCCGTACTTTTCTTGCTACCATTCAATAGTTATCCTGTTCCAGACCTGACGCCAGTCGGCGTGTGTGTACGCGTGCCTTTCTTTCGGCTACTACCGTGTGGCGTAACAGTCTTGTTACGTCACTACACTTACTATCACTACCCGTACAACAAAATTTAAAATCAGTTCTCGACATTAATTGTATAACGGCTTGTTTGTAGCATTTAGTCTCTTCTGTGTAACAGTCCACATTTCATACAAGATGTGGTGCCTTGTGCAACTGACAATCATTTCGACATGGTTTTGATTTTATTGTACTGCAGTACAGCCGTAACAAACTATGAGTAGGCCTATGCACGTTCTATGATTGTAGGACTAATAACAGTAAGATTACTTAGTAGTGGATTCCAGTAGCAGATGCAATTATCGTTTGTACACACGCACCCAGTAACGAGTTAACAGGTGTAGAAACACAGTTTGCTGAGTTGAACGAGCTCAGGTCTACCTTCGTGACGTA
This sequence comes from Schistocerca piceifrons, assembly GCF_021461385.2. Lineage (NCBI taxonomy): Eukaryota > Metazoa > Arthropoda > Insecta > Orthoptera > Acrididae > Schistocerca > Schistocerca piceifrons. The sequence continues at coordinate 387,239,052 of NC_060145.1, forward strand.
CACTCCGCGGCCTTTCTTCTCGGGCTTCAGGAGCTGACACGTTACACGTTGCAGGCCACACAGGCACGGCACATATAAATAACGTATATTGTTTAAAAGTAAGGAAACTTTTGTGTACATACCTCCACAGATTGCTAGTTGCAGGCAGCTGCGCTGTCCAAAAGAGGGTGGATACCACTCCTGTCAGTCACTGGAATTTTGTGAATGAGGAGCTGGAAGTGATAAGTTCCGTAACACAATCTTCGAGAATACCTTCATTATTCCAAGCTTCAATTACTCGCTTCGTATGCATCACAGCAGCCCTCCCAGTAATTCTTTTGTTTTCGCGAGCAACATATCCTTTCACTTGCGCTCTCCACCCTGATCCAGAGCTCTATCTCGATGCACAACGATCGCCTGTGGTCCCACAGTTTCGTTTCCTGGGTCTTCTTTTCGACAAGCTCACTTGGCTGCCCCATATCAGACTTCGGAAGGTAGTATGTGTCCGTAAACTCAATGTCCTTCGCTTCCTTGCCCACTCCTCTCGGGGTTCGGACCGCTCCCTCCTTCTCCGTCTTTATCGTGCTCTAGTTCTGTCTCGCTTGGACTACGATTGTCAAGTTTATGGTTCGGCTGCTCCTTCCACACTGCACGTACTGGATCCAGTCCACCATCGTGGTATCCGTTTTGCCACCGGTGCCTTCCCTACTAGCCCTGTTGATAGTCTCCTGGTTGAAGCTGGGATCTCCCCCCCCCCCCCCCCTCCTCTTTTCTGTTCGTCGGTCCCAGCGTCTGGTGCCTTATGCACTCGCTGTCCGTTCCTCTCCCACTCATCCTCCCTATTCTATCCTGTTCCAAGACCATGGACGTCGCCCACCTGATTCCCGCCCTCGGGCGGGTTTACTAGTTGGGCTCCGCCTTGCATCTCTTCGCCGTGATTTTCAGCTTCCTTCTTTGTCTTGTCTTCCTCGCTCCCTCCCCTCCACCCCCCCCCCCCCCCCCCTGGTTGGTTCCTTGGCCTCGAATTCGGATGGATCTCCGCCGAGGTCCGAAAGATTCCATCCCCCCGATGGTGTTCCGTTTCTTTTTCTGCCGAATTTTATGGGAGTTTCGGGATGCTGTTGTTTTTTACACTGATGGCTCTAAATCTGCTGATCATGTGGGGTATGCCTTCACGTCCTCTGTTGGAACGGAAAATCATCTGCTGCCACCTACATGTGGGGTGTTTACTGCGGAAATGATGGCAATTTCCCAGTCCCTTACCTTTATTAAACAGTCCCAACACAACCGCGTTTTGTTATGTACGGACTCAATGAGTGGCCTTCTGGCTACTGACCTGTGTTTTTTGCCCCATCCCTTGGTCTCAGCCATCCATGACCATCTCGCTGATACTCGCCATGCTGCTTGTTCCGTTGACTTCCTTTGGGTCCCTGACCATGTGGGTATCCCGGGTAATGAGCTCGCTGATCGTTTGGCTGGGGGAGCAGTCACTTACCCCCCGTTTTCTGTAACCCCTCCTGCAGCGGATTTACGGCTTCACATCAAATCCCACTTCGCACAATCATGGTCCAACTCTTGGGAGGCTACTCCCCTGTCTAATAAACTTCGTGCGATTAAGGTGACACCAGGCCCGTGGCGTTCTTCCTTTCGTCTCTCCCGAAAGGACTCAACCACACTGTGTCGTCTCCTCATTGGCCATACCAGGCTGACCCATGGTTTTCTTTTGCGTGATGAGCCACGCCCACTGATCCCGGATGGTCGCCCTGGTTATCGGTTTCCTCCGGGAAGGTGGTTTTTGTTCTCAGTTTCAAGGTTTTTAATCTCTCTCTGGTGTTGAGGCTGGGCGGTGAGTGTTGGGGTATCTCCCACTGTAAGCCGTGTTTGGAGATTCCCGACTCACCTCCCTCACAGAGATCCTCTTTTCTTCCCCTTTTACTCTGTTTTTATCTTTTTTTTTAGGATTGGTTAGTCTCCTTTTCCCATACGTACGTCTACATTCTAGTGGTTGCACCTTTTAAGTCGCAGGTAGTCTTGCCGCTGCTGCTTCAGCATAGCGGTGGGTTGTCTCTCTTGCTGACTTACCTAATTTTGTTTTTCCCATTGGCAACATGACTGCCCTTTTACATTTTTTCCCTTTTATTTTTCTGATTTTTCTGAGACGTCACACTATCGGAATGGACCACATTTGAAACAAGGGACTGATGACCTTGCTGTTTGGTCCCTTAAACCCCAACCAACCAACCAACCAATCAGTCACTTGCGCTCAAGTAAGTTGAATAGCGTAAAAGGGCAGTGATACGGTGGTAGTCTTACGACAATGTCCATATTTATAAACTACCTCGTCGATAACATAAGTTGGAAACTGTAGCTTGTGATAGTGACAAGTTTTAATAATTCTACTTTTTTCAATGAATCGTCCTCAGTAACCACTGAATAATGTCTTCCTATGGAGAGGACAAAGGTGGAGTCTTAAGCCTTTAAAACTGACTGGTATGGGGCATTGACGATAATAATTACTGGCCGATGTTTTAAACTTGGTAACAACGTATTTTGGAACCAATTTTAAAAAATGTTTCGTGATCAGTTTCTGCATGGTACTTCGATGTTTTCTTATATCTGAAAAAGCAGTTGACAGCCGGGAATAAATCCTTGGTAGGTACCAACATGCAGCAGAATAATTCTACCACTTTTCCCCCTGCTTCCCTCCTTCATTCTCGTATTTCTATTAACTGATACGAAGCACTGTCGTTTCGCTAACCTTAAACGCGGCTGTTGTCCGCGCGACTACTGAGGAAACCGGTAAGAGAGGGTCCCCATTTTCCGCTTCCCTCTCAAACGATTCCCGCACATTGCACACGAGTTGTCGCCATTGCCATTTAAACGCAGTTCCTTGACCGTCTTTCTTTTCTGATGTTTGCTTCCCGGATCCTGGGTCTGCCCCTTTCCTTTTGGATTTCATCAGAGGTGATAAACCACACAAAAACACACGCACGATGATAACTGGATCGCATGTTTAAAGATCTCTTTAGAATGCGTCCCTTTCCGTACTGTTTATTGTGCAGTAGTGACAGGAAGTCAGACATCGGTATGTAAAAACGTTACCTTTTACATGTTTGGTTGATACAGTTCCTAATTGCTTAGTTTCTACTGTATCTCACAGTTGGACAACAACGAAATGTAATGCGTAAATCATAAGTGAAATGAAGCAGAAGAAATTTCCGTTGATCAAATGAATTTTGGGAAGATACGTCAGTACGTTTTTACTTTTTTTTTGTAATTTTGGAACATTATTACTCATAAATCTGAGACATCCGGTGTAATAGGCTATGTGGGCGCAGAATGTGAAGTATTCTCTTTCAGGTTCTTGTGACACTCCATGGACGAGACTGTCACAAGGTTGGTCAAGGAACAAAATACGAATCTTTTGCCGTCACATTCACACAGCTGCTATAGTAGTAGATCTCACAAGAGGAGCATTTTCTTCATACTTAATGGATTTGAAAGCCGCTGCCCAGACATAATTTCCTAAATACGTACGACACAAATGTCAAAGATATACTACAAAATCCCCTTTGGAGATTAGAATATTTCCGATCGCTTTTCAGTACAAAGCATGTAGCACTCATGAATAGTCGCCAGTGGCATTTCCCTGTGTGGGAACTGTATAGTTGCAGGTCAGAGTTTTGCTATCGGCAGAATTTGCCATATGTGCTGACAAATAGAAATGTTAATTAACAAATACTGAATCATAATTATTTTTATTTTTAATTATTGGTCGAATTAAAATTAAATTATACACATCAGTAACACTGTCCAATCTTTAGTAATGTTTTATTTCCTATTTGAGGTTTGGATTTTTGCACCAGAATATTAGTTTATTATGGATAGTGACATGGGTCACAACTTGACAAGAAGAAGGGACCGGTTGGTAGGACATGTTCTGAGGCATCAAGGGATCTCAAATATAGCATTGGAGGGCAGCGTGGAGGGTAAAAATCGTAGAGGGAGACCAAGAGATGAATACACTAAGCATATTCAGGAGGATTTAGGCTGCAGTAGGTACTGGGAGATGAATAAGGTTGCACATGATAGAGCAGCATGGAGAGCTGCATCAAACCAGTCTCAGGACTGAAGACAACAGTCACATTTTCATGCAGTTAATAATTAAAAATATTTTATATTTATTAAAAATGATTCAATATTTGTTAATGAACTTTTTAATAACATATTTAAATAAATGTAAAACAAATTGCTATTATAGCAATATTAGTACTAGTACTAGTTTAGTACTGTATACTGTAGTACTGCGTAAGGTATTTTCAAATTCTTAAATATTTTTAGGCCATAAGACCCAATTAAAACCCGCTATTTACATACTTTTTGACTGAAAGTATTAGGCATACTGAATTAACTGTATTAAGCATTAACTTTGAGATATTGTTTTTATTTAATGAACCCTGAGCCTTATTCAAAGTAAGCTTAAATTAGCTACTTCACTTATTAATCTAAGTGCTATTACTGTGCGACAGCAATATTTTGTTTTATTTTTTAATGATAGTTTAGGATTTATTTAAATATTATTTGTCTTTTCAGAGCTATTTATTAACTGCATTAACTGTTCGAAACTGAAAATTTAACAGTATGTATGTATTTAATTCTCTGTTTTATAAAGTTTTTAATATTGCTCTAAATGCCATTATTGGAGCTAGAGTGACTTTAGAAAGGTGCAAATGTCGACTGTCTGACTGGATTACTGAATATGAAGTCGTGGATGACGGGTCGGATATCCAATTCATCCAAAACATTCGGTGCGCATGAAGAAAAATGTTCAAATGTGTGTGAAATCTTATGGGACTTAACTGCTAAGGTCATCAGTCCCTAAGCTTACACACTACTTAACCTAAATAATCCTAAGGACAAAACACACACACACACACACACACACACACACACACACACACACACACACACACACACACACACACACACACACACATGCCCGAGGAAGGACTCGAACCTCCGCCGGGACCAGCCGCACAGTCTATGACTGCAGCGCCCAAGACCGCTCGGCTAATCCCGCGCGGCGGCATGAAGAACAGCAAGTTGTTCAATCGCTTCTGTCCCATTATTCATCTGAGATAACATTTCTCCAACTGCAGGATCCGCCCCCGGTAGCTGAGTGGTCAGCGTCACAGGATGTCAATGCTAAGTGCCCGGGTTCGATTCCCGGCTGGGTCGGAGATTTTCTCCGCTCAGGGACTGGGTGTTGTGTTGTCCTAATCATCGTCCTTTCATCCCCATCGACGCGCAAGTCGCCGAAGTGGCGTCAAATCTAAAGACTTGCACCAGGCGAGCGGTCTACCCGACGGGAGGCCCTCGTCACACGCCATCATCATCCAACTGCAGGCTCTTGTGTAATGTACTTTCTTACATCTCGCATGTTTTTTAAGACCAGTTATTCTTTATTAACGATATGGGCTAACATATTCAAGTGTAAGCGCAGTCTCTCAAAGTCTAAATCATTTTCTAAAAACTCGGTTGATTTTTCCAAATTTGTTTCACCTCTGTTTACCAAAAGCAAGCACTCTTGTTCAGCTGCAATGATGTGTGTGAGTCAGTTGAAGCAAACCGCTCAGTAATGCAACATTGCACCGTTTCATAAACTTCAATGTAAATAGCTTTGTAGTATTCCTTTGGGGGTTTCGAAAGTATGCGGTGAACTGGCTTCGTTGTTTTCATACTTCTTTGGTATACGTCAAGTCTGAGGAAGTGAAGGATCATCAACTTGTGAAGGTTTTTCTTTTAAAAAAAATTCCCAAAAGTGTTCAAAACTATCACGCCTTCCATTCAATATACAAATCAACCCCTCCTATATTTTTTCTGGATCAGCAACACTTACGAGTAGATGAGGGTATTGAATTTTTTCATTGACATCCTGTTGTGGGTTCATTGCATGGCAATAAAGACGTAAAAAGAAGTAATCCTTGATTGTAACATTGACTCAAGGTGGCCTGCACATTTGTAACCTGCCTCTGTTTTGTCCTCTGCAGAAAATGTTTCAAAAAACTCTAGAAGTTTTTCAATATTCTCAAGACACTAGAAGCTCGTATAGTCCATCGAGTCGGGCAAAGGGGTAGTGAACCAGCTTGGTCGTTGGCGCTCTCAGCGTATGCGTCTGAAAAGCCCCACCCTTTCGTTGGATTCCCTTACGGTGCTTATTAAGTCCTTGGCTAAAGCCATAATATCCCTCATAGACGTAAGATGGCGGAGACTGTCTACAACTGCCAAGTCTAAACTGTGAGCAGTGCAGTGCACATAACGTGCTTTTGGTTGTATATCCAAAACTAACTTTTTCTAGTCCTTTCAACTTATCTATCATGTTCGAGGCACCATCATAGCACTGCCCTCTTAAGTTATCCATTGACAAAGTCGAGCAAAAACGTCTTTTTAAATACTAAACAGTTTGTGGTTCAGTGTTGGAGGGTCTCGTATAAGACAAAGTCTTCGTTGATGATTAAGGAATCATCGACAGTACGAATACAAAATGACAGTTGTTCGTGAATCGAAGACTCACTTGTATCGTCAACCATAGTAAAAATGTTCAGTCTTCTTGATTGAAGGCAATACCTCCCTCAACACAGATTTTTCTAGTAGATCAATGATCTCGTTCTGAATATCGTGGGACGCTCACTTACACCCCAAACCCTCTAACGAACCTTTAAACTCAGGTACGTCATTATTTGTGAGTTCCAAGAATTGAAAAAAAAATTAGTTTACATCTTCATGCCTTCTAATTGGCATAGAAATTGCACTGCAGTAAAAATTGTGTAAAGAGCTAAACGGCCTTTCGTTATATCACTATCTAACTGTTCATTCAATTGGGAGGCCGCACTTCGGTTAGTGATAGAATTTAGTTTCAGATCACCTTCTTTACGCGTAAACGTATTTTCATGAAGACGGAATTTTTCCAAAACCTTTTTCCAGTTAGAAAACCTTACGGAAGTAAATGCATATTCTTTTTTGAAGAAATTGTAATAGATCTTTAGCATCTGCCTCTTTGCAGGTTCTCCAAAAAAACTTTTTCGGTAGATGCTTCATATTCTAGCCATGCATATTTGATCACCGAAGACTTCTGAAATGGTCTTCCCTTACCGGATTGCCCAGGTTTCCGCTGTGGAACGGTTCTCGCCTGAAGACGACGAAGGAATTGACGACACAATAATTGTTGGAGGTTGACTAGCAGTATCATCAACTTCCAAGCCCGCCTTTTTGGTAACAAATTTATCCATTGCAAACTTAATTCACAATACACTAAGAGACTAATATTTTATATCCATATAAAACAGTCCACTAGACACTAAAGTCAGGGTGGGCTTTATATGGCCGCGGCATCGTAATGTCTCGAAGCGTCAAGGCAACGCGATGTGGAGGGTTCCAGGCGCTTCTGCTCCAGTCCTTTTGATGTCGGCGCGGCCGCAGCGCTGGCCCGCCGGCGCCAGACTTCACCCAAAGGTTCGTGCACCGGGACAAATTCTAAGTATGCCCGCAGCACTGTAACATTATCATGATTCACACCACTCGTCTTCAGTTAACCTGCTTACTACCGTAATAATTATTTAACTGGTTACTGAATGTATTTTATAAGGTAACTATCGTCAAACAAGGAAAATAAAAAATTCCGACATAATTTTGTGATTTTACAAAGTATAGTATAACTAATAATTTTCTTAAATTATTGGCGGGGGCTCCGCCCCTCGAATCGAATTTTTGACGGGGCTCAGGCCGCATGGAGCCGGCGCCTGTGGTCAAGAAAGTATTTAAGGCGACCAAGCGCCGTTATCAACACCTCACTGAGTTTAGACGAGGTCGTGTAATAGGGCTAGAGAAGCAGGATGTTTTTTCCTGCCGTACTATAGAAAGACTTGGCAGGAATGTGGCTGGTGTACGTGATTGCTGGCAGCGGTGCTCATGGGAGTGTACGGTCGCACGAAGCCTGGTCTCCGGACAGCCACGTGGCGCTACCGAGAAGGAAGAACATCATGTTCGGTTTATGCCTTCGGCGCATCCTACAGCATCTGGAGCAGCAATCTGAGCAGCAGTTGGCACCGCAATGACACGACACACTATTGCAAATTGATTACTCGGACAGGTCGAAGCCAGACGCCATGTAGCATATATTCCACTGACGCCAAACCACCATTTGTGACTTCAGTGGTGCCAAGCGAGAGGCCATTGGAGGGCAGGGTGGAGGTCTGTCGTGTTGTCTGTTGAAACCTGTTTCTGCCTCGGTGCGAGTGATGGCCGTGTATTGTTTAAGAGGAGGTCAGTTGCAAGCAGGCAATAAACTTGTCTGGGTGCTAGACACACTGGACCTACATCTGGAGTTCTGGTTTGAAGGGCGATTTCGTAAGAGTGCAAGAGCACTCTCGTGGTTACCCCTCGCACAGTGACTGCAAATTTGTATGTCAACCTGTTGTGCTGCCATTCAAGAACTGCATTCCAAGGGGTGTTTCCCAACAGGATAACGCGCTCCCACATACCGCTGTTGTGTAACCCAACATGCCCTACAGTGTGTCGACATGTTACCTTGACTTACTCGATCACCAGATCTCTCTCTAAGCGAGCACATATTGGACTTAATCGGACAACTCCAGCGGCATCCACAACCGGTACTGACTGTCCCTGTATTAACCGACCAAGTGTAACAGGCATGGAACTCCGTCCCTCAAACTGACATCCGACACCTGTACAACACAATGCTCGTAAGTTCGCGTGGTTGCATGGTTGCATTTATTATTCTGGCAGTTATACCGCTTATTAATTTACCAGCAGTTCACATTTGCAATGGGTTATGTTGTGGTTACATTAACCTGTGATCTTGCAATGTTAATGGCCTAAATATGTCACCTAGACAAATATAATCCCGATATTTCGTTACTCGACATTAATTATTTGGAGCTGCGATTTTTTTTCGTCAGTGTATTATACAGCTATTTGATAGTACTTACAAATCTTCGATTCGTTAAAGAATCGGAGTCCTGTGCGTAAAGCAGCTTCAAACGGTTGATTGCTTTACGAAATAGTTGACTTTTTACATTACGCACGTGAGCGAGAATCGAAAAGATTTGAAATATGCTTAAAGTTCGTTGGAAGTCGCTAAGTGCTTTCATTGTAAACGTCACGCTTGATGCCAAAGTCTTACTGCATTAACAGCCTAAATAATGTGTTAACATTTTTTCCTTTCATCATTTTGTGTGGGATATCGGCGAATAAGTGTTCAGTAAATTTTTGTAATTAGGTGTAAAGTTAGTTGCAAGCAGCTAAGTGCCTCCATCTCAACGTTTGTCGTAAGGTTATGCCTCTTATTGAGTAGACAGACAGAATTTTAAATATTTTAATTCGAATAATAATCGTATGAAATACTGAAAATAAAATTATTAACACGGAAAGCCGTTAAATAGGCAATTTGAACTGATTCTGGGTTGCGGGTCAATTGCTTACTCATATAAATGTTATCTCTGCAGACATGGTTATTACAGTATATAGGCTCCGGTAACAGCCACCTTTCGTCTCTGTACAGTACTCCCTTTATTCGACCACTAATTAACAAAAGACTGGCTTCCTTCCCATTTTTATTTGCTGTACGTTTACAACAGTATAAAGTGTGGACAAACTCGCCAGCTATTTCCACAGAGAGGATTACAGCATTTTTAGAAAGTAATCACCAGATTATATGCCTCATGTTTGAATCTGCGTGAAATAAGCTGTTGCGTTAGAATATTTAGGTCATGGTTCCACGGCTGAATCTGAATTTTCCCAAGCTGCAGATCCTCAGTGCTTGTACTTACCTACAGTCGAAGCATGCTCATCCACCTGACTCGCAGTAACTACGGACGCTCGTCCATAGAGCAAGTTCCCACAGCTAGCAAATCGTGTTGCGCCAAGCGACTGCTTATACGTAACAGATTGATGATGTGGCTTGGCGCTGTTGGATCTTCCCGAGGTCTTGCAATAGCTACGCGGCAGCGATTGAACATAGAGGCTTGTATTCCAGCTCCCGCCCTTAGTGAAAAAGTTTTTGAATGTTCAGAACATAGCGCCAAATGAAATTAATCAGCTGTACCGGATCTATGGGCATAACGTCATGAGCAAGCGAATGGTGCGTTGGAAGTGCAAAAACTTGGCAGCAGGTCGCCATCCTTCATTACAGTCGAACTTGGGAAGCTTGTGCCGGAACCCATTATGGAGAACCCTCGCTTCAGTCATGTATCTCAGCAGCCAGTTGCCACAGATGTGCCACTCTAAGTTGCCTGAAACTGTCGCGGAACAACTGTTGTTTCGGAAATTGTGCGCCGGGTTGGTGCCGAAACTACTGACACCAGCCCACAAAGTAAACCACATGGGGGCAGCTATGGACTTGCCTGAAGCTGTACCATGCTGACGCCGAGTTTCTGAACCGGATCATCACAGGGGAGTTGCACACAATACCCAGAATCCAAGCAGGAATTTCCTTTCCTGTTGGAGAAAACGTTTTCAGACTGATAGAGGCAGAGATTGTTACATCGTGGTACCAATCCCAGGTGGCAGACTTCTGTAATATAGGGATACAGAAGTTTGTATGACAGACGCCTATATTACACTGGTATGTTAAAAAAACGCTAAACATTTTATCTTTTCCAATAAATATTTCAGTTAATTTGTTTCGCTTCTGTTCAGGAGCCTAGGGAAACTTTATTTATGCGCCTCCTGAATAGGTACAAATGCTTTATACTCAACGACTAGCGAAAATAATGTTTTTTTTTTCAGAGGCATTTTGCAAACGTTTGTGATAGTTGCGGTATAGTGTTTTGGGAAATTAATGTACGGGCACTGAGCTCCAAATCCGGTAAGTATGAAGATAAAAAAGTGATTTTCTGAGTACACGTGACAGTCGCTATGTTTACTGCGTCGCTGTTCGAAGCCGATGGATTGTATCGAAGTATGCACTTCATCCAGTCTTCTTCTGTCAAACACAATGCACTTCTTCGTAGCACAACTCGTTATGGGTTAAACGAGAGCTTTCGTATAAACAAATTATCTCTGAAAGCAGACATTCAGACATATTAATGATCGAAATATTGGTTGTAAGACTGTATCGAACTCTGTGCTTTGGGTAGTTGGTGATACACTTCCTAACTCGCCATTGCTATAGCAGACATTTCACTTCAGCCACGATTTTCTTAATCATTTCCTGTACAGGTGATTAACAATCGTGTATTCAGAGACTATTTATACTCCCAAATTCTGTCATAATAAACGTAGTTCAACAGTATAGACACCTAGTACGTGTTACGTCAATTTTCTATTTTTTAAAAGATGGCGGTGGTATTAAACATAAGAATACTTTACTTCGCGTAGGTGATACGCTATTTCGTGTGGCAGTCCGTTTTGTTTTCACTTAAACATACCGTGATACCGCCATCACGTAAGTGTTATCGGTTGAACCAGTCATGGGCGAATCCTGTGTACCGGTAAGTAGCTATGTTTCATACTTACATGACATTTTGGTTTATAATTTTGGAGTAACCTACGAGTTTCTCGATACATATATGCAATGAAACGCGCTACAGGAATGGAAACTGAATTTATCGCTAACATTGTGCTGTTTGAAACGCGCTACAGGAATGGAAACTGAATTTATCGCTAACATTGTGATGTTGAGGTTACGCATGAATATGTTGACTGTGTTCTTGAGATACACCTCGCAGTTACTCCACCTGCAAATCAATTATCTTGTAAATAAGTACTTGAAGCGCTAGCTGGAATAACGAAAGTTTATTGGATCTGGTGGTGTGGTGTGGTTTCTGCTTTAACAAGGGGAGCTTGATATGGAATAATTAGTGACAACCCCTTGGACATTAAATGCCCACTGCCGGTTCGTGCTTGGGGAACAACGCCTTAAATAGCGCCTGCTGCCTAGTGTTGAGGACCCTCTGCGCGCAATAATTGTGACTCATACTGTATGTGCAATTAAAAGCCACGCGGTAGCCAATCCGACGTGGATGGCATTATTACATGCTCTTCTTCCAGTAGATCCCTCTGAGAACACAGCGATCACAATTCCGATGACTGATTCCGATGACTGAGTTGCTAGCTCCCAAACTGCACGTCTTCCTGGGGGCATCAGGACTCCCAGTTGCGGCCGTTAGTCGTTGTGCGAGATAAACTTCGTTGTGACTCGGTGGTGCACCTGGCTGGCATCGGGGCCGATGTTTTCACTCATTGAATATATGAAACTGAACTAATACAATGGCCTTTCCGATTAGACCATCTCAACAGACAGATCTAGACGTTTAAGCACGGACAATTTCACTCCCACTGCTTATGCGACGCTGGCTTTACCTCGTGCGAAGAGGGCAAACGAGACGGCGGGGAGCTAAGCTGGTGTGTACAACAACAGATGGAAGTACTTTTACGGTGACAAAATCTTTATTTTCTGTGAAACACGTAGAAGACAAATTTGGACACATTTCCTCTGTGTGGAAAATAGCAATGGATTGCTATTAAGGCTGCATCTGTTGCACAATCTCAAGTTCTTCAGGCATGTGAACGACTGGATGATATACCAGTGATTAAGAAACTGTGAATATGGTGCAAGAAGTTCTTTCACAGAGATCTTACGCTAAAGACAGACGAGGGGCTAGGAGCTAATCTCGAATGGTGAGAAGTTCAGTTTGTCAGACATAAACAAAAATGTCCCACGGATAGCCGAGCTGATACAGGCACTTCATTTTTAGCGTTCGAAGGAAATGTACTCACAGAAAATTTGAGTTCAAGGGTGACATGTTTTGCTATCTATCTACATTCGGTGGTACTGTGTGATATATTTCTTCGGAACTATTGTAAAATACCTTAAGTACATTCTTAAAAATAATATATATTGACAGATTCAGAAACGATGGTGCCAGGTTGTCCAACTGTTAGCATCAAATGGTAGAAAGTAGAGGAAGAACTAATGTCTTACTCTGCAAGAAATACATCGCAAGAACGTATTTGATCCTTCAGGAGTGAAGGTGCGTGTGTGTGAATGAGAATTTGGATACGCAAAGTGATCAGTTAGACATTGTACGCTATAACAGCAGCGTTTCATTTCAGCTGTTACTAAATTGAGATTTTTTTCTTGTCTGTTCCAGGTGAATAAAATTAGCTAAGCTCTTAGCAGGCAATCAAAAAATGCCCAACTTCATTCTCACAGGTATGCTACATCACCTCAGAATCTTATTTTGTCCTGTAGTACTATGCTTTAAGGTCTAATGCTGCGAATTCTTATTGTTCGTAAGTCCAATTTACAACGGGTAAAGAAACTTGTGGAACGAATATCGCAATGATTGCAAACATTTCATGAAGACACTGTAAATCTGGGATTATTTTCTAAAGTAATGATAATTTGTTCACATGCTGTGGCAACAAAAATGAAAAAAAGAAAAATCAATGAAATGATCGTACGGTATTATTGACTGGCAGACTCCATATGGGGTTATTTGGCCGCTTGCTGCAAGTCCATATGGTGCCTTTGTAATAATGAAATGATCAGGACAATACTCAACCAATTCCCAAGCGAAGATCTTCGTCTTACCCAGATAACGAACCCAAGACCATGTAGTCTGGAGGCAGCAACGATAACCTCTAGACCAAGAGTTGCGGACAACAATAAAATTTAAAATTTCATGTTTCCTCACTGCGACTAACAGTAATGTACACGTCTTACACTTATTGGTGCATTGATTGTTTACTGGGCCGTAACTTAAAAAGTCCTCTAAAGGAAACCGTAAGTCACGAATTAACGTTGATATGGATTGCACGTAAGTCTCAATTATGCTATATTTCGGTCATGTAATAGCCATGCGGCAGGCTTTGTGACAGCTTAGTGGCTCTGATGCGTGAATCCTCCGATACTCTGAAGACTGTTATCTGTTTTTAACTCCTTGTCTAGCGGAAATCGTCAGTTTCTCATAATTGTCCATCAGAATGTCGAGAATGTGGAGTGTAAGAGAATCTGGTAACATAGTCCTCTTAGGTTTCCAGCGATCTTCATTAGACGCCTTCGAAGGGGTTCATACCACTTCTGTTACCTGTGCAGTTTGTTATGCCATCCAAACATTTATTACACACCGTTGCAAATGACACGCAACCAACTTTACAGGCTATCGCTCACCGCTGATATTCTCTTTCAGTTGTTCTCAATCTTTCTCATCTTTCTATCAGAAGATCGGCGATATATTCCGTGGAAGGCACCATTCCCTAAGATCCTAAAATTTTAAAACTTTTGCCGAGATCAAGATCTGTTCTTTGATGGTTTGGTTTTGACACGTTTGTTGACTTCTTATACGTTAGTTTATTGACAAAATGCTTCCTGTGGTTCTTAGTGAACCCCGCCCCCTCCCTTTCACAATATTTTATTTCCATACTTAGGCAGACCAACGGTTAGAGCTGGACAGACATCAGTAAGTATTCGATAACTTAACACTGAAAATGAAGTACTTCTATTTGCTTTGACAAACCCGGTTACTGATAAAAATTCCGAAGGTGATGAGAAACCTAAATTACAGTGATAAAAACTCAAGTGATAGTATGAAGATGTACGTAATCTTAAGGAAATTTTCACTTTTTTCATTGATTGCCCCCCATGTCGAGCAGCTATTTACGTAGTTACCACTTTGCTAGGCCCACAGTGGTAGTTAATTTGGGGTTTATACCTTCTCAAGGTTAGGAGTGTAACAGTCCAAATTTTTGTAATGTACATTTATTTAGGAAATTTGACTTGTTGGTAATTCCCAGTTAGTAAAATAAAAAAGCTATGTAAAAGTGGCAGGTTCGAATCCTGCCTCGGGCATGGACGTGTGTGATGTCCTTGGGTTAATTAGGTGTAAGTAGTTCTAAGTTCTAGGGGACTGATGACCTCAGTAGTTAAGTCCCATAGTGCTCAGAGCCATTTCAACCATTTGAACTATGGACAGTAAAAGATGGCTGTCAACTGTGTTTTTATGTGTCAGCAATAAAAACCGAAAGGACTGAACTACAGACAGTCCGTTGCATAATGACAACTACTACTAATTTATGGTGGGTAGTAAAGTAGTACAATAAACGAAGTAATCGTACTAATTAGTAAATGAAGAATCGGGTGAATCACCTGAAACTTTCACTGCAAATATTGTGGAAATGAAAAGTGCTCTTGGTGTGCGATTTTCACAGAATGGAGTGGTGGTCAGGGGCTTATATTGTTAGCCACTAGACTGTAATAACACTTAAAAAATGTATTTTTTGGCAAAAATACGTTCTTAAACACAACAATTCCTGTTGACATTAACAAACTAAAAAGAGGGTAAATTAGAATGTCAGTGGTGTTCGTTGCAGTGCGAGTCGTGTGCGACATATTGTATTTTGAAAAGTTCCCACCCACACTTGTATGATACCTGTGATGGCACACACTAAAGAGCAACACAAGTGCGTCCACTAGTTATGCGGATTCTGACCAGTAACGAGACAACTATCACAGGCTGTGTTCAAAATTGTCACCGGCATCGGCAACTCACGCTTCCAGTTTGGTCTGGAACTACTGCTGTACGCATGCTAGCATTTCAGCGGAAATATTAGAGCAGGCTACAGTAATGCGTCGTTGCATATCAGCGGGTGTAGTTGGAAAATTGGGAATTTGTGGTAAGTTTCTATGGGACCATACTGTTGAGGTTATCGGTCCCTCGGCTTACACACTACTTATCCTAACTTAAACTATCTTACGCTAAGGACAACACACACCCCCATGCCCGAGGGAGGATTCGAACCTCCGACGGGGGGGAAGCCGCAGGAACCATTGCAAGGCGCCCAAGACCCCCGGTTCGGGTGTAGTTGATATGTCTTTGTAGACAGCGTCTTTTACATTTCCCCAGAGAAAAAAAATCTAAAAGCGTTGAATGCGGAGAACAGGCCGGCCGTGGTATAGGTCCTCTGCGTCCAACCCAACGATTTGGAAACAATTCGTGAAGATATGCGGTAGTCCTTCATGCATTATGGCCTTGGACACCCATTATGTTGGTACCCTAGTTCCTTCTAGCATGCAGAGGAACGTCGTCTATCATCCGTGTAAGATGGTCTGTTAGGAGACCGCGATACTTTAGCGCGTTAGTGTTCGTCTCTCGATTGTTCACTGGCCCACACGACACGTTTACACTATATGAACGCTGACAGTCCTCCTGACGAAGCCAACGGGAAGTGTCAATAGAGCAAATAGTGCATGTTTCTGTGATTTAGCTGGCTGAGTTAACATACGGATTAACAACGGGAAGAACATTAATTTTAATCCTTTTCTATGGTTAATTGTTTCCTTCTGTTACGTTGTGTATGTGTTACACTACCATATTCACGTAACTGTTTGAAGAGATTGAAAAATAATTGTCGGGATGATGGATGTGTAATGGGATATCTTGACACATGCGCCGTACGAGAACGAACTGCATTCTTCCAACGCTCTCCATACGTCAGGAACAAGTCGGCTTTTCTGCATTAGTAAATCCCACTAACGACCTACTGATTGGACAGTCACACAGTGAGCAGCAAGTCGTAGTGCACTCTAGGAACACTCAGCACACTGTAAGCAAACATAGCGACATAGTACCTAGCGACTACGCAGGTTGAATGCACAAAGTACCGTTGAAACTTTTCAAAATATGACTTCTCGTAAACGACCCGCGCTGCTTTCATGCAACAAACACCACTGGCGTTCTAATTTACCCTACATTAGTTTGTTCATGTCGATAAGCATTGTTCCATTGGAAAAAATATGTTTACTTTCTAAGTATTATTACAATCTGTTTGTTGGCTAACAATAAGAGCCCTCAACTACCGCGAGGTGTAGGACGCCTCATCTGGAAGCGGCAGACGCTAGCGGCAGCCAATGACGAACAGCCACTGAGGTACGAGGCGGGACCCACTGAAACGCCCGGTGTGTTTGAATAACTATATCTTACACCTACATGAAGGAAAGACGAAGCTGGGTGAAGACATACCAATTTTTCATTTTCTGTACAATGTACTGTTTCACATATTTCACTATTCGTGTTTTCTCATTTCAACATAAACAGATTTCATGGCTACCGTTCACGATTGTTCACTATCTCCTAACACATTGAAACAATGTACGATAAGAGAGATTTATCAGATAGTTAAGCGAGGCAAAAATTTAAAATGTGATACGGTAGCAGGTACACGAAAACAGTAAGAACACAAAGGCTAGGTGGAAGGGATGAAAGTGGAAGCCACCTGATAGAACTTCCCACAGAGCATAATGTAATCATCGCCAGCACCTTGCTAAAGAATCACGTAAGAATAATATATATTTGGAACAGAGTTTTCGAAACCAGATTTTAAACTGTAAGGCATTTCC
Organism: Schistocerca piceifrons; assembly: GCF_021461385.2. NCBI lineage: Eukaryota > Metazoa > Arthropoda > Insecta > Orthoptera > Acrididae > Schistocerca > Schistocerca piceifrons. Next base: position 387,256,450 of record NC_060145.1, read on the forward strand.
CGGTGCAGACGGAAACCTGACTGAAGACTGTCAATAGCAAGAAAAGCGTTCTGAAAAAGAAAATTTGTTCACACCGAATATAAATTCTAATGGTTGGATACTATTTTACAAAGGTATTTGTGTGGAGTGCAGCCTTGTATGTAATTGAAACGTGGATGATGAACAGTTCTGTCAAGAAGACAATGGACGCTTTCAAAACGTAGTGATCAATAAGAATGCTGAAGATTAGATACGAGGATCATGTGACTAAAGAAGAGGTACGGAATTAAATAGAGGAGGAAGAGGAAATTACGGCACAACTTTGACAACAATAGGGGTTAGTTGACAGGACGTATTATGGGGCGTCAAAGAGTGAGGACAAAGGGGTTGGTTGATAGTATTCTAATAATAATCATCTGTTGAAATACTATTCTACTATTTATCTATTAATGTAAGCAGTGAATTTACTCTTCCATGCACTCGTCCACAAAACATTTAAACCAAAACTGAAATCAGCTAAACACCAAATCTTTCAACCACTGTCTGACAACTACTGCATTCACTTTCAACTTTCTATAACTATCACTGGCTAGCCACACACACACATACAGATATAAGGAGAACAAAAATAAACAAACATTAGTTTTCAGCATATAATTCTGCAGGTTGGCAACACGTACATAAACAAACCAGACAGGAAGGGACATGAGGTGAACACACTGTAGTTACGACTTCAAATCAGAGTTTTCGGTAAAACGTCTACTCCTAGTGACAGAAGAAAAAAGAGCGAACATGAAAATGTGCTTATGATCCATAATCTAAGTTTTAGTTCAACCTCCAGCATGTGACCAGGTGAGGGGAAACGTACATGTCCGCCAAAAACTCGATTCACTGTAAGTAATCAGTCGTTCACGTAAAAAAGATGTGAACTGTTTTATAATGTGCAAGTATCACATATCAAAACAAAACTGAATCATTCTAGATTCCACCGAAGATGCCTTAAAGTAAAAGGCGAAACGCGTCTTGAATCAGTAAAGTACACTGGATAGAGAAAAAGAAGTTTGTTACTTACCAAAGGAAATAATCAATAGCTGTAGATATTTAGTAAATTACATCTCATGACATACCAGCAAATTAGTTTCGGTTTAACTTCTCATTCCACATGCTATTAAATGCCGTTTAAAAAAAATTCATATATCCCTTCTGAAAAACTGTAGTTACTTTCATATCTCAGTAGATAAACAGATTTAGCATATTTATCATATTTATCATGCGACGAAATACATGACTTTTCACAAGGTATCGTTCGCAAAAAGTGTTTCGATTTCTTGAACCGTTTACGAAATTTGCGGTTGAAACAACCACACAGTTTACGACGAGCAGGACGAAGTACCGGTCGCGTCGCGAGCAATCTGCGCACGGTCACGGCACAGCCTGTCCGCCGATATATTCAATATCTCGAGAATGGTGATAGCTGTCGATCTGCTCTCAGCTTTAAAAACAATTTCGATATGTTGACTAAATTTCATACGTAATAATGTATTACCTAAAATGAACTGCACGCAAAGTCCACGCAATGCGTTTTTACCTCTGCACACTCATTAAAATTTCGTGTAAAGGTTTACGTAAATGCGATACAGCAAGTAACCACGACGAATAACGAAAGGAAATTCGGTCCTTAATCGAGAGAAGATATCAGGCTATAACATGCCCAAGAATCAAATTTTTCTGCCGAATAGTTTCCTTGGAATCGGATGGTAAGTATTTCACAGCTGCCGCCACGTCCGCGCCAGCGGTTCGGCGAAAGTTCGTGTGGCCCGGTGTTCCGTACCTGACGTCACGCTCAGCGCGTTCTGTGATTGGCGGCGCGGACCTGGAGCGCGGCACGCGGCAGCGTTTCGACGCAGAGCCCGCTGCGCCGTGCCGCTGACGCCATTTCCATGGCAACCACGCCGCTGACGCGCGTTTTGACGCGCGGCAGCCCTAGTGGGAACCGGCCTTTACCAAGGTTCGCGCGGCTCCCCTCGTCGGAGGCTAGAGTCCTGCCTCGGGCATGGGTGTGTTGCCCTTCGCTTACGTTAAAGTTAGATTAAGTAATGTGTAAGCCTAGGGACCAATGACCTCAGCAGTTTGATGCCCTAAGAACTTACCACCACCGCCCTTGACTACAAATTCATTCTGTGGAAACGAGGCATCAACAGAACTTCGCATTTCCTCTATATTTGCGGTGCAACTTTTAGGTGATTTAGCCTGCATAAATTCAGTCATCAAAGGAAAGAATAATAATTTCGTATTTATTCATAATTAGTGGAGGAAAACCGGAGTTGAGTTGACGAAGGAAACTGCTTCAGCTGCTTTCCTTCTAACACCTGTTCTCACAAATTTAACTAATCAAATGAATGACCACTTGGCTCTAATAGGGCAAGAAAAGAAAGTTAAAAGATGATCACTTCCCTAAGTTCTGTTCCCCACTTCACACACATCACTGTTAGTTTAGTCCCAATTTATCTAACTTGATTCCTTTCGATGTACATCCAATGCTTTACATTGTTCCATAACCTTACCTTACCGTAGCTGATCCGATTGTTAGCAGCAAACAGCAGAAAGTCTCGCTATCGCCTGGTTTGCCAGTAGAATGCTACCACTGTCTGTCTATGCAGTCCATCGATGCCGCTGGATGAAGTCTGCAGAACCACTCAGTGCAAAACAGCCAACTTTCGACTGTATAGTTTACCGAAAACTTTTACACCTCGGATAAAATGAGCAGCTGCTCTCTGGGAGCCAGTTTACATACAAAGTTTTCTCCCTCCAAAGTCCAGTTGGAGTGGCCAAGTAGAATAAAAACTGAAGAGTTTAGAATTTGACGTCAGAATGACGAAGTTTCGCTCTCCTTTAACTGATCTCAGAGCAGTGCGCTCTTCCCGTACTCATGATGAATAGCTAGACAGATGCGAGACGCTTACAATCAAAACCATTCACGATAATAACAGCATAAGGAATAGGTTCCCAAATATAAGAGTGGCTCGAAGACTTCTTCTGTAAAAGAACACAGTACGTTGTCCTCGAAGGCTAGTGTCCATCAGAGACAAAGGCATCGTCAGGAGTTCCCCAAGGAAGTGTGATATAACCACTGTTATTTTCTGTATGCATAAATGATCTGGCAGACAGGATAGAAGCAAACTGCTGCTGTTTGCTGAAGATACTGCGGTATATCGAAATGCGTCGAAGTTGAATGACTTTAGGAGGATACAAGATGATTTAGACGAAATTTCTATTTGGTGTAGTGAGTGGCAGCTAGCTCTTAATGTGGAAAAATGTTAGTTAATGCGAATGAGTAGGAAAAACAACCCCATAATGTGTTCGAACAACAGGCAAACGTCACAGAGAAGCTTCGGGAACACACATGGGAATTCCTGGAGAAAAGACAGTCTTTTCGAAGAATACTGTTAAGAAAATTTATAGAACCTCTTTTTGAAGCTGACTGCAAAACGAGTCTACGGCCATGACATATATTTCGCATAAGAACCACTAAGATAAGAAAGGAGAAATTACCACTTGTACGGAAGCATGCAGTCGTTTTTCTTTCCCTCTGTTTGTGAGTGGAACAGAAAAGGAAATGATTAGTAGTGCTAGAGGCTATCCTCCGCCACGCACCGTATGGTGGCTTGTGGAGTATATACGTGAAGTAGAACCCCCCACCAGTACGTCCAGCACAGAGGAGCCAGTGACTCACCCTTGCCTAAGGCAGAATGTGCGCCCAAAATCAGCCCTCGAGATCCACGTGCCAGTGTCTGATTTCTCTACTACAAGAATCCAGCCAAATACCGAATGGGTAAACTAAAAGTGCTTCTCCTATTTCACGTGCCTGGGAAAGATGCTATCAGGTCTGAAAGCCCTGCTGTCCACATTCCTTAGTCTTATGCCTTACTCTCAAACAGCGTTGCCTTGTGTCCAGTCGGCCAGCTCCCCATAACTGAAGGCTCAAGTTTAATTACTCGGCGTCCCTGTCTGCATTGGCCACTTCCTACTTCCAAGGGAAAGCTGCTCCGCTGACTTGGCCAGACACTGCCAGAGATACAAGCTTCGCAGTTTGCAGGGGCTGTCGGCCGCCCACACTTCCTGTCGGAGCCTTCCTGCCTGCCCCCCCCTCCCCCCCATAGGCCCGAGGCATTATTGCCTGTCGAAAGAGGCTATTAAAAGGATTCTCACACGTTTCGGCCTTCATGTGATTGTCCGTTGTATGGTTTGACCTGCATTTGTCAAAATTTTCCCGAAGAGCGAGTCAATTGGGGAAGGGCGCCTTACATAGTTCATGGTGTCCATCATGTGCTGAGACCTCTCGCATCCTTCGTCGATGTGGATCTGCACTTCTGCTCATTCTTCAGCTGTTGGGCGAGGTCACCCTCCTGGGTGCGTTTTCCTCCATCCTCTGTGCAGTATTGCTTTCTGCGCAGTTGACGATAATGGACTTCTTAGCTCGTTTGCGCCTGATCACCAGCACTGTAGCCAGTCTGTTGTGGTGGAGCCGCCATGTACCCTGTTGGTTGTAGCCCCCTGACCACACAGGGATAGCTCTGCTGACGGGTGCGCCATTAACTCCCCATGTATGCCAAGGAGTAGATGCCCATCACCCTGGGGCATTGGTCATCCTGCCAGGTGGCCTTTGCTGCATCTGGGTGGCATCTGCGTAGGAGGGCCCCTGGTCAGAGTGGGTGGCATCAGAGTGGATGACACACCATGAAGCATAGTACGTCATCTCTTGCTGGTGCTTAAACACCAGCACACTCCACGCAATCAAGGTCTAACTTCAATGCTAAGAAATATGACCCTAAATCGTCCCCCCCCCCCTCCCCCCGGCCACACCATGGGAGGAACGCCAGGCTAAGGATGGGAGTGAAGCTTATTCACCCCAGTACCTCATATGTGTGAGAGTTGATGAGGAATATTTCTTGTCAATGAAACCTTAATTTTTGTGGAGCATGTAGAGGACAAGTTGCTGGGGTTGAGGGCTTGTTCAAAATGTGGCCATGGTCGGTCTTGATCAAAACAGCATCCTTTGCCCAGTCACAGGCACTACTCTCCTGTGGCAAGCTGGTGGATGTTAGTTTCCATCACACCCCATAAGAGCTTAAATATGGTCCAGGGTATTGTATTTCACAGGAACCTTCTTTTGCAGTCTATGAGCTGCGCGCCAATTTAGAATGGCGAGTTGTCCATTTCATCTGGCGCCTCCACCAGGGTCCGAGGGATAATCTGGTTGCCATCGGTGCCTTCATCTTGGTCTTAGAGAGTGTCACATCACCCGAGAAGGTTAAGGTGATGGTCTACTGCTGTGACAAAAAGCCATATATCCCTCCCCAGATGCAGTGCGTCAAGTGCTGGAAGTTCGGCCGTATGTCATCTTGCTGTACTTCCAGCATCGCCTTTCAGGATTGTGGACGTCCTTCACATCACTATACTCCTTGTGCCCTGCCTTTGATCAGTATCAACTGCAGAGAGCATCATTGGCCTTGCTCCCCAGACTGCAGGATTCTCCAGAAAGAAAGAAAAGTGATGGAATAAAAGACCCTGGACCGACGGACCTACACTGGGCCTAAGAGAAAATATGAGAGCCTACATCCTGTGCATACGATGTCAACCTACACCGCCACTATGACAACTGTTCTACCATCTTCCGTTCTGCCACATACGCTTGGCCCTCAGAGCTGTCCGACTCCACCTGCACCCTTGATGGTGGGGGCACAGCCACCCATGTTGCTCCTGCACAACCTACTTCAGGAGCAACCCCCCCCCCCCCCCCCATATCCCCAAGCATTGGGGAGTTCAGTCCCCACTTGTCAGCCAGAGAAGTGTTATTCAGCTCCTCTCGCCAGGAAGAGATCCCTTGGGTCACTGCCATCCCGTGTTCCTACCAGTGGCAAAGCTAATACCTGCCAGTGGCTGAAGCAATCACAGATAGTTGGTTGTAGGGTTTCACGGTCCTCCTCATTCCCTGGGACTGAATCAGTGAAGCCCTCCCAGCTGGACAAACCTAAGAAGTAGCGAGAGAAACCTAAAATGAAAAAGACCCCCAAGAACCAATGCACTGCAGTGGTACCCACACCACCACTGTCTACAAGTTCTGTGTCTGAGGATGAGGTGGAGATTCTGGCATCTGCTGAGAACCTAGATCTCTCTGGGCCCTCAAACACAATGGATGTCGATCGTACAGGTACTCATCTGGTGGCAGCAGGTGACCCTGAGGTGTAGACTACCTCATTGAGTGTTTCATGCCTTCCCAGTCTCACTATCATGTAATCCTCCAGTGGAATTGTGGCAGTTTTTTCCCCGCACCTGGTTGAGCTATGGCAACTGTTACACTTTACACTTGCTTTCTGCATTGCCCTCCAGGAAAGCTGATTTCCGGCAATGCGGACCCCTGCCCTCTGCGGCTATAAGGGATATTCCAGGAATTGTCGTGACTATAGTAGAGGGTCAGGTGGAGTTTGCGTCTAGGTCCTGAACTCAGTATGTAGTGAACCCTTGCCTGTTCAGGCACCTCTTGAAGCTGTGGCTGTCAGGATAAGGACGGCGCAGGAAATAATTGTCTGCAACGTATATCTTTCTCCAGATGGTGCAGTACCCCTGAATGTATTGGCTGCACTGATTGATCAACTCTTTAATCCCTTCCTACTTACGGGAGACTTTAATGTGCATAACCCCTTGGGGGGGGTCGCGCCATGCTTACTGACCAAGGTAGGGAGGTCGAAAATGTACTATCATAACTCGACTTGCCTCTTAAATATAGGTGCCCCCACACATTTCAGTGCGGCACATGGCATATATTCGGCCATTGATCTCTCGGTGTGCAGTCCTGGCCTTCTCCCATGTATCCACTGGAGAACACATGAAGACCATTGTGGTAGTGACCACTTCCCCATCTTCCTGTCACGCCCCCAGCGTCATTCCCATGGACACCTACCCAGATGGGATTTAAACAAGGCAGCCTGGGAAGCCTTCACCTCTGCTCTCACATGGTGACATCGATGTTGTTGTTGAGCAGGTCACTACAGCGATCGTTTCTGCGATGGAAAACGCGATCCCTCGTTCTGTAGGGTGCCCCTGGCGAAAGACAATCTCTTGGTGGTCGCCTGAAGTCGTTGAGGCAATTAAAGAGCATCGGCGAGCTCTACAGCGACACCCTTCCCTAGAGCACTTCATAGCTTTTAAGCGGCTCCATGCCCACGTTTGCCAGCTTATGAAACAACGGAAACACAAGTGATAGAATAGATCTTAAATTAAATTTTCACTGAGACATTTAAGTCTCTAATTTATCTGCGATAACGTTGGAACCTGAAGTAGTGAATTAAAATTTGTGCTGCAGCTGGGACTCGAATCAGGGTCTTTTTGCTTACTAGGCAGATATGCTGACCATTACATCACCACAGCATTACGGTCAACATCGCTGTATGTGAATTAGAGTTCGTGTTGGGGCGGGTATATGACTTTGATAATTCCTGCAGCTATGTTGACCATAAAAACACAAGTGTTGGGAGAGGTACGTGTCGACCATTGGGTGCCATACGTCACGTTCCCAACTCTGAACGAAGATCAGACATCTTTTTGGTGTCCCTGGCGTTAACATCAATGGTGTATTATCTGCTGACGCAAACATGATTGCCGAGCGCTTTGCTGAGTACTGTGCTAGAGCCTCTGCGTTGGAGAGCTAACCCCCCCCCCTCCCCCCAGCCTTTTGCACCCTCAGATGGCGGATGGAAAGGCAAGTCCTCTTGTTCACTACACGCCACAGTGAACGCTCTAACCCCCATTTACAGAGTGGGAGCTCCTCAGCGCCCTTGCACATTGCCTTAACACAGCTTCTGGGCCGGATCGGATCTACAGTCAGATGATTAAATATCTCTCATTTAACTACAAGCTACATCTCCTCATCATGTTCAACGGGATCTGATGCGATGGTATCTTTCCATCGCACTGGAGAGAGAGCACCATCTTTCCAGTGCTCAAACCAGGTCAAAACCCGCTTGATGTGGATAGCTACTGGCATGTCAGCCTCACCAACTTTCTTTGTGAGCTGCTGGAACGTATGGTGTGTCGGCAGTTGGGTTGGGTCCTGGAGTCACGTGGCCTACTGGCTCAATGTCAGGGCGAATCCCGCCAGGGTCATTCTACCACTGATAATCTTGTCCCTCGAGTCTGCCATCTGAACAGCCTTTTCCAGATGCCAACATTTGGTTGCCGTCCTTTTTGACTTACGTAAAGTATACGACACGACCTGGAGACATCATATCCTTGCCACATTGTATGAGTGGGTAAAAGAGGTGCCTTGCCTGTTAAAAGGGATCGGGAATGGCAGGGCCTCCCCTTTCGCCGCATAGCGTGGATTTTGCTCACTACTGCACTATCAGTGTGACTTTCCCTCATCTAAAAGGGAGGACTGGGGTTGAATTTCATACGAGTCACCACATAAGAGTTGTCGGCGCATCAGGAAGAATTAGGGCCTGGCGCAAGGATAATCTATCTGACTACATAAAAAAAATAACCACGATCAAACTAACTACTCATTGGATTTACAGTTTTATCATCATAAGAGGAGCATTTTCAGTAGGGGCCTTGTAATGCTAGCTTTTCCTTGATATCTCTATAAATGGGGTTCACACTTTTCATTAAAAGTCTGATTAAAAGCACAACAATTTATGAAAATCGAAATTACACTTGTACAAACGAAGTATAATTATTGCATATACATATTTTGTTACCTATGGATGTTAATACAAGACTGGGGGCATATGCGGATATGGCCTAAATTGAGCAGTCACCCACAATACTAGCGCTCGAAATGGACAAGGAAGGGTGGGAGCTGACCATTCAGAAGAGAATTTACTCTAACAATTAGTGAAAGGTAAGAGACTGGATCCAATAGCTAATACGTAAATATATTGAAAAGGCAAACTATGAACTACTTGTGGATGCGCGTTATTAAAGTGCCCTCTTGCCTGTAAAGTAATAAAATTCATAAAACTCATCCTGCAACAGCTTGATTTACGAATACAAATAACAATAAACTCGGACCATGCTACTTCTGGTTCAATTTAGATATCGTATGCAGAACTGCTCGCCACGTGTTCACGCGTGGGCGAAAAAGAAGGGAAAATCTAACACACGAAAGCTGTTATGAAATGTTCACTAATATCACGGAGTATTGAAGAAGGAATGAAGGCGAAGTAGTTACGAGGGGGGGGGGGGGGGTTGAATTATACCGAACGTAGTGACTGAGAGTTCCACGTATACTTAGCATATTGCAACCGACCAAGTTCTGACACCAAGTCCAAGAACAGAATTGCAAAATGAGGAAGAAACAAAAGCAATGAGGCGCAAATCCTCCAGAAATTGATCACCTGACATTTAAATATGTATTCGCGACGCAATCCACTTCTGAACCTAGTAAGAGCACACATCCTTACCGGCTTGCAACCATCTTCTTCTGGATCTCGGCACCGACTTCTCACGACTGCTAACCGCCTACCGGCCATTGCTCCAGTGGAGCCGGGCCTTGTGTAGGTGGGAATAGGCACACTTTTCGCTAGCCAATCAGGGGGCATGGATCGGTCGCCGAACTAGCTGCCGTTCAAGTAGACGTTCCTGACTTGGCGGAATGACTTAATTGGATAGAATTTAGTCAGGGAGGCCTCTTTACGGAGCCAAACGTGCAGGAGAAACTGAGTTTTAGGTTGGTGCTACTACTTAGAAGAATAAGGAGGACTACTTGGGCTTCTCAAAGTCGTTCAAACTACTGGCCCATGCTTCCAAGCTAAAAGGTCAGCACGGGAAAAGGAAAGCCTACATGGCGAGCTGATGGAGACTGCTGAATACGAAAATAAAATAAAAGTACCTTGCTCTAATCCTCTCTCCAGTTTCATTATGCTGTCATACAGAAAAAATCAGCAGAATAGCAGGCATGCTATTGCTGTATTAGTAATGATGATAATAGGACTGCAATATCGTAACTTGTAAATAAATAAAAGAAGTGCAAGGTAGATGCACGTCTTTCGTGGGGTCTCAGAGGCTTGCTCCCGATTTTTGTCCAAAACTTCCTGTCGCTTCCGTAGTTTCCGTGTCAGTCGGTGCCTTCCATAGGCCCCCCCCCCCTCTCCACCCGTATTCAGTAGAATGGCGTTCCACAGGGCTCCGTATTTATGTGTGTCTATTTTTAGTGGCTATTAACAGTCTGGCAGTAGCTGTACGGCCGTCGGTCTCACCTTCTCTGTACGCGAATGATTTATGCATTTCGTACTGCTCCTAAAGTACTGGTGTTGCTGAGCGGCGCCTGCAGGGAGCCATTGACAAGGCGCAGTCATGGGCTCTAGCTCATGGCTTCCAGTTTTCAGCGGCGAAGTCGTGTGTCATGCATTTCTGTCGGCGTCGCACCGTTCATCCAGAAACAGATCTTTACCTTAATGACGATCCACTCACTGAAGTGGAGACATTTCTTAGGACTGGTTTTTCACGCCCGATTGACTTGGCTACCTCACCTTCGCCAGCTTAAGCAGAAGTGCTGGCAGCACCTCAATGCCCTCCACTGCCTGAGCGTTTACTCGACCCAGTGCACCACTGTGGCATTCGCCTAGCGACGGGAGCTTTTTGAACGAGTCTGGTGACCATTGTCCTGGTGGAGGCCGGAGTCCCTCCATTGAAGGTTAGGTGTGCACAATTGCTCGCCAGTTACATTGCACATGTTCGTAGTTCTCGTGCGCATCTGAATTACCGTCTCCTTTTCCCAACCACGGCGGTTCATCTCTCACATCGGTATCCTACGTCGGGGCTTATGATTGCGGTTTGCGTCTGGCCCCTTCAGTCTGAACTTGAGTCCTTCCCGTTACCACCTCTCCTAGAGGTCGATTCACGTACACCTCTATGGTGGGATGGTGTACACCTAGGGCGCAGATTCTTCTGAACCATACCCATGGCCATAATGACTCAGTTAACCCTGCGGCTCCCCGCTATCACTTGCTCTCGATTCTCGACATGTACCGGGGCCATGAATTGCTTTACACTGTTGTTGGCTGATGCTCATGTAGGCTTCGCATATGTTCATGGAGGACATATTGAGCAGCACTCCTTGCCAGATGGCTGCAGTGTTTCCACTGCAGAGCTGGCGGCCATATCTCGCGCTCTTGAGCACATGCACTCTTGCCCTGGCGAGTCACTTCTTCAGTGTGCTGACTCCTTGAGCAGCCTACAAGCTATCGACCAGTGCTACCCTCGCCATCGTATGGTAGCGTCCATTCAGGCGTCCATCTATGACCTGGAACGCTCTGGTCGTTTAGTGGTGTTTTCGTGGCCCCAGACACGTCGGAATCTCAGGCAACGAACTTGCCGACAGGCTGGCCAAACAGGCTATGCTGAAACCACTTCTGGAGATGGGCATCTCCGAAACTGATTTGCGTTCTGTCTTACACAGCAGGGTTTTTTGGCATTGGGAGACAGAATGGCTTAACAGTTGCCACAACAAACTACGTGTCATTAAGGGGACTACGAATGTGTGGATGTCTTCCAAGTGGTCGTGTCCCAGGGAATCAGTTGTGCTCTGCTGGCTCCGCATTGGCCGTACGTGGCTAACGCATGGTTACCTCCTCCGTCGCGAGGACCCACCTCGGTGTCACTATGGCTCGCAAATGACGGTCGTCTACCTCTTGCTGAACTGCCAACTTTTAGTCGCTCGGCGGCGGACTTTTAACTTTGGCAGCACCTTACCTTCGGTGTTGGGCGACAGTGCCTCAACAGCAGCTTTAGTTTTAAATTTTATTTATGAGTGTGGGTTTTATCGTTTTATCAAAGTTTTGGCGCATGTCCCTTGTCCCTCTGTGTCCTCCACCCTAGTGCTTTTAGGGTGGACGGTTTAATGTGTTGCAGAGTGTCTGGCTTCTACTTGTTATTCTCATTGCAGCCAGCGAAGGTAATATGCTCTCTTGTTTTGATCTCTTCTACATGTTTCGGGCGTCTCTCTCTGGTTTTCTTGTCCGATTTTGTCCATTTTACTGTTTGTTGCCCTTCTGTCATTCTTGTGGTTTTCTCCTTTCTTCCAGCTGTGTTTTGTATGTCTCTTTTGTTTCATTGCCACCCTTATTTTAATCGGAACGAGGGATCGATGACGTAGCAGTTTGGTCCCTCCCCCTCTTTTAAACAAACCAACCAACCAACCAACTTCTGCCTGGCAGCTCCACGCCGCGCTGCCGGCAAGCCTCCCGGAAGACATTAGATTATAAATTCCTCACACACATGCACTACCGTAATATTCTGAATGCAAGAGAAGCTGTGGAATGAAATTAACCAAAGAAATCATGACATCTGAACCTAATAATCCCTCATTGATTGACAAAATACAAATTTGATACTAAAAAGAAAAAAATATTGTATACAAATCTAGAATTAAATTGGGAGGATGAAGCCCAAACCAGGCTGATGCTTCGATTATAGTATAATTAACATTAAAGTATTATTCTGCAAGTTTTTCTGAAACAGTTAAAAATTTCATCGCACATTGGTTAAAAACGAAAGAAAACAGTATACTCACTATAATAAATATATAAGGCGGCTGTCTTGGCGTTGGTTATTACTTGCAGACAGAGCAGTGGTATTCAGACTTTCGGTGAGGAGCTTCAATGCATGAGTAGCTGTGGATGTGTCAGAAGGCAGGATATCAAGATTGTATCTGTGCTGCAGCAGCTGGGCCAGCCCTCTAACGGTGGCGATTGAGTTATTGCTTATGCTCAGAAGTCTTCAGCAGTTTACCGGCTGCTGTTTTTTCATCATTGACATACTGAGAAACCTTCAGCATGGCATTTCTTCATCCACAATATTGTCATTTTAGACTAATGAAATGCTTTTTTAATAGCAAAATAACTCGAGCTGGCCATTAAAAATTGCGTCAACAGGGACGTATAGGAAATAACGAAAATTTTCTTGGTGTGATATGTAGTGCAGTATGAAATACACGTGGTTAAGTTTGTCGGTAGTACGGTGGTATACCAGAGAGAAATTTAGTACATAGAGCTGGCACCTGTCTAACCCAGCTGGGCATCGAAATGAACTGAGCTTGGCTGACACGGATACTTCATTCAGCGTTGCTTCAGCTCCCTGTCAGAGTTGCTGGTGAGTGGTTATAGCTGTTCTCGGGAATGGACCTAGAACATACGTTCCCAGTGGGTGAGTGATTCAGAAAATGTACTGACTAGGGCATCAGCCGAAAACCCGCTGTATCGCGATAGGTGAGAACAGCATGAGCAACATGCGGTCTTGCGTTATCTTGTGAAGAGATGTCACGGAAACTCGAAAACAGGATACAGCGTCGTCGTTGGCTTTCCGACCGTGGGCTTTGTGACTGTATATATACTTCACCTTGGTGTTTCCGATCACAAATATTTTAGCCTTGGTTTTTATAACTGTCAAAGGAGCCGCAACAGTGGGGAGGCTCTCCCGACCGTCTTGTGATGTCATCCCGTCACATTTTGTCCAGGCTTGGGATTGGCTATTCACGTAGTATATAGGCGTGTTTAAATGTTTTACCAATTCTTACCCTTTTCTGTACACTATTGCTGCAGCAAATGATGAAACTTTGTCTCATTATATGAATTTTATTTCTCATTCAGTATTCTGTAAGAAAGCCAGAGATTTTGAGCATCTTATGTTCCCCGAGTCGTTATATAGTCTTATGTCATAGAATCTTTTCTCAAGATTTATATGTACTTTTGAAGAGGCATGCCAATGAAATCTCTTTCAATTTAAAGTATAGCATGTAGTGTTTCCTCCTTCAGCTAATGTTCGGATGTTTATTCAGGAGTTTTTTTTCCTATGCCAACCTTAGCGTTCGTGGTCTTCTTCTGCAGGTTAAAAACGTTCCACATTTCAGCTGGTATACTAAGATTTTCCGTCCACTGATTGACTGCACAATATGTAAATGTTATGCTTCTTTCCTTCACTGAGCATTTCCTCCATTGTTACCATCCACAGTTAAAAACGCTGTTTGGTGGAAGGTGTGCCACTGTAGCACACATGCGGCAAAACAATCTGACTTCTCTTTATCTGTATTTCTACCTTAATCGTAGTTCTTGTATTTTCTTCCACAGACATTGGTTGAAGTGAAAATTGCAACCAGAAAGGGATGTTTTAGAGAACAGTTTTCATAGCTTTAATTGTAGCCTTCAAAGCCTAGCAGTGCCGTTTTTTGGTGAGCAGAATGGTCTTTAATACGTATTTTGACTTTTATTTGGGATCGGCCAGTCTTGTTCTTCTGGTCAGTGAAATTATTTTGCAACATCCTTGACTATTTCATACCGCCCACAGATCTCGTGATGGAAAGACCACACATACCTGCCAAGAAAGTGATTTGTAGAAGACATGCATTGGCGCCCCGTGCCTTTTGGACCTTTCCGTTCATATCTGGCTTTGTTTGCAAATGATTGCTTTCGTCTCAACCTGACCATTATTTTGTTTTGGTTAGCGACCGCACCGATACCTGTGTGGACATAGAACAGAGGCTGGGTGAACGTCCCAGGGGTGTCCCTACAGGTATGGGCACCAGATGGTATTGACAGCCTTGTTCTCAGGCGACTATTGGTTGGTGTGGGGGATGGGGGTCGGCTTGAGCGTCTCGTCTGACTAATACATTGCAAATGCTTTTAGAAAGGACATTTTTGGCTTCTTTTTTTAGCACGAGAAATGAGGCAGCTAAACAGCATCTGTGAAAATTTAGAAATCATTAGATTGGTGATACAAAGGCAAACCCAGACGAATTTTACAAAACTCTATGAGAGAGAAGAAAGACTTACTTCTATTGTGGAAGAATTTTCGTTGAGGCCGTGTGCCATGACCTGCTTTAGATGTCTGTTGGATAGTCACTGAAGACTTTTTCTGAGTGTAACCATTGACTGTCAGTCACTCATTGCCATACGTGCCTAGCCTAGTTCCATCCTTAGTGCTATACTGAACATTGAACAAACGTAACTCCTGCTTTTGTCCAGGTTGCGTAACACAATGGCCAATACCATAAACTGATAGAATGTGCCTGGTAACGACATGTACTAAAACACTCCTGTAAGCTCTTAAGTAGAATGTCGCCTAATGATGTTAAATTTATTTCAAAATAGTAACTAACACCCAGTAGAATTATTATTATTATTATTATTATTATTATTATTATTATTATCATCTTCGTGTGCATCAATTACAGTAACACACATTTAGCAAAACAAAGATATATATATATATATATATATATATATATATATATATATATATATAAACATGTGAAATTATACACAGTACACAAGTTTTAAAACGGCTCAGACTACACTCTGATGTTGATGGACTTGATCCAGCAGAGTGCCTCGTGGGATGCTTGATGGAGCTTCTCAATGCCACCAGGGAAGCGTCTGATTGGACATTCATTCACAATGTGGCTCATTGTTTGGGCGTCACCACAGTCACACCCACGCACTGTCACTTGAAAAGCCCCATTTGTGCATGTTGTATTTGCACCCATCCACCCTCTTCAGTCAGATATGTTTAATTGCACGGACACCTCCCTTGGTTGGTGGAAGCCTGGAACTGTTGGATTGTCTACAAGTTCGTGGTTTCGGGTTCTTGTAGCTTGCCACTCACGTTTCCACTCTGTGTCCTGGTCGAATCCTGTGGATAGCATTTGGACTCCCATTTCATATGCTGGTCTTCTAGATTTGAGGCTTTTTCTGGGGAGTGATAGCAAATCGTCATGAAGAGGGATCGAGTTGTTTCCAGAAACTTGCTGACAGAGGTTGTCAAGAGCAGCCTTTTGACAGAGGTCAGGTGGACAGATGTTTGAAAGCACTGGTAGCCAGCAAGTAGGTGTAGACCGGACTGTACCACTAATTACTCTCATATGCTGAGAATGATGCTGAGAAAATGGGATAAAATGTGCGTATTAACTTTCCAAACTTCGTGTGTCATGGATGTATCTCAATTTTCAGAATAAGATTTGTAAAGGACAATTGTAATTAGTCATGATCAAGTAAGACATTCTGTGGAAAGAAAATGGTATTATGACATGGTGTGTTTCTACAGGTAGAGCACTTAATCCTTCGAATTGCAAATGCTGCACTCAGATGTGCAATACTTACCATGTTAATGAATGTAATGTAAATTAGCTTACGCTGAATAGTACAATAAAATTATGAGAACGTAGCTTCCCAAAGAACTAAGACAACAAACAGCGCTAAATGGGAGGGGGAGAGGGGATTGCTTACAAAAGATCTACTGTAGATACCGTTACAGGTACTGTGAATGCTTTAATTTTACCGTGACTCAAATTTTTACATGACAGTAAGAGCTATGAAATTTCAGGGGGATCTCGTGATGGTGCTACGGAAGCTCACCATACCCGTCAGTCAGGGCAGCATCAGTGGGCTGATGCCACTGAGTCGGCAGACCAGTCGGAAAGTGGTGAGAAGGACCTTTCTCTAACGCTCTTGGAGCGCGAGTACAGCTACAAGGGCCTCAAATCGTGGTGGCAGAACATGGAGCAAAAAATAAACCAGTGTGCGTGTGACGACGGACAAATGCATTACAATCACAATGGCATTGCGAACTGCGAGTCGGCTCCAAACGAAGACATATTAGAACCGCAGGAGGATCGGTTGCAGGGGCTGATAGGTCAGGAGCGAGATGCTGAAGTGAGCGTGCAGATCGCAGAGCCTGAGCTAGAGGATCCTGCCCCCAGTGGGCGGAAGTCGATGCAGGCCACGCCAGAGGCTCTGTTTCTGGCAGAGAAGCTGCAGCAGCTGGCGGACACCACGAGGAAAATGGCGCTGCACCTCCTCAGCCCAGAAGCGTCACGCTCCAGACGTGTCGTCACGGCGGACTCAGAAGCGCTGGGTGCCACCTCAGACATGGAGTGTCGTGCAGAAACCAGCGACGTTGAACTGATGCGGCAGAAGATACTGCTGCTGGACGAGGTGGTGGAAGAGCTTTCGCAGTACAGACTGTCGCCTCTCGCTCTCGACATGACGGAAAGGTAATTTACAAATAATGTTGTTGTTGTAGTCTTCAGTCCAGAGACTGGTTTGATGCCGCTCTCCATGCTACTCTATCTTGTGCTAGCTTCATCTCCCAGTGCCTACTGCAACATACATCCTTTTGAATCTGCTTGGTCTTACTCTGCAATTTTTACCCTCCACGCTGCCCTTCAATACCAAATTGGTGATCCCTTGATGCCTCAGAATATGTCCTACCAACCGATCCCTTCTTCTAGTCAAGTTGTGCCACAAATTCCTATTCTCCCCAATCCTATTCAGTACCTCCTCATTAGTTATGTGATCTACCCATCTAATCTTCAGCATTCTTCTGTAGCACCACATTTCGAAAGCTTCTATTCTCTTCTTGTCTAAACTATTTATCGTCCATGTTTCACTTCCATACATGGCTACACTCCATACAAATAATTTCAGAAACGACTTCCTGACAAATCTATACTCTATGTTAACAAATTTCTTTTCTTCAGAAACGCTTTCCTTGCCATTGCCAGTCTACATTTGATATCCTCTCTACTTCGACCATCATCAGTTATTTTGCTCCCCAAATAGCAAAACTCCTGTACTACTTTAAGTGTCTCATTTCCCAATCTAATTCCCTCAGCATCACCCGACTTAATTCGACTACATTCCATTATCCTCGTTTTGCTTTTGTTGATGTTCATGTTATATCCTCCTTTCAAGACACTATCCATTCCGTTCAACTGCTCTTCCAAGTCCTTTGCTGTCTCTGATAGAATTACAATGTCATCGGCGAACCCAAAGTTTTTATTTCTTCTCCATGGATTTTAATACCTACTCCGAATTTTTCTTTTGTTTCCTTTACTGCTTGCTCAATATACAGACTGAATAACATCGGGGAGAGGCTACAACCCTGTCTCACTCCCTTCCCAACCACTGCTTCTCTTTCATGTCCCCCGACTCTCATAACCGCCATCTGGTTGCAACTTTCAGAATTTGAAAGAGTATTCCGATCAACATTGTTAAAAGCTTTCTCTAATTCTACAAATGCTGGAAACGTAGGTTTGCCTTTCCTTAATCTATTTTCGAAGATAAGTCGTAGGGCCAGTATTGCCTCACGTGTTACAACATTTCTACGGAATCTAAACTGATCCACCCCGAGGTCGGCTTCTACCTGTTTTCCATTCGTCTGTAAAGAAGTGGTGTTAGTATTTTGCAGCCGTGGCTTATTAAACTGATAGTTCGGTAATTTTCTCACCTGTCAACACCTGCTTTCTTTGGGATTGGAATTATTATATTCTTGTTGAAGTCTGAGGGTATTTTGCCTGTCTCATACATCTTGCTCACCAGATGGTAGAGTTTTGTTAGGCCTGGCTCTCCCAAGGCTGTCAGTAGTTCTAATGGAATGTTAGTCTACTTCCGGGTCTTTCAGTGCTTTGTCAAATTCTTCACGCAGTATCATATCTCCAATTTCACTTTCATCTACATCCTCTTCCATTTCCATAACATTGTCCTCAAGAACATCGCACTTGTGCAGACCCTCTACATACTCCTTCCACCTTTCTTCTTTCTCTTCTTCGCTTAGAAATTGGTTTCCATCTGAGCTCTTGATATTCATGCAAGTGGTTCCCTTTTCTCCAAAGATCTCTTTTAATTTTCCTGTAGGTAGTATCTATCTTACCCCTTGTGATACCCGCCTATACATCCTTACATTTGTCCTCTAGCCATCCTTGCTTAGCTATTGGACCTCCTGTCGATCTCATTTTTGAGACGTTTGTATTCCTCTTTGCCTGGTTCATTTACTGCATTTTTGTATTTTCTCCTTTCATCAATTAAATTCAATCTCTCTTCTGTTACCCAAGGATTTCTATTAGCCCTCATCTTTTTACCTATTTGATCGTTTGCTGCCCTCACTATTTCATCTCTCAAAGCTACCCATTCTTCTTCTACTGTGTTTTTTTCTCCCACTCTTGTCAATCGTGCCCTAATGCTCTCCCTGAAACACTACAGCATCTGGTTCTTTCGGTTTATCCAGGTCCCATCTCCGCAATTTCTCACATTTTTTGCAGTTTCTTCAGTTTTAATCTGCAGTTCATAACCAATAGATCGTGGTCAGATTCCACATCTGCCCCTGGAAATGTCTTACAATTTAAAACCTGGTTCCTGAATCTCTGTCTTATCATTGTATAACTATCTGAGACCTTCCAGTATCTCCAGGCTTCTTCCATGTATACAGCCTTCTTTGATGATTCTTAAAGCAAGTGTTAGCTATGATTAAGTTATGCTCTTTCCAAAATGAGATTTTCAGTCTGCAGCAGACTGTGCGCTGATATGAAACTTCCTTTCAGATTAAAACTGTGTGCCGGACCCAGACTCGAACTCGGGACCTTTGCCTTTCGGGCGTGAGTCGTGCTTGGGTAGCTCAGTTGGTAGAGCACTTGCCCGCGAAAGGCATAGGTCCCGAGTTCGAGTCTCGGTCCGGCACACAGTTTTAATCTTCCAGGAAGTTTCAAGTTATGCTCTGTGCAAAATTCTACCAGTCAGCTTCCTCTAGCTTACTCCCATTCCATATTCACCTACTACGTTCCTTCTCCTACTATCGACTTCGTCACCCATAAGTACTAAATTTTCGTCTCCGTTCACTATCTGAATAATTTCTTTTTTCTCCTCTTACACATCATCAATCTCTTCGTCATCTGCGGAGCTAGTTGGCATATAAACTTGTACTACTGTAGTAGGCGTGGTCTTCGTATCTATCTTGGCCATAATAATGCGTTCACTATGCTGTTTGTAGTAGCTTACCCGCATTACAATTTTCCTATTTATTATTAAACCCACTCCAGCATTACCCCTATTTGATATTTTATTTATAACCCTGTATTCACCTGACCAGAAGTCTTGTTCCTCCTGCCACCGAACTTCACTAAGTCCCACTATATCTAACTTTAACCTATCCATTTCCCTTTTTAAATCTTCTAACCTACCTGCCCGATTAAGGGATCTGACATTCCAAGCTCCGATCCGTAGAACGCCAGTTTTCTATCTCCTGATAACAACGTCCTCTTGAGTAGTCCCCGCCCGGAAATGCGAAGAGGACTCAAGAGGACGCCATCATCATTTAACCATACAGTAAAGCTGCATGCCCTCGGGAAAAATTACGGCTGTAGTTTCCCCTTGCTTTCAGCCGTTCGAAGTACCAGCACACCAAGACCGTTTTGGTTAGTGTTACAAGACCAGATCAGTCAATCATCCAGACTGTGGCCCCTGCAACTACTGCTGACCCCTTCAGGAACCACACATTTGTCTGGCCTCTCAACAGATACCCCTCCGTTGTGGTTGCACCAACGGTACGGCTATCTGTATCGCTGAGGCACGGAAGCCTCCTCACCAACGGCAATGTCCATGGTTCATGGGGGTTACAAATAATCGTAATTTTTTTTATAATTTTACAAATAATATTATCCAAAAAATAGCGGTAAGACTTCCACTAGATGTCATGGTCTTGAGCCTGAAGACTGGTTTGATGCGACTTTCCACGCTACACTATGTTTTGAAAGCGTCTTCACGTCTGAATAACTAGTGAGACCAGACCGACGTCCACTTGAACTTGCTTGCTGTATTCAAGCGGTAGTGTTGACCTACATTATTTATCCCCCACACTTACGTCCATTACCAACCAATTCCTTGATGCTTCAGGATGTTTACTATCAACCGATCCCATCTTATAGGCAAATTGCCCTTTATTTTTTTACTCTGTTCGATTCAATGTCTCCTCATTAGTTACTTGAGCTACCTGTCTTAAACATTCCTCCCTAACACCACATTGCAAGAGAGTCTCTTCTTGCCTGAAGTGCTTATCATCCACGTTTCAGTTCTGTACGACGTGACACTCCATACAAATACCTTTCAGAAACGACTTCCTAACACAAATTCGTTAAATGCTGACAAATACCTGTTTTCTAGGAACGTTTTTCTTTCTGTAACCAGTCTGAATTTTTTATATCCGTTACTTTGGCCATTATCAGTTATTTTGCAGCCTAAATAGCAACTCACTGTGTCATTTCCTACTCTAATTCTCTCAGCATCGCCTGGTTTAATTAGGATGCATACCATTACCCTTGTTTTTCTTACGTTGATGTTGTTCTTATCTCGTTTTCAACATAAAACTGTTTTTCCAAGTCCTGTAGTATCTGACAGAATTAGAATGTCACTGGCAAAACTCAGCGTTTATTTATTCTCTGTGAACTTTAATGCCTACTCCAATTTTTCCTTGGGATTCCTGCTTACTCGATATACAAATTGAATGACATCTGGGATAGGCTACAGTTTAGTGTCACTGACTTATCAACCACTGATTCCCTTTCATGTTCTTAAACTCTCATAAATGCAGTTTTTTTTGCAAGATATAAATAAACTTTCACTCCATGTATTTTATCACACCTCGGCAAAGTCAGTGGTTCCTGGGGGAGAGGGGGTGGATTAGTAGATAGACGAAATGTTCATCAATGTCTGTAGCTTTGTAGATTTTGAGAAAACTTTTGATAACGGCAAATTAAATACGCGTACGAATTCTGGAGGAACACGTTTAAAATACAGGAGGCGAAAGCGTATCTACAACTAGTACCAAAACAGGGTGCAAAATGACAAGAAAGATAATTAGTAGTTGAGAATGGAGATTATATATATATATATATATATATATATATATATATAGTCTTAAACCTATCGCCAATGTTAAATTTTTACGTAGTGCAAGCAGTACATAAAACAAAGAAGAAATTGGGTAGGAGAATGACAGCTCAGGGAGAAGAAAAACCACCTTAGAAGTCTGCCTGTGGCATTGTCTATCAAACGGCAAAGAACTTGCAAGAGCTCTTGAACGGAGGAACTGTCTTTCAAAAGAGGACAATGTAAATGGAGCGGAGGCTAATGAAGTAGGATAATGCTGAGGAATTAGGTTGGAAAAAGAGACCAAAATTAGTAGATGAGTTACTCTATTTGGGCGGCAGGATACTTGAAGGCTGCCGAGTAGAGGTTAAAAAAATGGACAATATAAAGAATACAAGACTGAATGTGAATTTTAACATCGAAAACTGTTGGGAAGTCTCTTCTGAAGACAATTCTCTAGAATGGAGGCTTCTCCGGAAGTGAAATTTGGTGCTACAGCATAATGCTGTGGATTAGGTAGGTAGATTCCGATAATCATTGAAGAGGTGCTGAATCGATATGGCGAACAAATCTGTGACACAGTTTGACTAAAAGAAGACACCAGTTAAATAGGACACAGCAAGTGAACAAAAGGAATAGTAAATTTGGTATTAAAAGTGAGAGATACCAATTGTAGAGGATGGCCAAAACTTGGCTACTGTACGAACGTTAAAGTGGATGTCGGTTGCAGCAGATATGAAGATTAGATTAGATTGGTACTTGTTGCATAGATCATGAATACGACACTTTCTAATGATGTGGAGCGTGTCAGGTTAATAAAAGGTGTCTGTGCAAGATATTACATTACACAAAATATTACATGACACTTAATATTTTTAATTTCCCTCTGCATATTTTAAAGCATTAATCAGTGTATTACCCCAGCCTCACGGTAGTTATTACATGTAACAGATAATATTACGAATCCCCTGCTTTGGAAAGTTTGCTCCTTCCACCCTCTCCCCCCCTCTCACTTTCTCTGCCTCCGGCCATTTGTTCGTATATGTGAATCCCAACCTACACTGTTGTTAATGTATAATTTTAGCACTGTAGCCAACAATTATAGTAATTAAAGTTTAAAACGTCTCCTGATTATATAAACTAACATGAACTTTAAGCTATATTAACTTGAGAAAATCGGGTTTATATACCACCTGAAATATTTATTCCAATGTATGTATTCAATACCTCAAAACGAAGATTCCAAAATCCTTTAAAACTTATTCTCTTAATAATGTTGCTATGTTGGATATTCTTCGTACTTTGTGATAATATTTCTCTTCTGCTATATGATCCTTGAACCTAATAGTTTCCAGACGCCATATTTGTTTACAAATTGACAGTACACATGTGATAAGACAGTGAAAGGAACCTGTGACCACTGGAGGTACTCTATTTTACTTATTTATTTTTACCGTTAGATATAGTTTCAGTATTTTGTCAAAAGAAATCTAAAACCATGTTCTGAAATAGTGTTCTGTTTCTCCACTATACAGTGCTATAAATTCTCCAAAAAATAGACACGCACGCACGTACACTCGCGTACGCACGTCATAGTAACAAATGTAAATCCACCTGATGGTGGAGGTTTAAACCTTTGAAACGCGTTGTAGAAATAAACAGCGACTGATGACAGGAAACTTGTTGCTGCATTTAATGTCAATAACAGTCACCATAAGGCCTAATATACAATGTTCACACTTAAATTATTCATTTATGGCAAGAAGTCATGTGATACCAACTAACAATGTCCGTAGTTTCTCCCAGATAGACCTTTGTGGCAGAACGTTTGGAGATGGCTAGTTCGGTCATAGCGGTGCCGAGGAGGGGGGCTGGGACTAAAACCAGTCGAACTCAGTATGAAAATAAAACGGGACCTGTCAGTGTAGCAACAGACTATCAGGTCTCAGTATCTCTTGCAGTCGCCAATCCAAGTTAAAGTAGTTCATTCTAGTGGACAGCACAGTTGACTGCTTTCATTACTGTCGTTTGTTTCCCGATTATTATTATTTAGGAATAGGTTGGCAGTTTTGACACAGGCTGTGTTTTGCTTCAATACACATCTATGAAAAATATGTACATGCTTTTTGCTTTAGCTAAGGAGTTACTTACTGTTAGATATTCAAATTAAACAAACATATGTACTGCTTGGTAATTATAGCAAAATAATTAATATCTCTTTCTACAGGTTTATGGGAGAGTCTCCTCAATCACCATGCCTGAGGAATGAACGTGCCATTACATGTAACAATGCTATTGTTGAAAGCAGTAACAGTGAAGGCGAAGGCTTGCAACAGGAGCTCGACTTGAGTAACTTGGCTAGTTGTCTCGCAGAAGATACGCAAAACACAGTGGCCTATGTCACTGAAAGGCTTAGTACTCAGTCTAGTTATGCTCCTGTCGTAGAAGAATTATCGAGTGCTGGAGTTAAAACTAAAGAGCATTCAGGTAATGCAGAGGTCCTTCTATCAAAAATAGTAGACGACCCTCCACCGCAACACTTTCCAGCTGATGGGACAGCAGATGGAACAAGAACGAGCCCCGTTCTGCTGCCACAGCAGAAGCCTTCAACTGACTCTCCTGGCCCCCATTCGGACGCTTGTAGCTCAAACATGTTGTCACAGGAACGTCGCTTCAGCACATGTCACGGGAAAGAGGCAGCTGGTGCAACTCAGCAAATCCGATCAGGAGTCTCGAAACAGGATCGCCTAGACAGGGTGATTGCAACAGCGCAGCGCCTCCTCAGACATCCTGTACTGGTGCATGCTCTGAACGCAGAAGAAATGGACACAGCTGGAGGTGGTGCAGTGGAATGTCAGCTGATACCTTGGCAGGTACTACAAACCAACATGGTGACTTCTGTTGCACCATCCCAGCAAGAACCTCAGACGAATTGCTCTGGATCCCATTTGGGCTCTAGCACCTCCGACCTCCTGTCAAAAGAACAACGGTTCAGCACCTGCCAAGGAAGTGAGCGATCTTGTAAAGCGGGTGGCACTGCCTATCAAGGCCAAGAGGAGGCGTCGCAACCAAGTGGCATAGATGGAATGATAGCCTTGGTGCAGCGCCTTCTCAGGCTTAAGATCATGGGACATGCACAAACCCCTGATAAAACAAACGCAGCTGCAGTGGAAAATCGTTCGATGCCTTGGCAGTTCGTACAGAGCGGCGTAGCGACTGCTATTTCACCATCCCAGTGAAACTTATCACCATTGGTACAGACATATGGTATATAGTCAATGGGCCAGAAAGATCCCATCATATATATGGATGTGAATGATGCAATTCTGAAGAAAACCGGCAGTTTGCGACCCAGTCACTTGTGTGAAGGATATTTACCTGGGCTAGTTAAAAATCTTCTGTAGTACATTTTGTGGAGGGTCTGAACTGTTGTGATGTTAAAGACTCTGTAAATACTTGTACGAGTTCCCGAATTCTTATTTTCTGCAGTCTGTTTAACGGACTTTGTGAGCATTTCGAAGAACACCGTGAATGGTCGATACTGACTTTTTTCTAAGAACGTCAATGACAGCTTGATCACTGAATCGTCGTTAACTAGCAAAACCTTTCAATCTGTCGTTATGCGTTCGTCGGCTATGCATACATCAAGGGGGGAGCCTCACACTCTCAGCGTCGGAAAATTACGACTCTGACACTTGAAGGGAAATTAAATTGTCGGCAGGATACACCTGGAGGAATGTAACAGTATTCGACACAGTGTGCCTATAATTCAGTAAATAAATCGTTTTTCATACGTTTGTACGAACTAGGAGTGCATCAGCGGATAGACTTTCCTTGCTATCAACAGTTCAGCACACAAGTGGAAGGTGCAGTTTCTTGAACAGAAAAAAGAAAATCTGCTCACTTGCAATCTTCGATGAAATCATAAACTCCTTGAAACTCAATTGATAAAATATTGTTTGTGAACTGGTACAAATATTTACTGCGTGTTCAACACCGTACTGCAGTTGATTGCCCTCGGAACCGACTGCAGGCATTTTTAAGTCCTCAGGCATTCGTAGAATTTTTTCACTAGACCTGGCTTAAGAAAATTTTTTAAAAACTGTTCGAAGTTATACATCGGTCGCACACCTGATCAGGTTCTTCCGGTTATCATCTAGTGCTGATATCGGAGTGCCCCGACAAATATGACCACATCTCTTTTCTAGTCATCAATCTGTCTTTCAGAAATGCACAAAAAATGTTGTCTTACTCTCGACAAGAATATTAAAAGCTGTTATGTGGTGTCCATGGGGCACTTAGTTTCACGTTTATTTGCACATTATGTGATTAATCAATCTTAGCATTGCCTGTTATCAACTATATAAAACTAAGAAATTGCATATCTACAGATAGTTACGCTGATTTATCATATATTGGCATTATATTTTTCAAATTTCGTTGAATTAAATTATTTTTCATCATAGTAATCAGTATCCTGGCTTATTATTCAAACTGTATTTTGTTTGTAAAAAATTCTACTACTGTTTTTTGACACCGCTGGTAAAGTGCTGTTACTGTCAAGTTTCTTGTTTCTATCACCAAAGGTGCTGGAGGACATTAATTTTCAAAGGCTGAAGGTAGGTCCGCCTCGATAATAGCCCTTACTTGTTTACATATAATAGTCAGCTTAGAGTGGGTCTTTAAATATGCTTCTTCGCTTCGTTCTTTTTTTCCATACGTTGGTTCTTCCTTTTCATAACTTTATTTCGACTTTATTCTTGCAGCGTCTGTGATTTTGTGACATGCACAGCTTTCAAACTGCTGCTTAGATGAGGTAAACAGCGTTCAGAAAACATCAGTTGCCCTTCTGACAGTTTTTGGGTGAATTCCCTTGTGGAGTATTCCATAGCTGTGAAGTTCGTAAGTGAGCAGCTGTATCCTCTCACATCCAAACAGCTTAAGTATTCCTGAGAATTGCTTCTCACTGCTTGCAGTTTCGTGTCATTCTCAGCAGCTTATAACAGGTATTGATAGTTAAATAAATGAGTCTCTTAAAAAGTATCTGCAAACTAAGCGTGAAGCCCTCAAAACACCTGAAAATTTAGTGCGTAGTTTACTGGATGAAATTCTTGTGAAAAAATAAGGTATAAAAATAAGATTGATAGGGAAAGATGAGAATAGAAGCTTTCGAAATGTGGTGCTACAGAAGAATGCTGAAGATTAGGTGGGTAGATTACATAACTAATGAGGAGGTATTGAATAGGATTTGGGAGAAGAGAAGTTTGTGGCACAACTTGGCTAGAAGAAGGGATCGGTTGGTAGGACATGTTCTGATGCATCAAGGGATCACCAATTTAGTATTGGAGGGCAGCGTGGAGGATAAAAATCGTAGAGGGAGACCAAGAGATGAATACACTAAGCAGATTCAGAAGGATGTAGGTTGCAGTAGGTACTGGGAGATGAAGGAGCTTGCACAGGATAGATTAGCATGGAGAGCTGCATCAAACCAGTCTCAGGACTGAAGACCACTAAAACAACAGGGAAAGCTGGTAGTTCGATGGATATGGAGGTACTTTTTACTGCCCAAACATTCATAATCAAATGAATTTTATGTATTAACAAAGATGTACTAGCCCACACAGGTGAAGGCTATCGTCACATCGCAGACAGACGTGTCTGGACGCTATTGTAGAGCTGGCTGACCGCATCCAAGAAGCCATCGCCCCGAAGCAACAGGTTGGTACTGTGACAACGTCTGGTAGTGGCGCGTCCATTTCTCTTCCCGTCTCATGCGCAGATTACGATGCTCCGATCGCAGAAGTTGATCCACTGACCGCACAGTCTGCCGCATTGATGTCGGAAGGTCGTCCTAGTCGCTACAAAGGACGTAGCCACAAGCGATCTAGGAGCCGTTCCTCGACTCAGGCAGTCCGTATCAGATGCTGGTCCGCCAGCTTGCTGGTGCCACAGAAGATTAGGAGAGCAGGCTAATAGTGAACCAGCTCGTGCATCTAACCAATGCAAACGGCTGTCGGCCGTAGTCACCACCGACTGCTAAGTACGTCCCGGCGCATGTTCATTACAGACAGGGTATCGGGCCTGAAGTATTCAATAGATTCAGGGTCCGATCTTTGTAATATACCCATAGCGACACTGCGCCGTTGCAGACCGCCCACTGCGTTTAGCTTGTCAGCTGCAAATAATTCAGCAAGTGAGAAGTACGGCATGTGGCGTGTGGAGTTGTATTTGGGACTCCGCCGCCAATTAATGTTGGATTTTACTGTAGCAGACGTGGCCGAAGTAATCATAGGTGCTGATTTCTTGCCTCACTTCCAGTTCCTGCTGGACGTAGTAAATGCCCCCCAAGTGGACAATATTACCGGACGTAGGGCCACTGGGTATCACCGTGATGCCAAAACGTAAGACAAAGTTCATAAAGGTTGCGGACGAGGAGTACCGCCTACAGCTGTGTGAGTTCCTAGTCTTAAGGAGGCATCCAGGCGTGCCACAGCAAATTTTGCATGTTACGGACCACCGCATAAAAACCACGTACGGAACGCCTGTCTCTCTCTGGTCTAGAAGACTGTCTCCAGGACGCCTCGCCATTGCTGGAAGTCGACGCGATATTATGGGAAGACATCACCCTACCTTCCAGCAGCCCGTGGGCGTCTGCGCTGCATTGAGTACTCAAAATGGAGAAGCCTGGCATCTATATGCCTAATCAGTGTCCCATGCCACGGTTAAGAGATTATAACCACGCTCTGAACGTAGTCACTATATTCTGTGTTGTTATACTGCACGAAGACCTATACCCAGGTTCTCCTGCAACAGAGGACATTCCGAAGACCGCTATTATTACGCCGTTTGGTTTGTACGAGAGCAAGTTTATGACCTTTGGCCTATGTAATGCTGCACAAAACTGGCAGTAGTTCTTCAGTTCTGTCTTGGTGGGCTTACCTTTTTGTTTTGCCTATTTGGACGACGTGTTAGTGTATTCATCGTGCGAGGATCGACATCACCAGCACCTGGGAGAAGATCTTGAGCATTTTGAAAAGTACGACGTGGTGTTACACACAGTGGAATGTGTGTTTGGACAACCAGAACTTGAATTCCTGAGACGTCGAATATTTTCAGCAGGCCTATTACCACTCACTGAGAAGGTTGAAGCCATATTGCAGCTGCCTAAGCCGTCTACAGTGAAAGAGCTCCGTAGATACTCAGCAATGCTCAATTTTTACCGCTGGCATTTACCACGCACTGCGGAACTAGCACCATTGAATACAGCACTGGCTGGTCCCAAGGATAGGAACAGTTCTAGTGTGCAGTAAACTGAGGAAATAAGTTCGGCTTTTGAAGAGCCTAAAAAGACCGTAGCACAAGCAGCACTGCTGGCACACCCTAAGATAGAAACTACAATGCAATAGTGGTGGACGCCAGTCAATTAGCCATTGCTGCAAGCCTCCAGCAATGGGTAGACAAAACGTAGCAGCCACTGGCTTGCTTCTCGCACAAGCTGTCACCTTGCCAGCAAATGTGGAGCACATACTACTTTGATCTTTTAGCCACATCTCAAGCAAGCCAGTATTTTTGACAGCAGGGTGAAGCTGAAGTGTTCGTGATATACCGGGTGATCAAAAAGTCAGTATAAATTTGAAAATTGGATAAATCACGGAATAATGTAGATAGAGAGGTACAAATTGACACACATGCTTGGAATGACATAGGGTTTTATTAGAAACAAAAAATACTAAAGTTCCGACAGATGACTCCTCATCTGATCAGAATAGCAATAATTAGCATAACAAAGTAAGACGAAGCAAAGATGATGATCTTTACTGGAAATGCTCAATATGTCCATCATTCCTCAACAATTGCTGTAGTCGAGGAATAATGTTGTGAACAGCACTGTAAAGCGTGTCCGGAGTTATGGTGAGGCATTGGCGTCGGATGTTGTCTTTCAGCATCCCTAGAGATGGTCGATCACGATACACTTGCGACTTCAGGTAACCCCAAAGCCAATAATCGCACGTACAGAGGTTTGGGGACCTGGGAGGCCAAGTATGACGAAAGTGGCGGCTGAGCACACGATCACCACCAAACGACGCGCGCAGAGATCTTTCACGCGTCTAGCAACATGGGTGGAGCGCCATCCTGCATAAACATCGTACATTCAGCAGGTGCTTATCAGCCAGGCTGGGGATGATATGATTCTGTGACATATCGGCGTACCTCTCACCCGTCACGGTAGCAGTTACAAAACCAGAATCACGCATATCCTCGAAGAAAAAAGGCCCGATAACGGTAGATGTGGTAAATCCAACCCATACCGTGACTGTCTCGTCGTGCAATGGAGTTTCCACGACAGTTCTAGGATTTTCGGTAGCCCACATTCGGCAGTTGTGGGCGTTGACAGACCCTCTGAACGTGAAATGAGCTTCGTCGGTCCACAACACGTTACTCAACCAATCGCCATCTTCCGCCATCTTTTGAAACGCCCACATCGCAAATGCCCTCCGCTTCACTACATCGCCAGGTAACAGTTCATGATGCCGATGAATTTCGTGCGGATAGCATCGGAGGGTACGCCTCAGTGCCAACCAAACAGTAGTGTATGGAATGCCGGTGCGACGTGCGACTGCACGAGCGCTGACTTCCCCGTGCATAGACGAACCCGCTACAGCCTCCATTTCTTCCTGAACTGTCTCAGCAGCATTACGCCTTGTGCTCGGTCGGCCACTACGGGGTCTATCGTGTAAACAACCCGTGGCTTCGAACTTCGAAATCATGCTCGCGACAGCTGAATTTGTCAACGGACCTTTCCCCGTTCGAATCCCCTTCCTATGGCGATAAGATCGTAACGCTGAACTAGCACATTCCCCGTTCTGGTAATACAGCTTCACTAAAAGCGCCTTTTCAGGTAACGTCAACATGCCGCGACTGCTGGCGCATCTGATTCTCTCTCTCATTATAGCTCCTTTTATACACGATTGTCGTGCTCAGTCACTGACGTTTTGCTGTCCAGCGCCATCTGTCGGACATTTTGTGAACTTTTTTTGTTCTAATAAAACCCCATGTCATTCCAAGCATGTGTGTCAATCTGTACCCCTCTATCTACATTATTCCGTGGTTTATTAAGTTTTCAAATTTATACTGCTTTTTTGATCTCCGGTACACTGACCACGAGTCCTTAACACACGCTTCAAAAAAAGCAACAGCGAATTGAACTTCATTAGCCAGTTCAGTAGCGACATTCGCCCTATATAGGGGATTACTGATGTGGTTGCGGACTGCCCGTCTAAAGTGGCCAGAATTTCACGGTCTGTGAAAATGGTGGCTCTTCTCGAGGCGCACCAATCTCATCCTGAGGTACACGCCATATTGCATGATGACGCTGCAGGACTTAAGTTACAACTAGTCGACATGCCCGACAACAACATTAAATTGTAATGTTAGGTGTCATATGACAGATCACGCTCATTCGTCCATGTTGCACTTCGCAGGCTGGTGTTGGAAGTCTTACATACTGTTACCCTGGAGTCTGGTCGACATTCAAGTTAGTATTTTAGCGGTTCGTGTGGGCAGGGATAGAAGCAGACTGTCACGAATGGACGGTAAATTGACATTTTCGCAAAAATCTCTTATGACATTCATTCCCCGATTGCAGAGTTCCTGGACGCTTCTTCACGCTTCACCCAGGTTAGTCTTGACGTGGATCGACCACTTCCCCCGTCGGATGGCCAACATTATACAGAGTGAATCACCTTAAACTTGCACTGCAAATATTGTGGAAATGGAAAATGCTATGTGCCATTTTCACATAATGAATTAGTAATCGGCCACATATTGCCCGTTGACATAAACAAACTAAAAGTAGGGTAAATTAGAATGTCAATGGTGTTTGTTGCAGGATTCTAGTGCGAGTCGTTTACGAGATATCGTATTTTGAAAAGTTGACAGATTGTTGTTTGTGCCATTCATACTGCGTAATTGCTAGATACTATGTTACGTTTACTTAGTGTGCTTGTGTCTTCCTTGATTGTATTGCGACTTGCTAGTCAGTGTGTAACAGTCCAGGGACCGGACATGCTCGTGGTGTGTGGGTAGTGTAGAAAGAATGCTGCAGTGCGCTCTAGTATAGTGTATGCGGCAAGATACCCAATACATGTCAACCATCTCGACAAAAACTTATCAACTTCAACCAGTTACGTGAAAATAGTAGTGCAATATCTAGACAACGTAACAGATGGAAACCATTGACGACACAAAAGGGAGAAATTAATGCTCTTGCTGATGTTGTAGACGATTCGGACATTAGTTGATACACAGTCGCACGAGGAATTGGCATGAGTCAGGCAAGTGTTCTACGCATTCTCCATCGTCATAGGTTCTATACCTATCGCCTCTCTCTCCACATAGAGCTGTATGGAAACGATTGTGAGATTGTGTGAACTTCGTACGTGGGCATTACGACGGGATACCCCCAAACGAATGGCTTATTTCAATAGTGGTAAAAGTCCATTACCTCCACTTTTCTGCCAATAATTCTTCTGAAATTAATGATCCAAACAAGCAGAAAGAAAGGTTCATCTCTAGCGAGAAGCCATATGCTTGAATATTTCTGGTATCTCGACTGCAGATTTTTCAGCGCTCATTTAACTTTTGGACTCTGTATCTCAAAATGAACAAAAATGGACTTGTACCACTATTAAAATAAGCTTTTCAAATGTATCATGTATCTTGTTTAGTGGTGAAGCCACATTAATCAATCAGAGCGAGGTAAACCGCCGAAACTATTGGTCTGTTAACACTCCCGTTGTCTTCGTCAGGTGCAACGTCAGTGACCATGAAGTGTAAATGCGTGGTGTGGAGTAGAGAACTATCAGTTCATAGACCCTTTTTTCATCGGTGCTAGTAGACATTTCTCTGCAGGCTAGGAGGCTACTGTGGTGTCAACGTAATGGCTGTCCAGCCCATGGTGCACTACGTTTTACAGCATTTCTTTACAAATTGTTACCAGATCGTGGTATTGGCCAGCCTGTCCCCTGGATTTGATGCTTGTAGACTTTTTTCTGTGACGAAAGCTGAAAGACGCAGTCTACAAGGACATACCAACTACACTCAGTGACATGCAACGACGTATTACTGCAGACTGCTCAGATATCTTCGCTGAAATGTTAGCACATGTGACCCGTCGTTGCATACCAGACTGGAAGCGTGTATTGCCACTGCTAGGGTCATTTTGAACAGAACCTGTGATGGTCAGTTGTCTCGTTACTGGTCAGAATCCACATAACTATTGTATGCACTTACATTGTTTTATAGTGTGTGTGCTACCACAGGTATTGTATAACTGTCGGTGTGGAAACTTTCCAAAATAAAATATCTCGGAAAGGAATCGCACTATACTGTTGTAACTATCGCCACTGACACTGGAACGTACCCTACTTTTAGTTGCTCAGGTCAATAGGCATTGTTCCATTTAAGAAGTTATGTTTTTGCAAAATTTCACTTTCTAAGTATTGTCAGAATTGGTTGAGTGGCTGACGATACGAGCCCTGGACTACCAGTTCATTCTGTTAATAGTAACACTTCCCATTTCCGCATTTGCGGTGCGAGTTTTAGGTGATTCACCCTATATATTCACAATGTTCGATAGATACGCGCGATGGCCTGAGGAATTACCAACAGTCATCATCTCCGCAGTGACGCTGGCCACCGCTTTCACATCGACCTTGCTGGCTTGGTTCAGCTGTTCGCTCCATCACTACCGTCAGAGGCCGACAGTTAAAAGTCAGTCCTACTCGTACTTGGGTAAGTTCTATGACTACATCCATCATCAGACGACCAGTTATCATCCAGGCAGCAACGGCACGATGAAACTTAGGCATCGGATGCTGAAGGTTGCACTTACATGCCATGGAATATCGTGGACATGTTGGACATCTGCTATGCCCAGAGACCTGCTGGGTCTTTGAGTCACGTATAAACCAGATACCGAGACCTTTATCGCGAGACTTTGCGACTACCAGGGGAGGTAGTTAATGCCACCCTACTGTCGGAAATGAACAACCGGAGTTCATTTGCAAGTTCCAGGAACATGTAAGCCACGTCAGATCTACAGAGGCCTCCAGGCATGGTTGTCCAACAACTTCTGTGCACAACGACTGCGACAGCTGTTCATACGTCGTGTTATGTACGGACTGCGTCAAGCCACCACTGCAACCACTCTATGCCGGACCTCACCACGTCCTGTGCATACCCACACGCACCCGCGCGCGTTATCATAGTGAACAGCCACCGTGCCTCTAAGCAGAGTGAAGCCCGCGTACATTTTCAAAGGGGCATCACCCACCTTGTCAAGAGCCGCAAGCCGGGTAGACGGGACACTCCAACTTCCTACACCACCGTCACTTAAGACGCAGAACCTAAGCGCACCACCCGCTCCGGACATGCCCACATCCCGACCTGGTTCCAGACGTTCCACCCTGCTGTCACCAAGAGGGTTCCTGTTCTAACTGCTACGCACGTAGACTGCTATAGTCGCGTCAGCTCCGTTCACGCCATTCAGAGATGGAGTTGTAGCGCGAGTTGATGACTGTGCGGTGACAAATGAATGGCTTTAACCGTCAAGTTAGTATAGGTAACGCTCGTTTCACGATTCCCGAAAACGTGACATTTTGACGTCACACTATCGATGACCGCACGATCGGCTATCGACTTTCGTTAGCATTTGATACGCGCCTCTCATAAGATTTCATGCGCGCGTACCGGAGATTCACAAAGAGACACTTCTTTCTTGGGATGATTTATTGTAATTATTGCTATAATAAAATGCCATGTAATGATTCATCGGCGGTTAATGCCGTCATGTATGAGTGCTCTTAAGAATGAAACACACTTGTTTTAGAATTTGCAGTGTGTAGTTTCGATGTAAACAGAGCACTGAAAATGTATCTCAAACACATCTCCATTATCATTAAATGTCACATAACAACGCTTCAGCGATGCAAGTCTTCAAGATGTGATACACAAGACCGGCATTAAACGTAACGTGGTTAAGTGCTAGCGTAATGGATAACGTTGTGTTTTCTGGAGTTGTAAGTTGTTGGTTCGAATCACGCTGCATGCAATTTTTTTCATGTTTACGTCGTTGACACGTTCTGTTACTCTCTTATGAATATAATAAAAGTATGTTCCGCATTATTGTATGTTATTTACATTGTCTGATCTGAGAACGAGGGATGAAATAAATATTTAGCGGTTTCAGAGTAAATGGTTAGGCAGGAACCGAAGAGGACAGCTTAAATTGCTGCGATTGAATCGAGGAGCAATAATATTTGTAGTCTTCGTCGTCAAAAAATCGATAGCCGATTGTGCGGTCGTCCATACTGGGCGCGACATCAAAATGAAGTCACGTTTGCGGGAATTGTGAAACGAGTATTACTCAGTTTGTGTCGCCGCTTGGAGCGCTGTGTTAATGTTTATTACTTACTCCTTGGAACTGTAACTTACTTTGTTTATTCTGTTCTCGGTTTGCTTTCCTTCCGCTATTTCACGTTAATAAAACTTGTATAGCCTATTATTTGCGTGCCACGGAACACTTAAGTGAGGGTAGCACTACACGATGTAATGTTCCCATCAAGTTCCTGTGAAAAACTTAAGTTAGATGCTGAAGTTGAATATCATAAGAAAACTTTATTAGTTATAGTGCTGTATGTATCATTACTGATGTCAGGTTATATAGAGCATTATGCAGTTAAGCGAAAACTGATCCTTATGTAACTCATACAGCTGTTAAAAAAAAAGCTTTCTGATGCAGTCCACTTTCGGAAAAATATTGCAAATAACTGATTCAATGAGGAGAGTAATACATTCCTTTAGCCGTCTATATCCAACGTGAAAACAGAAAACAATGTACTTCCAACCATATCTGATGGATACGTATATGACAAATAAAAACTAGATACTGTAAAGCGTGCTCCTAGCATGTCTTAAAAGTTTTATTATCCAGATAGTATAGGAATGCAAAATATTAGTCTCTTTGTGCCTGTGTTTGATGAGGTAACAGTAGTTGTTGTATCAACGTTAGTAGGGAGTGATGGTGATGGCACGACAGAGTGGTTAGTGGATAACAGGTAATATTTACCATCTTAAAAAGAGGGTTGCGTATGCTCATATCATGAGTCAAGAAAATATCAAGAAGTTATAGTCACTCTGTACTTGACTGCAGAATTGGGATGATACGATAGTGATAGGTTTTTCTAAGAACTGTGGGAAACATTTGCAGCTTCCTTACAGTCTTCTGTCACATTATTAAAGGTGTGTGAACACCTGATGAGTGGTTCAGGACTACCTTATGTAATATTAGAGACATTTCAGACAGAATATGTATAACATAGATTTGAAAAATAAAGAAGAATGAGCAGCTGTGATTACGATGTTTCAGTTCAGCAGGTTGTAGAAGCTGAAAGAAAATAGCGGTTACAAGTTGGTTAAAATTACAGTCGAATAAAGTAGAATGTCTGAATGTCCCAGACATAATTTGTGGTATTAATCCATCCTCTTTAGAGACTGCAAATATTGATCCATTCCTACCTGTGGAAGTAGACGAAATTATAGCGGAACAGTGGAAATGGACGCCTATAATAGAGAAGTTACTGTATTTATCGCTGGTTATTTTAGCTGCAAGATAAGTAATGGGTTAACATGTGTGACATGTAAAATACCTTTCGATGACATTCAGCTCCTGCTTTTGTTGCCATCAACCTTAGCAGTTTCTAGAACACATCTCTCCAATCTCTATTGAAATAGTAACCTGTATCCACCAAATATTTCCGGGGCTTGTCTCACACAAATATAAGACAGTATTTGTAAACTGTGGTAACCCAAAGGGATCACTGAAGGCATTAATTTCACACATGTTAGAATTACAGTACTATCAAATAACCTGTGCGTGCAGTGAATCTTTAATTGAAATTTCTGTCAAGGCAAAGGGATTTAGGTGAATATGTTACTAAATAATTACTCTAAAGTCAAAATAGATCAATTCTTGTACTGAAGAAAAAGCCTACGAAACCACAAAAAGAGCGCAGTTGTCAGCTGTATCTGGCTCGGAAATCACACAGTTCAGGAAAACGGAAGGGCATAAAATTCCTAAGCAACCATTACTAAAAATGCAGATATCCTCCCTTGACCACATGCTAGTTATGTTCTGCCTATAGTATATACAAATAAAGACTAAAACATGCATGAACATGTTATAGGGCAAAAAAGGAAAATCCATATTCGTTCAGTAAGGTCATCAGCATATCGAAGTTTCATTACAAATTGTCGGATGCAAAATTACAAGTCCCCAACATAATTAAAAATCATTTTATCATTCCCAGTCCCCAATAAAACCCTAGTCATTCTTACTACATCACTGTTCCTGTTCAGTAAAACAATTTAGAGAACATCTGAAATATGACTTCACAAGATGTCATACTACAATTGGAGCACGCTCTCTTGTAGAAAAAATATATTCTGGACTTGATGTAAGTATGCATGCGCATGACAGCCAAAGGGGTCCTACTATGAAAAGAAATGGCACAAGTCCATTATTCCTGTGTTAAGTTGGTATCCAACCGCAGTCCAGGGCATCTCGAGACAAGTCTTCGATCTGGAATCTCATAGACTGGAATAGAACTGTCCAGCGATGAGTCCTATTTCGAAATCATCGCCAATAACCAGCGTTGACGTGTCTGGAAATGAAGCAGACAGCGGTGGCATACCATCCTGGCTGTCTCCCGCAGTAAGGCCCGGCTTCCAGGGGCGAGCGTGTGGGGTGCCATTCCATTTCGTAGCAGGGCTCCTTTGGTTGTCATGCGCGACAGCCTTACAGTACAGCGGTACATCGCCGATGTTCTAAGTCTCGTTTGGTTGCTCTTCATGGCAAGCCATCTCTGGCATATATTTCAGCAAGATAATGTCTGTCCGCACACGGTGAGTTCCTACTGCTCGTTTTCGTGGTTGGCTCACCCTACCTTAACTGGGAAGGTCGCTGGATCTCTCCCCAATTCAGAAGGTTTGGAACGTTACGGGCTAGGCACTCCAACCAGCTCCGGATTCTGACAATGTAACGCACCAGTGGGACAGAATTTGGCCCGATATCCCCCAGGATTGAATCCGACAACTCTATCAATCACAGGCCGAATAACGACTCTGGCCCCAGAGGTAGACCAACGGGATA
This sequence comes from Schistocerca piceifrons, assembly GCF_021461385.2. Classification (NCBI taxonomy): domain Eukaryota; kingdom Metazoa; phylum Arthropoda; class Insecta; order Orthoptera; family Acrididae; genus Schistocerca; species Schistocerca piceifrons. The sequence continues at coordinate 387,294,328 of NC_060145.1, forward strand.
TTGACTTGCTCAATTTGTGAAGTTCTTTCTCTTGAGCAAGTCATCCAGTTTTTCTGAAATTGTAATCATTTGTTTGTGTGGACATGTACGTCACATCTACCGTCCCATTCGGATATTTCCTTCGTGATGCATGTTTTTCCTTTTTTCTTTTTTTCTGAGAATGTATAACAGCCACCTAAATAACTGCTGAACACTTCATGCCATTTTTATAAATGAATTACTGGATGACAGCTCAGTATTCTGCCATACTTGGTAGTCACTCATTGGTACGTAATTTATTTATTACTGCTTTTTATATCATTTTATTATGTAAATGTGGTGGATAATAGTTTTCTCCACACCACACACAGCAAATGAAAGCTGTGTGACAATTCACACATCTCCATAAATGACCCTCTAAGGTTTATCTTAATTCTTAATTATATTTGATTGATAGCTAAAAGCTATGTTTGGCAGTATTAAAACCTCTCTGGAGCTTAAGAACGGTAGATCCGGAAGATGTGAAGCCATAAATAGATTTAGCGTGAAAAGATGGATCTGTTGAGCAGATCATACTTATTTCATATGTTTTAACGTACATTCTTCACTATTCGTTATAAGTGCGTATTCGCTAGATCATATTTGTCTGTGCGTCTGTGTGTATGATAACGTGTTTGGTCTGTTCCAAAGCGAGAGATCGTGTGTTGAAAAGAGGTCGTAAGGTAAACATCAACAAAACAAGGGTAATTGAGTGTAGACGACGTAAACCAGATGATGATACAGTTAGAACTATAGAATGACACACTGCAGGTAGTCAATTTTGCTGTTTGGGTAGAAAAATAACCGCCGATAATCGAAGTAGAGAGGGTTATAAAATCGCAAACCGGCAATAGCAAGGAAAGCGTTTCTGAAAAGGAGAGAATAGATAACATGTAAGCTTCCTGTAAAAACATATGTAAAATGAATATGTTGACACCAAAAACTTTCTGCCCATGTAATGTGTACTTTAGATATAATATTCCATTGCTGAGCACAATTTGAAATAAAGGAAATTAATCTAATTAAATCCCAAATGAAACATTGTGCACTCGATGACAACTATATAGCTAAAACTAAGTACGGGATGCACGAAGTGCAATGTTTGACTTGCAGTATCCGTAAAAAAAATAAGTTACTGCTCTTCTCTGAAGAAAATAACTGTTTGAAAATTACCAGCGCAGTTCACTGAAAATTAATCTGCTTGATAGAACGACACCTGGGTATCCGGGCTGCACTCTGTTTGCTCAAGAAGTTCTGCCCTGCAATGAAAGTGACTTACCTCTTGCTCTGCATGCTGTTTTTGTGTCTGGAGTGCTGACGTTCCCGAAGGCAAATACAAATCAGCAAATACATCAGGTAAAAGAAAATAAAAGTACTCTCTACTAATTTCTTTCTTTTTTACTTGACAGAAACAATATGTGGCTTCGTGTATCTTAAAGTGGAATGCACACACACCACAAAATATTAAAACCTTACTGCGAATCTTGAAAATGTATTTTACTTTAAAGAAAATCGTTCTTGAGAAATCGAACTCTGATTATTGACAAAAAGACTGCACGACATAAGAAGAATATAACAATTGCGAAACTCTCTCATTGCAAAAACAAGCATTTCAACCAATTTAGTTTGCGACATAATGGAAAAACGGAGATCAAATTAACTGTAATCGTGAAAGTTACTAGTTACCTGAGGCACAAAGCTTTCGATCAATTAATAGTTCTGGCAAGCAAACATTTCATTCTTGTGCATGCCTTCGTTACCTTAAACATTCCTCCAAAATCTTCTCCTTTAGTACAAAGAACGAGAAAGTTCTGTAGAGTTTCCGTCTCCATAATGAAGTATTCAAGAGAGCTTCTCCCAGATTAGCAAAAAAAAATTAACTCATTCTCTGAAAAACTCAACTGTTCGCTATAAAGCCTCAAATAAGAACGCCCCATACGGTCGAGGGTTCGAATCCTGCCTTGGGCATGGATGTCTGTGATGTCCTTAAATTAGCTAGGTTTAAGTTGTTCTAAGTTCTAGGGGACTGATGACCTCAGTGATAAGTCCCATAGTGCTGAGAGCCATTTGAAGAACGCCCGCAGCGCTACACAATTGACTAGTATGTCAACCACAGATAAAACTAAATGCAGTCAAGGATCCTATTCACCACTCATACAGTGCACTCATTGATGTTTGTCCCAGTACAGTAAAGGTGAATTATTTACAGTAGCAGAAAACATATCAGAACCTTACACATGCATATAAATTTGTGTCAGGAAGTTTTTCCTTGTGGTCTTTGTGTGGAGCGTAGCTTCGTGCGAAAATGAAATGTGGACGAACAATAGTTCCGACAACAGGAGGATAGCTTTTGAAATGTGGTGCTGCAGGAGAACGTTGACAATTAGATGGACAGAATAATTAATGAAGGATGCTGAATCGAAAAAATATTTGGAAAAATTTGACTAAAAGAAGGGATCGGTTAATGGGACACGTCCAGAGATTTCAAGGAATTGTTAATGTGGCAATAGAAGTATGGGGGATAAAAATTGTAGCGGGAGGCAGTGTTGAATACAGCACGCAAGTTAAAATAGATGTATGTTGCGTTCGCTATCCAGAGATGGAGGCTAGCACAGAAGACACTAATGTGGAGAACTGCATCAAACCAGTCTTCGGAATGGAGATAACAGATACAACAAAAAATGAGCTACAGTATCTTTCTTCCCACTAGGCAACCTTTATTACGTAAACGTTCTTAGCTATTGGATGGTAATCAAACACAACTAGTAATGTAATCCTTTCTCCGGCTGTCACTCAAGGACAACGTAACGATATCCGCACCTGGCATACGCGAAGGATTGCCAATGTTCAGTGTCCCGGCAGCAGAAGGTCTCTGCGCCACCCGACTTCCAAACAAAGGCGGAACTGGCGTTCAGAGGCAGAGCTAACAAGGCTGGCCTTGATGCAGCCACAGAGGCATAAGAAAAGTCGTCGCTCGGAACACGGAAGTCTTGATAGATGTCGCCCAGTCTTGTAACCCGCGCAAGCCGCTATAAAATGATCAAGTGGTTTGCCAAACTGTTGTCATTAATGTACTATACTCGAGCTCTCTGAGAATTCTTCTGGGAATCCACTATAAAACTTCACCAGAGCGCCTTTCACTCTGAAGCGGATTTCCCCAGGCAGTTATAAACACTGGTTTCCCTCCCATATCTCATATCCTTTGAGGATATGGACAGCACTAAAGACATGTGTGCTGATTTGAAACTTCCTAGCGGATCAGAACTTTATTTCGGCCTGAGACTCAGCCCTTTGCCTTTCGGGGATAAGTGCTTTACCGATGGAGCTATCAACGTACTGCTCAACCCCCACAAGTCACTTCCTCTGTCTTCGACAGTCCAAACTTGGAAGATAGGAGGGAGATACTGGCGCCCATAAAGCTGTGAGAGCAGGTTGTGAGTCGTGCTACCGAGTAATCGCTTGATATGGAATTGGTGTACTGCTTGTCAAATTTGCTTCTAGAGCCTCAATTTGTTTTCAAACTCACTAAATTACTTATATTTAAAAATTAACGTACTGGATCTTATCGTCCTCCTTCCTTGGATAAATTTTGGCGGACGCCTGCGTGACTCGTTAAGGACACGTCGAACAGTTCGGTCCAAGCTTCGAGTACCCCAACACTGCTTGTTTACACAACGTAGGTCACACGTTATAGTGACTCCCCAGAAAGGCCGTTATTCATCTAACAGTTTTTAGGAAGATAAACTACGAATTGGGCGCAGATTTCAAATGTGTTGTGCCTGTATGTCCATATGGAGGTAATAATTTAGTGTACGGGTGAGGAGTGCAGTAAGAGAATAATTCTACTGATAACACAGCATTGTAAATGCAATACTCGATCAGATGTACATAGGGCGGTTCGTGACAGTAACCTCTGCTGTGATGGTCAGCAGAAAAATTGAATAAAATACTAAAAATGGCCTATAGAGTTATGGTAAATTACATAATGTTCGCAAATTGAGCGCGATATGCGTGAAATAGAAAGCTTGCAGCCTGTCGGCATTGCAGGTTTTGCCTTACGGTGCTGAGACGTGGTTTTTCAAAGCGCAAACCATTCAAAAACTGAAGCTCGCTCAACTAACTATTGGGACACTGTTCGGAAAGTGAAATGGAGATAAGTGGGACATAATTACACTCTAAGAAATAGCGACGTGACACGAAGAATTTATCCAAAGGCAACGGAAATCGATGGATGTGATGTGCATGTCCACGCAAACAAATGATTATAATGTCAGAAAATTGGGATAATTTATTCAAGAGAAAGAGCTTGACACATTCAGTAACACGTTGGTACATCTCTGACCCTTATGCAGGGTATTAATTGATGGAAGTATTGCATGTCCTCCTGGGGGATATCGTGCCAAATTAGGCACAATCGGCATTTTAGATCATCAAAATCCCGAGCTGGTTGGAGGGCCATACCCACAACACTCCATACGATCTTGCTGGCTGAACTAGAGTTTGGTGAGTACGAAGACAAACTAACTCTCACCGTGCGCGGGCGAGCATTATCTTGCTGAAATGTAAGCCCAGGTTGGCTTATGAAGGACAACAAAACATGGCATAGAATATTTTCGACTTAGCGCTGTGCTGTAAGAGTGCCGCGGATGACAATCAAAGGACACCTACTATGAAATGAAATGGCATCCCAGACCATCACTCCTGGTTGTTGGGCCATATGGCAGGCGAAGGTCAGATTATCCCACGGTGTCCAGGCACATCTTTTCTTGTTATCGGGACTTAACACTGAAGATAATTCTACTCCAGTCAATGAGATTCCTGGCTGACTGTTCCCGACACCATTGCAAACGGTCATGTAGGTGTGCCGAGGTTAATGGTAATCGGCGCAAGGCACGCTTGAGATCATCCCCCCTTTCTGTGAGCCCCCTTTTAGTGGTCCTTGTAGCCAATTAAGCACATCAGATCAGTGATAATGATGAATCCTGAGCTCTGAGTGCCTCTCTGACCATTGCGCGGTACTTGGGTTCTGTCAGCTCTCTAGGTCGATCGCTTCCTTCGTGACGCTGTGTTCGACCATGGTTCGCCCATCGTCGAATGTTGGCATCGTTCCTATTCATTGGCGAGCGATTCGCGTTACTCTAACCGGCTTCTTTCAGATCAACTTAGCGTCCTCCCTCAAATGTTGACATCTGCGTATATTGTTCATGCGCCTGACTGCTGGGCATAGTTATTGTTCAACTGACGACACGTAATGAACTTCTCGTAGACTTTACGGCCTGGTGTCGACATGTCTCCTTATGTACTTTACATGTACTAATGAAGTACGCATCCTTTTAGGTATCAAAGTAATGAGTTCTAAATTATCAGTCGTTTGCCATGCAATGCTTTTTGTGTTGTCCTGGTATATTTAGTTCTGGAATCAACACGTTTTCGAAAGCACCGAATCAGTTACGTTAAAATGACAATTTTATAAATTTTGTCTCCAGTTGGATAAATTTCAGCAGGCACCTTTATAGGTGAATTAAAGCCGCTGTTTATGTTGTTGGCTGAACAGATTCCTGCAGAACACATTTTCATAAGCCACATCATCTGCTCATGACAATACATGTTCCTTGTGCGGGCAGTTGTTCCTGTATAGTGACACTTCAGATGGATGCAAGATGTTGACTATCCAGCGTTACATTGTGGTAAACACGTTCTAGTTGGATTTTGCGTTGTGTTACACTGACTTATTTTGCATAGGTTATTATCGTAATTGTACACAATTGCACCTAGAACATTTAGTAAGTTTATTATTTTTTTCAGAAATATTCTTTTAATAAAGCAAGAAATAAATATTAAAGAGCTACAAGAAAGAGATCATTAAAAACGGTTGTTGTGTCGGCTGACTGGATACAGCTCTCCATGCTACTCTATCCTGTGCAAGCCTCTTCATCTCGAAATAAAATAACTGCAACTTGCATCTTTTTGAACCAGCTTACTATATTCATCTTTTGGCTTCCCTCTAAGACTTTTACCCCGACACTTCCCTCTAGTACTCGGAATGTGTCCTATCAACCAGTCTCTCCTTTTAGTCAAATTTTGCCACAAATTTCTTGACTCCTCAATTCTGTTCAGTACCTCCACATTAACTATGCAATCTACCCATTTAATTTTCAGCATTATTCTGTAGCACAAAATTTCACAATCCTATGTGCTCATCATGTGTGAATTGTTCATCGTCCATGTTTCACTTCCATACGTGGTTACACTCAAGAAAGATACCTTCAGAAAAAACTTCCTAACCCTTAAATCTATATTACATGCTAACAAATTTTTTCTTCTTCAGAAAATCTTTTCTTGCCATTGCTGGTCTACATTTTATATCCTCACTACTTCAGCCATCATCTGTTCATCAATTAATTTGCTTCCCAAATAGCAAAACTCACCTGTTACTTTCAGTGTCTCAGTTCCTAGTCTGATTCTGTTAGTATCATCTAAATTAGGTATTCCGACTACATCCCATTACCTTTGATGCACTTACGTTATCTTACAACCTCTTCTCTACCGTTATCCTTTCCGCACAGATATAATGGAGAATAATTGATTTAGGTAATTGTTCATTGTCTTGCTTTGTTGGTGATTGCGCACTTCTGATGAGGATCCTGGGAATTACACAGACGTTAAATCTTTCTATAATCGTATGTAATTAATATAATTTTTGTAGAATTTGCTACCTAGTACCCACTTCATCTGTACGCACGAAGGTGCAAGATAACATGTTTCTCTCTTCCTATGGCTGGTCTGTGACTACCAAAGAACTTTCGCTCAAGTACATTCAAGCAAGTTTTGGCGATAATGTTGTCATTGTCAGCGGTTTTTTTATAAATTTTTTTCTATTCGTTGTAGGTATTGATATCTGCGTCTAGTGTTGTCTTCCACCGAAAATGAAGTGCTGGTTTCAGTTTGTTTTCAAACAAATCGTAGAGTAAGTCGAGATCAACACATGGCATGCTGTATGAGGAATCACGGCATAACAACAGTGTTGTGACATATAAGGGAAAGACAGAGGAAGAGAATAAAAGACCGCTGATGATGGCAAATTATCGCGAAAACTGGTACCGATACATGGATAATGAAGTGTTTGCAACGAAGCGGATTCATAAGTCGCATTTTGTATTCTCGTTTTTTCTGGATGTAAATTTATGAGCACCGAAACCTCAAGTTAGCCTTTACTGTCAATCACGTCCTGTTCGCCTATATGTATATGTGCACCTGCATAAATCGTCCAACATTTTATTTAGATACGATGTGACAATCATTAACATTTCCTATAATTGTTTTGACCTTTTTCAAGCACGGACCAATGTTTATAAATTTATCTAAATTGTTACTTACTGTGTCGTAGACCCCAAAGTCCCTAGGTAATACTGTGTCAGTACTACAGGAATGCGCTTCTGATGTGCGCCCGGCTAGCTCAGTCGGTAGAGCATGAGACTCTTAATCTCAGGGTCGTGGGTTCGAGCCCCACGTTGGGCGTGATATTTTTAAAAGTTGCAAATGTAGTATTGGTGCTTTTATCAGCGCTTCACCACAGTGGTTCGCTGAAGGTATGGCGCGCTGAGCAGAGAAAGCCGCTGCATCGATTTCACACATGGCGGTTTGCCAGCTGGACCGCTTGGCAAGAACCGTTAGCTTTACGTCTGACACAGAAGCAGTGCTGCCACTTTGCTCTCGCTAGCAGCAATCTGGAAACGTAGTGAGGTACCTCTAAGCAGCCTCATCTTTTTATTTTGGGAAACATTCCACATCCCTTCCTACTTTCTATGGCCCAATGCCTACGGTGGACGCAGTTCTTCGCTTCATACAAATATTGTAGCTCTTTTCAAGTGCGAACCGTAACTCATTTTGAATTGTGTACTTTGCGCGTCTTTACTGCTTTTTGCAACGTTTCATGCGGCTTACCATACTGAATAACAGGAAACCGAATTTTCATTCCTGCCACAGTAATCGTGTGCTAACCTTCCACTTAGGGGAAAACTCTGTTGTTAACAGTCGGTAACAGTGGATTTACTTTCAATGATAACTAGGTATCAACAGTCAACTTGATAAGTGACGTTTGTGTTTTCAAGCTGCATAAATTGTTACATCAGCAAAGAAAAATTATTAAATTTGCCCAAAATATTAAACTTACAATCGGGTATAAGGAAGCTTTTTAATACTGATTGAAAGGGATGGTCAATATGATTAGCACGAAATATGGATTAAAGATGAACAAGGCAAAGACGGCGATAAAGGGTAGTAGAAAGAGGATTGACCACTTACTCAACATGCAAACTGGAAACGCCTCAGCAATGAAAGAAATTAAAGAATTCTGTCTAAGGAGCAAGATTACAATGGATAGCCGAAGGGAGTATCAGAAGTAAACTTGCAAAACTGAAAGCTTTCTTCAGTAAACAGAGCTCTAATGCAGATATAATGGTACGAAAATGAGAAAGTTGTTGAAATGTGCCTCAGGAATTTGTAACTGAAACATGGATCACTGAAAACCCGACGAACGAAATGCAAGCATTTGATATGTGGCCCTATCGGGAGAGGATGTAGTACAACATCAAATCTTCAAAAGACGGATGGCTTAAAAAAAATTAAGAGGCATCGTGATATCCAAAAGTTACAAAGTGATTACTGAAAGCGTTTTAGTTCTAACAGGAAATCTGGGGAAGTGACCAGTTTCAGAACCCAGTTACGGTAGCTGAAATTCCTTCAGAGGACAGACAGCAGTAGTTGTATGTGCGTCATTCACTTTCTGGATGTTACTGTTAGAACGAGACCATCTGGCGATGACCGACATCCTCACTGTAAATACCAGGTGCTCCTCGTCATCGTCATAGGAAAGTCGGCACTCCCTGTAGTGAGCAACATTTTCTTAATAGCTGATGTGTGTAGTTCCATGTGCAGTCTCGCACCAACAGCTCTGTTTTCGTAATACTCATATTGTGACGATCTTGGCCAAATCAAACCCGTTTCAATCACATTCAAAGGTAAACCTGCCCAACACCATAATCGTACTGGTGTCCCTCTCAACGACATTTGTGAACACTTTCCAGATTGAATCTTTCATTCTGCAGCAGTTTGTGCACAGCTTTGAAACACTGAAAAGTATACCGTACCGAATCCCCGAACCTTGCAGACACTCTCAAAACATAAAGGCAAAACACTATTTTCTTTATTTTATTTGTCAGTTTGGTTTAATAATCGTCTGAAGTATCTCGATGTAATCGTAACAAGCTCCACCATCTGTCTGTCTCTCGGAGTAGTAGTTCTGTAAAGGTTTTTTTTCTGTATTTTTGGTCCGTGCTAGGTTTTAACTTTATTTCTTATTACTTTCATGAAACACTTTCTTAAACTCCCAGATAACTTAGAAAAAGTAGAATATGTAGTATAAAATATGTATAAAAATTGTCGAAGAGAACTAAATTGGGCAGGCCAAATAATTCATTATTGTTAAGAGTAGAGTAATGTAGTACACCGAAAGCATTTGTCACTATGGATTGTAGAACATAAAACCGTAACTCAGACGGAGGTATACTGCCACTAAATTTACAAATCCACTGCAATAATTCAGCTATGTTCAAAGATAATATGTCGAGTACAGTTTCTAAGCGACTGTTTTCGTACTTCTGATGTAAGTAATTTTAACGAAACTACTTTCTGTTAATCATTTTGTTTACGCGTTATTAACCATTATTTGGAATAAAAGGACAATTTTGATAATTTATTAATATTGCCACATGCAGTATTTGAAGCTGTTTCGCGAAAATGTTCCTGATAATATGTAAAAGGCCTTTGCTGCCCCATATTAGGCTGTTACCAGTTGTTTAGTATAATTTATATTAATGCAAATGATGTTTAGTGTATGATTAGTAATGTAGTTACTGGAATGTGTGTGCGTGAATTATTATTATTATTATTATTATTATTATTATTAGTAGTAGTAGTAGTAGTAGTAGTAGTAGTAAAAATATTATTATGCCATACTCTCGCTATGTTATGCAGTGTTGTATGATATTACATCATTAATAACACCTATATCAACCTTCCAATAATCATCGAGATTTTTGTTTCTGTCTATTTTCAGTTTCTTATTTTGTACATGGAAAAATAAAATACTACTACTTGGTGTACTTAAAAATATTTGTTGTGGACCCGATGCTCAAGGCCATTTATCCAAGTTAGAAGGGTAATTAAATAGGGGATGTACATGTCTGCTCATAAAAGTAAAGAACACTTTTATTTATGAGTGTAGTAGAAGGATTAACACCTTTCTGACAATTAGCATAACGACGCGCCCTCTAAAAACACGCAAGACGACTACGCCGCGTCATTCATAACATCGCAAACTAGGTATAGGCACTTGATTACGTGATGTTTAGTCAAGAGCTGTAAGAAGTGCGTAAAAGGCAGTAGCTAGCAGATTGGGGGTGTAACTCAGTGGTAGAGTGTCTGCTTCGCATGCAGAAAGTCCTGGGTTCAAATCCCAGCTCCTCCAAATATTTTTGCTGTCACGATCGGTCAGCTTGTTCAATCAGGAGACTCGCCATCCACGTAATAAGAAAACAGAGTGCTATTCTCGTCAGTGAAATATGGAAAAGTCATGAGACGTCCGCAAAGGATCATTGACAAAATAAAACAAAGAAGAAACAGATCGAGTAAAGTATTATTGTCGGCGGTCTAGGAGGCAACTTCCTGGCGAATAGGTTTTGTTCGTATCTGGCTTAGTGATTTTTTTTGTCTTGTTTCTCTCTGTATTTGTTTAATTAGTAGAAATCATGATTTCAAGAGATTTTCGAACATCAAAAAGGTACAACATGTAGTTCCTTTTCCACTCAATATCTCAATCAAAGGGCTACAATTTCAATGAGTGTCTGTTATCTGTGAGGAACGGAGTCTTCGAGGAGGCTAATACATCTGTTCTTTTCTGCCACCTCCTCCCAGGCGGCTAGGGTGATTTTCCGAAGTTCATATATGTTTGACATTGCGTCAGTCGTTGGAGGCGATCTGAAAGTTATATTATTCTTGAAGAATCAAGTTTGCCAGGATCGCTAGTAATAGTTTTTATTACTAATATCGATTTCGACAGATCCTACTCTGTCATCATCGGATCTGAAAGTTACAACAAAAAACATCCCAAGTGAAGGTTTCATAGAATCACCGTGTATACTACTGCGACAGCAGAACTTGCCTTGTAACATTATCAGATTGTCCACCTTTGTCATTCTTTACGTTAAATTTATAACAACTGTAGTTCAGCGTTATTTTTTAAAAATAAGTTTACAATAAAAATATTTAATATTAATAATAAAAATATTTAATATTACACAGCCGTATCGAAAGTCCTGACTGGAAAAAGTCATGACGATACTATAAGCAAGACAAATATAGGCCACAACCGTGGGCCATAGAAAATCACTCCGTGAAACAGTCTTAGTTTTACATAATTGTGTTCTTTGCACCACATAAAATGTACACTAAGTCATATGCGCAAATCGTACAGCGCTCGTGGCTTAAGTATAGCTCATTCATTAAAGAATTATGGGTTAAAGTGTCAGTGTAACCGCAGAGCGGATTATTGCAGAATATTGTGGAGTTCTTGGTACAGTTCCAGAAGTTCACGTGAGAGTATATACACCGACACATGAAAATATTGCCGTGTATTGTGGAATTCAAAGGTTACGTATACTAAAGTGCTCATGGTTTATATCTTCTAGTTTCTTGTGTAAGTGGGCACAAAATACATCGGGAAAGAAGATGTGATACAGTGCCAAATGCCGATATCTTTTATAAAACTCCTTACTGCACGAATGAAATTTCTATACGTAAATGATGCGGTTCTCTATATTTATGTTTATTACAGTACTCAAGATTTTTCTTAAAGTAGATACAACAATAAATACATCATGGTAGGCAGAAGTGTGACTGTAAAGACTTAAAGAAACCATAAAATTGGTATAGTAGCAATGACAATATCACATGCATAACAACACTGGTGCAGTGGTGGATGTTTACGCTTATTACAGAACTTGAGGTTTAGTTCAAGTACAACTGATGTGGCGCGTGTCTATTCAAGAGGAACTCGACAGTCAAAATAAATCACTGGATGAGTCTAGGCCTACATAAGAACATATATATTATATTTGCGTATAATGCATGCTTTCATTCCACGAGAAAAACAGATGAGGTTTGGAACTATACCACGAGCTCCACAATATCTTTCAATAATCCGCTAAGCGCTTACACTGACACTTTAACCCATCATTCCTCAACGAAAGCGCTGTGCTTAGACCACGAACACGGCGCTACATCCGCAATGACTTAGTGCAGTTAATTTTATATGGTGCGAAGAATACAATTATGTAAACATAAGAGTATTTCATGGAGTAATTTTGTATGGTCCATGGTTGTGGCCTATATTTGTCTTGCATATAGCTATCTTGCTGACTTTTTTCCTGTCAGGGCTTTTGTGACTCTGTTGATGAACAATCTTCATTACTTTTATTGTAAACTTATTTCTAAAAAAGACAATGATCTATAGTTACTATAAATTCACATGTAAAGGATGACAATGTATATTTCATTGTAAATACATTAAAAGAAACGAGTGTGTATTTCCAAAACATAGTATCATTTTAAATCTGTGAGTTAAAATGTTACGAAAATTGTCTTAAGAATAATTTTAATGAGATTAGAGAGAAGAGATAATTGCAATGTTGCACATGTATCGAAATTTATCGGACGCTACTATGTAAATAACTGTATACTTACTTACTTACTTACCTATAAAAATATCAAGTGATTCGTGTATGCTGGGACATCAGCACAACATGTTTTACCGGTATTTTTAGTTCGTGTGGTATTTCATTTGTGACATGCTGAGTTGCACGTTACTTTGACGCAACATCAGCATGTGACTGTGTAGTAAAAAGCATGTACATCTAATGTTGCAGTAGTGTACACAGTGGTTATACGAAATCATACATATTTGAGCGGCCTTCGCTTGGGATGTTTATTTTTGCAACTTTCAGACCTGATGATCGCAGCGTAGTTCTATCGAAACCGGTAATAGTATTGAAAAGAATTACTAGCGATCTTGCCAAACTTGATTGTTCAACAATAATATTTCTGAAGATCATGAGGGGTTCTAGGCAGGATCACGCCAGTTTTTTCGCACAGCCTGTTTGTTCTCTGCCCATATGTTTTCAGTAGCGTTTAGATCAGGTGCAGGAGGAGGCCAATTAAGAAGATAAATTTCATTGTGTTCTGCAAACCAGTCGCGCACCATCACTGACATGTGTAAGAGTTCCGCCAGTCACTATTGACGCTGCGTCGGCAGAGTCGATGATCGTCACGGAACCTCTTCTTGACGGCTGCACATTTGGTAAGTAGTCTGGCACCCCCAAACTGTCGTCGAACCATTTCCACCGCCACAGGAAGCGCAGTATTATCTTTCAACTGCACCGCGTTTACGATAAGGTTTTATCGTGACGTGTCGACAAGTTCATTATCCTGGACAGGTGTTGCTACACGCCAAACTACAGTTTCCATACGCATACTGAATTCTCCATTATCTCGATAACGTTTTAATCACCGTCGCTCACTGCCCTCCCTCTCCAAAGCAGCAATGACGCGGTCACTCGTGACGATGGGGCATGGCGCGTGAATAATGAGACTGGACTGAAAGCGATGTGATGCGGTTATTCGACCTTGCTCGTGTACTGTAATGGGCTATTACAAAACGAATGGTCCGCCTGCGAACCTAACTCGCCTTCACAGTCTGTTATAGTTTGATATCAATGAAACTAGGTGAATAATTCTCACTTATCGTGTCAAATAAAGGTAGTCAATTCCAGTTTTTGACTTTATAAAAGTCAGTCTGCACCAGAAGTGCTCCTTGATTGCAATGATCACTCACAGACGGCACGTGGCAGCACTAGCAATGGAGTGTATATAAAGCATAGGAGGAGGGGGGGGGGGGGACAGTGCAGTCGTTGTCGTAATGCGGAAACGGAGCGATTAATGTGACGTTCAAAAGAACACGATCATTTACTTTGGGGCCAAGGATGGAAGGCATTCCGAGACAGCCAAGGCCACGTCCTATGTAAGCGTCAGAAGCGTCCTAAAGCGAGCTGCGTGTGGATACCCGACTCTCCAGCAACAAGCGGCAGCATCAGGAGATTGGACGGGGACACTTTTCGTGTGTTTGTCCGATTGGAATTTTTACCGTCGCCGCTGTAACATTAATACAGCATTGAAACACTGGGCGGTAACATTCTACGTATCGACACCACATCAGTCGATCATTGACCACTGTGCAACAATTGTCTATTTAATTGCCGTTTTATCATAATGCAAGTAGTGTTGTGTACAACATGAATAGAGAACTTCTTGCATTATTGTTATATCATCGATTGAAGAGGAAGCGAAAAATAGACTTATTTTGGTTCATCCGATTAATCAAAAGAGAGAGGGAGTTAGAAGCCTTCTACCATTCGTTTCCTGATTTAAAAAAGATGAAGAAAAGTTTTTCAATTGTTTTAGGATGTCAGTCTCGTCATTCGACGAACTGCACGACCTACTGAAAAATCGTATAAAACGGAAAACTATTAGAGTGAGGAATTGTATTCAACTGGTGGAAATGCTGGCAATAACTTTAAGGTAAGTGAAACTGAGAGTTGGAAATTAATTCGTCAGATAGTTTTTAGACTGCAAAACCGTGTAATTTTTTTTACAGACTAAGCTGCAGCATTTTATTACATGTTTGGCAATATTTGATCATTAAAAAAATATGTGACGAGGGCCTCCCGTCGGGTAGACCGCTGGTGCAAGTCTTTAGATTTGACGCCACTTCGGCGACATGGGCGTCGATGGGGGGTGAAATGATGATGATTAGGACAACACAACACCCAGTCTGTGAGCGAAGTAAATCTCTGACCCAGCCGGGAATCGAACCTTTTTTTTTTGTTACCATATATATTTATTTAAATGTATTAACAACAATACACTTAAAAAAAGACATTTTATTCTATTAACCTATTATATTCCCAGTGTTGGTTAATATTACTGTCATTTTATAGGTTTTCGTTTTTATATTTTTTCCTTTTTCGTTTTTATATTTTTTTCCTTTTTCGTTTTTATGTTTCTTTCCTTTTTAGTTTTTCTCCTAATGTTGTTCCTTGAACCCTTTTAGATGACCATTTGTCATCTTTTTCTTTTTGGGGGGGGGGGGGGGTAGACATTGCAGGACAGGCATAATAATTTATATGTAGCATCGACACATTGATTTTGAGTTCATGTTTCTGTATGTCATGCACTTGTGATGCCACAGGCACATTGTGCATTCTGGTTTGATCTCTTCCTCTAGTTTGCACTGTTAGGTGGGACAGTATGAGGGGAAACATCACCATGATAGATGGAGCAGAAGTGGAAGAAACTTTTTTACATATACTACAGATTATACATAAATTGAAGAAGGGAGAAAATTTTGTCATATGAGTGAAACAACACAATTTTATAGGCACATAGTAAAGGAAATCAGTTGGCACTTTCCACCAAGTAATGCTTGTCTCCTAGACAATATAGTACAAATAATGAAAAAAAAATTAATTAAAAAACTGGTAGTACTTCTGGGCATACTTTTGACACTGTTTTGGCTGCGAGCATGACAGATGTTTGGTGAGAAACACTTTATATCACTGATTTCACTAAGAAGAAACTCTTTATACTACTATACTTCACTATTTGAGGCGAGAGGAGAAAGCACTTTATCTTTTCTGTTGCACTTACTCACTTTCACTGCACACTTTACTCTTGTGGTGAGGTGGCTGGTGGCGGTACTGAGGGTCACAGGCTGGGGAGGACTCTGGCGATCGCTGTCTGCAGTGGAATCTGCAGGAAGTTTCTGAAGTTTTCTCGGTAGCGCCTGTGCTGCTGGGCCGTCTTGTTCTCCTCCCAGAGGTCCACCAGGAAGGCCAGCCGGTCGGTCTGCCTCCTCGCTACGATGGCTTGTGCCGTCATGGCGAGGATCCACAGTGTCGCCAGTCGCTTGGGTCGTGGAAATGGGTTGCAGTCTGGGGCAGTGATTGCTTCCACAGTGATGCTTCCCGGCGCCGTTCTGTTGATGTGGGCCACCATCTGCTGGCACGCTTCCCAGATGTTGATGGCATTCCCGCAGGTGAAACGGTGCTCGAGGGTGTCGGTCATGGCACATACGTCGCACTTGTCACTTGCGACGAGTTTTATCTCCGCCAGTCTTTGGTTGGTTGGTACCATTCTGTTAACTATTTTGTACCATATCTCCTTCGCATGTTTAGGCAACATGTTTTCCGAGACGTTTCCCCATATTTGTTTCCAGTTGTATTGCGGGAGTTCGTGTTCGATTTTGTTTTTTGCCGGCTTCCCCCTGAGGGCCCAGTATATTCTCTTGGCTGTTCTGTGGCTGGGGTTCGCCACGGTGTCCAGAACGTAACTTTTGTTGGCGTAGTACAGCCTGACGTGTTGCATTTTGAAGGGAATGTGCCTCGTGTCGACCGGTGCTTCTTCTGATGCGGGCTTGTATCTTCCAATTATCTTCGCTGTGACGCTGTCAGGGTTTTTGTCCTGGATGGTGAGCGTTCGTTTTAGTAGAAGGGCTGCACATTCGGCCTTTATGTCAATTAGACCTAGTCCCCCTGAACCCGGGCCCTTAGGATTGACAATCTGTCGCGCTAACCACTCAGCTACCGGGGGCGGACTATTTGATCATTAAGAATTACAATTCAGCAAAATCAGTAGTGTTTGTTGAAGATAATGAAGTTACTGAAGGACTGCGAGATTGAACATAATCATCCCTGATCATTTGAGAACAATTTTCGTAGTGGTGAGCAGTAGAACTTTTCTGCTGAGGTGAGTTCAAAATTGGCTGGAAATTTGCGATTGGTGAGCAGGTCATTTATTGTAATGGAGCTGGATGGTGTTCTTATATACTGCGGTGGATGCGTGTTAGTCGTAAATGCTTGTTGAGGCATCTAGGGAATATTGAAACGTTGTGTAAACTTAACATTTGATGGTTGATTAAACTGCTGGATCTTGGGAGTAGATTGGTTGCATACATTATGGGTTTGAGGTATGGAGGAGTAGGTATTTTTGATTTTCGAAATGACTTGATAAAATTCCATTAGGTATTGAAGCCACTGTTTGTCATCAAACGTGCCTACATGAGGCAACAAACTTTCACAAAATTGTAGTTTGTCTTTTTTTTAGCTTCTCTTCTCGGTAATGTCTGTAAAATTAAGTCGACTTCATCCATTTTTTTACGTTGCCTGTATGTAGGTGGTTTCGGCTGCTTCTTCAACTGCCGGAGGTACTGGAGAAACATTTAGTTCTTCAGTATCATAGTCTTCATCTCCATTCTTATAGCTTTCTTATGTTTCTCTTTCCCCGTATATTTTTCGCAGAATATATTTGAATATGTGCTTTCTTCCTTGTAGGCATGTGAACCACTTGCTTTTGAGTATTTCTTTTGTGAGTTGATAGACGCATCATGTGTGTCCACCTTTTTATGACTTCTGTACCTGAAAATAAAATATTTGTAAGTCGAAATAAGGCAGTATATTGAATAAGTACAATTTACTAACAACATATGTGCTGCATTTACACTAAAATAATGCTTTTAGTTTTAGGTATTTGGCCAGTGGATGCATATTTACTGACCTGCATTATCCGTACAGAATTGAAATATGTAGACCAAGATCGATTGTTAAAGAGGTCTGGGGAGCTCTCAGGCTAGTTTGCAAAGTAAGTGCATACCCACTAAAGAAACTTGGGAGGAATCAGCAAAGGGATCTGAATCAATAGCAAATTTCCCTCACTGTATAGGTGCGATTGGTGGAAAGCACATCCGCCTCGTGTGTTCAGCGGGAAGTGGCTCTGTGTTCTTCAGTTCTAAAGATTAACAGCTATCGCAGACAGTTGGTACCGATTTACTTTCGTGAACATTCAAAATTATGGAAAAGATTGTGACTATTTTATTTTAAGAGACACTAAGCTGTGGAAATCAATTGAAAGTGGTTCACATAATCTACCGGTAGAAATGCGCCTATGAGGAATAGGAATCCCGAAAGTACGTTATTTCTTTGTTGCTGATGCTGCATTTGGCTTACACAAACATTTGGTGACCTTTGCGCTGGTACTCACTTGACTGTTGAAAAGAGGGTATTTAACTCCGGACTGTGTAGAACAAGAAGGTACATAGTGCTCTTCCAGAATACTCAGTAACAATTTTTCGCCGTCCCATGAATGTACAACCTGATTTTTCTACTGATATTGTCAAGGCCTGTATTGTGTTTCATAATTATGTTAGAGGTGGAGATGGGTAAGTAGCTGAGGATGCTACGTCAATTACAGGACTCGAAAACATCCGAGTAGCCTTCTGTACAAGAAGCGGTTTGAAAGCCAACAACGTGAGAAATATTCTCTGCAAGTATTTCGTGTCAAGTGTTGGCAGCATTCCCTGCCAGATGTCAAAGATCTGAAGGCTCAGATACGCGAAACCGGGAAAAATAAGCATAACCACATTCATTGCGGGCATATTTGACACTGTTTGGCGTAAAAAAATAATTCTAGTCTCACTGATTAGTACAACTGACATATAAGAGGTACTATGTATATTGAAACTTCAAAAATGTAAAATACAATTATATTGAAATATAATTTTTAAAGACTATTAATTATTAGTTACTCTACTATTCAATTGACCTTAATAGTCTTGCATTTATTTAATATAATATATATCTTTTGTTAATTTACTTTTGATTCGGCGACGTTTCGGAATTAAATTTTTTTTAATCAAGCCTTGTTTTAAACGACGATGATAATCTAATTTATTCTTTACTACTATGACCGTTCCCTTATCTGCTGGTATTGTTATAAGATCTTTGTTGTTTTTGTAATAATGTTTAGTGTATTGTTTTTCTTTTTGTATAATGTAAGATGTTTTTATTTGTTTTTAAAATTTTGAATCTTTGCATTTGTTTGTTCATTAAAAATTACAAATAAAAAATTTAAGACTGTCAAGATCAATATCATCATAAAATAAATAGATAAAATTATTTGTGCTTACGAAAGTCATCCTTTCACTGTCTTCAAACGTACCAAAATCATTCCTGAGTTCAAGACCGACTTCATGCCACGCATTTCTTGTGGCGTTCCTATCTTTAAAAATGTCCGAGGTTGTGTCCCAGAGCACAGACCTTTGTTGTACAAAATGAGTTTATAACTCATTGTCAATTACAACCACTTTGGCGACGATAAAACCACATCACTACGCCACTCTCAATGCGTACACAACAGCGGTTGTTGGCAGACTGGACGATGAATGTGTAACCGCGCATTTAGTCACTTAGGCCTCCATTTTGGGGGAGACGGTAAACAATCCGTCGATTGAAATGACAGTGAGCGACTGCATTGCTGCCGTCGGCGATAAACAATCCGATCGTCCATTTTTCCACCCAATATGTACGTCGCAATACTGTCTTACGCAGCACTACTGGCTCGGAAGCGACGGTAAAAATTCCGATCGGACAAACACGCCCTGTTCCTCTCCATACGCTCGGGTGTCCTTCGTCGGAGCGACGATCACCTACTCAGAGAAACGCTAGACTATCTCATCAATAAATTAAAGACAAATGTTTCTTACATAACCAAGATGTTTCAACAGCAGACAAGCGCGGAAGAATGACTGACTACCGTAAATACCGAAGATTGAGTGCTATTCCGCTGGTGTACGTGGTGCAACGGTGATGTCTTAGGCAAGTAATCGGGATCGTTGTTTGATAATGAGTTTGGCACAGGCTGTTTACTGTATTTTAACTGACTCTGTTAGTCCTGTCACCAATTGTGTGTGGTACGTTTTATCTATACTTCTACACTGCGTCTCAAAGTATATTTTAAAGCTGCTGCAAAGTACTTGACCTTTATGTGTGTACACACCTATCCTAGAGTACCACATTCCTAACAAAACACAATGAACAACCAGAAAATTCTTCTGATACTTGATTGTTGGGAACGTAATTCTTCAGCAATCAATGTTAAGACCAAACGTTACAATTAACCTAAATAGTCTGCGTAAATAAAGCATCTTGCTGCGGCACACACATTCGTCTTGCGCGTTATACGAAGGTGTTACTCATACCCTGTTCTGACGCGGGTGATGATTTGGAAGCTTGTGAAGGTATCGCTTCATGTGTACCAGTGTACAACATACGCTCCGGACCAGGTACCCATCATTTTTCGTAAATATGTTGGTATGGAGACTGGTCAAATGTCTTAGGAAGTCGCCGAGCTCTTCCTCATCATGGTTCCACACGACGAATATGTCGCCAACGAACCTGTACCACACCTTGGGCTTACAAGGTACGTCGACGGCATGTTCTTCATGCGGAGTCATGGTGAGGAACAGCTCGGTATCTCTGACGTCTGAATATTTCCCTCTGACAGATTCTGACATAAATGTTACATCTTTTCTCTATTGCGTAATAGTATGTACGTTGTCCCATTTTCGTGTGATTATTAAAATTAATTCATGAGTCTTTGGTCAAGTCCGGCGACAGCTCGCTGCCTTATTGATGATGCCTAAATAGGACATTATACTTCGCGTCTACTCACTCGTTTTCATGTCCGAACGTTTCCTGACAAACGCAGTTTTAAATTGGCTACTGCAGTTTTTAAGGAAGTCGGGTCCACCTGTTTTATGTGATAAATTCGCCTGAAGTTTGCGCGAGCTCCTATTTCTCGGTTTCCGCATATTGTCAAAAATAATTAGAAATGCCTTCAGACTGTGAACCAACATTTAATCGCTGTAATTGTGCCTAAACATCCAGCATTGTGGCAGCAACCCTAGCAGATGACGAATTTTACTGCTGCCAATTACTGGCAGGCCTGGATAGCTACATACCACAATTAGGCTGCTGACAACTTCGCATTGCGCCACAACTACTTCCTGCAGCCTTATATCAGTCTTGAGATTTTTCGCAACGTTGATGTGAGCAGAGGTCTCATCAATTTATACTGCATTCTAAATCTACTATAGCCATACTCACCCACCAACCTTATGGTGTCACTTCCTTCATTTCCTATTCCAGCCGCGAATGGTCCTCGGGATGAGCGTTTGTTGGTAAGCCTCCGTGTGGGCTCGCGTTTCTCTAGTTTTAGTTTCGTGGTCTTTCCTTGAGATATTCGTAGGACGAAGCAAAATATTGGAATTTTGTCTGTAAACATCCCCGTGATGCAGAACGCTTATGCTGCAGCGTCTGCCACTTGAGTTGACTGAGCATCTCTATGACGCTTTCACTCTAACTGAACTTGTAACGAAACACGTTGCTCTTCTTTGGATCTTCGCTATTTCCCCTGCCTATCCTATATGGTATGGATCTCAGTCTTGACCAATATTCAACTACTCGTCAAACGAGGATTTTGTAAGCTACGACTTTCGAAGGCGAACTACACTTCCTCCTGAGGATTCTTCCAATGAATTCCTCTGGCAACTGCCTTTCCTACGATTACTCTCTGTGGTCGTTTCACTTTAAATAGCTCCGTACGCAGATAGTTCATGTGTGTGACTGCTTGCAGTGACTTCTCCAATCGTTAACCATAGGCAGTGGTTCTTTCTGTCTATTTGAGCATAGTACGTGCCATTTGTTGAAGTTGAAGGTCAACTGCTAATCCCTGCATCAAGCATTGATCCTCTGCAAGTCTTCCTGCATTTCGCTGTAATTTTCTAGCGTTGCGACGGGGTTGGAACATTTGGCCGGAGTTGCACATCTGCTGAGAGACAGTTCTTTGTGGCCTGGGGCTCTTGCTGGGATAAGCAGTTGTAGCGACAGACTGATCTGTAGCATAGCCTCAAGTCTAGGTTAGGTTTGAATGTGGTATTTTGGTTGAGTCGGCGAAGCCAACGAATGTGAAAGCAAAAACTACCTGAAGTGTCTTGGGCTCCGCAAAAATGTCAACACACTCCACAACTCTGCCAAACTCGGTTGCGACTTCTCTGTATACAACAGCATAATCCGCGAAAAACCTCGTGGAAGTTCCGATGTTATACACTTAGTCATTTAATTGTATTGGGAAAAGTAATGGTCCTTTGGGGTATGACCGAAGTTACTTCTACGTTTGAAGATTTGTCCGTTAAGCCTGATGTTCTATATTCTCTTTGCTAGGAACCCTTCATTCCAAGCCGGCTGCTGCTACGGTCGCAGGTTCGAATCCTGCCTCTGGTATGCGTGTGTCTGATGTCCTTAGGTTAGTTAGGTTTAAGTAGTTCTAACTTCTAGGGGGCTGATGACCTCATATGGTAAGTCCCATAGTGCTTATAGTCATTTGAACCTTCAGTCTAAACACACAGCTGGTCACATTCTCCGTATTTTGTTCATCAGACTACCTTCCGGAACTGTACCTAACGCTTTCTGAATGACGAGGAACACGGGGTCAACTTGGGCTCCAATATCTATTGCCCTCTGGGTCTCGAGGAAGAACAGAACGAGCTGAATTACACACGACAGTTTTTTCGGAATCTATGTTGATTCTTACAGAAGAGATTTTCGATCTCCAGAAATATCATAATACGCTAACATAAAATATGTTCCAAAAATTCTACAACGTAACCAACGTCATCGACGTACGCCTGTAGTTTTGTGTGTCTGTTCAACGAACTTTCTTGAAAGTGCGAATGACTCGGGCTTTTTCCCAATTATTTCGAACGCTTAGCTCCTTCAGTGATCTAGGGTACACTGCTTCTGGCAGAGGACTAGAAGACGCTACGTACTACAAGACGCACCTTAATTTTTAAGCAATTTTTTAAGTAACATTTTTATAACAGATTAAAAAGATCGTAGTTGATAAAACCGAACTGACCTTTAAAATCCCTGAAAATCATCTTCTAGTTTTGACCATTTTGCATTCAGTCCTCTATTTGCACATTCAGTCTTCTCATTTTTTTCACTTCTTCTTTAGTAGCCCGCCAGTCGCGAATGGTTCTTTCTGTTGGTGGAGGGCCGAAATGCCGCTCTCTTACCATGTTCTGCATCTGCTACTTTCAATTTATAATCTGCATCATATGAATACCTTTTATTTTTGTCATTACGAAACTAGGTACTAACAACAGTATTGTTCTGTTACCGATAACACAAATCACTTTCAATTAAAGTTCACTGGCACCTTCGACTGCAGTGGCACAACATACGGTTGAAGAGAGCTCAGGGTTTGCGATCCCGGGGTGGGAGGGAGACGGTGTTAGCAAGTTTGTGAATCCCCGAAACTCATGTTCGTCGCATCGGTGCACTGTTGCTGCCAGTTGAAACCAATATTGCCAGATAGACAGGTTTCCCGCGGCATCGAATATATGGCCATTTTTAAGACTGACGGGAGTTTTAAATCAAACACTGGACATTCCTCTATTAATTTCGAGTAAAGACGCACCTGAATTTTGGAGGCAATATTTCGAAGAAGAAAGCGCGTTTTATAGTCCGTAAAATAAAGTATTTCGACATGTTATTTTGACATTGTTGCGACATTTCAGAGGAGGAACAGCAGTAACATTTCTGCTATTGACGACGACCGCTTCACAGATGCCGGTCATACCTCGTTCATTCGAGTCTGCCTTCTCTAATACAGTGTCCGGTAAAAAGACCTCCCATATTTGGAGAGGCCGCTGTGTGAGGTGTCCTAATGTGGAGTGGGTATCGATCGATAACGGTGCTTCTGCCATTTTCAATAGGCGTAAAGGCTTGACTAGGTGAGCTTTGTGCTTTTGATGCAGAGGAGTACATGCGTATCGGTGGTCCTGTGGTTAGAGCTCAGCGAGTATTTCGCATTCGGTTCGTACTTGGCTGACGTGATTCTGTTCCTGACAGAAAAACTATTAGAGTTTGGGCATCAGACTTTAGAGCATCAGATTTTGCAGCGAAAAGATTCTACTGGCCGACGTCGGACTGCAGCGCCGCCGAAATGGTGGCGCTTGTGAGAGCGTCCGTTCAGCAATCTCCAAAGCGTTCATATAGCTGCCCTGGGATTGTCTGAGGCGAGCGTAAGAAGAATCATGCACAGAGATCTTCACATGCACCGATACCAAACGATCGTTAGTCAAGAATTAAGTGGGGGGGGATTTTGAAACTTGCAGATCTGTGTGTGGGGGAAAGTCTTCTGAGAATTCCCCCTGGCGCTGTTGCGACTTCTTCTGACGAGGCCCACGTCCACTTGTCAGGTACTGTAGATACAGAGAGTATCAGCTAAGGCACAGGGGATGGCCTATAACACTACGTTGGGGAACGCCTGAAATCACTTAACTGTGATCTCTCTGACAGGAAATCACGAATCCAGTCACATAACTGAGATGATATTCCATAAGCACGGAATTTTAGAATTTCACTACAAGCAGCTTGTGTGGTACAGTGTCAAAACCTTCTGGAGATCTAGAATTACGGAATCAATTTTAAATCCCTTGCCAATAGCACTCGACACTTCGTGTGAGTAAAGAGCTAGTTGTGTTTCACAAGAACGATGTTTTCTAAATCCGTGTTGGCTGTGCGTCAATAGATCGTTCTCTTCGAGGTAATTCATAATGTTCGAACACAATGTATGTTCCAAAATCCTGCTGCATTTCGACGTTAACGATATGGTCTTGTAATTTACTGGATTGCTCCTACTATCTATCTTGAATACTGGTGTGACCTGTGCCATTTTCCAGTCTTTGGAGCGAGTGGTTGTATATGATTCTAAAGTATGGAGCTATTGCATCAGCATGCTCTAAACGGAACCTAATGGGTATACAGTCCGAGGATATCTACTTCTAAGCTACTCGTGTTGGCAGCTGTTCTTGATTCGAATTCTGGAATATGTTGCCTGTTGGTAACCTTTCCGCAACTTGATGAGTTTCATCAACTAAAAGAACTCTACAAGCTGTATGGGAAACTTTGCGAGTTTATGTAGCCATTTTTACACGGAAGAGAATGATGTCATAACAGGTCGGAGAGGAAAAGCCGTATTTCCTGGTTCACGCTAATATTTAGGAAGTGCAGGGTTTGTAGAAAATTTATGAATAATGTTGGACGCATTGATAGAATTAGCTGATCTTTCATACGATCTTCAAAACAGGGAAATGTCACTGTCAACAGCAGATAAACTGACAGAAACAACTGTAAGTGTAATTCACTCACTGCAGCAAAATCCTGGCCATTATCCAAAAGTAGCTAACATTATGACTAAATTAAATAAATCCGAATCTGTGTCTCTGTCAAGTGGCAATAAAATACAAACCATTCGTGCAGGACTATTTTACAGGAGTCTTTATGCCAATTTAGAATCGAGACTTAACTACTCAGTGTTCTTACAGCGTAATGAATCAAGATTTGCAAAATAGTAATAGTTATAATCTCTTGTGTCATCTTAACAGTGTCAGTTTGATCTGAATGGCCCGAGAAGCTAGATGATATAATGTCTGGTGAATAAAGTACACTTCATCTCTGCAAAAAATTTAGGATCCCTAATAACACGAAAATTATAAGAGCTGTTAGGAAGTTCAGGGAATATAGAAATACTGAAAATAAGCTTCATGATCTGCTCCGCTTCAGATACTATTGCTATTTCAACAGTTGAGTGTGAATGCTCATTTAGCTCCATGAACAAGACTGTAGCCCTTTTAAGAAATGTCCTTTTGGTGTGTCATGTGTCTCACTTGATGATGATCAACAATTCAGATGGACCTCTTCTTTCTGAATTTTGACCAACGGCCATATGTGAAATTCTGGCTGGCACCTTGGAGATCTGCAGAGGAAGTCGTAAAGGAAAAATGGCTGCAGAGCAACAACTCTTCGATCCTAACCGCAAAATCTTCAAATAGTGGGTTACGGCAAGTTGAAAAAGAGAGATTGAGGGGGAGAGAGGGTGATATAGAGGGTGGTCCATTGATCGTGACCGGGCCAAATATCTCACGAAATAAGCGGCAAACGAAAAGACTACAAGGAACGAAACTTCTCTAGATTGAAGGGGGAAACCAGATGGCGCTATGGTTGTTGGCTCGCTAGATGGCGCAGCTATAGGTCAAACGGATATCAACTGCGTTTTTTAAATAGGAACCCCCATTTTTATTACATACACGTGTAGTACGTAAAGAAATATGAGTGTTTTAGTTGGACCACTTTTTTCGCTGTGATAGTCACAAACATATGGCTCACAATTTTAGACGAACAGTTGGTAACAGGTAGGTTTTTTAAATTAAAATACAGAACGTAGGTACGTTTGAACATCTTATTTCGGTTGTCCCAATGTGATACATGTACCTTCGTGAACTTATCATTTCTGAGAACGCATGCTGTTACAGCGTGATTACCTGTAAATACCACATTAATGCAATAAATTCTCAAAATGATGTCAGTCAACCTCAATGCATTTAGCAATACGTGTAACGACATTCCTCTCAACAGCGAGTAGTTCGCTTTCCGTAATGTTCGCACATGCATTGACAATGCGCTGACGCATGTTGTCAGGCGTTGTCGGTGGATCACGACAGCATATATCCTTCAACTTTTCCCACAGAAAGAAATCTGGGGACGTCAGATCCGGTGAACCTGCGGGCCATGTATGGTGCTTCGACGACCAATGCACTTGTCATGAAATATGCTATTCAATACCGCTTCGACCGCACGCGAGCTATGTGCCGGGCATCCATCATTTTGGCAGTACATCGCCATTCTGTCATGCAGTGAAACATCTTGTAGTAACATCGGTAGAACATTACGTAGGAAATCAGCATACATTGCACCATTTAGATTGCCACCGATAAAATGGGGGCCAATTATCCTTCCTCCCATAATGCCGCACCATACATTAACCCGCCAAGGTCGCTGATGTTCCACTTGTCGCAGCCATCGTGGATTTTCCATTGCCCAATAGTGCATATTATGCCGGTTTACGTTACCGCTGTTGGTGAATGACGCTTCGTCGCTAATAACAATGCGTGCAAAAAATCTGTCATCGTCCCGTAATTTCTCTTGTGGCCAGTGGCAGAACTGTAAACGACGTTCAAAGTCGTCGCCATGCAATTCCTGGTGCATAGAAATATGGTACGGGTGCAATCGATGTTGATGTAGCATTTTCAACACCGACGTTTTTGAGATTCCCGATTCTCGGCCAATTTGTCTGCTACTGATGTGCGGTTTAGCCGAGAGAGCAGCTAAGACACCTACTTGGGCATCATCATTTGTTGCAGGTCGTGGTTGACGTTTCATATGTGGTTGAACACTTCCTGTTTCCTTAAATAACGTAACTGTCTGGCGAACGGTCCGGACACTAGGATGATGATGTCCAGGATACCGAGCAGCGTACATAGCACACGCCCGTTGGGCATTTTGATCACAATAGCCATACATCAACGCGATATCGACCTTTTCCGCAATTGGTAAACGTCCATTTTAACACGGGTAATGTATCACGAAGCAAATATCGTCCGCACTGACGGCATGTTACGTTATACCACGTACTTATACGTTTGTGACTATTACAACGCCATCCATCACAAAGCGAAAAAAGTGGTCCAACTGAAACATTCATATTTCTTTACGTACTACACGAATATGGAATAAAAATGGGGGTTCCTATTTAAAAAAAAAACGAAGTTGATTTCTTTTTGACCTATGGCAGCGCCATCTAGCGGGCCAACCATAGCGCCATCTGGTTTCCCCCTTCAAGCTAGACGAGTTTCGTTCTTCGTAGCTTTTTCCTTTGATGCTTATTTCGTGAAATATTTGGCCCGGTCACTATCAATGGACCACCCTGTATACATGTGCATATCATAAATCTTGCCTAGAAAATATTTCTCTCCTGCGTTAGCGAGACGACTTGTCACCGATCTGATTTGTACTGAGATTGCAATACACGCGAGGTGTCTATTTGCTTCCATCGCCCTGAGTGGAATGCATAAGTTCTAATAAATGTTTACCAACCTACAGTCTTCTATAGTTGTCCCCTGCGCAGAAAACAGCACGTAGGTTGTGAATTCGTTATCTTGAGGCTGTAAGAAATTTTTTGCGAGGAATTGATATTATGTGAATAATTAATTTCCAATCAGTTTGTTTATACGGGATGCCACCCGCCTTTATTGGCAGAACACGAGAAACAGTATAATTAAATTCCACTTTAGAGTCACAAATGATTTCTATTCTTCAACAAATTAATGAACTATGAATTTCCGTATTTACAGCTCTCATTTATAAACTAGACATTGCAAATTTAGTCCTGATACCACGGCAGACAATATATCTGTCCCCTTCACTGCCGAACCAGCTCTGATCTGACAGCCGAACTACTTCGCCCGCCATCCAAGTTAGGCGCGATCCGAAGATCACCGAAGTTCTTCGTCTGCCTTTTCGTTTAGCAGTTGTTTAATATGCTGCTGGTTATTAATACTTGTGAAATAATGGAATTATGGCACGCTATTAAGAGATCCTTTAAATTGAAATTGAAGTAAATATGCTGTTTAGTTTGTCTAATATTAATGACAGGAGATTATAATTTTGTCGCGCAGCTTCCGGACGCAGCAGCCAATCGCGGAGAAGGAACACAATTTAGGCGGTCTTTCACACGATGCAAGATACCCGTACTGAGCAAACCATCTGTCATCGGTACTTCACATCACATTATGTCGTCTTGCCACTGCTGCTGCTTGCAGCTTCTTGTACCTGAATATGATGGCTGCAAAGACAGAAATATTACAAGATGAGTATCGGACGTTACAATTTTACAACAAAGGCACTGGTCTTAAGGCAGTAATTAGATTGTCACAAACATTTATATTTACAAACGAAACAGTTATGGGTCTCTCGTCACCAACAGGGCGTTAAACAATAAATTTCTTCCCGCTTGTCTTCGTTAACATTTTGGTCTTTTTTGTGAGGGATATCTGAGGAGTGTGGTGTGTGTGTTACACTGAGCCGACATAATTTAAGGATGTGTTGCTATGTCACCGGCAGTAAACACAACGATCACAAAACAGTAAGTTACGTCAACAACGATCTGCGGTCGTGTAACTGGAGCTGTGACTCACTTGGTCTGTGAGCTCGTGCAGCTGGCCTCTAGGCGTTCCCTGCCGCCGCCACAAAGAAAGGACCGACCGCACCCGAGGAGAGAAAAACCCCAGGATGTGGGCGTGGGAGCCGCAGATGACACAAGCCGCCAAGTCGGACAAGATAACGGCTGCAGGGCCACAAACGGTGCCACCAGTCCTCGCGTATCTTAAGCCAACTGCAGCCTGTTGATACACTTAGCTGTGCCTGCGCTAGTCGAGAGACATACAGCGTAGCCCATGTTGATGCTGTGTCCTATTATTTCCGGAAGGCATTCAATACACTTCCACACCGTCCTGCAGTGGACAAAATTTGAGCTTACTGAGTATGGAACCAGATTCGTGAGTGGATTCAGAACTTCCTAGTAGACAGAACCAAACACGCCCTTATTAACTGGACGAAGTTGGGAGATGCAGAAGTAAATTCGGGTGAACTCAGTGTTACACGTCCGCCACTCTAGACGATACATTAATCAGCCAAAACATTATGAGTACCTGTTTAATAGCGTGTTGGCCCACCTTTGGAACAACATACAGCAGTGAGTCAGCATGGCACGGTTCGACAAGTCCGTCGTAGATTTCCGGGTGTATTTGCTACCAGATGTTTACGTACAATTCTCGAAATTTCCGTAAATAACGTGCCAGTGTTACATCGGATTCAAAAAAATGGTTCAAATGGCTCTGAGCTCAATGGGACTTAACAGCTGAGGTCGTCAGTCCCCTAGAACTTGGAAGCAACCTAAGGACGTCACACACAGCCATGCCCGAGGCAGGATTCGAACCTGCGACCGTAGCGGTCGCGCGGTTCCAGACCGAAGCGCCTAGAACCGCTCGGCCACCACGGCCGGCACATCGGATTCAGATCGGCCGAATTTTGTTTCTAAGATATAGCGAGTTCACTTTCAAGCTTATCAAACTATTGCTGCACGATTCTGGCCTTTTGACACCTCTGGAAGATGCTGTCGAGGGAGACATCAGATGCTAGGATGCAGGTGGTTCGCAATAATGCTCATGTAGTTCTCAGCTATAATGGTGCCTTGGATTACTACCACAGATCCCATTGATGCCCAAGTGAATTTCTCTCATATTCTAATCATAATCTACCTATTCCTCCACCTTTCCCCCAAGCCTTCATCCGGGCGCGAAATACGTTTCGATCACCCCTTCGCCTGGATGACAGCGCATCCCGACACGACCATCAATTTGGTGTAACAAGCTATGTGATTCACCCTTCCAGGCAACCCTTTTCCACTGATTGATGGCCCAATGTCAACGATCCCCTGCCCAGGACAATTCTAACTGACGATGTGGTCGTGTCAACGTGGCAACACGTAGGGATCATCTGCTGCTGACACCCCATGTTCAACAATGTGCGTTGAACAGTGCGCTCAGAAACATTTGTAGCTGCAGTATCACTGTACTCTGCCATCAGGTCTGCAGCAGATCGCCGACTGTCTGTTTTACACAGTGGGAAAGCCTTCGAGGCCGCGCGGTCTCAGGCACCTTGCCACGGTTCCCGCGGCTCCCCGCCCTGGTCGCAGGTTCGAGTCCTCCCTCGGGCATGGGTGTGTGTTGTCCTTCGGGTAAGTTTGTTTAAGTTAGAGTAAGTAGTGCGTAAGCCTAGGGAACGATGACCTCAGCAGTTTGGTCCCATAATCCTTACCACAAATTTCCAAATTTTCCAAGCCTTCGACCTTCACGTTCTGTGATGAGCCCTAGAGAGCCAAAACCTTACCACGTAATCGTGTTTCCACCATCCTTCAACCACTTTCCATAAATGCTCACGACAATAGCACAGGGACAGCTAACGACTTCGTCGTTTTCGAGATTCTAGGCGCGCGGCCATTACAATCTGCCCACTCACAAAGTCACTGACGTCAGAGGATTTCCCATTTTTGGGCTATATCATCAGTAGAATGATTCCCAATTCGTCGCTGCTCCGCTTATAGACTTTCGTCTACAGGCAGCATTTAATTTTGGGGTGGACAGTAGTCAGAATGTACAGTGTGTCTCAAAACAAATTTTGTATTTGAAAAACTCTCTGCGCATGCGCAGCAAATCGGTGGAGACTGAGGGAGGGGTGGGGGTGTACGTTCATCGCTTGCTATGCCTATAGGAATTCAGTCGATATGGAACGCTTCTCGACATCAGACCGTTCTGTGTTCGAGAGTTTTACAGAAACAGTGATTCGGCGACTGAACCACGGAGGAAATTTTGCAGTGATCGTGGACTGCATGTAAATTATGCTCCAAGTGCTCCTCTTATCCGGAAGTACATCAGATCGTTTGAGCAGACCGGTTCAATACTGGAAAAAACCGAAATCCGGGTGACCGAGATAATCAAGAACGGGCGAACCCGTGGAGGTTGCCAATCAGTCTGTTCGTGACGGCCCTAACCTATACATTCGTAAGCGGGCAAGTTCTTAAAAATGTGCATAGATCATCAGTGCACCGAATTCTGTAAAAAGATCTTAAACCACAGCCTTACAAAATCCAGTTGGTGTAAGAATTAAAGCCTCGGGATACCAGACATAGGCTGCAGTTCGTTAATGATGTGACTTGAGTGCCCTTCATTTAACTTCATCCTATTTTCTGACGAGGCTCATTTCCACCTGAACGGTCACGTCAATAAGCAAACTTGCCGCTATTGGAGTATAACGAATCCTAAACAGAAGCATGAGAAACCCCTTCATTTGCCAAAACTTACTGCATGGGCTGCGATGTCGGCTCGAGGAATAATTGACTTGTACATTTTCTAAGACTGGAGCGATCGTGCAGTTACAGTGAATTCGGAACGTTATTTGACGATGTTAAATGACTTTCCCTGACAAACTGATCTCCAGGAGAGGTGACATATATTGGCCCCCACGCAGTCCAGATTTGAGCCCCATGGATTTTTTCTTGTGGGGTTATGTCACATCTGTTCTTCTCCGACTTCTCTGGAGCAATTTAAAGAAAACATCCGTAGCGAAGCTACATGCCAAGCCGTCATGCAAAATTTTGTTCATCTTTTAAATGAGCACATCAGGCATGCTGGATTGCATTTAAATGACATTATTTTTAAGAAGTAGATTCCTAAACTGTATATTTCAATAATAAATAAACATTTCTTCTATAGATTTCAACCTCTGTTTTACTTTGACACATCAAATATAAATTTTCTTTCGAAACACCCTATAAAGGATATAGAGGATAACGTCAGAAGCTCTGTGACGCTGTGCGCGGACGATGGTGTGGTCTATAGGAAGACCACGAAGCCAGAAGTTGCGGAGAAATGCAGAAATGCAGGAAAACCTGATGAAGCTCGACGTAAATAAATGCAACACGGTGTGAGTAAACAGGCGAAGAGATCCATTACTGTTCAATTTCATTATCGACAATAATCCACTGAAAACACTACAGATCATTAAATGTCTGGGAATAAGAGGGGGGATCGACCTAAAGTGGAACGACTACGTAAACAAATGCTGGGAAAAGCAGATTGCAAACAGAATATCATTGCAAGAATGCTAAGGACATGTAATTCATCTACGAGAAAGGTGACTTAGAAATAATTGTTCGGGCAATTCTTAGATTTGCTCGTCAGTAGGGGACCCTTATTTGGTAGTATTATTTCTTTTTTGAAAAAAAAAAAAGAAAAAAGGAAATCAGCCGCCGAATCGAAAAGTGTTTTCTGCCACCGCGCACAATGGCTTCTTTCTTTGTGGGTATGTGTATCTGTAGAGTGTAGGTGACGGTAATGGAAGAGTGTGTGGTGCAGTGGGATGTTTGTGTTTTGATTATGATGATGAGGAAGAGGGAGAGGGTGAAACTTAGTCGCGGCGCATAGCCTGCGGCTCTCCAATAGCACAAAGCTGAGTGCCGAGCTTAACGTACACAATGTACCCGTCTGACCTGTAGACCAGCACCAGTGTATCACATACCGTCACGTTATGAGACACTGCGGACAAGTCTGGGCTTTAATTCAGGTACTGATGCAAAGATTGATGACCGGGAACTTTAGGACAGCATCTTTCCTTCCCTTGCTGGCCAAATACTGGCAGTAAATATTTCACCCATCACCAGGACACAAACCAGCGTACCTCAGAGTCAGGATTAATAATAGGGAATCGTCAGGTGATCGTTTAATAAGCGTTACAAAGATGCTCATCAGATTCCAGAGGGAAACGATTTAACTTCCTTTGTCCTTATGCTTTATCGAAATTTTATTTTTTCCTATCTCTGGGAATAAAGTTGAGAGATTGCATGGCACTGTCACTTCTGATTTGGTGTTATGCCACTTTATGTTCTTAGGGAATATGACCTTTATTGCAATTTTGACTTCATACATCATGATGAAATGGTGGGCAGTAGTTAATGCTCTTGCTTGCATGCTCTAGGGAAGGAATAACGGTAAGCCTTACCTGTGTTCAAAGGAATGGGGCGCCAATGTAAACGACTGTAGTAAAAGAGCACGGCGATGGTGGGCCGAGGAAGCGCGTTTTTTCTGCAGAACTTGAGTGGAAACATTTCCGGACGGCCGAGTTCCGCAGTCTCATTGTGCAGGCACATTGTTTGCCACCGGTCGGGAGGCAGCCGCCTCCAGGTAGACTGACTTGTGCCATGAGGTCGCTGCTGCAATGGCCAGCGATGCAATAAAGCAGAGGATGGGCCCTTGTTAGGTAGGATGCCGACAAAACAACTGTGAGCGTTCTGCGAATTTTCGTTGGACACTTTCGCCCAGACGTCCACACTCTGTTACAAAACATATTTGTGAAAGTACGAGGCTTTTAGCGAGTTTATGGCCGTTCTTTGGAAACTTTGAAATGGATGCAACAGGGGAGGTAACATACTTTTTATGGGGGGTTGTGGTTCCATCCTGGTCATGTTATTAGCAAAGGAGACGGCGTAAACGCGCAGGAAATAGGCCGCGAAGCTGAATTTTTTTTCTTTTCTCCCAATCAACTTTAAAGTGTCTGATTGGTCAAATCGGTGTATGCAGAGCAAAGGGTGCTCTCCCAGCTTCGAATGCCGCACTCCAGCTCGTGATTGGCTTGTGCTAAAGTGGGGGAAGTCTAAGATGTAAATGTGCTTTGCTACCGAGCTGTGGAGGAAAGCAGACAGAAAGAGGTCATCACTCTTGTACTGGCGCTGCGCTAGTAAAGAACTGCGGGTATCTACTTAAACGGTGAGACTTGTATCCTTTGCTAGTGTGCCACCTACAGCCTGTGCCAGTCACCTTCCGAACCGTCAGAGGTACTGCATCTAGCATCACACACACTACGAGTAATGCGTGGCTGTACTTATTTGTCTTGAGTCGGTCGTCTAAACATTTGACATATTCCGTCACGCATAGTCATGGCATGGAGTCAAATTGGTTTTGCAGACCAGCAAACGGCTCCATCTGCACACTGGAATCGACTGGGGTTTCAGAGGCTCATAGGAAAGTACGTACGTTCCGAATTAACCGAACGGGAGACCGCGTACTTGAATTTTTCGGGCGCGCGCGCCATTAATAACAGATTGCGACCGTCCTGACCAACAGGAGGTTAAGGTATTCGCTGCTACGGCGTAGGGCTCCAGTATATGTTTCTCAGCACCCTGTTCTTTCGAACCATATTTTTCTTTTTGGAATGTTAGAATACAGATACTTGAGCGTAATTTTTGTGCCATAACCCGGATTCACGTGTATCAAGTCAGATAAAGCGATTAGTGTTCCGGTTAGTGTCATGTGTCGATCCCCAGCTGATCACTTTGTCCACCATAGACCCCATGTTAGTGAAAGCGTTTGTCAAATAAAAATGTTTGTGTGATGTTTCTTTAGTCATTTTTGTTGTCTTATGATGTTAAGGATTAATAAATCTATTGTCATTTAGATCACAAGTTGTCCTTGAATTCTGTTTAACAGTACCTTTCCATTTTACCATTGAAGTCTAGATTTGAAACGTTAGTAGAAGGCTTTCAAAGCAAACTCGCTGTGCTCAATCGTGGCGTATAATCAGCGCAATGTGCTTTCAGTGCATCACTTGTTTTCATTTCTGCATGTTCCCAATAGGTGGCGACATCTACTTAAAAAAAGCTGATTATCGCATTGTCAACATATCTTAGAGAAATAAAGGCAATCTCTGTCTGTGTTTTGTAATTTTGGACGATAGTGTGTTTATAACATGCCGCAATGTGTTAACGTACTCTTTCACACTATCGAATAAATGATTGTTTATATCACCACAACAGTACAACGTTATACACTGAAGTGACAAAATTTATGGGATAGCGATATGCACACATACAGACGGCCAGAGTATCGCGTAAACAAGGTATTAAACGGCAGTGCATTTGCGGAGCTGTCATTTGTACTCAGGTGATTCACGTGAAAAGGTTTCTGATGCGGCCATGGCAGCACGACGACAGTTAACAGACTTTGAACGTAGACTGGTAGTTGGAGACGCATGATAATCCCGTTTTCGAAATCGTTGGAAACTTCAATATTCCGAGATCCACAGTGTCAAGAGTGTGCCGGGGAAAACCACATTTCAGACGTTCCTTCTCGCAACGGACAACGCAGTGGCCGACGGCCTTCATTAAGCAACTGATAGCAGCGGCGTTTGCGTAAAGCTGTCAGTGCTAACAGACAAGCAACACCGCGTGAAATAACCGCATAAATCAATATTGGACATACGACGAACGTATCCGTCAGGACAGGACTGCGAAATTTGGTGTTAATGGGCTATGGTAAGAGACCACCGAAGAAGTGCCTTTGCTAAGAGCACGGCACTGCTTGCAGTGCCTCTCCTGGGCTTGGATGGATGGATAATTTACAAGACATTGAGGGCTGTTGAAATTGTCCACTTTAATAAGCAACAATTGATGGGAGGGCCTAATGTGTTTCGTGGACTACGGTTGCAGTTCACTTGTGATGTTGAAGCTGTGTTTGGAGGCAGTACATGGCTTACCTTGGCAGTTGTATGGGCTAACCATGCAGATTATGGTGGC
This sequence comes from Schistocerca piceifrons, assembly GCF_021461385.2. Taxonomy (NCBI): domain Eukaryota; kingdom Metazoa; phylum Arthropoda; class Insecta; order Orthoptera; family Acrididae; genus Schistocerca; species Schistocerca piceifrons. Next base: position 387,330,439 of record NC_060145.1, read on the forward strand.
CTTGAAGCTTTTCCAGACGCTAACATCTTGACTTGGAAGACAAGGAGTAAAGCAGAGAGTACAGGACTGCTTGCTAAGGTTCCTTATGGGACTTTGGTGCCAGGTAAACCGTTCACTCTGTCCACAAGAAGAAAGAAGCTGAATGCAGACGAGTATTTGTTCATGTGGGCTAAAATAGGCAAGCGTAATTGTAAAATAAAGATCACTGGTGACTGTATGTTCTATTATAGACAATAAAAATTCCTTCTTTCCTTATCTATAAACAGGATTAAAAAAAAAAACATTGATCCACTTATCCACGACTAGAAAACCGTGGCCTCGTCAGATGAGCCCGAATTCAGGTGGTAAGAGGTGATGGTAGGATTAGATTGTGGCGCCGACCCATGAAGCCAGGGACCCAAGTTATCAACGAGGCACTGTGCAGGCTGGTGGTGGGTCCATTATGCTGTGAGCTGTGTTTACATGTAATTAACAGGATCCTTTGATCCAATTGAACCGATCAGTGACTGGAAATGGCTATTTTCGGCTGCTTGGAGATCATTTGCAGTCTTTCGTGGATTTCATGTTCCCAAACAACGACGGAATTTTTATGGATGACAGAACATCATGTCATTGGGCCACAATTGTTCGCGATTGGTTTGAAGAACATTCTGAACAATTCGAGAGAATGAGATTTAGCATCCCAAATCACCCTACATGACTCCCATAGAATATTTATGGGGCATAATCGAGCGGCCAAATCGTGCACAAAATCCTGCACAGGCAACACTTTCGCAATTATGGACGGCTATAGAGGCAGCATGGCTCAGTATTTTTGCAGGATACTTCTAAGCCACTTGCTGAGTCCATGCCACGTCGTACTGCTGCACTACATGAAGCAAAAGGAGGTCCGACACTGTAATGGGAGGTATCCCACCTCTGCTTTTTCTGTGCAACACTGGGACTGCTTTCACCTAGGATCTATATTTTTACTTTCCGTTTGCAATGTTTTCATAATTTTTAGGTGTTTAATATTGTTTTCTGACAATGACATACATGTCAACTATTTTTTATCATCAGTAGTAGTTACTTTGACCACGTTGGAAAATCACATGCCCAATGTTGTGAAAAAGACGTATATTAGAGTGTAATTAGGTGATTTAGTGGCTGCGGAAATTAGATACAAAGTGTGCAAAACCCTACTACATGGGAAGCATGACACAGTTAACATGAATAGTCACACAACTGACAAAGTTGAAAGAGGTCGAAATGAGGCTCAATATCCTGTGCACCAACTGCTACTATAAAACGTGTGAGCATTTGACACTTATCACCTCTGCATATCTTATATCTTTAGAAATATGCTTGTCCACTGCACACAACGAAAACTCGTCACAATGATGTCAACGTTCTAGAAATGCAGCTGGCTATATTTATTATTTAAGGATAACCTTACCATAAGGAAGCTACAGGAAACTAACAATATCAAAACGTAAGTAATATCAGTACAACAAAGCTTTTATTTAATCTAATCAAGCGAGCAGTTGACAGTAAAAAATGCGGAATAGTGTTCTGAAAATTGTAGTTAACTAAAGTAAAATAACTCTAAACTCCGTGGGCCGCTCACAGAAGCGAGACAAATGAGAGAAATATTTAAAGTAATTAATTGAGCATTCGAGATGCATAACCAGATGAGTTAATTCCGAACTGCTCAAAAGTTGGAATATGCTACTGACTGAGCGAAACGTGTATTCGTCAAGTACTATGAGAGGACGCCAATGGCCAGCAGACGAGAGCCGGTAAGCAAATCTCCCTCAATCCAGGTTCTCTGGCCAACACTCGCAGAGCCCAAGCTTCACATTTTGGGGAGACTGAATGCTGCTCACTATTTGTCCAACGACAGATATGTTCCCTTCTCTACGTGAAAACAGGGGAAAGTAGCAGAATCTTCCCACTCAAACCTCGCAAAAAGCATCATTACGATGCATAAGGTTGGTATTGGTTTTAGACAGCCTCTATCCATTGGTCAGCACCGTCAACACGCCGTCAAGTGGTGGTGGTGGTGGTGGTACTTTGGATTGGACAGTCCGTAATTCTGGCGAGAAGCAACGAACTTCCTCACACCAGGGATGCACCGTTAGCCGACCACCTCGCCGATGTAGGGACAGAAATGAAAATTTCACCTTCAAACACCCTCAGTGGAAAGCTGTGGTGACTGGTGGCACCATGCTTGTCGCAAGTGAATTAACATCAGGAACTGTCCAAATATGCATTTTTGGGAAATAGGACCATTTCCGTGAAAACTGTCTACCATTCGGAGACGCTCGTTTGCTACTTTTGATATGATGATGATGATGACTGATTTGTGGGCGCTGAACTGCGCGGTCATTAGCACGTGTACAAAGTCCCAATCTCTATACAGTCCAAACTAACCACTTTCACAAATGATGGTGAAATGATGACAACCCAAGCACCCAGTCCCCAGACAGAGAAACCCTCGGCCAGGAATCGAACTCGAGACCTCGTGATCCAGAGGCAGCAACGCTAATCACTAGACCACGAATTGCGGATTTCTGCTTTTGAGACACCGTGAAAAGCCTTCAGTCGACCCTACAGGACTTCCAAGCCCTCCATGCCCACTTCTGGCGAGAAATCGAATAACTTTGCACTCCCAGAAAAATATACAAAGTTCACAAACTAATTATCGTGTAATTATAACAGCGAAACAAAATCGTGATGGAATATATGACAGCCGTGTTACAACGTTCTAAAATATTTGTCAATCATGCCAACATTTTAAATTTAGTATTTTATCTCATTCTGTACCAGAACAGTGTACTGACATCCTACGTAAACTTTTCAGTCACAGAATGCGAGCACAGAGCTACGGAGGATAAGAGAAAATAGAAAAAATGAGGATTCTAACGACTCTAGGACGAACATTCAGAAACGTCTAGAACGATAAATTAAAGTCCTTAAAGTTGCTGAATTTCTGCAAGCAGTTTATGAACATACAGGAACTAGTAAGTGAGCCATAAATAACGGAAGAATGTGACTTTTACTGAATTATAGTGAGCAGTGACTGTTTACTAAAACATATTTTTGTAAAAGCCTAGCTCTTCTAATTACTTTATTTCTCTTTTTTGTTTTATAAAACTTCAAATCTTTCAATTATACATAGGGCGTTGCCACCTAACATGAACGTAAACCGGGATTGTGAATACACTGGAAATACGAGTCCCACGTGCATACTTCTTCTTACGGTGAAAGAAAAACTATTTGATTGAAGCCATTTTATTGCACAAGAGCTTCAGTAATTATTTTAGTGTATATTCGCATAAAAATCGAGAAAGGCGCTAGCCCGTCTTAGTCCAAACCAGCGAAGGCAGGCTCTGCAGCATCACTCGCCGTTTTCATACGTCACGAAGTAGGAGGGATTTCTTTGCGTATGTCTTTGGGCATCGAAAAACATTGACAGCAAAAGTGGACAAAACAAAGCGTACAGGTAGCAAGAATCAAAATACTATTTAAAGATTTCCTTCTCTGATGTAACAAAAAAATTAAAAATAAAGTAATTATTTATAGATAAACCCGCAGGAGAAATTAACTGGACAGTTGATCTTTTTAGTAGGTTGTGCTGGAGCACGGATGTTTGAAAGCTAACAATCATGGTTCATAATTAACAGTATGTAAAGAGATAAAATATTTTGGAACTAATATCGAACTAATAAATGCCATGGAATATTACAGTCTTAGTAAAGAGACACTTCATATTATGTAGGGCTTACACGTGTTCAGTGTAGTGTAAATGCATGAAATTTAATTCACATTGTGAATGCAAATTTGCCACTGAAGTTATGGACGTAGCAGAACTTTCGAAAGGAAATAAAATAAAATAAAACCGGTATGCTTGTACTTGTAAGTGCAATTTGGCTTCTATGTAGTTTGTAAATATCCTTTCACTACCTGTACATTATCCGTGCTAAATTTAGAATCTCAAAGAGTGTGTACCAGATTGTATTGCCGAAGGTATTCGCTAAATTTACAAATGCTATAAAAGTAGATTTGTATATCTTTAACCTGTCTGTATTGCCTCATGTGTTCGTACATTTCTTTGGAAGCCAGACTGTTCTTCCCAAGCCCATGCTCTACAAATTTCTCCATTATTGTTGTTAAGCAACTGCAAACAGTCATCACCACAAAGAGATATATGTCGACAACAGTACCAACAACAATTCAGTGTTATATTAGTCCACATAAAAATGTCACAGTGACTTAAGAGTGTTACACTAGCCACATAATAGTTTCGCAGCTTAAGAACATTGGCATGGTGCCGAATGTACTGAGAATAACCGCAAAAAAAGGGAACGCAACTGTGTTTGGAAAACATACTCTGTAATTAACGATAACACTCATAAAACGGATGTTACTGAACAGTATAAAAAAAAGTGAGAGCTTATACCTTTACGTATTCACGTCACTGGAAGCACCGCGCACTTGGCTGATTTTGAAGTAAGTCTTTTTTTCTGTGGGTCAAAGAAACTATATGAAATTATCAAACATCAATCAGGGGGGGGGGGGACATGAGTAGAACTAGGGTTTGTACCTGTTGTTATCAGAGTAGATACAACCTTCCCGGTCATCTGAAATTTTCGAAAGCAGGAAGAGTGTCTATCTGTTTTAAATCGCGGCGTAGAAAAGGACAGGTAAGTGATGGCTACAGACGGCAGACACTTATATTCCTCACCAACTAGTCGTCATTGTTATCTTAACCAGATCTACACGATGGGGACCAATAGCAAGTAGGTTACCGTATCTTTGCGTTAGCTCTGTAGTGAATTTCATGTAATATCCAGAATATTGACATTTATGTTATTGTTACACATAAGGTTTACCGTGGATAGCAACGCGCTCTTTGAATCTGATACTACCAGTAGGTTTTCGAATCCTAAACGACGATCGAACTTGAGAGCTTTTCTCTTGCAGTCAAAATAGCACATTGACCCGGCAGACAAAATTGCTTGCATATATTTGTGTTTGGGGAGAAAATAATGGACTTCCAACTGTTATTTTTCGCTATTGAAGTCCATCAGTAAATACTTGTACAAAATGTGACCAGTAAAGAGTAGCATAAAGCGCTGAAACTATAGTTAACTGTGCCGAAGTTAGCATCCTTTAACATGCACGGTGGAGTAGGGCCTGTACGTTTATCGGGCATCGTGATTCCAGCTTTTATAGGCTTTTGGAATCTGCATGTGGTTTGAACTTAAGCAATGTGCTTCCTGGGCTCAGCACTTAAATATGTACCTTCTTGTACATCATTTCCTGGGTTTCAGTTGTTTGAAAGAATCCATCTAAATTCGTTTGGGACTTATGTACACTACTGGCCATTAAAATTGCTGCACCACGAAGATGACGTGCTACAGACGCGAAATTTAACCGACAGGAAGAAGATGCTGTGATACGCAAATGATTAGCTTTTCAGAGCATTTACACAACGTTGGCGCCCGTGGAGACACCTACAACATGCTGACATGAGGAAAGTTTCCAACCGATTTCTCATACTCAAACAGCAGTTGACCGGCGTTGCCTGGTGAAACGTTGTTGTGATATCTCGTGTAAGGAGGAGAAATACGTACCATCACGTTTCCGACTTCGATAAAAGTCGGATTGTAGCCTATCGCGATTGCGGTTTATCGTATCGCGACATTGCTGCTCGCGTTGGTCGAGATCCAATGACTGTTAGCAGAATATGGAATCGGTGGGTTCAGGAGGGTAATACGGAACGCCGTGCTGGATCCCAACGGCCTCGTATCACTAGCAGTCGAGATGACAGTCATCTTATCCGCATGGCTGTAACGGATCGTGCAGCCACGTCTCGACCCCTGAGTTAACAGATTGGGACGTCTGCAAGACGACAACCATCTGCACGAACAGTTCGACGACGTTTGCAGCAGCATGGACTATCAGCTCTGAGACCATGGCTGCGGTTACCCTTGACGCTGCATCATAGACAGGAGCGCCTGCGATGGTGTACTCAATGACGAACCTGGGTGCACGAATGGCAAAACATCATTTTTTCAGATGAATCCAGGTTCTGTTTACAGCAGGTTCCAGATATTTTGGTCAGATTGCGTAGGAGCATAATGAAGTTGTATATTAGGGAAGGTATTTTTAAAATGATATAGTATGCATAGTGAAATAACTTATGAATAACATCAAAATACGAAATTTTTAAGGTTACAATTCATAATATGTTTTTTCATATTAGGTCATAGCATGCATTATAAATGAAGGAAAAGTTGGACCTTAACGTCGAAATGACTAGAAACAATGCAATATACGCATGCTAGAGGGCATATCGCAGAATGCGTCGATCACGAATCAAAGAGTCGTGTTAAGGGCGACAGCCAAGCGGTCACCGACTGGGTTGGACGAGAGCTCTCGAGTTGCGGGTAGGCCGTGACTTGTAATAGTGAGCAAGTGGTTTTCAGGAATAATGTGTGCAGATTTCATAATATTTGTGAGGGTGCATTTTTCACTGGACGCAAATTTCATATGTCTTGCAAAAGAGACACGCAGTAATACGCCCCAATAAATAAATATGCGAGCAGTGCCATCTTTTGCGTGCGAGACTTTTTATACAAACACACGACATAGTAAACAACCAGTAGTTGTAGCGAAAACAGCGCGTGCTTATGAAAGTGCACTTCGACAAATGCTCAATACTATACGCACGTCGTGTCGGGAATTATCGCTCTGCTGGTTCACTTACGTCAACACCGCTACGATCTTCAGAATAGATAAAGACTTTTACGGTAACATCGGCAAAGATGGAGTCGGCATCGGATGCCAGTCTGAAGGTCTCACTAAATCACTCACTTACGACCGTGAAGATTCTGTGCGAGATATTGTTAGTTTGCTAACAATATCTCGCACAGAGGTACATAACCAGTCAGTCTTCCTATGTCTTATCCTTAACAAGAGCAGGAAGGAAACTTAGAACAAAGCATAACTGAAGTAACGCTCTACGAAACTTGAAAGATTGCTCTAATATCCGTTTATTTACACTTCGTAAATTTATAAGTCTTACTGTGTGTGGTAAGTGATTTAAAGCAGACATCGCCTTTTGACTCGAACGCTCCTCCACAGCCAAAGCCGCTAATGCACCTCCGTATGGTAGTGCTGGACTGAGACGTAGCCAATTCGAATCTTGGTGTTGGAGAAATTTTCCACTGCCAGTGTCTGGCTAACAAGGGGAGGAAAGATGGCGGAATAGTGTTCCTCATCACCAAACTCGTTGCCACTCTCATGGACTGAATTCCACTGGAGTCAGGGCATGTGTCACTGTTGATGGGAACGCTAAACTAGGAGATCCCAGTTGTGTTATTTAGCACCCTACCGCGCCTGGTGCCAGCACGGTAGCTCGTAGTGTTTTATCAGAGAACTCTGTAATACAAAACTGAGTGAAGTTCTCGTCGATGGAATCTGAAAGATGTCACGCAACATCCGCACAGAACCACTGGCAAAAGAACGACGAAGGAACTGGTTGAATCGCGGGAAGACCACGTAGATATTTAATACTGCTTTTAATCCAGCATTCATCTCTCAATGACGTGTAGAGTAGCACGAACGACATGTGGTTCGGACACACAAGCCGCTGTAGTGGCGTCCAATTAGAAGACTTGCACTCAGCCGTCGGGATACACGAAATTATTATTACTCACCCTTCTGTTATCAACATCCAACACAAACATGGCAATATACACACACACACACACACACACACACACACACACATACACACATCATTCAAGATTTAAGAGACGCTGTTGCATGAAAGCTGATACTAGTGTTTGCGGGTTACACAGTTGCCTGTGGAAATCTGAGGCGAATGCTCAACGTTGATATCTACTACATATACGCTCCGCAGACTACTTTATGGTGAGTGACGGAGGGTACTTTTTTGTACCAATGTCGTTCCCCTCCTTTCCTCTTCCAGTTTTGAAAGGAAGGAATTGATCATGATCAAGAGAGACAGAGAGGAGAGTAGGTTGGTTGGGAATTCGCAGTTAGTAGTAGGACCAGAAAAAGAGGACGAAATCTGAGAATTTTACTATCAACACTAAAACCAGATCTCAACCACTGCCCAACTCTGGAAGCAGAGAATAGCCTCAGGAAGTACTAGGAATAGGAAAGGTGCAGCACACTTCAAGAGAGATCACGAAGCCTTGGAATGTGCAACATGTTAGGAAGGTGAAATAGCTGCTGCTAGGTCGTAGCCATGGACGAGGGAAGAGTTGTAGACCAAGGGTCACAGGAAAGCTTAGGGGCAGCGTACTAGGACATCAGCATTTTCAGACCGAATGAAGGGTTAAGTCAAGTGACACAGGAGTCTGAGTCCTTTTCAACGGTTTGGAGAGGAATGGGACGTGATGACCTGAACAAGATTGCTCCCCTGATTCGTGGCATCAGTTTTCACTTTGTCGAGTGTTCCGACGTCATGGTCGACCATGCCTAAATGGGATTGCGAGGCGGATTTCTGTGCAGTAGAAATGGCACTGATGGCAGGCGACTTTGTGCACGCTGCTCTGGTACCACCTGGCATTGTCGACACATGGGGTGTCATTAGGTACGGAATACATTTAAACAGGATTTGGAAGGGAAGATTGCTACAGATGACTTATAAAAATATAGGGAGTGGATTTCAGGTGTCACATCCTATTGTCACGGGTAGCAAAAGTAGGCCCTTTTCGGATAAATCCAGACAACAAATCCTGTGCCTAAAAAAAATCTCGACCATTTTAAAACAGTCTGCAATGAGCGCTCACAAGACAGAGTCTAATACAACAAATGGCACACAAACTACGTGTCAAAGAAAAGAATCATTGCAAAAAGTAATATGGAGCATGTTACAGGTGCAACAATCCGACTGTACTGAGACGTGTGACGTGGGAAGAGTTTATAATCTGTAGTGGCCTGCGCACTGATCTAAAACTTATTTACAGATTACATCTATGTGCCGACCCAGGACTCGAACCTAGGTACGACCATTACCTTCCTTGGGCAACTGCTGTACTGACTGAGCAATCTTTTTTTCATCTAAAATCTTTAATTGCACCGAAATGCAATGAATTACAACATTTCATATTTTTTGATGTATATTGAATCATTAGCAATACATCGTTCAAATTATTTACATCAAGCAAGATTATTATTATTATTACTATTTTATAACAAATTCTTTTTTAAGTTCTCCTTACGGAAAATTTTCATTAGGTACGTAGATATATAGTTTGAAATGCTTTTAGATGCAAATTAGAGAAATTAGACAGCAGAATTGCACCAGTTTCCACAGGAATTAAGGCGTTATGCACATCTGATGCTTACAAAAAACAATATGACTAATTAAAGTGTGTAGATAATAAAATAAGACGTGAGATACAACACACATTTTCTTCTCATAGATAAAAAATATATAAAGAGAACGTTACACCTAAGGAAGCTCTCTCCGTAGCACTCTCATATGTAGTCTCAAAACCGTCTGCATTTTAAGTCTGATTTCCTTGTAACTTTATTTGGTTTTCTCAACTGTTTTGTGCCATCATGTTATTGTATTACTAACATCATTGCACACTCTTCATCGCCATTTGCTGTCCTTAACCTGTCTCACGAATAACACAGGGGTACCTGTAACTGTGCACTGAACGTTCACACCCAGCTCCTAAATGAGATTTAACACTTCAGTGTTGCGTTGATGAATAGCTGATAAATTCCTGTACGTCAGTGGACATGAATTTCTCAATATATATGTATATCAAATGCCCAACAAGCCAGGAAAAGGCATTGTGTTTACTATCACGGAAAAATTTCCAGTCTGCTCCTAAAACCTGGTCGACATTATCATATTTATGACAGTTCTTGTCATGATAGAGTTTGATTTTACATTGGTTAGAAACAGGCGTGTAGGATTTGTTGATGTCTATCTCTATCATTTATGGGTAAAATCTTTGCCCGAACATTTCTCCAAATTTATGACAAGTTGGTGTGAAGATATTTCATTCCCATAGAATGCTTAGGAACACACTGGATTAATTGTTGACAGATTCTTTCTGAGGATTGTTTAAACTGCTTATGTAGCATATTTATATGTGGCAGATAAAGGCATATCTCTAAATTTCGCATTCTGGATCGATGTAAATCGCCGGAATTAAATCTGATGGTCGCAGCATTTGAAAGTTATTTTCCGTGTTACTTCTTGAGACTTACCGGACTGTCTTGTTTGTACGTTTTGGGAATATTGTCATGCAACGCAGATACGGATTTACATGTGCTGGCTGCCTTGAGAAAATGTTATTTGAACATATTGAATCTCCGGGCTTCCACGTCGCCACGCAAAATACTTGTCTAGCATATTCTCCATGTATAGCTACACGATAGAGCCTGGATAATACACATGCATTGACGTAATAAACCATTTGTACACCGTCTAGACCTGGAAAGTTTAGGCCGATTAATGTCGTTTTGATTGACTGGACCTCCTCCCGCCAGTTGAATTGTAGCAGGCTGTCCAAGCACGACAAATAGGGAAGGTAGGAGAGAGACACTGGCGGTTAAGCTATGAACGTGGCTCTTGTGTCGTGATAGGATGCCCAGACTAGAGCACTTGCCCGCTAAAGGTCACGACCCCCAATACGAGAGGTGGTCCGGTACACATTTTAATCTTTCAAAAAGTATCAGGTGTGAAGTATTCTCACAATGAAAAATTCATCACTTAAATTTAAGATGATGTAGTAAAACGCAGAAACTGGTAGCCAAATAAAATAAGTTTGGAAATTAGATGGCTGGAAGGTGTTTAATTTGACATCCTGTATCGAACATCCGAGTCCCGCAACCATCCCTAAAAAGATGGACATACAGTGACTAAGTGTTAATAGTTCAGTCTTGGATATGTTTGCATAATACTGGAAGTATTTATTTCTAGGTATAAACTGAAGTGGATTTTTTTTGTTAAAATGAACAACAACTAAGAGCAATACCAATCGCAGTCCGATATGGAGCTAGGTACAATGAAAAGTCAGTGTCCACATTCCCGGAGTCTTAACTAGGAACCTTCGTAAGTTAATCATCAGTAAATGACCATCTTAACGGTCTTATACATGAAAGACATCATTCGTCCTTTCGCCCCTGATTTGTGATAATTAAAGAAGTGAAAACTGTTATCGCAAACTTAGCCTAGGAAGAAAAAAGCTAAATATCTTTCAGGGGTGCTAACTCGGTGATAGTTATTATGACACAGCTTTTGAACTTCTGGCCATTAAAATTGCTACACCAAGAAGAAATTCGGTGATTGGGTATTCATTGGACAAATATATTATACTAGAACTGACATGTGATTACGTTTTCGTGCAATTTGGGTGCATAGATCCTGAGAAATCAGTACCCAGAACAACCACCTCTGGCGGTAATAACGACCATACGCCTGGGCATTGAGCCAAACAGAGCTTGGATGGCGTGTACAGGTACAGCTGCCCATGCAGCTTCAACGCAACACCACAGTTCATCAAGAGTGATGACTGGCGCATTGTGACGAGCCAGTTGCTCGGCCACCATTGACCAGACGTTTTCAGTTGGTGAGGGATCTGGAGAATGTGCTGGCCAGGGCAGCAGTCGACCATTTTCTGTATCCAGAAAGGCCCGTGCAGGACCTGCAACATGCCGTCGTGCATTATCCTGCTGAAATGTAGGCTTTCGCAGGGATCGAATGAAGGGTAGAGCCACGGGTCGTAACACATCTGAAATGTAACGTCCACTGTTCAAAGTGCCGTCAATGCGAACAAGAGGTGGCCGACACGTGTAACCAGTGGCACCCCATACCACCACGCCGGGTGATACGCCAGTATGGCAATGACGAATACACGCTTCCAATGTGCGTTCACCGCGATGTCGCCAAACACTGATGCGACCTTCATGATGCTGTAAACAGAACCTAGATTCATCCGAAAAAATGACGTTTTGCCATTCGTGCACCCAGGTTCGTCGTTGGGTACACCATCGCATGCGCTCCTGTCTGTGATGCAGCGTCAAGGGTAACCGCAGCCATGGTCTCCGAGCTGATAGTCCATGCTGCTGCAAACGTCGTCGAACTGTTCGTGCAGATGGTTGTCGTCTTGCAAACGTCCCAAACTGTTGACTCAGGGATTGAGACGTGGCTGCACGATCCGTTACAGCTATGAGGATAAGATGCCTGTCATCTCAGTGCTAGTAATACGAGGCCGTTTGGATCCAGCACGGCGTTCCGTATTACCCTCCTGAACCCATAGATTCCATATTCTGCTAACAGTCATTGGATCTCGACCAACGCGACCAGCAATATCGCGATACGATAAACCGCAATCGCGATAGGCTACAATCCGACCTTTATCAAAGTCGGAAACATGATGGTACGCATTTCTGCTCCTTACACGAGACATAACAACAACGTTTCACCAGGCAACTCCGGTCAAGTTCTGTTTGTGTATGAGAAATCGGTTGGAAACATTCCTCATGTCAGCACGTTGTAGGTGTCACCACCGGCGCCATCCTTGTGTGAATGCTCTGAAAAGCTAATCATTTGCATATCATAGCATCTTCTTCCTGTTGGTTAAATTTCGCGTCTGTAGCACGTCATCTTCGAGGTGTAGCAATATTAATGGCCAGTAGTGTATAAAGAAAACTGCAAAGTTTGGAAGGTAGGAGACGAGATACTGGCAGAAGTAAAGCTCTGAGGACCGGGCTTGAGTCGTGCTTGGGTGCCTCAGATGGTAGAGCACTTGCCCGTGAAAGGCAAAGTTCCCGAGTTAGAGTCTCGGTCGAGCACACAGTTTTAATCTGCCAGGAAGTTTCAAATTTTACTTGTTCTGAAGTCACATATAGAGGGCGTGCGCATGTACCGCAAGGAATGGGTGGAAAGTTCATGTAAGGCTCACTTAAGCATATATTAGTGTACATTTCAACGTTTCACATTTCGTAGTGCTTAGCATATGTTTTTAAAGAACAGTCAAGTTTTCAATACAATGAAAACGGAGTTCTCCACAGGATCTTGAACTCGCTACTGTTGCCGGCTCAGCGTATACGACTGCTATTGTGAAGATACTGCCGCCGGAATATTGCATCGCTCGTGCACTCCACACGAAATATAAACAGATACATTTTTATTGAATAAGCTTAACGTATAAAAACTAAAATTAGTTACGGCCGTAACGTTGTACTTTATTATACAGGATGAAGAAGAATTCGCGCACCCGTGCTTCGCAGCGCGATTCCTCACGTACTAGCAATAAAAAAAGGTCTCTTACAGAATTGCATCCTGCACATACTTTCTTCACTAAATGGGCGTTAAAGATTGGCAATCTGGTAACACTGTAATCACATGTACTGTGATGTGTGTGAAATCTTACGAGAATTAACTGCTAAGGTCACAGTCCCTAAGCTTACACACGACTTAACCTAAATTATCCTAAGGATAAACCACACACACACACACACACACACACACACACACACACACACACACACACACACATGCCCGAGAGAGGACTCGAACCTCCGCCGGGACCAGCCGCACAGTCCATGACTGCAGCGCCTTAGACCGCTCGGCCACATATACGGTAACTACCAAATGGTTCAAATGGCTCTGAGCACTATGGGACTTAACATCTGAGATCATTAGTCCCCTAGAACTTAGAACTACTTAAACCTAACCAACCTAAGGACAAAACACACATCCATGCCCGAGGCAGGATTCGAACCTGCAACCGTAACGGCAGCGCGGTTCCGGACTGATGCGTGTAGAACCGCTCGACCACCGCGGCCGGCACGGTAACTGCCCCTGTCAGCATATAGACGTAATGCTGTGCAATTAGTGCAGTGAGGAGCATTTTGGGTTAGCATGCAGGAGGTCGAGGGTTCGATTCTGTGTTAGATCCTTGAGATTCGACGGTGACCACAGCCCAATCGAGATGGTCCCACAGCTTCTAGATTGTGTCTAAATCTGGAGAGTTTAGTGATCAGAGGAGTATGGTAAACTCGTCCTGGTGCTCTTCGAACGACGCACGTGCACTGCCAGGTGTCTGAAGCGTTGCACTGTCCTGGTGGAAGGTGCTATCGTGCCGAGGAAAAATAAACCGCAAGCAGGGGTGGACATGGCCGCAAGGATAGATGCATACGTGTATTAATTCATCGTGCCTCCCAAAATGACGAGATCACATAAGGAATGCCACGAAAACATTCCCTAGACCAGGACGCTCCCCCTCCGACGATTGTTGCAGGTCCTTATACGCCAACGGCCATCTGTCCGATGTAGCGCAAAACGTGATTCATTTGAAAAGGACACCTCTCGCCACTCAGTGGAAGTCCAGTTGAGGTGCTGGTGTGCAAATTCCAGCCTTTGTCGTCAACGAACTGCAGTTGGCACAGGTGTACGAGCCAAGTGTCTGCTGCGGAAGCCCATAGGCAACAACATTCGCTGAACGATCGAAGAGGACACACTGTTTGTAGCCCCTTGGCTGTCCTGGTCGGTCAGTCGTTCAACAGTTGCACGTCTGTTCGCCCATACACATCTCCGCTACTGTCATCTACAGCCACTGGTGCAGCACAGTCACCTCGGCGCCGGTTTTGGATAGCGCCGTTTTGGCATGCATACTATAACCACAGCAGCGAAGCCAATGATGATGCCCTTTTGGACGTCAGATAAAACTCTCTGTTTCCACGTTACGGCAACGACTGCATTGTTTCCCGCGTCCCTCCGCCACACTTTTTATACCCCCCACTGCTAGTGCTGCCACTTGCCGAACATAGGCCCGACAATTAGGAGTAGGTGGGTCTGGGGTGACATATCTCTTCATATCAGGACCTCTTTGATCACCACAGCACAGCCCTACGTCGAACACATTCTACGCTCCGTTTTGTTGCCCTTCATGGTAATCCATCCTGGGCTTACATTTCAGCAAGATAATGCCTACCCACACACGGCGACAGTTTCTACTGCTTGTCTTTGTGCTTGCGAAATCCTACCTTGGTCAGCAAGGTCACCGGATCTCTCCCCAAATAAGAACGTTTGGAGATTGTGGGCAGGGCCTCTCCAATCATCTCCGGTTTTTTGATCTAACGCGCCAGTCTGACGGAATGTGGTACAATATCCCTCGGGACGACATCCAACAACTCTGTCAATCGATTTCAAGCCGAATAACTGCTTGCTTAAGGGCCAGATATGAACCAACAAGCCATTGAGTTTCTCAGTTTGTGAAGCCCTTTCTCTTGTGTAAATCATTCAACTTTTCTGAAATTGGAATCATTTGTTTGTCTGTGCATGTACATCACATCTACCGATTTGCGTCCCATTCGGATGTTTCTTTCGTGGCGCATCCTTTTTTTCTCTCTCATTTTTT
This sequence comes from Schistocerca piceifrons, assembly GCF_021461385.2. NCBI lineage: Eukaryota > Metazoa > Arthropoda > Insecta > Orthoptera > Acrididae > Schistocerca > Schistocerca piceifrons. The sequence continues at coordinate 387,345,846 of NC_060145.1, forward strand.
GTCGTAGAGTGTATTCTGAAGAGGTTAGGGTGGAGTGTCAAGACGAAACGTCGCAAGAAGCAGTCCGTTGGTATATTTTTGTTCCACGAGATCGCCCCAGTTCAGTCTCGACAGGACATTGTCGAATACGCCGCTTCTTTGGGCTATCAAATTTTGCTTCAGCCTCTGTATCCTCCTAACATGGTCCCCAGTGATTTTTTTCTCTTTCCTTGGATGAATAAACCACTGCGTCTCTGGCATTTCCAGAATGATGAAGAAGTGACTTTAGAGGTGGAACGTTTCCTTAACAGCCAAAATGCCGACTTCTACAAGGAAGGTCTCCGCCAAATCATTCATAGTTCGGAAAAATCTCTCACATTGAAGGATGAATGTGTAGAGGAGTAACACCGTCAGTTTCAGATTGCAAGTCGTATTTTGATTTGTTATAAGTGTCTTTATGACTAGCGCTCATATATCCGCACTAAACTTCTCACTGCCATTGTGTTGATCTATGCTCATGAATCCTGTCGAAGCGGCAGTACGAAGTTACACGTGGAAAAGCAGTTTCGCTAACACATCAGAGAAATAGTTCCTGTGAAATGCGAAAACTGTCGTTTCTTTCGTATCGAAAATCGTACATAGCAATACGAAGTGGGTGCTGGTGATAAAAACTGTAACTGCTATTGTACTTCCGAGAAAAACTATAGAGCTGTTTGTGCACGCAGACTGCAAGACAAAGAAACACTATGTTTCCCGTTTTAGAGTCTTCATTATTCTCTTATACGCAGAAGAAATACAATAGAATGAAAGTCCATACGCCATGTGCACACCGCACGCAAAGTAGTTTCAAACTGCAACGCTATTCTCTCAGGCACACGAGCCGCTTATGCCGTGCTATGCAATTGTGTATAAGACGGAACAGTCGAATAATGACTTGTTTGCGAACTTCTGGGAAATATGAAAGTAGTAATCGCCGATGAAGATTACGGCTTGCGCTTCCTGGAACGCTTCAGCAGAATCAAACATTCGTCGTGTTCTACTACTGCAACAATCGTAGCGTGCTGCTTTACGGACGTGCCCGACTACCACAATAAAAGGGTTCCTAAGAAAGCTATCATATACATTTACTTCCTTAGAACTAGTGCAGCCGTCTGAAGAACCATGATGATTAGGGTTTAACGTCGCTTTCACTACGAGGTCGTTGGAGACGCAGCACAAGTTAGTTTGCATTGAGAAAGGTAGCTGTGATGCCATTTCAAAGAAACCATTTTGCGTTGAGCGATGTACGAAAAACACAGTAAACTTAAATCTAGATGGCTGGATGGAAATTTGAAACGCCATCCTTACGCATGCGAGTTCACTGTTTTAGTAAGAATTTTCTCGTAAAAAGTCACATTTGAAACTGCCTGGCGGATTAAAACTGTGTACCAGACCGAGACTCGAATCCGGGACCTTTGCTCTTCACAAGCAAGAGTTCTACCGTTCGAGCTATCCACGCACGACTCAGGACCTGCCCTCACAGCTTTACTTTCGCCAGTACCTCATCTCCTACCTTTCGTATTTCGCGTAAGTACTCCTGCATACCTTAGTGGACTAGCATTTCTGGAAGTAAGGATATTGCGGAGACATATCGTCCGATGAGCGAGGTGTCAAAGCAAGCTTGGTACCTCGCAACGCAACCACAAGAAAAGATAGTCGTTGCAAACCGCGTTGAGGAATGAGCGACAACGACGTAGCCACGCCCACAAACGGTTTGTCTACGCCGCTGCAACGGATTTTCTATTTACGGCCGAGTATGGTACTGTTCAGTCTAGACCGCGGTCATACACTAAGACAACAGCACCGTCTTTTAGTAGGCCAACTGTGTCATCAATGTCTTAGGCAGAACTTTACGTGAAAGTTATTTTTAAACGTATTCTCAGTGAGAGCCTTTTTTACATCTGCGTCACGTGATACGTTAATGTTTCAGAGAGAGTTGTAAATAATAGTGACATTCGTGTGGAAATGGATTGTACAAAGTTAAGTAATACTTCTTATCTATTAGAAACAACGTAAACTATACCAGAGCAAACCAAAGAACCCACCGTTGTACCGACGACTATATTTTCGTCCTGTACAACACATGGCTTAGCCACAATCTCGCGGATTGTTCCCAGAATGAATTTTCACCCTGCAGCGGATTGTGCACTGGTCTGAATCTTGCTGGAAGATTAAAACTGTGTACCTGACCGGTATTCGAATTTGGGCCTTTGCCTTTCGCGGGCAAGAACTCTTATCGCCCGAAATAATCCAAGCATGACCCACGACACATCCGCTACAAAATTTTAATCCGCTGGAAGGTCTCAGATCAGCGCACACTGCGCTGCAGAGTGAAAACTCATTCTGGAAATTCATATTTCCACAGCTCTTTGATTGTCATGGTCAAAGAAAATGAAAGAGAAGAAGGCATGCTATGATTTACTGCACCAGACACGTCTTGCACCAGAACTGTTCCGATCTAAGTCTGTGTACTTGGCGTGTTTCGGAAAAAGTTTCTGAACTATTTATTTGTTCAGCGAAGTATTTATTCACTGATTACATAAAACTTACGAAAATTTCGTCCCTTGTAGATCAACAGTATTGCGGGAAATTGTTAAAGCGTACGGAAATTAAATTATCTGTTTTGCATTAGACACATAGGTGTTACAACCTATAAGTTGTCGTGTTAGGACGTACGATCTCGTGTAGCATTTTTTACTAACAATACAACTTAACATCACGAAGAGCCTCACTGTCATGTACACCAACATTTACATCGATGATTTCCTATTTTGCAGTCAGAAACCCGACACGTCTCAGCATGATCATACATGTTTGTAGTAATCTTCGTGAAATAGCTCCAACGGAGGTGGTGTAATTGCCAAAACAGTGGACTCGCATGCGAGAAGATTGCACTTCAAGTCCCTGTCCGCCATCCAGGTTAACATTTATGCGATTTCCCTTAATTGTTTCAGGTGAATGCCTATATGCTTCCTTTGAAATTGACATAGGAGACTTCTCTCACTCTTCCTCTCCGATGTGAGCTTCTGTTTCGCATTTACGGGACATTAATCCGTATTACTCCTATCTGCGCTATCATGTATGGTCTCAGTCTACTCTCAAAGCATGCAGCATTAAATCGATAGGTACAATTAAAGGCTTTCTCCACAATGATACGGGGTGGCCGAGCGATTCTAGGCGCTACAGTCTGGAACCGCGCGACCGCTGCGGTCGCAGGTTCGAATCCTGCCTCGGGCATGGATGTGTGTGATGTCCTTAGGTTAGTTAGGTTTAAGTAGTTCTAAGTTCTGGGGGACTGATGACCTTAGAAGTTAAGTCCCATAGTGCTCAGAGCCATTTGAACCATTTTGAACCACAATGATAAACACCTGCCACAGATTTTATTTTTTGTCATATGTGTCTCCCGCTACCGCTCTTACAGCACATTTTGATTTATCGTGGCTTTTCCCAGGAGCACCCACTTTGGTTTTCAATTTGAAAGTAGAAATTTTTTATGAGGCCTACCGGGACTTCGTGAACCTACATCACCGTATCCTGTTGAAACGTGCATTAAATTCGTTTCCTCAAGCCCCTGTAATGAATTAATGCTCCATCTTTGACAATTAGTCATGAACTGAACATGGTGGGAGCCGTTTACTTTACCGGACTGGTGCTGCTAACTGACGTCAGAAGATGAACACTACGCTCTATAGCAGTCGACAAATGAAGAAATTTGCAGACCCATATTGTATTTACGTATTTCAGCTTCATCGTATTACACGGTACAGCCACATTAATGTGACCACCGTCTAGTTAGTCTAGGTAATGTTATAGGCCCTTCGCTGTTCCTTATCTATATAAACCATTTGGGAGACAATCTGAGCAGCCGTCTTAGGTTGTTTGAAGATGACGCTGTCGTTTATCGACTAATAAACTCATCAGAAGATCGAAACAAATTGCAAAAAGATTTAAAAGAGATATCTGAATGTTGCGAAAATTGGCAGTTGACCCTAAATCACGAAAAGTGTCAGGTCATCCACATGAGTGCTAAAAGGAATTCGTTAAACTTCGGTTACACGATAAATCAGTCTAATCTTTTAGATTCAGCTAAATACTTAGGAATTGCAATTACGACCAACTTAAATTGGAAGGGACACATTGCAAATGTTGTGAGGAAGGCTAACCAAAGACTGCGTTTTATTGGCAGGACACTTAGAAAATGTAACAGACCTACTAAGGAGACTGCCTACATTACACTTGTCCGTCCTCTTTTAGAATACTGCTGCGCGGTGTGGGATCTTTACCAGATAGGACTGACGGAGTGCATCGAAAAAGTTCAAAAGAAGGCAGCACGTTTTATATTATCGCGAAATATGGGAGAGAGTGTCACAGAAATGATACAGGATTTGGGATGGACATCGTTAAAAGAAACGCTTTTTTCGTTGCGACGGAATCTTCTGACGAAATTCCAATCACCAACTTTCTCCTCCGAATGCGAAAATATTTTGTTGACAGCGAGCTACATAGGGAGGAACGATCACCACGATAAAATAAGGGAAATCAGAGCTCGTACGGAAAGATACAGGTGTTCATTCTTTCCGCGCGCTGTACGAGATTGGAATAATAGAGAATTGTGAAGGTGGTTCGATGAACCCTCTGCCAGGCACTGAAATGTGATTTGCAGAGTATCCATATAGATGTAGATGTAGATACATTCGACGTCAACATGCAGTAACCACCCATAGACAGCAGGTGGCAGCACCAGCAGTGGAGGGAATACAAATTGGGGGGTGTAGGGAGTGGGGAGAGGGGTGCGAAAAACAGTGCAGTCGTAATGCGGAAACGCAGCGATTTGAAACTTCCTGACAGATTAAAACTGTGTGACAGACCGAGTCTCGAACTCGGGACCTTTGCCTTTCGTAGGCAAGTGCTCTACCAACTGAGCTACCCACTTCTGTGAAGTTTGGAAGGTAGGAGACGAGGTACTGGCAGAATTGAAGCTGTGAGGACGGATCGTGAGTCGTGCTTGGGTAGCTCTGTTGGTAGAGCACTTGCCTGCGAAAGGCAAAGGTCCCGATTTCGAGTCTCGGTCCGGCACACAGTTTTAATCTGTCAGGAAGTTTCATACCAGCGCACACTCCGCTGCAGAGTGAAAATCTCATTACGGAGCGATTTATTTGACGACCGAAAGAGCGTGATCATTGGCTTTCGGGCCTAGCGTGGAAGGATTTCCGAAACGGGTAAGTTTGTGAACTGCTCGTGTGCCGCCGTCGTTAAAGAATACCATGCGTGGAAAAATAGCGATATCCAAAACCGGCGCCGAGGCAACTGTGATATATCATCGGCAACGGATGACAGGGGTGAACGACAATCCTTGGGGAACATGCCTACCCCTGCATGCGGTTTGTTTTTCCTCGGCATGATGGCATCTACCAGCAGGATAACGCAACCTCCCAGTCAGCTGGCAGTATACGCGCGTTATTCGAAGAGCACCAGGATGAGTTTTTCGTCCTCTTCTGACCGCTAAACTTCCCAGATTTAAACCCGATCTGGAATCTGTGGGACCATCTGTGTCAGACTGTACTCGCTGTGGATCCTCAACCGAGAAATCGGGCGCAGCAGGCCACGTCCCTGCCTGTGCCTTTCAGAACCTCACTTACTCTGTTCCGGCATGGCCTGCAGCAGTCCGCTCGGCAAAAGGTAGGCTGCTACGGTCGCAGGTTCGAATCCTGCCTCGGGCATGGATATGTGTGTTGCCCTTGGCTTAGTTAGGTTTACGTAGTTCTAAGTCTAGGGGACTGATGGCCTCAGATGTTAAGTCCCATAGTTCTTAGAGCCATTTAACCATTTTTGCAAAAGGTGGTTCAAAAAATGGTTCAAATGGCTCTGAGCACTATGGGAGTCAACTTCTGAGATCATCAGTCCCCTAGAACTTAGAACTACTTAAACCTGACTAACCTAACCACATCACACACATCCACGCCCGAGGCAGGATTCGAACCTGCGACCGTAGCGCCTAGAACCGCTCGGCCACTTCGACCTGCAAAAGGTAGTTATACACGCTTTTGACTGGTGGTCAAATTAATTTGTCAGGACAGTGTACAAGACTACTTTAAAGGTAATCTTTAATCAAACCTAAGAAACCAGCAGCATTTAAAGTAAAGCGGGCGGAACTGTTAACAGTCTGGCATTTCAAACAGACTTTACAGTCCGGGAGAGAACTATGGGGTAACTGATTTACAATTTCATCCGTATAAAATGACACATCTTTTTCTTTAACAAAGTACGATAATTAAATATCTGCGGCACAGACTTTCCCAGTGGTATAGTCCGCTGATGGCATTTCCAAGACCGGATCTAATCAGACCCGTCACAAAGAAAGTATACGGTACTGGTTTCCTCTACTCTAGCTCGATGACATGTAATGGACAAAATAAACACAGTTGGGCAGTTTTTCATTTACTGCTCTGATCCTAATACGCTAAAGGCGTTATTTAAAAGCAACAGAAACTCACCGAACGCCACTCAACCCTTCAGGAACAAATTGCGCCGAAACTTTTCGGATACTGCACGGGAAAGATGCTGACTGGACACTGATGGCAAGGTCATTGTGGATTTTCGTTCCTAGCGATAGGTCCGACTATCCTCCTTTCCCTAAGGAGTAGCATTGTTTCACCCACAAGAGAAAAGCTGAATACGTATGTTAATTGGGCTAACAGAGGATATTGAAAGGATGCAAAGAAAGGCGAGAAGAATGGTCACACATTTGTTCGACCCATGGGAGAATGTCACAGGGACGTTGAAAGAACTGAACTGGCAGACACTTGAAGTTAGACACAAGCTAAACAGTGAAAATCTACTCTAGGAATATACTACAATCCCGAAAGTATCGCTGCCATACCGATCACGAAGACAAGATAAGAATAATTGCTGCACGAGCAGAGGCGTTTCAGCCATCACCCTTCCCGCGATCCGTAAGCGAATCGAACGGGAAAAGCCCTAGTAATTGGTAGAATTGGATGTACCCTCTACTATGCACTTCACAGTGTTTTTCTGAGTGTAGATGTAGATGACAAGTACTAAGCTATCTGCAACATTCTTGATCATAGTTACGTTGCTACCGTCGATGGCTATAGCTTCAGAAGATATTCACATTTTCCTTGTGTTGTTGCGTTCGTTGTAACGTGTCGTAGGTGAAAACGGCAGGGCTTATTTGGGTAGCCTGGGGTTTCTTGCGGGTGGTAATTTTTTGTAGCATGGCGTTGATTGGTTCTGAGAAAAATTCATTCAGTTCGTCAGCTGCGGCTTGAAAAACATTTCCTGATTTTGCATTTATGACACCAAAGCTACAGAGATCCTTCCGCAGAATCGCGGGTGTCGTATCGCTGCACCCAAGGGAACGAGCGTTTCTGATTTCAGCATTGCGAATGCGTTGCTTTGCTTATCCTGTTTCGCGGGTTTCTGCATTATTCGTAGCGGTCCGGTTTCGGATTTGCCTTGAAACGTCTGTGGGCAATTCCCCTCACTTGAATACGTCAGTATTCAGTCGAGAAGGAGCAGTTTTCTTTGGACAGGTTGTACGTATAGAATCTTGTCATTAGGTTAAGAAACCTTACCATCAGTCCACGCTGATTATTTGATGCCGCTGGTTTTTAAGCAGTCAGCTCTTACAGCGTCACATTCTACGTGTTTAATGTTCCTACAAGTTACACTATGTGATCAAAAGTATCCAGGCATCCCCAAAAACACACATTTCTCATATTATGTGCATTGTGCTGCCACCTACTGCCAGGTACTCCATACTAATGACATTAGTACTCATTAGACATCGTGAGAGAGAAGAATGGGGCGCTCCGTGGAACTCACGGACTTCGAACGTGATTGGGCGTCACTTGCATCATACGTCTGTACGCGAGATTTCCACACTCCTAAACATACATAGATCCACTGTTTCCGATGTGATAGTGAAGTGGAAACGTGAAGGACACGTACAGCACAAAAGCGTATAGGCCGACCTCGTCCGTTGACTGACAAAGACCGCCGACAGTTGAAGAGGGTCGCGATCCGCGAGTGGAACAGAGGGGGGGGAAATATGACTTTGGCGCGAATTGTGCCCTCCGCCACCACAGCTTGGTGGCTAGCGTAGTATATACCGGGTGATCAAAAAGTCAGTATAAATTTGAAAACTGAATAAATCACGGAATAATGTAGATAGAGAGGTACAAATTGACACACATGCTTGGAATGACATGGGGTTTTACTAGAACAAAAAAAAAAAAAAAAAAAGTTCACAAAATGTCCGACAGATAGAAATGCGTGATTCTGGTTTTGTAACTGGTACCGTGACGGGTGAGAGGTACGCCGATATGGTACAGAATCGCATCATCCCCAGCCTGGATGATAAACACCTGCTGGAGCGTACGATGTTTATGCAGGATGGCGCTCCACCCCATATTGCTAGACGCGTGAAAGATCTCTTGCGCGCGTCGTTTGGTGATGATCGTGTGCTCAGCCGCCACTTTCGTTATGCTTGGCCTACCAGGTCCCCAGATCTCAGTCCGTGCGATTATTGGCTTTGGGGTTACCTCAAGTCGCACGTTTATCGTGATCGACCGACATCTCTAGGAATGCTGAAAGACAACATCCGACGCCAATGCCTCGCCATAACTCCGGACATGCTTTACAGTGCAGTTCACAACATTATTCCTCGACTACAGCTATTGTTGAGGAATAATGGTGGACATATTGAGCATTTCCTGTAAAGGACATCATCTTTGCTTTGTCTTACTTTGTTATGCTAATTATTGCTATTCTGATCAGGTGAAGCGCCATCTGTCGGGCATTTTTTGAACTTCTGTATTTTTTTGATTCTAATAAAACCCCATGTCATTCCAAGCATGTGTGTCAATTTGTACCTCTCTATCTATATTACTACGTGATTTATTCAGTTTTCAAATTTATACTGACTTTTTTGATCACCCGGTATGTAGATTTAGAATGCGCAATAGGCAGACATGCATCCAGACCATAACACAGGAATTCCAAACTGCATCAGGATCCACTGCAAGTACTCCGACAGCTAGGCGGGAGGTGAGAAAACTTGGATTTCATGGTCTAGCGGCTGCTCATAAGGAACACATCACGCCGGTAAACGTCAAACAACGCCTCGCTTGGTGTAAGGAGCGTAAACATTGGACGACTGAACGGTGGAAAAATGTTGTGTGGAGTGACGAATCACGGTATATAATGTGGTTATCCAATGGCAGGGTGTGGGTATGGCGAATGTCTGCTGAACGTCATCTGCCAGCGTGTGCAGTGTCTACAGTAAATTTCGGAGGCGGTGGTCTTCTGGTGTGGTCGTGTTTTTCATGGATGGGCTCGAACCCCTTGTTGTTTTGCGTGGCACTATCACAGTTCAGGCCTACATTGATGTTTTAAGCACCTTCTTGCATCCCACTGTTGAAGAGCAATTCGGGGATGGCGATTACATCTTTCAACACGATCGAGCACCTGTTAATAATGCACGGTCTATGGTGGAGTGGTTACACGACAATAACATCCCTGTCATGGCCTGCATAGAATCCTGACCTGAATCCTATAGAACACTGTTGGGATGTTTTGGAACGCCGACATCGATACCTCTCCTCAGTGCAGCACTCCGTGAAGAATGGGCTGCAATTCCCCAAGAAACCTTCCAGCACCTGATTGAACGTATGCCTGTGAGAGTGGAACCTGCCATGAAGGCTAATGGTGGGCCAACACCATATTGAATTCCAGCATTACCGATGAAGGGCGTCACGAACTTGTAAGTCATTTTCAGCCAGGTGTCCGCATACTTTTGACCACATAGCGTATATGACGCGATTTCAACTGTGTAGAGCTTGAATATTACGTTATGTGCTCATTAGTGAATGGAAATATGCACAGTATATCACCTATAACAGCAATCATGTGCTCCGCAAACATAGCCGAATTAAGGCGCTCCATTAATTCTAGGCAGTACCTTTTTCAATTGAAGTCCATTCATTGTCACCAACAGTGAAAATAACAATAACAATGTGATTATAAATCAAGATAGCAATAAAGAGTAATTAGAGGAATGGAAGACTTTTGTAAATGAAGATTAAACACTTTTGAATGCGATAAAAAGTAATTTTTGTATGTGGACAACACTTTCATTTTCATATCGTATTTCCAGAAGTCCTGTTGGATACGTTGTAGACGAGTTAATTGGACCGCATTTTGACTGTTGGTTGCTTGACCAGAAGGGGAATGATTGTATACTCTGCTGACCAGGAGCCTACAAAGAAAGCTGAAAATCCAATTTATAAAATTTTTCCACATTACCGCGCAAAATTTGGCGGATCCGGCGCTATAAGTGACAACCGCGTACGTCCACTCATCACTTCGGGATAAACTTCTTCCGAATTGTGATCTTCCAGGCTTCCGCCGCAAGATTTACTGTGCTAAAATTGCTGGGTTAGCAACATTTGCCGGCCAAGGGTTGGTTCGAGTCCAAACAGAGAACAAGGAAATCTGCACTCGACGACAGACTAAGAAAACTAGGGGAGTTGTCGAAGTACTGCGTAAGGAAAATGGCAACTTAAACTCGACTGACATCCCAGAAACTTGGAAATCGTCTTCCGAATATTTTTTACGAGTAAGAGCGACAGCTATGTTACGAGTGACGGCGGCTTCCTGAGAAATGTACCGTTTGTCGGCGCCAGACCTCAGTTCCAGGCTAAGTGTGGCAGTGGGACGACAGTACTCAGGCGGTGGAAGTGACGCACGGCGTACGACAGCTCACGCACTGCGCTTGCGACGAACGGTCAGGAGGCGCTGGAAGCGTATGCCTTTGTCCATACACGCCTGTTCTGTACATAGTAAGTTCGCTAAGTTAGATCACACTAAATACAGGGTGTTTCAAAAATGACCGGTATATTTGAAACGGCAATAAAAACTAAACGAGCAGCGATAGAAATACACCGTTTGTTGCAATATGCTTGGGACAACAGCACATTTTCAGGCGGACAAACTTTCGAAATTACAGTAGTTACAATTTTCAACAACAGATGGCGCTGCAAGTGACGTGAAAGATATAGAAGACAACGCAGTCTGTGGGTGCGCCATTCTGTACATCGTCTTTCTGCTGTAAGCGTGTGCTGTTCACAATTTGCAAGTGTGCTGTAGACAACATGGTTTATTCCTTAGAACAGAGGATTTTTCTGGTGTTGGTATTCCACCGCCTAGAACACAGTGTTGTTGCAACAAGACGAAGTTTTCAACGGAGGTTTAATGTAACCAAAGGACCAAAAAGCGATACAATAAAGGATCTGTTTGAAAAATTTCAACGGACTGGGAACGTGACGGATGAACGTGCTGGAAAGGTAGGGCGACCGCGTACGGCAACCACAGAGGGCAACGCGCAGCTAGTGCAGCAGGTGATCCGACAGCGGCCTCGGGCTTCCGTTCGCCGTGTTGCAGCTGCGGTCCAAATGACGCCAACGTCCACGTATCGTCTCATGCGCCAGAGTTTACACCTCTATCCATACAAAATTCAAACGCGGCAACCCCTCAGCGCCGCTACCATTGCTGCACGAGAGACATTCGCTAACGATATAGTGCACAGGATTGATGACGGCGATATGCATGTGGGCAGCATTTGGTTTACTGACGAAGCTTATTTTTACCTGGACGGCTTCGTCAATAAACAGAACTGGCGCATATGGGGAACCGAAAAGCCCCATGTTGCAGTCCCATCGTCCCTGCATCCTCAAAAAGTACTGGTCTGGGCCGCCATTTCTTCCAAAGGAATCATTGGCCCATTTTTCAGATCCGAAACGATTACTGCATCACGCTATCTGGACATTCTTCGTGAATTTGTGGCGGTACAAACTGCCTCAGACGACACTGCGAACACCTCGTGGTTTATGCAAGATGGTGCCCGGCCACATCGCACGGCCGACGTCTTTAATTTCCTGAATGAATATTTCGATGATCGTGTGATTGCTTTGGGCTATCCGAAACATACAGGAGGCGGCGTGGATTGGCCTCCCTATTCGCCAGACATGAACCCCTGTGACTTCTTTCTGTGGGGACACTTGAAAGACCAGGTGTACCGCCAGAATCCAGAAACAATTGAACAGCTGAAGCAGTACATCTCATCTGCATGTGAAGCCATTCCGCCAGACACGCTGTCAAAGGTTTCGGGTAATTTCGTTCAGAGACTACGCCATATTATTGCTACGCATGGTGGATATGTGGAAAATATCGTACTATAGAGTTTCCCAGACCGCAGCGCCATCTGTTGTTGAAAATTGTAACTACTGTAATTTCGAAAGTTTGTCTGCCTGAAAATGTACTGTTGTCCCAAGCATATTGCAACAAACGGTGTATTTCTATCGCTGCTCGTTTAGTTTTTATTGCCGTTTCAAATATACCGGTCATTTTTGAAACACCCTGTACATTCAGAACGAGTCGATGTAATGTGCGGGTTTCTGCTAAGTAATAGCAGACAATGTGCCGACTTTTCTGAAGTACGCGAGTAATTTCTAATGTTGGTATCAGGCGAATAATACCACAGTCTTCCCTTTTTTAATGGAACAGTATACGTATTCATTGGTAATGGCTAGAGCCTTTGAAGAGCACATAGCATGTGTGCAACTTGATAAAATGCTAAGAAGGTAACAGTGCCCCAAACCACTGTCCCACTTCCAGGTGAAGAACTCCCACAAACTTAGGGTCAGCTGAAATCATCGATACCAGATGTTAGCGTGGTTCCAGGACGTAATGATGATAATGATGATGGTGATATGACGTGTGACGTCATACATGCGCAAAGAAGAAGAGAATAAAACACTATTTTTGTAGATTGTGATGACAGACTGAGGTGGGGCATCTCAGGATATAAATTGGGTTGAAACCAGTAAACGACCGATTCTCTAAAACGAACTCCTTTGTATGAAACTTCTTCAAAACGTCAGATTACTTTCTAAATAAGTTGATGTGTTAAATTTGGACGTTAAGAATGTAAGCGAGGAAAAGTTTAGAAAAGGTTTGAAATTATGCTTACAGTTTGTCGAAAGGCGCTAATTGCTCTGATTATGAAAGACGGGATGAATATAGTCTGCATAATTTGCACTCATTTTTAAGAAAAGCTAGTTTCCCACGCGTTTATGACAGTATATCTCCTAAGCTTGTTGTCCTGCAATGACCGTAATTTCGCAGGCCTTTTTTTTCCCTTTATTGGATTTCGATTCCCCCCCACGAAGGGGGCGGGCTGGCAGCAGCTTAGTACGCCGCTCTTCAGCCTACAGAATTTTTAAAACATAAGAAGAGAAGAAACAATAAAAGCAGGCGATAAAACGGTGACGTAAATTGTAAATCGGCGGAGAATTGTGGAAAGTTAAAACATAAACAAATGGTGGGCTATGATAATAAAATACACAGGAAGTAGACAGGGAAAATAGTAGACAGACAATTAAAAAACATGGCGAAAGCCTGGATTCTGTTCAGAAGAGATATAAAAATCACGCCCTGCGACAGTATCATGTCCGTTTGCAACACTTCAGAAAAGACGCACAACACTTAACAATCACTGGAAACACTGCACTAAAAACTCGGCACGAAGATGACACTCCACAAACAAGGGCAGATGGGGTGGGGGTGGGGGGGCCTGGACAGATGAGGGGGGAAAAAAGGGGGAGGAGAGGAAAAACGAAAGGAGGGGGGGGGGGGGGGACCGACGAAGGGAGAGGACTCAGAAGGGGTGGGGGGGACAAGGCAGACGTGAGAGGGGATGGGGAAAGGCAGAGGAAGGAAACGCAGAAGGACGTCGAACGTAATCGTGCATCCAGACTGAAGGCAGTGGATTCATTGCCGCCCGAAAGAATGGACTCCGAACGTTAATATGATTGAGTCATCTCGATGGGCAATAAATCTACTAACTTCAGTGCGGATGCGAAATTATGTTTGATATCCTGCGGAAATCTCAAGCATCGAGGATATGGACGGGGATAGGCGACGCTAAGTCAAAATGTGGGTCGATAGGCGCCCCGATGCAGTCTGCGCAGTTGCGATAACCACTGTGTCCAGATGGTGTGGTTAACGGAGCTTCCCAGTAAGCAGAAGATCCCAGGTTCGACTGCCAGATCGCTACACATTTTGACTCGTTACCGCTGATTCCGAAAAAGTCCCGATACAGCTGACATCAACAGTTCCTTCCCTTTCCCTTCCTTTCTCCTCCTCCACCTTCAATTTACATAACATACAAGCAGTTTTTAACAAAATGGCTACGGTGTAAAAGTGGACAGTCCACTTTTTTCAAATTACGTTTATTGGAGATGTCTGATCTTTGCATCTGAACGCATCATTTGGTATAACAAGCGATCGTGTCCGTTAAAAGAAATGCTCGTTAGATGGATACTGAGTCAGGGAAGGGCTCGTGTTCGGAGGTGACTCCAGAGGAGTGTGAACCTTTGATACGTTTATCGTCTCAGAAGCAGAACTTTGGCGGAAACGGGGAAACAGAAGATATTCCAAACTTCGACAGCTGATGACCTAACCACGACAGAAAGTAAACTGCATCAGCGAGTTGTTATGGTAGCAAAACAAAAATGAAGTTTCAGATATTTACGTGCAAGCACTTCATTTTCTGTAGCGATCCTCGTGGAATTATTGTAGCCACGCCGTTCGATGGTGGACTCACTGCTTTCCAATTTCCACTGCTCAAAGGCTGATGTAGGTCAGAGGTTCCAGATAAACAAGCATATAGTGGACCTGTACCAGTAAAAAAGAAGATACCAGATGGTGTAAAGAAAATTCTACAATACATATCTGACTAACAGTATATGAAAGTGGCCAGGAGGAAAGTGAAGGTTCAAAAAAGGTGTTATATGGGATGATTAAAAGTAAGAGGAATAACGATACGACAGATTATGCTCAAATGGTGAACAAAAGTGGACAAGACGTAGAGAATAAGGAGGAACTCAAGACTATGTGGAAGGAGTATTTTGAAGGACTACTGAACCCGAATGGAGACCTGGATGAGGAGGAACAAGCTGAGGAGAAAAAAGAGGAGGAACAGCAAATAGAAAAAGACCTTACATGAGGAGAAGTTGAAGAGGCATTGGGCAAGATAAAGGGAGGGAAGTCACCAGGTCTGGATGAGCTAAGTGTAGAGATGGTGAGAGCAGCAGGAGAGGTGGGGATACAATGGCTATATCGAGTAATGAAATTTGTGTGCAGACAGAAGATGTTCCCAGAAGACTGGAAGAAGGGAATAATTGTCCCGATTTTTAAGAGGGGAAATAGAAATGAGTGCAAGAACTATCGGGGGATAACATTGATGAGTCATTTTGCAAAGATTTTTGAGAAAATTTCGGAAGCACGTATTCGGGCAAAATTATGAGGAAGAATGAGAGAAGAGCAACATGGCTTCAGAACAGGAAGGTCCACGGTGGATCTAATGTTTGCTGTAAGACACCTGCAGGAACAACGGTAAGAATATGGAATAGAACTACTAATGACCTTCCTGGACATTGAAAAAGCGTATGATAGTGTACGTAGAAGCAAAGTGTGGAAAGCCTTGGAGAACAGAGGAGTAGCAAACCAGATTATTTGAATCATAAGGGAAATGTTCCATGGAAGTGTGAGCTGTGTGAAAGTGAAAGGAGAGAGGTCAGCTTAGACTGAACAGAAGAATGACTTGAGGCAGGGAAGTGCACTTTCACCATTACTCTTCATTGTAGTGATGGATGATATAATGAGTACAGTAGTACAAGTAATTGGTGAAGGAAAGCTGAAAGCTATGGTGTTTGCAGATGATCTGATGTGTTGGGGGAATAAAGAGGAGGAAATAGAAGAGCAGTTGGACGTACAGTACAAAAATATGGGATGAAATTTAGTATAAGTAAGGGTGAGATGATTATCACAACAAGAAAGAAGGAGAGAGGAACAACTGGAATAACAATTGTTGGGGAACGATTGAGGAGAGTGGAGAGTTTCAAGTACCTAGGAAGCCTGATACAGGAAGACGGAAAAAAAACGTCAGAGAAATAAACGAACGGGGGAGAAAAACAGAAGCACTTCGGAAGAGTTTAAGAAGCCTGATATGGAGCAGGGATGTACCCCAAATAAGTAAAAAGGTTATATACCAATGATACTATGTCCTGATCCTGACATACCCATCAGGAACCTGGGTTTTGAAAGCAAAAGAGAAGAGCAAAGTACAAGCTAGTGATATGACATTCTTGAGAAACAGTATTGGAGTGACAAAGATAGACAGGTTCAGAAATGCGGAGATCAGAGTGTTAATGAAGGTTTAACCATTACACGAGGAGATAGAGAAATCAAGGCTGAGATGGTATGGAGAAGAGGATACCCAGGAGGATACACGAGATGAAACTGGAGGGAAAGAGACCAAGAGGAAGACCGAGAGACAGATGGCTGAAAGAAGTAGAGGAATGCGACCAGAAGAAAAGAGAAGACTGGACCAAGGTGAAGACGGAGAGATGGTGGGAAGACATAAGACGACGAAGAGGCCCATGTTCCATACAGATCCGGCCAGAGACTGGAAACTGTCCAAGATGATGATGACGATTTGAAAGTGGCCAGCGAAGGATGGACATGATAAAGACGATTGAAGCATAGAAGCATACTCACCATTGTCTGCTTTGCTGTATTTCGACTGTTGCTGTATTTCGGTACATTAAGAATAAACCTGTATGCTCATAATACACTTTTTATTGCTATAATAAATACGATTGATATAAATTTGCTTTACACACTTCCTATGTTACAGATAAACGCTAGTTGCCTCGTCAACGTCATCAGGTTCGAAAAAGGATCATCTCTAGTACATTCAGGCTGGATTACTGATTACACGTGATGGCTAGAGTATGTTGTATTTTATTTCAACCCGGGACCAGTTGCTATGTAGAAACTGCACGACGCCTTGGTTAAGCCCGCTGTGTGCTAAACCAGTTTTTTGTCTCTCCTGAAAAATGTACGGTGTGAGACATGGACAAGACCACAACTCACCGAGTCAACTGTAACATTTGTCTTGCTGTGTTGAACCTTTGACATAAGATTATATCTCTTAATGAGGAACATCTATACATCCCATAAACCAAATCCGAAGAGGCAATACTGCACGTTGAGTTTCATCTGGTTTTTTTGTAACTTAGACTCGTGTTATACGACGTTTCATGTCATCAGAAGCCGTCGTTATTTATTTGCAGACCGCTTGTTTTAACTTACCCCACAGATAAAAATACACGTAGGCCTAGTGTCAAGTGTGGTGAGTGTGCAGGCCGTTTTGTGTTCTCCAAACGACCGTTTTAACGATTTTAAAGGCCTGCTATTCTCAATGCGGAACATTCGTCAGGTTGACACCATATGGATTGCCTTACGTTCAGTGGGATGTCTTCTAGTAGCTGCGGCAGCTTATCTGTTAGAAAATGTAGGTATTTAAGGCTATTTAGAGTCCCATCAATAAAACAGGCACTAATGCTGCGATTCTTGGAAATCTTGCATCGCGCGTGACAGATTTCTCTCATCCAGCGCGAATTTTCAACTGACCAATAGCGAATGTTGCGAGATTGTTTTGCCCATGGATTGTTCAAAAAATGGTTCAAATGGCTCTGAGCACTATGGGACTTAACATCTGTGGTCATCAGTCCCCTAGAACTTAGAACTACTTAAGCCTAACTAACCTAAGGACATCACACACATCCATGCCCGAGGCAGGATTCGAACCTGCGACCGTAGCAGTCCCGCGCTTCCGGACTGAGCGCCTAGAACCGCTAGACCACCGCGGCCGGCCCGTGGATTGTGAACGATGCTTCATCCGTAGTCTTAACCGTGTATAGAAACGCCGGATCACTTTACAGCGTTCGTAAGCGCCATTTTGATAGCAGCAATCGATTCTGAATTTCATTGCTGTGAAGCTGTTGATGGAGCCAAATACGGAAAGATGAAAAGCACTATAATGTAGTGTTACAGAACACTCTTTTGAATGATCTGTCACACTTTTATGCTGCCCTGCACTGACGTGTCTAGTGTGCGTTGTTGCTGCTAAGTTGTTATTTGCATTTCTCTCATCAATTACTGTTCTTTTTCGTTGTGTTCTCACTGTCAGTTTCTGAATATCAAGTTTGCAAACTTGGCCCCAACAGGGTACCTTCCCGTGCTGTTGCTCTAAGAGACTGGCGACATTCGTTGTAAACGGAAACCATGTGCACTTGTTTGACTGTATTATACATCGTGAAAGTCTGAATAGCTTCACGAGCAAGTTATGTATTTGCTACAGCACCAGAGAACAGATTAATGAGCTTCAAGCGCGCAGTAAACGCACGAACCGCACCTATGTTACATGTTTCCAACACGTGTTCTCGTAACGGCTGGACATTGGTTTGCGGCTATGTTATCTTCTACTATTTGATCAAATTGTACACATTTTATGTCGAACTCATATTCGGTGGCTGATTCCAACGCAAAATACAGAAAACATACAGTTCCGTTAAAAGAAAATCGGTGCCACAAATGTGCAGCTATAAACGTTAAAAATTACTTGAATGCATAAGAAAATTCGCCTTATTGACCGCTGAAATTTAACGAATACCGCACCTCGGTATATTTGTTCTGGATGTAACTGAGGTGCACCCGTCTTAGCTGCTTCAACTTGTATAAAAAGGAAGGCTTTTCGTGGTCTAACGTACGGTCAACGTTGAGGTCATTACAGACGGTAGCCTAACTCGGCTGGGCAAACATGACGAAAGAGAGTTCTTTCTAAAGGAGCTAACCTGGCACTGGAGTAATATAAGAACACTAGGGAAAATCTAAATTAGGATACCTGTACCGGAATTTGAACCCCGTTCTTCCCATAAGCGAACATGGCATCTGTCTTTCAGATTGCTGCTCCATCTTATCTCTTTTTGTAAAGAGGTACTGAACTGCGCATGACAAACCGTGGGACGACGTGAAACTTCACAGTTTACATGTCACGTCCCGCAGGAAGAAGCGATGCCCTTGCATCAGTGTCTTAGTCACTCTCTGCCTGCTATTCTTAGCCGGCCACACTGAAGTGATGACTATCGACGAATGCTGAACTTTGCAGTACGACCTTGACAACATCTGTGAAGGATATGCGTCGTAGGAGGGCATCTGAAGACAACAGGTGCGTTTAGCTCACTCTCCTGGTAGCAATCTGATATGAGACCTGATCGGATGAATTGAATATTCCGTCTTCTTTATTTTACCTCTGGGTCCATAGGTTACCACCGCTTGTCTGCTACACAAAAATAATACAATTTGATTCAGCACAATAAGTAACCGTACTTATACATTTTTACACTATGTGAGCAAAAGTATCCGGACACAAGGCTGAAAATGACTTACAAGTTCGTGACGTCCGTGACACCCAGTCACATGACCACGATCGAAGTCCGTGAGTTCCTCGGAGCGCCCCATTCTACTCTCTCACGATGTCCAATGACTACTGAGGCCGCTGATATGGAGTAGCTGGCAGCACAATGCACCTCATATGAAAAACGCATGTTTTTGTGGTGTCCGGATACTTTTGATCACACAGTGTGTATTTGAAGTTGTCATTCTCGAATTTCTCTACGTGTCCACCTATTTCGGTCAGTTTTTTTCTGTAAATACAATGTAACTACAGTTTTCCTTAAAACAACAGTATTTTCACTGGATCGTGTGTTAAATTTTATTCGTAATTGGATTACAGGCTTGAAAGCATACGTAACTGAAGACTCAGTACAACTAAAGACTAATTACAACTGCTATTGAAGATTAAGTTATCAACGTGGAGGATCATTTCATTTATGCTTTATAAAGTTTACGAAATATTAAAAACGACAATATGGTGTTGTAAATTATATGGAAGTATCACTGCTTACTCTAAAATGCCATTCCCTTCAAAATTTAACAGCTTTATTCAGTACTACTTGGGAAAAGTGAAGTACCAATACGGAGAAATGCGATCACAATGAAATTTATTCCACCGATTAGGGACATGACACTACGCAAATGATTAGCATTACAGGCCCGTACATGCACTGCGACTGTGGAAATTCAGTATGGGGTAGCGACACTACGTGCTGCAGAGTAGCTAAACGTCGTGGCATGGAATCAAATAGCGCCCGAATATGCTGCTGGTGAATATTCTACCACGCGGTTTGTAGGCGCGTCCACAAATATCACCTGTGGGAGCAGGAGGACCTCAATGAAGAAGTTCACCCAACTATAGAACAAAGCCATCTGTTTCTTAACAGTAACGAGCGAGCTGGCGCAGTGATTAGCACACTGGACTCGCATTCAACGCCGGTTCAAACCCACGTCCGGCTATTCTGATTTAGGTTTTCCGTGATTTTCCTAAACAGCTTCAGGCAAATGTCGGTATGACTCCTTTGAAAGGGCACGACCTACTTTCTTCCCCAAATCGATGGGACCGATGACCTCGCTGTTTACCGAGCGAGGTGGCGCAGTCGTTAGACACTGGACTCGCATTCGGAAGGACGACGGTCCAATCCCGCGTCCGGCCATCCTGATTTAGGTTTTCCGTGATTTCCCTAAATCGCTCCAGGCAAATGCCGGGATGGTTCCTTTGAAAGGGCGCGGCCGACTTCCTTCCCTAATCCGATGATACTGATGACCTCGCCGTCTGGTCTCCTTCCCCAAACAACCCAACCCAACCTCGCTGTTTGGTCCTCTCCCTCAAATCAACCAACTAACCAACCAATCCTTGACAGTGCCCAATGTTAATCACATAATTAATTCATTGACGCTGTTTTCCCCAACAAAATATATTAGTCCGTTGCACGTCTTTTTACATCTAGTTTCACAAGACATGCAGCACATGTCAACAAAACTGATAGAGCCGGCCGTTGTGGCTAAGCGGTTCTAGGCGTTTCAGTCTGGAACCGCGCGACTGCTACGGTTGCACGTTCGAATCCTGCCTCGGGCATGGATGTGTGTGATGTCCTGTGGTCGGTTAGGTTTAAGTAGTTCTAAGTTCTAGGGGGGGCTGATGACCTCAGATGCTAAGTCCCATAGTGCTCAGAGCCATTTTTGAAAGCTGATAGAAATTTCCTTCACGAAATATACGACTAAAATATGTAGTTTGGTCTCTTTTTCAGAAACGATTACATAGTAATAAAATGTAATTTGGAGCTAATTTAATCCAGAACACGAATTAAGAAACAAAGATCCCACTCATTGCGATATTACTTATGCATGTAACTTCATAGCTGAAGACTTTGCCGATAATCACAAGTCGCACGGCAAAAATTTATAATGATGTGATTTCCGATGCTCAGCGGAACAGTTGATTCCATTTTTCTGCACAATATTTCAGTGGCCGAGCGAGTCGTCGTCTTTAGGTTCTTCAAACTGTGTTGTTGTGGTTACTTGCTGCCTGGACTCCAGCTAGTATGTCGTAATGATTCCATGGTACGTCATGATTCCTCCGGTTATATCGTTGTGATCGTTGCGTAAGATACGGAGGACTAATAGCTACTGTGAGTCATCTTGGAACGTGTGTTCTCAGAAGCGCAAGAGAAATCCTTCGCCTGGTATGTAACATCCAACGTCTGTCTCTTGATGTATATCACCCTGAATTATTGGCATTCCTATGACGCTATAGTGCTGACTAAACAAACACCTAACAAATCGCGCAGCTTCTGTTTAAATTTTCTCTATTTATTTCGGTAACTCCATTGCGTAAAAGGCCGTGATTGACCAGCAGTAGTCCAGAATCAGTGGAAAGAGACTTTTGTAAGCGACCTCCATCAATGATGAACAGACTTCCTTGCGATTCTTCCAATAAGTGTCGGGAAAGCATTTGCTTCAGACTTTGCACTGGATTCTTAATCCATAATAGAGTTAACTCTTACAGATCTTGAAGTCATCAGCTAGCACAAAGTAGATTTAAAACACAAGATTTATGGGTGCTATGCCTTATCTGGGACTCAAACGAAAGAGTTTGAATTTTTGGGTCTGCTACGAAAAAATGTTATTTCATTCCCACCATCGTGATCCTTACTCTTGATCACTTTACCAATGTACTGAACTGGATTCTACGGCCATCTTCCTCCATAGACAAAATGCCTGTTGCAGCTTGATGCAGGAGTTTGCTTCTCTCTTATCCGTTGTATCTTTACTGTTTTATGAGATTAGGAAATTTGTCATCTATCATGTTGGTATGGTCTTCCGTTTTTTCCTATTTTTTCTGTTTTTGCTTCAGTTTTAATATTTTTGTTCTTATACTAATAGTCATGAGATATGAACAGAGTTAAATATAACTGAAACAAACACAAAAGAAAATACTCAAATCAAATAAAGTAATGCATCACCCCGGTTCCCAGAACCCCTGAAGATAGACGTTGACTGTGGGTATTGTATCACAGACACAGTCACTGTGAGTGCTCAGAGATGTCACTAAACCCGCCCTCGCCCGGGTTTCCGGGTTCGATTCCCGGCGGGGTCAGGGATTTTCTCTGCCTCGTGATGACTGGGTGTTGTGTGATGTCCTTAGGTTAGTTAGGTTTAAGTAGTTCTAAGTTCTAGGGGACTGATGACCATAGATGTTAAGTCCCATAGTGCTCAGAGCCATTTGAACCAAACGCGCCCAAAGATGTAAACAACCTTGTATGAGCAGCGCCTATTAGACGGAGGGGGTCCGACAGCCGATCAGTTCCAGTCATTCCACCAGGAAGGAGGTACACGGCTCGTGTTGTCTGTAGTTCAACCATGCCTAGACGGTCAATACCGCGGTTGGATCGCGTCCGCATTGTTACTTTGGGCCAGGAAGGGCTCTCAACAAGGGAGGTGTCCAGGCGTCTCGGAGTGAACCAAAGCGATGTTGTTCCGCCATGGAGGAGATACAGAGAGACAGGAACTGTCGATGACATGCCTAGCTCAGGCCGCCCAAGGGCTACTACTGCAGTGGATGACCGCTACCTACGGATTATGGCTCGGAGGAAACCTGACAGCCACGCCACCATGTTGAATAATGCTTTTCGTGCAGCCACATGACGTCGTGTTACGACTCAAACTGTGCGCAATAGGACGCATGATGCGCAACTTCACTCCCGACGTTCATGGCGAGGTCCATCTTTGCAACCACGAGACCATGCAGCGCGGTACAGATTGGCCCAACAACTTGGTAGACCCGACTTGATAGACCGCAAGTTTCGCGTATCAAACTGTTCGTCTCAACTTGCTACCTCAATATGCTACCTCAAACTGGCCTACAAAAACATTCCCGCGCTCTCTTCGCACTTTCCGTTAGTTCTAGAGAAAAAAAAATGAATAGGACCTTTTTTGTAGGAAATTTAATATAGTTTAGTTTTGTACTGCGACACTGTTTCGCTGGAGGGTGCGGTGTTTGAGTTATTCAAGAAAAAAGTGCAAAAGTGATTTTAAATGTGTACTATCTCGGAAACCATTCGGAATAGGCCATATGTCCATATGAAATTTTTTGTTCAGAATCACCGTCACCCTTCAAAGCATGTACCTTTCCTCCTGACTCAGCCCGTGTAACACAATATGCTCTCTTAACACCTGGCCGCACGACCGCACGTTCGAATCCTGCCTCGGCCATGGATGTGTGTGTTGTCCTTAGGTTAGTTAGGTTTAAGTAGTTCTAAGTTCTAGGGGACTGATGACCTTAGAAGTTAAGTCCATAGTGCTCAGAGCCATTTGAACCATTTTTTAACACCTGACAGTTGCTAACCATTTTGAATTTTGAAGGAGTAAAATTATGTCGACTGCGTTTTATCGTGCAACTATTTTGTTACACCAGTAACCATTTGAGGTTTATGACAATGTGCGCACATAGTGACATGTGAACTGGGATGACGACTTTCATGCCCTAGGAAGGTAAAATTTCCGAGACGGAACTCTCACCATGGACATCCTTCTTAATGGGACAGTGTAATATCTGATCAGAAGTGTCTGGACATTCCTTCAAAATGAAGAATTGATCACTAGATGTCACGAGATACGGACCCGTCAGTATAAAAGGAGGCGGTGAATATTGTGTTGCAAGTAGGGAAGCAGTAACAGCTGAATGTATGGGTAAGGAGAGCTTAGTGACTTCGAAAGTGGGGTAGTTATTGGATGTCCCATGAGTAACAGATCCATTACAGAAATTTCAACCCTTCCAAAGCTACCCAAGTCGACTGTCGGTGATGGGATTGTGAAATAGAAATGTGAAGGAACAACCGCAGCTAAACCAAGGCCATGTACTAGGATTGTCAAGCGCGATTGTAAGAATTCGCGTGAAATCAGTTATCGGTCTTTAGTTCCAAAGTGTCAACAGGAGTACAAGCACAATGACTGAAGGATGGGGTACAACAATCGAACAGCACCTCTTAAGCCACACATTTCGGTAGTCACAGAGCAACTGGACAGTCGATGATTGGAAACATGTGATTAGAAGAGATGAGTCACGCTATACCCTCTGGCGATCCGATGGAAGGGTTTGGATTGGGCGAGCGCCTGGAAAACGTTAGTGCCAACAGCGAAGACTGGTGGTGTTTCGGTATGGAGGTGTTTGTCTTGGTTAGGATGTGGTCTCCTTAACGCGCTTAAGAAAATGCTGAGTTCGGAAGAGGATGAACACATTTTACAACATTATATATTGCGTGCAGTAGAGGGAGAGTTCTGAGACGGTGGTTTTATCAGCTCATAAAGCAGCATCTGTGTGTCAATGGTTTGTGAACAACAACATTTCTGGAGCGGACTGGTTGCCCACAGTCGCGACATGAACCCAATCCCTTTGGGATAAGTTACTTTGCTCCAGGCACCAGCGTCCAACATGACTACCTTCTCTGGTTTTGAAGAACTGGCTGCCATTCCTCCACATGCTTCAGTCACTTCACTGAAAGTGTCGCCAGCAGAATTCTACATCTGCAACTACGCTTATACTCCACAAGCCACCCAACGGTGTGTGGCGGAGGGCACTTTACTTGCCACTGTCATTACCTCCCATTCCTGTTCCAGTCGCGTATGGTTCGCGGGAAGAACGACTGCCGGAAAGCCTCCGTGCGCGCTCGAATCTCTCTAATTTTACATTCGTGATCTCCTCGGGAGGTACAAGTAGGGGAAAGCAATATATTCAATACCTCATCCAGAAACGCACCCTCTCGAAACCTGGACAGCAAACTACACCGCGATGCAGAGCGCCTCTCTTGCAGAGTCTGCCACTTGAGTTTCCTAAACATCTCCGTAACGCTATCACGCTTACCAAATAACCCAGTGACGAAACGCGCCGCTCCTCTTTGGATCTTCTCTATCTCCTCTGTCAACCCGACCTGGTACGGATCCCACACTGATGAGCAATACTCAAGTATAGGTCGAACGAGTGTTTTGTAAGCCACCTCCTTTGTTGATGGACTACATTTTCTAAGGACTCTCCCAATGAATCTCAACCTGGCACCCGCCTTACCAACAATTAATTTTATATGATCATTCCACTTCAAATCGTTCCGTACGCATACTCCCCGATATTTTACAGAAGCAACTGCTACCAGTGTTTGTTCCGCCATCATATAATCATACAATAAACGTTCCTTCTTTCTATGTATTCGCAATACATTACATTTGTCTATGTTAAGGGTCAGTTGCCACTCCCTGCACCAAGTGCCTATCCGCTGCAGATCTTCCTGCATTTAGCTGCAATTTTCTAATGCTGCAACTTCTCTGTATACTACAGCATCATCCGCGAAAAGCCGCATGGAACTTCCGACACTATCTACTAGGTCATTTACATATATTCTGAAAAGCAATGGTCTCATAACACTCCCCTGTGGCACGCCAGAGGTTACTTTAACGTCTGTAGGCGAAGGGTTTGACGGTCCCCATATTAACGTCCACTAGTGGATATCTGGATACTTTTAATCAGTCAGCGTATGTTTCATATCATTTCTACCATTTTACGTCACTACTGATATTTTCACTTCAGTTCAACTGATAATGTTTCAGGTACTTTCTGTGATAAATATCCGTGTCCTACGATTACACGTACTTTTTCATATTCTAAAGGTAAATGAATTTTCACTAGGGGTAAATGCCCCCACTGCTCCCCCCCCCTCCGACCCCCCCCCCCCCCCCTCACTCATGCGAGCGCCACCACACTATACCAAACATTACAGCACCAATCGCCGTTCGAAATCACAGGCGTTGCGATAGTAAAATTACCGTACAAGCCGGTTAGTAGTAGTTGTAGTTCTTTTAATCACGTAATATAGTGTAGACAGACCCTAATAATGAGATCACACAGCTTGATACTCATAGCACGTAAATGAATAATCATAACAAATCTTGTTTCACGATAGTAATAGAAATTTAAATCAGTTCATCGTCAGTCTCTTGTTCGCAAAGTGTAGTACCTTTGTGTTGTTCTTAATTACCTCGTAGCCGACACAGTCACCAACCCGTGACGAAGCGTCATTTGCGACGCCGGGAGAGGAGTTCACGCGATTACGGTAGCTGCATGTGTCAGACTTCCGCAGAAACCGGGTGACCTCAGAGGAGAACGGAAGTAGTAGCCCGTACTCTCTTATCATGCAGCGTGGTGGGGAGCGCAACAGGCAGCCCGCGGAGGAAGTGGGGGTTCTGCGCTGACTAAGCTCACTGACTCACTGCCCCTCCTGCTGGAGCCAATAGAGTATTTAATTCGAGCGCGCCGCTTGCTTGGGCTGTCATTCCTGGGGAGGCAGTCTGAGAGGTGAGTAAGTGGTGATGCGTTGCCGTTAGTTTAGTTTATAAGTCTACTTCTGTGTGCGTTTGTACGTCAATCTCTACGGTGTGTTTTTCCCCGTGTGGCTTGAGCTGGTGCGCTCTGAAATTTAGTGTTGCAGGGAATAATACGCGTTCATAGGGAGTGCAACAATGTAGGAATTAACTTTTCCTGTGTGTGAACTTGAGATGTGCTAACATCTATGGTTTGTTCTCCAGATGCAGTAGTGTCAAGAATAGTCCCACCTGAATGCACTGATAGGCCCGTTTCTTTTACTTTCTTTAATTGTACCGATAAATTACACCTAACACACTGTTTTTGTGTAACGGTGTAGTTTTACGGGGAAGATCACAGGTATGATAAATCGTCTATTTAACGAAAGGGATTCTGAAGAACTCATGAAATTCGCATTGTTTTGAGAGTGAAATTCTGAACGTGTTTTATCTCACATCATGAAATCCGCATTGTTTTGACAATGAAATATTAGATTAATTTTTCATATGTTTGTTGCTGGAGGATGAACAGTGGTGAACAGCCTTCCAAAGGTCATCGAACTTTGCCTTCTGAATTTATAGTGTGAAGTTAAGTCGCCAAGCAGAGAGAGAGAGAGAGAGAGAGAGAGAGAGAGAGAGAGATTGATAGAAGCGGGGAGGGAGAGAGAGAAAACTTTTATTATCCCGCAGAGCAACTTTTCGAGAGAGCGACTTGTGTGCGAAATGCAGTCGGCGGTCTTTAGCATCACGTCTATCAGTAAGGTGCTGTGAAATCAATCCCAGCAGAAGAGTTATGTGCCTGGTTATCCTGTGACTTGGCTTAACAGGTGAATTCCAGGTTAGGAATTCGGTGGTCTGAGGTTCGGTTAACATGAATTTCGATTCTGACAGGTTCAGGTTTCACGTTAAACAGAAGGTCCCTTGTAACTGCCCGTGTGACAGATTGCTAACGTCTTACGAGTATAGCTGCGTCATGGTTATTATTGTCAAACCAAACCTACAAGATCTGTGTTAATGTATCATTAAGAAGCAAATTTGACATTGCATTCTTATATGACGGGTATCCATGTTTCAGAAATGAGTGTTGTCTGGCGTTCTGTTTATTTCTTCTGGTTATGTTACTGTCATATTGAGCACAATTGACAAAGGAGTGTCTGGATCGCGAAATGCTCGAATGCAGTGTTTCCCATGAATGAAGGAAGATTATGATATAGCATCCCATCGAAAAAGATTTCATTAGATGTGTAGGTAAAGGCAGAATTGCACGAGAATGCTATAAGAAATTGACCGCAGTCATTTCGAAAGAAATGTACCGTTATAAGTGATTTACAAAAATTGGCGGAAAACCTCAGGAAGGTCGGCCGGGGATCTGAAAACAGACTTCTCAAATTCAAGTTTAGAATCTTTTTCCACTTCGTTGCGTCTTTCGCTGTACGTTAGTCGATTGGATGATGTCGCAGGAGGTAGTTGTATGGCTGAAGTAATGCCGAAGACGCATTATCACCCTTCATTGTACAACAGTCTAACCAGAAGAGCCTGTAAGTTTGGTAATCCACCTGTCCAGGTACTCCTCGTCAATGTTCGTTGTATTAACGACCTAGAGGACCTGTTTGTGACCTTCACTTCGCCGTAATT
The DNA here is from genome assembly GCF_021461385.2 of Schistocerca piceifrons. Lineage (NCBI taxonomy): Eukaryota > Metazoa > Arthropoda > Insecta > Orthoptera > Acrididae > Schistocerca > Schistocerca piceifrons. The sequence goes on from NC_060145.1 coordinate 387,374,232, forward strand.
TGTTTTCTGCACGGAAGCATGCGAAGAAGATTGCTGCGTTCTTTGGGTCCCACACGAAACTATGATGTACCCTGTTCTGCGACGTCTTGCGGCGGATTACCCTGTACCACGCAGAAGGCGGCGGCTACAAAGGGACAGTAACTGCTTCTGAAAGACGCTCTAACTGCTACATCCTGTCGCGTGGGTCGGCGAAGGAAGGCTTCAATCTCAAACAAGGGCGCAGTGATCCGACAGCATACATGTCCAAAGGCGCAGTATTTTATCTGTGCTTGCTTTAGAAATGTTTTTCGAAATGCATATTATTAACATTTGGTGGGGAAAATGTTACCTGATCCTCAACAGAAAAAAAGAATTGCAGTATAGCAAATTCGATGTTGTTTGATTATGTCATGGACGATAAATCATTGGACTCAAACACAGTTTTCACGTATCTGGAAGTGCCCATCCGGATTGTTTTGAAGTAAAACGCCACATAAATTTAATTACAGGCAAGATAAATACCAGACACAGAGGTATGTTAGATAGAACATAAGCAAGCTTATGTCAACCACGATACAAGTCTCTTGCAAAATTCATTTGACCGAGCATTAAGTGCTGAAAGATTGCTTGCTGCTTTTATTCAAGGACATCAACGTTGATGCGCAACATTATTCTGTGGGAAGTAATATGGAAAGCATTTTGATGATAATTTTGGAAATTGTATGACAGTACCGTCGATGACAAGTCAGTGAACACATTGCCTCCTCCCTCATGTCTCTGGCGTATTCGATCTTGACGGTAAAAAAAGAGAAATTTTTGGTAAAGAGAATCGACTGTGATTTTTCCAGCATACCATAAGCAAGTAAGATAGGAAGAGAGTAAAATGATATTATCCGCCGCACACCGCAGGATGGCGTGCGCAATACAGGTGCAGAAGTGGGTTACGAACCGCTGTTTTGATATGAATAAGCTGGTGGTTTGTCATATCAGTACACGAGATGTGTTTTTATATGTCCGTGGATCCACAGTGAGATGAATTTATTAAATGAAGTCTTTTTTTCCTTCAACGCAGTTTTTGTTCGACACAAAAAAGAAGGTTTATTCGTCTCGATTAGCTGATTTTGAGTTCATTGCCATTTTCAAGTGCAGCATTATTCATGCTAGCGTACGATCAAGCACGTTGTTATAACAGATCGAACAGTGTGGTTGTCAGACGTTCAAAATATAATTGTGTACTCTACAAGACTCGAGACAAGGCCGAGTAATAACATCAAATGGAATACCACGAGATGTGTGATGCCCAGTTGTTGACGCGCCTGCCGATTTTTGTGCACCTTTGACCGTTAATCACATTGGTGTACTTCACCGTCCCAAAAGACCTCGTTGTCGACGGGACGTTAAACCTTATAATCTTCCTTCCTTTTCGTGTAACTGAATGTTCCAATGTACCGCCCCATCGACGTCACCTATGAGCCATTTGCATTAGTTTCTACAGTCTGTTCGATATGAAACGCGAGCGGCGTTCAATAAGTAATGCAGCACATTTTTTTTCCTCGGCCACTTTCGGTTGAAAAAAAAATGCGGAATTTGCTATGGGACATCATAGAATATTCCCAGTTTTATCGCTATAGTTCATGAAGTTCCGATAGATGACGGTGCTATACGTAGCTTTCAAGATGGCGTCTGTAACAAAGCTGCGTTCCAAGCAGAACTGTCATTGAGTTTCTTTTGGCGGAAAACCAGAGCATAACAGATCTTCATAGGCGCTTGCAGAATGTCTGTTGAGACATGGCAGTGAACAAAAGCACGATGAGTCGTTGGGCGTGGCGTCTGTCACCATCGCAACAAGGTCACGCAAACCTCTCCGCCCTCCCACGTGCCTGCCTGTCGCACACATGTGTGAATCCTGCCATGTTGGAACGTGCGGACACCCTCACTCGAGTTGAACGACACCTCACTGCACAATTGAACATCTCTGTTGGTAGAGCTGACACACTCGTCCACCAGGGGTACGCAAAGTTGTGTCTCACTAGGTTTCTCGGCACCTAACAGAGGACCATAAAAAGCAACGAAGGACCATCTGTGTGAATTTCTTGCGCGTTACGAGGCTGATCGTGTCAATTTTTTGTCGAACATCGTCAGAGGCGATGAAACATGGGTTCATCACTTAGAACTGGAAACAAAATGGCAATCTATGGAGTGGTGGCAAACCTCCTCTCCTCCGAAAAAAAGGTTCAAAGCTGCAGCCTTAGCCAGTTAAGTCCCGGCGACACCTTTCTGGGACTCTGAAGACGTTATTCTGTTCGAAGTCCTTCTTCATGGACCAGTGATCAACTCTGAAGTGTATTCCGCTACCCTCAAAAAACTGAAGAAACGACTTAAGCTTTTCGTCGCCACAAAAATGCAAGCAAACTCCTTCTCCTTTATGACAACGCAAGGCCTCACTCAACTCTACGCACCACAGAAGGTCTTACAAAATTTCCTTGGACGATTCTTCCTCATTCAACCTACCGCCCAGAGATCTCGCACCTTCCAACTTCCATCTGTTCGGCCCAATGAAGGATGCACTCTGCGGGAAGCAGTATGTGGATGATGGGGAGGTTGAAACTTCCTGGCAGATTAAATCTGTGTGCCAGACCGAGACCCGAACTCGGGACCTTTGCCTTTCGCGGGCAAGTGCTCGACCAACTGAGCTACCCAAGCACGACTTACGTCCCGTCCTCACAGCTTTACTTCTGGCAGTACTTCATTCCTACCTTCCAAACTTTACAGAAACTCTTCTCCGAACCTTGCAGGAAGTTTCATATCAGCGCACACTCCGCTGCAGAGTGAAAATCTCATTCTGGAAACATCCCCCAGGCTGTGGCTAAGCCATGTCTCCGCAATATCCTTTCTTTCAGGAGTGCCACTTCTGCAAGGTTCACAGGAGAGCTCTGTAAAGTTTGGAAGATAGGAGATGAGGTACTGGCAGAAGTAAAGCTGTGATGACGGGGCGCGAGTCGTGCTTGGTTAGCTCAGTTGGTAGAGCACTTGCCCGCGAATGGCAAACGTCCCGAGTTCGAGTCTCGGTCCGGCGCACAGTTTTAATCTGCCAGGAAGTTTCATATCAGCGCACACTCCGCTGCAGAGTGAAAATCTCATGCTGATGGGGAGGTTATTGACTCGTTGGCTTCGACGTCGACTTGTAGAATGGTACCATGCAGGCATAAATGCCCTTCCAGTAAGGTAACGTAAAGCCGTCGCATTGAACCGATATTGTGTTGAAAAACAGGTTTTTGTATCCAAAAGAATGGGAAATAATATGGTGTATAGCAATATGAATAATACCAATAAGCTTTCAGAAAAAAAGATGAGTTGTATTACTTATTGAAGGCGCGTCGTAGCAAAGACTAAGGAAAAGAAATACTTGAGGTACCGTTGTTGTATTCCATTCAGTTATACAGCTGTTCTGCATCGAAGCATCGCCCATGTGTAGTTTTTTTCCCTTGCTTACGCCCTCCTCACATCTTCAGTACGGTCGTTTGAAATTTGCACTTAGTGAACACAGTAACTATTCCGCCTTTCTTCATGGAGTGAGCGATTTTGTGTGCATCATCTTTTCAAGTGCTCCCAGTAATTTCATTTCCCTGAGCTGTTACCGAACAGTAGGCAGTTTCGTTTCATAGTTATTCAGACAGATGTGTTTTAGTATACAGCTTGTTAACGTTCCGCCGGCCTTTGTGACCAAGCGGTTCTAGGCGCTTCAGTCCGGAACCGGCGGTTCTAGGCGCTTCAGTCCGGAACCGCACGACCGCTACGGTCGCAGGTTCGAATCCTGCCTCGGGCATGGATGTGTGTGATGTCCTTAGGTTAGTTAGGTTTAAGTAGTTCTAAGTTCTAGGGGACTGATGACCACAGATGTTAAGTCCCATAGTGCTCAGAGCCATTTGAACCACTTTGTTAACGTTCCATCTGCGAAGTTCGCGATTTCTCGTGAAACGAAGAAAATACAAACCATGCTGAGTAGGCTCTTCAAGCACATTGCTATTACATAGGTCGAAAGCAGCATTATAAGCTTGAAATGAATAATTCGGACATTATCGGCACTAACGCGTAACTGCTTTAACAGAAAGATCAGATCCTTTTTAACAACGAGGAAAACTGCTTCAGAAAGAGTTTCCGTAATTTTCCACCATCACATCAAAACTCATTTGAGTAGTGGCGTAACAATGTCCACAGTTGAAACGCATTCAGTCCGAGTAATTCCATCTTGTACAGACAGCAAATCTTTATAAACAGTTCTGGTACAAAAACAGCGCCATTCGACTGTAGAAGTTGATAGTCTACGCGGATTGATACGAACTTTACTTGCTTAGAAACGTATAGTGATGCCTTTCCGGTGACTGCGAAAGCACAGGAATCCCCCTAACTCCGCGAAACCTCTCGACACTTCGCGACCTCCGCTCGGTAGTTCTCGGAACTCATATGCTGCTTAAGCCGGCGCTGCAAACAGGTTCCTGATCTTTCTGCGCGGCACGTAGCTTTCTCTGACGTCAGCAGCCTTCTACAAACTTACAGGTTGCGTGAGCGGAACGTCTCCCCGCAGGCGGAATACGCAGGGCGCCAACATTCGCAGAGCAATGATGAAATGCTTTACTCTGTTCCACACAGAGTTTCACAAATGGAAAAGTTTGCGTTAAAAAGGAGTGCGTAGTAATCGACATCCATATATTGTCTGCAAACAGAGCAAGTACATATGTGTAGTTCTTAGTATTTTTCGCACCTTCTTCATTAAACAAGGAAAAAATGAGATGAATTCTTTGGCCAAACTGCTATATCTCAAGGGGCGTTATTTTGTGCGCTAATTTGTTAGCGAATGGCTGTTAGCTGTTTATCAGTCTATGTTCTGACCTCTTTTTCCGGCTGTTCTTAAGTGTCACAAGATTCAGCCTCTGATAACGTCTGGTAAAGGGCGCGAAAATCGGCAGTTAAAACAACAAAAAATGATGTCCTCCATATAAGTACTAAAGAAATCCGTTAAACTTTGATTACAGGATAAATCGCACGAATTTAAAAGTTGTAGATTCGACAAAACACTAAGGGATTAAACTAAAGTGGAAAATCACATAGAAAATGTGGAGATTATGAATCAAAGACTGCCTTTTATTGAAAGAACACTTAGAAGATGCAACAGATCTACGAGAGAGACATTACGCTTGTCCGACCTCTACTGAGTGTGTGGTAGGGGACTCCGTACCAGATAGGAGTGACGGAGCATACCGAAAAATTTCGAAGAAAGGCAGCTAGTTTTGTGTTATTGCTAAGCATGGGACAAACTGTCATGGATATGATATGCTACTTGAAGTGGTAATTAAACAAAGGCGTTTTTCGTTGCTACGAGATCTTTTCACAAAATTACAATCGCCAATTTTCCTCCCCGAATGTGAAAGTATTTTATTGACTCCCACCTTCTTAGGGAGAAATGACTGTCATAATAAAATACAAGAAATCAGAGCTCGCACGGAAGGATTTAGGTGTTCATTTCTCCCTCAATGCAGTTCAAGAGTGGAACAGTGGAGAAATAGCCTGTAAGTGTTTTATGAATCCGCTACCAAGCAGTTCAATATGAATTACATGGTAATCATGTATGTAGCTCTAGACCAGAGGTAAAAAAACAAACACTTGCCAGTGTTCTCGACAAAACCTTTAAATGTTAAAGGATTTTCCTTCACAACAGACAATGCAAATTCCATTCTGTATTTCCAAAGAGAAAGACAAAATTATTTATTCTGGAATATGTGTATTGTTGCGATCAGTGTATTCTCGATAGCAGAGCGACTGTGAGGATTGAATCTTATCGTATCTGGTTGTTCAGACTCCTGTTCTGGAACTTCCTGTAGAATAACTGATAGGGGTTGGTAGCTGAGTGATCAGCGCGACGGAATGTCATACCTAACGGCCCGGCTTCGATTCCCGTCTGGGTCGGAGATTTTCTCCGCTCAGGGGGGGTGTTGTGTTGTCCTTATCATCATCATTTCATCCCCATCGACACGCAAATCGCCAAAGTGGCGTCAACTCGAAGAGTGGCTGTGATGTGGGTTCTGAGTGGGGCACTGTCAAGTGGGGGGTGCCCCAGGAATCAGTGTTGGGGCCACTCCTGTTCCTTATTTATATAAATAACATGCCCTCTAGTATTATGAGTAACTCTAAACTTTTTCTGTTTGCTGATGACACTAGCTTGGTAGTAAAGGATGTTGTGTGGAACATTGGCTCGGTTTCAAATAATGCAGTTCATGACCTAAGTTCATGGCTTGTAGAAGATAAACTAATGCTAAATCACTGTAAGACTCAGTTTTTACAGTTTCTAACACACAATTCAACAAATCCTGAAATTTTAATTTCACAGAATGGGCATATGATTAGTGAAACTGAACAGTTCAAATTTATAGGTGTTCAGATAGATAGTAAACTGTCGTGGAAAACCAACGTTCAGGATCTTGATCAAAGACTTAGTGCTGCCATTTTTACTATTCGAACGGTATCCGAAGCGGGTGATCGTTCGACACGAAACTTTGTCTTCTTTGCTTATGTCGGATGGTATTATATTTTGGGGTAACTCTTCGCATTCTAAAAGGATATTTTTAGCTCGGAAACGGCCGGTTCGGGCAATAAGTGGTATAAGTTCACGAACCTCTCGTCGACCACTGTTCACGAGTCTGGGTACTTTGACATTGGCCTCTCGGTATATATATTCCTTGCTGTCATTTTTTGTTAACGATATCAGCTTATTCCCAAGAATAAGCAGCTTTCACTCAGTTAATACTCGGCAGAAGTCAAACCTGCATTTGGATCGGACTTCCTTAACGTGTGTCGTATACTGCTGCATCTATTTTCAATAAGCTACCACTCGAATTCAAAAACCTCAGCAGTAATCCACGCGCTTCCAAATCGAAACTGAAGAGTTTTCTCATTTGTCACTACTCCTTCTATTCTGTCGAGGAGTTCCATGAAAAATTAAGCTGATTCTTGTTGTATTGTTAATTGCGTTTACTTAAACTTATGGACTGACTTTTATCGCGTTCATAAACATTTTTATTTTCATCTGTTATTACTTTTATGTTGTAATTTCATGTACTGACACGTTCCATGACGTTGGAGATTTGCTCCTCAATTTGGTCCTACGAAACTTGAGGAACTTGACGTGTAAATAAATAAATAAAAATAAATAATAGCAGTGCTATCTACCAGCGTGAAAATAACTCGGGTTTCCCACTGGGAAATGAAATAGTGGTAAATCATTTATTGTAAGCTAGATTGCGAGTTGTTCACAAGGCAAAGTGGCAGGGAAGAACCCTTGTTCATCATGCCTCAAGTAAAGACACATCGGCAATGCCGCGGCGAAATGATGGTGCATGTCGCTGTGTCTTCAGCTTAAAAAAAAAAGAAGGAAAAAGAAAAAGAAGATCCCGTAATGTATGCCTACATTACCTATACGTCACAGAGATCTCCAGAAGACAAGTATTGGAATAAAGCAGAGCATATATATATAGTACAAAAATTTCAATTAAGAATACGTCATTGCGAGAATGAACAATTAATTATTTCTCAACATAACAGCAGTGCAGATCGTCTACTGGTTCCACTTAAGTCTGTTACATGGAATGGTTCCCTACGTAGAGATTGAAAACACGAACAACGCAAGAAGTTTACCTTCTGCGTAGCGCAGAGAACGTACTCGTTATCCTTCCTGCTGTCTCGCACCGTGACGGTGCCCTTGGAGCCTTATAAAGAAGTGTTTTCGTTCTGCGGTAATACAAGACAGTCTTCAATAGAAACTGTTCTACAAAATGATCCCAATACCGCATGTACTGGATTTTCATATAACATTACCACACAACATTTGAAGAAGCTCAAAACAGTACATCGTCACCAATTACTGTTTTTCACCTTTTAAAAAAAATTGAATGGTGTGACTCTAGCTTTGTCGTATAAAAAGTAATCCAAGAGTTGATAAAATTCAAATCTGAGCCTCTAGTTGTCAGTCCGATCATATGTAGGAAGAGCCAACAAGATGCTTAAATTGCTTATGTTAGCTTTTGCAGATGGGCTGGCGATACTATGTCAAAAGTTCAAACAACACAAAAACGAATAGAATGAAGTACGGCTCCAAAACAGTTTAGCATTCAAAAATTTAAGAAACTAAATACAGGAAAACCGAAAGTATTTCTCTGTTAAAATATTTAGAGAAAACTATGCAGGAGAATCATCTGAAAAGATTGGTAATGAAATGTGTTGCTACATAATGGAAAGAGACTTCAGACTTACAAAAGATACTTACAAAAACAAAAAAATAAATATCAAAATAAACTGAGACACTACAAAGCATTCATCAAACTACTGCGTTTAAGGGAACTGGAAGACTGATTTAAAACACAAATTGGGACATTGAAGAAATCCAAACAGGGGAACAAAAAGCAATCAGAAAAATGTTTGATCCAAATTTCACTGAAAAAGGGACATGGAGACTAAAAGCTAATTAAGAATTTTAAAAGGATACCAATGTTTATTTGGATATAGGCAAATGCAAGCTTAATGGGCTTATTAAAAGAATGGAACCAACCATAATGTCTAGGTAGACTGTAATTATATGAAGTTGCAGTAAATTGTAAATCTGTGACAGTAAAATGGGTTGGTGAAATAAAAGATCTGAAAGAAGCAAGAAGAACACAACATGATATACGAGACAGACAAAAGTGTAGGACTTGTAGAAAATCCCAAGAAGACTGGAACAACATTATGTGACAATAGGAAAACACTCTAAGAGAATAAAAGTAACATGGGCCCAAAGAAAAGCTCAAACAGAACTCAGAAGTACCCTTTGTTTTAAATCATATGATTCAGCAGTGCCCAGAACTGAATAATAAAAATAATAATAATTTGTTTTGTTTTATGTGAAGATAGGTATTCACTGTAGGGAATGCAGATGGTAGCTGTTGATTTACTGGCAGGACAATGGGAAACTGCAGTTTCTTCAAGAAAGATTGCTTCCACAAACATTGATACAGCCTGTATTGGAACTCTATTCAAGTGTATGGGACCCATATTAACCTGGAATAATGGAGCATCAAGTATTATGCATAAAAGAAGGACAAAACTCTTGTGTATTTTCGGCTTGCTGGAGAGTGTAAGAGTAGTGTTGAAATTTGAAAACTATCGACTGGCAGACACTTGACGCAAATCGCCAAATATCGCACGAAAATTTGGATTTTGTGCAACCCCCCAACACATTGCTCACATAGGGATTATGAAAATGAAATTAGAATGCTGGTAGCAAGAGCTTGCACAGAATTACATTAGCAGTCATTCATCCCGTGGTTCATCTGTGAATGAAATGAGGAATAAACCTTAACGTACCAGTATCAAACAATGAAAATTACTCTCTGCCATTCACTTTATACTGATTTCCAGCATATAGATGTAGGCATTTCCCTTATGTCAATTAATTTGCCTTAAAGCATTTATTGCCTTGGGACTTGAATGACATTCATTGGGTTATAAATATTGTATAACTGATCACAACATTCTGGAACACTTTAATGTTCTGAATATGAAACTGTGTAAGAATTCTGTCCTATATTGGCCAACATCTATTTTGCTCTTGTGAATGCTGACATAAGTACAAGAACTAAATGATTACACTGTTGCTCTTTATGAATGTCTTGTTTTGTTTGATTGAATGAACTGTTGTTTATGCCTGGAGTTCTGATTCTCTTTCTTACATGCATTTTTTCTTCTCTTAATTGTCTGCTTATCACATCTACTCAAAGAGGTACCTTCACTAACTCTCGTCAGCACAATCATTCCTCTGGTATTAAATGATAAGAAGAATATATGTGATTCTAATCCCTTCTTGATAAGTCTGCTTTGAATATTTTGCAGATCCCTTTCAAATCTGTGACCCATCACTAATTATCCAATTACCATTCGGCACTTAAATTTTATTTAGGGAAAGTATGTACAGGAAATATACAATACAATGTTCATATAAGCTTCATGTACTTTGAACATCCTAATATATCCGTATTTGTGTATGTGCAGGAATACTGGTGAATATGGCTGCTGTAACATGTCTGTTGGCCTTGCTGTCTGTTGTGGTGGCAGTGAATGGCCACAGTTACCACCTTGGAGGATGCCCCACTGTTGATCCAATGCCGGACTTTGATGTCAACAGGGTGAGTTACCATGGCTTGTTTTCAACCATGGAAAAAGCAAAATATACATACAGAAAAGTATTTTTATGGAAATTTTCAGATTTAACATTCTCCAAAGTTCTCACTTACATTCTTCATTACGCTAATCCTGTCAGCAGCACAACAGCAAATAAACTATGTGAAATGCGAGGTGTGTTCTAATGTTATCTCCTTCTGAGTAGTCCCTGTTAGATATTACACACATTATGCCAGCACTTCTTCCAATCCCTGAAACGCTTCTGAAGCTTAATCTTATGGATAGCACTTAGCTTTTTCAGCGAAGTCCTTTTAATCTCATCTACACGTGTAAAATGACGGCCTTTTAAGGTCCTTTTTATTTTTGGAAACAGAAAATCACGTCAGGTCATATCTGGTGAATACCTTGTTAACAACTGATGACAGACTAAAATTCCAAGATGGCTACTAGTGTACAGATATGATTCAGACATGTCTATCAACCCAACAATGAAAAATCACATGAATTGCACTAATACAACCCACAAATTTACACAATTCCTGATACTTTTTTAACACACCTTGTATGCCCACCCATTCGTTTTCATTGGCATCAGAATTAGACAAATATATTCGGCTTAGAATTTAGTTTCTGTTCAGCTCAACAAGTAGTGTGCTTGGAAACAAGATAAGGGAGATACTGCTCAAGTTTTGCCTGATTGTGCTGATTGTGACAGCAATGTATGGAACTAAGTCTTGAATGTTTACTAGCAAGAAAGAAAGGTAGATTCGAATGTGTCACCTGTGGATTGCTTGTTTAATTGTGAATGCCACAAGGAGAGACTATAAAAAGTAAAATGACATAAAACACACAATAAATATTTACAGAATTATTCATTTCTTGGGGAACAGATGAGTTACGAGTGTTTGCTCAACTTAGTCTTCAGTTACTGAGACTGTTATGCAGCAGTCTTCAGATGTGTGATATTTTTACCATAACATGATTCGGAACTACGTCATTCCATTATCAGGTGCTGTATAACAAGGAAACAAATCATTCAATCACAATACTATACATACTGACAACCATATAGAGTAATATTTTATATGGTTGTCTGTATGTATAGCTTTGCAATGCATTGAATTGTCTCCTTGCATTATAGCACTTGTTAGTGGGATAATATAGTCCAGAAACATGTTGTGGTAAAAATATCATACATTTGACAACTGGTGCATAACATTCATAGTGCTGATTTATGTGGCAGTTGTATAAGGGGCATTCAAAAAGAAACAAGTCAGAGGCATAATGACAGAAAACAGTACCTGCATGTTAGAAGTATTGACCCTGGCTGATGAGACACTTGCCCAACTGTGACACAAGGCGGTGAATGGTTGTCTCTTAAAATTCCCGGGACTGCAGTGTGAACCAGTTCCACATGTACAGCTAAATGTCATCGTCCACATGAGTGCAGGAAAGTTTATGCTGACCTTCTTCTTTAACCAAGGTGGCATCCTTCTGGTTCACTTCCTACAGCACAGGACAACAGTGAATGTCCAGTGTTACTCGCAAACCTTGACAACCCTTTGCCAAGCAATCAAAACAACCAGGCAGTCTCACCCATGGGGTCATTCTGCTCCACGACAATTCAAAGCCTCATACAATCAACACAGTCACGGCACTCCTGCAGAAATTCAAATGGGAGGTTCTCAGCCACCCTCCATACAGTCCAGACCTCTCTCCCTGTGATTACGCCATTTTGGTCCTCTTAAAAAGGCTCTGAGGGGCAAACGATTCACCTCAGACGATGACGTCCAGCTGTATGTGCAGAACTCGTTAACATTGCAGCCCCGGGAATTTTATGAGGCAGACATTCACTGCCTTGTGTCACAGTGGGACAAGTGTCTCAACAGCCAGAGTCACTACTTCTAACATACAGGTACTGGTTTCTGTAATTATGCCTCTGGCTCGTTTCTCTTTGAATGCCCCTTCACAACAGATATCCATTCTTCAGAAATCAGCATAGGGTGTTTTGTACAATGAGCATAGTAACAGTGGGCAACAGGTAGAAAAATGAACAATATTCATACAAGTCTGAAGCTGCAGCATACAAATTAATTCTAGTTGTTATGAGCTTCTTTGCTGATGAAGTTGTACAACAACAGGTAGGATGTGCTATTGCAACACTATACTTGTGACAGTGTTTGATCCATCACAGCGAATTAGTCAGTTGATAATGTCACGCAAATGAAATAAAAACAATTCAGCCATCTGACTCTTATTCATACTTTGGTAGACCTACCTGTCTTCTGTTGTTTTGCCATTGTGTTGAATTTGATTTAATTTGATTGTACTCTGTTAGGTTAGAATAAACGGTTTTCTAAATCATCTGTTTATTCCAGAGGGTCAATAGTGCAAGACAACTGATTCATATATTGTTTTACTATATTCATTTAAGACTTCCAGAAATATTTAAGCATTTTTCTCACTTTAATTTTAGTCAGTACTTCTGTTTTCTTTATTGCATTTAACACTTTCCTAACAACATGAACAACATTCTCATGTTCCTTTGAAGCACTCGTTTCTCATGATTTGACATACAAAAATATTATTGCTACAAAACTGAAGGCAAGATAGTATTATAAACAGAAGTATGTAAAGTTTTCCAAATACAACAAATCTTACTGGGGCTGTCAAGTATGGTGTCTGAGGGCCTTGACAGCACGTTAGTTACCTTTATGTAAAGATCTTTATTTTAGCTATATAAATATCATAAATTCTTTAGTGACACCATCTGCCATGACACAAAAAAGTGCCCAAACTGCATAAGTGCAGTTTAATTATTGTTTCATAACCATTAGTCGCAGTATTTCTTTTGATTATCAGAATATGTTAATTATATGTTACAGTTCTTGGGCAAATGGTATGTCATTCAGAAGACATCAACAGGCAGCACTTGCCTGGTCAACAACTATGCTGTAGACACTAACCATACTGGCCACTACTTGCTGGAGCAGCGCAGCCAACACTTTATTCTTGGAATGACATCTGTGGACCATGTCTATCGCTACACTGGAGATCTGACGATACCTGACAAGCAAACACCTGGTGCTATGCGAGTCAGATTCCCTCTCAGTGAGTGATTCTGTCGATATCTCTTTCTGAAAAGTTTACTTTTAACTATTAGCTGTAAAATGTTATGAAATCAGTTTACTTCTTGCATGATCATTAAATACTTGATAATTTTGATTCCTTGTATCCTTTCACACAGTAATTAAATATTGTAAACCTCAAATTATGATGAAATTGACTTCAGTAGTATATATTTTTCTTTGCTTTCTTGTAGGGATCCTCTACAGTCCAATTCTGGTTCAACTACAGTTTAACTCTCTCTCTTCCAGGCATTGCCGGCAGTGCAAGCTACACAGTCTTTGCAACAGACTATGAAAATTATGCTGGTGTCTTCACCTGTCAGAAGCTGGCCTTTGCTCATCGCCAGTCTGCATCGATACTGTCCCGCTCACCCACTCTCGACAAGATGTATGTTGAGAAGGTAAGGAAAGCTGCCACTTGTTAAGATTAGAGATTGTATGGTAATTTTATCTTTTGACTCTTTTTTTTATCTTTTGACTCTTCTTCCTACAGTTTTAGAATTACTACCTCAAACACAGTTTCATGGTAGTGGCTTGACGTCTTTTGCCATAAAAATTCATATGGCACAGTGAAATTACTCTTCTCATGCTTTGTTAATGAATGCTGCAAATTTCATTAAAAATTCAGACATATCTGTAAGAAGTTCAATTATAGATGGAATAGTAGAGTAATGAAATGAGAATGCTCTTTTATGATTATATAGAAAGTCATGTTTCACTACTAACCTTATAAAAAGGGAGAAGAAGTGCCCTGAGTGTACTCCACTCACTTGTCATCATTTCATCTTTGGGTGAATCATACTGTATTATCATTGAATTGCACATTTATGGCCTAAGTGGTTTTGTGTTTTGTTTCATTAGATATAAATTAAGTGGCATAGTTTATGGAAGCACTTAACATTTGGATTATAACTGGGAGGTCTGAACTGCTAATTATAGTTTAAGTAAGTTTGCAAGTGCAGCTAATTGGAACCATTTTAAACAAAAACAGTAAAACATACAATGAGGGTGTATCAAAAATTGTATAGTTTATATTTTGTCTGTCCAGACTTTTTCACATTAGTGTTCAGTGCATGGATGTTCATAATTTGTTATGCTATTGCTCTTGTGTCAGATAACACATATGTTGTCATGCAATATCAAATGTTCAATGCTGATAAAATGTCTTCTTGTTTTTGCAGATACGAAGCAAGTTGACCAGTTTTGGTGTTGATCCTTTTGATCTGAGCATCATCAAGCAAGATGAGTGTCCGAAGGTGACAGATGACAGCTATAATATCAATATCAACCCAGATACCTTCAGCCCTGGTAGTATTGCCGGTGTTGTTCGTACAGCAGGAGATAAGTTGGGTGATGGTGTTGAAGTAGTTGCTGAAGGTGCCAAGAAGGTATACCATAAAGTCCGTGGAGATCGGGATCGGGAAGAAATTAGCATTTATCAGCCAGATGAGTCTGAGTGGCTTCCATAAATTGGTGAATGTTGGGTAATTAAATTTTATTCACCCTCTTCACAGACGAATTTGAAACTTAACGAAAGAATCAGTTTTTTGAATCTGTTATTGATAGTATATTAGTTTAATGGATTTGTGATACAGTTGGCTAAAGTATAAATGTAATGATGAATTGAAATGTATCTGATGGAATTTGACTTGTTCTTGTACCAATGGATTCGTATAAATTGTTCCAGGAACATGTGTTTTTGCTCAGTTTCTTGTTTCAGTAAAGGGTAGTGTATGAACATAAGTATTCCATAGCTTATAGTTGAAACACTTATCAATTTCTATAATTTTTACTTTTAGTGAGTAAAAAAATTGTGCCATATTAGCATTTTGTGATATTGGATAATCACCCTTGCCATTGTCACCATCCTCTTTTGTGTACATTTTGTTTCCTAGTGTAAAATAGTTTGTATTAGTTCTAGTCAAAAAGTGTTCTTGAAATACTTCAGTACATTGTCGAATGTAAGAAAAAATAAGGAAAAACTAGGCATCTGTGCTACCTATGATAGTGTCAAAGTATAAATACTGCCTTCAGCAGAGACTTCTGTAATATAGAATTTCTGTGTGTGCCTGTGGTTATGTAAATAATATGTCTGAATGTGGAAGTATAGAGATCACTGTTTTGAGGTTTTGTGTTGAATAAGACTCTCTCCAAAACATATGCCCACATACATCACACTTCGTAATATGCTGATTCATTTCATTAAATGTACATACCATTAACAAACATAAATCAGTTTCATAAGTCTGTGAAGCCTATGCCTAATATTATGAATTCAGTGACATATCACAGAGAATTATAAAAACATAATTTATCTGCCTTGAATTCTGCAGTTTTTAAATATATTTAATTGTATACAGTACTTGACTTGTGTTGTTAAGCTGATTATTAGTTAAATTAGTCTTGTTGAAAGAACATTTTTTTAATAAAATTACCATACTAGCAGATGATGTTACAGTAATAACATTTAAAAAGAAATTTGTGTGGAACAGAGAGAGTTGTGTAATTGTTGAACTTGTTGATACAGTGTCATTGACAGATTTTTTTTAGAGGCTGTGTTATTTTTTAATAGGTGTCCTGCTTTGATGAAAACAGATGTACAAAGCAGAAATACTTGAGAATTTATCCAAGTAAGGGGGTTTCTTTTGTTAAATGGGCATTATGGAAATGAATAGTTTCCAATAATATAGTGTGTGTGTTTTTGTTTGTTTTGAAAGGCCAATTTCTTGTGCTATGAAGGCACTTTGTGTTTTGCCTTTTTTTTTAGTAGAAAGGCAATATTTTTTTAGTGTAGCAGCCTCTGTGTAATACTGGATTGCTTCTGTGTTGGGAAACTAATGGAGGGGGTTGGGGGGTGGGATGTAGAAAAAATTACACAGTATGTGTGTGAATTGGTATGAGTTATATATCAACAAGATACCCTTCTATGTTAAATGGGGCAGCTTTTTGTAGTTAATGTGGCAGCTTCTGCAACAAAGGAGTGAATCTCCTGAGTATGTGGACCAGCTTTTGTACTGAGTAGTGTAGCTTCTGTATCTAGTTGGCCCACTTCTGTTTGAAGTAGGGCAGTTTCTGTATCAAGTAGGGCAGCTTCTGCACCAAGCAGGGCAGCTTCTTCTTTAAGAGGGACAACTTCTATATTAAGTGAGGCAGCTTCTTTGTCAAGTGGGGCAGCTTCTTTGCCAAGAGGGCAGCTTGTATGTCAAGTGGGGCAGCTTGTATGTCAAGTGGGGCAGCTTGTATGTCAAGTGGGGCAGTTTGTATGTCAAGTGGGGCAGCTTGTATGTCAAGTGGGGCAGCTTGTATGTCAAGTGGGGCGGCTTGTATGTCAAGTGGGGCGGCTTCTGTGTCAAGTGGGGCAGCTTCTGTGTCAAGTGGGGCAGCTTCTGTGTCAAGTGGGGCAGCTTCTGTGTCAAGTGGGGCAGCTTCTGTGTCAAGTGGGGCAGCTTGTAGGTCAATTGGGGGATCTTGTATGTCGAGTGGGGCAGCTTCTGTGTCGAGTGGGGCAGCTTCTGTGTCGAGTGGGGCAGCTTCTGTGTCGAGTGGGGCAGCTTCTGTGTCAAGTGGGGCAGCTTCTGTGTCAAGTGGGGCAGCTTGTATGTCAAGTGGGGCAGCTTGTATGTCAAGTGGGGCAGCTTCTGTGTCAAGTAAGGCAGCTTCTGTGTCATTTGGGACAGTTTCTGTGTTGTGTGTAATAACTTTTGGGTCACATGAGGTTGTTTTTCTGTCAAGTGGAAAAGCCTTTTGGTCAAGTGGGGCAGCTCTGTGATCAAGTGGGGCAGCTTCTGTATCACATGGGACAGTTTCTGTGTTGTGCAGAATAGTTTTTGGTTACATGATGTTGTTTTTCTGTCAAGTGGAAAAGCCTTTTGGTCAAGTGGGGCAGCTCTTTCATCAAGTGGGGTAGCTCTATTGTTAAGTGTGGCATATTCTTTGATCAAATAGGATAGGTTTTAGGTTAGATAAAACAGCCTTTTTATGAAGTAGGGTAGCTTTTATATCAGTTGGACCAGCATGGCGGTCAACTGGGACAGTTTGTGCTTAAAGATGGAGTAGAATCTCTTTAGTAAATGGGCCAGCTTTTGCTCCAGGTGGGATAGCTTCTGCATCAAGTAAGGCAGCTTGTGTGTCATGTGGGAGAAACACGTGGATAAATGGCACAGAATTTGCATCTAGCAATGCAGTTTCTGTGTTAAATGGGGCAGCTTTAGAGTCAAATGGGGCAAGTTCGGTATCAACTATGGCAATTGATCAATTATGGCACCAAAGTAGACCAACTTTTCGTAACATTTATTTTCCTCATTTAAAATCTAGTAAACATGTCAAGGGAGAAATAATTCTTGTGAAGTGGTGCAGCTAATTGCTATAAACAATTGCAGCTTTGTAATGAACTGAGACAGCTCTTTTACGACTAGGACATAATTTATGTAATATGTGATCACATTTGGCATATTTTCTGATCTTAGAGGCTCTTTTTAACTATTAAAACCATAGAACCATTCTGTAACTAGTTTGTAAATAGGTATAGTGTGCTGTAAGGCTCCATAGACGATATAATAGTACTTGGTTACATAGTATTTTTGTTGTTTTAATGGTACATATACATCCTTAAAAATATTGTGGTTTGAAATATTAGGACAATGTTGTTTGTTGGGGTGAAATCATAGTAAAAGAGAAGTTAACAGTTATTTCAGAAAATGGGATGTAGGCAGCTCCAGTTACATGAAAAGATAGCAGTTTTCCGTGTAGATTACTGTGCTGTTGCTGTCTAAAATGATGAGCTTCACTCATAGGAACATTTAGGGTGCTAGTGGGTAGCTATTTCTAACAGAGTAATGGTGTTCAAAACAAGTGTTGCGACAGTAGAGGAATTTGGCAGTTTTGTTTCTGTTGAAATCTTGAATGATGTTGCAACAGCACAAGAGATTTATGGTGTGATTTATTCATAGAAATTAGAACTTTTTCCAATCCATGGCTGTGTAATGCAGCAACCAGTGGTAACAATATGAAAGAAAAAACAGTCTTGGTTGCAAAACTGCAGTTTGTTTTATGTTTATAGAAACTGTTAGCTACATATGTTATTAGTATTACAGATGAAGGCAACTATTCAAAATTACTACTGTTGCTTAGTAGAAGGAGAATGCTATGAGACCTGTAGATGTTAATGAGATTAAATTATGAGGTAGCTAAGACATTTAATATGTAATGGTGCTACAATAAGAAGACATTTAATATTTAATGGTGTTACAATAAGGAGAATAATTTATTTGATTTGATGTGATGATGTCACTGAATCCATTCTGAAAAAAGAACACTTATAGCAAGAGTCTTCCGAAAGAGATTCTACTTTTTGTTATAGTTATCATTTTACTGATTAGTAATATTGAATGAGTTGCAACATATGTAGAGTAGTGTGAAATAGTGTTTCCTTAATCAAAGAATGAGTGTGTTTGTGTATTAATGTTAGCAAATTTGTTAGGAACTTTGGCATATAAGGAGAGCATCATGCAATGACTGAAGCTTGTGTAGATATGATCTTGTATTCCAATATGTTACTCTATGAGTGACAATGTATATGATAAGTGGAATGATACATGAATTGTAAATAAATAAACATATTTTTGAATTACATATCTGTGTCATTTTTTTCCTCCAGTAACAATACTAGAGAAGGGAAGTTGCCACTCACCATATAGCGAAGATGCCGATTCGCAGATATCCACAACAAAAAGATTTTCACAATTATAGCTTTTTGATTGTTTGATTTTTCCTCCAGTAACTTAGAAGTCTTAAACAAAGTATGTACATATTAACATTAATGCTTGATGTTCTGCTCCAATGTAATGTCTTCCTCAGACTTTTACACTTGTAAGTTACAGAATAAAAAGTGCTAGTACTGTTCCACATATTTCAACAATTTCCTTTAGTTCCAAAGAACTAAACAAAAATTCATATTTCATACATGTTTGATCTGCTCTGTGGTATGTTCATCCCTGTGGATGTTGAACAATAATAACTGGTATTAAAAATTTAACTACTCGGAAAATATGGCATTTTCTTTCAAAAGGTTCAACGTTAGCTGTAACTTTTTTATTTGACTCACATTTACTACATTGATTCACAACGAGCTCATTTCAGTGGAATTGCCATGTATAAGTGTTTGCCTACATGGAATAACATCCACAATGCGTTTTGGAACTAATTTTCTGTCTAGTAATATGTCATTATTATGAATCACAATTTGTGATCAACTGTCAAAAAGCACTGTATAAAACCAAAGGTCCAATATAAAAGAAACTATATGATTCATAATAATAACAGATTACCAGAGAGAAAACTCTCTTCAGAATGCAATATGGACGACACTACACCTAGACAGCACTTGACAATGGCAAGTCCATTTAGAAGAGCTTGCTGTGAATCAGTGTAATCAAACAAAGTCAATAAAACAATTTGAGCTAACCTTCTATCAGTTGAAAGAAAATGTAAGATTTTGACCTCATGTATGCTGTGGGACCAGTAGTGAACAACTCACAAAACCTTTGCTCACTATGGCAAATCAACAAATTCCTCTTGTACTACCTTTATTCTTTATTCATGTCTAGTGTAATAAATGAATTTTTTCTAAGAACACTTATGTTTAAAATAATGTGAGATCAGCTGCCACTTATTTTAATTGCCTAACTACATTTTTATATGTTTACATCTACAAATCTGAGGTTTTACTAGGATAGCACAGTGTATTTAAATGCGTAACTCCAAAACACTGGGAAGGGGACTTTGTTCCAGCTATACTATTATATTGGAAAATATGAAATATCATTAATGTAGATTACGTAATTGTCTAATTATTTATTTTCTTGTGAAAATTCCAAAAGCATTTCAAAACGCAGTTAATAGCCTTGATCAGCCAGTGGCCATCATCGGACTGTCTACATGTATGTACTGCAAGCAATGGCATAAAATTATCTTGTGTTACTGCTTGCAACATGTAAATTTAGACAATTGGATGACTGCCACTAGCTGGCTGAAAATGGTAACTGCATTTTGAAATGGTTATGTGATTGTTGTTGCAAGAAAATAAAAGAATACAGAAAGATTATTTGATGCTGCATATTATTATTATACATATAACAATAATGGAAATACCTAGATGAAAAAATGTATAAAATAAGGGAAATGCAACCACTCACCTATAGTGGATGGAAACAAAGTGCAGACTTGGTTGCAATGGCAGATATTGCAAGACTACCATCTGGAAACAGCAGCTGCCAATGAGGCATTATGGCTCCTCCAAGACTTCAGCAGAGTCACCCCATTTCCAAATATCCTTATCCAAGGCCCAACCAAACAGAACTTCCTAGGTATCCTTCTCCAATGCTCCAATTGAACAGAACTGTCTCTTAAAGTGTTGCTCCCTTCCTTTTTTCCTATGGCTTGGTGGCACTAGAGCATCGCATCATCCACTGCACGTTCTTGAGCCAATGAACTGTGGCATTATTAACTCAAGTCTTCTTGGTGCTACTTTGTTCATCCACTAAACAAATTCCCTTAAAACTTGTTACAGTTGGATTTTCCATGTTTGTTTACCATATGCTTCTAACCATGAAAAAGTATCTTCTATGATAGTCATATGTGCATTGATTTGCTGTTTTGTGATAGCATCTTTCATGCAATTGTTCCACCCTGCCATAGTTGTTCTCAGGGAAGGGCTATTCTGTGTCCATGTGGATGGCATAGGGCTTAGAGAAGTATGCCAAACCATCTGCCAACAAGTAGCTAATGGGAAGTTTTCAGGAAAATCTTTTCCTGCTGTGATAGTATGTCTTCCATTACCATGAACTGTTGTGTGTTGAAACAATACACAGCCCGTACCACCTAACACATAGAGAACTGTTCGCTTTGCTTACTACCAGTATACACATGCCAGATACAGAACATCACATCTGTGATTGTATACCATCACACCATTTGACAAGAATATAGGATACCATTACATGTATTGTTTGGATCATGACATGACAATTTTTGTATGATGTGTTTGTTGTTTGTTTCAAAGAAAAAATGGTTCAACACAAGAAAATGATTTCTTTCCAGCTGAAGTGTTTAAGTATAGATCCCATATGTATGTCAGTATGGAGCACATATGTAAATAGAATGTCTGTTATACATGAAAATTGTGTGTAATCTGGAGATACAGCATTGACCAGCCAACCTGGACGTATTTTCAGGTGCTTCAAAGTACTGTAGTCATGGCATCAACATGCATATCATAAAATGATACAAAGATTAACTTGATTTTAAGTGTCATACTCATCCATGACTAATAAATGAAGGTGAAATTAAATGAAGGTAGTTTTGTACTCTCAATATAGCACTAAACACTAAAACTTACAAAAATAATGGAAGGCAACCTTTTACCTACGGATGAATTGTGTGTCATACTCAGGTACAGAGGAACAGCTTGTGTTTCCTTGTACCTTTCCAGGTTTCATTCTTTCATTCATGGAATCAATACTAGAAATATTAATAAATTTTACAAAAATTTAAATTCACTTAAAGTGGTCCAGAAAGGTGCCTGTTATTCAAGAACACACATTTTCAGTATCTTGCAAGCAACAACTACTAATGAAGGTCAGTTTCAGAGGAGCCTAAAGGATTTATTGCCATCTCATTGCATTTCACTGATGACTTTCTTAGTGAAAGCAACTGATGAGTATATGTTACTAATTATATCAAATAATGTGTCTGAACTGACTCCTGTACAAAGTCAGTGCAGTAATGCAATAATTGTAAATAGTGCTGGAAAATTATTTTCCTTTTTGATTATGCATGACATAGCTACAAGAGCCTAAGAATTATTTTATGCTCCTCGATGTACTGAACACTTAAATATTTTGTGGCAAGTTATTATTACTCATTTCACACACACACCTCCAAGAGTGTGGCTACATTAACTGCTTGTGAGTAAAAAGAAACAAGTTGTATGAAAGCAAAAATTTTAAACAGATCCCTGTTAACACTCAGTGAATGAATAATAGAATAATTTGAACTATGTTATTCTTCAAGAGCAGGATTATATATGTGTCCTCTGAAACTTTTTTTTTTTTTTGGGGGGGGGGGCATGTCTGAATAAAGTCTTCCTGGTTTTCAAGCTGTGTCAATTCAAATAAGATACTAGAGCTTTCTATAGCTATCTCCTCCATCATTGTCAGGAGTAAAAAACCACTGATTGCTGGCACCTGTGAAGTTTCCACTTATATGGGCATGATTGGTGTCCTGGGCATTAGTCAGAAAGGGCTGAAATGATGCATGTGCAGAAGGCAAGTTGATCAGCTCACATCAACTTAGTCCTGCTGTAGGACTTAGTGACATCAGGCGGCACGAGGGGCCAGTGTCACATTTGAAACTGACACTCCTGTCTCCCTATGAGCATTAAGAATCTGTCTTTGCTTTCTTTTGTTGTCCAGATATCCTGAGCTTTGTTCCGAGCACAAGCTTCACAAGTCGTCTATAGTAAGCATTGCCTCGAAAGCAGACACAAAATGCTATTTGCAAAGATGAGAATCTTGGTTCATACATCAACATATTGGGATTCGATTACGAAGGAGCCAGCTGAGATTAGAGTGAACCGCAATAATTTTAACTCATGCGTCAACATATTGGGATTCCATCATATAGGAGGCAGCTGAGATTAGAATTAATCACAATAATTTTAACAGGCACCAGGAATTCACACTTAGTAGGGCATGAGAGTGGGTACTGGACATCAAAAGAAAGCAAAGTCAATGCTTGATGCTTGTAGGGAGATGGGAGAGGCAGTTTCAAACATGGTGCTGGCCCTCGTGCCCCCAGATGTCACTCTGTCCTGCAGTGGGCTGGCGCTGTTATGAGTTCCCCAATTTGACTCCCTCGCATCTGTCATTTCAGCCCTCTCTGATTGGTACCTGAGGCTGCAATTGTACCTATATAAGTGGGAAACTGCACTAGCACCAGCAGTCGGTGGTTTTTACTCCTGATGATGGTGGTGGAGATAGCCTGTGAAATCTCAAATTTTTTGTTTGAATTGATGCGTCCTGAAAACTGAGAAAATTTTATTTAGATTATATATCTTGTTTGAATATTGTGATTGTGTTAGTTAATTTATGTATAATGTTAACATGTACTAGAAAGTCGTAGATGGAATGGAAGCAATGGGAGGAATAATGGTAAACATTCACTTTATAGGTATGCCAATGAATGGTTAACAGGCATTTAAACATGATTGAATTTGTGGTGGTCTGCACATCAACAACTATGCACTAATGTGAAATTCAGTGTTGTGTAGCATATATTGCAGTGCAGTGTTCTTATCAACTGAATCACAGCTGTCTGAGCAGTTCTGCAACCAGCTCTCAGGGGTGCTGAGTTTTTATGCTTTTATGTTTTCTATGTATTCTGTTTATTATTTTATTTTTGTGGATTTGTTGGTAATGTACACTTCTTCCAAACATTATGTTACCCGGTGTTACCAAGCTCTGGTCTATAAACAACTCCTTTTTATGTCAGGGATTAGAGTTCCGAGTTATGGCATTTCTGTTCTTTCCATTTCACTAGAGATCTACCATTAACTTTTGGGCCAAATAATGCAACCCTCAAAAGTTCCTGTAACACCACAGCATGAGGATTATGATGTCCATAGAATTTCAGCATCCCCAAGAAACTCTTCGACTGTAGTTGGCCAGGGTTGCTGTAGTACTGTGACCACCTTCTCAGGCAGATGAAGGGAGCCCACAGCAGAGTTCTTATGAGCAAAGAATATCATCTCTGGCTGTATGAAGACACACTTGGCCACATTCAGGACAACTCCATATCTTTCCAGTCATTAAAATACCTCCTGCAGATGCTGTCAATAATGTTACAGGTTGGTAGAGAACACTGGGACATCATCAGTGTATGTGAGGCAGTGTGATAACCCTTGGAGAATGGAGTCTATAAATCTTTGCCAAGTTTGAGTGGCGTCACATAACCCAAAAGTCATGAACATACTTTCAAATAACATAAAAGGCATTATCGTGGCAGTCTTCCATGGCTAGCAATATCTGAGGATGTGCCTTCACCCAGTCCAGAACTGTGAATACAATGGTACTGTAGCACATAATTATAATCCCTCAAAAGAGGTACAGGGTATCTGTCAGGCACAGTTCATGAGTTAAGTGCATGATAGTCACTGCATGGACACTGGGCTCTACCTTTCTTTGGCACCATGTGCAATGCTGAGGACCACGGGCTTTTAGACAGCTGCATTATGCCTTCAGGTATCATAGAATCAAATTTGGCCTTCACTACTGCTAAGCAGCCCTGAGCAAAGTGTCTTGGCCTACACACTACAGGGGGTTGATCTGTCATCTTCATGTGGTGCACTCTGGCAAATGGTACACACTTAGGAGCACCAGGCAGCCTGCTCAAGTTCGGGTAGTTGTTCAACAGTTCTGCATACTCACTCACAGAAGTCTGCATCAACTTGGCCCTGTGAATTGCTGCACTGTGCTGCAAACTAAGCGAGTGATGCCATCCACCAAGCAAGTATTTACAATGTCTGGAAGTAGTCGGCAGTGCGGCAGGAGGTCTGCCCCTATGATCACCATGGTGATGTCCACAATGGTGAAGTCCCATGCTTACGGGTGGTGCAGTTTGAGGTTGAGCTCCATCTGCTGACTACCGCACATCACCATTGAGAAACTGCTAGTGGCTGTCAGACAGGAGGCAGTTGGCGGTCTATAATGATGCATGGACGTTCAAGACAGGATGCTCAGACCAGTGTCTACTAAGAATTTCATGCCTGATCCTCTCTGTTGGTGACAAACAGGGGCTTGGAGGATGTCTGGCAGTTGGTTACACACACAACCAACCATTGGTTGCATTTGGTTTAGAACATGATGATGAACACTCCTTCGTCTACTGAGCTGGCGGTGGTACCAGCAGATCTTGCATCGTTTTGTAGATTCGTGATGCCACTAGAAGATCTGTTCCATGACCATAATTGGCATCAACCTCTGCCATTACCAGTGCTGTCCCACAACAGCATGCTCACATGGGTGGCCAACGGTTCAACCTTTGCTGTGGGTGAGTCAAGGTCAGCTCATGCCAATGTTGCTGCAGCAGTTGCGCTGTTGTCCTGTGCTGTGACTGCACTGACATGCACAAATGTGACTGTGTACTGTACTCAATTGGCAAGCTGCACCACGGTGTCCAGCGACATGTCAGTCTGCGAGGCAACTATGCCTTCTGTCTGCGGCGGCACATGACTGTTCCATACCATGCACCATAAGTTTTCTTGTTCAGTGTATGTGTCAAGCTTACTGCTTAGGCTTTCTGTTGTCCATCTCCAGCTGATTAATAGCTTGACATATATGATCCTCTTAGGATGAGGCCACTCATTGTATCAATTCTGGTTTGAGCTCGGTGTATGAGTCTGTTTCCTGTCGCGCTATAATTATGTCTTCCATCTCAGTGGCAAATCAGTATTATGCTCTTTTCCATTCAGTACTATGCTACAGAATTATTTTTTGGGATCATAGTACTGAATCAAGGAAATTACTTATACTGCAAAAAAGTAATCAAATACACTCCTGGAAATGGAAAAAAGAACACACTGACACCGGTGTGTCAGATCCACCATACTTGCTCCGGACACTGCGAGAGGGCTGTACAAGCAATGATCACACGCACGGCACAGCGGACACACCAGGAACCGGGGTGTTGGCCGTCGAATGGCGCTAGCTGCGCAGCATTTGTGCACCGCTACCGTCAGTGTCAGCCAGTTTGCCGTGACATACGGAGCTCCATCGCAGTCTTTAACACTGGTAGCATGCCGCGACAGCGTGGACGTGAACCGTATGTGCAGTTGACAGACTTTGAGCGAGGGCGTATAGTGGGCATGCGGGAGGCCGGGTGGACGTACCGCCGAATTGCTCAACACGTGGGGCGTGAGGTCTCCACAGTACATCGATGTTGTCGCCAGTGGTCGGCGGAAGGTGCACGTGCCCGTCGACCTGGGACCGGACCGCTGCGACGCACGGATGCACGCCAAGACCGTAGGATCCTACGCAGTGCCGTAGGGGACCGCACCGCCACTTCCCAGCAAATTAGGGACACTGTTGCTCCTGGGGTATCGGCGAGGACCATTCGCAACCGTCTCCATGAAGCTGGGCTACGGTCCCGCACACCGTTAGGCCGTCTTCCGCTCACGCCCCAACATCATGCAGCCCGCCTCCAGTGGTGTCGCGACAGGGGTGAATGGAGGGACGAATG
This sequence comes from Schistocerca piceifrons, assembly GCF_021461385.2. Classification (NCBI taxonomy): domain Eukaryota; kingdom Metazoa; phylum Arthropoda; class Insecta; order Orthoptera; family Acrididae; genus Schistocerca; species Schistocerca piceifrons. The sequence goes on from NC_060145.1 coordinate 387,400,838, forward strand.
GAGACGTGTCGTCTTCAGCGATGAGAGTCGCTTCTGCCTTGGTGCCAATGATGGTCGTATGCGTGTTTGGCGCCGTGCAGGTGAGCGCCACAATCAGGACTGCATACGACCGAGGCACACAGGGCCAACACCCAGCATCATGGTGTGGGGAGCGATCTCCTACACTGGCCGTACACCACTGGTGATCATCGAGGGGACACTGAATAGTGCATGGTACATCCAAAGCGTCATCGAACCCATCGTTCTACCATTCCTAGACCGGCAAGGGAACTTGATGTTCCAACAGGACAATGCACGTCCGCATGTATCCCGTGCCACCCAACGTGCTCTAGAAGGTGTAAGTCAACTACCCTGGCCAGCAAGATCTCCGGATCTGTCCCCCATTGAGCATGTTTGGGACTGGATGAAGCGTCGTCTCACGCGGTCTGCACGTCCAGCACAAACGCTGGTCCAACTGAGGCGCCAGGTGGAAATGGCATGGCAAGCCATTCCACAGGACTACATCCAGCATCTCTACGATCGTCTCCATGGGAGAATAGCAGCCTGCATTGCTGCGAAAGGTGGATATACACTGTACTAGTGCCGACATTGTGCATGCTCTGTTGCCTGTGTCTATGTGCCTGTGGTTCTGTCAGTGTGATCATGTGATGTATCTGACCCCAGGAATGTGTCAATAAAGTTTCCCCTTCCTGGGACAATGAATTCACGGTGTTCTTATTTCAATTTCCAGGAGTGTAATTCTGTACAAAAAGCAAAGACAAATGTCTAAACTGCTATTTAAAAAATTAAACATACTGTCTCTCCCTAGCCAATACATAGTTGAACGTCTCTGTTTTATTAAACAAAACATCAATAGATTGCACAGGAATCTGGACAGTCACCATCATGACACAAGACCAAAAAATTGTTAAGACTGGTTCCGCATTCTACTCAATTGTATAGCAATAGCATTAAGTGTGTGGGAATCAAACTCTACAACCAGCACCCAAAAGAAGTAGAAAGTATTCAAGAATCGACAAAATTTAAAAAAAAACAAAAAAGAGCTTAACAGCACTCCTAAAGAAGCATTGCCTTTACAGCATACAAGACTTTCTTGAATGTGATCTATCATAAATTAAATTGTATTCTTTTAACAATATTATGAAGAGGATAGCTGCTACAAGCCATATAGTAGATATACTGAGTCACAGATAGGCACAACAAAAAGACTGTCACAAAATAAGCTTTTGGTCAACAAGGCTTTTGTCAAAAATAGATGATAGGCACACACACACACACATGCAAGCACAACTCACACACACATGACCACAGTCTGTGGCAGCTGAACCACACTGCCACAGACTGTGGTCATGTGTGCATGAGTTAAGCTACTGTGTGTGTGTGAGTGTGTGTGTGTGTGGTTTATTTTTGACAAAGGCCTTGTTGGCCAAAAGCTTATTTTGTGACAGTCTTTTTGTTGTGCCTATCTGTGACTCAGCATCTTCGCAATATGGTGAGTAGCAACTATCCTTTTCATAATATTGTAACATTCCATCCTGGATTTTCCATTGTTTGATTATATATTTTTATTGTGTTTCAGAATCAAATTGTTTCATTAGAAATAACCTATTGTCCATTAATGAGCTTTTGCTATTTGATTATGACCAGCATTATTATTTGAAGTTATTCTTATTTTTGTGTTATTGTGAATAAATATGTAATACATTTTCAGCGAGATGTCCACTGTAAGAAACAGTGCTATGTCTATATATGTTCTCATATCATTTGCTTGACTTGTCCCATATCATGTTGAATACTTCTATTCATGAAATGATTGAGTGGATCAACAAAAACACGAACACAGAAACACGTCAAATATGAGTAAGAATCCAGAGCAGGTTGGGAAAGGGGGAGGGGTAGTGGGGTATGGGTGGGGGAAGAGGAACCAGCAGGGGTTATAGGAGGCAGGACAGGGTTGACAGGAACATCTCTGGGAGGCTGTGGGGGAGGGAGAAGGGGAAGAGGAAATTGGAGAGGCAGAAAGAAGAGGGGCTGAGAAGGGTAAAAGATCAGTGGGTTCGCTGGCAGAGAGCAGTGAAAAATGAGGGTGATGAGAGGCGAATTGCAAGGAGGTGACAGACACAGAGGCTGGAAACAGTTGGGTGGATGCCGTGTGGGGTGTTGGTAATCGTAGGTTGAGAATGGGATGATTTTGGAAGCGGAGAATGTATTCACAATATAAGTGGATAAAGAATGCCTTTCTCTGGATCCCACCCATCATTTCACTATGACCTTCACCTTTACAGATTCCACTAGTCACTGTCTCTCACAAACATGGTACTGCAGAAACATTTCCATGGCACTGGCAGCCCAGAACTCCCCTCTGCTCCCTCCTCAAGATAACGCTGCTGTGCAAACCTCACTACATACATGACATCTCTGAAACTGAATTACTAGCATCTCAGCATCTAGAAGAGCATTCCAGGTGTGGTACCATAAGCCATAGGTTATCCAGCATGCTAGTCTCCTACTGCTGTATTGGGGCACCACTGTCCAACCCCTACTGCATCCACAATGTTACTCCTCATTAACTTCTTATAGCACCCAGACCCTGTATAACTAGCTTTTTCAACTTTCCACATCACCCAAAACTCTTTTCCAACACTCCACTAAATCTAGAGCCAAAACAACCCCAAAACACTGTTGTTAACCTCTCCACCAAAATCCTCAGCCTCACTGAAGTTTCAGTCTTATCCAAAGGCAATGTTCAGCCCTACACCCAAATTTAACCATGTTGGACTTGTCAAAGACCTACTCTCCTTCCCCTGATCCCTGTCATGTAAAGACTTATTTGCCACCAATCCTTCCAATCAAAGTCAATCTGACTCCAACATTGAACCCTGCCTCTCCCAGTTCATACCACCATCCAACAGTGATACTCCTCTCTTTTACCTAACCACACTCTTGCCACCTTCCAGGAATTCCTTACCTCCAACTTGCCCTCACCATCCTTCAGCATGTCCCTTTCTAAGAACATCAACCTTTCAGCAGAAAGAAGGACAGCCATCCATAGCCTCAAAACAGACCCTGAGCTAATCATCATACCTGCAGACAAAGGTTCCGCCATTGTTGCAGTGACTACCTGGCAGAAGGCCTCTGCCAAACTGTCTGAACCTCCACCTATGAACTCTGCCAAAGTGATCCCTCCCAGAAATCCAACATAATCTCCAATTCATGGATAAAGCCTTGGGCCCTTCCAAGAATATCTTCCCTGAATCCATTTCCCTCCTCACCCCCATGACATCCCACACACCCACCATGTACATGCTCCCCAAAATCCTCAAATCCAACAATCCTGGATACTCTGTTTTAGCTGGTTAATGTGCCTCACTGAAAGAATTTCATCCCACAGTGACCAACACCTCCAACCAACTGCTCAAACTCTAGCCTTCCATGTCAAAGACACCAATCAGTTTCTTCATTGGCTCTCCACCATCCCTGCACCTTTACCTACTGGATCCCTACTCATCACTGTTGATATCACTTTCCTATACACCAACATTCCTCATTTCCATGGTCTTCTGCTATTGAACACAACCTCTCCTAATGCCTTCCAGACTATGGACCCACTGCCTCATTCCTCATATGCCTTACTAACTGTATACTAACACATAACTACTTTTCTTTTGAATGGAAGATGTACAAACAAATCTGTGGTGCAGCCATGGGCACCCTTCTATGCCAACCTGTTTAGGGGCTGCCTAGAGGAAACCTTCCTAGCATTCCAAAACCCCAAACCCCTGGTCTCATTGACATTCACTGATTATATCTTCATGATCTGGACTCAGTCTTGACACCTCTCCCATCCACTTTATATGGTGCTCCACAATTCTGCATCCACTTTCCTGAAAGTTGATCTCCTCCTCTCTGAGGACTTCATCCACACACCCGTCCACATTAAACACAGCAAGCACCACCAGTACCTGCATTTTGACGGCTGTCATACCTTCCACACCAAAAAATCCTTCCCATATGGCCTGGATGACATATTGCAGTGACAGAAGCTCCCTGGCCTAGTGTGCCGAAGGTCTCACAAAGGCTGTCAAAGACGGGTACTATTCCCCAGACCCAGTCCACAAACAGATTTCTCATGCTATATGCCATCACAACCTCAATCCTCTTACCACCTCCAAGAACCAGCTACAAAGAGCATCTCCTTTGTCACCCGGTATGATCCCACACTGGAACAACTGAGTCACATCCTTTGCCAGGGCTTTGATTATCTATCATAATGCCCTGAAATTAAGGACGTCCTACCCAAGACCCGTCCCCATCCTCCTAAAGTGGTATTCTGTTACCCACCAATCTCCACAACATCCAAGTCCATCTCTGTTCCACTCCCAATACCAACCCTTTGCCACAGGAATCATGTCACTGTGGAAGACCCAGGTGCAAGACCTGCCCAATCCACCCACCTAGCACTTCCCATTACAGACCTCTCATAGGCTTATTGTACCCCACCAGAAGTCTGGCCACCTGTAAAAGCAGCTATGTCATATACCAGCTCTATTGCAGTCATTGCTCAGCTTTTTATGTTATTATGACTACCAACCAGCTGCCCACCAATATGAATGGCTACTATCAAACCATGACCAAGAGCAAAGTGGACAACTCTGTGGCATAACATGCAGCAGTACATAACATGTCTGATTACAAAGACTACTACACAGTCTGGGCCACCACCAGCTTTTCTGAGCTGCACAGTTGGGAGCTGTCCTAACAACACATTCTCCACTCATGAAATCAGCCCCTCCTGAAATCAGCTCAGCCTCGACTTACAGTAACACACTGTCCCCACAACCTCTTCACAAATGTTTCTGCACCCTCTGTCCTGTCACTACCTCACAACTTGCCTCTCCTCCTGCTCATTGTACACTGCTCTCTGCCGGTGCATATACACTGTGTGATCAAAAGTATACGAACACCTACAAAAACATACATTTTTCATATTAGGTGCATTGTGCTGCCACCTACTGCCAGGTACACCATATCGACGACCTCAGTAATCATTAGACATCATGAGACAGCAGAATGAGGAACTCTGCGGAACTCACAAACTTCGAACGTGGTCAGGTGACTGGGTGTCACTTGTGTCATACATCTGTATGCGAGATTTACACACTCCTAAACATGCGTAGGACCACTGTTTCCAATGTGATATGAAACATGAAGGGACACATGCAGCAGAAAACCGTACAGGCTGACCTCGTCTGTCGGCTGGCAGAGACCACCGACAGTTGAAGAGAGTCGTAATGTGTAATAGGCAGACATCTATCCAGACAATCACACAGCAATTCCAAACTGCATCAGGATCCACAGTAAGTACTATTAAACTTAAGTGGGAGGTGAGGAAACTTGGATTTCATGGTCGAGCAGCTGCTCATACGGCACACATCACGCCGGAAAATGGCGTGAGGAGCATAAACATTGGATGACTGAACAGTGGAAAAATGTTGTGTGGAGTGACAAATCATGGTACACAATGTGGTGATCCAATGACAGGGTGTGGGTATGGCAAATGCCCAGTGAACATCATCTTCTAGAGTATGTAGTGCCAACAGTAAAATTCGGAGGTGGTGGTGTTATGGTGTGGTCGTGTTTTTCACGGAGGGGGCTTGCACCCCTTGTTGTCTTGCGTGGCACTATCACAACACAGGCCTACATTGATGTCGGCTTCCCACTGTTGAAAAGCAATTCGGGGATGGCGATTGCATCTTTCAACACGATCGAGCACCTGTTCATAATGCATGGCATGTGGCGGAGTGGTTACACGAGAATAATATCTCTGTAATGCACTAGCCTGCACGGAATCCTGACCTGAATCCTATAGAACACCTCTGGGATATTTTGGTACACTGACTTCATGCCAGGCTTCACCAACCAACATTGATACCTCTCCTCAGATCCAGCACTCCATAAAGAATGGGCTGCCATTCCCCAAGAAACGTCCCAGCACCTGATTGTACATACGCCTGCGAGAGTGGAAGCTGTCATCAAGGCTAAGGGCAGGCCACCACCATATTGAATAATAGAATTACTGATGGAGGACACCATGAACTTTTAAGTCATCTTCAGCCAGGTGTCCGGATACTTTTGATCACATAGTGTATCAACCTTTTCTTTTCTCCGCTCTTCTCCTTCCTGCTCTGTGTTTCCCCCCACTTTTCCTCCTCCACAGCCTCCTGATGCTGCACCTGACAGTACTGTCCTGCCATCTCTCTAGTCCCTGTGTGCTCTGCCAGGCAACACTGATTCCTCTTGCTTGTCTGAATGTGTGAGCATTTTTCTTTTCTGACGAAGGTTTTGGCTGAAAACGTATATTAACAGCCTTTTAGTTGTGCCTGTCTACAACTCAAATGCCATCTTTATGGTGAGCAGAATTCTATCCTTTCACGATACTATTGAAATTAACAGAAGTTAAGGCCAGGCAGGTGGTAACAATCCAGGACATGTTGTAACACTAGTTCCCACCTGCAGAGTTTTGAGAAACTGGTGTCTGGAGAAAGAATACTTGCTTATTATGCTATCTTTCACCTTTAAGCTCTCAGGTTTTCAAATATTATCTGGTGCAGTCCCCAACCATCAGTCTTTCCTTCTCTCCCAATCTGATAAGTGTCCCCTGACCTGGGGTTCTGGGCAAAATTTGCTTAATATTAAAATAAAGGAAATCAAATTTCATCATTAGTTTGGAAATAATTTTTGTGGCGGTGTTCGTAGCGACAAACAATTCGCGGTAGAAACGGCTTACGAAGTCACCGCCACACTTTTAATAGCGGGCCGACCGGGCCGCTGGAACAGTGAACAGAAAGATGAAAACCCAAACACTCTGATTAAATAAAAGTCGGTACTTATCTTTATTGATGAAGATACAGAAACACAATAGTGAACTCCGTGTCTATAGAGATCTGTCTAGTTCGAGACGGGAGCGGCTAGGTCAGCGTCGGCTGACGACAAACAACAACTCTGCTGCGATGAACACACAACTGACTAGCAAGTACACAATTCGGTGGCGAGTATACAACTGAGCGGCGAATACAGAACTGTCCTAGCGCTCGCGACTCCAGCGCTTAAGAAGCCAGAAGCCAGCGGTGGCGCGCGCAGACTTGCGGCGATTTGCTGTCTCGCTGGCGCTGCTTATGCGCACGGCGTCCGGACTTTGATGCTGCCAACCTTTTGGCAGCGGGCTCGGGTGGCATTACTGGCTAGGACATAACACTCCTCCCCCCCAAATCGCCGCACCGTCGTTGAATAATGACGTGGCGAGCGTCGACGGCGGGGGAGGGGTCTGGCCGCAGGCGTAGCAGAAGAGACCGGGGCGGAGACTGTTGTCGGTGGCAGTCCCCGGTCCGCACCCCAGCATTGGCTGCGCGGGGCCTCGGGAAACACCGACTGAAAACCGAGGTCAGGGTGCACGCCTGTGACCACGGGCGCAGCTTCTGGTACTGGACGCGACGGGGCGTCGGGACCCATGAAGAGAGGCAGCGTCTGCTGACGCTGCGTCGACGGCTGCTGAGTGGGCGCCGGACAAGGCGCTGCGGTGTCAGACTCCTTGGGGGTGCCCAAGGAAAGCGGCTGCAGGACAGGCTGCACAGCCACCGCTTGGGAAGGCGGCCCGGCTGAGGGGTCGACGTCCATCAGCTCCGAAGGCGGTGGCGACTGAAGAGGGACCGCAGGCGCCGGAGCGACCACCTGGGGCGCTCCCGGAGGAAGCTGCGCGGGAGGCATCAACGGGACGGGCTGTCGGCGTGGTAGCGGCGACGGCTGCTGCTGCTGCCCTGGGGGCGGCAGCGAAGTCGGAAGGCGCGGCTGGAACCCGCCGCGGACCAAATCTGTGGACAAAGAAGGAGCGGCAGAATCCGGGCGGCCAGCGCGGCGCAACTGGTTCTGATGCCTCCTGTGCACCCCAGTAGCACCTTGAACAGTATAAAAACCGCGACCCTGGACACTTATCACGGTACCACGTTCCCAACGACGGCGACCGTGATAAACTCTGAAAAAAACGGCGTCGTTGCGCTGAAAACGCGTGCGATGCTCAGAAGCGGCGGGTCGATCCGGGGGGTGCAACAACCGTAGTAGGGTGCGATGACGACGGCCGTGGAGAAGCTCCGCAGGCGAAGGGCCGTCGCGTGGCGTGGTCCGGTACGATGACAGGAACGTGATGAGGGCCTGCTGACGAGAGTGCGTAGCACGAAGGCGGTCCATATGATCCTTGAATGTGCGTACAAAACGTTCCGCTGCACCATTCGACTGAGGGTGGAACGGCGGAGTAAGAACATGGCGAATGCCATTGGCAGAACAAAAACTTTCAAATTCAGCAGAGGTAAATTGTGGACCATTGTCAGACACTAAAACTTCTGGAAGACCCTCAATACAAAAAATTGAAGTCAACGCCTGTATAGTTTGTGCAGACGTTGTAGACTGCATGGGCACAACAAACGGAAAATTACTAAATGCATCTATCACGATGAGCCAACGAGAATTCCAATATGGACCAGCGAAATCAATATGTACTCGCTGCCAGGGACCGGCAGGGCGTGCCCACTCAAAATAGCGTTGAGGCGGAGCAGCTTGGTGTTCGGCACACGTCGAACAATCTGTAGACATCTGCGTAATCTGCTTATCAATGCCGATCCATGTACAATGACGGCGGGCAAGCTGCTTGGTGCGGACCACTCCCCAATGACCTTAATGCAACAAGTCGAGGACCTTGGATTGGAGCACTTCCCCAACCACTACACGAAGCTGGTCATTCTCGGTGCGTAACAGCAAAACTCCGTGCGAAACAGACAACAGATGACGTTGCGGATAATAGCGACGAACCACAGGATCCGATATGTCCTTTGCCTTGGACGGCCAACCACGTTGAACAAAACGTAATAGTAAACTCAGATGAGGATCCGTAGCTGTCTCACGTGCCACCTGACGATAATCAATCGGAAAATCCCGGAGGGATTGATGCTCATCGGCGTCAATCTCATGGCAAGAGTCGTCAGAGGAATCGAAGACATCATCCGCAGCAATCGGCAATCTAGAAAGCGCGTCAGCGTTTGCATGCTGAGCTGTAGGGCGATACAGTATCTCATACTGGTATTGTGATAACAAAAGAGCCCAACGTTGTAGTCTCTGAGCTGTCCGCTGAGGAACTGGTTTAGACGGATGAAACAGTGACGTCAGGGGCTTGTGATCTGTTACTAAATAGAATGGTCTACCATAGAGGAAGTGATGGAATTTTGTGACACCGAACACAATAGCCAACGCTTCCTTGTCCAATTGGCTATAATTACACTGAGCTTTGTTTAGCAATTTAGATGCGAACGCAATAGGACGTTCGGTGTTACCGACTCGGTGAGACAACACAGCACCGAGGCCGAAAGAAGAGGCATCACAAGCTAACACCAGAGGCTTGTTAGGGTCGTAATGGACCAGACAACGATCATTCAATAAAGCCTCCTTAAGCTGCTGAAAGGCTGATTGGCAATCAGCTGACCACACAAACGGAACATTCTTACGGCGGAGACGATGCAACGGTGCAGCAATCTGTGATGCATTAGGTATAAACCTAATATAATATGTCAATTTGCCAAGAACTGCTTGTAATTCATGCAGATTGCGAGGGGCGGGCAAATCACGAATAGCTGCTAAATGTGACTGGGAGGGATGAATGCCTTGAGCATTAATAACATGTCCCAGATACTCCAGCTCCGTAAGGAAAAATGAACATTTATCGATGTTGCAACGTAGGCCTGCCTGGGACAACACTTTAAACAAACACTCCAAATTACGGAAATGTTCAGCAGGCGTCCGACCGGACACAACAATATCGTCTAAATAGTTGCAACACGATGGCACATTAGCCAGAAGTTGTGACAAAAAACGCTGAAAAACAGCTGGAGCTGACGCACAACCAAAAGGCAAACGCAGAAAACGGAACAATCCCAACGACGTGTTTATGACAAAATACTGTTGTGATTGCTCGTCGAGGGGCAATTGCAAATATGCTTCACGGAGATCAATTTTGGAAAAGAAACGAGCTTCCCCTAACTTATCCATCAGCTCGTCCGGTCTAGGCAAAGGAAAAGAATCAATGACAGTCTGAGGATTCACTGTCGACTTAAAATCAGCACACAAACGTAACTTGCCAGACGGTTTCTTTATAATAACTAAGGGAGAAGCCCACTGGCTCGCTGAAACGGGTTGAATAACACCGTCGTTTTGCCAACGACGAAGTTCATCTTCTACAGGTGCCCGGAGGGCGTGAGGCACTGGACGAGCACGACAAAATCGAGGCTGAGCATTATCTTTTAACGTAATATGAGCGGCAAAGTTCGCAGCACAACCTAGTTCGTCTTTAAATATGTCACTGTATCGTTTACACAAATCGGTTATGCTGTCTTGAGGAACAACAACAGAATTAATTTGCAACACATTGTCTTGGATAGACAGGCCAAACAAGTCAAAACAGTCCAATCCGAAAATGTTTACACTGTCTGGAGCGCGGAGCACTGTGAATGAAACTGTTTTTGTATTGCCACGGAATGTGGCTGGCACGCTACATACACCTAACACAGGAATTCGTTCTCCACTATAAGTAGCCAAAGAATGTTTTGCCGCTGAAAGTTTAGGGCGGCCGATAGCCGCATACGTAGCACTATTTATGAGAGTCACAGACGCACCAGTGTCTAATTGAAAAGTGAAGGTCTTATCCTGGATGCGTAGCTTCACAAATAGTTTATTACACTGTCTCTGGATCGGTGCAGTGGAGGCGGAAGACACAAAATCAGCGCGTTTAGCGCGTGTCCGCTGCTTACGACAACTCGTGGGTTGGGCGGGTGGAACAACAACTCCCGCTTCACTTGCAGTCTGTACATTACTGTTTACAGCGTTTGAATTACGCTTGGGTCGCATAGCAGAGGGCTGGTGGGTGGCTTATTGCGAACAAGGTTATTACCCACACGAACCGTGGAAGAGTCTTTAAACGCGACCTTCTGGGCGGGCTGGCTTTGAAGAACATGAATATCCATGGGCTGGGCAGCACTAGAATTGTTCTTGCGTTTACGCAAACAAACAGTCTGGATGTGTCCTTTCCTTTGACAAAAGTGACAAACCGCGTTTCTTAGCGGGCAACGTTCACGAGGATGAGCAAGAACACACTTAGGGCAAGACTTAACTCTATCATTTTGCACACGCGGCTGACGAATGTGTTTAACATGACGCGGCCGGCTAGTGTTTACAGTCTGACTCTGCCGGTGGGGCCGCGGGCGTGACAGAACTTGCTTAGCACAGGCAATTTGAGAAATACATGGCTGATCTAACTCACACTCAGCATAGTCAAAAGTATCTTGGGCTTCAATGATGTTCATCACAGTCTCTAATGACGGGTCAGGCAACTTTAAGATAGCAGCACGAATACGAGAATCTGCAATGTTTTGAGTAATAACGTCGCGTAACATGACATCACTGTAGGAAGCTCCACACACACACAATTAAATCGGCACTGACGGGTGAGGCCCCGTAAATCTGTTAACCACTGTTTATTAGATTGATGTGGCAGTTTCTTTAATCTGAAGAACTTTAATCTGGCTGCTGCCACATGAACTCGCGACTCGAAATACTCAGCAAGCTTGTTAACAACAACGTCATAGTCTAAAGCTTCTGGCTGGGATTCCGGGAACAACTTACAAAGTAGTCGATAGATTTCCACGCCTGCAGTGGAAATTAAATAAAGCTGCCGCTCAGTACCCGTGATTTTGTAGACTGTCATGTGCGCCTGCAACTGCGCGAAATATCCTCGCCATTTTTCTCTCGATGCATCAAATGCACGGAAAGGTGGTGCTGCCTGTGGTTGTTCCTTTTGTGTTGGAGGATTAGCCGCTTGTTTGGCGATTGCTTCCACCAGACTTTGTATTTGCTGACTCTGTAACAAGATCAACTGTTGTAATTCGGCAGACATAGTGAACACAAATTAAACCAGCCCCCAAAATTTTATCTCTATAATTAGTATAACAAGAACAAGTTGAACCAGCCCTGCACACGAGTCCGGAAGACCTCGTCGCCAGTTTTGTGGCGGTGTTCGTAGCGACAAACAATTCGCGGTAGAAACGGCTTACGAAGTCACCGCCACACTTTTAATAGCGGGCCGACCGGGCCGCTGGAACAGTGAACAGAAAGATGAAAACCCAAACACTCTGATTAAATAAAAGTCGGTACTTATCTTTATTGATGAAGATACAGAAACACAATAGTGAACTCCGTGTCTATAGAGATCTGTCTAGTTCGAGTCGGAGCGGCTAGGTCAGCGTCGGCTGACGACAAACAACAACTCTGCTGCGATGAACACACAACTGACTAGCAAGTACACAATTCGGTGGCGAGTATACAACTGAGCGGCGAATACAGAACTGTCCTAGCGCTCGCGACTCCAGCGCTTAAGAAGCCAGAAGCCAGCGGTGGCGCGCGCAGACTTGCGGCGATTTGCTGTCTCGCTGGCGCTGCTTATGCGCACGGCGTCCGGACTTTGATGCTGCCAACCTTTTGGCAGCGGGCTCGGGTGGCATTACTGGCTAGGACGTAACAATAATCTCTTGTAACTATTGTTAAATGCAGGGGTGAATTTATCTTCAAGGTCCAGAGAAAACAGAGTCAATATTACATGAAAGAACAATTATAAAATCAGTAGACAGAAAGCCAAAAATCATCAAATTGCTTTTTATAGTGGAGAGATGTGACTGGAATTGTGATGAATTAATACAAAGTTATCAATAAAAAACAGAACAAGAGCATAACTGGCAAATATTTTTCTTACTAGTTATAAATAGTGGGAAAAATTAAACATACAACATAATCAAGGCACTGAATGGTTGATAGACACATACACAAGACTGAGAATGTTCCTAAGCTTTCAGATGATATACTTCTTCAGAATTAATTAGTGCAGAATATGCACACATACACTTCCTCAGCTGTATTGTCTTGGGTGACTACACTGTACCAGCACTGCTGTCTGACTGGGGCAGTGGGTTGTACTGGGTAGAGTGCAACAGGAGAGAAAGTAGGCAGATAGGGTAGCGAGGGTTGATGCAGCAAGGGCATGGGGTAGGAATGAGGCACAGGTGATGTCACTCTGGCACAGGCAGGAGACGTGTCTCTCATTGATGTTGAGGAGTAGACTGGGATGGAGAAACAGAGCAAAGGAAGGGGGGAGACAATGGGGAGCAGGCTGTGAATGTAGAATGAGCGAAGTAGAGGATATAGAGATGAGAATCAAAGTGGGTGTGAGTCCAGCGCTCCAGACACTGAGGCAAAGAAGATTGTGGGATTAAAGGGTATGTTCTGATGACAATTCCCACCTGTATAGTTCAAAGAAGATGGTACTGGAAGAATGCTCCAGATGGCAATGGTTATGAATCAGTCACTGAGGTCAAGCATGAGCTCAGTAACTTTTTAGCACTGATGGTCAGCGTATTGACAGATGGATCCATCACATCCTGGTAGGGCCTAATAACCAAATGAACCTGAAAAGTAATGTTGGAAGGGTAGGACAAAGGAAAAAGGCATCAAAATCAAACATTGTACTCACACTTTCTGCCTCCGAGTAGCCACATACTGTGGATGCCAGAAATCCACATGTCATAGATTGAATAAACCATTATTACAATTCAAGCTGATGACATCCTGTTAATCATGATTCTCAATTGCAGATTTTTACAAATCAAATTTTGTGGAATTAGCTAATAGCTCCAAAATGTAAGAGAGATTTTAGTATTGTTATGTGTGCTTCACCAATGGCGAGCCATTCTGTTGTGTTGTAGTTTTATAGTATTCTAAGCGGTTTCTTCCTTTTGATAGAATTAATTAATGGGCAGATAAAAAAACTGATGTAGAGGACAAGCGTACACAAGCATGTCACACATTGATAAGACTGAAGATATTAATAAATTCCAAGCTGCCAGGGCTACAGAAAAGACAGCATCCAAGTATTCTTGGCAAAATTTGCCAGTCATGGAAAAAAATCAGTACTTACAGTATAGTATTTTCCACTTCCATAAAAATTAACTATGGGGAAATGTTTAGTTTTGCATATAGATGTCTCACAGGAACAGAAGGACTTAGTGCTGCTGTTATTGACACTCTTCTTGATCCACCACGCTCTGATAAATTAGCTATTAAACTCACAATAAAAGGGTTGTATGGCAATAATGGTGAAATAATAACACTAAAATATCATCTTCAAAAAAGAATACATGTTCAATAGGATCATAAGTGATAAGTCAATCAGAATAGTGAAAGAAAATTTGGAGGAAGTATTGTGGACAGAGATATACCAAGCAGCTACAGCAGAAAAGAAATATAGTTATTCCCAAGTGTATTCCTACATCACTTTGAGTCTGTTTTTGCTTTGAATAGCTGGACTAAAGTGAAAGAAAAATGGACAGAAAGGATCGTTGACATTCCAAATGAAAGAATCACATCCTTCATGGCGAGAATTTTAATTTAATTCTGATGGCTAATTGTAATCCAAGGGGTGAAGCTGTATTACAAAACTCTTCAGCTTTGTTATTAAAAAGTATGGAAGATGAAAGTTAAACTTGCATTGACACATGAACAGAAAGGAAAAGGTGGTGTGTGCTTTGTATATTAAATTAAAAAAAGAGCAAACATGAACTGGTACATAATTAAAAATAAGAAAATATCATCCAAATGAGATTCATATTACTAACTGTGGCTAACAAGGAGACTACACAGCAATTGGATGTCTTAATTTTTTTATATTTATAGTACGTGAAGTTCCCAGCTGAAATATCGATGAGCCAAAGCAGTTTGATGCAACTCTCAAAAATTCTCAAGAAAATAGACTTCAAAGTTTTCTGAGCATCTTTAATGCACTGAAGTAGGCTAATTTTTCAACAGGCAGCAGTGCTCTATGGAAGAGTGCTCACCTAACAATGTATAAACACGAGCTCAGTGAAGTTATTTTGTCTACACATATAAGAGAACTGGACAGGAAATGCTGGGGAGGTATACTCTGTCTGTAAACTAAAACGTGAGCAGTGCTCATGGAAGGGGAAGTTGCCTTTCCCAGAAAAATGTTACAACTGCCATACAGGATGACTAAGAGTTATCTTTCTAGCAGTAGAACAGTGTAACAGATTTACATAAGTTCTGTTCATATGCGTTTCGTGCAGTATTATTGTTAGTAACTCGTATCTGTATTCCATGTAGTGCAAGCACACTTCGTGAAAAATAAACTCCCCCCACCTCATCCCACACACACACCAGGCACGTTGGCACACTGCATTACCAATGGTTCATAAGCACTCTGTGGATGGTTGGCATAATTTTAGGAGACACCCTGTAGGTGCTTTCTGTGACATAGTGAGCTAGATATAGTAAGGAATCACATGTGCCATTCCTCAGTTTGCAGACCTTTGAAGGAGGGAAGTTCACAACCACAATCCAGTGACCTTCCTTACCTCATGTTTCTACCCTCCATGTACCTTCCAACCTATTACACAATTTAAGAACAAACATTAGTTTTATATCATTTAAAAATCCACAATTTTTGCATCCCCTGCAATGCCGAAACTATTAGTCCTGGAGAAAACATGAGTAGGACCTTTTTGGTAAGAAATTTCATCTAGTTAAATTTTGTAGCTAGAAGCTACAGATTTTAAGTTATTCAAGAAAAACATAAAAAAAGTGACTCTAACTGACCCCTCACCCCCATGCTCACACTCCACGAGTGGGAATATTTAGTATGTTGTTCAAGGCACTCTCTGCTATCACTGTACAAAGATTTGCAACTACACGATTTTTTACCCAAATTTTTCTTATTTGGACTACTGGCATGCATCAGTTTCAAGGACATAAGAACCAAAGAAATAAATAAAAAATAGATTGCTACTCACCGAAAAGATGACATGTCAAGTTTCACACAGGCACAATGGAAAGACTGCTACACATTGAGCATTTGCCAAACCCTTCATCAGAAAAGAAAAACATGCACCTATTCACACAGGCAAGCACATGTCACACATAGAGATGACCACCATCTATTGCTGCTGACGTCAGACTGAAACTGAAATGCATTGAACAGGAGCAACAATCCATAGTGGAAAAGGGAAGGGGGAGTGATAGCAGGTTATGCGTGGGAAAGAGGAAACAGTGCTGCCTAGCGGAGTGTGCAGGAACCAGAGGTGGCAGACAAGGCTACTTGATGCAGCATTGTGAGGCTGTGCGGAGGGAGGGGGGGGGGGGGGGGTGGTTAAGGGAAAACAAGGCAGCAGAAAGGAGAGGAACAAAGAAGGGAAAAGATTGGTGGGTGCATTGGCAGAGCTCGGTGCATAATAGGATTGAGGGGACGTGATTTGAGCGTAGGTGATAGGTCAGAGGGGACAGCAACTGTTAGGTGGAGGACATGAGGATGGTAGGTTACCGTAGTTTGGAACTGCCCTAATGTGTACGAGTAACAGTCTTTTTGTTGCGCCTGTCTGTAACATAAAGTGTTATCTTTCTGATGAGTAGCAATCTATTCTTTCCATGACTTGCTACTCCAACCTGGACTTCCCATTGTTTAAATGGTAAACAGCAATTCTTCAGGTTATGATGGTGTGTCTAGAAAAGTATTGAAATTCCTGATTTGATGAAATTCCTCCTACGTTTGTTTCCTAATATTTATAAATAGTACCTGTTTATAAATCTGAGATAATTCCAAACCCATCTTTTTCTTTCTAGCTTTTTTAATAAGTTATCTGCCAGACAAGAGAGAGTGAAAGCAGCAAAATGCAAAAGTACTTTGATCCACAGACTAGATTCTCCTAAATTCCAGGACTGTGTCAATTCTGTTTTACATTGTTACCCACCTGCATACCAAAAAAATATGCATGCATAGTTCAGTTAACTGCTTGTTACTAATATCTACTTCTGGTATTAGAAGACACAATTATTTGTTTACAATTGCATAAATTGTGCTTCTGCAAGTTTTAAAGTTCAATTGTTTGTGCCGAATCTGATACTAGTTGTAAGCATGTTATGAGCAAATTCTACTGTTATTTAACAGTATTCATGGGTCACAGTAAAAGTCAGACTGAATAAACTGTGACTACACTATACCAATACAGGGTACAAAGAATAATTTCTGTGTAGTCTTTGTGTTCTTTCACAGATTTAAACAAGAAGTGGCTTATTCTTGTCCACAAGTCTTTGACACGCAGAGAAGTGATCAGAAATTGGTAATCCAAGCAGATTCAAAAATAAATTTAATGTACCACAAAGCTTAGGACCATAGACAGACACTAAATAACATATGTTTGATTGGCAAAAGAGTAATGCATGAAAACGTCAATGACTACCGTAACAGAAAGATATCAAAAGACCTCTCATAAAACCCAAAGAATTCTAGTCAACCGTACAGTGTTAGTGGCCCCAAAGTTAGTATCCACCCATGGATAAAACATGACTGAAAATTGAAGGTAGTGTTGCGACCACATGTAGTAAGCGTTGCTTCACGCAGTGGAGAATGACAAAACAGAGGCACGCCGGCGACCGAGGCATTGCAAAGTAGGCAGGCACAGATAGCTTTGCTGACAGCAGCAGTCTACCAGCTGGC
Source organism: Schistocerca piceifrons (assembly GCF_021461385.2). NCBI lineage: Eukaryota > Metazoa > Arthropoda > Insecta > Orthoptera > Acrididae > Schistocerca > Schistocerca piceifrons. Next base: position 387,418,482 of record NC_060145.1, read on the forward strand.
TGATGCAAGGACGCACACAGACTGAGCGCCGAGCGAATCCTAGAGAGTGCTGAGTAAGGGGAAGTGAGGCCAGCACGCTAAGTTACGCTGCAATATATAATAACAAAAAGCTACCACTGAGGGTAAAAAACGTCCTCCTGGCAGATATAAATAGTGCAGCGCAGGCAGCAGATCCAGTGTTCACACTTGCTACTGACCAAGAGGTTACACACATTCTAGCCCAACCATCGTGTGACGACATTCGACATGCTAGCACAGCCGAAGTCTTCTGGGCTATAATGCATTCCGTTGCTAGGAAAGCCCTTGGTCATGATGGCATTCAAAACTGTGTCCTCCAGGAGTTCACAGATAAAGCAACTGAGTACCTAACACACATTACGAATGCCATACTAAAACACCAACACTTCCCCACCTTTTGGAAGATGGCCAAGGTCCTGATGTTCAGGAAGCCGGGGAAAGACCACAGCCTCCCACAAAATTACCGACCCATCAGCCTTCTGAGCTCGCTCAGTAAGATTGTTGAGAAGGTGATTCTCAAACTCATCACTAGGCACTGCATAACAAATGACATCCTGAGACCAGAGCAATTCGGCTTCAGGAATCACCACTCCACAACACAACAACTCTTACAGGTCGTTGAACATATAACACATGGCTTCAACATAAACAAAGCTACAGGGGCAGTGTTCCTGGACATCGAAAAGGCTTTCGACTGTCTGTGGCACAACAGCCTCATTTGCAAACTCAGTGACGCAGGATTCCCCGATGGGCTGGTGCGTCTAATACACTCATACCTCACAGACAGGAGTTTCAACACTGACAAGCAGGGAAAACAATTAACACAACACGGTATACACGCGGGAGTACCCCAGGGAAGCATCCTAGGGCCCCTACTGTTTAACCTCTACATAAACGATCTCCCAACCACACACAACACAACGAGGGCAATCTATGCGAATGACACAGCCATCCTCGTGCAAGATTTGAAACCATCAAACATTACGTCACACTTACAGACTGCACTCAGAGTGGCTGAGCCTTGGTTGGAGAAATGGCATGTTAGAGTAAACGTCGACAAGTGCGCAGCTGTTCTGTTCACTAGAAGACCGAAGCAACTGTGCAAACACCGATATTGCAGACCAATAACTCTACATCCACGCCCAATACGTTTCCATTAGAAAGTCAAATACCTCGGTGTCTGGCTGGACCAGAAATTACTCTGGGGGGACCACATACAACACATGACCAACTGAGCTAACGTGAGGCTCAAACAGCTCTACCCTATGCTCAACAGGCGTAGCACACTGAACAGAAGGGTGTCGAGGTCCATGTACATGACACTTATTTGACCCCTGATGATGTATGCAGCTCCTGTCTGGGGACACACTGCACCTACACGCCTGCGCCGTCTGCAGCTCATAAAAAACAAAGTACTCAAAATCATAAGCAATGCTCCACGATACACACACATCGCGGACCTTCACTGGGAATACCGACTTGAGACTCTCAAGGAGGTAATCCACAAACTCACCACAAGACTGTACAGAAACTCCAGATATTCACAGAACCCGTTTATTCTGAATCTGGGGAACTACAACCACAACCATAGATGGAAACATAAAAGACCAAAAGACATACTTGTAAAGACCTAACATCTAAGGCAAAGCAAACGCAAACACAACGGGGCAGGTGAGCCCCTGTTAATCAGACGCCATTACTGGATATCCAGCTGGAATACACTGCCGAATAACTGGCACCATGCAGGGAAGCAGTACCGTACACTGCATGCAGACAAGCTCCATACATCCCCCACACAGTGAGATGATCTATGGCCGATCTCCCACTACTGTATAATGATCTTGATTGTTCCAGGAATGTAGCGGCTGCAGCAACTGGGATACATCACCATCGCTTGATGCATGATACCCATACTAACAAATCCAACCTTGCATGAACTATCGCAGCTAGTAAGCCACTACTGCTCTTACTACCCATCCCACTGTCGCAGATGTTTTTTCCCACGGCACGAGCCTTGGCACTTCTTTCCCTCTGCTCTTCAAATTGCTACCCTCACTCGCATTTTGTCCACTATCTATCACCTGATGGACCGTGTTAATGCGTAGCCTTACCTAGACGCACGGATAACATCACAGCCCAACATCCTGTGATCCATTTACTAGATAACTAACATGTTGACGGAGGTGACAGTAGAACTTTTGGTTTGGTCACCACGTTGGTGCGGGCATGGAGGGCCCCATCTCTCTTCAGGCAGCAACAGACAGAAGCCATTAGGAAGCAGTTTGGATCTGAGAACGGACGTGGTCCATGTCCAAATGTTCAGTCTTCATAGGTGACGATTCCGGAAGTCTGTTCCAGTTCACAGGAGTCATCTGTTCGCAGCCAGATGTCAACTTCAGCTCTGGAGGTTGGCCCGAGTTCAGTCAGCACCATGGCTGACTAACTACAGTGAGAACTTCCAGCAGGACTGGCTGCAGTGCGGTTGGTCTTGGTCACAGGCGCCACCAGGTACTGACGCCCAGACTTCATGGCAACCCGTCCCCACGGCATGTGGTCCGTCCATGACGGGACCTTGCGGACATCACGACTAACGTCTTTCCAGCCGCTGGTGCAGCAGGCGTCGGCAGCTGGCCTCATGGTGATGCAGCTCCGTGGGCGTGGCCGTACTGGGGGTGCCGAGAAGCGACAAGTTCATCTCAACCACAGGGCATCCTGGCTTCAGCGGAGCACTGGTGGCCTGAGGCTCCCGAGTGCGATCAGCAGCGTGCATTGCGCGCATTGTCGGAGAATCTACACAGCAGCAGCTATGTGGAGGGATCCGCAGGGCTGGGCAGCGACGACGAGGGAGAAATTGTAAAGAAAGTTCAATAAATAATTGTAAAACTCCATGCCATCTCAGTCTTTGGTGCAGCCACTGTGTCTGCTGCTAACAAGTGGTGCAGAAGACGTAAAAGTAGCAGGACAAAAGCAGACTACAAAGGAGGATCCAGGAGTACTACCAGAGTTTAATTCCCACACTACAGAGATGAGTGATATGGATGTTAGTGTCAGTAGTGTTGAAAAACACCTAAAATCACTGATACTGAACTAAGTCTCAGTGCCCAGAATTTGTGGCTGAGTTATGCAACCTTTTACCAGAGTAAACTGTGGATCCCTTGAACAAAAAACTATGCACTGTAGGTGAAAGAAACCACAAGTCATACTCATGTACAGGAAGAATAGTAGAAGTGATCCACAAAACAACTGTCCATTATTATTGAAATCCATCTATTGTAGAATCTTGGAATATATTCTGAGCTCAAATGTAATGAGGCATCTGTGTGCCAACCAGCATGGATTCCAAAATTGTCAGTCATATTAAATTTAACATGTGTTTTTTCTCATGGCATCACAAAGCTGTGAATCGGGCAATCATGTAGGTGCAGTATTTCTTGACTTCCAAAAAGTATTTGACTCTGGACCACTCTATAATTTATTGATGACAGTATGAGTATATGGAGTATCAAACAACATTTGTGTCTGAGTTGAAGATTTCTTAATCAGGAGGAGAAGGCATGTTACCTTGGATGGAGAGTCATGAAAGATATGAAACTAACTTCAGGAATGAGCCACAAAAAACAAGAAATGAAAAACTGGGACTTGCCCACAGATTCTAAAGTAAATTTAGAGTACATCTTATCACCCAATTAAATTATGTAATTATCTACATTCAGGGATAGCATGACAGGTAATAATTCCCACTGTCTGCAGCTCGTGGTTGTGTGGTAGCGTTCTCGCTTCCTGCGCCCGGGTTCCCGGGTTCGATTCCCAGCGGGGTCAGGGATTTTCTCTGCCTCGTGATGACTGGGTGTTGTGTGCTGTCCTTAGGTTAGTTAGGTTTAAGTAGTTCTAAGTTTGAGGGGACTGATGACCATAGATGTTAAGTCCCATAGTGGTCAGAGCCATTTGAACCATTTTAGCCATAATTTCCACTGTACATAGGTGTTCACTCCTGGAGTAAGAAGTGGCAGTTGTCAGTGTCCTAATACAGGTGCTAAGCCTTCAGCATCTGCATCTACAACTACAACTGTGTCTACAGATACATAGTTACTCTGCAAATTCACAATTAAGTGCCTGGCAGAGGGTTCATAGAATCACCTTTAAGCTACTTCCCTACCAGTCCACTCTCAAACAGCATGTAGGAAAAACAAACACTTAAGTCTTTCTGTACAAGCTATGATTTCTCTTATTTTATTATGATGATCATTTCTCCCATTGTAGGTGAGTGCTAGCAAAATATTTTTCACACTTTGAGGAGAAATGCGGTGATTGAAGTTTCATGAGAAGATCCTACCACAATGAAAAATGCCTTTGTTTTAATGACTGCCACCCCAATTTGTGTATCATATCTGTGGCACTCTCTCCCCTATTTCATGATAATACAAAACAAGTTGCCCTTCTCTGAACTTTTTTGATGTCCTTCACCAGTCCTATCTGATGTATATCCCACAATACACAGCAATACTATAGAAGAGGGTGGTCAAGCATGGTGCAGTCAGTCTTTTTAGTAAACCTGTTACATTTTTGAAGTGTTCTACCAATACATCACAGTTTTTGGTTTGCTTTCCCCACAACACTATCTATGTGATCATTCCAATTTAAGTTATTCATAATTATAATCCCTATGTATTTAGTTGAAATTACAGCTGTTAGATTTGAGCCATTTTTGTGCAATCAAAATGTAGTGGGTTCCTTTTGGTACTCAAATGGATAACTTCACACTATTCAAGATTTAGAGTCAATTGTCAGTTTTTTGTATCATACAGATATCTTTTCTGACTTATCTTGCAATTTGTTTTGATCATCTGATGACATTAAATGATTGTAAGTGACATATTCTGCAAACAATCTAAAAGGACTACTCATTTTGTTTCCTAACAAGTTTATGTTGATCAGGAACAACAGAGAGCCTGTAATACTTCCTTGGGGAATGCCAGATATTACTTCTGTTTTACTTGATGACTTTTCTTCAGTTATTACAAACTGTGACCCTTCCGATAGCAAATCATGAATCCAGTCACTTAGAAGTCACTTGTGAGGGACAGTGTCAAAAGTCATCTGGAAATCTAAAAATATGGAATCAATTTGATGTCTCCTGTCTATAGCACTCATTACTTTGTGAGTGTAAGGAGCTAATTGTGTTTCACAAGAATGATATTTTCTGAATCCATGTTGGCTATTTGTCAATAAATCATTTTCTTTGAGGTGATTTATAATGTCTGAACACAGTACATATTTTAAAATCCTACTGCAAATTGACGTTAGCGATATAGGTTTGTTATTCAGTGGGCAGTGGCTCTCTTGTCCATTGAATAAGATTTTTGTTTATGGGTTTTAAATACAAACAAAGTAAAGCAGATTATCATTAACTGTTGTTTGCTGACCGTACACCCTTTGTACGCAATCTGTCATCATGACATGTCTACATTATTTGTTCATAAGCTAGAGACAAATATGAAAATATTTATATGAGGGCTATACTGAAAGTCATGAGCAACCCATTGCAATGACTGCAGGATTGTAATGTACAGACTTCACACCAGATGCTGCTGTACTGTGATATCATTAGCATCTATCACATGACCACAGGCAGTACTTCCAAAATGACTGACATCAATGTTTCATTCTGACAGAGTGCTGTCATTGAATTCCTCGATAGATGGAAAATATACTGCTGAAATTGGCTTCATACTTCAACACACCTATGGAGATTTCTGCATGTGGACCAGCTGCGATGGGAAATGAGTCAAAGATTTCAAAGATGGAAACATGAATACCCAGCATAAGCCTCACAGCAGTAGCCTTTGAACTGCCTCTGTGGAACGCAAGGAATGATTTTTTGAAATATGGATGAACTACAAATGCTGCCCACTAAGTATGGGAAATTTCAAAGCTCTGATATTTATCCCTTGGAAGATCATCCTGCTACAGGATAATGCACATATCGCCACGGAGACTATCAGGACATTAGGGTGTACATCGTACATCCTCCCTACAGTACACTCTGACTATCATCTTTTTGTTTCTGTTAATGACAAAACGCAAGGTTAATGGTTCAAGATGATGGAGGAGGATTGACAGGTAGTGCATCATTGCCTTTGGGAAGCTGGAATGGCATTCTATCATAATGTATTTTCAGACTTTCACAACGATTGGAAAAATGTGTGCAAAGAAATAGGGCTTATGTTGAAAAATGGTAGAAAGTATGTAGGTTATGATGATGTACCAGTAGTTATATTGTCTAAAAAATGAAGATTAAAAATATCAAAAATTGTTGCTCATTATTTTCAGTATGGTCATTGTCGAGGGCACAATATGTGTAGAGCTCACATAATACTGGGTACATAAAGCTAGCTTAGACAATGAAATGACATGCTAATGGGAAATAGAGGGTTTGTATTCATCATAATAACTAAGAAACTCAAATCCACCGTGAGAGAAAATGAGGCTGAATGCAAGACCATTTGTGAGATAGCCAGCAAAAGGGGGGGCATGAACATACAACAAGATCCTTCTATAGACTATGAGGGTCACCACTGAATCCAGCTGAAAACTTTACCTCATTAATAAATTTCTTATTGAAACACAGTTGCATAATTCAACAATTGATTGGGGTGGCTACGGTTTTGTTAGCATTGGGCATAACAAGATACCCTATGAAGCAATACTAAATGTCCCCTCCAAAAAATAACAGGCAGTTTGGAAGCCCTCTCACATCAGAAATGTATTAGATATAATAGCAACAAATAGATCTGATCATTTCAGGATTATCACAGTATCAGTGACAACAAAACAGACAACTAAGAGAAGTACAGAGATTTACTTGGCACTAAAGTGGATAAAGAAGTAATAATATCACACCTCAAGGAGGAGCATAAAATGTTTAGCTGTGAGCAAATAATTGACCAAGTGCTGGTTAGACATGAGCCTAGGAGAACTGTTCATGATGAGGGGGGCCCTTCATGGTATTCATTCTCTGTAATAAAGTAACTTCTAAAGAAACAACTACAGCAAAAGAGGAGTAAAACAAATCTTAGGACCATAGGTACAGATATGCTAAATGATACATGTTTGGCTGGCAAAAGAGTAATACATGAAACCTTCAATGATTACCATAGCAGAATTGTATCAAAAGTCCTCTCATAAAACCCAAAGAATTCCAATCAAATGTACAGTGTCATTAGTGGTCTCAAAACTGGTATCCAGTCATGGATAAAGCAGGAATGGAAATTGAAGGTAGTGAAATAAAAGCAGACTACAAAGGTGGATCCATGATTACTAGCCCAATTTAATTCTCACAACACTGCTAAGCAAGATGATATGGATGTTAATGTCAGTGGTATTGAGAAACAACTAAAATCACTGAACCTAAACAAGGTCTCAGTGCCCAATGGAACCTCTATCAGATACCATTCAGAATTTGTGGCTGAGTTGTGCAATATTTTACCATAGTAAACTGTGGATCTCTTGTACAAAAAACGATGCCCAGTAGTTGGAAGAAACCCAAGCCACACTCATACAGGAAGGGTAGTACAAGAGATCCACAAAACGGCTGTCCATTATTACTGAAATCTAACTGTTGTAGACTCTTGGAACATATTCTGAACTCAAATGTAATGAGGTATTAGTATGGATTCCAAAATGGTTGGATGTGTTAAACTTAACTCAAGCTCTTCTCTCAAGACGTAATGAAAGCCATGGTGAAGAAACCAGCTGGCCGCAGGCACTGGAGTGTAACTGGTGTATTGCTTAGCAATCAACTATCTTTGAACTCATACTATCTCTGAAGCCCCCTGTTTCATCTTTGTCTTCTCTCATCCTTACAACAGGTGGGCCCCCCACATCCCTGGTTCTGTATGAGTTTCCCCTCACTTTCAACCTATCCTTTATCCTACATGATGAGGAAACACACTAGTTCTGAAAGCTATGTATAGTTTTTCCAGTTTTTCTTTCAGGAAGTACTTGAAACTTCACCATTTCTTTGGCCAGCAGTCACCCTGCTCCTGTAATTTTACAAAAAGTCAAGTGTCTTCCAAATAATAATGTATTATCTTTAAGAGTGTTGTTGCCTCCATATTGGTCCAAGTGATGTATTGTCACTAAAAGAAACACCCCTCTCCATATTCAAGGTTGTTAATGTACACCTGTGTGATGGTGCTTGACTTGGAGGTACACCAGTTCAAATCCTGGTGGTGGATGAAATTTTCACTGCCAGTATTTGGCCAGCAAAGGGAGTGGTGGAAAGTTTCTGATCACCAGTCTTTTTGCCTCTGTCCTGGGTTAAACTCCAAACCTGTTTGCAGTCTCTGATGAAGTAAGAGGATGTTACACTGCTGATGGCAATCTCTGTGTCAGTGGTCTCGTTGATGTTGTTTGAGATGAGTAGGCTATGGGCTGACACCAGATTTTACCCATTCTCATCATACAACACAAATGTAACGCTACACTATACATACATCTATTACACTCACCTCAATTCCACAAGTCAAGGGAACAATGTGCACCGAGGGAGAACACGCTTTGTGGCAGGTGACTGAACCCAAAGCAATATTCCAGCCAACAATACCACACAATATTTATATTTACATTAAAAGAAACTAAGCAACATTTCAGGTGGAAAAATAGCATACAGAAAAGCTTCTGACAAGACCATCAAAGCCAATGATGAGTTTTCATTGGATGAAGTTTTTTGTTTATCTTACTTGAACTTGTTTACTTGAGCTTCTTTAAGTATGTGATGTTAACATATCATTTCCAAGGACACTGAATTTCACAAGCAAATATGTTCTGCTCTTCCATGGTGAACATCTGGAATCTTTTCTAGAGTTTGGCTTCAATTCATACTTTAAGGAAACAGAAAAATATGAGTACATACATATGAAAAAACATAATTCAGTATAAAGTCATTTTCATTTGAACACTTTGAAAGACAATGTAAAGCTGCAGTTTACTTTTACACACCAATTTTCCTTGTTCACATTTTAGACAGTATTCTGGATTAATGGTAATTGGTACATCACAATTCTAGAGTGATCAGTTATGAGAAATGTACAATCTTCACACATATCAACAGTTTTCTGAATATAATCCAGTCTTTTTATTTGGTGAAAATCTGTTTTTCAATAGAAGAGTACTCAGTTAAGTATGCAGCCCATAGATTCCTCATTAAAATAGGAGATAATACAAAATATTGATGTAATATGTAATTTTATAACATTAACTGAATTTTCCATCAGTGCTGTAATATTGTTGCCAGTAACATTTAACTGTTAAATATATGCATATGAAACACAAAAGGACTCTTTTTTTTGAAAAATTCTGCATGAGTATTGATTTACAAATCTTTGTAGGACATGACAATGTCTAGAAGTTCTTTGCAGAAGGGGACAATACAAATTACACTTAACTCCCTTCTTGTGCTGCTTGAATTCCTAGTTACATGGTGATGATTTGAAATTTAACTATCAGTCATAGAGGATACAATTCCTATGTTCCATTTTCATGATTTACAATTCAGTTATTGAATGCAGTGGGTAGAACCTTTATTCAATGGTTATCATATGAGTCTCTTAACATTGAAACTACCTTTTTTCCCCATCCAGGTATGTTACCAATTACATTGGCTGGTTATTGGTACTAACAAAGAGAGGAAATCATCCCACATCATTTACAAAAGTCACAATGAGATTTTCACTCTGCAGTGGAGTGTGTGCTGATATGAAACTTCCTGGCAGATTAAAACTGTGTGCCGGACCGAGACTCGAACTCGGGACCTTTGCCTTTCATCGGCAAGTGCTCTGTGGTAGAGCACTTGCCCGCAAAAGGCAAAGGTCCCGAGTTTGAGTCTCGGTCCAGCACACTGTTTTAAACTGCCTGGAAGCTTCAAAAGTCACAATATGCCAAGATCACTTGGTTCTAACAAAATATGTGATGTGAGACATGCTGATAGCTACCACTTATAAAGTAATTTCCTTGCCCTGTACAAAAGACCTACATTGTATAACTGGACAATACAGCCATCAAAATCTATAGATACTGAACACTATCATGAACATGAAGACGTGATCAACTTTACAAACTTTTGTGTCCTAGCTAAAACCTAGAATGTGTCAGAGCCTGACATATGAAACTGTAGAGCTGATGAAACATTCCAGTAATTTTAATTGAGAAGGGGGATTGCAGATACAGTCTGTACATAATGATTGAAATATCATTGTACAAGGTGTGTTCAAATTCTGTCTCTGATTTTTTTATCATAACTGGAAGCAGACAGTCATCATTAGTGTGGCTCAGCATATGTGAGCACTCTTTGTGTATGACTGACAAGGATGGTAGCTCTGCATGTCACACTGAACAGTAGCAACTGTGGTGAGAGAGGGAAGTGTTCTTGATACTAGAAATGGTGACTTTTCATTACAAGAACAGTGAGTAATTGTTCACTTTCTCTATCAACTTCACCCACAGACATTCACTGCCAGTTAAGTGAGATGTGTGGTAATGGTTACACGAATGTGAAGCGTATGAGTTTGTGGGTGTGATACTTCAAAGAAAGCTGAACATCTTGCAATGAAAAACAAAAAAAAACCTCGGCCTGTCAACCAGCCAATCTGACAATGTGATCATGCAAGTGAAGGAAAGTCCTGGAGGATTGCCAATTAAATGTGAAAGATATTCCTCTGGAGTTGTAATTTCTGTGGAATCTGTGCACACAATACTGCATGATGACTTGAAAATGTGGAAGGTGTCCTCCAGGTGGGTGCTGTGAACACTGATGGATGACCTCAAGAGTGCATGTGGGGCAATTTGCCAAGTGATGCTGACACATGGCGAGAATGGGACTTTCTTTTCAACAATTATATATGCCATTTCTCAATCCTGAAATGAAGTGCCAGACAGCTTAGTGGACGTGCACAAGCTGACTACAATGAAGAAAATTTCAGGTGAAGGCCAGTGCTGAAAAGAATGATGGTGACTATGCTTTGGAACAGCTAAGGTACAGTCCTTACTCATTGTGTTCCAAAGGACAGTTTGGTTACAATTGTGATCTATAATGATGTTCTGAAGAACCATCTGCTTCCAGTATTGTGAGAAAAATGGCTGGAAAAGGCTGCACAACATACATGTGCTCTTTCACCAAAACAATATTCAAAAACATTTGATGAACATGACACAGGAATTTCTTACAGCAAACTATTTTGAACTGATTTTTTATGCTCCTTACTCACCTGACCTGTCTCCTAGCATTTTTTTTTTTCTTTTTCAGACAGTGAAAAGCACGCTCCATGGTCACACATCCTCCACTTGTGCCACTTTTGCATAAGTGATTTTCCAGTGATCTGAAACCCCAATGAGGTGTGTGCAGTGACTGTGGAACCATGGCATCAAGGTTGGGAAAAGTGTATATGGCAGCAGGGAGATTAGGTTGAGAAATGACAGAAGTTTCAGACTTTGTGTGTGAGCATTTTGTGAAAAAGGAAATTGGTGACCTTAGAAGCAAAATGTAACTAACATAAATCAGGTGCTTGAAAGTCTCTTACACCCTTTGAAATAGTACTTCTGGTGTGTCATACCCAGCATTACAGTGCATATAGCTCTTTTAGTAGACCTACTGTGGCCATATGTCTTTCTCCACCCATGCCCCTCCCCCTCATCCCCATCTTTATCTTTCCTTTTGCAGCATGGGAGATTGATTGACACAGTTCCACTGTGGATCATTCATAAAATAAGAGAAAGCCAATGTAGGAAATCAAAATGTCATAATAAACATACAGTTGAATCTTTTCCACTGAAATCACACAGTTTCACTGTGAATCATTCATCAAATGAGAGAGAGCCAATGTAAGAAATCAAAATGTCATCATAAACATACAGTTGAGTCTTTTCCACTGAAATACTACAATACCTATCTCCTGCCACTCAGAGTATCATCTACATTTATTACACTACAGTTGAGTTGGTTTAAGAAGATCACTGACAGGTAGCACCACTGTCCTCAGCTCTCAGTTGACCAGCGCTAACAGCTGCAGGCGAAATCAATAGCCATCTACAGAGCTGTGACAGCACTGAGATTTTGCCACAGAGATGTTTACAAAATTAGTTTATGTGACTGGTTGTGGTAGGCATGTGAAGCTGCCGTGCCCAGCCCACTGCAACTGTCAGGAAACTTCTTAAGCCGATTGTCTACAGTAACCTTTTAAATAGTGCATTATATGTGCTTTTAAGGTAAAGTTGCGAGATTTCCATCCAATGCGTGGGATGTAGTTCCATATAGCAGAGCAGTGCAGCCCTGAGAGGAAGACTGCAACACTGGGATCCAAATATTGGGAAAAGATTTCATGACACCACGCAAAATCTCTGAATGTCTTACAGTTATTGGCTTCTGAGTTGTGGATGTATAAAGAGCGCTCAAATGAAAACCAAACACCTGCCACAAGCACTAAAACATTTATCCCATTGGGTGACGAGATGATCAATTTAGTTTCACAGAATGTGGTCGGCTGCTGACGGATCCACAGGCACTCCTTCGTACAACTGAAACCAACATCCACGCATGTCTTTCTTCAGGTCATCAATGATGTGAAAATCTCATGGTGAAAGATCCGGGTGTATGGAGGATGTTGCAGTGCTTCCCAACCAAATCACTGAAACATAGTGTTCATCCAATTGGAAATATGATGGTGGGCATTCTTGTGCAACAGGATGATTCTGTCCTGCAGCATTCCGACATCCCAAGGGCAAATGGAAAACCCAGCAGTGGAAACATCCCACATCTCCTCCACCAAAGGAATCCAAAGCTGTTCACACAAGCTCCACTGAGGTCAGGGTGACTTCCTTCTTTGACTGCAGGGGCCTGCTGCTCATTCAGTTTCTTGAACATGGAACCACAATCAATACACAGTGGTATTACACAAAATGTGACATGTCGTAAAGTTAAAACATCCAGGGGTGATGTCGGATGGAATAGTCCTCCAGCACGATAATGCCCACTCCCACACTATTAACTGGACAAAGGCCATGCTTCAGTGATTTGGTTGGGAAGCTTTGCAGATTCCTCCATACAGATCAGACTTTTCACCATGTGATTTTCACTTCTTTGGCTGCGCGAAGAAAGACATACATGGACGTCAGTTGCAGTCGGACAAGGTGACTGCATTCTGCAGTGGAGTAAATGTCTTAAAGTGTGTGGTGATTACTTTTGACTGGAACCACCCTGTGGTGCCAATGTGGTGGGTGTTCGGTTTTCAGTTTACAACCCCTTCTTTAGCGTAGTTCAGTCAGGATGTCAAATATCAATAGTTCTGAATTCTCAGTCTGGGGCAACTAGATAACAAACGAGATAAGTGCTAGTCCCCCCCCCCCCCCCCCCCCAGTTTTTGTAAACACCTTGCCTGTGTGACAATAAGTCAACTCAGTCGTCATCCTCATCATCATCTTTGATGATGCCGAGGCGACGAGCAACGGCCTTGACGTTGCCGATGACCTCCTCCTGGACGAGGTTGAAGCTCATGGCGAGAAGTGCGATGCCGAACAGCAGGTACAGGGAGCACAGTGCGATCCCAATCTCGGCGTTCTCGTCCTGGCGCATGCGCCGAGCGGGCACGAAGTCCCCGAAGCCAATGGTGGTGAGCGTGATGAAGCAGAAGTAGGCCGAGTCGAGGAACTGCCAGCCTTCCCACTGGTGGAAGAGGTAGGCGCCGCAGAAGATGTACGTCACCACCAGGAACATGCACAGCCAGATGGGCACAGGGCGCGTACCTGTGGGAAGAGAGATAAGAGAGGCCAATTATCGAGAACTCGATAATACATACTGTATTCCTAACATAGAGTGACGAAATAATGGAAACACGCAAATAACCAAGATAACGGGAGGGGTGGACAGTTTTACGTGGCAATCAGTACATTCCACTGAATGTTTGTAGAACCTGGTGGTAGATAGCGTCATGTTATTGTGCTTTGTGCTGTTATGCGCAAAAAAAAAAAAAAAAAAAAAAAAGACTGCGTTTAGGACCAGGTTATGTTGTGTTTACTTCGTCTTTGTGCCTGCAGATTGTTTTCTGTCTAAACAGAAATAGATTAATCTAGTGCAGCATTCGTTTATCGATACGTACAATTACAAGTACTCCAACAGCGACTGAGCACCACTGCTACATGGCGGCAACAGACAGCGCGGGCTGGGGCAGTGCTGAAAGGTGCTGGAATACTGGCTATGTTCTTATTTTAGAGCCCCTGCTAATACATATCAGTAAAACAAATATCGCACCTGACTAATTTGGGACCGTACTATTGAATGGACACGTAAAATCCCGCTTTAAAAATGATTATGTTTGTAATGGGAAACAGATGGACGCTTTTCGTCCACGCTGGGCGTAGAATGAAAGATGCGATGAGCATTACTTGTTTGCGCTGAATCTAGCTACACACTGCAGAAACGAAATTACAAATATCTGCCGCAATATCAGAGGATGACTCTTAGGAGAAACACTCTGTGTATATGAAAAAAAAAACCTTAATCGTATAACTGTACAGATAGTTGTCTAGAGCACATGTGCAAAATTTTTAAGAAAAAATTCGATATATGTTGATGTGGTACCATATTTCCCACCTTCTGTGAGCGCTATGACTGGTTCGGGTTACACGAGGTATATTAATAAATTGGTTTCATTTTTTTCGGCGGAATATGCCTCTATTTAAGAAGAAGTCAGAAAGAGACAGCCGAGAGTAATGAACTGACAAGATCATGAAATTAGTCACCTGGTGTGTTTTAGACCACAGTCAGCAGAATGATACAGTGTACAAAGAACTGCGCTACGTAGGGTAATACATAGCATAAGTGGATATGGGACGTCAGCTAGGAAACTTCAAAGTTTAAGGAATGACACGAAAATAAACTCGAAAGACGTATGAAAGATTTGGATATGCATCTCATAGAGAATTTTTGAAGCTTGTCTGTGATCATATTGAAATGTTGGAATTATTACCCACATTTAATAGAGAAAAGTAATTTGTTTCGCATTTATAAAAAGATATCTAAGAGATCTACATCTGCACAGATAGCCTGCAAACCAATGTGAAGAGCTTGACAGAGAGCGCTTCCTATAGCACCAGTTATTAGCGTTTCTTCCCCTTCCTTTCACATAGACAGCACGGGAAGAATGATTCTTTAAAAGTCTCTGTGCCTGATTAGTTAGCCTAATCTTGTCCTTGCGAGCCCTACAGGAGCGACACGTAAGAGTTTGTGGTATATTTCTTGAGGCTCATTTAAAGTTGGTTCTTGAAACTGTGTGAGTAGGTCTTCTACGGATAGTTTGTGTCTATCTTCCAGAGTCTGCGAGTTCACTTTGTTTAGCATCTCCGTGAAATTCTCCCACAGATCAAACAAACCTGTGACCATTCGTTACTTCCTTCCTTGTAGACACTTGTCAGCCAGAACGTGATGACCACGTATCTAATAGCTGCTTTGGCAATAACAGCGGAGATGCATCGTGGCATGGAAGCAATGAAGCCTTGGTAACTCGCTGAAGGAAGTTGGTTCCACATTTGCACACACAAATCATCTAATTCCTGTAAATTCCGGGGAGGGGGGTGATGAGCTCTGACGCTATGTTCAATCACATCCCAGATGTTCGATCGGTTTCAGATCTGGCGAGTTGGGGGGGCCAGTACATCAACTGGAACTCGTCATTGTGTTCCTCGAACCACTCCAGCACACTCCTGTCCTTGTGAAATGGTGCACTATCTTTTTGAAAAATGCCACAGCCGTCGGGGAACATGATCGTCATGAAGGGGTGCACGGGGGCTGAAACCAGTTTACGATACTCCTTGGCCGTCATGGTGCCTTGCACGAGCTCAACCGGAGTCATATAATGGCCACGTGAATGTTCCTCAGAGCATAATGGAACCGCAGCCATCTTGTCTCTGTCCCACAGTACAGACGACAGTTTCGAGCCCTCTGAAGAAGGTATCGGCATTCATCAGACAATGTAACGCTCTATCACTCCGCCAAGGTCCAGTGCCGATGGTCACGAGCCCATTTCAGTTGCAGTTGCCCATGTCGTGGTGTTAACATTGGCATATGCGTGGTTCATCGGCTGCGGAGGCCCATCATTAGTATTCGGTGCACTGTGTGCTTAGACGCACTTATACTCGATCCAGCATTAAAGTCTAATGTTAGTTCTGCCACAGTTCGCCGCCTGTCCTGTTTTACTAGTCTGCCCAGCCTACGACGTCCGACATCTGTAAAGACGGGTGACCGCCCAATCCCTCAAAAAATGGTTCAAATGGCTCTGAGCACTATAGGACTTAACATCTATGGTCATCAGTCCCCTAGAACTTAGAACTACTTAAACCTAACTAACCTAAGGACAGCACACAACACCCAGCCATCACGAGGCAGAGAAAATCCCTGACCCCGCCGGGAATCGAACCCGGGAACCCGGGCGTGGGAAGCGAGAACGCTACCGCACGACCACGACCCAATCCCTCGACGTCTGGACATGGCATCACCTTGGCTTCGTCAAGTGTTGAAGACGCTCACCACAGCCCTCCTCGGACACCCGGTAAGACACGCAGTTTCTGAAATGCTCGCACCGAGTCTGCGGGCCATCACAATCTGCCGTCGGTCAAACTCACAAGGGGAGAGCACGACGTTGGGATCACAGATTTACTTCAAACTGTACACCTATAGTAGGCCAGTAAAACATCATAACGTGCGTTTAGTAAAGTGCACTACTCTGGCAATTCCGAGAAAATCGCAAGACAAGTTTTACGCGTCTATTATGTGACATACACTATGTGATCAAAAGTATCCGGACACCCCCAAAAACATACGTTATTCAAATTGGGTGCATTGTGCTGCCACCTACTGCCAGGTACTCCATAGTAGCGACCTCAGTAGTCATTCGACATCGTGAGAGAGCAGAATGGGGCACTCTGCAGAACTCAGGAACTTCGAACGTGGTCAGTTGATTGGATGTCACTTGTGTCATACGTATGTACGCGAGATTTCCACACTCCTAGACATCCCTAGCACGTACAGCACAAAAGCGTACAGGCTGACCTCGTCTGTTGACTGACAGAGACCACCAACAGTTAACGAGGGTCGTAAAGTGTAATAGGCAGACATCTACCGAGACCATCACACACGAATTCCAAACTGCATCAGGATCCACTGCAAGTACTATCACAGTTAGGCGGGAGGCGAGAAAACTTGGGTCTCATGGTCGTAAACTGTAATAGGCAGACATCTATCGAGACCATTACACACGAATTCCAAACTGCATCCGGATCCACTGCAAGTACTATGACAGTTAGGCGGGAGGCGAGGCACTATCACAGCACAGGCCTACATTGCTGTTTTAAGCACATTCTTGCTTCCCACTGTTGAAGAGCAATTCCGGGATGGCGACTGCATCTTTCAACATGACGGAGCACCTGTTCATAATGCACGGCCTGTGGCGAAGTAGTTACATGACAATAACATCCCTGTAATGGACTGGCCTGCACAGAGTCCTGACCTGAATCCTACAGAACACCTTTGGGATGTTTTGGAACACCGACTTCGTGCCAGGCCTCACCGACCAACATCGATGCCTCTCCTCAGTGCAGCACTCCGTGAAGAATGGGCTGCCATTCCCCAAGAAACCTTCCAGCACCTGAGTGAACGTATGCCTGCGCGAGTGGAAGCTGTCATCAAGGCTAAGGGCAGGCCAACACCATATTGAATTCCAGCATTACCGATGGAGGGCACCACGAACGTGTAAGTCATTTTTAGCCAGGTGTCCGGATACTTTTGATCACATAGTGCATGTATCTGTGCGTAGGTGGCAAACATCAGAGTTCATGGTGATCAAGTGGAGCCGGCATGGTAGCTCTGCGTGTTCGGTCAGAGGGTTAGCCGCCCTCGGTAATGAAAAATAAATAAATAAAAAGCTGAATGAACGGATCAACGTTGAAATTGAACGGGTGTCATGGGACGTCCGCTCCGAACAACTGCAACGAACAATAACGGGAAAATGAGATTTAAAAAATGTGGTTAGCATTCGAGCTTCGTAAGACGAATTCGTGTGAGGCGACGGTTCAGCTCCCACTCAAACTTAATTTTAAATCCATACTATCAGAAGAAAGAGAAATTTTTCAAAATGTCAAGGAGGTGTTGCCTTAGAAACTGCGAACATTCCCTGTAAATGCGAGAAAGCTGCATTCATTCAGTGTAGTAAATGCCGTTTCAATGCATGTTTTTCATGTCTGCGTGACAAATACCATCGTGCAACATGTGCTGTCGAGAACACATCCCGAGTAATTGTACATTACTCTTGGGGTCTGGCACATTGTGACTTACTATGCAACTGAACAACGTCATCCGCGTCAGTATTTTCCAAGCTTGTCCCTCGTCCTTGAAAATTTAATTAAAAATAGTAAATGGAGAAATAACATACGAAATTCACTGCAATTTCGTGAAAATGCACTTGGGTTTTTCATTATGTTACCTCTCAAATGTCATGCTAATTAACTAATGTGAGCAGTGAGAAAAAACATCCACGATCCTCTCGCTAAACGCGAACGCTAACCACGTTCTTTTATCTCAATTTGTTCGTTAATGTTCGTTGCATTTATTCGGGGCGGATATCCCATGACACCCCTGCAGGTTCATCGTTGATCTGTTCACACACACACTTCTTACAGCCGGCACCTTTGCACAGATTCATCAGTTACGTAATAGAAGCGTAACACTTCTCTTTCGATTTTCTCGGAATTGCCAGAGTGGCGCAACTTATTTCTTGCACATTATGTTGTTTTAATGTCCTGCTAAAGATGTGCAAAGTTTGAAGTAAATCCGTGATTCGAACGTCGTGGCCTCCCGTTGTCCCATTCTACTCACGGGCAGCACGCTCACTATCACATGTACTGTTCGGTGTCTTGACTAGTAGTCATTCCTCGCCAGGTGACTCAGCTCTCGCCTGGACGGGTTTAAATCGATAGTAGGTCGGTGGTCATAATGTTCTGGCTGATCAGTGTAAGTTCAATACACCCTGTTAGCCCTATTTGCTACAGGGCTCACACACTTCAGCAATATACTAAATGGGTTGCACGAGTGTTTCGTGGGCAATCTCTTTTGTAGACTGGTTGCTTTCCCTAGTATTCTGGCAATAAACTGAAATCTGCCACCTGCTTTATCTACAACTGAGCTTATGTGACCTTTCCATTTCACATCTCCGCAAATTGTTACACCCAAGTACTCGTATTTGTATGAGTTGACCGATTTCAGCTGTGTCTCATTGAGATTGTGGTCACAGGATACTATGTTTTCGTTTTATGAAGTGTAAAATCATTCATTTCTGAACTTTTAAGGAAAGTTGTGAATTTGCACCCATGATCCTTCTGAATATTTGTGCAGCTTTTTTTCAGACAGTACCTCATCATAGGTCGGATTAACGACGAGAGCCGGTATGCCGGCCAGCCTGGATGTGGTTTTTAGGCGGTTTTCCACATCCTGCTAGGTGGATACCGGGCTGGTCCCCACGTTCTGCCTCAGTTACACGACTCGCAGACATTTGAAAACGTTCGCACTATTCCATGGCTTACACTAGACGCAGACAGCTGGGGTACACTAATTCCGTTCCGGGGGGTACGGGGTGGCGGCAAATCCGGCCACCCACTGCAATTAACACCGCCAAATCAATAGTAACACGGCCGACCGCGCGTAACGCGGGACAAAGGCTCCAAGAAAGAAAGAAGAAAACCTCATTCTAGGTAACTAATATTGGTGTTAAAACTGTCTGAAAAAACTAGAGGACACTGCAAATTATCAGCTTAAGGCATTCTGTAGATTTCAACTGAGAGAGTAACAGATTTACACTCCTGGAAATTGAAATAAGAACACCGTGAATTCATTGTCCCAGGAAGGGGAAACTTTATTGACACATTCCTGGGGTCAGATACATCACATGATCACACTGACAGAACCACAGGCACATAGACACAGGCAACAGAGCATGCACAATGTCGGCACTAGTAAAGTGTATATCCACCTTTCGCAGCAATGCAGGCTGCTATTCTCCCATGGAGACGATCGTAGAGATGCTGGATGTAGTCCTGTGGAACGGCTTGCCATGCCATTTCCACCTGGCGCCTCAGTTGGACCAGCGTTCGTGCTGGACGTGCAGACCGCGTGAGACGACGCTTCATCCAGTCCCAAACATGCTCAATGGGGGACAGATCCGGAGATCTTGCTGGCCAGGGTAGTTGACTTACACCTTCTAGAGCACGTTGGGTGGCACGGGATACATGCGGACGTGCATTGTCCTGTTGGAACAGCAAGTTCCCTTGCCGGTCTAGGAATGGTAGAACGATGGGTTCGATGACGGTTTGGATGTACCGTGCACTATTCAGTGTCCCCTCGACGATCACCAGTGGTGTACGGCCAGTGTAGGAGATCGCTCCCCACACCATGATGCCGGGTGTTGGCCCTGTGTGCCTCGGTCGTATGCAGTCCTGATTGTGGCGCTCACCTGCACGGCGCCAAACACGCATACGACCATCATTGGCACCAAGGCAGAAGCGACTCTCATCGCTGAAGACGACACGTCTCCATTCGTCCCTCCATTCACGCCTGTCGCGACACCACTGGAGGCGGGCTGCACGATGTTGGGGCGTGAGCGGAAGACGGCCTAACGGTGTGCGGGACCGTAGCCCAGCTTCATGGAGACGGTTGCGAATGGTCCTCGCCGATACCCCAGGAGCAACAGTGTCCCTAATTTGCTGGGAAGTGGCGGTGCGGTCCCCTACGGCACTGCGTAGGATCCTACGGTCTTGGCGTGCATCCGTGCGTCGCTGCGGTCCGGTCCCAGGTCGACGGGCACGTGCACCTTCCGCCGACCACTGGTGACAACATCGATGTACTGTGGAGACCTCACGCCCCACGTGTTGGGCAATTGGGCGGTACGTCCACCCGGCCTCCCACATGCCCACTATACGCCCTCGCTCAAAGTCCGTCAACTGCACATACGGTTCACGTCCACGTTGTCGCGGCATGCTACCAGTGTTAAAGACTGCGATGGAGCTCCGTATGCCACGGCAAACTGGCTGACACTGACGGCGGCGGTGCACAAATGCTGCGCAGCTAGCGCCATTCGACGGCCAACACCGCGGTTCCTGGTGTGTCTGCTGTGCCGTGCGTGTGACCATTGCTTGTACAGCCCTCTCGCAGTGTCCGGAGCAAGTATGGTGGGTCTGACACACCGGTGTCAATGTGTTCATTTTCCATTTCCAGGAGTGTACATCCAAGCTTACGAATCCAAAGAAAAAATAAAAGCTGCTCTTTTTGCTGCCATAAAGAATCAGTTTCTACAAATACAGACAGCGTTGTATTTGATGAAAATTTTGAGGAGAACTGATGTGCTAGGTGTGTACGAGGAGAACTGGACGTGCTGGGTGTATACGAGTATGAGGGCTGAGCGCTTGAGTTTTGTACAGGTGTGAATGATTTACGTTAAAATCATTGTAATTTGTGTAAATCTTGGAAACCAAAAGTTATAAAAAAAAATCCTGATCCAGACTATAATCGTTAGCTGTTACCATTTAGGAAAAAATGCTGTTTCATCTAATGAATTCGTGTTTTCTGGGTGGACTGTACTACCAAATCACTGTGTTCCTCGTCCTTAACGTTATTTATATTTGTATGTAATATTTTGATTAAGGTGGCCTCACTGTGGTTCCACC
Source organism: Schistocerca piceifrons (assembly GCF_021461385.2). Taxonomy (NCBI): domain Eukaryota; kingdom Metazoa; phylum Arthropoda; class Insecta; order Orthoptera; family Acrididae; genus Schistocerca; species Schistocerca piceifrons. The sequence continues at coordinate 387,440,256 of NC_060145.1, forward strand.
ACTACCCAAATAAGGCCTAAGGTAGGCCTCATTTAACTCTATTGTACAGCTGTGGTGCACCTGGCTTTCCTCTCAAAGAATTTATTTAGCATTCTTCATTAACTGAAGTATTTGCAAGGTACGTACTACAAGCGTTTAGGTGAATAATCTTGTAATGAATTTATTAAACAAGAAGTCCTGTAAAAAGAAAACCAAACCACAAAACTATTTGAATTGAATATATTTAAAAACAAACGTTACAACATGACAAGTAAACATCTGATGCTGAAACAGGTGATATTCATGTGGTGATTATGATTTGCACAGTGAAATGTTGTGGCACTGATGTAACACTGGGCGACGATAAAGGTGGTTCTGTAAGCTTGCTGTAAGATGATGCTCAGAGGCTTTATGACTAGGTCTCAGTAAACATAAGGATGGAATTGGATCATGACATCGGGAAAGAAAAGTGAAACCTGGAAACAGGTAAGTAGATGATGTTGGGGGGTGGGAAATTAGATGAGTGAATTTGCCAGGAGAGCTTTTGCTTTGAATCGGGAAGTGGATTCGACTGTCTTGCGTCGAAGATTGGGTACAGCAGCATTTGGGAAAGCTGCACGTGAAAGTATGGTACCTATTGTATGTGTACATTGTGTATTGTACCGGGGACCTAGAAACAATGGAGAGGCTTCGTCCCACCGTAGCCCTCAGTGGTTCACAACCTCATAACAGGCCGCAGCAGTCCACACATCTCACAGCCGCCCCACACCGAACCCACGGTTATTGTGCAGTTAGGCCCCCAGTGGACCCCCTCCCCCCCCCCTCCCCCCTCTTCAGGAACGTCTCATACCAGACGAGTGAGAACCCACTGTTTTCGTGGTAGAGTGATTATGGTGTACGCGTACGTGGAGACAATGTTTGGCCAGCATTCGCCGACATAGTGTAACTGAGACGGAACAAGGGGAACCAGACTGCATTCGCCAAGGCAGATGGAAAACCGCCTTGAAAACCATCCACAGGCTGGCTGGCACACGAGATCTCGACACCAATTCGCCGGGCAGATTCGTGCCAGGGTCTGGGACGCCTTCCCGCTCGGGAAGCAGAGCGTTAGACTGCGCGGCTAGCCTGGCGGGCTATGGTACCTAGGTGGGAGAAAGTGAAATGATAGTGGTTCTGGGAGTATGTGGCTGTGGTATTCAGGTGTAATACTGAACAGACGGACGGCAACATATACTTCCTGACGAAAAAAGTGAAGCACCCAGAAGGTGAGGAGGAAACAAATGAAACTTCGGGTTTGGAGGACATGTGACGTTATTTCAGTGATTACAAAATCGAGTCCAATTGATGAAGAACTCGGCAAGATGAGCGACGTTGTACTCCCTCTGAGCTGGATACATGCACTGATCCAGCTGGAAAGGGTATCGTAAGGTCGTTGTATCCTTTCCTGAGGCAAGCTGGTCCACAACTGTTGAAACTAGTCCTTGGTATCGTAGATCATGGCACTGAGCTGAAATTGACGTCCGAACTTGCCCCACACATGTTCTACCACGGACAGATCTGGGGACGTAACTGGCTTTCAGACTACCTCAACATCATGCAGGCTGTTCACTGAGACATGTGCCATACAAGGAAGAGCATTGTCCTACTGAAAAATGCCACTATGATACTAGCTCACGAGAGGTAACACAAGACGACGCAGAATATCTGTGACGTCAGACTCCCCTCAGTCACCACCAGCTGCGTTCTGCGTTCTCCTTACCATGAAGCCAGAAGTAAACCACTGTGCCTCTCCAAAACATTGGAGGGATGAGACCTCTCTCCACGTTGCTCCCATATTCACTGACGATGGTCATCAGGGAGAATGTAGAATCGCGATGCCGCGTGGAAAGTTAGTTTAAGTAGTGTGTAAGTCTAGGGAGCGATGACCTCAGCAGTTTGCTCCCTCAAGAAGTCATACACATTTGAACATTTGAAGAGAACCGCGATTCATCGCCGAAGACAGTGCGACGCCATTCATGAGCAGTAGATGCTTTCTGGTTACGACACCAATCCAAACACAGCCATTTGTTTTGTGTTGTTAAAAGCAGGCTACGTATGTGACAGCAATAACTTAGTTTGGCTGCTGCTAGTCTGCGATCAATGGTGCAGAATGATGCAGGGAGTTCATTACTTGTTCTTGGATGGCATGCGCTGATGTAAAGAGTTATGGTGTGCTTGATGCACAACATGGCGAACCTCCCTTATGGTGGTTAGAAATGGTCCGTCAGAACCTCGATGACAAGTATGGCTGCCCTTACGTTCCCATGCATTCCAGTGTCTGTCAGATGCGAATGTCCAACTAACCTGGATGCTGGACGAGTCGACCAGCTGGCCAAATGGAGGCCCACAATGAGGCTCTTCCAAATTCTGTCAGATGCTGATAACTCTGTCCCACACGAGTAAGTGACATCTCAGTGTCCTTCACAGCCATCATTCGACATCTGACGCTTTTCGTCAGACCTGGTAACAACGCTAAATACGAACAACACTAATGCTCTCTAGTGTCCACTCTGTCACAGTGTGGTACTTCACTTTTTTTGTCAGGTACACTCTTGTTCAGAAAAAAAGAACATCTTGAAAGTCTAGAGATAGGACGTTCATATTCGCAGGACATTTACTATGTTCTGCAGAAATAATTGGCATTTTAACCACGTCGGCCCTCGGGTTCAAGGTCAACATCGATATTACGGCGCAACAGCACCTACCACTAAAATGTGCCTGCAGCTCTCGTTGTCTCTAGATACCGAAGGTAATGGATTAGTGTGACTTGAGCAGAGGTGCAGAGTGCCTCGCAAACATAAGAGCGAAAAGTACCGACAAATCAGTGAGTTTGAAAGAGGGCGCATTGTTGGCATGAGAGATTGTGATGTATCCATATGGGGAAATTGCTGCTCGGATGGGACGAACTGTTTCGGCAGTGCAACGGGTCAGAGCAGAATGGACCACGGAAGGCCGTAAAACACGACGAGATGGGTCAGGTAGCACCATCCAGGCGACACCCCGAGCATATCGACACCTCTATCGAATGCCATTGCAGGACAGATTTGTGTCTCCCTCGAGTCTGGCGCAACTGTGGAACAGTTTAACACATCGTACGCTACCAGGGATACCAGTCCATCGCCTTTTATTACAGCACGGGTTAGGTGCGCGTCCTCCACTTCTCCACCTACCTTTGACGAATGTGCAGAAATATGCTAGAGAACAATGGTGTATGGAACGACGTCACCGGGGATAGGAATGGATCAGATAGTGTTTTCAGACGTATCCAGGTTCTGTTTGTTTGTACACTACTGGCCATTAAAATTGCTACACCACGAAGATGACGGGCTACAGACGCGAAATTTAACCGACAGGAAGAAGATGCTGTGATGTGCAAATGATTAACTTGTCAGAGCATTCACACAAGGTTGGCGCCGATGGCGACACCTACAGCGTGCTGACATGAGGAAAGTTTCCAACCAATTTCTCAAACATAAACAGCAGTTGACCGGCGTTGCCTGGTGAAACGTTGTTGATTCCTTGTCCAAGGAGGAGAAATGCGTACCATCACGTTTCCGACTTTGATAAAAGTCGGATTGTAGCCTATCGCGATTGCAGTTTATCGTATCGCGACACTGCTGCTCGCGTTGGTCGAGATCCAATGACTGTTAGCAGAATATGGACTCGGTGGCTTCATACGGAACGCCGTGCTGGATCCCAACGGCCTCGTATCACTAGCAGTCGAGATGACAGGCATCTTATCAATATGGCTGTAACGGATCGTGCAGCCACGTCTCGGTTCCTGAGTCAACAGATGGGGACGTTTGCAAGACAACAACCATCTGCACGAACAGACCGGCGACGTTTGCAGCAGCGTGGACTATCAGCTCCGAGACAATGGCTGCGGTTACCCTTGACGCTGCATCACAGACAGGAGCGCCTGCGATGGTGTACTCAACGACGAACTTGGGTGCACGAATGGTAAAACGTCATTTTTTCGGATGAATCCAGGTTCTGTTTACAGCATCATGATGGTCGCATCCGTGTTTGGCGACTCGCGGTGAATGCACGACCGCATGTTGCAGGTCCTGTACGGGCCTTTCTGGATACAGAAAATGTTCGAATGCTCCCCTGGCCAGCACATTCTCCAGATCTCTCACCAATTGAAAACGTCTAGTCAATGGTGGCCGAGCAACTGGCTCGTCACAATACGCCAGTCACTACTCTTGATGAACTGTGGTATCATGTTGAAGCTGCATAGGCAGCTGTAGCAGCTCTGTTTGACTCAATGCCCAGGCGTATCAAGGCCATTATTATGGCCAGAGGTGGTTGTTCTGGGTACTGATTTCTCAGGACCTATGCACCCAAATTGCGTGAAAATGTAATCACATGTCAGTTCTAGTATAATATATTCGTCCAGTGAATACTCGTTTATCATCTGCATGTCTTCTTGGTGTAGCAATTTTAATGGCCAGTAGTGTAAATGATGGCCGCATTTTGGTTTGCGGGATCACAGTGACTGCATTCGCTGTATGGAGCGCCAACTCGAGGTCTTATGGTGTGGGGTGCTATTGGGTGAAACAAAAAATCACACCTGGTGCGTGTCCACGGCACTGTGACCGGTGTGAGTTACGTGAATGACATTCTGGGACCCATAGCAATACCCTTTCTGCACAACACCCCAAACGCCATTTTTCAGTAAGCCAATTGCATGAGCACACGTGCCTTCTTGGTGTAACAGGGTGTCAGCCTTTTGCCATGGCCCGTCAGATCACCAGAATTGTCTCCAATCGAAAATTTGTGGGATATGGTGAAACGACAGGTGCAGCGCTGTGACACATTGCCAACAACTTGCTATGAACTTTGGAACCAGGTGACTGCAGCATGGGTGGCTATACTACAGGACGTCATTAGCGCCTTATGCGCGTCGATGCCATCACGCATGGAGCAAGTTATCAGGGCCCAGGACATAAGCTGAACCGAGGCGCCTGAATGGCTTCAGATAGTACAAGGGTGAGTTAAATGAAAGCCCTATATATTTTTGTAAATATTATTTATTGTGCAGAAGTGGCACAAAGCTGTATCACTTTTCAACATAATCTCCCCCGTGCTCAATGCAAGTCATCCAGCCCTTAAAAAGTGCATAAATTCCTTTAGAAAAAAATTCTTTTGGTAGTCTGCGCAACAACTCATGCACTGTGTGGCGTAACTGTTCATCAGAACAGAACTCTTTCTTCCCATTGCGTCTTTGAGTGGTCCAAACATATGGAAATCACTTGGGGCAAGGTCTGGTGAGTATGGTGGATGGGGAAGACACTCAAAATGCAGGTCTGTGATTGTTGCAACTGTGGTACGGGCAGTGCGGGGTCTTGGATTATCTTGTTGCAAAAGGACACCTGCTGACAGCAATCCACATCGCTTTGATTTGATTGCAGGCCGCAGATGATTTTTTAGGAGATCTGTGTCTGATGCATTGGTGACAATGGTCCCTCTAGACATGTAATGCTCCAAAATGACGCCTTTTTCGTCCCAAAAGAGAGTCAGCATAACCTTCCCTGCTGATAGTTCTGTTCGAAACTTCTTTGGTTTTGGTGCTGGGGAATGGCGCCATTCCTTGTTCGCTCTCTTCGTTTCCGGTTGGTGGAAGTGAACCCAGGTTTCGTCCCCAGTAACGATTCTTGCAAGGAACCATCACCTTCTCGTTCAAAGCGCCAAAGACGTTCTCTCATTTCAGGAGTCAGCTGCTGTGACACCCATCTTGCAGACACTTTGTGAAACTGGAGCATATCATGCACAATGTGGTGTGCTGACCCATGACTAATCTGTAAACATACTGCAATGTCATTCAGTGTCACTCTGCGGTTTTCCTTCACTATGGCTTCACCTGCTGCAATGTTCTGTGGAGTCACAACTCGTTGTGCCTGACCTGGACGAGGAGCATCTTCCACTAAAGTCACATCATTTGCGAACTTCCTTCTCCATTCGTAGACTTGCTGCTGTGACAAACATGCATCACCGTACAGAACCTTCATTCGTCGATGAATTTCAATAGATTTCACACCTTCACTACGCAAAAACCGAATAATAGAACGCTGTTCTTCCCTGGTGCAAGTCGCTAGTGGGGCGGCCGTGTTTATATTGATACTGCGACGGTATGTGTGCATCTGCACTATGCTGCCACCTACAGGCCATTCTGCACGCTGTTTGTAGCACGCTTACCAACTTACAGGATAACGGCGCGAAATTTCGATCTGTTATTACAAATTTAAGGTTTTCATATGACTCACCCTCGTATTTTCGGACGAATCCAGCTTCTGCAGAACATACTACCATACATGTCCACTGAGTATAAACGTCCTTCAAGGTGTCCTGTTTTTTTTTTCTTTTTCTGAGCGTGAGTGTATTTCACGATTCAGCAGTGAGTGCAGTACGTCAGGAGGTATTTGGAAGGAGTGTTGTGTCGATGACAAGAGCGAGTGTTGACAAAAAATGGTTCAAATGGCTCTGAGCACTATGGGACTTAACACCTATGGTCATCAGTCCCTTAGAACTACTTAAACCTGACTAACCTAAGGACATCACAGAACACCCACTCATCACGAGGCAGAGAAAATCCCTGACCCCGCCGGAATCCCTGACCCCGCCGGGAATCGAACCCGGTTACCCGGGCGCGGGAAGCGAGAACGCTACCGCGCGGCCACGAGCTGCGGACGAGTGTTGATACTTAATGGATATGAGAGTGAGTGGAGTGACGTGGTACGTGTGGTGTTCCACGAGGTGCAGAAGCAGGAGCGGCTACCTGGGTGCTGCTGGCTGCCATACAGAGAGTCTCCGCCGGTGTACAGCTCGTACTCATACAGCTCGTCGTCGAACACTTCCGGCTCCCGCAGGCGCGACATGCGAGACCCCTGGCGGCTGATGGCGAAGCCCATGGGCGTCATGACGCGCGGCCGTGAGGGGCTCACGTGTCCCGACCGCATCGAAGACATCCCGCGGCTGCGGCCGGACGACTCCCTGCGAATGGAAAGCAGTGTTCCTTAGTATCTTTGGTCCAAGTGTTACACAGCGACTCTCAAAAATATGAGGTTCACATAATAAATGATGTCCATAAAGCTTCTTTAATATAATAAAAAAATATTAACAAAGACAACTGAAGCCTTGTCTTCCAGAACAGCAAACGTCCACCAACATTACTCCTGAAAAAATGAATAATTTATGTTTATATATGAAGCTATTCAGTTTATTATACTGATATTTTGTGTGCAGCTAAGTAATACGCAGCTAAGTAATACGCATGCATATTCAAATACAGAGATATGTAAATAGGCAGAATACGGTGCTGCGGTCGGCAAAGCCTATATAAGACAAGTGGCTGGCGCAGTTGTTAGATCGGTTACTGCTGCTTCAATGGCAGGTTATCAAGATTTAAACGTGGTGTTACACTCGGCGAACGAGCGATGGGACACAGCATCTCTGAGGAAGCAATGAAGTGCGGATTTTCCTGTACGCTCATTTCACGAGTGTACCGCGAATATTAGGAATCGGAGAAAAGATCCTGCAAGAACGGGCCCAACGACGACTGAAGAGAATCATTCAACGTAACAGAAGTGCAACTCTTCCGCAAAATGCCCGATATGGGCTTTGAGAGCAGAGAGCCCACTCGTGTACCCTTGATGACTGCACGACACAAAGCTTTACGCCTTGCCTGGACTGTAGATGACTGTAAACATAGCCTGGTCGGACGAGTCTCGTTTCAGATAATATCGAGCGGAAGATCGTGTACGGGTATGGAACAAACCTTATCAATCCATGGACCCTGCATGTCAGCAGTTCAAGGTAATGGAAGCTCTATAATGATGTGGGGCGTGCGCAGTTGTAGTGATATGGGACCCCTGATACGTTGAGACATGACTCTGACTGTTGACACGTACGTAAGCATCCTGCCTAATCACTTGCATCCATTCGTGTCCATTGTGCATTCCGACGGACTTTGGCAATTCCAACAGGGCAATGCGACGCCCCACGCGTCCAGAAATGCTACAGAGTAGCTTCAGGAACACTCTTCTGAGTTTAAACAGTTCCGCTGGCCACCAGAATCCTCAGACACGAACATTATCGAGCATAGCTGGGATGCCCTACAACGCGTTGTTAAGAAGAGATCTCCACCCCCTCGTACTCTTACGGATTTATGGACCAACCTGCAGGATTCATGGTGTCAGCTCCCTCCGGCACTACTTCAGACATTAGTCAAGTCCACGCCACGCCGTGCTGCGGCACTTCTGCGTGCTCCCGGGGGCCCTACACGATATTAGACAGGTGTAGAAGTTTCTTTGGCTCTTCAGCGTATTATGTCTCATTTTGTAATAAATGTCATATCCTGTACAACTGAATTAATTTCAGTAATATGTAATGCTGTTTTCAATCCGAAGGTTGACCAATTTCAAAGAAGGGTAACCCCCTTTTTTTATTATCACTAAATAGGGGAGAAATTGCCACGGATATGACGCGCGAGTTGAGGTGGCAGTTACTAAAACAAAGGATGTGTTTGATTGCGACAGGATCTTTTCACGAAATTTCTATCACCAACTTTCTCCTCCGGATGTCAAAATGTATTTTGCTGGCGCCCATCGTAAGAAAATTAGAGAAATCAGATGTCGCACGTAAGGATTTAAGTGTTCGACTTCCCGTGCGGTATTCGAGGGTGGAACGGTAGACAAATAGCTTGAAGATGGTTCAATGATCCCTATGTCAGGCAATTAATTGTGGATTGCAGAGTAGTCATATAGATGTAGACGTAGCATGCTTTATTACAGACGGTCCTATTTTAAGAAGCGTTACACAGTTGGATTTCTGCTTTGAACTAACTTTCTCAGCCACTTATGAGGGCGCCTACAGTTTAACGTGGATTTAAAACCACAATGCAGCTCGGCATTTTTCAGATCGACAAACATAGCGAAAGGCGAAAGAAATGAAAAGTGACAGATGAAAATCCCAAGACTGACTGCGGATCCAACCTGATAGTTTTACGAATGAAATGATAATTAAATCAAGACCCTAAGCTGTCGACAGGCGTTGATATACATCAACGGGGACAGTTTTAAATTTGTGCCCCTACCGGGACTCGAACCCGGGACCTCCTGCATTCATGGCAGACGCTCTGTCCATCTGAGCCACCAAGGTCACAGAGGATAGTGCGACTGCAGGGATTTATCCCTTGCACGCTCCCCGTGAGACCCACATCCCCAACTTAATGTCCACACACTACAATCGTAGTGTCCCTGCCCATTACAGTCATTACTCGCGGCAGACCATCTTACCGAGTCCCGTAAGAGTTCGGGCAATGCGTGTGCATCCAGCACAGAAGAAGAAGGTCAATAGCCGGTTAGCCTTAACTATATGGAGATGGTATCTGTTCTTTCGGACACGTCCGAAAGAACAGATACCATCTTCATACGAGAGTTTTACATCCACCGCCTGGCACTTTCCTATTGAGCCACTGATAGGAAAAATATCTAAACAAGCGAGATCCAACTACTGCACTGTCCATGGGCCACAACCTCTCCTAATTCAACGATGAAGGTATGGTTATTGAGGCGCTCACGGCCGTTAACATCGAAATGGGATAATCTCGAAGAAAACAGGACGTACAGTCTCCACCACCATAAATTAAATGCATGTCTACGAAGTCTTATAACGAATAATGCAACATCTTCGACAATCAACCGTTAATTTGAACTCACGCATCACAGACAGCAGTGCATTTTTTTATTATGGTAGCGCCACCACTGACGATGGGCGATTAATTGCAAGTAATAGATAGATCCTAGTTATTCTGGTAATCGATAACAGATATTCCATTATTTGTTCCACGTCAATTAATTTTACATAATCGATTTCCATTACGATTAATGATTTCAATTTTTGCTTTTTTGTTAGCCTGTCGAGTGTTGACTTGCTGTCTATAGCTTAATTACGGAGGGAAGTTGGACTATTCCCTAAAACTCATCGTTAACGTCGGCACATATCGGAAGGTTTCGTGTCGACTGCGTTCTGTTCACGATTCCTGCCAATATCAGCGATCTAATAGTAGACGCTCTTAAGTAGCGTGGCGAAGTCTCGTCTGGTGTGTGTCAATTCAGAAAAGTGTGTTTGAACATGAAAGTCTCTTTGATGTGTTTTCACCAAACGTTGTAGCTTAAGTTGTAATTTATACCACAGCTACTGACCAGTACGAGGCTTCCGAACCTGTCAGTTGTCAGCACTGGGCGGAAATAAGTAAACATCCCCCCTTTCAGTTCCTCTCACCACACGGCGGCAATATTCTGCTTAGTGCGGCTCGTAAATATCTGGGAACAGTGGCTTCCACTGTTCCATCTGAAAGACTGTTTCCAGCAACAGCTTGCCATTCGAGTCTAAGGGGAAAAATATTACGTAAATTGTGTCCCTCAGTTCCCTTCCTGAAAAATTTTGGTGCTTGTAAGCATACTCACTTCAGTAGCTGTGATAAAAACAACGATATTAATTTGCTTTACTTATGAACGTTAAATATTTATACATTTCAGCTAAAAACAAAAAATTGCAATATGCATTTCACAAAATTGAATAACTATTGTTAGTTACAAAAAGAGAAATAGAGGAGTGATAGCATCGATTTAACTCTCTTAGAACAAATCTTTTTATCATAAAAAATAGTTTTAAAGAAATGCTTTATAGACCTAAAAGTAAATACGTGACAATTAATGGAATAATGCATTACTAGGATAATTAATCGATGTGATTAATTGATTGATTTAAACAGTCGAAAAGGCCAGTTACTCGACTCTTACTCATAATCGTCCCTCCCCCGACGAACATCGATGCGGCAGGCAGTTGTTCGTTAAGAAACACAAGCAGTTTACAGACGCGCCCCTTCTATGCATTGCCCACCCGTTCAATCTGAAATATTTATTCCGATCTCAGAATACTTAACTTAGGATCCTCTGCTAATTTGTGTATCAAGTCCTCCGGCTACAAGATATCTACTTCTACATTCAGGCTCAGACGAGGTCTTGAAATTTTAGAAAAGCTAATGTTTCATGAGAAATACAATTAATACTAATATATCACCTATATCTGTACATGAGCGCTCACCAAGATGATTGGCGACAATATTTGCACGTTTTGTCACGGCTTCATTAATTACAGAGGACCTGATTGTGTTTACAATTTGCGCAGCAGAAGACCGTGGAAGAGGAAGATCAGTGTTTGATGTCCCGTCGACAACGAGGTCATTAGAGACGAAGCACAATTTCAGATTTGGCGTGGACGGGAAAGGGATCCTCCGTGTCTTTTCAGAGGGAATAAACCCATTATCCACCTAAAGCGATTTCTGGAAGGCACTAAATATCCAATTTTAGATGGTAGGGACGAGAATATGAACTGCCATCCACCACTATACAACCTTGCTCGGTTTGCGCAACTGAAGCTGCCAACGCACGCTAGAGTTCAAATGGTTCAAATGGCTCTGAGCACTATGGGACTTAACATCTGAGGTCATCAGTCCCCTAGAACTTAGAACTACTTAAACCTAACTAACCTAAGGACATCACACACATCCATGCCCGAGGCAGGATTCGAACCTGCGACCGTAGCAGCAGCGCGGTTCCGGACTGAAGCGCCTAGAACCGCTAGACCACCGCAGCCGGCCACGCTAGAGTGTTGGAGCTCGAAAAAGAGGTAAGCGGTTCGCATCCAGTTGGTGGAAGAACCTGTAATCGCCAAAAGATGGCCAGACAGTTAGGGGAAGGAGGTCTGATGGCAAGCAAGACTTTGTGCCACTGCCCTGGTCGAATCTCAAAGATGCCTGCAGAGTACTCTGAAATTTCGGCCCACGCCGGTCATATATTAGTTGGGTGTATTAAGATCGGCCATCGACCTATACTTGAGTATTGCTCATCAGTGTAGGATCCATACCAGGTCGGGTTGACAGAAGAGATAGATAAGATCCAAAGAAGAGCGGCGCGTTTCGTCACAGGGTTATTTGGTAAGCGTGATAGCGTTACGGAGATGTTTAGCAAACTCAAGTGGCAGACTCTGTAAGAGAGGGGCTCTGCATAGCGGTGTAGTTTGCTGTCCAGGTTTCGAGAGGGTGCGTTTCTGGATGAGGTATCGAATATATTGCTTCCCCCTACTTATAACTCCCGAGGAGATCACGAATGTAAAATAGAGAGATTCGAGGGCGCACGGAGGCTTTCCGGCAGTCGTTCTTGCCGCGAACCATACGCGACTGGAACAGGAAAGGGAGGTAATTACAGTGGCACGTAAAGTGCCCTCCGACACACACCGTTGGGTGGCTTGCGGAGTATAAATGTAGGTGTAGATGTAGATGTACTTCTCCTAAGCTAAGTATCTTCCATTCCATTCAGAACTTAACAGTGCGTTGCGAAAATTCTCATCTTAGTTACACACACTAGGGAAAGCCAGTGATTGTCTTGTATAAGTTTTACTGTACTTTTCATCCTCAGTCACTGGTACATATTCAGGTAGTGTCACAATTCCTACTGCTGGCTTAAGCCCAGGGGTTGCAGAGGGGGCTTAGAAGATAATGTTTTAATAAGGAATCCGTTTCCCGAAATGTACCGTTTGAATGTATTGGACCACTTTCAAATCTCCCTCTTCACGGTACGATAATTGCGGAGGCAATGAGCTTCGGTCTGTGCGCTCTACAGGAGCCCACGGCATGGGCAAGGTTTCGAGTACTGGTCGTCCAGTTATCTTCTAGGTGAGGAAGGACGTCATCTTCATAGTGGAGAGTTCGGTGCGTCCGTAGACCACCGCAGTTCAACCCTCCTAGTTGTGAAAGCTCCAACTTCTCGCAGCTGTTGTTGCAGTCAGAAGAAAATCATACGTGGTGTCATAATTACAACAGGGATTGACGATTGTGGTGTCACCGCGAGACACCACACTTGCTAGGTGGTAGCTTTAAATCGGCCGCGGTCCATTAGTACATGTCGGACCCGCGTGTCGCCACTTTCAGTGATCGCAGACCGAGCGCCACCACACGGCAGGTCTCGAGAGACTTACTAGCACTCGCCCCAGTTGTACGGACGACCTAGCTAGCGATGCAACACTGACGGAGCCTCGCTCATTTGCAGAGCAGATAGTTAGACTAGCCTTCAGCTAAGGCAATGGCTACGACCTAGCAAGGCGCCATTAGCAGTATATTGTCTGAAACTATAGAGTCTCACTTGTATCGTCAATAGCGATGTACCAAATGTACCAAGGATGGATTAAAGTTAAGTATTCCAGAAGCTACGTACTTTTCTTTATAGCATTCATTACGTATCCTGTTTCAGATCTCACGCCATCCTGCGTGAGCTTATAGCGTGTATTTCGGTCTCCTCAAACCACACTGTGTCGGCACTTCTGTCGACACATCAACGATGATCCCCTCTTCTCAGTCTGCGAGCGTACCGTGAAGCGGGAGATTTGAAAGTGGTCCTTCACATTAAAATGGTAGATTTCGAAAAATTACTTCCTTACCAAAGCTTTATCTACTTAGTCGCCTTACAACCCGTAGAAGCCTGTAATAGGAATTGCGAAAAAGGCTGTATATGCGGTGTGTAAACGGTAACTGTTTACAAAGTACCACGTTGATGTAAGGCACGTCGATACGAACAGCTTGATACGGAACACTTGCAATCCATCGAGTCGGAAAACAACTTCACATTGGCCTACAAAATCAACTTCGGCCAGAGCGCATGCGCACCGCTCGAGATTTTAATATCCTTTCGCCCTCTTACGCCACCGGCTTAGTCAATCTTAACTGTTTGAAGACCTTGTTTTCTCACTAAAATCGTCCTTGAATATTAAACACATCTTGTTCTTGCAACTACAAATTGTAAATTTTATCTCAAAATAATGTGAATTTTAACACCGTAAAATTAGCATTTAAATCTCCTTGTTTCTCTTGCCTTTAAAGTACGAGACTACTTGTGCTTGTAAGGGTTAAGCTTAGATCGAATTGTAAATGTAATTAATTCTTGCGTAAAGTTTACAAAGGTCATTTTTCTCTCATTAACACCACGCTAAATTTAAATTACTAATGTTAACGAAATCAAGAAAAATAAAACATCAGACAGGTAAGCTAATAACACGGCGAGGGGATTTTCAAAATCTCGCATGCATTGCAGCTTAAGAGGCTTTTACAGGCCAATTTAAGGTTGTTTCATAGCTTGATAAGCCAGGTGGTACACTGTAACAGTTATCTTTGCAGCCTTTATATTGTGTGAATCGAGGAGACATAACAACCCTTTTTCGTGAACAATTCATGTTACCGAAATAAAATTTTTGACAAATGGCTGAAAGCAGAAGGGCACGTAATCTTGTTGCATGGTTAACACTCTTAATCATTGTGTCAACAAAGGTTGTGTTCTAAATGAAACGGTGTACTTTTCAACGTCATTCGAAAGCTCTCGAAAAGACGAGTACAGCAATACAGCGCTTGTTAATGTTGACGGTAAAACTTTAGATTAAGATATCTGAGACATGTGCTAATGGCTTTCACTCCAAGCTCCATCGTTATATGCTGCAACAAGGTAAGCCCACGCTACTAAGATAAAACGCATTTCCTCTTTTCCCTACTTTGTATGACACAGATCCAACGTAAACTACGACTTTGGTAAGTGGAACTATACACTAAGTATCAGAAGTTGCTTAGGTAAACTACACTGAAGAGCCAAAGAAAATGGTACACCTGCCTAGTATCATGTAGGCTCCCCTAGAGCACGCAAAAGTGTCGCAACACGACGTGGAATGGACTCGTCTAATGTATGGGATAGTGCTGGAGGGAATTGACACCACGAATCCTGCAGGGCTGCCCATAAATCCGTAGGAGTACGAGGGAGTGGAGATCTCTTCTGAACAGCACATTGCAAGGCTTCCCACATATGCTCAATAATATTGATGTCTGGGGAGTTTGGTGGCCAACGGAGGTGCTTAAACTCAGAAGAGTGCTCCTCGAGCCACTGCGTAGCAATTATGGAGGGGTGGGGTGTCGCATGGTCCTGCTGGAATGCTCAATGGACATTAATAAACGCAGGTGATCGGACAGGATGCTTTCGTACATGTCACCTGTAGGAGTCGTATCTAGACGTATCAGGGGTCCCATATCACTCAAACTGCACACACCCCACACCATTATAGAGGCTCCACTGGCTTGAACAACTCCCTGCTGACATGCAGGATCCACTGATTCATAAGGTTGTCTCCATATCCGTACACAACCAGCCGCTCGGTGCAATTTGAAACGAGAATCGTCTGTCAAGGCAACGTGTTTCTTGTCATCAACAGTCCAATGTCGGTGTTGAGGGGCCCAGGCGAGGTGTAAAGCAGCGTGTCGTGTAGTCACCAGGGATACACGAGCGGGCCTCCGTCTTCGAATCCGCAAGCCTATATCGATGATGTTTCGTTGAATGGTCCACACGCAGGAAGGTTCAAATGGCTCTGAGCGCTATGGGACTTAACGTCTGAGGTCATCAGTCCCCTAACACTTAGAACTACTTAAACCCTAACTAACCTAAGGACATCACACACATCCATGCCCGAGGCAGGATTCTAATCTGCGACCGTAGCGGTCACGCGGTTCCAGACTGAAGCGCCTAGAACCGCTCGGCCACACCGGCCGGCACACGCTGGTAGGAATAGGAAGGTTAATAAGGTAAGTACATCAATGAGGAATTATAAGAAAGTAGGCAAATAAATTTATCAACCGACTTGGATTAGTAAAGAACGCCTCGTTGTATTTGCAAGAAAGATTGCTGCGAAGACGAGCATTCGACGCAATTTATGGATTAAGAGAAAAGCGGGTGATTAATTTGGTCCTCTGAGTATAGAAGGGGTCAGTACCTAAGCGAAATTTTAAAAAATGTTTATTTCACTTGCTCCAAATCCGGGAAATAGAGAAATTCAATTTACAAAAAATACGTTGAGAACATTTTAAAATCATACATTGCTGATAACGCGTTTTTTTCTTACATTGGATACCTGGGGTGGAGAAACACCTTCGTGTGTGGGAGTATGTTTATAGATGATGAGGGTCAACTGACTTACAGGCTAGATGTAATACCGCAAAATTGCACACCTGTTTGTCAGCCATGTGGTGTTTATTTTACCGCCAATTTAAAAACTTTATTTCGAGGCTTCAAAATTACAGTCTGCTTCCGGAAACATACCAGTGCTTGCAATAACGATTCAAGCGCAATTAATAGCTTTCAGCACCAAATTTTGAGAAAATTTTATCGTATGCGTGGTATGCATCAAAATTAATTCCAAAAATAAATATTTTTAAATGTAAACCACGTTTCCTTTTCTCCGAATCTTCGGAAGGTACGAAATAGTTACGTGACGATTGCATTCGTTAGATGTTCTTGGTCCCGCGAGTGTATTTGCTTCGAATGTTCACATGACACGCACCGCCTATATAGTTGTTTGAAGGAAATGGAGGACTGTAACAGACGGAATGAAGAGACATTACAAATCGACGAGCGCTAAATATTTAATTCCTTACTAATCTAAATCGTTTGAGAAATCTATTTGCCTATGTTTTTATCATTTCCTATTGATTTACTTACCTTATTAAACCTACTATGCCTACGAATATGGAAACGGGTAAAAACACAAATAGTAGACTGTAGAATACAGCTGGAAATTGAACAAAGATTCTTCTCTTCGCCGACTGACGCCTTGGTCGCCACAACAGTGGCGATTTCGTTGAACAGCTATTACCTTATGGGTACATAAGCGGCAGTCACAAAAATTTCTGTCCTCTATTTCTAGGGAAATAAGGATTTGCGCACCCCACATATGTTGACGAAAGACGCTTAATTTCCAGTTATCTATCGGTCTCGTTAATTTTGAGTCGACTGCGCGACGCGAACTTTAAGGGGTAGTTTTCTCAAAGATAGGCTGTTGAGCCAAATTATTCTAGAATCTTTCATTTTAGGTTGTGCTGTAAGCATATTGTCATATCGCTGACTTGGCTGCGGAATATCTTTGCGACCGGCTGCATTGCAAAGTCGAGCACGGGACACGGAGGTGCTATGTTGTACACTGCATGGGAAAGGCATTATTATGGAAGTTCAAGAGTGGCCTGCAAGTACTATTATTGTGAAGTAATGAGATACGGAAGTAGATTCAGTGAAAAGTGCGTAAAGAAGTAATTAAGTATGAGCGGTGCCGCCGATGACGTATTTGAGTATCCGCTCGTTTGCGTGTCGTACCGTACAACATCAATCGTCAAGCGTCAAGCGTCGTGTTCGGCCTCCCAGAATGAAACTAATGTGAATCAGTAAAAATAGTTTACCACAAAGGAGGGCAATCAAATGCCAGCCAGCGTCTTGTAGCGAGTGTTAGAACAAGCATTCGGTCATCGCGTCTCCGCATCATCAACAATCAGCCGCGTCGTGACGGTTACCCGCACGCTCCTACAAGTGAGAATTGTGAACTGTAAATTAACTTTTATGAAGTGTTATATTGTTACAAGTGTCAAGAAGGACTGGTACCAGGTATCTCCATGTACGTGACAAGCGTAAGAATTTTCGTTCGACCATTCGGCTTCCGCATCATCAACAATCGCCTGCGTCGTGTCGATTACGCGTACGCTCGTCCAAGTGATAATTGTGGACAGATAATCATCATCATTGCCTGTGTATCTACCACTGAAGGTTCTGCCAGAGTAAGTCTGACAGCGTAAAGAACAACAGTGACAGACATTAATATCGTCAAGAATACTGTACAATAATAATGGAATGATAATTATGACCTCTCATCAAATTAGCAAGAATGTTAGTTGGCATCAACACATACGACTTGGTGTGTAAACAGTGCAACCTGCTATTTTCTTATCATCTCAGAATATAATTGTTCATACCGAACGTAGGATAGTGTTGTGTTGAGTGGTTTTCCTAAAGCCGTTTGCATGTTTATATACATAATTTCAGGCAAGCCAGCAGCAGTGTGGAGCAAAAATAACACTACCGCCGCGCGAGTTCAAATGGCTCTGAGCACTATGGGACTTAACACCTGAGGTCATCAGTCCCCTAGAACTTAGAACTACTTAAACCTAACTAACCTAAGGACATCACACACAACTATGCCCGAGGCAGGATTCGAACCTGCGAGCGTAGCAGCAGCGCGGTTCCGGACTGAGGCGCCTAGAACCGCTCGGTCACAGCGGCCGGCGCCGCGGGAGTACCAGGTACGTGGGGTGGACAGGGCGCACGGTCAACGCGAGAACAGTTTAAGGGTCCTCCACCATTTGAAACGCGGGGCGTGTTTCAGTGCACAAGCGACCTGCCAAATATGAGCCGAGTCGGTTGGCCGTATGTGATGAGCCAGCGCCAAGACGTCGTGGGCAGAGGGAGCAAGCCTGCAGGTTCACTGTCAGCCCTGTCACAGTGCCTCGTCCGAGCATGCCACGTTCTTGTGTAGCTGGCCCAAGGGTTGGTCGGTGTCATCAACTGGAGGAGGGTCTGGTGTACGGAGCTAAACCAGGAGCTTCATCATAAAGCCAGCACCTGGGGACAGCGGCAGCCAAGTCTTCGGTTCGACTTGTTTCTACTTTGAGAATTTCTGGCTTTTATGGAGGCTTTTGACACTGCACCACACAAACGGGTTGTAGTGAAATTGCGTGCTTATGGAATATCGTCTCAGTTATGTGACTGCATTTGTGATTTCCTGCCAGAGAGGTCACAGTTCGTAGTAAATGACGGAAAATCATCGAGTACAACAGAACTGATTTCTGGCTTTCATCAAGCTAGCGTAATAGGCCCTTTGCTGTTCCTTATCTATATAAACGATTTGGGAGACAATCTGAGCAGCCATCTTAGTTTGTTTGCAGATGACGCTGTCGTTTGTCGACTAATAAAGTCATCAGAAAGTCAATACATATTGCATAACGATTTAGAAAAGATATCTGTATGGTGCGAAAATTGGCAATTGACTCCAAATAACGAAAATTGTGAGGTCATCTACATGAGTGCTAAAAGGAATCCATTAAACTTCGTTTATATGATAAATCAGTCAAATCTAAAGGCCGTAAATTGAACTTAATACCTAGGAATTACAATTCAAAAATGGCTCTAAGCACTATGGGACTTAACATCTGAGGTCATCAGTCCCCTACACTTAGAACTACTTAAACCTGATCACACACAACCACGCCCGAGGCAGGATTCGAATCTGCGACCGCAGCAGCAGTTCGGTTCCGGACTGAAGCGCCTAGAATCGCTCGGCCACAGCGGCTGGCGAATTACAATTACGAACAACTTACATTGGAAGGAACACACAGAAAATGTTGTGGGGAAGGCTAACCTAAGACTGAGTTTTATTGGCAGGACACTTAGAAAATGTAACAGATCTACTCAGGAGACTGCCAACAACAAGCTTGTCCGTCCTCTTTTAGAATAGTGCTGCTGATTGGTGGAGTACATTGAAAAAGTTCAAAGAAGGGGAGCACGTTTTGTATTATCTCTAAATAGGGGAGAGAGTGTCACTGAAATGATACAGGATCTGGGGTGGACATAATTAACACAAAGGCGTTTTTCGTTGCGGCGGAATCTTCTCACGAAATTCCAGTGACCAACTTTCTCTTCCGAATGCGAAAATATTTTATCGACACCGAGCTACATAGGGAGAAACGATCACCATGGTAAAATAAGGGAAATGAGAAATCGTACGGAAAGACATGGGTGTTCGTCCTTTCCGCGCGCTATGCGAGATCGTTGTTCAAATGTGTGTGAATCCTCTTGCGGTCAGAAAAATGGTACCGAATCCTCCCAAGCCCGCAAGGGTCTGAAAAACGATGGCACCGGATCCTCCCGTTTGAAGAAGGTAGCAGTTC
Organism: Schistocerca piceifrons; assembly: GCF_021461385.2. Taxonomy (NCBI): domain Eukaryota; kingdom Metazoa; phylum Arthropoda; class Insecta; order Orthoptera; family Acrididae; genus Schistocerca; species Schistocerca piceifrons. The sequence goes on from NC_060145.1 coordinate 387,460,132, forward strand.
TAAACCATACGAATACTCCAAGCAGGCAAAGGTAAGCATATGAAGTTACAGTAGAAGATGTAAAAATTTTTCGCGTGTATTGTGAGAATGTTTAAAAGTTTTGTCTTTTATCTTATTGAGATAAAGTCCAGCCGGCACAGCGCCAGCGACTAAGTCCCGCTCTAGGTCACGCGCTTAGCCTGCATAAGTGAGTCAATATTTTTTGTTTAAAACATGGGAGGGGTAGGGGAAGGAGATAAGGAACATCGCAGAGATAATCGTATTATTCTCTATAATACAACAAATGTGTCAGTTTGGGAGGATTCTTCGGTCCTGTTACCTGCTTACGGTTTCGGGAGGATTCTGGGTTGCGTCCGAATTTCTATACGATCAAACTGCTAAGGTCATCGGTCCCTAGACTTACACACTACTTAAACTAACTCAAACTAACTTACGCTAAGAACAACAGACACACCCATGCCCGAGGGAGGACTCGAACCTCCGGCGGGAGGGGCCGCGCTGTCCGTGACATGGCCCCTCTAACCTTCGGCCACTCCGCGCGGCTCTATGGGAGACTGGAATAATAGAGAATTGTGAAGGTGGTTCGACGAACCCTCTGCCAGGCACGTAAATGTGCTTTGCAGAGTATCCATGTAGATTTAGATGTACCGGGTGATCAAAAAGTCAGTATAAACTTGAAAACTGAATAAATCATGGAATAATGTAGATAGAGAGGTACAAATTGACACACATGCTTGGAATGACTTGGGGTTTTATTAGAACCAAAAAATACAAAAGTTCAAAAAAAGTCCAACAGATGGCGCTTAATGTGATCAGAATAGCAATAATTAGCATAACGAAGTAAGACAAAGCGAAGATGATGTTCTTTACAGGAAATGCTCAATATGTCCACCATCATTCCTCAACAATAACTGTAGTCCAGGAATAATTTTGTGAACAGCAGTGTAAAGCATGTCCGGAGGTATGGTGAGGCATTGGCGCCGGATGTCGTCTTTCAGCATCCCTAGAGATGTCGGTCGATCACGATACACTTGCGACTTCAGGTAACCCCAAATTCAATAATCGCACGGACTGAGGTCTGGGGACCTGAGAAACCAAGCATGACGAAAGTGGCGGCTGAGCACACGATCATCACCAAACAACGCGCGCAAGAGATGTTTCACGCGTCTAGGAATATGGGGTGGAGTGCCATCGTGCATAAACATCGTACGTTCCAGCAGGTGTTTATCAGCCAGGCTGGGGATGATGAGATTCTGTAATGTATCGGCGTACATCTCACCCCTCACGGTAGCAGTTACAAAACCAGAATCACGCATTTCCTCGCAGAAAAAAGGCCCGATAACGGTAGATGTGGTAAATCCAACCCATTCCGTGGCTTTCTCGTCGTGCAATGGAGTTTCCACGACAGTTCTAGGATTTTCGGTAGCCCACATTCGGCAGATGTGGGCGTTGACAGACCCTCGGAGCGTGAAATGAGCTTCGTCGGTCCACAACACGTTACTCAAACAAGATCTTCCGCCATCTTTTGAAACGCCAACACCGCAAATGCCCTCCGCTTCACTAAAACGCCAGGTAACAGTTCATGATGCCGACGTATGTTGTACGGATAGCATCGGAGGGTACGCCTCAGTGCCAACCAAACAGTAGTGTATGGAATGCCGGTGCGATGTGCGACTGCACGAGCACTGACTTCCCCGTGCATAGGCGAACCCGCTACAGTCTCCATTTCTTCCTGGACTGTCTCAGCAGCATTACGCCTTGTGCTCGGTCGGCCACTACGGGGTCTATCGTCTAAACAACCCGTGGCTTCAAACTTCGAAATCATTCTCTCCACAGCTGCATTTGTCAACGGACCTTTAGCCGTTCAAATCCCCTTCCTATGGCGATAGGATCGTAACGCTGAACTAGGACATTCCCCATTCTGATAATACAGCTTCACTAAAAGCGCCTTTTCAGGTAACGTCAATATGCTGCGACTGCTGGCGCATCTGATTCTCTCTCTCATTACAGCTCCTTTTATACACGATTGTCATATGCAGTCACTGACGTTTTGCTGTCCAGCGCCATCTGTCGGACATTTTGTGAACTTAGTTTTTTTTGTTCTAATAAAACCCCATGTCATTCTAAGCATGTGTGTCAATTTGTACCTCTCTATCTACATTATTCCATGGTTTATTAAGTTTTCAAATTTATACTGACTTTTTGATCACCTGGTGGATGTAGAACACACACGTGAGTAGAGGATACAACAATTGTTAACCCGCACGTAGACTGGACGTACCTGGTGGCGGTGGAACCGACGGGAGAGGGCGGCATGGGCGGCGGCGTCGGGATGTCGAGCAGGCGGCTGGAGGCGGCGGTGGCGGCCGTGGGGCCGGTGGGCGGCGCAGAGGAGGGCGTGGGCGGCGGCGGCGACTCGGCGCGCGGGGGCGGCTCCGGCTCCTGCGACAGGAAGCGGCGGTGGGGGCGGCGCAGCGCCGGTCGCTCGCGGCGGGTGCTCTCCTCGCGGTCCAGCGCGTACTTGTTGAACAGCACCGGCGTCCGGGACGCTGCCACCGCGTCCGCCGCGCCCACGCCACCCGGAAGGTCCGTCGCACCTGCCGGCACCGCAGTTGTCGGGATGAATATTACGATGCGTAACTCAGTTGGATCCTCCGCTCTTTTTGCCAGACATGGGGGCAACAAAGACTGACCCTCTTCGACTTCCTTCGTAGTCAAAGGATCAAACCTAGTTTGTCATCTTAAGGTTGTAAGACGTGTATATTTCTATTGTCTATTGTCAAACCACAATTTATGAAAGATGTTTATATTTTATTGATAGGATTAAGTAGGAATAATTAATACACTACTGGCCATTAAAATTGCTAAACCAAGAAGAAATGCAGATGATAAACTGGTATTCATTGGACAAATATATTATGCTAGAACTGACATGTGATTACATTTTCACGCAATTTGGGTGCATAGATCTTGAGAAATCAGTACCCAGAACAACCACCTCTGGTCGTAATAACGGCCTTGATACGCCTGGGTATTGAGTCAAACAGAGCTTGGATGCGGTGTACAGGTACAGCTGCCCATGCAGCTTCAACACGATACCACAGTTCATCAAGAGTAGTGACTGCCATACTGTTACGAGCCAGTTGCTCGGTCACCATTGACCAGACGTTTTCAATTGGTGAGAGATCTGGAGAATGTGCTGGACAGGGCAGCAGTCGAACATTTTCTGTATCCAGAAAGGCCGGTACAGGACCTGCAACATGCGGTCGTGCATTATCCTGCTGAAATGTAGGGTTTCACAGCGATCGGATGAAGGGTTGAGCCACGGGTCGTAACACATCTGAAGTGTAACGTCCACTGTCCAAAGTGTAGTCAATGCGAACAAGAGGTGACCGACACGTGTAACCAATGGCACTCCATACCATCACGCCGGGTGATACACCAGTATGGCGATGACGAATACACGCTTACAATGTGAGTTCACCGCAATGTCACCAAACACGGATGCGACCATCATGATGCTGTAAACAGAACCTGGATTCATCCGAAAAAATGACGTTTAGCTATTCGTGCACCCAGGTTCGTCACTGAGTACACCATCGCAGGCGCTCCTGTCTGTGATGCAGCGTCAAGGGTAACCGCAGCCATGGTCTTCGAGCTGATAGTCCATGCAGCTGCAAACGTCGTCGAACTGTTCGTGCAGATGGGTGTTGTCTTGCAAACGTCCCCATCTGTTGACTCAGGGATCGAGACGTGGCTGCACGATCCGTTGCAGCCATGCGGGTAAGATGCCTGTCATCTCGACTGCTAGTGATACGAGGCCGTTGGGATCCAGCACGGCGTTCCGTATTACCCTCCTGAACCCACCGATTCCATATTCTGCTAACAGTCATTGGATCTCGACCAACGTGAGCAGCAATGCCGCGATACGATAAACCGCAATCGCGATAGGCTACAATCCGGCGTTTATCAAAGTCGGAAACGTGATGGTACGCATTTCTCCGCCTTACACGAGGCATTACAACAACGTTTCACCAGGCAACGCCGGTCAACTGCTGTTTGTGTATGAGGGATCGGCTGGAAACTTTCCTCATGTCAGCACGTTGTAGGTGCCGCCACCGGCGCCAACCTTGTGTGAACGCTCTGAAAAGCTAATCATTTGCATATCACAGCATCTTCTTCCTGTAGGTTAAATTTCGCGTCTGTAGCACGTCCTATTCGTGGTGTGGCAATTTTAATGGCCAGTAGTGTATTTGTCATTTTGGAAAAAAATTGTGGTAGCAGGGAATGTCTGCACCAAAGTATTTTTGGCGGGAGGGACTGCACATTGATATAATTTTAAAAAGGGCGGGAGAGATAGCGTATGGATACATTTTAAGAAAAGAGCGGGAAAGACCGCGCATTGATACACTTTGTAATGGTAGCAGGGATTGTCTGCACCAGAATTGTTGGTGGGAGAGACCGCGCTTTAGCGTTCGTAGGAAGTCAGTAGTAAGCGAGATGTGAAGCGAGTCGGTAACATGTCTGAAGCGAGAGGTTGAGAGGAGCGGTGTGCCTGCCAGCCACCAGCTATGATTTACAAGAGATTATAAACGGATGTACAGAGACATCAGCTAACTATCATCCACCGAGCGAGGTGGCGCAGTGGTTAGACACTGGACTCGCATTCGGGAGGACGACGGTTCAATCCCGCGCCCGGCCACCCTGATTTAGGTTCTCCGTGATTTCCCTAAATCGTTTCAGGCAAATGCCGGGATGGTTGCTTTGAAAGCGCACGGCCGACTTCCTTCCTCATCCTTCCCTCATCTCATGAGACCGATGACCTCGCAGTTTGGCCTCTTCCCCCGAAATCAACACCCAACTATCATCATAAGAGGAACTAATATTATTTAACTATTTCTTGTTTTAGAAACTCGAGACTACAGAAGGTATGTTTGCGCAATGCTAGTTGTAAGATTATTGTAAAAAGTAAGTCCCATTTGAACGTTTGTAAAATCATTTCATTACCAACAGTAAATATTTGAAGAATCGTTCTCAGAATATAATTAATTTTTGCCAGCAATATTGCATTACTGATTATAATCCATCCCAAAAACCATCAACGTAAAACTCTGCAAAATTTTAATGCTGTCAAGAAAAAGTTTAACTATGAATTATGTAACTTCAGTCAAATGAATTAAAGAATAACGTCAACTTTGCTATTAATGAATAACGTCAGCTTTGGTAATAAATACAGCCACTTATTATGACAGCCCACCAGCAGCTAATATAGTAAAACAGAGTAAGTATATTCATGTCGCAGATCGATGAAGCAGTCAGATGGCGATACAGTAACAGTAAAAAAGGTAAGGAACAGTTTTGTGTTGTTGCAGGTAACGACTGAGGGCCACGACGACGACACATTCTATGTTTCGTCGAAATCACTTGTAATAAGCAGCATTTATATTTGTATGCGAAGATTGCACTTATTATTATTGAGAAAGAGGATTATTTCAAAGGGAAGGTTTCATTTGTTGTTATTAAGCAAGAGATAGAAATCCTAAGGGAAGGTTTCGTAGGTTATTGTAGAAGGGAAGGTTGCGTAACAAAAGAGATATAGAGGAGACGGGAACGTTTCAGAGTATATATAGCCTCTGACAATAAAGTTCGGTGAATGAAGTCAGAACGGTGGATCGGGCAACAATGGCGACTCAGAACGCTTCACCTGCGTAGCGACCGGTGTTGACAACCTGCCCCCACCGTAGTTCAGTTGAGCATTGTGTTTGTTCCGTGTTAAAACTGTTGGACGAAGTGCTTGTTTTGTGCGTTGGTTCTGAAGTAAGAATAGGACAATGAACGAGCAAAGGATCAATTTAAAGTATTGTTTTAAGCTTGGCAAGACACCGAAAGAAACGCATGCAATGCTGGTACGTGTTTATGGGGACCAAGCCATGCCTCTGAATTGGGTGTACGAGTGGTTCGCCCGTTTTCGACGAGGCCGGGAAAGTGTTTCTGACAATCCCCGTAGCGGGAACTGAGGGCATTAATCACGAACGACCGTCGACTAACTGTGCGCATGATAGCGGATGAACTGCAGATGAACCGTGAATCCGTGCGACAAATCCTTACCCAGGAGTTAGCGAACAGGAAAACGTGTTGTCGTCTTGTGCCACATCACTTGACCGACGATCAGAAGCAGGCACGTTTAGAGGCTTCACAGGATTTTGTCGAAACGGTGGACGTGACACCCAATTTATTGATCCGTATTGTCACTGAGGATGGAACCTGGTGTCTCCGGTACGACCATGAAACGAAACGGCCAAGCATGGAATGGCATTCTCCACCATCACCTCGTCGGAAAAAGGTCAGAGCCGAAAAGTCACGCACAAAAAAGATGGTCATCACCTTGTTTCGATAGTCAAGGCATTATGCACAAGGAATTTCTACCTGAGGGAACGACGTTGAACGCTGCGTGATACGTTGAAATTTTGACCCGTCTCATACAACCCTAGTACGAACAAAAGGTTCCTGGTTTTCTGTTCACGACAACGCTCGCCCACACACAGCCAATATCGTCAAATAGTTCGTGGCCAAAAAAGGGGGTGGTGCAACTTGAACATCCATCATACCCGCCAGATCTCAATCCTCCATACTTGTTCCTATTCTCTCGGGTCAAACTCGCCTTGAAAGGAAAGAGACTTGACGATATTCCAGACAGCCAACGACACGTGACGCGGCTTTTGAACACCATCAAAAAAAGAAAGGTTTCGTGCAAAGTTTCCAGGAGATGTATCGCAGAGCTAAGAAGTGCATAGTTATGGGAGGCAACTATTTCGAAGGAGAGTACGGTAACTGTAGTTCATAGTTCATCTACTTTAATATTACAGGACAATTCAACGAACTTTATTGTCAAAGGTTGTATTTCTGTCCAAAATGAGTCCTCTTCACCTGTATGTTAACGTTTGCTGGTCTGGTGGAAATGTCCAACCCCCCCCCCCCCCCCAAGCAAATGTATCGTCTCTACTAATCTGTATTTTTCATCTCCACTGTCACTTCTCTCTTTTGCTCCCACTGATTCTATCTCATTTCGTCATTCTTTCTGCGTTACTGCCACTGTCTCTCACCGACCATCAATACGTCCTCTCTCTTTGGCTCCCACTGCGATTGTCTTCATCTATCTCCCTCTACGTTCTCTCTGCCACCATGTCTCTTCTCTGTTTCTCTCACATTGACACTGCCTTCTGTCTTCAACTGTCACTCTCTCTCCGCTACTTTCTTTCGGAACAAAAAAAGCGCCAATATGTTCACACCACAAAATCTTTAATGAGGAAGGGGGAATGACGATTGAGCTTGCACGTTGCCCAGTTTTCTGTCAGAGACTTTTGATGAGGAACATATTCGCCTTTTTTGTGTTCTGGTAGGAGCACTTTCCTTCTTTTCTCTGCTACAGCACGGTGTTCTGCTTATATTAAACGAATTCTATACGACAGTAAATTTTTGACTTCTTCACATTTATATCATTTGGGGCATACCTGTGTAAACAACAAATAGGTACGCATAATATAAGATTAACACAAAATCGTTTGCTTTACATTTTTTCTGGATACTTTGCTCATCGATCGCAGTTCATCGGAAACATCTGGCTTATGATTTGTACCTTAAAAGAGTAAAAATGGTATCAGAAATACAGGATATTTCAAGTAGAATGACCTGATTTCAAAACTCCATATTTATTGATAAAAACATACTGCGAACATGGGATACATTGCAAAATACCCACAAAATCTTAAAAGTTTTAGTTATGCTTTTAGAAATGCATTATATGTCCACCAGCAGCAGCACCAACAACATCTGAGCAACAGCTAAATTCGTTATAAACTTTAAGCAATGCATCTGCTTTTACAGAAGTTACGGCAGGTGTTATTCTGTTCTTCAGTTCTTCTATCCTACGAGCTAAAGGGGAGACGACACAATTTCATTGACATAAAAAAGAAAAAATCGCATGGGGTCACGTCTGGCGATCTTGGAGGACAAGAATGCAGGGCTGTGTTTGGGGGTCCCTTGCGCCCTGTCGAGCGTTGAGGCAAAGTCTCATTGAGGTATGTTGTTTTGCTAGCATGAGGAGCTCCATCCTGCTCGAAATGAAGTTATCGGAGTTGTGAAAAAAGCCAGTTCAGCAGCATTTGAAGGTAGCCCATTCCAGTCATTATTTTTTCCTGAAAAAAGAAGGGACCGTACTATTTTTCACTACAAATGGCACACAAAAAAATCATCACTTTAGTTGAGTCTTTTGCGAGCTCGATAATGTAATGAGCGTTCTGCAGCCCCGATATGCGCACGTTATGTCGGTTTACTTTACCGCTAACATGAAATGTTGCTTCATCACTGAAAATTAACCGTTGTAAAAATGTATCGTCTTCCATGCCCTCTAGTACAGTATTGCTGAAGTCAACCCGTTTCCCTCTAACACCAACCCGAAGAGTTTGCACTAATTGTAATCAGTATGGTTTATAGACCAAATGACCCCTAAAAACTAGCCAGACAGACGTATATGGGATTGGTAGTTCTCTGCTTGCGCGGTGAGTAGACTTTCGTGGACTCCACTCAAACATTTGCCGAATTCTTTCCACCACGTCATCAGAAATGCGAGGTCGACCCTTTACACAAGCATCCTGTCTCTTCGACTTGGCGATCCAAATGACAAATGTATTTGGGTGCAAGCGGATTCGTATCAAAACGCTGACGACAGGCGTGCTGGACCGCGATCAGTGACTCACTCTTTGCAAACTGCAGCACACAAAACGCTTTCTGTTGTGTGGACGCCATCTGATTTCTGACTGTCTGTAAACTGAGAAGACGCGACGACTGATATCTGACAGCGATTTTCTGAAACTGTACACCACGTCCATTCACACAACATGCATGTTCTTGAAGGCACGTTTCATGTTTCAACAACCGTCCAAAATCTGGTCATTATTTTTGGAACACCCTCTATAACCTGTTGGATCCACCGCCATTTTTGTCAGTCTAACAAGGGGATATAAATGACTGGCCCTCTTAAACTCTCTTCGCAGTCAAAGTATTTCAAGGCCAGTGCCCAGAGATTACGTTCTCTGCCTCCTCAGTCCCTACATAGCATATACAACAGGCAGACAAAAATGTGGAAACAAGAGAAACACCACACATTACCATGCCCAATATGGTGTAGTAAAACCGTTGTCATTCAAAACAGCTTCCAGTCGTCTCGGAATGGATAAATACAGTCCTTAATGATTTTCAAGGGTATCTTGTTCCATTCTTCCCGCAAATGAATGGCAAGTTTTGGTAACGATTACAGAATTGGATAGCGATCATGAACCCTTCTCTCCTAGGTATACCACAAAGGCTTAATGAATTGAGATCAGTTGACTGGTGGGCAGGGGAGATGTAACAATACATCCTTGTGCTCACAAAACCAGTTCCAGACGATGCGAGCTGGACGAACAAGAACCTCGGCGTCTTCAAACACAGCATCACCATTAGGTGACAGACATTGTACAAGGGTTGTACCAAAAGTGAGGTTGCCATATTTTTTACAAATAGAAAACATTGTTTATTGTTATTAATTTATAATTTGTTGAAAAGCTTACATTTCTTTCGATTTTTCAACAGTCTCCATTTTTTTCGACACACTTTTGAAGACGGTGCTCCAGCTTTTGTATTCTTAAGTCGAAGAAGTCTCCCGCCAACCCGCTGAGGAAGCGTGTGACCTCTGCTCGAACTTCATCATCGCTCTTGAAGCGTTTGCCACCTAAGTGTTCTTTTAGCTTGTGGAAGAGGTTGTAATCGCTGGGGGCTAAGTCCGGGCTGTACAGGGGATGGGGCATAACAGTCCACACAAATTTCTTCAAAAGCTTCTTTGTCTGAAGAGCGATGTGGGTCGAGGGTTGTCGTGAAGAAGCACTACTCCTCCTTCAGTCGTCCTCTCTGGCGATTCTGGATTGCTCGCTGGAGTTTGACCAATGTTTCACAATATCTGTGTAAGTTAATTGCCGTCCCAGATTGCATGAAATCGACGAGGAGTACTCCCTTCCAACCCCAAAACACTGTCGCCATAACCTTTCCTGCCGGCTGTGTTCGTCTGAATTTCTTTGGTGGCAGTGAACTGGAGTGACGCCACTGACGAGATTGTCTTTTTGTTTCGGGGGTGTAATGAAACACCCACGTTTAATCTCCCATGATGATAGAGTCCAACAACTTCTCCTTGTTGCCTGCTCCCTCACATTGTTGAAGAAACTTGCGAGCACAGTCGAGGCGTTGCTCCTTGTGTCCCTCAGTCAGCATCTGGGGGAGCCAGCGAGCACACACCTTACGATAACCCAACGTTTTTGTTAAAGTTCTTTGAATTGTGTCGTCGGAAGATTCAGGAATGCGTTCAACAAGTTCATGGACAGTTACCCTCCGATTTTTGAGCAGCTCTGTTGATTTTCTGGACAATTGCATCCGAAACCGGCGGTCTTCCACTCCGTTCTTCACCGTGAACTTCCACGTGACCCTCAGCAAAAGCCCTGCACCATTGGCGGACGTGCTGAACGGACATGCACTCTTCACCATAAACCTCAGTCAGCTGCCGATGAATCTCCACAGGCAGTAACATTCTTGCGTGGAGAAACCGGATTACTGCTCGAACCTCGCACTTGGCGGGAGCGGCGATCAACACTTCCCTCTCTGACGGCTGCCCAACCAACACTCAGCTACGTAGCGAATCGCCGACGGGCGGGCTCGAGGGTGGGGGAATCACTGCACAAGGCACTGTTGTCGGATTTAGCCTAGCAACTGAAGGCTATAGCTCATTGGGAACCTTACTTTTGGTACAACCCTCGTACCATGGGATGCAACTCATCAGCCAAAATGTTCACGTAAGCCTTGGCAGTAATGCAAGCTTGCAGAGTAACCGCGGAATGCCACATTGTGACTGTGCAAATCTTCACCGAACGCCCTCCATGTTTCACTGTTTGGATGTAAACGCGGCCAAAAGTTGGAAATAGAGCGCAATACGAGTCATCCGATCAAATGACTTTCTTCCATTGCTCCGTAGTCCTGGTTTTGTGGCTTCAGCACCACGTTTTCCTGTTACAGGCATTTGCATCACTGATGAATTGTTTTGGAATTTCAGCTCGCCCTGCTTATGGAGCTCCTTTCGTGTTGTTTTGGTGATGACCAGATTTGCAAGTACGACAGTCAGCGCTGCAGTGACTTTTCCCGCTGTAGGCCTCTTATTTCCCGTCACACTGCACTATAAATCTTTGATACTGTGCCTCTTGAAACACCAAATACTTCGGCTCCTTTGGTTACGGAAGCACCAACCATACGAGAAGTAGCAATTTGCTCACGATCGAATTCACTTAGCTCTGAGATAGCGCACTCATAACTAGACACACCTGCACTGGATAAGAGACTTTCAAGCAAAACGTCTCACCTATATGGGAATATACGAGAGTAAGTCAATTGTCATCCGCAATTTAGTTATATTTTTGTTTATTTTGGCAGTACTGCTGTTTTACGTCGATGACGCATGCTTTGTTTATTTGTTGTTATATCTCTGCAATTTTCAAGCTGCTAGGTTAGTTTCGTTATCGCTACCGTGCTGTTTATCATGGCTGCTCCGCTGTCTATTTGCACCAAAGAAGAGCAACGTTCAGTGATCCGTCTTTTGTGGTCGGAAGGCGTATCAGGGGCCGAAATTAATCAAAGACTTTCGGTACAGTACGGTAACAGTGTTTTGTCAGAATAGAGTGTCTACAAATGGATTGAAAAATTCCGAAATGGTCGCACAAGTGTTTCGCACGATGAAGGAGCCGGACGACCGTTTATCACCACAAATGATGAAACCATTGAGCGTTCACGTGAAATGATTCTCTTAGACAGACGATTAACTACTGACGAAGTGGCACATCGTCTGCAAATTAGTCACGGTTCTGCCTACTAAATCATCATAAAGTTTGTGCAAGATGGGTCCCAAAACAACTCACACAGTTGTATAAACAAGCGCGCTTGGACATCTGCAAAAAACATTTGGATCGCTATGGTAACGAAGGGGACAACTTCTTAGACAGGATCATTACTGGTGACGAAACATGGATCCATCATTACGAGTCGGAGAGTAAACGGCAGAGTGTGGAATGCAAACATCCAAATTCGCCGTGCAGGAAAAAGTTCAAGACGCAACCGTCCGGAGGAAAACTGATGCTTACGGTTTTTGGGGCGCAGAAGGTCCAGTACTGGAACATTATGGAGAAAGGGGCACAACAATAAACAGTGTACGTTACGGTGAGATGCTTACTGAGAGGCTAAAGCCTGCAATTCAAAGCAAACGCCGAGGATTGCTGTCAAAAGGTGTTGTGTTGTTGCACGACAATGCCCGTCCGCATACTGCTGCCCATACTGCTGAAACGCTCCAGATACTCAAGTTTGAAATACTGGATCATCCTCCATATAGTCCCGATCTTGCCCCTTTTGACTATCACTTGTTTGGTCCACTCAAACATGCATTAAGGGGCCGTCGATTTGCCTCGGACGGAGCAGTGAAAGAAGCGGTGCATTCCTGGCTAGCAGTTCAACCGAGAACCTTCTCTTATGAGGGCATCAGGGAGCTTGTACAACGATGAACCAGGTGCGTTGAAACTCAAGGAGCCTATGTCGAAAAATAATGTTCTTGTAAGTTTCCTATTCGACTACAATAAAATTTTATAACTTTTTTGCGGATAATAATTGACTTATCCTCGTACATAATGGATGCACGAGTACAGTTTGTAGATGCATGGTTGACGACGTATAGAAGCTTGGGTGTCGCCGTGAGGCGACCGCTCGCGATAAGCGGGAACTCCGGGTTCCGATCCCACTCCGGCACAAATTTTCATTGTCTTCATTCTGTTCTACAGCAACTAAGAATACATTTAATGTACACAGAACACTTTTCTGATCACGACTGACACTACTGAGAACATTGTACAAGTGTTGTAGTCAGATACAACAGCGCAACTTGCAGGCTTGCCTAACATCTACATTTTTGTTGAAACATGCATCTCCCGCGATGTTCCCATATTTTTATTTATTTATTTAAGTTGATTTAAGGCCACCAGGCCCTTTCTTACATCACACCATTGTTTTACAAATATAGCACCTTCTTAAATCACGGTTATTTAAGAAATAACAATGTTAATATGACAAATACTATCAAATGTCTTGAGTGTCTATAGTGACTATCTTTATCACATATTTTCGAGAAATAAAGGCATCTTCTGATTGTTTTTAGTAATTTGCATATGCTATATTAGTGACTATTTGTTTAACTGATTCAGCTGCGGGTTGTTGGTAAAATGGAAATGAGCGTTTGGTGTCATTGGCCGGGAAGCCCCTTACGGGGCAAGTTTTATTACATTCGACGCCACATCGGGCGACCTGCGCGCCAGATGAGGATGAAATGATGATGAAGACAACACAACACCCAGTCCCTGAGTGAAGAAAATCCACGACCCAGCCGGGAATCGAGCCCGGGCCCGTAGGACGGCAATCCGTCACGCTGCCCACTCAGCTATCGGGGCGGACTGTGGGTTGTTCGTGAAACACTGTGTATTGTATTAATTGACTAACTTGTTCCACAAACTTTACTGCTACTGTGCTACCTAGATTGCAACGAAACAAAGATAAACATGTCAACTTCTTAACACATCGAATCCTTACTTAAACTACGAGAGACGTTCCAAAAGTAAAGTTCGTCACTGTTTCTTACGCGGAAAATTTATTGCTGAAAACAAATATGCTGTGGCATCATGAACTATTCACCTTGCACTATTTTTTGACATAATCGCCACCGACACTCAGACATTTGTCGTAGGGTGCAATCAGTTTGAAGAGACGACTCTGGAGAAACTCGTTTCCTTGTATGCAACGAGTTGTCGCATACACTCTAGCAATGTTGTATCCATTCGTGAATGTGGACGAATGCCCACTTCAACCTTCATCCTACATACTGTACCTTCCATCTCCTACTGTACCTTCCATCTCCTACATACAGTACCAGTGAGCAACCATTTGACGAGACATGACCTCTTCACCATAGACGGTCTATAGGTGTTCATGAATGGCGAACACAGTAGCCCCATGTGTCCATACATACCGGATACCAGCACACAATTCCACTGGCGGCCATGTTGTTAGTACATGTCCGTCTGTAGTCGTTGTGTAAGCTCGAATAACCTCGGACACTCCGTTCTGATGCTACTCTCCCTTCTTCGGCGCTCTGCGAAAGCGTCATCGTACTCCGCTGATGGCTCTTCCGTCGCTGAACCAGCAATAGGTGTGGGTGGATTGATATGACTTTTATCTGTGTCATCTGGTGTACCACCTTCTCTTTCAAAAACAAAGACGGAACTTACTTTCGGAATATCCCTAGTACAACGGTTGTCTCTGTTGAGAATTTTGACACTGATATTTATTTTCTACAACATTCTTTAGGACAACTTTTACAATAACTATGAATAATATACAGTGGAGTAGAGCTGTGTGCACAGAACTTTTTCCACTTTCTGTTTATGACTTTCAGGCTTATTCTGCTCTGTAGAGGTAACATCGTCTTAAAGGTATGAATAATTGTACTGAGCCTGCTCATTCAATTGGAGATGGTGGGATATCCCCATGTTTTTTTAAATTTTTAATACTCTTAATTCAATGAGCTTTCCACCCACTACCTCTGTGTGTAGGACTGCTACATGTGTTAAGTATTTGTCGTTTTCGTTTAAGCAATGTTCGGCGAAGGATAAATCTGGCTTTTTTTTAAATTAGCTTCTATGGTGTACTTTAAGCGCAGTGCAGATTGATCTCCCAGTCTGTCCTACCTAGCAGCGCTGACACTCTTTGCAGATCGTCTTATAAGCCCCATTTCTCTTGATGGGCAGTTATTTATCTTTTGAATTGAAGCAACATCCACCTAATGTCTGCGGGACACAGAAAAACACGGAGAAACTCTTTGCCTTTAAGATTTTGCTCATCTTGTTAGAAATTTTTCCTACAAAAGGTAACCTGCACAATTTCCTTTTCGGTCTACCTACGTTGTTCATTGGGTGTAGCAGGGATCTGGCATGCTTCTTCAGTTCTTTTACTGAGAATGTTGACAATAATTTTGGATTCAAACTCATAACTTGTGGCAACTGTTCTTTGTTAGCTTCCTCGTCATAGTCTTCCTGAGACATTGGGATAGAACGGAGACAGTGGATCGTGTGATGGAATGCTGCCTATTTGTAACTTTTGGATGTTGAGAGGGAGTTGGGATGAATATTGTATTTACTTCCCCACAACAATACGGCCTGGGTTTCACATTCAGAAGACAGAATGCAACAGTAAGAAGAGAGCGAAGCTGAAGAGAAGGGACGATGACAAAGATGACGCATGTTCAATGAGGAAACGCCCGAACTCACTGAAGCCTGTGCTTTCACCAACAGCAAGGATTTTCAGTGTCACATCTCTGCCTGAGATGATTAACACACAGATTAGTTATTGCTGATGGGGGTTGCCTTGATGTAGTAAGAGTTTCATATTTGAACATTACATGAAATACAAAATAGATCTCTGTTTCACAGAAAAGAAGAACTTTATTTTATTTATTTAATGGTATGTATGGTTAGGGCCCCCGTCGGGCAGACCGTTCGCCGGGTGCTGGTCTTTCAATTTGACGCCACTTCGGCGACCTGCAGTCGATGAGGGTGATAGGATGATGATGAGGACAGCACAACACCCAGTCCCTGGGCGGAGAAAATTCCCCGACCCAGCTGGGAATCGAACCCGGGCCCAGAGGATTGACAATCCGTCAAGCTGACCATTCAGCTACCGGGGACGGACAGAAAAGAAGAACTGGGAACTTTTTTTTTATTATGCATTTCTGTAAAAAAAATCATTTTGTGTTTACGTTTTCAGATATAATAAAAACGACATAAATACATTTACGTACTTCATTTGTCATTTTATATATAAAATCCATCAAAGCAATCTTTGAAAACAGATAATTACTAGGGTAAAAACCTTATTTGAATCCTGATGCAGCCTATATGCCCCAAAATTTGGTAAATCACAAACAATTTTTAATTTAGTATTTCGGTCTTATTTTTTTCCAGAATGACGCAGTGAGCACCAATATAAACTTTTTATTCACAAAACCTAAGCTCAATACTGAGAAGGCTAAAGCAGTTTGACGCAGTTCCCCAAAACACTCGATAAAATCGACTTTGAAGGCTTCTGAGAGCTATTAAGGGCAGATAAACTGCATGAATAGGTGGGCATGATCCCCAAAGATAGATACATACTTGCGTTGATGCACTGAATGACGAGATCGCCCAGGGAGCGCCATGAAAACATTCTCCAGATCATAACGCTCCCTCCTCCGGCCTGGATCTTTCCGATGATTGTTGCAGGGCCGTACACGCCAACGACCATCTGTCCAATTGAGCTTAAAACGTGATTCATCTGAAAAAACCAGATGTTTCCCGCCGTACACACCAGATGCCATGTGTCATCTGGAAATGCCACCTGTCCCCGTGCAGTAGACGTGCAGTTGCGGTACTGGAGTGCAAATTCCAGCCTTCTTCGCTGATGAACGGCAGTCAGCGTAGGTGCACGAACCAGGCCCCTGCTGCAGAGGCCCACACGCAGCAAAATTCACTGAACGGTCACTGGTAGCCCGTTGATCCGTCTGGGCAGTCAGTTGCTCAGTAGTTGCTCAACTATTCGTCCGTACACATCTCTGCAGCTGTCACTCATCTCTGTCATCTATGGTTCATGGTGCAACACAGTTTGCCGCCTGTTTTGGATAGCGCCATTTTGCCACATACGGTATACTTTAACCACGGCGACACGAGAATTTTTTACAAATTTAGCCGTTACGGAAATTCTTCCACCCTTGGCACGAAAGCCAATGACCATTTCCTCTTGAACTTCAGATAAATCGCTCTGTTTCTGCATCACAACAGCAACTGCACTGTTTTCCGCGTCCCTCGACATGCGTTATTCAGGATGGTCCCTTGATCGTGACTGGGCCAAATATCTCACGAAATAAGCGTCAAACGAAAAAACTACAAAGACGAAACTTGTCTAGCTTGAAGGGGGAAACCAGATGGCGCTATGGTTGGCCCGCTAGTTGGCCCCGCCATAGGTCAAACTGATATCAACTGCGTTTTTTAAACAGGAACCCGCATTTTTATTACATATTCGTGTAGTACGTAAACTTGTAACGGCATTCCTGTCAACAACGAGTAGTTCGCCTTCCGTAATGTTCGCACATGCATTGACAATGCGCTGACGCATGTTGTCAGTGGTTGTCGGTGGATCACGATGGCAAATATCCTTCAAATTTCCCCACAGAAAGATATCCGGGGACGTCAGACCCGGAGAACGTGCGAGCTATGGTATGGTGCTTCTACGACCAATCCATTTGTCATGAAATATGCTATTCAATACCGCTTCAAGCGTAAGCCAGCTACGTGCCGCACATCCATCATGTTGGAAGTACATCGCCATTCTGTTATGTAGTGAAACATGTTGTAGTAGCATCGGTGGAACATTAATTAGGAAATCAGCATACATTGCACCATTTAGATTGCCATCGACGAAATGGGGGCCAATTATCCTTCCTCCCATAATGCCGCACCATACATTAACCCGCCAAGGTTGTTGATGTTCCACTTGTCGCAACCATCGTGGATTTTCCGTTGCCCAATAGTGCATATTATACCGGTTTACGTTACCGCTGTTGGTGAATGACGCTTCGTCGCTAAATAGAACGCGTGCAAAAAATCTGTCATCGTCCCGTAATTTCTCTTGTGCCCAGTGGCAGAACTGTACACGACGTTCAAAGTCGTCGCCATGCAATTCCTGGTACACATAAATATGGTACGGGTGCAATCGATGTTGATGTAGCGTTCTCAACACCGGCGTTTATGAGATTCCCGATTCTTGCGCAATTTGTCTGCTACTGATGTGCGGATCAGCCGCGACAGCAGCTAAAACACCTACTTCGGCATCATCATTTGTTGTAGGTCGTGGTTGGCGTTTCACATGTGGCTGAACACTTCCTGTTTCCTTAAATAACGTAACTATCTGGCGAACGGTCCGGACACTTGGATGATGTCGTCCAGGATACCGAGCAGCATAAATGTTCAAATGGCTCTGAGCACTATGGCACTTAACATCTATGGTCATCAGTCCCCTAGAACTTAGAACTACTTAAACCTAGCTAACCTAAGGACATCACACAACACCCAGTCATCACGAGGCAGAGAACCGAGTAGCATACATAGCACACGCCCGTTGAGTATTTTGATCACAATAGCAATACATCAACAAGATATCGACCTTTTCCGAAATTGGTAAACGGTCCATTTTAACACGGGTAATGTATCACGAAGCAAATACCGTCCGCACTAGCGGAATGTTATTATTTTTTTTGTTTTTTTGTTTTTCTTTATTGTGATTTCATTCCCCTGCCCTATATGGGCAGGGGAGGGCTGTCAGCAGCACAATCCGCCGCTCTTCAGCCGAGTGACATGACAACTAAGACAAGAATAAAATAATACATACACTCTTGGAAATTGAAATAAGAACACCGTGAATTCATTGTCCCAGGAAGGGGAAACTTAATTGACACATTCCTGGGGTCAGATACATCACATGATCACACTGACAGAACCACAGGCACATAGACACAGGCAACAGAGCATGCACAATGTCGGCACTAGTACAGTGTATATCCACCTTTCGCAGCAATGCAGGCTGCTATTCTCCCATGGAGAAGATCGTAGAGATGCTGTATGTAGTCCTGTGGAACGGCTTGCCGTGCCATTTCCACCTGGCGCCTCAGCTGGACCAGCGTTCGTGCTGGACGTGCAGACCGCGTGAGACGACGCTTCATCCAGTCCCAAACATGCTCAATGGGGGACAGATCCGGAGATCTTGCTGGCCAGGGTAGTTGACTTACACCGTCTAGAGCACGTTGGGTGGCACGGGATACATGCGGACGTGCATTGTCCTGTTGGAACAGCAAGTTCCCTTGCCGGTCTAGGAATGGTAGAACGATGGGTTCGATGACGGTTTGGATGTACCGTGCACTATTCAGTGTCCCCTCGACGATCACCAGTGGTGTATGGCCAGTGTAGGAGATCGCTCCCCACACCATGATGCCGGGTGTTGGCCCTGTGTGCCTCGGTCGTATGCAGTCCTGCACGGCGCCAAACACGCATACGACCATCATTGGCACCAAGGCAGAAGCGACTCTCATCGCTGAAGACGACACGTCTCCATTCGTCCCTCCATTTACGCCTGTCGCGACACCACTGGAGGCGGGCTGCACGATGTTGGCGCGTGAGCGGAAGACGGCCTAACGGTGTGCGGGACCGTAGCCCAGCTTCATGGAGACGGTTGCGAATGGTCCTCGCCGATACCTCAGGAGCAACAGTGTCCCTAATTTGCTGGGAAGTGGCGGTGCGGTCCCCTACGGCACTGCGTAGGATCCTACGGTCTTGGCGTGCATCCGTGCGTCGCTGCGGTCCGGTCCCAGGTCGACGGGCACGTGCACCTTCCGCCGACCACTGGCGACAACATCGATGTACTGTGGAGACCTCACGCCCCACGTGTTGAGCAATTCGGCGGTACGTCCACCCGGCCTCCCGCATGCCCACTATACGCCCTCGCTCAAAGTCCGTCAACTGCACATACGGTTCACGTCCACGCTGTCGCGGCATGCTACCAGTGTTAAAGACTGCGATGGAGCTCCGTATGCCACGGCAAACTGGCTGACACTGACGGCGGCGGTGCACAAATGCTGCGCAGCTAGCGCCATTCGACGGCCAACACCGCGGTTCCTGGTGTGTCCGCTGTGCAGTGCGTGTGATCATTGCTTGTACAGCCCTCTCACCAGTGTCCGGAGCAAGTATGGTGGGTCTGACACACCGGTGTCAATGTGTTCTTTTTTCCATTTCCAGGAGTGTACATAAGGAGATAAAAAAGGGGAACATAAAACAGAGTAAGGGGAGAAAATGGAGGTAAAAAGACATGGACATGTAGACGTTCATGGGGGACAGTTAAAAAAGTCACCAGAAAGTTAAAAAAAAACACAGTTGGCAATTCTTATAACACAGAGAAGACACTGGATGCTCATGCACAGGTTAAAAGTTGGCCACAGTATTAAAAACACTCCGAAACAACACACTTAAAACCCACTTGGAGCACACACGACGAAGAATAAAACTACCAGGTGGGACCTGCCGAGAGAAAGGTCAGAGAGGATGGAAAAGAAGGGGAGAGCATGGGGCAGCTGGGGAAGCGGCGGGATGAAGAAAGGAGGGGCAACCGTGGGGTCACGAAGGGGCAGGAGACACATGGGGCGGGAGAGGAAAAGGGAAGACAGGGCAGGAGGGAGCGCAGAGACGCTGAAAGAAGGCACAAGGGATGGAGGGGGAGTAGGAGGGGAAATCCGCTCGGAAGGAGGGCGGGGGAGGAGAGGGAGCCCAGAGGAGGCGGAATGTTACGTGATACCACGTACTTATACGTATCTGACAGTCCCATCTATCATAAAGCGAAAAAAGTGGTCCGACTAAAACATTCATATTTCTTTACGTACTACACGAATATGTAATAAAAAATGGGATTCCTTAAAAAAAAAAAGAGTAGTTGATATCCGTTTGACCTATGGCAGCGCCATCTAGCGGGCCAACCATAGCGCCATCAGGTTTCCCCCTTCAAGCTAGACGAGTTTCGTTCTTTGCAGTTTTTTCGTTTGATGCTTATTTCGTGAGATATTTGGCCCGGTCACTATCAATGGACCACCGTGTATACGCTACAGTGCAAGTGCTGCCACCTGACGTCTGCGAGTGGTTATCGCAAATCGAACATTAATGTGACTAGACCGGGTAGAAATGTATAGCAGCACGTGCCGGAATTCGATAGCGGCAGGACCGTGGCCTGTCGGGGCGGCTTTACTTTTTTTTTTTGTTCCGTGATACTGCTGCTCTCATTGGTCTGGCTCCCACTGCTGTTATGCGAATACAGCCTCGATGGCTTCATGTATCCCATGCACCTAGGAAAACTAAACTTGCCGGATTGCATCTGTCATCCTCTTGAAAGCCGAGGCCCCAGCGCAATGTTATGGGATGCCACTGAACAAGCACCGTCATCTCCTTCCCAGTGGCAGTATCTAGGATGTCAAGGGCCAGTTACAGCAGTCGTGGGTCATCTTGCCTCAGCAGAGGATACCACGGCTTTATGACACCCTTCCCAACAGAATCAGTGAGTGCATCCACACCGTAAAGGGTACGACCACATACTGACAAGTGGGCACATATTACCAAGTTCTTTGTAAATTGAACTCGATTTTGTAATCAATGCGATAACATGACGTACGCTCTCAACCCGTGAAGTTCCATTTCGTGTTCTTCTGGATGCTTCAGTTTTTTTCGAGGCAGTGTGTTATGTAGAATTTAAGTTATGAGATCAAGCCTGTTCACATCTGAAGCAATCGATCCCGAAAAGATTGTCCTCGGATTTATGACAAGCACGGTGAGTTGAACAGAATTATGTCACAAGCCATGTACTCGCCTGGGACGTCCTGCTCGTACTCAAATTACAGTAGAGTCGTGCCTTTCGTAGCGGGGGTTAAGAGCGACTTACCAGCCACGGCGGGAGGGTCTGGAAGCCGCTGGACTGGGTTGTGGTTGGGTTGCGAGGCTGGCCGCAGCGGTGTCAGAGGCGCATCACGCTCCGTCTCGTCGTAGTATCTGCAACAGGACCAGTGTTCACAGGTTTCAATTCACATTATTCTGCCGTCTGATGTTTAAAAATCGAAAGTGCGGAGGACATACGTCTGACAGCTGAAGCGGTTCCAGACTTCGAATCTGGGGGTAATCACCTTGTTAATTTATCTTCAAATGGTTCAAATGGCTCTAAGCACTATGGGACTTAACATGTGAGGTCATCAGTCCCCTAGACTTAGAACTACTTAAACCTAAGGACATCACACACATCCATGCCCGAGGCAGGATTCGAACCTGTGACCGTAGTAGCAGCGTGGTTTCGGACTGAAACGCCTAGAACCGCTCGGCCACAGCGGCCGGCTTAATTTATCTCCACGTAAGATGTATCACCCATTTTATTTCATGAACGGTTGCACATAACGAAACGCGCTTTTCGGAAATTGTTGCAGCGTCGAGGGACACGTTGCTTCTGTTTGGTTAATGTTTCTAATGCTGGTATCGATGGAGATATTGAAGTAAGTACATTTTTTAAAATGGAACCTCATACTTTTTATAACTGAATTCGATAGCTCTTGAGGGAACAGTTACAGTGATATAGCGTTTGTTAATGTTGACGTTGAAGCCTGTCGTAAAAAATTCGACAAATGTCGTAGAATGTGATAGCACGGTGACCGGAAACGGCATTATCGGTGCAAACACCGCCAAGCAGAGCTCTCGTGCTACGCTGTGTCAGAATGTCAACACGTTTGTCTGTTTACTTTTCTGCACTGCAGGCCACTCATTTCTGCTTCGTTGCGTGCAGACATGTACACCAATGAGGATAACTTTTATACAGTGTGTAAATTTTAATTTGACAAACCAGAATAACTCGAAAAATAAGCTTCACACGAAAAAATGTGTAGAATCCAAAGTCGATTATTTTCAATGGGGACATCTGCTGGTGCTAAAATTAGCCTGCCACACCCGCCCCCTGGGGGTTGGGCGGGAGGCAACTTTAAAATTTCAAATGGGAACCCCCATTTTTTTTATTGCAGAATCAGATTCTACATAAAAAACTAAACATTTGTTTTGATTCTTGGTAGTTGGCGCTGTAATTCAAGAAAATCCATGTTCTAATTTTTGCGTGGAAAATGGTTACGGATAAATTAGAGAGAGGAATTACAGTTTTACAAATGTTGATCCCACTCTATAGGGAGAGAGGGAGAGTTTTAGTTTTAGCGAATCAAAATTTACGAAGTAAATAAGTATTTTTTATTTATCCGTAACCATTTTCCACGCAAAAGGAAATAGACGTGTCGGCTAGTGTCGACGGTGTTCTTCGACAGCAACAGTAGCACTACCATCCCAGAAGCCGTAAACATACACCATAGCTTCATATTCTTCATTAGTACAGATGTGCGGCATTTTAGGCAATGCGTGTACAAACACAACCGTTCGTTCTCTCTGATACATTCTCAGTCCCTCGCACAACTTCACTCGCAGCGCATCATGGACAACTGCGCGTTCAACAGGCTGGCTTAATGATAGAAAGACATTCCGAGCAAATAAGTTGAAAGCAACTGGGTATATTGGGCTATAATAAAAAGTCATAGCCTGGCTGGGTAAGACACATACGTACGCGCCATTAGCCCAAACACAAATGAGCATCAAATGTGTCCTATTTGGGAATCCATTCGGGATAGGGCACATGTCCATACGAAGGTTTTTGCTTTAAATTAGCGTTCCTTTATACCCCCGAACATCGACCATTCTTCTTGGGAAAAAAATTGTGGTAAGGACTATGTGACCAAACGGCTGAGGTCATCGGTCCCTAGGCTTACGCACTACTTAATTTAACTTAAAGTAACTTACGCTAAGGACAACACACACACCCATGTCCGAGGGAGGACTCGAACCTCCGGCGGGGGGAGCCGCGCGAACCGTGACATGTCGCCCTAAACCGCACGGCTAGCCCGCGCGACTCTTCTTGGGACACACAGTACATATAAGAAAGTACTGCTACGTATGCGTCTATAACATGGACCATTCCTTGAAATCAGGTATTTAGTTATGAATAAATTTCAGTCACTGGATAAACTAGTGTTACTTTAAGTCCTGGTAAGGGCTCGTGTCAGCCTCTTGTTCTAGCAAAGCTCTCTAAGTGCTTTTCTAGTGTTTTAATTTGTTTGTAAGCAACTGCCTCTCAGGGGCCCGTCTTTCACAGATACTGAACGTTTCTTCGAATAGAAGAATCGTGAGTCGTGCTTGGATAGCTCAGTCGCTAGAGCATTTGCCCGTGAAAAGCAAAGGTCCGGCAAATAGTGTAATCTGCCAGGAAGTTTCGTTTTATCAAGTAGTATGTGACATGTTTCTTTGATGCTAGATATTTTTCACTGCAGTCGAGAAGTACGCCGCAGTGGCAGGACGGACACGAGACTCGCATTCGAAAGAGCGATTCAAATCCCCGTCCGCCCATCGAGACTGAGGTTTTCTCTGATTTCCCTCCAAATCACTTGAGGCAAATGCCGGGATGGCTCTTTCGAGAAGGACACTGGCGATTTTTTTAGCCACAAGAGTTTGCATTCCATCTCTACCGACCTCGTCGTCGACGGCAGCTTAAACCCTCATCTTTCGCTATCATATTCATAGAAGCAAGGCCGCACGTGCTTTATTAATTTTTTCTATGGCGTCTTTAGCGTTACCTTGGAAGTATTCAAATCCTAGTACCGCAGTGTGCTGTGACTAGAAAAACTGTAGATGTCCTCAGCTGTTTCCAAATATAGCGCTGTGTCTTGATTTTTAACTTTTGACTCGGTTTTTTTTTCGTGTACCATCCTATAAGCCATTCATGACGGATGCTCTGTTATAGTGTTGTTCTAAACATTTGCCCGCAGCTAGTCAAATGGTTCTGAACACTATGGGACTTAACATCTACGGTCATCAGTCCCCTAGAACTTAGAACTACTTAAACCTAACTAACCTAAGGACAGCACACAACACCCAGCCATCACGAGGCAGAGAAAATCCCTGACCCCGCCGGGAATCGAACCCGGGAACCCGGGCGTGGGAAGCGAGAACGCTACTGCACGACCACGAGATGCGGGCGCAGCTAGTCCCTTTCGTTCTATATTTGATGTTCTTATACTAATGTAGATGGGTCCTTACCTAGGTAAAGGAGGTAAATGGTTAGCCTGTCTTTGCGACATAGTGATTTCCAAAACAATGTTCCATTATTTTAACGTAGCGAACGAGTTTCTGACTGATCTATTTCAGAAAAATTTCCACTTTTGCTTCCCATTTCAATTTTTCCTCATTTTTACGGTTCAGTACCTCAGTTGGTAAAAACGAAACCCTCATGGGATCGCTTTATTGTCTGTCTCTTTGTCTGTTTATCTGTCCGACTGTTAAGACCCCTTTTCTCAGGAGCTGTTAGAGGTATCCAGCTGAAATTATGTCATATACTAAGGTCTACGATCCTTCGGCGGTGTAAAAAATTTAAGCTTCTAAGTCAATGCAATTAAAAGATACGGCCATTTTTTTATACTCGCAAACTCAATCATCAAAACCTATATGGTACTTCTCGTAGACCTAGAATCATGAAATTTGACAAGGAGCAAAGTTTCAGAATACAAGCAAAAGAAAAAATCAGAAAATTATTAATTTGTAGTTATATCACACAAACAACATTCTTTTGCAATTACAAACTTACATTGCATTCGTAATCTGTCAAAAACCTCAACAACTAATTTAGGGATTCTGATCTGGTTTTCAGAAAGATCGATTCATGCGGAAGCTTTGTGTATAAAATTTACAAATATTTCGTGCTAATAAACTGAGCTACGATGCAATGAAGCCATCTGCCGCTGTGAAAACGAAGCCTTTGCCATCTACCGATGTCAGGCGTAACCCCGCCCCACTTCCGTGCCACACCTTACAAACATTCTCTCGCAGTCTATGCTTACGACACGTACAGCATCTGCAATGCTTCAGGGCAAAGCAATACTCGTAACTGATGCACGACTGCACTTCCGTTGCCTGGAATGAGGTTCCGGTACCCCATAAAACATCCACTTAAGTGTTCCAAAGAACATTTGCATAACAACAATAGCACTGCTGCCGGCTGTACCGGTTTCTTCTCTAGAGACTTCCGTCAGATCTCATCAGTAATTGCAAGAGGGAGAAGAGCAGACGAAGGCAAAGCATCTGCAACTGCCGATTAGCAAACCATGTTAATACATCTCCAAAATTAATAAAAAATGAAAATAACAACAGCGAATACGCTGTAACACAAAAAATTGAACGTTATAACCAAAAGTAACAAACTATCGAAACTCTTGGGATTCCCCGGACAGGTAGGTATTTTGCCAGTGTCAGTATCAAGTTTTTTTTTTTTGTCATCAGTCTTCTGACTGATTTGATGCAGCCCACCAGGAATTCCTCTCCTGTGTCGACCTGTTCATCTCAGAGAGCACCTGCAACCTACATCCTCAGTAATTTGCTGTATGTATTCCAGTCTTCCTCCATAGTTTTTACCCACTACAGCTAGCTCTCTCTAGTGCCATGGAAGTTATTCCCTGGTGTCTTAACAGATGTCCTGTCAACCAATCCCTTCTTCTTGTCAGTGTTTTCCACAAATTCCTTTCCCATTCTGCGCAGAATATCCACATTAATAACTTTATTACTCCACCTTATATTCAAGTTTCGTCCGTAGCACCACATCTCAAATGCTTCGACTCCCTTCTGTTCCGGTTTTCCCACATTACATGTTTCACTACCATAAGTGCTGTGCTCCAACTCAGAAATTTCTTCCTCAAATTAAGGCTTATGTTTGATGCTAAAAGATTTTCCTTGGCCAGGAATACCCTTCATGTCTGTGCTAGTATTCTTTTGATGTCCTCCTTGCTCCGTCCATCATTGGCTATTTTGCTGCCTAGTCAGCAGAATGCCTTAACTTCATCTACTTCCTGACCATCAATCCTGGCGTTAAGTTTCTCCCGTTATCATTTCTGCTACTTCTCCTTACTTTCGTCTTTCTTCAATTTACTCTCAATCCATATTCTGTTCTCATTAGATTGTTCATATCATTCACCAGATCCTGTAATTCTTCTTCACTTTCACTAAGGGTAGCAATGTCATCACCGAATCTTATTGATATCCTTTAACCTTGAATTTTCATTAAACTCTTGAACCTTTCTTTTATTTCGGTATCAGTGAGAGGGAAAAATCGTCGAGATCCGCGATACTTGCGATGGATTAATTGTTTATAAACATAATCAAGTTTGTGCAGAACCTTCGAAGTGCGAGTCCAACTAGCTCTTGTCCGATTTTTCCCAGTTTATTTTACTTTCCGGAGGGACCTTATCCTCGGGCGCACTGCCCGGTCGTCTGACTAGGGGACCGACCCTCCGTACTGGAAATCACGGATTTTGATGCGCTTCAAATATGTTGTAGAGGCACCTACCCTGAGTACCTGGCTGTCGGCCGGCCGGTGTGGCCGAGCGGTTCTAGGCGCTACAGTCTGGAACCGCGCGACCGCTACGGTCGCAGGTTCGAATCCTGCCTCGGGTCTGGATGTGTGTGATGTCCTTAGGTTTAAGTAGTTCTAAGTTCTAGGTGACTGATGACCTCAGCTGTTAAGTCCCATAGTGCTCAGAACCATTTGAACCATTTTTGAACCTGGCTATCCGGTTTTTTAGCGACGGGCCTTGGTTTTTGAGAAAATTGATTTTGAAGTTCATTGCGTGCTTTGTATGTCCGTACCTTTAGACGTATACCAAGCAAGTTAGCGTAGCGTAGCGGTAAAGGTTCACAGCTACGGCGTTGGAGGTTCTGTGTTCGAATCCTGCTTGTGTACTTCTTTTTTCCTTCAAAATCGACCAAATTTTTCAATTTTATTTGAAAGAATATGAACAAACAGTGTAAGGTGTGCAAAATTATAAAGATATACGTATTCAGTTATTAATTTTTTCAAATATTCATTCCGTTTGTGATTTGCAGTTGGAGTTCCAAATGTTCGTACAACGGTCGCTTTTTATATTGCCTTAAATCGATCTCCGCCCATTATCGTTCCCTCTCCGGTGAATACAGTTAGCCGTAACGGGAACCCCAGCTCCTAGTTGTGGCCAACGAGGATGCGAGTTTTAATCCTTTACGTCCGCATCTCACTACAGCGTGAGTTGCTCGTAAAGCGTCTCTAGTGCCGTGTATAGAAAAAATTCTGTGAAACGGAAGTACCAAGTGTTTCTGCAGTAGTGCAGCCAGAGGAAGATCCACAAGTAGAGGAGTTGAACGAAGAATCAAGAGGCGAAATCACAAATGCCATTTAATACGCCAAAAATCTACTCCGCGAGTAGTATTTGAACACCCTACCTCCGTCGCGGTAGCCGTGAACCTTTACCGCTGCGCTACGCTGACTTGCTCGGCATACATGCAATGTTACGGGCATACAAAGCACGCAATGAACTTCAAAATCGATTTTCTCAAAAACCAAAGCCCGTCACTAAAAAACCGGATAGCCAGGTACTCAGGGTAAGTGCCTCTACAACATATTCGAAGCGCAACAAAATCCGTGATTTACAGTATGGAGGGTCCCCTTGTGAGCGTGATTACATCAACGCAATTATCGCTGTACAGTTTTATTAACTGTGCGGCGATTTTTTAACGCATCTCTCTTTAAACAACATATCGCGACGTGACGCAGATGTCAACAATATAGGAGCCTCTGCAGCGGGCGATGCCGTTGCTTAGCGACAGTCTGAGACAAGGCGACCGCTAAGCAACATGAACGTGTCCGTCCAAGTCAACTAAATCTTCGGAAAACCGTGATATGCAGTAAGAACAAGGAGCAACGACAGCAATCAGAAGGTAAGCCGTCAGCAAATATCTGAGTTCGTCGCAGTCAGTGATCTTTGTCCGGCCTGGATGTAAATCTCTGATGTCACAGAATGGAACTTCAGCGTGCCTCCAGATTCTTGTCATCTACATGTCCGCCGTGTTGTAGTTAGGCGGCACGTTCACACAGCTGGAGTTTGACATACAGATAGTAAAGAGATCACTGGTCGCAGCTAAAATACGGGCGTCAAATCGACTGCACCTTCCTGCGGACGCATAACAAATTCTCACACACGCGTATATTTCATGAATATGAAGATCGGTAATTTCCAAGAATGATTGCCTATCGAAGTCGCAGGCTCCAAACGATACATATCGAACGGCAACCGGAAATCGATCATTTGACTTCGGTGGCGGGCGTTGTGATCAATTATTTGCTATCGTAATTTTTATCTGTTTCCTGTCGTTCCCTTACTTGCTCTAAATTACATACCTCCGCGAATTATTTGTGAGCTGCTAGGAAACCTTGACGATTTATGTCGTTAGTGAGTGGCATGTCTGTTGTTCTTGGCGTTTCTTCGACGGATTCTCTCACATGGAAGAATCTAATTCCATGTTTATCCAGAGTAGAAAATTGTTCGTCTTTTTGTCGCAAATATGGAGTACTACCGGACGAGGAAAGAAGGGACTGTGTAGACTGTGGTGGTGCAAAATGCGTAAAACTTCGTAATAACAGTTTCGATGCTGAAATGAAATGATCGTATGGCATTGTTGGCCGGGAGGCCCCATGCGGGGAAGTTCGTCCGCCGTATTGCAAGTCCTCTTTAGTTGACGCCACTTCGGCGACTTGCGAGTCAATGATGATGAAGAACACACAACCACTCAGTCATCACGAGGCAGAGAAAATCCCTGACCCCGCCGGCAATCGAACCCTGGATCCCGTGCGCGGGAAGCGAGAACGCTACCGCAAGACCACGAGCTGCTGAAATAACGTTACAATTTCATTGCGGACAGTACGGAAAACGAACGAGTATCAGGAAGAATACGTGATTCGACTCTTCCAAATTATCCATCCAGACCACCGTAATGGAGTTTCACATGACGACAACACCGACGACGAGTAAGGTAAGTCGTCTCCTTTGCAGTTACAAGTACTTTTGTAACGCTCTCCTTTTGTCGCTGCTGTAGTGACCAACGTAAACATACTCATAAAGTCCGCCACCAGAGTCGCATGATCGATTTCCGATCGTATGTTCGATATGTATCGTTTGGACCCAGCGACTTAGATAGGCAATCATCTTGGAAAGTACTTGAAGATCTTCGACACTGCAGTTATAGTGAGGATAATTTTTTTCTGAAAACCAGTTATCCACACTGTTTGTCGAGTTTTCTCTGAGGCAGTTTGTCTACGAGATGTTCGAATTTTGTAAATCTGGAAATTATAGCAAACCGGAATGCTACAAATTACACTTTCGTACGTGTGAAGTTTCCACGCCAAGTGATCTCTGTATTCGCTGGTACAGACATCGTTCCAACTCTTAGAACTTCAATGCGTCATGTCTTCAAGTATACGTACCCCATGTACATATCGTAAGAAATAACACATTTTTAAGACTTTCAACTATAATAGATTACTCCCTAGTATTAAGCTCTATTTTTGTCAGAAATCTAATTTACCTTTTATATCACAGGTGTACTATAAACGCAATGACATTCGTGATGGAATTGCTGTATCTCCTTACGTGTAATTAAGTAAGGTGTGTCAGCTTCATCGTATTGTGCTGGTCCACTCCGTATCCTCACAATCTCATTACACAACGCCCACGTGTTCATGGCTATGGCTTCTCGTCTCTCTAGAACTGAATCGGTAGAGATCGCTGGGATTCGAGTTGCTAATATGTTAATTCTTCTCGCTGACAACTTTGGCCATCAAATGAGTCTATGTGCAGTAAGCCTAAAATATAGGCATCACTGTTTAATGCTGTGTTTCATTTCGGTGATAAGTAATTTGTAGCAGTATCATTTGTACGTGAGCTCTTCAGCGACGATGTCCATTTCACATTTATTACAAAACGGGACATTTTATAAAGCTTAGAAAAAATACTGGGACAGTTAAGGATAAAAACGTGACGCGAATTGTACTGATAAAATTTGATGGATACAGAGGTTTACCTTTGCAGCATACACTCAGATGATCCCAAATGGCCGGCCGCTGTGACCGAGCGGTTCTAGGAGCTTCAGACCGGAACCACGAGGCTGCTACGGTCGCAGGTTCCCAACTATGCCTCGGGCATAGATGTGTATGATGTCCTTAGGTTAGTTAGGTTCACGTAGTGCTAAATCTAGGGGACTGATGACTTCAGATGTTAAGTTCCATAGTGCTCAGAGCAATTTGAACCATTTTTTGATCCCAAATGAATTCTTACAATTACTCCCTTGCACTTCCACCGTAATTTTCACTAGCCTCTATTTTATTAAGAAGTTCTTTTTCTTTTGACAGCTTGTCATTAACACTGAGCACACTATACCTCATTTAAGTGTTCTTTGACAATGAGCAAGATATTCAGTTTGAACTTTCATTCTGTTTGTTTCCTCTTTTTTTTCTTTTTTTCATTGGCCATAGGGAGATCACTATGGAAAACAGACGTACATTCTACAGTTCCTCCACTACCAGTGATAAAAGGAAACCCACTGTTCATATTTCTGTGTATATTATTCTCTAGTTTCGGCATGATGGAAAAGTGGTTGCATAGATTCAAAACTGTAACGTAGCCAGTATAATATCTCGAGACTGTTTACTACGACAGGAACTGAAATTCTCACTATCCACGCCAATCAAAAATACAACAGCGAAAAATATTACCAGTAAATAAACTAAGGTCGTAGAGGAAGTTGCACCAGCGGCGCTTTCTCGCATATATACACTCTAAGACAAAAAAACGAAAGAATTATCGATATGATGTACATGTACAGACAAAGAAATGATTACAGTTCCAAAAAAAAATTGCTTGATTTGTTCAAGAGAAGAGATTCACAAATCGAGCAAGTCAGTAACGCGTTGGTCCACATCTGGCCCTTATGCAAGCAGTTATTCGGCCTCGCATTGAGTGACGGAGTTGTTGGATGAGAGTTTCACTCTGCAGCGGAGTGTGCGCTGATATGAAAGTTCCTGGCAGATGAAAAATGTGTGCCGGGCCGAGACACGATCTCTGGATCTTTGCCTTTCGCGGGCAAGTGCTCTACCACCTGAGCCACCCAAGCACGATAAACGACCCGTTCTCACAGCTTCAATTCTGCCAGTACCTCGTCTCCGACCTTCCAAACTTCACAGAAGCTGTTCGCTGAACCTTGCAGAACTAGCATTCCTGAAAGAAAGGATATTGCGGAGACATGGCTTGGCCACAGCCTGGGGGATATTTCCAGAATGCAGATTTTTACTCTGCTGCGGAGTGTGCGCTGATATGAAACTTCCTGGCAGATTAAAACTGTGTGCCGGATCGAGACCATGATCCAAACGTACATTATTTTCGCAGTTGTATGCACTGAAGCGTAATACCATTTCTACATTTGTAATTGCTCATGAAAATTACTGCGGTGCATAACAAAGACTGGAATCGGTATCTAGAACTGACCTTCTATATAGGTCAATTGTAGTTACCGATTCCAATATTAGTACCTTTTTTGCAGTAGCTCAGAGAGCAATTAGAAATGCAGAAATCACATTAGCGTACATTTTAGTGCACACACGTGCTAAAAATCGATCTAATTAATGAATCACCGAATGGCTGGAATCGGTAACTAGAACTGAGCTGTATAGGAAGTCAATTCTAGTTAGCGATTCCAGCTTTTCGGTGATTCATACTTTTGGACATTTTCGCAGGTAATCTGTGGACTATGTTTTTCGAGGATTTCTTATTGATCTCAGAACTACTACCAACAACTAATAAATATTGCAGATACAGCTTCCAAATTTTTTCTGTCTCAGTCCGGCACATAGTTTTAATCTGCCAGGAAGTTTCAGAATTGTTGGATGTCCTCCTGAGGGATATTGTGCCAAATTCTGTGCAACTGACACTTTAGAGCGTAAAAATCCCGAACTGGTTGGAGGGCCTTGCTCATAATGCTCCCAACGTTCTCAATTGGAGAGAGATGCATCGACTTTGCTGGCCAAGGTGGGATTTGGCACGCCGAGGACTAGCAGTAGAAACTCTCGCCACGGGCGGGTAGGTATTGTCTTGCTGAAATACAAGCCCCGAATGGCTTCCCATGAAAGGCAACAAAACAGGGTGTAGAAGGTGCCGTGAAGGTGCCGTGAAGGTGCTGCGGCTGGCAGCCAAGTGGTCCTACTATGAAATGAATTGCCATCCCAGGCCACCACCACTCCTGATAATTTATTTGTCTGTACAAGTACATCACATCTACCGATTTCCGTCCCAGTCAGATAATTTCTTCGTAGTGTGTCGTTTTTTTCATCTTACAGTATACTTGCGTAGTGAAGTACTAAATTACCACCATAAAACACCTGAGTAATATATCTGAGCTAAGCGGAATCACAAGAATTCGGGACATTTGAGCGGCCCCTACAAAACTTTCCGGACAGCGGGATATTTTGGAATAAAACGGGGCCGTCCCGGGAAAAACGATGCGAATTGACACCCTATCATACGAACTTGTGTTCCCCCTGGTATGACACAACAATATAGTAATCGTTCATTTTAAGATGACTCTCAGAGCAGTGGCTAACGGAAGTAGCTATCTCTTCAGAAATCGAATGACTATGTGTGACTTCGGATCGATATTTAGTGGTTTCCTGTCGCCACCAACCCTTGCTTTCACTTTTGAGTGCATAGAGAGTCTTCAGTCACGTATAAATAAATTTAAATCATTTAAAATAGAATTACATATAATATTTGTGTGATATTTAGCCCCGCGTGTTACATTAACTTTCGTTTACGAGTTCATTCATCGATAGACAAGAGTTTTCCCTCTAACCAACGTTTTCTAATATATCACGCTTCCTATCTTAATACTATTTCATCGTCTGTATTGGATTAACCAAAAGTAGTAAAACTCACACGCTTGTTTTGTGTAAAACAGGACATTGTGGATAGAAATGGATGTCATTTCTTGTAAAACTTGTCCCTCGATTTGCTGAATAATTCTCAGTGAAGTAAATGCTTCGCGTCAAACTGAAATTGCGTCTTCTACTTCTGTGGAAGCGGTGAACAAAATGAGGCATAGTGCAACAAAAAGAGGAAGTCACTGAAGAACTGTAATTCTGCCGTTTGTAAAAAGAAAAATCTGCCAATACAATGTTTTGCACTGTTTGTTACCATTTCACCTGCTCAAATGTAAAAACGACAACCGTTGCGTTAATACCGGTAATTTCGGAGTAATTTAGCTAACTGTACTACTAATTGTGTCATAGTAATGCAGCACGTCTTCCAATAGTTAAAATTAATGCTTGATTTCAGCTATATACGAAAAACTGTAACTGGCAGCTCCACTTTAGATAGTGTATAACGACACATACTTGCTGACTGCTCTCCGTCACACGACTTAGACGTTGGTTTCAAATCTCAACAGTGCATAGAGAGAGAAAGGTGCGGCTTATAGGGGAGATCACGGCTAGTTGTTACAATTTTTTCAATAATTTTCCTTCAAGAACGTTTTAGAGTTTTTCTGATGCGAAACATCTTACAGTGTAGCATCATTATTATTGATTCATAGCATTTTCCCTTATGCCCAGCTGTAAGGAATATCACGGAGCTGGCATGATTTCCGGTCATGCTCATTGTAACAGTTTATCCTGTAATGGGACATCTTGTTACAGTGGGTGGCGTAAGTTGTTACACATAGTGTAGCCCATTAATCATTAATCATTGATCAAACGTACACTCCTGGAAATGTAAAAAAGAACACATTGACACCGGTGTGTCAGACCCACCATACTTGCTCCGGACACTGCGAGAGGGCTGTACAAGCAATGATCACACGCACTGCACAGCGGACACACCAGGAACCGCGGTGTTGGCCGTCGAATGGCGCTAGCTGCGCAGCATTTGTGCACCGCCGCCGTCAGTGTCAGCCAGTTTGCCGTGGCATACGGAGCTCCATCGCAGTCTTTAACACTGGTAGCATGCCGCGACAGCGTGGACGTGAACCGTATGTGCAGTTGACGGACTTTGAGCGAGGGCGTATAGTGGGCATGCGGGAGGCCGGGTGGACGTACCGCCGAATTGCTCAACACGTGGGGCGTGAGGTCTCCACAGTACATCGATGTTGTCGCCAGTGGTCGGCGGAAGGTGCACGTGCCCGTCGACCTGGGACCGGACCGCAGCGACGCACGGATGCACGCCAAGACTGTAGGATCCTACGCAGTGCCGTAGGGGACCGCACCGCCACTTCCCAGCAAATTAGGGACACTGTTGCTCCTGGGGTATCGGCGAGGACCATTCGCAACCGTCTCCATGAAGCTGGGCTACGGTCCCGCACACCGTTAGGCCGTCTTCCGCTCACGCCCCAACATCGTGCAGCCCGCCTCCAGTGGTGTCGCGACAGGCGTGAATGGAGGGACGAATGGGGACGTGTCGTCTTCAGCGATGAGAGTCGCTTCTGCCTTGGTGCCAATGATGGTCGTATGCGTGTTTGGCGCCGTGCAGGTGAGCGCCACAATCAGGACTGCATACGACCGAGGCACACAGGGCCAACACCCGGCATCATGGTGTGGGGAGCGATCTCCTACACTGGCCGTACACCACTGGTGATCGTCGAGGGGACACTGAATAGTGCACGGTACATCCAAATCGTCATCGAACCCATCGTTCTACCATTCCTAGACCGGCAAGGGAACTTGCTGTTCCAACAGGACAATGCACATCCGCATGTATCCCGTGCCACCCAACGTGCTCTAGAAGGTGTAAGTCAACTACCCTGGCCAGCAAGATCTCCGGATCTGTCCCCCATAGAGCATGTTTGGGACTGGATGAAGCGTCGTCTCACGCGGTCTGCACGTCCAGCACGAACGCTGGTCCAACTGAGGCGCCAGGTGGAAATGGCATGGCAAGCCGTTCCACAGGACTACATCCAGCATCTCTACGATCGTCTCCATGGGAGAATAGCAGCCTGCATTGCTGCGAAAGGTGGATATACACTGTACTAGTGCCGACATTGTGCATGCTCTGTTGCCTGTGTCTATGTGCCTGTGGTTCTGTCAGTGTGATCATGTGATGTATCTGACCCCAGGAATGTGTCAATAAAGTTTCCCCTTCCTGGGACAATGAATTCACGGTGTTCTTATTTCAATTTCCAGGAGTGTATTATAGTTTTGAATCGTTAACTCTCATTCTTCTCTTAACTGTATTTAGTTATCAGTAGTATAGAAAAATGTGTTTTGATTTACAAATTACTGGTAATCTGACATTTTCTGTAGACCCTCATACATCACTCCGGTTTCAGTATGAGGACTGCTGCTCTTGCAGTGAATATAATATTATTCCAAATTTGCACAATACTCATGATCCGACTTTCCAACATAATTCACTGTATTCATTTTGTTGGTTGCAGTGGTTTAGAATAGCGCTTAGCACACCAAATACAGCCGGCCAGAGTGGCCGAGCGGTTCTAAGCGCTAGAGTCTGGAACCGCGCGACCGCTACTGTCGCAGGTTCGAATCCTCCCTCGGGCATGGATATGTGTGATGTCCTTAGGTTAGTTAGGTTTAAGTAGTTCTAAGTTCTAGGGGACTGATGACCTCAGAAGTTAAGTCCCATAGTGCTCAGAGCCATTTGAACCATTTTGAACACCAAATACAGAAGCAGTCGTCTTCTTCGTCAGATGCTCTCTTTCGACGCACATTTATCTTGTGTTTCTTCGTTTTGTGCTCCTTTTCTCCCTTGCATTGCGAGGTAAGAGTCTTCTCACTAAAATATCGTGAATTTCATTCCACATTTATTAGCAGCATTCCTCAGTGAAAAACCTGCCATTACTTCTTTTGCCGCTTCGCTCTATGTTTCTTTTGGAGTTCGGCCTCTGTTTGTCTTCTTTCTGTAATTTCTCATTTTGCCTTCACATGTGAAATCCGTAATACACTGAGAGGTAACAGAAGTCGTGGGATAGCGATATGCACATATACACACGGCAGCAATATCATGTACACAAGGTATAAAAGGGCATTGCATTGGCGGAGCTCTCGCTTGCACTCACGTGGTTCATGTGAAAAGGTTTCCGTCGCGATTATGGCCTCAAGACCGGAACAGACTTGGAGCTGGACGCATGGGATATTCCATATTCCAAGCTCTACAGTGTCAAGAGTGTGCCGACAATACCAAATTTCAGGTATCACTTCTCACCACGGACAACGCAATGGCCGGCGGCCTTCACTTAACCACCGAGAGCACCAGCGATTGCGTACCATTGTCAGTGCTAACAGACAAGCAAAACTGCGTGAAATAATCGCAGAAGTCAATGTGGAACCTACGACGGAAGGATCCGTTAGCAAAGTGCGGCGAAATTTCGTGTTAATGGACCATGGCAGCAGTCGACAGACGCGAGTGGCTTTGCTAACAGTACGACATCGTCTGCAGCACCTCTCCTGGGTTCTTGACCATATCGGTTGGACCCTAGACGACTGGAAAACCGTGGCCTGGCCAAATAATCCCGATTTCAGTTGGTAAGAGCTGATGGTAGAGTTCGAGTGCGTCGCAGACCCCAAGAAGCCATGGACCCAGGTTGTCAACAAGGGACTGTGCAAGCTGGTGGTGACTCCATAAGGGTGTGCGCTGTGTTTAGATGGAATGGACTGGGTCCTCTGGTCCAAATGAACCGACCATTGATTGGGAATGGTTATGTTCGGCTACTTGGAGATTATTTGCAACCATTCATGGACTTCATGTTCTCAAACAACTATGTCATGTCACTAAAAAAATGATTCAAATGGCTCTGAGCACTATACGACTTAACTTCTGAGGTCGTCAGTCCCCTAGAACTTAGGACTACTTAAACCTAACTAACCTAAGGACATCACACACATCCATGCCCGAGGTAGGATTCGAACCTGCGACCGTAGCGGTCGCGCGGTTCCAGACTGTAGCGCCTAGAACCGCTCGGCCACCCCAGCCGGCTCATATCACTAGGCTACAATCGTTCGCGATTGGTCTGAAAAACATTGTGGACAATTCGATCGAATGATTTGAGCACCCAGATCGCCCGATATGAATGGAACATAATGAAAAGGTCATTTCGTACACAACATCCAGCATCGGCAAAACTTTCGCAGTTATGGACGGCGATAGAGGCAACGAGGCTTATTTTTCTGTAGGGGACTTCCAGAGACTTGTTGAGTCCATGCCACGCCGAGTTGCTGCACTACGCCGGGCAAGCGGAGGTTCGACACGATATTAGGAGGGATCCCATGACTTTTGTCATTCTAGTGAAAGAGAGTGTACGTGACACAAATAGTTCGTCACTCCGTAACAACATGGCCGTAGGAATCTGTAAGAAATTTCCCCATACATCGCCATTTAATATTCAGTCACAGATAAGCATCAAACTTCCTGACAGATTAAAACTGTGTGCCGGACCGAGACTCGAACTCTGGACTTTTGCCTTTAGCGGACAAGTGCTCTACCAACTGAGCTACCCAAGCACGATTCACGCCCCGTCCTCACAGCTTTACTTCTGCCAGTACCTCGTCTCCTACCTTCCAAACTTTACAGAAGCTCTCCTGGGAACCGTGCAGAACTAGCACCCCTAAAAGAAAGGACCGTGAGTCGTGCATGGGTATCTCAGGTGGTAGAGCACTTGCCCGCGAAAGGCAAAGGTCCCGAGTTCGAGACTCGGTCCGGCACACAGTTTTAATCTGTCAGGAAGTTTCATATGAGCACACACTCCGCTGCAGAGTGAATATCTCATTCTGGAAACATCCCCAGGCTGTGGCTAAGCCATGTCTCCGCAACATCCTTTCTTTCAGGAATGCTAGTTCTGCGAGGTTCGCAGGAGAGCTTCTGTAAAGTTTGGAAGGTAGGAGACGAGGTACTGGCAGAAGCAAAGCTGTGAGGACGGGGCGTGAGTCGTGCTTGGGTAGTTCAGCTGGTAGCGACACGGTAGCTCAGCGTGTTTGGCCGGAGGGTTAGCTGCCCTCTGTAATAAAAAAACTGAGTTAATAGATCAACAACGAACTTAAACGGATGTCTTACCACGTCCGACCCGAGCAGATGCAACGAACGCAACCGAACAAAATGAGATTAAAAAAAAAGTTGGTAGAGCACTTGCCCGCGGAAGGCAAAGGTCCCGAGTTCGAGTCTCGGTCCGGCACACAGTTTTAATCTGTCAGGAAGTTTCATATGAGCACACACTCCGCTGCAGAGTGAATATCTCATTCTGGAAACATCCCCCAGGCTGTGGCTAAGCCATGTCTCCGCAATATCCTTTCTTTCAGGAATGCTAGTTCTGCGAGGTTCGCAGGAGAGCTTCTGTAAAGTTTGGAAGGTAGGAGACGAGGTACTGGCAGAAGCAAAGCTGTGAGGACGGGGCGTGAGTCGTGCTTGGGTAGTTCAGCTGGTAGCGACACGGTAGCTCAGCGTGTTTGGCCGGAGGGTTAGCTGCCCTCTGTAATAAAAAAACTGAGTTAATGGATCAACAACGAACTTAAACGGATGTCTTACCACGTCCGACCCGAGCAGATGCAACGAACGCAACCGAACAAAATGAGATTAAAAAAAAAGTTGGTAGAGCACTTGCCCGCGGAAGGCAAAGGTCCCGAGTTCGAGTCTCGGTCCGGCACACAGTTTTAATCTGTCAGGAAGTTTCATATTAGCGCACACTCCGCTGCAGAGTGAATATCTCATTCTAAAGATAAGCACCAGTTTGCAATTATAGAGATATTTTAAGCATTTTATCGCTCACCTGAAGTTAAGTCTTCCACCACATAGCGCTTGCACTGATAAACTGAAAGGCTATGTCGGTATTAAAGAAATACTTAGAGAAGAAAAAATTATTAACAGCCAGAGAAACAACGTTTCCTCTCGCAGCGACAGCCCGCCCTCCAGCGATCGGCAGGAGAGCTGTACTATCAGGTGCTATCATCCATTGGACGAAAAGTGCGTCGCGACCAGCAGTTAATTCAAAATCCTAGTGTAACGAGTTCCCTTTTAAGAACTGGTCACGGTCACCCATATGTTTGTATATATGGTGTAACACGTCAACAACAGCTGCCGAGTATAATTAGCGCTACACCGATGACGCGTTTGACGGGCTGCCAAGTGATGGTGGAGTGGAAAGTGGTAGTGGCTTACCTGCAGTCGGTGTCAGAGTAGGAGGACCTGGAGAGCCCTAGGGCGCTGTCCGCTGACCTCTGGGAGGCGCGGGCCGACCGCCGGAAGGACGCGGTGCGGGAGCGCCCTGAGAACCGGCTCGACCTGCCAACACAACGGTAAGAGAGTAGCTCAGTTCGAAAGAGCAAAAGGCCATAGCTGACGTATTGAAATAACACTGTTCCTGGGTCGTAACTGATAAGCTTAAGGATGATTTTGTTGAATGGGGAAAACTGCAGGAGACGGTTCCTAAGAGGATAATGAGCAAAAAAGTCATGTGGACATACGGTCATAAATGCGGTCAAGGGAGGTAGACCATCCTGAAGATAGAAATCTGTTGATCATCGACAGTGACCCTGGTATGAGCACCAGCCAGGCGGCCCACCAGCATGGAGTGAGCCAGACGTCCATGTGGAACACTACCTACAGTAACTGCCAATGTCTGTATGAGTTACAGTGTGTGCAGACCTTCTTACCAATGATCTTCTCTGCACTGACAGTTCTGGGGATTGTTTGTCACACAGGCCACCACAGTGCACGGGTTTCTGTCATCCATTCTATGCACACATGAGACTACCTTTATGAAGGGCGATATCGTCAACCTTCAGAACACCCACCTGTGGGCTATGGATAATTCCCATGGTGTGATGGCAGCAAACCATCAGCACTGGTTCAGCCCCAATGTGGAGGTGGAAATCATTGGTGACTGTCTCGTGGGACCAGTTATCCTTCCACAACACTTCATAGGTGAAGCATATCTGCACTTCCTGCCTCCCATGTTGGAGATGGAGGAGGAGGAGATTAGTGATTAATGTCCCGTCGACAACGAGGTCATTAGAGACGGAGCACAAGCTCGGATTAGAGAAGAATGACGAAGGAAATCGGCCATGCCCTCTAAAAGAAACCATCCCAGCATTTGCTTGAAGCGATTTAGGGTAATCGTAGAAAATCTAAATCAGGATGGCCGGAGGCTGGTTTGAACCGTTGCCGCCCCGCATGCGAATCCAATATGCTAACCACTGCACCACCTTGCTCCGTCTCTTGTGTTGGAAGACTTGCCTTTGGTCGTACAAAGTGTAATGTGGCTACTACATGATGGTGCTCCAGATAACCGGCCTTTTGCAGCGACAACACTAGTACAGAGAAAACATTGTTGCTTTCCTGGTGTATTCTTATGTATCCTTAAATCACTGAGTACGCGAAGGAAATTGGCCCCCTACTTGCAGCTGTGTACCGTAGGTCTCTAGAAGAGCGTAGCGTTCCAAAAGATTGGAAAAGGGCAAAGGTCACCCCGTTCTCAAGAAGGGAGGCCGAACAGATGTGCTGAACTATAGACCTATATCTCTAACGTCGATCAGTTGTAGAATTTTGGAAGACGTGTTATGTTTGAGTATAATGACTTTTGTGGAGACTAGAAATCTACTCTGTAGGAATCAGCATGGGTTTCGAAAAAGACGAACGTGTGAAACCCAGCTCGCGCTATTCGTCCAGGAGACTCAGAGGGCCATAGACACGGGTTCCCAAGTAGATGCCGTGTTTCTTGACTTCCGCAAGGCGTTTTATACAGTTCCCCACAGTCGTTTAATGAACAAAGGAACAGCGTATGGACTATCAGACCAATTGTGTGATTGGATTGAAGAGTTCCTAGATGATAGAACGCAGCATGTCAATCTCAATGGAGAGAAGTCTTCCGAAGGCAGAGTGATTTCAGATGTGCCGCAGGGGAGTGTCGTAGGACCGTTACTATTCACAATATACATAAGTGACCTTGTGGATAACATCGGAAGTTCACTGAGGCTTTTTGCGGATGATGCTGTAGTATATCGAGAGGTTGTAACAATGGAAAATTGTACTGAAATGCAGGAAGATCTGCAACGAATTGACTCATGGTGCAGGGAATGGCAACTGAATCTCAATGTAGGCAAGTGTAATGTGCTGCGAATACACAGAAAGAAAGATCCTTTTTATTTAGCTACAATATAGCAGGTCAGCAACTGGAAGCAGTTAATTCCGTAAATTAGCTGGGAGTACGCATTAGGAGTGATTCAAAATGGAATGATCATATAAAGTTGATCGTTGGTAAAGCAGATGCCAGACTGACATTCATTGGAAGAATCCTAAGGAAATGCAGTCCGAAAACAAAGGAGGTAGGTTACAGTACACTTGTTCGGCCACTGCTTGAATACTGCTCACCGGTGTGGGATCTGTACCAGATAGAGTTGATAGAAGAGATAGAGAAGATCCAACGGACAGCAGCGCGCTTCGTTAGAGGATGATTTAGTAATCACGAAAGCATTGCGGAGATGATAGATAAACTCCAGTGGAAGACTCTGCAAAGAAGACGCTCAGTACCTCGGTACCGGCTTTTGTTGAAGTTTCGAGAACAGACCTTCACCGAGGAGTGAAGCAGTATATTGCTCCCTCCTATGTATATCTCGCGAAGAGACCACGAGGATAAAATCAGAGAGATTAGAGCCCGCACAGAGGCATACCGACAATCTTTCTTTCCATGAATAATACGAGACTGGAATAGAAGGGAGAACCGATAGGGGTACTCAAGGTACCCTCCACCACACACCGTCAGGTAATTTGCGGAGTACGGATGTAGATGTAGAAACCTGCGCTGTCATAGATCTTTTATCTTCACCTTCAAGTGGGTGTACCTCCGGTGGACTGCATTTCCGTACATATGGTTGTATGATGTTTTTTTTGCTCCTTATCCTCTCAGGGATCATTTGTAAGTAGGCTGTTTATGTTTTCTTATTGGTAACGTTACGTAGCAGTCTGTGGCTGCTTTGCATTGTTGTAATACTCGCCATTGTAGTGTTAGGCAGTTGGCTGTGAACAGCGCGTAGCGTTGGGCAGTTGGAGGTGAGCCGCCAGCAGTGGTGGATGTGGGGAGAGAGATGGCGGAGTTTTGAAATTTGTCATGAACTGCTATATTTATATATGATGATATCAAGGTAAATACATTGTTTGTTCTCTATTAATATCTTTGATTTGCTAACTATCCCTATCAGTAGTTAGTGCCTTCAGTAGTTTGAATCTTTTATTTAGCTGGCAGTAGTGGCGCTCGCTGTATTGCAGTAGCTTGAGCAGCGAAGATTTTTGTGAGGTAAGTGATTTGTGAAAGGTATAGTTTAATGTTAGTCAGGGCCATTCTTTTGTAGGGAATTTTGAAAGTCAGATTGCGTTGCGCTAACAAAATATTGTGTGTCAGTTTAAGCACAGTCATGTATAATTGTTCAAAGGGGACGTTTCACATTCCGTGCAGTTTGTTCCACTTTACAAAAATTACCATGTATAATACGTTCCACGGCGGAACCCATAAAAGTTTTAATGGGGTAGATTTCAGCAGAAAAACAAGATTCCACCTTTCATCTCGTTTGTGAACAGGAGTGACGGAACTATCGAGTTTTTATTGCAATTTTTTTCCTCCTTGCAGTTAAAACTGCAGAAATTTTAAACAGTCAGTCCCACTCGTGCCGTGTGACAGTAACAGGCAATCTCACGAGTTCCGTCTCGCAACCTGTTCAGCACAAATAGCTCAAGGTGTTACTAGGCATTCCTCTGGAATGTTTTACCGTTCCGTGCAGCAGGCATGAGTCATTAGTACAACAGGTCAGCGTGGTCAGGATGTTACTCGCAACTGGGACGTGTTCGTTCTTTGGCTAACACTTCATGAGGGTGGACTGCCGAGTGCCCCAAGTCGTCAAACTGTGCAGGCAGTGCTAATGCTTCAAAGCGGATGACATGGCGCTGTGGATTACCGTTTCTTGTTTTCGCATTGAGCGATCTATTTGGAAGCTGGCCTCTTAAAATTCTTTCGAGTTGCGATTTCCTTTTAGTCTTTCATGCAGACGTTTTCATCACACAAGAAAAATAATAGTGTAGATTGCAAGTTTTACGGTTTTCGTTTTAAGTTAAATTGAAGAGCGAGGTCCTAACGCCAACTTGTGTTTTTCCATTTCATGAATACATGAGGAGCAGGAGGGTTTTAGTGTTCAACGTCGCATCGACAACGACGTCGTTAGAGACGGAGCACGAGCTCGAATTAGGGAAGGATGGAGAAGGAAATCGGCAGTGTTCTTTCAAAAGAACCATTCCGCCATTTGCCTGGAGCGATGTAGGGAAATCACGGAAAACCTAAATCTGGATGGCCGGACGTGGGTCTGAACCGTTGTCTTCCCCAGAATGTGAGTCCAAGGTGCTAACCACTGCGCTACCCTGCTCGGTATGAAAATGCGAGACGCAGCACCAATGCTAAGTTTGTGATGTTGAAACAGAGATGGCGCACGGGAATGATCGCATCTGTAACTGAGAATTCAGGAAGGACGAATTTCGATGCAAAAATCAAATATGTACCCTCATTATTTTTTCGTTGAGTAGTTTTATCTACAAAAAAGAACACATAAACATGACCGCTCTCTCTGTGCTGTGTAGCATGACTAGTACATATCACTTCACAATTCTGTATCAGTTCAGTTACACTTATTTCATAAATAAAAGCGAACGTCCAAACGGTCGGGATGTGGTTGAAAGGTTCTCACATAATGAAGCGGGTTCCAGTACAACCCCTGTTTACTATCACAGCACAGGAGCTTTCCTCAAGACATGAGTGGCAGTCTTGGGAGATTCGCAGGGCTCCCTCACCGAATTCTGAAGTAGTGGTTTCATGGTACAAATCTCTTTGCCTGTGCACAAGGATGCTTAAGCTGCTAAGAGCCTTCTTAAGATGTGACTAGTATCTATTCAGCATGATGTCAACAAGAATCCCGCATTTTCGTTCCCCTGAAAAGTGAGAAAATTCATATGATCTCACAGAATTTTTGTCCGTCCGATCTTGTGTGCTGTCCCACCCCCTCCCCCGCCCTACTAGAGGCTTTTTATGTTATGTCCATCAATAATGAAAGATCGTCCAGACACAGTACCAACCTAATGAACTGTTTATGCATATTTTTACGCATTGTCGGGGAAATTTTTGCAGCATTACCCTCAATCTCAAGCTTTAAAAAACATTCATATTCGTTACATTAGCTACAATCATGTTGTTGCCCCTTCAACAGAGTTTGAGCTGAGAATAGAGAACTTTGAATTCTTCTCATT
Source organism: Schistocerca piceifrons (assembly GCF_021461385.2). NCBI lineage: Eukaryota > Metazoa > Arthropoda > Insecta > Orthoptera > Acrididae > Schistocerca > Schistocerca piceifrons. The sequence continues at coordinate 387,505,112 of NC_060145.1, forward strand.
TGCTTCCCTGCTTTCGCCCCATGCCGACTGTGCACTTTCAAGATATAAGTGTCGCTTTTGCTAATAGTGTGAGGTGTTAGTTTCATATTTCAGAGACCGTATTCTGAGCATCCCGCATTTAACTGTTTCTTTGTGCATCTTGTGGAATTCATTGGATTATTTCTCTTGTTAATTTGAAGATGCGAGCTTGGCAGATGAGGACCTCTGATTTCGTTCTTCTTTAATTCTTCCTAATGATTTCAATCAAGGCCCACATAATTAGCTTCACATTTTTATGATAGTTTCAATCTTTTTAAGAGTAAGATTGCAGTAAGATTTCATGTTGGTTTTTCAATATGAGTAAAAGTTTGGTAATTGTGAAACTGACTTCCATTTATGAACCTTACTTTCTACAGCATTTTCCATGATTTGGTAACCTATATGTATATATATATAATCAGCAGGAGTGTTTCAAATTATTGTTTCAGTATGATGCTGTTTCCATTATTTATTTATTTATTTATTTATTTAACCTGACAAGATTAGGGCCATCAGGCCCTCTCTTACATCTAACCATGAATTCTACTTATTTTACATTCATATGTTTTAGTAGGCATGTTAAACCACATCTAGTACAAAAAGTGAAATAAACAATTAGGAAGGTACACCTGGAAAAATACATACATATAGGGTTTATATTCGTAGATCATAAGTACTGTTATAATTAGACGTTATTGAAGAGACAGATTTTGGATAGGAGTGCTAGCAGCAGGGAGTATGAGGGAGACTGATGGTGAAGGGAGGAGAAGAATAGAGAGACATGATGAAACATAATTAAGGAAATATAAAGGAAAAGAAGATTGCGTGGCTAATAGAGATAGATGAAGAGGAAGACATCTCAGGAGCAAGATAAGAGGCGCTAGCTTTGCTATTTGACAGATGAGAGGATTGGCCTTGTACATTAATTTTGTGGAGAACGTTATGAGGATGATAGTAGGAAATGCTTCAACTTCTTCTTAAAAGCAGCAGGAGAGTGAATTTTGCGCAAGGTAAGGGGCAGTTTGTTCCATAGGCGGACAGTGGCAACTGAGAAGGAGTTTGCAAAAGTTTTTGTTTTGTGAGTGCGCACAGTTAGGATACCAAATAAGAGTGACCTCGTGTTTCGATTATGATGGCATGACAGGTTTTTAATCTCTGAAGCTCTGTGCTGCCCCACCCCCTCCCCCGCCCTACTAGAGGCTTCGTATGTTATGTCCATCAATAATAAAAGATCATCCAGACTCAGTACCAACCTAATGAACTGTTTATGCATATTTTTACGCGACGAGGAGTCGGTGAAGTAGACATAGAGTGTGGTAGTCATGCAATTTGTCCGGCCGCAGCCACCCTAGCTCGGAGTATGAAGCACTAACATGATCATATCGGCGAATGTTGCAGGTGTAAGGCACACAGGCATTCATGGTTAGTTCTAGCCGTCTTTTGTTTTCACTACTCATGCCTTGTTGAATCACATCACAATAGTGGAGGTTCGGTAGAACGAGTGCTTGCACGAGCTGGCGTTTCAAGTCCTGTGGAAATATGTTCCGAAACTTTTTGAGAGCATTGAGACAAGCAGACGTCTTTCGGCACACTGCAACTGTATTCTCTGCCCAGTTGAGATGCTCATCCAAAGTGACACCCAAGTTCTTAACTATTTTCTGATATGGTATTGGAGTACCGTCGAGCAGAATAGGAGGTAGCCGTTCGCGGAAATCTGAACTTATTAATTTCTGATGGGCTATTAAGATTACTTGCGTCTTTTTTGAATTTAGTTTAAGCCCCAGGTTTTTCGCCCATGTCACTACTGAAGACAGATCATCATTCATCTGAGCGATTGCAGTGTTTACATCTTCAGGTCTGACGCTTAGGTAGAGCTGGAGGTCGTCGGCATAGAAATGGTATTTACAGGAGGACAGAACCGACGAAATATCGTTGACATATAAAGAAAACAAATGTGGTCCTAAGACTGATCCTTGTGGTACTCCCGAGGAAACATTAAGCACAGTAGCTAAATTATGAGTAGACTAATGTAAAGTATGCAGTTGTGTTAACTGTAATGTTGAGTGAGTGCCGCTGAAACGTTTTATTTCAGAGTTAAAACCAGTTACTAATGCAGATTAGTTTCAGATGTTATTGCCCTTTTAGATAACAGGCATTGCCCCCTCATTTATTACCAATAATAGTTGAATTGTACTGTAAAAATAGAATTTCAGATGTGAGTTTCTGAATAATTAATTATTTTGTGACTTTTAACGGAAATGTGTTAGTGAGGATTTGTTTTCCAATAATTCGGCGCACAAGTATAGTTGATGTTAATATAGAAGCTTGTCTTGGTACCAGTGGACTGAAAATGTGTGTAATTTACCGCTCTATACACTTTTTCCCTTTTCACTTCAAGTAGTATTGTTGTCCTGTATGCCAAAAGTACAAACAACAGAGCGACTCAATTAATTGTGAACTGAATCTGGAAAGCGAACAGCTTAATTGACAAATTTATTTATTTTCTAATTACTATATTACGCTTAAAAATTGAGTTATTAATTCGCAAAGAATACTGACTTCTGAACAGTTTCATGTTTGTCACAGTCGCATAGTACACATGTAGCTGCCAGAGTGGAAATTCAATATTGTAGGTAATTACAGTTGTTACTGCAAGTTGAATGTTTAGCCCAAAAGTGATAATTTATTTTTATTTATTTATTTATTTATTGTTCCGTGGTACCAAATTAAGGAGAAGTCTCCATGGTCATGGAACGAGTCAATTCATGAAATTATAACATGATATTAGAAATAGATAAAATGAAATGTAAAAAAAAAAAAAAACATATTCAGGTGACAAGTCGTAAGTTTAAATGAAAAAAATCAACAATGTAACACTGGAATTTGCTTAATTTTTTAGCTCTTCCAGGAGCTCCTCGACAGAATAGAAGGAGTGAGTCATGAGGAAACTCTTCAGTTTAGACTTAAAAGAGTTTGGACTACTGCTAAGATTTTTGAGTTCTTGTGGTAGCTTATTGAAAATGGATGCAGCAGAATACTGCACTCCTTTCTGCACAAGAGTCAAGGAAGTGCATTCTACATGCAGATTTGATTTCTGCCCAGTATTAACTGAGTGAAAGCTGCTAACTCTTGGGAATAGGCTAATATTGCTAACAACAAACGACATTAAAGAAAATATATACTGTGAGGGCTATGTCAGAATTCCCAGATTTTTGAATAGGGGTCGACAAGAGGTTCTCGAACTTACACCACATATAGCTCGAACAGCCCGTTTTTGAGCCAAAAACACCCTTTTTGAATCAGAAGAATTACCCCAAAAAATAATACCATACGACATAAGCGTATGAAAATATGCGAAGTAGACTACTTTTCGTGTTGAAGTGTCACTTACTTCAGATACTGTTCTAATGGTAAATAAAGCAGCAATTAGTTTCTGAACAAGATCCTGGACATGGGCTTTCCACAACAACTTACTATCTATCCGAACGCCTAGGAACTTAAACTGTTCCGTCTCGCTTATAATATGCCCATTCTGTCTGATCAAAATATCGGTTCTTGTTGAATTGTGAGTTAGAAACTGTAAAAACTGAGTCTTACTGTGATTTAGCATCAAATTATTTTCCACAAGCCACGAACTTATTTCATGAACTACATTATTTGTTACTGATTCAATATTACACACAAGATCCTTCACTATCAAGCTGGTGTCATCAGCAAACAGAAATATTTTTGAATCACCTGTAATACCAGAAGGCATATCATTTATATAAATAAGAAACAGCAGTGGCCCCAGCACTGACCCTTGGGGAATGCCCCACTTAACAGTGCCCCATTGGGACTGAACATCACTACCACTCTCAATATTGCAGAGAATTACCCTCTGCTTTCTGTTCTTAAAGTAAGAGGCGAACCAATTGTAAGCTACTCCCCTTACTCCATAATGGTCCAACTTCTGCAGTAATATTTTGTGGTCAACACAGTCAAAAGCCTTCGTTAAATCAAAGAAAACACCTAGGGTTCGCAACCTTTTATTTAATCCGTCCAAAACCTCACAGAGAAAATAGAATATAGCATTTTCAGTAGTTAAACCATTTCTAAAACCAAACTGAACATTTGACAGCAAATTATGTGAATTTAAATGCTCCAGTAACCTTGTATATACAACCTTCTCGATAACTTTAGCAAACACCGATGGCATAGAAATAGGTCTAAAATTGTCAACATTATCAGTGTCTCCCCTTTTATAAAGTGGCTTCACTACCGAGTACTTAAATCGCTCAGGAAACCGACCACTCCTAAAGGAAAAGTTACAGATATGGCTGAGTACTGGGCTAACATACATAGAACAATACTTCAGTATTGTGCTAGATACCCCGTCATATCCATGAGAGTTCTTGGTCTTTAGTGATTTAATTATTAACTCAATCTCCCTCTTGTCAGTATCATGGAGGAGCATTTCAGGTAACAGTCTCGAAACACTTTTTTCTAAGAGCGCTATATGATTCCCTGTTGGGACTAGGTTTCTATTTAGTTCACCTGCTATATTCAGAAAGTGATTATTAAATACTGTACATATATGCGACTTATCAGTAACACGGACATTCCCACTACGCACTGATTCTATATCCTCGACCTGTCTCTGCAGACCAGCAACTTCCTTTACGACTGAGCATATGGTTTTAATTTTATACTGAGACTTAGCTATTCTATCTGCATACCACATACTTTTTGCCTTCCTAATAACATTTTTAAGCACCTTACAATACTGTTTGTAATGGGCTGCTGCATTTAGATTTTGACTGTTTCTAACGTTTTGATATAATTGCCACTTTGTTCTACAAGATATTTTTATCCCTCTAGTCAGCCACCCAGGCTGCCTGTTTGTGCTAGTACCGTGTTTTAAACGTTCTAACGGAAAGCAACTTTCAAAGAGCATGAGAAAAGTCTTGAGAAAAGCATGTATCTTTCTATACCTGTTCTTTTCCGTGTACTGTTGTTACCGAACGGTTGTTGCTTGAGGTGCACTTATCTGAGAGCAAAGTAACTATACGAGAAGTGCAGCAGAAAAAACAACATCTTTAGTCTACCACGTAAAAACAAGTCACGTGCCAGAACATTCCAATTTGTGTATGAGAATAGGCATAACCAATTAGCATAATTTGTACAACGCCACTTCGTTTTCTGTTACGTGGACTAGTTCTAAACATAATTGCTATTAACAGTATTAGATTTTTTATGTTACATTTAATGTCTAAAGTCCTGATGACCGTTATTCTTTCGTCATTATTGTTTTGGCAAAAAATGGTTCAAATGGCTCTGAGCACTATGGGACTTAACATCTGAGGTCATCAGTCCCCTAGAACTTAGAACTACTTATACCTAACTAACCTAAGGACATCACACACATCCATGCCCGAGGCAGGATTCGAACCTGCGACCGTAGCAGTCGCGCGGTTCCGGACTGAAGCGCCTAAAACCGCTCAGCCACCGCGGCCGGCTATTGTTTTGGAACTACGCTGTTTACACATGTGACAAACACGTTTTGAGCTCCAAGTATATTGTCCGTTCTTGACTGCTGACTTCTTCGTGCGTATTATGCAAATGCGACACAACGTAAAAAAGTGAAATATGGAAATTTTATATTCAGTTTTGTGTGTAGTCGTGTGTCAATAATGAACAATAATCTAGTTGTATATGGAAATATTTTCCTACAACAGACGAAATTATTAAACCTGCACAGTGCGATATTTGAGGTCAAACAATGTGTTCAAAAACGACTGGAAGCAACCTGAGGAAACATCTGCAGCGAATAATTTACAATTACTGTCGTACTTGTGACTTCTGAAGTTTTCCTGGCGTATTTCTTCTTCCAGTAATGTTCGGGTTTGCAGCCGGGTCCCATCTCCATTCTGCCACGATATTTCGGCCCAGAGACGTCCGGCCATCCTCAGGTGAGTAGACGAAGTACTGAAGAGACCTTTCTTGTGGCAGTTTACTATTACACATCGTCACCGGTTCAGATTCGGTCCAACTTTCTCGGTGGATGAGTGAGAGGAGACTGAAAGCAACGGCTGAACAACAGCCGAGCATAGAACTTTGAAGGTGTGGTGGTGGAACTATAAGGTCCGGGCCACCCTCCGATGCCGGCCGGTGTGGCCGTGCGGTTCTAGGCGCTTCAGTCTGGAACCGCGTGACCGCTACGGTTGCAGGTTCGAATCCTGCCTCGGGCATGGATGTGTGTGATGTCCGTAGGTCTTAGGTTAGTTAGGTTTAAGTAGTTCTAAGTTCTAAGGGACTGATGACCACAGATGTCTAGTCCCATAGTGCTCAGAGCCATTTTTGAACCATCCTCCGATGGTGGAAGTACAGAGGAGGGGTGCAGTAAAGCGCCAAGCCTTACGGTGAAGGAAGAAAGTGGCTGGACGAGAACAGGCCACTGCTAGTGAATATACGAAGCGGGCATAAAAAGGTTGTCGTATTGGGCCTATCGTCAGTCACAGCCCGAATCCGAGTCCTCCAGTATGGTGAGTGGAAGGAGCTACTAGAGTGACTATAGTGGTTCCAGGGTCAAGAAACACAACGACCTGGAGACCAGCGTCCTGATCACGCGCCGCTCATACCACATTTGATGAAGCTTGAGGCAGAGGGTGACATGGCGGTCGGTCGGAACGGGAAAAAATTTCTGTTTAATTGGCTAACCAGGAGGTGAACAAATTTTCATTCAATATTGTGAATCACAAGCATACTTGAGAGCAAGAGAACCTGTAAAAGCCAGGAGAGGGTAGGACAAGGGAAAATGGCTTTCCATAACGTCAAATCATGGAGCATGTTTAAATGCCTGAGCATCTCAATATTGAGCTGTTGTAAGAGATGACTGTCTCTATTAAAATTGATCAGTTCGGAGATTTTGGATGTATTCGTGCAGTGGAAACGGCTTGACTGACCTACATTTTCTGATATTGGGAGGAATCACTTTAATGTTGCACGACGGCGATGCTTCTTCGTCTTTAGAAATAATAAAAGTATCTAATTTTGTCCACGCAGTTCTCGTGTACGCCTTACAATCCCTTCCTGGAAATTACCTGCAATCCCAAATTTCCTTTTCCTCTCCTTTTCATATCTTTTATGTAAATATTAATAAATACAGTATATTGTACATTATTTTGAATTATTTGCTGTTTAAGTAACGTAGAAACTGAAAACAACACAGCAACGTGACCTCCCGTCCCTCGGATTACCGTCCTTACTACTTGCCTGGGGTCTGCGCTAACACAAGCGGCTCCTGACAGCCCCGACCTGCGTAAAAATACTATTTTTTCTGAACGTTTGGCGACCTAGAGTTCCTACTTCTATCACTTTCATTTCTGACGAAACCTTGCATATACCATAAATTTGGACGAAATCGGTGACGATGAGTAGGCGTGGTCGCCTTGTAAGGTAAGCTGCTATTCGCTACATCACAAAGATACTCTGCGTAAGTTGTGCGTAGTAACTTCAGGAAGTAAGACTCTCTTGTAGCCCCACGCTAACTAGGAGAGGTCCCCAGGGATGCGATCGACTTTCTGATACTACCTGTATGGTGATGTAGGTTAAGATCCCAGGTATCACACACTGCTGCCATTCAGCCCGGTGCGCCCTCATTTGCGAGTCACTGACGAAAAAAAAAAAGTCCGGAATTTTGTGTCTCACTCAGTACCATTAAAAGAGTTACGCTATATACTCAGGTTACGTGGTATATATAATCCATAGAATTACAGTTTCTCACGCATGAAGTTATGGGTCTGATTCTCGTCAGGTGCACAATTTATTTTTTATTTTTAATCTATATCAAAATTACTTCGATCATTATTTTTATTCAATTAATTGATTTCAATGTGATTTTTCAATTCCATTCCATTGTCGCATAATTATAATCATAACATTAACTTCCTCGTTTGCTCTCATTTTTCTTCCTATCATAGTTTCTCCACTTGAAATCTAATTTTATGTATTTATTTCGATTTAATTTTTTCTTGTTTTATCACACTGTTTTTTCGTTCACATTATTGCGTTCATTACATCTATCTCTCATTTTGCTTGAATTTCGTTTTATTTATAAGCCCGTCTTTCATTTAGATTTTCATCTCGTTATTTTGTCCATAGTACAATAGGTATTTAGCTTGTGATGTAAGTGTCTGCATCACAATTACTGTGTCAAACAAAAATGCACAACTGCTAACAAAAATACATTTTTCACACCATTGCATAAGTACACACATCAGAATAAGTTTTGAACCACCTCGGTTCCGAGAGTTCCGGAACCTGTACAGAAAATTGGAATGGAGATCAACATAAACATAATTTCTGCCTTTTTTATTGGTCTTGAAAACCACACATTGCATGTTGTACCACCTTACAGCGAGACCTTCAGACGTGGTGGTCCAGATTGCTGTACACACCAGAACCTTTGCAACCCAGTGGCACGTCCTCTTGCATTGATGCATGCCTGTATTCGTCGTAGCATACTACCCACAAGTTCATCAAGGCACTGTTGGTCCAGATTGTCCCACTCCTCAACGGCTATTCGGCGTAGGTCCCTCAGAGTGGCTGATGGGTGACGTCGTCCATAAACAGCCTTTTTCAGTCTATCCCAGGCATGTTCGATAGGGTTCACGTCTGGAGAACATGCTGGCCACTCTAGTCGAGCGATGTCGTTATCCTGAAGGAAGTCATTCACAAGATGTGCACAATGGGCGCGCGATTTGTCGTCAATGAAGACGAATGCCTCGCCAATATGCTGCCGATATGGTTGCACTGTCGGTCGGAGGATGTCATTCACGTATCGTACAGCCGTTACGGCGCGTTCCATGGCCACCAGCGGAGTACTTCGGCCACACGCAATGCCACCACAAAACAGAAGGGAACCTCCAACTTGCTGCACTCGCTGGACAGTGTGTCTAAGGCGTTCAGCCTGACCGGGTTGCCTCCAAACACGTCTCCGACGATTGTCTGGTTGAAGGCATATGCGACACTCAACGGTAAAGAGAATGCGATGCCAATCCTAAGCGGTCCATTCGACATGTTGAGCCCATCTGCACCACGCTGCATGGTGTCGTGGTTGCAAATGTGGACCTCGCCATGGACGTCGGGAGTGGAAATGCGCATCATGCAGGCTATTGCGCACAGTTTGAGCCGTAACACGACGTCCTGTGGCTGCACGAAAAGTATTATTCAACATGAGGACGATGCTTTCAGGGTTCCTCCTAGCCATAATCCGTAGGTAGCGGTCATCCACTGCAGTAGCAGCCCTTGTGTGTCCTGAGCGAGGCATGTCATCGACAGTACCTGTCTCTCTGTATACCCTCCATGTCCGAACAACATCGCTTTGGTTCACTCCGAGACGCCTGGACACTTCCCTTGTTCCCTCGCACGAACTAACAATGCGGACGCGATCGAACCGCGGTACTGAACGTCTGGGCATGGTTGAACTACGGACAACACGAGCCGTGTACGTCCTTCCTGGTGGAATGACTGGAACTCACTTTGGCGACTTGCGCGTCGATGGGGATGAAATGATGATGATTAGGACAACACAACACCCAGTTCCTGAGCGGAGAAAATCTCCGACCCAGCCGGGAATCGAACCCGGGCCCTTAAGAAATTGCGCGCTGCTCATGCATGGTTGTTTACATATTTGGGCGGGTTTAGTGACATCTCTGAACAGTCAAAGGGACTGTGTCTGTGATGCAATATCCACAGTCAACGTCTATCTTGAGGAGTTGTGGGAACAAGGGTGATGCAAAACTTTTTTCGATGTTTGTATAAATAAATTATTTCTTGTTTCGTTTTTTAACTGATAGATATGAATTTTCAAATAATTGAATAATATAATAGATAAATATAATTAGACCAACCGGACTGTATAATGCAACTTTTTAATGCTATTGCGTCACACAGAATTCCGATCTTTTTTCGTCAGTTACTCGCAATCGAGGCCCCCCAGGGTGGATGGTTGCAGTGTATGGTACTTGGGATCTTCGTCTACATCACCGTATAGACAGTTTCAAAAAGTCGATCGCACCGCTGTGGACCTCTCCTTGTGAGGCCATCACGGAACAAGTGGCGCATTGTCATAAGAGAATACGTGTGCTGGGCGTCCTGCAGACTGAGTTCTGCTGCGGCGATGGCAGGTGCATCACAGAACGCGACAGAAATGGCGCGGCAACTGCAAACGCACTCCAGAGTTCAAGTGTGCAGGGGACAATGATTCTCGAGGACAAAAGGTCTAAATTGCACTCAGATTCACCGTCAGATTCTGGCGGTATACGGACAAAATGCACTGTCGCATCCAGCCGTAGTCGAATGGTGCCACAATTTGACCAAACGCTCAGACATTGGGTGATGCTGATCCCCTATAAAGCCCAAATCTTGCACCATGCAATTTCCTTCTTTTCGGCAAGGTAAAGGATAACTGCGAGCGGCGGGGGGGGGGGGGGCGACGGGGGGGGGGGGGGGGGGCAATTTTACCAGCCAGGAAGTTTAATATCAGTGAACACTCCGCTGCAGAGTGAAAATTCATTCTGGTTGGTTCAAATGGCTCTGAGCACTATGGGACTTAACATCTGTGGTCATCAGTCCCCTAGAACTTAGAGCTACTTAAACCTAACTAACCTAAGGACATCACACACATCCATGCCCGAGGCAGGATTCGAACCTGCGACCGTAGCAGTCCCGCGGTTCCGGACTGAGCGCCTAGGACCGCTAGACCACCGCGGCCGGCAATTCATTCTGGAAACAATCCCCCAGGCTGTGGCTAATTCATGTCTCCGCAATATCCTTTCTTCCAGAAGTGCTAGTCGTGCAAATTTCGCAGGAGAGTTTCTGTGAAGTTCGGAAGGTAGGAAATGCGGTACTGGTGGAAATAAAGCTGTGATGACGTGCTTGGGTAGCTCAGCTGGTAGAGCATTTGTCCGCGAGTTCGATTCCTTAAAGAATCGAGGGAGGGGCGGGGGAGAGGGGGTCTTACTGGTACAGAACGTATTCAAAGAAGGCCAGCAGGAGTGGTCACGTCTCGATGAAGAGCGTCAAGGAAAATGCTGAAAAAGACGACCTAGCAGACGAGTAAAGTTAGACGCCATTTATACCGCGAAGGCCTACTTACAAAGTTTCAAGAAGCAGTACTAGTAAGGGGAGGCCGCCAATTGTGAAATTCAGCTTCGATTCATATTGCGCATAATAAAAGCTCATGGCCAGAGGTGTAATGTGACAAACCACCAAGATGCACTTCTCAGCCGTTGTCGAGAAAATCGACAGTTAAAAGAAACTGTTGCAGTGAAATACTCTCTACGATTAATTATTTTCCACAGCGTCGTGGCGCAGCGGTAAGCGCTGTGGTTAGTAATCCGAAGGTCGCCGGATCGAATCTTGCACCATGCAACCTTTTTTTTGTATTTGTTTTTTGTAATTCAAATGTGTATATACTCACACACACACACACACACACACACACACACACATATATATATATATATATATATATATATATATATATATATATATAATGCCCGACAATCAGTTGCAACAATTATGCATATAATAAGTTGTTGAATGTCGTTTGTCGTGGAAAAACTGGCGACTTCGAACATCATTATGTTTTCCGCAAACAAAGTTGTATTTCACAAATGTTATTAATTGTCTTCATAATGTTAACCACGTATAGTTAACGGAAGACGTAGAAACGATATTCCGAAACGAATACGTAAAGCGTAAGTCAAACGTTGGAATTAGAATAGAGCCCCCACGAACACAAATTCGCTGTGGCAGGTATGAAATATAAACTCCGTTACTCGCTCGTTACACTTGAAGGACAGATGTTGAAGGGGCCGAAACGAGCCGCCGCATAACAGCGTAGTTGCCTGCTAACTTCGAAAGAAGGTAGATGCGGTCCCTAGCGCAACTTATAACATCGTCGAAAATCAGTGCGGACGGGAGAGCTTTGGTACACCCTGTTAAAAAAACGGAAAAATGGAGGCGGTACAATTGGAGAGCGATCCGCTTTCGCCAACATGCATAAGCAATTCATATATCAGCGGTAAGCGCTTGGGTTCGTAATCCGAAGGTCGCCGGATCAAATCTCGCGCCATGCAATTTTTTTTATTATTAGTTTTTTGTAATTCATATATATATATATATATATATATATATATATATATATATATATATATATGCGTTAGCTGTTGGGTGACATCGGCCAAAGTGGTGACGATGTTTGTCAGCAGTTTTACGATATCGGCATCATTCTGCGGAGCCGTTTGAGGCTGTTGAGGCGGGTATGCGTGGTGGTGCAGCTTCTGTGTGCTGGGCGGAGGCTGCAGCAGCGTAGGCCGTTGTAAGCCGTGCCTGTGCCGGGGTGCGAGTGCGCAGCGCAGGCCAGGAGCGTCCATCAGCAGTTAGTTTTTTGTAATTCAAATATATATATATATATATATATATATATATATATATATATATATATATATATATATATATATATATATATATATATATATATTTATATTTGAATTACAAAAAACTAATAATAAAAAAAATTGCATGGCGCGAGATTCGATCCGGCGACCTTCGGATTACGAACCCAAGCGCTTACCGCTGCGCCACGACGCTGTGAAAAGTTAATAATCGTAGAGAGTATGTCACCGCAACGGTTTCTTTTAACTGTCGATTTTCTCGACAACGGCTGAGAAGTGCTTCTTGGTGCTTTGCCACATTACACCTCTGGCCATGAGCTTTTATTATGCGCAGTATGAATCGAATCTGAATTTCACAATTGGCGGCCTCCCCTTGTAAGTAAAGAATCTGGAATAATATACTTCAGCGTTCTACGACTCGCACTCATAGGGACAGTGAAGACAAGAACTGACTGATGGCAGGGCCGACGACGGCTACCTGTTCCCTCGTCGCACACGTCGTTGGAACAGGAAAAAACCCATAACATGTGGTACAGTGCTAAGTCGCCTATCCCATGCACTCCACAGTGCTTTGCAGAGTGCGCGTGGTGATGCACAAGAGTACGTACAACAATTACTCGCACAAACCAGATTCTAAACATTTTCGGAACAAGATGTATTTTCCTGGTTTTGCAAATTTAATGAAATGTGCTATACATTGTTACACGCGAGCTTGCGTTATACGTTAAAGACCGCAACAGAAACTCATATGAAAGCTCAACATAGCGTTCAGCTGCAGGTAAAAGCTCTAATGAGCAAACTGCACTAAATACAAAGCGCGTGGTCATCGATGCGTTACGTACATTAGCCAGTTCTTTTATTGTGTTAAGCAATCGCATGCGAAATGCACTTAAAACGAGTCGGTGGCCAGCTCGTTAAGCACCGCTTGCGCGTGTTCAGTGTGGAGCAACGCGTTGCAACTGGCAGCAGCTGCGTGGAACCGTGACGTGGCGGGTATCTTGTACTCGATGCAGACTCAACCAGCAGCGGATTATTACAACCGAATTGCAGGCAGTGCTAATCTCTCCTACCCGCTGCCAATTTTAAGTATTGCTTGTCTCACTGGTGCTGTTAAGTTTTTTGCAACTAAACATAGAACACAAGGACTGATGACCTTATGCAGTTCTTTGGTACTTGTGCTAAAGTTTTATCTCTTCTCATCCACTATCGTCAACATGCTGTATATTCAAATTTTCTGTTTCACACTTTCTAATCTGTCAAGCGGATAGTAACGCAGGGTAGTAACTACCTCAGCTACAATTAATGTTTTTTTTTATAATAAGTAGTAATTTCGAGAATATGACCGACTTTCAAGTTGTAAGTACCATTCGTAAAGTATGCAAAAGCTGACATGTTTTTCTATTTACTAAAATTATCATCATCTACATAGAAAAAAGTTAAATTTTATTCATGCTAAGGAAAAAGCTACATTTAGAATTGAGTCATTTGCATCTCGTGGAAGAAATTGTAGAAATTACAGAACAGAGCAATGTGTATTAATTATCGCGATATCTGAGACTGACAGATTTTGAGAAGGCTTTGTTTACCTTTAACAAAATCAGTACTAACAGTCCTAGAGAAATAAGAAAGTGACTCAAACTACGATAACATACTGAATAATACATAATGAGTGGTATTGCCCTCAAACAAACTTCATAAGAATAGTGAAATATTCGGAATCGAAACACGAGTCGGATAAGCAGAGTCCAAACCAATTCATATCAGGTCTAGAATAAATGGAAAATGAAGGAAGAGCACCTTTTTTTTGGACGTATCTGAACGGCCATCGTTTTGTAGATGACGTTGTACTTTTAGCTTTCAGTGTAGAAGCTTCAGTCACGAACGCACGAATTCAATATTGCAAACTTGAAAATAGCTCTGATAAGCAATTGCGTAAGAATAAATTAATGTTTAAACAGCACACCGAAATGAAAATATTACGAAGTAAGAAAGACGCCATGAAAGCACATGATGAATTTATTTACACAGGACAGTTGAAGACATCGAATTTAAGTACACGAAAGGAAATAAATCTGAAATTTAACGCTTGTCCAGCTTACAGTCTCATCAATATGTTTAAAATCCATTGAAAAATTTCACACACACAAGATTAAAAAACATATATAATTACTTAAGCATAAATAAATTTGTAATATACCATGTTTTTAAATCGGACTAAAAATTATAAAATAGTTTCTCCTAGCCCCATACAGTTTCCTAACCCCAACAGATACTCTGTCCATCTGCCCTTCCCCTCCTCTCTCCATCCATCTCCCCCTCCCACTCTCTTTGTTCATTGCCTCTTCTTCATTTGTCTGTCCATCTCCCCCTGCCCCCTCTTTCTGACAATCTGTTCCTCCTCCTATTTCTGTCCATCTCCTCCTCTGCCCCCTCTCTCTCTCTCTCTCTGTCTATCTCGTCTTGTCTCACACTCTTTCTTCTCCTCTCTTTGTCCATCGCCTCCTTCCCCCTCTCTCTGACTATCTGTTCCTCCCCCTCTGTCTGCCCATCTCCTCCTCCTCTCTGTCTCTCTTTCTCTTTCTCAGTCTCCTCCTTCCCCAATCCATGTCCATCTCCTCCCCCTCCCTGTGTTCATCACCTCCTCTCTCTCTCTCTCTCTCTCTCTGTCCATCGCATCCTCTCTCTTTCTCTGACCATGTACGTTTCCCCCTGTCTCTGTCCATCTCATACTCTCCTCTCTCACTATCTGTCTCATCTTCTTTCCTCTCGCTGCTCAGGTGTGCCCATCCACATGCATATTACGTGACACACGCTCCAGTACTACCTGCACGTCAGGTGCTACCAAACATATTCACCACCACCACCACCACACCTACAGAACAGATCGACAAGAAAGAGAGTTAATATTGCATTGTCATAGAGTTCTGAGTTATGTTTAAAATTTCAGGTCTAGTCTCTCGGTTACATGTTTGTAAATTCTACGATAATATATCCTATCATTAAACTTTAACCTGTTTTAATTATAGTTGTATCCCTTGGCCATCCTCATCAGTCTCCTAATTAATTTGGATCGTCTGCAAGTACGATGTTGATTGCTTTCCACTGTCGGGACTGTATTAAATTCCTGGCTGTGAACAAAGTCTTTCGCGACATCTCTGTTGTATAAAACATTCTCGGACTGCTTGCTGGGTCAGGTGAGGGAAAAACCTCGAGTTTTCCACTATTTCCTCTATCGTCTTCATAAGGAGCTACTGACTGTCAAAACTGCCGCTGTGTTGGCTTCATATGACCCAAAGCCAGAGACATTCGTCGCAATGTTTACGCAACGGCGGGAGCGGTGGCGCCACCATCGTAGACGGTGAAATCATCTGCGACAGCTTGACATAATTACCGACCAATCATAAGCCGTCTTTGGGATACAAAGCCGGCCGGGGTGGCCGAGCGGTTCTAGGCGCTACATTCTGGAACCGCGTGACCGCTAAGGTCGCAGGTTCGAATCCTGCCTCGGGCATGGGTGTGTGTGATGTCCTTAGGTTAGTTAGGTTTAAGTAGTTCTAAGTTCTAGGGGACTGATGAGCACAGCATATAAGTCCCATAGTGCTCAGAGCCATTTGAACCATTTTTTGGGATACAAAAGGCCATCACATCAGCAGTTTTGTCAGTCAGTTGGTCCTGACGAAAATGATGGAGGAAATCGCCTAAAGCTCGAGATTTTACCCTGAATTAACGCGGCATGAACTCCGAGAATATCTCACACAAATTGCTGGCTGTTTGAAAACTACTGCCCCCCGAGAGGCAGAGCCAGCTGGCCAATGGCTAGCCGTTAATGACCGGCTGCACAATGTTTAAGAACACAGCAAGGGAGGTTACAATTTGACCAGGAACATTGCATGAGAAGACTGCCGTAGGTATCTTACACCATATCGTCCCAAGCTATGACCATTGCGCAACAAGAGTGGCGCACTGTCAGAAGAGAATACATGTTTCTTGATAGTCTGCAGACACAATTCTTCTGTGGAGCGATTAACAGGTGCATCGCAGTCCGGGAGTGAAACGGCGGAGCAGCTGGAAACGCACTCCAAAGTCGAAGTACATGGGGCAGTACAATATTTGCGGGCAAAACGTCTACATTGCACACAGATTCCCCGCGAAATTCTGTCGGTATATAGATAATATACAACGTCGCATCCAGCGGGAGTGAAATGGTGTTACAATTTGACCAGTGCTGCACAGAAAACGATGCTGCTGATCCAGAAGGAAGCCACAGACAGCAAACAAGGCGATAATGTCCAGGCAATCGTGAATTCTAGTCATTTGGAGCAGTCGTAGATTTTCCGACAATGAGGACGTTCACACAGCGGTTCTCGAGTGGCTCCGTGACCAAGGAGAGGATTTCTACCGTCGAGGAAATGAACGACTCGTAGAACGTGCCAACTGTTGTCTGCAGAGACTTGGCGACTGTGCTGAAAACTAGTGTCATGTATCTTTGTCACTTTGCCCGCATCTCGTGGTCGTGCGGTAGCATTCTCGCTTCCCACGCCCGGGCTCCCGGGTTCGATTCCCGGCGTGGTCAGGGATTTTCTCTGCCTCGTGATGGCTGGGTGTTGTGTGCTGTCCTTAGGTTAGTTAGGTTTAAGTAGTTCTAAGTTCTAGGGGACTGATGACCATAGATGTTAAGTCCCATAGTGCTCAGAGCCATTTGAACCATTTTTTTATCTGTGTCACTTTGAAGTCAGTGTAGCATTCAATGAAAGCTCCTTGGTCTGCCATAACAAAGTCTAACTTGCTTTTTGAAGTCCCCTAGTACGCAGTGGAATGTCTCATATTTGATAGAGCCTGGACGAGTAGCTGAAAGCCACGAACGGTATATTGAAGGTATATTCAAAATTTTCCTACTGCAGGAAAACCTAGAACTACAGAAAGACAAACATTAATGGACACCTCTGGCCCAATAAGAGAGGGAATGGTGCGTTCAGAAGTCGGCTTTATTATGAACTGTAGTTGTTTGTAGAATAGGTGAGAGACGCCAAACACAAAATGGGCATTGCGTTCTATAAATACGCTCGAAAAAACTGACTAAGCGAATAATTATTTATTTTCTGGTAAAAAAACCGAGGCTCACTGAGACTGAAACAGAACAAGAATGAAAACGTCCTGGAATATGACCTTTTCAAGAAGAAACTTAGAAATGAGCATCATTTCCCAGGAGAACACAAGTCGAAAATTGGCGAGACTGGAGAAAAAATATAGTGTCAAGGAAAACGCTTGAGAGAATATTACTCCCAAAAATAGCTCAGAGAAAGACACTGTTGGAGTAGCTCGATCCATACCTGACTGAAGCGAAGCCGGAAGAAAACTGAAAACAAACAAAGAAAAGAGGAGCTAATAGACTGGGGGAAAGAAAACGGAAACAACGAGTGTGTGAAACCCAGCTCGCTCTGTTCGTCTACAAGACGGAGAAGGCAGCAGATACCGGCGCCCAAGTAGATGCCGTGTTTCTTGACTTCGGTTCCGCATTGCCGCCTAATCAAGAAAATATCAGACCACTGTGTGACTTGACTGAAAAGTTTCTATCAAAAAGAGCACAGTATGTCATTCTCGGCGGTGAGAATCCTTCAGACGTGGAAGTAACTTTGGGCGTGTCCCTAAGGAGTGTTATAGCAGCATTACTTTTCACCACATATACAAATAACCTATTAGACAAGTTCCATGAGGCTTTTCGAAGATGATTCGAAATGCAGGAATATCGGCTGAGGATCACCGGTTGGTGCAGGGAGTGGAAACTGATCCTCAACAGATGCAAACGTAGCGCATTGCGAATACACACAGAAGAAAACCATATACGGTATGACTACGCAATTGCACAACAACCACACGAAGAAATTACTTCCGTAGAATAACTAGGAGTATGTGTACGGAGAAATCTGGAATGGAACGACCTCATAAAATTAGTCACGGTTAAGGCAGATGCCACACTGAGAGTCATTGGAAGCATTCTCAGGAAATGTAGTCCATGAGCAAAGAAAATATCTTCAAAACATTCTTTCGACCAACATCCGTATACTGCTCGTCAGCCTGAGATCCGTGCCAGATAGAAATGATAGTGGGAATAGAGAATATCTACGGAAGAGCAGCACGCTTCGTTACAGGTTGATTCAGTAAGCGCGAAAGCGTCATGCACAGGCTCAGCTAACTCCAGTGGCAGGACCTGCAAGAGAGGTGTTCACCATTACGATATGATCCACTGTTCAAGTTCCGAAAGCGTGCGTTCTTAAGAAGAGTCAACCAAGATATCGCTACCTCGTACATATATCTCGCGAAAAGACGATGAAGATAAAATGAAAGAGATTCGGGCCCTGAAGAAAGCTCACCAGAAATCACTCTTCCCGCGAACAATATGTGACTGGAACAGGGAAAGGGAGAAAAGATACAGGTTGTAAGGATACCGTGACTGACATCGACGCTAGCGAGCTATGTAGTAGCAGGCGCTGGCTGGGAAGTCTTCCTTCTAGAACATTCTGTAGTCTCCCGCACTGACGTGTTTCGTCGAGCACCAACCACGGCTACTAGAATACACGATAGGGGTCACGCTCAGCCAGGCTGTGAGCTGTGGTGTCACCGTTAACCCTCCTGGCACGTCGCACTGCACTGAAGCTTAAATGCACGCGGTGCACTCACGGGTCACTCATACGCTGGTATGACTGCAACACAGGTTTTCTAGACTACAGGGTCTTACGGGGATATGGAACAGGTTGTGAGGTCATCTTTGGCCCTCGGGTTTGAATGTATGGAGTGACTGTTGCTGAATGTTGTCCAACGGACACGTATGCCCATAATAGGTATTATGAGACCAGTTAAAGGCACTGTTAAATTTGTAACACGAAGGTTACTGGATTGGAGCAGTTTTGGCCTGAAGATAACGTAGTGTAAAGTCGAAACTGGTTGCTCATAAATAAACCTATATAACGGCGACTGGTATTATTTTTATTGAACATTGAACAGCCGTAGTCCCATACTCCATCAGAAGATGGAGTTACATTCATTTCAAGATATCTCTGACAAAAGATAATGCTTTATAAGACAGGCAACGTAAAGTGGCAGCCATTGCAATATATTCAGATGACCGGTTGGTACTTCTTGTTGACAGTCAGAAAAAGAGCATGGAATAAGTTTTTGAACGTATTTTAATTTCATGTAACTCAGCCCTACATCCAGAGAGATGATCCTGTAAATCCGCACTGTTTCGCCAAAGGACTTTCATTTCAGTTTCCATAGTTTTTGGAACAAGTACGCACTGTCGCATTTACAGCAGTGTTTGCTTTCACGGTTAACGTTTTGTCTAGAGGTAATCTCTTCGATAGTTGGTAAGGCGGTAGCTTCGTTTTTATGTTTGAATGTTTCTCATTATTTCGCTCATTACTACGCACTAAATCAGCAACTCGCCGAAAGATGGTAGATTTAGAAATGGATCAGCATCAGTCTTCATCTTGCGTTTCGAAGTGATATTCAACAGTCCATGAACCACGGACCTTGCCGGTGGTGGGGAGGCTAGCGCGCCTCAGCGACACAGATAGCCGTGCCGTAGGTGCAACCACAACGGAGGGGTATCTGTTGAGAGGCCAGACAAACATGTGGTTCCCGAAGAGGGGCAGTAGCCTTTTCAGCAGTTGCAGGAGAAACAGTCTGGATGATTGACTGATCTGGCCTTGTAACATTAACCAAAGCGGCCTTGCTGTGCTGGTACTGCGAACGGCCGAAAGCAAGGGGAAACTAAAGTCGTAATTTTTCCCGAGGGCATGCAGCTTTACTGTAAGGTTAAATGATGGTGGGTAAAATATTCCAGAGCTAAAATAGTCCCCCATTCGGATCTCCGGGCGGGGACTACTCAGGAGGACGTCCTTATCAGGAGAAACAAAACTGGGGTTCTACGGATCGGAGCGTGGAATGTCAGATCCCTTAATCGGGCAGGTAGGTTAGAAAATTTAGAAAGGGAAATGGATAGGTTAAAGTTAGATATAGTGGGAATTAGTGAAGTTCGGTGGCAGGAGGAAGAAGACTTTTGGTCAGGAGAATACAGGG
Source organism: Schistocerca piceifrons (assembly GCF_021461385.2). Taxonomy (NCBI): domain Eukaryota; kingdom Metazoa; phylum Arthropoda; class Insecta; order Orthoptera; family Acrididae; genus Schistocerca; species Schistocerca piceifrons. Next base: position 387,525,652 of record NC_060145.1, read on the forward strand.
TTATAAATACAAAATCAAATAGGGGTAATACAGGAGAAGGTTTAATAATGAATAAAAAAAATAGGAATGCGGTTAAGCTACTACAAACACCATAGTGAACGCATTATTGTGGCCAAGATAGACACGAGGCCCACGCCTACCACAGTAGTACAAGTTTATATGCCCACTAGCTCCGCAGATCACGAAGAGATTGAAGAAATGTATGATGAGATAAAAGAAATCATTCAGATAGTGAGAGGAGACGAAAATTTAATAGTAATGAGGGACTGCAATTCGATAGTAGGAAAAGGAAGAGAAGCAAAAGTAGTAGGTGAATATGGAATAGGAATCCGCCTGGTAAAATTTTGCAGAGCATAACTTAATCATAGCTAACACTTGGTTTAAGAATCATGAAAGAAGGTTGTATACGTGGAAGAGGACTGGAGACACTGGAAGGTTAGAGATAGAATTATATAATGGCAAGACAGAGGTTTAGAAACCATGCTTTAAATAGTAAACAGTTCCAGGGGCAGATGTGGACTCTGACAACAATTTATTGGTAATTAACTGTAGACTAAAACTGAAGAAACTGATAACTGAAAAAGATAAGAATTTAAGGAGATGGGAACTGGATAAACTGAAAGACCCAGAGGTTGTAGAGAGTTTCAGAGAGGGAATTAGGGAACGATTCACAAGAACGGGGAAAAGAAATACAGAAGAAGAAAAATGGGTAGTTTTGATAGATTAAATAGTGAAGGCATCAGAGGATCAAGTAGGTAAAAAGACGAGGGCTAGTAGAAATCCTTGGGTAACAGAAGAGACAGTGAATTTAATTGATGAAAGGTGAAAATATAAAAATGCAGTAACTGAAGCAGACGAAAAGGAATGCAAACGTCTAAAAAATGAGATCGACAGGAAGTTCAAAATGGCTAAACAGGGATGGTTAGATGACAAATGTAAGGAAGTAGAGGTATATATCACTAGGGGTAAGAGAGATGCTGCCTACAGCAAAATTAAAGAGACTTTTGGAGAAAAGAGAACTACTTGTATGACTATCAAGAGCTCAGATGGAAAATCAGTTATAAACAAAGGCTGGAAAGCAGAAAAGTGGAAGGAGTACATAGAGGGTCTATACAAGAGCGATGTACTGGAGGGCAATATTATGGAAATGGAAGACGACATTGATGAAGATGAAATGGGAGATATGATAATGCGTGCCACGTTTGACACAGAGCTGAAAGACCTGAGTCGAAAGAAGGCCACAGGAGTAGACAACATTTCATTACAACTACTGATAGCCTTGGGAGAGCCAGCCCTGTCAAAACTCTACCATCTGGTGAACAAGATGTATAAGACAGGCGAAATACCCTCAGACTTCAAGAAGAATATAATAATTTTAATCCCAAAGAAAGCAGTTGCTGACAGGTGTGAAAATTCCCGAACTATTAGTTTAATAAGTTACGACTGCAAAATACTGATACGAATTCTTTACAGACGAATGGAAAAACTTGTAGAAGTCGACCTTGGGAAAGATCAATTTGGATTCCGTAGAAATGTTGGAACACATGAGGCAATACTGACCCTACGACTTATCTTAGAAGCTAGATTAAGGAAAGGCAAACCTACGTTTCTAGCATTTGTAGACTTAGAGAAAGCTTTTGACAATGTTGACTGGAATATGCTCTTTCAAATTCTGAAGGTGGCAAGGTAAAATACAGGGAGCGAAAGGCTATTTACAATTTGCACAGAAACCAGATGGCAGTTATAAGAGTCGAGGGACATGAAAGGGAAGCAGTGGTTGGGAAGGGAGTGAGACAGAGTTGTAGTCTCTCCCCAAAGTTATTCAATCTGTATATTGAGCAAGCAGTGAAGGAAACAAAAGAAAAATTTGGAGTAGGTATTAAAAATCCATGGAGAAGAAATAAAAACTTTGAGGTTCGCCGATGACATTGTAATTCTGTCAGAGACAGCAAAGGACTTGGAAGAGCATTTGAATGGAATGGATAGTGTCTTGAAAGAAGGGTATAAGGTGAACATCAACAAAAACAAAACAAGGATAATGGAATGTAGTCGAATTAAGTCGGGTGATGCTGAGGGAATTAGATTAGGAAATGAGACACTTAAAGTAGTAAAGGAATTTTGCTATTTGGGGAGTGAAATAACTGATGATGGTCGAAGTAGAGACTATATAAAATGTAGACTGACAATGGCGAGGAAAGCGTTTCTGAAGAAGAGAGATTTGCTAACAGAGAGTATAGATTTAAGTGTCAGGAAGTCTTTTCTGAAAGTGTTTCCATGGAGTGAAGTGAAGTGAAACATGGACGATAAATAGTTTAGACAAGAAGAGAACAGAGGCTTTCGAAATGTGTTGCTGCAGAAGAATGCTGACGATTAGGTGGATAGATCACGTAACTAATGAGGAGGTTTGAATAGAATTGGGGAGAAGATACGTTTGTGGCACAACTTGACTAGAAGAAGGGATCGGTCGGTAGGACATATTCTGAGGCATCAAGGGATCACCAATTTAGTATTGGAGGGCAGCGTGGAAGGTAAAAATCGTGGAGGGGGACCAAGATGGCTCTGAGCACTATGGGGCTTAACATCTGTGGTCATCAGTCCCCTAGAACTTAGAACTAATTAAACCTAACTAACCTAAGGACATCACACACACCCATGCCCGAGGCAGGATTCGAACCTGCGACCGTAGCAGTCTCGCGGTTCCGGACTGAGCGCCTAGAAGGGGACCAAGAGATGAATACACTACGCAGATTCAGAAGGATGTAGGCGGCAGTAGGTACTTCGAGATTAAGAAGCTTGCACAGGATAGGGTAGCATGGAGAGCTGCAACAAACCAGTCTCTGGACTGAAGACAACAACAACAACATTAACAGCTCACTTTCCAAATCCTTTTCACAATTCGAAAGGTTGAAATGTACTGAGCGTACATGAGCATTCTCAACTCAAAACATATCTGCACGTTTACAAGCATTTATTCATTTTCATTTCTTGGCATTGGTTTTGGAAATTATATGAAACTTAATCTCTTTGTTGTCTGCTGTGGTTAGTACAACTGCCCACCGCGAAGCAAACCATTCTTTTTCGTTTAAAAATTGAATCTAAAAAATACGTCGGTACACTGATAATTATGGCGTAACTCTGGACTCAATCGCCAGTCACAAATAAAAATATACGCTGCCTTAAACAACCTTGTTTTCGCTCGTAAACCCAGTTATAACAGAATATGTTTCAGCAATTGCGAGCAACTGAGCGCTGGTTCTGCGCATACACGTCGCTATCACTGCCGTATAGTCTACTGTCCCTGGTTCCAACTACGAAGCACGCGAGGCCATTGTGAATTGTTCAGTAGCGCACTGATGGAAACATTTCTTCGGAATAGGAATGCCGAATGATCCGTGGCATTTTTTTTTTTTTTTTTTGAGTGGATGAACTTTAAAATTTGTCAGTATCATCGACGAGATGAATTTGAAACAGTTTGATGTGTTTATTGTAGTTTGAATATGAATAAAAGAAGTAAATGGACGCCATCTTTTTATTACCAAAGAAACTGATCGTGTCTTGCGGTTACCCTGTACGCCGGAAAAGGTGGGAGGCTACAGAAAGTTCTACACCAGCGGTTCCCGTACCATGGACCGTGGCCCACTTATGGGGTGTGGGGAGCATGGTAGTGGGCCGTGAGTGGTGACCGAGAGTCCAAGATAAGATAAAAATTATTGGGAGTTTCAGGGGTTTCACTCGTCAGTTGTCAAGGTCAGCGAGTACAGAATGAAAAAAGAGTTGAAATGCGTGGCACTAATTTATCTTAAATGTTGAAAATGTCCAATATCATGTGCCACCAGGCGGCTAGAAGTGCACTGTCAAAAAAATGGTTCAAATGGCTCTCAGCACTATGGGACTTAACTTCTGTGGTCATCAGTCCCCTAGAACTTAGAACTACTTAAACCTAACTAACCTAAGGACATCACACACATCCAAGCCCGAGGCAGGATTCGAACCTGCGACCGTAGCACTCGCGCGGTTCCGGACTGAGCGCCTTAACCGCGAGACCACCGCGGCCGGCAGTGCACTGTCATATGGAATGCACTGCAGGTCTGCCGCTCATGGCGTAAACACGCAATGTGCCACAATCAGATCTACACTAATGGCCATTAAAATTGCTACACCAAGAAGAAATGCGGATGATAAATAGGTATTCATTGGACAAATATATTATACTAGAACTGATGTGCCATTACATTTTCAGCCAATTTGGATGCATAGGTCCTAAGAAATCAGTACCCAGAACAACCACCTCTGGCGGTAATAACGGCCTTGATACGCCTGGGCCTTGAGTCAAACAGAGCTTGGATGGCGTGTGCAGGTACAGCTGCCCATGCAGCTCCAACACGATATCACAGTTCATCAAGGGTACTGACAAGCGTATTGTGACGAGCCAGTTGCTCGGCCACCATTGAACAGACGTTTTCAGTTGGTGAGAGATCTGGAGAATGTGCTGGTCAGGGCAGCAGTCGAACATTTTCTGTATCCAGAAAGGCCGGTACAGGACCTGCAACATGCGGTCGTGCATTATCTTGCTGAAATGTAGGGTTTCACAGGGATTGAATGAAGGGTAGAGCCACGGGTCGTAACACATCTAGAATGTAACGACCACTGTTCAAAGTGCCGTCAATGCGAACAAGAGGTGACCGACACGTGTAACCAATGGCACCCCATACCATCACGCCGGGTGATACGCCAGTATGGCGATGACGAATACGCGCTTCCAATGTGCGTTCACCACGATGTCGCCTAACACGGATGCGACCATCATGATGCTGTAAACAGAACCTGGATTCCTCCGAAAAAATGACGTTTTGCCATTCGTGCACCCAGGTTCGCCGTTGAGTACACCATCGCAGGCGCTCCTGTCTGTGATGCAGCGTCAAGGGTAACCGCAGTCATGACTCTCAAATGGCTCTGAGCACTATGGGACTTAACATCTATGGTCATCAGTCCCCTAGAACTTAGAACTACTTAAACCTAACTAACCTAAGGACAGCACACAACACTCAGCCATCACGAGGCAGAGAAAATCCCTGACCCCGCCGGGAATCGAACCCGGGAACCCGGGCGTGGGAAGCGAGAACGCTACCGCACGACCACGAGATGCGGGCGCAGCCATGGTCTCCGAGCTGATAGTCCATGCTGCTGCAAACGTCGTCGAACTGTTCGTGCCGGCCGAAGTGGCCGTGCGCTTAAAGGCGCTGCAGTCTGGAACCGCAAGACCGCTACGGTCGCAGGTTCGAATCCTGCCTCGGGCATGGATGTTTGTGATGTCCTTAGGTTAGTTAGGTTTAACTAGTTCTAATTTCTAGGGGACTAATAACCTCAGCAGTTGGGTCCCATAGTGCTCAGAGCCATTTGAACCATTTGAACTGTTCGTGCAGATGGTTGTTGTCTTGCAAACGTCCCCATCTGTTGACTCAGGGATCGAGACGTGGCTGCACGATCCGTTACAGCCATGTGGATAAGATGCCTGTCATCTAGACTGCTAGTGATACGAGGCCGTTGGAATCCAGTACGGCGTTCCGTATTACCCTCCTGAACCTACCGATTCCATATTCTGCTGACAATCATTGGATCTCGACCAACGCGAGCAGCATTGTCGCGATACGATAAACCGCAATCGCGATAGGCTACAATCCGACCTTTATCAAAGTCGGAAACGTGATGGTAGGCATTTCTCGTCCTTACACGAGGCATCACAACAACGTTTCACCAGGCAACGCCGGTCAACTGTTGGTTGTGTATGAGAAATCGGTTGGAAACTTTCCTCATGTCAGCACCTTGTAGGTGTCGCCACCGGCGCCAGCCTTGTGTGAATGCTCTGAAAAGCTAATCATTTGCATAAGACAGCATCTTCTTCCTATCGGTTAAATTTCGCGTCTGTAGCACGTCATCTTCGTGGTGTAACAATTTTAATGTAGTGTAATTTGTCGAAGGAGCAGATTAGTGCTTAACGTCCAGTCGACAACGAGGTCATTACAGACCGATATAGGGAAATCATGGAAAATCTAAATCAGGATGGTTTCAACAGTCGTCCTCCCGAATGCCAGTTCATTGTGCTAACCACTACGCTACCTCGCTCGGTCTAATATGTCGAGCTAGTAGCTTCTCGGATACAGTTATTCACATGAACAGCTCGCTTGAATTTTGCTCATTTAATATCCCGAAACAGGAAGAATGGTTGGTGTTTTACGTCCCGTCCACGGCTAAGATTATGAGACACATAGCTTTACTTGGATCTCTTACTACTGGAAGGGAAGGAAGCAACCATCCCGCCATTTGCATGAAAAGACCTGAGTGACCTCAGGAAATCGATATCTGGATGCATGGCCCGAGAATCCAACCCAGTTCTCTCGAGTGTGAGTACACCTTTTTGCTCAGTCCCCGTGAATATATATAGCTGAATTACTGCTCACTGAGACACTCGATAGGCTTTTCGACAAAATATGTGAACGACCCTTTCAAAGCATATTTTTCGGAAAAATAAGTACAGGAATAGTTTGAACGCAGATAGCAATTTGAGACTAAATGTACCAGTTTTAATCCAGACATAGATTCTCTCGCGGGCGACAAACAATATAAAAAATAACACTGTGTTCCTTTTAACGCTGACCACTTGATTTTGAGTTTTAATCTAGTTGTGGCAGCTAAGTGAACGTAATAAAAATGGTTCTTTATAAAAGGATATAAATATTTTTCAGTCCTTCTCGTACAGTATTGATTACTAATTAGGCGTACTTATACACTCATGCACACACACATACACTCAAATACACACACACACACACACACACACACATGCACACATACATTTATAATTTCTACTTGTATATTTAGTTACTGGTCCTCTAAGCATTTTCACAAAATACGTGGTCTGCACAGTTGAAAAGTTTGGGAACCTCTGATCTAGAAGGTTATGGCTCGTCAGATAACACGTGCTGATATGCAGCTCGCTGGGAAGGTTACGGACAACGGTATCTTTACATGATACACAAAGTATCCTCTGTCACACACCGTAAGGTGGCCTGCGCAGTACAGGTGTTGGCGTAGATAAATATGGAGCAGACACTTGGTCAGATCCCTGAAGTGAAGAAGGGGACTTTAGTCAGACATCTGGCGCAGTGGGCTGGTGTTTACTCACGACTGAAGGGATCGCGTGGTGGTCCTCATGCTCCTGGCGCGCCGGAACTGGTGGCCCGGAGGCGCCGGCAGCAGCATGCCTGCGGGGGCGGGCCCGCCGCCAGGGCCCGGGGGCAGCAGCGCGGACGGCGCCAGCACCAGCGGGGGCGGCAGGCGGGCGGCGCGCGGCCGGCGCGTGCACGCGTAGCAGCAGACGCGCCAGTACAGGAAGCGGAACGAGTGCGCCATGATGTCGCCGATGTTGGACAGGCACAGCAGCATCAGCGGGATGCCCAGGATCGCGTAGAAGATGGTCACCACCTTCCCCCAGTGCGTCTTGGGCGCGATGTGCCCGTAGCCTGCCAACACACGTCCAGAAGCTAAGTTTAGTATGTCACAAAACCACAAACATGCTACTCTAAAGACGCCAGCAGGCGATCAGACATGTTCGTCAAATTCGCTCTTTGCATTCGACAGGTTTGTCAAACAAGCTCGTAGACGTCTAATACAGCCTGATTTTTGAAGAAGCTGTCACGTTCTGTGTATCGAGGCGCAAAGTATTTTCAATCTTCGTATCTGTTCCAATTGTCAGGTAATTCAAAGATACAGGCAATATTTCGGCAAGCAACCGGGTACTGTTTGACAAACGCTTCCGGAAACGATCAAACTTGTTAGTCAAATTGCCTGTCAGCCAAAATTTCTTTCAAACACGTCAGACGCAATCTATTTTTGACAAACACACCAAACAAAGCAGCATACTGGCAAATAATTTTACAAATACGTGAAATCTGAGAAATGTTCTGATGGGCAGCAGGAACCTTAACAGAAGCTACTATAAAAATGCCCTCTCTACTTACGCGGGGCCAATAGCCCCATCCCTGATTCTTCAAATAATCAAACTCCCACCTACAAAAGTTTAGAAAAGGTTTGAATTTACGTTTAAAGTTTGCTGAAAGACAGTAAGTGCTGTTATTATCAAACACTGGATGGGTATAGTCTAGGTAATTTGTGCTCCGTTTTGAGGGAAGCTAGTATTTCACGGATCTCAATGTATAGAACGGATTTCTCGTGAACTAGGTGTTGTCCAAGAACGTAGTTTTGCAGTTGCATTCAGTGGTATATGTCTGCAAAATGTATTGCCAATTGAGATTGTAGTAAAGAAGTAATAAAATTAAAACAACGTAGCTAACGTTGAAGAAGAGCGAAAGTGTAGTAAGTGATAAACTTTTTTCCTTTCATTGCTTTGTAGAGAGTATCAACGGAAGAAGTTTCTAGAAGTTTTGAAATTGTGTGTAAAATTTGTTGGAAGTCGCTAATTGCTCTCATACGCAAATAATAGATAAATATAGTCTGAGCGAATTTCTCTTTGCGAGTTACGAATGCTTCATGACATATACAGTTTCTAACTTTAATGCTTGAGTTACTGTGTTAAATATTTAACGTAAGATTACACCTCTCAGTAAACAGATTATGACAGTATTTTAAATTGAAAAATTTGGTCAATAATTATACGAAATACCGAAAATCAAATATCAGTTACCCCTGGCAGCCGTTAGATAGGCAGCCTGCAACTGGTACTGCGTTCCGAGGGGGTCGCTTAGTAATATAGGTAGTGCCTGCTAGTATTATCTACTCGGAGCTAACAAACAAAGTACATCCTTAGACGTCACGGAAGAGAGACTTCTTAAAACGCTGGATCTTAATCAGGCAAAGAACAAGCTAGCCTTAGAAGTGAATGCAGCACAAAGGGCCATTTGCAATTCACGCACGAAAATTCTGCACCAATATTCAGCTAGACTTTCAGAATGAATCTTTCAATTTGCAATGCAGCATGCGCTGCTATGAAACTTCCTGGACATTAAAATTCTGCGCCGGACCAGAACTCGAAGCCGGGATCTTGACTTTCGCGGACAATGCTCTGAAAGGTGTGTGTGTGTAAATTTTCGTAAGAATTTTTCTTGCTTTGGATGTCTGGAATTGCTCCCGAAAGGTCTGAATTGCTTAGACATGCGCGCACGTCTTCGGCAAAGAAGCTGCGCTGCACAGAGATGAGTTAGAAGTGAAGTTAGAAGTGATCTTTGCTCAGTGAAGATGAGCGCCAGAGTTATCTGTTGATCACAAGCAAAGAAGAGGAGACGGACAGTTGGGGTTTGATGTTGGATGTGAACAGCGAAGTTTTTCTTTAGTAGCAGTAAGCAGCAAACAACGGAAATTTTAGACAATTAGAAGTTGAAGTCAAAAAGTAAAGGGACATTTGCAATTTCTCGCCGTAGGGCATGATAACTGCTAGTATCCAGTGCTGATGTATTGTCATCTGGAACAGTTCTATACAACGTGTAACTCTTATTCCTGGGTTAGTCGTTGCACTGTAGCAGACCGTGAAACATGGCAGCTCCATTGTCGATCTGCACCAAGGAGGAAATGGGGGCAGTGATTTGCTTTTTGTTTGCGGAAGGCGTAAACCTACGAAAATTATTCGTCGAATGCTATCGCTCTATGGTGACACATGTTTATCGCGAAGCAAGATTTACGAAGACCAGGAAAGATCGGGCAGGCCATCGACGTTAACAACTGAGGTGAATTTGGAAGTCGTTGAGGGTGTGGTGATGGAAAACATGAATCACTGTGGACGAAATCGCCAATACTTTACATATCAGTCATGGTTCATCGTATTCCATCTTACATGACAGGCTAAATTTTCGGAAAGTGTTTGCAACGTGAGTACCGAAAGAACTGTCAGCGCAGCATAGGGCGCAAAGGATGGACATCTCCCGTAAGTATCTGGCCTGTTATCATCGCAAGGGAGATGGATTTTTACAGCAAATCGTTTCTGTAGACGAAACGTGGGTGCATCATCACGAACCGGAAATTAAGGTTGCGAGCATGGTTTGGAAACACTCAACATCACCAGAAGTTAGGGAATTTAAAGGTCTACCACCAGCTGGTAAGATTATGCTAACACTATTCTGGGACATGGAAGGTGCGGTAGCCGTTCATTTCACCCCAAGAGACGATACTGTGAACAGTGAGATCTGTTGCGGTGTGTTGCGAACTAAACTGAAACGTGCAGTCACATCCAAACGTCGTCCTGCAGCAAGATAAAGCCCGGCCACATTCCGCCAACGGACGGCCGAAACAATAAAGGAGTTGGGATTCGAATTGCTGGAACAACCGCCATACAGTCCAAGCGATTTCCGTATGTTTGGACCATCAAAAGGAGCGCTCGGAGGAAGACGATTTGCAACTGATGCAGAAGTCATTGATGCGGTGCAAAACTTGTTACAGTTGCAAACAAAACACTTTTTTTCCGACGAAATCAAGAAAACTTGTGAAACGTTGGAAAAAGAGCATTAAAGTGAATGGAGACTATAAAGAAAAATAATATGTTTTTCAATTTCTATCATTAGTATACATATTCCTTTTCTCAAAAGTCCCTTCACTTTTTGACTTCCTCTCTATATTATGTATTAATGGAAGATTTATTGTAGAGAGGAAAAGAATTGATTTTTACATTGGTACGATTTTACACCTTGTAAAGAACGGATTACAACTAATGATGAAGTTTGTTTTACTTGCGGCAGCGGTTTTATAATGCAATACTCTTGTTTCGTCAGACATCCAGATCAGGAATCTGTCGATTTCATTTTTTTTTTTTGTTAGGATTTATCTATCACTGTGAGAGAAGAGGATTAAGTATTAAATTTTGGAATTTTGTGTACGGAAAGATTATACATGTGAAGTTTAATTTTTGTAGTTCTTGGGTTATAGTTACGTGATTTCAGGAAAAGCTTAACTGTTATTGAAATTTTATTAAATTTTATTAAGTCAAATGATATGAGATTGCTATTGAGTTCATTCAACCCAGAGTCATTGTCCACATCCCAAGAGTCAATTAATTTTCAATTTATTCAATACATTATCAAAAGTTGTGAACCAAGAATGACAGCAGTGTTTTAAGAGAACGCATTGCTCCTCTGCATATCTCATTAGTCAGGTTTTGCAGCTGTGTTATCAAGACGCGATGTAACTACGAGAGCAGTTTACACTGCGTTATCCAGTGCGACCCAGCTAACCCAAACAGCATAAAAACAGATTCTTTCATTAATTGAATTTCACAGGGATCAAGTTTAGTTTCAAAGTAATCAGTTTTTCATCAAAGTTCATAGTCATATTTTGTGATAACAGGACATGATTTACTTAGAATCCTCGCGCTTAGATTTCTACACGCATTCTTGCAATTGAATTTCGTCACCAACAGCGTTACGCAAGCTGTCAGCTTTAATGTCTGGTATACTCACTATTCAAAACAGAAAACCTAAAGTTTATCATCTAACAGACAATTTGACATTGAAAGCACACTCAACGTTACAGATCCACTTTCTCTAAAATAAACATAAACACATAACTTTCAGCCCTTATCGGCTGAGCTATCCAGGTGCGACACCCGAGGTGCCCTCAGACCCTTACTTTACCAGTATCTATCAGTACTTTTCATGGAACACCGAAAGTTATAAAAACAGTCTATGCTAATAACGAAATGCGAAAATTGGAATGTTAACTCCTTGGGCGTACTGCTAGGTCACAGCCTGAAATGGTGAGCCAGCACCGTAGCATTAATCAAAGGTTTTGGTTCAGTTACATTTACAAAACGCCTTTACTGCTACAGGTGATTTACAGGAAGCCGGCCGGGATGGCCGAACGGTTCTAGGCGCTACAGTCTGGAACCGCGCGACCGCTACGGTCGCAGGTTCGAATCCTGCCTAGGGCATGTGTGTGTGTGTGTGTGTGTGTGTGTGTGTGTGTGTGTGTGTGTGTGGGATGTCCTTACGTTAGTTAGGTTTAAGTAATTCTAAGTTCTAGGGGACTGATGGCCTCAGAAGTTAAGTCCCATAGTGCTCAGAGCCATTTGAGCCATTTACAGGAAAACAATTATTGAACTATATGAAAAAAAGTAAATTAGCTACAAACTACGACGTGCACACAGTTTATTAACATGTAAACGTCACTACTGATATTCAGAGCTAGGTCATAACATGTTCGATATGAAACTTCCTGGCAGATTAAAACTGTGTGCTGAACCGAGACTCGAACTCGGGACCTTTGCCTTTCGCGGGCAAGTGCTCTACCAACTGAGCTACCCAAGCACGAGTCACGCCCCGTCCTCACAACTTTACTTCTGCCAGTATCTCGTCTCCTACCTTCCAAACTTTACACAAGCTCTCCTGCGAACCCTGCAGAACTAGCACTCCTGGAAGAAAGGATATTGCGGAGACATGACTTAGCCACAGCCTAGCGGATGTTTCCAGAATGAAATTTCGTTCTGGAAACCTCTACAAAGTCTTCAACGTCTTCAGCAGCTTCACATTAGTTCAAAAATGAGTCAGATTCGTGGGTACACTCGTATTCAGCAATCTTCCATGAACTGTTACTTGTCGTACTAGGTAATGTGCCAGAGCGTAAGACTAAATTAAAGAGATTTATGTTAGGTATCTCATTTTACTCCGTTCAAGAATATATTCGCAGATACTCTTAAAATTTATGATTTAGATTATTTCGCACATAAAAGATTATGTTTCATTTCCTTAAACATTCAAAAGATCCCTCTTGACGGGGTCCATTGCACACGACTAATCTGATGTAATAGAGAAATTTCACGCTTACCGGGACAATGAAAACAGCTCTCGAATGAAAAAAATAATTTTGCTTCTATGTGTAATTTAGGAAGAATGAATGTGTTTGTTCATTCTGTGGAAATCACAGAGCACAGAGAACATCAAATTAATTATTTATCCCATTTTACTATAACCTGCTATTTTTTGTTACTGTTTATAACGAAAACAGTGATTTTCAGTTAACGTGAAGAAAATTTCGAATCCTCGAGATCAGAATATGTAGCAATCGTCACGCTTTGTGGCCATATCCTGAGTTAAACTCCTGACTTCTCAGCAATGTCCTGTGGCGTGAAGGTGCGTCACTGTAAGTCATGCTCTATCCATTGTATAGGTTCGTTAACTACGGAGAACACGTTGGTGATGTCCTAGACAAGTAAGCTATCTGGCGGTACCGGGATTCACTCTGTACTTTCTCTCGGTATCACAAATACACAAACGGGACACAACACCATGAACCCACTCTCCACACTTGCAGGTCGTAGCCAAGGGGAAAAGTAATTATAAAAAATAAATTGAAATTACTTAAATGTAATGAATGGATCGACGAGGATGAAATCAATGAGGATGCAGTGTCAAGAATTCACATGAAATTTATGCCGAATCGACATCCGCTCGTCACGAGCACTCACCTTACTTTATCTATTTTTTATTGGGCTTCCTTCTTACCACTCTATCCTATCATTACATCTGCCAAATTTTTGTCTTCACAACCGTGGGCTCCACGTACTGCACTGAATTCTTCTATCTTGAATGTAAAAATTATTTATCCTGAAAACGAAAATTCTGCATCCTCAAAAACCTAATAAAAATTCTTCTTCTTTGCTAATTACAAGGTTTTTCAACCTTTAGTGTTAAATACTTTAATTCTCAAAAATGAAATTCTTGATTCTTTAAAATCTCAAAGCTCTCCCAGTCTTCTTCTTTCTTCAAGAGTTAGGCATTTGCCTGTTACATTCTCTTGTTCAGTGCCTCTCTTGTCTTTAGTTAGTTTCCGTTTCATTTCGCTACCTCTTTCTTGGTCTCCTTATTGATCTTTTCCATGTTGTTAGATAACTGATTACTATTTTGGGCATCAATTTTCGTTCATTTATGTGATATGATCTCTCTGTTTATCGCTTCATGATCTGTTCATTTATGCTTTCAAATCTTGAAGATAAAAATATTCTTCGCGGTACAGTAGCACTCCGGGAGCACTATCGAGCATTAGGCCTCCATACGTGGCTCAAACTTTCATTGTCGCTCATGTTTCTCCACCTATTATTTCCGAATAGTACTTCCAGAAGTAGTCTCGCGGAATATGTGGTCTGGCAACATTTTGCAATTCTCCACATACTCGAAACAAGAATTTAAATGCATCTACAGGACTACTCTGAAAATCACACTCGTGTACCAGACAGAGGGTTTATCGATCCATTTCTCTACTGTTACACTGTCAAACAGCGCGCGAGAAAATCGTACGCATAAATCCTTCCGTGTGAGCTCTCATTTCTCTGTTTTATTACGATGGTCGTTTTTCCCTTCGTAAGCGGGCATCACCAAAATACTTTCGCATTTGAAGGAGAGAGTTTGAGATTAAAATTTCGCGAAAAAATCTCGCCGCAACGAGAAACGCTTTTGTTTTAATGATTGCACCACAACTCGCGTATCATATCCGTCACACTCTCTCTGTCCTATTTCGCGATAATACAAAAAAGGCTGCCCTTCTTTGAACTTTTTAGATGTCCTTGATCAATCCTATATGGTAAGGATCCCATACCGCACAACAATACTTTAGCAGAGATTGGACAAGCGTAGTGTAGGCAGTTTCTTTAGTGGATTTGTTGCGTCTTCTAAGTGTTCTGCCAATAAAATACAGTCTCTGGTCGCCTTCCCCACAATGTTATCTATGTGATTGTTCCGATTTAAGTAGTTCGTAATTGTTATCTCCAGGTATTTTCTTCAGTTGACAGCTTTTAGATTTGTGTGATTTATTGTGCAACAGATTTTTAACTGAACCTTTTTTAGTACACTGTACCCTACTCAGTATATTTTGTTTCTGTATGGAATTTAGCACAACTTTACCTCCCACTGTATAAATCTACGTATTACCAGAAACTATGTCCCCACAAACTGTTATCCAACTTAAACTCGTTTGCCAAACTTTGATTAAAAAGTGCCTAATATGAACTGAACTGAACTGTAACTGATCTGAATTCAACTTGTTTTCATGTTAAATGCGCAACTGAAGTAAAACAATTATCTGGCCCTAATCAAATTTTCCACTCACCTCGCGTCTTGACAACACTGTTGCAGATTTCACGAAAGCACAACAGCAGACGGCAAGCAGGCAGCGGCCAAGCTAGCTTGTTATTTCTAAATATATTTCAGGACTGTTCCATGTGATAAAAATGAAATGATCGTGTGGCACCGTTGGTCGGGAGGCCCCACTCGGGCAAGTTCGGCCGCCAAGTGCGAGTCTTATTTCAGTCGACGCCACATTGGGCGACTTGCGCGCCGGTGATGAGGATGAAATGATGATGAGGACAACACAACATCCAGTCCACGAGCGGAGAAAATCTCCAACGCGGCCGGGAATCGAAACTAGGCCCGCTGCATGAGAGGCAAGCACGTTAGCACTCAGCTTAGCAGGCGGACGTTCCATGTGATAATGCGTAATGACAAACAGTGTGATGGGGAGACTAACTATTCTTATGAAATGGTATGTCAAGACAACGATTTTAGAATGAAATATATATTCAAAAAGACACAATACTTCGTGTGATCTTCACACATAACATAGGTCTGAACAATACTATACTTAACAAAGGAAACAATGATTTAAAGAGGGTACAATGTTAAACAGAAAATTTCTATAAAAATCAAACACCTTAATCAACTAGTGTACAAATTCATGACTTACGGAAGTGGGGTGGTCTTTCTCTCAGCTCTGAGCAAGTAAACTAGCTGACAACAATCATTCCTAGCTGCGCAGTGTTGCAGTCTTACCTCAAACTCATTCTCTTCAAAACATAACATTACTGAAAATTTATATTCTCTTCACTTTCTAGCATATCCATCTTATTCATCCTTGCTGTCCTTTACAATATTCTTCATCTAACAGACACAATCACAAGTCAACACAACACTACTGAATACGTCCCTCACCCACCACACTTCAACTAAGAATGCATCAGACTAAGCTCAGGCAAAGACTGTGCCACGACGAGACCAAAGATTGTTTAACAGTAACGTAACTTTCTCTGACGTGCACATGTATTATATTCAAGAACAAAATGACATGACCATCTTAAATTTCCCCCACCTTCCCCCAGTAGAATTTTGTGCAATGGTCATTTCAGACAAGAATGGGACGTGGACAAAGTTCTAAACATTATGGATAGGAACATACAAAACATGTTTCAAATACAAGAAGAAAAATCGTTTTACAACAAAATGAGTTAAAGAACTATAAGTAAAAAATTTATACAAAATTCAGCAACATGTGAATGATTAATCAGTAGAGGTTGGGTTGGGGTTGGGTTGTTTGGGAAAGGAGACCAGAGGGCGCGCTCACCGGTCTCATCGGATTAGGGAAGGCTGGGGAAGGAAGTCGGCCGTGCCCTTTTCAAGGGAACCATCCCGGCATTTGCCGGGAGCGATTTAGGGAAATCACGGAAAACCTAAATCAGGATGACCGGACGTGGGGTTGAACCGTCGTCCTCCCGAATGCGAGTCCAGTGTCTAACCACTGCGCACCTCGCTCGGTAATCATTAGAATTATTAACTTTTTATGAGTATATGAGAATGTTCTACATAGGGTATTTTGAAAGTTTACATGTCACATTTTGTATTGAAGTAGCATTGGTGATCTACACCGGTTTTGTAGCACGCAGGAAGTAGGTCAGAGTGTCTGTATCACACAAGGGCTACATTTCTGAAACGCAGTCGCATATGACAGTAGTAATCTGCACGATGAAAGTAGATCGAAGAGTGTGCTTGTCACAAATGGCCAAACTTACTTTAGCTCGCAGCAATAATGTCATTGTTATGGCAAGTTATGTGGAAGCAGACTCAGTAAGACTAAACGCAGATCTCAGCTGACAACCCCACACACGCAGAAAAAGTAAAATGTCGTAGTATCTGCTTGAAGCAGACTGTAGAGCCTCTGATAACTCCAAAGCCATCTTGTTGTATGGAAGAATTCCTTATGGATGTCAGTTGCAGCTTGCATCTGTGAAGTATGCCAACTTATGACAGAATATTTCGGTGTATAATCAGTGGATATATTTTTTTCTACCCTGGCAAGTGTCAATCATTTGTGGTGAATGGTCAATAATTTACAATTTGTTAAATTTACAATATACAATTACCTATATTAAACAGGAGTAATAAGGTTTTACGTCGTTGTAGATATGGAATGCACATGTAGTGTAGCAGTAACAACAGACGTCTGTGTCTATAAAAAAAAACTAAGAAAAAAATACCATCATCGTTTTACAATAATGGATTACAGAAACATCAGACAAGAAAATCATGTGAAACAATGTATAGTAATAGGCATGATAATAAACAGTTATAATATTTGTACAGAATTACGCTACAGAATATTCTAAATCTATTCAAATAAATATGTTTATATGGACATTAGTGAAATACACAGAAGTATAGAGAGTAAGGTAGAAAGAGATGCATAAGGTTAGTGACCACACACAAGAAATAAACACATAAGGATAGTGGTCACACACACAAGTAAGGAGAACACAAATAATAGTTAGGAAAAATATGGATTACGGAGTAACCAAGGTTCACATCAAAGAATACTTTATACAGCCAGTCAAACGTCAGTCTATGATTATACCTAACATGGTTAGTAATTGGCATGCTATCTAGTTATAGGTCATTCTTTCAAAAAATGGCTCTGAGCACTATGGGACTTAACATCTTAGGTCATCAGTCCCCTAGAACTTAGAACTACTTAAACCTAACTAACCTAAGGACATCACACAACACCCAGCCATCACGAGGCAGAGAAAATCCCTGACCCCGCCGGGAATCGAACCCGGGAACCCGGGCGTGGGAAGCGAGAACGCTACCGCACGGGTCATTCTTTAGTTCATGCATTTTTAATCCTTTTGCCTATAATTTCATATTTCAATAATTACCACTGTTTACTGTATTCTTTGCTTCTTTCTGTCATATGTGTCATACATTGTCATAAGTCCATATTATTTAGCTCCATTTCCCTACCTAACCATTTGTCACATTTGTTCTACCTAGCCATTTCTCATCTTTGCCCTACCTAATTATTTCTCATCTTTGCCCTACCTAATCATTTCTCATATTCATTTTTCACATAATCTTTGTAACCATTTCTTTGCTCTTTCTTACCTTTTTATCTTTGTCTCCACATCTTTAATAATTTCTTACACATCTTAAATGACTTTTGATAGCTCCCTAGAGTACTATACTTAACATAATGATTATACTAATTGCGCCACATCCTACAGTAAGAAATTATACACAGGATATGCATTATGAAGAAACTCAATAAATGATGTAAGTGTAACAGACAAACACAGCGTGAAAATTCCTTAAGCTAAAGCAATGTATGTTATTATGTTACATCATATGTAAAAACAAGAGTTAATCTGCAATGTCATACATGTTAGCAGAAAAATAGATATAAAAGAACCGTATCCTATGCCATGTCAAAAGAAAATAAAGCTGAAAAAAAAGAAAAAAGAAAAGCATAACTATTAGTATCCCACATACTTCCTGCCTATTGTCTGTCCATCTCACACCTCGCTAGTGATGAATTTGATCCAAAAATTAAAATTTGCCAAACACCTAGACTATTATGACATGGTTTCATATATATGTAGAGTTATCTCTCAGACAAAGGAAAGGTAGATCAGTTCTACAGAGTTCAGTAAAAGTTAAATTTTGAGTGCATATTGCTATATACAACTCAGGAAAAACGATGGCATTCATCAGTATAAACAAGAAATAGACCCTACCACAAAAACAGAGTACAGAGTAGCAATCAGTGCTGAGTTACATCTTTGCAAAACATTTTCCGTGCACAAATAGAGACAAAAATGTATAACTGTTACACGTTGTTTTGCTTTGATGAAAACAATGACGATGTATGTTTAATAAAAAGGTTAAATGATTTGCATGAGATAATTGTAACTAAACATCTAGGAAATAACTGTGTTTTCTTAAGACACATTACCTTCATTCACTATTGTCATCCAGCCACATCTTTTCAGAAACTTACCTTTTACACTTATAAACACGAAATGCGCTCACATGGCATAGAAACTGACTGTAACAAGAAACAGGGACCCTATGCCCCAACCATTACTGACTCACTCTTTCTCCTCATTAATCGTCATAATGGCTGCCTCACTCTATTACAGTATGCATCATAAATCTTATAACTGTCATCTCATGTACATCACCAGGATAAATCTCATTATCCTTTTATAACATTAATCATATTCGTTGACTCCGTCTCAATATACACTTCAAATAACAATTCCCTGCTCTGTTTTCGTCCACTTATTTCCACGTAAACAACACTTCATATTCATAGCTATAATCGTAAATATTACAGTTCATTTAACACTGCGTCACTGCCTTATAACAGATCCTGAAAAAAATCTTAAACCAAAATACCAATCACTATTCTTTCCAGACAACACAATTACCATCCTAACAGTCTGTATACCTCATCAAAAGTGGTAGAGAGTGTTACATGTCTCTGAATTATCATCACCATGTACAGCCAAAAATATTTCTCAAATGAACAACAACTTGTGTAACCTCTTAGAACTGGTTTAAAAAAATACTGCCAGTGTTCAGTTTATTAGAAATTATTTATTCTTTTTCGGTTTATAGATGAAATTTTGGAAGTTCGTAGCAGTTTGTTTGGCGTAGGCGTCGTGGCAGCAAATCGCTGTTGTTGTGAAATCCATGAAGCTTGTTGCTTACGGTAGTCGCCCTATTTTTGTTAAACGTTGCTTGCTGCGCGACGGGAGTTGCTATGGCATACGGTGCAATAGCATAGTTTATCGCTAACTGTTGGTATGCGCCATATCTTCTTCTCTTCGAAAATAATAACATTATTCAAAATTTATATTTTCTTCACTTTCTAGTTTACTAATCTTATTCAGTCTTGCTGTCGTTTACAATATTCTTCATCTAACAGACACACTCACAAGTCAACACAGCACTACTGAATACATCCATCACGTGCCACACTTAACTAAGAATGTACTGTATCAGACTGAGCAGAGGCAAAGACTGTGCCACAAAAAGATCAAAGATTGTTTAAAAGTAACGTAACTTGCTCCCTCTCTGACGTACACATCCGTGACATACAAAAACCAAATGACATAGTCGCCTCACCAACCATATGATGACCTCACACTTTTCATTATTTAGGGTCAACAGCCATTTTTGGCACCATTCATATATTTCGTCTATATCATTTTTCATTTGGTTTTGAATTTCTGATGATTTTACTAGACGGTAAATGACAGCATCGTTTGGAAAAAATCTGATATGTCTGTTCAGACTGTCTTTTAAATCATTTACATGGGTTTAAAATATGAAATGGTACGATTTACGTTCAAACATAAGTTTTGTTCATATGTCTGGGAAGCTAAAAATATCGGTCAGGAGATACCATTTCATCATCTAACATACCTGCGCACAATACAAATGGTTAGTGACACAAGTACGAAATCGCGCAGGAAATGTCGCGATGGCAATCGGCAGGTCGGCGTAAAACCGGCAGAGGCCACTGAAGTGCTGTGAAGAAACCGCAGCAGGCGGCCGGTCGACAGCAGACGCAACTCGGTGCTTTCCACATGCAGACACAAGACGCGCATTCCGTGTGGCGAAACGAGAAGCGCGCGCGAGGCCAATGGCTCGTACTGCATCTGCTTCAGCTGTGCACTTTGGATGCGGTATCGTTTCAGATGGTACAGGCAATGAGCAAAGAAGAGCAGTGCTGAAGACACGGCGCTCGCATTCGTATTCATAGAAGTCATGTAGATGTAGATAGCGGTTGACGGGCTCCCGGTCGTGTAATTGTTTTGGGAGATGTACAGGGTGGCTAATAAGTCAGTTGACACTAGCAGTTTGAGGTTCTGTTGTTCTTTGGTATGTGAAACACAATGAATAGGAAGTTAACTACAGAACTGTGCGTATTTGTTTTTCAAACATGGTGGAAACTGACCATAATTGCAGTGATGCCTGTGAATTGTTTGTGCAACGTTTTCGAAACATTCAGACGCCATATCGATAAAATATTCGCACATTAAATTTAAGATTTGAAGACACTGACTCGGTAGCTGAACTTCCTCGTTCAAGTAGGCTAAAGTCTGTTACTACAGGAGAGAATCTTAATTTTGCAACGCAGTGTTTCCTGCGATCGGCGACTGAATCTCTAAGAAAAACGTCCATGGAGTATGGAGCAGCAAGAACAAGCCTAAGAAGGATTCAGAAGAAGCTGAAATTGAGAACATATACACTGCCGAGTCAAAACATTGAGACCAGCCGCTGAATATCTTGTTTGTCCGTCTTTGGAACGAAATACATAACTGATTCTGCGTATCAGGGATCCGACAGTTTTTTGGTACATTTGTGGAGGTATGTGGCATTAGATGTTGATGTGTCGACAGAAGTGCCCACACAGTGTTATTTTGAGGGGGCCGATAGGCACGCTATAAGCTCACGCAGAATATCTTGAAGTCTGAAACAGGACGCTCAATGAATTGCTATAAAGAAAAGTACGTTGCTTTTGGGAATACTTAACTTTTAATCCGTCATTGGTTTACAACGTTCTTGATGAGACATTTCATACGATAACTATCAAACTATGTAAGGCTAATGGCGCCTTGCTAGGTCGTAGCCATGGACTTAGCTGAAGGCTATTCTAACAGTCTCTCGGCAAATGAGAGAAAGGCTTCGTCAGTGTAGTCGCCAGCAAAGTCGTCGTACAACTAGGGCGAGTGCTATTCCGTATCTCGAGACCTGCCTTGTGGTGGCGCTCGGTCTGCGATCACACAGTGGCGACACGCGGGTCCGACATGTACTAAATGGACCGCGGCCGATTTAAAGCTACCACCTAGCAAGTGTGGTGTCTGGCGGTGACACCACAGATGTTTACGCACAGGTAACGTAATTCACGTAAATAACTGGCCGCTGATTTGTGTACCCGTTGATGGCACTCGATAGCGACTCAGATGGCTTCTGAGATTTACATCAGGCGAATCTGACGCTGCCTCGGGCATGGGTGTGTGTGATGTCCTTAGGTTAGTTAGGATTAAGTACTTCTAAGTTCCAAGTGGCTGATGACCTCAGAAGGTAAGCCCCTTAGTGCTCAGAGCCATTTGAACCATTTTATTTTTAATCTGACGCCGAGACATCAACGTGAGTTCACTCTAATGCTTCTCAACCCACAGTAGAGCGGTTCTGGCTCTGAGACACGGATAGTTAGATTGCTGAAGGATGTTATCGCCGTCGGGGAAGACACCAAGCAGGGAGGGATGCAGGTGGTTCAGAGCTGTCCGCATGTCTTCTACTACTACCACAGGTCCCATGCAACACAGTGTGTCTCCCATAGCATAAAACTATTCCCACCATCTTGCTTCCGTGGCGCACTGCACGTTTCGAGCCGCTGTTCACCTCGATGACGGCGTTTGTGGAGACGACCATCGACCGGATGTGGCAAAAAATGTGATTCATCCGAAGAGTCGACACGTTTCCATTCATCACCGGTAGATTCCCGAGCTCCATTTTCAACAATGTACGATGAACGGTGTGCTCCAATACACTTGTGCGTGCAGCTGCATTGCGCTCTTTCGGCAGATACGCCACAGATCACCATCTATCCTACTTTATAGAGCAGACAATCCGAATCCCACGTTCTGTGAAAAGTCGTGGACGTCCAATCATTTAACACCTAGTGTTAGTTTCACTTTCTTTCTACCTCTTTCCGCAGATGCTACGACAGTAGCACGTAAACATTCGACCAGTTTCGCCGTTTTCGAGATGCTCGTTCACAGGTTCTGCGTAATAATAATCCGCACTTTGTCAAATTCGTTTATCTTAATGGATTTGCCCATTTGTAGCTCGTATCTTCGCTAGGGTGATTCCCCGTCCGTGTATGGGACTTCAGAGGTCATCAGTCTCCTAGAACTTAGAATTACTTAAACCTAACTAACCTAAGGACATCACGCACATGCATGCCCGAGGCAGGATTCGAACCTGCGACCGTAGCGGTCGTGCGGTTCCAGACTGTAGCCCCTAGAACCGCTCGGCCACTTCGGCCGGCTGGCGTACTTAAAATGATGTTTATTCCGTCGTGATGATGATCATCTGAAGGAACGAATCCAATCAGGAATTGAAAACATAATGTCTCGAAAGACTTACGAGAAGATCTGTAAATTAGTGTTAAAATATGCAGTGTTTTCTTAGAACAGCACAGAAACCATTTTGACCAATTTCTGTAGGTACAGTGAACTTAACATGAATTTCTTTGATGAAAACAAAATTGTATTTTTATTTGTTTAGTTCTATTGCACAAAACGCATTTTTTACAACTCATTTAGGGCCCACCCTGTAGTTAAATGGGACAAGACTTTCAAACGTCTAGTGAGAAACAGCATGCAAAAAGACAGCTAAAGGCATCTGGACCACGTTATGATGGACGATGGGCCTCTTCAAGGAAACATCTAGTCTCAATTCTACTGCAAGATTTCAGGGTCACTACCAACCGTCGGCTTGGACATGTTCCCAAATTTATTGCTCCAGGCGCTAATTATGGATTAATTTTTAGAAATAGGTTTTCACAAGTACTTTGGCTACATGATACATAAAACAGTGTTATCCTAGCTGGCCATGATACTAAGTCACCAACTTGACCTCATATTTTAAAGAGAAAAAAGCACACTTGCAAGATATCAGCGCGAGCAATCGACATAGCGCGAAAATTTGGGCTGTAATTCTGACAGTGTGACGTTATGACATTCTGAATGTTTGAAAGTCGCTCCGCCCCACAGCAGCCGCCTAACGCCCGAAGGTATTGTATACAGGAGTGACTAAGAGCTTCGAGTTCATACTGTTGTGAACTAACAAGCGGTAGTGCTTTATCCGATGTTCAAAAGTGTGCGGTCTTGTGCCAGAGATCCCTTTGCTTTGAACACTTTTATGTTGCCATTCACAAATGTAGTGTAAATTGATTAAATGAATGAGTGTGTTATTAAAGAATTAGCACAGTGCTATTTAATTAATATTATCGTTGTTGTGCGGTACTTTCTTTGGACTAAAAAGCTGATATTGTTAAAGTAAGTAGAGAAGTTGTTCTACTCTTCAAAGTATTTGGAATGATTAAATTGTAAATCGCAATTCATTTGCTTCATTTCGTTATTCTTCAGCTGGTCAGGTTTATTTGATTGATTTTGAAAAATATTCTCATGCTGATATTACACCTATGCACTCTTAGCTATAAAAAAAAAAGCGACGCATCAAAAAGGAGCTATGCAAACTGGTCAAAGGAGTTACACAAATTGATCACAAATTGATATTCATACAGGTATCGACGGAAAATGCAAAAACTTTGGTGAACACTGAATGAATGTGTGACTCTACAGCGCAATTTCACCTCGAGACTGGCAAGGATAGTAAACAGGAGACATATCGATACCAGGGCATAAAGTCTTTGCGAGTTTCATTCCGTGTACTCAGGTGGACAGTAACCATGCCTCGCAGATAGGCGTTTGAACAATATATGCAGATGTCAGCATGTGAGAGTTGTAGTTGGGCTCAAAAAAACCGGTTGGAGTAATTGGCGAGTCACTCGACATTTGAACAGGAGCGAAGCCACAGTTCGACGATGCTGGAGGAATGGGTGAACAACGGCCGAACACAGCGCCAAGAAGGAAGCAGTCGATCTAGAGAGACGACAGAACTTGGGGACTGAACAATCGGCAGAGAGGCACTCAGAGCCCCGGATTCATCGTTATCATTGATCCGACGTGCAGCTGGTGCTTCAGTGACCGCAAGGACCATTAATAAGCGGCTCGCAGAAATGACCCCGAGCTCAGGGCGGGTCTTACGCCGACTACCATTAACCCCTGTACACTAAAGAGCCCGTTTTGCAGTGATGTCGGGTACACGGCCTGGAATGTGATTGGCTGGAGCAAAACTGTCTTCAGAGCTCAATCCCGCTTCAATCGGAGTCCCAATAACCAGCTAAGACGTGCCTGGAGGCGCCCCGGACAGCGGAGGGATACCAGCTCCACTCAAGGCCGCCATGTTGTTGTTGTGGTCTTCAGTCCAGAGACTGATTTGATGCAGCTCTCCATGCTACTCTATCCTGTGCAAGCTTCTTCATCTCCCAGTACCTACTGCAACCTACATCCTTCTGAATCTGTTTAGTGTATTCATCTCTTGGTCTCCCTCTACGATGTTTACCCTCCACGCTGCCCTCCAATGCTAAATTTGTGATCTCTTGATGCCTCAGAACATGTCCTACCAACCGATCGCTTCTTCTAGTCAAGTTGTGCCACAAAGTTTTCTTCTCTCCAATTGTATTCAATACCTTCTCATTAGTTATGTGATCTACCAATCTAATCTTCGGCATTCTACTGTAGCACCACGTTTCGAAAGCTTCTATTCTCTTCTTATCTAAACTATTTATTTTCCACGTTTCACTTCCATACATGGCTACACTCCATACAAATACTTTCGGAAACGACTTCCTAACTTTTAAATCTATACTCGATGTTAACAAATTTCTCTTCTTCAGAAACGCTTTCTTTGCCATTGCCAGTCTACATTTTATATCCTCTCTACTTCGACCACCAGCCGTTATTTTGCTCCCCAAATAGCAAAACTCATTTACTACTTTAAGCGTCTCATTTCCTAATCTAATTCCCGCAGAATCACCAGATTTAATTCGACTACATTCCATTATTCTCGTTTTGGTTTTGTTGATGTTCATTTTATATCCTTCTTTCAAGACACTGTCCATTCCGTTCAGATGCTCTTCAAAATGGTTCAAATGGCTCTGAGCACTATGGGACTTACTGCTGTGGTCATCAGTCCCCTAGAACTTAGAACTACTTAAACCTAACTAACCTAAGGACATCACACACATCCATGCCCGAGGCAGGATTCGTACCTGCGACCGTACAGGTCGCGCGGTTCCATACTGTAACGTCTAGAACCGCTCAGCCACTCCGGCCGGCAGCTGCTCTTCCAGGTCTGTCTCTGACAGAATTACAATGTCATCGGCGAACCTCAAAGTTTTTATTTCTTCTCCATGGATTTCAATTTCTGCTCAGAATTTTTTTGTTTTTGTTTCCTTTGCTGCTTACGCATTATACAGATTGAATAGCATCGGGGATGGGCTACCACCCTCTCTCACTCCCTTCCGAACCACTGCTTCCCTTTCATGTCCCTCGACTCTTATAACTGCCATCTGGTTTCTGTACAAATTGTAAATAGCCTTTCGCTCCCTGTATTTTATCCTTGCCACTTTCGGAATTTGAAAGAGAGCCTTTTTGCAGTTTCTGCAGTTTCAATCTACAGTTCATAACCAATAGATTGTGGTCAGAGCCCACATCTGTCCCTGGAAATGTCTCACAATTTAAAACCTGGTTCCTGAATCTCTGTCTTGCCATTGTATAATCTATCTGAGACTTTCCAGTATCTCCAGGCTTCTTCCATATATACAACCTTCTTTTATGATTCTTGAGGTAAGTGTTAGCTATGATTAAGTTATGCTCTGTGCAAAATTCTACCAGGGACTTCCTCTTTCATTCCTTACTCCCATTCCATATTCACTTACAACGTTTCCTTCTCTTCCTTCTCCCGACTATCAGGAAGGTTGGTCTGGGGTACCATTTTATTTCATACCAGAATCCCTTTGGTTGTCATCCGAGGCACTCTTACAGTACAGCGGTTCGTCGACGGTAGTCTATGTCCCGTTCTGCTGTCCTTCATGGCTAACTATCCTGGGCTTACATTTCAGCAAGATAATGCTCGCCCATACCCGGCGAGAGTTTCTTTTGCTTGTCCTCGTGCTTGCCAAACCTCAGTTTGGCCAGCAAGGTCACCAGATCTCTGCCGATATGAGAAATTTTGGAGCATTATAGGCAGGGCTCTCAAACCAGGTCGAGATTTTGACGACCTACGGCGACAACTGGACAGAATTTAGTCCGATATCCTTCAGGAGGGTACGCCACAGCTCTGTCAATCAACGCCAAACCGAGTAACTGCTTGCGTTAAGGGCAACAGGTAGACCAATGCGCTACTGACCTGCTCTATTTGTGGAACTCTTCCTCTTGACTAAATCATCCGATTTTCCCTGAAATCGTAATCGTTTGTTTTCTGTTCAGTGTATATTACATCTACTGTTTCAGTCGCATTCGGATAATTCTTTCTTGGTGTATAGTTATTTTTTTGTCATAGAATGTATATATGCAGAATATCAGTAAGAAAATATTGTCAATATAATACTGAATGTGTATGTCAGTGAGGTTGATGTATTATGTACTCGTATTACTTGTCTCTTTTTCACGTAAAATAACATGAGTTTTCAAAGAACATTTCAAAACACGTTGGACAAACGTGACACCTTCCCCTTCCTCTTTCCCTGCCTTCAACATCCCGTAAATAAGTAAATCGGTCGAGAACTTTTTGAGCTTTTTGCTAACATGTTCCCATTATATATTATATATACATTTATGTACTACATCTATTACAGATATATGTAGGCTATGTCCATCTTAACGTGTTTTAGAGCGTCATGTAAACATCTGAACTATATCGGTCAAGAAGATTTCGAGACTTTTGCTAACAATGTTTTTCGCTAACAACTTTTCCTTCTTGTGTTACATATAGATGTATATACCATATATATTAAAAAGGTATGTAGCCTATGTCCGTCCGAATGTTTGTTGGTGTATCAGGAAAATATTGAAACCAACTGGCCATGCACTTCTCGAGATTTTTGGTAACAACATTAATCAATAACTTGTCTTCATACAGTAAGTATAGATAGATGTATTTATATGTTTCATATTTTTAACAAAAAATCTCGTGAAATTCTTGACCGATCCTCTTCACATTTTCACACGATCTTCTAACAAACATTATGACAGGCACAGGCCATATATTTTTAAATATATGAAAGATATAAATATACATATCTATCTATACTTACAGCAAAAAGACAAGTTATTGATTAAGTTGTTACCAAAAATCTCGAGAAGTGCATGGCCAGCTGGCTTCAAAATTATATAAGCTTACTTAGAGTATTGTGTAAAAATTTCAAGTAAATCGATCACGGACCAAAATTCTCGAAAAGCTCTTGTCTGATTTACTTCAAATCCTTACAAGATACTATAATAAAAGTTAGGGCGGACACAGGCTACACATTTCTAACCGAATATGATATATATTACTTACTATATTGGTATGGGAACCTGGATTTCCTAAAGATTCCTAGTTCGCAACATATATGTTCTTGCTGCTGCCTCCACTGTAACCCAAAGGTGTTATGGGGGCATGGCCAGCATGGTCTCCATCCCAGCAGGGGGTGTGCTGCTAAATCCACCTGTTAGGCTAATCACGCCAGTCTCTGCACCTTGTCAAGCTCCTTAGCGGCCACGCTCGGTTGTATATCATTCTACTATACTGTAGCCCCAGGGCTTATCACTGGACTTATTACAGTGATGCATACCCAGTATATGCTCCTGGAGCTTAGGCCCCAATTTTACTTAAATTTACTTTATTAACATTTTTCGCATTTGGGTTTTGTTTTAGAAATTATACCAGTGTTAGTAGCATTCTTTGGAAGTCCGCAGCAACACAATAGGTTTTGTGAAGTTAGCTCCGTGAATTAATTCGCAAAGTCTGGTATGAGAGTGTTGCGTATATTACTTTCCTACATTTTATTTGACATACATTCTGAAGCTTCGCAGTCGATGTAGAACCTCGAGATAATTCGACACATATTAAATCATAGCCTTGTTATTCTGACCGGCTTCAGCCTTCTGTAGTCTTTTAGGGAGACGTATGTGTGGGAAACTAATATGTCGCCCGACTATTTTGGAACGTATGCTCTCGGAATTTTAGTAATAAATCTGTCCGTAATGCACAACGACTCTCTTGTAGTCCCTGCCACTGTGTTTTTTTTCCCCAATGTTTCCGTAACGATCTAGCTCGTACTAAACGAACGCGTGACGCAGCAAGCCGTTCTCCGTTGGCTCTTACTTCGAGGCGTAACTTCTTTACAGCATCCTTGCATTTATTTTTGAACAGAAGCATGTTGTGGAGGACAAGAGGAGAGTTGTTCTGGAGCAAGCAGAGTGCTATCAGAAGCACGCTGGCCTTGTGAGGATGATGGCGGCGTCAGGAACGTACTCGTAACCAGGGGCAAAACCTGTCTGTCGAGGGCATCCGCTCTCCTCGATAACGGATGTCGTTCTTCCTGTTCACGGGCTCCACTCCACTCTAATTGTAGCACTCACGGGTCTAAAGAAGTAGAGCAACCCTTAAAAGAAGCCAACACTAGGTGTCTTATTAACCCAGAGAGTTACTACTACAATCGTAATACGAGCGATTGAGAAACTTCCCTTGAATTTGATGTGTTTCGAAAGTGGTTGGAAATTACCGTGATATCGCTTGCATCGCATGCCGTCCAAGTAATAACGCTGCTTTGCAGTGTCTTCTTACATTAGCTGTATGTTATCATACAAAAGATGAACAATCTGAGCCGTTTATCAGTGCACTGAGGGGAGAGAGTGTGGGTTGTGGAGGACAAATGAAATGTTGTGGCCTTTTTTTTAAGTTCTGTTACTCTTTTACTAGTTTCATGTCCCTTTCTATCTCTTCTTATACTGTACCAATGCTTACTACACCTCCGTAAAAATAAATGCAACATCCTCAAGGACTGTGTATAGCGGCAGCAGGGTACAATATGTGCATACTGAGTGGTTGTAGTATCAGTGGTTCAACTGTCACGGTTATCGGCGATTAGATGGCCCTCAGGAGGCCTGGCTGCGTACACTACGTTTCGACTCTGCAGGCAAGACGAACCATTACTGGGAGATTCCCTCAGCACTCAAGTTATACATTTTTCCAGTAATTGTTCGTCTTGTTTTTCTTGTGATGTCTGTCTATTTCACACGAGATATGACTGTCAGTATTCTCAGACAATTTATGTCAGGTGTTTGTACAATTTTACTGGATAATTTCGATATTGTTCAGCTTCAAAGGAATATGGGATGATTTTAGCTAATCTGTTGTACCCTACATGCTGGATGGTGATTAATAACCGAAACCAGAAGATGTGCATACAAATAAAGAGCTGACGGTTAAAATGCGTTTTACAAAAACTTTTAGTTTCATAAGAGCCTCCAGCCAGTAGTCTTCGTGAACTGACTCAATACGTGTTTCAGGGATCGCAATAAATTCCTCGAGATAATATTCAGATGCAGATTTTTTCCATGCGACAACGAATACAAGAGTGTTCACTATCAGATAAAAGTACCCAGAGGCCAATTATGTAATGTGGAACTGACTACTAGATGTCAAGAAAGCAGACAAGTAAGTACGAAAGGAGACG
Source organism: Schistocerca piceifrons (assembly GCF_021461385.2). Taxonomy (NCBI): domain Eukaryota; kingdom Metazoa; phylum Arthropoda; class Insecta; order Orthoptera; family Acrididae; genus Schistocerca; species Schistocerca piceifrons. The sequence goes on from NC_060145.1 coordinate 387,556,114, forward strand.
CCGAGGGCTGTGTGCCAGCAGAGACGAAACAGGAGAATGGGTCGGCGAGGAGAGCTAGCTTCTTCGAATGTGGACTAGTCATTGGATTTCACTTGAGTAATACCGGGTGATCAAAAAGTTAGTATAAATTTGATAACTGAATAAATCACGGAATAATGCAGATAGAGAGGTACAAATTGACACACATGCTTGGAATGGCATGGGGTTTTATTATCCCCAAAAAAATACAAAAGTCCAAAAAAAGTTCGACAGATGGTGCTTTATCTGATCAGAATAGCAATAATTAGCATGAAAAAGTAATATATGTCCACCATCATTCGTCAACAATAGCTGTAGTCGAGGAATAATGTTGCGAACAGCACTGTAAAGCATGTCCGGAGTTATGGTGAGGCATTGGCGTCGGATGTGTTTCAGCATCCCTAGAGATGTAGGTCGATCACGATACACTTGCGACTTCAGGTAACCCTAAAGCCAATAATCGCACGGACAGTGGTCTGGGGACCTGGGAGGCCAAGCATGACGAAAGTGGCGGCTGAGCATACGATCATCACCAAACGACACGTGCAAGAGATCTTTCACGCGTCTAGAAATATGGGGTGGAGAACCATCCTGTATAAACATCGTACGTTCCAGCAGGTGTTTATCAGCCAGGCTGGGGATGAGGCGATTCTGTAACATATCGGCGTACCTCTCACCCGTCACGGTAGCAGTTACAAAACCAGAATCACGCATTTCATCGAAGAAAAAAGGCCCGATAACGGTAGATGTGGTAAATCCAACCCATACCGTGACTATCTGGTTGCGCAATCGAGTTTCCACAACTGTTCTAGGATTTTCGGTAGCCCAAATTCAGCGGTTGTGGACGTTGACAGACCCTCGGAGCGTGAAATGAGCTTCGTCGGTCCACAGCACTTCTTCTGCCATCTTTTGAAACGCCCACACCGCAAATGCCCTCCGCTTCACTAAATCGCCAGGTAGCAGTTCATGATGCCGATGGATTTTGTACGGATAGCATCGGAGTGTACGCTTCAGTGCCAACCAAACAGTAGTGTATGGAATGCCGGTGCGACGTGCGACTGCACGAGCGCTGACTTCCCCGTGCATAGACGAACCCGCTACAGTCTCCATTTCTTCCTGAACTGTCTCAGCAGCATTATGCCTTGTGCTCGGTCGGCCACTACGGGGTATATCGTCTAAACAACCCGTGGCTTCTAACTTCGAAATCATTCTCGCTACAGTTGCATTTGTCAACGGACCTTTACCCGTTCGAATCCCCTTCCTATGGCGACAGGATCGTAACGCTGAACTAGCACATTCCCCATTCTGATAGTACAGCTTTAGTAAAAGCGCCTTTTCAGGTAACGTCAACATGCTGCTACTGATTCTCTCTCTCATTACAGCTCCTTTTATACACGATTGTCATGCGCAGTCACTGACGTTTTGCTGGCCATCGCCATCTGTCGGACATTTTGTGAACTTTGTTTTTTCGGTTCTAGTGAAACCTCATGTCAATCCAAGGACGTGTGTCTATTTTTACCTCTATATCTACATTATTCCGTGGTTTATTAAGTTTTCAAATTTATACTGACTTTTCGATCACCCGGTATGTCCACCAACGATGTTGCAACCCTTATAAGGCTGCCCAAGTCGACTGTTGGCGATGTGGTTGTAACATGAAAACGCGAAGGAACGACCGCAGCTAAACCGAGACCGGGAAGATCTCATTTAATGACGCAGAAGGTCCGTCGGACATTGGTGAGGACGGTTGTAAAAATCGCACTAAAACAGGGGGAGGAATTAGCCGTGAGTTCCAAAGAGCGACCAGCAACCCAATTAGCACAAAACCCCATTCCTCTTAACTCCCTAAGCACTACAGTCGGCCGAGGGGTAGCAGCGCGGTCGAGGCACCTTGCCAGGGTCCGCGCGGCTCCCCCCATCGGGGGTTCGAGTCCTCCCTCGGGCATGTGTGTGTGTGTTGTCCTTAGCGTAAGTCAGATTAAGTAGCGTGTAAGCCTAGGGACCTACGACCTAAGCAGTTTGGTCCCATAATCTCTTACCACAAATTTCCAAAATTTCCACAAGAGTCGAGTAGCTCCTCAGGGGCCACATATTTCTGTATCCAGTGCTAAGCGATGCTTGAGGTGGTGTGAAGAGCAGTGGGACTGGACGGTAGATGACTGGAAACGAGTGGTTTGCAGTGATGAGCCACACTATACCCTGTGACAATCCGATGGCATGATTTGGGTTTTGCGAATGCCTGGTGAACGTCACTGGTCATCATCTGAAGTGCCAACAGTTAAATATGGAGGAGGCTATGTTACGATCTGGAAGTATTTTTTGTGTTTAGGGTGTGGTACAGTACAGGAATTGTTGGGAGATGATAATTGTTTGTATTAGGATGACAATGCACCCTGTCGTAAACCAGAATCTGTGAGACAATAGTTTGTGGACAATAACATTCCTGAAATGGACTGACCTAACCAGAGTCACGACCTGAACACACTGGGACAACGTTGAGATGAGTTAGAGCGTCGATTTCGCTGCAGATCCCAATATCCAACATCACTAACTTCGCTGGTTGGGATGTCCCAGATGATGATGATGTTCGAAACTTCCGGGCAGATTAAAACCACACTCCGCTGCAGGGTGAAAATCTCATTCTGGAAACATCCCCCAAGCTGTGGCTAAGCCATGTCTTCGCAATATCCTTTCTTTCGGGAGTGCTAGTTCTGTAAGGTTCGCAGCAGAGCTTCTGTAAAGTTTGGCAGGTAGGAGACGAGGTACTGGCAGAAGTGAAGCTGTGAGGACGGGGCGTGAGTCATGCTTGGGTAGCTCAACTGGTTAATAAAAAAAACTGAGTGAAAATGTCAACAACGAACTTGAACAGATGTGAAGTGTCGTCCGCAACGACCAAACACAACGACCAACAACGAACGAAAAAAAAGAGAAAAAAAAAGAAGTTGGTACAGCACTGCCAAAGGTCCCGAGTTCGAGTCACGGTCCGGCACACAGTTTTAATCTGCCAGGAAGTTTCATATCAGCGCACACTCCGCTGCAGAGTGAAAATCTCATTCTGGAAATGATGATGTTTGTTGGGCGCTCAACTGCGGGGTCATCAGCGCCTCTACAAAGTCCTAATTTTTACATTTTTTGCGTAGTCCAATCTAGACACTATCACGAATGATGATGATGATGATGAAATGATGAGGGCAACGCGAACACCCAGTCCCCGGGCAGAGAAAAATCTCCGGCCCAGTCGGGAATCGAACCCGGGACCCTGTGATCTAGAGGCAGCAGCGCTAGCTACTAGACCACGAGCTGCAGACGGATGTCGAAGAAGAATGGCCTGCCATTCCTCCGCAGACACTCAGATATCTCGTTGAAAGTCTTCCTAGCACATCTGAAGCCGTCATATTGGCGAAAGGTGGACACATCGCTTATTAATGTCCACTAATGGGTGTCCAGATACTTTTGAGCAGTTAGTGTAGTTGTACAAATTAGCACTATCATAGAAACAAAGCTTTTCTCTATAAAATTATTATCTGCTTCTGTGTCTGAGGAATGAGACGTGAAAGTTTGGCCTCACCCCATTTTCCTATATGGTATCTACATCTACATATCTACATACATACTCCGCAATCCACCATACGGTGCGTGGCGGAGGGTACCTCGTACCACAACTAGCATCATCTCTCCCTGTTCCACTCCCAAACAGAACGAGGGAAAAATGACTGCCTATATGCCTCTGTACGAGCCCTATCTCTCTTATCTCTTCTCTGTGGTCTTTCCGCGAAATATAAGTTGGCGGCAGTAAAATTGTACTGCAGTCAGCCTCAAATGCTGGTTCTCTAAATTTCCTCAGTAGCGATTCACGAAAAGAACGCCTCCTTTCCTGCAGAGACTCCCACCCGAGCTCCTGAAGCATTTGCGTAACACTAGCGTGATGATCAAACCTACCAGTAACAAATCTAGCAGACCGCCTCTGAATTGCTTCTATGTCCTCCCTCAGTCCGACGTGATAGGGATCCCAAACGCTCGAGCAGTACTCAAGAATAGGTCGTATTAGTGTTTTATAAGCGGTTTCCTTTACAGATGAACCACATCTTCCCAAAATTCTACCAATGAACCGAAGACGACTATCCGCCTTCCCCACAACTCCCATAACATGCTTGTCACACTTCATATCGCTCTGCAATGTTACTCCCAAATATTTAATCCACGTGACTGTGTCAAGCGCTACACTACTAATGGAGTATTCAAACATTACGAGATTCTTTTTCCTATTCATCTGCATTAATTTACATTTATCTATATTTAGAATTAGCTGCCATTCTTTACACCAATCACAAATCCTGTCCAAGTCATCTTGTATCCTCCTACAGTCACTCAACGACGACACCTTCCCGTACACCACACCATCATCAGCGAACTGCCGCACATTGCTATCCACCCTATCCAAAAGATCATTTATGTAGATAGAAAACAACAGCGGACCTACCACACTTCCCTGGGCACTCCAGATGATACCCTCACCTCCGATGAACACCCACCATCGAGGACAACGTACTGGGTTCTATTACTTAAGAAGTCTTCGAGACACTCGCATTCTTGGGAACCAATCCCATATGTTCGTACCTTAGTTAGGAGTCTGCAGTGGGGCACCGAGTCAAACGCTTTCCGGAAGTCAAGGAATATGGCATCTGTCTGACACCCTTCATCCATGGTTCGCAAGATATCATGTGAAAAGAGGGCGAGTTGCATTTCGCAGGAGCGATGCTTTCTAAAGCCGCGCTGATGCATGGACAGCAACTTCTCTGTCTCAAGGAAAGTCATTACATTCGAACTGAGAATATGTTCGAGAATCCTGCAACAAACCGACGTTAAGGATATTGGTCTGTAATTTTGAGGATCCGTCCTTCTACCCTTCTTATATACAGGCGTCACCTGCGCTGGTACATACCCTTCCACGACTATGAACGTTCCCCAGCTTCCTAAGCCCCCTGAAATGTCGCAGTTATTGATGATGTTTGCCGCCAGCGTTACGAAACGTAATAAACTTTGCGTCTGCCAAGGCCAGCAGAAGCCCCATCCATCGCGGAAGAGCAACCACGCGCGTGCGATGCAGGTCAGATGCGGCCGAGGCCTTCTGTAAGTGAATGATGTCGACAGCAGCGGAAAGAAGCTGAATCCTTGGCGTGGCCGGCGCCGCTCTTGCACCACACTTCTCAGACAGGTTATTTGGCAGGGCTGCCCTATCCCAGCCTGTAGGCTTTCACGCCAAGCGCCGGCCGGACAAGATCGACAGGCCAGACAGACCTTCACTCTCGCGCCTTCGCATCGCGCTGCACGGCATAGACAGTTAGTTCCCTGACGCCGCCCACTTGGCAGGCTGCTTTCCCCCAGTTTTTCCTCGTTCTTCGCTATTGTTCCCGCCTCACGCCCGAGAGCGTTGCTACAGACCTGGACAATTGCCCGCCTCTCGCAATTACCCTAACAAAGGATTCCCGATTCGCTATTACGCCTACGGAACTCGTCGGATAATATGCGTTGTTTACGAAGATTGTAGTTTATTCGCCACTATCCGGTACTTTGCTTTCACTGTTCGAACACTTTCGATCAACTTTGCGTCGTAAGTTATCCGAAGCTTGCCTGATAGACGCGTCCCGGTATTAAAGCATCGCGAGTCGTGTACAAGTATAATATTAGAATACAAGTAATTCCATATTTCTTTTATAGTAAGTTATAAATATATCACTAGCTGCGTATACATCACTTTGGGCCCACATCACATGCATCGGCAAGATCCCGTCCCTACCCTGAAACTTGGAGTGCAGAATTTTTATTGATATACTGAGTGGATTCTGCGAACGCCCATGGCCCACACTGCAGAAAACATTGCGATTGCAATACGAAATGTGTCTCTACATTCATCTTGATCTCTCCAATTTTACGAATAGTACAGTGGACTGGCATCGTACACAAATTGCGTACATCTCGTAATACTCATCGACCATACTGATATTCGCACAGAACAGTGAGAACTACAGACATCATTGATTGCGGGAACCACTGACAGCCAATATTCGTTATGTGTGTACTATCATGTACACAAATAGTTTACAAATCAGCGTGTATTATCAGTTCTGATGTATGGCGGTGGGACTGGGACTGTAAATGAGAAAATCATTGAAATATTAAAGGTTGGTCAGCGAGCAGTGGTTTAAATGGCTCTAAATACACTCCTGGAAATTGAAATAAGAACACCGTGAATTCATTGTCCCAGGAAGGGGAAACTTTATTGACACATTCCTGGGGTCAGATACATCACATGATCACACTGACAGAACCACAGGCACATAGACACAGGCAACGGAGCATGCACAATGTCGGCACTAGTACAGTGTATATCCACCTTTCGCAGCAATGCAGGCTGCTATTCTCCCATGGAGACGATCGTAGAGACGCTGGATGTAGTCCTGTGGAACGGCTTGCCATGCCATTTCCACCTGGCGCCTCAGTTGGACCAGCGTTCGTGCTGGACGTGCAGACCGCGTGAGACGATGCTTCATCCAGTCCCAAACATGCTCAATGGGGGACAGATCCGGATATCTTGCTGGCCAGGGTAGTTGACTTACACCTTCTAGAGCACGTTGGGTGGCACGGGATACTTGCGGACGTGCATTGTCCTGTTGGAACAGCAAGTTCCCTTGCCGGTCTAGGAATGGTAGAACGATGGGTTCGATGACGGTTTGTATGTACCGTGCACTATTCAGTGTCCCCTCGACGATCACCAGTGGTGTACGGCCAGTGTAGGAGATCGCTCCCCACACCATGATGCCGGGTGTTGGCCCTGTGTGCCTCGGTCGTATGCAGTCCTGATTGTGGCGCTCACCTGCACGGCGCCAAACACGCATACGACCATCATTGGCACCAAGGCAGAAGCGACTCTCATCGCTGAAGACGACACGTCTCCATTCGTCCCTCCATTCACGCCTGTCGCGACGCCACTGGAGGCGGGCTGCACGATGTTGGGGCGTGAGCGGAAGACGGCCTAACGGTGTGCGGGACCGTAGCCCAGCTTCATGGAGACGGTTGCGAATGGTCCTCGCCGATACCCCAGGAGCAACAGTGTCCCTAATTTGCTGGGAAGTGGCGGTGCGGTCCCCTACGGCACTGCGTGGGATCCTACGGTCTTGGCGTGCATCCGTGCGTCGCTGCGGTCCGGTCCCAGGTCGACGGGCACGTGCACCTTCCGCCGACCACTGGCGACAACATCGATGTACTGTGGAGACCTCACGCCCCACGTGTTGAGCAATTCGGCGGTACGTCCACCCGGCCTCCCGCATGCCCACTATACGCCCTCGCTCAAAGTCCGTCAACTGCACATACGGTTCACGTCCACGCTGTCGCGGCATGCTACCAGTGTTAAAGACTGCGATGGAGCTCCGTATGCCACGGCAAACTGGCTGACACTGACGGCGGCGGTGTACAAATGCTGCGCAGCTAGCGCCATTCGACGGCCAACACCGCGGTTCCTGGTGTGTCCGCTGTGCCGTGCGTGTGATCATTGCTTGTACAGCCCTCTCGCAGTGTCCGGAGCAAGTATGGTGGGTCTGACACACCGGTGTCAATGTGTTCTTTTTTCCATTTCCAGGAGTGTACTATGGGACTTAAAATCTGAGGTCATCAGTCCCCTAGACTTAGAACTATTTAAACCTAACCAACCTAAGGAAATCACACACATCCATGTCCGAGGCAGGATTCCAACCTGCGGCCGTAGCAGCCGCATGGTTCCGGACTGAAGCGCCTAGAACCGCGGCCGGCAACGAGCAATGCAATGGATGTACGTATTTTGGGACGAGGTAGAAAAACAAACGAATGAATTGGCAGACATGATTCGTCACTTTTCATGTTTCCTGTCGTTCTTTAGTTACTTCTATATTATTACTTCTTGGAACTGTGATCCACCGCGCGGGATTAGCCGAGCGGTCTATGGCGCTGTAGTCATGGACTGTGTGGCTGGTCCCGGCGGAGGTTCGAGTCCTCCCTCGGTTATGGGTATCTGTGTTTGTCCTGAGGATAATTTAGGTTAAGTAGTGTGTAAGCTTAGGGACTGATGACCTTAGCAGTTAAGTCCCATAAGATTTCACACATTTAGTAGAGAACAAATGACTGAAAATGGTGATGTTGATGCCACGTACAGTTATTTTTGTTTAGATACATATACGTCCACATATACACTCCGCAAGCCATATTAAGATTCCTGGCGGAGGGTGCTTTGCACCACTACGTCATTCCCTTTCCTATTCCACTTGCGAAAGGAGCGAGGGTTAAACGACTATCTATATGCCCCAATTTCTGTTAGCTTGTCTTGCCTGTCCTACATATCTCCGTAATTCCTGCGTTTTGATCGAACCTATCGGTAACAAATCTAGCAGCGGGCGTCTCAATTGCTTATATGTCTTCCTCTTATCTGAACTGGTGGGAGTCCAAACACTCGGGCAGTACTCAAGAATGACTCACACAAGTGTTCCGTACGCCATCTCCTTTATAAACGAGCAAGTTTCCTAGAATTCTCCCAATAAATAGAAGTCGACCATTTCCTTTTCCTACCACCGTCCTTGTGCTCGTTCCATTTCATATCATTTTGTAACGTTATACCTAGATTTTTAATCGACCTTACTGTCTCACGCAGTATACCACCAAGACTTTATTCGAACCTTAATGGATTGTTTTTCCTATTCATCTGCATTAACACATTTTTCTACATTTAGACCAAGCTGCCACCCATCACGCCACGTAGAGATTCATGTATCCTCCTACAGTAACTCAACAACGCCAACCTCCCGTACATCACAGCGTCATCAGCAAACAGCCGCAGATTCCCGTTCACGCCATTCGTCGGTCGGGTCGTTTATTTGTACAGAGAACAAGAGCGCACCTTCACACTTTCTTGGGGCACTTCTGACGATACCCTGATCTCTGATGAACACTCGCCGCCGAGGACAAATATTGGTTACTGTTAGTTAAGAAGTCTTCGACCCACTCACATATCTGAACCTTTTCCCATAAGCTCGGACCTTCGCTAATAGTCTACAGTGGTGCACCGTGCCAAAGTTTTCTGGAAATGTACGCATATGGAATCTCGCTCTTGCGCTTCACCAGTGGTTCGCAAGGTGTCGTTCGAGAAAAAGGCAAGCTGAGTTTCGCAAGAGCGATGCTTTCTAAATCCGTGTTGATTTGTGGACAGAAGTATACTGTCTGAAGGAAATTTATTACGTATGAACTTAGAATATGCTCAAGAATTATGTAGTACATCTCTTTATTTTGGTAAAATGATATGGTGAAAATGGGATCATTGGCACATTACTCTGTATTTTCTTGTTCGAACTGCATAAACATCATTTTTGGTAGTGCTTGTGCGCTCGCCCTCTTGACCGGAGCGAAGAAGTAGTGGCTGTAAAGTAGTGAGATGTGTTAAATGTTCAGCAGAGATATGACTACAGGAAGTGGGTCGGAGAATGGCGGTTCGAGTTTGGGGGGGGGGGGGGGGGGGAGGAAGGGTGTGGCATGAGTATAAGGGAAGAAGCTGGGAGGAGATGGCAGGGGCGAATGAGAACTGCTTCTGGAGAATGGGAGGAGTGTGGTAGTAACTGGATGACATATGTAGAGGCGTTGTCATATCTCGATATTCACTATTATTTTAAGTGTTCTATGAATTTCAAAAGAGTGTAGTTTGCCAGGTTGGTGTGGTTGTTTGAGTTCTTTCTTTTCTGTTAAGGTTTTATAAATATGGTAGCTTTCTTGTAGGGTGAAAAGATATTTCTTTTTGTTTATCCTTACGATTTCCACGTTAGCGTCTCTGGTGGTAATCTTTTGTTGTTGTTGATGTAGGTGTTCGGCAAAAGTTGAATGATTTATAAATATTTGTTCATTTTTCACACAATCATAAAACGTTACGGCTACAATAAACATTTTCAGCTGCTACAATAGAAAAGAAGAATAACCTTACATTAAGACTTCAGTTTATGGACAGTGGCATAAACACGTAACACCGCGAAGTGAAGCGCCATCGGCCGCCGGAAGTATGTACAGTATAGATAGCTCCATTGTCTCTGTTATTGTAATGACCCACTCTGTTTTACATATGGTTTCACTACTCCAACGGCTTGTGTCCCATTTTTTATATTTTTATATCAATGATTAAAATATTACTGTAAAAGTTTTCATATTTTATGGTTTTCATAAGTTAAGATTGTCTTATAGAGGACGCGCGTATCTAGTGTAAAGAGTAGGGAAAAAAAAGTACACTTAGTTGTAGCTACATAAATCTTCGATTTTTGATCCTATGTTTAGCTTGACAACGTATGAACATCCATGCACCAAATGGCACCCATAAGTATCGTTCACAGGCATTGTAATAGCACTTTACTTAGCTCACAAGCATGTCTAGTGAACATATTTTTAATTGTTTTAGGTATTAATATAAACTTCTAATTTTTTCTGTTGTAGCTCTGAAGATGGTCATTGTGGGAAGAAACGTATTAATATTGCCTCAAAAAAAGTGAGTGTTTCAAAATAAACAAAAGTTTGTAATAAGTCAGTAATCGTCTAATTAAATGGGATGTCCTTTTTTTTCAAAAACTGAATGATTTGTCTTTTACTTCTGTTCTGCCTTTGAGTGTGCTTTCTGTATTGAAGTCTTGGATTTCCTTTAAAATATGTTTCCACCCCCCACCCTCCCCCCACCCCGCTTATCTTTTCCTTTAGCAGACTGACAATTCCTTGATGTCTCAGGATGAGTGTTATCAACTGATCCATTCTTTTAGTCAAGTTGTGCCATAAATTCCTTTTTTCCCCAATTCGTTTCAGTACCTCTTGATTACATACCGACGGAAAAAAATCGCAACACCTAGAAGTTGTGCAACATAAGAGGACGATGGCAGGCGTGTTTCTACATCTGAAACATGTTGTTTATTCCAATTTCACGCCAGTCGCGTAATAGTGGCGCTAGTAATGCCATTATTTAGATCAAGTTTGCTTTAAATACTCGCTGTAACGGCCATGTTCGTTAGTTACCTTTGAGACTGGATGTGGTTAGTTGATGTTAGTGAAAATCCCTTTAAGGCGACAAAGACGCCATTATCAACACCTCACTGAGTCGTGTAATAGGGTTATGAGAAGCGCAGCGTTCCTTTTGCTATATTGCAGAAAGACTTGGCACGAATGTAGCCACTGTACATTGACTTCTGGCAGTGGTGGTGACGAGAATGTACAGTGTTAAGCAGACCGGGCACCGCTCTGTCACGTGACACTACCTACAGGGATGACCATATGGTTTAGCGTACGGCTCTGGAGCTACGTACTACATCTGCAGCAGCAATTCGAGAAGCAGTTGGCACCTCAGCCACACAACGAACTATACTCATGCTCATAAATTAAGGATAATGCTTATACATGATGAAACAACGCTCTGGTTGGCGGTTTGCGGGTTTAAATCACCTCGGGGTATGACCATGCGGTGCATTTGACCTCCGGTCGTCGCATTGTGGCGCTGGCAGCAGTCCACATACGCAAAGGTGTGTTGGTGCATGTCAGAGTACGGTGCAGCGAGTAAGTGTTCAGACGTTTTCAGACGTGCTAATGGTGAATGTGTTGAAAATGGCTCAAAGAACACGTACTGATGACGTTATGAGGGGTAGAATACTAGAGCGACTATAGGGTGCTCAAACACAGCAGGTCGTAGCAAGGGCCATCCGTGTGCTACAAAGTGTTTTCTCAAGATTATGGCAACGATTCCAGCAGACAGGAAACATGTCCCGCCGCTACAGTACGGGACGTCCACAGTGCACAACAGCACAAGAAGACCGATATCTCACCATCAGTCGCCGCAGACGGCCACGGAGTACTACAGGTAGCCTTGCTCGGGACCTTACCGCAACCACTGGAACGGTTGTCTCCAGACACACAGTCTACAGACGACTGAACCAGACATGGTTTATTCGCCCGGAGACCTGCAAGATGCATTCCACTGACCCCTGGTCACAGGAGAGCCCGTAAAGCCTGGCGTCAAGAACACCCTACATGGTCATTGGAACAGTGATCCCAGGTTATGTTCACGGACGAGTCCAGGCATAGACTGAACAGTGATTCTCGCCGGGTTTTCATCTGGCGTGAACCAAGAACCAGATACCAATCCCTAAATGTCCTTGAAAGGAACCTGAAGGAGGTTGTGGTTTGATGGTGTGGGGTGGGATTATGATTGGTGCACGTCTGCATGTCTTTGACAGAGGAACTGTAACAAGTCAAGTGTATCGGGACGTCATTTTACTCCAGTATGTCCGCCTTTTCAGGGGTGCAGTGGGTGCCACCTTCCTCCTGATGGATGATAACACACGGCCCCACCGAGCTGCCATCGTGGAGGAGTACCTTGAGGGATGCTCTTGGTCGACGTATCGCTGCACGTCTTCGAACCCCTAGGACACTTCAGGAGCTCCGACAGGCACTGGTGCAAGAATGGTTGGCTATACCCCAGCAGCTGCTCGACCACCTGATCCAGAGTACGCCAACCCGTTGTGCGGCCTGTGTACGTGTGCATGGTGATCACATTCCATATTGATGTCGGGGTACAAACGCAGGAAACAGTGGCGTTTTGTAGCACATGTGTTTCGCAACGGTTTTCTTAAGTTATCACCAATACCGTTGACTTACAGATCTGTGTCGTGTGTGTTACTTATGTGCCTATGCTATTAGCGCCCGTTTTGTGTAGTGCCACGTTGTGTGGCACCACATTCTGCAATTATCCTTAATTTATGAGCAAGAGTGTATTACCGACCGGTTACTTCTAGGACAGCTCAAGCCAGACGCCCTGTAGTGTGCATTGCACTGACCACTAACCATCGCCATTTACGTCTTCAGTGATATCAAGCGTGAGCTCATTGGAGAACAGGGTGCGTGTTTTCTGACGAAAGCTGGGTCAGCCTCGGTACCAGTGATAGCCGTGTGTTGTTTCGAAAGAGACCAGTTCAGAGCATACAGCCAACTTGCCTGCATGCAATTTGTACGTCAATCTGGTGGCTTGATCTGTTGCGTTGCCATTCATGAACAGCAATCCAGAGCGTGTCTTCCAACAGTATAACGCTCTCCCACATACCACTGTTGTAATCCAACATGCTCTACAGAGTGTCGACATGTTGCCTTGGCTTGTTCGGTCACCAGATCTGTCTCCAGTCGAGCACATGTGGAACATCATCGGACGTCACCCATCACTTAAATATGTTACCTAGACAAACGTATTCCCGAAATTTCATTACTCTACGTTAATTACGTTTTGGTGTTGCGATTTTTTTCCATCAGTGTATATTAGATCTGTCCATCTATTCTTCCTCATTCTTCTGCAACACCACATTTCAAAGGGTGCTACCAGTGTACATTTTTCAGTTCAGTGGTATATTCCCCGGAATATTTCAGCAAGCAGTTAGACAGAGTAATGACTTTGGATTAGTGGAGTAGAGACCTTGGAGTAGTGATCAGTTTTATCTATTTCTGAAAGGTAAAAGGTAGGCTGGCGATCTTTATTGAGACTGGGTTTAATACCGCAGCAGTGTACAGAATTAATCCAAGTTCACCAAGAAACAATTCCGAGGGGCAACACGTTTTTTTCTTACAGCAGGTTGCTTTTATTCATGATTTCAATACGCGATAGTATTCCTCCACTATTTTGGCTACAGAACCCTGTTTTTCAACATAATCTTCGGCCTTACTTCACCTTACCGGAGAGCCTCTACGCCTGCATGGTACCTCTCGGCTAGTCGACATCGGCGCCAGCGTCTACCTGCATCAATAACCATCCACGTACTGCTTCCTATGGAGTACATCCTTCATTGGGCCAATCAGATGGAAGTCTAATGTTAGGTGGAGAGGAACCCAGGGGGGCATACATCTTTGAGTATCCCAACTGGCGGACCAATGTACATATCAGCACTACCAACAGAGACGTCCAGTTGTGCAGCGAGGTGTTTGATTATGACCCGTCGATCACCTCGAATGACAGGGTCCGCACGTTCCAGCACTGCAGGAGTCACATGGAATTGGTGGCATTTCCAGCAGGGTACTAAAATCTCATGGTTGGGATTCACAGTCATATAATACTTTTTAAAAGATATCATAGTCGCCGTTGACCGTATGAAATATTTATTATTACGATTGCAATTTCGACCTTAGCCCAGTGTTGAAAATGGCCCTAAGGCCGAAATTGCAATCGTAATAATAAATATTTTATACAGTCAACGTCGACTATGATGTCTTTTAAAACAGAGTACTAAAAGCTTGTTCCCAACAAATAAGTAGGATTCTCAGCTGCATATGCAGTAGCTCACTCAAACTGGGCATTTTTCCAGACTGACTGAAATACGCTATTGTTAAACCATTGCATACAAAAAGGGGATAGGTCTGATGCTAACTACTACCACCCAATCTCACTTGTGACAGCGTTATCCAAAATTCTTGAAAAAGTAATCTATTCAAGGGTAGGATCACATATTTGTAAAAATGGAATACTAACAAAATGAGAATTTGGTTTTCAGAAAGCATTTTCAACAGAAAATGCTATATATGCTTTCACTGATCAAACTGAACATTACCCGTTGGGATATTTTGTGATCTCTCAAAGGCTTTTGATTGTGTGAATCATGAAATTCTTCTAGATAAGCTTAAGTATTGTGGTATGAGTGGGACAATGCACAAATGGTTTAATTCATATTTAACTGGAAGAATGCAGAAGGTTGAAATTAACAGTACAGATAGCCTGCAAAGATCAGCTGAGTCCTCTAACTGGGAGGTATCAAGAATGGTGTCCCACGGGCTTCAGCCTTGGGTCCCTTATTGTTCTTAATATATATTAATGACTCACCACTATGTATTCATGAAGATCCAAAGCTAGTTCTTTTTGCTGATGATACAAGTATAGTAATCACACCCAAAAAACGAGAATCAGCTGAGGGAATTGTAAATAATGTCTTTCAGAAAATTATTAAGTGTTTCTCTGGAAATGGACTCACACAAAATTTTGAGAAAACACAGTTTATACAATACTTTACCGTAATTGGTATAACACCATTGCTAAAAATAGTCTACGAACACAAGTCTGTTGCTAAGGCAGAATATTCAAAATTTCTGGGTGTGTGACCTGATGAGAAATTGAATTGGAAGAAACACGTGGATGAGCTGCTGAAACAGTTAGGTTCAGCTGCTTATGCTATTAGGGTTATTGCAAATTATGGTGATAAACATACCAGTAAATTAGCCTACTATCCCTATTTTCATTCACTGCTTTCATATGGCACCGTATTTTGGGGCAATTCGTCATTAAGAGAAAAAGTATTCATTGCACAAAATCTTGAAATCAGAGCGTGGTGCTTCGAGAATTTCGGAGGAAATTCTAGAATCACTCGTTTCAAACACACGATATTTTAGATATGAGTAGGAGAAACGAATCAGCCGACTGCGCATAGTTTTTTTGTATGTGCAGGTCAAAAAGAACAGCCACAAGGAAAAAGATGGACACGGTGGCCGAACGGCTGCAGACAAGTACTTGCTGTAGTTTATGTAGTTTTCTGTGCTCTTTAATGTCTGTGATGATTGTAAAAAGACTAGTGGACAGTTGAAAGTAGTTTCCTAAGGACACTCATGAATTGGACTCATTTTGAGACTAGAGATTTTCGAATTACTCTGTGTCTTGGTTATGATCGAAGCGAGACACATGTAAGGTATTTTGAAGAAGTGTAAATGATTGGCTGGTCACTGTGACCGAGCGGTTCTAGGCGCTTCAGTCCAGAACCGCGATGCTGCTACGGTCGCTGGTTCGAGTCCTGCCTCGGGCATGGTTGTGTGTGATGTCCTTAGGTTAGTTAGGTTTAAGTAGTTCTAAGTTCTAGGGGACTGATGACCTCAGATGTTAAGTACCATTGTGCTCAGAGCCATTTGTACCATTTTTTTAATTATTCTAATGTCCGAAGAATAAGTTAGCTTGCCGAAGTTATTGTTTATGAACGTTGAAAATATATTGTGATTGAACTGAAAAGTAGTCTACGAGTACACAAATTATTCCAAGAACAGAAAAGTAGTTACTAAATTCCTTTAACCAGCACCATATATTCGGAGAAGAAGCTTTCGGGAGATCGACGTAGTGGATTAACAAGAGAAGAGGATCGGCTGCACACAACCGGCAACTCAACTGAATTGAGAGACGTGTGAGGCTTGCACCCCAGCACTTCACTGTCGCTTGATGTCGTACAGAGAACGTTAGAAGAATAATAGCTGGAGCCCACCCAAGATCACCTTGCAGACGTTTATTTAAGGGATATTCACAGAACCTTTACAGTACAAATATTCACTTACGAAACTTGTTATTAATAACCCATCCCAATTCAAAAATAACAGTGAAGTGCATAGCTACAACACTCACAGAAAGGATGATCTTCACTATTCTGCATTAAATCTCGCTTTAGCACAGAAAGAGGTGAATTACGCTGCCACAAAAATCTTTGGTCATTTCCCAGATAGTATTAAAGGTCTGACAGATAGCCTACCAACATTTAAAAGGAAATTAAAAGAATTTCTGAATGACGACTCCTTCTACTCAACAGATGAATTTTTAGATATGAAGTAGTAACTGTAAGAAAAAAAATAAAAAAATTAAATTAATTACTTTGTGTAAAGAAAACATATATTAAAGTGACACATTCCACATCATTACGAAATGTCGTATTCATGATCTATGGAACAAGTATTAATTTATAAATTCAGTCTTGAGTAGTGTTCAAAGAACTGTGACTAACGTCCGAACAACAGGGACTTACGTTCATTGAGAATAGAAAATAATTCATTGTGAATGGCTAGCTACTAGCCGAAATCTGGATTTGCGTAATAAAATCTAAAAAAGGACGACTGATTGCTGCACTCTATAATTATAAGTCACATAACAGTCGCTGAGTGCATCCACTTTCCGAATGGAAGGTAACCTGACAAGTATTAATGTACCTGTATGTATGTAGGTACAGGTATGTGCGGTCTGCCGTCACGCGGGACATCAGGTTTGTACGACCTTGCTGCGAAGATGACAGACGCCTCGCCCAACGACTCACCTAGCTTTTGTTTACTGCCAGATCTCCGTGCACGTTCAGCAAGCGCATATCAGTAGCTGCGATGCTCTGGTTTTCTGCCAAAAGAAACTCAATGACAGCTCTCTGCTTGGAACACACCTTCGTCAGACACCATTTTGAAGTCTACGTATAGCGCCGCCACGGCGTCCCACAACAAATTCCACAGTTTTTCAACCGAAATTGGCCGAGAAAGGAATCCTGTTGCATTACTTACTGCACACCCCTCGAAGTAAATCTTCAGAGCAGTTCGTCACGTCACTCGACACGCGCGCCGCACATTCGTGAAGTGCACGGATTCCACCCTCGACTGCGAGTGGGGCTTTGCGCGATTCCACATGTTCTGAGTAAGATGCGCAAGAAACGTTCCATTGTCAGTGTGCTAACCTTACTAGTACCGTGTTGGTACCAGAAAGCATTGGTCAAAATCATGTAATGTCAGCATAGAACTAATGGTGCATATTCACATGAAATACAGGTGGTGGACAAAATTACGGAACTCCCACACATAACACAATACCGGGAATAATATGGTGTAGGACAATCGTTGGCATTCAAAACAGCTTCCAATCGTCTCGGAAAGGATAAACGCAGGTCCCGTGCAGTGGCGGCTCGTGAGTATACATTCTGGGTGTCACAAACTTTTAGATTCGGATAAATATGAGAATGTGAATTTAATAGCATTTGCTTTATAACAGTTATGCTTCTCAATATATCTATACAACTACAGCCACTGGCAATAATAATACACTGCCGTTTGTGAAAAGTGCAACACCGAAAAGGAATTACTCGAATAGCGCCACGCTTGGTGGAAGTGGCGACCGGTGCGCAGGCAATACGTGATACGTTTTGCGTGGAGATGGGGTGCACGTCGGCCGAGCAGAGCCCTCTCTTGTCGATCCGACAGGGTCGGTGTTGCGCCCAGTGTAGTCGGTGCAGAGCTGTCACACAAGGTGGAAACAATACAGTGAGTGCCAGTATGCCTCGTCGACGTCAAGGGGAGCCATATCTGCATGTCAGCGAGTTCGAACGGGGCAGAATGATCGGTCTCCGGGAAACGGGGTAGTCATACAGTGACATTTCGGCTCTACAGGGCATCAGGGCATGCTGCTATAAAAGTGATGTGCGTGTGGAACCAGTGGATAGAGGAAGGTCGTACGCAGCGACGAGCGGCAACTGGACATCGGAACATGACCACAGCACGGGATGACCGTCATCTTGTACGCATGGCTGGAGCACTGCAACATGTGTGAACTTGTCCGCATCGACGGTTCGTCGCCGTCTGCTGCAGGCTGGACTGGTTGCACGCATGCCGTTACGTCGGCTTCCATTTTCCAGAAACCACAAGCTCCACCGACTGCAATGGGCACGTGAACACCGTCACTGGGGTGCTGAGTCGCAACATGTAATCTTTTCTGAGAATCTCGCATCAACTTGTCCTACACTGATGGCCGCATACGCGTCCAGCGGTACTGCCGGCCGAGGTGGCCGAGCGGTTCTAGGCGCTACAGTCTGGAATCGTGGGACCGCTACGGTCGCAGGTTCGAATCCTGCCTCGGGCATGGATGTCCTTAGGTTAGTTAGGTTTAATTAGTTCTAAGTTCTAGGGGGCTGATGACCTCAGAAGTTAAGTCCCATAGTGCTCAGAGCCATTTGAACCATTTTGAACCAGCGTTACTGTGGCGAGCGCAACCTGGAGGGCTCCACTGTGGAGCGGCATAGCGGACAAACACAAGGATCATATTAAACGCTGAACTCAATGATTTTTGCAGGCCTTCAAGATAATGTGAGACGTCACATAATAAGTAACAACCGGGGTTGTAGATTAATCACTGTCAGGAATTTGCAAACCGAAAGATGCGGCTATCATGCAGGGATCCAAACTACATTTCCTTGTTGACACACCCTGCTGCTTCGAGATCCGCTAAAATTTCATTAACACGCTGACAGTAGCCTCGTGTGTATGCATGTATTCGCTAGCGGTACTAGGATGATGACTGGCGCACGACATCGGTTGATACAAGTAACGGGCCGTATCCATTCCATCACGGAGGCAGTGTCAATCTGTAACACCAAACAGGAAATCAGGAAGCGTAAATTAGATCGTCAGATTTCATGGTTATTGCCCTTTGCGGAGTGTGCAGGCCCCTTACATTTAAACTTCATGTTGTACCTGTATTCATAACGTGGCCAAAATAATGAAGCGTTCCCGCACCGTGAAATGTTTTCTTTCGATAAAAACGCACACACTAAAACACTTTATTTTACACTGCAGAGCCAAAGAAACTAGTACACCTGCCTAATGTCGTGTAGGGCTACCGCAAGCACTCACAAGCACGCAGAAGTGCCGCAACACGACGTGGCATGGATTCGACTAACGTTTGAAGTAGTGCTGGAGGGAACTAACACCACGAATCCCACAGGGATGTCCATAAATCCGTAAGAGTACGGGGGGAAGGGGGGGGGCGTGGAGAGCTCTTCTGAAAAGCATGTTGCAACGCATCCCAGATATGCTCAATAATGTTCATGTCTGAGGATTCTGGTGGCCAGCGGAACTGATTAAACTCAGAAGAGTGTTCCTGGGGCCACTCTGTAGTAATTCTGGACGTGTGGGGTGTCGCATTGTCCTGCTGGAATTGCCCAAGTCCGTCGAATAAGCGATGATGGAAATAGAAACGGCTCTGAGCACTATGGGACTTAACAGCTTAGGTCATCAGTCCCCTAGAACTTAGAACTACTTAAACCAAACTAACCTAAGGACATCACACAACACCCAGTCATCATGGAAATAGAAGAATGATTAAAAAATAAGACTGAAATTCAAGACGAAAAGATAAGGGAGAATTATAGGACTTGCTGAATTGAATTAACAGTCGAATGGTTAAAGCATATGAGTGAAAGTAAATCAAGGACAAGCATAAGTAATGAAGAATAGTAGAAATGAGATTAGTGATAAACTTCACAGGAGAATTTGGGGTCACGCAGTAGATAAAATTAAGGAATTCTGCTACGTCAGAAGGAAATAACGCATGACGAATGAAGCAAGGGGAATACAAGAAACATGTTAGCACAGGCAAAGAGTACACTCTTTGCTAAAAGGAGTATTGTAATGTCAAACAAAGACCTTAATTTGAGTCTGAGGCATGGCATTGTCTGAAACTGAATCATGGACTGTGGAAAACCAGAAAAGTACAGAATCGAAGCGTTTGAGAAGTGGTGCTGCAGAATAATGCAGAAAAGAAGAAAAGATAAGTAAAGAAATGAGGAATTTGTCGACCGCAGAAACGAGGAGGGGACGAATAAGTGGAGAACAGTAATCTGAAGTAGACAGGATGAGAGGCGAGAGGACGAGTGTTAACTTCCATGGTTTAGTATCCCCGCCAGTGGACTGGAGATGGATGCAGAGGAGATGGCGTGCTTATTGCAAGCAGAATAGTGTAGACCGCTGCCACGGAGGGTGCAGCGGAAGCGTGGCGTGGGCGGAGCCACTGACCCAGGTGTTTACCTGTTGGCGGTAGTGGGCGTGGCGCGGCAGTTTTAACGCTGATTACCACTGCCGCGAACCACGCCTGTACTTTGCGCGGTGCTCGGTTTAGTTGTTCAGTCGCTCACGCTGGTGGCGCGTTGTGTCTTCCTCTGCACTCGGTCTCCGCGCTGTTTTCGGACTCTGTGCTCCCCCGTCAATTGACTTATACGTAGAGTTTAGTTCCCTCTTCCGGCGTTCAGCTCTCGGCTTGTTACCGATCCATCGTTGGCTCGTATAGTTTACATTCACACCGACAGTGAGGGTTCGTGGCATTGTCAAGCCTTGTACTTACTTAAACAGTAAACACGGTAATGGACGGAGTCGTAGAGGCCAAAAAATGTAGACAGAAATTGGAATATATACAAAAAACTCACTGAGGGCGTTGGGTGTGTGTGCTGTTCTGTGTTGAAGAGACTGATACAAGACTGATCGGAATGAAAACTGTCAATTCACCAATGGTCTCCCCCCCCCCCCTCCCCCCAAGCCAGCATACCCCTCCCATGGCAAAAAAAAAAAAAAAAAAAAAAAAAAAAAATGCACACTATGAGCTAGTAAAGCTGACAATAGTAACTTTCGTAACTTTCACCCTGTTAAGACGATGCCACAAAATTTTAGATTCTTCTCTCTAAAAAATCTATATTCCACATGAAAGCAAATCAGAGGGACAATCTGTATTTACGAAGGAGGAGAAATTGCGAGGAATGTGAAACAAATGGAAAGAGTTTTCATTTGAGTCGCTTGATCACTTCTTCCCTTGAGTGACGTTTCTCCTCAAATTTACCAGCACCTCTACCAACAATCTGAGCTAGAATTGACGATCTTTTATAAGTTACTTTCAGATATCTGTGTTGATATTGGTCCTTATGATCACCACACGCTGTGGAAATGGAGCACAATGCACTCTACAGCAGCTGACGAGAAAGCATGGTATCAGTCATACAGAGAACACGTAGGTATGCTCTCTCCCTCTCTCTAGAACCTGGATATTGATGACGAACTTGTCCTACTTGTTCTTTATGAATCTAAGTTTCTGCTGGTGGAGGGACTCAAGCTTTTTGATGTCTCAGGATAGCAGGTCCAAATTTCACAGCCGTGTAGTAATGCTGGAATTTCGACAGCCTTGCACACTCAGTTTTTTTTTATAGAGTCAGATCTTCATTCATAAACACTACATAGCTCAGTTTTCCAACGGCTATATCAGTATCGCTGATCATCTTCTCAATGAAAGATGGTTACAGTCGCATTTAACATGTTAAGGCTAGTTAAACGTTGGAGTACAAGTACTGCGTACAATGAAACTGTTTCATTTTAGTTGATACGAAATTGCAGCATTATCCACTTACGACCCAAAAAATTACATCCTGCTTACAAGGAAAACTCCGATCGCGCCCCCTCCCCCCCCCCCCCCCCCCGTCAGATTTAGTGATAAGATTGGCTCAGTGGATAGCCCGCCCGTTAAAAACTGAACACAGATCAAGCATGAAAACAAAAAGAAGGTGTACTGAACTGGGAAAAAAGAAGCAAAATCGAAACAGTGGACGGTCTAAGCTCAAGATGAGCGACATCAAAGGAACCTGTATATCCACGACATCGTCCTTCTGTGGTCACGGTGTTGGACTGTGAAGGGGGAGAGCCGTGTTCAAATCTCTGTTGTGCCTCCCCCACCCACATTTTTTTCACAAAATTATGAACTGTCCTTCCGGTTATTTGACGTGTCTGTCCGCTGTATTCAAATTTGTGTCTGTATCGCGGTGTAACGTCCACTTACAGCAGCGAGGTTTAAGGAAGGGAGGGACATCCAGACGTACGTTTCTCCTATTTGTTCAACACTAGTATTACATGGCATGACCCCTGCACTCCGTTTTGGAAGTTTTAACTCTTGATTTCTCTTGATTTTCTTTGTTGCATCATAGTTCACACAGATTACTTGTTTTAATTTCTGTGAGAGTTCTATGCGGCATCATGCATGCTCTCACTATTCATCACATTAACCTGCGACGGTAATACAGGGTGAGCACAAAGTCTGCCCTGATTATAACAATTTCTTACAGAATAAGCGTTTGATATAATAATTTACATTTGATGCCGTTACGTAAGTTAGTGTTACTGGTTTCTTTTAAGACCACTTACGTTAGTAAACCTCAGCGTGTGCTCCCTTGGTAGCTCGGGGAATGTCGAGGTGGTATTCCAGTTCCCGCCAGGTGTTTCTTAACATGTGTTCTGTCACAGTACCCACAGCAGCTTGTATCCTAGCCTTCAGTTCGTCGACGTCAGCAACAGGTTGACGAAGACTCTGTCCTTGATATAGCCCCAGAAAAAAAGTCAAGGGGCGTAATATCTGGAAAGCGGGGTGGCCAGGGTGTTGAACCATTCCTTCCAGTCCACCGATCCGGACATTACTCGCCTTTCCAGACATTACGCCCCTTGACTTTTTTTCTGGGGCTATATCAAGGACAGAGTCTTCGTCAACCTGTTGCTGACGTCGACGAACTGAAGGCTAGGATATAAGCTGCTGTGGGTACTGTGACAGAACACATGTTAAGAAAGACCTGGCGGGAACTGGAATAACCCCACGACATTCTCCGAGCTACGAAGGGAGCACACGTTGAAGTTTACTAACGTAAGTGGTCTTAAAAGAAACTAGTAACACTAACTTATGTAACGGCATCAAATGTAACTTATTATGTCAAACGGTTATTCTGTTATAAATGTTTATAATCAGGACAAGACTCTGTGCTCATCCTGTATATTCTTGCCACTTGACTCATATTCTATAGGCAATGTATAGGATGACAACTGCCAGGACTATAGAAGGAGAACAAACACGTTAGTAAACGGAGGGAAAGTTCATAATTTTGTGAAAAAAACAAGGGTCACGAGGGAGATTTGAACACAAATCTGCCACTTTGTATTCTAACACGGTGACCACGGAACCATGACGACGTGATTCTTGCAGCTCGCTCGATGTTGCACATCTTGAGCTTCGATAGTTATCTGTTTCTATTTGTTTAATTTCTCACTGTTCATTACACTTTCTTGCAATTTTCATGCTTGATATGTGTTCAGTTTTTGACAAGGTATCCAGTGGGACACTTTACCACTAAACCTGAGGGGGGTGCGATGGCGAGTTTGCCTTGATAGTAGTGTATTTGTTCAACTTTGGAACGCGATACAGCACCTGTTCTGGGTGGTTGCGAGTCGACAAGTCATCAGCAGGTTTCGGAGCTATGTGGCACCAGACGTCTATGAATGTACCATGCAGTGTCTGTAAATTGGGGGTGCCGGTTTGGTGGCACAAAGCAGGCGCCCGATAGAGTCCCAAATGTGTACCACCGAATTCAGTTTAATCGAATTTGATGTCCACAAACCACTTCAGTACCACTCTGTCCTTGTGAAACAGTTAGTTATCAAAAAATGGTTCAAATGGCTCTGAGCACTATGGGACTTAACATGTGAGGTCATCAGTCCCCTAGAACTTAGAACTACTTAAATCTAACTAACCTAAGGACATCACACACATCCATGCCCGAGACAGGATTCGAACCTGCGACAGTAGTGGTCGCGCGGTTCCAGATTGAAGCGCCTAGAAACGCTCGGCCACTCCGGCCGGCGGTTAGTTATCCTGCTGGAAGATGCCATCCTCGTGGGAGTAAAAGGTAAGTATGAAAGAATGCAGGTGCTCCGCAGTAATGCTCACGTACTCCACAGCTGTCGTGGTACCACAGATTTATAGCCGGCCGGAGTGGCCGAGCGGTTCTAGGCGCTACAGTCTGGAACCGCGTGACCGCTACGGTCGCAGGTTCGAATCCTGCCTCGGTCATGGATGTGTGTGATGTCCTTAGGTTAGTTAGGTTTAAGTAGTTCTAAGTTCTAGGGGACTGATGACCTTACAAGTTAAGTCCCATAGGCTCAGAGCCATTTTGAACAGAATTATGCGGAACCCCACGTAAATGTCTGCCATAGTAAAATTCTGCCCTGCATCAGTGGCGCGGTGCATATTTCGAGTAGTCGTTCGCCTGGATGAAGGTGTATCCAGACACTACCATCGAACTGGTGATTTATCCAACCAGGCGACATATTTCAGTTGACCCACGGTCCAATATCGATGCCCTCTGCCCAGTGCAGTCGTAACTGACGATGTCACTGGTCAGCGTGGTAACACTTAGGATCACTATCTTTAGCAGTGTGCACTGTTCTGCCTACACTGGTTGTGTACTCTGTAATCCTGTCTGCCCCAAATGCCGCCTACCTTGCGTTATAGAGCGAGCAAGCCTCCAAACATGGTCTGTGACGAGGGTGGACGACCAACATTGTGACACCTACTTGTGGTTTCACTGTTCCTCAACCACTCTCCACGGCTGGTGACGACAGTAGCACGTGAACAGTCGAGCAACTCTGTCATTGTAAGACATACGTTCCCAGGCCCTGGGCGCAGTAATTTGCCCTCACTCAAAGCGGCTGATCTCAGTGAATTCTCCTCTTTCTGATCTTATCGTTGCTGGAATGTTCAGCTTATATTCATTCCTTATCGCGTCACGTGCCCGCAAAGCTACCGGGCCACATTCAAACTCGCAGCGAGCTGTGTTCACAACGTTTCTGCACTTCAGTGTTAAGTGAAGGGAATAAATAGCAGGCAACGGTGTTATGTGGACAGTATATCGTGGCAATCGGCCGCGACCGTAAACAAGCGAGAACTTGGACTGTCCGACGGGAGACGGGTCAGTGCAGAGAATAAGCCCTACCTCTCTCTCGCAGGGCTGCCATCCTACGTCCGCGTTCTGTGCTTCCACGAAAGCAGAACTGACGTAAGGGTCATAGGGATCTCTGATTCCTTTTCTTGTGGTGAGAGTCTCATTCTAATCCTTTTCTGCACCAGAATTAGTCTCTTTACTCGTTTCAAAATTAGAAAAAAGCAAGCAATTCACAGCGCAAAGAAATTGGATTACATCAAGGTTGGTTGGTAGGTTTGGGGAGGAGACCAAACAGCGAGGTCATCGACCCGATTGCCTTAGGGAAGGATGGGGAAGGAAGTCAGCCGTTCCCTTTCATAGGAACTATCCCGGCCGGCCGAAGTGGCCGCGCGGTTCTGGCGCTGCAGTCTGGAACCGCGAGACCGCTACGGTCGCAGGTTCGAATCCTGCCTCGGGCATGGATGTGTGTGATGTCCTTAGGTTAGTTAGGTTTAACTAGGTCTAAGTTCTAGGGGACTAATGACCTCAGCAGTTGAGTCCCATAGTGCTCAGAGCCATTTGAACCATTTTTTTGAACTATCCCGCCATTTGACTAAAGCGATTTAGGAAAATCACAGGAAACCTAAATCAGGTTGGCCAGATGAGGGTTTGAACTGTCTTCCTCCCGAATGCGAGTCCACTGGGCCAACCACTGCGCCACCTCGTTCTGTTGACTACACAACTCGTTTGGTAGTGGCTACAGCGGAACTGTCTGCTGCGGTTGGGCGGATAGAAGTGGTAGTTCAGGCCCCACCTCTACCTGGATCTCACGCAACCATAGTTCAAAACACTTCCCGCCTAAAACTGCCACGACATAGTCTCCACACAATAGCTGGGCCAGAGACGAAACACTATCACAACCTAAAGATATAAATATTATTTCTATATTCGTTCGTGACACAAACAGCAACTTCTCGTGTGACGAAATATATGCGTTGCCATTTTTGTTTTAAAAGCAGCACATACAAATATGTCACACGTCGGTTTTACAAGCCATTGTTCGTAGACATTAAACAATTCATAATTTGACTTTGTGTAAACTGAAATTGTACTACAGTTAACTTTAAAACAGCCATTCTAACTTCCATGCGTTTTCTTGGTGTGAGCACTAGTTATAAATGCCACTTACTTTGTGACTCCCACATACTCACCCTAAAACTGCTCATTTTGTTGTTGTTGTTGTTGTTGTTGTTGTGGTCTTCAGTCCTGAGACTGGTTTGAGGCAGCTCTCCATGCAACTCTATCCTGTGCAAGCTTCTTCATCTCCCAGTACCTACTGCAACCTACATCCTTCTGAATCTGCTTAGTGTATTCATCTCTTGGTCTCCCTCTACGATTTTTACCCTCCATGCTGCCCTCCAATGCTAAATTTGTGATCCCTTGATGCCTCAAAACATGCCCTACCAACCGATCCCTTCTTCTAGTCAAGTTGTGCCACAAACTTCTCTTCTCCCCAATCCTATTCAATACCTCCTCATTAGTTACGTGATCTACCCACCTTATCTTCAGCATTCTTCTGTAGCACCACATTTCGAACGCTTCTATTCTCTTCTTGTCCAAACTAGTTATCGTCCATGTTTCACTTCCATACATGGCTACACTCCATACAAATACTTTCAGAAACGACTTCCTGACACTTAAATCTATACTCGATGTTAACAAATTTCTCTTCTTCAGAAACGATTTCCTTGCCATTGCCAGTCTACATTTTATATCCTCTCTACTTCGACCATCATCAGTTATTTTACTCCCTAAATAGCAAAACTCCTTTACTACTTTAAGTGTCTTATTTCCTAATCTAATTCCCTCAGCATCACCCGATTTAATCTGACTACATTCCATTATCCTCGTTTTGCTTTTGTTGATGTTCATCTTATATCCTCCTTTCAAGACACTGTCCATTCCGTTCAACTGCTCTTCCAAGTCCTTTGCTGTCTCTGACAGAATTACAATGTCATCGGCGAACCTCAAAGTTTTTACTTCTTCTTCATGAATTTTAATACCTACTCCAAATTTTTCTTTTGTTTCCTTTACTGCTTGCTCAATATACAGAGTGAATAACATCGGGGAGAGGCTACAACCCTGTCTCACTCCTTTCCCAACCACTGTTTCCCTTTCATGCCCCTCGACTCTTATAACTGCCATCTGATTTCTGTACAAATTGTAAATAGCCTTTCGCTCCCTGTATTTTATACCTGCCACCTTCAGAATTTGAAAGAGAGTATTTCAGTTAACATTGTCAAAAGCTTTCGCTAAGTCTACAAATGCTAGAAACGTAGGTTTGCCTTTTCTTAATCTTTCTTCTAAGTCGTAAGGTTAGTATTGCCTCACGTGTTCCAACATTTCTGCTCATTTCTGCTCATTTTATGGTTCCATAACTCAGCCCGTAAAAACAGCCTCTTATAGGGACACTTTGTCGTCTATCTGTCCGTCTGTTAAAAATCCTTTTCCTCCGCAACGGGTAGACGCATGGAGTTGAATTTATGTCACTTACTATGATCAACGCTCCCGTGGCATTGTAAAAAAAGTGAAGCATCTATGGCGATGCAGTAAAAAGATACGACCATTTATGTCACATATTTTGACACTCGCAAACTCATTCATCAAAACATATAGGGTACTACGAAAAATGTTAATGTGTAATTATATCACACAAAAATATTTTTTGTCATTTATTATCTGACTTCAAACTTAAAACATTCTCAAAAGTCCTGGCATTCTCGGGACCGATATCTTGCCAGTATCAATGTTGATAACAGTAAAAAACGTTCAGATTCTCGGTTCACGGGATGGATAATCTGTCTATGTACATAATTTAGTTTTTGTGGAACCCTCAGAGAAGGAGTCCTACTCCCAATTAGCCATTTTTTTTGTTTTTATCAAACTTCTATCCCTAGGAGCTGTGTGGTTAAAACATGTACCAAAGCAAGAGAAACTGATTTACTTATTACTGAACCTAGCGATATAGCGCAGTGGTTAGCGCACTGGACTCGCATTCGGGAGGACGACGGTTCAATCCCGCGTCCGGCCATCCTGATTTACGTTTCCCGTGATTTCCCTAAATCGCTCCAGGCAAATGCCGGGATGGTTGCTTTGAAAGGGCACGGCCGACTTCCTTCCCCGTCCTTCCCTAATCCGATGAGACCGATGACCCCGCTGTCTGGTCTCCTCCCTCAAAACAACCCAGCCCAACTCATTCCTGACTGCAAGTGTTAAAATTTTATAAGCACATCTGTTTGTCTGCCTCATGATATTTGGTTCATTTGTATGTATTTTTCTGCTAACATGTTATTGTCCTCCCTCGATCTCTTCGTCAATATAAGGTGTGTGACATCTGCTACTGTTCTGTTTATTTCTGCTACTAGTGCTGTTTCAGCAGTTGTTTGCACGTTAAAAACGAAACCTAATCTGTATAGCGATCAAGAATAGCGGTAGATTCAAAAAGAAAGAAAAGATTTCAATTGTTTATTGCAAACTATAAAGGATACTAACACACTGCGGATGTCACTGGATACAGAAAGATTCAAAGTTTTGACAGAGCCGCGCTGTTATTTGTTTTGCAGCATTATGGCGACTACACCGCAATAGAAATCATTTTGTGTGTTGGAGCTTGCGCGGAGTCAATCCATTGTTCAAGTGCAACGCGCGTTACGCCGTCAATTCAGCAAGACGCCGCCTGTGCACACGCAGATTTATGGCTGGCACACAAAATTCATGGAAGTTGGTTGCATATGCAAAGGGAAGAGCACTGGTTGCTTCAAATGGTTCTGAGCACTATGGGACTTAACTTCTGAGGTCATCAGTCCCCTAGAACGTAGAACTACTTAAACCTAACTAACCTAAGGACATCACATACATCCATGCCTGAGGCAGGATTCGAACCTCACACACATCCATGCCCGAGGCAGGATTCGAACCTGCGACCGTGGCGGTCGCGCGGTTCCAGACTGTAGCGCCTAGAACCGCTCGGCCACCCGGGCCGGCCGAAGAGCACTGATCGGGCATGTCTAGTGAAGATGTCGAGCGTATCCCAAGTGCGTTCACACGGAGCTCTCCGAAGTCCACAAGACGTGCAGGCCGGGAACTTCAAGTTACTCAAACAATGGTGTGGCGTGTTCTGAAATGCCTGCATTTGAAGCGTTAGAAGTTGCAGTTACTGCAGCAAATGCGTCCTGGCGACCGTATCAGAAGGTATGAATTTTGCTTTTCCAGTATGTGATAGAGGACATATTTTCCGAACGACTTGCCTTCTGGGGGACGAAACGACGTTTCATCTACACTCCTGGAAATGGAAAAAAGAACACATTGACACCGGTGTGTCAGACCCACCATACTTGCTCCGGACACAGCGAGAGGGCTGTACAAGCAATGATCACACGCACGGCACAGCGGACACACCAGGAACCGCGGTGTTGGCCGTCGAATGGTGCTAGCTGCGCAGCATTTGTGCACCGCCGCCGTCAGTGTCAGCCAGTTTGCCGTGGCATACGGAGCTCCATCGCAGTCTTTAACACTGGTAGCATGCCGCGACAGCGTGGACGTGAACCGTATGTGCAGTTGACGGACTTTGAGCGAGGGCGTATAGTGGGCATGCGGGAGGCCGGGTGGACGTACCGCCGAATTGCTCAACACGTGGGGCGTAAGGTCTCCACAGTACATCGATGTTGTCGCCAGTGGTCGGCGGAAGGTGCACGTGCCCGTCGACCTGGGACCGGACCGCAGCGACGCACGGATGCACGCCAAGACCGTAGGATCCTACGCAGTGCCGTAGGGGACCGCACCGCCACTTCCCAGCAAATTAGGGACACTGTTGCTCCTGGGGTATCGGCGAGGACCATTCGCAACCGTCTCCATGAAGCTGGGCTACGGTCCCGCACACCGTTAGGCCGTCTTCCGCTCACGCCCCAACATCGTGCAGCCCGCCTCCAGTGGTGTCGCGACAGGCGTGAATGGAGGGACGAATGGAGACGTGTCGTCTTCAGCGATGAGAGTCGCTTCTGCCTTGGTGCCAATGATGGTCGTATGCGTGTTTGGCGCCGTGCAGGTGAGCGCCACAATCAGGACTGCGTACGACCGAGGCACACAGGGCCAACACCCGGCATCATGGTGTGGGGAGCGATCTCCTACACTGGCCGTACACCACTGGTGATCGTCGAGGGGACACTGAATAGAGCACGGTACATCCAAACCGTCATCGAACCCATCGTTCTACCATTCCTAGATCGGCAAGGGAACTTTCTGTTCCAACAGGACAATGCCCGTCCGCATGTATCCCGTGCCACCCAACGTGCTCTAGAAGGTGTAAGTCAACTACCCTGGCCAGCAAGATCTCCGGATCTGTCCCCCACTGAGCATGTTTGGGACTGGATGAAGCGTCGTCTCACGCGGTCTGCACGTCCAGCACGAACGCTGGTCCAACTGAGGCGCCAGGTGGAAATGGCATGGCAAGCCGTTCCACAGGACTACATCCAGCATCTCTACGATCGTCTCCATGGGAGAATAGCAGCCTGCATTGCTGCGAAAGGTGGATATACACTGTACTAGTGCCGACATTGTGCATGCTCTGTTGCCTGTGTCTATGTGCCTGTGGTTCTGTCAGTGTGATCATGTGATGTATCTGACCCCAGGAATGTGTCAATAAAGTTTCCCCTTCCTGGGACAATGAATTCACGGTGTTCTTATTTCAATTTCTAGGAGTGTATAAGGTAAAGTAAACAGCGCTAATGTAAGACATCGGGGGTTACAAAATTCTAGTCACACCTGGGCATACTGCAGAATTGTTTGTTTCCTCAATTTCACAAAGATTCCAATGATTTCGTTTGTATGCATGACTGCAGCCCGCCTCGCTTTCAACTAGAGGTGCGACCATCTCACACCGCTGGACAAGAAAAGGTGGACGACAGGATATTGTTCATGGTTTTGGTCTCTCAGGACACCAGAGGTCACACCTTGCGTTTTTCTGTGGGGATACATAAAGGACAGAGTTTTTATCCCACCTACGAAAGCCACTCTTCGAGTTAAATCGAATTGTTGGAGCTGTTTATTCAATAAGTAGGGACCTGTTGACTCGTGTGTGAAATGAAAGGGACTACCGTTACGCTGTTTCTCGAGCGAAGACTGGTGCTCATGTTGAATGCGCGGCGTAGTCTCTGTGTGAACATCAACCTTTGAACCTTCCTATATCCAGTGATATTGGCAATATTTTTCTATCTTTCGTAATTTTTCTGTAATAAATAACTGGAACCTGTTGTCTATTTTTGAATCAGCCTGTACTAGTATGTACTGGAAACTAACAGCGGAGACTAAAAACGGTGTCAGCACATTGTCAGACAGCTGTCCTGTACCCTTGAAGACGTCCGTAGGACTTGCTGCCATGGCGCAGAAAATGACAAAACGTCTCGAAAATCGTCTTTATTCGTTTCCTGCAATTGGACAGCAGTAGCTGCAAGTCCGACGTAGGCCTTGACATGTTACCACACGGCCGTACGTTAGAGAAACGACCTTCAGTTAGCTAGCGGCTGCAACAAGTAGCAAGTTCCCGTGGCTGTCTGAAAATAATATTTTCATATTTCTTGTGCTTTTGTTGTTTCCCTACAGAGTGAAAGATTCAGTCTAAAAACAAGCTATTTCTCCGATGTATCCATAGTTCCAGACCGAGCGAGACAGCGCAGTGGTTAACACACTAGACTCGCACTCGGGAGGACGACAGTTCAAACCCGCGTCAGGCCATCTGATTTAGGTTTCCGTGATTTGCGTAAATCGCCTCAGGCAAGTGTGGGGATGGATTCTTTGAAAGGCCACGGTCGACTTCCTTCCCATCCTCCCCTAATCCGATGGGACCGATGACCTCGCTGTTGACTTCTGAAGTAATAGAACCCAGTACGTTGTCCTCGATGGTGAGTGTTCATCGGAGGTGAGGGTATCATCTGGAGTGCCCCAGGGAAGTGTGGTAGGTCCGCTGTTGTTTTCTATCTACATAAATGATCTTTTGGATAGGGTGGATAGCAATGTGCGGCAGTTCGCTGATGATGGTGTGGTGTACGGGAAGGTGTCGTCGTTGAGTGACTGTAGGAGGATACAAGATGACTTGGACAGGATTTGTGATTGGTGTAAAGAATGGCAGCTAATTCTAAATATAGATAAATGTAAATTAATGCAGATGAATAGGAAAAAGAATCCTGTAATATTTGAATACTCCATTAGTAGTGTAGCGCTTGACACAGTCACATCGATCAAATATTTGGGCGTAACACTGCAGAGCGATATGAAGTGGGACAAGCATGTAATGGCAGTTGTGGGGAAGGCGGATAGTCGTCTTCTGTTGATTGGTAGAATTTTGGGAAGATGTGGTTCATCTGTAATGGAGACCGCTTATAAAACACTAAGACGACCTAGTCTTGAGTACTGCTCGAGCGTTTGGGATCCCTATCAGGTCGTATTGAGGGAGGATATAGAAGCGGGCTGCTAGATTTGTTACTGGTAGGTTTGATCATCACGCGAGTGTTACGGAAATGCTTCAGGAATTCGGGTGGGAGTCTCTAGAGGAAAGGAGGCGTTCTTTTCGTGAATCGCCACTGAGGAAATTTAGAGAACCAGCATTTGAGGCCGACTGCAGTACAATTCTACTGCCGCCAACTTACATTTTGCGGAAAGACCACAATGATAAGATAAGAGAGATTAGGGCTCGTACAGAGGCATATAGGCAGTCATTTTTCCCTCGTTCTGTTTGGGAGTGGAACAGGGAGAGATGATGCTAGTTGAGGTACGAGGTACCCTCCGCCACGCACCGAATGGTGGATTGCGGAATATGTATGTAGATGTAGATGTAGATGTAGATGTAGATGTTTGCTCCTCTCCACCAGATCAGCCAACCATAACTCCAGAAGTGCTAGTCCCCCAAGTATGTAGGAGAGCTTCTGTGAAGTTGTAAGTAGGCTGTTTAGGTTTTTATTTTGGTACCGCTGCTTAGCGCTCTGTATGAAAATCACTGACTGTGCTGTGTGCAGTCTGTGGCTGGTTGGCATTGTTGAAATATTCGCTACTGTAGTGTTGGGCAGCTGGATGTGAACAGCGCGTAGCGTTACGCAGTTGGAGGTGAGCCGCCAGCAGCGGTGGATGTGGGGAGAGAGATGGCAGAATTTTGAGAGCGGATGATCTGGACGGGTGTCCATCAGAAAGAGTAAATTTGTAATAACCCGATATCATGAACTGATATATGATGACTTTTGAACATTATTAAGGTAAATACATTGTTTGTTCTCTATCAATTCCTTTCACTTGCTAACTATGCCTATTAGTAGTTAGTGCCTTCAGTAGTTAGAATCTTTTATTTAGCTGGCAGTATTGGCGCTCGCTGTATTGCAGTAGTTCGCGTAACGAAGATTTTTGTGAGGTAAGTGATTCATGAAAGGTATAGGTTATTGTTAGTCAGGGCCATTCTTTTGTAGGGATTATTGAAGTCAGATTGCGTTGCGCTGAAAATATTGTGTGTCAGTTTAGTGATGATCACAATAAGTAAAGAGAGAAATGTCTGAGAACGTTCAGTTTTGCTCAGCTGTTTGAAAATCAAATAGCGTAAGGGGTTTATCAGCACAATCATTCATATATTTTTCTCAGGGGAGGTTTCAAAGTATGGATACCAAGTGAAATACTTTTGTCACGGATGGTTGTAAGGGTTTCACCACCCTGCTAGAGCAAATGTAATCTTGATGTATTGCGCACTTGCTAGAACGACATGGCGGTGCGGTTCTAGGCGCTTCAGTCTGGAACCGCGTGACCACTACAGTCGCAGGTTCGAATCCTGCCTCGGGAATGGATGTGTGTGATGTCCTTAGGTTAGTTAGGTTTAAGTAGTTCTAAGTTCTAGGGGACTGATGACCTCAGATGTTAAGTCCCATAGTGCTCAGAGCCATTTTGCTAGAACGACAGTTCACAGTCACTGCCTGAGACACAGAATATCTTGCCCCTGTTAGAAGAGAGCTGCAATAGAATCGCAGGTCAAGTCTCTGCGGCAGTTGGAGTCGCTCCCTGCCACAGTGTAGTTGTAGTCTGTCGCTGGTACAGCGCATTTACAGTTAGTAGTTGTGAAATTTACAGTGCAGAACAAATTGTAAAAATTTATTATATGGAACTGAATAATAATTGTGATCAACCGCAGAGCTAAATGATACCATGGAATGAGACTATGATGAACAAATGAATAATTGTTAATATAATAAAAAAATCAACAGTGTAATTAAGTCAACCATCTATTGTAAAGTAAATTTTATTATTTTTATTGGCATGTGCGTAGTTAAGTCACTTGTCTGAGATGTTAATATGAATTTGTTTCAATCCTTTCTTTTGTGATTCGTCAGCGCTAAATTACCCAGATTTGTAATATATTCAATTTTTCCGTGTAATGGATTGTAGATCTTTATCAATAACGTAAAAAATTTTCAGAATATCATTGTTTTTGCCAGTAAACTATAAAAGTATAATTTCCCCTTAAGTCATTGTCAGCGCGATCCAGTCATTTATCTAAATTAAAATATTCCAGAATTTTTGTCAGATCATAGTCGTGTGCTCTTTAGTAATCAGACGACCAGATGTGCAGCTGTGTCACTAAGTAAAGTCAGTTTTTCTAGTAATTCAGATCTCAGACAAATGTTATCCAGTATTAGCAGATAGGCCAGCACTGCACTAAGCTGTGCCGTTTACGAGCAGATATATAGACAGCGTTATCCGGCGACACCATCACGAGGTAAGAATTTTTCAGCTTATTTCTCACGGACAGATTCAGATTGATTTCACAGGGCCGTGGCGTAGCGCTGCTTACGTCGAAATTTATCAGTTTTTCATGAGTTAAGATTTATCAGTTTTCATACGTCAGAATTTAATTATCCAAATTTAATTATTTTATATTTTTTATTTATACGGGAAGGTTACATGGTTCTCCCAACGATCTCAGTAATTCTGAGAGAATGTCGTCCTGTCTAGCGGCCTTGTTTCCATTTAGGTGTTTCAGTGCTCAGTCAGATTGTTCCCGCAGTATCATATCTCCCGTCACTAACGATGCGGTCCTCGTTATAATGGCGAGGAACGAGAAAATCCTAGGTGAAATACCCTGAGATTTCAAGAATAACGTAATAACACCAGTTCCAAAGAAGGCAGGGGCTGACAGTCGCGAATATTACCGTATCATCGTTTAATAAGTCGTGTTTTCAAAATAATGACATGAATTATTTACAGAAGAATGGAAAATCTGGTACAAGCTGACTTCGGGCAGGATCAGTTTGGGTTTCAGAGAAATGTGGGAACGTGAGAGGCTACGGCTTAGCTTAGAGAAGATAGGCTGAAGAAAGGCAAACCTACGTTTACAGGATTTGTAGATGCTTCCAACAGTGCTGTCAGAGATACACTGTTTGAAACAAGCTAGCAGAGATAAAATACAGAGAGCGATAATTCATTTACAACTTGCACAGAGGTCATGAAAAGGAAGTAGTAGTTGAGGAGGAAGTGAGACAAGATTTAAGGTGTAGACTGAGCAGTGTGTGAATGAAATCCGAGAAATATGGAAAGTGAATTAAAGTTCAAGGAGAAGAAACAAAAACTTCGAAGTTTCCTGATGACATTGTAATTCTGTTAGCAACGGGAAAGGACTTGCCAGGCAGTTGAGCGGTACAGATAGCGTCTTGAAAAGAATTATAAGATGAACATCAACAACAGTAGAACAAGGGTAATGGAATGTAGTGGAATTAAATGGGGCTCTTCTGAGGGAATTAGATTAGAAAATGAGAAAGTAAAAGGAGTACATGAGTTTCGCTCTTTGGACAGCTATATTGATAACGACCGAAGTAGAGAGCATATAAAATTTGGACTGGCAGCAGCCACATAAGCAATTCTGAAAAATAGAAGTTTGTGAACATCAAATGCAAATTTAAGTGTTAGGAAGTTTTTTCTGAAAAGATTTGGAAATGAAGTGAAACATGGATTATAAGCTATTCAGACAAGATGAAAACAGAAGGTTTTGAAATGTGGTGCTAAAGATTAAATGGGTATATCGAATAGCTCATGAGGAGTTGCTGAATGTAACTGGTGAAAAAAATTGTATCACAGCGTCATTAAAAGAAGATATTATTTGATAGGACACTTTCTGAGGCGTCAAGGTGTCATCAGGCTGGTAGCTGAGGGACGTGTGTGTGTGTGTGGGGGGGGGGGGGTTTCAAATGGCTCTGAGCACTATGCGACTTAATTTCTGAGGTCATGAGTCCCCTAGAACTTAGAACTACTTAAACCTAACTAACCTAAGGACATCACACACATCCGTGCCCGAGGCAGGATTCGAACCTGCGACCGTAGCGGCCACTCGGTTCCAGATTGTAGCGCCTAGAACCACACGGCCACTCCGGCCGGCGGGGGGGGGGGGGGGGGGGGGGTAAAGAACTGTAGAGGGAGACCACGACTCGAATACAGTAAACAGGATGAAATGGGCGTAGTTTAAAGTAGTTTCGCGGACACGGAGAAAGTTCCACAAGACAGAGTAGCATGGAGAACTGAAACAAACCAGTCTTCCGACGGAACACCACGACAAAAACAGCAACGACGTTACTAGTTCTGCCCTTCCAAAATGAGAATTCTAACATCAGCTGACCTAAGACAGACTACTGCACGATCAGCCAAAAATTTAAACTTACCAGAAAAGTAATTGGATTTGGAACTATCTGACAGTCTTTGAGACACCTTAAAAAAGCGCGAAACATCAGTGATAGTATCTTCACAATCTGGTGTACCTACACAAGTTTTGTGTGGGAGTGAGTCTGAACTGATGTTGATGATATCAAAAATCCTCCTTAGTCTGTGCCATAGCGACTCTCAACTGCTATGGAAGTTTCTGGAAGCGTTTCTCGCTATTAGGTGAAGTCTCATTAATATTTGCTCCGATAATATTACTAAGTTTGTGTCCGCTCCGGTAGCTGAATAGTCAGCGTGACGGATTTTCAATCCTCTGGGCCCGGGTTCGATTCCCGGCTGGGTCGGGAAATTTTCTCCGCCCAGGGACTGGGTGTTGTGCTGTCCTCGTCATCATCCTATCATTCTCATCAACTGCAGGTCGCCGAAGTGGCGTCAAATTGAAAGACCAGCACCCGGCGAACGGCCTGACTGACGGGGAGCCCCAGCCATATGATTAAATAAATAAATAAACTAAGTTTGTGAAAAAAATGCTATTTCATACCCACTGATTGAGCTTAAGCTGTGCATAAGATACTGGAGTTACATTCGAGATGACGATGGGCCAAATCCACATCCGGTCTTCCAGAGATAGTTTTTCATCGTTTCCCTACACCGCTTAAGGCAAATGACAGAGCGCTATTTGCGAAGAGGACAAGGCCGATTTCCTTCCCCCATCCTTCCTCAAAACGAGCTTGTGATCTTTCTCTGATGACATCGTTATCGATGGGATACTAAACCCCAGTCTTGCTTTTTAATTATTTCAACAGCTAATTCGTCGTAAATATCCCCGTCACAGCGTGTGTGTCCGAGTTCATTCGAATAAAATACGTGAAAGTATGCAGTGTCCATTTCCTCGACTGGTAGCGAGGTAACAGCCCCATTATCGATGCAGTTGTTTGGTAATGGCAATGGAGAGTTTGGACAGACGTTATTGGTCGCTTTTTCTTTCTGAAGTGTCGCAAGCGGTAGCGCCCTAGCCACACAGCAACACGAACCGCCCGCGGCCAAGAGTTACCGGCTGCTGCGCCTAACGGGTTCTTTTATAATAAGATGCTATCTGCTCCGCCCCCGGCGGCCGGTTTTCGGAAACAGCTCGCAAGCCCGCCGGCTACTGCAACGCAGTATCATTGAACTTGAAGGTTGAAGCCTTTCTTTTTCCTTGTCACAGTTCCCACATATCCTTCGAGAAAGCGTGGACGGAAACGTACCGTGCCCGGATTTTCTCACCTTATTTCAGGACTGTTCACCCGCTCTATGGCGAAAATATGGTTTCCAAATCTCGAACAGAATTCCTACGAGGCTTCGTCAAGTATAGTGCGTTTGAAATCGTCAGAAAAATGGGTACACGCTATTGGAAACGATGGACCACAAGAACCAAAATGACACAATAGTAACAGAACATCATGAGAAAAGTTCTCGGATTAAAAATGGTGTAATGCAGGGGGCAGTCTTTTTCATCAGCTGCTCAACCTGTATATCGAAGATGCAATGAAAGAAAAAAACTGAACAGTTCAGTAGTGGGGCAAAAATCAGAGACAACTGATATCAATGATAACGTTCGTCGATGATAGTAGTAGTAGTAGCTTTTTCATCCGTAGATCTCTTTTTACAAGGATATAGGACATGTCAAGTTATTTACAAATTTAGATCAATTTAAAATAAGCTAATTCGTGTACACATATATTTACAGACTTCTAGTTAGAGACAATCATTAGATTCACTCCTGGTATAGAACACTTTTATTACAAATAACTTATTAAATAATGTAATGCCACATTGTCCACTCATATCTCACAATCAGTCACTGCACACACTATCCACACGTTGTTCCATAACACTTCACTCACTACACACACACACACACACACACACACACACACACACACACACACACTGGTGATCTCTGGGCCATTTTCTGCATCGCAACTTCCCATTTGCTATCCTGAAAAACTGAGTCAGCATCCCTCCATAATGAGTGAGATGTTGAGCTCAGAAAGAGGAAGAGGTGTTAGTATTGTACTATGCATAACTTAGGGGTAAGTATTTCTAGAAAGGAAAAAAGAATGAAAAAAACATAAAAGTGAAGGTGTTATGTGGAATGTTGGATATTTTATTATTATTATTATTATTATTATTTATTTCTACAACATTTTTTATCAAACCCCTACTCTGTTTTAGCTAAATAATCCTTAAATGTATGAAATGCATTGCATAACAGGTACGTTTTAGCAGCCTTTTTAAATAAGTGTATTTTTGAAATTTCTTTAATCTCTTTTGGTAATTTATTGTATAGTTTTATTCCTTGGTAGAAAATGCTGTTTTGAGAGATATGTTTATTTTTTCTTGGTAAATGTATGTTGAATCTATCTCTTGTTGCATGGTCATGGACAGAGCTGTTTGTGCAGTAATTACCAATGTTATTTTTGATATGTACAACTGACTGGTAAATGTATTCACATGGAGCAGTTAAAATCCCGTGTTCTGAACAGATCTTTACAATGAGCTCGACTAGTATTTTTTGTCATTATTCTCATGGTTGTTTTCTGGAGTTTGAAAACTGTGTTCGTATTTTGTGCCTTTGTTCCCCAAAAAAGAATGCCATAGCTAAGAATTGAGTGTACGTATGAATAATATTAGCTAAAAGACACTGCACGTCACACCCTGATGATGGGATTCTAAGGGCATAACATGCTGATGACATTCTGTTTGCAGGTACCTTTGTATGTTCACACCACTTCAGCTGAGAATAAATATTCATTGCTAGAAATTTTGCATTTGTTACACAGTTTATAGAGGTGTCACCTACATTTAATTTAACATTGCAATTTTTCCTCTTCAAACTGAAATTCATGGCATTAGTTTTCTTTACGTTCAATGTCACTTTATTGCTTATTGACCAATCATAAACTTCCTTGAGAGTTTCATGTGCTTTCTCGGCAAGGAGTTCTCTTGTTTTCTCAGTGACTATAGTCTTGCTGTCATCAGCAAAGAGAATTTTTTCACCATGAGTAGCACTACTGGGAAAGTCATTGATGTATATCAGGAATAGTATTGGTCCTAATATGCTACCTTGCGGACCCCCTATATTAATGTATTTTGGTTCTGATAAGTGTTTTACTAGATGTTTAGATCTATTTGAAGTGTGTGTTATCTCTGCTCTTTGTACCTTATCTGTTAAGTATGATCGAAACCAGTCATTAGCTACCCATCTTATTCCTAATGCTCCTAATTTATTTAATAGAATATTGTGGTCGACTGCATCAAACACCTTAGAAAGATCTAAAAATATGCCTGTGACACACTCATCTTTATCAAGCGCATCAAGTACAACTTTTGTGAATTCTACTACGGCTGACTGCGTATTTTTGCCACTTTGGAAACCAAACTGTGATTCTCTTAAAAGATTGTATTTATTCCGGTAATTCATTAATCTGTCTTTCATAATTGCTTCTATTATTTTTGAGAATGCTGACAGCAGGGAAATGGGCCGGTTATTTTCTATGACTTCTGCATTACCTTTCTTAAACAAAGGTACAAGTCTCGCTTATTTTAACTGCTCTGGAAATGTCCCTGATGTGAAGGATTATATCTTCTGCCCCCCCTCTCTCTCTTTGGTCTAACCCTGCGCAAGAGTGTAGTGATCACGTAGTAAGCCCCCCTCACTTGGCTCTTGGTTGTGGTGATTTGCTTGTTGCAAGCCCAGCCCGGTCAGGCCTTTAATCTGATCTATTCAACGCAATGCAACATCGGCCGTCGACTTTTCTTCCCATTGCCCTTTTGCTTTCTGACTGTTTGGCCGAAATATTTCAACTGATTTTCGTTGACAAGAGACGACCGTCTTGTACTGATGCCGAGCTGCCTCAGACTCGATTCTTTAGTTCGACGTGCTGTGCGTGGCATTCGAAGTGTCTTCTACAGCGCCACTTTTCCAAATCATCAATACTGCGATGATCCACTTTCTTCATCGTCCAGTTTTCTACTACAATAGTCACCATAGGGCAGGTTATAGTTCGGATGAGAGTGAGCTTAGTCTTGGCAGTTATGCAAGTGTTCATCCAGATGCGAGGAAGTTTTGCCTTAGAATTTCTCGCGATTGAAATACTCGTACGGATTTGAGGCTCGCCATCTCCAATATATGTGATAACAGAACCTAAATAGTCGAAGCGACTGACTACCCCGTAGCCAGCAATTCTTGTGATGTCAAGTTTGTTGCCATTAGGAGGCGTTACAAGGATCACTTTGGTCTTTATATTGTTGATTGCAAGACCATATTCTCAGCTTCGTTCGGCCAGTGTTCGCATGATGATTTCCAGTTGGCATTCGTCTGTTGCAATTATCAGTCTGCATCTACAGAGAACACAGTGCAATTTGTTTAATAATTTTTGAAATCATGTTACTAACAGCAACGGTCTGCACCTTATTCTAATGAAAATAATCAGTTATGATCTCGAATGATGTTTCATTTTATTACTGGAGACAGGTTTCGGTCTCAGTAGACCCTCTTCAGAGTAAATGATGACACCACTGGTGACCCGAAAAGATAATTCGCAGAGTTTTGGTATACTTGTTTACTGGGAGCCAGCAGTCGTCAGTTGCTCAGCTGGTGCCTTCTAGCATATACCATAGCTCTGCTCATCGTCTATGTGGGTCACCAAAATTATCACCGTCTGGAATGAAGATGGCCAACTAAAATTGAAGCAGATCACCAGTAATGAAATAAAACACCATTTGCGATCACCACTGATTATTTTCATTAACACTTTGTTTACACTGTGACGTCAAGTGAGCAGGTTACTGTTCTACCTGCTATTTCACAAGCCACACCCTATTATCGATGACGTCATCATGTTCACGTGACAATCTACGCCCTCGTCATATATGATATCATTCACATTCTAAGATGCCACACTTCACTTCTTGGAACGGCGGGGGCCATTAAAAAGAAACAGTCAGTCGCTATGTAGCATTTTAGTGCCCATATAAATGAAACAGCCTATCACAATGTAGCTCCAGAACACCCATCTAGGCTATGCTCGGAAGTATCCGAACGTATGAAGACGGCACTAGGACCCTGTTACATCTGCACGCACAGTTAATTAGGAGCAACATCAAATACGGCTGCATGCAGTATGGCTCCGCTTCCATGTCTGGATTGAAGATCCTAGGCCGTACACATGAATAAACCCAAACCTCTACGACTAAAATTATATAGTATGGTAAGATCTTGGAACATCCGACAGCAAAATGTTAACATCAGTTTCGAAGAGGACATCTGATGTCAAGCAAATGATATCGCTTCAAAATTTATGGCCATACAAGTAAAGCGGCCGTACCCCGAGTGAACTGTAAGCCTATACACTACGAAAACTGTATCGTAACTGCCATGACTGGTACAAATTGTACCCAAATGGTTCCAATATGCACTCTCTGCAGGAGCCACATTTTTTGATGATCAAACAGGGTGTGGACAATTTCCTGCTGCCTGAATGCCCCGACATGTTAGAATTGGGGCCAACGAACGTGCAGACCAACTGATGAAGAAGGTGCTACATCTATTTCCCACCGACATACTCCTACCATACTGTGATTTTAGTAGTAGGCTTGCGAACCAAGTAGAAACGGAATAGATAAAGCTAGTGGATTTGTACCGTAAAATCGAAGATACATTGTAATGGGCGATTCAACAACCCACGCCACCTTCGGTTTCTTAACTCAGCGCTCACAAAGAGATAATTTGCCCCTGTTAGCAGACTAAGAGCGGGTCACGTGAATATTGATAAAACGAGACAGTTGCTAAAATTAATTACCTCTCCAATCGCGAATTCTGCCACACTGACGAGGACAATGTACATATACTACATAATGTGATAAATATGTACAGTCATCCAGCGACAGTTCCATTGTACAGTATTTTAAACCTTAGAGACTATTTTCCTTATACAGTTGCTCTTATAGGCCCGTCGCCAAGTGTATTTGCCATTTCATCCGTCTTGGGAAAAAAAAGGAACTTTAAAATTGAGCGCCTTTTCTTATTGTCCTTACGTAAATATTTATAACTGGATTTTACAAAATTTCGTCATTTTTATTGTAATGGTGCAGTCATACTAATGTACCTTGTTGACGTACGCCCCTGGTAGCTGAGTGGTCAGCGCGACGGACTGTCATACCTAACGGCCCGGGTTCGATTCCCGGCTGGGTCGGAGAGTTTCTCCGTTCAGGGACTGGGTGTTGTGTTGTCCTTATCATCATCATTTCATCCCCATCGACACGCAAGTCGCCGAAGTGGCGTCTACTCGAAAGACTTGCACCAGGCGAACGGTCTACCCGACGGGAGGCCCTAGCCAAACGTCATTTACCTTGTTGACTATCTATATCATTCAATAATGTTTCCATATAGTAATGAAGTCGAACCAATATTCTGTTTGCTTCTTTATGTGAATAACTGAATCTGTTGGGTTCTATCTAAAACCAAACAAAATAAAACAAAAAAAGTTGTCCTATTTAAATGTACAAAGTTGATTTAGTT
Source organism: Schistocerca piceifrons (assembly GCF_021461385.2). Taxonomy (NCBI): domain Eukaryota; kingdom Metazoa; phylum Arthropoda; class Insecta; order Orthoptera; family Acrididae; genus Schistocerca; species Schistocerca piceifrons. The sequence goes on from NC_060145.1 coordinate 387,599,767, forward strand.
TCCTCCACTTTCCAACGGGTTATATGCAATGTGAGGTTCGACATTCGAGTAGTTTCGTGCAATAGAGACTTGCACTACTGTACGGCCACCAGCAAAGTGCATCGCAATCTGTACACGAACAACTGCGATAATACGGTTGCGTGTGGCTAGCAGACATGAGTGGCGGCAGCTGTAGCAGTGTAGACGACCTTGAGGCCAAGCCAGTGACTCAGGAAGACCGCTGGCTGAGGGAAGCAGAGTGGGGGCCTCCACTTTCACCGCCGGCCGGTTGTCTTCAGGATGAAGAGCCGGCGGCTCGGGCACTCTCAGTCCAGACTCAGAGCTGCGACCGTCCACCTCGACATCTACAGACTCGAGACCTCGCCGACCACCATGGCAGCTTATGGATGCGCGTGAGTTGAGGATGGATTACTAGCACATGCGTCTTTCCCCACAACACGATACCTGTGTCCAGGAGAATTCCGAGTGTCTTGTCGACATTACAGTCCCAAAGGACGGCTTATGTCAAGAGTTACTGATGGGACCGCGAGGCATTTGGACAACAATAGGAAAATGGGCATTTTACTAGTTCATGCAACGACAGACCTTCAGATAGTGACCAATGCGAAAGCGGCAGGATTAGGCTGATTATGTCTTTTTGTCCTTTGTTTACTTTGTCATATGGGGTTTAGTTGTCAGTGGATCGGTGTCCACTAGTCTGCTGCAAAAGATCTTTCAGTTGAGCTCTTCGTCTCTCTCTGCACTCGTATACTTCAGTCATTGCGCAAAATATAGGGTGACCAGAAATAGTCTGAAAAGCTTGTAAGGGTGTTCCGCGGCAGGTTGTATTTGGTAAGGTCTTATGGGGCCAAACTGCTGAGGTGCTCAGTCACTAAGCTTACACACTACTTAATCTAACTTACTCTAAGGACGACACACGCATTCATGCCGGAGGGGGGATTCGAACCTCCGACGGGGAAGCCGCGCGGCGGCAGGATGTGTTGAGAATTAATTGTTACGAAAAAAAATCGATGCGCTGCGTCGTTTCCGAGTTTATTACTATTTTAGTTAAGCAATCAGGCAGTTGCTTGCGCAAATTCATGCGGCCCCTCAAGATACAGTTAGTGTCAGTTCTTCTCATAGTATTGTAGATGATAGTGCACGAGGCTGCTCAGCATTTGGCTGTCCAATTTCTGTATGGCTCTCTGGTTCGATTTTGGGAAACCAAACAAGTAACACGTCCCATGCCCAATTATTGTATCGCTCTCTTGTTCGGTTTTAGGAAACTAAACGAAGAACACGTTTGGTGACACCACCGTCTGTGGCGGGCCGCCTGAATTTTCGGGAGCAACAGCCTGATGGCTAACTTCTATGTTAATGAACTCGGAAATGGCGGAACGTATCGAATTTTTTTCTTAAGTTATCCCTGCAAAATCCTTACAAACTTACAGACTGTTTCTCACCACCCTGTATATGGTTATGGTCATTCACATCTGCATATTATACAAACAACTGTTGTTCATACGTTCCCAAACATGTTTTAGAATGTTTGTGCTGTCACTTGTATTCAGTTCTGTAAAATGCAGACATTTTTTGAGAATTAATTATTCTAACGAAATTAAGCCTTTTGCAGTTTATGTTTGTTGTGATTACCACCTTCTATTCTACATTGTTAGGTTTTGTAGAACCCTCTTTACATTATTTTACACACGTATCTTGTCCTTAGCAACTAAATGATGTTATTGTGAGTCTGGCTGGCAAATTTTTGAGGAATTCCACTCGTGAGTCATCTCAAGTTATCGCAAAATACAGTAGCGAAAAAAGAGAAATTACTTTTATAGATGTAGTAGTTTGATTACTTTCAAGCCAAACTCACAATAACATCATTTAGTTGCAGAGACAAGCTACTGGTATACAACACTGTAAAGAGGGTCACATAGAACCCAACAATATAGAAAATAAGGTAACAATCACGACAGAGATAAACTGCTTTAAGGCCTAATTTCTTTAGAATAATTTCTGTTTAAACATGTTTGCATTTTACAGAATTGGATACAAATACCCACTGATGATAGATCAAAGGTGCTGGAACATGTTTGGACGTTTATAAACAACTGTTGTCTGCAGACCTGAATTCCCAAAATTTAATCCGCAAACACAGCTGCTGCTAGAGCTTCAGTATCAAACGAAGACTAATACGTATGGTGTTTCTACATTCATATTATTAACTGCTTAGTGTGTATAGAGGATGCCGGGCTCAGAAACATGTAAACCAATAATGGTATACTGGGTATGTTGGGTAAAGAATTTGTAACCAACTAATATGGTAAGAACTTAAGAGTTCTAATCGCTGTTTTATTAACAATGGATCGGTAAGTTGATCACCACTGGAAAACCAACACCGAGTGTGTAATCTAAAGGTACATGTAAGGTAAAGGATTGCATATTCGCGATAGATTTACATTTACAACTTTTTTTCGCTCTCTAGCATGGAAGCATTTCATCCTGTTGTATACATCATATTAACAGGACCAACTACAAATATCAATTTTTATATGACAAGCACAAGTCGAATTTTAAATGATGATTAAGTACCGCAAACATTAGTGGGTCATTTCATGATGTGGGTAGGTAATTTCATGATAGGTGTAAGGTAATTTTGTGATTGTTTTGCGCGGGGGGTAGCCGCGCGGTCTTTGGCGACTTGTCACGGTTCGCGTGGCTCCCCCCCTCCCCCACCCCCTTGGAGGTTTGAGTCCTTCCTTGGGCATGGGTGTGTGTATTTCCCTTAGCGTAAGTTAGTTTAAGTTGGATTAAAGTAGTGTGTAAGCTTAGGGACCGATGACCTCAGCAGTTTGGTCCCACAGGACTTATCACAAATCTCCAAATCTCTGTGATAGTTGTAAGATTATGAGTAGAGTGCGGCTGAGTCAACAATATCTGCAAACAACGATGTTCCACAAGACTGCAGCCCAAAGTGGTCCATTGCCCCTCCAACAGGTGTGGCCGCAAGGAGTTAACAAAAAATGTCACGAAATTACCTTTACCATGAAGATACCTTCCTTTGCCCTACTATATGATCGGTGATAAAAATTGACGCAGACACGCTAGTCAACACTTCTCTGATATTTTCTATATTTTGTGTTTTCTTTTAGTATATTCTCATCTGAAATACGAAGAAAGTATTTTGAGATAGGTAACTTCGTGATATGCTGAAACGAAAAAATATTTACATCAACGAACGTGAAGCCAATCAATTTTGCTAAGTACACTGTTTTCATAAAGTTAAAAGAATCCGAGCTATAGCGCATAACTGTGGGCTGCGTGTAATCTTTATCTTTACAAACTATAAGCTAAGAATTTCCTTCCAAAACTTAAGCACCAACCTTTGTCACGAAAACAACAAAATTAAGCGCGATCCATAGTGAATTAGCAACATTCTTGGCTAAGAAAATGATACGCTGTTTTTACTCTTACCTTGACTGATTGTCTCAAATATTTATAAATAGAGCACATGTTTTTACAGTTATTAAATCTTACAGCGAACGACACGTCAGCTAGGTCAACAATATCTCGTGCTGCCAGTATTGATGTCCCAAGTAGCTACAAGCCGTGGTCGTACGCTAACCTGCAACGGGCGTAGTCGCACGTTACAGTGGCTTAAAAAAATCACGAAATTATCAGTGTCACGGAAACACTTTCCTTTATCTTGCGCTCCACTGTCCACTGTTCAGTGCATGCCAGACGATAGTTCCTACCGAAATTAGCTATTTTATGCCCCATTTCACTCGTGGCTGGAGTGACGGAAAAACGATTCTCTATGCTTCTCTGTACGCTCTCTAGTATCTCTTATTTAATTGTTACGGTTTCCAAGCATGAAACACGATGGAGGCAGCAGAACTGTCGCAACGTTTTTCATCGAATAAGAGTTCTCTGAATCTGCAACGGAGTTTCGCAGTAGCGACTCCATCTTCCTTGCACATATTCTCAATTACTTCCTCTGGGCATCTATGTTGCATTTTCTTATCGAATGTACTCAGCCCACAGATCCCTAGTAACGCTTTTCTAAATTCGAAGTCTGGTGACACGCACACTTGACAACGGCTGCGAAGGCTGCAGCAGTGTCTAGGGTGAGCCGGCCGGTGTGGCCGTGCGGTTCTAGGCGCTTCAGTCTGGAACCGCGTGACCGCTACGGTCGCAGGTTCGAATCCTGCCTCGGGCATGGATGTGTGTGATGTCCTTAGGTTAGTTAGGTTTAATTAGTTCTAAGTTCTAGGCGACTGATGACCTCTGAAGTTAAGTCGCATAGTGCTCAGAGCCATTTTAGTGTCTAGGGTAAGTGCGGTGTTTCCTTTGTCAGTGAGTTTCACTTACTTAGCCAGCACGCTTCCGACAAACCTATATCTTCCGTGCACCTTCCACACGTGTTCGATTTCAGTCACTTGTTATTATTGTCCCCAAATATTTAAACGCTATGACTGGTTTCAAGAGTTTAACAATAATCTTGAAGTCAGATACTACCGAAAATGGAGTGAATGGAAGTAGCTTTCAGTTTTAAAAGAAAAAATTGGCCAGACACTAAGGAATCGCGCACTGAAGGTTCCTTACAAAATTATGTATATTCAAAGTTTATCCATTCTGGGAATCGAGAATATTGTCGATTTTTGCCCCTTATACACGTTGATACTAGCAAGATAGTGGTCCCAGGGATTCCAAAACTTTTGAGACTGTTTTACTTTCAAGTTTGAAGTCGGATAAGAGATGACAAAAGAAATATTTTTTTCGTGCGATATAATTTCAAATGATTGATTTAGGATTTTTCCCTTTACCTGTACTGTGGAACCTTTCTTCTTGCCAAATGTTATGATTCTAAGTCAACAGGAATCACACTACAGCTTTTGATTAGTTGGTTTCCGAGTATCAAAATACGTGACTTAAATCGCCGTATGTTTTGATTTCAGTGACTTAGAAGCTTAAAATTTTCACGCTGCCAAGGGAGCACAGAAGTTAGTACGTGACGCAAATCAGAATTTGATACGCAAAACTTTTTCAGATAAAAACAGACAGACAAACAGACAGAGGAATAAAAAAATGACAAAATGTAATTTTTCAGGTTATATAATTACAAATTAAAAGATTTTCGGATTTTTTCCTTTACTTGTACTGCGAAACATATATTCTTGCCAAATTTGACGATTTAGGTCAACAGGGAGCAGCCTGTAGCTTTTGATGAGTTAGTTTTCTAGTTTCAAAATACGTGACATAAGTGGCCACATCTTTCGATTGAACTGACTTAGTAACTTAACATTTTTACATCGCTAAGGGACCATAGACCATAATATGTGACACATATTTAAACTTGGTATGTATGCTTATTCCTGAGGAAAAAACAGACAGTCGGACACACACACACACACACACACACACACACACACACACACACACACACAGAAAGAGAGAGAGAGAGAGAGAAAGAAAGAAAGAAAGAGAGACAGACAGACAACAAAGCGTTTCTGTAAGTGCTCCATTTTTACAGATTGAGGCACTAAACCCTTGAAATTGATAATTTTAAAAATAAATATGAATATTACGTCTTGTGCTTAACTGCAAACTGATGATTAGATTTCAGACCCAGCTCACTCCTTTGTAAAATCAATAACCTTTAGCTTAAAGTAGATTTGAAGACTTGGGAGTTCATCATTCAGTTCCTTCAGTTCCTCTGGAAGCCTGTTAAAAATGAAACCTTCTGCACAGTGCACACCTTTCTGTACAATGATTAAAAAACTGTTAAGCATTTGCATATCGTTTTTTCGTCCACTGTTCACTGAATGTGTTGTAGGTTTTTCTGAATGAGTCAGCATTGTCAACAACAGAACCCCTGCTGGAATGTATGTACAGGGATGGAAGAGCTTCAATTACGAGACAAGTAAACAACAGCCAACGCGAATTTCGCGAACTGACATCGCCGATCTACCTGACCCCTCTTTCTGGGATAAGAATATTTTTTGTGAGTGCACAGAGCTGCCCCAAAATATGACACCAAAGGAGATAATAGAGCGAAAGAAGACAGTCAAAACAAACCTTTACGTTTGAGTGTCATAGACAGTGGAGGTTATTCTCGTAATGAAGATTTCAGCATTCAGTTGTTTCTTGCACAAGATGTTGAACGTGATGAAGTACAAGCGCGGCGACAGCGCGACGTTTTGCCAAGGACAGTAAACGGAACTTATGTCACCCCCATTGTTCAAGTCTTTCGCGGACAACATGTTCCACTCCTTTGCTGTACATACCTGTGCCTCGCATGATCGCCTTGTGGCTAGCCGGATAAACATGTCCATGAGCCCCTCCCCCCCTCCCCCTCCCTTGGGAGACTTTTAATTCGTATCAATCCCCCTCTCCTCTACCAGCTTCTCGCAGCGAACAACCACAGCTTTTCTCACTTCATTAGTGACCCCACCGCCTATTCTTCAAAGAATCGAACTCCCATGCTTAAGACAGCATCAGCATCTACATCTACATACATACTCCGCAATCCACCATACGGTGCGTGGCGGAGGGTACCTCGTACCACAACTAGCATCTTCTCTCCCTTTTCCACTCCCAAACAGAAGGAGGGAAAAATGACTGCCAACATGCCTCTCTATGAGCCCGAATCTCTCTTATCTTATCTTTGTGGTGTTTCCGCGCAATATAAGTTGGTGGCAGTAAAATTGTACTGCAGTCAGCCTCAAATGCTGGTTCTCTAAATTTCCTCAGTAGCGATTCACGAAAAGAACGCCTCCTTTCCTCCAGAGACTCCCACCCGAGCTCCTGAAGCATTTGCGAAACACTCGCATGAAGATCAAACCTACCAGTAACAAATCTAGCAGCCCGTCTCTGAATTGCTTCTATGTCCTCCGTCAATCCGACCTGATAGGGATCCCAAACGCTCGAGCAGTACTCAAGAATAGGTCGTATTAGTGTTTTATAAGCGGTCTCCTTTACAGATGAACCACATCTTCCCAAAATTCTACCAATGAACCGAAGACGACTATCTGCCTTCGCCACAACTGCCATTACATGCTAGTCCCACTTCATATCGCTCTGCAATGTTACTCCCAAATATTTAATCCACGTGAAAGTGTCAAGCGCTACACTACTAATGGAGAATTCAAACATTGCAGGATTCTTTTTCCTTTTCATCTGCATTACTTTACATTTATCGATATTAAGAGTTAGCTGCCATTCTTTACACCAATCACAAATCCTGTCCAAGTCATCTTGTATCCTCCTACAGCCATTCAACGACGACACCTTCCCGTACACCACACCATCATCAGCTAACAGCCGCATATTGCTATCCACTCTATCCAAAAGATCATTTATGTAGATAGAAAATAACAGCAGACCTACCACACTTCCCTGGGGCACTCCAGATGATACCCTTACCTCCGATGAACACTCACCATCGAGGACAACGTACTGGGTTCTATTACTTAAGAAGTCTTCGAGCCACTCACATACTTGGGAACCAATCCCATATGCTCGTACCTTAGTTAGGAGTCTGCACCGAGTCAAACGCTTTCCGGAAGTCAAGGAATATGGCATCCGTCTGATACCCTTCATCCATGGTTCGCAAGATATCATGTGAAAAAAGGGCGAGTTGCGTTTCGTAGGAGCGATGCTTTCTAAAGCCATGCTGATGCATGGACAGCAACTTCTGTGTCTCAAGTAAATTCATTATATTCGAACTGAGAATATGTTCGAGAATCCTGTAACAAACTGGTGTCATGGGCTAGCGACATGCACATATACAGTAGTAACGCGTACGCATATACAAAAGGGCAGTGCACTGGATGAGCTGTCATTTATACTACGGTGATTCATGTTAAAAGGTTTCCGACGTCATTATGCCAGCACAACGGCACCAACAGACTTCGAACGCAGAATGCTTTTTGGAGCTAGACACGTGGGAAATTCGGTTTCGGAAATATTTAGGAAATTCAATATTCTGAGATCCGCAGTGCCAAGAGTGTGTCGAGAACACCAAATTTCAGGCATTACGTTTCACCACGGACAGTGCAGTGGCAGACGGCCTTCACTTAACGGCCGAGAGCAGTGGCGATTGAATAGAGTTGTCAGTGCTGGCAGACAAGCAACACTGCCAGAAAAAACTGCAGAAATCAATGTGGGACGTACGGCGAACGTATCCGTTAGGACAGCGCGGCGAAATTTGGCGTTAATGGGCTGCAGCAGCAGCGCCTTTGCTAACAGCACGACATCGCCTAGAGCGCCTCCCCTGGGCGCGAGATCGGTTGGCCCCTAGACGACTGCAAAGCCGTGACCTGGTCAAATGGGTCCCAATTTCAGTTGGTACGAGCTCTTGGTAGGGTACGAGTGCGGCGCAGACTCCACAAAGCAAACCGTGCAAGCTGATGATGTTTCCTTAAGGACGTGGGCTGTGTTTCCATGGAACGGACTGGGTCTCTTGGTCCAACTGAACCGACTTTGGCTGGAAACCGTTTGTAGCCATTCATGGCCATAATGTTCCCAAATGACGATGGGAGTTTCATGGATGACAATGCGACATGTCACTGGGCAACAGTTGTTCGCCATTGGTTTGACGAACATTGTGTACAATTCGAGGGAATGATTTGGCCACCCAGGTCACCCGACATGAGATCACAGAACACTTATGGGACATAATTGAGAGGTTACTTCGTGCACAAAATCCTGCACCGGCAACACTTTCGCAATTATCGACGGCTATAGAAGCAGGAAGGCTCAATATTTCTGCAGGGCACATCGGACGACTTGCCGAGTCCATGCCACGTCGAGTAACTGCATTACGCCGGGTAAAAGGAGTTCAACATGATATTAGGAGGTATCCCATGACTTTTGTCGCCTCACTGTACTTTACAAATGACTTACAGCATTGAATATTTGACGTGAAGTTCGTAAAGCCTTGATGATTGAAGACGCAAACTCATAATTATCGTGGTTTTATTAGTTTCGGGTTATTCACCTGTTCACTATGTGTCCTACAGTGATTTAAATTGTAGGTTCCTTCAGTCATACATACGAAAACTGTCTGCAAAGTAGGTTGCAAATACAGTTAGTAGTAAAGAATAATAAATTAAAACGTCATGCTTGATAGTGAAGTTTTACCTCGTGAACGACGAGCATTTGGTAACTGATAAACTGTTTCTCTTTTATTATTTTGTGGGGCTGTAAGCGAGAAAATGTTTAGAAAAGATTTCAAATTTTAAGTTCGTTGGATGTTTGAAAGACTCTGATCCTCAAATACTAGATGAACATACCGTCCTCTTCCTCTTCTACTTCTTCTTCTTCTTTTCTCCATCCTTTGCCCCGCATCTGTGCAGGCTCGGCATGTTATGAAACGATTTGACATGATTAATTTTAAGGAGTGTCCGGTTACCCTTCCTGTTGCCAACCCCTTACCCCCCGGGACGGAATGTATCCCAGCTACCTGCGTTTAGTGTAATGGAATGTAGTCGAATCAAGTCGGGTGATGCTGAGGGATTTAGGTTAGGAAATAAGGCACTTAAAGTAGTAGATGAGTTTTGCTATTTTGGGAGGAAAATAACTGATGATGGTCGGAGAGGATATAAAATGTAGACTGGCAATGCGAGAGAAAGCGTGTCTGAAGAAAAATTTGTTCCCATCGAGTATAGATTTAAGTGTCAGGAAGTCGTTTCTAAAAGTATTTGTATGGAGTGTAGCCATGTATGGTAGTGAAACGTGGACGTTAAATAGTTTGGACAAGAAGAGAATAGGAGCTTTCGAAATGTCGTGCTACTGAAGAATGCTGAAGATTAGTTGGGGAGATCACATAACTAATGAAGAGGTATTGAATAGAATTACGCAGAAGAGAAATTTGTCGCACAACTTGACTTGAAGAAGGGATCGGTTGGTAGGACATGTTCTGAGGCATCAAGGGATCATCAATTTTGTATGGGATGACAGTGTGGAGGGTAAAAATCGTAGAGGCAGACCAAGAGAAAAATACACTAAGCAGATTCAGAAGAATGTAGATTGCAGTAGATTCTGGGAGATGAAGAAGCTTGCACAGGATAGGGTAGCATGGAGAGCTGCATGAAACCAGTCTCTGGACTGAAGAGCACAACAACAATAACAACTGTACATTACCCACCATTGTAATTATTGGTAGTTTCGAATTATGCTTTTGATACAGCAGATGTTAGAAACATCTCCTGTGAACTCCGTGACCTGTGCGTAGATGTCTGGTTCCTCATACCACCGGAGACCTACCAACAACTTGTCGAATCCATGCTACGCAGGATCACTGCTGCACTGTTTACCAAAAGGGTGCCAACACGCTTTTAAGCAGGTGATCGTAATGACCTGGCGCATCCTAGTCCGGTCCCTACTGTGTGATGAAATCCAACGGCGCCTGAACGGTAATAATCTGCGGAGCATGCAGATGCGCCAGGAGTAGCAACCTACAGCAAATTATATATCGAAGGCACAGAGCAGTCGATTAGTCTGTAGGTAGACGGCGCCCTATCTGTCTGTCGTTCAGATTAGTGAGGGGATGAATCAATTTACTGCGCATTCAAACAACATCGAGTTCGAATCATAAATGAACAAAGGAAATGTGCAGCGGCCGAGCTGCCATCCAGCCACCCAGACTTAGGTTCCCCATGGTTTACCTAAATTATTTAAAGCTTATGCCACAATTGTTCCTCAGACAAGAACTCTGGCTATTTCATGTTTCAGTCTTGTCCAATCTGATGTCTGTACTCCGTCTTTAACGACATCGATGTCAACAGAAGGCACAATTCCGGTTTCCTCTGTCCTTTACTCTGAGCGCCGATGAACTGTAGGAATCGAGAACACAACATGCTCAAGGCTTCAGTTAAGAAAGTTACGTTTTCTGTTTCGAAACACCAAAAAACGAACAATATTATGTGGTATACTAGTTCGCTGTACTGTTGACGCACATTGCGCAAACGAGATAACAGAGGTAAAGTCGAGATCTGTGTTTTCTGGCTGGCACGTGTAAACAATGGCCATCTCACGGCCATTTTCAATTCACACCCGCAATAGACCGAGGTGGTGCAGTAATAAGCCTTTTTTGCAATATATTCCATCATATGCTTTTTTTGTGGAGGTCGTTTACAGGTACGTCTCTCCCTTTACGTAACTGCTGGAACCGGCTGGAGCTGCAACTGAATGAATGTAAAAAATTATTTCTAGGATATTTTTTTCATACCATTAATTTTCTTACTGATTTCTAAATCACTCCAGGCAAATGCCGGGATGGTTCCTCTGAAAGGGCACGGCCGACTTCCTTCCGCATCCTTCCCTAATCCGATGAGGCCGATGACCACGCTGTCTGGTCTCCTTCCCCAAACCAACCAACCAACCTTACTGATTTGTTACCTGACTCTCTTTCCCTGTATGCTTTGTCTCTGCCTAGTCAATGTACCCACCATTGTTCATAATTTATTGCGTCCGCAGCCCGTGGTCGTGCGGTAGTGTTCTCGCTTCCCACCCCCGGGTTCCCGGGTTCGATTCCCGGCGGCGTCAGGGATTTTCTCTGTCTCGTGATGACTGGGTGTTGTGTGATGTCCTTAGGTTAGTTAGGTTTAAGTAGTTCTAAGTTCTAGGGGACTGATGACCATAGATGTTAAGTCCCATAGTGCTCAGAGCCATTTGAGTCATAATTTATTGTGCATTTTCTGCTCCTTCCAGGGCTCTTGTTATCAAGTCCTGGATACAGCAGGAGCTTTTTAGTAACTTTTCCTTTCTTAGGTATTGTCCAGAAACCCTTTTCTGTCGCCTTTTCGTTACAGTACCTCTACATTTCGTACCGTACTTGCCTATTAAATTTTTAACATCTATCTGCAGCTCCATATTACAAATGTTTCCAGTTTCTTCTCACTTATTCATTTCCATACAATGCCTTATTCTCTTTTCTAATTTTTTGTTTGTTTCCATGTCTAAACTTGATACAGTAATTTGTTCAGAAAAAGTTTTCCACTGCATAAATTTCCTAAAAATATCATTCTTGCCTCTGCTATCCAATACAAAGTTGCATCCTAGGTAGGAGAACTTTTTCTTCTTCTGCTGTTTATCTTGCAATTTTTTAGTTAAGCAATTATTTTTTCTCCTTTGTCCTCATCTACATTACCTTCATCTTAAATTTGTCTATCCTTGACGCACATTACGTGCTGCACCATCCCATGGGCACCAAAGGCAACGATGAACCATTCGGCTACAGAGGCGGATCCGGGTTCGATTCCCGATACCTCGTTCGATTCCATATGTGTTACAGACATGATCACACGTTCCACGATCATACATCTCTCATCGTACTGTCTTTTAGCCAGCAGTCAGCCAGTCGGAAAAGGCCTAGGTGTTTACTTTTACGTTTTATATACTCCGTGCAACAAGTTCACTAAGTCTCCCTTACTTTCCACTTCAGCATCGTCGTTATTGTTCCTTTGACATATGGGTCATACACAAATGGTGACCTGTCTTGCACACTTCTCAATACATATCTATCCACCTCGATTTTTCAGTCCTGTTGCTCTAATTTCGTTTTTGTAGATATTGCAGACAGATTCTGTGGTGTTCTCAAGTCGACTCAAGCATATCGCAATATCAGAACCTCAGCAAAGTAACTGTTACTAATTTAAGTGTGCACAGTACTGAAATACGCTGATGTGACAAAAAGTCATGGGATACCTTCTAATATCGTGACGGATCTCCTTTTGCCTGGCATAATGTAGGAACTCGACCTGTCACGGACTCAACAAGTCGTCGGAAGTCCTCTGCAGAAATACTGAGCCTACTGCCTTTATAGCCGTCCATAATTGCGAAAGTGTTGAAGCTGTAGGATTTTGCTCACGAACTGACCTCTCGGTTATGTCCCATAAATGTTCCATGGGATTCACGTCGGGCGATCTGGGTGGCCAAACCATTCGCTCGAAATGTCCAGTCTTCCTCAAACAAACCGAAAACAATTGTGGTCTGGCGACATGGCGCGTTGTCATCCATAAAACTTCCATCATTGTATGAGAACACAAGGTCTATGAATGGCTGCAAATGATCTCGAAATAGCCTAACATCCAAAGGACGCAGTCCATTCCATGTAAACATGGCCCACACCATTATGGAGCCATCACCAGGTTGCACAGTGCAGTGTTGACTACTTGGCTCCATGGCTTTCTGGGGTCTGCGCCACACTTGAACCTACTATCAGTTCTTATCAACTGAAATCGGGACTCGTCACATCAGGCAACGGTTTTTCAGTCGTCTAGGGTCCAAACGATGTTATGACAAGCACAGGAGAGCGGCTGCTGGCGATGTCCTGCTGTTGGCAACAGCACTCGAGTCTGTCGTCTGCTGCCATAACCCACTAATGCCAGATTTCGCCTCCCTCTCCTGACGGATACTTTCGTCGTACGTCCCACATTGACTTCTGCGGCTATGTCACACTGTATTGCTTGTCTGTCAGCACTGACACCTCTTCGCAAACGCCATTGATCGTTAAGTGAAGACCGTCGTTCACTGCGATCTTTGTGGTGTGAGGTAACGCCTGAAATTTGGAATCCTCGACACACTCTTGACGCTATTGACTGTGGGATATTGAAATCCCTAACGATTTCAGCAATGGAATGTCCCATGCGTCTAGCCCCAACTACCATTCAAAGCTCGAACTATCGTTCAAAGTCTGTTAATTCCCATCGCGTGGCCATAATCGAGTCGGAAAAATTTTCACAAGAATCACCTGAGTACAAATGACAGCTCCGCCAAGTTACTAGCCTTTTATACCTTTTGTACGCGACACTACCGCCATCTGCATTGTGCATATCGCTATCCCGTGACTCTTGTCACCTCAGTGTAATGAATACAAGCAGCGATAGTTTCTAGCAATAAATCTCTCGTGTTTCACTTCAGTCTGGGTTTTTCTTGTTTCCAGTTCTCATTCAAGCGAGTTATCCCCTTCGATGCCTGCCATTCCAATAGGTTTACAATGATAAATTATCCCACAGATAGTGTTAGTTTCCAGTGCATTCGCTTAAAACAAACATGTTTTAACTATCTCATGAGATTCCCCTTTTAACATGCAAGAAAATGTTCAGAGTTTTGTTTGGAAAGCCATAAGCACGGTTTCTTTTGTATACATCTTAGTGCAATTTTCCATTTCAATTATACATTTTTTAGAAATATTATTAGGTTAGTTTTTTCAGTATGGCTCCTGACCTGACAGATCTAATCTCTTTTGGATATGATCAGTCCATCTCTGTTTTCTCAATGTACAGGTAATATTGCACAGTTCCTCAGTCACAGTCAAAGGCTGACCTAATTCAGTTTGTAGATCGCATTCCGGAGAACGACGGTTCAAAGCCACGGGCGGCCGTTAGGTTTTCAGTGACTTCCCTGCATCCCTCCGCGGAAATATTGCGATGGAACGTCTGAAAAGGGCATGGTCGTTTTCCTTCCCCTCGGTTCGTAATTCGAGCTTGTGCTCCGTCTCTAATGACTGTGATGTCGATGGGATGTTAATATCTAATCTTCAAGTGGCTCTAAGCACTATGGGTCTTAACATCTGAGGTCGTCAGTCCCCTAGACTTAGAACTACTTAAACCTGACTAACCTAAGGACATCACACACATCCATGCCCGAGAAAGGATTCGAACTGCGACCGCAGCAGCAGCGCGGTTGCGGACTGAAGCGCCTAGAACCGCTCGGTCACAGCGGCCGGCTATCTAATCTTCCCTTCTTTGGTTTATAGATTTAGTTAACACCTTTTCATTACTTCGTAAATCTACTTTGCCGCCCATGTAATGCTCTATATAGCACGTCGCTCAGTCATTTCTCTGCCAATATCCAACGCCACTTACGAGTAAATCCAGTTTCGAACGCTTTAAAGTGGTAAGCCGCAGGTTGTCTGCTTATTAGTATAGATTATTGAACGAGCTACCGCTGTGCTAAGACTGGATTCGTACTTCGGAGGATGACCACCTTGATCTTGGCTTTTTGTGATTTTCCTAGATCACTGAAAGAGAAAGCTAACATGTTTCCGTAGAGAAGGCACGATCGATGTCCTTCCCCAATTCCAGCTGGTGGTCCTTGTCTAACAACCCCCTTCGTCGAGAATGAAATAGAAGACAGCAATACAGCGGCGATATCGTAACTGGGAAAGTAGGAATGTGACAGGTGACGCAAAAACCTCCACGGAACTAGCGAAAGGTCGTCCGGTAGACCATACCAGATGGGACAAAAACATCTATATAGTTGGCAGAAGGTCGTCGCTTTCTCTCGTAGTTGTCGACATTCGGAGTCTATCCTCTCGCGTCCACAGCTGTTCTGTAAAGTATGCTCGGACGTTTCCTTGTGGAGGAGCAGAAATGAGGTAGCCACTTAACACATTTCTCACCTCTGGAAACGAGGTCGGCAACGCAAGCTTGTACGATTGCGCTCACTGTGGACGTAGCCGTTTGCAATTCTAGTAGTAGAAGAAAATGTAGCCTCCTCAACTACTTCATTGGTCTCAACATCAAAAGGTAATTTGATCAGTCATTCTCTTCGTGTGGCTGGCATAGAAAACAGCATGTAAACTAACGTGAGGTTTTAAGATAATAGGAACACCAATTTTTCCTTATGTCACAACCATCGTCGCCTCGTAAAATGCAGAAGTGCGGATATGGTAGGCATCACCAAAAGGTCTTGCACTGTAAAATACCTCGGGCTGACCTTAGACACGCACCTCACCTGGAGGCAACATATTTCTGAACTCAGGAGTAAAGTGCTAGGACACTTGAAGGCTGTTTACCTCACTCTAAATCGATTTCTTCCTTGCCCCCATACTGCGGTGTCACGTTATACCGGGCACTGCTGGGACAGTGCTGGAATATGCAGCCATAGTGCGGGTTGACGTCGCAGACATGCACATTTTTCTGCTTCAGCGTCTGCAGAGCACAGTGCAGCGACTCGCCTTCCATTTGTCACTTGAGTTCCCAACTAGGAAGCTTCACGATATCAGTGGCATCCCGTTAATGCGGAATCCATTAAAACTGACTGCTCGACAGTTCTATGAAACGTCGCAGCAATCACACAACAGGTCAGTTTCAAATCTGAGAAACTACAGGCATAGACGTGGTACCACCACGTGGCCCGATCGACGAGAGTAATCGGCTCCCGTACCAACTTACCGGTCGATGTCCGCCTCCAGTAGCTGAGTGGTCAGCGCGACAGAATGTCAGTCCTACTCAGCTACCAGGGGCGGACACTGGGATGCCGTACTTCGCTAGGAACCTCCGAGCAGATAATGCGGTACGATACGATGCGTTGTCTTGATGCAGAACGCATGGCTTGTTCCTCCATAATTCGGGTCGTTTTTTTCTTATTTTCTCACGGAGTTCACCAAGAGCCTCAAGGTAGTAATGTTGATTAATACTTTTAACCTTCAGAAACCTAATAAAGATACACAACTGCATGAATATAGAAGAAATATACTCATCATCGCTTTGAATCTTAATTTGCTCAATCAACCTTTTTTCGCTCTCGATGATGCCGGGCCCTTCCAGTCCATGGAATGGCGCTTAGTTCCTGGATCGTAAGTAAAAAAACAAGATTCTTTCCAAGAAATGAGGATCATTTTCAGTGGTATTCAAAGTGGCAGTACAAACATTTTCACGTGCTTCATTTTGTTCGATCGTGAGAATTTTCGTCACCAATTCCCTCCGCTCTTTTATCATGTTAAACTGGTTATGTAAAATTTGCCTTACGCATTCTTTGTCAATTCCTACAATTTCAGCAATCGATCGAATACTCAATAGTAAGACAGAATCAAATTATCTACTTTTTCGACATTTTCATCGGTTTTTAACGTTGAAGGGCATCCAGGGCGACAGTCACCTCCAACGCCTTCTCGGCCATTTTGGAAACGCTTGAATCACTCAAAAACTCGGGTACGTGATGAAAAGTTTTACTAAAACTATTTTTCTGAGAAAATAAAATAACAGCTCTCACACAAACGAAGGCCACGCCACACTGATTTTACTACAGACACCAAAGACGACTGAGATGCCTTCACACTTCACAGCTATTGGTCGTTCATCTTTGGCGCATGTGTACTTACTCTGTGACAGCATCGTTCTCTCATTTTATAGCCACACCTCATATACCGTTCCTACGGGTAACATACATAGATCAGTATGAGTCCCCAATGGAACGGCTATAGTAAAGGCAGGAAAAGTGAGTCGGCGGCCTCCAAATACTGGTCGTTAAACGTAGGCACTGTTCGGAGCGCTTCGTGTGGACTGTTCTCGGTTTCAGACCTCAGTGATCCAAAGCTGTGACGCTGTAATTGCCTGACGTAGTGTTGTTGCGTTGTCTGGGTGAACGGATGATTAATCTGATTAATAACAGTAAGTGTACTTATATTTGAAAGTATTATCCAATAAGAGGCACGATCAAAAATGTTCATTAAGTGTTTTGAATGTAATTTTTTCTTCTATTGATTGCGTTGTATTACAACAGCCTGAAACTAATTTCATATTCTTTGCTACAAATGTGCACAGCATTTCAAGATGACAGACTCATAATGCGCATTGACGAATCTATGTAACTTTCTTGTTCAAATTTACACCGTAGCAATTGCACCATACCATCGGTACGAGTCGCGCACGCCTCTGAGTTGTCAGTACTGGAAAGAAAATGGAAATAATCGTATGGCATTGTTGGCCGGGAGGCCCCATTCGGCGAGCGGGGCGGGTTCGGCCGCCGTATTGCAAGTTCTTTTTAGATGACGCCACATCGGCGACTTGCGAGTCAATGATTCCCCTGCCGGGAATCGAATCCGGACCCCCTGCGTGGTAGGCGGTAACGCTACTGTTACGCTACGGAGGCGGAGGTCAGTATTGAAAGACAAACAATAAAACATTCCCCATCTCAGAACCTCTAATCCTGCAGTGGCTGTTCCACATAACGCCTCGGCCCTTGAGGTAAGCGGCCAGCTTTACTTAGCTCACGGCCGAATTCACCAATGCCAGTTAAAATTAAGCACATCTTAAAATGTTACCGTCTCTGTATTTTCGTTTGTTACTGGTAGGAAAAATGCATTATGAAGACTCTCTTAACACTAGTTGACGTTTTTAGATTCGAATGTTAGTTGCTGGATAATGTCATTATAAAATACACCTGAAAACCGCGGCCGCACGAATACTTGATTATATCTACATCTGCATCTACATCTACATCGATACTCCGCAAGCCACCTGAGGGTGTGTGGCGGAGGGTACCTTGAGTACCTCTATCGGTTCTCCCTTCTATTCCAGTCTCGTATTGTTCGTGGAAAGAAGGATTGTCGGTATGCCTCTGTGTGGGCTCAAATCTCTCTGATTTTATCCTCATGGTGTCTTCGCGAGATATACGTAGGAGGGAGCAATATACTGCTTGACTCCTCGGTGAAGGTATGTTGCCGAAACTTCAACAAAAGCCCGTACCGAGCTACTAAGCGTCTCTCTTGCAGAGTCTTCCACTGGATTTTATCTGTCATCTCCGTAGCGCTTTCGCGAATACTAAATGATCCTGTAACGAAACGCGCTGCTCTCCGTTGGATCTTCTCTATCTCTTCTATCAACCTTATCTTGTACGGATCTCACGCCGGTGAGCAGTATTCAAGCAATGGGCGAACAAGTGTACTGTAACCTACTTTCTTTGTTTTCGGATTGCATTTCCTTAGGATTCTTCCAATGAATCTTAGTCTGGCACCTGCTTTACCGACGATTAATTTTCTATGGTCATTCCATTTTAAATCATTCCTAGTGCCTACCGCCAGGTAATTTATGGAATTACTGGTTCCAGTTGCTGATCTGCTATACTGTAACTAAATTATAAAGGATCTTTCTTTCTATGTATTCGCAGCACTGTACACTTGTCGACATTGAGAGTCAATTGCCATTCCCTGCACCATGCGTCAATTCGTTCCAGATCCTCCTGCATTTCAGTACAATTTTCCATTGTTACAACCTCTCAATATACTACAGGATCATCCGCAAAAAGCCTCAGTGAACTTCCGATGTTATCCACAACATCATTTATGTATATTGTGAATAGCAACGGTCCTACGGCACTCCCCTGCGGCACACCTGAAATCACTCTTACTTCAGAAGACTTCTCTCCATTGAGAATGACATGCTGCGTTCTGTTATCTAGGAACTCTTCAATCCAATCACACAATTGGTCTGATAGTCCATATGCTCTTACTTTGTTCATTAAACGACTGTGGGGAACTGTAGCGAACGCCTTGCGGAAGTCAAGAAACACGGCATCTACCTGGGAACCCGTGTCTATGGCCTTCTGAGTCTCGTGGACGAATAGCGCGAGCTGGGTTTCACACGTTCGTCTTTTTCGAAACCCATGCTGATTCCTACAGAGTAGATTTCTAGTCTTCAGAAAAGTCATTATACTGGAACATAGTACGTGTTCCAAAATTCTACAAGTAATCGACGTTAGAGAAATAGGTCTACAGTTCTGCACATCTGTTCAACGTACCTTCTTGAAAACGGGGGTGGCCTGTGCCCTTTTCCAATCTTTTGGAACGCTACGCTCTTCTAGAGAACTACGGTACACCGCTGTAAGAAGGGGGAGGGGGGGGGGGGGGGAGGGGCAAGTTCTTTCGCGTGCTCTGTGTAAAATCGAACTGGTATCCTATCAGGTCCAGCGGCCTTTCCACTTTTGAGCGTTTTTAATTTTTTTTCCTTCTGTCATCTATTTCGATATCTACTTGATTAGGATCGCATGCGGACCGCTGGCAGCCATTCAGCATAAGGCAGATGGTTTATGATATGAGACGCAGCTGCTATGCTGAATAGAAGAAGAAAGCTAGCAAGCGAAATTAATGAAGAACTGCAAAGGGTGCTAGGAAAACTTTGCGCTACGACACAACAATAAGTCGCTGGAGGCTGATTGTTGCTGTGTGCTCAGAATACTTCGTACTTGCATTGTAGCTGCTGTGCTAAGTCTATGTGGGCTGTCATTCACTAGCATGGTTAGTTTGAAGTTCTTGCTGTGGCATCGTGGTCACGAACATCTACACCTACATCTACATCTACGTGATTACTCTGCTATTCACAATAATGTGCCTGGCAGAGCGTTCAGTGACCCACCTTCAAGCTGTCTCTCTACCGTTCCATCCTCGAACGGCACGCGGGAGAAACGAACACTTAAATTTTTCTGTGCGAGCCCTGATTTCCCTTATTTTATCGTGATGATCATTTCTCCCTATGTAGGTGGGTGCCAACAGGATGTTTTCGCAATCGGAGGAGAAAACTGCTGATTGAAATTTCATGAGAAGATCCCGTCGCAACGAAAAACGCCTTTGTTTTAATGATTGCCACACCAATTCACGTATCATGTCTGTGACACTATCTCCCCTATTTCGCGATAATACAAAACGAGCTGCCCTTTTTTGTACTTTTTCGATGTCATCCGTCAGTCCCACCTGATGGCGGATCCCACACCGCACAGCAATACTCCAGAATAGGGCGGACAAGCTAGTGTAAGCAGTCTCTTTGGTAGACTTGTTGCACCTTCTAAGTGTTCTGCCAATGAATCGCAGTCTTTGGTTTGCTCTACTGACAATATTATCTATGTTAGCGTTCCAATTTAGGTTATTTGTAATTGTAATGTCTAAGTATTTAGTTGAGTTACAACCTTCAGATTTGTGTGATTTATCGCGTAATCGAAATTTAGCTGACTTGTTTTAGTACTCATGTGAATAACTTCACACTTTTCCTTATTCAGGGTCAATTACCACTTTTCGCACCATAAAGATATCTTATCTAAATCATTTTGCAAATCGTTTTGATCATCTGATGACTTTACAAGACGCTAAACGACAGCATCATCTCCAAACAAAGTAAGACGGCTACTCAGATTGTCTCCTATGTCGTTAATATAGATCAGGAATAATAGAGGCCTTATAACACTTCCTTGGGGAACGCCGGATATTACTTCTATTTTACTCGATGAATTTCCGTCTATTACTACGAACTGTGACCTTTCTGACAGGAAATCACGAATCCAGTCACACAACTGAGGCGATACTCCGTAGCCACGCAGTTTGGTTAGGAGACGCTTGTGAGGAACGGTGTCGAAAGCCGTCTGCTGAGATTCGGGCTCGCTTCCCGCGCCCGGGTTCCCGGGTTCGATTCCCGGCGGGGTCAGGGATTTTCTCTGCCTCGTGATGACTGGGTGTTGTGTGATGTCCTTAGGTAAGTTAGGTTTAAGTAGTTCTAAGTTCTAGGGGACTGATGACCATAGATGTTAAGTCCCATAGTGCTCAGAACCATTTGAACCAATTTTTTTTTTTTTAGATTCGGGCAGTTTTGCGGTAGAACTTCGCGCGTGGTTTAAACATAGACAGTGCTTTCAGGAAATGACTCATGCACTCGGTGATATGTGCCCACATCGTACAACTATATTCAGGAGGTACAGAGAACTCAAAAGAGGAAATTTCACTCTGGAGGACGCAGAGAGGACGGGAAGGACGTGATCATCAATTACTGGAGGAAAACATTGATGATTTGAGGGAAACGCTAGATCAAGACAGGCGAGTGGCCTATAACCAGATGAAGCATACCTTAGGGGTAAATGCACCAGCAATTCGTTCAATTCTGCATGATCATTTGCCAGTAAAGAAACTTTCTTATCTTTGGGTGCCGCTCAGACTGACAGAAGAGCAGATGACACGGCGTGTGACTTGATGCCAGGGGATGGTAAAGAAGTTTTCTAAGGGACCATCTCTGTATGCGAATAACATCGTGACAGATGACGAGACTTGGCTGTACTATTATGACGTGCGGACTACGACTCAAAACAATGTTCTGGTCTTTGAAGAAGACGACACGCCCGTAGCTGTCATAAAATCCCGATCAGTAAAAAAAAAGAAGAAAATAGTAGCCGTTCCTTTTTTTCGAATCGAGCGGAATTGTGGAGCGTGTTGTTTTGGACTCCCGGAAGACAGTCGCAGCTAAGCGGTACACTGAGCCGCGCCTGCCTAAAGCCTTCCAATCTTAGACCGTGCGACCGAAGTTATGAATGGACACTTGGTTCCTCTATTACCACAACGCTCGGGCTCACCGCGCCAAAGTGTGCTCCGAATATTTGCGTGGTACAGGACAAACTTCTTGAGCACCCTTCTTACAGTTCAGACATTGCTTCTTGTGACATTGCACTGCTCCCGCATGTGAAAATGAAGCTGAAAGGAGTGCAGTTTTCAAGTGATGAGGACCGAGGGCTTGGGACAACGAGTATGCTTTACTGCCTAAAGAAACTTGGGAGAACTGGTTTAGGGATTGGTTTCGGAAGATGGAGAGGTGTATTCAGTTTGTCGGAAATTTCTTCGAAAAAAATTGAATAAATCAAGCTGTACTGCAAAACTTTCCTTGTACACTTTGTACATGAATCCATACTTAGGGTTGAACAAAGCGGGGAGTAAAGCCCAGTAAAGCATTGCAGCAGCCAAACCGAACTTGACGTTGAGGACAGGTTTATTTTAATACGCGTATTCCAGCACTAAAGCGGAAAAGGCGGGTAGTAGGTGTAGTTTTATCTGGTGGGAAGTGCAGCTTGTCTGCCTTATGATGTTGACTATCCGGTGTCTGGAAAGTGATAAATGCACCGAACGTTACCATAACTGAAAGCGGTAAGGAGAAAGTTTTGAGTGCATGCCAAAGGTTCCGCGCACGAATAACAGGTTGTGCTGCATCCTCCTCCATAGCTCAAGCTCGGGTTCTTCCGCCTAGAAAGCGAGCGGAATCACCTGATCAACCGGACAGCGTTTAGAGATCTGCTGAGATACCATGGAAGGATAACTCTACACTCTTATATTGAAGAAGTGACTTACAGCATAGTTCCAGCGCAAGTAACGATATCGTATTCACGAAAGCTATTAAACTCGTGGTGCTCGAACAGATCTGTGGTTTTCGCTCGGACGACACTGTACAAGTAACTGATGTACGAATTTCATATTTCTACTACACATTCTATCTACATCTACATGGTCACTGTGCAATTCAGACTTAAGTGCCTAGCAGAGAGTTCATCGAGCCATTTTCATACTGCTTCTCTACCATTCCATTCTCGAATGGCGCGTGGGAAAAAGCAACACCTAAATCTTTCCGTTCGAGCTCTGATTTCTCTTATTTTATTATGATGATCGTTTCTCCCTACGTAGGTGGGCGCCAACAAAATATTTTCGCATTCGGAAGAGAAAGTTGATGATTGAAATTTCGAAAATAGATCGCGCCGCAAAGAAAACCGCCTTTGTTTCATTGACTGCCACCCCAACTCGCGCATTATATCAGTGACACTCTCACCCCTATTGCGCGATTACACGAAACGAGCTCCCTTCTTTGCACTTTTTCAATGTCCTCCGTCAGTCCACCTGGTAAGAATACCACACAGCGCAGCAATATTCCAGCAGAGGACGGACAAGTGTAATGTAGGCTGTCTCTTTAGTGGGTTTGTCGCTTCTTCTAAGTGTTCTGCCAACAAAGCGTAGCCTTTGCTTCGCCTTTCCCACAATATTACCTATTTGGTCTTTCCAATTTAAGTTGCTCGTAATTGTAATTTCTAGGTATTTAGTCGAATTGACAGCCCTCAGATTTGTGCGATTTACCGTATACCCAAAATTTATCGGATTTCTTTTAGTACCCATGTGGATGAAGTCGCACTTTTCTTTGTTTAGTGCCAATTGCCACTTTTCGCACCATACAAAAATTCTCTCTAGATCATTTTGTAATTGGAATTGATCGTCTGATGATTTTACTAGACGGTAAATTACAGCGTCATCTGCAAACAATATAAGGGGGCTGCTCAGATTATCACCTAGATCATTTATATAAATCGGGAACAACAGAGGGCCTATGACACTACCTTGCGGAACGCCAGATATCACTTCTGTTCTACTCGATGATTTACCGTCTATCACTACGAACTGTGACTTCCCTGAGAGGAAATCACGAATCCAGTCACACAACCGAGACGATACTCTATATGCGCGCAATTTGATTAATAGTCGCTTGTGAGGAACGGTATCAAAAGCCTTCTGGAAATCTATGAATATGGAATCGATCTGAGATCCCACGTCGACAGCACTCGTTACTTTATGGGAATAAAGAGCTAGCTGTATTGCACAAGGACGATATTTTCTGAATCCGTGTTGGTTATGTCTCAATAAGTAATTTTCTTCAAGGTGATTCATAATGTTCGAGTACAGTATATGCTCCAAAATCCTACTGCAAATTGAGGTCAGTGATATGGGTCTGTAATTCAATGGGTTTCTCCTATTTCCTTTCTTGAATATTGGTGTGACCTGTTTTTAGGAACAGACCTTTCGTCACGTGAACGGTTGTATATGATTGCTAAGAAAGGCACTATTGTGTCTGCATACTCTAGAGGGAACGTGATTGGTATACCATCTGGACCGGAATACTTGTCTTTCTTATGTGATTTGTTTCGCAACACCTAAGATATTTACTTTAATGTCACTCATGCTAACAGCTGTTCTGGTTTCGAATTCTGGAATATTTACTTCGTCTTCTTTCGTGAAGGAATAACGGAAAACTGTATTTAGTAACTCCGCTTAAATGGCACTATCATCGGTAACATTTCCATCGGTATCGCGCAGTAACTCTATTGACTGTTTTTTGCCTCTGGTGTACTTTACGTACGACCAAAATCTCTTTGGGTTTTCTACCAAATGCGAATACGAAAAGAAGTAACATAACAGACCCGAAAGCCTTCGCCCGTTCGAGTTCTATGTTATTGTGAAACTCTGGAGAAAGAAAACCGCTCCACACACTGAACAACACAACTGGCCATTAAAATTGCTACACCAAGAAGAAATGCAGATGATAAACGGGTATTCATTGGACACATATGTTATACTAGAACTGACATGTGATTACATTTTCACGCAATTTGGGTGCATAGATCCTGAGAAATAAGTACCCAGAACAACCACCTCTGGCCGTAATAACGACCTTGATACGCCTGGGCATTGAGCCAAACAGAGCTTGGATGGCGTGTTACAGGTACAGCTGCCCATGCAGCTTCAACACGATACCATAGTTCATCAAGAGTAGTGACTGGCGTATTGTGACGAGCCAGTTGCTCGGCCACCATTGACCAGACTTTTCAATTGGTGAGAGATCTGGAGAATGTGCTGGCCAGGGCAGCAGTCGAACATTTTCTGTATCCAGAAAGGCCCGTACAGGACCTGAAACATGCGGTCGTGCATTATCCTGCTGAAATGTAGGGTTGGGGAGGGATCGAATGAAGGGTAGAGCCACGGGTCGTAACACATCTGAAATGTAACGTCCACTGTTCAAATTGCCATCAATGCGAACAAGAGGTGACCAAGATGTGTAACCAATGGGACCCAATACCATCACGCCGGGTGATACGCCAGTATGGCGATGACGAATACACGCTTACAATGTGCATTCACCGCGATGTCGCCAAACACGGGTGCGACCATCATGATGTTGTAAGTAGAGCTTGGATTCATCCGAAAAAATGACGTTTTGCTGTTCGTGCACCCAGGTTCGCCGTTGAGTACACCATTGCAGGCGCTCCTATCTGTCATGCAGCGTCAAGGGTAACCGCAGCCATGGTCTCCGAGCTGATAGTCCATGCTGCTGCAAACGACGTCGAACTCTTCGTGCAGGTGGTTGTTGTCTTGCAAACGTCCCCATCTGTTGACTCAGGGATCGAGACGTGGCTGCACAATACGTTACAGCCATGCCGATAAGATGCCTGTCATCTCGACTGCTACTGATACGAGGCCGTTGGGATCCAGCACGGCGTTCCGTATTACCGTCCTGAACCCACCGATTCCATATTCTGTTAACAGTCATTGGATCTCGACCAACGCGAGCAGCAATGTCGCGATACGATAAACCGCAATCGCCATAGGCTATAATCCGATCGTTATCAAAGTCGGAAACGTGATGGTACGCATTTCTCCTCCTTACACGAGGCATCACAACAACGTTTCACCAGGCAACTCCGGTCAACTGCTGTTTGTGTATGAGAAATCGGTTGGAAAATGAAATGGCTCTGAGCACTATGGGACTCAACTGCTGTGGTCAGAAGTCCCCTAGAACTTAGAACTACTTAAACCTAACTAACCTAAGGACATCACACACATCCATGCCCGAGGCAGGATTCGAACCTGCGACCGTAGCGGTCGTGCGGTTCCAGACTGCAGCGCCTTTAACCGCTCGGGAAATCGGTTGGAAACTTTCCTCATGTCAGCACGTTGTAGGTGTCCCCACCGGCGCCAACCTTGTGTGAATGCTCTGAAAAGCTAATCATTTGCATATCACAGCATCTTCTTCGTGTCGGTTAAATTTCGCGTCTGTAGCACGTCGTGTAGCAATTTTAATGGCCAGTAGTGTATATCCAGTTTCATATAACATACCTACGTTGCATCTCAACAGTACCACTTGAAGAAATTAACTGCTACTGCATTCACACTAAAATCGAGCTCGTTCGCTGTGTTGGCACGCCCTATAATTTTATCGGTTTAGTCACAATATGTACTGGTAACTAATACAACAACAGTCTGGTAGATGGGTAGATGACATAACTAATGAGGAAGTATTGAATAGGATTGGGGAGAAGAGAAGTTTGTGGCACAACTTGACCAGAAGAAGGGATCGGTTGGTAGGACATGTTCTGAGGCATCAAGGGATCACCAATTTAGTATTGGAGGGCAGCGTGGAGGGTAAAAATTGTAGAGGGACACCAAGAGATGAATACACTGAGCAGATTCAGAAGGATGTAGGTTGCAGTAGGTACTGGGAGATGAAAAAGCTTGACAGGATAGAGTAGCATGGAGAGCTGCATCAAACCAGTCTCAGGACTGAAGACCACAACAACAACAACCTGATCAGAAGTATCCGGGAACTGTCAATATATGAGGTGTGTCCAACCTTCGCCTTCAAACGGCTTCAGCTCTACGGGGGACGCTTTCGAAGAGGTGTTAAAATCTCCTGGAGGAATGGCAGGGCGTTCTCCCTCAAGAACCGGAACCAGAGAATGTAGTGTTGTTAGACGCTCGAGTCTGGAGCGAAGTCGACAGTCTCATATCTAACTAATTGCAAATGTGTTCCATTGGGTTCCGGTCTGGACCCTGAGCAGGCACACCATTTCATGGAAGATTAAATCTACTGACTACTGGCTCACAGATGCTGCTTCATGTCAGGGTCCATTATCATGCCCTTACAATCATCGTCTCCGAACTGTTCCACTTCATTGTGCTGTACAGAATATTGTAAAATACGTTCATATACGAGGGTCGTTCAATATGAAATTCCTCACATTAAAAAAAAAAGCTATTAATATACATAGACATACTTGTTGGTGCTCCACTTTTGCTATTTATTCTGTGCGCTGGCGAAGTTGCGAACCGTTCTGGTATATGGCAGAGCCGTAGTACAGAGTCAAATGGCGCCTACATACGACTCACAAGCAGAGTGCTGTTATTGAATTGTTGTGTGCAGAAAAAGAAACCGTGGTGAACGTTCGTGTGCTGTGTACCGCTGCAGTTGATAGGAGTAAAGCTGGGCGATGGGTAAAGAAAGTTACAGCCTCAGGGAAATCCAGAAACGGAGCTCTGTGATCAGCCACTCTCGGGACGTCCTGTCACAGCAACTGCGACCAGACATGCTGATTCGTGCAGATACCTTTATTCGTGGCGAACGGCGCTTCGCAACTCGAGGCAATTGGCTCTACAGTCGTCGGTCGGCATTGGAAGTGCGTCTACAATGATCGTGACTCTCGAGTCTGAGAACCCGGGAACATATCGCCAAATTGGGTTGGACAATGATTGCCTCATCCACCCTACACTCCAGACCTGACACCCTCGGAGTTCCATCTCTTTGGGCCGCTTAAAGATTCTCCACGAGTAACACACTTTGAAGATGACGAGAGCGTCAGTCATGCATTGAAAACATGGGACGCGTACAGGACAAGAGCTTTTACCAGCAGGGAATACATGTTCTTCCACAACGCTGGCGTACGGCCGTAGAACGTGATGGAGACTGCGTAGAAAAATACTGCGTGGACACGACATGTTGATGTACAGGGTGAGCACAAAGTCATGCTCTGATCATAAAAGTTTATAACAGAATAACCGTTTGCAATAATAATTTACATTCTATGCCGTTACATAGGTTAGTGTTACTAGTTTTCTTAAGAGCACTTATGTTAGTAAACCTCAACGTGTGCTCCCTTGGTAGCTCGGAGAATGTCGAGGCAGTATTCCAGTTCCCGCCAGGTGTTTCGTAACATGTCTTCTGTCACAGTAACCACAGCAGCTTGTATCCTAGCCTTCAGTTCGTCGACGTCAGCAACAGGTGTGACGAAGACTCCGTCCTTGATATAGCCCCAGAAAAAAAAAGTCAATGGGCGTAATGTCTGGAGAGGGGAGTAATGTCCGGATCGGCGGATTGGAAGGAACGGTCCAACACCCTGGCCACCCCGCTCTCCAAACATTACCCCTATGTAACGGCACGAAATGTAAATTATTATGTCAAACGGTTATTCTGTAATAAATTGTTATAATCAGGCCAAGACTTCGCGCTCACCCTGTATATTTCACCAAATTCTGACTCTTAACAATAAATATGTTATGAGAAAAAAAAACTTGTGCGTTTCTTATTGAACGACCCTCGTACTTCCGCATTTAGCGTTTTTTTTAGCATGATTAGCTGAACATACCCCATGCCACGACAAAGTCGTGTCTCTTGTCGTCCAGCGCGGAAAGTTCGCGAGGAAATATCTATACTCATACCATGGTACGCTTCTGAGTAAAAATCCTTGGAAATAACCCAGCCTGCGTGATTTCTGAGGTGCCGCTTCTTCGTTCCTCTCACCTGGGTCCAAGATTTGCAAAGTTCGGAAGTATTATCTAGTTATACTTCTGGCCCTACTACAATATCGACAAATAGCGGCCGGTCGCCCCTGTATTGTATTTTCGCTCTCAAGTGTTCAAACTTTGTTTTGGCACTTCCTGTGTTTAAGCAGGACCAACGTACCCGTGTGGGCCTTCCACCCAGGGCTTGAGTTCCGCCTGCCATTTCATTTCCACTGTCGTTCCAACCTCTACTAGTATGATAATAAAGACACTCCATCACCTTTCACGCAATAAGCGTTAACAATTATTTACAAGGCGTACGTGACAGTGTCAGTCTCCTTTATATATTCATATATACGATGTACAACCTATCAAATGATATCTAATTGTGGTTGTAGTTCACGGCACAGTATGTGGATGAATGCTTGTAAGGTGCGAAATTATAGCCACCTTACAATTTTATTGAATTCATTCAAAATCTGAAGTTGTTCTACAGTATAAACAAGGAAAACAGGAATCGAAGCTTGCTCACATAACATCTATTTATGTACAGTCTTCCTTCGTACAACTTCAGTAATTTGAAATCTCCATGCAAATTTACTTAAATAATGTCACACTTATTCCATTCTACTGTACAGTACATTTATCATGATGCGTAAATACTTTCAAAGATTTTCTTTGGCTAGGCAGTTGCTATATTTCACAATCGCAGAAAAGGTAAATTAAGGACTAGACGGGAACTGAGCACGCTGACGTAAAATATCGTGTCGAGCGTTGTTCGTAAAGATCCACCGCATTTTTCCCAGAAGTGATCAACTCTTTAGCATGCTCGGAGAATACAGTCGTGGGTTGCGTCCACCACGCCCTTCTCTGTCTCTTTTGTGCTCTGTTTTCCTTAATTCACGTTACATAACCTTGACTGGGAGTGTCCGTCTGTGCCGACAAACAGGTTGGCGCAACAGGTACTGGCGTTAAGAACCGGTGATTTCGGCGTTGTAATTTAACAACGACGCAGAAAGAACTCGTTTCTTTCAAAACACTGTTCAGAGAGCTTAAACTACGAACATTATGCTTCCTTATACTGTATATTATACTAGCTGAGTACCTGGCGCTGCCGGGTAACTATTTATTACAATTTAGCTCATCTCCTCCTTTCCCCTCACTTTGTCTATCCCTCCCGGTCCTCCTCTCCGTCCATCTCCTCCCTCGTCTCTTCTTTCTGTCTATTTGCTCGTCTCCACCATATCCGTCCACTTGCTCTTCCACCTCTGTGCATCTGCTCCTTCCGCCACTTTCTATATCTTCCACCCACCTCATTTGAGTCCATCTCCTCCTGCCCCTCTGTCTTCCCCTCATTCTGTTTATCTCCTCCTCCCCCCTTCCTTCTCCACTTTATCACTCCACCCCAATAGAAGGTTGCTAGATCTTACCCCCACAGTATTTCATTCCAGATTGTAGTCTGTGTACCACTTTTGGTAGAAATAGATCCAGAGGTTTGGGAGGAGCTTTTTAGCCGCGACATGTAACATATATTTAACATATTTCACACATATTTGCAAACTTATTTCCCCTGTATCTGTAGGGAGATTTCTCCTGCAGCTTCGATTTCACGCAGATCTCTATGACGGCACGTTGCCTGTTGTCGTGAAATTATACAATTATGCGGGTACATCCAGTGCTAGATTTTTATACTGTCTGGGAAATGTGGATGAGACAGGCGAAATATCCGCAAACTTCAAGAAGAAATTAATAATTCCAATCCCACAGAATGTAAGTGTTGACAGGTGTGAAAATTACCAAACTATCAGTTTAATAAGTCACAGCTGCTAAATACTAATACCAATTCTTGACAGACGAATGGAAAAACTGATAGAAGCCGACCTCGGGGAAGATCAGTTTGAATTCCGTAGAAATGTTGGAACACGTCAGGGAATACTGACCCTACGACTTATCTTAGAAGACATATTAAGGAAACGCAAACCTACGTTTCTAGCACTTGTAGACTTAGAGAAAGCTTTTGATAATGTTGACTGGAACACCCTCTTTCAAATTCTGAGGGTGACAAGAGTCACGTACAGGGAGCGAAAGGCTATTTACAGTTTGTACAGAAACCAGACTACAGTTATAAGAGTCGAGGGCCATGAAAGGGAAGCAGTGGTTGAGAAGGAAGTGAGACAGGGTTGTAGCCTATCTCCGAGGTTATTCAATCTGTTCATTGAGCAAGCAGTAAAGGAAAGAAAACAAAAATTTGGAGTAGGAATTAAAATCCATGGAGAATAAATTAAAACTTGGAGGTTTGCCGATGACATAGTAATTCTGTCATAGACAGCAAAGGACCTGGAAGAGCAGTCGAACGGAATGGACAGTCTTGAAAGAAGGATATAAGATCAACATCAGCAAAAGCAAAACGAGTATAATGGAACGTAGTCGAATTATACCGGGTGATGCTGAGAGAATTAGATTAGGAAATGAGACACTTAAATTAGTAGATGATTTTTGCTATTTGGGGAGCAAAATAACTGATGATGGTCGAAGGAGAGAGTTTATAAAATGTAGGCTGGCAATGGCAGGGAAAGCGTGTCTGAAGAAGAGAAATTTGTTAACATCGAGTATAGATTTAAGTGTCAGGAAGTCTTTTCTGAAAGTGTTTGTATGGAAGTGAAACATGGACAATAAATAGTTTAGACAAGAAGAGAATAGAAGCTTTCGGAATGTGGTGCTACAGAAGAATGCTGAAGATTAGATGGGTAGATCACATAACTAATGAGGAGGTACTGAATAGAATTGGGGAGAAGAGGAATTTGTGGCACAACTTGACTAGAAGAAGGGATCGGTTGGTAGGAAACGTTCTGAGGCATCAAGGGATCATCAATTTAGTGTTGGAGGGAAGCGCGGAGGGTAAAAATCGTAGACACGAATACACTAAACAGATTCAGAGGGATGTAGTTTGCAGTAGTTACTCGGAGATGAAGAAGCTTGCACAGGATAGAGTAGTATGGAGAGCTGCATCAAACCAGTCTCTGGACTGAAGACCACTACAACGACAATATGTATGGATATGTCCGCCTATGCAGCTCAATGGCGCCGGCACACTGGCCACCCTCTGTAATAATCAAACTGAGTGAAGTATTCACCGGCAGAACAAAAGAGGTGTCATGCCACATACGGGCAGAAATGCTAGCGAAAAATGACGAAGAAACTGACAGACAGGAACGAAAAAAAGAGAATAAAGTACTGACGGTGCCTGGCTGCTATGCGGAGCATCCGAGTTCTGTTACCGATACTGCCAGGGAATTTTTTCTTGGTGGGAGGGTTGGAATTGGGTGCACTCAGGCTCGCGATGATAACTGAGGAGCTGCTTGAGTAAGAAGTAGTCGCTCCTTCAACGTCAAGAAAGCCAACAAACCCCGGGGCAGCGGCAGAGTGCTGACCCCAC
The DNA here is from genome assembly GCF_021461385.2 of Schistocerca piceifrons. Classification (NCBI taxonomy): domain Eukaryota; kingdom Metazoa; phylum Arthropoda; class Insecta; order Orthoptera; family Acrididae; genus Schistocerca; species Schistocerca piceifrons. The sequence goes on from NC_060145.1 coordinate 387,632,091, forward strand.
GCCCCTCCACAGCGCATCCAATGACGCTATTGGCGGAGGATGACACGGCGATCGGTCGGTCCCCCAGAATTCGGTGCCTTGCTTGCTTTGCTGTTTATTATGACCTACAATTCCTGTTACACAGTGTGCGTAGAGACGAACAGTAGATAAATACACTCCTGGAAATTGAAATAAGAACACCGTGAATTCATTGTCCCAGGAAGGGGAAACTTTATTGACAAATTCCTGGGGTCAGATACATCACATGATCACACTGACAGAACCACAGGCACATAGACACAGGCAACAGAGCATGCACAATGTCGGCACTAGTACAGTGTATATCCACCTTTCGCAGCAATGCAGGCTGCTATTCTCCCATGGAGACGATCGTAGAGATGCTGGATGTAGTCCTGTGGAACGGCTTGCCATGCCATTTCCACCTGGCGCCTCAGTTGGACCAGCGTTCGTGCTGGACGTGCAGACCGCGTGAGACGACGCTTCATCCAGTCCCAAACATGCTCAATGGGGGACAGATCCGGAGATCTTGCTGGCCAGGGTAGTTGACTTACACCTTCTAGAGCACGTTGGGTGGCACGGGATACATGCGGACGTGCATTGTCCTGTTGGAACAGCAAGTTCCCTTGCCGGCCTAGGAATGGTAGAACGATGGGTTCGATGACGGTTTGGATGTACCGTGCACTATTCAGTGTCCCCTCGACGATCACCAGTGGTGTACGGCCAGTGTAGGAGATCGCTCCCCACACCATGATGCCGGGTGTTGGCCCTGTGTGCCTCGGTCGTATGCAGTCCTGATTGTGGCGCTCACCTGCACGGCGCCAAACACGCATACGACCATCATTGGCACCAAGGCAGAAGCGACTCTCATCGCTGAAGACGACACGTCTCCATTCGTCGCTCCATTCACGCCTGTCGCGACACCACTGGAGGCGGGCTGCACGATGTTGGGGCGTGAGCGGAAGACGGCCTAACGGTGTGCGGGACCGTAGCCCAGCTTCATGGAGACGGTTGCGAATGGTCCTCGCCGATACCCCAGGAGCAACAGTGTCCCTAATTTGCTGGGAAGTGGCGGTGCGGTCCCCTACGGCACTGCGTAGGATCCTACGGTCTTGGCGTGCATCCGTGCGTGGCTGCGGTCCGGTCCCAGGTCGACGGGCACGTGCACCTTCCGCCGACCACTGGCGACAACACCGATGTACTGTGGAGACCTCACGCCCCACGTGTTGAGCAATTCGGCGGTACGTCCACCCAGCCTCCCGCATGCCCACTGTACGCCCTCGCTCAAAGTCCGTCAACTGCACATACGGTTCACGTCCACGCTGTCGCGGCATGCTACCAGTGTTAAAGACGGCGATGGAGCTCCGTATGCCACAGCAAACTGGCTGACACTGACGGCGGCGGTGCACAAATGCTGCGCAGCTAGCGCCATTCGACGGCCAACACCGCGGTTCCTGGTGTGTCCGCTGTGCCGTGCGTGTGATCATTGCTTGTACAGCCCTCTCGCAGTGTCAGGAGCAAGTATGGTGTGTCTGACACACCGGTGTCAATGTGTTCTTTTTTCCATTTCCAGGAGTGTATTTCCTCAAGGTTGTATCTCCGTAGAATACCGGCTACTATGTTACAAGGAAAACAAATTCGACACTGGTCTTTCAATCTTGCGCCAGAACTGACTTTTAGTAGATAGTAAACTATAACAACTGCTCGGTATCATGACCGCTTTGTTAGGCGAAGTTGTGCAAACGCAGTAACTTGTCCTACATTCAGGCAAAGGACTCCTCAAGTAGACACAAAAGGAAAAACAGTTCAACAGAGTAGAATCCAAAAACCTTGGCGGCCAAATGTGTGGTCCATCATACACTATGCACCTCTTCCGACTGTTACGTCGATATGGTTTCAAAAGGAGAGTACAAAACGTGATGACCCGGTATCCTATGGAAACCACATTTCTTCACGAAATGCAGGGGGCACATGTTCCACGAAATCCACCGGAACGTTTTTCAGAAAAATCAGATACACTTCGTCCGTTAGGAGTGGAGGATGAATGCACGGCCTAATCATGGCACCACTGACAGCGCTGCTTTCACACTGATGTCAGAGATGTACAGAAATCCACGGTTAACATGTGGTATAAGAAACTTTAATCCAAGATGTAGCTGTTTCAGCAGTTGAAAGAAAATCGATCCTAATTAAATGCGAGTCGATATTTATATTCTTCTAACAGGGAAACGAGCCTGTTCCGCCACAAGCATATACAAGATGGCCACAATAAAACAGATCCTTAAATTGCGCACCATACACCAACGTTAACAATGCGGAAGTCTGTTTAAGGTATTGATGGGGGATTTCATGATAGAAACGTCACGAGTTCACATACCTGTAGAAGCTGAACCAGACCTCATCCGATGAAATGAAACATTGAGAATCCAAATTTCACGATATGCCTGAGTTCGGGAACCAACGCGGGGTTCAACAAGCGAGGTTGTTCTGGGATTATTAACTCATACGCAACAGAAAAAGTGTGAGAACAAAGATGCATGACCGTTTTGATACTTTTCTGATACGACGACCTTCTAGTTCCCACTTGAACGGCCGACCGGCGTTGCGATTTCGTTGGAATTTTCTGAAGGCTGTCTTTCACTCGAGCAATAACTTCTGGTCTTCTGACTCGTTTTGGGTGGTCTCCTAATCGCTATGCATGCAACAGCTTACGTTCCCTAATATTTTCCAAAAGGCCGCGCATAAAAACGGTATGGTGACAGAAAGGTAGGGTCAAGTGTTCTGGGTAGCCCTTGGGCGAGGGACAATTTTTATACCCAACATAAGGTTCGTCTCACTGTAACTATTCTACAGTACAGGTTCACACTTCCTCCAGCTTACGCAAATGGAGCAAATCGGTTGGTTCTTGTTGCATTAGATGTCGTCTACGGTGCGCCTTAAGGGGTTATGTGGGCACCACTTAGTTCACAGAAGGTGCCTGGGAAAATACCAGGACACTAAAACCGAGCAGCGGATTCCAAGAATACTATGCTTAGCAATTGGCTGAAATTTTTACGATATATTCCTGAGAACCCGATCTCGATCAATCTTGAATACATTCTTGATACCTTTATCCTTTTTCGAGATACGGAAGTTCAAAGTACCCCACTTGCACTCGTAAATACCCATGTAAAATCCGGTGTGAGGCGACAACGTACTTTATGAGGTGACGTATCACGGAGAAATGTGTTGTAAAATGTCTCTGTTATCATCAGAAGGATTCCAGGAACACCATGTTGTTGTAGTACTGAAGCATCTGCAAAGTTTTCATACACACAAAATCCGTTCTGAGTAGTAAAATTATAGAGTTTTGCGTTATTTCACAAAAGTAAACTATCAAAATTTTGCTGACTCATGAAGACTGTGGCAGTGGTAAAGCGACGGACAAATAATAAATACCGGAAGATTGTAGACAGTGGTTGTTTTATAGAAAGAGCGAAGGAGACAATGGCAGTGTGAGAGAAAGAGTGGGACAGAGTGACAGTGGGACATAGTGGATAGTGACTGAACAGTGCTAAGAAAAGAGTGAAAGAAAGATGCAGTGTCAGTGAGAGAGGAATAAAGAGAAGGAGAAAGTAAAAGCGGGTGAGAGCCAGTGACAACGAGAGAGAGTAAATGACAATGAGAATAAGGAAGAGAGAGATAATGACAGTGATAAGAGACAGTTTAAGTAGGTAGGAATGAATTAGATAGTATCAGTAAGAGAGCGCGAGAAGGAGACAGTGGCACTGAGAGGAGACAGTACTAGTAGGACAGGACGAAGGAGACAGAGGAGAGTGACAGAGAGGCACAAAGAGATATGCACAATGGGTTGGGCTGTATGAGTGAGTCAGAATGGGCAAGTGACAGTGGAGGGGTAGGATCGACTTATAGTGATGGACTATTGGGTGCAAACGAGTTATAGTAAGGGGAGTTTGTGGAAGTAAGACGTCAGTTGCCTGTTAAAAAGAGCGCGATTATCTTCGCATGCCATGCCATGCATGTTCGCACATGCATTGACAATGCGCTGACGCATGTTGTCAGGCGTTGTCGGTGGATCACGATAGCAAATATCCTTCAATTTTCCCCACAGAAAGAAATCCGGGGACGTCAGATCCGGTGAACGTGCGGGCAATGGTATAGTGCTTCGACGACCAATCCACCTGTCAGGAAATATGCTATTCAATACCGCTTCAACCGCACGCGAGCTTTGTGCCGAACATCCATCGTGTTGGAAGTACATAACCACTCCGTCATGCAGTGAAACATCTTGTAGTAACATCGGTAGAACATTACGTATGGAATCAGCATATATTGCACCATTTAGATAGCCATCGATAAAATGGGGGCCAATTATGCTTTCTCCGATAATGCCGCACCAAGGTCGCTGATGTTCCACTTGTCGCACCCATTGTGGATTTCCCGTTGCCCAATAGTGCATATTATGCCGGTTTACGTTACTGCTGTTGGTGAATAACGCTTCGCTAAATAGAACGCGTGCAAAAAATCTGTCATCGTCCCGTAATTTCTCTTGTGCCCAGTGGCACAACTGTGCACGACGTTCAAAGTCGTCGCTATGCAATTCGTGGTGCATAGAAATATGGTACGGGTGCAATCGATGTTGATGTAGCATTCTCAACAACGACGTTTTTGAGATTCCCGATTCTCGCGCAGTTTGTCTGCTACTGATGTGCAGACTAGCTGCGACAGCAGCTAAAACACCTACTTGGGCATCATTATTTGTTGCAGGTCGTGGTTGACGTTTCACATGTGGGTGATCACTTCCTGTGTCCTTAAATAACGTAACTATCCGGCGAACGGTCCGGACACTTGGATGATGTCGTCCAGGATACCGAGCAGCATGCATAACACACGCCCGTTTGGCATTTTGATCACAATAGCCATACATCAACACGATATCGACCTTTTCCGCAATTGGTAAACGGTCCATTTTAACACGGGTAATGTATCACGATGCAAATACCGTCCACACTGGCGGAATGTTACGTGATACCACGTACTTATACGTTTGTGACTATTACAGCGCCATCACAAAGCGAAAAAAGTGGTCCAACTAAAACATTCATATTTCTTTACGTACTACACGAATATGTAATAAAAATGGGGGTTGCTATTTAAGAAAACGCAGTTGATATCCGTTTGACCTATGGCAGCGCCATCTAGCTGGCCAACCATAGCGCCATCTGGTTTCCCCCTTCAAGCTAGACATGTTTCGTCTTTGTAGTTTTTTTTTCGTTTGATGCTTATTTCGTGAGATATTTGGCCCGGTCACTATCAATGGACCACCCTGTATAAGCGGGGCATAGACGAATAGGAATCATTCTAGCATCTATACGGGTCGCAAATGGGGAAACCACCGACGTGAGCAACTTTAACGAAGCGCTGATTGTTATGGCTCGCCACTTGGGATCGAACTTGGGCTACTGGCGTTCTACTCTCGTGAGCATCTATGGAAAGTGGTTGAACGACGGTGCGATCACGAGTAGACAATGTGTTGAACGTCAGCACCTCACCACTGTACGTGGAGGTCGCAGGCACGCCAACAAACCTGCCGACATAGTGTGATACTAGCGCAGGCACAAATGTTTCGGAGCACACCGATCAGGGCACATTGTTAAACATGGGGCTCCGCAGCAAACGACTCCTACGTGTTCCAGACTCGTATCGCCGCCCACATGCACATCAATTACATTTTCAATGCCAACAGTAAGTGCACATTGTCACTTACCAAGTATTCACGCTAATGCAGTAAGTATGAAACCACGTTGCTTCTAACTAAACGACTCGACACACTCAGATGCTTCATTTTTTTCGTAAAAATGTAATCTTGTCTGTTTTGCACATGATGACTTAAGTTGGTATTTCCTTGTATTGCTCATAATATCACAGAGCTTATTACGTAATAATACATTAATCTATATAGTCAATGAAATATTTATTGTATGAACTTTGCTTTCTTTACTGTGGGATGGATACCCGAACACCACTCTGCTTGCATCGTGTCCCTGCTTACGTAATTTCCAAACAAACGAATTACTCAGATTTTGCTTTCGATGGTATGAGCAGCGCAAGAAACGCAACACATTCTTTTTTCTGAAAGGAGACTGGTTGTAATCAGGATTCCAATATACCATGCTACTCCCCATTCTTTTGGCTCCAGACCACTATTTTTCAACATAATCTCCGTTCGACGCGGAGGAGTTGCGTTACCTCACTGGTAAGGCCTGGATGACCTCATGCAACCACTCTATTGGTCTTGCTGCATCAACAACCTCCCCATCATCCACGTACTGATTCCTGCCGAGCGCTTCCTTCATTGGTCCAGACTGTTGGAGGTCGGAAAGAGCGAGATCCGGGCTGTCGGGTGGATGAGCAAGGACAGTGCAATGAAGTTTTGTGAGCACCTCTCGGGTGCGTCGTTTCTTCAGTTTTCTGTGGATAGCACATTACACCTCAGAGTTGATCGTTGTACTACGAGGGAGGACATCAAACAGAATAAACCCTTCAAATTTCCAGAAGACTGAAACCATGACTTTGCAGGCTGAACTTTTTCTTCGGAGAAGGGGTGGTGCGGCGCCACTCCATGGATTGTCGTTTTGTTTCCGGTTCGAAACGATGAAACTATGTTTTATCCCCTGTGACGATGTTCGACAGAAAATTGTCACGATCAGTCTCGTAAAGCGCAAGCAATTCCGCACAGATGATTCTTCGTTGCTCTTTACAGTTTCTCTTAGGCGGCGAGGAACCCAGCGTGCACACACCTTTGAGTGCCCCAAATGGTTGGCGAGTGTGTCAGCACTGCCAACAGAGACGTCCAGCTGAGCAGGGAGATCACCTCGAATGAGACTGTCCGCACGTACCAGCGTTGCAGGAGTTACAGCTGTGTGCGGCCGGCCTGCACGCGGGAGGTCGTGTTGCGATGACAGGTGCCTCGCCCAACGGCTCATCACGCTTTTGTTCACCGCCAGTCTCGGTAGATATTCTGCAAGCGAAAATGAATGTATGCGGTTCTCTGGTTTTCCGCCTGATGAAACTCAATGACAACTTTCTGCTTGAACGCACCTCCGTTATAAACGACTTTGTGAAGGCTACGTATAGCACCGCCATCTATAGTAACATCATGAAACTGTAGGAACTCAAGGGGGAATATTCCACGACGTCAAACAACAATTTCCGCATTTTTTCGACCGAAATTGGTTGAAGAAAAAATGTGCTCCGTAATTTATTGAACACCATTAGTACATTTCGTTGCCTTCTCTACTGGCAATGTCGTTCTTACCCCCTTATATTCGTCAAAAATTTAATGACACCAACAGCAAGCTGTTAACCATGTCCGTGAATACATTTCGCGCGATGACTTTCAACGCTTGCTCTACACGGTATCAACACCCACTCCTTTGAAATGGATTCTGGTCACGTGACCACTGCGACGGTCGGGTCTACAGTTTGCTTCGTCGAGTAAATAACTAACATCTTCGAGTTCCAGCTGTTTACATTACGAGAATCACACTTACCCGACAGCCATGCAGTTTAACAGACTTTCGCATTGTCTGTATAAATTTTCGAGACTCGCATGCCCGGAGAGCAGGTCGGCGCTGAATCAGCCTTCGTTACGCAACAGACAATGGGCCGTGTAATTGGTCGTGCCCTGTGAGACAATGTAGTGAATGACCCTGTGGCGAGAGACGAATGGCTCTATTGGCAGAGGCCGGCCGGAGTGCGAACCAGCAATCAGGGAGCGAAAGCGTTTGCCCTCAACACGCGACCAGGCCCATACGTCTCCCGCAACTGCGTCACAGACAAAGATATGTTACTCTGTGACTGCGTGGCTGCCAGCGCGTAGACGCGAAAATTAGAGGCGCGCTAATTACGCCCGCCAACTGTGACAGTCGGTGTCGGACAGAACCAGTTTTTTCCTACAAAACAGACCACGCTGATGACCAAGGCAACAGGCAGACACCGTGGTCTAGTGGTTAGTGCTGCTGGCAGGTTTTCTGTATCCGAAGGAATCTCAGATGGAAGAGCACTTGCCCGCGAAAGGCAAAGGTCCCGAGTTCGAGTTTCGGTCCGGCACACAGTTTTAATCTGCCAGGAAGTTTCATGCAGTTTGTTGCTCTCATCTGTCTATCTTAGTTATCGAGATATTTAATTCTGAAATCATCGATTCCTTTGTTTGGCACCCTGTATGATCTGTTATAGGTTGAATTTTAGATATCGCCCGATTTGAAAATTCGCATCGACTTTCCGTCCTCTGAACTTACGTTAGTCTAATTCGTCTGCTAGAATGGTCATCGCAATGCTAGTGTCCTCCCGTACATTGTCGCTACACGCTACGGATAAATTTCGGCGGGGAAACTAAGTCAGAGAGGAAAACGGTCAGCCCATTTCCTCTACTAAGTAAAGTGCCGGAGCTAATAACAGACCATTCGCCTTACGAAACGCTTCACTTCACCGCCAGGTTTCCGAACGCTATTGTACCACGGTGACAGTAACGTTTCTTTGATTCGCTGTCACGCGCCGTATCAGCCACCCTAGTCCTTTTGCAACAGCAGCCCGGGTCGCCGCAGACATAACGGACTGCCTTTCACCGCGCAAAGCCGACTCGCTAGACAGATCTACGCTGATACACGTGCCTCGGCGTGACTCACATGCATTACGCTGATCTTTCTTCCGAGATTCGGAGTGTAATGTCAAGTCTGCACGAGGGGTTTGGCAACTGGGTGTATACGGGAATACAACGAATAAAAGTAGACGAAGGGCTCGCAAATCTCTGTGCAGGCCTTTCGGCTTGACACCATTTCGGCGGATTGCGCGTCAGCATTGCTGTATGTTTTCTCAAGCACCTACTCACGCCGTAGAAATTGAGAAGATGCCGTTCCAGATCATCTCGTAGCAGATAATTCCGAAATATTTAACGGGAATCAAACCTAGGACATCTGCCTCGGTAGCAAGCAATGCAACCAAGTCGACCACGGAAGCGGTTTTCTCAATCTTAGCAGTAAACCCCCGAAAAATCGAACTCCCATTTATAAAATAGCTTCAGACGTCTCATTACATTACAAATGAGTTAATGCGTTAAACATTTGCCTTTAAGGACGTGAGCGAGAAAAGTTTGTGAAAGGTTCGAAACTATGCTTAATGTTTGATGTTAGTCGATAAGCGCTCTCATTGAGAAACACTGGATGGATATAAACTGCGTAATCTGCGCACCATTTTAAGTAAAAGCTATTTATCACGCATCTCAATGTTTATGACAGCATACCTCCTTAAGTATGTGTCGTGCACTGATATAACTTTGCAAGTACATTCAGTGATGTATGTGCACTGCGCAACACAATATAAGGACCATTTTTACGAAATCTCGTAACTGACTCCTATTGCAATGTACAAGTTTGAAATTTGGGTCAAAGATGCCAACGACCTTCCCCTGTAACGCTGTGACATCACCCTCTGGATTGACGACGCTTCAAGATAACAAGGTGTCGACATTTGTGAAAAAAAAGACCAGAACTTAGAAGTCCATGTGATCTGTAAGGTACGTTAATTATGTCACATTAGCACCAATTTTTTCCAAAATTTTCTCGAACGCCACCGTGGACGTTTCACACGAAGGGAAGATCGTCATACTCGCCCTAACCCACATTTCACCCTTTCTTTTGACGCCTCTGCGATGGAAATCAGAAAGGCGACACCCAGCATTGATATGACGCAATTTTTTCATGGATTGCCGAGCAAACGATTTCACCACTGCTTAGAATCGACACAAAAAGGCCTCATGGAATGCCATAAATGGTATCAATGAAACCATCCCTTTCCTTCGGGAGTTGCTTCATGCACATTTCGCAGTCGTAAACGACAGTTCGGAATGCGATGATCAACAGGACGATGTCCTTGACAATCTATGACGCTGCTGACAGCCCTGGATGTTTTACCCCCATTCTATGAGCGCTTTTTTGCTCTCGTGTACAAGTTGGAACCACTAGGGACTGTTGAAAATTATTCGACGAAATTTGAAAACGATTCGAAGCAGCAAAGGGTATTTATGCTTTTTCAGCCCTCCTGTTTCATGCCCGCCTGTGGCATGATTACTAAGTCATGTGGCATTGTCACAAGCGTGAATACAACGGAAAGGGGCCCTCTAAGACCCCCCTGTTCGTCAATAACCTAGGTGGCACTCGGCCAGAGTTATTGAGAATTTTAAAAACGTGCGTTTACAGAGAAAACCTGCGAAGTAGCTCTAGGAGCCTAGAGGTAGGCAACTACTACATAATCCTCTGATTCTAGCTGTTGGTAGCATTTTCTGCGACATATCTAAGGCAACCGACTGCGTGAATCAAAGCATTCTCCCAGATAAAATGCAGTTTTATGGGACCAAATGTGTAGCCGACCAATGGATAATGTCATTGTAACCATAAGTATACAGAAAGCTGCACATAGTAATTCAGCCAATGTAGTCTGGTGACATTATTCTTACTGGAGAGAAATCACGTGTGGGGTTCCCCATGGCTCAATCTTAGGTCTGCTATTGTTCATCATATACAGGGTGTTAAAAAAAGACAGGCGAAAGTACTCACCGAAACTAGAAAAGTAAGTCCAATAAACATGGGTCCAGAAACACATACTTTCCGAGATAAACACAAGTTTATTGGAAGGGCTACGCGATGATTGGTTGTGGATATTAGCACAGTCGTTACACTGGCACTGTCAAATGTGTCTGCGGGGTATAATGATGTCTTACTCACAGTACTCTAACTACCATCTGGTGGACTACAGTCAGCTGTGTCGTTTGAGCCGTGTTGTATGCTACATTAGTTTTCGTCATGTTTGTATTCCTTATCGTACAGTACCGTCAACCATGGGTACGTATTATGGCGACATTCTTCCAAACACGGATTCACTTCCGTGTTTACTGTTATTGCGCTGTTTGTAAGTACAAATGATGTAGTACATTTACATTTTCTCTCTTCCACTACTTGTTAGCAACAGACGCCTTCTACTCGACAAGATAAATGGCGGATATGATATTCCGCTATGATTTAGCAAAGGGACGTAGTCTGCGAACCCTTGCCCTCTACGCTGAAAAGCATTCACAGTGCAAAGTGCGCTCTGATAAGGTGTTGACAGATTTTTCCAGCGTCTGAGGGACACAGGTGCCATTGCACTTCGCAAGGTTGACAGTGGAAGGCCTCGCACAGTCGGCATGCCTGGGATGGAGGAGCATGTGCTAAGTTTGGCGGAAGAAATCCCTGGGACCAGTGTGCGATGATTAGCAGCATCAGAAGGCGTGCATCACACTCTTATCTGGGCGGTACTCCATGAACCTATATCATCTAGAGCGCGTTCAGGCCCTAAGCCAAAAGGATCACCATGGCAGACAGCGGTTCTATTAATGGCTGTTGCAGACGTGTGCCGCAGATCCACTGTTCACACCCAAGATTTTATTTATTGATGAGGTAAGGTTCACAAGATATGTTCTATAATCGGCATGTATGGACAGATGTAAATTCCCTCGCAATTCAGGAAAGAGAACTTCAATACCGATTTTCAATCAACGTATGGGCATCCGTACTTGGCGATACATTAATAGGGATATACGTGCTACCACAAAGGATAAATGGGACGCAGTATCCGGACTTTCTCACTAACGTATTGACTACCTTGCTGGAGGGCTGGAGGCTGTGCCAATGCAGCAACGAATACAAGTGTCGTTCATGCATGATGGCGCATCTGCACACTTTCGTCATAAAGTGCGCGAACATCTGACGCAGACATTTCAGAATCGCTGGACTGGTCCGGGGAGGCGGGGAAGGGTACATCTTGGCCTGGTCGTTCTCCATACCTCCGTTCCCTACACTTTTGGTTATGAGGACACTTGAAGGAATTGGTCTACGCCTTATCAATCAACGATGTGTGAACACAACAGGGTCGCGTCTTCAGTGTGTGCCAACAGGTTTAACAACAATAGGGTATACTTCAAAGGGCGCGTCATTACTTACGCTGGAGTGCAGAGCGGTGCGTTGTCATAAATGGACACCACGTTGAACACCTCCGGTAAACAGGTGTTTATTGCAGGAAGTATGCACTTCCGGACCCATGTTTATTAAACTTATTTTTCTTGTTTCGATAAGTACTACCACTCCTAAAATTGTTCGACACTTTTTTTTAACACCATATATGTAAACGATCTTCAGTCTAATATACAACAAGCGGAATTAGTTCTTTTGCCAAATGACACTAGTATTGCAATCATTTCAAGTATGGGTACAGCAACAGAAGAAACGGTAAACGAGGTTCTTAAAAGTATAATTGACTAATTTTCTGAGAATGGTCTCACCCCAAATTTTAAAAAGACACAACGTATTCATTTCTGAAGAACTAGGAGTACTACACTAATCATAAATGTAACACATGGCGAGGAAATAATAAATAGGGTGAAAACTTCAAATTTTTTAGGTATCCAAATTGAAGAGAATTTAAACTGGAAGGTCATTTTGGAAGTCCTAAAACAACTTTGTTCAGCAATATGTGCACTTAGAATCATTAGAAATCAGTAAGTTGACATATTCTGCATAATTTCAATCAATAATATCTTATGGAATAATGTTCTGGGGTAACCAATCTCTAAGAAATAAAATCTTCGTTGCTCAAAAACGTGTTGTAGGAATAATATGTGGTGCTCACACACGATCTTCTTGTAGACATCTCCTTAAGAAGTTGCGCATTCTGACTACTGCTTCAGAGTATATTTATTCTCTCATGAAGATTGTCGTAAATAATCCACTACTATTCAAAAGGGACAATGATGTGCATGATTACAATACCAGAAGGAAAAATGAGATTCATTACCCAATATTATGACTGTCTTTAGCACACAAAGGGGTGCACAATGCTGCAACTAAATTTTTGATCAATTACCCAGTGATATAAGTGTCTGACGGACAACAAAGTAAAATTTGAAAACATACTGCAAAAGTTTCTCCTTGATAACTCCTACTATTCCTTAAAAAAATTTCTATTACTATAATGTGTAAAAGATGGTGGATAGGAATACTTACTGGCGCACGCACGCACTCATTCACACACTGCGTGCGTCAGTTAGTAATTCCTATCCACCATCTTTTACACATTATAGTAATAGAAATTTTTTAAGGAATATTAGGAGTTATCAAGGAGTGTGTGTGTGTGTGTGTGTGTGTGTGTGTGTGTGTGTTTAGCATGTAGCCAGATTTAAAATTAATATGCAATGTGAATGTGAAATGACTCGTCTATGGAACATGAAACTAACTAAGTTCAGGATGGAGGAAGTTATATGATGTATCGCGACTTGGGCTCACACGTTCAAGTTACTGTAAAAGTGAACCACTACATTTATTTCAAAATCTCCGTGAACGAGTGTTCTTCTACATCTTCATGACTTTCATCCTGTGGGTATTCCCATCTCTCCGAATGGCAAAATCCTTGCTCCAGACTGAGCGAGGTGGTGCAGTGGTTAGCTAGCACACTGGACTCGCATTCGGGAGGACGACGGTCCAATCCCGAGTCCGGCCATCCTGATTTAGGTTTTCCGTGATTTCCCTAAATCGCTCCAGGCAAATGCCGGGATGGTTCCTTTGAAAGGGCACGGTCGACTTCCTTTCCCGTCCTTCCCTAATCTAATGAGACCGATGACCTCGCAGTTTGGTCTCTTCCCCCAAACAACCCAACCTTGATCAAGGTGTGTAAGCATACGCTCGCGGTTTCATAAATATTCAGGCAGACTATGGCTCCTGAAATAGCCTGCTAAATCAACCGATCCTACTATCGCAGGAATTTCGGAACAACGAGTGATACGTGACTGTCATTTGCTAGCTATGCAGGATCTGCTTTTAATCATCAGTGATCTATTTCAGCTGAATGTGGCATGCCTGAAGAAAGCTATTAGTCGTTATCAGGACAGTGTTACACGGTATTAGCATGAAGGTGAGCTTAATACCGGGAAACAGAAAAGGACTTTAACTTGTCCAAATTACAATATGCTTACTGAATGAGAGCACTGAAAAGAGTTGCAAATACGATTGATGAGCAGGGCGCAATTAATACTGTTTAGAGCTTCTTAAAACGGCTAACCTGACCTCTCATGTGGAAGACCAGCCACTGTCTGTCACAATTCTAGATGCATGAATGATGGATGAGTAAACCAAAAAAGAAAATAGCACTCGCTCTGCGACGAGTTCTTTTTAAAAACAAGTTTTATCTGAAAGCATATCGTACTTGACGAGGCACCAGGCAGGAGTATCGCTACGTTCCAGGCCGTATTCTCGGAAACCAAAGGCTACGGGGATCTCACGCGGTAGCTGGGCGTGCCGTGGCAGGGAAAGTACTCGGCTTGCTAAGTATTCCGCAAGCGGCCTGGCCTCACCAGGGGCTGCACCTGCAGGTCGTGACTGCGGGCCCACGTACAGCACGTGGTCGCTGCCCCGGAAATTTAGCAGGCTGTGCGGACAGAATAACAGCACCGATCTGTTCTTTGTTAACGCAAAGCTACCCAGCGGTCGAATAGCGCAGCCATTTTTCACTCCTGACATCTATGGCCCCCGATGCACCACAGTTGCCTCGGCGAGGGTTTTGGATATCGCCGTTTTGCCATGCGCGGTGTACTTTAACCACGGTGGTACGCAAACAGTTCACAAAACTAGTCGTTTCGCAAATGCTTCCACCCTTGGCCAATGTTCATGCCCTTTTCGATGGCAGGTGAATCACTCCCTTTGCGCATTACAAAAACGACTGTATTTTTTCCGTGCCCTTCCCCCCTCCACCCTCAGCTACACTCTTCATATACCCTCCACTGCTAATGCTGCCACCTGGCATCTGTGAGTGGTTATTGCACGTTGACGTCGAGCATAAGCGGTGGTCACATTAATGTGGCTAGACTGTGTAGTGTCTGCAGCCACGTCGGCTATACAGGGTTTTACAAAAAGGTACGGCCAAACCTTCAGGAAACATTCCTCACACACAAATAAAGAAAAGATGTTATGTGGACATGTGTCCGGAAACGCTTAATTTACATGTTAGAGATAATTTTAGTTTCGTCAGTATGTACTGTACTTCCTCGATTCACCGCCAGTTGGCCCAATTGAAGGAAGGTAATGTTGACTTCGGTGCTTGTGTTGACATGCGACTCATTGCTCTACAGTACTAGCATCAAGCACATCAGTACGTAGCATCAACAGGTTAGTATTCATCACGAACGTGGTTTTGCAGTCAGTGCAATGTTTACAAATGCGGAGTTGGCAGATGCCCATTTGATGTATGGATTAGCACGGGGCAATAGCCGTGGCGCGGTACGTTTGTATCGAGACAGATTTCCAGAACGAAGGTGTCCCGACAGGAAGACGTTCGAAGCAATTGATTGGCGACTTAGGGAGCACGGAACATTCCAGCCTATGACTCGCGACTGGGGAAGACCTAGAACGACGAGGACACCTGCAATGCACGAGGCAATTCTTCGTGCAGTTGACGATAACCCTAATGTCAGCGTCAGAGAAGTTCCTGCTGTACAAGGTAACGTTGACCACGTCACTGTATGGAGAGTGCTGCGGGAGAACCAGTTGTTTCCGTACCATGTACAGCGTGTGCAGGCACTATCAGCAGCTGATTGGCCTCCACGGGTACACTTCTGCGAATGGTTCATCCAACAATGTGTCAATCCTCATTTCAGTGCAAATGTTCTCTTAGCGGATGAGGCTTCAATCCAAAGTGATCAAATTGTAAATTTTCACAATCAACATGTGTGGGCTGATGAGAGTCCGCACGCAATTCTGCAATCACGTCATCAACACAGATTTTCTGTGAACGTTTGGGCAGGCATTGTTGGTGACGTCTTGACTGGGTCCCATGTTCTTCCACCTACACTCAATGGAGCACGTTATCATGATTTCATACGGGATACTCTACCTGTGCTGCTAGAACATGTGCCTTTACAAGTACGACACAACATGTGGTTCATGCACGATGGAGCTCCTGCATATTTCAGTCGAAGTGTTCGTACGCTTCTCAACAATAGATTCGGTGACCGATGGATTGGTAGAGGCGGACCAATTCCACGGCCTCCACGCTTTCCTGACCTCAACCCTCATGACTTTCATTTATGGGGGCATTTGAAAGCTCTTGTCTACGCAACCCCGGTACCAAATGTAGAGACTCTTCGTGCTCGTATTGTGGACGGCTGTGATACAATACGCCATTCTCCAGGGCTGCATCAGCGCGTCAGGGATTCCATGCGACGGAGGGTGGATGCACGTATCCTCGCTAACGGAGGACATTGAACATTGATACAATACGCCATTCTCCAGGGCTGCATCAGCGCGTCAGGGATTCCATGCGACGGAGGGTGGATGCACGTATCCTCGCTAACGGAGGACATTTTGAACATTGTCACGCTGGTACGTTCTGTTTCTGTGTGTTTCCATTCCATAATTAATGTGATTTGAAGAGAAGGAATAAAATGAGCTCTAACAAGGAAAGTAAGCGTTTCCGGACACATGCCCACATAACATGTTTTCTTTCTTTGTGTGTGAGGGATGTTTCCTGAAAGTTTGGCCGTACCTTTTTGTAACACCCTGCATGAATCTTTTTCATCGTCTGTGGGTCTGAGTGGTTTCACTTAAAGTGAGACAAAGGACTCACGGCTCCGTGGACTTAGTTCCGTGGCATTTCCGACCAATTTGTAGGTTCTGCAGGTATCGCGATGCTTCCGACGAACCAATTTTGCACGCTGAAAATGGGAGGTGTGCCGTGATTGCTACTAATAGGTTCACTCACAGCAGTGTAAGCACAGTGTTCTTTGGTTCCTGCCTTACAACATTTGACTGCTCAGCTACGACGACAACGTCTCGAGCATCAATACCGGAAGCTCTGGACTTCCAGTTTAGTGTGATGTTTCAACACTTCATGTGTTATCTTCAATCTTCTGACATGGTGTCCGCCTGTTCCTTGCGTATGCCCGCCGTTACTTGTAGCAAATTTGGTGGAACCTATTGCTGCTACGTAAGTAGCGGTTTTTCATATTGTTATTATTATCACATTATATTATTATTATTATTATTACTATCGCAGTATATCGGACTCAAAGATGGTGTGGCCATCGTAGAGTGAGTCGGTGCTCACCTTTGTGTCCAAGGTTTCTGATGTGTATATATGCAGAGCTAACAGTTTGTTGGTAGAACTTCCTGACAGTTTCTCGATGTTGTTCTTTCAACTGGGATGCATCAGCCGGTAGGTACAGTTCTCGCTATGGGGAGTCCCGAGGAAGGTATGGAGTCAGTCGCAGAGTCCTGTCCTGGAATCGTTGCAGTTGTCGGAAGTGGGTGTCGGCAGCATTGGCCCAAGCAGCTGCTGCATGTTCGAGGAGAGGTCGTATGTGGCACTTGTAGATTACAAGGCAGACATGGGTAGGCAGTATAGGCTGCGGGTTGAGAGCTGGACGCAACTCCCTGAGTTGTCCAAGGGCACTGCCTCGTATTCCGGGCCGCAAACCGTCCTTTGGGGCGCCAAGCTGAGATGATTTCTGTAACATTACTACATAGGACGTATCAAAATTAGTAGCTGCTGGTTAGGGTATTAAGCTGAGAGGTGCGCTAGAGGCACCCAAGTGCAACGTCTGTATACAGTGTGTACCACAAATTCTAGGGAGTAACTGATAGGAGCGAAAGTGTATGAGGGAAAAGGGGGTGGCGAGAGCGGTGTGTGAGGGCAAATGATGAGTCACTTGTGCGGAAAAAATTTTCTCGAAACGGCCCTGTTAACGTTGTTGTTGCTGTGGTCTTCAGTCCGAAAATTAGTTAGATGCAGTTTTCTATGCCACTGTTTCTTGTACAAGTCTCTTCATCTCCGAATAAATACTGAAGCCTTATCCTTCTGAATTTCCATACTGTATTCATCTCTTGGTCTCCGTCTGCGATTTTTGCCCCCCACACTTCCCTCCAACACAAAATTGGTGATTCCTTGACATCTCAGAATGTGTCTTCCAGACAAATACCTTCAGAAAAGACTTCCTAACCCTTAAATCTGTATTCGATGTTAACAAATTTCTCTTCTTCTGAAACGCTTTTCATGCTATTGCCAGTCTACATTTTGTATCCTTTCTATTTCGCTATTATCAGTTATTTTACTGCCCAAACAGCAAAACTCATCTACTGCTTTAAGTGTCCCGTTGCCTAATCTAATTCCCTCAGCATCACCAGATTTAATTCCCCTACACTTCATTATCCTTGTTTTGTTTTTGGTGATGGTCATCTTACGTCCTTCTTTCAAGACTCTGTCCATTCTTCTGAGTTGCTCCTTCAAGTCCTTTGCTGTCTCTGACAGAATTACAAACTCAATGGCAAACCTCAAAGTTTTTATTTCTCCTTCCTGAACTTTAATTCCCACTCCAAATTTTTCTTGTGTTTCCCTCACTGCTTGCTCAATGTATAGATTGAATAACATCAGAGACAGACCAGAACCCTGCCTAACCCCTTTCTCAAGCACTGTTTCCCTTTGATGCTCCTCGACCCTTGTAACTGCCGTCTGGTTTTGTGTACAAGTTGTGTATAAATTTCGCTCCCTGTATTTTACCCCTGATACCTGTCGGAATTGAAAAAGTGTACGTAGCCAACACTATCAAAAGCTTTCTCTAAGTATACAAACGCTATAAACATACGTTTGATTTCTTAACTTATCTTCTAAGACAAGTCGTAGGGTCAATATTGCCTCGTGTGTTCCCACATTTCCCCGAAATCCAAACTGATCTTAACCGAAGTCGGCTTGTGCCAGTTTTCCACTTCTTCCGTAAAGAATTCGTGTTAGTATTTTGCAATCATCACATACTAAACTGATAGTTCGGTAATTTACACACGTGCCAGCACCTGATTTCTCTGGAATTGGTATTATTATAGTCTTCTTGTAGTCTGAGGGTATATCGCCTGTCTCATACCTCTTGATCAGCAGATGGAAAAGTTTTATAATGGCTGGCTCTCCCAGGCTATCAGTAGTTCTAACGAAATGTCGTCTACTTACAGGGCCTTGTTTCGACTTAAGTCATTCAGTGGTCTGTCAAATTCTTCTCGTAGTAACATATGTCCCATTTCGTTTTCATGTACGTCCTCTTCCATTTATTCCTGTTAATAAGTGTATGTTAAAAACGCTCCCTGTGGATTGCGTTTTCATCTTTTGAGTAATTGAGACCACTCTTAAAGATTTTAGTTGCTTTGTGTTAAAATTGAAATTTCTTTTCTTTGATTTACGTTGCTTACCTGAAACATAATGACATAGGTATGTAATTTTTGGCTACAATTCATCTTGTATGGCTTTCAACCTCACCAACGAGAAATGCGCCATAGTCGAGCACGGAGTGGTCACAATTTACCGTTTTATTTACTGTTTTCCGAGGAATATTGTCACCGTAATCAGACATAATCCAGTTGGAATAATCTGTTGTCATGTCACAATATCTGAGAGGACACGAAAGTTTAAATAAAAACATTTTCCTTCGGGCCGGATTTGAACCAGCGACCTATGGATAACTGCCATTCAACCACTACAGTCCACCGCTCTACCAACTGAGCTACCGAAGGAATGTGCCAGACGACGTGAAACCTTTGCTACACATCAAGGAAACCGGACTGCGCGCCTGGGCCGGAACGTCGATGCGGCTTACGTAAGCGGGCTGTGGCGCTGCGCTGGCGAATCCATTTAAAGATGGCAGTGGGTTATCGCGCCTCACCACAGACTGTCGTCACGATTGGCTTACGAAGTGGCACTGCGATTGGTTTCCGATAGTGTTGCCGACAGCAAGCATTACATGTTCAGGTTGCACTGTAGATCTCATATATTAACACTCAGCTCCCCAAGCAAGTCGAGACGCGATCGGTAACAACAAACCAGGGTCGCTCCTCAGTTGTTTTAAGCAGCTCTATTGGCTTCGGTGCGTCTTTGCGTTTAACATAGATACAATCAGTGCTGTTGAGGTATTCGCCCGAATAACACACGCGATTATTCGCCGCGAATTATCCTGCAGTACGACACTCTGGAACTGTTGCTTATGGATGAAATTTCTAATGAAGTAGCTGGTCAAAGGCCACACTTGTCACTAGCCTGTTACGAAATTAAATATCACAGATAAGCGTCATTATAATTAGTCATAAACTTACTCTGGGAACTGCTGTTTTTCATGGTTTCGTATTGTACGTGGACGAATTACGTCGATGAGAATACTTGCGCAGTCAATTACATAAATATACCATATGCTGACACATCATCTCCATGACGTGATTTCATCGTCGACCATTTCCATGGTGTTATGACGCATAGTTAATTGACTTTCATTAATTATACTATATTACGTAATTTCTATTCATTTTTCATAGTAAATGATTTATTATAATAATAAGTTTATCCAATAACTGAAGAAAGACACGTATACAGCATTTCTAGAAATTACATTAAGTTAAACTGAGAGTAACAGGATTCTCATTACACCGTATTGTAGCCTATGTATAACATACGTAGGCACTAGTACTTTGTACTGCGTTCTACGACTCAATCTGAGTTGAAATTTTTTATAAAAGAAGAATACCTCTAAGGAAACGCACTGTTAAAACTTTTTACTGCTAAGACTCACTGCAAGTATTTAAAAAAATGTTGGAAGTTGCCAAATTCGTAGCGGGCCAGGCTGCTGGAGAAATGATGCCTGGTGCGCAACGAGATAGGTTAAGAAGTGGACTGAAAAATGAGTGGTCCAACCGGGATTCGATCCCGCGCTCTGTGGGTTTTCAGCAAAAACTTTACCGCTTTTTTCCCTTTATTTTGTTCGTCATTGTTCTCGTCATTTGGTATGGGCGGACGTCACAGCACACCCCTTCAGTTGAGTTCATCGTTGAATACCTTAGCCGGCCCTCTGACCGAAAACGTTGAGCTAACGTACCGGCGCCCTAGATCCGCAGGTCCGACAGCCAGAGTGTAAATTCTGACATTTCTTCACGGTAACGAGACGTTCGTTGTCTCGCGTTCTTTTCCGTTCCCTCTAGTTTAAACGCTGTTACACAGAGATACAAGTGAATGGTAGTGAAAACTGGCGAATTTTTTTTTTAATGCTCATTCGCTTGCGTTCGCTGCCATTCCCTCCTGTGAGAACGAGCCTTTAGGTATTTAAAATTGGCGTATGGGCACACCTGATATTTAGGCTACGCGGCGATGCGCGCTCTTGTCGCAGCTGCTTCTTCTCATTCGCCGAATCGCACGGTCTGCAGGCTGGGCTCTACAAACGCTGTTATAGGCGGTTCTTTGTGAGGCATAAATAAGTTGTTTCAATATTTGAAACTGTTGCAGTGCGCCTTAGCAGTCAAAATTTTTGCAGTGATTTTATTATGGTGTATTCGTCATGTGTAAAAAATTTCATAGTAGCTTTCGACTAGGACAGTTGATATTTTAAAAAAAATATCAGGTATCCGATATATAGATATTTAAAAAAGTATTATCTTAGGCCCTCGACATATCGAAAAAGTCATCGATGTATCGAAATATCGACGTAGCAGCACAAAAAAAAGAGAAGAAATATTGGCTGCATATTGTAAATATACGGCCAGTTTCCGAGCTGTATATTTAAGCATTGATTGTTATTAGATATTACGTACATCAACGGACTAGCAGCTTTCTTATCCCCCTCAGAGCAAGAACTGAAATGAAAACGATGCACGTTCACGCTTGGCGATAACCACTTTGCTGGCAACTGCAGGTGAGTGGCACAGTAAAAGGTGTCCGATCGGTCTGTCGTTCGGTTTCGTCACGTGTCGGATTTGTCTGCAACACTTCATGTCGACTTGCCTATTTTTTCATTTCTGAAAACGCCAGAAACCTAGCAGTTTTAGCGTCAAAATTGCCTGATGAAGTTAAGCGTTCCAGTTTCTGTTGGTAGCACCGAGCGCCGATTATGTCAGCATTTCTCCTCACATGTCTCCGCCCACCGCAAAGACCAATGTTGTCACTTAATTTTTCGTGCATCAGTTTCAGCAACTGTTTTTAAGAACGCTCATGCGAAGAAATAGCACACTAGTTGCGTTAAAAATTGTTTCGTCACATCGGGTATCTTGTTATTCCATATTCCATTTACACCGCATACACCCCCCCTCCCCCCCGGTGCAATCGGAATTCTTCTTTTTTATTTGTGGCAACTATACTTGCTTCACACAGGCAAAGAGAAATACTGGACGTGATGAAAGCTCAAAAAGTACCAAGTCTCCTTCACACAGTGAAAGTAAAATTATGGTCTGCAAAAGAAGAACTTCAAATATTTATCGATAATTGCGAAAAAAATATAATATAAAATAGAAATATGGCACTTACATTGTCGTTTCGATATCTATATACCAGTAGACGGAACCCGCTGGCATTAATCGATACATTTTGTACACATTTTAGATATATCGATATTTCGTCAGTGGCCCTGGTTTCGACATGTCGAATTAGACCATTCCCTTGTCAGTTGTTGTTCTTGAGAGCGAATTGAGGTTTGCAGATAGTTAACACTTGGCCCAGCGACACATGCGGCAGACAGAGGCATCCGTGGAGAAAAATTTGTGCGCAGAGTGTAACAAAGGCAGCACAGAAAACAACCCATTTCCACTCTCACTAGATTTAGGTTTATTTTTCAAAGTAGTGCTAAAAGCCCAAGGAACGGAAAGAAATACACATTTGAGGGAGGGAAAGGGATAGGAGCAACCAAATGACAGTCGCTTGTGTGGGAAAATGTTCTGGATGTTGGTGCCATGTTGGACGTCTGTCCAGCGTGGCACGAAGGTATCGGACAGATGATGCCCAGTTTACTCCTGTTCCCCTGACGTTGACGGGCGGCAGAGATGCTGGTACCAGCAGCTTCGTAATCATGACCGCTTGCGGTTATTTGGTTGAAATCTCGTCTCCATTTTGTCACCCAGTAGCTGAGTAGGTTTATCGCCATGTGAATTTTCGTTCCATTATCTGTGCATTAAGGCCCCTGATGCACGTGACGCGTCATCAGCGTATGGGCCAGCTGTCATCAGCGTATACGGCCAGCTTCACTCGTTGTCCTCTAGAGATGTCTGCCGGATACAACGTATACAGGATCGAACCAAGAACCGACCCTTGTGGTACGACGGTGGCGATGAGCCGACGTGATGAGATTCTGACGGCAGTCTGTACGTGGAAAGTACGTCCATCCAAGAAGTTGCAGAGTGATCTCACATGTGGTGTTGTGACTCCCGTATTAGCAGGTCATATTATAGTTCTTCATGTCACGAGGAGACGAAACCTCTGATGACCTCGAGCAGGACGGCTCCATAGAACTTGTGGTGGCCGAAGGTCTTCACTGCATTCTCCACCAGGAGAAGCACTTGCTGGGTTGTAGAATGAGCTTTCCGGAATTCGAAATGGACATCAGACAAAGGCTTTCGACGTCGCAGAAAGAGACACTCGAACATCTAGTATACTCCGCAGAGTATGGTTATGGGTTCGATAGCTTTTCGGTGATCGAGTGGCTTTTTCTTGCTTTCTGTTGAACTATGACTGCAGTTTCCTATCTAGTCGACAGCGAAGCATTCCTGATCGGTAGTGTAAAGGATGGCTACGCCACTTGTCAGATGAAGAACCAAGGACATCGGTGTAAGCGTCGTCTGTCGTTCCTCCTGTGCACTACCGCCAGGTCGGCCCAGCTTCCTCAGTCGGAAGCCGCATGCGGAAATACGGTCCGCAGTGGCGTACAGCCATCCTCGCCGGTGCTATCGGAATATTTAAGTCGTCAACAAAGCATCATGCCACGAACTACCAGAGCAGAATCTCATGTTGCGCTAAGCTAGAAACCTGCGTATCTGTTGTACTTTGTTGAGATGCGAAATTCGACCGCTTCTTTAATTATTCTGTTCCAGTGCGAGGAACTCCACGAGACAATTTTAGCACTTTTGCATTTATTATTGTGCCCTGCACTGAGGCAATGCGGCCACTATATGTTTCTCTGCTTGATAATACGTGAGTGTATTCGATGTTCAACGTATCTATCTTCTATAGGACGACAAAATTGTCCGCTGTATAACTTCCCGCAGTTCTCAAACAAATATTGTCCTAAGGTAACTTGCCTGTCAACGCCTGGAAAAACACTAACAATTTTCGTAAAATTTTCACCGCTCTAAGTTAAAAAAAAAACAAAAAAAAAAAACTTGAACTCTTGGTAGGAAGAAAACTGTAGCAAAACAGGAGTGTTGCTGAACATTTTGATATAAATTAATACGTGGACTTCATTACAATTTTTTGTGAAGATTCGTAAATTATATTTTTATATGCCGGTCGATACATGGAACCTATACACTGACTACCTAACTCAGATACTTGCAACTTTAAGTACACATTAACAACGTGTCTATCTAAAAAGAAGACTGCAATAATGTCATTTCAGTCAGAAGCTTTTATTCTAGAAATGTTTACATCTGATAGTCAAAATTAGTTTTTTATAACTAGACAGTATGTATTTTTCTTCCTGTTGATACTACATTAGTGTCTGCTGTTTACTTTCCTCCAAATATTACTCTGAAACGTCCCAAAAAAATTTCAGCTCAGATATATTTTCTGTGCAAAAAATACACATGCCACGAAATTTAATTCCCGGGAAATTCAATTCTGTGTTATATTTGATCTATGACTAATCTATGTTGTTCCTAATATACTCCAATTGCATAATATTCTTGGTTTACGTCTTCCTCAACTTGCCTATTCCTTTTCTTTGGTTGTCCCGAAGGACCCATTTTCAGCTTCGGCCACTCTCGTGGAATAAGTTGCCAACAATGACTTTATCCTGTTAAAACTGGAATATATTCCTAGCAACTCAAGAACTTCACACCTGCTAACTGCCCCGCATTAAAACAATTGCAGGCATAATAACTTTCGAACATGACAAAATAGTGGAAACTATGAACTACAGAAATGTTCATAAGGGAAACAACACTCCAGAAGCAAAGATATTCAAAGGTAACATAAGAGTATCGCAAACGTGTCTTCTGACAGGACTGTTGTTGTTGTTGTTGTCGTCTTCAGTCCTGAGACTGGTTTGATGCAGCTCTCCATGCTACTCTATCCATCATCATTTAATCATACAGTAAAGCTGCATGTCCTCGGGAAAAATTACGGCTGTAGTTTCCCCTTGCTTTCAGCCGTTCGCAGTACCAGCACAGCAAGGCCGTTTTGGTTAATGTTACAAGGCCAGATCAGTCAATCATCCAGACTGTTGCCCCTGCAACTACTGAAAAGGCTGCTGCCCCTCTTCAGGAACCACATGTTTGTCTGGCCTCTCAACAGATACCCCTCCGTTGTGGTTGCACCTACGGTACGGCCATCTGTATCGCTGAGGCACGCAAGCCTCCCCACCAACGGCAAGGTCCAGGGTTCATGGGGGAAGCTGACAGGACTGCGAACTCGAAAAACAGTTGTGTTTCTCGAGCAGGAGTCTAATGACAACACTGACGCGTGCAAGTAGTGCGAACAAGGTTGTGGACGTACACCGAGAGATCTTTAAGTTAATTTTTGAACAACTTCCTGATGACCAATTCAGTTCTTTTAACCAATATTTGCTAAAAAAATTCTAAATATCGTATTAAGGTGAAAAACAAAATTTGAAGCGGATATAAAGACAAATGAATCTAGATGACTATTTTTGGCGTACGGAAGACGCATGTAACCGTACGTTTCTTCTAGTTTCAAACATAGACACACGGGAAGACGTCCATGCTTGTCTGTTCTTCACTTTCTTCTAGCTCTTTGTCTGACAAACGCCGGCTAACGTCCTGCGCACGCTACTTCTTTGCGAAGGATCGTTAACAGCTGTAAGTGCGTGTGTGTCCTTGCACCTAGAGTAGTCGGTCAGTTCCGCCGGTAAAATATTATGGGGATGAGAATTTCACCCAAGAACAATTTTTGCAACTAGTTTTTTTTTTTTTTTACTAGTCGGTCGGGAAAGCCTCGCGCAACCCAAGATATACTAGTCTGCACCTCATCGACGACGATCTCACTGTATTAACTTGCGGGAACGTGGAAGTATAAACTATTCGTACCTGCCTGACAACAAAAGTCAAGCCCACAGAATGGGAGGAGAAATGAAAGGAAACTTCATAGGATGAGAGGGAAAGTGACGTGTATGATTACAAAATCGAGTCAAATTTACAAAGGACTTGGCATTATCAGCCCACATGTCAGTATGACGTTGTATCACTTTTCGCCTGGATACAGGCACTGATTCGTTTGGGAAGGGTGGCATTAGGCCGTTGTAACTCCTCCTAAGGCAAGCTTGCTCTCAATTGTTGTAAACGGTCCTAGTTACTGTGGATACTGAAACTGGGACCGAAGTGACGATCGAGTCGACCTCACACATATTCTAACGGGGACCAATATGGCGATCTTGCTGGCTGTGGGAGTATCTCTACATTCAACAGACAAATCGTAGAGAGACGTACTATGTGAGGACGACCATTTTACTATCGAAAAATCGATCATGATACTAACCCATAATTTACACACATAAAAAAAGTTTTGCCTCACCCCGGTTCCCAGAACTCCTGAAAATAGACATTGACTGTGGATATTGTATCACAGACACAGATCCTTTGACTTTACAGAGATGACAATAAACCCGCCCAAAGTTGTAAACAACCATGCATGAGCAGCGCCTATTAGACGGAGGAGGTCCGACAGCCGATCAATTCAAATCATTCCACCAGGAAGGATGTACACGACTCGTGTTGTCTGTAGTATAACCATGCCTAGACGGTCAATACCGCGGTTCGATAGCTTCCGCATTGTTACTTTGTGCCAGGAAGGATTCTCAACAAGGGAAGTGTGCTGGCAACCCGGTCGGCTGAACGCCTTAGACACACTGTCCAGCGAGTGAAGCAAAGTGGAGGTTCCCTGACGTTTAGGGATGGCATTCTGTGGGGCCGACGTACGCCGCTGGTGGTCATGGAAGGCGCCTAAACGGCTGTACGCTACGTGAATGCCACCCTCTGACCGACAATGCAACCATATCGGCAGCATAATGGCGAGGCATTCGTCTTCAAGGGCGACAATTCGCGCCTCCATCGTGCACATCTTGTGAATCACTTCCTTCAGGATAATGACATCGCTCGACTAGAGTGGCCAACATGTTCTCCAGATATGAACCCTATTGGACATACCTGGGACAGATTGAAAAGGGCTGTTTATGGACGACGTGACCCACCAACCACTCTGAGAGATCTACGCCGAATCGCCGCTGAGGAGTGGGAGAATCTGGAACAACAGTGCCCTGATGAACTTGTGGATAGTATGGCACGATGAATACAGGCATGCATCGATGCAAGAGGACGTGCTATTGGGTGTTGGAGGTACCGGTGTATACAGCAATCTGGACGACCACCTCTAAAGGTCTCGTTGTATGGTGTTACAACATGCGATGTGTGGTTTTCATGAGCAATAAAAAGGGCGAAAAGGATGTTAGGTTGATCTCTATTCCAATTTTCTGTACGGGTTCCGGAACTCTCGGAACCGAGGTGATGCAAAACTTTTTGTGATGTGTGTACCACACACGAGGAGTCAGGGTCTTCGTGACGTACTGGTTTACTGTCAGGGCCACCTCTGTCGCTACAGTCGTGATTTGAAGTTACACTTGATCATTCCGCACTTCATGATGCCAGGAGTAAAACCGCTGTAGCTCACCAAAATGTTAGAAGGCACATAGCAACACTAGTAGGGGAGGGTATATACAGAGCGCTGGGGTGTGCGGACAACGACTCCAGAAATGTGTACGGGCGAATAGAGTTGCAACTGTTGAGCAACTGTCTGCCCATATAAACCAAGGGGCTACCAAAAATGTCTCCTCAACGACCGTTCAGCGAACGTTGCTGCATACAAGCCTCCACAACAGGCGCTTGGATCATGCACACACGCTGACTGCTGTTCATCGGCGACGAAGGCTGCAAGCCAAAACTGCAACTGGACGTCCACTGATTAGTGACAGGTGGCATTTTGAGACGAATCACGTTTTATGCTTCATCGGACAGACGGCTGTTCGCGTGTACGGCGTGAAACTTCTGAAAGCAAACACTGCGAGAATCATCTGAAGGTCCCAGGCCGGAGGGCATTCACTGGGTGATCTCGTCATTCTGGCACAACGCATCGACAAAAGTATGCATCTGTCCTTGGGGAACCACATCCATCCGTAAATGTACTTCTTTTTTCTTGGCACGATGGCATCTACCAGCAGGACAATGCAACACGTCACCCAGCTCGCGGGTTTATGTGCATGGGTTGAAAGGCACCAAGATGATGTCCGCAGCTTGTGGTCTTGCGGTAGCGTGCTCGCTTCCCGCGCACGGCGTCCCGGGTTCGATTCCCGGCGGAGTCAGGGATTTTCTCTGCCTCGAGATGATTGGGTGTTGTGTGTCATTCATCATCATTTCATCATCATTGTCTCGCAAGTCGCCGAAGTGGCGTCAAATAAAGAGAACTTGTGATACGGCGGCCGAACTGGCCCGCAAGGGGTGTCCCGACCAACAATGCTATACGATCATTTCATTACCAAGATGATTTTACCATTATTTCTCTGGCCACCAAATCCCCTGATTTAAACCTGAACGAGAATCTCTGAGCTCACCTCGATTGGGCTGTTCGCGTCGTGGGTCCTCAACCGAGAAACCTAGCGCAGCTGGGGACAGCACTGGAGTCGGCATGGCTCCCCATCATCTTGCAGAAGGTCACTGATTCTCTTTCTGCACATCTCGCTACGGTCTGTGCTTCGAAATGTGTTTTTTCAGCCTTCTGACAATCGATCACATTAATGTGGCTGGACAGTGTACTTGTCACAGCGAACTGTAACTGTAATCATTTACTTACAAGGTGTACAACTTTGCTTCCGCCGTTTTTTCCCCAACATTTGAGCCTTTAATGAAACAAAGTGGTTACACATGTATCATTCAAAGTATTTTCCATTGCTGGCCACTACTTTCTCCCACCCATCTTTCGGGCAGTATACGAAACCCGCGTCGAAAAAATTGTTCATCTTTTGAACCGATCCACGAATCGATGCAATTTTTGACTTCTTCATGAGATCAGAAGTGTTGGTCAGCCAGGCCATGCTCCATTGATCTAAACAGGTCATAGTCAGAGGGAGAAATGTCTGGAGAATGCGTCAGGTGGGGTAGGACTTCCCATTTTAACGTTTCCAAGCAAATTATGACCTCTTTTGCAACGTGGGGTCGAGCGTTGTCGTGCTGCAAAATCACTTTTTCGTGCCTCTCGTTGTATTGCGACCGTTTGTCTTTTAACACTGCTCAGACGCATTAATTGTGTTCGATAACGAGCACTTGTGATTGTTTCACTTGGTCTTAACACCTCATAGTACACGACGCAGAGCGGGTCCCACCAAATGCAGAGCAAGATCTTGGAGCCGTGAATATTCGCTTTGGCCGTCGACGTGGAAGCACGGCCTGCATATCTCCATGATTTTATGCGTTTACGGTTATCGTAATGAACTCATTTTTTCGTCCCCGGTCACAATGCGATGCAGGAATCCCTTCCCTGCCGTTTTTGCAACTGTTCACAAACACAAAAAATGATTCAAACGGCTCTGAGCACTATGGGACTTAACTTCTGAGGTCATCAGTCCGCTAGAACTTAGAACTACTTAAACCTAACTAACCTAAGGACATCACACACATCCATGCCCGAGGCAGGATTCTAACCTGCGATGGTAGCGGTCGCCCGGTTCCAGACTATAGCGCCTAGAACCGCTCGGCCCCTCCGGCCGGCTTCACAAACACACAAACGCCGTTCAACGTATCTTGGTTTCAGCTCTCATGGGATCCAAGTTCCTTCTTTCTGAATCGTGCCAATAGCCTTGAGACGTTTTGAAATGGCTTGCTGTGTCACTCCCACTAATCGTATCGATTCTTCTTGAGTCTGACGCGATTCTTCACTCAGCAATGTCTCCAATTCTGCATCTTCGAAAACTTTCTCTCTTCCACCACAATAGCAGTCTACGACGATAAAGTCACCGTTCTTGAAGCGTTCTTTCACTAATAACGTCCTTACCGTAGGTACTTGAGAGCATTCGATGAGTCAGCCGCTGTTTTCTTGATATTGAAACAAAACAGTAACACCTCCCGCAAATGACGAGAATTAGGCTCGTAAACTGACATTTTCAATCCAGAACAACTTTATGATGCAGACACAAATCGCCTAATGTTGGAATGAGGTTATGTTGACCGAGGTCCAAGCGAACTGCCTGACGTCTGCGATCTGTTTCTTTCGACCGCTACTTACCGTTGTCGGCACCTATCGGCAACCGGCGGAAGCAAAGTTATACACCTTGTACCTTCCGACAATGTGTACGTGCACGAAGTTACATGACATACGACATGTCTTTCGGGTGCTTCACTTTTCCGTCAGACAGCGTATAATTTAGAAATATTGCAAAATTATTAATAAACATGCAACGAGCACAGAACTTCAAAGAAGTCAGCGGTGACGGAGAAACAATAGGACTGAAGTCCTTGGAGAGCGGCGAGTCCGTGGGATTTCCTCACCTTGCACCTGTTGCTAGCCGTCCGAATGCCAAGAGCAGATCTTGAAGGGAGGCCAGCATTTCGCTCGTGAGAGCCGCCTCCGCCTTATCGGCTCGTTCATCAGGAATTCGGCCGCGGAGCGTCACGAACTGCGTTTGTCTCTCGCGCCGCTCCGTTTGAAATCCGATTCTCCGCAATTAATCGCTCGCTTCGAGAGCAGCGCGTGTGCCAAACGGCCGCATCGTGATGTGGCGACGAGCGCCCAAAACGGCCGCCAGCGACGCCAAGCTGTCAGCCACAGGGACGCTCTAAAAGTATCGCCTCATCGTTCAGCTCTTCTTTTTTTTTTTCCTTCCATTGTTCATCACCAGATGTAAAATAGAGACTTTGTTGTAGCTTCATAAGCACACAGGAAAAAGCTTAGTCACTCCCAGGACACATCGCGCTAATATCCACTGGGGTAACTCGAGCTTGGTTCGCTGCAAGGCCACTTGGAGCACAGCAAGTATATCACCCCATCATCTCAGTTTTTTATTAGGCGAGTTAAAGTCATCCATAATTCTTATGGTTTCGTTCAAAACAGAAGCTGGTTTCATCGCATTGTTTTTCTGATTACGGTTACTAGTGTGTATTGCACTATTTGAATTGCGTTGTAAATGTATTGCTCGTGTCCTGCTGATTTCTGCTAGCATCGGTAATATTGGGCGGAGTAAATGATGCTATATTTGTTTTTGATTCATATAAAACAGAAGCTGCTTTCGTCGTATTGTGTTCTGTGGACTTGTGCATATTTGTTTCTGCTTATGCATCCATGTGAGAACTGCTCGACTTCATCAGCAGACGTAGAGTGTTATAGGCATTGTAGGCAGGTTACGAGTGTATTGCTTTTATGCTACTTTCACTTTTCTTTACATTCATTTTCCGTACTTTCTTGCATTTAATGGAGAACTGCGCGTTAGCAGCTTTAGACAGAACTGGTATTCAACTTTATTACATCTTCTAACGGAATCAGTATGTAATTCTGCTTTGAATGATGCTGCGTCTTGCCACTCAGCGCCATGCATTTGACACTGGTTTGCAGAGTATGGATGTAGATGGCTATGGATTGCAGTCTTAGTTACTTTAGCATTTTTCCTTGAAAAATCTAAAAATGCAACAGTAGTACGCAAATGTGCTCACACATATTAACAGGTAGTACACACAATATATTTTAGCAGAAATGAGGTTACTAGAATCATCCATTAAATGAGAGAAAATACGAAAAACAGATGCTTACAAAAATAACGTATAATACGAACAATACACTTACATCGCATTTAAATCGAGCAATTCACATACAGTTTCGTAAGCAGTAACAAGTAGACATGAGTCCACAGAATACAATGCGATGGAACCAACTTCAGTTTTATATGAAACAGAAACACATATGAAATTATTTATCCCAGCCCGTGTTGCGGATGCCAGAAAAAATTGAGCACATTACGAGCAACATATTTACAGTGAAATTCAAAACGGGAAATACAAGAAGGTTTCAATCATGAACACAGTGCGATGAAATCAGCTTCTGTGTCGTGTCACATCAGATGATTTTTACGTTTTGACATTTCCACGTGCAGTCACTCGTATTTCCATTTGATAATGGCCACAGGGTCAAAACTGCAATACTGTTTTTTTTAAATAATTTTACAGTCATAACCCGAGCACAATGTCATTTACAAAATTTTACGTGACTGTGAACCCCAGCTACGGCAAGTTAGTCTTTAGTTTTTGATTGAGATTTCTCTAATATACTAACAGTCCAGTCACATTAATTTGACCACCTGTCAGCAGCCTGAATAACCACATATTGCAGCGTGCACCGCTGCAAGATGTGTAGGAAGGTAGTCAGTGAGATTCTGGAAAGTAGCAACAGGGATTTGGAGCCATGGCGACTCCAGCTCCGTGGCCAGCCGCGCTAGGTTTCACGGTTAATGATTCATGCTGCGAACAGCCCGATAGAAATGGTCTCACAGATTCTGGATTGTGTTTAAATTCGGGGACTTTGGTTGGCAGTAGAGTACAGAAAATTCATCCAGCTGCTCTTCGAACCACTCACGTATACTGCCAGTTGTGTGACATGGTGCATCGCCCTGCTGAAAGGTGGCATCGTGCTGAGAAAAACCAAACAGTATGTAGGGGTGGACATGATCTCGAAGGATGGCTGCATACTTGTGTTGATCCAATGCGCCCTCCAGAATTACTGCATCAGCCACAGAATGCCACGAAAACATTTCCCAGACCCTTACTTCCCTCTTCCAGCTTTGACCCTTTGCTTTCAGACCTTTCACGCTGTACACGCAACCAGCCATCTATCCGACGGAGCATAACACATGATTCATCTGATAAGGCCACCTGTCGCCACTCAGTGGACGTCCAGTTGCGATGTTGTTGTTGTGGTCTTCAGTCCTGAGACTGGTTTGATGCAGGTCTCCGTGCTACTCTATCCTGTGCAAGCTCCTTCATCTCTCAGTACTTACTGCAACCTACCTCCTTCTGAATCTGCTTAGTGTATTCATCTCTTGGTCTCCCTCTATGATTTTTACCCTCCACACTGCCATCAAATGCTAAATTTGTGAACCCTTGATGCCTCAGAACGTGTCCTACCAACCGGTCCCTTCTTCTTGTCAAGTTGTGCCACAAATTCCTCTTCTCCCCAATTCTATTAAATACCTCCTCATTAGTTATGTGATCTACCCATCTAATCTTCAGCATTCTTCTGTAGCACCACATTTCGAAAGCTTCTATTCTCTTCTTGTCCAAACTATTTACCGTCCATGTTTCACTTCCATACATGGCTACACTCCATACAAATACTTTCAGAAACGACTTCCTGACACTTAAATCTATACTGGATGTTAACAAATTTCTCTTCTTCAGAAACGCTTTTCTTGCCATTGCCAGTCTACGTTTTATATCCTCTCTACTTCGACCATCATCAGTTATTTTGCTCCCCAAATAGCAAAACTCCTTTACTACATTAAGTGTCTCATTTCCTAATCTAATTCCCTCAGCATCACCCGAGTTAATTCGACTACAGTCCATAATCCTCGTTTTGCTTTTGTTGATGTTCATCTTATATCCTCCTTTCAAGACACTGTCCATTCCATTCAACTGCTCTTCCAAGTCCTTTGCTGTCTCTGACAGAATTGCAATGTCATCGGCGAACCTCAAAGTTTTTATTTCTTCTCCATGGACTTTAATACCTACTCCGAATTTTTCTTTTGTTTCCTTTACTGTTTGCTCAATATACAGATTGAATAACATCGGGGAGAGGCTACAACCCTGTCTCACTCCCTTCCCAACCACTGCTTCCCTTTCATGTCCCTCGACTCTTATAACTGCCATCTGATTTCTGTACAAATTGTAAATAGCCTTTCGCTCCCTGTATTTTACCCCTGCCACCTTTTGAATTTGAAAGAGAGTATTCCAGTCGAGTTAACCATACAGTAAAGCTGCATGCCTTCGGGAAAAATTACGGCTGTAGTTTCCCCTTGCTTTCAGCCGTTCGCAGTACCGGCACAGCAAGGCCATTTTGGTTAGGGTTACAAGGCCAGGTCAGTCAATCATCCAGACTGTTGCCCCTGCAACTACTGAAAAGGCTGCTGCCCCTCTTCAGGAACCACACGTTTGTCTGGCCTCTCAACAGATACCCCTCCGTTGCGGTTGCACCTACGGTACGGCCATCTGTATCGCTGAGGCACGCAAGCCTCCCCACCAATGGCAAGGTCCATGGTTCATGGGGGGGCCCATCTGGTTTCTGTACAAATTGTAAATAGCCTTTCGCTCCCTGTATTTTACCCCTGCCACCTTTAGAATTTGAAAGAGAGTATTCCAGTCAAGTTAACCATACAGTAAAGCTGCATGCCCTCGGGAAAAATTACGGCTGTAGTTTCCCCTTGCTTTCAGCCGTTCGCAGTACCAGCACAGCAAGGCCATTTTGGTTAGGGTTACAAGGCCAGATCAGTCAATCATCCAGACTGTTGCCCCTGCAACTACTGAAAAGGCTGCTGCCCCTCTTCAGGAACCACACGTTTGTCTGGTCTCTCAACAGATACCCCTCTGTTGTGGTTGCACCTACGGTTCGGCCATCTGTATCGCTGAGGCACGCAAGCCTCCCCACCAACGGCAAGGTCCATGGTTCATGTGGGGGGGGGGGGGGGGGCGGGGGCAGTTGCGATACTGACGTGCAAATTCCAGCCTTCGTCGCCGATGAGCTACGGTCAGCATGGGTGTATAAGCCAGGCGACTGTTGCGGGGGCCCATACGCAGCAACGTTCGCTGAGCGGTCATTGAGGAGACGTTGGTGGTAGCCGCTTGGTTCATCTGGGCGTCAGCTGCTCAACAACTGCACGTCTATTTCCCATATTCGAAGTTAACTGCCCCACTATGAGCGCTACTGCCGTTCTCCGTTCTCATCCTTCTGCAACAGTGGTTCCTAAACTTCCTTGAACCATTGTATCAGGATGCAGTAAGATATAACCGAGCACCCCACACATTCCCTTGCCGCTCCCCCCATGTCAACAACAATAGCGCCTAAGTAATCTTAAAAAGGAATTTCTTTGAACTCGTTTGTTTTTTAAATGATAGAAGATAAACTATACTTAATCTTTTTAGGTGTTTTATTAACCCACGAATGAGTTAGTGTCACAGTTGATGCTGCTTATTTCTAGCAACTTTTTTTTTGAAAAAAAAAGAGAGAGAATGATGAAGTTATTTTTCAGTACATCGCGGAACTACCTACAACTCCTTCTCAGAAAAGAGAGCTGACTACCCACACTGAAGGTGGACACTTGTTACAAAATATGCTTCTTCTGCAACACTCTTCGCTCTAGCAACATTTTCTTCACGCACACCCTGCACCCCCATTCAAAATCAACCAAATTAAAATGTGTGCATCATACTCAGACCTACTGTTTGACAATCACTTGCATGCTGGACTCCTTAGTTTTGAATCGGCAGGAACTGGAAGACTTCCAGCTCCCAATGCTTTGTGACCGACCACTGGCACTAATAATAATAATAATGTGTGGGTCCTACAGCAGTGAAGTAGCCATTAAACAGTTACTGTTATATTGTGTTGTCAGTCAGCGTATTTATTTTTGCGAAGTGAACAATGAAGTAATTTCTGGTCTATTGTGAGAACTACGTACAACTCGGAGAAATCATTTTCATGAGATATCTGAGCACATGTTATGTATTTGTCTCAATTTTACTACCACAGATGCGGGATACAAATTATAAAATATGTATGTAGTGGGTCAACTATGTGAGGAAGATATTGTTTACACATGTGTTTCACAAATGTAGCCTCCAGCACATTGTGCCACGTGTTGATGCTGGCACTTGATAAAAATGTAATTGTTGGTAACTTACGTAATCAGTACTTCAGTCTCGCACGATTGTGATCATCTTTTAGAAATAATTCAGTTTCGTGATCGAACCACAACTGAACCGTTGTGGGGCCAATTAGTGACGAGCGACCGAAAGCGTATTCGTATGTCCCAGCTGATACGGTTATGCAAAGCCATTAATTTGTTAATGTAGAAATCTGTACTGCAGACGCAGCTCTGCAGTAAAATTTTCGACATTAGTACTGGAAGGTGCCATGTTAGTAATAACGAAATCTAAAAGCCACGTATTTTAAATTACGCTAATGTACAGACACCACACGGCAACGAGTGCAATTGTCCAACAATCACAGTAGCAGTTTATTGTTGTTTCTGTGGTCTTTAGTCTGAAGACTGGTTTGATGCAGTTCTCCATGCTACTCTATCGTGTGTAAGCCTCTTCATCTCCGAATAACAACTGCAACCTACATCCTTCTGAATCTGCTTACTGTATTCATCTCTTGGTTTCTCTCTTCAATTTTTACACCCCAACTTCCCTCCAGTACTAAACTGATGAACTGATGATCCCTTGATGTCTCAGAATGCAACCTATCAGCCGATCCCTTCTTCTAGTCGGTTTATGCCACAAATTTCTTCTATTCCGTACTTTCTCATTGGTGTCAAAATCTACCAATTTAATCTTCAGCATTCATCTGTAGCACCACATTTCAAAAGCTTCTATTCTCTTCTTGTCTAAACTGTCTATCGTCAACGTCTTACTTCCATACAAGGCCAACTCCAAACAAATATCTTCACAAAAGATTTCCTAACACTTATATCTATACTAGATATCAAGAAATTTATCTTCTTGAGAAACGCCTTTCTTGCAATTGTCAGTCTACATCTTATATCCTCTCTGCATCGACCATCATCAGTTATTGTACTGTCCAAATGGCAAAACACATCGATTACTTTCAGTGCCTCGTTTCCTAACTTAATTCCGTCAGCATCGTCTGATGCTTTTGTTGATGTTCATCTTACATCCTCCTTTTATGACACTGTCCATTAAATTCAACTGATATTCAAAACTCTTCCTGTCTCTAAAAGAATTACAGTGTCATTGGCAAACTTCAAAATTTTTGTTTCTTCTCTCTGAACGTCAATTCCTCCTCCAAAATTTTTCTTTGGTTGCAAAATGACTCTGAGCACTATAGGACTTAACATGTGAGGTCATCGGTCCCCTAGAACTTAGAACTGCTTAAACCTAACTAACCTAAAGACATCACACACATCCTTGCCCGAGCAGGATTCGAACCTGCGACCGTAGCAGTCGCGCGGTTCCGGACTGAAGCGCCTAGAACCGCTTGGCCACCGCGACCAGCTTTTCTTTGGTTTCTTTTACTGTTTGCTCAATGTACAGATTAAATAACATCGGCGATAGGCTACGACACTGTCTCACTCTCTTCCCCTTTTATGCCCTTCGACTCTTTATAACTGCCCTCTGGTTTCTTTATAAGTCGTGTGTAGCCTATCGCTCCGTGTATTTTACTCCTGCTGTCTTTCGATAAGTTATTCAAATCGACATTATCAAAAGCTTTCTCCAAACCTACAAAACGTATAAACGTAGGTTTGCCTTTCCATAAAGCATCTTCTAAGATAAATCGTGTACTCAATATTGCTTCGTGCGTTTCTACATTTCTCAAGAAGCGAAACTGATCATGCTCGAGGTCTGGTTCTACCAGTTTTTCCATTCTTTTGTAGCAGCGTGGTCTGAGGCGCCTTCCCATGGTTCGCGCGGCTCCTCTCGTCGGAGGTTCGTGTCCTCCCTCGGGCATGGGTGTGTGCGTTGTCCTTAGCGTAAGTTAGTTTAAGTTACATTAGTAGTGTGTAAGCTTAGGGACCGATGTCCCCAGCAGTTTGGCCCCATAGGAACTTACCAGCACCACCATTCTTTTGTAAACAATTCGTGTTGGTATTTTGCACCCATGACTTATTAAAGTGATAGTTCGGTAATGTTCACACATGTGAGCATCTGCCTTCTTTGGAATTGGAATAATTACATTCTTCTCGAAGGCTGATGATATTTCATCGATCTCATACACCTTGCATACCAGGGGGAATTGTATAAACCTAGTCGGACAAAACCGCCTTGCTTGAAATACCCAAGCCATTTACGTAGCGGACACTCTTCCACGCGATGACTAGCTCTCGTTTAACATTGATAGGTCCTCAGCTGTGCATTTCCGACCTGTACTTATTCCCAAAATTGTGCTGGAATCGGCGTCCCCTACCTTTCTCTGAGCTCACTGTCATGTCGATAGTTGTGAACCTAGCACTGAACAATGTAACACATCAGAAGCGATTTATTCTCAGTCAAATGATTCCTATTTCTGGTGACGGAAGTAGCTAAATTTAGTCTAGAGGAATGTGTCATAGCTTAGATTTCTGTCTCATTACCGATCTGTTCTACTTTGAACGGGATGATGGGCTGTAGCGAAATTAGGCGTGAATCCTGGCGCCAAACGCCAAGGTCTGCTACGCATCGAGAGCGGAACAAATCACCAACTCCGTCACTGACCACTCTCGCAGCTGCCTTTACGTAAGTTCGAGGACGCGCCCCCGCTGCGGTTTTGCGGCTAACGGAACATCACGCTTGATGGAGCCGTAAACGGTGCAAGTGAATGTTATTCCTCTGCCGGAAATACAGCAGTTACGCGGCGGAGAAATGGAATATGTTTCTTCTGTACGACACAATTCTGTCATTTATTCTCGCTCTGTGTCAAACTATCTCATAAAATCCCCAACTAATGATTCCACAGTTGGAAATACATTTAGTATTGCAAACGATTCTACGACGATCATAGCTTTGATTGCTCAGACGCGTAGCTACAAAATACTGTATGTACTTCAGTATGAAAAGGACTGGTGGTAACTCAAGAGAGAAATGAACGGGATTTGGAAACAACTTCAGGCGTACTGCAGGGAAATAGATTGAGACACCTATTGTTCGTGTTTTATAACAATGACCTTGCAGACACAGTAATCACAGATTTTTCACAGCTAATGCTGTTATCTATGATGAAGTACTGTCTCAAAAAGCTGCACAAATATTCAATCTTGATAACATTTCAAAATGTTGCAAAGATTGGCAATTTAGAATGAGATTTTCACTCTGCAGCGGAGTGTGCGCTGATATGAAACTTCCTGGCAGATTAAAACTGTGTGCCCGACCGAGTTCGAGTCTCGGTCGGGCACACAGTTTTAATCTGCCAGGAAGTTTCATTGGCAATTTACTTGAAAAGATAAATTTTACACTTCACAAAACAAAAAATCGTGTTAACAATATCAGTATGAATGAGTCACAGATGGAATTGGTCAACTCATACAAATACACCGCCGTAAGAATTTGTAGGGTTTTCACATGGAACGATCACACAGGCTCAGTCGTAGGTAAACGGCATCGCACACTTCGGCTTATTGGTAGAGTACTGGGGAAATGGTCAGTCTACAAAGGAGACTGCTTAAAAAACGCTCATGTGACTCGTGCTAGAATATTGCTCAAGTGCGTTGGACTCGTACCAATTAGGCTAACGGGGGATATTGAAAGTATATGGTCAAGGATAGCATGAATGGTCACAGGTTTGTTTAGCCCATGAGAGAGAGCCACGAATCTGTCGAAAAAACTGAGCTGGTAAACTCTTGAAGATAGATGCAAACCACTTCCGAAAGCCTGCTTAGTAAGTGAGGGGCAACCTACGACGGCTCTCTGGGACCAAAGTCCATTCCCCAATTTCCGGCCTGACCGTAGCAGGTGATGTTGTGGACCCTATAGCTATGTCCAACACCTTGGGCCACTATTTTCGGAGATTAGAGATCCACCCACTGTCACCCCGCCTTTGCTACCCTTCTCCTCTCGAATCCTGAAAGCTACAATGCCTTATTTACTATGAGGGAGCTAGATCAGGCTCTCACTTCGGCTCCCCACATCGGAGGTTCGAGTACTCCCTCGGGTATGGGTGTGTGTGTTGTCCATAGCGTAAGTTAGTTTAAGTTAGATTATGTAGTGTGTAGGCTTAGGACCCGATGACCTCAGCAGTTTGGTCCCATAAGACCTTACCACAAATTTCCATATTTCCTCTCGCTTCATCCCGATCTTTCCGCCCCAGGGCCGGACGATGTTCACATTCAGATTTTCAGCGCCTTTCTCTCACGGGCAAGCACTTTCTCCTTCGTATGTGCAATCGTATTTGGGCAGATAACACGTTTCCCAGACGCTGGTGTGAAGCCACTGTATCATACCCATTCGCAAGCCCGGTAAGGACAAACACCTTCCTTCTAGCTACCGCCCCATTTCTCTCACCAGCTGTGTTTGCAAGGTGATGGAACGTATGATTCATGGCCGGTTGATATGGTGTCTCGAATCTCGCGGCCTACTAACCACTGCACAATGTGGATTACGAGCACGCCGTTCTACAGTTGACCGTCTCGTCACCTTGTCAACCCATGTCACGAACGGTTCGCTGCGGAAATACCAGACTGTGGCCGTGTTTTCTGATTTGGAGAAAGCCTACGACACCTGCTGGAGGACTGGTGTTGTCCGTGGTCTATACCCGTGGGGCTTGAGATCAGCCGTGTCGGACACCTTCATCCAGAAGAACAGGGTGCCTCAAGCTCCGTCCTGAGCGTTGTCCTCTTTGCTATAGCCATTAACGCTATTATGGCCTGTCTCCAGCAAGGCACCTCCAGCTCTCTTTTCGTCGATGACTTTGCGACCTATTGCAGTTCTCCATGGGCCTGTCCCCTTGAGCGGCGTCTCCAGCGATGTCTCGATCGTCTTCACTTGTGGAGTATCGACAATGGCTTTCGCTTTTCCACTGGCAAAACAGTTAGTATGAATATCTGGCGACGCAGTTGGTTTCTTCCTCCGTCTCTACATCTTGGGCCTCTTGCTCTTCCGTTCGCTGAATCTACGACATTCCTGGGTTTCATGCTTGATAGAAAACTTCCTTGGTCCTTCCATGAGTCTTACCTGGCCGCACGCTGTACCCAGTTTCTCAGTGTCCTACGTGTTCTAAGAGGTACTTCCTGGGGAGCGGATCGGATCACCCTCCTCCGTTTGTACCGTTCCCTTGTCTGTTAGAAACTGGACTATGGGTGTTTCGTTTATTCCTCTGCAAGTTCGTCTATCTTAAGCCATCTAAATAAAATCCACCACTCTGAAATCCCTTTGGCCACTGGCGAATTGTACACTAGCACGGTTGTGAGTCTCTATATAGAGAAGAAGCTGTGGAACTATCGTTATCATACTGGCGTGGTGTTCTCCTCAGCAGATACGCATGCCGTTTATCTGCCATGCCTAGGCACCCATCCTACGCCTCCTTTTTCTATGACTCCCTAACTGTCAATGTGGGACGTTACCTCCCATAGTTAGCTTTCGGCTCCCACTCCAGCAGCTTAACTTCACGCTACATGGCACTTTCCCGATAGGTGTGAACCTTTCACCACCTTGGCTTCGTGCGAGGCCTGTGTTCATCTTGGACTTCATTGGCTTCCTAAAGAAATTACTCCAGATTCGATTTATCTCAGAAAGTTTCTCGATCTTCGCACACAACTTAGTGACAGCACATCCGTGTACACTGATGGCTCTAAGCCCGACTGTGGTGCAGGGTGTGCCTTCGTCACTGACACGGATCATTTTCGGTATCGGTTTCCTGAACACTGCTCAACATTTACAGAAGGGCTCTTCGCCCTCTGTCAGGCCACCCAGTATCTCTGGTGACACAAGTTTTTTAATTGCGTCATATGCTCCAATTCTCTCAGTGCCCTTCAGAGCCTCTGCGTGCAGTACAGCGTCCATCCCTTAGTGCGACAGGTCCAAGAAAGCTTCCGTTTGCTCGCTGTTGAGGGAGCCACTTTGATGTTCATGTGGGTTCCTGGTCTGAAGGAAAATGAGGCTGCTGACTCTGGTGCCAAGGCTGCAGTCCTCCTACCGCTGTCCGCTAGCTCTTACATCCCTTCGGATTATATCAGTGTTGCCGTCTGTCGGCAGGTGGTATCAGTTTGGCATCACCACTGGTCTTCTCTTCACGAGAACAAGCTCTGAGGACTTAGAGGACCAAGATGGTATACTCAGTGATAAAACAAAGCAGTAGGCTTTTACTAGAAATACTGACGCTTAGACAATGTGTCTAATAGTGTATTTTAAATACGACAGTATGCCATCTTAGGCACTGTATAACATTAAAACACTTGATACTGGCCGGCCGCGGTGGCCATGCGGTTCTAGGCGCTTCAGTCCGGAACCGCGGGACTGCTACGGTCGCAGGTTCGAATCCTGCCTCGGCCATGGATGTGTATGATGTTCTTAGGTTAGTTAGGTTTAAGCAGTTCTAAGTTCTAGGGGACTGATGACCTCAGATATTAAGTCCCATAGTGCTCAGAGCCATTTTTGCACTTGATAATGGAATTGTAAAGCCGAAATCATGATAATGTAAATGTAACACTGCAAATAAAAAACAGTGTAATGGCGGTACAGATTTTAAAGAAATATATTATGACTGTGGCCCCACATTATGAAAGAATTTTTAAGCTCCGAGGAATTAAACCTCTGCCAGCGACTTGGCCGACCTCATCTCGGCCCTTTCGCGCTAGGTTGCGAATTGGGCACTGTCGTTTTAGCCGTCGTGTTAAGTGGTGACCTCCCGCCACTTTGTGTTCACTGTCGCCAACCTCTGACG
Source organism: Schistocerca piceifrons (assembly GCF_021461385.2). Lineage (NCBI taxonomy): Eukaryota > Metazoa > Arthropoda > Insecta > Orthoptera > Acrididae > Schistocerca > Schistocerca piceifrons. The sequence goes on from NC_060145.1 coordinate 387,674,799, forward strand.
ATTCGCTGTTTCCTGACCGAATGCCCTTTTTTCATGTATGTTGGCCGCCTTGAGTTGTAGGCTGTTTTAGCGAACGACGCCCCGGTTGTCGACCGCGTTTCACTTTTTATCCGTCGTAGCAATTCGGCGAAGAACATTTAATCTTTGGTTCGGAACCTCCATTGCCTCTGCAGCGTATTTTGTGGGCCTTTCTCCACGAGTAAGTCCTTGTTCTCAGATCTCTTTCCTTCCGTCGATTGGGCTTAACGTATAGCCGCTTGTAACTCCTTTTACTTCTTAATGATCTAAGGTTATGACATGGGCGCTTAGTTGTTTTTGTACCTTAATACAAACACACAAGGAATATACTACAGCCCTCTACGTAACGCTCAAGTAAGGGTAGCGAAGGTTAGATTAGATTAAGTTCAGCGCGCACAGAGGCGCTAGAGCAATCATTCCTCCCGCGCTCCGTAAGTGAACGGAACGGGAGAAAAACCTATACCTCAAATGGCTCTGAGCTCTACGGGACTCAACTTCTGAGGTCATCAGTCCCCTAGAACTTAGAACTACTTAAAACTAACTAACCTAAGGACATCACACACATCCATGCCCGAAGCAGGATTCGAACCTGCGACCGTAGCGGTCTCGCGGTTCCAGACCGTAGAGCCTAGAACCGCACGGCCACTCCGGCCGGCACCTATACCTCGTACAATGGGAAATACCCTCTGTCGTGTACTTCACAGTGGTTTGCTTACAATGGATGTAGACGTAGAATTTCTCATTAGCGATATCAAACGATTGCAAATCGACGTGTTAGCAAACGGCTGTATCTGTTAAATTTTTCTACTTGGGGGGTGGGATCTAAGTTTTTAGTGTCACTAGAAGATTCAGTAATGTCTACGAACAAATATATCCATAACATCTCCTGCACACGAGGAAATTTAAAAACAAGTAATTGGTATGGCCGCGAATACCGTCGTTCTGGAACACGTGGTTGTGAATTCTCTAACTGGTAACAATGAAATACACTGATAAGCCAGAAGACTATGACCACCGACCTACTACCGAAAAAAAAACAGTCGAAGCGGTAGCAGTGATACCTGGCGAGGAATGATTGCTAGTCAGACACACGCACGACGCATGTAGTATTTGTGAGCGTGATGTCCGTGTGCAGAATGGGACAGGCGCGCGATCTGTCTGACAAGGGGAGGCCACGACGGTGGAATCACGGATTTACTTCAAACTTTGTACACATTTAGTAGGGCATTAAAACAACATAACGTATAAGTAGTAAGGTGCAATTCTGAAACAATAGCAAGAAAATTTTTACGTTTGTATTATGTAACTGATGTATCTGTGCGTAGGTGCCAAACGTTAGAGTTCAAGGTGATCAAGTGGTTAGCGTTCGGGCTTCGTAAAACGAGCGTGTATGAGGCGACGTTTCGATTCCCGCTCAAACCTTCATTTTTGTAGCACACGTGTAAATTCTGTGGTATTCAAAAGATTTGCACCTACATTATTCGTTCTCGCTACATTAGCAACGTCTCATAGCTACGCAGCTTGACTGCCAAATGGGGCCTGCCTCCCTGTCTGCAGCTCGAAGTAGTTGCGGATACCTTACCAGATTACATGTATTAGGGATTTCGTAAATCACTACAGGCATACATTTTCAGGAAAACTATATGTTTCTTCATTTGCTTATCGATAGTAGTAGACATGTTTGTTCTAAAAACTAAATTTAATTAAAAATAGTAAGTAATCAAATAACATGAAATTCACTAACATTTCACGCAAATACACATGGCTTTTTAAATTATATTCTTCTCATGCCAAATAAATTAAATAATATGATCAGTGATGAAAAAATATTGATTATAAATTACGTTTGAGCGGTTGTCGAACCGTCGCATGTATGTTCGACTTACGAAGCTCGAACACTAACCACTTGAGCACCATTACAGCCATAACAGTCACGCACCTACGAGCAGATACATCCGTTACATGACAGATGCGTAAAAATTCTCTTACGATTTTCTCGGAAATGCCAGAGCAGTGTACCTTACTACTTGCATATTATGTTGATTTAATTGCCTACTAAACATATGCAAAGTCTGAAGTAAATCTGTGATCCCAAGGTCGTGGCCTCCCGTTGCGAGTTTGACTGAGGGCAGATTGTGATGGCCCGGAGCCTCGGCACGAGGATTTCGGAGACTGCTCGACTTGTCGGGTGTCCGAGGAGTGCTGTGGTGAGTGTCTTCAACACGTGGCGAAACCAACGTGAAACCTCGTCCAGAGATCGTGGGATACGGTGGCCCCCACTCATTACAGCGTGGGGAGACTGCTAAAACAGGACAGACAGCAAATTTTGACGGAAGTAACATCAGACTTTAATGATGGACAGAGTACAAGTGTGTCTGAACACACAGTGCACCGAACGCTGCTAACGATTGGCCTCTACAGCCAACGACCCATGCATGTGCCAACGTTAACAACACGACATCGGCAACTATGACTGAAATGGTCACATGACCATCGGCACTGGACGCTGGCGCAGTGACAGAGCGTAGCATGCTCTGAATACCTGCTTCGTCATGTCGATGGTAGGGCGCAAATCCGTCGTCTTCCACGGAAATAGCTCCTTGACACAGGACAGAGCCGAGCTAACGGTGGCTCCATTATGCTCTAGGGAACATTCACGTGGGCATCCATGGGTACAATGGAGCTTGTGTAGGCACCATGACGGCCAAAGAGTATCGGTCACTGGTTGCAGACAATGTACACACCTTCATGACGACCGTGTTTCCCGACGGCAGTGGCATTTTTCAACAAGACAATACGCCATCTCACAAGGGCAAAAGTGAGAAGGAGTGGTTCGAGGAACACAGTGGCTAGTCCCGATTGATGTGCTGGCCCCACAACTCACCACATAGGAATTCTATCGAACACATCTGAGATGTGACTCAACTTGGTGTCAGAGCTTATCACCCTCCTCGCTGGACTGGGTGACTTGTGTATGCAGATGTAGCGCCATCTCCCTCCAGCGATCTACAAAGGCCTCATTGCTTCCACGTCACGCGTCGCCGCTGTTATCCGTGCCAAAGGTGGGCATACCGGCTGTTAGGTAGGTGGTCATAATGTTCTGGCTGATCAGTGCATATGTGTCAGTAGTAGAGATCGCCGTACCACGTGACGAGGATAGATCCGGTTCGAACTGTACTTTTCGTGTTCTAAATTAAACTCCAACGCTGTCTTCAGTGTGTCATGAAATCTCCATTAATAATGCCATCACCGGCAGTGTATTTGCCCAGTAGCCGTTCTCCTGAGAGATTGCGTATCCAGACGCAGCCTAGGCATTATGTAATAGGAAGTGTCGTTTTTCTCATTAGTTTACTCGTTTCCATTGGCAAAAAGGTCTCTCATGACGTTCCGCGGCTTACTGCAATCGAAACTGATGTCATTGTCTATTTAGTAGCGGCAGAAGTACGTTTCCGTCACAGCGGAGCCGTGTTTGCAGCAAAGAGGAACGAAGCAGCTGCAACGTCCTTAGCATCACTCTCTCATATCAGTTGTGTCACAGGCTGGTGTCTTCTTTACTTTACAGAGCGGGCAGACCTGCAAAGTATAGGTCGGCGGTACTGAATTCACTGTCATTCGTCCACTTTAGATCGGTGGTAATGACCGTCTCACGTGAAAATCCTACAGAGCGCGTCATTTATACGGTTACAGAATCCAGCCTGGGCGAATCAGAATTTGTCCGTCCATTAAGTCACTTAAATAATCAGTTTTCACCAATTGTCGCCCTCTGAGGTCATCGAATGATTTTTTCATAGATCAACCACTACTTTTATATAAAAAAGAAAAACCATAATGTTCAGACAGGAAAGAGAAGATGCAACAAGTCGTTTACACAGTACCATACTGCCATCTTTTCTATTGTCTACATAGGTGAAGGTGTGTCTAGTGTGGAGGAGCTTAGCCAACACCAGTGGTGAAATACTCTGCGATTACAGGAGTTAATGCAGATCACTGGGTCACAGTTACATCTAAGCAAGAAACGCATTACACAAGGTGTTTCAGGACCTCGCCGACGAACCCCCAGGAATTATAGCTCTCTCGCTCAGACACACAGTACCATATCTTTTGGTATCGGACATGCTCTCTTTTCCGTCATTTATCAGCTATGAAAATTTGACAATGAATGATAATAATATGTTAAAAGTATCTATCAAGAAAATTACAATAGGCGTCCAGTCAGAGGACGCCCATAGGATAGTTTCTAGAGTGGACGAGGGCAAGACCTAGGGGTATGGAATATTTTTAATATTTTGAAGACTAATGGCAGCTTATAAGCAGCCATAAAAAAGTTCCACCTCTGATCCTGTTAAAAACTGTGTAACACCGAGTTTAAATTAATTTTCTTCAAAGAAAAACGCCTACGATATTTTCTTCCTTTCCCTGCACAAGCTGGCGGGGGGGGGGGGGGGGGGGTTGCCGCTGACGCCCCCTTGGCCCCAAGATATGGACGTCCTTGGTGTTCACTCTCCTTATCGTCGTTACATCCTTTACACCGCCACAGCAATGGATATTCCATTATGTTGAGCGTTCGCATCCATCATACGCCAGAGAGGAATAAATATCAAACAACATAAAATCAGGAACCAAAATGTGTCCATTATGCTGTGATTAGAGCGTTGTTGTAACAAGCGGTATCGTGATATACAGAAACTGTTAGTAGGCTGGTCTAGATCAGTGTGCTGCAGAGATAGAGATTCTGGGATATTGTTACTAACCATTTCAGCCCAACTATTTAGGGACAATTTTTGACGCTGAGATACAATGTTAATGGAATGTGGCTTCTCCAAGACCCGGCTGTAATTACAGCGACTATTAAAACAACAGGTATTTATAAAGTAGACCATATCTGTCAGTGACATGTTTGAGAGAAGGCAGTTTCATCAGCATTTTGAAGAAAACTCTCTCTCTCTCTCTCTCTCTCTCTCTCTCTCTCTCTCTCACACACACACACACACACACACATACACACAAGAAGTCAGACAGACTATAATTTTTTCTTTACGTTTCAGAATGGGACTTCTGCTGCTTCTCGTTACTTGTGGAGGCAACCCGCTGTACGACTACCAACCATTCGTGGGATACCATTACCCTGATGTAAGTAAGATCAATATTTGTCGTGAGTATGTAATAAAGTAATAAAGCACAATGGTGGCCGGCATTGCCTTCTTCTAATACACAGAAGAATAATTCAATCACTGTATCGTTCATAGTAAAATACTCTCTTGGGCGATAATGCAGGCTTTTCCAGATAATTTCACTGATGAAATCATTTCTGGTCATCTTTGAATTATGGTGCTGAGAAGGAAATTTATCTCGGGTTATTAGTCAAGTAACAGTATTACCTTAGTGTGAAGATGATGAGTGAGCAGGGAAATTATCTTGGGTCATTAGCGAAGCAACAGAATCATCTTGTAACGGTGTTTTGACCAGTATCCTATAAGACATCTTTGCGTGAAGATGAAGAGTAGGAAACTAACCGATACATTACTTCAGCACGATGCTGTTGTCCAGCTGTTAGCTAGTGGTGACCTCATCAAATCACTCTATTTCTATCTTCTTATTAACAACAAAGCAAACTTCTATTTCCTCAATTCACTGTGCTGTTCTTCTACCTATGAGCACCCAATCAAACGTCTATGTTTTCTTACTTTTCACTTCACTAACCGTTGCGATTTTCAGCCCGACCATCTCTCACACTTCATTTTTTTGTTGCCCCACATTCACTCGTACCTCCATTCATTCAAGCTCTTTCTCGTTCATTCTCAGTACCCTGTGGATCCCATAGAGATGAAGAACATTCAAGGACGTGGGACGAGCCATTAACAAAACAGAACCAAGTGTAAGAAATTTAATTTGTGCTTTGCATTAAACTAAACTCACACCATGCCACTGAGTGTTACATTCTGTGCTTGTTATTGTGGTCTTCAGTCCTAAGACTAGTTTGATGCAGCTCTCCACGCTAGCCAATTCTATATAAGCCTCTTCCTCTCATAACTACCGCAACCTACATTTATCTGACCGTGCTTTCTGAAGTCAACTTTTTGTCTCCCTCTACAACTTCCACCCTCAAGCACTTCCCTGCAATCCGAAACTGGCTAACCATTAACGCCTCAGTATGGGACTCCTGCTGCTTTTCGTGCCTTTTAAGGTCTGTGCTTAGGGCACATAAATCTAATTTATCAAATGAGCAATAATGCCACTTCTCTGTAAAAGCTGGCGCTTCCTCAGTTAGATTAAAAAGTCGCTGGTAATCTCCTAGCGGTACCTAAACATTTACGTGAGTGCACTGGTATTTTTAAAGGAAAGTGGTTACCTACAGTTGTAACAGCAGAATTATTTTCAGATTACTCTAATTACTGTTTGTCACACAGCTTTTCAATGAGCAGACGTACTCGCCATTAAGCCAATATGGATTTTCAATCTTTGAACAATATATATAAATGGCTATTACGGATTTTCTTTTCAATTTTCTTTTGGATCGGCGGGGCTTCTCAAAGGCTTGCTTTATGTTAAATGCGAGCTTATTGAAGGTCTTCGCAACGGAAGTTTTGTGAATTAGATCATCTTGAGATTTAAGGTTCGTCACCGATTGTGTATTGTATAACAAAGAACTGCCGGCCGGAGTGGCCGCGCGGTTAAAGGCGCTTCAGTCTGGAACCGCACGACCGCTACGGTCGCAGGTTCGAATCCTGCCTCGGGCATGGATGTGTGTGATGTCCTTAGGTTGGTTACGTTTAAGTAGTTCTAAGTTCTAGGGGACTTCTGACCACAGCAGTTGAGTCCCATAGTGCTCAGAGCCATTTAACAAAGAACTACAGAGTAATGTTGTGAATGCATTATGTTTGGGTGATATATATGTTCAGAGGATACTGTTCATTTTATGCCAACTTTTCCCATGATATTTATGTTTTCCTTCAGCAAAAATGCACCATCCAGTAAAAAGCCTTGAACACATTTGTCGTCAGAGCTTCAGCATAATGATGTAAGGTTAAATTCTTGACATATCGATGCTTTTCACTTGTCTCCAGTGGGTTCTAACTCTCATGTGAAATTGGCGTATAACTAAGGCAACTTATGTGATTGTTTTATTTCGTTTTACAGTTATGTTTAATTCGTGAGGACTGCTGAATGTTTTCCAAGTTCATTGACTCACGTTTAATATATTGTTACAGCAAGCAAATAAATAAAAGGAGAAGCATAAAGAACGTGCAAATGAAATCAGAATAACACCGTCGGCTTTGCTAAGCCTTGGTATTTTACAGATGTTTCTGTGGTAGATTAAGCAAATTCAAACGCATGTACTGGGGACAATATGTGTGCCAAATAATGTTTGTTATATTTTTTACCTACCTACAGTAACTTATACACGAGACATATTGTGTCAGTTACACTGTAGCCGACGTATGAATGTGTGGCTTGTTGGCTACCAAGCAAGTATACTGTGAATGCTTAATTTTTGGGTGATATATATGTTCGGAGGATACTGTTCATTTTATGCCAACTATTCTCGTGATATTTATGTTTTCCTTCAGTAAAAATGCACCATTCAATAAAAATTCATTATCGATAGATACACAGTAAGTAATATATTGTGATCCTACCTCTGTAATAAATGACAGCGTACGACAGTATTGCAATAAAAAACCTTGCAGGAGAAAAAAACTTTTATATGATCTTATAGATAAACCTGTGGAAGGAACGTCTCTGAAGCCTATAAAATGAGGCAAACTCCAGCTTAAAATTATTTTAGAATCTTCACACACCTGACAATCCAACCTGCATTCGCAATCAAGTTACAATGCTCCCCCCCCCTGGCAACAGTGTCCTGACCATTCGGTGAGGTGCCTACGGAATTGTTTGTGAAGGAAATTTTCGCTGTAAGATTGTTTTTTAAAAGACGGCATGCCTTGTAGAAAAGTATGTTTTTGTTTTTTATTTTCTTTACGTTCTTCATTCTAATGTCGTCGCGATTGCTGATTTGGCCCACTTTTAGCGGCAGTTACCCCATCCAACGTCAAAAATAGTGAAAGGATGAATATTACGAATTAAGTCCAGTCGACGTGACGTCATTAGAGACGATGGTGAAACCATCCCAGTATTTGCCTTAAATTATTTAGGAAAATCACGTAAAATATGAATGTGGTCGATGATTTGAACTACCATCTTTTCGACATACCACCGCACCACTTCACTCCGTAACCACCGTCAAGAGGATTTCCAGTAGGCAGATCTAGCCTTGATCAGTGAAAACATATTAGGCATTATGCGACTTCTGCATATGCCGAATAGTATAGTGACAGCTTATGGTCTGGATTCGACGAGCATAAGCGTCTGGTAATATGGCTTTAACCTCGAAATTGGACATGCCGAAATAAGGAGTAAATATAACGCATTCACAGTATGCTTGCTTGATACTCGTAGCTAACAGGCCACACATTCGTGCCTTGACAACAGTGCAACTGACATACTACGTCTCATGTACTAGGCATTGTAAATAGATAAAAATATACAATATACACTTATTTTACCTTGTACTTGAGTCTGAAATTCCTCTATCTAGTACAGAAACAGCTGTAAAATACCACGGATTAACAAAGTCGGCTGTGCTGCTCTCATTTCATTTGCATGTCCTTTATGCTTTGCTTATCTTCTTTCATTTCTTTGTTTGCTGTAATGATACACTAAATGTAGTCAATGAAAGAGAAAAGCATGCAGCACTCTTTGAGAATTTAACATAAATGATAAAATACATGCGTCGACTCATTTACACGTCAACTTCACATGAAAGTTATAAACAATGTCAAACAAATTAAAAAGATTCATGTGTCAAGAATTTAACGTCATTTAATTACGCTGCAACTTTGCTGACAGGTCTGTTCAAATTAAAACTCTGCAGCTCTTTGTTACATGATTTACCCTCGTCAACGAATCTTAAGCCTTAAGATGATTTGCGTTAATGCGTAAAAATTCTTCTTGCTGCATACAGTATTTTTCCCTTCTGGCCTCGGAAACTCCAGCCGAAATCCGGGCACAATGATAACGTCTAAACATCCGATAAACACTGCCTGACAGAAAAAAGTGAAGCACCTGGAACACATGGTCCGATTTAGATGTAACTTCCTACACGTACACATCAATGGCGAGTGTGTAAATAATTAGATCCGCAATTCTCTGTGACAGACCGGCCACCAGAGTTCATTAGCGTTGTTCGTGTTTATTATTGTTATCAAGCATGCTAGGCTCCATAAGGTCGGGAGCCGCGTCCGATGTTGAGTGATTACTTTCAAGTACATGATGATACCGCGTCAAGGACATGGTGATACCACGTACTGTTGTGAGACAGCGTTATCAGCACCTGACAGAGTTTGGTTCACTGTAAATGTGACTCAACTTTGTAATCACTGAAATCACATACCCTCTCATCCCCTCTCAACGTGTGAAGTTTCATTCCGTTTCCTTCTCCCCTTCTGGGTGCTTAAATCCTTTTGTCAGGCAGAGTGCTGAGCACGTCCATGCTAGACAGGTAACAGGAGGCCCCGATATAACCGGAAATATCACGTGGCACGACTTCGTCCAATCTATGTCTGCATATACACTGACGAGCCGAGACATTACGACCACTGCCCATAGCGACGTTGAATCCTGTGTGTTGTCGTTGCGGGCACGTGACGCAGTAACGAAAGTATGAAAGCGGAGCAGACACGGATGGGGGATCACCTTAGCGAAGATATAGGCTGCAAATGGGGAAATCCTTTGAGATGAGTGACTATGACAAAGGGAAGATTATTGTTACACAGAGCCTATGAACGAGCATCTCGAAAACGGCGAAGGTTGGTCGAATGTTCACGAGCTACTGTCGTGAGCGTCTACGGAAAGAGGGAGGACTGTGAAACAACCACTAAGCGCTAAATGGCTGGACATCCACGACTCTTCACAGAATGTGGAGTTCGGAGGCTTGTCTGCTCTGTAAAGTAGGATAGCTGCTGATCTGTGGCATCTCTGCTGAAAGAGCGCAGTACTGGTGTACGCACAAGTGTTTCGAAGCACACTGTTCGTCGTCCATTGTTGAACATCGAGCTCCGCAGCAGACCAGCCCTATTTGTTCACATATTGATCCAACGACATCGTCAATTATGATTGCAGGGGGCGCGGCACCATCAAGATTTAATCGTCGATCAGTGGAAAAGTGTCGGCTCTTCGGGTGAATTACATTTTTGCTACACTAGATCGACGGTCGTCTCCACAAACATGCTCTGTAAAGCGCAGCGCGCCGCGGACGCCGACCGGTGGGTGCAGTGTTATACTATGGGAGACATTCTCCTGCACTTGCATGAGACCTGTGGTAGTAATAGAAGACCTGCTGACAGCTGCGAACCACTTGCATCCCTTCATGCTTGATGTCTTCCCCAAAGGCGACGTCATCTTTCAGCACCATAACTGTCCATGTCTCTTAGTCAGAACCGTACTACAGTGGTTTCAGGAGCATTATGCGTGGGCTATTCAAAAATAGTGAAAGCTTCCGTATGACGCCGCTAGGCGCGCGCCCATCGCGTATATTTTGGTACGTGCGTGCTCGGGAGCTCAGTCGGCATCCGTCCGTGACAGCGGGAACGTCTCTGCGCGTCTGGCTTTTTCGATATTCGAATTTGAAATGCGCGCTGCAATCGAAAATCCGATCAGTTGTGAGATGCGATCTGCGATACGGTTTTTGTTGGCAAAAACCCTAAACCTATAGAAATTTATCGTGAACTGTGCAAAGTGTATGGAAACAACGTAATGAGTGAATGTTCCGTCTGGAAATGGTGCATTCGGTTTAAAAATGGCCGAACCAACGTTCATGATGAAGAGAAGAGTGGAAGCCCGAGCACTGTAACTGACGATCTTATCGCTAAAGTTGATGAAACGATTCGTGAAAACCGTCGCTTCACAATAACAGAGCTTTCGCTTTCTTTTCCAGACTTTGTTGTTTGAAGTTGTCCCGCAAAACTAGGCTACCGCAAATTTTGTGCACGATGGGTGTCCAAAATGCTTACAGAGCATCATAAAGAACAACGAATGGGGGTAACGTTGACATTTCTGGAGGCCTACCACAAACATGGTGATTGATTACTGGATCGTATCGTAACCGGTGACGAGACTTGGATGAAACACGTCAACTGCGAGACAAAATTACAGTCCATTGAATGGGGGCACACAAGGTCCCCGCAAAACCCAAGAAAATGTTTGCAAACCTTGTCAGCAAGGAAGTTGATGGCGACAGTGTTTTGGGATAGGCAAAGTGTGCTTCTTATTGATTTTCTCGAACGTGGAGAAACCATAAATTCTGCCCGGTGCTGTTTTTGTACGACAATGCCCGACCAATGGCAAACCTCTCTAAAGAACTCCTTAATTCATTCAAATGGGAAATTTTCCCTCATCCGCCCTACAGCCCCGACCTTGCACCAAACGACTTCCACTTGTTTCCCAAGATGAAGAACTGGCTTGCAACGCAGCGCTTTATGACGACGCGGAACTCCAGGTGGGCGTAACTCACTGGCTAAAGTCTCAGGCGGCAGAAATTTACGACGAAGGTCTTCCAAAGCTTGTCCACCGCTATGATAAGTGCCTCAATGTGTTTGGTGACTATGTGGAATATGTCAGTTGCTCTTTCAGATGTTTATAGTAAAATATAGTTCTTTGTTTTTTTTTAATGCCAAAACGTTCCCTACTTTCTGAATAGCCCTCGTCGTAAAGTCACGTTGATGTCTCGGCGATCAAATTCGCCTGATGCAAATCCTATGGAACCCATCTGAATCGCCATCGGGCTCCATCACCGAATACGCAAATCAGAGGTTCGTTATTTACGCAAATTATATAACCGGTGCGTAGATATCTAAAGCAACATGCCGCCACAAACCTACCAATAAACCGTCGGATCTCTGATACGCAGAACCAGTGACGTATTTCGTTCCAATGACGGAAAACAAGGTATTAGGTAGGTTGTGATAATGTTTTGGTTGATCACTGTTTTCGTCGTAAGCAACCTTACACTGTTAGGCGGAGTGTACTTCTACTCGCGAATGGCGCTTTGGTAGAATCATTGTCTGTTGACCTCCGCATTGGCTTTAACTTCACTGTATTTCTTGTTTTGCTCATTTCGCGAGACGTGTGCCGGTGGCAAGCGGAGGAGGAAGGGACGGCCGTAGTTCTTCTACAGGGTGTTACAAAAAGGTACGGCAAAACTTTCAGGGAACATTCCTCAAACACAAAGAAAGAAAATATGTTATGTGGACATGTGTCCGGAAACGCTTACTTTCCACGTTAGAGCTCATTTTATTACTTCTCTTCAAATCACATTAATCATGGAATGGAAACACACAGCAACAGAACGTACCAGCGTGACTTCAAACACTTTGTTATAGGAAATGTTCAAAATGTCCTCCGTTAGCGAGGATACATGCATCCACCCTCCGTCGCATGGAATCCCTGACGCGCTGATGCAGCCCTGGAGAATGGCGTATTGTATCACAGCCGTCCACAATACGAGCACGAAGAGTCTCTACATTTGGTACCGGGGTTGCGTAGACAAGAGCTTTCAAATGCCCCCATAAATGAAAGTCATGAGGGTTGAGGTCAGGAGAGCGTGGAGGCCATGGAATTGGTCCGCTTCTAGCAATCCATCGGTCACCGAATCTGTTGTTGAGAAGCGTACGAACACTTGGACTGAAATGTGCAGGAGCTCCATCGTGCATGAACCACATGTTGTGTTGCACTTGTAAAGGCACATGTTCTAGCAGCATAGGTAGAGATCCCGTATGATGAGTGGGTGTTGTGTGATGTCCTTAGGTTAGTTAGGTTTAAGTAGTTGTAAGTTGTAGGGGACTGATGACCATAGATGTTAAGTCCCATAGTGCTCAGAGCCATTTGAACCATTTTATCCCGTATGAAATCATGATAACGTGCTCCATTGAGCGTAGGTGGAAGAACATGGGGCCCAATGAAGACATCACCAACAATGCCTGCCCAAACGTTCACAGAAAATCTGTGTTGATGACGTGATTGCAGAATTGCGTGCGGATTCTCGTCAGCCCACACATGTTGACTGTGAAAATTTACAATTTAATCACGTTGGAATGAAGCCTCATCCGTAAAGAGAACATTTGCACTGAAATGAGGATTGACACATTCTTGGATGAACCATTCGCAGAAGTGTACCCGTGGAGGCCAATCAGCTGCTGATAGTGCCTGCACACGCTGTACATGGTACGGAAACAACTGGTTCTCCCGTAGCACTCTCCATACAATGACGTGGTCAACGTTACCTTGTACAGCAGGAACTTCTCTGACGCTGACATTAGGGTTATCGTCAACTGCACGAAGAATTGCCTCGTCCATTGCAGGTGTCCTCGTCGTTCTAGGTCTTCCTCAGTCGCGAGTCATAGGCTGGAATGTTCCGTTCAAAAAATGGCTCTGAGCACTATGGGACTTAACATTAACGGTCATCAGTCCCCTAGAACTTAGAACTACTTAAACCTAACTAACCTAAGGACAGCACACAACACCCAGTCATCACGAGGCAGCGAAAATCCCTGACCCCGCCGGGAATCGAACCCGGGAACCCGGGCGTGGGAAGCGAGAACACTACCGCACGACCACGAGCTGCGGACGAATGTTCCGTGCTCCCTAAGACGCCAATCAATTGCTTCGAACGTCTTCCTGTCGGGACACCTTCGTTCTGGAAATCTGTCTCGATACAAACGTACCGCGCCACGGCTATTGCCGCGTGCTAACCCATACATCAAATGGGCATCTGCCAACTCTGCATTTGTAAACATTGCACTGACTGCAAAGCCACGTTCGTGATGAACACTAACCTGTTGATGGTACGTACTGATGTGCTTGATGCTTGTACTGTAGAGCAATGAGTCGCATGTCAACACAAGCAACGAAGTCAACATTACCTTCCTTCAATTGGGCCAACTGGCGGTGAATCGAGGAAGTACAGTACATACTGACGAAACTAAAATGAGCTCTAATATGGAAATTAAGCGTTTCCAGACACATGTCCACATAACATCTTTTCTTTATTTGTGTGTGAGGAATGTTTCCTGAATGTTTTGCCGTACCTTTTTGTAACACCCTGTATACAGAGTTTTACTGTACGCGAGTCTGAGAGCTAGTGCCAGTCATTATTGGACATTACTGGTTGATGTCACAATGGACAGAATGAGACGGCGCGCGTAGGCGAATTGAAATGGAGGCGCTGTAACAGCGCGCGGAGAGCAGGGCGTTGGGCCCTGACTGCTCTCACGCGCCCCCGACGGACGGGCTGGTCCGGGCGAGCGGCCTTGCTGTGTCGGGCCCCCAGCACTCCCTGCCTTCACTCTGGGCTAATTGCTTAGTGGTGGGAGCGCCTGGATCACGTAACGCCCGGTCAAGGTGGCGGTGGCGCTGCCGCCGGTGGGCGAGCGGAGAAAGACGGCCGTTCTCCCACGCCGGAGTTAATAGCCTCAGGAATTACCCGGATTGCCTCATACTCAATGAGAGTGCACCTGTCTCTACCGCCAGCTGAAAGTAACTGTAACAAATATAGATCCCAAGTAACGATATCCGTGGAAAACATATACCGCTGGTGTCACTGGAAGCACTCAAGCAACCGGACAGTTACAGACTCCATTAAACGTGAAAGTCAGTTAGTTACAAGTTCCATACATCATCTGAACGATCCTTTTGCCGAAATAAAGTGTAACGAGCCAGTTTACAGGCTCTGTATACATGATTAGTATTGACATTAATGAACACATTATCTTCGGGTCCTACTTACGCAGCTACACATAGATACAAGTATTTTTCAGGCTATCAGTTTTTAAATAGAAGATCATCCACAATATAAGAGGAGTTGCCCAGCAGAAATGTTTTTAAGTTAAATTTAAAACGCTCTGCTAGCTGGCTGACTTTTATGTTATTTGGCAAATTATCAAAACTCTTTCTTGCTGCGTATTGAACTCCTTTCGGAGCCGCTGATATCTTCAATAATGGACAATAAAGCCCATTTTTCCTTCTAGTGTTGTAGGTATAGACATCATTGTTGTTCCCAGATTGCGATCGATTATTTACGATGAATTTCACTGGCGAAAATATTCTCACGGTACAGTTAAAATGCTCAACTGCTTAAAGAGATACCTACATCGCGGCTGTGGGGGAACATCACATATCATTCTTACTGGTCGCTTTTCTGCAGTCAATACTTCCTTCTAACAAGGGAACCTCCCCATCGCACCCCCCTCAGATTTAGTTATAAGTTGGCACAGTGGATAGGCCTCCAAAAACTGAACAAACATCAATCGAGAAAACAGGAAGAAGTTGTGTAGAACTATGAAAAAATAAGCAAAATATACAAACTGCGTAGTCCATGTGCAAGATAGGCAACATCAAGAAGAACGTAATCGCAGGAGCGCCGTGGTCCCGTGGTTAGCGTGAGCAGCTACGGAGCGAGGGGTCCTTGGTTCAAGTCTTCCCTGGAGAACATGCTGGTCATTCTAGTCGAGCGATGTCGTTATCCAAAATGAAGTCATTCATAAGATGTGCACGATGGGGGCGCGAATTGTCGTCCATGAAGACGAATGCCTCGCCAGTATGCTGCCGATATGGTTGCACTATCGGTCTGAGGATGGCATTCACATATCAGCCGTTACGGCGCCTTCCATCACCACCAGCGGCATACGTAGGCCCCACAAAATGCTACCCCAAAACAGTAGGGAACCTCCACATTGCTGCACTCGCTGGACAGTGTGTCTAAGAAGTTCAACCTGACCGGGTTGCCTCCAAACACGTCTCCGACGATTGTCTGGTTGAAGGCATATGCGAAACTCATAGGTGAAGAAAACGTGATGGCAGTCCTGAGCGGACAATTCGGCATGTTACTGGCCCATCTGTACCGCGCTGCATGGTGTCGTGGTTGCAAAGATAAACGTCGCCATAATCCGTAGGTAGCGGTCATCCACTGCAGTAGTAGCCCATGGGCCGCCTGAGCGAGGCAAGTCATCGACAGTTCCTGTCTCTCTGTATCTCCTCCATGTCCGAATAATATCGCTTTAGTTCACGTCGAGACGCCTGGACACTTCCCTTGTCGAGAGCCCTTCCTGGCACAAAGGAACAATGCGGATGGGATCGAACCGCGGTATTGACCGTCTAGGCATGGTTGAACTACAGACAACACGAGCCGTGTACCTCGTCCCTGGTGGAATGACTGGAACTGATCGGCTTTCGGGCCCCCTCTGTCTAATAGGCGCTGCTCATGCATGGTTGTTTACATCTTGGGGCGGGTTTAGTGACATCTCTGAACAGTAAAAGGGACTGTGTCTGTGATAAAATAGCCACAGTCAACGTCTATCTTCAGCAATTCTGGGAACCGGGATGATGCAAAACTTTTTTGATGTGTGTATATAAGTAATCAAACTAGTGTCCATTCAGCAGTTAGCAATACACCCTGAAGAAGGCGTCTTGCAATAGTCTCCGAAACATCGAAATTTTATATTTGACAATGCAGTCCCAAACCCGGAAAAATTTTATTGACTTGGGCGGTATTGTTCAAACTGCACAGTACTTACAGGAGACCCATGCTACTGTCTTCAAATGCCGCTGGCGCATTGCTGTTGTGTCTTGCTGCTTTATGTCTTGGCTCGCTAGAAAAACGCAAGCCCCAAGGAGCCATAACGTCATCACGGTGGACGTCGACGTCGAGAGCCCCCTGGCGGAGATTCGGGCCGCGAACTTCCCTCACGAGGCGCGGAAAAGGCTGGCCGCAAGCCGTGGGTCCCAGGATATACGCATAGGCAAGGTGCCCGGTTTCATTGTATTGGATTTGATTCCTCATCAATGTTAACTCGTTGTATTCCTTTGTCTGCGGTCGATGACGTCTTAGTGCCACCAATGCTGGTTCCCATGCTGTGCTGATCTGAAATCCCATGTCTCTGTTAATTAAGTCGTTAACTATTCTTCGACCACTTCTTTAATGATGGCGTCCCTGTACGTGGAGGCGGACGAGCATATCTTTGTATCTTTGTACTGTATCACGACAGTGTTCAGCAACAGCAGATTTTTGTGGTTGACATAATATGCTATGACGCCCATGTTCATCGCATCTGTCTTTGGCAGTGCATCACGTCCGGCCAGTGTGAGTTTTATCACAAAGGTATGGGATTTTATACATTCCTGATCTTTTTGGATATAGGTCGTCTTTAACGGAGCCCAGCATCGTTTGCATCTGAAGATCACGAGCAGCTGCCTCGTGGAAATAGTTTAAACAAGATCATCCAACGCTGCGCCCGTGAACAATTTAATCTGTTATTACGTAGGGAAAGCCTCAGACAGCTGTATCAACGATAATGGGAAATGTCTTTACGGCGTCCTTGAACACACGATCCATAGTAGCATACGACGTATGTGAGAAAAATAATGAGACTGATTTTTTTATCTATCAAAGCTTTTCTTCTAAATAACAATATTGTCCCCTCTGAAGTAGTTCCGTTCAACAGCTATACATAAGAGGAGTCGTTGTTCCTAGTCTTGGTAGCAATGCCGAAAGGTTTTAACCGGTACTGCCTCTAACATGTCAGTCACCTTCTTTTTATGTTCTCCGGGGTCCAAAAATGACGCCCTTTTACGACATTTTTCAATTTCGGGAAAAGAAAAAAGTCACAAGGACTCAAATCAGGTGAATGGGGGGCTGCTGAACAACATGAATGCCTTTTCAGATCAAAAATTCCGTGGTGGAAGTGGCCGTGTGTCATGAGGCATTGCCACGATGCAGCATCCACTTGTCTGCAACGTGCAAATCTTCGGTTGAAATTTGATTTACAGTGAAAGTGTTTAACATATCATCCATTATCCTTATTGTTATACGTCGATCTGATCTCACAAGAGCACACACACGTTTTCGTCGGGTTTTTAAGTTGAAGGTCTCTCTGAGTGGGATTCATCTTCAACATGTTCTCGGCCTTCGAAAATGATTGGTGCCAGTGAAAAACTTGTGCTCTTGATAAGGCATGTTCTCCGTAGACCTGTTTCAACTTTTCAGAGGTCACACTCGCGGATTCCCCAAGTTTAACACAAAGCCTGATGGCATAACTTTGCTCTAAATTCCGCTGTTCCATTTTCAGACACACAACGAAAATACAGCTTCACTGATGGCGCTCATAGAATCACGTGATGGCTGTACGGAGTTGAAACTCGAATTGAGCATCTGGAAGGGATTCTACAAAAGCAGAATAACACAGTGTTGCCAGATCGCTCACAATATTTTCAGTTTGTTTACTTTTCCCACACACATAGAACGGCTGTGTTTAACACCTCTCTACAGCTTTCCCACACACATAGAACGGCTGTGTTTAACAGCTCTCTACAGCTAACAAATAGTGCCTTTGATAACTAAGCAAACAAGCTAAACCGCAAAGAAAGGTCCTCCCCGTTTTACAGTCGTACAGATTTCTGACAGATGTTTATAAGGAATGACATGAATTGTGTAATTCAGTTGTGCTTATAGAAAACGGTGTATTAGAGCAAGAGACAGATCATGTATACAATTATTCCAAACACGGATATAACCCTGCAAGAAGGCTTAGTGCACTGTGAATGATAGGGAATCTGCATATCCTTGTGCTCCGTGTTCACACTGACACACGTTCTCTCAAATACGACTTTCGACTCTAACTATAACAGTTCATAGGGTGTCTCAAAAAACATCGACAACGAAGGAAGGTAGGAGACGAGATACTGGCAGAAGTAAAGCTGTGAGTACCGGGCGTGAGTCGTGCTTCGGTAGCTCAGATGGTAGGGCACTTGCCCGCGAAAGGCAAAGGTCCCGAGTTCGAGTCTCGGTCGGGCACTCAGTTTTAATCTGCCAGCAAGTTTCATATCAGCGCACACTCCGCTGCAGAGTGAAAATCTGATTCTGGAAACATCCCCCAGGCTGTCGCTAAGCCATGTCCCCGCAGTATCCTTTCTTTCAGGAGTGCTAGTTCTGCACGCTTCGCAGGAGAGCTTCTGTAAAGTTTGGAAGGTAGGAGACGAGATACTGAGAGAAGTAAAGCTGTGAGTACCGGGCGTGTGTCGTGCTTCGGTAGCTCAGATGGTAGAGCACTTGCCCGCGAAAGGCAAAGGTCCCGAGTTCGAGTCTCGGTCGGGCACACAGTTTTAATCTGCCAGGAAGTTTCATATCAGCGCACACTCCGCTGCAGAGTGAAAATCTCATTCTGAAAACATCGACAACGCTTAGTATGTTGCGCAAACGTGTTATTTTTCAGGAGGGGAGGCCTGTCTGGAAACAAAGTTTTGGTACTGTGGGGCGTCGGAATTTGAGAATTGTGGCGCAAAGCTCCATCAGACTTTTTTTCACGTCCTAATTAATTACGGAGCCCGTTAGCAACCAGTGTGACGTGCGCACACGGATTGCGCCTAGCAAATAGTATTACTTAGCATGCATAGCGTCTACCTATAGACCTACACTGATAGGCCAAAACATTAAAAACGTTACGACCACTGCCTGCCTCCTGTGTGGCAAGGAACGTGTTTAAGCGGAGCAGGGACGACTGAAGATTAATTCTACCTACGATATGGGCCACAAGCGGGGAAATCCATGACGTAAGTGACCTGGACGAATGGGTGATCGTTATGGGCCGGCGCCTGCGATCGAGTTTCTTGGAAATGGCGAAGCCGGTCAGCTGTTCACATGCTGTTGGCGTATCTATAGAAAGTGATTGAATGGTTGAAGGATGGTGAAAACACTGGAAGGCGACAAGTTGTTGGAGGTCCACAACTGATCGCAGAATGTGGAGGGCGGAGGTTCGCCCTGTAGTGTGACACATGTTGGCCAACGCTGCTACGGGTCAGGGAGGCAAGAGGTGGTGTGGCATTGGTCGGGTGCTACACCCAGACGCGTCAGCAACCAGTGATATCTGGAAAGCCAGTCTATTGTCAGGATGAATACACAGAATAATGTAGCTGCTTTGTAGCGTCGTGCACCGCATGGGCTTCAAGTATGCGCTGGAAAGAACACTTGAAGCGTCTCGTCAGCGAGTCGTGATGCTGGTGCTGCAGGTCAGGGACTGACGGCTGAAGAGATGGCGTGCGAGCCTCTGCGGGGGAGATTTAGGCGTTGCACGTTACCGAACGTTTTGCAGCTCAGGGCGCTCTACACTTCATTGTTCTCGTGGACGACCCATCATGTGCTTAGGCGAGTATAGCCGATTGTGCTTTCCAGAACAATGGCCAAAGGGGTGTGTGGACGCACGACGCCTAGATGGCGTGGGGATGACAGCTTGCAGATTATGCACGAATGATCATCAGTGGGGGAGGCCTGGCAGCAAACCAGTCCTCTCCTCATCCACGACGTCAGAATAAGCTGTAACGCATACTACGACTGTGGATTCCTTCGGAATGGCTGCGTCCAGGGTTCGAAGTCAGGAAGCAAGTAACAGCCAGGTCATACTCGATTAGCTTGGGCCGTCCGCTGTGTCCGAGCGGTTCTAGGCGCTTCAGTCCGGAACCGCGCTGCTGCAACGGTCGCAGGTTCGAATCCTGCCTCGGGCACGGATGTGTGTGATGTCATTAGGTTACTTAGGTTTAAGTAGTTACAAGTCTGGGGGACTGATGACCTCAGATGTTAAGTCCCATAGTACTTACAAGGGAACCTCCCCATCGCACCCCCCTCAGATTTAGTTATAAGTTGGCACAGTGGATAGGCCTTAAAAAACTGAACACAGATCAATCGAGAAAACAGGAAGAAATTGTGTGGAACTATGAAAAAATAAGCAAAATATACAAACTGAGTAGTCCATGTTGAAGATAAGCAACATCAAGGACAGTTTGTACTTAGCAGTGCCGTGGTCCCGTGGTTGGCGTGAGCAACTGCGGAGCAAAAGGTTCTTGGTTCAAGCCTTCCGTTGATTGAAAAATTTAATTTTTTATTTTCAATTTATGTCACAAACTCTTATGTTTTCATCACTTTTTTGGGAGTGATTATCACATCCACAAGGAAACCTAACCAGGGCAAGGTAGAAGAATATTTTTACCCATTCGCCAAGTGTACAAGTTAGGTGGGTCGACAACATATTCCTGTCGTGTGACGCACATGCCGTCACCAGTGTCGTATAGAATATATCAGACGTGTTTTCCTCTGGAGGAATCGGTTGACTATGGCCTTGCGATCAACTGTTTTCGGTTCCCATTGGAGAGGCACGTCCTTTCGTCTACTAATCGCACGGTTTTGCGGTGCGGTCGCAAAACACAGGCACTAAACTTATTACAGTGAACAGAGACGTCAGTGAACGAACGGACAGATCACAACTTTGCGAAAATAAATTTTTCGCTCGAGGAAAGACTTGAACCAAGGACCTCTTGTTCCACATCTGCTCTCGCTAACCACGGGACCACGGCACTGCTCAACTTACAGTGTCCTTGATGTTGCTTATCTTGCAGATGGACTACTCAGTTTGTATATTTTGCTTATTTTTCCATAGTTCCACACAACTTCTTCCTGTTTTCTCGATTGATCTGTGTTCAGTTTTTCAAGCCCTATCCACTGTGCCAACTTATAACTAAATCTGAGGGGGGTGCGATGGGGAGGTTCCCTTGTTAGAACCATTTGAACCATCAGCTTGGCATAGGTTCGTTGAAACTCAATAAACTGTCATTCTCTGATAGTGTGACTTGGACAGACTGATGGCATGACTAAATGTGTCCATAAGCCCTGAAAGCCCGGTTATTTAAGCAGCTCGCGCCAATGACGTGGTGGCTCTAGGTGGATGAGCGAATTTCTCCTGGCTTACTGGACTCGTCAGTATTCCGTTTCTCATTCTGGTAGCTCAGTAACTATTCTTGGTTGTCGAGTTCGTCTTTTTGCAACGTTTAATTATTACAGTGACGCTCTGGTGCTTGAAGCTACGGAAGGCTACGTAATACTCCCCCATTATGATGTACTGTGGTGCTTGCTCTTTCGCTTCCTTTGCTCAGAGGTTCCGTGGCAATGTTCGGCTAGTTCATTGCTTTCTGGTGCACTATTGGTACGCCATTTTGACATACTGATTGAGACACTAGTTCCGAGCTCCGTGCTTGGATCTGAGCTCGCTCAGTGAGAGCTTCAGAACATTAGGCGTTCACACTGTAGTCTTTCTGGTGTGCATCAGTCCACTCTTTGAAGCAGGATAGGCGGCGCTCTGGGATATATCTGACAACAGAGTACAATACTGTTGCAGGCACAAGTGTTTCAGAGAACACCATTCAGCACACATCAATGAACATGGGGCTAGGCAGCAGACAAACCCACGTGTTCCCATACTGACTCAGCGGCATCATCAGTTATGAATTCAGTGGGAACCAGATCGTCGAGATTGGAGCGCAGAACAATGGAAGTATGTCGCCTGATTAGATGAAGCACGTTTCTTCTACACCAGGTTCATTGCCAAGTGTGGATATGTCATGATCCAGTTGAGCGTCTGCATGAAGACCAGTGGGCTCATGTTCATGCTGTGTACGACATTGACTGGGCTTCCGTGGCACCTGTGATAAAAACTGGAGACATCACGAGAGCTGTGGAGTGCGTGAGCATTACTGCAGAGACCAGCATCGCTTACTGCATGATGTATTCCTGGACAGTGGTAACATTTCCCAGCAGGATAAATGTCCGCGTCACAGGGCCAGAATCGTGCTATAGTAGTTTGAGGAGCATGATAGTAAAACTCATGTTCATGTCCAGGCTATCAAACTCGCCTTATCCGAACCCACTGGAGCACATATGGGGCGCTTTCAGGCGCCAGCTCTCTGTTCACAAACTACCAGCCCGTAGATTACGTTTATTACAAGACCCCTGAGTAGACATTCGGTGCCACACAGCTCCGGAAAGTCACCAAGGACTTCTTGCATTCATGCCACGCAGAATCACTGCTGCATTGCATTCCAAAGGTTGACCTACGAACTAATAAAGAGATGGTCATAATGTTTGGACTCGTTAAGGTATTTGGTATTTAATACAAGTGCGATGTACTTGAGGACAATATTATATAAATGGAAGAGGATGTAGATGAAGATGAAATGGGAGATACGATACTGCGTGAAGAGTTTGACAGAGCACTGAAAGACCTGAATCGAAATAAGACCCCGGGAGTACGCAACATTCCATTAGAACTACTGACGGCCTTGGGAGAACCAGTCCTGAAAAAACTCTACCATCTGGTGATCAAGATGTATGAGACAGGCGAAATACCCCCAGACTTCAAGAAGAATATAATAATTATAATCCCAAAGAAAGAAGGTGTTGACAGATGTGAAAATTACCGAACTATCAGTTTAATAAGTCACGTGAGGCAATACTGACCCTACGACTTATCTTAGAAGAAAGATTAAGGAAAGGCAAACCTACGTTTCTAATATTTGTAGACTTAGAGAAAGCTATTGACAATGTTGACTGGAATACTCTCTTTCAAATTCTAAAGGTGGCAGGGGTAAAATACAGGGAGCGAAAGGCTATTTATAATTTGTACAGAAACTAGATGGCAGTTATAAGAGTCGAGGGGCATGAAAGGGAAGCAGTGGT
The DNA here is from genome assembly GCF_021461385.2 of Schistocerca piceifrons. Taxonomy (NCBI): domain Eukaryota; kingdom Metazoa; phylum Arthropoda; class Insecta; order Orthoptera; family Acrididae; genus Schistocerca; species Schistocerca piceifrons. Next base: position 387,698,422 of record NC_060145.1, read on the forward strand.
TGGGAAGGGAGTGAAACAGTGTTGTAGCCTCTCCCCAATGTTATTAAATCTGTATATTGAGCAAGCAGTAAAGGAAACAAAAGAAAAATTCGGAGTAGGTATTAAAATCCATGGAGAAGAAATAAAAACTTTGAGGTTCACCGATGACATTGTAATTCTGGCATAGACAGCAAAGGACTTGGAAGAACAGTTGAACGGAATGAACATCGTCTTGAAAGGAGGATATAAGATGAACATCAACAAAAGCAAAACGAGGATAATAGAATGTAGTCGAATTAAGTCGGGTGGTGCTGAGGGAATTAGATTAGGAAATGAGACTCTTAAAGTGGTAAAGGAGTTTTACTATTTGAGGAGCAAAATAACTGATGATGGTCGAAGTAGAGAGGATATAAAATGTAGAGTGGCAATGGCAAGGAAAGCGTTTCTGAAGAAGAGAAATTTGTTAACATCGAGGATAGATTTAAGGGTCAGGCAGTCGTTTCTGAAAGCATTTGTATGGAGTGTAGCCATGTATGGAAGTGAAACATGGACGATAAATAGTTTGAACAAGAAGAGAATAGAAGCTTTCGAAATGTGGTGCTACAGAAGAACGCTGAAGATTAGATGGGTAGATCACGTAAGTAATGAGGAGGTACTGAACAGAATTGGGGAGAGGAGGAATTTGTGGCACAACTTGAGTAAAAGACGGGATCGGTTGATAGGACACGTTCTGAGGCATCAAAGGATCGCCAATTTAGTATTGAAGGGAAGAGTGGAAGGTAAAAATCGTAGAGGGAGACGAAGAAATGAATCTACTAAGCAGATTCAGAAGGATGTAGGTTGCAGTAGTTACTCGGAGATGAAGAAGCTTGCACAGGATAGAGTACCATGGAGAGCTGCATCAAACCAGTCTCAAGACTGAAGACCACAACAACAACAACATTTAGTAAACGTGAGTGTTTGCAGCAGGAGATCACTAGCTAGCGGATTTTTCCAGTTGTTCACTGTAGTTTCCCACCAAAACATACATTCCATAGCTAAAGTTTACATGCCAAATAGTCTGCAAGCAGTAGTGTAGTTGAGCTAGTGTTTTGTCCACGTCCTTCTCGCCCACTGACAAGAGACGTTATGTCGGCGGTCTCGCTGATGTGTATTGTGTGTGCACAGCTGACGACGGGAGCGGCCGGAGGCGGCTACTACTACAACCCCCCGGTGGCGGCTCCATCGGCCGTTGCCACCGGTTTCTTCCCGCAGCACGTGCCCGCCTTCACGCTCACACAGGTTAGCAGGTCGGCCATCTGCACGCTCGTCAACACGTCCATGTCGGAAGGTGAGTCACATGGCATAGCACAATCTTTGCAGTTTAATTATGTTACCGTTACCTTTCACGGCCGGTGTTGTCTTCAGTTGAAACTTCCGGGCCGCCAGTAAAAAGACAGCTAAATGGTACCGCTATGTTGATGACACATTTGTAGTGTGGACTCATGGTGAAGAAGATGGTTCAAATGACTCTGAGCACTATGGGACTTAACATCTGAGGTCGTCAGTCCCCTAGAACTTAGAACTATTTAAACCTAACTAACCTAAGGACATCACACAAATCCATGCCCGAGGCAGGATTCGAACCTGCGACCGTAGCGGTCGCGCGGTTCCAGACTGGAGCGCCTAGAACCGCTCGGCTACACCTTCCGGCGGTGAAAAAGAGCTGGATGTCTTCTTGGTGCATCTGAACAGTATTAATCCGAAGATACAGTTTACGATGGACAAAGAGAGCAACGGTCAACTTCATTTTCCTGTATGTGTCGGTAATTAAAGGGGTGGATGGGACACTGGGTCACAAGGTACATAGAAAGAACACTCACACGGATCGATACCCCCACAAGGAATTAAACCATTATCCTAGGCAAAAAAGAGGGTTAATAAAAACCTTGGTGGACAGAGCCAACAAAATCTGCGAGCCGGCTTACTTGCAAGATGAACTAAATCACTTACGGTCAGCCCTCATGAAAAACGGATATACCAGCATGGAAATTGATCGAGCCCTCCACAAATGAAGAAAAGAAGCCAGAAGTCCAGAGCAACAACGGTCACCTACTGGAAAAGTTTTCCTACCGTTCATTAATAAAGTCACGGACCGTATCGGGAAAGTTCTGGCCAAGTATGGGATCGAAACAATCTTCAGACCCACCAAGAAGATTAAGGAATATTTAAGAACTGCAAAAGACGTCCGACACCCCCTAGCAACACCTGGGGTATACAAAATTCCATGCAGTTGTGGACAAGTATATACTGGAACAACGAAAAGAAGCGTAAACACCCGCTTAGCCGAACATAAAAGACACTGTCACTTAGGACAAATCGGCCGTAGCTGAGCATGTTTTTCGATATGGGAACCATGAAGTTAAATTTAATGAGACAAGCGTTCTAGCACGAACATCCCATTATCATGCGCGCATGTACAGAGAAGCAATAGAGAGTCACAAACACCATAATAATTATAATAGAAAAGAGGAAGTTTTAAAGTTTGATAAAATATGAATGTCGACGTTACGCCAGCAGAATGACAATCGATTACTCTTAATCGAAAATAGTGACGCCTTCCAAAGATAGGCATACCGTCGGCATCACGTGACGAATTGTGGTGCCCTCTATGCGCTCTATAGATGCGAGAGTACCTGGAGCTTCAGTAGCAGTAGCTGGACGACCTCAGAAGATGTCTCCCGCAAATGGAGACGAAACGTTAGGTGGAAATTTTATACATCGACCACGGCCTCTCAGCCTGGAAGTTTCAACTGAAGATTTGGGTCAGTGTTCACCTGCTCGTATAGAGTAATACGCAGCGCGCTAGCTTGACAAACAGGAAGGTGAACCCGGAACGAATTCGTCGGCGGATTAACGACAGTGGCTGGTACACAGGCCAGCTTGAGCGTAGTTTTTAGGCGATTTCCCACTTTCGTTTAGGCAAATGCTGGGTTGGTCCCCAAGTTCCGCCTCAGAAAATGCGAAACAGAAACAGTTAAAATATGATACCACACTGAACAAAGTTAACACAATCCATAAATGGGTGGTGCACCACACTCCCCTCTCTTGGGTAACTTACGACTGCGACGATAGGAAGGGCATCCGGCCGCAAAAGTAAGTAAAAATAAAATTTTCACATCTTTGATTACAGAGGACCCCGTACTAGACAGGATTAACGCTAAGAACTGGACTGATCTTCGATCAGTTTCTACTTTTTAACTCGTACAGTTATCTGTAAGAATCAGCATGGGTTCTGCTGGCAACAAACTCGTGGAACTCTGTTCGCTCTGTTGCTCACAAGACCCGGAAAACAGCACATATCGCCACTCAAGCTGATGCCGAATTGCCTGAGTTGTGATGGGCGTTAGACACAAATCTAAAGTATAATCAGCAACTACGAGCGTACGGAGTATCATAACAACTTTGTCACTGGTTTCAAAAAATTCCCAGTAAAACACTTCAAGAAGAAAAAGAGAAAAAAAAGAGGACACACGACGAATTATCAGAATGGGACGGAAATTGGATTATTTATTCAAGAGAAAGAGCTTCACAGATTGAGCAAGTCAGTATCGCGTTGGTCCACCTCAGGCCCCTATGAAAGCAGTTATTCAGCTTGACATCGATTGACAGAGTTGTTGGATGTCTTTCTGAGGGATATCGTGGCAAATTCTGTCCAACTGGCGCGTTGGATCGTCAAAATCCCGAGCAGACCTTCTCAATTGTGGAAAGGTCCGGCGACCTTGCTGGCCCAAGTAGGGTTCAGCAAGCCCGAAAGACAAGGAATAGAAACTCTCGCCATGCATGGATGGGCATTATTTTGCTGAAATGTAAGCCCAGGATGGTTTTTCGGTGAAGGGCAACGAAACGGTGCGCTGTGCTGTAATGCTGTCGCCGATGACAACCAAAGCGGTCTTGCTATGAAAAGAAATGGCCCTCCGGATCATCATTACTGGTTGTCAGGCTATGTGGCAGGTGACAGTCAAGTTAGTATCCCACCGCTGTCCAGGAGTCTCCAGACCCCTATTCGCCCTTGTCTCTCATTGACTGGACTAGAACGATCAGTGATGAGCCCCACTTTGAACTGAGCCCCGATGACCAGCGAGGATGTGCCTGGAGATATTCCGAACAACAGTGGGACACCAACCTGAATATCGCCCGACATATGGCTCGAAAACCAGCAGTGATGGTATGGGATGCCATTTAACTTCATAGCAGGATCCTTTGGTTGTCATCTGCGGCACCGTTTTCTGTACAGCCCAGAGATACGTCGATGACATTCATGGCAGGCTAGCCTGGGCTCACATTTCAGAAGATAATGCCCGCGCGCGCATACAGAGAGTTCTGCTTGTTTTCGTGCTTGGCAGACGCTACCTTGGCCAGCTGGTTGCCGGATATCTCCCCAGTTGATAATGTTTGGAGCATTACAGGCAGCGCCCTCCAACCAGTTCGGGATTTTGACGCGCCAGTTTGACAGAATGTTGCATGATATTCCCCGAAGGATATCAAACAACTCTATCTATCACTGTCAAGCCGAATATCTGCTTTTACAAGAGCCAGAGATGGACTAACGCATAATTGACATGCTCAGTTCGTAAAACGTGAATAAATCATCCAATTTTTCTGTAACTGTAATCATGTACATCATAGCTACTGATTTCTGTCCCATTCGGCTAACTCCTTCTTGTTGCGTAATTTTTTTGGATTAACGCATATAGTTTTCTAAAGGAGACCAGTACTCTGGTGTAAAAGTACTTCCGCGGGTACCCCGAGAGGGGTGACACAGGTCTAATATATATACCTAGTGGATAACATCGGAAACTACATTGCGCTCTTGCCGGATGACAAAGTTTTCAAAAAAATCGCAAGGCAAGGAAACTCTAGAGGAATGCAGCAACAGGCCCATTTCACGATCAGGTTTGTCTGAGCAGACCATGTTTGCAACGACCGTATTCAGTTTGCAATCATACCTTCCAACCACAATGCAGCTTTCTCAGAGTATTCAGTAGTACACGAGCGCAGAGTATTCTGTGGCCATGGCCAAATTAAGTAAATATCCTTATAACACAATTATTCCGACTAGTGCAATACCTCGAACGCTTAAAAAGAAAGAGACCAGTACAGAGAAGATGGACGAAAGAGTGACTTCTAAAAAGTGCAACGCTCTCTTATATTCCATATTTTGAAGCAGCTAAAAAGTGTAAAAGAGGACTGATTTAAGTATTTAGAACGAAGTAACATTCTTTATGTTGGTGCAGTATGTTAAACCGTATACAGGATGAGTTATGAGGAAACGTACATGCTTTGAGGGGTGGCAGTATTAGTGATAGTATACAAAAAAACTCCATACGGACATATGCCATATTCCGAATGGTTTCCGAGATGGGACACTTTCAGTGTCAGTTTTGTACGGTTTTCTTGAATAACTCGAAAACAGTGGCCTCAAGTGAAAACGCATCGCAGAGCAAATTAAAATAAATTAAATTTCCTGAAAAATATGTTCTATTCATTTTTTCCTAGGATTAATAGTTCGCGCGAAGTGAGCGAGATGATACCGAAAATCTAAAGCTACGCCCATGCGTTTTAGCTTAATTAGTTTTTAAAGGCCAGTTTGAGGTAGTTTAGCGACTTGATTGATCACAAGCGCCCTATATCAAACTGTGCGTCTCGAATTCTTCTGCACTATTGTGGTACGTTGTAAACAACGACAATGTACTGAACAATACAGAAAATAAATAACAATGTACATTAAACGTGTTCTATCTTGGAAACCATTCGGAATAGGGCTTTTCAGTATCATCAATACTATCACCCCTCAAAGCAAGTACTTTTTCTCATGCCTCACCCAGTATAAGGAGAAATGACACTGTAATGAGAAAATCGACAAGTGCTTATGAAAAACTTATAATAGCACTGAGGCACTTGGGGAACTGGCAGAAGTTATGCTGATGGGTAATTTTCTACCGTAATATCACGTTCATCGTTGAGCTGCATCATTCCGGAAACATGTACTGTACATGAAGTACTAAAGCACTACATCTGGTTTGCACATTTAGTCTGCGTCAGCTCAAGCACCGCCAGGCTTCACACAGGTCGAACACGAACAGTAACATACAAACATTTTTCAGTTGGTGATTCAATCACAAGCAACGATTTGCACGCACAAACACTGTCTGTACAGACAAGTCGGTGAAAATATCCAAGCGTATAAAGGACCCTTAAGATCTACACAGGGTCGACGCTTGATGCAGGGTTTGGCACTCGACCCTCAACATAAATATATGCAAGGTATCGTGCGTAAATACACGGAGAGTCTCTTCGTTTGATCACCGTGCAGCCGAATAGTCACTAAAAACAGTCGCATCCATTAAATACCTGGGAGTACGTGTACGAAGCGATTTAAATTCAGTACAACTTTTATGTAGCAGGAAATGCAGATTCCAGAGGCAGATCCATTGAAAGAATGCCCAGAACACGTAGTGCACCCTCGAATGAGGTAGCTTACAAAATAATCATTGACCGATACTTGAATTTGCTCCTCTGGATGGGATCCTTGGCAGTTATGAATGATAGAGGAAATACGAACAAGGGAAGTGCGTTGCGTCACAACTCCGTGTAATGACCTTTATGGCGCCGAGCAGATAGTCTTCCAAATCCAGTGGCAGACTTTACAAGGGAAGTGTTGTGCATCAAAGAGTGGTTTACTGTTGAAATTAAGAGAAAGTGCGTTCGTAGAACAGTCAACCTGCATTTTGGTTCCTCCTACAAATATCTCATCAAGAGAACACGAAACTAAAACTTGAGAGATTCGAGCTTGCGTAGAGACTTATTGTATACCTATTCATCGACGTTTAGCAGAAGCAACTCATAATGAATTGCGCAACCTAACTTCGTTGTACCATTCACAGCATGATATTCCGAATATTTAACTTCCGTAACTATTTCCATTGATGTAAATCGTCTTGCAAATTAAAACAAAACACATAGAGATTGAAGAGTTCAGAGTTCAGTGATCCTCGGCCCTTTCTCATATGGGACAATGAAATGACCAATAAAGAGAAAAACTGTCACAGGCCAAGTGCTGTCAGACACACAAGTTCATGGGCGAAACATTCATTGCTGGCGCCTATCCGATTCTAACGCACAACGGTCTGCTTCGATGATCTAGATATAAGACTAAAAACACAGGAGTCTTTGCAAATCTTTGTCCTTCCTCTTGGATATTAAATAACTCGAAGGACTCATCCTTGTTCTGTGCGTGCTAGTGCACCGTATGCAATGATCTAATCGTTGACGGGACATTGGGCCTCATTTCCCTTCCTTCCTTTTTAATACAGGAGCAGCCTCCTCCAACAATCAGAACGCTACACAGCTGTTCACATATAATACATGAAAATAACAGTTTTGAATATCGTGGAACACAAGAAAAAACTATGCATCGAACTCTAAAACGAAGAAATACATCCACGGTAACAATCGAAGTAGACATCGATATGGAATGAAGACCATTAAAGTGCGACTACAGAACGCAATATTTCTTTCCGCCAGCTTGTCTGCTTCCAGTAAACGCAGTTTTCTCATCGCATGGCACTTTTACGTACGCGTCAAGATGACGCACATTCTCGGAGTGCAGGAAGTCTGCGGTTTTACCTTATTTGGAGCTGACACAACCAAGTCGTTTAACTGCTGCATTGTTTCTTGCACTCAGGAGCTAGGTAGGACTGAATAGAGTAAAAAAGGAAAAAAAATGCTCTCTTAACGTTGCTACAGAATCCTGACTCGTATCATTAGTCCATCAGACGCTGTAGACAGGTTTCAGATTTAAGCCAGTACGTTGGCACTCTGCCTCGTGATCGGCAGCTGTTCGCCACCACCTCTTCTCCCTTGCACGCTAAGTACTTGTAATGTATATATCTTCACTTGCCAGGAATGAAACCATCTACTTCTCGGGCAAATACCACCACAGCGTTCTCGCTCAGTGAAATCGATACCCCCTGTCCGAACTATACCAGATAAGTTGTACACAAGGGAAGCTGCATGGAGCAAAGTTATACCGCAACTTCAGCAGACATTCGGACAACTATTTCAAAAAGATAACTCCCTGTCACGAGTCATTTCAAATCATGAAGCTTTATTATCGAGCCAGATGCCATGGTGGTTCCTGAGCTGGGCTCTTATTCGAGACAAGTTTGAGCTTTCCATAGTTTCAGGGAATGTCTTTAGGTGAAAGCCTAGATGCTTTTCTAAGAAGAACATGAGCAATTTCCACCCCTACTTTGTCCTACTGAGATGTTCTGCTCCATCTATAATGACCTTGACGTGTTCTTCACCTTTCTGATCCATCTTGTCACTTGTACGTCTGCCTGAATATGCAATCTGATTTTATTTGCTGTTATGGTTTGGTTTGATGCAGCTCTCCAAGCCTTGTTTATCTCGCAAAAGCCTCTTCATTTATGCGTAACTAATGTGACCTACATGCATTTAAACTTTCTGACCGTAGTCATCTTAGATCTTTTTGTGCAATTTTTGCCCTCCACACTTTCCTCCATTACCATGTATCTATTCTCTGGTGTCTCCTGATGTTCGCTATCGACCTTTAGTCAGATTGTGCCATTAAACCCCTTTGTCTCCAACTTCTCATTAGGTACCTGATTTAACCATCTAATTTTCAATATTCTTCTGTAACAAGACGTTTCAAAATCTTCTACACTCATCAAAAACAGTTTTGCTTCTACACATGTCAAAAAAAGTTTTGCATCACCCCGGTTCCCAGAAATCCTGAAGATAGACGTTGACTGTTGACATTGTATCACAGACAGTCCTTTGACTGTTCAGAGATGTCACTAAACCCGCCCAAAGATGTAATCAACGATGCATGAGCAGCGCCTACTAGACGGAGGGGGTCCGACAGCAGATCAGTTCCAGTCATTCCACCAGGAAGAATGTACACGGCTGGTGTTGTGTGTAGTTCAACCATGCCTAGACGGCCAATACCGCGGTTCGACCGCCAGGAAGGGCTCTCAACAAGGGAAGTGTCCAGGCGTCCCGGAGTGAACCAAAGCGATGTTGTTCGGACATGGAGGAGATACAGAGAGACAGGAACTGTAGATGACATGCCTCACTCAGGCTGCCCAAGGGTTACTATTGCAGTGGATGACCGCTACGTACGGATTATGGCTCGGAGGAACCCTGACAGCAACGCCACCGTGTTGAACAATGCATTTCGTGCAGCCACAGGACGTCGTGTTACTTCTTTAAACTGTGCGTTATAGGCTGCATGATGCGCAACTTCACTTGACACTTCCATGGCGAGGTCCATCTTTGCAACCACGACACCATGTAGTGCGGTACAGATGGGTCCAACAACATGCCTAATGGACCGCTCAGGATTGGCTTCACGTTCTCTTCAACGATGAGTTCACATATGCCTTCAACCAGACAATCGTCGGAGACGCGTTAGGGGGCAACCCGATCAGGCTGAACGCCTTAGACACATTGTCCATCGAGTGCAGCAAGGTGGAGGTTCCCTGCTGTATGATACATGAATGCCATCCTCCGACCGACAGTGCAACCATATCGGCAGCATACTGGTGAGGCATTCGTCTTCATGGACGACAATTCGCGACGACAATTCGCGCCCCAATCGTGCACATCTTGTGAATGACGTCCCCCAGGAGAACGACATCGCTCGACTAGAACGGCCAGCACGTTCTCCAGACATGAACCCGATCGAACGTGCCTGGGATACATTGAAAAGGGCTGTTGATGGACGAATCGCCATTGAGGAGTGGGACAATCTGGACCAACAGTGCCATGATGAACTTGTGGACAGTATGCCACGACGAATACAGGCATGCATCAATATAAGAGGACGTGCTACTGGGTATTAGAAGTACCGGTGTGTACAGCAATCCGGACCACCACCTCCGAAGATCTCGCTGTATGGTTGTACAACACGCAAGGTGTGGTTTTCATGAGCAATAAAAAGGGCGGAAATGTTGATCTCTATTCCAATTTTCTGTACAGGTTCCGGAACTCTCGGAACCGAGGTGATGCAAAAGTTTTTTTGTTGTGTGTATTAACCTCTTGTCTGTATCTCTAATTTTCCTCGTTTTGGTAGCTACAGTACATTATTTTCTTTGAATACATTTAATGGCTGCTGGTTATTCATTGACAGATTTTTATTTTGTTATGTTGAAACAAATCATTCTCCTGTTAAACATTTGTGGCTTCTACAGTACGTGACCAATAGTGTTGGGCATTAATGTGCCGTGTGTCCATTATTCGCCTTCACAATAGCTTTAATTCGACTGGGAACACTTTCAGTGAGATGTCCCAATGTTTACGGGGGAATGACAGCCCACTAGCGTCTGCAGCGAAGTCGACGTTCTGACTCAACCAAACATAATTAAACGAACCCCCACCTGTGCAGTCAGACTGCATCAGTTCCTGCGGATTTCAACATTGTAATACAGTACTCTCCCTTCAATATCAAAGCGTGCTACGACTCATCAGTCTAGGCGTGTACTGTTCAACAAGTTTCATTTTCAGTAGAGTTCCAACACTGCAGAAAACAACTGAGTCATCAAATCTACGTTGAAACCTTTGGATCAATTCTGTACAGGAGCTGCCCTTAGTAGTTAAGAATTTATCTCTTTAGTGTATTATTTATTCTTACAACCTCTCATAATTATATTGCCTTGTTCTTTAATTCTTCTGATTCTTTTATTTATAAGTTTTCTAATTAGTATTCTGTAAACTAGTGTGTATTTACTCATCTCATAACGAAGTAGCTTTGGCTGATTTGGTCCCCCAGAATCAGATAAATATAAAATAAATAAACAAAATAAAAAAATATTTTTAAAAAATAATGGTCAGATTTTTCATGAAATAATTTGTCAAAAGTAGGAAATAAAACACATTAGAGAAACATTTGGTGCGACCTTGAATGATGCTCGAAACCATGTACAGCAGCCGAGATGCTCACACGATGAAGGCTTAAGGAGACACTGGTGAAACTGCGCAGACAAATATACTCTAGAATTCTTTAAAATTCCAAGAATCTAAATTAAACTTTGAACTATAAGTTCTTAATCGGCACCTTATTTGCTGTACATGATTTCCAGTATTATTCAAAGGTGCGTGAAATATTTATCTAATCTTACTTTTAGACAAATCATTTCACAAAAAGTTTAACTGTTTTTTAATTTTTTATTTATTTTCAACTTTAGCTCAGAAAGCATGAAACACAGGATATCGCAGAAGGAGTTGTCAATATTCGGGGATACGACAGAAGCGGTCATTCGAAGTGAAAGTTTTTGTCTAGTAAACATGTGCTCTAAAATGCATACCTTAAGAGCTATGAACACCTTTTATCTTTGGTGCTATGAAACACACCTCTTCTACTGCAGATTATTTGCTTTCCATACTTTGAAAGGTGATAGTATGAACTAAAACAAGAACAAATGTTCAGTAAACATGAGCTCTAAAGTGCATACCTTAAGAGCTATGAGCACTTGATTTTCGCTACCTTGAACCCTACCTCTTCTACAGTACAACTGTTCATAGCTCTTATGGCACGTGTTTCAGAGCCCCTGTTTACTACTTTTTTTCTTCGAACGATCGGTCATGTCATATCCCTGAATACTGACCATTCCTCGTGAGACACCCAGTATCGTATACAGCGTGGTCCATTGATAGTGAGCGGGCCAAGTATCACACGAAATAAGCATCAAACGAAAAAACTACAAAGAACGAAACTCGTCTAGCTTGAAGGGGGAAACCAGATGGTGCTATGGTTGGACCGCTAGATGGCGCTACCATAGGTCAAACGGATATCAACCGCGCTTTTTTAAAAATACAAACCCCCATTTTTTATTACATATTAGTGTAGTACGTAAAGAAATATGAATGTTTTAGTTGGACCACTTTTTTCGCTTTGTGATAGATGACGTCGTGAACAGTTCTGCCATTGGGCACAAGAGAAATTACGGAACGATGACAGTTTTTTTTGCACGCGTCCTATTTGGCGACGAAGCGTCATTCACCAACAGCGGTAACGTAAACCGGCATAATATGCACTATTGGGCAACGGAAAATCCACGGTGGCTGCGACAAATGGAACATCAGCGACCTTGGCGGGTTAATGTATGGTGCGGCATTATGGGAGAAACGATAATTGGCCCCCATATTATCGAATGCTATCTAAATGGTGCAATGTATGCTGATTTCCTACGTAATGTTCTACCGATGTTTCTACAGGATGCTGCACTGCATGACAGAAAGGCGATGTACTTCCAACATGACGGATGTTCGGCACATAGCTCGCGTGCGGTTGAAGCGGAATTGAATAGCATATTTCATGACAGGTGGATTGGTCGTCGAAGCACCATACCATGGCCCGGACGTTCACCGGATCTGACATCCCCGGATTTCTTTCTGTGGGGAAAGTTGAAGGATATTTGCTATCGTGATCCACCGACAAAGCCTGGTAACATGCGTCAGCACATTGTCAATGCATGTGCGAACATTACGGAAGGTGAACTACTCGCTGTTGAGAGGAATGTCGTTACACGTATTGCCAAATGCATTAAGGTTGACTGACGTCATTTTGAGCATTTATTGCATTAATGTGGTATTTACAGGTAATCACACTGCAACAGCATGTTTTCTCAGAAATGATAAGTTCACAAAGGTACATGTATCACATTGGAACAACCGAAATAAAATGTTCAAACGTAGCCACGTTCTGTATTTTACTTAAAAAACCTACCTGTTACTAACTGTTCGTCTAAAATTGTGAGCCATATGTTTGTGACTATTACAGCGCAATCTATCACAAAGCGAAAAAAGTAGTCCAACTAAAACATTCATATTTCTTTACGTACTACACGAATATGTAATAAAAATGGGGGTTGCTATTTTTAAAAAACGCTGTTGATATCCGTTTGACCTATGGCAGCGCCATCTAGCGGGCCAATCATAGCGCCATCTGGTTTCCCCCTTCAAACTAGACAAGTCTCGTACTTTGTAGTTTTTTCGTTTGGCGCTTATTTCGTCAGATATTTGGCCCGGTCACGATCAATGGACCACCCTGCATATAAATATGGACTGGTATTAAGAGTTCGATGCCGAGGTGGTGTCAAATGGAAAGACACGAACTAGGTGGCTGATCTATGGGATCTCCCAGGCAGTAATGCCATGCCCTCAGTTCATTTTTAAGAGTATAAAGATCATTAGAGCGCACAGAAGTTTCAATTTGTATTGTGTTTCGATATTTTTTGACACTTCCTTTACACAGCTAGCAGTAGCTGTTCGTGAAATACTTCAGTTGTGCCTCAAATCAATAATTAAGTTTTCCTTAGTTACCGTGATTACTTTCAAGCAATTACACACTTTTTTGGCACAACTCGACCTCGTACTGGTCACTTTGATTCCCCATTGTCCATTTCTCACTCTTCGTTCGGCTATGAAAATTCGCTCAAAAATCCAGGAAGTTTTGTTTTCGCTCCGTTCAGACGTTTGATCACGAAGAAACTAAAAGATAGAACGATTACCTGCTCATATCACGTCCCCAATGCCTCTTTCCACGAGTGTTTTGATCGAGCTACGTGCTACGTGCCTCGGTGAGAGTACCGCAGCTGGGATGAGGTGCGCGCGCACCCGCCAGTGTCGGGCGAGGTGCGGCTGTTCCAGGGCAGCCCGCACGAGCCGGTGGTGGTGTCCGGGGTGGTGAGCGGCCTGGAGCCGGGGCTGCACGGCTTCCACGTGCACCGCGAGGGCAAGCTGGGCAACGACTGCGCCGACGCCGGGCCGCACTTCAACCCCGACAACGTGAGTGCACAAACCCTTACGGCGACGCTACTTTTAGGCCCACTTTGGGGATCTACTTTTTGTAGTAGAGGATGTACTGCACAGCGGAACTTTGCAATGCTACTTTACTTTAATCACATTTATTAAATCCTAGTCTTTCCCCTATGGCTTCGCCCGCGTATCCGTTCAACACATAAATTGAATATGTCTTCTCCTCCCCCTTCTCTGGGTACACTTCTTTCTGCCTCTGCCTTCCTCCCTCTATCTTTATACCTCTTCCTCCTCTGTCTGTCCACCACATCTTCCCACCTACACCTATCTGTCCCATGCTCCCCACTCTCTCTGTCCATTGCCTCCACCCCCTCTCTCTCTCACTATATTTTCCTCCTCCTCCCCCTGACCATTCCTCCTCCCCCTCTCTCTTTCCATCTCTCCCCCCCCCCCCCCACCTCTTCCTTTTCCACCTGCCCACTACCATTGTACACCTTCCACCTGCCTGAAGCATCTCCCACTCCTCTCCTCTCTCTGTCCATTTTCTCTTACCCCTCACTCTGTCCAGCCCCTCCTCTATCTAGCTCAACTTGACCCCAGCCATGCTCATGAGCACCTGTAGCCCCTGCAATACAGTTGAATAAAGCACACTGATAGTACTCCCACAAGATACATGTCTTGCAGGGCAACTCACACATCAGAGGCTTGAAAATGATTTGTTTGTTCCTGATGTACAGGTAACCATGAATAGCAGGCTGATGAAGCATGCTGACACTACTTCAACACAACATGCCTTCATGCAGAGCACCCTACATGTTGGGGCCCAGAAAATTCTTTCTTGCCCCTGACATATAGGCTGCCCTAAAGACCTGGTTGATTTGGCAGGCTAATAGTCTTCCCCTGTCATACAGGTAGTCTAAACGCCAGGGGCTCGAAAAAAACACGTTTTTGCCCATATCTCCATTCATATTGGATATACTAGGTTATAAACCCCATAGCGTTGATACTCGTGAGGCTTGCTGTTTCTGTGCTAAATTTGGTTGAAATCGATCCAGGCGTTTTGGGGGAGACCCCAGACATAAACTCTGCTTTATATGTACAACAAATAAAAACTTCACTTGCATGCAGCATTTACAGTCAATATAAAAATTAATTAGGCCCAAAAATGAGAGGAACGTAATTTAAAGAATATAATTCTTTCTTTTATTTCCACAAATGTATCGTATTCTGAAGCATAGCTAAACTGTTTGCAGTTAACCATTACAAATCTCATTCTGAAACAGTTACCAGCTTTCTATAATACATTATGGTTAAAAGGGAAACAATAATCTGTCCATTTTCTTGATAATTATTTCAGGGCTGTTTTTCTTGGTGTTAGTTATTACTTTGCTACAAATGGAACATTAGCAGAACGACATTTACGTGAGTGCTGTAGTGAATTTTATTATCGGAAAATGTGTGGTGTGAAATGACTCCCGAAACAGTACCGATTTTGAGGGATCTTAAGCTTACATCTGACCATAATCCATAGGCAGACAAGTTACAGTTATAAATACAGTGAGCTTTGCGGCGGAATGGTCGACCAAAACATTAGGTTGAACTTACACTAAACCCCAACTCTAGACGGTGTTGCTTCAACTCTTAAGCAGGATTCAAAAGAAATCAGTTGCATTAAATCATAAGGGAAATTGTCTGCCCCGATAGCTGATGGTCAGTGTGACGGACTGCCGTCCTCAGGGGCCTGGGTTCGATTCCCGGCTGGGTCGGGAATTTCCTCCGCTCAGAGACTGGGTGTTGTGTAGTCTTCATCATCATTTCTTCCCCATACGGCGCGCAGGTTGCCCAATGTAGCGTCGAATGTAATAAGACCTGCACCAAGGCGGCCGGACCTGCCTCGTAAGGGGCCTCCCGGCCAATGACGCCAAACGCTCATTTCCATAAGGGAAATTAATTATGAATATAAAGGTTCCCATATATGTATGATATAAAACTGAATATAAAACACCAAAGCAAGGTGAACATTTTATCTCAGGGACTACAGGTAGGCCTATGCAAACAACGAGAGTAGCTGAGCAAATGTACATAAGGAAGGAGCTAAGCTACACAGGCAGAAACGGCAGAAACAAACAAACAAACGACAAGATAATTAGTAAACAGGCAGGCAATTCGGTAACCAGCTAATAACAGATAACGCGGACTTACTAGAATCAGCTTGCCAGCTGTCTTACCAAAATAGATATCTTTTCTACAAATGTATGAGGAACTTACATTAGAAAATGATTCGAAGAATGCCACAAGACCAACCAAAGCATACAGGCGGCCCCTTTACGAGTTTGCCCATGAATTCAATAAATAAGACATTAAGTAACGGATACCCTGGCCTGTAACAGTCACCTGTAAGAAAAATCAAACACAGACCTAATAAAATGCAAAACGGCAATGAACAAAACAGGGCTGGTAGGATATGCGCCGGACAAGTGAGATACAGTTAACTTTAGAGAAACATTTGACAGAAGGCACAGGCTTGTGTACACAAACTACCAAGCCACGCTACCTAGCAACGTGCGAAGTAGGCAATAAAAATCAAATTATAATCCACGTTCGCCACATATCGTGAATAGGTGTTCAGAGAATTGGCTAGTTACAGCATGGTTGAAAAACACAAACGAGCACATTTACTAACAATAGAAAATTGATGGAACGACCACATACCAGCTAGACCCGAAAGGAAACAGGGTGCAGTGGCTCATACATCCGTAAAGAACGAAATTACTGCCTCTTACAAAAGTCCTCACCATACAGTCCACAAGATAGGCATGCAACGGTTCCCTGTGCAGGATTGCTTCCTCCTGTTCTCGAGTACACGGCGCTCTCACATCCTCAGTAAACCCAGACTTCCATCTGTCAACAAGTCAAGTGCACACACACACACACACACACACACACACACACACACACAGCACACTCTCTCTGCCATACTCTCACCTGCCCTCTATCTGGCTACCTGTACCTCCCTCTTTCTCTGTCCATTTCTTCATATCCTCTCCTCTCTGCCATCTAGTTCTC
This sequence comes from Schistocerca piceifrons, assembly GCF_021461385.2. Taxonomy (NCBI): domain Eukaryota; kingdom Metazoa; phylum Arthropoda; class Insecta; order Orthoptera; family Acrididae; genus Schistocerca; species Schistocerca piceifrons. Next base: position 387,715,288 of record NC_060145.1, read on the forward strand.
CGTCCCCTGTCTGTTCATTTTCAGCTCCTCCTCTCTGCCTGTCAATCTCCTCTCTCTCTATTCTCTCTATTCATCTCTTTCTCCCACCTATATCTGTCCATCTTCTTCTCCCCCTGTCTCTGTCCATCTCATCCTACTTCCTCTTGTTATCCACATCCTCCTTCCCTCTTCTGCTCAGCGGTGTTCATCTGCAGATAACCCCCTAAAATGCATTCTGATACTAGCTGCACAATACGCCGCTCATACGGGACAGTTTAGACGCAAACAGTTAGGAAACTTTCTAACCACCATCCCCACTCCCACCTACCAGAGCCAGAAGAAAGTGACGGAATACTGCATTGCCATCAAGTTCAGAGCTATGTTTAAAATTTCAAATGTCTAGCTCAGTAAGAAACTGGTTATAATCAATTACCAAATTTGGACTGGACAGACTGACAGAAGTAACCTAATAAAAATGGTAAAAAGATCACTCCAAAGTGTGTGTATTTGCACATAAACTTTCTCAAGAACCATACACCTATTACTACAAACAGTAAGTCAGTTTTCGATTTATCATAGTTTCATAAACTTATATTCCATAATGTGGCATTTTGTTATATAACAATGTGGTCTTGCCATGCCCAGAATTAAATTAAATGTAAAGTTGATGTAGAATGTTAAAGCATCTGAAGATGAGCCGCTAGGGCTCGAAACGCTTCGTGCAATTCAATAAAATCACGATTTGTAGCTGAAGGCGTTTGTTCTTTATTATTAAGAAAGTAATACAGCCATGGAAGAAAACTGCAAACACTGGATAAAATTAAGTCACTCCAGTTATTTTTTTAACTGGACCTCATAAAACGGAAATCCATAAATTTCAGCTGAGCTGCTTCTACTGATATTAATTTCCATAACCTCAGAACGAAACAAACCTCAAGATTTTAAATAACAAATCACAGATGTACCTCACAGGTAGTAAAAGCTATCATTTAGAATTTAGATACCAAATCACAAATGTTATCCCCAGATAGAAAAAACTAACTTTTCCATCCAACAACTTGTTGTTGTTGTGGTCTTCAGTCCAGAGACTGGTTTGATGCGGCTCTCCATGGTACTCTATGCTGAGCAAGCTTCTTCATCTCCGAGTAGCTATTGCAACCTACATCCTTTTGAATCTGCTTAGTGGATTCATCCGATGGTCTCCCTCTAAGATTTTTACCCTCCACTCTTCCCTTCAATACTAAATTGGTGATCCTCTGCTGCCTCAGAACGTGTCCTATCAACTGATAGCGTCTTCTACTCAAATTGTGCCACAAATTCCTTCTCTCCCCAATTCTATTCCGTACCACCTCATTAGTTACGTGATCTATTCATCTAACCTTCAGCATTCTTCTGTAGCACCACATTTCGAAAGCTTCTATTCTCTTCTTGTCTAAACTATTTATCGTCCATGTTTCACTTCCATACATGGCTACACTCCATACAAATACTTTCATAAAGGAGATCCTGACACTTAAATCTAAACTTGATGTTAACAAATTTCTCTTCCTCAGAAACACTTTCCATGCCAGAGCCAGTCTACATTTTATATCCTTCTTCTTCGACCATCATCAGTTATTTTGCTTCCCAAATAGCAAAACTCATCTACTACTTTAATCTAATTACCTCAGCATCACCTGATTTAATTCGACTACATTCCATTATCCTCGTTTTGCTTTTGTTGATGTTCATATTATATACTCCTTTCAAGACACTGTCCATTCCGTTCAACTGCTCTTCCTTTGCTGTCTCTGAAAGAATTACAATATCATCGGCGAACCTCAAAGTTTCTATTTCTTCTCCATGTATTTTAATACCAACTCCAAATTTTTCTTTTGTTTCCTTTACTGCTTGCTCAAAAAACAGATTGAATAACATTGGGGATAGGCTACAACCCTGTCTCACTCTCTTTTCGATCGCTGCTTCCCTTTCGTGCTCTTCGACTCTTATAACTTCCACCTGGTTTCTGTACAAATTGTAAATAGCCTTTCGCTCCCTGTATTTTACCCCCGCCACCATGAGAATTTGAAAGAGAGTATTTCAGTCACTATTGTCAAAAGCTTTCCTTATGTCTACAAATGCTAGAAACGTAGGTTTGCCTTTCCTTAATCTTTCTTCTAAGATAAGTCGTAGGGTCAGTACTGCGTCACGTGTTCCAACATTTCTACGGAATCCAAACTCATCTTCCCCGATTTCTACCACTTTTTCCATTCATCTGTGAAGAATTCGTGTTGGTGTTTTGCAGCAATGATTTATTAAACTGATAGTTCGGTAATTTGCACACCTGTCGACACCTGTTTTCTTCGGGATTGGAATTATTATATTCTTCTTGAAGTCTGAGGGTATTTCTCCTAACTTATACATCTTGCTCATCAGATGGTAGAGTTTTGTGGTGGCTGGCTCTCCCAAGGCTATCAGTAGTTCTAATGGAATGTTGTCTACTCCCGGGATCTTGTTTTGACTCAGGTCTTTCAGTGCTCTGTCAGAATCTTCACGCAGTATCATACCTCCCATTTCATCTTCATCTACATCCTCTTCCATTCCCATAATATTATCCTCAACTACATCGCCCTTCTATTAAATACCAAATACCCTAACGAGCCCAGACATTATGACCACCTCTTTATTAGTCAACCCTTCCTTAATCTTTCTTCTAAGATAAGTCGTAAGGTCAGCATTGCCTCACGTGTTCCAACATTTCTACGGATCCAAACTGATCTTCCCCGAGGTCGACTTCTACCAGTTTTTCCATTCGTCTGTAAAGAATTCGCGTTCGTATTTTGCAGCTGTGACTTATTAAACTGATAGTTCGGTAATTTTCACATCTGTCAACACCTGCTTTCTTTGGGATTTGAATTATTATATTCTTCTTGAAGTCTGAGGGTATTTTGCCTGTCTCATACATCTTGCTCACCAGATGGTAGAGTTTTGTCAGGACTGGCTCTCCCAAGGCCGTCAGTGGTTCCAGTGGAATGTTGTCTACTCCGGGGGTCTTGTTTCTACTCAGGTCTTTCAGTGCTCTGTCAAACTCTTCACGCAGTATTGTATCCCCCATTTCATCTTCATCTACATCCTCTTCCATTTCCATAATATTGTCCTCAAGTACATCGCCCTTGTATAGACCCTCTATATACTGCTTCCACCTTTCTGCTTTCCCTTCTTTGCTTAGAACTGGGTTTCCATCTGAGCTCTTGATGTTCATACAAGTGGTTCTCTTATCTCCAAAGGTCTCTTTAATTTTCCTGTAGGCAGCTATCTATCTTACCCCTAGTGATATTTGCCTTTACATCCTTACACTTGTCCTCTAGTCATCCTTCCTTGGCCGTTTTGGACTTCCTGTTGATCTCATTTTTGAGACGTTCGTATTACTTTTCCTTTTCCCCTGCTTCATTTACTACATTTTTATATTGTCTCCTATCATCAATTAGATTCAATATCTCTTCTGTTACCCAAGGATTTGTACTAGCCCGCATCCTTTTATCTTACTTGAAATAACTTATTACAATTTTATGTCCAATTTATTAACAAAATAAAGAAAAACAACTGCGAGTACACTGTAAGAAATGGTGCAACACTTACAGGCGGCCTTGCCTCAGTACGTTTCAGAGTGTACCGGGTGATCAAAAAGTCAGTACAAATTTGAAAACTGAATAAATCACGGAATAATGTAGATATACAAATTGGCACACAGGCTTGGAATGACACGGGGTTTTATTAGAACCAAAAAAATACAAAAGTTCAAAAAATGTCCGACAGATGGCGCTTCATCTGATCAGAATAGTAATAATTAGCATAACAAAGTAAGACAAAGCAAAGATGATGTTCTTTACAGGAAATGCTCAATATTTCCACCACCATTCCTCAACAATAGCTGTAGTCGAGGAATAATGTTGTGAACAGCACTGTAAAGCATGTCCGGAGTTATAGTGAGGTATTGGCGTCGCATGTTGTCTTTCAGCATACCTAGAGATGTCGGTCGATCACGATACACTTGCGACTTCAGGTAACCCCAAAGCCAATAATCACACGGACTGAGGTCTGGGGACCTGGGAGGCCAAGCATGGCGAAAGTGGCAGCTGAGCACACAATCATCACCAAAGGACGTGCACAAGAGATCTTTAACGCATCTAGCAATATGGGGTGGAGCGCCATCCTGCATTAACATCGTACGTTCCAGCAGGTGTTTATCACCCAGGCTGGGGATGATGCGATTCTGTAACATATCGGTGTACCTCTCACCTGTCACGGTAGCAGCTTTGCTGTCCAGCGCCATCTGTCGGACTGTGGTGTGTGTAGTGTAAGACCTTCGGTACACACACCATCAGATTATTTGACTTGTCGCTCTAGCGAAGTAGGCGAGTGTCAGCAATATGTCTCATGGTCTTACTGTGGCGTGTTTATCTTCTGCCATTAGGTCAGACGATAGAAATGCCACTTGCACGCTTAGAGTAGCAGATTGACGGTGACCAACTTTAAACAGAACTTGATTAATTTTCACACACATTTATTAAAATAATAAAAAGCATAGACATTACGTAACTTGATTCTGGATGATGTTTACAATTGACAATCTGAAGTTCCTTTGGTCTTGGTACGTTAATCTTATTCTCACATATCTCTGATACTTGACAAAGTGTCTATACATTTCTCTTCATGGCTATGAACAGGAATATGATAATCTTATTAGGTGCAGACTGAAACTTGACTATAGACTGGTACAGACTAATGCAGACTGGTACAGACTGGTGCAGACAAATGCAGACTGACTGATCGGAGGTCTGTACACTCGTTATAATACCTCGCACGTTCAGGTATCACCACACGAGTGTGATCTGCGAGGAGAAAAGGTTCTAAGTTAGCAGCAATCTCATTGGCTGCGTTACAGATTAATATGCGGATCGGCGGAAGTAGAATTTGGTCCGTCTCTAAGGCAGCGCCATTTCGTAGTGCGGAGACGGACGAGCGCTGCGCCTGCGCTGTTGTGCTTAGCGGGGCGCGCTCTAGTGGGAAAGCTGTGTACGCGCTGACTACGCGGAACTATATAGACAACACGGACATTTCGTGAACTTTGTTTTTTTTGTTCTAATAAAACCCCATATCATTCCAAGCATGTGTGTCAATTTTTACCTCTCTACCTACATTATTCCGTGCTTTATGAAGTTTTCAAATTTATACTGACTTTTTGATCACCCGGTATATTCCAGTCTGCCTTCTTTAAATTGAGAAGCATGATTTGTGCTGTAGTTGCACCACATTGCACGTTGGTGTGCCTGAACCTGTATTCTTTTCTCTGTTTGGCAGTCTACTCACGGCGGCCCTCACGATGAGAAGCGTCACGCGGGAGACCTGGGCAACATCGAGGCCGGCCCCACTGGCGTGGCGGACTTCGCGGTGCTGAGCGACCGGCTGTCGCTGGTGCCCGAGAGCAAGTACTACGCCGTGGGCCGCGCCGTCGTCGTCCACCAGAAGGAGGACGACCTGGGCAAGGGCGGCAACGACGAGTCGCTGCGCACCGGCAACGCGGGCGCGCGCCTCGCCTGCTGCGTCATCCGGCCCCTGCACTTCTGAGGCGATCGACCCGTCCCACTGTACTCAGGAGGCACCGGACACCGAGGCGTATGTGGAACAGGAACATGTGGTCGCTGACGGCAGCTGTCGGAAACAGTAGGCCAGCGAATTTGGCAACACTGGTGAACTCTCCCCAACAGATGGGTTTACATGACTCGAAGCCATCTGATCAGAACTATTGCATGATGTGGCTACGGACATTACAAAAAATAAAAAATCTTCAAATGTGTGTGAAATCTTATGCGACTTAACTGCTAAGGTCATCAGTCCCTAAGCTAAGCCTAAATTAGCCTAAGGACAAACACACACACCCATTCCCGAGTGAGGACTCGAACCTCCGCCGGGACCAGCCGCACAGTCCATGACTGCGGCGCCTCAGACCGCTCGGCTAATCCCGTGAGGCCATTGCAAAAAGATAAAAAAAATAACATGGCTCCAATTCTTACAGTACGTAGTACTGGTCTAAACTAGAAAAAACATGTGTCAGAAAACAAAATAAATGTTGGGATAGGGGCCATTCTCTCTTACAATAGCAATGTGTCCGTGGACACAACAGCATCTGCTCAGTGTAATCACCATTACTTATTATCCTTCAGTCCTCCTCCTCTAAGAATCACAAACTCTTGCAAATACTACTGACAGCCCCTAGACTTGCTCAAATGCATGTGGCGGCAAACACTCCTATCGATGAGTGTGGAATACACCAATGTCTTTAAACACCCTCATTGCCAAACATCAAAGGGATTAAGTTCAAGTGAACGGGGAAGCTATGTTACTGAACCTCGCTCATTAAACCTATGTACTGGGTACTTTTGTAGTTGTCTTTGCCGGCCGGCGTCGTCGAGCGGTTCTAGGCGCTACAGTCTGGAACCGTGCGACCGCTACGGTCGCAGGTTCGCATCCTGCCTCGGACATGGATGTGTGTGATGTCCTTAGGTTAGTTAGGTTTAAGTAGTTCTAAGTTCTAGGGGACTGATGACCTCAGAAGTTAAGTCCCATAGTGTTCAGAGCCATTTGAACCATTTTTAGTTGCCTTTCATCAAGGTTGCATGTTTCCAATAGAGCCCACAGATATTGGCGATCGTCACCTATTAATTTTTCTGGTGAAGTGTGTGGGCCTACGACTCTATCCCTTACAATTCCGCCCACACTTCTCCGTTTTCTCCGTCTTTTCCCACTCATGTGGAGCCGACGTTCTTGACAAGTGTTTTCCATTCTCCTCGGTTCCAAACTTCCTTTCACTTTCCCTCAAGTCCTCGTGTACATAGTCCACCTATCTTTTTCTTGCTTTTTCTCTTCATCTGTCACCTTCCACTACCGTTTGTATCATTCTCTTGCCAATACAGGTGTCGCTCCTTCTAATGACGTGTCCGTACCATTGCCGTCTTGTCTTTTGAACTTCGTCTGATATCTTCGTCACTTCATCTTACCGGCTCTGATGACGCCACAATTTCTTCTTCACATTCTCATTTCAGCCACACTCATTTGCCTCACAAATATTCCTTAGTTCTTGCACATGTTCTCCGGTCCCTACAGCATTCCAGATTTTACTGCTGACTTATACATCATTCCTTTAGTCTTCAGATTTATTCTTGTATCACACAATACACCTGACGACCTTTAAGAGTTTATCCAGCCTTTCTTGTTCTGTGGGCTACTGCCATACCAGAATTGCCATCACGCTGTTGATCCTGAGTGGTTAAAGCTTTTGACTTTCGTCAGGTATTGTCTACCAACACATTGTTACTAAAGCGAAACCCATGCTTGCTTCCGTGATCACTCGATGATTTGCATCTGCCCACACGCGGTTATTGTCGTAAGTTATTATCCCAATCTGTGCGAATAATGCCGCATCAGTAAATAAAAGCATGCTGTGAACTTCTGATCTTCAGCGCTCCGCCGTACAATGAAACATCGCCAACTACACATTATATTTTAAGAAGAAGAAAGCGCTTATGCAAGATATCATCCCCACGGAAAATTTGGGCCATAAAGCTTTTAGTATGCACTTACGAACTTCTGAAAATACAGTGTTCAAACTTTCTCGCAGACCAATTGGATGTCACTCGCTCCGTCCCACTGATGTCCGAGTGCGAAGTGCTGTACAGTGGAGTGGCAATCAGAACCCTGCTATTCGTGGGACGTTGAAGGTAAGCGAGGAGGAATGGGGAGCTGGATACATCTTCTCAGTGTGTTGAAATCTCGCTCGAGAAAACATGTCATGCTACGCGAAAAATAGTAATTAATGTACGTAATATGCCAACCTCACACACAAACAGGTTCAACATCATTTTAACAACAATTTCGTATTGGTATTTTGCAGCTATATAAACGACTAAAAACCAAAACGGATAAAACTAACCAACTGAAGAATTATTACGAAACGATTTTCAGTTTACAATGTAATCATATAAGTCATGTTGAAATACGTGATCCTGCAAATGTGCTTTAGTTTAACATTGTCAGCTTTACAACTCAAAGAGAATAACGTACAATAGCACTGCACAACTTTTTAATAACACATTCATTCGTTTCATTCATTTACAATGCATTTGCAAACCACAACATGAAAATGGTTAAAGCAAAGAGACCTATGGCACCAGCTACATGTTACAAACCGCGCACTTTGACGCAATGAGCACACAATGACACATTGTTACCTATGTCAAAACAGTATTTTACAAACGTCTTTCTCATTCCACTGTACAGTACTTCGCCTTCAGGCATTAAGCGGATGCAGTGGGCCGGAGTTAGTGACAAACCGACTGGTGCGCGCACATGCTTAAAACCTGTACTTTCGGGTGTAACTGCGTACTACCGGAATGACGGCCCAGATTTTCGTTGCTACATTTCAGGATAATTTTTCAGGACAGTCAAATTCCACTTTTCACTGTGTGCACAGAAGACTGTGGTCTCACATACCGCACCTACTGTAAACTCAACAACTATTTGTATATTGTATTTGCATCAAACTATTCGAAATTCTGTAATATCTTCGTAAATATTCATAAACATGACAAGTTGAATTCAGCGACTTTATGTTCCTGTTCCAAATAGGTCTGTCTTGGTTTTCCCCAACTTCTTTATTTATTTGAACGAATAATCTTGAGGCACCGTGTATATCAAGAGCACAATATGCATCTTCACCATTCACTCACTGTCTCCCCCTCGCTGGATACCCGGTAGCGTGTACATGACACGTTTTTTCTTGCTTCCCTCCTTCAAAATTATAAACTTTGGAGATCTTTCATCCGTGTTTCACCTGTGAATATATCAGCTGACGCTCGAGTTCTCGTCTCCATATATTCTTCCTACTGTTACGTCATCATGACAACAGCCACGTTTCTTCATCGATGTCAATAGCTCACTGTCACCTTGATCGCATTTCAAAGTATTTCATTAAAGTTCTTGTACGTGAGCTGTAACATTTTTCGAGAAACGACAACAGAAGGACGTTAAGATATTAATGTGACTCTGTACTGCGTGTGACTGAATTACGTCTCTCTACCCTGCTCCAAAATTCGAAGCATTTGAGCCGTTTCGCCGTATTTTCACCGCGGGATATGTCACCTTGTATTCATGTTTCCATCTTTATCAATCTACCACTTTTTCTCTCGATTAATGTGCCATGTTAAAGAATTTTACTGTAATTACCAGGACTCCGTTTCTATGTAAAACTGTGAAATTTTCTGCCTCTACCGCCCTCCAGTGGAGGACTGTCATCTTAAGTCACAGATATTTCGTTTCTCACACGCTCGTTCCTAATACTGTTTGCCACTTTCAACAAGCTTTGTTTGTGCATTACTGCAACGTCTCAAACTTGATGTGTTCTCATTTTTTTTAACAATTCTACCATATTTCAATTCCCGACATCTTAACCGTTCAACATAGGAATTCTTTTATGCCGTTGGAATCTTTTATTCCAGCCACTCTGAACTGTGCAAGGAAAGCGATGTGCTAGAGCCATAGTATTTTTAGTATGTTCAGTAGAAATCTCATCTTGATAAAAAGCCATAATGGAATACTTTTTCTTTTACTCAATCGTCTTACATCAGCTTCCGTTCTTAAAAATATATTTTTTAGATAAGAAGATTCGAATTTTCACTGATTGTATGACAGTCACAGTAATACTGTAATCTGATAAATGTGTCACAAATATATGCACCTGCAACTTGCACAAAAAAAAACAATCGCAACATGTATAGTTTATCGCATCATATCGTCATTGTATTTATAAGATTCTGCAAACAGTAACTTGTATACGTTTTGACTGCGTATTTTTGTACAGTAAATTATGAATGCAAAATAAACTTCATATTGTACAATACCTTACACTGAATATATTAATGAAAACATTTGTGTTTGCTACCTGCACCAGTTCGCACTTCCACTAATTCTCATTGTATGAAATAGTCAAATCAAATTCATTACGAAAATCCTAAAACCACGTCTATATAATGCTTCTCTACATTTCGTCATTCAGATCCAAGCATTTATATCTCTTACAGATTTGATGAATCTGAATAAAATCCGGCTCCTGAGATGGCAGCCAGTTGGTGAGAGCACCTCGAATTTTATCAGAGGGGTCAGATTTTCGTGTTCCGTTCTTTCATTTGTGTTTTTCAGCAGAGTCAAAACGTTGGGAGCGAACCACTGTTTCACGTGCGTGAATAAACAGAGGTCGCTCAGAGCCAAGTATAGGCTGTAGGTCGATCCTCAAAAACGTCCCGTCTGAAAAGACGCAACCGGTCTTGTGTTTGCGAGGCAGAGTGTGGTCCAGCATCATCATGATGAAAATTCGCGCTTGCATTCTTAAACAAACGGTACAGTTGATGTGCACCTTCAGTAATTACAAACGGTAAGTGTGCAGCACAAATATCGCCTTGAATGCGAACAGCTTTGACGTTTTTTGTTTCTAACATATTCATTTGTGAACGGACTCCTCATCTTTTGCGTTTTTTTAATTGTAACGCTCATTCTGATCCACTTCTGCACGTTAATAGGAATTAATGTATCGTAGAGACTAATTTGACGCTTTTTGGGCGATTGGGTGCATAAAACTACAAGTGGGACAAAATTTTGATTGTATAGAGAACCAAAACAAGGTTTACGTTAAGGGGACCACACCCTGCCTATCTAGCCCATGTTAATTTAGGCAAGTATCTGACCCATTTCTGAAAAAACTATTTGATGCAGGACCTTAATATTCTTACTGTATGTTACATGCTGCTAATAGAGTCAACTGTACTAAAATCTACTTTATCCATTTTATAGTTTTTAAGAAATACTTTTTTAAATTTATTAACAGAAAATATTAAGTTTTTTCTGCAGAAAATATTTTTTGTGAACTTCTTAATAGGGGAATATTAATGAATGTAGTACCAGAGGTGGCTTTTTATGTTATGCAGAGTCTCTGAAAATTTCATTCAAATATCTATGATAGTTTCTGATATAATTGGGCATATGTACTGAAAATTTTAGTTTGTGGGAAATTGACTTTAAAGAAAAAACTTTTGAAATTTGTTACCTATAGTTAATTAAAACTGTCCTGCTGCATATGATGGCCCTTCTTTGGCCTCTAGCGGGTCTTCCAGCTTCTTTTTCACCTTCCTGGATGTTTGTGTTGCTTTCTTGGCCATGTTAGATGCAGACCTGTCTGCATCGGCTATCCTCATTTCATCGCAGTGTTGCAGCCCAGTGATCATATTTTCACCAGGATTAATTCCAATATTACCACAACTGAATGTAATAACAGCATCATGAAATCCTAGTTTCATTGTATACATGCCTAAAAATACAGTTTTAGGAAGGCGGTTCCAAATTATGCTGTTGAAACATTGATTTGGGTTCTGTGTCTGACCATGCAGACATTTCCTTAGAAGGCCAGGATGAGCCGAGTCTCTGAAAGCAAGTTTAATTGCTGTAAAAAGAGTAGCATGAAGAGAATGCTGGTGAGAATAAGATTCTGCAGTTGCCTGAGCCCTATTGTATTGGCACCACGAATTTTCTCCTGATGGACACAATCCATGACATGGCTTATCATCATTAGAGGACGTTAGGTATAAACTTAACTTGCAGGAGCTTCTGCATAAATAGCTGTGAAAGAGTACATTTGTAAACAAGGACTGCAAACGTAAGTATAACAACTACTCGTAATCACACTTGAACAAAACTAACCGCGTGTTTGAAAGCGTGTTGTTTACAAACAGCAGAAACAAAAGAATACCGATCGTTGCATTTCAAGGATAGCCAACACACTCCGGAGTACAAAAAAATCCCTAACCTGCAATGTAGGGGATATAAAGGTCTAAAATATATGCAGAAAACAGGGTGACAGAAAAGTGGGCGTGGCACATAAACACACGTGGCAGGAAAATGTTCTTTAAATGCTTGAAAAAAAATTTTTTTCAGCAAAATCCTTTTCAGAGTACTTAAATAAAACCTTAATCTATCGAAATATGATGAAAACCGAAAATCGATTTTTTTCTACCTGAACCGCGGTGTGGTGCCCTTAACGCTAGTTTTTGCATGCAAATTCGTGAAAAACTTATGTTTGGGGTGGTTCCATCTGTTGTTGTGGTTTTCAGTCCTGAGACTGGTTTGATGCAGCTCTCCATGCTACTCTATCCTGTGCAAGCTGCTTCATCTCCCAGTACGTGCTGCAGCCTACATCCTTCTGAATCTGTTTACCATATTTATCTCTTGGTCTCCCTCTACCATTTTTACCCTCCACGCTGCCCTCCAATTCTAAATTGGTGATCCCTTGATGCCTCAGAACATGTCCTACCAACCGATCCCTTCTTCTAGTCAAGTTGTGCCACCAACTCCTCCCCAATTCTATTCAATGCCTTCTCATTAGTTATATGATCTACCCAGCTAATATTCAGCATTCTTCTGTAGCATCACATTTCGAAAGCTTCTATTATCTTCTTCTCCGAACTATTTATCGTCCATGTTTCACTTTTATACGTGGCTACACTCCATACAAATACTCTCAGGAACGACTTCCTGACACTTAAATCTATACTCGATGTTAACAAATTTCTCTTCTTCAGAAACGCTTGCCTTGCCATTGCCAGTCAACATTTTATATCCTCTCTACTTCGACCATCATCAGTTATTTTGCTCCCCAAATAGCAAAACTCCTTTACTACTTTAAGTGTCTCATTCCCTAATCTAATTGCCTCAGCATCACCCGACTTAATTCGACTACATTCCATTATCCTCGTTGTGCTTTTATTGATGTTCATCTTATATCCTCCTTTCAAGACACTGTCCATTCCGTTCAGCTGCTCTTCCAGGTCCTTTGCTGTCTCTGACGGAATTACAATGTCATCGGCGAACGTCAAAGTTTTTATTTCTTCTCCAAGGATTTTAATTCCTACTCCGAATTTTTCTTTTGTTTTCTTTACTGCTTGCTCAATATACAAATTGAATAACATCAGGGATAGGCTACAACTCTGTCTCACTCCCTTCCCAACCACTGCTTCCCTTTCATGACCCTCGACTCTTATAACTGCCATCTCGTTTCTGTAAGAATTGTAAATAGCCTTTCGCTCCCTGTATTTTACCCCTGCCACCTTCAGAATTTGAAAGAGAGTATTCCCACAAAACCAGAATACAGTGGTGTGCAAAACTTAAAGAAGAAAGTGACTTTCTCGTGCTGCGTCACTTTCAAAGAAGATAGCTGGATGAGACTTGGACCATACATAGAAATGGCACTTTTATTCAAAGACAATAATTACACTGAAGTTACCACGATTTATGCTGGTCCTCCAGACATCAGAAAATGTTCTTAATTGGATGTGTCGTCACTACTAATAGTAATGCATGCTCTGACCACTGGGTTTGTAAAGAGGTCTTGTGGCAGGGCGTACTATTTTTGCACCATCGCGGTTGATAACTGATGGACGGGCGTGGGTGCATTTGAGCGAGCTGTAATAGTCTCCCCTATTCAGTCTGTATATTAAGTAAGTAAGCAGTAAAGGAAACAAAAGAAAAATTCGGAGTTGGAATTAAAATCCATGAAGAAGAAATAAAAACTTTGAGGATCGCCGATGACATTGTAATTCTGTCAGAGACAGCAAAGGAGCTGGACGAGCAGCTGAACGCCATGGACAGTGTCTTGAAAGGAGGATATAAGATGAACATCAACAAAAGCAAAACGAGGATAATGTCGAATTAAATTGGGTGATGCTGCGGGTATTAGATTAGGAAATGAGACACTTAAAGTAGTAAACGAGTTTTGCTCTTTGGGGGGGCAAAATAACTGATGATGGTCGAAGTAGAGAGGATATAAAATGTAGAGTGGCAATGGCAAGGAAAGCGTTTCTGAAGAAGAGAAATTTGTTAACATCGAGTATATAACATCGAGTTTAGACAAAAAGAGAATAGAAGCTTTTGAAATGTGGTGCTACAGAAGAATGCTAAACGTTGGATGGGTAGATCACATAACTAATGAGGGGGTATTGAATAGGATTGGGGAGAAGAGGAGTTTGTGACACAACTTGACTAGAAGAAGGGATCGGTTGGTAGGACATGTTCTGAGGCATCAAGGGATCACCAATTTAGTAGTGGAGGGCAGCGTGGAGGGTAAAAATCGTAGAGGGAGACCAAGAGATGAATACACTAAGCAGATTCAGAAGCATGTAGGTTGCAGTAAGCACTGGGAGATGAAGAAGCTTGCACAGGATAGAGTAGCATGGAGAGCTGCATCAAACCAGTCTCTGGACTGAAGACCACAACAACAATAAATTCTTCCCACATGCGTTCGACGGGATTTAAATCCGGGGATCGGGCAGGCCAGTCCACTCGCCGTACATCCTCTCGTTCCAAGAGCTCCTACGCCTGCGCTGTTCGATGCGGACGCGCATTGTCATTGTCGGCCATGAAAATGAACTCAGGATCAAATCCACCCCTGAATAGACGGACAAGAGGAAGGAGTACAGTGTCACAAAAAGACTGACAGGTGAGTGTGCCGTATCCAAAGATTTAGAGGTCGGTAAGGCAGTGCAACATTATGCCCCTCCACACCATAACACCTGGACCACCAAAACGATCACGTACGATAGAGTTCCTGGGTACATTACGTCTTTCATCTCTCGTCGTCTAAGGACACGTCAAAAATCACTAAACAAAGTGAATCTTCTCCCATTCGAGAAGAGCACGTGACGCAACTTCTCGTTGGTCCAGGCCCTGCGCTCTTCATACCATCGCAAACGGTGCAGCCGATGCGCGGGTGTCAACTGTAACACCCCAAGTAACCCGAAAACCCAAATAAGAATGTCATGATAATTTAAAGTAGGGAACATTGTTATCCTGACAGGTACGACAACTTTGACAATAATATATAACACCTTAAAGTTTTGATGAACACCAATTTCCATAATTACTGAGTATGTCATGATATAAGGTAGAAAGAAAGAATGGTTATTTTTAATTAGCTATCAAACATCTTAGTAATAGCCGTAAATCAGTACGACGAAAGTTAAGTCCAAAGTAATATGTCGGTCAGAGATAACATTTATTGTGAAAGAGAGTTGTAAACGCGGCGAAAAGGAAGTTCAATGCGTCTACAATGCTCGATCACGGAAATGTTAGTCGCTTGCTAGCTTGCTTGCTATCAAGTCGAGAGAGAGCACCGTTTGCTATAGTACTACAAACGCAACGCTACGAGATTGTTTCTATTAAAAAAAAAAGTAATTTGACAACAATCAGAGCAAAATGCCTCGGACCTTTGGAGGTGACGGAGTCCCACCTCTAACTGACAAACCAGGAACTTCTAAGATACGACTCGGCAAACGAATGGTAACGAGATGGGGTGCTATTAATATCAATGGGGGCTACTCTGGGAAGAAGGTAGAGCTGGCAGAGGCTGCAAGTAAGATGGGGTTGGACGTTTTAGCTGTTAGTGACATTCGGGTAAGGGGTGAGAAAGAAGAGGAAGTGGGAGAATACAAGGTCTACCTGTCAGGAGTCAAAGCAGGAATAGCACAATGGGGTGTAGGGCTTTTCATCAGGAAAGAAATGGAACCCAGCGTAGTTGCAATAAGGTATATAAACGAAAGACTGATGTGGATAGATTTGACAGTGTCTAGCAAGAAATTAGGATTGTGTCAGTATATTCACATTGTGAAGGGACAGATCAAGATAAGATGGATAGTTTTTATAAGTCACTCAGTGATGTAGTTGTTAGAGTAAAGGACAAGGACAGTGATCTGCTCATGGGTGATTTTAATGCCAGGATTGGAAATCGAACAGAAAGGTATGAAAAAGGTTATGGGTAAATTTGTAGAGGATATGGAGGCCAACGGGAACGGAAAAAACTCTTGGATTTCTGTGCCAGTATGGGCTTAGTAATAACAAACTCCTTTTTTAAACATAAGAACATTCACCGGTACACTTGGGAAGGCAGGGAACCAGATCTGTCATTGACTATATAATAACAGATCAGGAATTCAGGAAGGCTGTGAGGGACACACGTGTATTGAGGGGTTTCTTTGATGACACTGATCACTATTTAATCTGCAGTGAAATTGGTATTGTGAGGCCGAAAGTGCAGGAGGTCTGGTCCATGTGTAGGAGGATAAGAGTGGAGAAACTTCAGGATAAGGAAATCAGACACAGGTACATAACAGTGATCTCAGAAAGGTACCAGTTAGTTGAATGTAGTCGATTGCAGTCATTGGAAAAGGAATGGACAAGGTACAGGGACACAGTACTAGAAGTGGCTAAAGAATGTCTTGGAACAGTAGTGTGTAAAGGTAGGATGAAGCAAACAGCTTGGTGGAATGACACAGTCAAGGCAGCCTGTAAAAGGAAAAAGAAGGCATATCAAAAATGGCTACAGACTAGAACTCAGGTAGACAGAGAAAGTTGTGTTGAAGAAAGAAACAAAGCCAAACAGATAATTACAGCATCCAAGAAGAAATCTTGGGAAGACTTTGGAAACAGGTTGGAGACCTTGGGTCAAGCTGCTGGAAAACCATTCTGGAGTGTTATTAGCAGTCTTCGAAAGGGAGGTAAGAAGAAAATGACAAGTATTTTGGACAGATCAGGAAAACTGCTGGTGAATCCTGTTGATGCCTTGGGCAGATGGAGGGAATATTTTGAAGAGTTGCTCAATGTAGGTGAAAATACGATCAGTAATGTTTCAGATTTCGATGTACAATGGGACAGGAATGATGATGGAAATAGGATCACATTGGAGGAAGTGGAGAAAATGGTCAACAGATTTCAGTGCAATAAAGCGGCTGGGGTGGATGAAATTAAGTCGGAACTCATCAAATGCAGTGGAATGTCAGGTCTTAAATGGCTACACAGGATAATTGAAATGGAGTGGGAGTCGGGACGGGTCCCATCAGACTGGACGAAAGCAGTAATCACACCAATCTTTAAACATGGAAACAGAAAAGATTGTAACAACTACAGAAGTATCTCTTTGATCAGCGTTGTGGGTAAAATCTTCTCAGGCATTGTTGAAAGGAAGGTGCGAGTATTAGTTGAGGACAAATTGGATGAAAATCAGTGTGGGTTTAGGCCTCTTAGAGGTTATCAGGAGCAGATCTTTAGCCTACGGCAAATAATGGAGAAGTGTTACAAGTGGAATAGGGAATTGTATCTATGTTTTATAGATCTAGAAAAGGCATATGACCGGGTTCCTAGGAGGAAGTTATTATCTGTTCTACGTGATTATGGAATAGGAGGCAAACTTTTGCATGCAATTAAAGGTCTTTACATGGATAGTCACGCAGCAGTTAGAGTTGACGGTAAATTGAGTTCATGGTTCAGAGTAGTGTCAGGGGTAAGACAAGACTGCAACCTGTCTCCACTGTTGTTCATATTATATATGGATCATATGTTGAAAACAATGGACTGCCTGGGTGAGATTAAAATAGGTGAACACAAAATAAGCAGTCTCGCATATGCGGATGACTTAGTTGTGATGGCAGATTCTATTGAAAGTTTGCAAAGTAATATTTCAGAGCTAGATCAGAAATGTAAGGACAATAGTATGAAGATTAGCATCTCCAAAACAAAAGTAATGTCAGTTGGAAAGAGATATAAACGGATTGAGTGCCAAATAGGAGGAACAAAGTTAGAACAGGTGGACAGTTTCAAGTACTTAGGATGCATATTCTCACAGGATGGCAACATAGTGAAAGAACTGGAAGCGAGGTGTAGCAAAGCTAATGCAGTGAGCGCTCAGATCTACTCGTTTCTGCAAGAAGGAAGTCAGTACCAAGACTAAGTTATCTGTGCACCGTTCAATCTTTCGACCAACTTTGTTGTATGGGAGCGAAAGCTGGGTGGATTCAGGTTACCTTATTCATAAGGTTGAGGTTACGGATATGAAAGTAGCTAGGATGATTGCAGGTACTAGTAGATGGGAACAATGGCAGGAGGGTGTGCACAATGAGGAAATCAAAGAAAAACTGGGAATGAACTCTATAGATGTAGCAGTCAGGGCGAACAGGCTTAGATGGTGGGGTCATTTTACACGCATGGGAGAAGCAAGGTTACCCAAGAGACTCATGGGTTCAGCAGTAGAGGGTAGGAGGAGTCGGGGTAGACCAGGGAGAAGGTACCTGGATTCGGTTAAGAATGATTTTGAAGTAATAGGCTTAACATCAGAAGAGCCACCAATGTTAGCACTGAATAGGGGATCATGGAGGAATTTTATAAGGGGGACTATGCTCCAGACTGAACGCTGAAAGGCATAATCAGTCTTAAATGATGATGATGATGATGATGATTGTGTGATAGAGATGCGCGGACTTTGTTCTCAGTTATTCTGGCTTGAGAACGTGAACTGAAGTGATATTCTGATAGTGTACGAAGACGAGTTAATGAACTTTAAATATTGGAGATATTATTGTTGCACTCTACCTTCATCAAAGTGAACAGTTACAACGAAGAATGGACGTAGTATCGAAGACTGCAATACCTGATTAGCCCGGAGTAGGAAACATTAATACAAACACACGAAGATAATACAAATACGCCGATTGTAAAAGTTGTCGTAATTGTCACGATCACCAAATTGAAAAGAATCGTAACTGTTCTGATCCATCGGTATACGTGTCGTGTGATGATTAGAAACTAATTGCTAAGAAGGAACAATAAAATTGTTCGTCAGTAAAGGAAATTTGACTTGTTGGTTCCACCACTAATTGAACTGTGTGATAGTTCAAAAATGGTTCAAATGGCTCTGAGCACTATGGGACTTAACATCTGAGGTCATCAGTCCCTAGAACTTAGAACTACTTAAACCTAACTAATCTAAGGACATCACACACATCTATGCCCGAGGCAGGATTCGAATCTGCGACCGAAGCAACCGCGCGGTTCCAGACTATAGCGCCTAGAACCGCTCGGCCACACCGGGCGGCTGTGTGATAGTTGATAATCAAAATTAATTAACTGTGAACATATTAATTGAAAGAGTGACTTGATGAACATTGAGCATTGAAAGGAGTGTTTCGCCGAAATAATATCACGGCGCACGAAAGCAAGATAGCATTATAGATTATCCCTGGATTTGCATCGTGCTGTAGTGAACAATTCTGCCTAGCAACGTAACAACAACTGAACCGCAAATGAATTTCTCCTAGCTTCAGTGGTGTGAAACGACGCCGGTGATGAATGATTCACCCAGTACTGCAATAAATAACTAACCGGGCATAACAAATCATCATAAAACGATAATAGACAATTAAAATCAGCAGTTCGCATTGCTGAGAAGACTGTGCGTACTCGCAAACGAACTTTCATACATTACGCAAGGAACAATTTTCTTTAGAGATTTTCGGGTGCGTCGCGTCTCCATTCCAGCGACCGAGCTGTAGCAGTAGCGGCTCAACATCAACAGCGACAACAAAAGGGGAGAGGGGACGTCACACAACGGAACACAACGTACTGGCCGTCGGAAAAAGAGACAGCCTTCATGCAGTCGCCGTTCAACTGTGCAGCGTGAAATCCTGCTAAATGTGGATGCAATTGCGCCCGCTGGTTGACGTGGGTCCCTTCTTAGCTGTTGCACAATGTAATACATATGTACTGCCGTAACTGAATGTGGTCGACCACCTCCTGTCGTTCAAGCAGCGGTGCCTGTAGTTCGGTACGCTTCCCATGAACGTGGAACAATGATGTGAGGAATGCCAAACTCCTGGACTACATTCGTCACCATTCGTCCTTCCAGTTTCCCGACGGTTATTCCCTGTGCGAAGTCATCTAAATGCTCTGCACGTTGTAATGGAGAACACCACTGTCACAAAGCACAGTAACTGCTCGCTTCTGGCCGGACCCTCATTTAAAATGGTCGAAAATTCGATTTAGTTGCAGTTCTTGAAAGGTATATGAATCTAGAATGTAGGGACGAGGAGGTTTTTTCATCCGTGCGTTACAAAAGTTTCTACAGCCCATTGTTTGAAGCAGTGTCACGGCCGCTGTACGGCGCTCTCAGCCGGAGACGCCCGGCTCAGGCAGAATACTTATCGTGTCGTGACGCACGTTCACAAAATCATTTATATTGCAGTACGCATGCAAACATATTCGCCGACAAAGCTGACGAACAACGTGTGCTGGCTGTCGAACGAAGCATATCCATCTCAGCCAGATCGGCTTTTCTCGCCAAGAAGGAAGAGGGAATTGCTCTCCAGGAACAATTCGAGTTAGAGGAAGAGCTGATATACGATCCTGGAATTGCAAACTGAACGTAACTAAATAAAAAGCTTTCTTCAGGTCAAATTTTAGTCAAATCATAATTTTTGGTTCGCCATATTGGATTAGCCATTTTGAAAATCTAACTACAGATATGTGTTCAATGACATCAAAAATGTATAATAAGATGTAGTTTTGATTCAAATTGAACTAATGATACATATAAAAGTTTTCCCTGAACTTCAAACAGTTTTTTATCGACAAATGATTTTTAAAGCTGCGTGTAGCAAAAAGAGAAAACGATTCAACCTATTAACTTCTACCTTTGACCCCTGAAAAATAAACACTTTTCTTGGGAGCTTATATTTATAATATATGAAATTTGTTAATATTAACTGTTTTTCTGTAAAGCCATAAAGCCAAACATCGAACTTGAAGTTCGAGTTAGCTCCATATCGTTAAATTTAAGTTTAAATTTGTGGTTAGGTAACTTAATGTGTTATCGACTAATGTTATCCTTTGTTTGAGTTCAGGTAACTCCAGAGAGGTCAAACTGCGCGCAGTCTGCGTACTTCAAACTCGCAGGCCCTTGATCAAACCATAATTGCGGGCGCCATTTTCTTTTTTTATTGAAAATGTAAAATAAAGTTCAAATTCATCATATTCCCCCAAAAAATACTTTGTATGTCTTTCCATTAGCTGAAAATAATTTCCAAACTTTACCTATTTTTTGCTCATTTTATTGAGAACCTGGTCTTATCGACATACCATGTCTTTCCCCCTCCTTGAATTGCTTCGTGATGTGGGACCAGCTCCATTTGACGCTATGGTCACGCTGACGTCACGGCTTCTGACGTCCAACTTTCTGTGAACGCTCAAGAGATCTGTCACAACATGCTCCCCCCACTTCGATTTAATTCCATTGTGTAGTTCATACGTTACGTTACCTTATCTAGCCAGTCCTTAAGTTTTGCAGAACATCGTGCAACGCATCTTCAGAAAAAAACGTAGGAAAGTCACATGAAGTCATATAGGAAAGCAGACTTCATCCCACCGGTTCACACTGGTGTATACTAAAAACAAAATATGAACATTACCAACCTCCGCCCACCGAAATAAGACGATATGAATACGTGGCAAGCGACCGGACGGTTGTTTGAAACCCGTGCAGCGAGTCGTCTTGTTCGTAGCAACGATTAATTCGTATATAGAGATACATATGTGAGAAGAAAACTGGCAGCACTCACGTGAATACGTTTTTAAACTCAACATTATCCTATTCTGTACTTTTCTAACAAGTGTTGCTGTGTGACCCCACTTCCAACAACAATTTATTTTATACTTTGCTTTTGTTTTCGTGACACTTCGTGATCTTTCCCCGAGCACTTGTATGTTTATCCTTTGAGTGTTCATCCTCTAAAGAGGCTAAATATCTGAAATTGAAAAATAACTTAGGATTTACAATAAGTGGACAAAGTAAATGCATACTGTGTCGGTAAAAGGGAACATAAAATTCTTTTCATAACAGTGAAACAGTAATCTCTATTGAAGGAGAAAAAAAAACAGTTGTCTCTGATGTTACTTCGTGCTATTAAAGAAAACAAAACACAGAGGATAAGGTAAAAATATCTGTACAGTGGGTTCTAAACATTGTCTGATGTGTTTGTCTGAATATATTTGCTCAAGTAGACAAATATCGGATGTTCTGAGATGTTTAGACATCACTTTTGCTATTGTTTTCACTTCTCGACAGCGTAGAAAATTTAGTATACGGTATTTGTCAAGAATATTCTTAATAAATTTTGTTTTAGCGATTAATAAACACTATCATGACCAGTTTTTTAATTCTGATACTGTATAACGATTTTTGTAAGACGAACGGTACCTCATCACCGTACTTTCGCCGTTCGGTACTGAGACACGCTACGTGACGTTATGTTGAGGTTCCGTCCAGTGTGAACGCACCGCCGTTTGACGGTGACTTTGCCTTCCGTTCACTCCCGTTAACTCTCTCGTCCACTGTGAATCGACATGAATGCTGGGTATAGTGACGAAATGTTAGCAATATTTGGCAGTGAGCGCTATTTTCTTTACTTACTCAGCATGATACAAACAGAGAAAAGTTGATCTCCTGAGAGGATTCTCTCTTGAGGAGTAAGGTAACGAAGAATCTGTTCGAATCCGATTACAAGACCAGTGATAAACTACTGGGGACTGTTAAATCATTAAAATAATCAAACGGGAGAAAAAATTTGTCTCTCCCATGTGGTCTCTGCTAACACCGTACAACATCGCCACTGCCCATAAAAATGGCTTCAGTTCCGTGCGGAGGACAGTCCACAGGTTTATTCAGCTTTGGCATATCCATTTGAAGTCGCTCATTGACGATCACATCCCGTAAAGCTCCAGAACTGTGGGGATGTTGATTGCTACGTTCCACTATTCCAAATAGACCCTGCCATGTTTTATGTCACTAATATCGGGTAATTCAACGGCCCAGTCAAGGCGCGATAGGCTATCGTCATATTAGAAACGTATGTGTGCTCCCTACGACCCGGATATTGTCGTCTTGGATGATGACAGTGTCTACAGCACACTCATCATGGAACTGTAGAAGAAAGGGTAACTCTTGGTCACTGATAATGTTGAAATAAACATCCCAATTCATGTTCTTGGTAACCTGAATAAGTGGGTCCAAGTCACATTACGAAAAGCATTCCAAAACATCCTCCATACACTGTGGGGTAAACGCCGCTTTTGGACGTCAGTGTACTCGATACCTTGCAGCGTTTGAAAACTGGTAAAATTTAGACTCGTCAGACGACACAACATCCCTCCAGCTCGCTGCTGTCGGGTTACTGTGTCGTTTGGCCTGTTGAACATGTGCAGCTCTATGTGCAGATACGAACAAAGCAATTTCTCGAGGAACGCGACTTCAAATGACCAATGCATTCAATTCCATTCGCAACGATCGCCAGAAACTGCCTGAAATGGACCTGCATTCACTGACAGTAGCAATTTCTGTTGGGTTTGAAACCGATTGTCACTGACAAAGCGTGACACTCGTCTCCAGTGCCTATCGGTTAATATGTTTTTGTACGTCCACTCTTCTCATGACGTGTTACATGGCAGCAAGTGGTACACCATTCCTTGTAGAGATGTTGTACTCTCTCCGTTGATATCCCAACAAATACTGTAAACTAGTGAATGTATGGTCATAGTCAAGTCGAAACATTATTACTCCTTCTGACACTGTATCACATCGCCACGTCGATCAATACAACCAACACACCACTTCACTTGTATGACTAAATTAGCAGTGGAGAGTCACCTGTAACCATCTCAACATCATCTGTGCGGAACTCCGAAGTGATCACTGTGATTTTTTATGGGGAATTACTAATATTTTGTCCTATGAGATTATTTCTAGTTTTCCCACATTTCTATTTCAGCTGTCTGGACACAAATAAGATATTTATTTCACACTATCGACACCCCCCCCCCCCCCCCGGATTCCTACAAGTCTCACTAAGTATCTGCTACCGTACGATTTGACTGGCGTAGCTGTATAATGGGCCACTGCATGGAGTTATGATTAAAAGTCAGGTAACTGAGTATCATCACCTACATTTAAAGTATAGCCAACAGAGTGACTCCAACGCCAGGTTACTGTGACCTAAGAAGCACCCACTGCCACGCAACATTGGTACTGCCATGCAACTTTGGTAGGATGCACTCTCTGCTACGCAACATCGGTACGAAGCAACCTCTGCCACATAACATCAACATAAATCTCTCTCTACCACGCAACATTAGTAGAAAGCACCCTCTGCCACACATAACGGTACGAAACACCCGCTGCCACATAACACTGGCCCAAATCACCCTCCACTTGGTACGAAGTGATCTCTGCCTCACAACATTAATGGAAAACACCCTCTGCTGGGCAACATTTGCATGAAGCATCATCTGCCACACAACATCAATACAAAGCACCCTCTGCCATGCAACATTGGTACAAAGCACCCCCTGCCACGTAACAATGGCGCAAAACATTCTCTGCCACATAACATTGCTGCAAAGCATCTTGTACCACGTAACACATCCGACGGCATTTCAACGTAAGCTGGAAAGAACCTGCTGCCATACAATATTGGTACAAAACACCGTCTGCCACGCAACATCAGTAGAATGTGCCCCCGCCGTCACGCAACACTGTTATGAACCATCCTCTGCCGCGCAACATCGACATAAGCAACTCCCTGCCTCGCAACATTAGTACAAAGTACCCCCTGTGACGCAGCATCGGTGGATGCACCCTCTGCCACACAATATTGGTACGAAGCATCCTCTGCCACATATCATCAATACGAAGCACCCTCTGCAATGTAACATTGGCACAGAGTACACTGTTCCACACAACAATGATACGAAATATTCTCTGCCTCATGATACTGGTACGATGCATTTTCTACTACATCAAGTTTCCAGTGGCAGCCCAACATGAGCTACAAAGCACCCTCTGCCACACAACACTGGTACAGAGCACCCTCTGCCAAACAACCCATATCGTACAACACAGGTAGGATGAACTCTCTGGCAAGCAATACTGGTTCGAAGCAACCTACCACAGAAGATCGGTAAGATGCACGTTCTGCCATGCACACAACAGTTCCACTACCACTCTGGCGCGAGCTAAAAAGCACCTCCTGCCACGTAACAGTTGTGCATAGCATCCTCTGCTATGCAACATCGGTAGGAAGCACCCTCTGGCACGCAATATTGGTACAGAGCACCCTTGCCACACAACATCGTACGAAGCATCTCTGTCACATAACAATGGTACAAAGTGCCCTGTGCCACGCAACATCGGTATGAACCACCTGCTGCCAAGCAACATTGGTACTAAGCATCCTCCGTCATGTAACATCGGTTCGAAGAACCCTCTACCACACAATGTGCTGGCAAGGGCGCTCTAAGGGCACAGGAGATCATTAAAGGCCGCCCGACTGCAGTGCCACGCCAAATGATCTACTCCAATTCCAAGTTCTGCCATTCACTGTTAGATGTAATGGCGTCATTTACACAGCAGCGGCGAACTGTAATTCATCATAGTTTAGCTAATTTGCACGAGATATTTATAAATTACATATACAAACCTTACTTATAAAACAGTCTGTCTATTAGTAAAAACCATATCAAAATCTCTGCTGTTGTTCCTAAGATTAAACCGAACATACAGACACAGAGGTGCAGTGGAAGGCTTCAGTTTATACAGTAAATCTATAGAAGACAGATAGATAAACATAGATGAGTCTTCTTCACCTAGTTAGCAGGCACATTTAATGCAGATGGAAGCTGTACTGGAGATATAAGAACGAAATTGCCACATGAAATGAGAGCATTTAGAAAAATATAAAAGGATGACTGACAAGAAAAATAGGAGAAATTTATCTACGAAACCAATTTACAAATGATATATTTGATGTGTTATTACATATGACTCAGAAACCTCAACATAAAATAAGAAAGTATTGAAGGGTTTTGAAAGATTGGAAAGCTCAATGTTGAGATGAATGGAGAAAATTAAATTGTTAAACGGAGTAAGGAATGATGAGGAGTTTGAGAAAGTAAAGGAAACAAATAGAAACAATTTACTTAGCATACCACAGTTTGGACTGCAAAATGCTTTTTATACTTTCACTCAACAATTATTATAAGCCTTACATAATAAAATATCGTCAGATGGTGTATTTCGTGATCTTTCCAAGGCGTCTGACTTCGTGGATGTTGTTACTCTCTCAGAAAATTCCAGGTTCATGGAATTGATTGGTTTACATACAACTGACTTTTATCAAACTATAAACACAGAACGTAAAATGATGTGCTGAATAATTCATCTACAGTTAAGTTCCTGCCAAGCTATTTCTCTACCATTCCTCTCTCAAACGGCGTGCGGAAAAAAGAGCACTTAAATCTTTCCGTGCGAGCTCTGATGTACCTTATTTTATTATGACGATCATTTCTCCCTCTGTAGGTACCGCCAACAAAATATTTTCGCAATCGGAGGAGAAAGTCTGTGACCGAAATTTCACGAAAAGACCCTGCCGCAATGACAAACGTCTTTGTTTAAATAATTGACACTTTAATTCGCGTATCATATCAGTGGCCCTCTCTCCGCTTTTACGCGATAGTTCAAAACGAGCTGCCCTCCTTTGTCCTCCGCCAGTGCCATCTGATACGGTTCCCTCACCACACAACAGTACTCCAGAAGATGGCGGACGAGCGTAGTTTAAGCAGTCGCTTTAGTAGCGCTGTTGCATTTCCTAAATGTTATGCCAATAAATCGCAATCTTTGGTTTTCTTCCCCACAACATTATGTATGTAATCGTTCCAATTTAAGTTATTCGTATTTGCAATCTGCAAGTATTTAGTTGAATTTACGGCCTTTAGATTTGTGAGGTTTATCGTGTAACCGAAATTTAGAGGATTTCTTTCAGTACTCATGTGGTTGACTTTGTACAGTTCATTATTTAGTGTCAGTTGCCACTTTTCGCACTATACAGATTCTTGTCTATATCATTATGCAATTAATTTTGATAATCTGATGGCATCTGCAAACAACCTAAGAGGGCTGCTCCGATTTTCTCCTATGTCGTTTATGTAGATCAGGAACAGCAGAGGACCCCTAACACTTCCTTGGGGAACAACAGATATTACACTCGTGTTCAGAAAAAAATAGAACACCTTGAACGACTAGAGGCAGGACATTCATATTCACAGGACACATACATTAGTATGTGCTGCAGAAATAATTAGCCTTCCAGTCACGTCGGTTCAGTATGTGTCCTGTTGCCTAGTAGGCACAGGGTTCGCCATGGGCCCGGATAACTTGTTCCATGCGTGATGGCATCGACGCATGAAAGGGGAGAATGGTGTCCTGTGGTTTAGCGATCCATGCTGCATTGATCTAGTTCCAAGGTTCACCTGTGGTGGTCGGCAGTGCGTTAAAGCACAGTATCCATCGTTTCACCATGTCGCACACATTTCCGATTAGCGACAAGTCTGGTGATTTGGCGGGCCAGGGCAGAAAGCTGACATCCTGTGAGACCAAGAAGGCGCGTGTTCGTGCTGCAGCATGTGGTCGTGCATTGGCTTGCTTAAAAAAAAAAAAAAAGTGGCATCTGGAGTGTTGTCGCAGGATGTCATTCACGAAGGTCACTCTGGTCACAGTGCCCAGACATGAAGCAATTGTGATTTGTGGCTGTACCCAATAGCATCCCACACCCTAAGCCCTCGAGTGGCCCTATATGTCGTGCGCGAATGCAGTCACTGTGATGCCGCTCCCCCTGTCTGCGGCGAACCAAAATGCGGCCATCATTTTCAAACAAACAGAATCTGAGTTCATTCCAAAACACTACCTGATGCCATTCCTGTCCACAGTGACGTCGGTCCACACACCATCGCCGTTTAGTACGTTTCTGCACATTCGTCAAAGGTAGATGGAGAAGTGGACGAAGCACACGTAACCCGTGCCGTGTTAACTGCGACGGACTATCATCCCTGACAGTGTTGGATGTGTTCCACTGTTGCGCCAGAGTCTAGGAGGACGCAGATCTGTCCTGCAATGACAGTCGGGTGAGGTGTCGATCTTCTTGGGCGGAGGCGTCTCGTTGGTGCGACCTGACCCATCTCGTCGTGTTCTACGGCTGTCCTTGGAAACTGGAAATGTGTGGTAAGGTCCTATGGGACCGATCCCTAAATTTACGCACTATTTAAACTAACTTACGCTAAGGACAACACATACACCCACGCCCGAGGGAGGACTCGAACCTCCGACGGGGGGAGCCGCGCGGACCGCAACAAGACGCCTAAGACCGCGCGGCTACGGACGTCCTTGAACCACTCTGCACATACCCGTTGCACTGCCGAAACACTTGGTTCCACACGACCCGAAATTTCCCGGACGGATGCAGCACATTCTCTCATGCGAATATTGCGCCCTCTTTCAAATTTTTTGATTTGACGGTACGGTTCGCGCAGACGTATGCGAGGCATCCTGCACATCTAAAATCACACTGATCCACAACCTTCGGTTTATATCGACAACGATAGCCGCAGGGATATTTCACCGGTCGTTGATTTTGCGCGCGAAATCGGTTTTGACCTTGAACTAGCGGGCCGACACAATTCAAATCCTAATCATGCAGAACATACTAATGTACATGTCCTGTGAATATCAACGTCCTATCTTTAGTCGTTCAAGGCATTCTGTTTTTCCTGAAAACATGAGTGTACTTCCGTTTTACTCGATGACTTTCCGCCAGTTACTACCAACTGTCACCTTTATGACAGGAAATCAAGAATACAGTCTCAAAATTCAAACCATGTTGCAAGAAGAGAAAAATTTTGTGACTGGTGAGAAGTGACAAAAGAAGTCACACAAGGTTCAATTTTGAGTGAATGACCTCCTCTTATCAAAATTAATAGAAAATGTCATTTTTGTAGCCGATACTGTGGTAATAAACCCTTTTATAGAGGAAGCAACAGAGGAGCTTGTTTACGATGTCTTTCAAAGGATTATTATCTGAAAATGGACTCTTCAAAAATTTTGAGAAGACGCACTATATTCACTTCTGAATAATAAATAGTCATACCAACAGCAGTTGTAGTTCAGAAATAGGATTGTCAACAGGGTAGCATGCTCCAGCTTTTGGTTTACACAATGATGAAAATTCTAGAAGAAATGTGTTACTGATCTGCTCATACAGTTAAGTTAAGCTATTTTTGCTCTTCGTATCATTGCTAGTCTTGGAAACAAACGAATCAACCGCCTGACTTATTTTATGCATTTACACTTAACAACGACTCATGAAATAACTTTCTGGGGCAACTTATTACTTAGATAGAAAATATTCATTGCACAAAAGCAGTGAGAAAAATACGTTCTGTTCACCCGCGTATGTCACATCTAAGTGCACCAACACTTCGTCATAAACGACCCATCACGTTATGAGAAGAATAGTGATGTCCATAC
Source organism: Schistocerca piceifrons (assembly GCF_021461385.2). NCBI lineage: Eukaryota > Metazoa > Arthropoda > Insecta > Orthoptera > Acrididae > Schistocerca > Schistocerca piceifrons. The sequence continues at coordinate 387,744,572 of NC_060145.1, forward strand.
CTACCACATTAAAGGAAAAAAAATGACCTATATTACTCATTATTAAAATCGTCAGTAGCTCAGAAGGTGTTAAACACGCAACAACAAAATTTTTTGATCACGTGCCCAGTAACATAAAACGTCTGACAGGCAGGAAAGTAAGATTTAAATCTACCTTAAATTCATTTCTCCTGGATAACTTCTTCTATTTCACGAACGAATTTTTATTCAAAAACTAGTAGCCTGAAGACTAGTTTTCAAGTACAGTTGCTTCATTGGGGCTGAAAACTAATATCTTCATTAAGGTTATCACTAATTATGTATACATATCCTGTAAATTGACTCGTTCCACAGTATTTCTATAAAAGAATCCTTCAAATGATCTACGAGTCATATAACTAACAAAATCAAAAAAAGTACTCTCTTGAAGTACGTGGTATTTGACGTATGACGAGACCATTGCTTGAACAGTGAGGCAGGTGGTATATCAGTTTTAGCTGAGGGGAAGGAAAAAAATTATTCGAATTAGGACCGGCCATAGAAAGAAGTTGGAGAAAATCATTACGCTATGTATCACTTCAGCAGCATCTACTTGAGCAGCATCTAACCAAAGGGCTGTGCATCACGAACTGCAATAATTCCGTGTGACTCAGTGACTTTGTGTAAGTCTTTTAATCGGACACCTCTTCGGCAATTAGGGCGTCCCTAATCTACCCCAGTTATCAAACCGGGTAAAAGGAACCCACAGTATAATGTGGAGTCCTAACCACGCGTCGTTTCTAGAAATTCCTAACATCGTTGACTGGTTTTAAAGAAGACCAAAGAATCATTTGTTCGACGGGATTCGATACCGCGACCTTTCTGTCCCCTGGCACGCGCTTTACCGCTAGACCCGCAGGCTCAACGGCAAATAACTACAAGGTAACGGCAGTCCATCGACTGTCACTCAGGTACCGTTGCTCGACGTCTGGCTTAAACTGACTATTGCAATCTAAGTATGACCGAGAGCTTGAACCTAAAATGCTATTTTTTTTCTGACGGAAGCATGGCTGCATTTATTGGGGTGTTGTTGGAATTCTGAAAATCTTTATCAGTTACATGCAGAGCCTCCGCATGGCAAGAAAACTGGCATGTGGTGTGCAGTTTGTGCAGTACGATGTATTGGATCGAACTTTTTCCGTTAAACCATAATATCTGATAAAAATCGTACGTCACCGTTATATTGCGACAGTTTTTCAGAGAATTGGAGCTTTCGCTTGTCAACAATGGTAAGGTTCAATTGATGAGAAACATAGTTTTTGCATTATAATTTGTCCCGTGATGGGTTTTATTCATATTAATTGATAGTTACACGATAAACCGAGAAATGGCAGCTCTGTCTCTAATTTCAGGTCCCACTAATGGTAGCTTTCCCAGGATGTGTTCATGTAAACAGTGGAAGTGCCAGTAGTAGTAACGCGAGGGGTTTTCATATCAGTAAAATGCTTTTCACGGACGATTTGTACAAATCCGAGAGTGATGTGGATAACAACGACTCAGATAAAAATCCTGAATATATTCCTGAAGGGACATTTGCTTCAAAAAAAATGGTTCAAATGGCTCTGAACACTATGGGACTCAACTGCCGTGGTCATCACTCCCCTAGAACTTAGAACTACTTAAACCTAACTAACCTAAGGACATCACACACATCCATGCCCGAGGCAGGATTCGAACCTGCGACCGTAGCGGTCGCGCGGTTCCGGACTGCGCGCCTAGAACCGCGAGACCACCGCGGCCGGCCTTGCTTCAAAAGTTGGTGCCACTGAAATAAATGTGAATAATTAATTAAGCAAGTAAACAATGTTAGGCCGGCCGAAGTGGCCGTGCGGTTAAAGGCGCTGCAGTCTGGAACCGCAAGACGGCTACGGTCGCAGGTTCGAATCCTGCCTCGGGCATGGATGTTTGTGATGTCCTTAGGTTAGTGAGGTTTAACTAGTTCTAAGTTCTAGGGGACTAATGACCTCAGCAGTTGAGTCCCATAGTGCTCAGAGCCATTTGAACCATTTTTGCCAAACAATGTTAAACTGGGTCCCCTACCGTAGTTTACGTGAATTTATGTAATAGTGTGGTGGCACGTATGCTAAAGACCTTCCTTAACATTGTTAACGAGCTGTATTACAGGGGACAGCAATATTAATTTTATGTTGCGTTGAATCGTAGATTAATTTTTGAGATGGTTATAATCCATTATTGCCAAAATTTGGAATGCAAAATTTAGTATCACAATCAGAAACCTTTCGGAACTTTTAATTTTGTATTTTTGATGTGTTTCACAGCAATGTTTCGTTAACTCGCCTAGCAAGTAAACAGTGGCAAGTCGATGGTAGCCCATGTTTAAGTGCACTCAGTTTGCAAGTGAACATCGTTTAGTGTGTAGCGACGTATTTTTAAGAATAAAATTTTTGATAGAATTTACGATTTTAAAAATATATCGTTCTACAAATATTTGAAAACAATGATTATGTGAATAAAGACATTCGCAACGAATGTACAAGAAATATCTTATTTATTGAAACTTTACTTTGCAATTTCTCAAAACAGCGAATTTGTCCTTTATCATTGTCTGCCGCCCAGGTCTTAAACTAACTATGGTTATGGCATGCAGGACAATGGAAGACCGAATTATTTGAGTTGTTTTTGATGATAGGGTAGTCTGTGGATCAGACACATTATAAGCAAAAACTGTTTGCATAAAAGTATAGTCGTATGAAAAATATAAGAAGAAGAAGAAGAGCTAGAAAACGATATGGAGTGCTGACATATTTGAGAGAAGGATTATTCTAGCAAGAGCTAAAGGAAACAATACATTGTCGGCAAATAACACTCAAACGAAACTAGTGCTTTGACGGATTTACATATGTTTGTGCGGTTTTGTGTTGCACAGTTACTCTATTCGTTTCATACAAAGAATAGCATACGTAATCAATACATGAATTGTACATGTTACGAAGATCCGGGGTAAGAACTGTATGACTATATACGCTGATGTACCAGCGATACAGTTCGTGCAAAGTAAAGTGATGCAGAGTCCAGCCAGAAAATTTATTTGAACACCATAAAGATTTACCAACCAACAATGGTTCTGAAGTCGGGTATACACTCGACCAACGAACGACAACAAACCGAAATTTTCTTAGTGTGTACGGAGGGCAAATCGGAGCCAAAGAAGCAGTTGGCTTTTGCTGCAGTTCAGTCTACCGGCGAAACAACAAAGCGTTGGCTGTGATCTGGGCGTGGGACCCACCTACCATTGTGGAAATGTTCCTTGGTTCAGTAGCAATTTGGTGTGTCTGTTTAACGGGTATGTTTTTGTTGTGTCTAAAGATATTGGCGTGTATAGTGGAAAACGGCGACAGCATTAAAGCTGATAATTTTATCATTAACCGGAATTATGGGACCCTACAAATGTAAAAATAAATTGAGAAGATTAGGTATTTGGAAGGAAATAGGTCAGATTTTAGAAAATAATGTGCACGATTTGAAAAAGAAAACGGAATCTCCAAGGATATCACTTTATTGGACGTACAGCTCTCCTAAAAGAGGTGTCATCTTTGAAAATTTTAAGCCCTACATAACGCAACAAGAATTCTAAGTTTGTAACTCTCATTCGCAAAAAATTATGAAACAGCCCGTATTCCAATTCGGCTTTAAGGCCGACACCAATTTTGCCCTATCACATTGCTTCCTACTTTTTAACCTACTTTTTACAAGAGAGGTTGTCTAACAGCGTCGACTCTTCTTCGACGTCTTTTTCTGATGATCAGCTTACTGTATTAAAATAAATGCTGCACATGAGACGACTGTTAAATCTGTTTCTGTCCTCATAATATCTGCCGGTGAAATTGTTATTAAAACATTACTTTATAACAATAACAAAATGGCAGCAACGTCGACAAGTTATCAGATCCAACTGCGATTTCACATGGCGGAATCCGCTGGTCGCAAACCCTTGGTTTGGTGAGGATGACAGTCCGAACCCCAATGCGTTGGCTGCCAGCGTTCAGCCGAATCCATTCGCTGTCGTTCTTTTGCCTTAGTTTGGTTACTGTGCACGTGCCTTAAAGGAAATGGCAAGTAATGCACCTCATGCAAATGGACTGTCCAATAGGAGGTGTTTGAGGATGAGAGATGGGGCGTTGGAAGCTAGAGGAGCTTCGCATTCTCTTAATCAGAAAGGGAAGCCAAAATAACGGCCACAAATTTTCATATTTCTTGTTACCTAACTACCTAAAATGACCTTCGATTCGCCTTTTCATCTCACATATGCGTTTTTCAGAGTCAGTATCTGCTATAGTCGCTGTGAGCTATGAAGAGCAGTCCAGAATCACCGTACATCTGCGAGCTACGAAGAACAGTCCAGAATCACTGTATATCTGAGAGCTACGAAGAGCAGTCCAGAATCACCGTACATCTGCGAGCTACAAAGAGCAGTCCAGAATCACCGCACATCTGCAAGCTACGAAGAGCAGTCCAGAATCACCGTACATCTGCGAGCTGCGAAGAGCAGTCCAGAATCATCGTACGCCTACGAGCTACGAAAAGCAGTCCAGAATCACCGTACATAATGTGCACGCCATCTGGCTTCGTCAGATACATGACGAACGGTGGACACCGTTGGCCCCTTCAAGCTTACCAAGCGTGGTCAACACACAGGCCTCGCCTTCAGGAGGGTTCAGAACCCCATCCAACATTCCTGATTTAAATTCTCCGTGGCTTTCTTAAATCTATGAAGGTGAATACCGAAATGTTAGCATTTTAAAAGGGCATAGACGTTTCTCTTCCCAATCCTAGCCCTATCGGAGATTGTATGCTCCGTCTCTAGTCAGATCACCGTCAATTTAGCTTGAAATCCTCGTCTTCCTTCTTTTTCTTCCAAACTTCAGTTACTGCTCTCTTTTGGACACCTCAAGTTACAGTCAAGACATTATAAATGTTAACGAGAATCTGTAATACTCCCAGACGGATTAATCATAGGTAACTGCATGGCAAGAACCTTAATCGACATATTCATTAATCATATTGAAGCAAATTCTTTTTGAAAAATTTAAACAGACGGCAAACAACACCGTTTATTACAAACGTTACATTGATGATACATTAATTATATTAAAAGGCACAGAAGAAGACATAGACACCATGCATTCACAGCTAAATACATATAGGTTACATGATGAAATCGAATTAGTCCGTGAAATTGAAATAAATAACACAAACACTACAGACAAATCAGTAACCAATCATGCTACCCAGAAAGCCATAAGAAGTCATATTTTCACTCAGTGAGATAGAAATCAAGAAATTTTCAACTTGAAGAAGATAAAATCAACAAAGAATTAGCAATACTAGAAAATTTACAAAGCGATTAATTTCGAACCACAAATACCTAAAGAAAATTACACACAGAAACAGAAAGCTAAGCAAAAATCTGGAGCAATGAAATTACTCTAGAAAGAGAGGAAGGCAAAGAAAAAACTAAAGTCGTAGTTCTGCCCTGTTACGGAATCATTACCAATAAAACAGCCAAAATTTTTCAAAGCACAGATACCAAAATTGGGTTAAATGCTGAAAACAATATTAGTAACGTTTAAGACGCACCAGCAGTACAACAGACTCATTTAATAAGTCAGATATCTATAAAATTGGATGTGACAATTGTGACACTTGAAAATGGCTTAGTGGGCTGGAACTAGTTGTGAACAAATAAAAATAATACAACAAAAGAGAAATATGTCACCTTCTTTTAATTAGTTGAGTAAATGATTTCTTTGTTTTCCTGACACATCACTGCATAAATGTTCTGAAGATCGTCACATTCTGAACCAAAACGTTAACCAATGTAAATAAATGTTTTATTAGGTCGAGATTGTTTTCTATCCATTTTTAAATTATTGCAGATTGTTTAGTATTTAGCATCAGTGGAAACACAAACAAAAAAATGAAATTAAACATCATCATTGTAGTCTCCTTATGAGGTCTATCTAGTTCTCTCTTTCCAGTTGGCCGATAATTCATTATTTTTTTGGTAGATTCAACATAGTCCTTTCATTTCATTCTATTCTCTTCTATCTTGTCATTATCTGGAAAGATTTTTAAATCTGTTCTTTTCGTCTCATTTCTTATTTTACCCGTTATATTACAGCCCCTTAAATATCTAATGAACTTCTTCATTGCATTAAAAATCACATCTTCAAGCAGTTGACGTGCAACACTTATTCAGACACCTCTTGATCTTATTTAACAGTGACTATGAACGAGTTACTGTGCTAACAGGGATTACTTGTATGTACTAGTTCACAAATGGCATACTTGCACATATATATTTTGTTGGTGAAGATTGTATGGAGGTAAATTACTGTGTCAGTGGCATTTAAGTAACAAGTCTTCCCGTACTCCATAAGCGACTGGCATGTTAAGCATCCAACAACAATTGGTACTTTGCTTTTCCTAAATTATCGACTGCCCTGCAAGTCATCGTGGTTTCCGGAGAATATAGATGTAGATGCAGATTGTTCGCAATACTAATCCTCAAATCACTTGCAGAGAAAATGGTGTTATATGTCTTTTGCAGGTGCATTTACTTTGTTATTCCTGCATGTTTTCTCTATCATTTTAGCCATAATAAATCGTTTTAGAGCACTGATGATAGTTAAAAAGTTTGTTGGAAAAAATTTGGCTGACGTATACATTACATGAGGAATAAAACAGTTCTGTTCGCAAGGAAAAAGACATTTAAAGAGTATTTCTTCTTCTTCTTCACTAACATATACATATACAAATATATCTACAAAAATATCGTCCCGTGAATAAAAATACCGTACCACCAATGCTCATCGAAACATTTAGCTCAACATTCCAGGGAACTGCCGGCTTCTCACTGGAAGTGAACTGCCCTGCCACCTTGTGGCAAACGTACGAAAGTTGTTAACGAAGTTCTGTGCGTCAGATGTCACCACTATACAATCTATCTCACACAGGCAAGATGCCTTATATTCAAACCACAGTGTCGTGCATTGCACAAGTGGTGCACCACGTTGTGTCATGTTTCAGGTTTCTTTCACGTGCCATTCGCGCATGAAGTCCATGATACGAGAGTGCTTCAGTGCCTCTGTCCGCTGAGTAATTAATCTAATCATTTACTTCTACATCTATACTCTACGAACCACTCAAGCGCATGGGTGAGGATACGTCACACTGTACAAGTTATTAAGACTTTTCCCATTCGATTCACTTACGGGAGCGTGAAAAATATTTAAATGCCTCTGTGCGTGCTTCAGTCTAATGTTATCCTCACGACACCTATCGGAGCGATATGTAGGGGACTGTAGCATATTCTTAGAGTCATCATTTAAAGCTGGTTCTTCAAACTTTGTCGGCAGACTTTCTTGGGATAGTTTCCGCCTATCTCCAAGAGTCTGCCAGGTTAGTTCTCTCAGCACCTCAGTGTCACTCTCCCGCAGGTCAAAGAAACCTGTAACAGTTCGCGCTGCCCGTCACCCTGCTAGACCTATTTGGTGCGAGTCCCGCATCTTCAGCAATAGTCTAGGATAGGTCGCACGAGTGATTTGTGTAAGAAATCTTCTTTGTAGGCTGCTTGGTGAAGGCGTTTCCCTAATATCCCACCCACTGTAGGCTGATTGCTGATGGCGTTCCGCTAATATTCTACCCACGGCTAAAGTTATGTGATCGTTCCATCTGATGTCCCTAATAAGTATTACAGCCAGGTACTTATCTGTATGCGTTCACCGATTCCAGTTGTGACTCACAGGATTGTACTCATACGATACTACGTTTTTTCGTTTTGAGAAGCCCACAATTTTACATTTCAGACTATTGGAGCAAGCTGCCACTCATTGCACCACTTTCAAATCTTATGAAGGTCTAACGGATTATTTGCATGTTGAAACTGTGCTCGCTGTAGATATCTGCATCATTTGCCCCAACGCAGAGGTTATTTTTAATATTGGCCGCCACTCCATGGATTGCCATTTCGTTTCCGGTTCGGAGTCATGAACCCATCTTACACCGCCTGTGACAATGTTCGACAAAAAATTGTTACGAGCAGCCTCGTAACGCGCAAGCAATTCCGCACAGATGGTCCTTTGTTGTTCTTCGTGGTCTTCTGTTAGGCGCCGATGAACCCATCGCGTGCACACCCTTGAATACCCCAGCTGGTGGACAAGTGTGTCAGCATTACAAACAAAGACGTCGAGTTGTGTGACGCGGAAGAACATATAGGTTTGCGCGATATTGTTGTAATGACGACAGACGCCCCGCACAACGGTTCACCGTACTTTCGTTCAATGCCAGGTTTTCCGCCAAAAATAGCTCAATGACGCACCTCCGTTACAGACGCCTTTCTGAAGTCCATATATAGTGCCGCCACTTATCAGAACTCCATGAAACTGGAGGGAATGAAGCGGGAATATTGCACGACGTTCCACAAAAAATCCCGCATTTTTTCGACCGAAACTGGCAGAGAAAAAAATGTGTTGCATTACTTACTGAAAGCCACTTCGTACACACACACACACACACACACACACACACACACACACACACAAACTGAATAAAGTACCATACCAGGTGGTCTTACAAAAAATAAACTTTTCATGGTGACATTTTTAACATCGTTCACACACTTTCACGTTCTTACCTTATCGTAATAAGAAGCTCCTAGGCAGGTGAAATAACAAGTCGAAAATTTTAGTGCTGCCCTGTCGAGGTAGCTGATACTGCTTCTTCCAGAAAGTGGAAACTGTCTGGACTCATTCTGTAGAATTCGTGGAAACTGCATTGATCCTGAGAGGCTTCACGAGATACAACAGCCGAACTACACTATGTGGTCAAAAATATCCGGACTCCTGGCTGAAAACGAGTTAAAAGTTCGTGGCGCCCTCCATGGGTAATTCTGGAATTCAGTGTGGTGTTGGCCCACACTCAGCCATGATGACAGTTTGCACTCTCGCAAGCATACGTTCAAACAGGTGCTGGAAGGTTTCTTGGGGAAAGGCAGTCCATTCTTCACGGAGTGCTGCTCAGTGGAGAGGTATCGATGTCGGTCGGCGAGGCCTGCTACGAAGTCGGCGTTCCAACACATCCCAAAGCTGTTCTATAGGATTCATGTCAGAATTCGGTGCAGGCCAGTCCATTGCAGGGATGTTATTGTCGTGCTTCAGGTCCTCCACAGGTCGTCCATTATGAAGAGGTGCTCGATCGTGTTGAAAGTTTCAGTCGCCATCCCCGAATTGCTCTTCAACAGTGGGAAGCAAGAAGGTGCTTGGAACATCTATGTAGGCCCGTGTTGTGATAGTGTCACGCAAAACAACAAGGAGTTCAAGCCCCCTCCATGAAAAACACGACCACACCATGACACCACTGCCGTCGAATTGTTGGCAGTACGCACGTTGGCAGATGACGTTCGCCGGGCATTCGCCATACCCACAGCCTGCCATCGGATCGCCACATTGTGTACCGTGATTCATCACTCCACACAACGTTTTCCCACTGTTCAATCGCCCAATTTTTACGCTCCCTACAACAAGCGAGGCGTCGTTTGGCATTTACCAGCGTGATGGGTGGCTTGTGAGCAACCGCTCGACCATCAAATCCAAGTTTTCTCACCTCCCGCGTAACTGTCATAGTACTTGCAGTGGATCCTGATGCAGTGTGGAATTCCTGTGTGATGGTCTGCATAGAGATGTCTGCCTATTACACATTACGACCCTCTTCAACTGTCTGCGGTCTCTGTCAATCGACAGACGAGGCAGGCCTGTACGCTTTTGTGCTGTACGTTCAAAAATGGCTCTGAGAACTATGGGACTTAACTTCTGAGGTCATCAGTCCCCTAGAACTTAGAACTACTTAAACCGAACTAACCTAAGGACACCACACACATCCATGCCGGAGGCAGGATTCGAACCTGCGACCGGTGCGGTCGCGCGGTCCCAGACTGTAGCGCCTAGAACCGCTCGGCCACTCCGGCCGGCGTGCTGTACGTGTCCCTTCACGTATCCACTTAACTATCACATCGGAGAGAGTGGACCTAGGGTTTTTCAGGAGTGTGGAAATCACGCGTACAGACGTATGACACAAGTGACACCCAATCACCCGACCACGTTCGAAGTCCGTGAGTTCCGCGGAGCGTCTCATTCTGCTCTTCTCGATATGTAATGACTACTGAGGTCGCTGAAATGGAGTACCTGGCAGTAGGAGGCACCACAATGCAATGCACCTAATATGAAAAACTTTCTTTTCTTTTTCAGTTTTTTGAGCTTTAAATAATGGTGAGCCACAATAGCGTGCTCTTCAGAAAAACTCGTGCTGTCTTGTTGCTTGTCGTGTGGAGAGTCGCATCGCGTGTAGTATCGCATATCGTATCATCCCAGTGGAAATACGAGTGTCGTACCGATAAGCGTCGCATTACGTGACCCTTACAGCAACGTGTGCGATCGCACATCGTATCGCCTCAGTGAGAACAGCTCATAAAAAGCCTGTGCCCGATCGCGCTGCTTGTAGAAGCAACCTGACATGGGACTCCTCACAGCTCGCAGCGTAGCTGTTTCATGACTTCTGTCATTGGGCACGTATTTCTTCCTGGCCGCAGTAAAATCCTATAATTAATCATCCTTTCTTTCTTCCGTCAGTTCGTAACTGAAAGCAATATCCTTATGAACAGTTTGGATTCCGCGCTGAGCATTCCACTATCCTACAAGCCCTCCGTTTGGTGGAACACATTTGTCTGCCTAGGGCAAGGACATTAGCAACAGGAACAGGGTTCCTTGACATAGAGAAGGCATTTGACCGCGTCTGGCTCAATGGCCTAATTTACAAGCTAGATCAAATAGGGCGTCCAGGACACATAATCTGGATCATTGACTCCTTCTTTACAGGACAACTGTTCTTCGTAAGGAACGGGGACAAGTTCAGCCAGACACGGCAGATCGCGGAAGGAGATACGCAAGGCTCGGTTTTAGGTCCCGTCCTTTATACCATATACACGAATGACATTCCTAAGCAGGTCGACGGAGAGATTGCTCTCTATGACGATGATACCGCCATATACTAAAGTAGTCGCAGCCTCCCCCGCATACATTGCAACCTTAGACAATACCTAGAAGAGGTTACGCAGGGGTGTAACCCATGGAAGATAAAGATCAACCCCACAAAGTTCCAGGCTATCTATTTCACCCCCGAAAATCAAGCGCCCTGATCGTCAACTCACCAGTGACAGAAGAAAGCTAATCTGGAGAAATTCAATAACGACCTGGTTATCCTAGACACAGTGACTGCAGATTTGTACGTCAGTCTGGTGATTAGATCTGTTGTGCTGCCATTCATGAATAGCATTCCACGGGGTATCTTCCAACAGGATAAACGTCGCCCACGTAACGCTGTTGTAACCCAACACGCTCTGTAGTGTGTGACATGTTAACCTACACAGGATCTAAGGGCCCAATGTAGACACCGAGCGAGGTGGCGCAGTGGTTAGCACACTGGACTCGCATTCGGGAGGACGACGGTTCAATCCCGTCTCCAGCCATCCTGATTTAGGTTTTCCGTGATTTCCCTAAATCGTTTCAGGCAAATGCCGGGATGGTTCCTTTGAAAGGGCACGGCCGATTTCCTTCCCCATCCTTCCCTAACCCGAGCTTGCGCTCCGTCTCTAATGACCTCGTTGTCGACGGGACGTTAAAACAACACTAACCTAACCTAACCCAATGTAGACACTGTCTTCTTCTGTACAAAATATGCGAATGAAGTAGCTGCATTGCTAACTGTAATTTGTTTTACACTCATCAGTGACAGTAGTGTCTCAGTGATACCAAAAAAAAAACACTTACAAGAGTAGTAGAAATGATCCACCGAGAACATTCCTATTTTACTTCCTGCTGTTATACGAAATTGCACCCCAGACTATTGGGTCCATGGTTCTAGTACGCAGACTGGTTGGCACCGAGGCAGAAGCAGCTTTCATCAGAAAACACAACAGATCTCCATCCCGCCTTCCAATGAGTTGTTGCTTGACACTACTGAAGTCGCAAATGGCGGTTGTTTGGTGTTAGTGGAATGCACGATACAGGTCGTCTAGGTCGGAGCTGTCCTTGAAGTAACCGTTTGTAGCAGTTCCATTTGTCATTGCGGTGCAAACTGCTGCTCCGATAGCTGCTGCAAATACAGGACGATCCACCAAAACCGCACGCCAAACACTGTAGTCCACCCTCTCGGTAGTCCCACGTGGCCATTCGGAGCCCACTGTTCTTGCGACCGTACACACTCGTGACCGCAGCTGCCTGCAGTCATTCACAGTGGCTACATTCCTGACAAGTCTTTCTTCCATATCGCAGATGATGATGTTTGGTTTGTGGGGCGCTCAACTGTGTGGTTCTGAGTATACAAATTCCTCTGCTTTGCTCAGTCCAAACTCGCCACTTTCATGAATAATTACGAAATGATAAGGACAGCACAAACACCCAGTCATCTCGAAGCAGATGAAAATCCAATATCGCAGAAGGAACATCCAGCTTCTCCTAGCCCTAATACATGACCTCGTTCAAACTTAGTGACGTGCTGAGAATGGCGACTTTGCCGCCTTAAAGGCATTCTTGACTAACATCAACTCACCAGTCCAATCAGATAGATAACTAATGCTGACAACCGTTAAAGCACGTATTTGAAGCAAACTTCCAAAAATTAGTGAGTTATCTCGAAAATGTTTTAATCACACAAGTGATGTGAACAATCTGAGTTTTCCCCGATTCCTGAGTGGAACTCCAGCTGTGATGAAAGAAAACCACCAAATGTTCAGGCTTTTTCTTTTTTTAAAATTAAGATTTTAATCTAAAAAGCCAAGATTATCAGAATTGTGGAGAATTAAGCTTTGCATGAACAGAGTTCCAGAACTTCGCTATTTGATTAAATTTCCCTGCAGAAAAGCTGCGTCAGAAAATGACCTTTCACGCTATTCGAATAAACACTCATTTTGTCGCTGTAAAACGTACAGCATCTGAGAACTAGTCCACTTGACGCAAAATTTTATAGGGGAAAAGTTGCAAAACAATGTCAATGAGAGTGACAAAAACCTAGCTGGTAAGTAAATATCACCATTATTCAGTTATGTGTAAATCACATGATTAAAGACCAACATTAGCTTTGTGCTTTATATTCAGAGAAGTTTTCCGATATTCACTTATCTATATTTGTTGCTGATACATAATCCTTAACATACACGTTACCAGGATAACAGTTTTGAAAACTATGAAACTGGCAGAATATAATTACATAAAGGACAAAAAAATGTTTATGGCAGCATTTGTGAAAGGATTGTTTTATTACAAATAAAGAAACTTCATTCAATTAAGAAAAAATTGAGTTACATGAAGCAGGCAAAAAGGAATACAAACGTCTCAAAAATGAGATCGACAGGAAGTGCAAAATGGCTAAGCAGGGATGGCTAGAGGACAAATGTAGGGTGTAGAGGCTTATCTCACTAGGGGTAAGATAGCTACTGCCTACAGGAAAATTAAAGAGACCTTTGGAGAAATGAGAACCACTTGTATGAATATCGAAAGCTCAGATGGAAACCCAATTCTAAGCAAAGAAGGGAAAGCAGAAAGGTGGAAGGAGTATATATAGGGTCTATACAAGGGCGAAGTACTTGAGGACAGTATTATGGAAATGGAAGAGGATGTAGATGAAGATGAAATGGGAAATATGATACTGCGTGAAGAGTTTGACAGAGCACTGAAAAACCTGAGTCGAAACAAGGCCCCGGGAGTAGACAAAATTCCATTAGAACTACTGACGGCCTTGGGAGAGCCAGTCCTGACAAAACTCTACCATCTGGTGAGCAAGATGTATGAGTCAGGTGAAATACCCTCAGACTTCAAGAAGAATATAATAATTCCAATTCCAAAGAAAGCAGGTGCTGACAGATGTGAAAATTACCGAACAATCAGTTTAATAAGTCCCGGATGCAAAATACTAACGCGAATTCTTTACAGACGAATGGAAAAACTGGTAGACGCCGACCTCGGGGGAGATCAGTTTGGATTCCGTAGAAATATTGGAACATGTGAGGCAATACTGACCCTACGACTTATCTTAGAAAATAGATTAAGGAAAGGCAAACCTACGTTTCTAGCATTTGTAGACTTAGAGAAAGCTTTTGACAATGTTGACTGGAATACTCTCTTTCAAATTCTGAAGGTGGCAGGGGTAAAATACAGGGAGCTAAAGGCTATTTACAATTTGTACAGAAACCAGATGGCAGTTATAAGAGTCGAGGGACATGAAATGGAAGCAGTGGTTGGGAAGGGAGTGAGTCAGGGTTGTAGCCTGTCCCCGATGTTATTCAATCTGTATATTGAGCAATCAGTGAAGGAAACAAAAGAAAAATTCGGAGTAGGTATTAAAATCCATGGAGAATAACAAAAGCTTTGAGGTTCGCCGATGACATTGTACTTCTGTCAGAGACAGCAAAGGACTTAGAAGAGTAGTTGAACGGAATGGATAGTGTCTTGAAAGGAGGATATACAATGAACATCAACAAAAGCAAAACGAGGATAATGGAATGTAGTCGAATTAAGTCGGGTGATGCAGAGGGAATTAGATAAGGAAATGAGACTCATAAAGTAGTAAAGGAGTTTTGCTATTTGGGGAGCAAAATAACTGATGATTGTCGAAGTAGAGAGGATATAACATGTAGACTGGCAATGGCAAGGAAAGCGTTTCTGAAGAAGAGAAATTTGTTAACATCGAGTATAGATTTAAATGTCAGGAAGTCGTTTCTGAAAGTATTTGTATGGAGTGTAGCTATGTATGGAAGTGAAACATGGACGATAAATAGTTTGGACAAAAAGAGAATAGAAGCTTTCGAAATGTGGTGCTACAGAAGAATGCTGAAGATTAGATGGGTAGACCACATAACTAATGAGGAGGTATTGAACAGAATTGGGGAGAAGAGAAGTTTGTGGCACAGCTTGACAAGAAGAAGGGACCGGTTGGTAGGACATGTTCTGAGGCATCAAGGAATCACAAATTTAGCGTCGGAGGGCAGCGTGCAGGGTAAAAATCGTAGAGGGAGACCAAGAGATGAATACACTAAGCAGATTCAGAAGGATGTAGGTTGCAGTAAGTACTGGGAGATGAAGAAGCTTGCACAGGATAGAGTAGCATGGAGAGCTGCATCAAACCAGTCTCAGGACTGAAGGCGACAACAACAACAAGGATTTTCAAGCTGACTTACTACATTTAAAGTGTTCAAGTGTTATGTAGGCGTGTGGCAGAAATTCAGTTGGCAAGACTGCCACTTAAGCTTTGCTATTTTGAAAGACCCATCAAATATGATCAGTTTGCCATCTGTTTCACAATTCCATAGATAATTTCCAGTAGGACACTAGATTTTATTCTCAAACTTCTTTATTTATGTAAAAGGTTTCATTGTCTTTCTTAATTAATCCTTTTGGAACCATATTAAAATGTAAGGTTTTTTGGCCCCCAAAAGTTTACCGCCCTGGAGGGGGCATGGTTTTTCCCCCTGAAGAGCCAGCCCTGGATATTATCGAACTGCGTACGAAAGTTACTCTACAAGAATGTGAGCTTCTCATAACCACTGGATGGCTCCCAGTACGAAAGTCAGAAAAATTTTATGCACTAATTGGGTCTGACATAAACAAACCTTAATACGAAAAATGAAAAAAAGTTGTAATTTAAGGCAGGAAGAGGATTTGGAGATAGCTCTCTGGCCACATGGAATGCTCGGGTGCTTACAGCTGTTGACAGCATTGACCAAACTGAACATATTTGTGGTGTTTCATTTGCAACTATTGAACAACAAAGGAATTAATTAGATGCCAAAAAGTTGTATGTCTGGTTTTTGTCACATTACCATTTTCCCGTTCATGAGCGTGTAACATCAATTAGCACTGGGATAGTGGTTGACGAAAAGATCAGTTGCCAGCAAGCTAACAAACTTCGCGATTTAAGCATTTCAGAGATTATTGGTAGCAACTCTGACAGTATGAAATTTCAAAGAAGAAGCCGAATCCTACATCTAGAGTGTGTGGCATCTAAAATCACAACGCATGAAAGGTCTTTTCAACGCTCAAACGATTTTTCAGAGTATCGCGTTCCACAAAAATTACAGTGAAGAGCTTTTAAGCTATCTTAATTGGCCTCGAAAAGGCATTGTTCGATGTAGGTGGGGGATTTATGTTGCATAGAGTGTCATGGGAGACGAAAGAACTATTTTCTTCCATATTTAAGAAGTGTGTACATTACATCAAGCTTGGTGTTGCAGAAAGGTCACTATTGTATTGATGGATGCGCAGATGTGACAAATGAAGGTGCACGAAATCAGTTGAGCGTCTGCACAGTACCACAAAAAGAACGGCACCAGCTGTTTCGTTTAATGAAACAAGTAACTAACCATGGCAAAACATTTGTTTCTGTCGAACAAACAAAATAAACATTGCCTCATTCTTTACTGATGACACGACTTGAGGGTGATCACATCAGTATTGACAAAGCTGTTGAGGACACCGATACTGTGATTGTAGCTTCAGATATTGACGCTCTGAGCACTGTGATTGCTTTGTTGTGTTTGGGGATTCTGACTGATTCAGCCCCATTGTCTCCCAGCATTTTTCTACTGAAGGCAGGCACAGGCAGACAAGGCGACGTAGTCCATAGCCTCCTAAATTTCAAGTTGTCCAAAGTATCGAAAGACAACATTCTGTTCGTACGTGCCTTCACTGGCTGCGATACGACTTCATCGTTTTTCAACAGAGGAAAGCTGAAACTTATCAAGGCATTGGAGACGAAAAACAACATAAATGACACGGTAGAGATATTTAGCAATTCCAAAGCTACTGCTGATGAGACTGATGCGGCTGTATAGTAGTAGGCGTACACAGTCGGAAAAAATTAGTACACCTGAAAAGACGACGTCGATTTTGATCCAATGACGGCATATGCTCCTGGGGGATGGTACATCTACATCTACGTCTACGTGATTACTCTGCTATTCCAAATTAAGTGCCTGGCATAGGGTTCAATGAACCACCTTCAATCTGTCTCTCTACCGTTCCACTCTCGAACGGCACGCGGGAAAAACGAGCACTTAAATTTTTCTCTGCGGTCCCTGTTTTCTCTTATTTTATCGTGATGATCATTGCTCCGTATGTAGGTGGGTGCCAACAGAATGTTTCCGCAATCGGGGGAGAAAACTGGTGATTGAAATTTCATGAGAAGGACCCGTTGCATTTAAAAACGCCTTTGTTTTAAGGACTGCCACTCCAATTCACTTATCGTGTCTGTGACAGTATCTTCCCTATTTCGCGGTAATACAAAACGAGCTGCCCTTCTTTGTACTTTTTCGATGTCATCCGTCATTCCCACCTGATACGGATCCCACATCGCACAGCAGTACTCCAGAATAGGGCGGACAAGCGTGGTGTTATCAGTCTCATTAGTAGACCTGTTGAACCTTCTAAGTGTTCTGCCAATGAATCGCAGTCTTTGGTTTGCTCTACCCACAATATTATCTATGTGATCGTTCCAATTTAGGTTATTTGTAATTGTAATCCCTAAGTATTTAGTTGACTTTACAGCCGTCAGACTTGTGTGACTTAATCGCGTAATCGAAATTTAGCTGATTTCTTTTAGTACTCATGTGAATAACTTCACACTTTTACTTATCCAGGGTCAATTGCCACTTTTCGCACCATACAGATATCTTATCTAAATCATTTTGCAAGTCGTTCTGATCATCTGATGACTTTACAAGACGGTAAATGACAGCATCATCTGCAAACAATCTAAGACGGCTACTCAGATTGTCTCCTATGTCGTTAATATAAATGAGGAACAATAGAGGGCTTATAACACTTCCTTGGGGAACGCCGGACACTGCTTCTGTTTTACTCGATGACTTTCCGTCTATTACTACGAACTGTGACCTTTCTGACAGGAAATCACGAATCCAGTTGCACAACTGAAGCCATACTCCGTAGGCACGCAGTTTGGTTAGAAGACGCTTGTGAGGAACGGTGTCGAAAGCCTTCTGGAAAACTAAAAATATGGAATCAATTTGACATCCCCTGTCGATAGCACTTACTACTTCATGAGTATAAAGAGCTATTTGTGTTTCACAAGAACGACGTCGATATTGATCCAATGACGGCACATGCTCCTGGGGGATGGTAAATGCAATGCTAATGGTTTGAGCGTCTCGTGCCAATAGATGGCGCAGTGGTATAGCTACCAGAGCGCTACCGGTATCTAACCTTCAATAGGGAATCCTCACAGCTTGAAGGCTCACTGTGGAGCAGACGCGTGAAGCAAGCAGGCAACCATGCCACGGAGACACACCCATGCTTTCTAGAGCCAACTGAGCGAGTTTGAAAGGGGTTAAATGTGGCCTTCCGAGTGGCTGGGTGGTCCTTTTTGGAGAACTGCCACACAAGTTGGACGTGCAACGTCATTTGTACAATGATGTTCGTATCAGTGGTCTGGTGAACATTGTCGCACTCGTAAGACGCGGTTCTGGGCGTCCATGCTGCACAGACGCTCGCCGGGATGTTGTATTGTAAGGGCAGCAATGGCAAATCGTACCACTACCACCGCATCGATAAGAGGGCTTTTGAGCTCAGATGTGTTAGCACGATCTGTTGCGAACTACACTCATGCTCATAAATTAAGGATAATGCAGATACATGATGAAACAACGCTCTGGTGGGCCGTTTGCGGGTTTAAATCACCTCGGGGTATGACCATGCGGTGCATTTGATCTGCGGTCGTCGCACAGTGGCGCTGGCAGCAGTCCACATATGCAGAGGGGGTATTCGTGCATGTCAGAGTACGGTGCAGCGAGTAAGTGTGCAGACGTTTTCAAACATGGTAATGGTGACTGTGTATTGAAAATGACTCAAAGAACACATATTACTGACGTTATGACGGGTAGAATACTAGAGCGACTGGAGGCTGGTCAAACACACCAGGTCGTAGCACAGGCCCTCCGTGTGCCACAGAATGTGATCTCAAGATTATGGCAACGATTCCAGCAGACAGGAAACGTGTCCAGGCGCTACAGTACGGGACGTCCACAGTGTACAACATCACAAGAAGACCGATATCTCACCATCAGTTCCCGCAGACGGCCACGTCGTACTGCAGGTAGCCTTGCTCGGGACCTTACTGCAGGCACTGGAACAGTTAACTCCAGACACACAGTCTACAGACGACTGAACAGACATGGTTTATTCGCCTGGAGACCTGCAAGGTGCATTCCACTGATCCCTGGTCACAGGAGAGCCCGTAAAGACTGGTGTCAAGAATGCAGTACATGGACATTGGAACAGTGGTCCCAGGTTATGTTCACAGACGAGTCCAGGTATAGTCTGAACAGTGATTCTCGCCGGATTTTCATCTGACGTGAACCAGGAACCAGATACCAACCTTTAATGTCCTTGAAAGGGGCCTATATGTAGCTTGTGATTTGATGGTGTGGAGTGGGATTATGTTTGGTGCACGTACACCCCTGCATGTCTTTGACAGAGGAACTATAACAGGTCACGTGTATCGGGACGTCATTTTGCACCAGTATGTCCGCCTTTTCAGGGGTGCAGGGGGTCCCATCTTCCTCCTGGTGGATGATAACGCATGGCCTCACTGAGCTGCCATCGTGGCAGAATACAATGAAACAATCAGGCGAATGGAGTGGCGTGCCTGTGTTCCCTATGTGCTTATGCTATTAGAGCCACGTTGTGTGGCACCACATTCTGCAATTATCCATAATTTATGAGCATGAGTGTAGTTATTAGGAGTGGTACTACGGATATGCACACCTCAAGACCGTCTGCTACTCACGCTGCAGCATCGACATGTCGGCGCAACTGGTACCGTCGAGAGCCACTTGGAAGATGAAATGGCGCACTATGGTCTTCAGCGATGAAAACAGATTCTGCCTCCACGCAAATGATCGTTGTTTGCACGTTCGACGTAGACATGGTAAGCGCTGTCTCGTAGAGTGCATTCAGCCAAGACACACCGGCCCTACCCAAGGATGGTGTGCGATAAGTGGTCTGGGGTGCGATAAGCTACAACTTTCGTTGACCTTTTGTGCTTCAGGAGGGGACGCTAGCCGTCTCTCGGTAGGCGCAGAATGTTGTTAGACTCGTTCTTTCCTCTTCTTACAATAGGATCGTGACGTGTTGTTCCCACAGGATAATACTCGCCTGTGCACTGTCCATGAAACTCTGAACCTGTCTCCAATTGAGTGTGTGTGTATATGATGGGACAAGAAGTGACTCGTCGACTCATCAACCAACAACTCTTACACTACATGAACCGTTCGAGCAGGCGTGACATAAGGTATCCAAGGACAGTATTCGTCATCTGTAGGATAGACTGGATACCAGAGTCTGCGCTTGCTTTGACGCCTGTGGAGGGTTTTGCAGCAGGGTCGATACCTGGTACCTCAGAATCGCTTTTGCTGTTGATCTGTAAATGTAATCATTTCATGTACTCCATATGCAGTGGTGCAACGATACATCTTGAGTGAATTAGAAACCCAAAAACTGGTGTACAAATTTTTTTTGGCAGTGTAGATAGAAGCTCTTGTAAGTAGGCTTTTTAGGTTTTTATGCTGGTAACGCCACGTAGCGCTCTGTATGAAAATCACTGACTGTGCTGTGTGCAGTCTGTGGCTGGTTGGCATTGTTGGAATATTCGCTATTGTAGTGTTGGGCAGCTGAATGTAACAGCGCGTAGCGTTGCGCAGTTGGAGATGAGCCGCCAGCAGTGGTGGATGTCGAGAGAGAGAGATACCAGAGTTTTGAGAGGTTACTATAAGCAGACGATCTGGACGTGTACTCGCCAGAATAAGGAAATTTGTAAAGATGGATGTCATGAATTGATAGATATATATATAATGACTTTTGAACACTATTCAGGTAAATACATTGTTTGTTCTCTATCAAAATCTTTCATTTGCTAACTATGCCTATCAGTAGTTAGTGCCTTCAGTAGTTAGAATCTTTTATTTAGCTGGCGGTATTGGCGCTTGCTGTATTGCAGTAGTTCGAGTAACGAAGATTTTTCTGAGGCAAATGATTCACAAAGGGTATAGGTTATTATTAGTCAGGGCCATTCTTTTGTAGGGATTATTGAGAGTCAGATTGCATTGCGCTGAAAATATTGTGTGTCAGTTTAGTAATGAACAGAATAAGTAAAGAGAGAAATGTCTGAGTACGTTCAGTTTTGCTCAGCTGTCTGAAAATCAAATAATGTAAGAGGTTTTCCAGCACTATCATTTATAAATTTTCTTAAAGAGACGTTACACTTTGTGCTATGAATACGAAATAAAGCTGTTACATATACTTCACTATCAATTGTTTGAAAAATATATATCAAAGAAATCATTCGACCTCGCCTCCTTGCCTCGTACACAAGCAGTTGCTCGACAGAATTCCCTGAGGACGTACAAGGACTATTCGGAAAGTAAGTTCCGATAGGTCGCGAAATGGAAACCACTGTGAAAATCTGATGAAGTTCTTCTCAGATGTGTTGGGCAGTGTCTCTAGTATGCCTGACGATCGTATCACGTCACCCTTTTCAGTTCTTAGTGCACAATGAGCACATAAAGACGCCTAGGAAATAACGTCTCCTGCTAAGTATGAGAGCCTGGTGAGAGGTGTCGCCTGATGTCATGCAGCCCACATAACACAACTGCCATGCGGTTCCTTCTTCATGACAGTTCTCGGCTGCATTCTGCAGGGGGATGAAGTTGCTCCTGCAGCGTTTTCGATGGGAAGTGTTTGAGCACCCACAACACATCCCATTACTGGCAGCCACTCTGCTCATATGAATCGCTTTCTTTGAAGACAACATTTTGCCTCAGTCAGCGAGCTGTATGCCAGCATAGAGTATTGGCGGAAAGCACAGGCGGCTGCATTCTATGATGTGAGTAATGGAAAGCTGTCACAACACTACGATAAATGTCTAGATCGGAGCTGCGACTATGTAGAGCAGCAGCTGGAAGGTGTAGCTACCTATTGGAAATAAAACATTCTTGATGTTGTTTCCTTCACTGCTTGCTCAATATACAGATTTAATAACATCGGGGACAGGCTACAACCCTGTCTCACTCCCTTCCCAATCACTGCTTCCCTTTCATGCCCCTCGACTCTTATAATTGCCATCTGGTTTCTGTACAAATTGTAAATAGCCTTTCGATCCCTGTATTTTACCCCTGCCACCTTCAGAATTTGAAAGAGAGTATTCCAGTCAACATTGTCAAAAGCTTTCTCTAAGTCTACAAATGCTAGAAATGTAGGTTTGCCTTTCCTTAATCTATTTTCTAAGTTAAGTCGTAGGGACAGTATTGCCTCACGTGGTCAAACATTTCTGCGGAATCCAAACTGATCCTCACCGAGGTCGGCTACTACTAGTTTTTCCATTCGTCTGTGAAGAATTCGCGTTAGTATTTTGCAGCTGTGACTTATTAAACTGATAGTTCGGTAATTTTCACATCTGTCAACACCTGCTTTCTTTGGGATGGGAATTATTATATTCTTCTTGAAGTCTGAGGGTATTTCACCTGTTTCATACATCTTGCTCACCAGATGGTAGAGTTTTGTCAGGACTAGCTCTCCCAAGGCCGTCAGTAGTTCCAATGGAATTTTGTCTACTCCCAGGGCCTTGTTTCGACTCAGGTCTTTCAGTGCTCTGTCAAACTCTTCACGCAGTATCATATCTCCCATTTCATCTTCATCTACATCCTCTTCCATTTCCATAATATTGTCCTCAAGTACATCGCCCTTGTATAGACCCTCTATATACTCCTTCCACCTTTCTGCTTTCCCTTCTTTGCTTAGAATTGGGTTTCCATCTGAGCTTTTGATATTCATACAAGTGGCTCTCTTTTCTCCAAAGGTCTCTTTAATTTTCCTGTAGGCTGTATCTATCTTACCCCTAGTGAGATAAGCCTCTACATCCTTACATTTGTCCTCTAGCCATCCCTGCTTAGCCATTTTGCACTTCCTGTCGATCTCATTTTTGAGACGTTTGTATTCCTTTTTGCCTGCTTGATTTACCGCGTTTTTATATTTCCTCCTTCCATCAATTAAATTCAATATTTCTTCTGTTACCCAAGGATTTCTACTAGCCCTCGTCTTTTTACCTACTTGATCCTCTGCTGCCTTCACCACTTCATTCCTCAGAGCTACCCATTTTTCTTCTACTGTATTTCTTTCCTCCATTCCTGTCAATTTCCCCCATTCTTGTGAATTGTTCCCTTATGCTCTCCCTGAAACTCTGTACAACCTCTGGTTTAGTCAGTTTATCCAGGTCCCATCTCCTTAAATTCCCACCTTTTTGCAGTTTCTTCACTTTTAATCTACTCTTCATAACCAACAGATTGTGGCCAGAGTCCACATCTGCCCCTGGAAATGTCTTACAATTTAAAACCTGGTTCCTAAATCTCTGTCTTACCATTGTATAATCTATCTGATACCTTCTAGTATCTCCAGGATTCTTCCATGTATACAACCTTCTTTTATGATTCCTGAACCAAGTGTTAGCTATGATTAAGTTATGCTCTGTGCAAAATTCTACCAGACGGCTTCCTCTTTCATTTCTCTCCCCCAATCCATAATCACCCACTATGTTTCATTCTCTCCCTTTTCCTACTCTCGAATTCCAGTCACCCATAACTATTAAATTTTCGTCTCCCTTCACTACCTGAATAATTTCTTTTATCTCATCATACATTTCATCAGTTTCTGCATCATTTGCAGAGCTAGTTGTCATATAAACTTGTACTACCGTAGTAGGCATGGGCTTCGTGTCTATTTTGGCCACAATAATGCGTTCACTATGCTGTTGGTAGTAGCTTACCCGCACTCCTATTTTTTTATTCATTATTAAACCTACTCCTGCATTACCCCTATTTGATTTTGTATTTATAACCCTCTATTCACCTGACCAAAAGTCTTGTTCCTCCTGCCACCGAACTTCACTATTCCCACTATAACTTCAACCTATCCATTTCCCTTTTTAAATTTTTTAACCTACCTGCCCGATCATGGGATCTGACATTCCACGCTCCGATCCGTAGAACGCCAGTTTTCTTTCTCCTGATAACGACGTCCTCCTGAGTAGTCCCCGCCCGGAGATCCGAATGGGGGACTATTTTACCTCCGGAATATTTTACCCAAGAGGACGCCATCATCATTTAACTATACAGTACAGGTGCATGCCCTCGGGAAAAATTACGGCTGTAGTTTCCCCTTGCTTTCAGCCGTTCGCAGTACCAGCACAGCAAGGCCGTTTTGGTTAGTGTTGCAAGGCCAGATCAGTCAATCATCCTGTCTGTTGCCCCTGCAACTACTAAAAAGGCTGCTGCCCCTCTTCAGGAACCACACGTTTGTCTGGCCTCTCAACAGATACCTCTCCGATGTGGTTGCACCTACGGTACGGCCATCTGTATCGCTCAGGCACGCAAGCCTCCCCACCAACGGCACGGTCCATGGTTCATGGGGGTATTGAAAACCCTTACAGGAGCGAAAAAATTTATACGAGGGCGTGATGAAAAGCAATGCCTCCGAATTTTTTATTCTGTTCTCAAAATCAGACGAGGTATTACACGTCATACATATTATTAGATCGACTTTCTCGCTTCACTAACGCAAGTTGCAACCTTTGCCGCTTGAGGGCTCCGAATTGTGGGTGTATGTAACGCAACTAACCCGGTGCGCGAGGGACAGCATGCTGTAATCGAGTTTCTAACCGCTTCGTCTAACCTGTCCTTCAGCATGACAATGCAGATCACACACGAGCGCTATGAAATCTGCAACAAACCGACGCCTTGGATTCATTGTCATCCATCGTCTTCCATACAGTCCCGACTTGGCCCCCTCCGATTTTCATCTGAATCCACAACTTAAAGTACACCTTTGAGGACTTCACGTTGATAGTGATAAAGCGGTGAAAGTGGAGGTGAGATTGCGGCTCCGTCGACGAAGTTAAACACTCTGCAACAGGGGTGTCCAACCCGCGGCCCGCAGGTCGCATGTGACCGAAAGCATACATCACTTTGTCTCACGAAATGAGCATCTACAACACCGAAAAAAATTCCATGAAATTCTCTTTAAGTAAAATTATAATGAACTGAATATTTTCAATCTGAAACATCTGAAACTCCCGACACATGATGCTATTCTCTCATTGGCCCAATCCCCCCTCCCTCCCCCCCCCCCCCACGTTTTTTTTCTTTTTCTTTTCTTTTTTTTTTTGCTCTGCAGTTATTGTTAGTAGTGTTAAATATATTGCGTACACCCAAAAAGTACTCGTCTTCTTCCGATGTGAATTTGGCCCAGGTAGGCTAAATATGTGGGCGCCCCTGTCCCACAGTGACGGTATCAACAAGCTAGTCTTTCGTTGGGAGGAATGTGTTCGTCGCCAGGGTACTATGTCGAAAAATAAATAAGTAGACATGAAGAATAAAGATATAAAATCTTACTAAAGCTTGTGCCACTTTAAAAAATTTCATACTCAGTAACCTTAAAAACCTATATTAGTATCATCGAGAAAAACGCTTTGTAATTAATAAATAAAGCATAAGCAAAATATGCTCTGTAAAAGTTTCACTTGCATTTCACTGACCTGTGCTCCTTACCTAGCTCTCGTCTTAAACACGTATTCACGACATACACACGTATGAGTAAGTGCGATATGTGAAAACAGAGACGTCATGTCTGAATGACTTTGTGAAAAGTTGACTGCGTCTGAAAACACAAGGATATGGGGTCGGCGGTGGTGGTGGTGGTGGTGGGGGCACTTGAAATTTTCTCTGGAGCCGGCACTGATCATATTTTGGCGTATTACTTTAACGTAATGATGTAACTCAATTTATTGTTAACAGAATTAAGTTAAATTATAATACACCTACTACTAAACAGTTCCTTTCAAAATGTTCAAATGTATGTGAAATTTTATGGGACTTAACTGTTAAGGTCGTCAGTCCCTAAGCTTACATACTACTTAACCAAAATTATCCTAAGGACAAACACACACACCCATGCCCGAGGGAGGACTCGAACCACCGCCGGGACCAGCCGCACAGTCCATGACTGCAGTGGTTAGACCGCTTTTTTTTTTAATCTCATTTTGTTCGTTTTCGTTTGTTGTATCTGCTCTCGGCGGACGTCGAAAGACGCCCGTTTCAGTTCGTTGTTGATCCATTAACTCAGTTTTTTTATTACAGAAGGCAGCTACTCTGACCGAACACGCTGAGCTACCGTGCCGGCTGACCGCTCGGCTAATCCTGCGCGGCAAACATTTCCTTTGTTCTAAATATAATTATATTTTGCCAATGTCATAAATTCCAAAACTATTATTTCGATAGCATGTAGGTTGGGGATTATGTACCAGTAATAAAAATAAATAAACGAATATTGAAAAAATTCGCCGAATGTAAAATAGAAAGCTGATTTGGTCGTTAACCTCGTGATATATATGTAAATGAGTAATGTCGTTATTTACTTATCAGCTAGGTTTTTGTCACTTTGAAATTTTGAAAATACAGTTTAATGCTCTGCAACTTTTCTCCTAGAAAATTTTACGTCAAATTCGCCAATTCTCTGATACTGCACGTTCTATAGCGCCAAAATGGGTGTTTCTCAAAAAGTGTGAAGAATTACAATCTCCTGACGTAGCTTGTCTACAGGAAAATTTAGTCAAATAGCAAAGTTTTTGTATTCAACAGAGGTAGAATTTAATGCTCCACATTTCTGATACCTTGGCTTTTGTGATTAACTGCTTAGCGTCGGAGGAATTTGGAAAAAAAAATCTGATATTTCGGAGATTTTCGTCCTATCACGGCTGAAGCTTCACCCAGAAATCGGGTCAAATTCACATTATTCAAATCAAAGGCCTACTTGTGTGATTAAGCCGGTTTCCAGAATTCCACTAATTTTTGAAACGCAACCCGATTTTGGAGCTAATTTTACTGGCCTATATAGCCAGCGGTTGATGAGAGCAGCAGCAACTGACAACAAACGTTAAACATAGTTTCAAACCTTTTCTAAACTTCTTGTCGCTTACATGCTTAACGTCAAATATTTAACACATTAAGGTACTTGAAAAGTAAAACACTAACCTTCCTTCCTTTCTTCTTTTTTTATTTTTAAATTTATCACCAAGTTATTGTTTTATAGATGGGAGTTCGATTCTTTGAGTAACTGGTTTCACTGATTAAAAATCTAAGGTGTTATTTCAGTAGTTCACACAGACTGATGCAGATTATTGTGTTCGTAACAGTAACAGTGCTACGTGTTATTCTGTAGATCTGCATTTGTTACGAAGTCGGTGAACGTCTGAAGGTCATATTGGGCACATGTAAGTATGACTATAAGGAATCTGCTGCCAAAAACTTAAAAATGTACAAGAATCAGAAATGTTACTGTATGTCCTATGTCATAAGTTCGCAGGGAATATAAAGAACACTGCACTGAATTCACAATTCCAGCAAAAGAATGGCGGAATAGCGTGCGTTAAACGGCTAGAATCTATAATTTATAGTGTACCTTATTTGACTGATCTGCTGCCATGAAGTTTTGTTAAAGTCAATTTTTAATGCAAATGACGTAAAATTTGAAGTCAATCTTTGAATAGGCCTCGTTTCGCACTTCGCAGATTTTAGTGTCGCGAAATGATATAACAGATAATCATGAATGCTAACACTAGATAGGATCTTACTAATGCACGACAGACTATAAATTTAAACATTCTTATATGTGAATACAAATTATTCGAGCTCTGCAAGAAATTAATTAATTATCTTGTACACAGGGATTGAGGAACGTACTAGTTACTCTAACGTGCAATTTAACATAGGATAGTTGGAAAGGCGTACCTTCTCATAAGATCCTCATACATCAGAGTCAACGATAGAAACCAGAAAGAGGGATAGACGTCCGTGATTTCGAGCATTATGTAACTTCATGATAACAAGCGAATGGAATTCGTAGTAGCACGGAACCATTATGTTTCAGAGGTACAATTCCTTTGGATTCATATACTCCGAGTAGAGATAATAAACCTCTGGTGCACAGTGTGTACTGGTAAAGGCGATACTGTGGCTGTCTAATTTTTTTATTTGTCGTTTACAACATGATCTGAAGGGTAACGAAGAGGGAATATTGTTTAAGCTGCCGAAAAATTTTTCTGTGTAAGTTACATGTCGGCTTTAAAAAACTAATGACTGTATTCGCCGAAGACGAAAATATTTTACGCTTTGAATTGCCTGGCTACCCGCAAGCTAAGTGAATGTTATAGACTAATAAGATGACGGGCGGAAGTTCTCGAAAATAGCAAAAATCATTATAAGTTCGTGGCTTTTCGAAAAGATGATGATGATCATGTCTGGTATGTGGGGTGCTCAACTGCACATCGGCGCCCGTACAAACTCCCAACCTTTGCTCAGTCCAATCTCGCCACTTTCATGAATGATGATGAAATGATGAGGACAACACAAACACCCAGTCATCTAGAGGTATTTTCGAAAAGAAGTAATATCACCTATCAGCACACGATGTCGACAGAACACAACAGTCGAAGAGTATCTATTATTACTAACAATCGGAAATTGTTGGCGTTTATACGCCGGATATTTACCGATTCAGAAGGCAGTGTGGGGAACAGAGGAAGTAAATCCTGCCCACATAGAACGTCTTGAAGAACCAAAGGCAGCCGTCTCGCGTTATTATGGTGTCATCTGAATGTAGCGTTACCAATATCAGGAATGACAAGGAGATGTAATCAACTACATCTCCCTGTGTTACGTGTTGAAATTCCTTGATGAAGTAACAGTTGGGCTTAATCGTAAATATTGCTGATCACAACTATCAATTTCACAAAAATAAGAGATTTTTTCGAGGAATATTAAACAACGCTGTAGCTGCTGCTGCTGTATTTAAAGTAGCGTACGCTGCAAGGGTTGGCTGTTGCCCGCGCAGTTCGCTGTTTTCCCGAAGTCTACCGACTTGCTCCGATAGAGGACGAGAGAGCTGGGGCGCCAAGAAATCGTGTATTTCCTACTCTTGACTTTATGTAAACAAATGGAGACATGTTAACGCGAGTCATTATTACTCTTCTTATTTATGTCTGAGTTTCATGATCAAGAAAGTCTAGCTGTTTCGGATGTTTAGATTAAGCTGTGACTCGTATTATTACAGTGACTTCGATCGTAGAACCGACAGCGGCTAAATACATAAATAGGAGTTGCAAGCCTTTTCTACACATCTGATGCCGGCATAGGACATGCAGTCACAAGGAAGCCAGCAACTTGCAAAAGGTAAAACCATGTAACTTATCTGCTATCATTGCATAAGCGGCATCTGTGTTTACAATTGTGAATGTGAATGTGAAAGTATTCGAAATTAGCATGTATGAGTTTGTATCATCGATAACAGCAAAATTGTTTCCCACGTTATTATAGGGGTTATTTTGTCAATTACGAGGTGAGTGTACGTGAACAGTTATTAAGTTCGGAGAACTGGATTGTTGTAAGGAGTATTGTTGTGTCCCAGTGTTATGGACGCGTGCTTTTGAGACAGCAATTTTTTGATGTTAGGGACAACGTAACTGTGCAGTCGCCATCCGATTATGTAACGGAACAATTCACGTTTGCTGGTGTAAGTAACTGTGCTCGTAGGGAAAAACGAATCACTAAGATAGTGATATTCGTCTGAGGCCGTCCAAAATAAACGATCCAACCTTCTTGTATGATCCTTGTTAAAGATTGGCAAGATTTAATAGTTACATTCTTCCCAACCTCCATTGTTTCCACAGTTACGTATTTACGTTAATATGCACCAAAACACTCGCCGGGAACTTGTCTATTTACACAGCTTTACTGAATTTGCGGTTTCAGTTATTTATAACGAAAAGTGCGTTTATATAGAGTAAATGTAGACGTAGGGCTACGCGACAGATTAGGCAGTAACAACTGCTACAATTTCTAGGGGGGGGGGGGGGGGGGGGGGGAGAGAATGGAAACATACTAGAACCAAAAATATTAAAAAAAGTGACAAGTGCTAAAATGACTTTGTACCGTTGTCGTAAGCGGAATATACCGTAAAGCTCGATTGACATTACACTTCTTGATCTGAGTTTGTTGCTACAGTGAATGTACAAAATGCTGATGGAAAAAGTTAGAGTATGTTACTAACACTGTGAGTTAAATTTAATTCGAAAACAATGGTGAAAACAACCGGTTGTATATTAGGCCTACTTAAAATTATGAATAAATTTTACCGCGTACTCCTTTTTGTTGAAATTTGCGTAAACTATCATTAAACAGCCTTGCAAATCAAATACTTGAAATTGTGTGTCCAGACTCTTTGTGCATAGCAGCTCCAAAATTACGTAAAATTTTGCGTTATATGATTTAGTGTCTGCTAATATTGATTTTAAAGCGTCACGTTTCTGAAATTTCCTAAATGTTTATTTGGTAGTGTAATACCTGGACACGTTTCAATACCAAAATGTTTGTCTGCATATGTTTTACCTTAAATAGAGATAACATTACGTAAGGGAAAAAGTGTACAGACTGGCAGGTTCTTTTGTGATCAGAGTAGTGTATACCATAAACTTTAGAGATGTATAGTACTTGAGAGGGGGGGGGGGGGACAGAGAGGATGAGAGAATGTGTTGTTTCCACACTGTCACTGCATGGCGGTTCTAAATTAAGCTAAAGTTGCTGTCTGATACGTGGAAATAACGGCGCGAAATTGTTTGTTGCTATTGGATGCAGATCACGTCATCCACCGACATGAAAACAGATTGTGGAAAACTGGTATGTAATATTCCAACTGTGGTGGTTATAGTATTGTAAATTTAGTCTTTGAAAACGACGGTTCGTTGCGCAAAGGGCAAAATAGTTTTCTTTACGGCACCCTTGCAGTAGTGTTGTAAATGTTACTGTGGAATCAGGCAATGGCGTTCCAGGCACTGCCACACAGCTGTAATAACCAAATAGAGTACAGGTAACAGATGGGTTACTTTTTACTAAATTCTGGAGGTAGTGATAGAAAGTAGACGAAAGTTTTTCATTATCAAAACATCCACTTTTATAAACTTTAATCTTAGGTCCACTTATGTGTTAATGACCTTCTGTTTAATACACAGAAAGCAGAAATAGGGCCGTATACAGATAGCATACTAACATAATCAAGCCAAACATACTGTACATTAAACAAAATATGCAGAAAAGACTGTCCTTTGAGATTTATAGACTGGATTCCTGTAAATGTACAAGTAAAAAGTAGAATTTTTTAAAAAACTGCTGCGTCATGTATGACGTTTAAACTTGTCACTTCTGTGCTACAAACTCTGTCCGCAACACATTCTGCAGTCAGTATCCACATACGCCGCTGAATGTAACTATACTGGTAAATTGGGCACCAACCAAGAGCTGGTAACTGAAAATAATCTTAAATCCGGTATTGCTTGCCCAGATATTAATCTTGCCAAAATGAACAGTTTATAGGGTAATATCCCGAATAGTTTTTGTAGGCTAGGCGCAGCTACTTCGCTTGTCTATAACGCGATTTTGTTAACGTGTCTACGGCAACGTCTCTTTATTGTCTTATAGATGCGATTGTTTTCTCCTACAGCTGTTTGCGCTTCGCAGTAGCACCCAATATGTGGAACCACAGTTTCCAAAAATTCTTCCAATAAAATGAAGTCGACCATTTGTCTCCCTACCACAATTCTCAAATGGTCGTTCCATTTCATATGGCCTTATCTGCATTAACTTGCATTTTTCTACGTACAGAGCTAGCTGCCATTCATCACACAAACAAGAAATTTCATCTAAGTCGTTTTGTATCTTCCTAAATTCACTGAACTTAGACACATTACCGTACACCACATCATCAGCAAACAACTGCAGATTGCTGCCCTCCCTGTCCGTCAAATTATTTATCTATATAGAGAATAATGCGGGCCCATCACACTCCCTGGGGAACTCGTGGCGATACCCTTCTCTCTCATGAAAACTCGTCGTCGAGGACAACATACTGGGATCTACAACTTTAAAGTCTTTGAAACACACATCTGTGAACCTATTCCTTATGCCACCTGTGCATTTTTCCAGTCGCTAGGGATTTTGCCTGGACGTGAGGTTCGCAATACGTAAATGCAAACCAATCAACGCCGAAGCGTACTCATTGTTAAACCGAATTTGGAATCCATCCGGATCTGGTAATTAATTTGTGTTCAACTTTTTGTTATTTCTCTACGTCAGGTATGCTTATTACAATGTCGCCCATACGGGAGTCTTGTCGACGATCAAACGACGGTTATTTGTAAGGTTCTCCTGCGTGAGCGATTTCTTGAACGCGAAATTTAAAACTTAGGCTTTTGTTTTGCTATCTTCATCTGACACATCAGACTGGTCAACAAGTGACGGGATGGCAGCCTTACACGCTAGACCCCCTTAGCGAGTTTACATAGGACCAGAAATTTTTAGGGTTCTCTGCCAGGCCCTTTGCTAAGTTATGATGGTGCTAGTCGTTGTGTGGTTCGTGCATACATCTTTTCACAGACGCACGAATCTCTACTAACCTTTGCTTGTAATTTGCACGTTCTCAGACTTAAAATAGGTCCACTGGTTTAGATGTGATGCGCATATATGGATTACACTCAGAATCTTCGATACTTCTCGATAAGTATCGGGAATAAAACCTAAAAACAGAAGTATAGGCAGTAGACAGACTTTTATTTTATGCATGTCACACCACACGAAACCATCACGAATATATTAATAAATTAAAGTGCTTTATTTATTGCATGTGTATTGCTATACTCCTCGCAAGACGTGTCTCACATCTGCAGTCTTTAAATTTCTCAAGAAAACTCTGTCCTCTAAAAGTTTAGTCCGCTTCGTACACTGTCATGTGCTGTATTAGAAAAGCATTTAATCCTACGAGAAAGGACAAAAGACTATTGTCGGGCAGTTGGCGCGACAGCACTACACAGTTTATTAGGTGGTGGTGGTGTTCGGCCGTTGGGTGGTCCTGGTCTCGATCTTACGCTCGTCTCAGCCTTGTCTCATAAGCGCAGCCACGAAAGGTGCAATGGGGCACAAGCTACCGATAGACATCGGAGTAGCGTGTCTTAGTTGCCAGTGTGCTCTTATTGCTCGGAAGACGCTCCGCCAATTAAGTCCTGTTTGTCACATTGCAGTGATGACGGAAGAAGGCGCAAGTCAACGTTAAGTTCTACTCAGATTTTCATGAACATTGTCTTGGTCACCCTTACTACTCGACATGAAAATGCCTAAGTTTACTTTCACACCTGTTGCAGCGGCATGCAAAAATTATAAAAAAAATTGATGCATTTCCCTCGCTCATCGTCTTAAGTCATCTCACGTGCACATCAAGCTAAAGAAATTGTGGAAGAAGTTTCGGATATATCGCCATAAATGCCTTTTTTAAAAAAGTAAAAATGTATACTTGAACGGGAACATTATGATATTAATCAGTATAATATTTCCATCTTAGTTCTGCGCTGGCCTAGTTTCTAAAAACTTGCTTCATTATTTTGAAGTGGTCGGAGAACCAGAGAGGGATATATCAGGGCGAAGTTTACTCGTGTGTCACTCCTTAATCCTAGAACACTAAGGGGCGGAAAATGTTGAATTGTTACTAAACCATCGAAATTTTGCTTCTCCTTTGTCGCATAAAAAATAAGTACAAAATGTCGGGTTTTACGCTCAATACCAATCAAGCAGGAGTAATTACCCCCGAAGGGGTAAAATGAAATTTCCTGAGGGATAAAATCCAAGCGATTAGATTCTGTTTGTCACGAAAATAAATTATTTTCAAAATATCTTTTCTACTAGAACAATTTTGGAGACTAATACTGACTACATATGTTATCAATAATTATTTTCTGAATTATTAGCATTAATGCGGTAGAGATTACAGGTTTCTCACATAGTTCACCCACTACACATGTTGTACCTCGACCGGTACATTGCTAATAATAAAAGTTAGACGCATACATAACAACAGGTAAATATCTCAAGAAAATACATCCTCCAAGTTGCAGACAGTAACTGCAGTATTCCAGAAATTGCTGCATTACCGCTTCGCGTTATTATTATTAGAGTGGTTAGACACAAAACATTAATTGTTTGAAGTTTCCCAATTTCTGCCAGTTCATAAGGAGTGCAGCAATGAAGTGCGTTACGGGCAGTAAATATAGTGCACACATCTGAACCTTTTTTGACTTTAAATAGGGTTGCGGGTTGTAGGTCGAGCAATTGCCGCACTGGAGAGGGGTATTGCTGGGAAGTATGTTTTGTAACAAGTACGTAAGTTCGCTATGGATAGTTAGCTTTCTTATCTGGGAAGGAGTTGTGGGTGTGGGTTGTACTTGAGATGCACCACGAATTTCTCTCTCTCTCTCTCTCTCTCTCTCTCTCTCTCTCTCTCTCTCTCTCTCTCTCTCTCTCTCACACACACACACACACACACGTCTTTCATCATTTTAAAAATGTCTACCAAAAAAAGTATTTCATTCTACAGGCTAGTTAGGTGCTGAAGTTGGTTATAATGTGGGTATGGGAGGGGGGGTGGGGGCGGGGTATTAGCTAATGTTTGACTGTTCTCAGGGGCAATGGTTTAAGAGAGGTTGGGAACCACTGCTCTATACTGACATCAGATTGGCGGAAACCGCGAATTACTAAAGTATGGTTCTAGCAGATAAAACTTTACTTTTAAGCATGTGTTCTACGAAAACTGCGGATACTTTTCTGATACTAGTATGTTTGCAAACCAAAGAGGAGAAGAAAATAGAAAAATCGAAATATTATGTTGATAAAATAATGCATTCACTTTATGCGTACTTAATCATGAATGCAGTTTTTATAGCATGTCATTACCATTTTTATCACACTATGCAAGTGGTCGTCAAACTTTTTTGCTCATGAGCCAATACGGACATCTCGAGCCACATATGTACTGGTCTTATTACTAGCTCATAACCTACGTAAATTTGCACGTTATGAGACCCCCAATAGACTAACTATAGCAAGGGCGCAATAAGTTGACCTCCCCCCCCCCCCCCCCCCCACCAGTCGGAACTCCTCGTGCCGACTGTTCTGTGTTTGCTGCCATCCTCAACACCTCCAAAGTTGTGACTCTGTAACTGCGTGACGAAGTGTTGTTTTTCTGTCTGTGTGAGCAGCTGAATGAACAATAAAGTAATTGCACTTACATTTTAATGCATTACAGTCAATCTGGGTAACTTTGTACAACTTTCTTCCAATTCTTGAAAATACTGGACACGAAGTACGAATTACACAGCACAACAGACATTGGAACATTTTACGTCTGCCGTTATTGAGTGCTAGGAAAAGTGAAAATGTACACAATTATGTCTATTAGTTACAATTTCGTTCAGGTTAACTTTCGACAAGTTTTAAAAATACAGTATTTTTTTATATCTAATGCTCCGAGCAACTTCAGACATGTCAGAAGGAAATAGTTCTAATAAGAAGCAAAAACAGAATGTTGGTTCTGTATTTTAGGTTTACTTTTAAATAAAAGGATATTGGTATCGACCAGGCAATGTTAAATTTCAGTTGCTATCGTCAGAAACTCTCTTTACAGCCAATGCAATTAAAGAATAATCACAAGCCTAAGACTTGTAAAATGTTGAAAAGACAATTAAAATATGAAGTAGAAAACAGAGGTAATAAAACAGTTACTTTTAGTACAAAATAATGCAAGCAGTTGGAATAGCAGCCATGAAAAAGGAGTAAGCGGTGCAAAGATACCCTGACTGGCAAAAAAAGCTACCCTCATTGAATGCCACACGATCAAATATGATTACTAAATATTTTAAATGTAATTTTTCTTTTGCTCACTGCATTGTATTGCAACAGCCATAATTCATTCAATGTTTCTTGCTAAAATAAGTACTGCATCGGAAGGTGATAATTTCTATGATGCGTATCACGAAACCATGTTACTTCCGTGTCAAAATTTAGACCAGAGCAGCTGACCGGCACGAGTCGTACACACCCGTGATCTGGCAGTATCGGAAGACAAACAATGAAAGATTACCTTTCTTAAATCCTCTAACCCTGCAATGGCCTTGTTGCTTAGCGCTCTATCCCTGGGGTAAGCGGCTCATGGTTGAATTCATCATCGTCAGTGAAAATTAACATAATATTATAATATTACTCTTTCTGTTAGTATTTTTGTTTGTTACTGAGCAGGAAGACTGCAGTCTTTAAGAAGCTCTTAGCGTTAGTTGACATTTTTTGGGTTCGGCTGTTGCTAGACTCATATCATCATAAAAAACGACTGAGAACCGCGGGCCGCTCGAAAACGTGATTCGAGCCGCAGTTTGAAGGCCAGTACACTACGCCTATTTCGTTTGCGCTACAAGTATGCTCCAGATGCCTCACTTATGACCCCCTTGTATTAATGGTTCAAATGGCTCTGAGCACTATGGGACTTAACTTCTAAGGTCATCAGTCCCCTAGAACTTAGAACTATTTAAACCTAACTAACCTAAGGACATCACACACATCCATGCCCGAGGCAGGATTCGAACCTGCGACCGTAGCGGTCGCACGGTTCCAGACTGTAGCGCCTAGAACCGCTCGGCCACACAGGCCGGCCCCTTGTATTAGAACCATGAGTTTTTCGCTGCCCCACTCTCAGGGTCACGAGTATCAAGTGACTGAATAGCTTTAGTAGCAATGTTTCTAGTCCTGTTGGCGTTAATAGATCCTGTTATTACAGTGTGCTGGCGAATGGAAATATAAGGAAATATGAAATAATAGCATTAAATAAGTTGTTGATCGGCATAGCCCAGTTGACATAGGTTTCATTGGCAGAATTGGGCAGAAAAAAACTGCACAGGCGAAAGAACCTTCTCTTCACTATCAAGAGACCGCAGAATGAATATGTGAAGTACTAGGAATGTTATGGCGGTATTTTTTTTTATTATTTTAAAATGCTATAAAGATTTAAAATCGTAGATTGAAGACAAATTCGGGATACTTCACATTTTGACGAGCTTCCATCTAGTCAAGGCCCCAAGAGATAATTAGTGGATCTACACCTGTTTTTTTGCAAATAAATGTGATGTGCATCGCCGAAGGGAACTTTTTGCTGTAGCAGACATGAAGCATTCTTCCAATTCCATTCACGGGTGGAGTGTGTAGAGAACAACTAATAACCTGATTCTATCCACATTGTCTTAATGAGAATGCTGTGTGAAAAGCTGAAGAATATCCCAGATATTTCCCTGAAACAGCTGGCTTTATTAAAAAGATTTCTGCGAAATATTAGCTCTCTCTCTCTCTCTCTCTCTCTCTCTCTCTCTCTCTCTGCCGCCTCCCCCCCCCCCTCCTTTTTCCCAAAACATATTACAGTTTAGAGTCACCTACACCTACTGTTTTGTCATGTGTTAGTCCGACGTGATGTGAGCCCACACACACAAGCAGTACGCCAATATAGGTAGGTACAAGCATTTTATAACAAAATATAGAGGAGAATCGGATATTACGGAATAGTCACGCAATATGATATACTCCTGCCTCGTGGGAAATGCGTACACTACTACTTAGGGGTCCCATGAAGCTCTACATTGTGTGTGAACCACTTTCCAGCATCCAAAATACAAGAGGTAGACAAAAATACGGGAACATTGGAAGAAAGGTTTGCTTGACCATAAACGCAAATGCCAGCCAAGCCTGCTGGTTGTTTGACGACGAATGGTACCTGTGCAATGCCATCAGTTCGTTGCAAGCGTCAGTCGTCGTCAGAAAAGTATTCTGTGTGGTAGTTGTGAGTAAATTATCTCGGAGCTGACTTCGAACGTGGGCAAATTGTTGGTGCTCGTTTGGACGGCACTAATGTAACCAAGGGACCCGAAGTGTTAGGTATTTTAAAAGATGCTGTATCCCAGATTAATACCTTTAAATGACAAATGGTCATTGAATAGAATCGTGACGTAAAATTGAAGACGACATCGGCAAAAAATCACTGCACAACTGAATCTTGCATTCGCGAACCCTGTTAGCATCAAGACAACGCAGAGGAAACCCCATGAACAGGAAACTGCAGGGCGAGTGGAATTCCAAAACCACTCATCAGTGATGCAAATGCCCGTAACAGGAAAACGTGGTGATGAAGCCATAAAACGTGGACTGTAAAGCAGTGAAAGGAAGTTATTTGGTCGGATGAGCCATGTTTGACACTGTTTTCGACTTGTGGCCAAATTTACGACCTAAGCGTGAAACATAGCGGGGGTTCGGTCGTGATTTAGGCTATCATATCTGGGTTTTCCATGGACACCATGGATACTCTGCAACTTCGCCAAGGATTATATGACCATATTGGCTGATCAGATCCGTCCCATGGTACATTGTTCCAAATGGTGATTCTGTGTTCCAAGACGAAAAGGATCCCTGTTGACTCTGTTCGCGTCACTCAGAATTGTTGTGAGCATGATGATGAATTAACGCATCTTCCTGGGCCACCACAGTCAAAGTATCTCAGTATTATTAAACCAATGTGGTCTAGTTTGGAGAGAAGCCTGGGTGATTGCTATCCACTTTCGTCATATTTACCTGAACTTGACACTATTTTGCGGCAATAATGGTTTGAATTCCCTTGAAAACCATACAGGACGTGCATTTATCCATTCCGAAATGATTTGAAGCTGTTTTGAACACCAACAGGTGTCCTACACCGTATTAGGCATGGTAATGTAATGTGGTGTGGTGTATTTTTGGTGTTTTCATATTTTAGCTCACTCCCTGTGCATCGCTCGGGGGGACCACCAGCCCTCTCTACGGCTCACAGCAGGAACTCTGAGAGCTTTCAAGCATTCGGTCACGTAATCTTGATACAGCCGCCTCGCGGCAACTTGCCATCTAAATGTTCACGTAAACCGTGTCCTTCGATTAATTTGTACATAAGACGAAAGCTGCCCAACGTAATTTAATTTTACTCAATTGGAACAATTTCAAACCCCATTTCATTCTATGTATAAGACGCCAGTGCTTTGAAAGGCAAATTAGTTTTTTGCCAAAAATACCGTCTAATGTTTGTAATTCGTCCCTAATCGTTGGAAGTTCGTACGAAAGTATATTATTCGTTATACGTGTATGGAAAATGTACAGGGTGGGCGAGAAATAACTCCCCATTGAAAGTTATTTAACTTTTTAATACTTACCTAGTTTTCATGAAACAACATTTTCTTCCTTACAATGGTAGAATTGTCATGCATTGCTAAAATTCAGCATAAGCAGCATTATCTACCAGTTGCCGTAAACGGATGAGGTTGTTTAAGACAGACTTATACAGATAATCCAGCGATGTATTTCCGAGAATCGGATCCTCTGTTGCCCATTAGTGTCAATTGTGCCGGTTAACAAACCCCTCCAACATGAAACACGGCTTCATCCAACCAGAGGATATTACCGAAAACATCGGACGAGGCTTCATGCCAAGCAAGCAAGCACTACCTCCCCACATTCCAACCGATAATTCTTGGCAGTAATGTAGTTTCCATGAACTACAGTTCAACTCTTTCTTCAGAATAGTTTGGATTGTGTGTCGACTTAAACCACCTCAGTGAATGGCTATCTTCGTGATTTCTGAGGTCTTCGACAGAACATTTCCTGAACCATTTGCATATTCCTTCGCCCTGGACATTGAGAGTCGACCGCGTCTCCTAACATCTGATTGATAGCCCGTGTCCATTAGCGTCTAGCGGCAGTTCGTTATGCTCTTTGCGTTTACAGAAGCACGAGGTCCGTTTACACTTCGCCACCATTTCTGTACTTCTATCACGGATCGCCGTATTGCGTACCGTGGTGCCAGCTGAGCCCGCTCACGCAAGCTTAGACGTTGCGCAATGGTCCACCACTGATATCTCCAATGATATAAATAACAAATTCAACCATTGTAAGGAACAAAATGTTTTTCGTTTCATCAAAATTAGTTAAGTATTAAAGTGATAAACAACTTTCAATGGGGAGCTAATCCTCGCCCACCCTGTACCCTATATATTTCGACACACTGATGACACGCTCGACTTACCAATGTCAGTCCGAGCGAATACAGAGATCAGTTGGCGCGACGCAGAAATGTCGAAGAAATCTTTAGTATTCCAGCTTTCCTTTAATTACAAGATTTATAAAATTCATGCTCCTCTAACACAAACTGTCTCAGACAAACGTTAGTAAAGTCTGGATGACTGATTTGCAGAATGAAATTAACTTGAATGTAATTGCAGTTTCGAAGAAGATCTCCAGACTGAAACTTCTTGGCAGATTAGAACTGCGCACCGGATCAAAACTCGAACCTGTGGCTTTTGCCTTTTGTGGGCAAGTGCTCTACCAACTGAGGTACACAAACACGACTCATGACTGTCCTCACAACTTTACTTCCGCCAGTACCTCACTTCCTTGCTTTAAAACTTAACGGAAGTTGTTCTGCGTAAGTTGCTGGACTAACACTGCTAGAAGAAAGGATACTACAGAGACATGGCTTAGCCACAACCTGGGGGATGGTTTCAATAATGAATTTTAACTCCGCACCGGACTGTGCGCTGATCAGAAGTTTGCTAGGTAAGATATAAGGTATTGGCAGGAGTAACACTGAACACGGGGCAAGAGCTGGTCAGGCACACATACTATGCACCTGAAAATAGGTGCAGTCGATTTCACGCCCTCAATTGGATGCGACGGATTGGTAGAGCTCACACGATATTTGTTGATGGCTTACCTTCTAGCTTGTATCGTTCCTTCGTGTTCTTACTGCATTTTACCGTCGTTTTTTAAGATTTTGCTGACTGGGCACGTGAACATTTCATGATGTTCTCAAGGGGCCTCATATCAAACTGATACTAAGCAACAGCATCGTCTCATTATTAAAGAAACTATCCGGCGATAATAGCGGGGGTGTAACTAGGCTGGGACGCCCGGGGCGATGCCTTCGAAGGTAAGATGCCTCTGGTATTTAAAAATTATAGGAAAAAAAGAGCAAAATTAATCTGAGGTGAAGTGGAAAATTTTGTGAAATTAACGAGTCAAGAGAAGTCCATTACTTTAACAATAGCAATGTTTCGGAGATCATTCTTCCGTAAATATGTGGGAATCATTGACATACTTTATCCAGATCAAGGTTAGTCGGTATTAGGATACAACCATCGATTTACTGAATATGTAGAACAAAAGCGCAAAAACGAATCAAGTCAAAATTTTATTTTAGTTCTTACTGGCGCTGTATAAGCTAAGGGGCTAGCCAAGAAACAGCTCTGTATTTCGAAACAGTTGAGAATGTCTGCAAATTGTTTCGTCACAGCATGCCGCTAAGTCGGAACGCGGACGGAAGTGTTTTTTGAGTTATCGTGGCAGATGGCGATTGAAGAGGGTTGTGACGAAAAATAAGAGAACGACAGCTAGCTGCAAAAGTCACTGCAGAACTAAATGTCGCACACGCGAACCCTGTCAGCTGCAAAACAACACAAAGGGAGCTCCATAGGCAGGGAACTGGAGGGCGAGCTGAAATTCCAAAACCACTCGTCACTGATGCAAAAGCCCGTAACAGTAATACTTGGTGCCGAAGCCATAATAACTGGACACTGAAGCAATGGAAGAATGTCATTTGGTCGAATGAGTCGTGTTTCACACCGTTTTCAACCTCTGACCTAGTTTACGTCCCTGAAGTGAAACATGGCGGAAGTTTGGGGGTGATTTGGGCAGCCGTATCATGATATTGAGTGGGCCTCATCGTTTCTCTGCAAGGGCGCATTACTGGCAAGGATTATGTGGTCATTTTGACTGACGAGATTCATCCCATGTTATCGTGTTTGGTTCTCAATGGTGATACTGTGTTCCAAGACGACAGGACCCCTGTAAACACAGCTCGCATCGCCGGGGGTACGTATTGTGAGCACAAGGATCAACTGACGCATCTCTCCTGGCCACAACAGTCACTAGATCTCAATGTTATTGAGCCTTTATGATCTACTTTAGAGACAGCGGGCGACCGCTTATCCACTCCAGACATCGTTACTTTTATTTAAAGCTGTTCTGATGTATTTCTAGCATTATGCTTCGGCTGTCGCAATGGATGAGCGTTCTTTTAACAAGTCAAAAAACTAAAGTTTTGCAGCCTTTCTTATTGCCTATTATCTGGGTACTATATGTTTGTTACTAGTGTGTACCTACAACCATGTAATTTTACTCTTAACGCAGATGTTTTAAGTTCGCCGTTTAGTTACCACGGATTTATCATTCTGTGATAACTGTCTTTTTTATTTTGATTTTTATTCTTGACTCATGGAACACAAACATTTCATTTGACCCGAGTACTGTTGCTGAAATTTTTAAGTTGGTAGGCCTACGTGATCTCATGTAAGTATAGTTTGTGGTTTTGGTTCAGAATTTTCAGATGCGTCTATTTTATGTATATTATTTATATCATATATTTTTTTAGGAAACATTTACCATGAAGATAGTCTTAGAACTATGGAAACCTAATTAATGTTTTTTAAAAAATTGTGTGCAACTGGTTGGCTGATTATTACATTTTATATAAAATTACCAACGTTCTATGGTGAATTAGGAAAGGTTGTCCGGTTTGTAAATTTCATCAGTAGGAGAATATTGGCGCGTGTATTCACGGGCTACTATGAGTCGTGCGAGAGAGTGACAGAAATGATGAAATATCGTGATAGAACTCAAAGAAATCCGCCTTACGTTTTTCAAGAACGTGATCGGAAAACCCACTCATCTTCTAGTTAAGGAACCTCGAATGCTTCAGCCCCTTATATGTCCTTCAGAACAGAGATCATGCAAATAAAATAACTGAAATAAGTGCTCGCACATAGGTGCATAAGCATCCATTCTTCATTTACTACAGCCGGCCGGAGTGGCCGTGCGGTTCTAGGCGCTTCAGTTTGGAACCGCATGACCGCTACGGTCGCAGGTTCAAATCCTGCCTCGGGACTGATGACCTCCCATAGTGCTCAGAGTCATTTGAAACTTTTTTTTTCTTCTTTTTCATTTAACATCCGCGAATGTTACAGTAAGAAGTGCCCCTCCCATGCAATTTAAGGGACTCGCAGATGTGTAAGTTATGCAGTAAACGAAAGAACACGAACTGTTGCTTTCTCTAAAATAATGGATTATTTTGCACATGGAACGAGAAAAACTCATTTCAGTAAGACAGGAATTCAGGTCACTAAACTTACCGTTTACTTTTTTCCATGATATTCACTGAAATTATCTATGCAATGTTGTTTTGTCTTGCCGTACAGTATTAGATGTTAACATTAACCTCCCGTTCCCCGATTCTTTCACGAATCGAATGCTCATATGTCAAACTGCTTGAAACATCTGATTACAAATTAGCTAATGTGTTAAATATTTTACGCTAAGCATGTAAAACATTAACGATTGAAGGCACACTCCTCCAGTTTTTATTCAGCTAGTTTAGGATTTGACTTTTTCATTTGTCAAATGGTACCCTTGGAAACCATTAAAGGCAGTCAGCAACTGGGATTTGGCAGACCGTTTTTGGCCGCTTAGTAATACAGATTTCAATTTTTGTGACATTCAGTTTTTAATTAATTAGTTTTTGTTTTTTGTGTTGTGCTGTGTGAAATGATGCAGAAACGGATAGCTCCTTCACGTATGAGTAAAGGGGGGAAAATCGTTGAGATTATATGTCTCCCCACCAAACTATTTAAAAGCGTGTGTGCACGCTCTTGTGATGGGAGGGGGTCGTGGGCTGGTTGCGAAGACGATGTATGGGCGTCGTTTTATTTAGGTGAGAATGACGGGATAGAGTGGGGGTAGGTATGTAGGAGGGGAGGGGCCCCAAATTATGAACTTGCCCTGGGGCATCCGTACTGTATACTTCCATGAAGAATAGGAGTTAGTGTCGACATGATAGGTTTTCTCGAATACGTGCTGGTTGTAGTAGAGGATTTTATATCAAAGAAATTAAATGTAATATGAGAGGAGAAAGAAAATCAGTCCAAACGGAATTACGATGACAGCACCACTTTTAACAACAGAAAATGACAACGGGGAGAACCATCACTATAACGTCCAGAGAGAACGGCAGTGGACAGCAGTATACACACCAAGAAGTGAAACGAATACCAATCAAGTAAAATCCATAATTGGGACAGGAGCAGACGA
Source organism: Schistocerca piceifrons (assembly GCF_021461385.2). Taxonomy (NCBI): domain Eukaryota; kingdom Metazoa; phylum Arthropoda; class Insecta; order Orthoptera; family Acrididae; genus Schistocerca; species Schistocerca piceifrons. The sequence goes on from NC_060145.1 coordinate 387,788,844, forward strand.
AAATCTGCGGAAAAAACGCCCTTGCTGTGTTTAGGAACATAAAGAAAAACGTCACATCAGAAAACGTTAACCGTTACCTGGAGAGAAAAGGAATCGAAGACATAGAATGCGAAGAACTGCGCACACAAGGCGCCAAACGGCCTTAAAAATAGGGTTTCCATTCAGATTTCTCGAAGATACAGAACGATCCGAATTTTGGCCACAAGGAGTAAGAGATTTGGTTTTCTACAACGCACTACAGCGAAGGAGCAGAACTGCAATAAACGCACAAACGTCCTCTTATGGAATATCGATGGTTTAAAGAAATGTGACACCATGCATACCAATACAGACGCTAGCAAGGTTCGCCACCGTCATCCTCGCAGAACCCTTTTTAACAGGGTAATACAGATTTCACTCTTTCGCGCGCAAAACTACAGGCAGATCCACAGTAGTAGTAACCATCTTCGCCAGACAATGCCTATGGTTCATAAAGGAAACAATAAGAGATGGAAACAGTTACTGTGAAAACAAATCACGTCACAGTAGTAGGGAAATATGCTCAACCACAGATGACGGTAAAAGATGAAATCGGATGAATAAGACATACCAAAACAAACGATGGCCAACATAAGGATAATCCTTGCTGACGATCTCAACGCAAGGATAGACATACCAAACATTAAAATAGAACTGATCCTAGAAACTCGAGGAAGAGGATATAGCCTCACCAGCAAACCCGACCTGAAATCTACATAGCGCCCAATGGAACCAGCACAAAAGATCCCTTATTATTCAGAGGCGAAGGGAAAAAGGCAATTAACCAGAAAGCATTCTTGACATGAACGGTAGCACCGATAAGTAAACCTACACCAGTCACAACTGCTTTTGAATTTAATCAGCTATTATCAACGACCAAGCCCAAGTGTGTAAGGGTCATCCAGGAAATTAGGCATGGAGAAATTAAGAGAAAGTCAAGGAAGAATAGAAAAAGGAAGACGTCAAATACAGCTACACCAGGCAATGGAAGCAGTGGAAATAAGCACAATGACTCTGCAATATTGTCAAACAAAAATAGGAGATAGGAAATCGCAATCTTAGTTCGACAAAGTGTGTTAAGATGAACGGTAGGAGACGCCGTGTGCACTACACAGGACCAAAACCACGCCACAGTATGACGTGTCACTATATGCCTGGCACAGAAAGAACACTAAAAGAGAATGCGGACCACCGAGAAGAATAAGCTAGACTATGAGCAGAACGCGCTCAGAGACCTATACGTAGCGCTCGGAAAACCGAAAGGAGTCTCATGGACACAGGTGAAAACCATTTGAAGCCATCCTAAACCTGCAATACAAGGAAACAGCCTACGGATACAGTTCAATGGAAGCAATAGAAAGCTGCATCCCTACAACAAGATTAGAAATATGCCAAGCCATAACAAAGTTAGAAACCACAGCAACTGCAAGAGCACGGGAAAAATACCAGAACAATGGAGAATATCAGCGATGAAAAGCCTTCTCGAAGCGAAAGGAGACAGCGGCAAACTGGACTCATACAAAGGCATAGCCCTCCAGAACACAGATTTCAAATTTTTCATGGAAGTATTAAGCAGCAGGCTTACCGCTGAAGCAGATGTCCAAATACCAGAAAAATAATTTGATTTCAGAAAGGGAAACAGCACCATACATACAGAGAACTTTTTAATAGAGCAAGATCCACTAAGACGTCAAAGGAAAAAATACTTTGTAGTCTATAAAGACTATAGGAAAGATTTCGACTCTATTAACAGAAAAACACTCATCCAAAAACTCAGCCTGTTGATTAGAGACATCACCAAACAACGAAAGTATTTCCAGACATCCTAAGATACAACCACATCCAAATATCTGACTGTATCCAAGAATTTAACACAGACCAATCGTGTACTAAGAGACGCGACCAGTCTGACACTGCTAGCAGACATACCGATCATCATGGACAGGTCTGGAGTACACATACTTTGTTGGATGATACGGTAATACATGACATGACTCAACACGTTCGTAAAAGAAAGAGCAACAGCACTTTGCGGCATGCAACGGCCTCGAGAACTCTCAATAAAAATGACAGTGGCACTATTCAAAACGACCATAGCACCAGTAGCAATTTACAGGATCCACATAAACTGGGACAAAATAAAAGTCTAAGACCTTGTGGCATTAGATAGTCAAATTAAGCTGTGGGAAACGAGTCCCGGGCGTCGGGAAGGCAGCGCCTTCAAGAGTGGCATACGTCTTGGTGCAAGTAACTTTCTTTATAGAAGACGTAAGAATTCTGATGCTCCTGCCCAAAATGAAGACCTACGAAAGTACGCGCCAAATACTCATAGAGAATACAACTGTATCTGGAACGACTTCTGCTCAACCAACGCCATAATGAGAGAATAGAAATGGGCAAACTGCGAACTCCGACAGTTGATAATCCAATGTGCAGATTTTGCAAAAACAGGAGTTTCCACAAGCCAAGGACTGCGTGTGTGCACTATGCAATGATCATCATGATCTATATCATAGAAAAATATTCAGAAAGAAAACAGTGCCAATAATGTAACTAGAAGCAGAGTAATGAAACTCAGCTTTGTGTTTGCACATTGTGCAAATATATTTTCATTAATAATAATAATAAAGGCTGTTAGTTTGCAGTTACTTGATTTCGTTTGATTTGTGAATATTTTCTAGATTGCTACTGTATATAGATATAATTCGTTAGCCATATGGATCAGTCATACTACACTATCCTTGAGAGTGAGATATCTGCTTCCTTACTGAGAACGATGTACTGCTCAAAGGATTAGTGTGGTTACGATGGAGCTAGTTTATTTCCTTTGTTTGGTTTAGGCAATTTCAGCAGTTCTTTACACCACTTGTAATGTTATTCACATTGCTAATTTTCTGACTGCGACAGTAAACGTTTAATTCTCAATTAATCATCTATTCTGGAGTAGCACTAAAAAACACCGAACATGTATTTTCCTTCCAAAGTCAGCCTTACATGATCTTATTTTCTAAAGGTGTCGAAAGTTTTTAAAAGACGATCTTACTAAAAAATCAAGATTCTGCGTTTTACCCTTTCGCTGTGTAAGTGTGCTGAGATTGTCTGCTGTTAGGTTTTTTCTTGGTATTAATTAATGCCTGTTTTGCAGCAGGCGCTGTTAGTTTAGTAGCAGATGCTTCCTGATACTGTTTATATACCATATATGCCTTTTTAGCAGCTGGTCTGTTAGCATATTTTTGTAGAACTTGATCAAATAGTCAAACTTCTTATAATCTCTCCTTATCCGCAGTGAATTATTGTAGCTCTTATCTAGTTTACTGAACACACATACACACACTTCACTTGTTTCCTATGTACTTGCACTTTGACGCTTATAAATTTGAGTCGTTGTTGGGTTACTGGAGTAATTATTTCTGTTACTTAGATTCCGAGAAATATATTAAAAACGTTTCTCTGGATGTTCTGTGAATGTGATTTTTATTGGTCCTACAAACTTCCTTTTGTCCAGCTAAATACCTGCAATATAGGACACTGCATTCCGCCTACAATGTAAACTATTAATAGGTTATGCAATAAACACACATAATAGCTGGCATAGTATATACATAATGTTACATAAACCACAATCAATTAAAATACATACACCAGAGTTAAAAAATACAGTTTTGTGGCATAAATATCGTACATGAGCAGTTTTCAGTTCTAATTTGCTTTCAAACGCTAATTTCTAATTCTAGTTTATCTTAAAGTGATACATAAAATTTATCATTCACAGCATGAACTTTTGACAACTGCTCATAGACATACTCAGTCATACTATAAAATTATTCTTGTGTTAATAACTTTTTAGGGTTGCAGGGAATATCTTATTTTTTGAGGTTTTGTAAGTCTCTTGACAATGCTTGTTTTAACTTGGTAGCAGAGTAGAGCATCACCCCATTTTGTACATGCTCAATTTCTGGGACTACCGTTCCTGACGGAAGTTGGTCGTGCAGGGGGTGTAACTCAGAGGTAGAGTGTCTGCTTCGCATGCAGAAAGTCCTGGGTTCAAATCCCAGCTCCTCCAAAATTTTTGCTCATTTTATTTTGTCATTGATATTTGCCCCAAGTTGATATACTGATCAACATTTCACACTTGGAAATTGACGACGGCATCTTTTCCAATGTCATCGGCAAAAGCCACTAGCTTCCAGATTTTGCCGAGTGGCGTCGCCTCTATTCACTTTCGTTTAAAGCTCTGACCCTATACAGAGGATTACTTCCGTTTGTTCGTTTTTAAACACAGTTCAGAAGATTGTATTCAGTTTTGGCGTTAGCAAGAACGTAGTAACGTCGTTTTTTAATTATACTGGAATGGTAACATAAAGCAGGTACGAAAGTTCCTGAAAACATTTCCACACCAGTCAAAAGAATTTTACTTATCCCAGCTGTATAACTTGTATGGGAAAAACCGAAAGTGTTTAGCCCCGAAACATTTTGTTTTCGGTGGTGTGGAGAATGAAAACGATCAGTTATGGAATGGTAGCCAAAGCGCATGGATATGTCAACGCGAGCGGCGGAATGCCTTTGCTGCCGATCTATTAAACCCCTAAAGTTGGCACTCGGCGCCCTGGCCGATGGGAGCCGCTGTAAATGGGAAATGACTTTACAGTCATCAGCCACCGCGCCGAGTGCCAACTTTATTTGCGCGTAACACTATGTAAGACTTAAAATGAAAAGCGGAAAGTGATTGGTAAGGTATAAACCCAAACTAAGGAAAAACACGAAAGTTGTAATAACACTAACTTCTATTACTATTACTTTAAAAAGTTAGTTATTTGTGCAAATGAAACCTCTGACAATGCAAATGACTTTGCAACGCTATACGGATTTTGCGCTCTCCTTAAACATTAACACATTTTTTATGACGGAATTACGTAAAAAATGAATAGATATAATTATTAACTCGCTAAGAACTTTTGCTACCACGAAGCACACATCATTTCTAATAAGTAGTCTTGGAGAACCGCTAAATACCAAATCCACAAGTATTCCACTCGCCGGCATGAACAGCTGCAAATTCCATCGACAACAGTAGTGATTAACGGAGCAGACACACAGCAACGCTGAAAATAATAAGCAGCATAATGAGTGTATTCAATAACAATTAAATCTTACATAATGAAAGAAGCAACCACCGTACTACAAATTAAGCAACCACCGTACTACAATTTCTAAACTTAAGCTGTAGTTGCTGTGTGGCAGTCGTGGCCGAGTGGTTAAGGCGTCTGACTAGAAATCAGATTCCCTCTGGGAGCGTAGGTTCGAGTCCTACCGACTGCGAAAATTTTTGTCGCGTCATCATTTGGTATTATGGCTAAAAGCGACAATGATAAAGGAATCAACACAGTTAACCAAGTTTTAACAATCTGACAACAGCCGACGTTTGTAGCTACTTAAACTTGAACAAACTAAATCGCTCCTCATATTTTTATAATTTTACACTTTTTTGATTTGATAATAGTAAAGTGATATATAACTGTACTAAAGTGAATTAACAACAGTGATATTTTTCCATTATAGCTGCGAGTGAGCCACTGGGCGGAACGAACTAGAAGCGGCAGCGCCGTTGAAGGATTTTTTGGTTATCAACGTCAAGGACTTGCAGTTTTCGGATAGTTCTTGAAAATACTGAAAAGTATAGATCATTAAGCAACAGTTCAGTTCTAATGTATGTGTCTGTGTGATTTGGGCTCAAACACGTCCCTGCGAACCGCTCCGACCAGTGAGTGGGGCAGAGTTACCGGCGGAAGCGCAGATGCCCGCTGACTGCCTATCTTTGAAGAACTCGGATTTGTAGAATATGGTACATTATGTATTCAACTGGATTTCATTCTGTCATCGAGTTTAAAGGTGCTGAAAACTGCAACAAACTCGTGAAGGACGAACAAACGAAGGAGCAATCGCTATAACCGTGATCCCAGCAAAACGTGTGACGAGGAAATGTAAAAGTGACGAATTGGACCATAATATGGACTGGGCAAATGATATTGAAGGAGAGGATGTTATGATGCAGGCCACGGCGAGTACAACGGTGCAGGCAGGCATCGTAGGCGTAGAAGGCATTTCAGGAAAGAGTAGCCCTCTGCCTGACTGACTCAGTTGTGCGAATGTCAGTTCAGCGTTCTCCCTCACATGTCAACATGAAGTACCCGTTGTAATTTGAATCATGGAGATTTGCATTATTACTGAGAATTTATTCCCCTCATCCTCTAAAACCATGGATCAGATGTATAGTATAACAATCTTAAATATCAATAGAATACAATCTCTGGCGAAAGTTAGTGCTTTGAAGGAGTTCCTGTGTGAATCAGACACGGATGTGGCATTGTTACAAGAAGTAAATCTTACGGATCTTCGCATTCCAGGCTATCAAGAGATCTTAAATGTGGCGCCGAAAATTCATGTCCGACAGCTTTTTTAGTTACAGACGGCATACCTGTTGCAAATGTAAAATATTTAGAATCAAGCTGTCAGATTTTTGACATTTATTAATATTTATGCTCCAGCTGGTAGTAATTCCAAACAGGACTGGGCCAGATGATGCCGAATACGTAATAGGTGGAGATTGGAACTGTGTACTTCGTGACAAGGACCGGACACCAAATTTCAATTTTTCTTGTGTACACTCTGAAACGGATTGAAATGGAAACAGCTGGAAGCTCATCAATTAAGAGCAAGGAGAACAAACATACATATATCATGTGATCAATGTGAGGAAGGGGCAATTAGGAAAATAATAAGCGAACTAAGATATTCTGTCGACAGATTACTGACTCAGCATAGTGACATCAAGAATTAAATTCACAAATACTTCATAGTTATTAGGCAATACGACAACGGACATCCCGGTGGACAATGACTTCATGACGGAATTAACACGCAGGCTCAACCTGGTAGAAGCAAAAAACCTGTTAACTCAAATTACGGAAGAAGTTGCAGACGCTATAACACGAAGCCCGAAAAACAGTCTCCTGGACCTGACGGCATTCCGGCGGAGTTTTATCAAATGTTCAGAAGGCAGTTGATTCTCAAATTAACGTGTATCTATAACGAACTAAAGAATTCCGCAAATGGCGTCCCACACGACCTCCTAGAAGGAACCATGGTTTTGATCCCGAAACATCCTGCAGGAAACTCGGTAACACGTTTCAGGCCTATCACTCTCCTAAAATCTGACTATAAAATATTTACCCGCATCATAAATGAAAGATGAAAATCAGTACTGAACACAGTCACTGAATCATATCAATCGAGCGCAGGAAAAGACAGGTCCATCTACCACACACTGTGCGACTACAGAGATACCATTTCCATTGCTGCAGCCTGTAAAACAAAGTGCGCCATCGTATCATTGGACTTTGAGAAAGCGTTCGATAGAGTCGATTGTGCTTATCTTTTTCACACCATGTGTGCCATGAACTTTCTCAATATTTTATCGACATTATTACAAATCTTCTGCAGAAGTCAACACCGACAATTATGGTAAACGGTCAATATACTAGGCCCATTGCAATGAAAAGTTCGCTGCGACAAAGTTGCCCGATGTCTGCTACTCCTTGCAATAGCAATCGAGCCATTACTTTTTTGCCTGAGCCACAACCAAGGACTCGCTACACGCGGCCGTAGAATTGTCTGCAGGGCATATGCCGATGACGTTGCATTTATTGTCAAAGACAACGGCTAGATACAGAAAGCACTCGAAATAATAAACAAATATGAACTAGTATCTGGTGCGAATCTGAATAGAAATAAGTTTGGCTTAATGAATATTCGAAGTGGGTTAGGAGTTCCCATTCATGGACCAATAAAGGAAACTGTCACCATGACCTGTCTTAGGGTGGAATATACAAGGAATATCCGGCAGACCATCGCAGTTAATTACGAAAGAATCCTCACCACCATCCGTGCATGTGTACGTCAGCACAATCTTCGTACTCTTGATGAGCAAAGAGTAGCTCTCGTGAACATCTAATTATCCTCTAAAATAAATTACGTGGCGCAAGCCCTGCCAATGCTGAGGGAAGTGGCAAACAGGATTTGGCTGCTTTTGGCCACTTCGTCAGCTGTGGCCACATCTTCAGAGTCAAATACCAAACGTTGACTCTACCGACTGACAACGGTGGATTGAATCTTACTGACGTGTACAGTAAAGCACAAGCACTGTACGTCTGTAAAACATATAAACTGTGGAAGCGGTCAGTCAGTAGTGTTGCCCATATTTCTCTTAAAAGAAATAGCGCCGGCCAGCCAGGACGCCCCAATTGACGTTCACCACATCCCAAATGAACTTGACCACCTAGAATATTTATTCGTAGAATATAGCTACATTAAACTGAGAACACCCGAGAAAGATGTCATCAAAGTCAAGAAAATCTACCAAAACTTAATGAACTTTCAGACCAAGAACATTATAGAACAAAAATACGTCAGTCACTCTTGGCATATCATCTGGAGGAACACACACCAGCCGTATTTACCAACAAAAGTGTGATCATTGTGGTATTATTTTATGAATAGGAAATTTCCAATGAACTCTTGACCACATTCCATTCATCTGGCGGATCCCCCTTTGTGTACCACTTGTGACCTGATGGGCACAGATGAACATCAATTTGTCTGTGGAACTGCAAATAACATATGATTGTCAATCAGAAAAAAATCTACGGAAAACATACGATCAAACGACGAACATCACTTTCAAGAAATGTTTTGTTTTCGCAAAGGCTTCCAGTAATGTAGATTCTTTTGGCCTATGTCACTGTAATAAGCAATCTCATAATGTTGTTGTAACTATTTCTGAATTGAAAACAAAAAGTGGTTAAGGTGTCTGACTAGGAATCAGATTCCCTCTGGTAGCGCGGGTACGAGCCCTACCGATTGCGAAAATTTTTATTGCGTCATCATCTGGTATTACAGCTAGAAGTGACAATGATGAAGGAATGAAGATAATCATGTAAACTTAACCGCAAGTGTATCATATCATGGACTGGACAAATGATACCGAAGAAGAGGATGTTCCGATGCAGGCCATGACGAGTATAACGGTGCCGTCAGATGTCGTAGGCGTAGAAGGTGCAGCATCTGAAGTTCCTTCAGGAAAGAATCGCCCTCTGTCTGACTCAGTTGTGCGAATGTCAGTTCAGCGATCTCTCTCCTATGTCACCATGAAGCAAATTTTAAGGATCTTCGCATTCCATGCTATCAAGAGACCTTAAATGTGGCAACCGAGAATTCATGAGAGACAGATTTTTTAGTTAGGGAAGGCATACTTGTTACAAATGTAAAATATTTCGAATCAGGAAGAGGATTAGTTGTCAGATTTTTTATTTGAAATTTATTAATATTTATGCTCCATCTGATAATAATCCAAACAGGAACGGGCCGAATGATGGTGAATACATAATAGGTGGAGATTGGAACTGTGTACTTAGTGACAAGGACCGGACACCAAATTTGAATTTTTCTTGTGACCACTGATTTCAAGTCTCCAAATGAAGGATGTTTGGGAACTCGTTATCTACTGTCAAGTTTACACTTCTCACCAACGTGTTGGTAGCAAGCCGTCTGGACAGAATATATGTAACATAATCTAGAACGAAATGTTTCTTCTGCTGATGTAATTCCAGCTAGTTTTACAGATAACTGTGCGGTGAAATGTTGTACTAAACTGAGCAAACAGAAAACATACTTGGGGGTGTAGTCATTGGAAGCTGAATGCGAGTATACTCGACGACAAGTTAGAAGAATGCATAAGAATCAGTAGGGGTGCACGTCTCTGAGTTCGTCCTAGACACAACACTAATATTGCCTCGTAGACATCATGCGCAAAGAAGTAGTTAATATCTGCAGTGATTAAGTATGGTAGTTATGGGCTCAGTTAAGAAACATGATAGAATTTCACTATGTGTGTCTCGGGGAGCTCTACAATAAGCCTTAGGATTCCACTGCACACTACATGGAAATTATAAAGATCAAAGCGAAACTGATACCTTCAAAACGAAAACAGCTCGAAGATCCAACAAAATTGAGTCTAAGCCCAGAACGACCCTTCAAGAAGAGAGGGCCTCGTTATACTACCTGTTGAGGCTCCCGCGGAGCAAGCGGAAGTCTTTCATCGACAAAATGATCTTTGTAGACAATGTGTTGTTGGAAGAGCAAAATGACATAATCAGTGGGATACCCCTTTTCTTCTCCGAACTATACAGTGAAACAGCTTACAAGGAGCACTCTGTAGACGAGCTGCTTGAAGGGATCAGTGAGTGTCTCTCGCCAGAAGAAAACCGGATGTTGTGACATGCTTTGCAAGTGAAGATCTATTTGACATAGTAATTGCTACAGCTTCGAAGAAAACATCTAGTCCAGACGGTTTGCCTGTTGAATTTTATAGAAAATTCTGGCACATTATCGGTGGAAAATTTACAGATATTGTAAATGAAATATTAAATGGAGAGCCAATCCCAGAGATTTTAAAGAAAGTCTTACAATCCTTATTCATAAATGGAAGGGTACCAAAGATAACAGTAAAACATGCCCAATATGCCTGCTGAACGTCGACTATAAGCGGACAGCCCGTGGCATCAAATCACGTGTCACGAACGTTCTGAAGCATACATAACTAGAGACCAAATCTGCCTACCAGGTTGCAGTATCATTGCAACTGTAAGCGAGTATAGAGAGATTATCGCCATTTTATCTACGATAAACTTGAAAGGAGCCCTTAGTATTTAACGATTTCGCAAAGGCGTTTGACCGTGTGAGTCATAAATACTTCAAGACATTGTTTAAAATGGGTTTTTCAAAGAGATTCCTGCACATAATGGGAAATACGAGTATGATGAGAGATTTCGACGAAAATATTTATTAATGGCCGGTACACAAAACAAACCGACATTCAAAGAGGCGTTTCACAATGATTGTTGACCTTTGTGATAGCGTTAGCCCCATTGTTAAGGAAGTTACACAGTGACTTGGAAGGCATCACTGTTATCGGCACTAAAAAGTTACAAATGCCTATGCTGACCGACTTTCGTGTGTTAATCAGGAGAAAAGATCTGAGTGTTTCAAAACTGAAATGGACCAATACCATCAGGCCTCAGGAGCAATGATCAATAAGACCAAAAGTTTCTTGCTAAACTTTGGAGGTTTTGCATAGATGAAGTTAGACTGGACAAAAAAAATTTAAAAAAACCACGGAGGAACACTCATCCCTAGGCATCATCTTCCATGAGTGTCCTCTTAAAATGAGTGTCATAAATTGGAAGGCAATGTTATGTAATATTAGATCAGCCACTCAACAAAAAAGATGCAGAAACCTGAGCTTTCTGCAAAAGGTTCAACATGTAAATATATCCCTTCTGGCAAAAGCACTTTATTTAGGACAATGTTTGCCAATCTGCACAGAGTTAGTGAAGACGATAATGACTGAAGTATGTGGTTATATATGGCAAGGGCAACCATTCCGTGTCCCATCTAGCGTTTTAACACTACAGATAGACGGAGAAGCCCTAGGTCTTATAGCTACTCACAAAAAAATAACATTTGGTATTAGAGAGAAATTTAGAGTGCACTGAAAACAATCTGGACACCATCACTGCTGCACTACTGAAAGCGACCAGAGCTCAACAGCCTCGATCTGCTGACGAATATCACACCTATCAATCCTAAATTAAAATATGTATGACAATTTTAAATAGACCTCAGTTACATCAGAATCAAGCGAAGAAACAAGTCAGATGCAACCAACCATACGATCGTAGAAGTTATAATGCAGAACATGAAACGGAACAAAATTGAACAGAAACAGCCATATAAGAATTGGAAGATACTCTGGAAAAACCTCGCTACAAATGTATTATCAAGTGAAGTGAAGGACTCTGGGTACAGAGTCGTCAATAATGTTATAAGTACAAATGAGATACTTTATATTACTGGTTTATGTGACACAAATCTGTCAAAAATGCCTTCTTGTTGACACACTCTCACCCAATTTACATGTGATCGCTCTTTAGATATGTGGAAGGACCTCAAACGAAAAATAGCTTCGCTAAAACGAACTGATAGTAAATATGTAGAAATCTCTGACTCGTTGGATCCGGATCAGGTAGCTTATCCCTAAACGGAAAGCAATGCCATGAAGTGGCTTTTCGAGAATTATGTCAATTATATTATTAATAAGAAAGGAGATGACAGCCTACTGGATTTCCAACCTTTTATCGAAAAAGTCTTTCCGCACACACTTATTAAAATATCACAAAGAACAGTTTGGGAATACGCTAAACGTCCATTTCCAAAAGTCGGGTGTACGATAGACATGTACGTGCTCGATATATCGTTATGGAACTTGTAGGGGTGATGGCAACAAGTAGGGGATATATTAATGTATTTTTAATCTTTGGTGTTCTTTAATAACTAAAGTCAGTATTTTATGTTCAGTGGTTGGTAATGCGCACCTGTGTGTGATTTCTCTGTATGTTGTTGTATATGCTTTGTGTTGAACCAGTACTAATCAACGATGTGTATTTCCAAGTATGCAAATATTCGTTTTCTAACAAAATCTCAGCAGGTTACGGGCTCAGGTGCGTGTTAAAAGGACACTTGTACGAAAATAATAACGTAACTCAGTGCAAAAGGTTTTTAAAATTTTTGAAGTTGTTCATTCCACGCTACCAACGCTGGATTCAACGAGAATTGTCGACATCGTACTTGTGGAATGCAAAGCATATTGGAACACCAGGAAATACAAAATAAGTATTTGTCTGCGAGGAATTCCTGGTACACTTGATTTGGCAGGCAGGTTAGTGAAACCTAGTATTCGTTCAGAAAGTGCTACCGTTGAGCAAAGGGCGATCTACAAAAGTGCATTCGAAGCTTTTAACAAAGCGGACAACGCTCTACTTGTTTTGACTACAAATACGTCGGAAGGAACTTTGCAGAAAATAATGCGGATAAATACAGCGTGTGAAGTGTGGATAGGATTACACAAAATATTTGATGGTGTCTCTGAAGACACAAAAAGGCTCCTGAAGACGATATTGCGACACATTTCCAAACTGAAAAATTTGTGGAGTGAATTGAAACAGGATATGGCTAAAGATATCGTAAATAATTCAGAAATGCCTAATTTGTTTTTGACTTGTAAAATATTAGGTACACTACCAGAAGACTATTTTTCGTTTAAATGTAATTGAATGCTAATGTCTAGAGATGACAGAACAATTGATAATTTAACATCTAGTGTTTGTATATGAAAAAGCTTTGAGTACAAAGGGGGGTGATGTTAGTAAACAAGAAGCACTCACTACAGACTCATCAAGGGTGTCATTTCAGCAAGTAAATCCAATGGAGAGAAAGAAGAAAAAGAAATACGTAATTACTGCAAGGAGCCCAACCATACAATTAAAGTGGGCAGCTGATGGCAAACCTCCAAAACCAGCTACTATAGATACAGACATGCTACGTCTTGCTGTGACATCTTCTGTGATGAACTCTGAATGTAGGAATGAGGACTGGTATATAGACAATGGTGCAACAACTCATATTGCAAATGATGGGAATTATTTCAAGACATTTCAGCCTTTTCGAACAAAACACTGTTACTACAGCTAATGGTGACATAATTGAAGCAATTGGAATAGACATTGAAGCAGCAGTTGGAGGAAAATCGAATAGAATTACATTGACAGATGTATGGTATGTACCTCAGATTCACAAGAATCTATTCTCTGTTCTTGCAGCGCAGGATAAACATCCAGAAAGTAAATTCATATCAACTGCAGTAATTTGTCATCTTAAGATTGATAATGTCACTAGATTGGCTGGTGTCTGTGATCGCTTTTGAGGCCTTTTTAAACTTGCTGTAAGAAATGTGAAACCTGGCGCCCTCAGTGAAGTTATTACCACTAGCAGAGACAATATGTCGCATCTTTATCATGAAAGATTTGTACACCAGAAAAAGCAGCATGTGAAGTCTGTACTTCGTAGCGAGTTAAATATTGAGGTGGAAATGGACAGTGAATTTTGTGAAGGCTGTATTTATGGCAAGGCTCACCGTTTACTATTTGGCACCAGAAAGAGGACCGCAGAACCAGGTGAGCTTATTCACACTGATATATGTGGTCCGTTTCAAGTACCTTCTGTGTCAGGGCACCGGTATTTTGTTCTTTTCAAAGATATTTGTACAAAGTTTATGGCAACACTGCATACAGGAAAGGTCTGGAGTTGCAGAAAAGTTAAGGCAGTTCACAGCTGAAGCAAAAGCTGCTGGACATACCATCAAGGAACGTCTGAGTGATAATGAGACAGAATTTGACGACAAACAAGAAAAGGAAATTTTTCACAAAGAGGGTATAATTCAAAACCTCACAATGCCATACACTTCGGAACAAAATTGGTGTAGTGAAAAAGAGAACCGCATAGTTGTGGAAACTACCAGAGCCATAATGCATGCTCATGGAAACATCCACAGAAAGTTTGGGCAGAGATGGTGAACATTGGAACCTACATTCTGAACTGGACAGGGCCTTCCAGTATTCCAGGAACTTCTCCATATCAACTGTGGTATGGAAAGAAGCCAAGACTGAAACATCTGCGGGTGATAGGCTCCACCTGCTATGCTCATATTCCAAAACAACAGAGAAGGAAGATGGACTGAAAAGCACTGAAACGTGTCCTTACTGGATATGATCAAAATGAGGGTTACAGAATTTATTGTGGAGAAATGTGCAAACTCATTAGGTCACGAGATGTCATCTTTGAGGAGAGGCCACTGAAGAGTGAGAGAAGTTCAACTCTTCCAGTGAATGTTTTCAATCATCAGGATCCAGCATCTCATTATGGTATTGATAGTGAGAGTGAAGAGTATGGCAGTTCCTTGGATGTAGATGAAGACTCTCAGGAGGAAGATCAGGAAAACACAAGTGGAGAAGCTTTACCACATCTGTGTGATTGGTTAACCCTCAGACCTCCACACAAATTTAATGATTATGTAATACATCTCTCAATATCTTTCCAGGAACCTGAAACATACAGCGATGCCACGAAGTCTGTTCAAAACGATTTCTGGAAGGAAGCCATTGATTCTGAAATAAAAGCTCTTCGAGAAAATAAAACATGGGATCTGGTTGAGCTACCGTGTGGAAAGAGGGCCATTCCTAATATATGATTGTATAATGTTAAAACAAATGCTGATGGCTCAGTCAATAAATTCAAGGCAAGATTGGTAATTAAGCGTTATTCTCAGCAGAGAGGAATTGACTATGACCAGACGTTCAGTCCTGAAGCTAGTGTGTCCACCATTCGCGCACTACAAAGTGTTGCTGTAAGTGAGAGCATGAAACTTTTACAAATAGATGTGTCAACTGCTTTCCTCTATGGTGATTTAAAAGACACCATTTACATGCAACAATCTGAAGGATGTGATGATGGGTCTGAAGAAAAGTCTATACGGACTGAAATAGGCTCCACATTGCTGGAATGAGAAGATCAGTAATAATGTCATTAAACTTGGTTTCCAGAGTAGTGAACCTGATCCTTGTCTTTTCATGAGACAACAAGGCTGTAAGAAAATATTTCTTGTGCTTTATGTTGATGATGGTCTGATTGCAGCTCACAGTGAACAGGAACTTGAAGACATCGGCAGTGATTTAAGAGAAGAGTTCAAAACTACTTCAGTGCCTGCATCATTTTTCTTAGGTCTGGAAATTGACCAACAAGAACGTGGAACTGTATGTGTAAGTGAAACTCATTACACAGAGAAAATACTAGAGCGTTTCAACATGAACTGCAAGGCTGTGACTACACCCATTATAAAGGACGATGATGCAGAAGAGGAGAAAGTCGTTGCAACTCTGAATTTCCGTACAGGCAAGATGTTGGAGCACTGATGGTTCTGATGGGTGGGACATTGCATATGCTGTCAGTGTTGTATCAAGAAATCTTGAAAAACCAACAGATCGTGATGTAGTGAAAGTTAAAAGAATATTAAGATACCTGAGAGGTACAGCAAATTATGGACTTCTATAGTATAAAAATAATTCTAAGAAGCAGGTTTAAGAGAGTTATACTGATGCTGACCATAGTGATGACCTTGGCTCTGGGCGCTCAACGTCAGGTGTCCTTCGTCTGTATTCTGGAACACCTATCTCCTGGCTTAGTCAAAGGCGATCTTCTGTTGTCTTATCCACAACTGAAGCTCAGGTTGTGGCTGCAAGTGAAGATGGTAAGGCAATTGTCTGGATCAAGAAGCTTCTGGCAGAATTGGATCAATTGGAGGCAACACCAGTTCTGCAGGTTGACAACGAAGCTGCTATCTTGCTTGTCCAGAATCCAGAGTTTCACCGAAGAACGAAGCATATTCGTATAAGACGTTTCTTTGTTCAACTTGTTAGTGCTGGTGAAATCACAGTTGCAAAAGTAGAAACTGAAGAACGACTTGCTGATATACTAACAAAGCCATTGTTTTCCATTAGGTATCAGTATTTATGTAATAAGATTGGACTTTGCAAGTTATTAAATAAAGGAGAGTGTTAATGTATTTTACATCTTACTTAATAACTAAAAACAATATTTTATGTTCAGTGGTTGGTAATAGGCATCTGTGTGTGGTTTCTCTGTACGTTCTTGTTGTTGTATGTGTTTTGTGTTGAACCGGTACCTAATAAAACGTGTATTTCCAAGTATGCAAATATTCGTTTTCTAACAAAATCTCAGCAGGATACTTGCTGGGGGCAAAGGACGGTGGGGTCTTCGTTGGCCCCAAGGCTGCTACGGTAGCCGCAAAAGCCTCAGCAGAACCCTGAAATGTCGTACCTCACACACTAGTCAGGTGGCACTGGAAGTACTCAGAAAGGGATTAAAACTCGAACTAAAGACTTGAAGAATTTATGTAACTGTAGAGATTCTGTTTCAGAAATCCATAGGTCGCTCGTTCGAATCCGGCCCGCAGGAAACATTTGTATAGCTACAGCTCGGAAGGACAATTGACAAACAAGTTAACGTTTGCTCTTCGTGCGGCATGGGATTTCTCCTTTATCGGATTGAATCTTTACGAGCGCGATCGTCATTATCGTAAGGAGCAGCCCGAAGCCATGACGTGCCATGAGACGATTATGATTATTCATAAAGACAAAATGAGTAATATGTGAATGATTGAATATTAATACTGTACTCAGTCATATTCTTGCCACGATACAGTTGATATGTATGTTTTGCACTACTGAATGTTTTGTAGTACATGGCATTATTTTGTACTCTACGGTGACAAACCTATTTGATATGCTAAAAAGAAAGTGGTGACGGCCTCTGACGAGAAGTATCCCCTTTGGGAGCGTAGGTTGGAGTCCTACAGACTGCGAAAATTTTTATGGCCTCATCTGCTATTATGTCTAAAACTGACAATGATAAAGGAATAAGACAGTTATGTAATGTTAACCAAATTTTAACCATCTGACAACACAGCTGTCGTTAAATGGCTAATGAAACGCGAACCTTGAGCAAACTAAATCGCTCCTCAAATTTTGATGATTATACATCGATTTGATAATAGTAAAGTCATAACTTTAGTGAAGTGAATTAACAACTGATATTTTTCCATTATAGGTGCGAGTGACAGAGCAGAATGAACGTGGCGGCAGCGCCGTTAATGAACTTTCGGGTTACCAACGTCAAGGTCTTGAATTTTTCGGATAGTTGTGGAAAATATTGAAAAATGTATATCATGTAGCAACAGTTCAATTCTAAATTGTGTTTCAGAGTGGCTCTGGCTCCAACATGTCTCTGCGCACCGTTCCGTCGAGCAATTGGGGCAGAGTTATCGGCGGCAGCACAAATGCTTCCTGACTGCCTATCTTTGAGTTACTCGGATTTGTAGAATGATACACTACGTATTTACCTGGGTCTCATTCTGTCATTGAGTTTAAAAATGTTGAAAATTGCGGCAAACTCTAGACAGCCGTTGACAATACTAGGATATTCACGCACCTTTACGGATCTATTTGTACCGTTTCTCTGTAGCGCATGGAGGTTACAGTATCCGGAATATAACAGTTTAAAATGTATATATCGAATCTCCAAATGAGGCGATAGCGCTTTACCTAAAACAGTACGGCACCGTTTCGAAAACCATAAGTGTTAAATGGCCTGGCACTTGCAACATCAAATTGACAGTGGTTCAAATGGCTCTCAGCACTAGAACTTAGAACTACTTAAACCTAACTAACCTAAGGACATCACACACATCCATGCCCGAGGCAGGATTCGAACCTGCGACCGTAGCGGTCGCGTGGTTCCAGACAAGCGCCTAGAACCGCTCGGCCACTCTGGTCGGCCTAATTGACAGTGATGTGCAAATCATTTGGATGGAATTACACATTCGGTCTAACGCATAAATTGCGGGAAACCGATCATTTATAACTAACTTTGAGCAATTGCAGAAAGTTCCATTTGAAGAGTACCAATGCACCTCTGCCCCGGAAATAAATGATACATTAATGGATACAAGAATGGATAGGACATCATCCAAGGATATTGCAGGAAAATGGTTGACTACAAAGGAGAACAATAATGTAAGATCTCAGAAGAAAAAATGCACAAGTAATGGAGGATGTCAAAACAGCGCTGTATAATTAAAAAATAAACCGACATGACCAGTGAACATACGAATGGAAGATTTGAAGTATGGAGGGAGTGTGATGATAAAATATCTACAGAAACGTTTTGGGGAAATAGAGGCGGGAGAAGATCCACCTATTGAGTGGGATTTATCATACATCTTGAGAGGCACCCACATGCCTTGCTCATACTGTGGCATCAAGCAGTCAGGCCTGCAAGATGAGTGGTCTGCCAAGCGAGTGGATTCATTTTTTATTTATCAAGTAACATGAGCTCTAGTACTCACAATTAAGTTACAAATTATTCTCCTGATTGAATATTAACCAACGGAAACGGATAACGCACATCTGACTTTTCAAAAATTTACACAACTCTGATTGTTCACTACGCACTGGCAATACCACATTTTCTTTCTTATTCAACGGCTTTGATCAACACGTGGCCATCGCACTAAATATGAATGGCGCACACATTATAAATTCTGGGTATCATGACAACATACTATTCGAAGGAAAAGGCTACCAATCTTTTTCTTTTCACTATCTTATTTATTCCGATAAATTCTACAACCTAAACACACAAATTCTATAACCTACAACAATAACGCATGAGAAATTCCGCCCAATGGGCATGGCTTTACATTGGTGATTCTCTATCTTATGGTCTCGTAATTATTTAACGCTACAGTGCACTTTCTGGATAGGATGGTGGATCTTTTGCTATATCTCACACTTCGACTCTCACACCCATCATCACGAAACTTTCCTCCAGACCGAGTGGTACAAAAAGGAACATGCATAATCCACTGCCTCTGAAACTATCTTGTTACTCTCCCATGCCAACCACCCATACTTAAATTTCATTAAATACATCGCACTGGCAACATACAATACAAAACAAGGAATAATCACAGCGTTATAATCACATCATTTTCAGATTTCCCACTTCAATTAAAATTCATCCCAGTTTCACACGACTGCCCCACTTCGTAACTTTTCTTTCCTGCTACGAACTCTGGAGGATATATGCACGTCTTCCTGTGCAATGCAAGCAAAGTGGCGTTGCTGGATAGACGGCTGACTCACCTTGCTTCACTCTGAGTATTGTAGTTTGAATCAAGCATCACACGGAAACATAACACGCAAAGTAATATTAAGAACATATTCATCACACACGCGAGTCCTCAAGGGATACCATGGACGAGTACTTCTCTTTATCCTTTGTCTCATAAACAGATTGAGACACACACAGTACTCACCACGTGGAAGTATTCGTATTTGTCTCTAATTTCAAGTCCTGCACACGCCATTTCTTTAATATTTCCAACTTATAGTACACACGCTAGTAATTCAGCTTAACTTAAGCACTCGGAAGTATTTCGACTTATTGCTACACGTGGTTTCATTGTGACCGTTGGTCACTTCCGAAGATTACTACAATCCCCTTAATATTACCTGCCTGACATTTAATTCTCCCCACAAAAGTTCCTGAAATAGAGAAATTATTATTCCAAACTACTCTTAAGTATTTCACATGCATACCATGTCTCCACTCTTTTATCTTTACGGAGCACACCTACGACAGGTCTTACCAACGCTAGATCCAGCGGCAGAGTGCTGAAACATGGCCGTTCTTCAGGTCATCTCGCACCTCTGTCGAGGTGGGGGAAGACCATGCTACCCATTGGTCAGCCACATTTCAGGCGCTCAAAGCTCAGGTAAATTTCATCTCTTTGGTTCCACCAAAGGTGACCAAAGGACCGTCTCAAAGATGATCATATATTGCACATTCACTATCTGTGGTTGGCAGACGACCATACATTCATTCATTTCGCAGATCTCACCAAATTGGATGTAGGGATTTATTTTGTGGGAGTGCACATGTGATCAATTAAATAAATTGTCTCTTTCCTACAGGATGTAGATAGAGCAATTAAGAAACTGGATAATACTAAGCACCAGGAGAATGATTATGGCAGAGATGTTGAAGGTGGAACACTTTAGAAACAGATGTACACTTTCGTAAGTGGAGTATGGAGAAAGGAGGAGATCCAGAAGAATGGAAGTCAGCTACCATTATCCCACTGCACAAAGCGAACAAGAAAAGAAACTGCAGTTACAGGTATTTCGCTAGTAAGTGTACCATATAAAATTCTATTATTAATTATTCTTGAAAAGCTGAAGCCTTCTGCTGAAGATATTGGAGAGTACCAGGTAGGTTTTTGGGCAGGAAGATTAACCATGGATCAAATTTTCAACGTGAGACAAATCTGGGAGAAGTGCTGGGAATTCAACCATCGGTTCCTGGTAACATTTGTAGATCTGCCAAAGACATATGATGGTAATACATAAAGTGTCGGAGCTTGGCAAGGAAGTTAATTAACTCAGTGAAGGTGTGTACAGCAGAGACAAAAGCGAAGGTGAAATGCCAGATGGAGTTACGCAAGGAACTGAACATCAGAACAGGTGAGAGACAAGGTGATGCCATTTCACCGTTGCTTTTTTATTTGGTCCTGGAGAAATTAATTCGGTAAATGAAAAGAGAAGGTAACGAGGTGACTCTAAATGGAAGAACACAACTGTTGGGATATGCTATCGGTACTGCAGCCATAGAGGAGGAAGAGATCACAGAAACTATAAAGGACCTAGCAAAGAATGCCAGTAAGACTGGACTAAGGATTGATGTGGAGAAACCTGAAATGATAGAGGTATCCGGAGAAGCTCTTAATAATGCCCCATTACAGGTTGTAGTATGGAATATAGCCAAAGTGGAAAATCTTAAATACCTTGACCCCAGGTTCAACAGACTTAAAAAAATGTGGAGAGTACATGTTTGAACGGGAAGTCACCAGAAATATCTTTGAGACTATCCGTGAAGAGAACCCATGAAGGTGTAGGAAGAATCAGGAACTGTAAGGCACAATGAAACACTCAAACATCCTGTAGAAAGTATGGAAAATAAGCCTGGCAGGGAACATTGCTAGGAGGCCAGAAATGTACCAGGCTAAACCTGTGTACCAAGGAAGCGATTGGAGGATGAACTGCAGAAGGACTTTCAGCAGTTGGGTGTCCTTGGGAACTGGATCAAAAGTTCATTAAGTTCATCTATAGAGGAACATTGTATGAGCGGCGCATAATCTTCAGTCTCTGTGATCGCCGATTTTTTTTCACAGATTAGTTCAACGACTAACTTTTTTAGTTACATAGGTCCAGCCTGTGTACTTCCTGCAAAATGATGTTCAACATATATGTACTGCAAACCCTTTTGTAGGTCCAAAATGGAAAACATATACATGAACGTTATAGAAAGCAACGATAGAAACATATGTGAACGGAAATACCCAAATTTTGACTGGCTATGAATGAATGTCAAAGACAGTACAATCGTGAGCTACCATCTAAAGTGAGATCTACTTGTATGTCTCCATGTACTAACAACAATGTTTTATCCGACTTACCTATACCAGGCGGATAATGTGATAAGGACTGTTAAGAATTTAGTACTAAAAATAAGAAATTGTGTGTCGATGGTTTTATGAGTAGAGACCTATAAGTCAATAGATGAACGAAAAAGAAATCTTTTTTTTTTAGTTAACAAAAAAGCTGCCAACTCAGAACCACACAACAAACGTTTAGCCGATCGACCGATGTGTTCAGTTTTCTGATTTGAGAGGTACAAAGAGCATAGATTCGTATACAAAAAAATGGAATAAACGTGGAGCTGTGCCAGACGAAAAATCGTCAGCATTCATGTAACGTCTTCAAACGCTATAACACTGGCAGATTTCCTATGTGCAGAAGAGATACCATTCCCTACCGCAGAAAGGAACACAAATAAGTCGATTAAATGACACACAAATTACTTTGTTTCGAAACAGGAAAAGAAAACCGAAGATGACAGTTGTATATATCTCACTACAGAACATCATAGTCTTTGTTGGTTACCATCATATATCGGCTAGAGACTAAAATATGCAAAGAAAAATAGGCAAATTTTGTAAAAATAACTAGCAGGTAAAAAGTTGAACGATCGTCTGAAAGGTGCTGTGCCGAAGTACAGAAGTCATACTACACGGAAGTTGTTATTTTTTTTACAATTTAATTTTTCATTTTTATATTTGTCAGCTGAATGTTATTTCTTTTTAAGTCATGTACTTATTAGACTAATTCGTATGAATAAAGAGCCAGTTATGTATAATAAAGAGGCAGCAGGATCTAATATTATAGTTAAAAGTGATAATGACGTCGGAATTTATAATGGTAATGCTGTTTTAATCAAATTTTACCCTCTGAGAATGTTCATGGCGGGTGAAATACAGGGACGCTTACACAAGAAGGTAGCAAATCAATTCATAGTGGAAGTAGTGTATGTGAAATAAAATATCTTCGGTTTATAGTAAATGTGATGAAAGGTCAGTCGTAACGAAGTTTTCCACCGCCTTCTCAAGAGATTCACACATCGTTTTCCATAAACGTACTGTGAAGGAGAGCATTCAAGATATGGAACGAATCAAGATGCACATTAACAGGCAAAAGCAACCACTGCTGGCTGCTAGCATATTTTTTTATCATACTAATCACGACCAGTGTTAATATTCTCTCTATTAATTATGGAGATTAATTCTAGATTTCTTTATATGTGTATTAGGGGAAAACAGCTACTTACAAATAAAAACTGTCACTACTACTTGTATAGCGCTTAGATTCTGATGTTATCGAATACTTTGGACAAAGCATTTATGTAACTGTATACAGACCACAAACAGCAGTCTGCTGGAAAAGTCAAGAACAGGTTAATACAAATATTCGAGCTACATAAGTGAATCCGCATATTCTGTTAAACGGCAGGGTGGATAAAGAGGTAATCTTTTACATTTTTCGGCGTCCTAACCGCTCTCATTATCAACCTGTTACAGGTTTTTGTACCAGAGGACAAAACTCATGGATAAGGATACATAATCTATGAAACATACGTTTACTTCTAGAGTTGTGGTTGCGAATTACAGAGTTCATCATAAATTTGCTCTTGTTTTAACCACAAATACCATTACTGAGCATATTTATTGGCAGGTCCTGAGGTCCATGAAGAGGCTTCTACAAGGATTGGACAAAAAAGGGGAAACACCCAGAAATGGATACCTGAACATAAATGCAGATGCTAGCTAGCCATGCAGACTGCGCTGTTTGATTTGGTCCCCTCTGATTATCTCCTGCTACAGGACTGTTGCGGACGCCTTTTCACAGACATCGCCGAACTGCGAGCAGTTGTCTTAGGGTGGGTGCAACAGACTCCAGAAAAATGGTTCGAGGAGGGCCACAGAATTTGAAGGGGCCTAGTTAGGAGAATACAGGGGGCGTGGTGTACTAGGAACCCCATTTCAACGATGGAAGTCGTGGTTTCCCGATCCGTATTGGGACGAGCGCTATCGTGTTGCAAGAGCACTTTTCGTGCCATTGCCCACTCACCACATACTGCCACGAAGCACCTGTGAGTATTCGCAGTGTTTACACCGTCATTACACAGAAACCACGTCGTCTGGCGCTGTCCTTGATGATAACACTCCATGTTATCCGCTCATGTAATGACAACAGTTGGGAAATTGGGCTATACTGTGCAGGGATTGCACTTATAATTATTGCCCTACCATCTACGGTTAGATCGAAGTACTACATACTTGAAACTGTAATGACTCAAATGACGCATCATGCATGATTGCAACGCCCCTCGTACCTCGTCATGGCAAGGGGAATGAAATAACATGCAATTCGGGAGTTGATATTTATAATTGCAGCATCAGTAAATCAATTTTTAAGTAGATAAAGTTTTTCGAGAAAATTCGCAAGCCGTTACATTTGAAATGCAGTACAAAAAATATTTGTATTTAATGTCTTTAGTGAGGAGTGAGACCCTGTAGCTCTGTGTTGTCACTTTTACTGTATCACTACTAAAGATCTACTTCACATTCTGGGAGAGGTTTATTTCTGTTTAAATTGTAACTATCATGTGATCAACATCAATTTGAATTTGAAATAAGTGAGAAACTGTACATTACAACCTGAGGTTCGAAAAGACATAGTTTTATTGCTTCTATGAGTGTATTTATATGCTAATCACACAGCAAGCAAGATTTCGAAAATATTCGCCAGTTACGAACTCTACATACATATACGCTACACGCAAATCTCTCTTTCTCCCTCTCTCTTTCTCCCTCATCACTCACTTCACTCACTTTTGACTTGGATAACACACCCTATTGTATCCGAGAAATAAATTAAATATAGTTCAAACCCTCATTTCCGACTAAGGTTTTCAGGACATTTCGTTCGTTTGCAAGGCAAATGCCACAACTAGAAATCTCCACCCATTTATTCCGCCGCGCGGTTAGAGGCGCCATGTCACGGACTGCGCTGTCCCTCCCGCAGGTGTGTGTGTGTGTGTGTGTGTGTGTGTGTGTGTGTGTGTGTGTGTGTTTTGTTAACATAAGTTAGTTTACATAGTGTGTAAGTCTAGGGACCGATGACCTAAGCAGTTTGGTCCCTAAGGAATTCACACACACATTTGAACATTTATTCCTAATTGGGAGTCCTCTCTGCCACACCATTGGTTTGCCTGGTAGGTATGTGACCTAGAAGAACCGAGACTATAATGGATCGTATCTCAAATAGCCCGTTCCACTCCTTGGAGTAGAGAATGGAGAACAGAAAAACTGGCTCATATTCTCCATGTATTCCGCATTTAAAATAAATTAGATGCACTGGTTTGAATGGCTCGATGGGGACGAAATCGATGAAGGTGCATTGATATTAGTGCAGACAGTACACTGTAACGAGTGGTAATGACAGTTGAAAATTATTCATTTCAGTCCACTTAACTCACTATGGAGTTGCAGTCATCTGTGACAGGTAGAACGGCCAAACCGAATAAGTGCATGCGTCCAGGCCAGAGGGGTTCAACATCACAGTAATAAGCGGTAGTTTAGCTCCAAGTTCTTAGTAAATTTGTCTTGTTTTTGTTATCACTGAAATAATATCACTTACACACTATGTATACAGAGTTTCAGGGAGAGCATAATGGAACAATTGACAGGAATGGGGGAAAGAAATACAGTAGAAGAAGAATGGGTAGCTTTGAGGGATGAAATAGTGAAGGCTGCAGAGGATCAAATAGGTACAAAGATGAGGGCTAGTAGAAACCCTTGGGTAACAGAAGAAATATTGAATTTAATTGATGAAAGGAGAAAATATCAAAAATGCAGTAAATGAAGCAGCCAAAAACGAATACAAACGTCTCAAAAATGATATCGACAGGAAGTGCAAAATGGCTAAGCAGGGATGGCTAGATAACAAATGTAAGCATGTAGAGGCTTATCTCACCAGGATTAAGATAGGTACTGCCTACAGGAAAATTAAAGAGACCTTTGGAGAAAGGAGAACCACTTGCATGAATATCAAGAGCTTTGATGGAAACCCAGTTCTAAGTAAAGAAGGGAAAGCAGAAAGGTGGAAGCAGTATATAGAGGGTTTATACAAGGGCGATGTACTGGAGGACAATATTATGGAAATGGAATAGGATGTAGATGAAGACGAAATTGGAGATAAGATACTGCGTGAAGAGTTTGACAGAGCACTGAAGGACCTGAGTCGAAACAAGTCCCCCGGAGTAGACAACATTCCATTAGAAGTACTGACTGCCTTGGGAGAGCCAGTACCATCTGGTGAGCAAGATGTACGAGACAGGCGAAATACCCTCAGACTTCAAGAAGAATATAATAATTCCAATCTTAAAGAAAGCAGATGTTGACAGATGTGAAAATTACCGAACTATCAGTTTAATAAGTCACAGCTGCAAAATACTAACGCGAATTCTTTACAGACGAATGGAAAAACTGATAGAAGCCGACCTCGGGGAAGGTCAGTTTGGATTCCGTAGAAATGTTGGAACACGTGAGGCAATACTGACCCTACGACTTAACTTAGCAGAAAGATTAAGGAAAGGCAAACCTACGTTTCTAGCATTTGTAGACTTAGAGAAAGCTTTTGACAATGTTGATTGGAATACCCTCTTTCAAATTCTGAAGGTGGCAGCGGTAAAATACAGGGAGCGGAAGGTTATTTACCATTTGTACAGAAACCAGATGGCAGTTATAAGAGTCGAGGGGTATGAAAGGAAAGCTGTGGTTTGGAAGGGAGTGAGACAGGGTTGTAGCCTATCCCCGATGTTATTCAATCTGTATATTGAGCAAGCAATAAAGGAAACAAAAGAAAAGTTCGGAGTAGGTATTAAAATCCATGGAGAAGAAATAAAAACGTTAAGTTTCGCCGATGACATTGTAATTCTGTCAGAGACAGCAAAGGACTTGGAAGAGCAGTTGAACGGAATGGGCAGTGTCTTGAAAGGAGGGTATAAGATGAACATAAGCATCAACAAAAGCAAAACGAGGATACTGGAATGTAGTCGAATTAAGTCGGGTGATGCTGAGGGAATTAGATTAGGAAATAAGACACTTAAAGTAGTAAAGGAGTTTTGCTATTTGGGAAGCAAAATAACTGTTGATGGTCGAAGTAGAGAGGATATAAAATGTAGCCTGGCAATGGCAAGCAAAGCGTTTCTGAAGAAGAAAAATTTAACATCGAGTATAGATTTAAATGTCAGGAAGTCGTTTCTGAAAGTATTCCTATGGCGAGTAGCCATGTATGGAAGTGAAACGTGGACGATAAATAGTTTAGACAAGAAGAGAATAGAAGCTTTCGAAACGTGTTGCTACATAAGAATGCTGACGATTAGATGGGCAGATCACGTAAGTAATGCGGAGGTATTGAACAGAATTGGGGAGAAGAGGAGCTTGTGGCACAACTTGACTAGGAGGAGGGATCGGTTGGTAGGACATGTTCTGAGACATCGAGGGATCACCAATTTAGTATTGGAGGGCAGCGTGGAGGGTAAAAATCGTAGAGGGAGACCAGAGATGAATACACTAAGCAGATTCAGAAGGATGTAGGCTGAAGTAGGTACTGGGAGATGAGGAAGCTTGCACAGGATAGAGTAGCATGGAGAGCTGCATCAAACCAGTCTCAGGACTGAAGACCACAACAACAACAAACCTCTCCACCCGTGAAATTTCAATTCATTTCCTCCTCCTTTTGTGGGTGCATTTTTGTTTTTCAAGCAATGTTTATCCCTTGTGGCCATGGGTATCCATCGACTCCGTTCCTCCAGTGGTGTTATTCCCCCGTAACCCGAGAGAAAATGTCTGGTAGTGGCGTTTGGAAGCTGCGGTTGTTAACATCAGTAACAACGAATATTTGAAGCAGATT
Source organism: Schistocerca piceifrons (assembly GCF_021461385.2). Classification (NCBI taxonomy): domain Eukaryota; kingdom Metazoa; phylum Arthropoda; class Insecta; order Orthoptera; family Acrididae; genus Schistocerca; species Schistocerca piceifrons. The sequence continues at coordinate 387,816,821 of NC_060145.1, forward strand.
GTGTACCCAGAGAGCCAACCGTTTAAGTGGCTGCTCACAACAGGCAGGATATCCCAGTCGGGCACGGATTTTCGGTTGTCGCTAGATATGTCTTCTCCTAGGGAATAACATTAAAATCGCCACTGCACTAGCACCACCTGAATATAGTATTTTATCCACCCTCAGCAACGGTGGTCGTATACAATGAAATACACAACCAGTTGCATAAAATAAATTTAGTTTCCTTATCTGTGTCTGGCACTTTGAGCGCTTCTTCAGAAGGTTATTTGCGAGTGTCAACAACGAAGTGCGTACAGCAGGATGCCACGGTCATGTAGCTCGCTAGTTTTGTGCACACACTGTGAGCTACATGACGATGGCATTTTGCTGTATGCACTTTATTGTTGAGACTCGCAAAAAATGCGATAGGCATAACCTCCTGAAGAAGCGCGCAAAGTGCCCGAAACAGGTAAAGAAATTAAATTTCTTTTATGCAACTGGTTGCATACTATTTCCTTATATACCACATAAATCTTTTTGAAGATTGTCCGTTGCCGTTACGTAAGCGAGGCGTATACTGTAGATGCAGCACTCGACATTCTTCAGTTTTCTAAAGTTGAGGAAAATGAGAAAAAGATATAGCAAATACCTGCTTATTTGAGACACTCCACCGTTTTTATATTATACTTCGTAGTGGTAAGAAGTATTGTGGCATTTTTCGAAGCCTGTAAATTTAATAGAGGGACACGAAAAAGTTTAATAGTTTCAACAATGTGAATTTTGTAACATACATATGAAACAAGATAATTTTGTTGCGAACATGAAAGAATAATGAAATTTTTTAAACAATGTTTGATTCAATAACTTGAATTGTCTATTGTACAATTATTATTTTCAGATTATTTCACAGTGCACAATCCTCTCAGAACCCGTCTTTATGTAATATGTACGAGGTGTGGTCAGAAAGTAAGGTGACTAAATTTTTTATGAAAATATATTTATTTATTCATCAGTATTTATTTTGACCCCTACAACGTAACCTCCCTCAGATACAATACACTCGTTCCAACGCTTCTTCCAATCCTCGAAGTACTTATCATAAACCCATTTTGGTACAGCCTTGAGAACTGCCAGTGATGCAGTTTTTATTTCTTCAGTCGTTGAAAATCTTCTTTCATAGGTATCTTTTCAGTTTTGGGAGCAGGAGAAAGTGTCAGTGGGCCAAATCCGTTGAATATGGTGGCTGAGGCACGATCGTAGTGTTTTTTGCCAAAAAATCTCTCACAAGCAACGATGAATGAGCAAGTGCATTATCGTGATGCAAAAACCATGAACTGGTGTTCCACAATTCCGGACGTTTTTTGCGTATTGCTTCTCGCAAACGGCGCGTAACGTCAAGGTAACACTCCCTATTGACCGTATGACCTTAAGGCAAAAATTCATTATGCACTACGCCACAGTAAAGGAAAAAACAGTGGGCGAAAGTTTGACATTTGATCGAACTTGGCGCGCTTTTTTCGGTCTTGGCTCTCCGGGTGCTTCCATTGCGACGATTGGGCTTTGGTTTCGACGTCACAACTATAAACTCATGTTTCGTCACCAGTTACGACCCTTTAGAGCAAATCAGGATCGTCATTGAAGAGCTCCTTAGCGATACTCATTCGACGGTTCTTCTGATCAAAGTTGGGAAGTTTTGGAACAAACTTCGCTGACACACGTCTCAAGCCCAAAACATCCGATAAAATTGCATGACACGAGCCGACCGTTGTGCCAACATCCTCAGCAACTTCTCATACCGTAATTAGACTATCTTTCCAAAACAATTTTCTGCACAGATTCAACGTTGTTATCTGTTGTTTTGCTGGGGCGTCGAGAGCGAGGTTTGTCATTGGGATCATCTCGTCCTCCACGAATAGGAATGAAATATTTCGCTCTTTGCCTGTACGTAACGCATTGCATTTTGTGTACTGTCATTTTGTCGGGCATGTCTTCATATATTCTCGCTGCACAGAAGTTTCTTTGAAATCTAGGAATATATGGAGCCTGACATACGAATGCTCCTTGATCATGACAGCATATCGACAAGTTGAGTAGGTGCTTAGCGGAATATCTACATTGAAAGAAAGTAATATAATCATAATTGCAGGTCTAAATACGTTGTCATCTTTTCATTTGTAGTTAAGCAGAAGTAAACGATAATAAATGACATTATAAGGTAAAAAGTAGAAGTCTTGTGTGATGACAAGAAAACAGCATTAACCTCAGAATCTTGGTTTTATTGTATTTGCGGCCTTTGATGTTGGTTTTCTTCTTCCGATACGACTCATCGTCGTGATGTGGAGTAACATATTCTTTCGTTATATGGAGTTACATACCCTTCCGCGTTTCGTCTTGGAGCCACTACCTAGATAAAGTGTATCATGTACCATCACTGAAGAAAACTGGATGAAAACATCGGAAAAGGTCTTCCACAACTGCAGGACTCTACACAAAATTTACCAGTCATGTGCCTTGGGACTGTAGTCTCTGATGGGTGGAAACGGACAATATGCATTTTATTACAAACGCAATGAAGAGTGCAACAACTGTGAAACGTCAGATCTCTAAAAATGAAGTCTAATTGTATCTCTGGAAAAACGCTGTTAATACATGCGGATACAGTTCAGCATTCGTAGCCTTGTGGGATCCCTACCTCAGTTTACGTGAAAGATAGAGCGTATTAGTTTTGCAATACCCTTATGCGATAACGAAGATGACAATACGATATTAAACACGTGCCGGACGAAGAGATCGCTGCGTTCTATTCATAGTATACAAAATAACAATAACTTTTGTGCTGAATGTGTCAGAACTGGGCGCAGCATCAGAGAAGCAGACATCGACGCACGAGAGCGTGTGGCGAGGCTCCAACAACGGGAATAGTCTCCGCATGTATCACTCGTGACGTCACGAGACGCCTGCCAAGCGTCGGCCCATTGAGTCGGGACGGGACACTGTGTGATAAGAGCTGTGCGAAATAAAAACACAGCCTGCGCCAGTTGGTTCTAGTCGCCGTTCATTTTCTTTCTCACAGTGAATGGGCTGCAAAGAGGAATCGCTGAGAAAGGCCGTTGCGAAGTCCCCAATCCGGTGGACTATTTCTCACTCACGGCTCGTAAACCAATCGTGGTCGTAATGAATAGTAAACTTGTGGTCTCAGTCTTGGAACGTTCAGGGTATTGTAACCGAAACGCTTCCAAAAAAGAATTGACCTCGTCGATGATGGCTAACGAGGTGGCATAGTGGTTGCGGCTTAAGACTCACAATCAAGTTCAGTGCAGCATTTCTGGCTCTTGCAGCGGTGGATATTTTTATTACCAAACAAAGTACCTAGTAGCATGCACCTGACGCCATTACAAGTATTGGTCGTTGGACACAAGGAACCATACATGTGTCGTTCTGCACATAGCACCACCGTAGTTCGGTGGTGTCATCCATTTAGCTGGTGTTGCACTGACAAGGGAACCTTCCCATCGCACCCCCCTCAGATTTAGTTATAAGTTGGCACAGTGGATAGGCTTTGAAAAACTGAACACAGATCAATCGAGAAAACAGGAAGAAGTTGTGTGAAACTATGAAAAAAATAAACAAAATATACAAACTGAGTAATCCATGCATATGATAAGCAACATCAAGGATAGTGTGGGCTTAGTAGCGCTGTGGCCCCGTGGTTAGCGTGAGCAGCTTTGGAACGAGAGGTCCTTGGTTCAAGTCTTCCCTCGAGTGAGAATTTTTACTTTCTTTATTTTCGCAAAGTTATGATCTGTCCGTTCGTTCATTGACGTCTCTGTTCACTGTAATAAGTTTACTGTCTGTGTTTTGCGACCGCACCGCAAAACCGTGCGATTAGCAGACGAAAGGACGTGCCTCTCCAATGGGAACCGAGAACATAGGTCAACCGATTCCTCCACAGGAAAACATTTCTGATACATTCTATACGACACTGGTGACGGCATGTGCGTCACATGACAGGAATATGTTGTCGACCCACCTAACTTGTACACTTGGCGAATGAGTAAAAAGATTCTTCTGACTTGCCCGATTTAGGTTTTCTTGTGGATGTGATAATCACTCCCAAAAAAGTGATGAAAACATAAGAGTTTGTCACATAAACTGCAGCAAATGAATGCAACAGTTTCACAGTCGCACAGTAATCCCTGTGCTCTGTCAAAACATATGTTTTTAACGTTTTCAAATCTTTCCGTGTGTAGACCGTCAAATCCTGCATATGTCCAAGCAAATCTGAACATGTCCTGGAATTTTGGAGAGTGAAGTTCATTATGTGTGAGTGCCTGAACTTTGATAATTGTCTGAAAAAAAAAATTAAACTTTTCACTGGAGGGACGACTTGAACCATGGACATCTCGTTTCGCAGCTGCTCACGCTAACCACGGCGCTCCTAAGCTCATACTTTCCTTCATGTTGCCTATCTTCCGCATGGACTACTCAATTTGTATATTTTGCTTATTTTTTCATAGTTCCACACAACTTCTTCCTGTTTTCTCGATTGATCTGTGTTCAGTTTTTCAAGGCCTATCCACTGTGCCAACTTATAAGTCTGAGGGGGGTGCGATGGGGAGGTTCCCTTGTGAGAAAGCATCCTACACTCTTGTTGGTTACCGGAAAATTGCATTAGCGTCGAAACTTAAAACCTAATTACGTATTATTTGTTATATAAGACGTCACATAGCAGTGTAAAGTGACTCGCCAATGTAATCATTAGCAAGTACTTATGAAAATAATCCGCCAATGACATGTGAAACATAAGAAAATTTGTGGAGAGAATCACGAACGACGTCCCATAACAGCGACTCACACTGTCTGTGAGTAGAGTTGTAGTCTTGCAAGCGACTAGTTAAGTTTTGTATAGCTGGGCTAGGCAGTTAGAATTGAAGTCCAGCCAGTAGCCAGTAAAAATGTATTCAGTGCTGCGAATCTGCGAGCAGCGCAAATCAAATTGCACATAAGAAAGTTCTATTTCCTTAGATGTTGAACAGGCTAAGGGTGGTTTCTATAAATCAAGGCGCTCGAATGCCAGACTGAGTCCTTCCGTATGATCTTGCCTGTTCCCTCCCTGCCTCCTCCTCAGGAGATTTAATGGATCGCCTCTCAGCAACGATGGGATGTTGCACTCGAACCTGCTTTCCCTAAACGTGACCAACAGGGAGACAAGAGGTGGTGATAAGTTGACCTTTAATACGATACTACTCGTCAATTCGCATTTAAACTTCTTTACCGTCTCATAACGAGTAAACGTTAAGTAGGTATTTTGTATGGTTCTCGAACATTATTTCCATCTGTCACATACATCATGGATCTTTTGTAGTATATACGACGCTTAGACAGTTGCAGATGATCAGTCTTTTGCTATCAACATACGATAAAGTAAACATGCGTGTCTTCGTTGTTAGGTGCTCACGCAGCCACATTTATTCACTGGCACTGGGAAAAAAGTATAACCAATAAGAGCTAGTTTTACTCTAGTTTTTTTGTACTTACACCATGGTGGAGTAAATTATGCAAGGAAGCTTACCTGTAATAGAAGAAATTCAGTTATTAATATCCTTGTTAATATTATAGTGCACTATACAATAAACAAAATACACGGTGAAGGAGAAATTAATCCAAAATGCTACGACTTAGTTTAGAGATGGAAATGTGTTGTACATCATAAACAAAACGATGGGGGTCTATACCAATACATAAAAAGGAAATGTTGTTAGCAAAAATCTACAAAAGTTCGCGACCAGGATACTTTAAAATTTCTCACGATACTACAGGGTGTTCGGAAATTCCCGTTACAAACTTCTAGTGCTTGTGGAAGGGAGTGAGTTCATAACATTTTGAACGGGAAGCTATGTCCTGAAACGTCATTCAACGACGCTATAGAGCGTCAGAGTTATAGGCGCCGGCGCTTGTATATGTATGTAGCCTACAGGGTGAGTCCGTGACGGTGTTAACAAACTTTGATGGAAAAGGATAAATGTATCAATTAGGGGTAAAGGTCCCTGTTCCGGAAACGAACGACTCGAAAGTTATAAGCGAAAAACGTTCAGACACCACTCACGGTGAAATGCGTGTACCGGTACTGTTGTTGCTAAGATTGTAGGGCACAAAACTTTCGGAGCTAGCGTAGACCAAAACAAGAAAAAATGTGTGGTAAACATAGGCTATAAAATGCATACCTTTAAGAGCTATGGACACTTGTTACATAAATACGTACACTAGCGAAAATGAACAAATGCTCAGGGTTCCTCGGTTATGCATTTTGGAGACCATGTTTACTAGATATTTTTGTTTTGTTTTGGTCCATACTACCAACCCTGAAAGTTGCATGCCCTACATTAGTACCAACAAAACTACCGGAAATTCTATTTCACTGTCAGGTGTATCATAATGGTTTTCGCTTGTAACTTTAAACTCGTTCGTTTCCGAACCAGGGACCCTTACTTCAAATTGATACATTTATCCGCATCCCTCATACCTGAAAGTTTGTAACATTGCTACGGAATCACATTTACATACATTTAGAGGCGCCGGCACCTATAACTTTGGCGCTCGAACATGGGTTCCTACTCAAATATTATATACTCATTCCCCTCTACAAGTTTGCAACGGAAGTTTCCGAACATCCTGTACAATAAACATTCGGATGGACATACGCAGTATATTTTTCCAAATGAGTGTAAGGTTTTTTGTTAAGTGGCTGTGAGAAAGAAATTACTGTGCTGTACTGCGAAACTAATTGAGTTGGTAGTTTATGATTGGAGCAAAACAACATTGTTACGAGTAGTCTGCGAAAACCAGTTCATGCATGTTGTCCACTGATGAATCGTGTACACAACTGGAATTAACCCTCTCAGCTTCGGTTAAGGCCTGAAGCTGGTGCACTGAAGTACCGAAAGCAATAGCCATATAATAAATAACATCGTAAGGACGGCTGTACGTGTTCAATGTTATTATATAATTGAAAGTTGGAAGGCGTGTTTCTTCATCTGAAAAATGTCCCTTAAATTTTGCGCCAGTCACTTCAGAGTGGCGCTACTTTAAGACTGAACGTGGTGAGTCGACGTTATTCAGAATGCGTGGAAGGCGACAAATACACCATCATAAACACCTCACTGAGTTTGAACGAAGACGTTTAATAGGGCTACGAGAATCTGGATGTTCCTTCTGTGATATTGCAGAATGTATTCACTGTACATAATTGCTAGCAGCGGTGGTCACCAGAATGTACAGTCGCAAGAAGACCGCGCTACGGGCGGTCACGTGGCATTCCTGGGAGGGAAGACCATCGTATTCAGCATATGGCCGTGGCACATCGTACTGCATCTGCACCAGCAATCTGAACAGCAGTTGGCACCACAGTGACACAACAAACTGTTGCAAATCGGTTCTTCAATGACAGCTCCTAGACAATAGCCCTTTAGCGAGCATTCCACTGACTCCAAACGGCCGTTTGCGACGACTTCATTCGAGGGCAGGGTGGAGGTCTGGCTCAGCGCCAGTGATGGTCGTGTGTTGATTAGGAGGCGGCCACTTGAGGGCCTGCAACCAACCTGCATGTGTGCTAGATATATTGGACCTACACCTGGAGCTGGACCTAGACCCGGAGTTACGGTGTTCGGTGCGATTTCGCATGGCAGCAGAAGCACTGTCTTAGTTATCCCACGCACCCTGACTGCAGAACTGTACGCCAGTCTGGTGATCGACCTGTTGTGCTGCCATTCATGAACATTCCACGGGTTATTTTCCAACAGGATCCAGCAGTATAACGCTCACGCACATACCGCTGTTGGAACCCAACATGCTCTGCAGTGTATCCACACATTGGATTTGTCTGCTCAGTCACCAGCTCTGTTTCCAATCGAGCACATTTGGGACGACAACTCCAACGTCATTCGCAAACGACACTAACCGTCGCTGTATTGACCGACCAAGTGCAACAGGCATGCAACTCTGGCCCACAAACTGACACCCGGCACCTGTACAACACAATGCATGCACGTTTGTAGGGTTGCATTCAGCCTTATGGAGGTTACTGTGGTTATTAATGTATCAGAATTTCACATCTGCAATGGCTTACCTCGCGCTTGCATTAAGTTGTGATTTTACAATGTTAATCACTTAAATATGTTACCTAGACAAATAATGTAATCCCGAACTTTCATGACTTTACATTAATTATTTTTTGTTGCTGTGATTTTTTACGTCAGTTTGTGCCAGATCCGTAAAAACATTAACTGTATCCAGATATTGCGCAACATTGCTCCCTAGTACATCAAGATGTATAAATGATGGAAAGATACATGCAGTTTTATGAAAGTAGGGAGGTAGTTCGAAAGAAAGAAAGATCCGAGTTTTCATGAGAACTCCACGACGATTTCGTGATGAAATTTCGGTGATGATTCAATAAACATTTACAGGAAGACAGTCAGAAATACTCGAACTGTGCTGGCATATAGATTACTCTTTTGAAAGAGGGGTTAAGGGGTGTTTGAACTTAATACAGCCAAGATATCACTATCAAGAGAGCCGTAAGCGTTCACTATTCGACATGGTTTGGAAAACTATGCGATTTCACCCACGAGTTCAGATCTCTCACCTTTAGGTTGACTGCAAGAGCACCTGTACGTTGACTGTGCTGATCAATGTGGCCGAGCGGTTCTAGGCGCTTCAGTCCGGAACCGCACTGCTGCTACGGTCGCAGGTTCGAATCCTGCCACGGGCGTGAATGCGTGTGGTGTCCTTAGGTTCGTTAGGTTTAAGTAGTTCTAAGTCTAGGTGACTGATGACCTCAGATGTTAAGTCCCATAGTGCTTAGAGCCATTTGAACCATTTTGAACGTTGACTGCAAGGTTCTATCATTTTTCGTGAGGTAACTCTTAACAGCCATCCTGTGGTTGACTGAAGTTCAAATGGCTCCGAGCACTATGGGACTTAACATCTGAGCTCATCAGTCCCCTAGAACTTAGAACTACTTAAACCTAAACGAACCTAAGGACATCACACACATCCATGCCCGAGGCAGGATTCGAACCTTCGACCGGAGCAGTCACTCGGTTCCAGACTGAAGCACCTAGAACCGCACGGCCACACCGGCCGGCTTGAGTGAAGTGGTATGGTAATTTCTGAGACTTGTGAGGCGTCGTTAGGTTTTCTTAAAGGTTTGTTTACCGAAAGTAGAAATTTTTAAAATCCCTTCGGCTCTTAGTGCTCTCTCAGAAAAAAATGTCAGGTTATGTTATCCATCTAGGATATTGTGAACTACACGGCCGTTAATGATAACATAATCCATAGCACCAAAAATAGCCTGGCCAGTGAAAAATCAGGAATATGCAAGATTGTTTGTGACAGTTGCCCCTGCTTTCTTTTTTCTTGTTTCTAACATTAAACATAACTTGCAGATCTTAAAAAGGCAAGAAAATGAACCTTCTAGAGGAACTGGAAATATATATATTCACACCCTCACTTCATCTCAGTACACTGTAAATGAGCAAATAGAGCTAGCTAACAAACAGTTTCTACATAATTTCCTTAGGCTGTTCACACAAATTTAACACAAGGATCCCAACAGTCAGAATTCTGTGCAACAATATCCTCATTGCAACAGCAAGACAGGTGCAGTACATAACATCCCAGCAACTACACAGGAAAAGAAACATACATAAAAAAAACAACTCAGAGTACGCTAAGAAAAAAATCTTTGACTTTTCAACACTTCCTAAAACTTTTTACATAGTAACTTGCAAATATTTGTATTTGAAATAACCAGTTTATGATGATGTCGGTCTAAAGTTACGGAAATCTGAACTCTGGTGTTGGGCAATTAATTGTTTTGTTCTCATCCCACCTTCCGTTTTTTACATTTATCCTGAACTAACTTACACACACGTGTGTGTGTGTGTGTGTGTGTGTGTGTGTGTGTGTGTGATATGTCTAATTTATAATACACAATCTGATGGCCTGCCAGTTTTTTTTAAAAAAAAATTGCTGGAACCAACTTGTCCTTCACTCCTTTAATAATAAGTTCAGTTTCATACTACAAGCATTATTCTGTTATTAACATGTTGCATGTATGCTAACATCCTTGCTGCAGTGGTAACACTGGTTTCCGTCAGATAACAGAGGTTAAGCGCTGTCTGGTTCGGGTAGCACCTTGAATGGGTAACCGTCCAGGCTGTTGGCAAGAGAGTGGCACTCTACCCTTGTGAGGCCAATCGCGGAGCTAGTTGACTGGGAACTAGCGGGCTGGCTCAGGTCACGGAAGCTGAAAACGGCCTGAAGAGCGGTGTGCTGACCACATGCCCCTCCATATACGCATCCAGTGACGCTTCGGCTGAGGATAACACGGCGGCCGTTCTGACGGAGCATTTTTTAACATGTTGCACGTTGCACTTCCCCCACACCCCATCTTTGCTTAGTCTGCATCTTTGCTGAATAGGAAACGAATAATAACTTTATATCTTTGCTTAATACACTCCTGGAAATGGAAAAAAGAACACATTGACACCGGTGTGTCAGACCCACCATACTTGCTCCAGACACTGCGAGAGGGCTGTACAAGCAATGATCACACGCACGGCACAGCGGACACACCAGGAACCGCGGTGTTAGCCGTCGAATGGCGCTAGCTGCGCAGCATTTGTGCACCGCCGCCGTCAGTGTCAGCCAGTTTGCCGTGGCATACGGAGCTCCATCGCAGTCTTTAACACTGGTAGCATGCCGCGACAGCGTGGACGTGAACCGTATGTGCAGTTGACGGACTTTGAGCGAGGGCGTATAGTGGGCTTGCGGGAGGCCGGGTTGACGTACCGCCGAATTGCTCAACACGTGGAGCGTGAGGTCTCCACAGTACATCGATGTTGTCGCCAGTGGTCGGCGGAAGGTGCACGTGCCCGTCGACCTGGGACCGGACCGCAGCGACGCACGGATGCACGCCAAGACCGTAGGATCCTACGCAGTGCCGTAGGGGACCGCACCGCCACTTCCCAGCAAATTAGGGACACTGTTGCTCCTGGGGTATCGGCGAGGACCATTCGCAACCGTCTCCATGAAGCTGGGCTACGGTCCCGCACACCGTTAGGCCGTCTTCCGCTCACGCCCCAACATCGTGCAGCCCGCCTCCAGTGGTGTCGCGACAGGCGTGAATGGAGGGACGAATGGAGACGTGTCGTCTTCAGCGATGAGAGTCGCTTCTGCCTTGGTGCCAATGATGGTCGTATGCGTGTTTGGCGTCGTGCAGGTGAGCGCCACAATCAGGACTGCATACGACCGAGGCTCACAGGGCCAACACCCGGCTTCATGGTGTGGGGAGCGATCTCCTACACTGGCCGTACATTGGTGATCGTCGAGGGGACACTGAATAGTGCACGGTACATCCAAACCGTCATCGAACCCATCGTTCTACCATTCCTAGACCGGCAAGGGAACTTGCTGTTCCAACGGGACAATGCACGTCCGCATGTATCCCGTGCCACCCAACGTGCTCTAGAAGGTGTAAGTCAACTACCCTGGCCAGCAAGATCTCCGGATCTGTCCCCCATTGAGCATGTTTGGGAGTGGATGAAGCGTCGTCTCACGCGGTCTGCACGTCCAGCACGAACGCTGGTCCAACTGAGGCGCCAGGTGGAAATGGCATGGCAAGCCGTTCCACAGGACTACATCCAGCATCTCTACGATCGTCTCCATGGGAGAATAGCAGCCTGCATTGCTGCGAAAGGTGGATATACACTGTACTAGTGCCGACATTGTGCATGCTCTGTTGCCTGTGTCTATGTGCCTGTGGTTCTGTCAGTGTGATCATGTGATGTATCTGACCTCAGGAATGTGTCAATAAAGTTTCCCCTTCCTGGGACAATGAATTCACGGTGTTCTTATTTCAATTTCCAGGAGTGTAGATAGTCACTGCACAGTAAAAAAAAAAAAAAAAAAAAAAAAAAAAAAAAATCAAGAGTAAAGCACATGTGACACGCAAACTGATATTAAGAATGTTCTGAAGTGTACCACACTGATTTATTTACAGTATGTGTGCTGTCTGCAATCAAATTCAAAATGGTTCAAATGGCTCTGAGCACTATGCGACTTAACTTCTAAGGTCATCAGCCTAGAACTTAGAACTAATTAAACCCAACTAACCTAAGGACATCACACACATCCATGCCCGAGGCAGGATTCGAACCTGCGACCGTTGCGGTCGCTCGGCTCGAGACTGTAGCGCCCAGAACCGCACGGCCACTCTGGCCGGCGTCTGCAAACCAACAGCTTATACATTGTCCTTGCACACAGTAAGAACCACAACAATACGAGTCGCTGTCCACTGGACGATATGTAATTTTATAAAATTGTTTCACTTTAGGCCTAAATAAATGCAATCACATTAGCATGTTCGAATTAATGAAACAACTTAAAAAAGTCGCTCTAAGTTTTCAAATATTCTTTTGCAGTGCAGGAGCAGACGAATGCTGCTGACCAAAACATTAATGTAACTGGGGATTTTACCTACCTGAAGATAGGTATGGTAGCTCGAAACGGGTTTTGGCACTGAAATAAAGCATCTTAATAACAACTTTGACTCGTTGCGTTATTAACCAACGATGTACTCTGTATTAAAACAATCGAGCTGTCTGTAATCCTATCGATGTTTCTCCTGAATTATCTGGACCACCGTCGCAGTAACAGTGAGTGTACGGGAAATGTCTGTCCCCTCTTTGGACCTGACCCACCTAGAAACCGGCATGGTGCCAGCATATTTTGTTTGTTCCTCCAGAAATAGGTGGTTGACGGAAAAAAGCGGCCGCCCCACGTTATGTTTTGTTAGCGACAACACCAGGGCACCGGCCGTGGTGGATTCTGTTAGCGTGCCTGCCCCAAACAGAGCCTCTCTGTAAACGCTAGACATCACCGCGCTCGGTTCTGCAGGTACAGTTCATCAGTATTGTTCATATTTAAGGTCTTTGCCTCAGCGGAAGACAACTTCCATTAAATATTCATACACTGCTACTAGCACTAATAGTCTGCCAAGCAAAGAACCACTCTCTACGTTAAGACATAGGTGACATAAAATGAACAGTAAACTGATATCAACAGATAATGTCTTACATTTGCGGAGAGCATAACTGATGAGAAAAAGATTAGTTTTGTAGAAGGCAGACTTATAAAGACGTGAAGTACAAAGAAGCAGCCTGCAAAGAAACGCGTTATCTGATCATCCACACAATAAGAAAAGATGCTGCTATCTGCGGCATCGCTGCGTCCATTCACATGCACAGACTGCGCAAGGAGGTGTACTATTCGTACAAGGCAACAGAGAGAAAATATTTTATACTCTGAACCAGGTTATCTTCACGTTGCGAAGTGTTACAAGTCTGTTAAGAGTACCTCAAGGCCGGCCGGAGTGGCCGAGCGGTTCTAGGCGCTTCAGTCTGGAGCCGCGAGACCGCTGCGGTCGCAGGTTCGAATCCTGCCTCGGGCATGGATGTGTGTGATGTCCTTAGGTTGGTTAGATTTAAGTAGTTCTAAGTTCTAGGGCACTGATGACCTCAGATGTTAAGTCCCATATTGCTCAGAGCCATTTGTACCATTTTTTGAGAACCTCAAGGAAACACAGGTGTAATTGTGACATAGAAAATTAGCAGTGTTCACCGCTTTCCTTCAAATTCTGGAGGTAGCAGGGCTCGAATAAAGGGAGCAAAAGGTTACAAATTCTACAATCTGTACAGAAACCAGACAGCATTTAGCAGTCGAGGGCTATGAAAGGGAAGCAGTGATTGAAAAGGGAGTCAGACGGGTTTGTAGTCTATTCCTAATGTTATTAGATCTTGTACATAGAACAAGCAGTAAAGGAAACCAAAGAAAAATCTAGATAAGAATAAAAACTTTCTGAGGTTTGCCGATGCGATTGCAATTGTCAGAGACAGCAGAGGACTTGGAAGAGCAGTTGAACGGAATGAGCATCTTGAAAAGATAATGCTGAGGGAATTAGATTAGAAAACGACGCAGTAAAAGCAGCAGATAAGTTTTGTTATGGGGCATTAAAATAACTGATAGCCGAAGCAAAAGGTACAAAATGCAGACTGGGAACGGCTAGAAAAGTGATTCTGAAGTCTTAACTTGGTAACATCGAAAATAGTTTTAAGTGTTAGGAAGTCTTTTCTGAAGGTATTTGTGTACAATGTAGTCTTGTTTGGAACTGGAACTTGGGTGATAAACAGTTTAGACAAGAAGAGTATAGAAACTTTTGAATTGTGGTGCTATAGAAGAATGCTGAAGATTAGATGGGTAGGTCATGTAAACAGTGAGTAGATACTGAACAGAACTGGGTAGAAAGGAAATTCGTGGCATATCTTGACGAAAACAAAGGGATCGGTTGATGGGACACGTTCTGAGACGTAAGGAGAGTGGAGCGAAGTATGATGGGGGGGGGGGGGGGGGGGGGAAATCTTTTAAGGGAGGCCAAGAGATGAGAGCAGCAAACAGGTTCAAAAAGATGCAGTGCAGGTTGCAGTAGTTATTCAGAGAAGAGGCTTTTACAGGCTTGGAGAGTTGCATCAAACATGTATAAGGACTGAAAATCACAACAATAATTTATTGTACCTATTAAAGGTTGACATGACGTCAAGTGGAGATATATCCGCGATTATTCTAAGTCTGCTGTCTGTGTGCTAGTGGCTTATGGATGGTGCGCCCAGCAAATAAAACTGCAGATCGCTTTGCAATTGCTATAGATCTGTAGATGTTCTAAATTTGAAAGAAACTGGTAATCATTTTGAAGACACATGCGACAACCGGAATATTACAATAATAAGAGTGAAAATTGTCAGTCATAAGGTGGCGACAAGTTTGAACATGCAACGTTGTGCATTATATAACTAACATATTTTACCTATTCGGCTAGTTAGAAGGGAACACGCAGTTCAAAGGGTAATTCAAATCTCAGAACGATTTACCATTTGCCCATGTACTCTGAGCTTAGTCAAAGTCAGCGATAAAAGAATAAGCAAAGAAACATGTCATACTAGTAATAGAACCCAACACCTTTAAATTATACATTGACTAACATAATTTTACGAAAACAAATCCTGACTGACTGACTGACTGACTGACTGACTCACTGCTAATATCTGCTATACTATAAGTTCATGGGGGTGTTACAGAGCAGTGCTGTGCCTGTCTTGTAAGGCATGTTGATATTCGGTGGGATGTCGATGCCGGAGCGCCAACACCAAATGACTGCGCTATGGGAGTTCCAAACGTAAATCTGTGTAGGATATACCACAGTTTTCTGATCGTGATGCAATCAAGCCTGTGACACATTCAGAATTCTTCGATAGTGTCGAATATCGGTAATTTATTTGTATAAATTTATGTGCATGTATAGCCGACCGCGGTGACCGAGCGGTTCTAGGCGCTTCACTCCGGAACCGCGCGACTGCCACGGTCGCAGGTTCGAATCCTGCCTGGGGAATGGATGTGTGTGATGTTATTAGGTTAGTTAGGTTTAAGTAGCTCTAAGTTCTAGGGGACTGATAACCTCAGATGTTAAGTCCCATAGTGCTCAGAGCCATTTGAACCATTTTTTTATATGCGTGTATAAAACTGTACCCATTAAAATTCATCATTTCATCCGTAACTATTTATAACTTACATGTTTAGACTTAATTTGAAAGTTTTAACCTGGAAATCCGTAAATTTAAATCAACCCAGTTTTGCTAAATACACTGACGAAAAATATATCGCAACACCAAAAAGGAGTAGTGCGACAGAAACAAAAATTGGTAGGCGTGTTTCTACATATGAAATATGTCTCTTCAAATTTCGTGCCAGTCGCATAAGAGTGGCCGCTAGTAGTTACTTTAGAGATTAGATGTGGTGAGTTGATTTTAGTCAGAATGCCTTTAAGGGGACAAAGATGGCCACTATCAACACCTCACTGATTTAGAACAAGATCGTGTAATAAGGCTACGAGAAGCTGGAAGTTCCTTCTGCTATATTACAGAAGACTTTGCAGACGCTGTACGTGATCGCTGGCAGCGGTGGTCACGAGACTCTAGGGTAGCAAAAAGACATGTCTCCGGACGGCCACGTGAAACTACCGAGAGTGAAGACCATCGTGTTCGGCGTATGGCTCTGGCGCATCGCACTGGACAGAAGTCTTCCGAAGTAAGAGTGATTTCAGGTGTGCCGCAGGGGAGTGTCATAGGACCGTTGCTATTCACAATATACATAAATGACCTTGTGGATGACATCGGAAGTTCACTGAGGCTTTTTGCGGATGATGCTGTGGTGTATCGAGAGGTTGTAACAATGGAAAATTGTACTGAATTGCAGGAGGATCTGCAGCGAATTGACGCATGGTGCAGGGAATGGCAATTGAATCTCAATGTAGACAAGTGTAATGTGCTGCGAATACACAGAAAGATAGATCCTTTATCATTTAGCTACAAAATAGCAGGTCAGCAACTGGAAGCAGTTAATACCATAAATTATCTGGGAGTACGCATTAGGAGTGATTTAAAATGGAATGATCATACACTCCTGGAAATTGAAATAAGAACACCGTGAATTCATTGTCCCAGGAAGGGGAAACTTTATTGACACATTCCTGGGGTCAGATACATCACATGATCACACTGACAGAACCACAGGCACATAGACACAGGCAACAGAGCATGCACAATGTCGGCACTAGTACACTGTATATCCACCTTTCGCAGCAATGCAGGCTGCTATTCTCCCATGGAGACGATAGTAGAGATGCTGGATGTAGTCCTGTGGAACGGCTTGCCATGCCATTTCCACCTGGCGCCTCAGTTGGACCAGCGTTCGTGCTGGGCGTGCAGACCGCGTGAGACGACGCTTCATCCAGTCCCAAACATGCTCAATGGGGGACAGATCCGGAGATCTTGCTGGCCAGGGTAGTTGACTTACACCTTCTAGAGCACGTTGGGTGGCACGGGATACATGCGGACGTGCATTGTCCTGTTGGAACAGCAAGTTCCCTTGCCGGTCTAGGAATGGTAGAACGATGGGTTCGATGACGGTTTGGATGTACCGTGCACTATTCAGTGTCCCCTCGACGATCACCAGTGGTGTACGGCCAGTGTAGGAGATCGCTCCCCACACCATGATGCCGGGTGTTGGCCCTGTGTGCCTCGGTCGTATGCAGTCCTGATTGTGGCGCTCACCTGCACGGCGCCAAACACGCATACGACCATCATTGGCACCAAAGCAGAAGCGACTCTCATCGCTGATGACGACACGTCTCCATTCGTCCCTCCATTCACGCCTGTCGCGACACCACTGGAGGCGGGCTGCATGATGTTGGGGCGTGAGCGGAAGACGGCCTAACGGTGTGCGGGACCGTAGCCCAGCTTCATGGAGACGGTTGCGAATGGTCCTCGCCGATACCCCAGGAGCAACAGTGTCCCTAATTTGCTGGGAAGTGGCGGTGCGGTCCCCTGCGGCACTGCGTAGGATCCTACGGTCTTGGCGTGCATCCGTGCGTCGCTGCGGTCCGGTCCCAGGTCGACGGGCACGTGCACCTTCCGCCGACCACTGGCGACAACATCGATGTACTGTGGAGACCTCACGCCCCACGTGTTGAGCAATTCGGCGGTACGTCCACCCGGCCTCCCGCATGCCCACTATACGCCCTCGCTCAAAGTCCGTCAACTGCACATACGGTTCACGTCCACGCTGTCGCGGCATGCTACCAGTGTTAAAGACTGCGATGGAGCTCCGTATGCCACGGCAAACTGGCTGACACTGACGGCGGCGGTGCACAAATGCTGCGCAGCTAGCGCCATTCGACGGCCAACACCGCGGTTCCTGGTGTGTCCGCTGTGCCGTGCGTGTGATCATTGCTTGTACAGCCCTCTCGCAGTGTCCGGAGCAAGTATGGTGGGTCTGACACACCGGTGTCAATGTGTTCTTTTTTCCGTTTCCAGGAGTGTATAATGTTGATCGTCGGTAAAGCAGATGCCAGACTGAGATTCATTGGAAGAATCCTAAGGAAATGCAATCCGAAAACAAAGGAGGTAGGTTACAGTACGCTTGTCCGCCCACTGCCTGAATACTGCTCAGCAGTGTGGGATCCGTACCAGATAGGGTTGATAGAAGATATACAGAAGATCCAACGGAGAACAGCGCGCTTCGTTACAGGATCATTTAGTAATCGCGAAAGCGTTACGGAGATGATAGATAAACTCGAGTGGAAGACTCTGCAGGAGAGACGCTCAGTGGCTCGGTACGGGCTTTTGTCAAAGTTTCGAGAACATACCTTCACCGAAGAGTCAAGCAGTATATTGCTCCCTCCTACGTATATCTCGCGAAGAGACCATGAGGATAAAATCAGAGAGATTAGAGCCCACACAGAGGCATACCGACAATCCTTCTTTCCACGAACAATACGAGAATGGAATAGAAGGGAGAACCAATAGAGGTACTCAAGGTACCCTCCGCCACACACCGTCAGGTGGCTTGCGGAGTATGGATGTAGATGTAGATGTAGATCTGCAGCAGCAATCTGAGCAGCAGTTGGCACCACAGTGACAAAACGAATTGTCGCACATCGTTACTTAAATGACAGATCCGCGTCAGACACCGTATAGCGTGCACCCCATACCACCGCCGTTTCCGATGAGCTCATTGGGGGGGGGGGGGGGGGCGGGTGGATGTCTGTTGTGTTCCATGATGAAAGCTGGTTATGCTCCGGTGCCAGTGATGGCCGTGTGTTGGTTAGGAGGAGGCCGGTTGAGGACCTGCAACCAACCTCGTCGCGTGCTAAACACACTGGACCTACACCTGGATTTATGGTCTGTAGTGCGATTTCGTATGACAGCAGGGTCACACTCGCAGTTATGCTGCCATTCATGATCACCATTCCAGAGGGTGTTTTTCAGCAGGATACCGCTGGCGCACATACCGCTGTTATAGCCCAACACGCTCTACAGCACGTCGACATGTTGCCTTGACCTGCTCGATCATCAGCTGTGTCTCCAATCGAGCACATATGGGACATCATCGGTAGGCAACTCCAGCGTCATCCACAAACAGCATTGAACAACCGTCCCTGCAACAGGCATGGAACTCCATTCCACGAACTGACATCCGACTCCTGTACAATACAATGCGTGCACGTTTGCATGCTTGTATTCGGCAGTATGGCGGTTTCGCCGATTATTAATGTAGCAGCATTCACATTTGCAACAGCTTATCTCGTATCTCCTATTATCTTGCAATGTTAATCACTTACATATATTACGTAGACAAATGTATTACTGAAATTTCATTGCTCTACATTATTTTTTGGTGCTGCAGTTTTTTCCGTCAGTTAATTTATCAGTTATTGTCTTTGACAGCGATGTAAACTTCTTTGCTTCAACTGTTATCTTTCTACTGCTTCTTCGTGAATGTTTAGTGGGAAGTTGGGGAGTAATAAAGATAAGTCGTGCTTGTGATGCGGTAGGAAGCAGACATCACATTTGGAATTAATAGCTCAAGGTAGCAAATGAATATTACATTTTGCTGTTCTGATGTTTGAAGAGTTCAAATACACACATTCAAAGTCCAGATATTTTTTATTTCGCAGTTAGTGATTCACCAGACTTTCACAATCCTAACGTCAGTGGACGTTCTTTGTACAAAGCAGACCTGCGGCATTATTATAACTCAATTATAAGACAACGAGGACAACTGTAAGACGTTAAGGAAAAAAATATTTTAGTATAGTGAATTACATTTAATGCAGCTCCATTTAAAGTAATGACCAATGTAGTTTCCATGGACAAGTCCTAGCATAACCAGCATTGAATCGGTATATTACACAATGTATCTATGTTTACTGTCCTGCTGGTTTTCCTACATTGGCAGGACTTGCCATCTACAAGAAATTCATATCAGACCTTAAACAGAAAGGCCATCTCGATGGATCAGGGTCGCCCGTGTGTAACCTAACTCGTTGCTAAAAATACACTCTCGTACAGATCAATTGCTGAACTTTAATACTTCACAGTCGACTTGCGAATTATAACTTTGGAAGGAATTGTGCCATATGATCGTTAGGATAGGAGCAATATACAAAAATACACGTCACTTCTTGTCACAAATTTTCAATGCTGGAAAGCATGCAGGACTGGCAATATTGTTTGGAAAATTAGAAGTCAAACCTTTTTAAAAACGTCACCCAAAAAATGACACTTTTGTATGTGGTACCCATGGAGAACAGTAAAGGACAGATTCAGAGAGCCAGAGCTGAAACGACTTAGTGATTACGGAAACGCGGAGCCCGTTGACATCTGTATTGCACTTTACGACAGTGTATTCCGCTGTGCGAGCTTTGTATTGGCTCAGTAAACATGCCTGAGCGTCGTTCACAAACGCCATAATCTGTTTATTGGACTAAAGCAGTAGTGAGTGCCGTTCGCAGACATGTCATAATCGTGCAGTCTACTACGTCTACACCTGTACTCAGCTAGTCATCTTACTATGTGTGGTGGAGTTTACTTCTCACACCACTATGTTATTTCCCCCCTTTCTTGTTCCATTCACGAACGATAAATCTCTCTTCCCTTCCTACTTGTTCCACTCGTACGGAAAGTAAGACTGTCCTTCCACGTAAAGCTAGAATTTCTTGGTATCCTGTGTATGAAGGTGGAATGTATTGCAGTTTAGCGTCATGGTTATCACGTGCGGTATATCCCGGAGGCAGTAGCCTGTTCCTAGACTCACTGTGGAACGTAGGCTCCCGGAATTTTTTAGTTCTCCACACACAAAGCCTTTCTTGCAATGTGTGTCAATGCAGTTTCTTGAGTATCTCTCTAACACTCTCTCGCTGATAAGCATGTGACGAACAGTTCAAATATATGTGTGTGAATTCCCTAGACTTACACACTACTTAAACTAACTTATGCTAAGAACACACGCACACGCACACACACACGCGCGCGCGCGCACGCAAGAGAGGACTCCAACCTCCGGCGGGAGGGGACGCGCAATCCGTGACATAGCGCCTCAAACCGCGCGGCTGTGAAGAACAGTGCAGTTCTTCTTTGAATATTCTCTCTATCTTTCGTTAATCCAGCTTCGTTAAGTGTCCCAGATCGACCAATAACACTAAAAAATTGTCGTCACTTGTTTCGTCAACGACCTCTTCGAAGCGTAAATTTCGCTTCGTTAGAATGCTTCTGATAAATCTGAATGTGCCACTATCCTTCCCTGCAGTTAGATTTGTGATTATTCCGCTTTAAATGGATAAAAGTTGACTGAGTCCAGTAACTGATTGCCTATCGTCTAATCAGAGGATATAGCATTTTTTCGTCTCTCTTCGCACATTGTATTTATTTATGTTTAGGATCAGCTGCTAAACTTTGCACCAGGCTATGATAGTGTAATATTTATTGCCGCTTCTTAACAAGAATCTAATGATGTTATTTCCGTGTAAACAGTTGCCTCGTCTGCATCAGTTTTAAAAGCGCTGCTTATCAGGTCGTTAGTACAAGTGAAATGGTCGGTTGTCTATGTAACTTTGTACACTTACACAACCACTGGCGGATATGTAAATCACTAGAGTTTGAATACTCCGTAACAGGTAGACCGGCCACCAGAATGCATTAGTGTCGTTCGTGTTTGGCGTTGTTAGCAGGCCTGGTAGGGTATACAAGCGACGTGAACAGTGTCAGAAGTGTGAGAAATGTGAAGGACACGTAGGTGCCATATAACCGTGTGAGACAGTGGTAGCATCAGCTGACAGAGTTTGAAAGGGATCTCATTGTGGGTCTCCATGTGGCCAACTGGTCGATTCCTGCAATACCCAGATTTGAAGCATTCGAATGTGACAGTGGGCCGAAGTTGGATTCATGGTAACGTAAGGGCAAGCATACTCGTCATCAATGTTCTGGTCGTCCACGTCTGACCATCACAAGGGAGAATTTGTACCAATCACATCGTAACCCCTTCATACATCTGCATACCATCTGAGAACAAGTAATGCCTTCGGTATTTTGTCATCCTGAACCATTACAGGGGCCTAGCAGCAGTCGGAGTAGGGAATTACCGTCCTGTGTGTAGGCTGCTGTTAACCCCAATACATAGACGGCTGCCTTGGAGTGAAGGCGTGACTGGGAAGCATGGTCTGGGTTCTGCACCGCCTCTGATGGTGATTGTGGGCGAGTATGACAGCGGCCTGGGGAGAGGTCCCATTCCTGCGTGTTTTGGAGAGGCACAGCGGCGTTGCTTCTGGCGCTATGATGTGGGGAGCCATTGGGTATGACTTAACATCATGGCTAGTAATGATTGAGGGAGCTCCAACGGCACAACAATAAGTAACGGACATCCTGCGTCCACATGTTACCTCTCATGTGACAGTATAATGGGTTCATTTTCAACAGGACAATGCTCGTCCACACATTGCACGTGTCTATATGTATTTGCATGATGTTGAGGTACTCATATGACCAGCAAGATCCCCAGGTCTGAGCCAATAGAACAGTTGTGGGACCGGGTCGGTCGTAAACTCTGCCCAGTGTCAATATGTAGGATGCGTAGGACCAATTAAAGCAGTTGAGGGCCAGGTTGGCTCAGGGAATGATAAGACTTTCCCAACCGAATCAGTGTACCAGTGCTCAAACTGCTTAGTTCTTTGTATGTTTGACTCGACTTTGTAATAACTGAAATAACATAAAATATTCTCCGAATCATACTAAGCGGCGCATTTGATCTGCCTGCCGACAGAGTCGAGATTTGGTAGCTTTTCTGTGGTGTTCTCCGCCAGAGAGCTCGTTATGTGCTCGGGTATCGATGCCAGCGCTGCTGAGGCTGGGTGAGGATGGAGCGAAGCAGAGGGCAGTGAGTCAGTTGGTGACCAGCAGCCAAGGAAGGCATCTGGGAGGTATTGCGCTGTGGATGCAAACTGTTTGAATAACCAACTTCCGACAAGGGACATGGCTGAGAGTGTGTGGACACCGCAGACTAGGAAGGCAGTGAGTTTCTTTCCCCTGTAGCGAGTGAGAACAGCAACCCCAGCAAGATACGCAGACAAGTGGCTTTGGTTGCTGCAGTAGAAGTGAAGTATTAAGAGTGTGCTTTAGTGGTCTGCAGTGGTTCTGTCAGTTGAGAAGTGTTCAAATTCAGAGCCGTGCGCCGAGTACAGCGTACACTGAAGAGAGACAATGTATTTGTTTTAACTGCTGTAGTCCATTACTCTTACCTTACACATTCGGGCCGTCAGCAGATTATAGTGTGTTTTTATGTTGCTTACTTAAACACTGATGGAATGTGTTAACTTGTGCCGAAACGAGAAGTTTTTGAACTGTTTGTGTTTTTATACCAAGAGTATGGTAAATAGAATACATACATGTAAGTGTAGAAAACTATTTGACTACTATTGTTCATAGCGTAGATATTTTTGCAGAAATTTTGACTGCAGTAATAGCAGCAGCAGTAGTGAGTAGCTGGTGGAGGTACTGTCTAATAGAGGTAGAGATGCAGACATTATTGTTCATTTTCTCTGCTATAAGGATTGATGCCCAGTTGTAAAATTTAAGAGCAGATTGTATTTGTTGCTCTTGTTTAGAGGTGGATCTGGTGGATTTGTTCTATAATATTAAATGGTGCCCATCAGTAACATCTATTTGACAAGAGTGCAAATGTTTTGATCTGTAATTTTGTTCTTGGTGGTGCTCTCTTTTATGTCACTGGGCTGTACCTAATATTAGATTGTTTTTTGATCTTAGTTAAAGAGTCTTTAATTTATTTGTTACGTTCTGGTGCCCAGTTAGCTCAAGAACTACAGCTAGGTAATATACCTTCGAGCTGTCACTCTTATTTTAATATTCGGTTCTTGTAAACCTTTGCAGAAGGTATTTATTTTTTAAATTAATGTTTTCGGTAAAATAAGCCCTGGCCTGCACAACCATCCAGACCTAACACCACTCCGCCCAAAACCAAAGGTACAGTGGTAGCAGACATGGTTGTGCTTTGTGCTGGCATGGTGCCCATCGCATTTGTTTGTAACTTCAGAAACTGTGTCTTGCTTTCCCATGCGCTGTTGCGACCATGGCATCTAGAAAGATGGCAAGAATTGAATCCCTACGCAAAGAGGAATTAGCATAGGAAGCAGTTGCTCGTGGGCAGGCACTTCTGAGCTCTGTGTTCGAGTTGCCTCAGCAGCTTCGGTGTGTCACGGGTGAATCGTTGCAGTTGATGGCGGGAGAGTGGAAGGATATGAGTAGTGAAATGAACATGTGGCTGGACAGCTGTGAGACTGAAGTAGTGCTCCATTTTTTTGTTGTTAGTCACCTTCCAGTGAGCAGCTGGGTAGGTTGCAAGCTAGAACCACACATTATGGCAATATAGTTAACGATTTTTTATTGTTAGTAAAAGAAGGGGAACAGGATAGGACAGGGCGGATGAAGGTTATAATTAATGATTTATCAACTGGGTCATGCATCCAGGACATCCCAATGGATGTAAACTTGGTATCAGGTGAGAGGAGGTTAAGCAGACAGATAAAGTAGAGGCGGTAAAGGGGGACGGTAGAACGTGCCACAGTTCGCCAGGTTAACCTACTTGTTACACGGAATACTAAGTATTTCTGGAGTTCTCGATAAATTCAGCACCCAATATGCTTAGATGTTTGTATAATATGGCGTCACAGGGTGATGTCAACAGCTGTGCCACAGTTGATACACCAGTTCCCGTTAGATTCACCAAAGTTAAGCATTGTTTGGTGTGACCAGTACTTAGAAGGGTAGCTGTCCGGGTGCACCACACACTGTTGACAATTTTCCCGTTACCTTTATGGCAGAGGGAACAGCAGGGGTGGTGGTGAAAAGTTCATAACTTACCTTTGCGCCAGTGTCCTGGATTAAATTCCAAACCGCAATGCAATGTCTTGTGATATGGATGATGATCTGTCATCGGATGGGTACGTTTAGCTTGGTGGCATCCTTGGTGCTATTTGGGAGGAGTAGGCTGTGCTGGCACCATGTTTCATCCTCTCCCTTCTCTCATCATCCAACACGCCTGCGCGCGCGCGCCTTACATCTACATCTACATGGATACTCTGCAAATTACATTTAAGTGCCTGGCAGAGGGTTCATCGAACCACCTTCACAATTCTGTGTTATTCCAATCTCTGATTTCCCTTATTTTATCTTTGTGATCGTTCCTCCCTATGTACGTCGATGTCAACTAAATATTTTCGCATTCGGAGGAGAAAGTTGGTGATAGGAATTTCGTGATAAGATTACGTCGCAACGAAAAACGCCTTTCTTTTAATGATGTCCATCCCAAATCCTGTATCATTTCTGTGACACTCTCTCCAACATTTCGCGATAATACAAACGTGCTGCCTTTCTTTGAACTTTTTCGATGTACTCAGTCAGTCCTATCTGGCAAGGACCCCACACCGCGCAACAGTATTCTAAAAGAGAGCGGACAAGCGTAGTGTAGCCAGTCTCCTTATAGGTCTGTTACATTTTCTAAGTGTCCTGCCAATGAAACGCAGTCTTTGGTTAACCTTCCCCTCAATATTTTCTGTGTGTTCCTTCCCATTTAAGTTGTTCGTACCTAGGTATTTAGTTGAATTTACGGCTTTTAAATTAGTCTGATTTATCGTGTAACCGAAGTTTAACGCGTTCCTTTTAGCACTCATGTGGATGACCTCAAACTTTTCGTTATTTAAGGTCAACTGCCAGTTTTCGCACCATTCCGATTTTTCTTCTAAATCGTTTTGCAGTTTTTTTTGGTCTTCTGATAACTTTATTAGTCGATAAACGATAGCGACATCTGCAAACAACCGAAGACGACTGCTCAAATTTTCTCCCAAATCGTTTATATAGATAAGGAACAGCAAAGGGCCTATAACACTGCCTTGGGGAACTCCTGAAATCACTTCTGTTTTACTCCATGACTTTCTGTCAATTACAACGAACTGTGACCTCTCTGACAGGAAATCACAGATCCAGTCACATAACTGAGACGATATTCCATAAACACGCAGTTTCACTACGAGCCGCTTGTGTGGTACAGTGTCAAAAGCCTTCCGGAAATCCATAAATACCGAATCGATATGAAATACCTTGTCAGTAGCACTCAGCACTTCATGTGAATAAAGAGCTAGTTGTGTTTCACAGGAACGATGTTTTCTAAACCCATGTTGACTGTGTGTCAATAGACCGGTTTCAAATGGTTCAAATGGCTCTGAGCACTATGGGACTCAACTGCTGAGGTCATTAGTCCCCTAGAACTTAGAACTAGTTAAACCTAACTAACCTAAGGACATCACAAACAGCCATGCCCGAGGCAGGATTCGAACCTGCGACCGCTGCGGTCTTGCGGTTCCAGACTGCAGCGCCTTTAACCGCACGGCCACTTCGGCCGGCATAGACCGGTTTCTTCGAGGTAATTTACACAATTCGAACACAATATATGTTCTAAAATCCTGCTGCATATCGACGTTAGCGATATGGGCCTGTAATTTAGTGGATTACTCCTACTACCTTTCCTGAATATTGGTGTGACCTGTGTAACTTTCCAGTCTTTGGGTACGGATCTTTCGTCGAGCGAACGGTTATATATGATTGTTAAGTATGGAGCTAATGCATCAGCATACTGCGAAAGGAACCTAATTGGTATACAGTCTGGACCAGAAGACTTGCTTTTATTAAGTGATTTAAGTTGCTTCCCTACTCCGAGGATATTTACTTCTACGTTACTCATGTTGGCAGCTGTTCTCGATTCGAATTCTGGAATATTTACTTCTTCTTTTGTGAAGGCATTTCGGAAGGCTGTGTTTAGTAACTCTGCTTTGGCAGCACTGTCTTCGATAGTATCTCCATTGCTATCGCCCAGAGAAGGCATTGATTGTTTCTTGCCGCTAACATACTTCACATACGACCAGAATCGCTTTGGATTTTCTGCCAGGTTTCGAGACAAAGTTTCGTTGTGGAAACTGTTATAAGCATATCGCATTGAAGTCCGCGCTAAATTTCGAGCTCCTGTAAAATATCGCCAATCTTGGGGATTTTGTATCTGTTTAAATTTGACATGTTTGTTTCGTTGTTTGTGCAACAGTGTTCTAACCCGTTTTGTGTGCCAAGGAGGATCAGCACCGTCGTTTAATTTATTTGATATAAATCTCTCAATTGCTCGCGCACCCCCGCGTGTGTCTGCGAGCGTGCGCGAGCAATTGAGAGATTTAGATCAAATAAATTAACAAACGACGGAACTGATCCTGTGTGTGTGTGTGTGTGTGTGTGTGTGTGTGTGTGTGTGTGTGTGTGTTTGTTTGTCCTCAGGATAATTTAGGTTAAGTAGTGTGTAAGCTTAGGGACTGATGACCTTAGCAGTTAAGTCCCATAAGATTTCACACACATTTGAACATTTGAACTAAGTCAGGGGAACAACTACAGCAGTTATGTGATGAAATGAAATGACATATGGCTAGGGCCTCCCGTAGGGTAGACTGGTCGCCTGGTGCAAGTCTTTTTAGAAGACGCCACTTCGGCGACTTCTGTGTCTTTGGAAATGATATGGAGATGAAGACAACACAACATCCAGTTCCCGAGCGGAAAAATCTGCGACCCAGCCGGGAATCGAATTCGAGCTCCTCCCATGGCATTCTGCTGCGTTGACCACTCAGCTATGGGGGCGAACAGTTGTGTAGTGAATGTGCTGGCTGACAGATTAGAGCATGAAAGAGTTTGAAATAGTTGAAAAGGTTAGTCGAAGAGTTGTTCAAGCAAAGAGTTATGCACTCTCCCGTACCATATTCAGCACCCATCTGTCTTGTGCAAAACCATCAGGCAAATCCAGAATGGTAGTAGATTAAAGGGAACTTAACAAGAAGGTGGTTCTCCAGCCTGTATCGTTGCCACACTTGCATACGCACTTTGGGTGGTTTGTGGGTGTCCATGTCTTTACTACAATAGATCTGAACCAGGCTTATTATCAGATTTATTTAGGCAAAGGATCAAAGCACCTGACAGTGTTTACCACTTGGAACTTGCTTGAGTTAAATTGGATTCCGTTTGGATTCTGTGTTATCCCAACTGTTAAATATGTTGTTTTCTTATATTAAACTCAAATTTTTGCATCATTACTTGGAAAACTTAGTTTTTTTTTAGCAAAGATTGGCAGTAACTCACGGAACTTTTCGGAAGGCGGGGTTGACAGTTAAACACGAGAAGTTGGTCAGTTTTCCTGACATTTCATTTCTGGGGCATATTATGTAGCCAGGGGAAGTAAGAGTTGATCCAGTACGAACCAAAGCTACGAGGGAGTGTTTTCTGACAAAACGTCAAGGAAATAACGAGATTCTTAGGGATGGTTATTTTTTTTACGATTTCGCGGGGTGATTTCGTGGTTACGGCGTGCCCCCTTTAAAAAAGAACGCCTTTGCGATGAGCTAGAATTCAGCGTTCAGTATTATTAGTTTATCTGGTTTCTGCTCTTCAGGAAGAATGAGCTGCCATTCCTCCACATGCATTCTGACACATCCGAGAAAGTGTCCCTACCAGAGTTTAAGCCGAAGAGTGGGTACACTCCATATTTACGAAATTGCAGCAAGCTAGAGTAACTTCGGTCAGCAACTTCTGTTAATAGAATACTTCTGAAAAAAAACGTCGACGTATACCTCGTGGTTCTTTGCACGAATGCCGTCACATGGACAATGGCTCCTGCTGCTCCCCAGTCAGAGAAGTCGTTCCGTCCTCCTCGGGCGCCTTGAAACGAAAAACACCTGCTCGCACTCAAATTTTACAGCCACATTTCTTCGGCTTATTTGTATCGCACTGTACCAGTGATCTCCCTTCGAATGGCGTTACCATTGACTTTAATGGAGTCACCATTGTCCTTAATCTGATAGCTTTCTTGAAATGTAGGAAACGGCGCAGTTCTTCATATCTCCTGCAAGACATAACATCTGCAATGAAGTTCACGGGTTGGTCATTTTCCTTAGACCAATAAATAGATCTTCAGTTCAGAGGCAGAAGTAGGGAAATATATTTTTTGTCCTTTTTGATGTGTGTATAAGATGGTCTGATAAACTATTTCAGCTGTTAAGCTCTCTGAAATTAAATAAGAGTACATGAGTACACAGTGAACAGTCAGCATCGCAATGTGAAATCAATGTTTGCTTTATGATTATTTTAATGCTAATGCTGATAAGTGAAATATTACGAGAAACACGCCTCCATACACTTGAAATGCATTTCCACAACATAACATGAAGCCAGTCGTCAGTCGGAGGTCAAAAAGAAATGGAAATAATGATAGAAACGATGTGATACATTTGAATTTTCTTTCCAGAAATTTTATGTCGATTTCAAGTTGAATAAACTACGAATGCTTCGAAAATTTTGATAAATTTACTGGCTACTTTAACAAGTTAAACTACTTGTCGAAATTTCGTTTGGATGTGCAAAATTTCAATGACGCGGTCACATTTTAATGCATTTTATCACACTTTGTAGCCCATTGCCGGCTATTAACGTCTTCCAGTGCAATTTTTTGCCATGGTCATGTCACGAAATTTTTTGTTTGCGCTACTTTTCTATTGGTATACCGCTTTTGAAACGCAATTAACACGTGATGCTTTAACAGCTATTGTGCGATGTGCAACATTGTTCGTCTGCGTGCTGCACAAGGAATTAGATACAAATTCTTTACGGCGAACATAAAATGACTTTACTTTTTTTGTTGTACCTAAGTAATACGAAGGTACTGATCCGGAAACGTAATCATATATCCTAGGTTGGGGGTGTAACTCAGTGGTAGAGTGTCTGCTTCGCATGCAGAAAGTCCTGGGTTCAAATCCCAGCTCCTCCAAATATTTTTTCCATTTCTATCATCTTCATACTTTTGTGGAATTGTATTATTTATACCCTAATTTCGAGTTCTTGTACAAATAAGTAAACAAAACATTATAATACAAACCAATCTTGCAGTTTCCCGCCGCTAACTGAAGTTCCGTTACTTTCCCACACCTTGTAAAAGGTGCTTAGAAATTTTAATCAAACAAGTCAATTCGTTGCCGGGAACTGTAAAAGAAGCAGAAATTCAGTCAATGTGGAGAGTTTCCGTTACTACCAGAGACTCGGATATAATCGATCGCCATCGCCACTCTAGTTGAATGGTCTGAAATTACCTGGTGAGGGACAAAGGCTGTGCCCATTTCGGAACAACACGTAAGTATTCGCCTAGAAAAAGTGTGAAAATCAGTACATCAAAATGTTTGCTGCGGAGGTGTTGCGGTAAAAAGAGAAACTTGAAATTTAAGTAATTTGGTAGGGGACATGGGAAGGTTCAGTCTGTGATGTAAAGTACAACTAAAACTATTTTCAGAGCGTCGCTTAGAAATACGTGCGTGTTGATTGTCGCTGCAGGTGTGGTATGTAACATCACTATTCATTGCGTCGTAATTCTTTGTTAATGGTACTGATAACCGATCAGTTTTCATCTCACAAAATTCAAAATGTTCGGCGCGCGTTTGTGTGTGTGTGTGTGTGTGTGTGTGTGTGTGTGTGTGTGTGTGGCTCCAAAGTTTGCATTTAAATTCTCTGTATAGCTCTTTCGTACATATACTACGCTGTCACGTCATAGAATACATCGTAGCATGCATATTTAAATAAAATAAAACAAACGGAAAAAGTGCGATAATGGAAATAATCATGAAAGTAATGATAAATAAACTGTTTAAGAATTTCCATACTAAATTGTGGACAGACAAACGAAATCTTTATTTCTGCTTTGATAAACACAGTCTACAGTATGCAGTTCTTTAGAAATTTAGTAAAAAAGTTTTAATAAAATCTCGTAAAATATATCTAGTACAGGGGATATGCAAAATAACGTGAATAGTGGTAGCAATGGGATGGTTGTGCTTGACGGTCAACAACACAGGTGGGCTGTGCGTGTTCAGTACTAAGCATCAGTGCAGGTTGTTTACGAGTAGTGCACACGTCGTTTTGCATTCAAAGGCAGAGGTAGGCGTGCAGTGAAAGACCTAACAGAGTTCCAAAGAGGGCAGATTGTGGGGCCCAGATTAGCTGGAACATCAGTAACCAATACTGCCAACTTATTGAATGTTTCAAGAGCAACAGTCATGACAACCTACACAAAACATGGAAATACATCATCGCGTAAACTTATTAGTGGGCGCAAATCAAAACTAAATGACAGAGATCGTCGTATGCTAACACGAACTGTGTCAAAACAACACAAAACTACTAAAGTGACTGCAGAGTTCAATAGCCATCTTAGAGACCCTATATCGACACTGTCCGCCGAGAACTCTATAAAGCGAATATTCATGGACTAGCTGCTATACCGAAACCATCAGTGACGACAGCCAACGCAAAGAAGTGTGGAATTTGGTACCAGGAGCATAAATTTTGGACGGCTAATCAGTGGAAACGCGTCATATGGTCCGACGAGTCAACGTTTTCCGTATTTCCAACATCGGGTCGGGTTTCAATCCTGATTGCTTGATTCGATCGGTTAAGCATGGAGATGGAAGTGTGATGGTGTGGGCAGCCCATGGTATTCTTCTGGTTCTATCATTACGCTTAAGGGCCGTGTTACAGCCAACGATTACCTGAACATTCTAGGTGGTCAGGTGCACCCCAAGATACGAATGTTGTTCCCCAACAATGACGCCTCATTTCAGGACGATAATGCACCAATTCCTACAACCAGGACAGTACAATCGTGGTACGAGGAGCGTGCAACTGAACTGCAGCGTCTTGCCTGGCCAGCAGAGCCCCTGGACTTGAGCATTACCGAACCCTTGTGGGTGGCATTGGAGCGCAGATACCGGAGCATATTTCCGCCACCTCGTCAGTACAAGAATTAGAAGAGGTTCTGATCGAAGAGTGGCATAACATTCCACTGGAGACTAGACAATAATTATAAGCCAGTATTCCAAGAAGAATCGCAGCTGTATTACGGGCAAATAATTATAATAAACTATTAATAAACCATTCCCAAGTAACTATAGGTGTTCACATTATTTTACCTATCCCCTGTGCATCCACTATGTTTCGTTTTTCAGACAAGTCATTGTTTTCAACTATTACTAAAGTAACGAGATGTTTTCAAAAAACGTAAATACTGTCCAAAATTTTGTTCTCAAAAATGAGTACTTAACATTGTTTACTTGCAAACTGCATAAACTTTACTATGTATGCATTGACTTACCACTGTTTACTTCCTGGACGAGTTAACGAAACATTGCCGTATCACCTCTCAAAAATTCGAATTTAAAAACCCCGATTTTTTTCAGTTTATGATACTAAGATTAGCATTACAAGTTTAGCGATAATGAAGTATAACAACCTCAGAAATAATCTAAGATTTATGGTAATCTAAAATTAATTTCATTGCCAGTACAAAATGAATGTTAAGGCTGGCCCTCAACATTTCTGCCATCACACTGACATGTAACTTCACGTAAACTGTGGCCTCCGACACACTATAACATTGTTTATTTGTTTAAATAATTGTTTACCCTTAGCTGATTAACAACTGTTTACCCTTAGCTGATTAACAACTGTTTAAATAATTGTTTACCCTTAGCTGATTAACAACTACTTTTGAAACGCGTTTGTGTTCAGGAACATATTCAGGATCTGTATATGAGTCATAGTTATCGACATCATCCTCGGATTTATACAAATCGTCCCTGAAACGCATCAGGACAAAGTTAACATTGGTGAGTATCTGAAATTTGTGAAGGAGCTGCCATTTATCGGTTTATTGCAGATCTATCAACCAGTATGAGTAAAGCACATAACTTGCCAAGTTATAAATGCAATAACTCTCTCTCTCATCAGCTGTTCCTTCCCAATGTTGACAGCTGAGGTCTTCATTTAACCTATATCTTGACGAAGCTGTTAGGAATGAAAACTTCAACTGGAAATTTTTTACGTGGGGATTATATGGAGGGATCGAAGTTCATCAAGTGGCATTATGTATGCTGATTACATGATTTGACTTTAAGAATTCTAATTTTATCTCCACTAAAAAGAAAAACCTAAGGTGGTATCTCTTTTGGGAAAATGGTCTTTTGGGTGGAAAGTTTCAGGCAGAACACAAAAGTAATGAACAATTGTCGAATTTTAATTTCCTAAAGTACCACATATCATACCTAAACGAAGTAGTTAACAATCACAAAATTAAAATATTTAAGTAAATATGTGAAACAGAAGGCCGCTAAAATAACGCCAAGACGGAGATGCA
This sequence comes from Schistocerca piceifrons, assembly GCF_021461385.2. Taxonomy (NCBI): domain Eukaryota; kingdom Metazoa; phylum Arthropoda; class Insecta; order Orthoptera; family Acrididae; genus Schistocerca; species Schistocerca piceifrons. Next base: position 387,850,079 of record NC_060145.1, read on the forward strand.
AATAACGATGGTCAAAGCTATGTCAATAACGGTGAGCGCCTATGGAAAGAGCCGTGACATCTAAAGCTAGAAACAGCGTTAACGTATTTGAGATTTCATTTCTTACAAAATGTGTTTTCTTACAATTGAGATAGGAGTCTCACGGCTAGACCAGATTAGAAACGAAATAGTCAAGACAATTACAAAACGAGATGGCCTTCATTGATCTTTTTCGATGTCCTCCGTCGATCCTATGCGGTAAGGATCCCCTACCGCGTAGCAATACTCTGGCAGACGACAGACAAGGGATTTGTTGCATCTTCTAAGTTTCTTGTCAATAAAACTGTCTTCAGTTCGCTTTCTCCACAACATTACCAATGTGATCGTTCTAGTTTGTTTGCAGTTGTTATTCTCAGGCCGGCCGAAGTGGCCGTGCGGTTAAAGGCGCTGCAGTCTGGAACCGCAAGACCGCTACGGTCGCAGGTTCGAATCCTGCCTCGGGCATGGATGTTTGTGATGTCCTTAGGTTAGTTAGGTTTAACTAGTTCTAAGTTCTAGGGGACTAATGACCTCAGCAGTTGAGTCCCATAGTGCTCAGAGCCATTTGAACCATTTTTTTTGTTATTCTCAGGTATTTAGTTGAATTGACAGCCTTTAGATTTACGTGATTTATCGCGTAATCGGTATTTAACGGATCTTTCTAATACTGGATGAGGTCACACTTTTCATTATTGAAGGTCAGTTGCCACTTTTCGCACCATGAAGATATTTTGTCTAAATCATTTTGCAAGTGGTTTTGATATTTTGGTGACTTCACTAGACAGTCAATAATAGCATCATTAGCAAACAGTCTAAGAAGGGTGCTTAGATCGTCTCCTAAATCGTTTCTATAGATTAGGAACAACAGATGACCTATAACACTTCTTGGGGAACGCCATATGTCACTTCGGTTTTTCCCGATGCCTCTCTGTCAGTTGTTATGAACTGTGACCTTTCTGATAGGAAATCACGAATCCATTGCACACCTGAGAGGATACTCTACAAGCACGCTGTTTGATTAGCGGCCACCTCTGAGGAACAGTGTCAAAAACCTTCTAAAAATATGGAATCAGTTTGGGATCCCTTGTCGATTGCAATCATTTCTAGATTAGAAATAGCTAGCTGTGTTGCACAAGAACTATATTTTTAAATCCTTCTTGACTGTGTCAATAGATCGCTTTCTTTGAAGTAATTCATAATGTGCGAACACACATGTACCAAAAACCTACTGCAAATCTACGTCAGTGATGTGAGTCTGTAATTCACCGGACTACTCTTACTTCATTTCTTTAGTACTGGTGTGACCTGTGCACTTTCCAGTTTTGGGTACGGACCTTTCGTCAAGCGGGCGTTTGTATACGATTGATAAGTGTGGAGCTACTGTCTCATCGTACTCTGAACCCTAACTGGTATGCAATCTGCATAGGAGACTTGCCTTTATCGATTTATGCTTCTTCGCTACATTGAGAATATATATATTTTTTAAGCTGCGTTTGATGAGTTTTTGATTCGAATTATGGAATATTCACTTCGTCTTATTTGGTGAAGAAATTTCGGGAAACTGTATTTAGTAACTCTCCTTAGTGGCACCGCCGTCAGCAACATTACCATCGCTGTCGCGCAGCGGATGTATTGCTGCTGGTGTACTTTACATGCAACCAGAATCTCTTTCAGTTTTCTGCCAGATTTCGAGACAGAATTTCTTTGTGGAAACCATCAATGAATTTCACTTTCACTTTTGCAAAAGTGTTCTCACCTGTTTTGTATACCGTGAGAGATCAGTTCTGTCTCTCATCAGTTTATTTGATACAAATCTCTGTTACTATCGATACTACATCTTCGAATTTAAGCCACATCTGGTCTACACTTGCGTAGTTCAGAAAGAATGGAGACTCTCTCTTAGAAAATACTCAACGAATTTTTATCCTTTTTTTTTTTTTTTAGATAGGTATATTTTCCGCTCATTTTTGGCAGGTTTGGTTGTTAAGATACTCAGTGGCGCTACAAGAACCTTTTGTAATCCCTATATTTCTCATGATGCTCCGTACTTGCTTGGGATTATTTGTTTTACATTATGTTTTCGCAACCGTTTACACTTAGAATTCCTCAAAATAATTCTGAGATGAAGCATTTAATACAATTTCTGACGATTTTTTATACCTAACACCGGCTTTGAATATGTATTTTCGCCAACATGATAGATGGTAGATCGAAGTCACCATAAACTAGAACCATGTGAGTGAAGTAATTAATGTATTACCATCAAAGTAGTCGATTAAACAATATCATTGTGTTTGTGTTTTCTGTTTCATGGCGCCGAGCGAGGGCAGATGAGACCAGTTTCGCACACTTCCATCGTACCTAGTCTGACAGCGCCGGTCATGGAAAATTTAACTGTATGAAGAACCATGGACCTTGCCGTTGGTGGGGAGGCTTGCGTGCCTCAACGATACAGATAGCCGTGCCGTAGGTGCAACCACAACGGAGGGGTATCTGTTGAGAGGCCAGACAAACGTGTTGTTCCTGAAGAGGGGCAGCAGCCTTTTCAGTAGTTGCAGGGGCAACAGACTGGATGATTGACTGATCTGGCATTGTAACACTAACCAAAACGGCCTTGCTGTTTTGGTACTGCGAACGGCTGAAACCAAGGGGAAACTACAGCCGTAATGTTTCCGAGGGCACGCAGCTTTACTGTATGATTATTTGATGGCGTCCTCCTGGGTAAAATATTCCGGAGGTAAAATAGCCCACCATTCGGATCTCCGGGCGGGTACTACTCAAGAGGACATCGTTATCAGGAGAAAGAAAACTGGCCTTCTACGGATCGGAGCGTGGAATGTCAGATTCCTTAATCGGGCAGGTAGGTTAGAATATTTAAAAAGGGAAATGGATAGGTTAAAGTTCGATATAGTGGGAATTAGTGAAGTTCGGTGGCAGGAGGAACAAGACTTTTGGTCAGGTGAATACAGGGTTATAAATACAAAATCAAATAGGGGTAATGTAGGAGTAGGTTTAATAATGAATAAAAAAATAGGAGTACAAGTAAGCTACTACAAACAGCATAGTGAACGCACTATTGTGGCCAAGATAGACACGAAGCCCACGCCTACTACAGTAGTACAAGTTTATATGCCAACTAGCTCTGCAGATGACGAAGAAATTGATGAAATGTATGATGAGATAAAAGAAATTATTCAGGTAGTGAAGGGAGTCGAAAATTTAAGTCAAGGGTGACTGGAATTCGACAGTAGGAAAAGGAAGAGAAGGAAACGTAGTAGGAGAATATGGATTGGGGCTAAGAAATGAAAGAGGAAACTACAGCGTGGTAGAATTTTGCGCAGAGCGTAACTTAATCATAACTAACTTGGTCCAAGAATCATGAAAGAAGTTTGTATACATGGAAGAACCCTGGAGATACTAAAAGGTTTCAGATAGATTATGTAATGGTAAGACAGAGATTTAGGAACCAGATGTTAAATTGTAAGACATTTCCAGGGGCAGATGTGGACTCTGACCACAATCTATTGGTTATGAACTGTAGATTAAAGCTGAAGAAACTGCAAAAAGACGGGAATTTAAGGAGATGGGACCTGGACAAACTGACTAAACCAGAGGTTGTACAGAGTTTCAGGGAGAGCAACATTGACAGGAATGGGGGAAAGAAATACAGTAGAAGAAGAATGGGTAGCTTTGAGGAATGAAATAGTGAAGGCAGCAGAGGATCAAGTAGGTAAAAAGACGAGGGCTAGCAGAAATCCTTGGGTAACAGAAGAGATACTGAATTTAATTGATGAAAGGAGAAAATACAAAAACGCAGTTAGTGAAGCAGGCAAAAAGGAATACAAACGTCTCAAAAATGAGATCGACAGGAAGTGCAAAATGACTAAGCAGGGATGACTAGAGGGCAAATGTAAGGATGTAGAGGCTTATCTCATGAGGGGTAAGATAGATACTGCCTACAGGAAAATTAAAGAGACCTTTGGGGAAAAGAGAACCATTTGCATGAATATCAAGAGCTCAGATGGAAATCCAGTTCTAAGCAAAGAAGGGAAAGGAGAAAGGTGGAGGGAGCATATAGAGAGTCTATACAGGGGCGATGTTCTTGAGGACAATATTATGGAAATGGAAGAGGAAGTAGATGAAGATGAAATGGGAGATATGATACTGCGTGAAGAGTTTGACAGAGCACTGAAAGACCTAAGTCGAAACAGGGCCCCGGGAGTAGACAACATTCCATTAGAATTACTGAAAGCCTTGGGAGAGCCAGTCCTGACAAAACTCTACCAGCTGGTGAGCAAGATGTATGAGACAGGCGGAATTCCATCAGATTTCAAGAAGAATATAATAATTACAATCCCAAAGAAAGCAGGTGTTGACAGATGTGAAAATTACAGAACTATCACTTTAATAAGTCACAGCTGCAAAATACTAACGCGAATTCTTTACAGACGAATGGAAAAACTGGTAGAAGCGGACCTCTGGGAAGATCAGTTTGGATTCCGTAGAAATGTTGGCACACGTGAGGCAAGACTGACCCTAGGACTTACCTTACAAGAAAGATTAAGGAAAGGCAAACCTACGTTTCTAGCATTTGTAGACTTAGAGAAAGCTTTCGACAATGTTGACTGGAATACTGTCTTTCAAATTCTAAAGGTGGCAGGGGTAAAATACAGGTAGCGAAAGGCTATTTACAATTTGTACAGAAAGCAGATGGCAGTTATAAGAGTCGAGGGACGTGAAAAGGAAACAGTGGTTGGGAAGGGAGTGAGACAGGGTTGTAGCCTCTCCCCGTTGCTATTCAATCTGTATATTGACCAATCGGTAAAGGAGGCAAAATAAAGGCTCGGAGTAGGTATTAAAATACAAGGAGAAGAAATAAAAGCTTTGAGGTTCGCCGATGACATTGCAATTATGTCAGAGACAGCAAAGGACTTCGAAGAGCAGTTGAACGGAATGGGCAGTGTCTTGAAAGGAGGGTATAAGATGAACATCAACAAAAGCAAAACGAGGACAATGGAATGTAGTCGAATTAAGTCGCCGTGATGCTGCGGGAATTATATTAGGAAATGAGACACTTAAAGTAGTAAAGGAGTTTCGCTATTTGGGAAGCAAAATAACTGATGATGGTCGAAGTAGAGAGGATATAAAATGTAGACTGGCAATGGCAAGGAAATGTTTCTGAAGAAGTGAAATTTGTTAACATCGAGTATTGATTTGTGTGTCAGGAAGTCGTTTGTGAAAGTATTTGTATGGGGTGAAGCCATATATGGAAGTGAAACATGGACGATAAATAGTTTAGACAAGAAGAGAATAGAATCTTTCGAAATGTGGTGCTACAGAAAAATGCTGAAGATTAGATGGGTAGATCACATAAATGAGGAGGTAATGAATAGAATTGGGGAGAAGTGGAGTTTGTGGCACAACTTGACTAGAAGAAGGGATCGGTTGGTAGGACATGTTCTGAGGCATCAAGGGATGACCAATTTAGTACTGGAGGGCAGCGTGGAGGGTAAAAATCGTAGAGGGAGACCAAGAGATGAATCCACTAAGCAGATTCAGAAGGATGTAGGCTGCAGTAGGTACTGGGAGATGAAGAGGCTTGCACAGGATAGAGTAGCATCGAGAGCTGCATCAAGCCAGTCTCAGGACTGAAGACCACAACAACAACAACATGAAGAATAGCTAAGTTACTTACCAACTACGGTGTGCAAACACTTTATTTAACATGTAAACGTCAATATAAATATTCGGATTTAGGTTACGACATGTTCGATATGCCAGCCATCGTTGGCGATGATCTGGCACAGACGAATAACGGAATTCTCAATGACCGCTGAAGTGGCGGAACAGCACTGACCTCCTGAGGTTGTTTTCAGCTCAGCAATGGGTTTGGGGTTATTTCTGTATACCTTGTCTTTAATGTAGCCCACAAAAAGGAGTCACATATATTCAGATCCGGAGAATACCACAGCCAATCGAGGCCCATGCCAGTGGCCTCTGGGTAGCCCAGAGCCAGAATGGGGTCCGCAAAGTGCTCCTCCAGAACTCAAAGACTCTTCTGCTTCTATGAGATCGAGCTGCGTCTTGCATGAACCACATCTTGTCGAAACGGGGGTAGCTTTGGATAATGGAGATGAAATAATCTTCCAAAACCACTTACCGTTCGGTAGTCAGCGTGCAATCAAGGAATATCGCACCGATTATTCTGTGGCTGGACATTCCACATCAGATACTCAACCTCTGAGAGTGAAGAAACTCCTCGATCGCGAAATGCATATTCTCAGGCCCCCAAATCCGACAATTTTGCTTATTGATGAACTCATCCAAATGAAAGTGGGCTTCGTCGCTAAATGAAACCATACAGCGCATACAAATTCCTACCACAGATCACGGGCAACCGTGCAATTTTAACGTCCTAACGCAAACCGATCACAAGTTATGACGATCTTATTCCATACAGTTCGATAATTGTCACCCAGTAGCAACAGACAGCCAACCTGCAGAAGAAGATGCCACTGGATTCGCCTGCATAGGTGTATTTTAATTACTGTACCGTGTTTAAAAAGAAAAACGTATTTTAACTGTATCACACGTCATGATGATATAAAATGGAACAACGTATTTTAACTGTATCACACGTCATGATGATATAAAATGGAACTGTGTATGTTTAACTGCCAAACCGTACCCAGCAATAAACAAGTTATCGTTAATCACAATAAAAAGGCTTGTTTTTGTGCGTACTTTGCCGTGGAGAATACAATATGATTCTCAAAAAGTTTTTATTGTACAATAAAACGACGAGAGAAAACTGTACTGTTTAACTTCAAACATTTAACTAGAAAATAAATCGTGAAGATATCAATGAATATCTACGAAAAATCGGTCTCAACGTAAACTGGAATGAGCAGTGACATAATTTTAAGAAGTTAAAAGTAATTTTAACCAGTGACATGATGTGAACAGTCAAAGTTGCATGCTCACATCCGTTTAGTTTTAAGAAGATACTAACAAAATCTACTACCATTGGTAAAGCATATATAATTCAAACTTAATTAATAACCTGCTCGTGCGAAACAGACTGTGACGAAAGTTACGAAAATACGCTGCAGTGACAAGTTCTTAATATCGACAAGACCAAGATTCTTATGCTAGGGAAGGGTAAAAGATGAGCCAAAATCATGAATTTCTGGAGACAGATACCCAAAAATACTAGGCACAGGCATGTACAACTACCTCATAAAATGGCTGCAATTAACTGGAGAAAGATGTTGGGAGTTGTCAAAGGGGAACTGAAAGAAAACGCAGAGACCATTCATCGCTCCAAAAAGTAAAGGTTGGGTAACAACCATATTTGGGTAAAATATACATTATCTACACCGAAACAAATCGCAAATAGGATGAATTCTGCAGTAGGGTGATTTATTTGGCAGTTAATATCTTCAGAGCTAAAATGTAAACTTAAGCTTTTCGGTAGTCTGAAGAAGGATTATGACTGAGGTGTTAAAAGGTGATATGATACCGCACTTTTGTATACATTGAGGAAGGAAGCAAAAGTGGTACCGACTGCTCTAACAATTGCGACTTTTATACAGGTGTGACCACAAAGCCTGAACCCACTCGGATACACTTCCTGGGAAAAAAAATAAATAAATAAAAAGAGTGAATCGCCCAGAAGGGGAAGAGAAACGAAATGAAACTTAACGGATTGGGAACATATGTGATGTTATTTCAGTTGTTGCAAAATTACAGATTTACAAAGAACTTGGCCGCTTGAGCTCATTTGTCAGTATGACGTTGCACTCCTTCTAGTCTGGATACATGCACTATCTGGACTGGGAAGGGTGTCATAAAGACGTATCCTAAGACAAGCTGGTCCACAACCGTAGTAAATAGTCCTACATATCTTGCAGAGTTCACCTCTGAGCTTGTCCACAGTTCATAGAAACACGAGCCTCTTGGAGAGAAAAAAAAAAAAAGAAAAAAGGGAAAGTCACCATGATACTGTCGCATGAGAGGTAACATCTCGACGCAGGATTACCGTCCGAGTATATAACAATATTTGTTTATGGTTCATTTAAACTTTTTTTAGCTTTAAAATTTTCGCAGATTGGTACTAAATTTTCTGTATATGTAAAGTAAAGTGTACTATACTGTAGATTGAAGTTCTTTGCATTGTATGTCAGTAGTGTAAGTAAAATACTATGTAAATTTTTTATTATGTTAAAAAAATTTCTGATGACCTTTCGTATTTAAAAATATTTGTGTGTATAAATTGTTCATCTTAACGTAAATTTGACAATTTAAGAAATGGTCACGCTTAGCAGCTGTTGTGACTTGGCAAGACAGCCAAGCCACTAGGAGGTGAAGCCGAAAGGCACGCGTTTAAGCTCACGCAGGCTGGCGTGAGGTCTGGAACAGTTAAAGGATTTGAGTCTAGCAAATAAAGTACGTAGCTGTTGGAATACTTAACTTTAATCCATAATTGGTGAACGTCGGTCTGACGGTACATGCATCACAAGATAAATAACAATTGATAATGGCGCCTTGCTAGGTCGTAGCAAATGACGTAGCTGAAGGCTATGCTAACTATCGTCTCGGCAAATGAGAGCGTAATTTGTCAGTGAACCATCGCTAGCAAAGTCGGCTGTACAACTGGGGCGAGTGCTAGGACGTCTCTCTAGACCTGACGTGTGGCGGCGCTCAGTCTGCAATCACTGACAGTGGCGACACGCGGGTCCGACGTATACTAACGGACCGCGGCCGATTTAAAGGCTACCACCTAACAAGTGTGGTGTCTGGCGGTGACACCACAGCAACAATGTAAGAAATAGGTGTTATGTAAAATCCAGTGTGCTTTCGTTTGAAACGGAAGTGGCTCTGGGGAGTGGAAAAGGTGGCAAGGGCGAATTGGCGGACTACGCAGAGCAAGCGCGGGAAGTAAGCCACACAGTCTGTAGGCAGCAGTGACTGAGGCAACACCTTTGTGGAACACGAGAAGCTTTGCCTGCAAATTCGCACAAAACGCGTCGGATGGAGACTGCAAACGGCTTACGGCATAGCTGCGAGTTGTTGGGCTACTATATGTGCAATTGACAGACGCCAAGAAGAGAAATTGAGCCCATACAGCAAGAGACCAGGCCGTACTGTGGGTAGTGGAGCCGTCATAATTGTTCGCCACGGCCAAGCCTTCAGCTACGAGATAAAACTCTTATAGTAAATTTACTTTTGTACAGCGTGAACCATTTATTTAAGCTGTGTTCTAATAACCATTCTTGAAATTTAAAGAAATTGGTTCACCCTGTTCTTTCATCCTAATCATACAACTATATAGAGTTCCTTTCTGGTGTTTGATGAATCCGAGTATCCTATGTTACAGACTTATGAAGTGCCAAGTTAATATAAAGAGACACCATGTAAAGTGGTTTTTTTAAACTATTGCAAAGAGTTATAGTAAAAGTTTGCTTACGTAAAATTCAATCAGAGTGTAGTCACTAGAATCTGGTAAACGTCTATACAGAGTTTGTTCAAAGAATAATAACTTCTGAAAGTAAATTCCAGTAAGGAAGAGGTTATCTTGAAGTGAAATGATTCGTATAAAAAGTGTGTGCTTTAGTATCTAAGTATTTTAGTGTTTAAGTAGTTTATTATAGAACATGCTCTTGTATACCCCCCCCCCCCCCCCCCCTGGCCAAATTTGTTTTAGCTTCTCTGAATTTATCTACTGGGCTTTCTCTCTTTTAAAAACGTAATGTATAAGGGTGTAGAAGTCAAACAGAAATTCCAGTGTCTGCACCAATATTGTTTACGTGGAGTATTATTTAATTTGAAGAACCAAATTAAATGGAAGAAAGTAGGCAAAATTCATAATTCTGCATTTCCAATACCTTACTGTTTCATTGCCTGGATAGGCTGGCGACCATTAGTACATGTTTTAAACAATTAAATGAACTTGGAACTGAGTTGTCCATTAAATGAACTAGGAACTGCGTTTCTCTTACCCGCTGGGTAAAATCTCAGGAAAAGAATTGAATAGTCTGATTTCCTTATCCATTAGACACAACACACAGTCAAATCCTGTCATAAGGGTAACTCTATTGACTACCTTTTCCTATTAACAGGATCACCCTCCCATAGTGTACTTTATTTGGAAACTAAACTAAATTTTAGTGAGAGGGTCATACCTGGCTTTTCCCGTAGCAGGACTATTTGTTCTGTTGAGGTATAGTATACGTGACAACATAGACACGGGTTTTTCTGTTATTTAGGCAAAAGCATACTAAATTACAATATTAATGGTAGGGTTATAAGTTTCCACAGTCAATACTAGTCGTGATATGAAGTCATACCTGACGTCTCCCCACAGCATGACGTCAGGAGTAACAGCTATGTGCCTCTCCAAAACATTGGAATCTCTCCCCAGATCGCCGTCATACGCACCGACGATGGTGATCCATGGTAGAGCAGAACTGAGATGTGGCGCCATTAATCATCAGTGTGGGCTTGCCAATCACGGCACCACTCCAGATGTAGTCGTTTGTGTTGTGGTGTTAATACGGTCAATGCATGACCGGCAGTTCCCTAGTCTGGCTGTTGTTAATCTGCAAGAAATGGTGTGGGATGACAATGTTACAGGCAGTCCATAATTGTTCTCGTATGGTAGGTGCAGATATGAAACGGTTACGATGTGTCTGTGCAGAATACGTAGATTCTCCCTTGTGGTGGCCCAACGTGGTCGACTGGAAGCTTGACGAGTATGCCTGACTCACGTTGTCACACAGTCCAATATAGAACGACTGTCATATCCGAATGCGCCAAAAATCTGGAATTGCACGATTCGACCAGCTGTCCAAATGCAGGCTCACAATGAGGCCTCTTTAAGGGGCTCCGGAACGCCCTATACTTGCAATGTTAAAATAACGCTTATAAATTACATCTTTCCTCACAAAGTATTTGAGGTAGGAAGTTGAACTTTTTACAGATTATTTATTGGAATATGGGCTACAACTTAACACAGGGATTTTACAAAATTTTAGTTCAGTTATTAAATATGATTTTTTTTTCAATTGTAATGAAAATTCACAATATTTTTTTGCAATTTTTTATTTATATATTCAAAAATATGCAGTTTTTTGGAAAAAGGCTGTGTTAAATTATGCAGAAGGTACTGTGTAACATTTACTGAAAGTTTGAAACAAATATGTTTGGAAGATCCTTAGAAAACATGTAATTAGTATGAGAAAATAAAAGTTTTGGGAATCGAGCGACAAAGATTGGATTAACTTTTTAGTGCATTGCAGGTCCATAGGATGGATTATCTTCATTCTCTGCAAACTCCTCCTCCAGCTTCCTCTTGTTCCTCCTCCTGTTTACTCTTGCTTGTATTTCTAGACCCTTTACAGCCATGTCTGCAGCCCGAAGGCGTTCCTTGTCTAAAGCAAGCATCGCTCGTTGTTGTGTTCGTAGATTTTGCTACCATTTTCTTCAGTTGCAGTTACTGCAACACTGTTCCAAAAGGTGGTCATGTATAAACACTTATCACATTTCAGTTGTATTTCACTAGCAAGTCCTACGTGCTTTATTATGGAGAGTTCCAGACCAACTTCACTACAATGGATACATCTTACACGGTTTGAAAAAATTCCTTTGAGAACCGACATATCAAATATTTCATTCACATCCGATTCGCCCATAAAACATTCATAGTTTTCACTCATTGAACCAAGCTTCTTCTGTGAAGTATTTTCTTTCCCACTTTGACTGCTATGGGCAGGTGTACTTGAGAGGTTAGGTTCACTCACTTGGTTATCGTCTTTATTGTTTACAGTAATAACACATACCTTTGGCTTTCCAACATTTCTCCTTTTCTTAAAAGCCTTCAGAGGATTTCTAATAACTTTACTTTTACTCATTATTATACTTCAACAAAACAGAGACTCAAGAAACAGAATTAATTACGAATATTTTCGAGATAACGACAGAGTAAATAAACATGAAACAATCGACAATCACACCAGCGATATATATTGAACCATCACAGGTTAGCCACAACACATACTTTATCTCACATCACTAAAATGTACCTGATGAACACGGACGTTAATAATAACACCATTTGACAGCAGTTTAACAGCGCCACAGTGGGTCACGCCCATGTAGAACACATTTCAAAAAAAAATTAAATATAGTTGTAGTCTTCGGAATTGAATAAATTATATATCTATTAAAAGGCAATAGTATGCAGATTCAGAAAACGCAAAAATGTAATAATTGAACTTTTCATGATTTTAAGCCTTTCCGGAGCCCCTTAAAACTGTCAGATGCTGATAATGCTGTCATACACGTGTACGCAGGATCTCCGTATCCTTCTCAGTGACCACTCAACGTCTGACGCTGTTCATATCCCTTACACACCGTATCAGGACTGGTAACAACACTAATGCACTCTGGTGGTCGTACTACCTGTCACAGACAAGTGCAACTTTTATCATTTACATAACTGCCAGTGGTGTGTACGTGAACGTAGTACATTGACACGTCTTGGACCGGGTTAGGCTGTGTTACACGGAATACAGTTCTATAACGGACAAAATAAGACACAAAATTCCCATAAAAGTTGCGGCGGAGTATAAAGAGATGCTCCATAAATCTGAAGTGAACAGGATGCAAAGTAAATATACCAACAGAAACTGGGTAGCGAAGTGGGCAAACATATTCAACAAACAGTTAACTGTTTAAATGCAGCCTAACATCAGTTAGTGAATGAAACAATAGCACCAAAGAAGAGATTAATTATATTACATGGAGCTAGCAATTGTTCATTCCATGGCGAGAAAGACAATCTGGGAGCACACATTTATATATACCAAAATACTAACGCATTCGCCTGTGGACAAAAATTGAACGTGCTTTAATAAGTAGAGGAGAATCAAGACAACAGAAGTGTTAAAGCACAGAGGTAAGACAGTATCTTCAACGAAACCCAAGTGCCCTATACAATGGCTGATGGGAAACTTTGTCCACTTCACCATAACTGAATGCGGGAAACAGTTGGAGAGTTTTGTTAAGACTTAAGTAATATAGAATAAGAAAATTTAGAAACTGCAAGGTAGCATGTCAGAGGTGCTTGGAAGTTATTTCACAATGGAGAACATCTTACTGTACTGAGATAACAAAAGGTGTAGGACAGCGATATGCACAAACACAGATGACGGTAATAGCGCGTAAGCAAGATATAAATGGGCAGTGCATTGGTGGAGCTGTCATTTGTACTCAGATGACTCATGTGAAAAGGCATCCGACGAGATTATGGCCGCTCAAGGAACTAGCAGACTTCGAATGCGGAATAGTAGATCGAACTACCAGATGCATGGCAATTACGTTTCGGAAATCTTAAGAGAACTCAATATTCTAAGATTCACAGTGTCAAGATTGTGCTCAGAATGACCAACAATGCAGTGGCAGACGGCCTTTACTTTACGACCGACAGCAGCGGCTTTTGCTTAGAATTGCCAGTGCTAACAGACAACCAACAGTGCGTGAAATAACCGCAGAAATCAATGTGGGATTTACGGTGAATGTATCCGTTAGGACAGTGCGAGGAAATTTGGCGTTCATTGGCCATTCTGGCAGACGATCGACGCCAGTGCCTTTGCTAATAGAACGAAATCGCTTGCATTGCCTCTCCTGGGATTGTAACAATACCAGTTGGATCCTTGACGACTGTAAAACCGTTGTCTGGTCACAGTGAGTCCCGATTTCAGTTGGTAAGATCTGATGGTAGGGTTCGAGTTTGACGCAGACCCCACGATGCCATGGACCCAAGTTGTCAGTTAGGGACTGTGGAAGCTAGTGGTGGTTCCATAATGGAAGGGGGGGGGGGCATGTGTACGTGGAATGGACTGGGCCTCTGGTCCAATTGAACCGATAATTGACTGGAAATTGTTGTGTTCGGGTACTTGGAGATAATTTGCAACCTTTCATGGACTTCAAGTTCCCAATTAACGATGGAATTTTTATGTATGACAATGCGCCATGTCACTGGGGCCACAATTGTTCGCGATTGACTTGAAGAACATTCCAGACAGTTCGAGAGAATGATTCGGTTACCCGGATCGCGCGACATCGAATATTTATGCGACGTATTCGAGAGGTCAGTTCATGAATAAAATCCTGCACTGGCAACAATATCGCAATTATGGACGGCTACAGAGGCAGAACAGCTCCATTTTTCTGCAGGGGATTTCCAACGACCTGTTGCGTCTGTACAATGCCGACTTGCTGCACTACACCTGGTGAAAGGAGGTCCGACACGACAGAAGGTACCCCATGACTTTCGTCACCTAAGTGTAAAATAAAATTTTCTCAAGACCGAAGAGATCAGTTCTTTTCCTTTAGATTCATTTTTCAGTACCGAGCGAGGTGGCGTAGTGGTTAGCACACTGGACTCGCATTCGGGAGGACGACGGTTCAATCCCGCGTCCGGCCATCCTGATTTAGGTTTTCCGTGATTTCCCTAAATCGCTCCAGGCAAATGCCGGGATGGTTCCTCTGAAAGGGCACGGCCGACTTCCTTCCCTGTCCTTCCCTAATCCGATGAGACCGATGACCTCGCTGTTTGGTCTCTTTCCCCAAAACCAACCAACCAACCAACCATTTTTCAGTTTAATAATATTTTAACGACGAAGCAATTCTCTTTTTTATACGTTTGTGTTTTTACTAAAAAAAATTGTGACCTTTTATGTGTACATACACTTTAAATTATAACATTACATCAAGAACAGCAGCCGATGATCATTAGGAAAGAAGGAATTTAGTTATGGGATAGAAATGAGAAGAATTAATTTGATGGCAGATGACGTCAAACAAGACAAATTGGTGATCGTAAGAAGCGGTATGGGGTTGAACGGAGGTTTGTTGTTGTGGTCTTCAATCCAGAGACTGGTTTGATGCAGCTCTCCATGCTACTCTATACTGTGCTTCATCTCGCAGTACCTACTGCAACCTACATCCTTCTCACTCTGTTTAGTGTATTCATCTCTTGGCCTCCCTCTACGATTTTTACCCTCCACGCTACCCTCCAGTACTAAATTGGTGATCCCTTGATGCCTCAGAACATGTCCTACCAACCGATCCCTTCTTCTAGTCAAGTTGTGCCACAAACTTCTCTTCTCCCCAATCCTATTCAATATCTCCTCATTAGTTATGTGATCTACCCATCTAATCTTCAGCATTCTTCTGTAGCACCACATTTCGAAAGCTTCTATTCTCTTCTTGTCCAAACTATTTATTGTCCATGTTTCACTTCCATACATGGCTACACTTCATACAAATACTTTCTGAAACGACTTCCTGACACTTAAATCTATACTCGATGTTAACAAATTTCTCTTCTTCAGAAACGCTTTCCTTGCCATTGCCAGGCTACATTTTATATCCTCTCTACTTCGACCATCATCAGTTATTTTGCTCCCCAAATAGCAAAACTCCTTTACTACTTTAAGTGTCTCATTTCCTAATATAATTCCCGCAGCATCACGGCGACTTAATTCGACTACATTCCATTGTCCTCGTTTTGCTTTTGTTGATATTCATCTTATACCCTCCTTTCAAGACACTGTCCATTCCGTTCAACTGCTCTTCCAAGTCCTTTGCTGTCTCTTACATAATTACAATGTCATCGGCAAACCTCAAAGTTTTTATTTCTTCTCCATGGATTTTAATACCTACTCCGAACTTTTCTTTCGTTTACTTTACCGCTTGGTCAGTATACAGATTGAATAGCAACGGGGAGAGGCTACAACCCTGTCTGACTACCTTCCCAACCACTGCTTCCTTTTCACGTCCCTCGACTCTTATAACTGCCACCTGCTTTCTATACAAATTGTAAATAGCCTTTCGCTCCCTGTATTTTACCCCTGCCACCCTTAGAATTTGAAAGAGAGCATTCCAGTCAACATTGTCGGAAGCTTTTTCTAGGTCTACAAATGCTAGAAACGTATGTTTGCCTTTCCTTAATCTTTCTTGTAAGATAAGTCCTAGGGTCAGTCTTGCCTCACGTGTGCCAACATTTCTACGGAATCCAAACTGATCTTCCCCGAGGCCGGCTTCTACCAGTTTTTCCATTCGTCTGTAAAGAATTCGCGTTAGTATTTTGCAGCCGTGGCTTATTAAACTTATAGTTCGGTAATTTTCACATCTTTCAACACCTGCTTTCTTTGGGACTGGAATGATAATACGCTTCTTGAAGTCTGAGGGTATTTCGTCTGTCTCATACATCTTGCTCACTAGATGGTAGAATTTGTACTGGAAAACAATTATGGGCAAGAGCTTTCTCTGCGAAAATCGAAATTCTGACTTCGAATCCCGGTTTGGCAAAAATTCAGTCTCCCACGAAGTTTCAGAACAACACAACCTTGACATAGCCCGCAACTGTTGTTGTTTTCAAGGGGAACATAAGAGTGTCGATTCTGAAAGATTCGTTCAACAATATTTTCAATAAATTTTTGTATAGTTTTGTGGTGGAGAGAAACTCGTAAGACGCTACCGTCGTAAGAACCTGTCTT
The DNA here is from genome assembly GCF_021461385.2 of Schistocerca piceifrons. Lineage (NCBI taxonomy): Eukaryota > Metazoa > Arthropoda > Insecta > Orthoptera > Acrididae > Schistocerca > Schistocerca piceifrons. The sequence goes on from NC_060145.1 coordinate 387,866,662, forward strand.
TCTACGAGACGTAGCTGCTGACAACCGCCCCCGTAACTTGCTGTTCTCACGTCCCTGCCGCGGTCCATAGCCTCGCTCTGGCCGAACTTCCGTGTCCGCACGGAAGGCTACTGGCCCGCCAGACTATTGGCATGACGAGGTCGGAGACTGCCCGTTGTGTTCACGCGTGAGCTGTCCGACGGCCTTGACGCGTGTGAAGCGCACAGCCTCGCTCACGCAGCCAACGTTCATCTCCACGAAGGTCCGATCTCCGCAAAGCGGACTATGCTGTGGAGACCATCATTTCCTTTATTACTCGAAATCCTGACCCCTCTAAAAGGCATGGACAAAAATATGGAACCATCGGAGAAATAACACATTATCAGACATAGTACGATGCAGAAAAACAGTTGGCCTTCGAAATAGCTTCCACCAGTCAAGAATGAATAAAAACCAGGTCCTATATGGTTTTCAAGGGAATCTCCCAACATTCTTCCCGCAAAATAGTGGCAAAGTCAGGTAAGGATGTTGGAAGTGCAACTCTCTCTCCAAAGTAGACTACAAACGCTCGCGAGGGGACCATACGAACTTCCACTCACCAATCTGATTAATATTGATAGGATGTTTGGCGCGAGATTCAAACATATGAAAAAAGAAGACACAACTTTCAACCGTTTTCGAGAAAATCGAGTTTAAAAATTTTATACTTACTTAACTACACTGAAGCTCCAAAGAAACTGGTATAGGCATACGTATTAAAATACAGAGATATTTAAACATGCAGAATACAGCGCTGCGGTCCGCAACCCCTACATAAGACAATGTTATCAAGATTTAACTGAGATTGAATGTGGTGTTGTAGTCGGTGAACGAGCGATGGGACACAGCATCTCCTAGGTAGTGATAAAGTGGGAATTTTCCCCTACGACCATTTCACGAGTGTACTGTGAATATCAGAATCCCGTAAAACATCAAATCTCCAACGAAGCCGCGGCTGGAAAAAGATCCTGGAAGAACGGGACCAACGACGACTGAAGAGAATCGTTCAACGTGACAGAAGTGCAACCTTTCCGCAAATTGCTGCGGATTTCAATGCTGGGCCATCAAAAAATGTCAGCGTGCGAACCATACAATGAAACATCTTCGATATGGGCTTTCGGAACCGAAGGCCCACTCGTGTACCCTTGATGACTGCATGACACAAAGCTTCATGCCTCGCCTGCGTTAACACCGACATTGGGCTGTTGATGAGTGGAAACATTTTACCTGGTCGGATGAATCTCGTTTCAAATTGTGACGAACGGGTGGACGTGTACGGGTATGGAGACAAGCTCATGAATCAATGGACCCTGCATGTCAGCACGGGACATGGAACTGTTCAAGCTGGTGGAGCCTTTCTAATAGTGTGGGACGTGTGTAGTTGAAGTGAAATGTGACCTCTGTTACGTCTAGAGACGACTCTGACAGGTGACATGTACGTAAGCATCCTGTCCGATCACCTGCATCCATTCATGTCCACTGTCCATTTCGACGGACTTGGGCAATTCCACCCGGACAATGCGACACCCCATACCTCAATAATTGCTACAGAGTGACTCCAGGAACACACTTCGGAGTCTAAACACTTCCATTGGCCACCAAACTCTCCGACATGAGCATTATTGAGCACATCTGGGATGCCTTGCAACAAGCTGTTCAGAAGAGGTCTCCACCCTCTCGTACTTTTACGGATTTATAGATGGCCCTGCAGGATCCATGGTGTCAATTTCCCCCAGCACTACTTCAGACATTAGTCCATGCCACGTTGTGTTGCGGCACTTCTGCGTGCTTGCGGGTTCCCCACACGATATTAGGCAGGTGTACCAGTTTTTTTGGCTCTTCAGCGTACATTGTACGGTCACTAACACTCAAGAAATGCGCAGCCGAGTCCGTTAAGCGGTTAGTGTCAAGAACGAGGTCTCTGGGTCGAATATCCCTATCTGCACTTTTTGCGTCCTATCTAATTATTATGATTGTGCAAATTGTCATTATTGAATGATTCATATCTTATTTTCATGATCTTTATCGTGAAGAAAGAGAAAATAATTTTCGTAACGAGACTGGAAAAAATTGGTTACAGAAGAACATTTAATCAAATCAGTATAGTCATTTTATTCATATTATTTTGTCTGCATATGTGGCAGGTATAATGTATAACTTATGGGGCACTGTACGAATCAGGATGATACTGATCATAGAAACATGGGAAACAATAATTATATAACATTTAGCACAACGAAAGCCGAATCTTTCATGAGCAGTTTTTTCAGTGTGTCTATTGGCAAAACAAATTTGGGTTCCATTCGTAAGTGGTGCTCAGTCATCACACAATTTCGCGGTGCACCACGCATATCTGGACTCGCATTCGGGAGGACGACGGTTCAATGACGAGTCCGGCTATCCTGATTTAGGTTTTCCATGATTTCCCTAAATCACTCCAGGCAAATACTGGGATGGTTCCTCTGAAAGGGCACGGCCGACTTCCTTCCGCATCCTTCCCTAATCCGATGAGACCGATGACCACGCTGTCTGGTCTCCTTCCCCAACCAACCAACTAACCAACCACGCATATCTGTTGTTACAATTATATATGAATAAAATTAAGACAGAGTACCGGAAGCAAGATTCGATCCACAGACCTCGCGCTTATGAAACTATGCACTTACTCGTTTGGCTGCAGAATTCTTGATTACTATGTACAAAGTATGTAAGCAAGCGCAAAATGTACAAATTCTATTTTTTCGAAAACTGTTGAGTATCGCATCTTGCTATTTACATACCACTTGAGGGAATTAAGAATCATTATACAATTACAAAAATTATATTTTTTTTAGAATGGCAAGAATCTCGGGAAGTAAAGTTACTTACGTATTTTCATATCATTTACAGGCAAATGTTGAGCGCCTTTGGACTTTCCGTCATTCGCAGTCTGTTTGCAATAATTCGTAATAATAGTGACGAGAATCAAAAGATAAAACAGACGGACTGAAGAAGATGGTCACAGAAGAAAGTCAGCTCTAAAAAGAACAATAAAACTGTAAAACCAGGAAAAAGGGGACAACCGCTGAAAGCGAAATGAAATGGTAATCGCGATAAAAGACAGGAAGTAGTGAAAAGCCACGAAAGGACTGCAGAATCAAATTGGAATGAATAAAGGTATAGTAAAAAGATGCTTATTAAGATGTATTCTTTTAATTTTTTAACAGTGAAGTTCGTCAACAGCCGTTCAATTGGGATGTTATTTTACGAGGATTGGAACTTAAATGGTGGCAACTATTTATTCACAACCAATACAAGACAGTTACATGTTTGCACCTGTTACTGTCCTTCAAAGTAGTCACCAGCGTTGTGTAGAACCCGTTGCCAGCGATATGGAAGGTGTAGTATACCGTTAGCAGAGCATGTTCTGTTGATGGTGCGTATGGAGCGGTCTACTGCCTGTCGAATCTCTGGAACAGTTCTGAAGCGAATGCCACGAAGTGGTTCCTTCATCTTCGGAGTCAAATCAAAGTCACAAGGACTTAGCTCCGGGGAGTATGGTGGGTGGTACAGTACTTCTCAGTCCCGTCGACTGTAGAGAGCAGCCACAGCTTGCACTGTATGCGCCCGCGCATTGTCGTGCAAAATGATGGGTGGGTTGCGCAGGAAGTGTAGCCGCCGCTTTCACAAAGTTGGTCGCAGGTGATGCTCCAAAAACGAACAGTAATACTGTGCATTGACGGTCTGCCGTGTAGGAACGTAATGCGTTAGAATAAAACCATCACAGTCGTACAAGAGAATCGCCATAATTTTCACCATACTTTCAACTTTCGCGGCGACCCATAATGACGCCATTCGTTGGATTGGCGTTTCAGTTTTTGCTCGTACGATGTGGTCCACGTCTCATACAGCGTAAGAAGCCTCTCCTTCGCCTCCATAGCGTTCCAAGTGCGTCTGAGCAGCGTCGTAACGCATCCATTTCTGCATTTCCGTCAAGATGTGGAACCCATCGTGATGCAATTTTTCGCATGCCCGGGCGTTCCTTCAGGATGCGAAGCACAGTCGTATGCGCTAATCCGGTTTCGTGGGCGAGCTCACGAATCGTATGGCGTCGATCACTGTCCACTAATGCGGCAACAGCATGCACTGTTTCTTCAGAGACGCTAGGACGACCTGCCCGATGCATGTCTGCCACAATTTGCCGACCTTCGTTGAAGGCTTTTACCCAACGCGCCACTGTTCTGTACGGCAATGCCGATTCCCCGCCTGTACGGCAATGCCGATTCCCCGCACGCCCCTTGAAGGCCTTGATGACACCGTCGTGCTGTACGACCTCTGGCACATTCAATCTTGATACAACTCCGTTGTTCCTGTTTCGAAAATATACTGACGCCGTTACGTTAGACCGCTCGCTCACAAGTGACTGTGTTTCCCTCGATTGTGCACACGTCTGTGACGTGGGATGGGCGAGTCCATTTGCTCGGAGGTAAGGTAGGTATGTCAAAACGTGTGCTATCAGCGACAGTAGTTGATGCCATTGTATAGTGTCTCCACAGCAGTCTTGCCACTATTTAAGTTCCAACCTACGTATTTTATTTTAACTACCAATTTCGGAATTCCATTGTGCCATCTTCAGGCCCCATAAGCATCTAGGTATACTGCAAATCGATGATTTGCAACTGCAAGGATTCGCAATCAAGTCATCGAAGGAAGCACTTGTAATCCGGTTTAGAATTCACGACATCCAGGTCCCAATATGCCAGTATCGTTTATTTTTGAAAGATACATATGGGGCCTGAAGATGGCATAATGGAATGCCGAAACTGCTAACTAAAATAAAATAACATTTTAATTGCACGGCTGTTAGCGAATTTCATTGTTAAGTACTTGAGCAGCTGCTGTCCCATGTCCACAAAGGACAAATAGAAATTGTTCTTCGTAAGTCGTACAGAAACGGATATGATACAGGGCTGTGGGAACCGTCATGGGCGGATGCCGGCAGAGGACTGTGCGTTTACATAAATAAAAAGTAAACAGGCAGGCGCCGCTTACTCGAAAGAGACGGAAGGCGCCTGAAATCGTAAATAATCTGGATAAGAATTTTGGGAGGCATCCTTTTATGACTGCGGCTCTACGTTTTCCTGTAACAGGAATTTCACGACTGACGAGTGATTTTGGAATTGCACCATACTTTGCAATTCCCTGCTTATGGAGGTCCCTTCGTGATGTGTTGGTGCTATCAGGGCTCACAAGTGCGACGTTGAGACCTGCAGTGACTTTTGCATCTGTCGTCCTCTTATTTTTCGTCAGAGTTCCCTTCAACACCGTCTGTCACGAACATTCACCAAACACTTTCATACGCGTTGTGACTTAGCGGATGATGTTTTTCCGCTTTCCCTGCATGCGGTATAAATCTTAGATACGGTGCCTCTTGAAACACCACACATAGGCTAACTTGATTACGGAAACACCCACCATAAGGAGACCAACAATTTGAACACGCTCAAGTTCACTTAGCTTCGACATAACGCACTTCTGAGCATGAATGACTCTTAGAACGTCCTGAGGACATTGCACAGGTGCCGTTCTTGGTGAAATACAACAGATCAACGTGTAGTTTTGGCTAGCATCTGTATTTATGTTCAGGCATGCATTTCTATCAGTGTTCCCATTTTTTTTGTCCAACTTCTGTATAAACCATCATCGTAATATTTCAGCTCTAGACATTAGGATGATTCCTCTTGAAAGGGAAAATATTCAGAGTGCGCATACAAATGCCAATATTATTCGAAGAAAGAGGGCGAAAAGTCCTAATCGACGTTACAATTGAATCAAATGAACTGGAGATAAATAGGATGTGGAAATTAAAAGCTGATTTCTCCTAAAAGCTTTTTTAACAAAATGTGCATCGCTTAGTAGGCTCTATCGCTGCACCAATAATGGTAAACCACATTCACTATAAACCAAAATATAGAAAAGGTGTCTTGTGAGAGCTAAGCTACATCAACTTATGCCGATGCGATAGAACTGGAGTTGCGCTGTACCAGAACTACGTTCGATAGTTTTGATACAGTACATACGTGACGTAGAGAATTGTAGGATTATCGCTAGTATTGATAGAGAAAGAAACATAAATGAATATGTGGGAGAGGATTTTGGTGCCGAAGATTTCTCTTTGTTTTTGTTTGTTTTGAACACAATTAGAACCTCACATCGTTCAGTATTAGTTCATTGTATATTTCATATCCTTAAAAAATATAAATTGTATTTTATAAGTAATGAAAATTAGCTGCTGATGTTTCGGTTACATAAAAACCCAAAAGAGACAATTACTTTTGACGCAAGTACAGTTTACATGCATAAACAAAAAATCCTATGCAATTATTATCGTTATTTTATACTCAATAGAACGCTCATCATCATGACCAAAGGAAAGAGTTTCCAGCTATTATTGATAAGTGCAAAAGTTGTTTAGGAACAACAACAACATGTTTTGTATAAGCTCAACGAAGTATTCAACCGATATTTGACATGTTTTTTTCTGAGTTCTTTTAATTTTACCCTTTAAGGGAACTGCATATTCTAGCGCTATATGATAACCTGGTTTGTTTGTTTTTTTTAATTTCCACAACATCCCTCTGTTTCACAACACAGATCAACAATTTTCGAATAGAACCTGAATTAAAACATTGACAGTTTCAATTTTGCTATAAATACTGTTTATCTTTAGGAAACAGACAGCAGGTTAGTATACAGAACACAAAGATTCCGTATGTTACGGAGCCCTTCATATATCCTCATTAGCTTTCTAGAACGGTTCACTGCTTCCAGTGTCTAGGAGAATCTAGTAAGACACTGATCACCTAAATCACTGATCGAAATCAGTCAACGCTCGATGGGACGGCGGCGGCGTTATCCTGTGGGGAACATCAATCTGGGCTTCTATGGCATCTGTGGAAGTAATCGAAGGCACCGAGACGGCTGTGGACTACGTAAACATTACTGCAGATCACCTGTACTGCTTAATTCTCGTTTTCCCCGTTAGCGATGGCGTCTTTCAGCAGTAGAACTTTCCATTTCACAAGGTCAGCTTCGTACTTCAGTAATTTGAGGGGCTTGATAGTGTACTCACGTTGACGTATTGACCACCGGATTGCCTGATCTGAGCCCGATGGAACACGCATGGAAAGCTATTCGGCGCCAGCTCTGCGCCGAAAAACCGTCGGCCCATAATTTACGGGGATCGTGTAAGTTGTACGTAGACATCTAGTGTCTCATAACTCCGGGAACCGAACAAAGACTCGTATCCACGGCACGCAGATTCGCTGCTGTAATGCCTCTCAAAGTTGGACCAACACGCTACTAATCAGAGGGTTCTAATGTTTTCGCTCATCAGTGTATATCTTCAACAGATTTAAATCGGTTAAAATCAAACACAATGTAGGAGCAATATCCAAATCGTTATTGAGATAACATTTGAGCCAAACTACGCCTTTAGTTACTCAGCAGTGATGTGAATGCTTCTCTAACCTACGGCACCAATTCCATCTCAGATGAAAGCACCAATACCCTCTCTTCATTACTAACTGAAATCCTACCATCTCCTAATTTGAACATTCCATCAATCATTTGCTTCCAGATATGCTTTTTCACATAACATTCTCTGCAACCATTGACTTACACATACGGGCTTCTAGCATACCCGAACCAGGAGGTCCACCACCGTTGTCAGTGAGAAAGACGCTCAATACTTACATCACATCGATATAATTATCCATGGCTGATTTACCGTGATACTGTGACTGTATATTAAATGAAATATAACTACAGACAGCTGCAAACAATCAGTTATTTTAAAGTTGATTGAAAGTAAAATATGTTTCATTCGTAATGAACGAAATTATTTCCTGCAATGCAGCAGTTACATTTAAAATCAGATTATTATTACGTATTAATGATATTATTCAGTGAAGTCTTCCTGGTTTTATTTTCATTCTCAAATGGCTTAGTACATTACAGTTTCGTTATTTTATGCATTTTCAAAAAGAAAAATGGAGGAAGATGAAGAGAAAACGTGGTTGATGACAGTAGACACTGAAATATTTTACTGTGAGCAGCTTTCAGTTCAAAATTTACTTCATATCTGAATACTCGTAGGTCTTCTTGTTGCTGAGACAAGCAACACATATGCTTAGCAACGAGGACAGCATTGTACTTTCGAGACAGGCAGGACAAATAAAAGTATAATTCTCAAGCGTAACACTGTAAGTCTGTTCTACAGTCATCTACTCTTTGGAGGAGCAATAAAAACATATTTTTGTGGCATACCGCCCATCATGCTGTACAAAAACGCACCATTATTCATGCAGACAATAATTTGAGGTAATTACACCTTCTTCTGTGTTTTCTTTTGCTTATCTTCACCGCGAACGGATAGTTGGATTCAATTGCCCTCATGGTTATGACTGATGGAATTTACTTATCCTCACTTTGTATTATATGATCATTAGAAATATAAAAGTGATACCTTGTGTAGCCAAAAAAAGTCACCATTAAAATATGTAGAGCGCAAAGAGACGTCATAGGTGCGCCGAATATAAAGCTCCATTGTGTATATCTACATCGTGTGTGTGTGTGTGTGTGTGTGTGTGTGTGTGTGTGTGTGTGTGTGTGTGTGTGTGTGTGTGTTCGCAGTTCTTGGTAGGATATGTTTTCATTGAGTCATGGACTAGTTGTTATGTTTGATATCAACTGCAAAACGATTGGGAGATGGGTTATACTAACACTAAAATAGCACTAAAATGATATATAACCAACATACCGAAATCAGAACAGTGAAAATTAAAAATTAAGTTATGGATCTTGTTGATAAGTCTTTTTGTAGTAGGACAGTTGAAGGATAAAGCTGATTCGAAGTATTGTTGGTGATCTAAATACAGTTTTCAAAACTAAGTTACCAATGTGTCTGAAAAGGCAAGCTAACTCTGTTTATCAGTTTTGACTTAATGCAGTAACACACTGACTTGACACATGAAAAGCATTCTAAAAGTGGGCGTTGCGCAGTGAACAATGGGTGACACTGGTCAGGAAGCACTAGGAGAGACAGGGAAGCAAACATATTGACAGGGAGCAGACTGAAGTGGGAAACGTAGTTACGACTGCAGTAAAACGAAATGTAGGTGAGTGGAACATGTAGCAAAGCGAATGTATGTAAATGGGACAAGGAAGTTATTTGCGAGGAGATAAGAAGCTGTGCGTATGAAAACTTAGTGGCCGACCGGTGTGGCCGTGCGGTTCTAGGCACTACAGTCTGGAACCGCGTGACCGTTACCGTCGCAGGTTCGAATCCTGCCACGGGCAGGGATGTGTGTAATGTCATTAGGTTAGCTAGGTTTAAGTAGTTCTAAGTTCTAGGGGACTGATGACCACAGCTGTTAAGTCCCATAGTGCTCAGAGCCATTTGAACCAACTTAGCGACCTCAAACATAATTTCAAACCTTTGCTAAGCTTTTCTACGCTTACGTCCTTAACGTCAAGTATTTAACACCTTAACTCGTTTGCGATGTAATCGGAAGTATGAAGCTGTATTGTACAGGAGAGTTCGAGTCTTTAAATAATAAGAGGTTACTTACTTTCTAGAAAGAAACGCTGTGGGGTTAATAACCCCCCCCCCCCCCCCCCCCCCCTAGTTTCCATAGGGGTTGGAACGAAAAGGGCGTGACACTGAAGCGAAGCATAACTTTGGCACCTAGAGCAATTTCAACCAGATTTGTTACATACTTAATTTAATTATTGGTATAAAAATACTGTGGGATGAAGGTTCCCACTACCAATAGAGGTGGGTGTGTATTTGAGAAACGGTGACGTAAAAATGTTCCTAGAGGTTTTTATAGTTATTTCCAGTATTTATCTGACTTGGGATGCTTCTAAAAGTATGAAGTGGAATTTGTCTTTTATTTGTGCTGTTGGCTGGTTGATATGGGGGGCGGCAAACAGCGAGGTCACCGGTCCTATCGGTTTAGGGAAGGACGGGGAAGGAAGTAGGTCGTGCCCTTTGAAAGGAACCATCCCGGCATTTACCTGAAGCGATTTAATGAAATCACGGAAAACCTAAATCAGGATGGCCGATCGCGGGTTTGAGTCGTCGTCCTCCCGAATGCAGTCCAGTGTGCTAAGCCCTACACCACCACGCTCGGTAAAACAACGGCCGGGTATCAATCAGGTCTCGAGAGTAACTTCTGCAGACAGCCAATAATTTTGCCAACGAGTTTCTGGACCTAAGGTCAACCATATGGTTGTATACCACAGATAAATCTGACACCTTCTCTGTAGTTCTATAATGTAAAGCAGCAAAGAATCATTCATGTCACATACATATGTGTTCAACATCTCCTCCTAAGACGCTGAAGAGATTTCGAGCAGACTTGGTTCGAATGTTATTTACTATCTGGAAAGAGATACTGTGGGGGGTGGGGGCGGGAGGGGAGGAGAGAAACCACAAACTTCCCCTTCTGAAAGGAGTGAGGTGATAATGTGGTAATGTACACAGAGAAGCGGAAGGGGGTGGACTGAGAGAAGGGGATGAGGTGTTTAACAGAGAGGGGAGATGAGAGAGGACAGATAGATGCAGAAGGACGAAATGGACAAAGAGAGGTGGAGGAGGAGATGGACAGACATAGGACGGAGGAAGAGATGGACAGAGAGAGGTGGGAGGAGTAGACAGACAGAGGCAGAGGGTATGGATAGAGAGTGGGGGAAGAGGATGTGGGTAGAGGGAGGGGAAAAGGGGTGATAGACAGAGAGAGGAAGAGGTGGAGAGTGACAGAGAGAGGGAAGAGTATGGGATACACATAGAGAGGGGATGAAATAGATGTTTAATCGAAGATTGGAATTGATAAATACCGAGGCACACCGTAGTAAACCAATGGCTCGAAATCAACCAACAGTTATTATCTGGAAAGAACTGTGGGAGTAAGAACCACATATGGCCCACTGAGGTGGGGGTGACGTAGGAGGTGGATAGGGAGAAGGGAAAAGAGGAGATGGACAGAGAGGTAGAAGGAGGCGTTTATACAGAAGGGATGAGACAGACAGTGTGGGAGAGGAAGACATGTGTGCAATATGCACTCTATGACAAAAAAAACGACTCACCACAAAGGAATTACCCGAAAGGGATGGATATCGGTAGATGTGATGTACATATACTAACAAAGAAATGATTACTATTTCAGAAAGATTGATGATTTATTCAAGAGAAAGAGCAACACAAATTGAGCAAGTGAGTAACGCGTTGGTCACCTCTGGTCCTCTTGCAAGCAGTTATTCGGCTTGGTACTGATGGACAGAGTTGTTGGATTTCCTCCTGAGGGATTAGTACCAATTTCTGTCCAACTGACGCGTTAGATCGTCAGAATCCTGAGATAGTTGAAGGGCTCTACCCATAATGGTCCAAACTTTCTACCTTGGGGAGAGATCCTGGGACCTTTCTGAACAAGGTAGGGTTTGGCAAGCACGAAGACAAGCAGTAGAAACTCTCGCCGTGTGCGAGCGGGCGTTATCTTGCTGAATCGTAAACCAAGGATGACTTGCTATGAAGGGAAACAAAACGGAGCGTAGAATATCGTCCACGTACCTCTGTGCTCTGCTGTAAGGGTGCAGCGGATGACAACCAAGGGGGCCCAGCTATGAAAAGAAATGGCATCTCAGATACCCCACCGCTGTAGGAAGCATCTCCAGACAAGTCTCGGGCTTGGAATCTCATTGACCGGAGTAGAATTGTTTTCAATGATGAGTCCCGCTTCGAACTGAGCCCAGATGACGAGCGACACCCTCTACAAACGCACTAAGTCCGTCGCAACGTTTCTGGGACATCCTGTATGTTATTAAAATCGCTAAAAATGTATTTTCTAAGTATTCAGTGTCAAGTAGGTTCCAGCAGGTTAAAAATCTCAAGAATAAGAAATTTTCAGTAAAAAAAATTTTGGTGGTTGTAGAGATACACTACTGGCCATTAAAATTGCTACACCACGAAGATGACGTGCTACAGACGCGAAATTTAACCGACAAGAAGAAGATGCTGTGATATGTAAATGATTAGCTTTTCAGAGCATTCACACAAGGTTGGCGCCGGTGGCGACACCTACAACGTGCTGAAATGAGGAAAATTTCCAACCGATTTCTCATACACCATCAGCAGTTGACCTGTGTTGCCTGTTGAAACGTTGTTGTGATGCCTCGTGTAAGGAGGAGAAATGCGTACCATCACGTTCCCGACTTTGATAAAGGTCGGATTGTAGTCTATCGCGATTGCGGTTTATCGTATCGCGACACTGCTGCTCGCGTTGGTCGAGATCCAATGACTGTTAGCAGAATATGGAATCGGTGGGTTCAGGAAGGTAATACGGAACGCCGTGCTGGATCCGGACGGCCTCGTATCACTAGCAGTCGAGATGACAGGCATCTTATCCGCATGGCTGTAACGGATCGTGCAGCCACGTCTCGATCCCTGAGTCAACAGATGGGGACATTTGCAAGACAACAACCATCTGCACGAAAAGTTCGACGACTTCTGCAGCAGCATGGACTATCCGCTCGGAGACCATGGCTGCGGTTACTCTAGACGCTGCATCACAGACAGGAGCGCCTGCGATGGTGTACTCAACGACGAACCTGGGTGCACGAATGGCAAAACGTCAATTTTTCGGATGAATCCAGGTTCTGTTTACAGCATCGTGATGGTCACATCCTTGTTTGGCGACATCGCGGTGAACGCACATTGGAAGCGTGTATTCGTCATCGCCATACTGGCGTATCACCCGGCGTGATGGTATGGGGTGCCATTGGTTACACGTCTCGGTCATCTCTTGTTCGCATTGATGGCACTTTGAACAGTGGACGTTACATTTCAGATGTGCTACGACCCGTGGCTCTATCCTTCATTCGATCCCTGCGAAACCCTACATTTCAGCAGGATAATGCACGACCGCATGTTGTAGGTCCTGTACGGGCCTATCTGGATACAGAAAATGTTCGACTGCTGCCCTGGCCCGCACATTCTCCAGATCTCTCACCAATTGCAAACGTCTGGTCAGTGCTGGCCGAGCAACTGGCTCGTCACAATACGACAGTCACTACTCTTGATGAACTGTGGTATCGTGTTGAAGCTGCATGGGCAGCTGTACCTGTACACGCCATCCAAGCTTTGTTTGACTCAATGCCCAGACGTATCAAGGCCGTTATTATGGCCAGAGGTGGTTGTTCTGGGTACTGATTTCTCAGGATCTATGCACCCAAGTTGCGTTAAATGTAATCACATGTCAGTTGTAGTATAATATATTTGTCCAATGAATACCCCTTTATCATCTGCATTTCTTCCCTCGAGTAGCAATTTTAATGGCCAGTAGTGTATTTGGCTGGGAGAGGAGTCAGCCACGTTATGAAAGCTTTTCTTCTTATATACTGGCACGTATCCTTTGTGGCCTGTAAACGTTGAGTCTGAAGTGCACCTTCTTAATGTAAGTGGCAGGAGAAATAGTTATACAGTTGTTATTGTTACGACAACACAAAGGCGGCTATTACGTGGCTACATTTACAGAATGATAGGTGACACTGGAGAACCCATCACAATACTTGCGGCTCGCCTGTTGAGAGGGTTTACGATCCCCGTGTTGTGTGAATTACGTATCGCAGGAGGCCGTGGGCCGCGGCGCCCTTTGCCGTGGTACGGGTGGACGGACAGCCCTTGGCCCGGTTCACGCGCCGCCGATCGAAGGGCGCGTAGCGAATAATAGGGACGCACGCGCATCGCCGGCGGATGGCAGCGAGCGGAGCTGCAGAGGCCCAGCCAATTCCAGCTGCCGTCAGTCACAGGGGGCGCACGCTACTCTTCAAGCAGACGGGCGGAGGTAACTGCGATAGGCCGAGAGAAAGGAACACCTGTAGTCGAGAATACGAAACCAGAAAGGCCCCGGAGTTTGGTATACGTGGAGGAAAGCCTTCAGCGCAACACGTGATACCTGGGATTCCTTGTGTGTGTTTTGTAAGCAATTCTATCCACAAAACTCGTAACCGCTTTCAGAAGATGCTGAATCACAAAATACTGCTAATGCGCAACTCAGTTACTCTGTGCATTACGTCCTGACGAGCAGCAATTGCGGATTGAACGGAAATTCCCAGACAAACTTTCGGGCTTCAGGGATATTTTCTGAGTATTCTGATACAAGTAACCAGCCATCGCTGCTGGCTTGTCACATAGTAACAATTAAATTACGATTCACTCGCCTAGTTACTCCAGCTACGACGGCGTGCTGAAAAGTAATGCCTCCGAATTTTTAATGTGAAAACCCTCAAATATTTTTAAATAAAACGAACATTATTAGCATTCTAGGTCGTTATTCCTCATGTCTACATATTTGGGGCCTTCTGCCGCTAGAGGTATCCGAATTGTAGCGTGTAACATGGTGGTATGAAAGATAATTATGTCGGTGCCTGAGAAACAGCGCGCTGTAATCAAGTTCGCGCAATTCGCCCACACTTGGAGCATCCTCTCCTTCAGCATGACAATGCAGATCATGAGCGTTGCGGCATCTGCAACAATCCAACGCCTTGGGTTGACTGTCGTCGATCATCCTCCATACACTCCCAGCTTGGCCCCATTCGATTTTCATCTGTTTCAAAAACTTAAAGAACACCTGCGAGGACTTCACTTTGATTGTGATGGTGCAAGCAGAGGTGAGGTTGTAGTTCCAAGTCAGCGGCGGTATCAATAAACTGGTCTTTGGGAGAAATGTGTTGGTTGACCGAGTGATTATGTTAAGAAAGAAACATGTGAACTTGAATAAAGTTGTAGAATGTTAATAACGTTTCCAGAATGAGATTTTCACTCTGCAGCGGAGTGTGCGCTGATATGAAACTTCTTGGCAGATTAAAACTGTGTGCCGGACCGAGACTCGAACTCGGGACCTTTGTCTTTCGCGGGCAAGTGCTCTACCATCTGAGATACCTAAGCACGACTCACGCCCCGTCGTCACGGCTTTACTTCTGCCAGCACCTCTTCTCCTACTTTCCAAACTTTACAGAAGCCCTCCTGCGAAACATGCAGAACTAGCACTCCTGAAAGAAAGGATATTGCGGACACATGGCTTAGCCACATCCTGGGAAATGTATCCAGAATGAGATTTTCGCTCTGCAGCGGAGTGTGCGCTGATATGAAACTTCCTGGAAGATTGAAACTGTGTGCCGGACCGAGACTCTGTAAAGTTTGGAAAAGTAGGAGACGAGGTACTGGCAGAAGTAAAGCTGTGAGGAAGGAGGGTGAGCCGTGCTTGGGTAGCTCAGATAGTAGAGCACTTGCCCGCGAAGGGCAAAGGTCCCGAGTTCGACTCTCGGTCCGGCACACAGTTTTAATCTGCCAGGAAGTTTAATAACCTCTGTGTTATTTAAAAAACTCCGCGAGCCTTTACATAGAAGATTCGGAGGCATTACTCTCCAGCACGCGCTAGTGTCTTCATTTCAGTGAAAACCGATAAGGCGGCTGCTTGGCTACACTTGTGTCTAAAACTTAAGCACGAAAATTATCTTTCGCAAGGTGTGTCACTGCCAAGTAACGTAAGACGGGCATTCAGTAAGTAATGCGGAACATTTTTTTCTCCGCCAATTTCGGTTGAAGTAATGCGGAATTTGTTGCGGAACATCGTGGAATATTCCCGCTTCAGCCTCTATAGTTTCATGAAGTTCCAATAGGTGACGGTGCGTTCCAAGCAGAGAACTTTCACTGACTTTCTTTTGGCGGAAGAATAGAGCATCGTAGATATTCATATGAGCTTGCCGAATGCTTACGGAGACCCGGCAGTGAACAAAAGCACGGCGAGTCGTTGGACGAGGCGTCTGTCATCATCGCAACATGATCTTGCAAACCTATCTAATCTCCCGCCTGACGGCCGGCCGCACACAATTTTGACTCCTGCAATGATGGAACGTGCGGACACAGCCATTAGACGTGGTCGACGAATCACAATGAAACACCTCGCTGCTCAGCTGGATGTCTGTTGGTAGTGCTTTCACACTCCTCCACCAGTTGGGGTACGCAAAGGTTTGCGCTCGCTGGGCCTCTCGCTGCCTAACAGACGACCATAAACAGCAATGAACGAAGGAGCATCTGTGCAGTATTACCTGCGCGTTGCGAGGCTGATCGTGACAATTTTTGTCGAACATCGTCACAGACGATGAAACTTGGGTTCATCACTTCGAACGAGAAACAGAGAAACTTCACACACCCTGAGCGGAGGTCTTGTGAGACCCTGAAAGGGTTATTCTGTTTGATGTCCTCCCTCATGGTGCTACGACCAAATCTGAAATGCATTACCTCAGGAAATTAAAGAGACGACTTCAGCGTGTTTGTCGCCACAACTTCTTCTCCACGACAATGCTAGACCTCACACAAGTCTGCACGCCCACGAGGAGCTCTCAAAACTTCATTGGACTGTTCTTCCTTATCTCGCACATTCCGAATGCTATCTCTTTGAAGGATACAGACTGTGGGGAGCAATACGTGGATGATGGGAAGCCCATTGATGCAGCAAGAAGTTGTCTCCGACATCGACCAATCAAGACTTACTATGCGGGCATACAGGGCCCACCAAGTAAGGTGATGTAAGGCCGTCGCATTGAACGGAGGTTATGTTGAAAAATAGCGTTTTGCAGCCAGAAGAATGGGGAATAATATGGTGTATGGAACCCTGAATAACACCATCGCCCTTTCACAAAACAATGTGTTGCGCTATTTATTGAACGCCCCTCGTAGATCGATGGAACTTGGAACATGTACAGAAGGACCTGCTACAACAGAGTACGGAAGATAACGGAAAGAAATACGCAGTAAGACGAATAGAAATTACATTGAAGTCATTGCGATTGAGGACATTCCTGTGGACATTAAAAAAGGCGGAACACGGTTTTTAGAAGAGTTTGTGATCAACACGGACGGCAGTGCATGCTCTCCAACGTGTTCGCAAGAAGGTTCATATGGAGTACCTGTGGTAGGGCGTTCCATTCTTCCATCAGCTTCGTTGACATGTGCTGGACTGTCGTTGGTTCATGTGGATGTGCTGCAATATGTCTGCGTAAAGCATCCTGCGTGCTCGATGGGATTTAAGTCGGGAGAAGGGACAAGCCACTTCATGCGCCAGATATCGTCTCGCTCTAAGAGCTGCTCCACATGCGCTCTTCAATATGCTCGCGCATTGTTATCCATAAAAATGAAGTCAGGGCCGAATGCACCCCTGAAAAGAGGCACATGGGGAAGGAGTACAGTGTGATAATAACGTTGACCAGCGAGTATATCACGTTCAAAGATTTGCAGGCAATGCAACATTACGCCTCCAGATATCATTACACCTGCAGCATCAAAACAATCATACATTACTGGCCATTAAAATTGCTACACCACGAAGATGATGTGCTACAGACGCGAAATTTAACCGAGACGAAGAAGTTGGTGTGATATGCAAATGATTAGCTTTTTAGAGCATTCACACAAGGTTGGCGCCGGTGGCGACACCTACAACGTGCTGACATGAGGAAAGTTTCCAGACGATTTTTCGTACACAAACAACAGTTGACCGGTGTTGCCTGGTGAAACGTTGTTGTGATGCCTCGTGTAAGGAGGACAAATGCCTATCGCGATTGCGGTTTATCGTATCGCGACATTGCTGCTCGCGTTGGTCGAGATCCAATGACTGTTAGCAGAATATGGAATCGGTGGGTACAGGAGGGCAATACGGAACGCCGTGCTGGATCCCAACGGCCTCGTATCCCTAGCAGTCGAGATGACAGCCATCTTATCCGCATTGCTGTAATGGCTCGTGCAGCCACGTCTCGATCCCTGAGTCAACAGATGGGGACATTTGCAAGACAACAACCATCTGCACAAACAGTTCGACAACGTTTGCAGCAGCATGGATTATCACCTCGGAGACCATGGCTGCGGTTGCCCTTGACGCTGCATCACAGACAGGACCACCTGCGATGGTGTACTCAACGACGAACCTGGGTGCACGAATGGCAAAACGTCATTTTCTCGGATGAATCCAGGTTCTGTTTACAGCACCATGATGGTCGCATCCGTGTTTGGCGACATCGCGGTGAACGCACTTTGGAAGCGTGTATTCGTCATCGCCATATTGGCGTATCATCCGGCGTGATGGTATGAGGTGCCATTGGTTACACGTCTCGGTCATCTCTTGTTCGCATTGATGGCACTTTGAACAGTGGACGTTACATTTCAGATGTGTGACAACCCGTGGCTCTACCCTTCATTCGATCCCTGCGAAACCCTACATTTCAGCAGGATAATGCACGACCGCATGTTGTAGGTCCTGTACGGGCCTATCTGGATACAGAAAATGTTCGACTGCTGCCCTGGCCAGCACATTCTCCAGATCTCTCACCAACTGCAAACGTCTGGTCAGTGGTGGCCGAGCAACTGGCTCATGACAATACGACAGTCACTACTCTTGATGAACTATGGTATCGTGTTGAAGCTGCATGGGCAGCTGTACCTGTACACGCCATCCAAGCTTTGTTTGACTCAATGCCCAGACGTATCAAGGCCGTTATTATGGCCAGAGGTGGTTGTTCTGGGTACTGATTTCTCAGGATCTATGCACCCAAGTTGCGTGAAAATGTAATCACATGTCAGTTGTAGTATAATATATTTGTGCAATGAATACGCGTTTATCATCTTCATTTCTTCTTGGTGTAGCAATTTTAAGGGCCTTTAGTGTATTTGGCAGTGTTCGTGGGTGTATTACGTGTTCCCACGTATAGTTGTATTTCTTAGCTTTATCATTCCTGGTTGGGATCCCAGCGGCTACTTAGCCGCTTTTTTTTTTTTTTTTATATAACTTCCTGATGTTGTTGCATATGCTCTACGCAGAGGGTTGGGTGTATTCGTTGTGTGACGGGGCTCAGAGGGGAAAGTATAGGTGGAGGTTAGCTGCGCTTTAGCAGTACGAAGCAGATCGCGACTGGCTGGATTTTCCACACTGCAGAGCCCACACAACAGCTTATGAGAATGCCACAAACCTACCATCGCAGGTGCTAACGACAGCAGCGCCGTTTCCGAGATGCTCGTCCCCACGTGCCCAGTCAAATCAATCCGCCTCTCGTCATAGCAGCTTATTTAATTTGATATCCCCATTTGCGGTCCGCATCGTCGCTGGGATGTTTCCCCTTTCTTCCTTTCTCCGCCTGTATATGTTTCTTTAGTGTGTCTCGTGACCGCAACGCAACCAGATGGCACTGACTTGCGCCGTGGACACTAGTCGTGACGTTTTTGCTGATCAGTGCACATGGGTACTATGCTTGGTCGATACTGAAACAATTGGGCAGAACGAAATTGAGTGCTGGGCACGGACTCGAGTCTCGAAACTTGCCTCTCGCGACCAGTGCTTTTACCGTCTTAGCTATCCTGGCACGACTCAGGACCTGCTTCATAACTTCACATCTGCCAGTACCTCTCCCACGTTTCAACCTTCATCCTGCACCCTGCACACCTTGTTGGACTAACATTTCTGGATGAAAGCATGTCGCGGAGAAATGATTTACAAGGGACTATTTTCAGTCTTTAGTAACGCTCATTTGAAAGTATTAGCTGCTAACCACTCACCATGTGCATCAGGAGGGCGGGAGAATATGAATATCCGGGAGGTGCAGAAATCAACCTTCTAAGCGCAAATAGACATCGTCGACATTCAAGAAATATTCAAAAGAAACAATTAACTTGCGCCATGAATATGTAACGTAAAATAGCGGGCCACAGTGATACGAAGGTCGCACCACCATCCTTGGGAGTTATAAATCGTGCAGGACGTCCAGCTAGATATCCATTTTAAGGAATTTATATAGAATCATATGGTGTAACGGGGCTATGAGAACTGATGGAATTTACTGGCATGCAACCGAATACGAAACAGTCAGTCGTGGAATTCATCGTGGAACAGGCTATCCTTTAAGGCGTAGTTAGTGCGATAATATGTTTTATAGGTACGAAAAAAAATCCAGAGCCTGTATTTGTCAAAAGATCTCAGGTGGTACGAACCAATGTCACACGCTTTTCAGGAGGGTTAGTTTGCTCTAAAAGAGGATGGTTTTTATATGCAGGCCAGGAACCAAGCAAAAGCAAGTTATTTCGACCAGCTGTTGGCCGAAAGCAGTGCTCATACTATTGCTGTAGTTAGCTTACGCCCATTTTCCCACTCTTGCTTGCTGCGACGTACATATTCACTTGTAAGATCACGCACACGAGAAAGAATCGTAGGGGGGCGGGGGGGGGGGGGGGGAGTAGAGCACGTCAAACTTCTCGCAGCACAATAAATAACTTTTCAGCCAGTTCACCATCCACATAGCCCACCTAGCGGTCCAACGCGTTGCTTCCCGAGCAGGAAGACGTGCCGGTCCCCGGCACGAATCCGCCCGGCGGATTAGTGTCGAGGTCCGATGTGCCGGCCAGCCTGTGGATGGTTTTTAAGGCTGTTTTTCCATCTGCCTAGGCGAATGCGGGCTGGTTCCCCTTATTCCGCCTCAGTTACACTATGTCGACGATTGCTGTACAAACACTTTCTCCACGTAAGCGTACACCATAATTACTCTACCACGGAAACATTGGGGGTTACACTCGTCTGGTACAAGGCGATCCCGGGGTTGGGGGGGGGGGGGGGGGAGGAGAGCGCGGGGTTCCATTGGGGGCCGAACCGTACAATAACCCCGGGTTCGGAGTGGGGCGGATGTGAGGTGGGTGGACTGCCGTAGCCTGTTGTGAACCATTGAGGGCTACGGCAGGACGAAGCCTCTTCGTCGTTTCTAGGTGCCCGGTTCCATACGCAATACACACACACCATCCACGTTAATAGTCGGAGTAACTGTATACGATTACGTTAAGGCAGTGATGTTAGTTGATCTTGATACACTCTCTTGTTACTTCTAATTTCCATAGTTCCTTTCATATGCATTTCCTCTTCAAATCTCGATTGGTCGGAGTTGAAAAGAAATACCTTACCGAATGATGCGTTAAGTTTGTTTACCTCATCTACAAAGTTTTGTGCCGATTCCGCTGTGCATTGTCATGTTCACGTTTCGTTTGAAATTTCGTTATCTTACGTCTTCCAATTCTGTAGCACTGTTTGGAGTGATGCAACCACACACTATTTCTCTTGAAATCACTGTAATTAACGTCGCACGCAATTTTGTGTGCATAACGTAGTAGTCTCTATCATGCAGGTCCTGTAAATTGTATAGAGTATCCTTAAACTGCGGAAACACCAGTTTTTGTAACAAGTGCGCCCTATCCTCCCTTGAATGTCCGTAGTTTTTCTTGTACACTACGCAGCCATACTGCTAAAGACTTATTCGAAATCTGTTCATAATTTTTTTTATTATGCTGCGGATGATCTTCCATGTACGTAATTATGTTTAGTACCCGCTGCTTGGACAAAGATCGTCCTTTATCGCTTTCACTGGAGGCGGGATTTGTGGCTCCCTTCCCTACAAGGGTGATGAACTACATGGGTCGACACCTGTTTCAGTGTCGCTTTCACTTGTTAAGCGAGTATCGTCGTCACTGTACTCATCATTTATGTTGTCCGCGCAGTCGAGTGAATGCGACACCACCTATTCCTCTGACTCATCTTGCGGAAAGGCTATTATTTCATCTGCCACTTCTTTCTCACTCTGCAAAATTCCTTGGGTTCCTTTCTGACGAAATGTCAACTTCGGTAACTTGTTATTGATATAACGCAATGTTTGCTTTTTTTTATCGTTGACATTGCTCTGCTTTGTATCAACACCGCTAGCACTCTAGCGCTGTTGTGCGTTACTCGTCGAATAATCAGTTCAACTTCCCCCGTAGCCTTATGCTGGTCTCAGCATTGGATACCTCCAGTCCCGCACCGTGTTGCTAATAGCAGTCAACATTGTGGTGGCACTGTAAGTACGAGGGTCACTCCAAAACAAATGCACACTATTTTTTTTTTAAATCCATCATTTATTCTATGTGTTTGAAAGTTTTACAGTGTGTAGATACATCCTTTAGGAACAATATTTTCATTTCTCTACATAATTTCCATCCCTCTCAACTGCCTTACGCCATCTTGGAACCAGCGTCTGTAAACCCACACGGTAAAATTCTGGATCAACCTGTTGGACCCACTGTTTGGCAGTGTGCACAAGGGAGTCATCATCTTCAAACCTTGTTTCACGAAGAGAGTCTTTCAGTTTCCCAAAGAGTTGATAGTCACATGGAGCCAGGTCAGGACTGTAAGGCTGGTGTTTCAGTGTTGTTCATCCGAGTTTTGTGATCGCTTCCATGGTTTTTTGACTGACGTGTGGCCGTGCATTGTCAACATCCTGGGAAACCACCTGGCACAAAACTTTTTTAACGCCACGCCAAGACTTTCAGTATTCTGCAAACACTTCCTTTCCCTATCCCAACGTAGCGTCTGTCAGCAGTCCCAATTCGTTAACTCTCTGCACATTGTCTGGAGTGTGTGCAGTACGAGGCCTGCCGCTGCGAGGACAATCCTCAATGTTGCCGTGGCCGCTTTCATCACATAAACTGTTTGCCCATCGACTAACTGTACTGCGATCGACAGCAGCATCTCCATACACCTTTTTCAACGTGGATGTTTCCCACTGTCTCGTTCTCACAGCACAGCACGTTGCTTCTGACGAACGTCAAGTGTAGCAGCCATCTTGAAGACACGCTGTGACGGCGCCATTCCCGGGAACAGATTGAACTAAGTTTGAAAACAAGCGTGAAGGATGTATCTACACACTGTGAAACTTTCACACATACAGAATGAAAACTGTATTTTTACAAAAATAGTGTGCATTTCTTTTGGAGTGAACCTCGTGATACGTGGGACGTTGAGTGCTGTAAATATCATTGGCCTTTTGCGACCTCGCACACAAGGGGTTCCTCATTAGTCAAAGCCTGTGAGTTTCTTCCGAGTTTGGGTCCGAGTCTGACAGACTGATTTACCGTGCCAGAAAGTTTCCGACAGATTGAAAAATTAACTTCATTTTCATTGTTCCCATTAATTTATGTTGTTCTCCAATTTTCAGAGTTAGACATACTTTTGCCCTCTCCTCGTCTTCCCCACCCATCCTTGGGGGAACCTTACTATTATCCTCTTTCTATTTACATGGAAGTGACCACCTGTCAAAAGACTGAATAAGCACCTTTTGCAGCACGGACCGTGGAGCTGTACAGACTCCAGTGCCGTCGCCAACCGCGTTAAGTGTCTCGGTTGAGGATCCGTGGTGCAAACAGCTGGATCGAGATTCTCCACAGATTCTCGGTTGAGCTTAAATCCGGGGAGTTCGGTGGCCAGGGGAGTAGGGTAAACTCATTCTGCTGCTCTTCGAATCAGGGACGTACACTGCGAGCTGTGTGTTACGTTGCGTTGTCGCACTGGTAGATGCCATCGGGCTGAGTAAAAACAAAGTGCATATAGTGGTGGACATGGTCCCCAAGGATAGATGGATACATGTGTCGATCCATTGCGCCTTCCAAAATGACGACATAGCTCGGGAAATGACACTAAATGATTTCCCAGACTACAACGCTCCCTCCTGTGGTCAGGACGCTTCTGGCGAATGTCGCAGGTCCTTTGGTTTCAGAAGTTTCACGCTGTGCACGGCAACTGCCATGTGTCCGAGGAGCATAAAACGTGATTCATCTGAAAAGGCCACCACATCGCCACCCAACGGACGTCCAGTTGCCATTCTGGCGAGTGAATTCCAGCCTTCGTCGCCCATGAACAGCAGTCAGCATGGGTGCATGAATCAGGTGCCTGGTGTGGAGGCCCGTATACAGCAACTTTCGCTGAGTTGCAATTGAGCAGACACTGTCGCTGGCCCCTTGGTTCATCTTGGCAGTCGTTTGCTCAACAGAGCCGGCCGGAGTGGCCGTGCGGCACTAGGCGCTACAGTCTGGAGCTGAGCGACCGCTCCGATCGCAGGTTCGAATCCTGCCTCGGGCATGGATGCGTGTGATGTCCTTAGGTTAGTTAGGTTTAATTAGTTCTAAGTTCTAGGCGACTGATGACCTCAGAAGTTAAGTCGCATAGTGTTCAGAGCCATTTGAACCCATTTGCTCAACAGATGCACGTCTATTCGCCAGTACACATCTCCACAGGTGTCTTTCTGTCACCTACTACCCGTGGGACACCACATTTGCCTCGATGCCGCGTTTGAAAAGCGGCATTTTGCCATGCACGGTATACTTTATCCGCGGTGGCATGCGAACAGTTTAAAACCTTGGCCGTTCCAGAAATGAGTCCACCGTTGGCGCGAAAGCCAATGATCACTCCCTTTTGGACGTCAGATAAACTGGTCTATTTCCGCATTACAACGACTGCACTGTTTCGCGCGTCCCGCCCTACACGCTTTATATGCTCTCCACTGCTGGTGCTACCACGTGCCATAAGTAAGTCGTTATTGCACGTTGGTGTTGAACATAGGCGGTGGTCACATTAGTGTATCTGGACCACGTCTTTCCTCCGACGGCAAACTTCACTACAGAAAGTGAAACAGAAAATGGACGCCGACAAAGAGCTGATGAAAATACGGCGTTTAACAAAAAGGTACTGCCAAACATTCAGGAAACATTCCTCACACGTAGAGGAAGAAAATATATTAAATGGATATGTGTCCAGAAATGCTTTATTTCAGTGTTCGAGCTCAGTTTCTACAGTTTACCAATACATTAACCATTGGAAACGAACTGGAAAAGAACGTATCCGGACAATATGAAAAACTTCCCCGAATCACGTGTTCAAAATGCCCTCCGTTCGCAAGCATTCGTGTATCAATCCTCCGTGGCATTGATTCTCTGATGCGCTGAGTGGTTTTAGGTCTGGAGAGTGTGGGGGCCAAGGAATTGGTCCACCTCTACCGATCCTTGTTTCTCGGAGTCTGTTATTTAGAAGCCCACGAATATTAACACTGAAATGAGGAGGAGCTAGATCGTCCATGAAGTACACTTTTTGTTGCACTTGTAAAGAGACAAGTTCTGGCAAACAGGTAGAATATTCTCTCAGAAAGCATGGTCAGTTTCTCCGATGTGTCCATTTGGAAAAAGAAACAACAATACCGACCTAGGCGTTCACAGGAAATATAAGTTGATGACAGTTGTACTTAAACTTTCACTATCTGATCATGCCGAAACGAAGCCTCATCCGAGAACATCATATTTACACTAAACTGAGGACTGACACGTTGTTGAATGAACCATTCTGAGAAGTGTACTCGAGCAGTAAAGTTAGCTTATGATGGGGCCTGCACACGCTGGTCCTGGTATGGATACAGCAAGTTCTCATGTGGCACTCTCTAGACAGTCATGTGGTCGGAATTACGTGTTTCAGCTTTTTGTCTTAGGCTGACATTAAGGTTGTCATCAACTGCACAAAGATGTTCCTCCTCCAGCTGAAGTAACCTCGCCCTTCTAGGCCTCTGCCAGTCGCGATTAGTAGTCTTTAACGTCCCATGCTCCATAAGACAGTATTATATATATATATATATATATATATATATATATATATATATATATATATATATATATATATATATATATCACGCAAGAAAACGTTCCATGTAAATCTGGTATGTTCTGTTTCTTTGTGTTTCCCATGATTACCGTGATTATGATAAGAAGTAGAAAATGAGCTCTTAAATGTTTACATATTTTCTTCCTGTCTGAGCAATGTTTTTCTTTTCTATTTTTTTTTTAATTTGGCCATACCTTTGTGTTACACCCTGTATTTGAGAAGGAGAATTTTGTGAGCTGCTTAATAGTTCAGTTGGGGTATTAGGACAGGCATGTTTCTTGCAGGACAAATTGATAATCGGCCGAAAACCCTAAATCTAATCGACCAGTAATTATATGTGTGCTGGTTAACTTGTAAAAAATGTTTTCATGCGCTTCAATAGGCTGGCCCACTAACGTGCTTGAGGGCATTGTCGGTCGACTCGTGGTAGAGTTGAAATTTCATGGTGTAAGAAATTTTTTCCGATTATTTCACCGGTACGTGGAAGATACACTATGTGATAAAAAGTATCTGTAAACTTGTCTGAAAATGACTTACAAGTTCGTGGCGCCCTCGATCGATAATGCTGGAATTCAATATGGTGTTGACCCACCCTTAGACTTGATGATAGCTTCCACTCTCGCAAGCATACGTTCAGTCAGGTCCTGGAAGCATTCTTGGTGAATGGTAGCCCATTGTTCACGGAGTGCTGCACTGAGGAGAGGTATCGGTGTCGGTCGGTGAGGCCTGGCACGAAGAAGGCGTTCCACAACACCCCAAAGGTGTTCTGTAGCATTCAGGTCAGGACTCTGTGCAGGCCAGTCCATTACAGGGATGTTACTGTCGTGTAACCACTCCGCCACAGGCCGTGAATTATGAACAGGTGCTCGGTCGTGTTGAAAGATGGAATCGCTTTGCCGAATCGCTCTTCAACAGTGGGAAGCAAGAAGGTGCTTAAAACATCAAAATGGTTCAAATGGCTCTGAGCAAAAAATGCTTCAAATGTCGCTGAGCACTATGGGACTTAACATCTATGGTCATCAGTCCCCTAGAACTTAGAACTACTTAAACCTAACTAACCTAAGGACATCACACAACACCCAGTCATCACGAGGCAGAGAAAGCTTAAAATATCAATGTAGGCCTGTGCTGTGATAGTGCCACGCAAAACAACAAGGGTTGCAAGTCCCCTCCATGAAAAACTCGACCACACCATAACACCACCCCCTCAGAGTTTTACTGTTGACACTACACAAGCTGGCATATGACGTTCACCGGACATTCGACATGCCCACACCCTGCCATTGGATCGCCACATTGTGTACCGTGATTCGTCACTCCACACAACGTTTTTACACTGCTCGCCGGTTAAAGGCGCTGCAGTCTGGAACCGCAAAACCTCTACGGTCGCAGGTTCGAATCCTGCCTCGGGCATGGATGTTTGTGATGTCCTTAGGTTAGTTAGGTTTAACTAGTTCTAAGTTCTAGGGGACTAATGACCTCAGCAGTTGAGTCCCATAGTGCTCAGAGCCACTGCTTGCTCGTCCAGTGTTTACGTTCCTTATACCAAGCGAGGCGCCGTTTGGCATTTAGCGGCGTGATGTGTGGCGTATGAGCAGCCGCTCGAACATGAAATCAAAGTTTTCTCACCCCCTGGCTAACTGTCATAGTAGTTGCAGTGGATCCTGATGCAGTCTGGAATTCCTGTGTGATGGTCTGGATAGATCTCCCTGTTACGCATTACGACCCTCTTCAACTGTCGTCAGTCTCTGTCAGTCAACTGACGAGGTCGGCCTGTACGCTTTCGTGCTGTACGTGTCCTTTCACTTTCGCACTTCACTATCACATCCGAAGCAGTGGACCTAGGAATGTTTAGGAATGTGGAAATCTCGCGTACAGTCGTATGAGACATGTGACATCTAAGCACCTGACCACGTTCGAAGTCTGTGAGTTCCGCGGAGCGCCCTGTTCTGCTTTCTCACGATGTCTAATGACTAGTGAGGTTGCTGATGTGGAGTACCTGGCAGTAGGTGGCAGCACAATGCACCTAATATGAAAAACGTATGTTTTTGTGGGTGTCCGGATACGTTTGATCACATAGTGTAGGCGACAGTGCGCACTTCCTGGTCACCAGACTATGCGCCATGTTCTGCGTAAAATCCCAGATGCCTCCTCACTGTCTCGTGGGATAAGTGACACTGCTGACATGGACAGTCCATCGGACTAAAATGCAATTTCGGCAGCCCTCTTGAAGAAGAATGGGCTATGAATCAGCAGTGAACGCTGCAAAGAACGGCATGTTAGGACGTTAGGAACACTGTTTTGTTAGTTGTGTGAACATACTTCTTCAGGTCTTCCGGCGAAATAATGACATACAACTTTACTTGTGTCTGCATTACGAACGAAGAAAACATGTTGCTTTTGCATTATCCTTGATGCTACCCTCCGCGTAATTTTCAAGTGAATCGAGCTCAAGGCAGCTTGTGGGAGGAGCGCTCTCGCCAAACGTGTCGCAGGTCAAGTCTGCCCGTGGGCGTGAGGCAGGGCTGACCAGTCTCACGCAATCTGGAAACTCGGACGTCCGTGAGACAGTAACGAACGAATGGGCTGCATCCAGCACCTCGCCATGAAGGGTCGTCGGGCAGACGTACATAATTATGGGCCTGTGATGGAACAGGTTTCGTGCACGCGCATAATGGCGTTTTTGGAGAACGAAAATCTCCTCTGTTAAAATCAACGTGGATTCTGCGAACAGACATCTTATGAATTGCGCTGCCTCTGTCCGTTCTTGAGCCAGAGCTTGGTAGCGAAACTCGCTCAGGTTGATGTATTTTTTGACACCCGAAGGCATTCAGTACAGTTCCACACTGTCGTTTAGTGAACAAAACACGAGCTTACCAAATATCGAAGCAGATTTGTGAGTGAATACAAGACTGGAGATAGAACTAAACACGTCGTTCTTCACGAACAAAATCGACAGATGTGAAGGTAAGAACACCAAGGCAGTGTTACAGGTTCGATACTACACTGCGCAACACCTGTCTCTTCGAAATCCCATAACTGTCTCTCACTGCGACGCATAAGTTTGAAATTTGGCTCAAAGGGGCCTAAACCTTCCTTTGTAATGCTGCGACGTCGACCTCGGGCTCGGCGACGGTTCACACAGCAGGGTGTCGACAAATGCGGAACAAAAGACCACAGTTCAGAAGTTCATGTGAGCTGTAAGATGGGTTATGATGTCACATTGGCACCAAATTTCGCCACAGTTCTGCGAAACGCTACCGTGGACGTGTCAGACGGTGGGAAGGAATGTCTTCACAGCCCTCTTATCCACATTTAACCCCTTCTTTTGATGCTCCCGCGATGGAGCTCGGAACCGCGACACCCTGAGCTGAAATCTCAGTTTTCTTATGAGTGACCGACGAAAACATTCGAGGGACGCTGCCGCTCAGAACTGACACGAAGAGGCCTCTTGGCGTGACATAAGTGGCGTCAACGAAACCACCCTCTTTGTTGGGTCGTTGATCCCCACACATTTCGCGGCCGAAAACGACAGTTCCCAGTGCGATGGGCAGCAGTAAGATGTTCTTGACAAGCTTTGATGCTGCTGACACCCTCGAGCGTTTCAGCCTTTCTCTAAGGACTATATGGGCCTGTACCATCCCTTTGGAGTGCAGCGCGACCGCAATTTTAGTGGCACTAGGGGCAATCCAAAGCCATTCGACGAAATCTGAATGTGATCCGAAGCGGCAAAAGGCATGTTTCTTCAGCCCTCCTGTGGCATGATTATCGTGTTCGTGAACAAAACGACAGAGGGACCCTCTAAGACCTTCCCCACCCCCTTCCCCCAGTTCGGCAACACCTTCGGTGCCACCCACGCAACTTCGTTGAACACGTTTCAAATGTACCAGTCAGAAACTTCGATACCAGTTCAACCTGGCAGCTGCTCTTGCGCCTGAAGGTAGGCAAACCGCACCCATTTGTTGTCTTATGCTGTTCCCCAATTCTCAGGCGCCAGAGCAGCCGCCGTGCTGAATTGGCGTTTGCGGGTATATTCGCAACATGCTCAACTAAGTTGTGTGAGTGGCAGCGAGGGTGTTGCCGAACTGGGGTTTAAGAGGGACCCTTTGCCGTTTTATTCGAACCCTGAGGCCTCTTCGTGTCGCCTCTGAGCGGTGGTGTGACTGAAATGTTTTCCTCGGCCGCCAATAAGGCAACTGTTCAAAGCTGAGTGTAGCAGTTTTGATCTCCATCGCAGGGGCGTCATAAGAAGAGGTGGAATGTCGGTAAGAGGGCTTTGACGACCTCCTCATCTTGCGACACGGCCACGGTGGCGTTGGGCAGGATTGTGGTGAAATTTGGTGCCAATGTGACGTCATTAGCCCACTCACAACCCACATGAACTTCTGAACACTTGCAATTTTTTTTTTTTTTTGCATGTGCTGACACCTTGTTTAAAGCGTCGCCGAGATACAGACTGACGTCGCATAACGCTACACTTTGGTTGTAGGCACCGTTAAACCAAATTTCACACTTACGCGTCGCAGTATGGGTCAATTACGGGATTTCAAAAAAATGATCTCTTAATTATGTTACACAGTGTATTTACAAATTATATTAAAAGTTCTAGTCAAGGGGTCATCACACTATGGCCTGCGGGCCGCATCAGCCCTCGGCATCAATTCATCCGCCCGCCGACAGTATTTGTATTTACTTTATAAACGTATCCAGCACGAGTTAATTTAAATTTACTGTTTCAGTTTATACAATTTAAATTTAAATATTATGATTAAAATACTAGAAGATCAGACGCGCGGAGGCCCCCTGGCTGCTGTTTGCTTTAAATTTGCTATATTCAGTTTTAGTCTAGATATTGTACAGAATGATGGTGTGATTCGCGCTCGTCCTTTTTTCTTACCCGGCCCACTGTGAAAAGAATTTAATGACCTTTGGTATAGTGGATAGCGTTGGTCAAAGAAATGTCGTGTGGCTAGGGCCTCCCGTCGCGTAGACCGGTCGCCTGGTGCAAGACTTTTGAGTTGACGCCATTTCGGCGACTTGCGTGTCGATGGGGATGATATGATGAAGAAGACAATGCAACACTCAATCCCTGAGCGGAGCAAGCCTCCGACCCAGCCAGGAATCGAACCCGGGCCCCTTTGCACAGAATTCTGCCGCGCTGACCACTCTGCTATCGAGGCGGACGATAACGTTGGTGGACGTGGGGCTACCGGCGGACGATGATGTTGTCTATAGGGAGGCTGCGTTGCCAGAAGGCTGCAGCGAAAAGTAGGGAGACGTGCAGAGCGTCGACGACTGATGCAAGATCTGGCAGTTGACCTTGAACGCAAATAAATGTAACGTGTTGCTCATAAATTGGTGACAAAATTGCTGAAAACAGTAACTCCCATAAAACGTCTTGG
Organism: Schistocerca piceifrons; assembly: GCF_021461385.2. Classification (NCBI taxonomy): domain Eukaryota; kingdom Metazoa; phylum Arthropoda; class Insecta; order Orthoptera; family Acrididae; genus Schistocerca; species Schistocerca piceifrons. Next base: position 387,897,665 of record NC_060145.1, read on the forward strand.
AGTAACCATCTGGAGCTACCTAAAGTGGAATAAACCAAAAAACGAATAGGAGGAAAAGCAAATTCCAAACTGAGATCATTTTGGAGAATCTTAAGAAAATCTAATGCATCCAAGAAAGAATTGGCTTACAGTCACACCTTCCACCGATTCTTGATGGGGATGATATGATGAAGAAGACAATGCAACACCCAGTCCCTGAGCGGAGCAAGCCTCCGACCCAGCCAGGAATCGAACCCGGGCCCCTGGGACGCTTATGAAGTAGGATTAATGGAAGCAGAATTAATAGAAGTGATAGAGAAAATTCAACGAAGAGCGGCGTGTTTCGTCACGGGATCGTTTAATGAGCGCGAGTGCGTTACGAATGTGTTCAACAAAATCTGAAGGAAACTTGGGCAAGATATTACTTCAGCCCACATACGCGTCGCGAATGGTCACAATGAGACAGTCACGGAAATAAGATGTCATACGGAGCTTTATCGACAACCATCCTTCTCACTCTCCATTCGTGCTTGGAACAGGAGGGGAGGGAAAAAAGTTACGGGAACAGAAGTATCCCCCGCCACACACAGTCAGGTGCCTCGCGGAGTGTAGATGTCGCAATATTAAAAGCAACTGGCACTTCAGATAATGGGTTATGTCCAAAAACAAAATAATCGTTCTATTATATACATACGTTTAGAGTAATGAATAAAAAACAAGAATTAAGAGCAGCTAATGAAGTCCGGGAGATAGCTACGGAAACACAGTCTTAAGTATTTCGAGCAACAACAGCAGAGCCGTGGCATTTAGATCACTAGAGTCTGTTAGGTATTATATAGCTATAGAAAATAATCAACTGAAAGAGTAAATCACACATCTTCGTAAGCCAAATGGCATATTAGCGGGAAAAAGTGTACACTGGAAATAAATTAGAAAGAGTCAATTACATTAACGGAATGACTGGTAGAAACTTTAAAACTGAAATAAGAATAGATGGTGAAATTTTGTAAGGCCACGACTATTCATATTTACCTTTACGTAAGTGATGGAGGGTTCTCAGATAAGAACACGAGGCTATTATAGCACAAAATGGGTAAATTGTTTTGAAAGAATGAATCATTCTACTGTTCCAAACAACACTGAACGTGAGTGACATTATCACTCAGCAGCAGAGTGTGCGCTGATATGAAACTTTCCTGGCAGATTAAATATGTGTGCCGGGCTGAGATTCGAACTCGGGACTCTTGCCCTTCGCGGGCAAGTACTCTACCATCTGAGCTACCCAAGCACGACTGAAGACCCGCCCCCACACCTTCAATTCCCGTAGTACCTCGTCTCCTACCTTCAAAACTTCACAGAAGCTCTCCTGCGAACCTTGCAGAACTAGCACTCCTGGAAGAAAGGATATTGCGGAGTCATGGCTTTGCTGCAGCCTGGGGGATGTTTCCAGAATGAAATTTTCACTGTGCAGTCGAGTGTGCGAAATATGAAACTTCCTGGCAGATTAAAACTGTGTGCCGGGCCGAGACTCGAACTCGGGACCGTTGCCTTCCGCGCACAAGTGCTTGGGTTGCTAAGATGGTATCAACTGAAATGAGCAAACTTCAAGTTCGATAAAATAACAAAACAATGTGACAACTCAGATTTCAAACGCTCGCATACAGAAAGAAACAAAAGTCATGATTTCTATTCTTACAATTTGCAAATATTGAACAAATAGATGAACCTAAAGTAAAAAATAATGGAAATAACTTTCCTATTCTGCCATTTGCCACGGCAGATTTAACAGACTATTGTAAAAATGCAGAAAAATTTGGAAATTGCTCTTCCGTCTTGCCATTTTCAGACGAAGTTCTGCTTAGCGATAGCAAAAATGTTGGTATGCAAGCGAAGAACTGTCACGAAGTAAATTTGTCCGTCGTGTGAACTGTGTCACTCCTAAGACATTAAGAAGAATTTATATAAAACGGCACCGAAACGACTATAGAATCTCATGTCACTCATGAACACAATGGAATGTGTGTGACTCATTTAGTACAAGTTCTCACTTTCTTCCGTTCGACGATGTGTATACAAATTTCATTGATGTTTCAGTAAACAAGAAAGATCATTTTGAAGCCGAACACAATAGTTATATATTGTATCGAAATGTGTCTTGTCAGAACCAGCCCTGCGACTGAGGGCAGTGATAGCTGTTAAAAAATTTCATGTTCGGACAACATTTTACACGAAACCAAAAAGCCTTGTAACACGCATGACGAAAGGCACACCAAAACACTGTCCTATCGCCTATTACACAAAACGGGGGCGGTAATGAGACTTTCACACATTTTCATATTTCGCAAGATTTTGTTCGAACGCAAACAGTTAACTATTCAGATCAGAAAGACGGTTAAAAGAATTTTATTGCATAATGATTTCACTGAGTCATGGGCCGTACTACTACAAGAAAAGAAAGAAATAACTGCCAGTATTAGCCGCACTGTCGCTTCGATTACTGCGACTTCGCAATGTTACAGGTAAGGTGTACACAAAAATAACAATCAAACGATACGCCATGCTATATTCCGATGTGCAGTAGACAGTGTTACCAATCTACTGCTAGTAAACAATACTAAATGGGCACAGTATGACACATTTTTTCGTTCTGAACAACGGACTTGACGGGGGCAACAACATACCTCAACGCACTAAAGTAAAAGGAACTAAACAAAACATGATCTAGTAAGATAAGTATATTAAACTAAAATAATGACACAGATCTTCATATCTTAACTGAGTAAAAAAATTGTAGTGGACTTTCAAATGAAGCATTTACGCCACGACACGAGCAGTTTTGACTAGAGCTATGCAAACATTTTATACGCGAAAGAAATGAATTATGTTATTTTACATATTTTCTGACATATATTAAAGAGTAATGCTGATACTAAGACAGCCTGGTCAGGGATACTGGGATATCAGCGCTGTTAGTTTCGAGTCGCACATGGTTAGTGTATAGTTCTAGTGAAAGGTAACCGGGAAAATGGAGTAAAAGAAAATGCCCATTCCTAGAACCTGAATATTAATTGACGAACAAATAGAGGATAGGAAGCAACCGACAACTTGTCCTCGGAAGAATGTGTACAATCATTGCTCACTCATGCGTAACATTGAAACGTGACCTAAATAAACTTAATTCAAATAGTACAATCAGTTCTAATGCTACCAGTCATAGACCTCACAGTAAGTAATAACTTCAGCTACTGCTATGCTAACACACATTCAGCAAGGAAAAAAAAATAGCGTCATCTGAATATACATTTTATGTGAGAGCTAATTTTCGCAGCGATGTACTGTATGAAGATTCATATTCCATCCAATGGTTTACACAAACGATGACAAAGTATGAAATAAAAGAATGGTTAACTGAGGTGTCATCATAATGGAGGTAACAATACTGTAGTTACGAACACATAGACGAACACACACTAGCAGTATAACTGAGAAGGCAAACAATGACTATCATACACTAAAAACGTTTGCGGAAACTTGTCTCAGGAAATGGACATGAAGAGGGGGCAATACCTGTCCCTAGCGTACGAGGTAAGTGAAAATTCACTAAAGACTGAAAGAAATTCTCATGCATACTGTCTCACAGTGATATCAACATTTGAAACTCGAATAGACATACCACAATCACCGTGTTAAATTCATACACTACAGACTTGTCTACTATTTGTAAAGAGTACTCAAACAAAAAAACAGCAAGTGGAGACTACGTTATGAAGGACCATATGTCATCACACGCATTCCACACCCACGTTATTATATGGTTACAAATCCTAAAACCAATAAATTCAAGATTTGTACACACGGAAATATTTGAAAGACTTTCAACTTACACAATACCATCCATAGACAATATGAGAATATTCATCGTGCTGGGCGCCGAATAAACTGAAAAGCATGAAACATCATGTATTCTGAGTTTGTGTTAGAATGAACATTACGTATGCAACACTTTTTGTGTGTCAGTGATAGAAGATCCACATTAATTGTTATTGTATTTATCTGTTTGCATATGTACACACGCAGTGATGTGAAGTAGATATGCAGTAGTGCCAGCTCGCATTTATCTATTATTGTCTATTCTTCACCTGTATAGGTATAAGATTGTTCTCTCTGTATGCGAAGGTACATCTCAGACGTACACGTTGCTGAATTCTTCGTATGCTTAACGCACTTAAGTGCTATGACAGGTATTTTGTAAAGAAAGTAAAGGATGGTCATGAATTGAAAAAACAAGTACCCAAATGGTAAAAGCCTGAGAATGACGTGATATCAGTAAATGAAAACATCTATACAGACACGCTGCACTATGTGCCATGTCCCATCCAAACACAACACGATAACACACATGTACGTAATGTACTATTCTACACACAAAACAAACATCAGTACACACTTACACAAAACACAGCTAAGCGACGTGCAATGTTGACGTGTAACTTGTAATCAAGAGGTTCTTTCCTCTGATCCTTTTTAGTGACCATTTATTCGGCTTATAATTGAATCGTTTTTAATCGTAGGTACTTCCCATTTTGCACTCAGGTACTTTAGGTAGTGATGTGTTATAGCAGTGACTTTTCTCTAACCTGAATTTTATGTGTGTACAGGGTGAGTCACATAAAATGAGACGTGGTTTTCGGTAAATGTTACAGAGTAGAGGGGCAAGTACGTTTTTGTTTAGTTAATGTTTTAGCGCTTGTATCAATGGAGCTATTGAAGCAAGTAGGTTTTTTTCCTTTTTCTGGTTGAAACCTGACGCCAAAAAATTCGAGCAATGTCCTAGAATGTGAGAGCACGGTGGCCGGAAACGGTATTTGTGGTGCAAACACTGTAAGCAGGCGTCTCGCACCATGCTGCTTAGTTGTATAACGTAAGGTAGGCCTGCGCTAAGAGAATAAAGCTTTATTTCCCCTTGGACCAACTTACGAAATAGATCCAGATTCACCTACGAATGTTATATATTGAGTCTAGTGTGTCACAAAGGCCTTAGGAAAACTATTTCACAATTGTGTATCCTGCCAGATTCACGTGAGCTGAAACAGAGAAATCGACTGTTAATTCTTCAAAACTAAAGATGTCTTATACGCTGCAAAAAGCAACTACTGTATTAAATATCTAAATGGTAGATGGAATATTTGACCTATCTTTCCCTTACATGACTCTTTGCTTCTTAAGAGGTAACATACATGCTGTCGAACAACTGTCTCTACCTCCACTGTTCTAAATTATATGACATGGGACCCATTCGTTGAATTAAACATTTTATCAAAAATACTTTGGTGACGATCGAAAAATAAATATTCTTCTTAACAAAACGTCGTTTCATGCAGAACATAAGAGCGTAATGACAGTGTTACAAGCTACGTGCAATGTACGCTGTCGATTTATTAGACATTTCAGTGCAATTTGGTACACATGTAAACGAAATAAACGATTTACTAACAGTGATTTGGTAAGTACCCATTTCACATAACATAAATTTTGTCTTCCAAAAAAATAACTTTGTCCTTTATTTAAGTACGTGTTCAACCTGTTGACCGTGGACTGAAACACACATTTGCGATCGCCAGTCGAAAGAACGACGAAATGATGTGATTACAGTGGATGATATGGTAGAGCATGGTCTGGCGATCCGACGACACATATCGTCTGGAGTAGTTGGGACTTGGTCATGGACTGCATCTTTGAGTGGTCCCCAAAGAAAGAAACCAAGAGAAGTCAAATTGGTGGACCTTGCAGTCCTTCTGAAAACAGAATTTCATCCTATCCAACGTCCAGGAAAGTTCTCATTCAGTATATGTATTGCTCCGAGTGAACTGGACAACAGTTTTGTTATAGCCATCCACATAAACTGTTGAACATCCAATGGTATCTCTTCTGGAAGAACCGGCGAAATGATCATCAGGAAATTTGCAAACGAATGTCCATTCGGAACAACTGAGAGGAAGTAAGGTCACGCAATGTCATTTCCTATGATGCCGCACCATACGTTTACCCTCCACGGCCGTTGATGTTGCTCCTGACGAAGCCAGCATGGATTTTCAGCTGCCCAGTAGGGCATGTTATGCAATTTTACATTAGCTTGGTTAGTAATCGTTGCTTCATCGTAAAGAGCACACGTCGGAAAAACGTAGGGCCGTCTCTGAGTTGCTGAAGGCCACGGTCGTCGAGTGCCTGATGTAGTGACAGATGATGAGGATAGGAATTCTGTTGACGCAGGTTGCAAATGACACTCGTCTGGCTGATTCCACATTCCTTGGAGGTAGGTTTCGTACCACTCTGTGGATTCATTAGCCTCGTAGGCAGAACAGCCTCTTCGTGTTGTCTGCCAGTTGCAGTCTTCTTTCGTATCCTCATTTTGACGTTCAAGCAGCCTGTCCGCACTAGCGTCTTAATAATTCGTGCAATTGCCTGGCGCGTCGGACACCGGCGATCCGTATCGATAGTCCTATACCGCTGTACTGTTTTTACGCCGTTTTCTTGTAAGTTCACCATATAAAAGTCTATCCAGTTTCTCCTCATTTGTGTACATGTCTGCACGCAACAGGTGTTGAAACAAAACTGAAAGGCCTGCAGTGCAGACAAGTAAACAACCAAATGTGTTGACATTCTGACACAGGGGCGCACAAGAGCTCTTCTTGGCGGTGTTTGCACCGCTAATGCCAATTCCGGCCACCGTGCTCGCAAATTTTACAACATTCCTCTAATTCTCTTATGAAGGGTTTCGACATCAATAGTAACAATCGCTATATCACTGTTATTGTCTTCTCAAGAGCTATCGAATGCAATTATAAAAAGTATACGGTTCCACTTAAAAGGCACTTGCTTCAATATCCCCGTTGATACCAGACAAACAAAAAAATACGTGCCCTTCGACGCTTTAACATTTGCTGAAAATCGCGTTTCGATATATGTAACCATTCACGAAATAAAAGGGGTGTTACCTCTTATGTGACTCACCCTGTATAATTACTTGAAATACTAATTTCATGATATGTGAATACTAAACCCACATTCTAAATCCTACTTTAAAAGGCTGAAAATATATCACAATTTGTAAAAACATATAACCGGGTAGTTAAAATAACGTGAGCAGATAAAACGACTTGGACAGAAAAACTGTAAATATAAAAGCACAGTGAATAAGAAATTACGTTCTGCGGTATCCAGAGTTTTGTTATAGTGTAACAAACTAGTGGTGTGCGTCTGATAAACAATGACCAGTCGTGCGTTGGGGTAGGGAATGAGTGGATCGTGTGTAATCCCGATCCCTTATAGGGGTGCTAAACGAACATTAGGATAAGCAAACGGCATTTCTTCCGGATATAACAAGTGTACACATACCTCACCAACGAAATGAATCTACTTCCTTCAAGTGGGTGCGCTACCGAAAGGTTGTCGGTGAATCTACAATTACCATTCTTATTCATTATATGTGCGGAATCTGCAGTCGTTCATAAAAGGAATCCGAGCCTTTTTCGTTTTTGTCTATCATATAGCATAGAGCGACTACCAAAAACGAAATATCAATTAGATCTGCTAAAATCCATTCGGTCCACATCATTTGTTGCGCCGCTCCTGACGCCAATCTGGAATCACCATCTTCAGTCCGGTAACGAAATTCTAAAACATTTGTGAGTTGGCGGAGGCGGAAACCGCAATTTGTTGGGTAATATGGTTGATGTGCCGTGACGACGACAGTACGGTACAGAGAGTCTTGTACAGTCCTGAACGATAAGTTTTTCTTGCATCTTTCTCCTTTTGTCTGTTCTGGTCACTGAAATCCTCACAATACATAGATATGCAGTTCCGTGTTCTGTGGATACTTCAGAGGGACGGGGTAACTCTAGGAGTTATTGCTGCGATATAGTGAACCGGTTAACACTTATAATAAAGGGGTGTTGTAAATATTAACAGTGGATTGTGGTTGTGTAGTCTGCCTCCGTAGCTTAATGGTCAGAGTAGACGGCAGCGATGTGGATAATCCAAATTCAATCCCTGGTACTCTGCCAAGGGCTTTTCCTTGCCGGGTGAAGTGGTACGGGCTGCACTCAGCCTCATGATGGCGTTTGAGGAGCTGCTTGAATGAGAAATAGCAGTTCAGAGGTGTGGTAGGTCGACACCTCTGCGACGAGAGCAGTATGCTAAACACATGCCCCTCCAACCGCATCCTCATGACACCTAATGGCAAAGGACGGTACTGCAGCCGGTGGACTTCCCTTGGACCTTCGGGGCCCGTACGAGGAACTCGTTTCATAGTTTCGGAGACAAGATTGTAAAGAAGTACAGTGCTTACTCGTTGAAAAAATGCGATTAGTGCTGGCTTCAGTGATTGAGGATCAACTGGTCAACCGCCCAGCCCCTGGATAGTTATTTACCGCAGGGACCAAACAGGGCGGCGCAATAGTCAGACTTTTTCTCGCTTTCGGCAGGACGTCAGTTCAGATCCCAGTTTGGCCACATATATTAATGTGCTACACTGAAAAGCACACGCCTGATTTTCTTACCCAGTAGACGCTGTGCCCTCTTCTCGAATGATCACGTCGTCGACGGAACGTTGAGCCAAACTCTTCCTTTCTTCATCCCGAGAAACATTCGTTGGACACGCGCAAAACAGAAACACTAGCGTTTTAGCGTGGTGGATACTTTCTTTGAATATGACAGATCGTTTCTAGATTCACGGGATTACGAACAGTGAGAAACGCTCAAATACTGACGTTAAGCCTGTAACTGGGCTATTTAGGTTTTTATGTTGGTTACGCCACGTAGCGCTCTGTATGAAAATCACTGGCTGTGCTGTGTGCAGTCTGTGGCTGGTTGGCATTGTTGGAATATTCTCCATTGTAGTGTTGGGCAGTTGGCTGTGAACAGCGTGTAGCGTTGCGCAGTTGGAGGTGAGATGCCAGCAGTGGTGGATGTGGCGAGAGAGATGGCAGAATCTTGAGAGCGGACGATCTGGACGTGTGTCCATCAGAAAGAGTAAATTTGTATATATATATATATATATATATATATATATATATATATATATATATATATATATACTCTTAAGGTAAATACATTGTTTGTTCTCTATCAAAATCTTTCATTTGATAACTATGCCTATCAGTAGTTAGTGCCTTCAGTAGTTAGAATCTTTTATTTAGCTGGCAGTAGTGGCGCTCGCTGTAGTTCGAGTAACGAAGATTTTTGTGGGGTAAGTGATTCATGAAAGGTATAGGTTACTGTTAGTCAGGGCCATTCTTTTGTAGGGATTTTTGAAAGTTAGATTGCGTTGCGTTAAAAATATTGTGTGTCAGTTTAGTGTTGATCAGAATAGGTAAAGAGCGAAATGTCTGAGTACGTTCAGTTTTGCTCAGCTGTTTGAAAATCAAATAATGTAAGAGATTTATCAGCACAGTCATTCATAAATTTTTCTAAGGGGACGTTTCGAGCCATAGTCGAAACACTGACCTCACCATCCAAAGCCCATGACCCATAATAATTATTTCACCAGACTGTTCAGGGCAGCCGGCCGGTGTGGCCGAGCGGTTCTAGGCGCTTTAGTCTGGAACCGCGCGACCGCTATGGTCGCAGGTTCGGCTCCTGCCTCGCACATAGATGTGATGTCCTTAGGTTAGTTAGGTTTAAGTAGTTCTAAGTTCTAGGGGACTGATGACCTGAGATGTCAAGTCCCATAGTGCTCAGAGCCATTTGAACTGTTCAGGGCAATCGGATTGGACGAAGTGAACAAGATGTTTAACGATGAGGTGTGTGTATGTGTAGCCTGGTGTACAGGAGTTAAGGACTAAGGAAACTTTCGTATGACGTATCACTGCGAAGTAACGTAGCTCGATGACACTTCGACCATACACAGAAAGAAACGCTTGTAATCTTATATGAGCCTCACTGCCCTTTTTTTAAAAAACTTATTTGTACCTGATTTTATTCTGAGAAGCTCAGTAATGTATATAAATACCGTAAATGTAAATTTGATTCAAAAAGTACTTGAAGTGAAGTGAAGCATAGCTGGACAGCAAGAAACTCTTTAGCGCGCAATCTCCGCAACGATAGTAGTTGTGAATCTTTGAGTACGCAACTAAAAAAAAGAAAAAAAAAGAGAGAGAGAGAGAGAGAGAGAGACAATTGATTTATTAAAAAAAAGAGGGCTGTTAATCTGTATCTTGTGGAAAGAGGACGTGTTGCTAGGCTGTCGCTCAGAACGTATTGTTACACTTAATGAAGAATTGCTATTTCAACGATAAAACCGAGTAAAGTATGTGTAATAGTTGCCAAACGCTTATGTATACAAATTTTCTGGAAGTGAAGAACAGAAATATCTCGTTTTTTGGAGAAGGAGGTGAACTTCATTGTCGTCGCCGGCTATCAATCGACAGAACTGTAAGTGTACAAAGTTCACTAAAATACAGGAAAGGAAATACATTCTCTATGGTTTTCATTCAACACGTAAAAACCTCTCATAATTTCTTAATTGCAGCAATTGGATTATGTTCTTGTGTAATAGTATGGTGATGAATCCCACTGACCAATTTTGATGCAGCAGGACGTGTAGTTTGAAGGAAGTTGGTGTGCCAAGCAATCTCCTTTTCTGACGAAAAGCAGATTGCTGGTTGATCTTATTTACTTACAACAGTGCTCCCGTAGGTGTAAATAGCTACGGAAAACTTAGGCTCAAAGCTATCGGCAATACGGCCACGTAACTAACAGAGTCCTATTTTAAACCTTAAAGAACAATAACTTCCTCCAAATTATAATACGTCATCAACTGGTGCAGAAGCTGATCATTCAAGGAGGCAGCAACCAAAATTCAGGTATCAGTTACGACTTAAAGAAAAAATCGCAACCAAATATCAATCTCTCTCTCTCCAAACACACACATAGGGTGGTCCATTGATAGTGACCGGGCCAAATATCTCACGAAATAAGCGTCAAACGAAAAAACTACAAAGAACAAAACTTGTCTAGCTTGAAGGGGCAAACCAGATGGCGCTATGATTGGCCCGCTAGATGGCACTGCCATAGGTCAAACGGATATCAACTGCGTTTTTTTAAATAGGAACCCCCATTTTTATTACATATTCGTGTAGTACGTAAAGAAATATGAATTTTTCAGTTGGACCACTTCTTTCGCTTTGTGATAGAAGGCGCTGTAATAGTCACAAACGTATAAGTACGTGGTATCATGTAACATTCCGCCAGTGCGGATTGTATTTGCTTCGTGATACATCACCCGTGTTAAAATGGACCGTTTACCAATTGCGGAAAGGGTCGATGTCGTGTTGATGTATGGCTATTGTGATCAAAATTCCCAACGGGCGTGTGCTGTGTATGCTGCTCGGTGTCCTGGACGACATCATCCAAGTATCCGGACCGTTCGCCGTTATTTAAGGAAACAGGAAGTGTTCAGACACATGTGAAACGTCAACCACGACCTGCAACAAATGATGATGCCCAAGTAGGTGTTTTAGGTGCTGTCGCGGCTAATTCGCACACCAGCAGCAGACAAATTGGGTGAGAATCGGGAACCTCAAAAACGTCAGTGTTGAGAATGCTACATCAACATCGATTGCGTCGTATACTGTTCTGCCACTGGGCACAAGAGAAATTACGGGACGATGACAGATTTATTGCACGCGTTCTATTTAGCGACGAAGCGTCATTCACGAACAGCGGTAACATAAGCCGGCATAATATCCACTACTGGGCAACGGAAAATCCACGGTGGCTGCTACAAGTGGAACATCAGCGACCTTGGCGGGTTAATGTATGGTGCGGCATTATGGGAGGAAGGATAATTGTCCCCCATTTTATCGATGGCAATCTAAGTGGTGCAATTTATGCTGATTTCCTACGTAATGTTCTGCCGATATTACTACAAGATGTTTCACTGCATGACAGAATGGCGATGTACTTCCAACATGATGGATGTCCGGCACATAGCTCACGTGCGGTTGAAGCGGTATTGAATAGCGTATTTCATGACAGGTGGATTGGTCGTCGAGGCACCATACCATGGCCCGCACGTTCACCGGATCTGACGTCTTCGGATTTCTTTCTGTGGGTAAAGTTTAAGGATATTTGCTATCGTGATCCACCGACAACGCCTGACAACATGCACCAGCGCATTGTCAATGCATGCGCGAACATTACGGAAGGCGAACTACTCGCTGTTGAGAGGAATGTCGTTACACGTATTGCCAAATGCATTGAGGTTGACGGACATCATTTTGAGCATTTATTGCATTAATGTTGTATTTACAGGTAATCACGCTGTAACAGCATGCGTTCTCAGGAATGATAAGTTCACAAAGGTACATGTATCACATTGGAACAACCGAAATAAAATGTTCAAACGTACCTACGTTCTGTATTTTAATTTAAAAAACCTACCTGTTACCAACTGTTCGTCTAAAATTGTGAGCCATATGTTTGTGACTATTACAGCGCCATGTATCACAAAGCGAAAAAAGTGGTCCAACTAAACATTCATATTTCTTTACGTACTACACGAATATGTAATAAAAATTGGTGTTCCTATTTTTAAAAACGCAGTTGATATCCGTTTGACCTATGGCGGCGCCATCTAGTCGGCCAACCATAGAGCCATCTGGTTTCCCCCTTCAAACAAGTTTCGTTCTTTGTAGTTTGTTCGTTTGACACTTATTTCGTGAGACATTTGGCCCGGTGACGATCAATGGACCCCCCTGTATAAATATTCTTATTATTAAGATAAAAGTCATTTTACAAGCTACAGTGTAGTACAGAAGATAACTGAAAGGAACACGCAGTGAGACGAACAGAAATGACACTTTTATTCAAAGGCAATAGTTACTCTGAAGTCACCGCGATTTATTATGGTCCACTAGACATTACAAAAAGCGGCACTTGGTTCTTAACAGAGAGTGTGATGACGGACGGCAATGCATGCCCTGCAAAGTGCTCCCACACTGGTCACAAGTCTGGTAAGGAATTCTTGTGCTAAGGCGTTCTATTGTTGACAACTGCCCTATGAAGGTTGGCGGATGTGGATGTGCTTCCCGACGCATGCTACTCATGCTCGATGGGATTTAGGCGGAGGGATGGGGGGCAGGCCGGTCCAAACGCCGAATGTCCTCTCGTTCCAGGAACTTCTCCACCTGTGCTGTTCGATGCGGTCGCGCGATGTCATCCACAAAAGGGAAGTCAGGGCAGAATGAACTCCTGCGAAGATGCACAAGGGGAAGGACGACACTGTCACAGTAACGTTGACCGGTGAGTGTACCGTGTGCAAAGATATGGAGGTCAGTGCACCCTCGCAATTTTTGGCTCCCTTCAACGTAACATCTGCACCACCGAAACGATCACATTCAACAATGTTTCTGGATGCACTAGGTGTTGCCACGTCTCACTATACGTGGGGTACGTTCAGAATCACTACTGAGACTAAATTAGCCCTCGTCCGAAAAGAGCGGCCGACCCCACTCCCAGTTGGTTCAGTCCTTGCCGCGCGGAGTGGCCGCGCGGTTTGAGGCGTCATGTCACGGACTGCGCGGTCCCTCCCGCTAGAGGTTCGAGTCCTTCCACGGGCATGGGTGTGTGTGTTGTTCTTAGCATAAGAAGTGTGTAAGTCTAGGGACCGGTGACCTAAGCAGAATGGTCCCTTAGGAATTCACACACATTTTAACATTTTTTGGTTCAGTCCTTATGCCCTGGGCACCATCGCAAACGGTGTCGCCTTCGTGTGATTATCAACGGACCACAAAGAACTGGGCGTCGAGCAAAGAATGCGCCACATTGCAGTTACCTTGTCGCTTTGGAGCCTGAGTTCATGTGTTTTGGAGTTCTTTTAAATGCTGTTCCAATAGCACCTGCCGTATAACGTGCGTCACTTCTTGCCTGTTGCACAATGTAGCGGTCATCCGGTGCTGTATTTGACTGTGGACAACCACCTTCTCTCCAAAAAATGGTTCAAATGGCTCTGAGCACTATGGAACTTCTGAGGTCATCAGTCCCCTAGAACTTAGAACTACTTGAACTTAACTAACCTAAGGACATCACACACATCCATGCCCGAGGCAGGATTCGAACCAGCGACCGTAGCGGTCACGCGGTTTCAAACTGAAGCGCTTAGAACCGCACGGCCACACCGGCCGGCACCTTCTCTCCTTTGGGCAATCGTGCCTCTGATTCGGAGCGCTCCTTATGCAACAGGAACAATGCTGTGAGCAGTGCCATCACTCTTAGGCAACAGTCGTCCCACTTCACCCTTCTTCCAGTTACGCGATGATTCTTCCCGGCCGGCGGCTGTGGCCGAACGGTTCTAGGCGCTCCAGTGCGGAATCGTGCTGCTGCTGCGGTCGCGGGTTCGAACCCTGCCTCGGGCATGCATGTGTGTGATGTCCTTCGGTTGGTTAGGTTTAAGTAGTTCTTATGGGACTGATGACCTCGGATGTTAAGTGCCATAGTGCTTGGAGCCATTTGAACCATTTTTGATGCTTCCCGCGTGAAGTCATCTATATTTTCTCTCCAGGCCATGTTGTAATGAAAAACATCTCAACAGTGCACGGTAACAGCGTGCTGAGTGTCATATACTGTCTTTCGCGTTTCCTTCAGTTGCTTCGTGTTGCGGGTCCAGTTGAATTTGGCGCTCCAGCTTTGCTAACCCCACTCCATGTGACGTCCGTCTTTTTGTGCGCGATTGGGATACCTCTGGCAACATGCTCCCGAGCTTTCATTCATTTCCATCGAGTGGTTAATACGTTATATCACTTTATCTATTTCGTCCCTAAGTTTTGCAGAGTAGTGTATTTACTGGAACATTCAGCTTCAAGGTTCAGATTAGCAATGTACTTCTGTCTGCTGCTTTCTCTTCCTTGTTTATGGAGTCGACGTCTCAGTTCTAATTAATACAAATAATAATTATCTAAGGTCCGGAGGAAACACTTTTGTGTACGTATGTGACTTGATTCGATTTGTAGAGTGCCACGTATGACAGAAAGCAGCCCTGCGTGGGAAGTTTTCGTACTTATATTTTATCACGGCCTGACGAAGCGTGGAAGCAAGGCAAGGATGTGGAAATGCACTTCTCCCGCTGGGAAGCACTTATGAAGCAACGCGGGTTTAAATGAGATCTTGAGATAGCAGCCGAAAGCGGATTTTTAGTTCAGGTGCTGTGCAGCGCTGGTAGACAAAGGCAGCCTACTTTCTTAACGGATCGTAAGTGAACAGAGGAAGTAACTTCCGTAGAGAAAAGTTCACATCGGTTAAAATGTGATATGGACACACATCCACCATCCGCACCCCCCCCCCCCCCTCACACACACACATAGTACTTGTTACATGACAAAACCAGATACAACAGACAATACACAAAAGATGGCAACTCCACATAAACAGAAAAGGGCATTGATGAAAATGCGTGTAACGTAACGAATGATAATTTGGCGTGTTAATCTCTCTCATAACGGTTCAGTGGAACTAGTACAAATGCAAAACTGCAACTATGTAACGTCTTTGTAAGTAGGACCGATAAAAATTTGTAGCTTATAAATTTTTTTGTTTCATTTTTTTGCGAGCAGTTTTGGAGTTGCAACCCGATTCTCAGTCGCTCATTCATGAAGTTACCCTGTGATGGTGTTCGCGTGCTGCTCGCAATGACTCCTAATTGTGTCACTGAAGAATAAACTGCAACTAGTCACACGTTTTGAAGGAATGATTGGCGCCAGCCGAGCGGTTCTAGGCGCTTCTGCCCGGAACCGCGCGACGGCTACGGTCGCATGTTCAAATCCTGCGTCGGGCATGGATGTGTGTGATGTCTTTAGTTTAGTTAGGTTTAAGTAGTTCTAAGTTCTAGGGGACTGATGTTAAGTCCCATAGTGCTCAGAGCCATCTGAACCATTCTGAAGGAATGATTTATTTCACCATAATAAGTTTCGGGCCTGGGCCCATCCTCGACGGCATCGACGATTTCTTATATAAACATCACTTTTTGTCCTATAAGATAACAGGATACTGCTGATTTCCTTGTTTACAAATGCTTCTAGATTATGTACAGGGCCTTTACTTCTTAATTTCTTGAGGAGAAGTTTTGCTTTATGCATTACAGCATACGGATCTCTATCATTGCTGTGTGACACCCTGAACAGCTAGCCTAAAGACAAGATGGCGCACACATGTGGTTACATCTGACGTGACGTCAGCTAGTTTTTTTATGGGCTGTGAGAAAG
This sequence comes from Schistocerca piceifrons, assembly GCF_021461385.2. Lineage (NCBI taxonomy): Eukaryota > Metazoa > Arthropoda > Insecta > Orthoptera > Acrididae > Schistocerca > Schistocerca piceifrons. Next base: position 387,913,900 of record NC_060145.1, read on the forward strand.
AAAAAGATAGTACTGTGCAATAATGGAATACCTCTACAGCTCGTAATGGAACTGGCCAGTGACATATTTTTTCTTTAATGTACTTCTCGATGCATTCAAGTAAATGTACTGTCGCAAAGTTATGGTTTTTCATTCATGAGTAAACAAACAGAAAAGGATTATTCTGATACGTTATAAAAACGTTTGGTAAGAAATTATTTCAAACTTAAATTAAAGATACTAAAAATTGTGCTAAACTAATTTCCTTTTTAATTTTGAAAAGACGTTTGAATGATTATTATTATCATTATTATTGTTATTTCTATATTTTTTGGATGATAATTTGAAAAAAAATACTAAAGTAAATTGTTCATCATATTCGACATTCTCTGGATGTATAGGTCGATACCTTGAAGTACCTTTGAGCTGGTCTCTTTGGTCTAACTGTTTGTCGTGTGTTAATGGAGTTCCGTTTTAGAAATTTTGTTCTGTGTCTTTCCGTTTTGGAAGCTATTGGTTGCCAAAATGTGGGAAGGCACATATTTATCTGGTAAAGTTTATAATCCGGTAACAATAGTCTTTATAGCAACAAAAAGAAACTTAGAGAAAACTACACTGAAGACACAAGCTAAGTAAATTATACCCATCAAATGGTGCTTTTTCGTAACATAATAATCATTCTTATCATCTGTACACTTTGTCATATGTAGTGCACACCAATGCATGTGACTGAATGCCTGCTGCTGAACTTCAGTCATTCATTCTAGCAAATCGTAAAACAAATGAAAGAAGTTGGAAGCTATGACGTATATTATCGCAAAGACGCTTTTTCTTTGTCTAGATCGTTATGGAAGCTCTACATTAACTTAAAAAAAGTGACACTATCCAATGTTTTTTTTTTTTTCATTATAGTTTGGTTTTTCCAAGCTAATTCTGGCAGTACACATATTGCATCCATCAGCATGTTACAGAAGTTGGATGAAATTTTGTAAATACATTTGGTGTTTTTGACTACAGTTAGTCACTCAAGATGCAGTCAGGTTTACTGTGAAGGTGGCTGTATGTTTTCTATTGTTTCTAACAAACTCATCTCTGTCCGTCTTTCTGCAAAATGTAGTCTTTCTAAGTTTTCTTCTATGCTATTATCCACAATGGGCCATGCGATCAACAAAAGTTGATTTAGTATTTAAGGCAGTTTTTTTTAGGCTGAGTGCATTCGTGTACTGTCTGTATCTTACGCTGAAACTCCTACCAGTATGAATAATATAAAATTCCGCGGCACATCTGAAGTGGTATTGACCGTGTTACTGATCGCGCAAGCCTCACATTAATTGAGCTTTGATTCCAGCAGTAGCATGGAAGTAGATTAATCAAAGATTTTCATGTTACCAGTGCGTTGTGTAAACTATGTAACAATAGTAATAACAGTCTGCCTATACTTAATCGTGTGATGGAAATCGTACTGAACACACAACTTTCCTCAAACGAAATAAAAAAAAATATTGCAACTGCCAGTACCACAAGTCTGCTTTGACTCATGAATCCATGGACATAAACCATTACTTGAAATTCATCGTAAAGCCAGGCGGCTGCTGGGTTTATTGTGTTCGTTCCATGCCTGTGCAGCTGCGCCTCGATTCTGTTCAGCCTTGTCGGCGGCTCTTCTCTTTCTGAAGACTCCCAGCCTTGTTAACGAGAGATCGCTATCTTCCCACGACAGAAGACATTATCTGTGCGCTGATGGAAGACGATGCTTTGCCTTTGTGTTCTAGCGCGCTGAACACTAGCGTCACAGGTTCTCCGGACATGCTGCAGCTGCAACAAGAAGTGCGCTTCACGTCACACGTTTGCTATTCTGTTGCTCTAGGGAATCGCACACCATATCGATGCTCCTTGCAACCGTGTTTCGCGTTATATTTCTGCCACGTCACGCAGACTATACTGTGGCGAACAGGTGGTACATAATCTTCCTAAGAGCACCCTGCTGTTCTAAAAAAAAAGGATGCACTACGAAGGAATTATCCGAATAGGACGGAAATCGGTAGATGTGGTGTACACGTGTATACAAAAAAAGATTACGATTTCAGATAAATCTGATGCTTTATTCAGCAGAAAGAGCTTCACAATTTGAGATAGTCAATAACTTATTCGTCCATCTCTGACCCTGCTTCATGCAGTTATTCGGTTTGGCATTGATTGACGGAGTTTTCGGATATTCTCGTGAGTTGTATCGTGCCAAATTCTGTTTAACTGGCGCTTAAGATCGTTAAAATCCCAAGACTGTTGGAAGGCCCTGTCCATAACGTTCCAAACGTTCTCAATTGGAGAGAAATCCGGCGACATTTCTGGCAAGGTAGGTCTTGGAAAGCACGAAAACAAGCAGAAGAAACTCTCGTCGTTTGCGGGGGGACATTATCTTTCTGAAATGTAGGCCCAGGGTGGCTTCCCATGAAGGACAACAAAATGGGGCGGCGTACTGCTGTGTCGCGGATGACAATCAATGGGGTCCATCTATTAAAGAAATGGCACCCAGACCATCAGTCCTGTTTGTCGGCCTGCATGGCAGGCGACAGCCAGGTTGGTTCCCCATCGCTGTCTGGGCCGTCTCCAGATAAGTCTTCGGCTGGAATCCCATTGACTGGAGTAAACTGTCTTCAGTAATGTCCCGCTTCCACCTGAGTCCCGATGATAAGCGAAGACGTGTCTGTAGACGCCCCAGACAGTGGTGGGATATCAACCTGTCACCAGCCATATGGCCAGACAATCAGGAGTGATGGTCTGGGTCGTCATTTCTTTTCATAGCAGGACCCCTTTGGTTGTCATCTCGGCACCCTTACAGCACAGCGGTACGTCGAATATATTCTACACCCTGTTTTGTTGCCCGTCATGGCAAGCTATCTTGGGTTTACATTTCAGCAAAATATTGCCCGGCCGCACTCGGCGAGAGTTTCTCCTGCTTGTCTTCGTACTTGCCAAACCCTATCTTGGCCAGCAAGATCGCCGGATCTTCGAGGACGTTTGGAGCATTATGGGCAGGGTCCACCAACCATGTAGGGATTTTGACTATCTAAAGCGCCAGCTGGACAGACTTTGGCACAATATCCCTCACGAAGACATCTAACAGCTCTGTCAAACTATGCCAAGCCGAATAAATGCTTACAGCAGGGCCGTAGGTGGACCAACGCGTTACTGACTTGCTCTATTTGTGAAGCTCCTTCTCTTGAATAAATGATACAATTTATCTTAAATTGTAATCATTTGTTTGTCTGTACGTGTACATCACATTTACCGATTTCCGTCTCATTCGGATAATTCCTTCTTGGTGCGAGTTGTTTTATCTTAGAGTGTGTATTACATAAGGCACATATAGGTCGAGCAATTTTGAATAATCTATATCCTTGACGCTACTGCATACTGTATATAGGTTTCTCACTATATTTTCAATTTAACACTATGTATCTTCCCTTTGTTGCCTGCTCAATTGTCCCTGGTTATAAAGAATACATTCTCTTCGCTTCTCAAGGCATCCTCCCAGTCCATAGAGTTCCGATCAAATTTACACTCAATGTGCGACCCTCCGCAATTAATACGCTGTTAATATATGGGTGGTTATAATTAAACTTTCGCTACTTGAGAGAGCTCCTTGAAAAACTCGTGATCGCAGGACAATGAAACTTTGTGGAAACATTTGTAAGTAGATGGGAATGAGAAATGACGAATAAATAAGTCAACAAAACGCATTTTAATTTCCACATAAGCGGATTCAAATCTGGAGATCTTGGTTGTTACGCAGTTTGCAACGATTGGCCAATAATTCGGTTTGCTCCTCTGAGGGGCTGACAACCAGCTGCGCCTAAAAACGCTGAGGAAGTTACTGTTGCTATGGCTGAGAATACTGGAAGCAGTTTGCAATGTTCAAGCAGTGCACGTGCTCTGTCAGGGCAGCTGGACATTCCATGCTCAACCGTTCGAAAAGTGCTGCGAAGAGCTGTGAAACGGCATCCGTACGAAGTCTACATGAGTCGCCAACTTTCACCACGTGACGCAGACACTCGAATAGACTTTGCTCTTACGTTCCTTGCAACGGCTGAAGATGACGACATGTGGCCTTGAAATATTTTGTGGAGTGGTGAAGCGTAGTTTACGCTCATTGGGGCAGTAAACACATTCAATTGTCGCATGTGGTGATCGTCACCGCCAACGAACGATCACGAAGTTCATTTGCATAGTGAACGCGTCACTTTGTGGTGTGGCTTCAAGGCTCAGTTCATGTCTGCTCCAATTTTCATCGAGGAACTCGGACTCCACGGACCAAGGACATGCAGCAGCGTGGACGACACACGGTACTGTGATGAGCTTCGCCAACAGGTAATCCCTGCTCTACAGGAGGGACATACTTTCGTCTTCACTGTTTTGATGCACGATGGAGTGCCACCCCATGCTGCTCGTGAAGCCACTCGTTTACTCCTTAAAACATTTGGAGAAAACCAAATCATTAGCCGATCGTTCAAAATTGTGTAACTATCAAGATCACCAGATTTGAACCCTTTCGTGTGGAAGTTAAAATGTATTTATTTTAATAGCTTATTCGTTATTTCTGTTCCGCATCGTTTTACGAATATTTCCTACGATTTCTCATTTTTCATGGGTGCCCTCTCCAGCAGCAAAAGTTTAATTATAACGACGCTGCTACGTTAATAAACGTAAGAAAAATAATATATATAAAAGAAGCATGATTGTTATAAAAAGCGGGAAATGTGTAGATATGATCACTAAAGAGGCTTATCTAAAAATGTATTACCTCTCGCACATAGTTTTTTTGTTTTTCCTCATTTAATTAATGGGCGTCTATCTTCTAGCCTTTTTAGTACCGTCGGAAAAGCTCACTTAACCACCCAGCGTGGCATTCCATCAACTGAATTTGGAGGCAGACCAGAATGAAATTTTCAAAACTCCACCTTGTTCCAAGGAAAGAGAATTAGGGCGTAACGTCGCATCTAAAACATCGACAGAGACGGTATACAAACTTGGAACGGACAAAAATGGGCAAGAAAGACGGCCATGCCCCTTTGAAAGGAAGCATTCAAGCATACGCACGGCCCTATTCCGCCCGGTTCACTGTATTTAAGACATGTAGGCCTAGGTGAAACGTCAAAGAAAAACACTATGGCGACACTTTAGTCACGAATATAAGCGTTGCAGAATTAGTGCAGACGCTACAGTTCTGCGATAGAATACGAGAGTTCTAGTCTGGGTTTCCATATACACTGAAGCGCCAAAGAAACTGGTATAGGCATGCGTATTCAAATACAGAGATATGTAAACAGGCAGAATACGACGCTGCGGTCGGAAACGCCTGTATAACACAACAAGTGTCTGGCGCAGTTGTTAGATCGGTTACTGCTGCTACAATGGTAGGTTATCAAGATTTAAGTGAGTTTGAACGTGGTGCTATAGTCGGCGCACGAGCGATGGCACACAGCATCTCCGAGGTAGCAATGAAGTGGGGATTTTCCCGTACGACCATTTCACGAGTGTACCATGAATATCAGTAATTTAGTAAAACATCATATCTTTAACATCGCTGCGGCCGGAAAAAGATTCTGCAAGAACGGGACCAACGACGACTCAAGAGAAACATTAAGCCGCGCTGAGTGGCCGCGGGGTTTGAGACGCCATGTCACGGATTGTGCGGCCCCTCCCGCCGGAGGTTCGAGTCCTCCCTCGGGCATGGGTGTGCGTGTTGTTCTTAGCATAAGTTAGTTTAAGTAGTGCGTAAGTCTAGGAACCGATGACCTCAGCAGTTTGGTCTCGTAGGAATTCACACACATTTGAACATTTTTTGAGAATCATTCAACGCGACAGAAGTGCAACCCTTCCGCAAGATTCTGCAGATTTCACATCATCTATATGGACTTTCAGATCCAAATGCCCACTTGTGTACTCTTGATGACTGTATGACACAAAGCTTTACGCCTCGCTTGGACCTGTCAACACCGACATTGAACTGTTGATGACTGGAAACATGTTGCCTTGACGTCTCATTTATAACTGCATCAGGTAGATGGACGTGTACTGGTATGTGACAACCTCATGAATCCATGGACCTTGCATGTCAGCATGGGACTGTAGAAGTTGGTGGAGGCTCTGTAATGGTGTAGGACGTGTACAGTTGGAGTGATATGGGACCCCTAATACTCTACATACGACTCTGACAGTTGACACGTACGTAATAATCCTGTCTGATCACCTGTATGCATTAATGTGCATTCCGAGGGATTTGGGCAATTCCAGCAGGACAATGCGACACCTCACACGTCCAGAACTGCTACAGAGTGGCTCCATGAACACTCTTCTGAGTTTAAACACTTCCCCTGGCCACCAGACTCCCCAGACATCAACATTATTGACCATATCTCTGATGCCTTGCAACATGCTGTTCAGAAGAGGTCTCCACCCTCTCGTACTCTTACGGATTTGTGGAGAGCCCTGCAGGATTCGTGGGGTCAGTTCCCTCCAGCACTACTTCAGACATTAATTAAGTCCATGCCATGTCGTACTGTACACTCATTCCTCTCTCTATCAGCCTAGTGCAGGCTGAGTCCTTTTACCACCTGCCCCTAGGAAGAGGTGGCGGCCTGGTTACTTAGGTTAGTGGTGATGGAGAGCTCCGTTTGCAACAATTTTGTTATGTTGGTAGCAAAAGCAGAAGTGACCTTTCTTTACTGTCAGAATTCAAACTTGGTGCCAGTTCCTAGGAAGAGGTGGTGGTCGGGTGAATGAGGTTAGTACAAGTATCCTTTCTTTCCCACAATTTTCTTAGGTTGGTAGCGAAAGCACAAAGTGACCTATCTTCCCACGATTTTCTTAGGTGTGACTCATTATCATGTTGGAATTTGAACCACGTGATTTTTATTGGGGATGGGGTTAGGTTAGTGGAGGTACGCCAAGTGTACAAACTTACACCACGTGGTGGATACACTGGGTGCAGCCCTCTTGAATAACAGTACATGCGTCATGTTCTGATGTGAAGGTTGTGCTCTCTGGTGTCATCGATGTGAAGCAGTTACTGGACCTCGTGGTGTTGGACACACTGGGTGGAGCCATCTTCAATAACGGTACTTGCTTCATCATCAGACGTCATGGTGGCGTCCTCTAGTGGTGGCACTGTGTAGTAAGTCAGTTGGAGTCCAATCCTAGTGGTAAATACACTGGGTGTCGCCATCTTGGGTTACGTCACAGATGAGAGCACCCTCTGGTGGTGGTGACTTGTACTAAGTCAGAATTGGTTAAATAAAGTGTTACGTCCAAGTCCTCTTCTCACGAATCCTTAGGAGGAGCCGGCAGTCTGGTGACTGAGGTTAGTACAAGTGTCTTTTCTTTCGCGCCATTTTGTTTGCTTAGTAGAGATATGGGAATTGAATTTTGCTTACCACCAAAATTAAAAGTTGGTGCCAGTTCGTAGGAAGAGGTGGCAGTCGGGTGACTTAGGTTAGTGGAGGTAGGCCAAGTGAGCTATTTTCCTGCGATTTTCTTTGCTTGGTAGAGATAAGAGCAGTGTGGTGTATTATCCTGTTGGAATTTGAACTTGCCGCCACTTTCTATGGGGTGGGGAGTTAGGTTAGTGGACATAGCCCAATTGGTCTATTTTCCCACCATATTCGTGGTGTGACGCATTTTCCTCCTGGAATTTGAATTTCCCGCCAATTTTTTTCTGGGGGATTAGGTTAGTGGAGGTAGCCCAATTGACCTATCTCCCCACCAAAATTCAAACTTCCCTCCAAAATCCGCCATCTTGGATGACGTCATACACTGTTGCCAAGTCTACAGGCCGCCATATTGGATGACCTCATCTTGAATATATTTGGCAACAATGGAATGTGAGGTAGCATATACTTTGTCCTACTACTTATGTGTACCTCAACTGCCTGCGTGTTTTGTTATTCATACGAAAAGAAGCGAAAGTTTTCTACATGTTTGTGAATCACGTAACCGAAGCAGGATTTAGGTACCAACCCGATATTCACCTAGTGGGATGCAAACTGCCTCAGATCCACATCCAGGCTGGCCAGCACACCGACTCTCGTCGTTAACTCACCGGGTGGATTCTATCCGAGCCAGCCCACCTCTCCGTCTTTGAAGCAGCGTTTTAACACGCTCAGGTATCCGGATGGGTCAAGACTGAATGCAAATACAAGTGAAATAAGGGTACTGGAGTGTAGTCGAATCTAATGAGGTGGATGGAAATGGGACACTTAAGGTAGTCAGAAAACTATCTGGACGTCAAAAAGACCTGGCGATGGAAATAAAGGAAATAAAATGCGAGCTTGTAATAGAATTAAAAACCTTTATGAAAACCAGAATTATTTTAACATGTATTTAAATTTAAGTGTTAGGATGTCATTTTTTGAATATTAGTGTGGAGTGCAGTCTTATACAACAGGCGAACATGGGCGATAAACATTACAGTCAAAAGCAGTTCACAAGCTTTTGCAATGTACGTTTCACAAATGCTGAAGATTAAATAGTTCGATCGGATACTGAATCGAAAACTTGACTAAAAGAGGGGATTGACTGACTGGATATATCTTGAGTTATTAGCTTAGCCCTAAATCCCCAGATGGTTCTAAATGACCAATTGCAACTGAGCACATCACCACTCTTAAACTTTACGCAATAAAGTAAACCTGCTACTAACCACTAACCGTCCTAATAGTAAACAAATGCACACCCCACCCCTTATGTGTTTACATTCCTAACGGTAACTCAACTGTAACAATGTAATATTTGGTATATATTAATGCACAATTTTCTAATAACAAAATGTTACCCCCAAAGAAAACATCGCTGTTGTACAACCAACAATTAATGTCCAGTACAACTGTTCACAACAAATACCAAAAAATTTTAATGTTGTAATAATGTGTATCCTAAATAATTCTAATTGTTGTCATTAATGGTACTGACAAACCATAAAATGTGATTTATTATGTTAAAGAACAGTTTTACAGAACAAAAAGTCGAAAGATCCATTTGACAATTCCAAAGACAATACCACAACTAAAGAGCGTATGGAAGTGCCTTGTATCTTAGTCCAGAATGTTTGGTTCGTAAGAACACAAGCTCCTTGTAAACTATAGCCAGGTAGTTATCTGAAGATGGCCTAATAAGCCGAAAACTGGTTCATACAAATAAAAATCAGTAGAACAAAAAACCGCCTAAGTGATATTCAACCCTCAATCAAGAAATAGATAACTTGGTAATGGGGAGATCTGTAGAAGGGAAAGGTACAGATGACGGGGACCAAGGATTAAACGCAGTAAGCAGATACAAATGGATGTAGGCTGCAGTAGCTACGCAGACGTGAGGAGACTTAACAATGGATAGACTAACGTGGGCAGTGGAATCACTAGTCTTTTTCCTGTGGACACCGCCCTCACGACGCCGACGACGGCGACAACAACAACAATAGCAACAAGATGGCCTTCAGTAACACAGTAAAACGACCACGTATTTTTCAAATGACGCATTTGTGAAGAAACGTCGTGTGGTAATTAGGATATACGTTATATCTTTTCGAACCAAGAAACGTATAGGAGGCTTTCCGATGTTGGCGCCGTTGGTTTATGTGCAGCAGCGTCCGCGTGACGTAACCGAAAGCGAGAGTGGTCCGGGGAGCAGGCTGACCTGGTGTGGCGGTAAAACCCACCGTCCACCGTCCGTGCAGCTCGCGTTGCACTGCTGAGGTGGCCGCTGTCCAGGCAGCGGGTTTCCCGGAGGCCACGGCGAGTCACCGACCGCTATACGGGCTCTCTTGTCCGACCTGTAGAGGTCTCATTGTGCGATCGTCATGTCAACACACACAAGGAGATAAACATCTGACAGCACTCACACACTGCGGACGCAACGTGCTGTTGCGCGCGAAGGAGGAAATACTTTGCAGTTAAGCGGACAGTGCCGTTCTATTGTTTGGTTTCCAAGACGACGTATTGGGGTCTTATTGACCATAAATCTTCAGTATAGCGCCATATCTAGTGCTAAATTCCGTAACCACCTCGTCACATCGTGATACATTTGACACTGCCTACTGAATACAGGAGTCCTCTAGGCCTTTTTTTTTTTTTTTTTTTTTTTTTAATACATCTTTGCCGACCGCTGTGGCCGAGCGGTTCTAGGCGCTTCAGTCCGGAACCGCACTGCTGCTGCGGTCGCAGGTTCGAATCCTGCCTCGGGCATGGATGTGTGTGATGCCCTTAGGTTAGTTAGGTTTAAGTTAGTTCTAAGTCTAGGACGATGACCTCAGAAGTTAAGTCCCATAGTGCTTAGAGCCATTTAATACGTCTTTTCCTGAAAGTTCTTTAACTAGTATGTTAAGCAGTCAATCAGATTATCTCGAGCACTTCTATACTCGCGGCATTTCTAATATCAACCAATCAGAATACCACAAGTTAATTCCAACTAGAAATCCCGGAATTCCGAAACTAAATAAAATTTAATGAAAACAAAACACGATTTCTTTCCACAAAATAGATTACTAACACATTTAATACTCAACGCCCCTTCTGGCTGCCTTTTACGAAATCAAGCTCTCTCGGACATACGTCACAAAATCTCCTATTCCACAACTTTCTCACGCATATTTTTACACAGTTTTCCACATTCTCACTTTATGTATGCCCTCCATTCACTCTCCCAGTCTCTCAAAAAAACACACACACACACACACACACACACACACACACAACCAAACCATGATGAAATAATAATCTTCCAAAGTACGAGTACTTTTAATTAGGTCACAAATCTGTGGCTAAAGAAAATTCCAGAAAAGTAGATTATATGAAACTATTCTCTTGGTTGTAGTTTCAGTTGATGCTATAGTCGAATAAATTACAGTCCCAAACTCAATTTCACAGTGCCAGCACTGTTACTTAGTGTTTAAGGTAACAATTTATATCTCCGAAAGTATTGAAGTTATTGATTCGAAATTTTAACAGTATGGTTGTGTTATCCGCAGAATTTGGTATACTAAGTATGAAAAGGTTCATTAATATTTAATAGCACTTCTCCAGATTCATTGAGAACATGTGTAACGTACTGTACGCAGCTTTAGGCAAGTACACGGCTCGCTCGGACCAGTAGGCAGCGTCAGCTGTGACCAGAGTGAGAACCGAAATCTGCTCTCCTCCGAGCTACAAGGCAACCTAGGCTTTCAATGTAAGATGACAACTCGTAATAATCTGCTACAGTACACATTCATCTTTCATTAGGTCGGCGTTTCGATGTTTTAATATCTCTTGGCATTCAGCAAGGATCTTTTATCCACCAACAATTCATTCGCCTGGTGATTGGTACCGCCAACTAAATTTTATTTTTATTCCGATTATAACTACGTCTTCTGCCCCACTTTGTCTCCTCAACATTCATCCACCTTTCTGAAAGTGTCCCCTGCAGAGATCGAGCCGTCATAGAGGCCAAGGATAGGCAAACTCCACATTAATGTCCACTGATAAGTGTCCGCATACTTTTGATCACGTAATGTATGCTTGTTCCCTGACGTCGTTTATTGTTATAATTGTTGCTCAGTTGTCTGTTAATTCCAACATGATTTGATTTATGTGTGACTCAGTTTATCACCTTATTATTTTTTCTATTTTAACTATGTATCAGATAATTTTTGAGGATTCCTTAAATTCGTGATACATAACTTCTTTGAAGATACTGGATATTTTGTATATATTCAGTGACAGTTAATAATAATAAATTATGAACTAGCTGCAAAATTGTGCTACAGCCTGAGGGTAGCAGATAGACTCCAGCTACCGAGAATGTGACGGTTTGATGAAAATTAAGACTGTCAGAAAATAGTCTGTTTACTGCTTAATAACGACACTAACAACAACATCTATTGATTTTCAAAGCATATCATGCGTACATTTCACTGTTTCTTCACCAATGAATACACTGCAAGAAAAGAAATGCAACGTCCTCAAGGACTGTGTTCAGTGGTACCAGCGTATTATATGTGAATACTGACGGCCTGCAGTGTTAGTGATTCATTTGTCACGGTCATCAGCGATCAGATGTCGCTCAGGAGGCCTGTCTTTGCACCCAGTGTTAGATTCTGCAGGCATAAACTGTGCTTAGAGGTGAACAGTGTTTACAACAATCATTCTGGGCTACAACACTGCCCCGCCGACGACTACGTACTTCTGTAGAACTCTTCAGCTATTTGATCCGGTTTGCATTGTGGGCCTGTGGGAAGCTGAATGGCCGCACCGACGGATTACTGCACATATTGGGCACAGTGTATCGCTGGTATGATGCTGCTTTCAGCAGTGGTCTGTGGAACGTTCCAACGCCTGTAGACCAGGTTCTGGACATTCGCGTCGTACAGGCGCACGTCAAGATAGACTCATTGTTCGAGCAGCGGTGGCTGACCGAACATCATCCAGGAAAGAAATCCGGGCAAATCGTGCACATGCTGCATCATCAAGGATTATTCCTTACTGCCTGCTTGCAGCAAGACTAACATCACGTGTGCCTCTGGCCAGACAGTCACCGACACCACGACACCGCCAAGCAGAATTCGTACAGGAGTCGACCAGAAGGTCGAATTGCTGTTTATCGACTATCAGAGTAGGTACTTATGGCGTTAAAAAAGAAACGAGCTGGAAGCATAATACAGAAACCAGTACCTGTATGTTAAAAGTATTGACCCTGGCTGTTGAGACACTTGCCCCTCAGAGCCATTTTAAGGTGACCAAAAATGGCGTAATCACAGGGAGAGAGGTCCGGACTGTGTGGAGGGTGGCCGAGAACCTCCCATTTGAATTTCTCAGGAGTGCGGTGACTTTTGTTGGCCGTATGAGGCTTTGCATTGTCGCGGAGCAGAAAGACCCCACGGCTGAGATTGCCTAGTCGTTTTGATTTGGTCGCTTGGCGAAGGGTGGTCAAGGTTTGCGAGTAGCGCTGGGCATTCACTGTTGTCCAGTGCTGCAGGAAGTGAATCAGAAGGGGGCCATCTTGGTCAAAGAAGAACGTCAGCATAGGGGCAAACGATTCACCTCGGACGACGATGTCCAGCTGTACGTGCGGAACTGGTTAACATCGCAGCCCCTGAAATTTTATGAGACATCCATTCACCGCCTTGTGTCACAGTGGGACAAGTATCTCAACAGCCGGGGCAAATAATTGTAACGTATAGGCAATGGTTTCTGTAATTATGCCTCCGGCTCGTTTCTTTTTGAAAATTTATAACAAGGCCGGGAATCGAACACAGGTCTCCTGCTTACTATGCAGGTGACCCGGGTTCGATTTCCGGCCTTGTAGAAGTTTTCACTCGCCGCTTCAGTCTGTATGCATTAAGTTATATCTGTATAAGACCAGTAAAGTGCCTGAAATGGTGTATTTCATTTGTATAGAGTAGGTTCTCTCTATATGCCAGTGATTGATGTACACATGTACAGTCACATGTGGTGTTTCTGCAGCCTAACGCGATCGGTGGCCAGTAATTAGCAAATTTTGTTATCCCCGTGTTACTGCCACTTCGAATCCTGCCTCGGGCAGGGATGTGTGTGATGGCCTTAGGTTAGTTAGGTTTACGTAGTTCTAAGTTCTAGGGGACTGATGACCTCAGAATTTAAGTCCCGCAGTGCTCAGAGTCATTTGATTTTTGAACTGCCACTTCTTCGGCAGGAAGGAGGTGTCTTTTCTTTTCAGCAGCACAGTGCACCTCCAGGAACGACTGTTGCCTCGCAACGTGCTCTTCGTGGTGCACAACGACTGCACTGACTGACAAGAGCACCAGATCTCTCACCAATTAAACGTGATGAAGAGGAACTTACACGTCATCCAGAGCTTGCAAGAACCATTGCCAGAATGCAACAAAGAGTTCAAGATGTTTGAGACTATTGCAGAATGTCATTTAACGACTTTATTATCATTTGCATGCGAGAATACACGCCTGTTTGTCGCCAAAGGGTGTATATTGTCTATTCGTGCGATTATTTGGGCATACTTTACTCTGACATGTGTGTTTCATTTGGTCTGAATTTATTTGCATACGAGTACATTCCTACAGTGATGAATTACCTGTCACATCACTTGTTAATAAAATGACCTTGTCCTTAGGAGTGTTGTATTTTTTTCGACCTTGGATGTAAAATTAATTCCTACAACTAACCAGTTGCTGTTGTCCTCGTCGTAGCTCTTGTTGTTTGCGCTCTTTTTTTAAAGCCGTCTTTCAATACTTCGAATGATCAGATGCTGTCCTTCAAATTTTTGCTAGTTTGTGCTAATCATTTAATCTTTACGTAACTATTATACCCAACATTCCATATGATCTGTTTCGTATACCCCCTACTGTCCCTTCCAGCATGAAGTTGAATATTCTTGGATTTCGTTGTAAACATATCAAGACCCATCATGAATTCGTTTTGCAAGAATTACACCAATTAATCAGCAACAAATTTGTAATATTAAATAGATTCTCCGTCGATATTTTTTCATAACACCAAGAAACCATTCCTTATCTACGACACATTTTTGAGTTTAAGTAGGACAGGAAAGAGAATTCGGTTGGAAACCAGAAAAAGGACGCGTTCCTTTGGTATACTTGTTTCGACATATATCGTAAGTTGCTAAGATGCTAGATTCACAAACGTTGTTTATTTTCCAATTTGCTCTCATAGCCTCATGAACAGTAGTTTTAGCTTAAATTATTACGGCAGCATAGGTTACGACGAAAAAAGTGATGGAGCACCTCCTAATATCGTGTAGGACATCTTTAGCCCGGCGTAGCGCTGCATGGACTCAACAAATCGTTGGAAGTCCCCTGCAGAAATACTGAGCGATGCTTTCTCTATAGCCATGCATAATTGCGGAAGTGTTGCCGCTGCAGGGTTTTGTGCACAAACTGACCTCTCCATTGTGTTCCATAAATATTCGATGAGGTTCATGTCGGGCGATCTGGGTGGCCAAATCATTTGCTCGAATTGGCCCGCATCTCGTGGTCGTGCGGTAGCGTTCTCGCTTCTCACGCCCGGGTTCCCGGGTTCGATTCCCGACGGGGTCAGGGATTTTCTCTGCCTCGTGATGGCTGGGTGTTGTGTGCTGTCCTTAGGTTAGTTAGGTTTAAGTAGTTCTAAGTTCTAGGGGACTGATGACCATAGATGTTAAGTCCCATAGTGTTCAGAGCCATTTTTTTTGCTCGAATTGTCCTGAATGTTTTTCAGACAAATAGCGAACAATGCTCAGTGACTTGGCGTATTGTCATTCATAAAAATTTTATCGTTCTTTAGGGAACTGTTGCAAATGGTCTCTAAGTAGCCGAACATAACCATTTCTAGTCAATGATCGGTTCAGTAGAACCAGAGGATTGAGTCCATTCCATGTAAATACAGCCATCATTGTGGAATCTCCACCAATTTGCACAGTGTCTTGTTGACAACCTGGGCCCGTGGCTTCGTGTGGTTTTCGCCACACTCGAAGCGTACCATCAGCTCTTGCCAACTGAAATCGGGACTAATCTGGTCAGACCAAGGTTTTCGAGTCGTCTGCGGTCCAACCAATATGGTCACGAGCCCGGGAGAGGCGATGTTGTGCTGTTAGGAAACGCACTCGCATGCCCTGCCATAGCCCATTTAGTGCCAAACTTCGCCGCACTGTCCTAACAGATTCGTTCGTCGCACGTCCCACATTGATTTCTGCGGTCATTTCACGCATTGTTGCTTGTCTGTTAACACTGACAACTCTACGCAAACGCCGCTGCTCTCGATCATTAAGTGAAGGCTGTCGGCCACTGCGTTGTCCGCGGTGAAATGTAATACCTGAAATTTTGTTCTCTCGGCACACTCTGGACAATGATAATCTCGGAATATTGAATTCCCTAACGTTTGGTTCAAATGGCTCTAAACACTATGGGACAAAACATCTGAGGTCATCAGTCCCCTAGAACTTAGAACTACTTAAACCTAACTAACCTAAGGAAGTCACACACATCCATGCCCGAGGCAGGATTCGAACCTGTGACTGTAGCGATCGCGCGGTTCCGGACTGAAGCGCCTAGAACCGCTCTGCCACAACGGCCGGCCCCCTAATGTTTTCCGAAATGGAATGTCCCATGCGTCAAGCTCAACTACTATTCCGCGTTCAGAGTTCTTTAATTCCCGTCATGCGGCCATAATCACGTCGAAAACCGTTTCACATGAATCACTTGAGTACAAATGACAGCTCCGCCAATGCACAGCCCTTTTGTACCTTGTGTAGGCGATACTACCGGCATCTATGTGGACATCGCTATCCCATGACTTTTGTCATCTCAGTGTATATTGTATCATGAAAGTCTTTATTCGAGCAGACTCACAGAGCCAGTTGGTGCTGCGGTAATACACCGAATTCGCATTCGGGAGGACGACGGTTCAAATACCCGTACGGCATCCCTAAAACGGTCGACTGAGCCGATGTCTTTCCCCTTCCTTCATCCATTCGAGCTTATTTCCCCCTCTCCAACGATCTTGTTGGCGACGGGATCGCCTAATCTTCCTTCCTTCCATCGAGTTGTTAGCAATATGGACAGTATTTCTTCGAGCTGAGTCATCCTCGCCATATCCTATTCAGTGCAAATGCCGGTTTCGATTTCGCGGCAGGCCACTTTCATTACAACAGGTCTGAGAGAGCTGGCGTAACAGCATCGCTCTACTGCCGCGTCCTGTATGGCCAACACACAATGCCCTGAGCCGCTACACTGACCCAGTCTTCCCCCTTTTATCCTACACTGTCCAGCTATCTTGTGGCACTCTGCAGTGAAGCTTTTACTATCCATAACACAGGGTTTCCATAAAAGAATGTTCCAGTTTAAGTGGAGTATTATAAGAGTTTGATTTAGACTATTTATAACAAATCATGCATCAAATTCAAGGTAAACTAACTTAGATTCTCTTACAAATGTTCAATATGCGCACAGTTAGTCATCCGGTTCGCATCCAACCTAAAATCCTCTTCCTCCCACATTTTCGTTGACAAGACCGGAGTAATGGGAGCAATAGCCTCTTCAGTTCTGTGTGTCAACTCTGGCAAATCATTAGATAGCGACGGAACGTAGACACGATCTTTTATAAAACTCCAAAGGAAAAAATTGTGTGGCGTGTGGTCAGGAGATTACGTGAACGGGTCGAGCAGGCGTGGCATAACGTATCCCAGGACAGTATTCGCCGTCTGTACGATCGACTGAATGCCAGAATTTGCACCTGCCTTCCGTGGAGGCTACACGACGTAGTAATATGAGTGTTTCAGCATGAGTCAATACCTATTACGTCAGGACCGATCGTGCTATTGGTCTGTAATGTAATCATTTGATGTATACCATACGCACTGTTGCAGCAGTAAACCTTGAGCGAATTGGAAACCTCTAAAACGGGGTACTAATTTTTTTCCGGCAGTGTATATGCCACCAAGGGATTGTTTGTTGACAATATTGCCTCATTCAGAAGAAACTCCAACATTCATACAGTGAACATTTACACAGAAAGACGATCTGCACTTGGATAAGAGCACTGCACAGAAAGCTGTGCATAGTTCAGCGGGTTTCATTTTCAACAGGCTTCCAGCAGAACTGAAAAAACTGAATGACAAACCCAAATTGAAAAGTTTTCACGTGACACTAACCAAAGCCCATACTGTTTTAAGTATTCGTCACAGGAGTTCCTCGCAGTAGTTCAGAACTGTTATGTGTAATGAGTTATTTATTCGTATACTCTCTGACAATTCTTTATTCGTATTTTATTAATTCTGTTGTTTACAAACGTTCTAATCTGTATTTTGTAAACTATCAGCTGCCTCCTTCCGTTACGTGGGGACCAGTGGAAAACAGCTCTGTCGTATTGACCATTACTATCAATCCAACAGTCAAGGACTTCGTCGTTCAAAGAGATGCCAACGGGGAGGCGCTCAACCCTGTTGCCAAATAAAGTTTCTAGGTGGTCGCTTCAGCGGGAAAAAATGGTCCGTACACTCGACGTCGGAGCACAGCATAGAAATCGTTTAGTTTTTACAAATGTCTTTGATATTGTACAGGTTCGTGAGGATTTTCTGAACAAAAGTTGCCTCATCACTGAACACCACACGATCAAGAAAGTCATCTTCCCGCTGCAACACTTCACTTGCAAAGTTATGACGCACATCATAGTCATCTGGTTTTATAACAGGTAGCAACTGTGACAGAAAGGGGTGCATGTGTCAACGTTCTCTTAAATCTTCCACGTTGTCGTCTTTGGCAACTGAAGTTCAAGCCTTCCTTTCCATTCAGACTAAGAAGGCAAGATGCTGTGACACGGTCAATATCATCTTCATACGCTTTTGGTCGTCCCATGCTTTGCCCTTTACACACACCACCGGTGTTTTCGAATTGTCTATATCACTGGCGGGTATTTTTGCCACATGGAGGATCACAGTTAAATTTTAAACGAAATGCACGCTGAACTGAAACTGAGATTCATTCTCAGGAAACTGCATAACACAAAACGCCTTCGGTTCAGGTGTTGTGTATTTGTGTACGTGGCGCTGCAAGCGGGAAAACAGCAAAACAGTACCCGCTAAGTGCTCTCATTCACAAATAGTGAATGAATGTAGTCTTAGTAAACTGCGCTCCGTTTTAAGCAAAAGCTAGTTCTTCACACAGCTCAATGTTTATATCGTCACATCTCCTGAACTACGTTTCGTACGGTGATATAATTTTCCAGGTACATTTAGTTGTGTATGTGGATACTATCTGCAAAATGTACGACGAGTAAAGTCAGTAGCAAAGAAGTAATAAATTGAAACGTCACGCTTGATGGTGAAGTTTTACCATATAAACAACGAAAATGTAGTAAATCATAAACGTTATTTGTTTCGCCATTTTGTGGGGATTGTCAGCGAGAAAAAGTTTCGCAAAGATTTAAAATTATGTGTAAAGTTTGCTGGAAGTCGCTAAATGCTCTCATTTCAAATAATGGATGAATATATTCTGCTTATCTTTGCGCGCGCTGATTTATGCTACCTCAATACATGTACACATAACTTAATACTTGTCTTACTGTATTAAATCGTACACTTAGGATTATACCTCGTAACGAGGCGAAGAAGAAGGGAAAGGGCTGACGGCTACTAAAGTGGAAAGGGGGCAGGGGGAGATGTATGAAAGAAAATCATGATAGCGTTTTAAATTTGGTCAATAATTACGGGAAATAAAGATAATCAGATCTTTGTTGCCCCTGAAAGCCATTATATAGGCAACCTGCAATAGGGCCTAGGCGATCGTGCCCTGGGTAGTCATTTAGTAATACAGGTGAATCTGGGAGAGAAGCTCTGGTACTGGAGAAGGGAGGGAGAAACGTTGAAGCTTATAACCCTGTAGACGATTCACTGGATATATTACGAGATCAGGTTGAAGAAGGATGAGAAGGAAAGATTTGAAGAAACCATCCGATTAATGTAATTTAGGGAAACAGCGTAAAACCACTCTCTCTGTTCGACCACGGATTTGAATCTCGCTTCTCACCAATACGAGTTCATTGTCAAGTGGCATAACTAGCGTGTAGCACCATTTCCTTGGGAAACGGAGAATCATTTTTTCGACTGACGGGAAAAAAGAGGACGAGGAATGGAAAGGACTAAGAGGGATGTCGAGATGCAAGGGAGGAGAAGAAGAAGAAGGGGGAGGCGAAGAAGAAGGGAAAGGACTGATGGGTACTAAAGTGGAAAGGGGGCAGGGGGAGATGTATGAAAGAAAATCATGAGGCGTCTGTGATTGGATTGCTTTGCGCAATAAAACCTACCTCCTCCTCATACGGAAGTGCTTGTGTCTTGTTTTCGGATATTAGATGGGCACCTTCGTTATGTCAAATGGACCGACCGAGATAGCGCAGTGGTTAGAACACTGGACTCACATTCGTGAGGACGATGGAGCAAACCGTCGTCTAGTCATGCTGATCTGGGTTCTCTGTGATTTCCCTAAATTGCTTCAGGCAAATGCCAGGGTGGCTCCTTTGAAAGGTCACGGCCGACTTCCTTCCCCATCCTTTCCTAATCCGATGGCCTCGCTGTTTGGTCCTCTCCTCCAAGTATATTTTGTATTAGTTGTTTTGTTCGTTATGCCCTTTGCATTGATCGCCAATGGAACGAGGAATAGGGAATCGCGTTATTGTTGCGAAGTACGCTATATTGGACTGTGTGTTTTCTATGTTTTGAACTGTATCACGCACAAAAGAATTGTTCAAAGATGAAGGTTTTACTTCATAATAATGTCGTGTTGATCTCCATATCAGAATAACCAGGGCAAGCAGCAATGAAGATTAGGCAAACCTGGAATAGTATCAACAGCGGGAGGGGGTTCACACAAAATCGAAGTTGACCCTGGGCGCTAACTATCATAGTTACGTCACCGTAATTATCTTAACCATAGTAGCTCAAAAGTGCCTTGGGCAAGGACAAGAAGTAACCTCGCTCGTATGGACACTACACTTCACAGCCTAAACATCAGTCACCTACATTGAAGAGTTACACTTAAAAACTTACACTCTCAGTAAAGAATATACACTGACGAGCCAAAACATTATGACCACGATAGCGTCTGGGTCCACCTTCGGAGCGCAGTACAATGATTCTACGCGACACTGATTCGTCAAGTCCTTGGCAGGTTTCCAGAGCTATGTGGCAACAGATGTCTGTGTAGAGGTCACGAATTTCTCGTAAAACATATCTAGTGGTTTGTGTGTGCAGAGCTGGCGTCAGAACGCGTCTACATCTACATCTACATGGCTACTCAGCAATTCACACTTCAGTGCCTGACAGAGGGCTCATCTAACCATTTTCATACTACTTCTTTACCATACCACTCTCGAATGGCGCGTGGGAAAAAGGAACACCTACATCTTTCCGTTAGAGCTCTGATGTGCTAGGCTGGTCGCCAAGACATCAACGTGAGTTCACTATCATGCTACCAAAACCACTCGACGAAGCCATCCATTGCCGTTGGGGAAGGCATCAAGTATGAAGGGACGCATGCGATGTCAACAATGTTCATGTAGCTCACAGATGCCATGGTGCCTTAGATTACTTCTACAGTTCCAATGGAAGCGCATATGAATGCTCCTCTCAGCATAATACTGCTTTCGTTACGCTGTGGCACTGGTTCACATACTTCATCCAAGTGTTTGCCTGGATGACAACGTATCCGGATATGACCATCGACCTGGTGCAATAAGGAGAGCGATCCGACAAAGAGAGCGATTCGTCCGACAAGGCGAGAGGTTTGCATTGATCCACGTGATGATCCCGTGGACATTGCAGTCGTAAGTGCCGACGTCATTGCGGCAAATACGGGAAGAGGTACAATGGTTCAAATGGCTCTGAGCACTATGGGACTTAACTTCTGCGGTCATCAGTCTCCTAGAACTTAGAACTACTTAAACCTAACTAACCTAAGGACATCACACACATCCATGCCCGAGGCAGGATTTGAACCTGCGACCGTAGCAGTCCCGCGGTTCCGGACTGCGCGCCTAGAACCACTAGACCACCGCGGCCGGCGAAGAAGTACAGGTCGCGCAGGATGCGATGGCTGATGAGCAGTGACCAGTTTTCGTCCAAAGTGCTCGGCGAGTTCATTCGTTTGTTCAGAAGGGGAGGTCGACAAGCTTTCGTCACCTTTCGGCCTGTCGGCAATGACAGGATCGACACGCAGGCCCTAGAAATCTTTCTCAAACGATTTTACAGAACCTATTAGGTAAAAAAATTTTTTTTTTGCTTTACTTCTAGCTTTATATACCAGGTTCATTATGATGTGCCCATCATTTCGATAATGGTCATACTTATTATGATATTTAAAGGAAGTAAGACACAGTGCAAAATTCGAAAAAGTGTGCAATGAAAAATACGGGTCGCTATGATTTTGCGTTTGGTGCATATCACATATTACGTTGCTGCATATGAAATTTAGCTAACATACTGAATTTTTCTTTAGACTTGGGTAGAAGTCTCTACCTGTCACCAGTCTCGAGAAAACTGATATGAAGTAGAGCACTGATCCGCGCTCGCACGGCGCCAGCGATAAAGCCAGAGTGAAACATTCACAATATCCCTCATGAAACACGCTGGCAGATTAAAACTGTGTGCTGGACCGAGATCAGCGCACACTCCGCTGCAGAGTGAATATCTCATTCTGGGAATATTGCTCGTATTTCATAAACAGTTGAAGATATCGAAATGAGATTTTGGCAAATGGTAGCACACGAAGAGGAGAGTATTTTGCTTATGGTTATTATGCAAAACTTCATTGTCTACCGTGTTATTTCACTACAGACTTTTCCGGTGAAATAATCTAATTTTCAAGGGCTATCGTTAGTTGCTGAAACGAGAAATGCCATGGGTTTTGGAACAACATAAATGAAGTCATTACACATTTATCTTGTACCGAGAATGTGCCTTTTCATACGACTGTGTGTGACCTTATTTTCCTCAGTTCCTCTCTTAATAAACTAGTTGGTTCAAATGGCTCTGAGAACTATGGGACTTAACTGCTGAGGTCATCAGTCCCTTAGAACTTAGAACTACTTAAACCTAACCAACCTAAGGACATCACACACATCCATGCCCGTGGCAGGATTCGAACCTGCGACCGTAGCGGTCGCGCATTTCCAGACTGTAGCGCCTAGAACCGCTCGGCCACTCCAGCTGGCACTAAACTAGTGTGCACAACATGTTAGTGAGGTGAGATAGTGTAAACTCCGCTGAGTTTTGGCAAGAGAAGCAAATTTTAACATGGCAAAAAAAGAAATGTGTAGGTTTTACTCAACATTGCAGACTCGTAACAGTTCTTTGAATGTTACAAACGGTTAACAAACCAGGCGAAAATAAATCGCTACATTTACGGCGGAATTCTTTTTAGATACTACCGAAGAAGAGGTGACAGATCTTTTTGAATGGTTACCATGCAAGTGCGGATGTGAAGGGGCCTCACTTAATATTTACAAAAAACGTGAGTATAGGCTTCAGTGTGGATCGGCACTTCCCCTCCAGCGCACGGCATTTCCCCTACAGCGCCTGCCCACAACCCCCACCATTACTGGTCTTTCCACATGCGCCCTACCGTCTGCGCATCTATTGGCCATGGTATTTTGCGTGTACTATAGGAGTCATCTGTTGCAGAGACTCATGTTCAACACTGTGCGCTGAATGGTGAGCTCCGAAACACTTGTGCTTGCACCGGCACTGCACTCTGCCGTCAGATCAGGCAAAAATCATCATCTGTCCTCTTTTACAGAGCGGGTAAGCCTCTGACCTCCACGTTCAGTAATGAGGCGCGCACGGTAAATACCTCGTTCCGTACGCGAGGTTTCACCGACCTTCAACCACTTTCCATCGAAGCCCAAGGAAGTAGCACCTGAGCATCCGACCAGGTTCACCATTTCCGAGATACTCGTTCATAGGTCCCCGCTATAACAATCTGTCCTTTGTTAAAGTCACTTATGTCAACGGATTTCCCCATTTGCAGTCTGTATCGTCGCTTGAATGAGTCCCCGTTCGTGTCCGCTCCGATTACATACTTTTCTTAGCATGTCACTTTGCCGCAGCGCCACCTGGCGAATTAATATCTCGACTGGGCATTGGTCATAATTCTCTGACTGGTCAGTGTATGTCTAGTGGATGTGGGCAAAAAATATTTTTCCTAATGAAGCTACTGGAACTTCGTAGCCATCAGTTCTATATGAGTTACTACTTTACTAGTTCTGATTATGTCAGTTAGTTCTCTGATAATGAATGTAAAAATAACGCCTGCATCTAAGTCAAATATTAAACAGTGATAACAGTATTTGACCTAGAGAGAATTTCTGTATGGTGCGAAAAGTGGGAATTGGCACTAAACAAACAGAAGTGCGAGGTCATCTACATAGTTACTAAAAGAAATCCGATAAATTTTGGGTACACGATAAATCGCACAAATCTAAGGGCTATCAATTCGACTAAGTACCTAGGAATTACGATTACGAGTAACTTAAATTGGAAAGACCACATAGATAATATTGTAGGGAAGGCGAAACAAAGACTGCGCTTTGTTGTCAGAACACTTAGAAGATGCGACAAACCCACTAAAGAGACAGCCTACATTACACTTGTCCGTCCATTGCTAGAATATTGCTGCGCGGTGTGGGATCCTTACCAGGTAGGATTGACGGAGAACATCGAAAAAGTGCAAAGAAGGGCAGCTCGTTTCGTGTTATCGCGCAATAGGGGCGAGAGTGTCGCTGATATGATACGCGAGTTGGGGTGGCAGTCACTGAAACAAAGGCGGTTTTCTTTGCGGCGAGATCTATTTACGAAATTTCACCAACTTTCTCTTCAGAATGCGAAAATATTTTGTTGACACCCGCCTACGTATGGAGAAATGATCAACATAATAAAATAAGAGAAATCAGAGCTCGGACGGAAAGGTTTTGGTGTTCCTTTTTCCCATGCGCCATTCGAGAGTGGAATGATAGAGAAGAAGTATGAAAGTGGCTCGATGAACCCTCTGCCAGGCACTTAAGTGTGAATTGCAGAGTAACCATGTAGATGTAGATGTAAATGTAGACATCGTAACATGGCTAGAAACATTACAAATACTCGTATGGTGTTAAAGCTAAGAGGAATAAGTCGAACTGAACTGTATAAGTGTAGGATGGGTAATCTGCATTCAGAGGCAACTATTTATTTTTAATGAAACCATGTACTTCTCAAAATGGCGCATGAAAATTTTTGACTCAATGGACCTTAGCGTGATACTGGTTAACAGAAGAACACAATAAGAACACAAGAAAATTCTGGGAAGATTAAAACTGTTTGTGAACCGGGATTTGAACATGGGTCTTTTGATTTTTGCAGACAAGCGATCTACCAACTGAGTTACCCAAGCACAGCTCATGACTGCTCCTAAAAACCTTACTTCCGGCAGTACCTCATCTCGAACCTTCCAAACTTCACGAACTTCTGTCTAGCTTGCAGAACTACCACTCCTGGAACAAATGATATAGCAGAGACATGCGTTAATCACAGTTGGCCACAACTCAGGTGCTAGAACACATGTTCCTGAAATGCAAAGATTCCCGGTTTGAGTCCCTGCCTGGCGCACAACTGTAATCTGCCAGGAAGTTTCATATCAGCGCACACTAAATTTCCAGCGAAAATTTCATCCTGGGAACAATCCGCCCGTCTGTGGCTAATCAGTGTCTCCGCAATATATTTTCTTTTAGGAGTCCTAGACCTGCAAGTTGGGCAGGAGAGAGTCTGTGAAGTTTCGAAGATAGGAAATGAGGAAAAAGACTGTTAGGATGGGTCGTGAGTCGCGCTTGGGTAGCTTAGCCGGTAGAGCACTCCCACCGCATCTCGGCTGGGCCGCTCAATCAGCCCATCTTAACCCCATAAAAAATGCCTGAGTTGTTTGGAACAACGCTAAACGCAGCAGTCATTTTCCCCGCAATGTGGTAGGTCTACGGGATCTAATCGTCAATGAGTGGCTTCAGCTGCATACCTAAGGAATCTTGTGGAACGCTCTTCCTCGCTGAACCGAGGCCGTTATGAAGGCTGGCGACAGTGTTACACGGTATTAGCTTCTTGTCTCCTGGGGATGACCAATTTTTTTGTCCGACGTTGCTAGCGGAACTATGTAGAGGGAGTAGCTTTTGAAGAATGTAATAAGACTGATGAAAAGTAAATTGATTTTGCAACATGGACTGAATTACTGCTGCGTTTATAACTACAAATGAACCTTGGAGTTCAACGTCAGTAGAGGCAGGCAGTAGCTGAGGAATGATGTGTAGTGGCTTAGTCGTATCCATGTTGAAGAAAAGAACCCAGATTTCGATTAACACTATTTACGAAAAACTTCTGAAATCTAAATCAGGTTGCGTCAAGGTGCTGTTCCCGAACGCAGGTCCACTGCGATACCGCGAAAGACCGACGATGATTCAAATAGCTCACGTATTGATGAGTGTTTATTCGACAACTGAAGCAGGCTTTCGTATCTTGTCACACAACGTGCGGTTCCGAAATTTTCGTCGATTTTAGACTTGGAGAAATTGGGCCGTGGTGATCGAGCAGAAGGTCCCGGGTTACATCCTGGATAGGGACGGGGACTTTTCCTCGTTCCAGTCCCGACAGGACAACTCCAGATCCACTAAGCCTTCTATGAAATGAGTATCATCCCACGGAATAATAGGCGACTGGGAGCGATGGGCCTAGTCCCACGACCTAGGCTGTACTCTTACCTACAGTCAGGTCAAAAGCCCGGCAACGGCCTTACGCCACAGACTTTATCTTTACCTCATTTGGACAAAACATCTTACAGACTGAAAGAAGTGGTTGACATCGTTAAAATATTGGGATTACAATATCATAGTAAATTCAGGAGGGAGGAGCATACTTTTCTTACTTTCATTCCATAACGCCATGCGGCATTATGTTTTAAGGTGACTCATTAATCCGAGCAAAAGTTTTCCGGATCCAGAAGCGTGTAGTACGAATTATTTGTGGTGTGAACTCAAGAGCGTGCTTCGGAGGCCTGTTAAGGAAATGGCGGTACTAACTACTGCTTCCCGATACGTTCACTCATTAATGAAATTTGTCGTAAATAACACAGTATCTCTTTTTCAAACCAACAACCCGTTTCATGGAATCAATACTAGAAATAAGAGTAATTTTCACTTACTTTGGCCCAGCAACGTGTCCATTAGTCAGGAACATATATTTTCAGTATGTTGCCAGCAGCCTTAAAAAATATAACTATTAATAAAGTTCAGTTAAAGCGGAGCTCTAAATAACTGATTTGTGCTCAGCTCTTGCTCCACCGACGAATTTCTTAATAGAGTCAGTAAGGTATCACTGTGAATTAGAACTCCATCGACAAACTTTCCGAGGTTGTTCCGGGACACCTTGCGAGTGTTTTGGTATGAGGGCCCCACGGTCTGCGGATTATCGTTACGGGCTTGTTGCACTGCGATTGGTTTTTTGCCCCAATTGTAAATGTATTGTTCTGAAAACAATGTACAATGTGGAAATGTCGACAGCATGCTCTGCGTGTCGTGTTTCCGCTCAGGGTACCTGCTGTCGACTACAGTAATGCTTCTTTAGCTCGCTGCCGTCAGATCTGCATCCAGTAATGCTCGGTTGTGTCTAGGGTTTGTATTGCGGTAGTGTTAGATGCGCATTAACCCGCCAGAGTAGCCGAGAGCGCTAACGCGCTGCTTCCTGGACTCGGGTGGGCGCGCCGGCCCCAAATCGAATCCGCCCGGCGGATTAACGACGAGGGCCGGTGTGCCAGCCACCCTGGTTGTGGTTTTTAGGCAGTTTTCCGCATCCTGTTAGGTGAATACTGTGCTGGCCCCCACGGTACGCCTTAGTTATACGGCTCGCAGAACGCACTATTCCATGGATTACACTAGCTGCAGACAGTTGGGGGTACACTATTTCCTTCCCAGGGGCTACAGGGTGGCGACAGGAAAGACATCTGGCCACCCCTTCAAATTAACATGCCACATCCGGTTAACCAGCAAACACTGCAAGTCGGAATTAAATGCTAGGAAAGAGAGAAGAGTGTTAATTGTACGTTAACAGTGACACACAAAGCAGTACTGTGGATATGTTTACTGATGAAGAGTGGGCCGGACTGCACCTAGCGTGGGGTTCACTAAGAGCAATGCAAGAGCAGCACAACGACGCTATGCTGAGCGGTTCCCACACCAATGCACAAACGTGTCACAGTACTTTTGTATCTGACTGAGTGGTGTCAGATTACCCTGTGTTGTGTTGTACGTTTTGGTTTTTCACACTGCAGGGTTCTTCACTGTTGTGAAGGTGTTTTAGAGAAACAAAGTTGACTGTGATAACAAACCAAATAAATTATAATTACATCATTAGTGTGTAACGAACTGCAGGAGACCATTCGCTTCTTACACCAAATTACTCACAAACTACTCCTGAACATCCTCTGAAAGTTTGTCAGTGGGATCCTGATACACCCTGCAAATTTTTAAAAGTATAAAGTAACGTGAGTGTTTCGCTAAATCCGACTTCTGCACATCTACAAGCAGTTACTTGATCAATGTATGCAAGTGCTGCAAAACTGCTTTCCGTTTGTTGCTTGGCTACAGTAGACTGCTGTAGCAGCTCAGTGTATATACGTTTACAAGTTTTTTATTATCCTTAAATGGTGTTTTGGATTTTTTGACTTGTTCTTTACTACTGATGACCATTTCATTTATGATCTGCTGAGAAAAAAAATAACATATTTTTTTTCGAATCTGTATTATATCCTCTTGTTTGATGACATGTTACAAATCCTTGAGGGTCTCCTCCCTGTGGATCTACGGAACAGAAAGTATCTCTATTACTAAACGGTTAAAACGATCTCAAAGTTCCAGTTGTAAATTACCTCTCTAACCGCCCTAAGGATCAACTTGATTTTTAGTATTTCATATGATTGTTTTTCTAATACAAAAATATAAAAAGTTGCCTTAATGTGTTTAATGAGACGTATAAGCGTATGTTAAAGATTTAACACAATAAATCGAGTGTCAAAGTTAGAAACTGTGTGTATGTCGTGAGACAGCGTATCTGACGGCGTGCAATCTATCCAAGCTACAGGGGGTGGACAAAAATTTGGAAACATCAACAACACCACACATTACCATGCCTAATACGGTGTAGGACAACTGTTAGCATTCAAAACACGTTCCAGTCTTCTATAAAAGGATAAATAAAGGCCCTGCATGGTTTTCAGAGAATCTTACAGCGAAACAGTTGCAAGTTCAGGTAATGTATAAGGAGATGTGAAAGGTTAGAAGCCGTCTGGCTTGCCTCCTTCCATTTATGGGGTATTTGGAAAGTAAGTTCCGATTGGCCGCGAAATGGAAACCACTGTGAAAATCACAAATGTTTTATTTGCAGCAGTTAGCTACAACTTCCAGCTACTCGCCTACATAGTCACACTCCGACTTAGACATTTGTCATACTGTTGTACCAACTTTCCAATGCCTTCATCATAAAAGCAGCCGCCAGTGCTTTCCGCCAATTCTCTACACTGCCTGTGTCAAAGTGTCTTCATAGACAGCGGTTCATGTGTGAAGAGTTGAAATCCAGAGGGAGCCAATTACGAGCTGTATTGTGGGTGGGCAAACACTCCCCATCGAAAACGCTGCAAGAGCATCTTCTTTTCCACTGCAGAGAATTGAGAATTGTTTTGAGGAAGGAAACGCATGACAGTTATGTTATGCAGGCTGCATAGCATCAGGCGAAATTTCTCACCAGGCTCTCGTACTTGGTGGGAGACACTACTTTCCATACACCTTTATGTGCTCACTGTGCACTCAGAACTGAAAAGAACGACATGACGCCATCGACGGGCATACTAGAGACATTGCGTAACACATCTGTGCAAAGCTTCATCCGGTTTTCACAAAGGTTTCTATTTCACGACCAACCGGATCTTACTTTCCAAATGGCCCTCATATATATTAATTTCATCTGCCCCTTGTCACGACTGACGATAGGCAGGACATTTTAGTTTCATCTTGCTAAAAGTCTCATGACCTTAGTTAGTGCTGGGGAATGTACACTCATGCTCATAAATTAAGGATAATGCTCATACATGGTGAAACAACGCTCTGGTTGGCAGTTTGCGGGTTTAAATCACCTCAGGGTATGACCATTTGACCTGCAGTCGTTGCACGGTGGCGCTGGCAGCAGTCCACATACGCAGACGTACGTTGGTGCATGTCAGAGTACGGTGCAGCGAGTGAGTGTGCGGGCGTTTTCAGACGTGCTAATGGTGACTGTGTGTTGAAAATGGCTCAAAGAACACATTTTGATGACGTTATGAAGTGTAGAATACTAGGGCGACTGGAGGCTGGTCAAACACAGCACGTCGTAGCACAGGCTCTCCGTGTGCCACAAAGTGTGATCTCAAGAGTATGGCAACGATTCCAGCAGACAGGAAACGCGTCCAGGCACTACAGTACTGGACGTTCACAGTGTACAACACCACAAGAAGACCGATATCTCACCATCAGTGCCGGCAGACGGCCGCAGAGTACTGCAGGCAGCCTTGCTCGGGACCTTACTGCAGCCACTGGAACGGTTGTCTCCAGACACAGAGTCTACAGACGACTGAACAGACACGGTTTATTCGTCCGGACACCTGGAAGGTGCATTCCACTGACCCCTGGTGACAGGAGAGCCCGTAAAGCCTGGTGTCAAGAACACAGTACATGGTCATTGGAACAGTGGTCCCAGGTTATGTTCAGGGACGAGTCCAGGTATAGTCTGAACAGTGATTCTCGCCGGGTTTTCATCTGGCGTGAACCAGCAACCAGATACCAAACCCTTAATGTCCTTGAAAGGAACCTGTATTGAGGTCGCGGTTTGATGGAGTGGGGTGAGATTATGATTGGTGCACGTACACCCCTGCATGTCTTTGAAAGTGGAACTGTAACAGTTCACTTGTATCGGGACGTCATTTTGCACCAGTATGTCCGCCTTTTCAGGGGTGCAGTAGGTCCCACCTTCCTCCTGATGGATGATAACGCACGGCCCCACCGAGCTGCCATCATGGAGTAGTATCTTCAAACAGAAGATATCAGGCGAATGGAGTGGCCTGCCTGTTCTCCAGACCTAAACCCCATCGAGCACGTCTGGGATGCTCTCGGTCGACGTATCGCTGCACGTCTTCAAAAAAATGGTTCAAATGGCTCTGAGCACTATGGGACTTAACATCTGTGGTCATTAGTCCCCTAGAACTTAGAACTACTTAAACCTAACTAACCTAAGGACATCACACACATCCATGCCCGAGGCAGGATTCGAACCTGCGACCGTAGCAGTCCCGCGGTTCCGGACTGAGCGCCTGAACCGCTAGACCACCGCGGCCGGCTGCACGTCTTCAAACCCCTAGGACACTTCAGGAGCTATACCCCAGCAGCTGCTCGACCACCTGATCCAGAGTATGCTAACCCGACGTGCGGCCTGTGTACGTGTGCATGATGATCATATTCCATACTGATGTCGGTGTACAAGCGCAGGAAACGGTGGCGTTTTGCAGCACATGTGTTTCGGGACGGTTTTCTCAACTTATCACTAATACCGTGGACTTACAGATCTGTGTCGTGTGTGATCCCTATATGCCTATGCTATTAGCGCCAGTTTTGTGTAGTGCCACGTTGTGTGGCACCACATTCTGCAATTATCTTTAATTTATGAGCATGAGAGTATTTTATAAAACTGCAGTGGTTGACGCTCGAGGCTTGCAGTTCTGTTCTAAGAATGCTTGAGACCAGCTCAGTTCGCATAGAACTCTGAAAACGACGCGAGGGACCCCATTGCAACAGTGGCTTTATTCTGGCTTACACGTGTCAAGGAGCAACCTGAGAGGGCTCACCTAACTCCACTGTCAATCGGGCTATGACGGGGTTCGCGGTATTCTGCACGGTTTGGCTATGTAGGAGGCTGACGGCGGTAGTGTCAAGAGCAATGGAGAGAAATCACAAGTCTTGGAATGTTCGGGCCTACGAAGTGGGAGAATAAGTCCTCGCGGAGATCCCGCCGTGGTTAGGCTTCTGGAAATTCAGAAGCGTATATCAACATTCTGATACGCCCATCGCCTACTGACGGCAGACGGAAATTTCTAGAACATACTGGCGAGGAAGATGTGCTCTGATTGGCCCACGTCTGGATACAACGTGGGGGGAATTTAGTAAACGTGGCAGTTTCCACGCTGTTGGCGGAAAACAGGAATATTTTTCCAAATTGGCGGTTGCGGCCGGAACGTGGGCGTTGACGTTTTCAAAGGGGACATACAGTTGCCACAGTACCGTTAATCCCAGATCCTGTGACAGTATCGGTTTCATCTATTGTTCAGTCAACAACTGGAGTAACTAAAACATTTAGTGGGATGCATTGGTATTAGTGAATGGATGTGCAGCCAGGATACGGTAGTGCTCCCCCCCCCCCCCCCCCCCCCCCCCGTCTCCTCCCCCCTAGTTGCTTCATACCTTTATAGCAATTATTCTTTCCAGTAATAAGATCACTTAGTCTTATGCTATGTCATTGTGTTTAATATAATAAAACATCAATTTAATTTTATTTGTATTTCATTTGAAGTAACTTGTAGTTTCCTTCAATTCTTTAATATTATCATTATTATTATTTGTCGATTCAGTAAAAATAGTCATTGAGTAGGATTTTATAGCAACTACCCAGCTTAGGATTCCATGTTAGGGTCATTTTAGAGACAGCGATTCCGTTGGGCTATTAAAATTTAGAATCGAGTCTTAAGGGGTGTGTGACGGAGTCCAGGTAGTTCCATCATTCCGGTATGATTTCGCAACCACACACACCGGTGTTCTGCAAGTGGACAGCGATCACGCAGCCTTCTCTCCAAAGTAGATCACAAAGACTTAATAATATTGAGATCTGCCGACTGTGCTGGCCAGGGGAGATACCAACAGTTCATCCTCGTTCTCACAGAATCAGTATGGCCGATGCGAGCTGCGTGGACAGGGGTGCTGTCGTCTTTAAACACAATATCACCACTGGAGAACAAACATTGTACCAGGGGATGGACAGGATCGGCCAAAATGGTCACATTACCCTCGGCGACCTTGCAGAGTAACTATGGGGCCCATGAAATACACGACAAGGCTGCCCGAATCATCGCCAAACGCCCGCCATGAACCACTCTTGGGACGTAAACTCGGAAAAAGTGTCAAACAAGAGTCATCCGATCAAATGATTTTCTTCCATTGCTCCATTGTCCAGGTTTCGTGGCTTTGGCAACACGATTTCCTGTTACGGGTATTTGCATCGCTTATGTCTGTTTCTGGATTCCCAGCTGCGATTCCCCGCTTCTGGAGTTCCCTTCGTGTTGTTCTGGTGCCGACAGGATTCGGAAGTGCGTGATTCAGTTCCGCAGCGTATTTTGCAGCTGTCGTCCTCTTATCTTCCGTGTCAATTCTCTTCAATGACCGTCTGTCACGACCACACCATACACACATTCGTCCACATTGTGACAGCGGATGATGTTTTCCCGCTTTCCCTGTATGCATAAATCTTGGATACGGTGTCCCTTGAAATACCAAACACTTCGGCTTCCTTGGTTACGGAGGCACGCATCATACGAGCACCAACAATTTGCCCACGTTCGAATTCACTTACTTCCGACACCATGTATTCACAACTACACAGAATACTGTTCTGATGACGAACGACACTTGCAACGTATCGAGGACGTTCCACAGGTGCCAATCGTGGTCAAATACAGCCAGGTAACCTGCTGACTTAGATGGAATCTGCATTTATGCTGAACCATGCATCTGTAGCGATGTTTTTATATTTTTGTCCATTCCCTGTATGTTGTTGTTGTTATGGTCTTCAGTCCAGAGACTGGTTTGATGCAGCTCTCCATGCTACTCTATCTTGTGCAAGCTTCTCATCTCCCAGTACCTACTGCATCCTACAGCCTTCTGAATCTGCTTAGTGTATTCATCTCTTGGTCTCCCTCTACAAATTTTACTCTGTATATTCAATCACTATTTGAGGACTTAGCAGGGTGTGCGGGGTGAGTGCTCAATGCTTGCTACGAGACTTCACCTTTGGATAGCACAGTCACAGAAATTAAATGCAAAACACTTTCATCGAATAGATCAGAACTATTAGACCAACTAATCTCATTGGACCAAGAAGCTGCAAAGAAGTATATGGCCAACCTAGCAGCCCAGAGTTTCAAAACGGATTTTCAGATTTCAAGGACAATGGAACCATTTGAAGTTTTCATAGCTCATCTTTTCCAAAATGTGGGTGTGGAAGGTAAGTCAAGTAAAATGAGTACTCTTCTGTCTTGCAGTGAGACTGAACTTGAAACTGAAATAATTCGATTTCAAAATGACATTTCCTTAAGTCAGAATACAATCAAGGCAACTTCCCGAAATTAGTGACTGTAAAAAGCTACCCTAACATTGTAAAAGCGGTATCGTATGTTTTATCGTTTTTTGGATCAACTTATCTGTGTGAGACACAGTTCACAACGTTGACCATAGTGAAATCTAAGTGTAGAAATAAACTGACTGATCCTCGTCTTTAAGACTCTTTAAGGCTGGTTTTGACAAATTATTCAAAAGATTATAATATACTTGGCAATGACGTGCAAAGCCAAGCATTTTACTAAACTTTTTTCGACGTTTATGATGGTGCATATTTTAATTTCTTTTACATGTGAAATATCTTGAAGTTGAGTAGGAGGCCAACAAATTTTGATGGAGAGGAAATTACCTTTTCTGTTTTTTGTGTGATTAAAATGGTTAATTTTGGCTTCGGTGCTGTTTCGTGCTTAAACTTTTATTACGAATTTTTAATGCAGTAGATCTCTAAATGGACTAAATTGCATACAGTAGATCTCAAGCCTGAAAAGGTTGAGCACCCCTGCCTCAGACAGTGGTTCACAGCCTTTGGGTAATTACCTCTTGAGGAGTAAAATGTCATTTTCTGGGGGGTTACAACGAAAGGTTCGGTTGTGTCTGTCATGAAACTAAACTATTTCTAAATATTATCACTATTATTACAATTTTGTAAGATTCTAATACTGATTATTATAAGTTACAATAATAACATGTTTTCAAGTTACTAGCACAAATGCGTGAACGATTCTGTGGACGTTACAGACAGTGAAGCAAGCATTTCATAGCCCACCCACTACACACATACTCCATGCTTTGTACTGAGCATCTATGACAGTAAAATTGAGACGTATACGTAACAAATATTAAATATCTCAAGAAAAGGACTTTTGCAAGTTTTAGATAGTTGCTACAATGGACCAGAAATAGCTTCATTACGAAGCAGATAAATGAAGTGACTGGCAGCACAACACAACAGTACTAAATATAAGCACTCCAAACACTATTATTATTATTATTATTATTATTGCTGTGAGAAAAAAAACTGGCGTTCTACGGATCTGAGCGTGGAATGTCAGATCCCTTAATCGGGAAGGTAGGTTAGAAAATTTAAAAAGGGAAATGGATAGGTTAAAGTTAGATATAGTGGGAATTAGCGAACTTAGGTGGCAAGAGGAACAAGACTTTTGGTCAGGTGAATACAGGGTTACAAATACAAAATCAAATAAGGGTAATGCAGGAGTAGGTTTAATAATGAATAAAAAAATAGGAGTGCGGGTAAGCTACTACAAACAGCATAGTGAACGCATTATTGTGGCCAAGGCAGACACGAAGCCCACGCCTACTACAGCAGTACAAGTTTATATGCCAACAAGTTCTGCAGATGACGAAGAAATTGAAGAAATGTATGATGAGATAAAAGAAATTATTCAGATAGTTAAGGGAGTCATGGGTGACTGGAATTCGATAGTAGGAAAAGGAAGAGAAGGAAACCTAGTAGGTGAATATGGATTCATAGCACTTAATCATAGCTAACACTTGGTTCAAGAATCATAAAAGAAGATTGTATACATGGGAGAATCCTGGAGATACTGACAGGTTTCAGATAGATTATATAATGGTAAGACAGAAATTTAGGAACCAGATTATAAATTGTAAGACATTTCCAGCGGCAGATGTGGACTCTGACCACAATCTATTGGTTATGAACTGTAGAATAAAACTGAAGAAACTGCAAAAAGGGGGGAATTTAAGAAGATGGGACCTGGATACACTGACTAAACCAGAGGTTGTACAGAATTTCAGGGAGAGCACAAGGGAACAATTCACAAGAATGGGGGAAAGAAATACAGTAGAAGAAGAATGGGTAGCACTGAGCGATGAAGTAGTGAAGGCAGCAGAGGATCAAGTACGTAAAAAGACGAGGGCTAGTAGAAATCCTTGGGTGACAGAAGAAATATTGAATTTAACTGATGAAAGAAGAAAATATAAAAATGCAGTAAATGAAGCAGGCAAAAAGTAATACAAACGTCTCAAAAATGAGATCCACAGGAAGTGCAAAGTGGCTAAGCAGGGATGGCTAGAGGACAAATGTAAGGATGTAGAGGCGTATATCACTAGGGGTAAGATACATACTGCCCACAGGAAAATTAAGGAGACATTTGGAGAAAAGAGAACCACTTGCATGAATATCAAGAGCTCAAATGGAAACCTAGTTCTAAGTAAGCAAAGAAGGGAAATCAGAAAGGTGGAAGGAGTATATAGAGTGTCTATACAAAGGCGATGTACTTCAGGGCAATATTATGAAAATGGAAGAGGATGTAGATGAAAATGAAATGGGAGATGTGATACTGCGTGAAGAGTTTGAGCCGGCCGAAGTGGCCGTGCGGTTAAAGGCGCTGCAATCTGGAACCGCAAGAACGCTACGGTCGCAGGTTCGAATCCTGCCTCGGGCATGGATGTTTGTGATGTCCTTAGGTTAGTTAGGTTTAACTAGTTCTAAGTTCTAGGGGACTAATGACCTCAGCAGTTGAGTCCCATAGTGCTCAGAGCCATTTGAAGAGTTTGACAGAGCACTGAAAGACCTAAGTCGAAACAAAGCCCCATTAGTAGACAATATTCCATTAGAATTATTGACAGCCTTGGGAGAGCCAGCCCTGACAAAATTCTACCATCTGGTGAGCAAGATGTATGAGACAGGCGAAATACCCTCAGACTTCAAGAAGAATATAATTCCAATCCCACGGAAAGCAGGGGTTGACAGATGTGAAAATTACCGAACTATCAGTTTAATAAGTCACAGCTACAAAATACTGACGCGAATTCTTTACAGACAAATTGAGAAACTGGTAGAAGCCGACCTCGGGGAAGATCAGTTTGGATTCCATAGAAACATTGGAACACGTGAGGCAATACTGACCCTACGACTTATCTTAGAAGTTAGATTAAGAAAAGGCAAATCTACGTTTATAGCATTTGTAGACTTAGACAAAGCTTTTGACAATGTTGACTGGAATACTCTCTTTCAAATTCTGAAGGTGGCAGGGGTCAAATACAGGGAGCGAAAGGCTATCTACAATTTGTACAGAAACCAGATGGCAGTTATAAGAGTCGAGGGGCACAAAAGGGAAGCAGTGGTTGGGAAGGGAGTGAGACAGGGTTGTAGCCTCTCCCCACTGTTGTTCAATCTGTATATTGAGCAAGCAGTAAAGGAAACAAAAGAAAAATTCGGAGTAGGCATTAAAATCCATGGAGAAGAAATAATAACTCTGAGGTTCGCCGATGACATTGTAATTCTGCCAGAGACAGCAAAGGACTTGGAAGAGCAGTTGAACGGAATGGATAGAGTCTTGAGAGGAGGATGTAAGATGAACATCAACAAAAGCAAAACGAGGATAATGGAATGTAGTCGAATTAAATCGGGTGATGCTGAGGGAATTAGATTAGGAAATGAGACACTTAAAGTAGTAAAGGAATTTTGCTATTTGGGGAGCAAAATAACAGATGATGGTCAAAATAGAGAGGATATAAAATGTAGACTGGCAATGGCAAGGAAAGCGTTTCTGAAGAAGAGAAATTTGTTAACGTCTTGTATAGATGTAAGTGTCAGGAAGTCGTTTCTGAAAGTATTTGTATGGAGTGTAGCCATGTATGGAAGTGAAACATGGACGATAAATAGTTTACACAAGAAGAGAATAGAAGCTTTCGAAATGTGGTGCTACAGAAGAATGCTGAAGATTAGATGGGTAGATCACATAACTAATGAAGTATTGAATAGAATTGGGGAGAAGAGGAGTTTGTGGCACAACTTGACTAGAAGAAGGGATCGGTTGGTAGGACATGTTCTGAGGCATCAAGGTATCACCAATTGAGTATTGGTGGGCAGCGTGAAGGGTAAAAATCGTAGAGGCAGACCTAGAGATGAATACACTAAGCAGATTCAGAAGGATGTATACTGCAGTACGTACTGGGAGATGAAGCAACTTGCACAGGATAGAGTAGCATGGAGAGCTACATCAAACCAGTCTCAGGACTGAAGACCACAACAACAACAACAACATTGTTGTTATTGTTGTTGTTACTGGCAGCGGTCAGACACAAAGCATTGGCAGCCTGCAGTCTCCCAGTTTTTGCCAGTACAGAAGCATGGAGCCCAGCTATCAAGCGATTTACAAACAGTAACTTTTTAACTGGTTTGGTACTAAATGTGTGTGAATGCAGTGACATTTGGGAGAGGAATGCTGCAGGGGACACATATTTTGTAACAAGTGTCTATCCTCACGGTGAATAGTTAGCTTTCTTGTGCGAAAAGGAGTTATAGGTAGCACTAGTGATGCTCTGGGAATTGAACCATGATTCATTGTATCACACTTGCACATTATCGGAACACAGCACACGAAAAAGGAATGTAACATTCAAGATATACAGATGAGAAAATAGATTTTTCACGATGACAACAATGCGATAATAAACAAGGAGTGGAATGGACTTGGAGCACAATTTATGATATTCCCCGACTGAGAAAGAAGAAAACCGATATAAAAGGGTTGCTAGGAATAAGCTGTAACAACTGTCTCATTGACTCGTTAGTTCGTAGTATAATAAAACACCCACGAAAATTAATGTCACTTATCTTTGATTATTTTGAAAATAAAAGTATTCAAAAAAAATTGTTTTCTATTCTAAAGTGTAGGGGTAATGTTGGTAACGGTGGGGTACAGACGGCGATGGGTGGTGGTGGTGGTGAGGGCACAAACCAATATTTAATTGCACTCAAGGCTCAAGGGTAACGCTCTATCCTTATCGGCAGTCTAAGAAAGGTTGAGAACCACTGCCCTTGAAGATGCTAGTTAGTAGTGAGTGAACTACTGGGTGCTCAGCTCAGTTGTTTCCATTTTCTACACAATATTTCGATGTCCGATCCAGTCGTCTTTTTCAGGTGCTGCGAATTATGTTGTAATGTGTATTCGCTGCCTGGACTTCAACCAGACTGAGAGCTGTTGTCTCACTCAGCTGTTTATAGCAGAGTTCAGTTCCCACTGCG
Organism: Schistocerca piceifrons; assembly: GCF_021461385.2. Taxonomy (NCBI): domain Eukaryota; kingdom Metazoa; phylum Arthropoda; class Insecta; order Orthoptera; family Acrididae; genus Schistocerca; species Schistocerca piceifrons. The sequence continues at coordinate 387,952,879 of NC_060145.1, forward strand.
CCATTTGATGCTCCTTTGTTTTGCATAGCAAACACTGATACTCCGCAAAACGCAAATTCCCTCAGCGTTTTCCAACTCTGATACACGAAGTGGTCGGCGAGATTTCAATAAGGTAAATTTTAATTAAAAATAAAAGATTTTAACAAAATCTCCCCGATGATCACATCCATCAGAGTGGAAAAACGTTGAGGGTATCAGTGTGTGCTCTACAAAACAAAAGAGCATTAAAGAGTGCAGTGGACGTCGGGAATCGAATTCGGCTATAGTGGCATGTACCAACAATAACTCACCATCTGGCTGGAGTCCAGACAACGAATACACATTGCAGCAAAACTCACAGCACTTAAAGGAGACGGCTGGACCTGTCGTCGAAACACTGTGCTGAAAATGAAAACAACAATTCGTCTGGATACTCGGAAGCACACCATTAATCAACAACGCCGAGAAAACTTGAAAAACCACAAGACACCAGTTGACATTTTGTCACAAACGGGGTAAGTCACAAGACGCTGACTACGGACAACAATAACAAAGGACCTGAAGGTCTGAGGGAATCCCCAGGGAGTGGCACCCCTGCAGCGGCCCAGCGCTCCTGGCGGACTGACTTGAGCCGCGCTGTAACTGGGTCAGGGATGTCTGCCCGCCAGCCAATCAGCAGGCGCGTGGCGGCGCGTTTAAAACGCTACGCGGAGGCGGCGCCCGGCAGTTGCTCTCTCCACCATGGCACGCCTGCTGCGTAAGTACCAGCCGGCGCGCCGGCAGAGCCTCCGCTGCGGCCGATCTTCTACACGGGAAAAGCCACATGCCACCCTCTTAACATTCCGTCTCTTAGTTGTCATAAAATCTTATTAACTCTCATGTTCTTTCCTCGTTTATAGTCGCAGTAATGCTATTTCAACCGTAATTTTTCGTCGGTACGAATGACCATCATTTTCCATGGAGTAGTGAGCTTCACGATTCTGACAGTATTAGCGGGCGAAGGTAAAGAGATTGTAACTTCGTCTTTTAACACAGAACGTTTTTGAATGCTACGGATATTGTGTGAATAGGGGACAACTTTAACAAACATAGACATCAATTGCAAATGTGCCCTATTAAGTCATAAAAATGTGCTTTGAATCGACAGCAGGTCGATGATCACGTAGTGGTATTTACAGTGACTTACATCGAAAATTATGAACAGATTATCACGAAAGGTGCAATACAGACAAATAAAACCACACATACCCATGGACGCAGATTCGAAGTTGCTATTCAGCCATAAAAGCAATTAGGATAGGCAAGTCTTTTCAGCGATACAAAATTTCGTTGGTAAAGTGAAGTTTCAATAGTGAGTCAATATTTAAGTTTCGAATTTCACTCTGTTGGCCAGTTTCGCGTGCTTTCGCATCACAGAACCTGCATCTTTATTCAGTGTAATACTCTACAAAGTAAATAAGAGCCCTGAAGTTTTATGTAGTTCTCCGCATCTCCTTCATCGTTCCAGCGTGTTTTAAATTAGGAGGCATGTCAAAAAGCAAGTGATATAGACACTGATTACTATTTCTTGAACACAGTTAATACGCTTCGTTATACTAAGCTGTCTATCTGAGTAACAAGTATGTGTACTGTACTCTAGGGGAGCCACGAGATAGAATGAAGTGTCGACACACCACTTGTGTTGTTTTGTCTATATTGCATAGCGATACACTATATAAGTGTGCTCCTTTTGATAGTTGATCTGAAAACGTTTGAAACGAATGAAGGAAAATCAAGTGCATTTCAAAACCTAAATAGCACCTGACATGCTGTAAATCCTTCCATTAGTAATGTAAGTTTCATTCACGATTTTCAACAGTTAGTTTTGGAAGCTGGTTGCACATGCAGAGATATAATCCACATTTTCCTAGTGCACTGTTTTTAATTACAAACGACACTTTCTTTTTTTTAAAAAAAATGTCGTTTATCTTTCTGTGTCAGTTCCACATTTTTTATGTTATGAGTAGTTTCTGATGTGTGCTCCAGTATAGACACGAGAGGTTGCTCACGCAGCTACATAGACCTGAACATGATCGAATTTGATCGTAACAGGCCATACTGTAATAAAAGTGTAATGGAGACAGTAAAATAAGACAGCTGGTGAATTCCCTCGCGACCATTATGTCGGATATAGCACAAATGAAACTGTGTCTCAGACCTTAAGAAAATTTCGCAGAGCCTTCTCGTTCGTACGGCACTTTAGTAATAAAAACACTGTAATATTCTCAGCGAACACTCATCGTACTGATGTTTATTTCATGCACAGTTCAGCCGTCAACCACTTGAGTTATTTTATTTTCACGTTTTTTTTTTTCGGTGGTGCTAGGCTTTGTAAATTTGAGTAGCACGAGCTTCGATGACACCTGGTGGACGTTTTCAATTGTGACGTTTAACTTAAAGAGTTTTCCACTCTTCACAAAACTCGACTACTATTCGCCAAGCTCAACAACGAATTATATAAATGCAGTCGACACTAACGACCGTTGCTTGACACTCGAAACTAGTTTGAAATAGAAATTAATGCAAAATGACTGCTTGCTTGATGAACGTTGAACTACTACATCAAGGCAATTACCGAGTTCAAAATGTTAGTTCACTATAAGATTAGTTTAGTAATAACTAATACGACCTACAAAATTTTCGTGCCTGTTTTAGTGTACGATTCCATCTAAATGCATCAATTTTTACCACTCTCGCGATAAACCACTCGTTATTACCACGTAATCAGCTGTAAATGCCACCTACTGCCGCTGCAGCTGCAGAGACTAGAAAACTTGTTTCTTAAAAAGCAACTTAAAGGGGTAAATCAGGAGTGTTTTTGGTGGAAATATCCTTTAGGGATTGAACTGGCGCGTATTCTTCGGAGGTTTTGTGAACATAATGACAACTTGCGTGTTCACTACCGATGGCTGTCAAGCAAAAAATCCTAATAGTCGTTGTGTTGGTTTTAGCGTATTTTGCTGTTGTTGCTGTTATTTTGTAATCGTGATTCGTTTCAGCAGAAAGTGTGTTGTTATCGGGCAGTAAATTTCCATATTAGTTCAGCTGCGCGAACCTCTGTTCTATATCGATGTTATCTGACTAAAAGTTTTTTTTTACTCATTGGTGTAGTTCCCGTTTATGGATTCTTCACTTGCTGAGTATTCGTCTACAATGAGTCGGACCACCATTCGAATCCGGACCTGTTCCTGATCACGAGTAGTGGATTATACTCATGCACTCTTTCAGGATATCTTCTGAGCCAACGTATATTCACTTATTTTCAGTGCCGCTGATGTTTCCTCCTATGATTTTCGAACACTTGGACCAGAGATTCTTTTCCATGTTATGTGAAGATAGCATCGCTGGCAAACAGATTTGGTGGAGGAACTTGTTTCACGCTGCCAGTTGTTGAGTTAAATTCATTGAAATGAAATTGATGGAATTAGTGGAACGACATCAGTGAAATAAATGAAATGACATGAAATAATATGATTGAAATTAATTCAGGCATGTTGAGTCTGTAATGTAATTGAATATGACGACGAATGATAGTCAAGACATTGCAGGTTTATTGTTTACGAATGGATTTGACTGGTATCATTTCATGTCTTTTCACTTATTTTATTTCAGTGATGTTATTCACTTCATTTCATGTTAATGTTGTCTGGTAAGTTATTATACTGCGTACGTCTGCAAATCATGTAAATTTCCGTTGGTGTGTTCATGTTTTTAACGGTTTTTGTATGATGTGGAGGAGATTGGGAACCAGACTGGGATTTTTCTAGCCGGGTCTGGGCAACTGCCTAGCAGATAATCACAGGATCAAAAGTCCCCCCCCCACCAATCTATGCATTTCTCGCTACCAACTACTCTATGCGAGAGGCTGTTGCAGAGCTAAGGACAAAGAAGTGATGATGTGAGACAGTGATAAAAATGCCCCCGTAAAGTATTTTATGCTATTTTGGAGACAACAAAAGTTTCTCTCGTGCTCGGGAATGCACAAAATGACGTCTGCAGATTAATAGTTATCGAATACTTTCGAAACGGCCAGGTATTGCGTAGCTCAAACAACGTGGGTGACCGATAACCAAGGAGCGCAGTGGTGATCACTGGATAGTCGGCGACGGATACCAAGAATAAGTGGAAAACCGCTGTTAATTTTGTTTAAAGCAGAGAAGTATTGTACACGAACGTTCTTGACAGAAATTGTACGAATATACAATAAGTAACTTCGTAGCAGTACTTTCGATGCTGAAATGAAGAAATACTTGCGCTCGTAATTTCGCGTTGACATTTTGCCGAATACAGTGTGTCCCACGAGGGATGTTCAGTATTCAGGGGTATGACAGGAACAATCACTCGAAACAAAAAAATGGACTGTAAAATGCATAACTTACAGAGTGATGAGCACTTCTTCATCTTCGATAGTGTGAAACACATATTCTCTACTGCAAGTTCTTTGCTTTCCATATTTTGAGAGGTGGTAGTATGGAGCAAAACAAGAAAACAATGTTAAGTAAACATGTAGTCTAAAGTTTATACCTTAAAAGCTATCTCAACTACTGTGAAACATATCTCTTCCACTGAACAAGTGCTCATAGCTCTTAAAATATGGATGTTAACTGGACCTGTTTGCTTCAAATGATCGTCCCTGTCATATCCCTGGAAAAAAAAGGGAAAGGCCACGTATTCGCACAGAAGCCAGTATTGGTCAAAACTAGAAGAAAAGTTACAATAGTGATCTGTCCGGAAACCAATACCTGTTGAGATAGAGGCCGTTTCACTTGTGACGAGTAATGTGTAGCATTTGGTGGTGTAGGTTGTCTCGCTGTTGCAATTCATTGTGCATGTCTGAATGGTCGTAATTTGCAGGACACCGATGGCGGAGCTGAGGTTGTGTTGCCCATGTACTACGTTAGCACCTCAGGGTTCATGGACGCTGGTTTGGTCGAGAAAGCCCGTAAGCAGGCTTCCCCTAGCATCAGTCCTGGTTCAAATGGTTCAAATGGCTCTGAGCACTATGGGACTTAACATCTATGGTCATCAGTCCCCTAGAACTTAGAACTACTTAAACCTAACTAACCTAAGGACATCACACAACACCCAGCCATCTCGAGGCAGAGAAAATCCCTGACCCCGCCGGGAATCGAACCTGGGAACCCGGGCGTGGGAAGCGAGACGCTACCGCACGACCACGAGATGCGGGCACCAGTCCTGAATCCGTTGGATTTCCGGCAGTGGTGCTGAATGTGCAACCCATCGACAATGTGCAGGCGTTACAGAAGCGCGTGACCAATGCTTGTGACGTAATCCTAACCTAGCCAGCTGTATTTGAAAGAGTGCGTGAGTCATTCCGAAGAAGGGCTGAAGGATGTGTCACGATGCGTGGCAACCACGTGCAGCTCTGCCTGTAGTGTTCACTTCTACGTAACAAACAGATGGTAATGAGAGGACAAAATGGCCCTTATCTCAACAAATGTTAGTTCCCGGACATTTCGTTATAGGAACTTTTCTTCAATTTTTTTTCCAGTACTACCTCCTGTAGAAATATGTGACACTTTTTTTTAACACCGTGTATGATAGGCGTAGGTCTGTAGTTAAGCTGGCTAGGTCGCATAAAGAGTCATACAGCAAGTGAAGAAAGACTATTGATCACAAAATATGCATGACCCGTTTCGGAATTCTTTCCATCCTCACAAATACAAGTGCAAAAGAAGCACAAGAACAAGGGTGTTGCCAGTTTTGCACGTAACATGAGGTGACAGACGTAGGTCTCTTTATCTGTTACATGACTTTTTATACGACCTAGCCACCTTAACTACAGATCTACGCATGTTTACTAGAATGGTCGCTAGCGTCGTACGTGACTTTGTATCACACCGTTATTACCGTGTCTAACTATGTCCAGAAAGTGTAGTAACTTTGCAGTGAAGTTTTTCGGATATAATTGCAAATAAGTGTAACAGATTTTTTTGTGTGTAATTGTAAGCTTTCGAATACGTACCTTGTGAAAAGCTCAAAGAAATCTTTGTAAAAGGTGTAGAGCTCTTCAACCCGAAGATAGTTTTGAACACCACAGTGCTTATTAGACCTCGTCCTGTTGAAGATAGTATGCTGTTCACTTCTTCCAACCCTATATAGGCAAATACAATTAAATGTGGACACCAACCCACGGTGAAAATTTCTACTAATATGAATTTAGGTTATTCGGAAGTATTCGCTGCAAACAGCATTACACGATTCACCGCAAGACTTTGACAGTGATGTCCACCGAAGCGCTCTAGAAGAGATATGTTTTCTGACGTCTTCTCTCAAGTACTTAATTTCTAAAATGTACACATAAGATTCTATGGGCAGGTCGTCTGAGTGCCTATAAAATGTAACGTAATTCTACCGAACGAAAGAAGGGAGACTGTTCTTAGATGATGACGATGACAATGACAATGTATACAGCAAAGTGGCAACGCCTGAAAATTGTTGCAAATTGGCGCTTTCACAGTTCTCTGGTCAAGCCATAGAATTTTCTCCGGTGCCATGTGGAAGCGCGTTGAACTTGACATCTCCGTGGTGGGATCCTATTAACAAGCCTCTCATATGAAATGACAGCCAGGTTTTAATACATCAAGGAGATGGTTGTTTGGGACTGGGCTAGCTGTTGTACTGCAGCAACTATGATTTGTAATCCGCGAAACAAAGCCTCACTTCATTTTGCCGTGTCTCTCCGCTTGTTAGCTCTTCCACAGTAGGCCGCTGTTTAGTCAGCACTTTACTTCGTTACTTAGCGTAGCCTGGGTGCGGACCTCCAAGCAGGAGTGACAGTGATTACTGTAATTGACACTGACATTCTTTACTGAAACATCATGGTAGTACACTGAATTATATTTGCTTATACGTGTTTCGTGCAAAGTTTGTGTAGTATATTTCACAGTTCACAGTTCACAGTCTTTCGAGTCCTAACCTTGTGCGCAGAAGTTAAGTAATTCTCGCATGATGTGTCACTGCCAAGTAACATAGTTCGATGACACTTGGACCGTACATAGAAAGAACTGCTAGAATATAGTACAGAAGTTATCTGGAAGAAAAACGCAACGAACCGAAGAGAAATTACACTATTACTCAAAGACAGTAATTACACTGAAATCACTGCGATTTATGATGGTCCCTCGGACATTTCCAAAGGCGGGACATAATTCTTAATAGGGTGTGTGATCGCCACGAACTGCAATGCATGCTCTGCTACGCGATCCCACGCTGACCACAAGTTTGGTAATGCGTTCTTCTGCTAGATCGTTCCGTTCCTCTAACAGCGCGGTTGACAAGTCCAGCATGGTCGTTTGTGCACGTGGGCACGTCGCAATACGTCTCCCCAGCGAATACCACAAGTGGTCGATGGGATTTGACGGGGTAGGGGACTGGCAGGCCAGTCCGTAACAGGTTCGATACGACCGCGCATTCTCATCCATAAAAATTGTCGCCCCTACGAAAACGCACTGGGAAGAAGTGTCAAAAATAGCGCTGACAGGCGACTGTAACGTGTTCAGAGATTTTGAAGTCAGTATGCAGATGTAAACATTTGCCCCCCCCCCCCCACGCCATAACACCTGGACCACCAAAATGACGAGTTCCCACTTCTCGCCATACGGCGGTATGTCCACCACTGTCGATCGCTTTTGTAGTCCAGGTGTTATGGTCTGGAGAGGCATAATGTTGTAAGGGCGTACTGACCTCCAAATCTTTGAAAACGTTACGCTTACTGATCATACCATTGTGACATTGTATTCAGCAGGCAATTAGACTCTAAAGGCAAGACCTGTGACCTAACTATCTCGACGAACCTCGACATCGGGGACCAGTCGATAGCGACTGCCATGAAAGGTTCTATATAGGTCACTATACTTGATCGAAATCACAAATTCTTCAATTTCTTGGAAAGCATTAATTTGCAGCCCTCATATTTACAAATAAAATTTCTTCATTTTCGTGTTCGAACAAGCCAACGGGTCTCAAAAGGACCCTGCATCATAAACTTTGACTCTGACTTTCTCAAAAATGGAAGCGTCGTGACCTAAAACTTGTTACAGGAGGCAATTTCGTGTTTTCTCTCCTCACGTATCAAATACCTTTCATCATTCCATAACTGCAATACTAAACCATATACGTCAAGCATATTGACTGCACCTTTGCATAAAATATTAATCCATTTCGGCCAAACGAGTATGGAATAAATTACCCTTGTAACTTGCGTTTTATCCATTCAAGAGGAGATTAAAGCTTTGTCTGTCATCATCGGCGTACCTTTCCTCTTGCCATGTCCTAGATGTTTTCTTTCGGTCCACATCCCTTTGCATTTCTGTTTCTTTCCTTCCAACTCTATTGCTGATCTTACCCTACTATTTCTCGCAGACCAGTCAGCTTCCTTTCCACATTGATTCCTTCTATACTTTTCTCATACGTTTCTGTTACATGTCACTACTGACATTTGACAAGACATGTTAATAAGAATGACGTTTTCTAAATTCCAATATTCATTATTGCATATGCAGGATGTTTAAAGAATGTGTCACATATTGCTGCAAGTGCGAATATTGGTCAAAACTAGAAGAAATGTTCCTGTAAAGAAATGTTTGGAAAGGAACAGCTATTGAGATATGGACCGTTGAAGATCCGCAGATCACAGTCCGCATTTTATTTACAGGTGAGACAGGATTCAGAAGAAGTGACATAGTAAGTGACCGCAATATGCACGTGTGGGCAGATGCAGATCTTCGAGCAATCATGGAGGTGAGGCACCAAGATCACCCCAGTCTCAACATATGACCAGGAATTGTCGGTGATACACTCATAGAGCCATGCACTTTAACAAACAGCATAACAACTGCGGTGTATCACCGATTTCTGCGCGATGTATTACCAGCACTGCTCCAGAATATTATTTTACGCCGAGTGTTCATCAGAGAGAGGTGTAACGTCAGCAGTGTCCCAGGGAAGTGTGATAGGACCGCCTTTATTCTCCATATACATAAATGAACCGACTGACATGGTGAACAGCATTTTACGGCCATTTCCTGATGACGCTGTAGAAACGAGAAGTGTCGTCGTTGAGTGAGTGTAGGAATATGCGACTTAGAAAAAATTTCTAGTTGGTGTTATGAGTGAGAGATAACTTCATGAGTCCATGGGCCCTACGTGTCAGTAGGGGCTGTTCAAGCTAATGGAGGCTCCGTAATGGTATGGGATGTGTGCAGTTGGAGTGATATGGGACCCCTGATACGTCTAGACATGACTCTGAGAGGTGAGACGTACGTAAGCATCCTGCGTGATCACCTGCATCCATTCATGTCCATTGTGCATTCCGACGGACTTGGGTAATTCCGGCAGGACAATGCAACACCCCACATGTCCACAATTGCTACAGAGTGGCCCCCGGTACTCTCTTCTGAGTTTAAACACTTCCGCTGGCCACCCAGCCCCCCAGACATGAACATCATTGGGCATATCTGGGATGCCTTGCAACGTGCTGTTCAGAAGAAATCTCCACCCCCTCATACTCTTACGGATTTATTGACAGCCCTGCTGGATTCATGGCGTCAGTTCGCTCCAGCACTTCTTCAGACATTAGTTGAGTCCATGCCACGTCGTGTTGCGGCACTTCTGCGTGCTCGCGGAGGGCCTACACGATATTAGGCTAGTGTACCAGTTTCTTTGGCTTTTCACCGTATGTTTGTACAATAGAAAAATGTTTACATTTGCCACATCTTTCGCTATTTCTCCTAGATATTGACAGACAACCCTTTCAACCTATATGTGTCCTTGAATAGTAAGTTTTACGATTAATGTTTATGTTTAAACCGCTTCAGTTGGATGTTAGATTAAAATTCAGTCGAACAAAGTATAGTCGCGTAAACTGTACCTGCTTCAGTTACTCAAACTGGACCCCTTATTTTTTTCATGTATAAAGGCTGTCTGTAATAGCACACAGTCTCACTCTGTTGGAATCCTCTTGAAATCCCAAGAGGTTAATGGGGAAAGTTGATAAAAAAAGTGGAGTCTGTCTAAAATGGCTAAGGCTGTACATGCAGATCAGATCACATAAGCTCATTCTCTTGGAATTCTCTTGCCGATTCCAAAAGGATAACGAGGGAAAGGTTGATTAAAGACAGTGGAGTCTGTCTCAAATGACTAAAGCTATTGATGTGGATCAGGAAAAGAAGATGGGTTGGAAAAAGCCCAATAACAGTTTAACGTTTCGAAAATGACCCTTATAGTCTTATTCCAACTACATTAGAACAAAAAGTGACAGAACTGTAATTTTGGGTAAAGATCTTGAAGAAGAGCTGCTCTGTTATTGTCTTGCTGTGGAAGCCTCTTCCTTTGGGCTAACTTGTGCCATTGAACATCCTTTAAAAGATGAAATAATTGGGAAAAAGTTCGTTAGTTTTTTCCTTGAATACCACAAAACCAAACTGCAAACTGTCAGAAATAAACACTACAGGGACATCCTATAGCAAGCCTCTTAGCTTCAGCAAAAATAAATAAATAAAGTATAATAAAATATAAAAAAAGGTTCAAATGGCTCTGAGCACAATGGGACTTAACTTCTAAGGTCATCAGTCCCCTAGAACTTAGAACTGCTTAAACCTAACTAACCTAAGGACACCACACACATCCATGCCTGAGGCAGGATTCGAGCCTGCGACCGTAGTGGTCGCGCGGTTCCAGACTGTAGCGCCTAGAACCGCTCGGCCACCCCGGCCGGCAATAAAATATTTTCTCTGATTTAATAACTTTTCTAGTTTTGTTTTTGTTACTTTGATTATTTCTGCATGGGGGCTGATACTGAAAAGTAATCTTCAAACTCGCTAAGTATAATGTTTTTGAAACTAATTTTTTTTTTTCAACATAAATTTTCATTATTTTTTCTAAGAGTAAGTTGTAAATGGTGCATAACATTATAAAAATATTATGTATTTATAAAAATAATTTTTCCTATTTGTATTTTTAAAATCAGAGAGTTTTTCCTCTTACAGGATGTCTCTCTGAGAGCTGACAGGGCTGTTTCAGCAAATATCTGCAACCCACACACATCCATGCCCGAGGCAGTACTCGAACCTGCGACCGTAGCAGTCACGCGGTTCCGGACTGCGCGCCTAGAACCGCTAGACCACCGCGGCCGGTATCATCATCACGTTCTTCATGCGACGCACAGTGTCAATGGAAAGCGTTAGTTTGTTTCAGTCATCAACAAAATGGTTTTAACACATTTTACGTGACCATTCGCTACAGCGCTCAGTTGTATTTTGTTTTCTCGAAATGTATTAACGAGTGCAGTAAAACTCGAAGAAGACCAGTACTCCAGCTGCGACAGCACCACCGTATCGAATGGTCACGCAACATTTCGATTAAAAAATCGTTTTGTTTGTGTGGTATCCCGTATCGACACCATCCCATGGGCTTTGCGAGATTGCTAACGGATTAGCAATTTTCCCTTAGACGCTGACAAGGGTCGTGTAGGATCCGGCGGACCCAATGGAGCACGCCCGCTGACCACAACTCCAGGGACTCTGGACTACGAACGTCCTCTGCCATCCTCTGCCACCGTGATACAGGATGGCCAGCGGCGGCCCCTCAGTCCACAAGCGCTTCGGGTCACTACGCTAAGACACCTTCGATTGTGCTTCAGTGCAGACAGACCCGTAGTAACTTAGATGAACTGGTCTCTGATTTTTGCTGCATTGTTTGTATTGAGTCTTTGTTCACTTGAAGAAATACAAGTTAGATACAGCTTCTGTTTTCAGTGATCGTCTTGTTCGCTAATTATTTGTGCTCTCGTCCAGCTTTTCTGCGACGACAGTTACTGCACCACTCTGTAGTCCACCTCTCCTTACCATTGTGTACAATGCCGTACGCAACAGTTTGTAATGGTAAACAAACTGACACTTACTGTTGGCAATGCTGGCCGCTGCGGCTGAGCGATTCTAGGCGCTTGAGTCCGGAACCGTGCTGCTGCTACGGTCGCAGGTTCGAATCGTGCCTCGGGCTTGGATGTGTGTGATGTCCTTAGGTTAGTTAGGTTTACGTAGTTCTAAGTCTAGGGGACTGATGACCTCAGATGTTAAGTCCCTTAGTGCTTAGAGCCATTTGAATCATTTTTGTTGACACTGGACGTCGCACGAAAGACGTGATGAGCAGTGATTGTATGGGCTGACTCCAGCTACATAATACAAAAATGAAACTGCAGATATCTGCCGAAGTACCAGAGATAATGCACCTGACAACTGTTAGGATAGACTCCCGGTGTATTGCTCGGCCGTAGTTTGTCGTAATCGGTGTGTCGCAGGGTCTGTTTATAAGAATGCGTGGGCGTTAGTTAATTCATATGCCAGGAGCAGGGTACGACTGTGATTTAGACGGTCGCTCACCAGTTGGCCCGCTGTGCATTCAGGGCTTGAATGCGAGTCGGTGTCGGCGGGCCGTTGCGTTCTCGAGGATTTCGGTCGTCGGCCGGCCGGCGCGCACCCACGCGTCACGACCTCGTTCGCGCCGAGCAGCGCCGCGGCGGGTTGCGAGAGGCGGACTTATACACTCACCTTGCGTAACGTGTGGTGCTGGGAGGCGAGCCACGGTCCGGTCCGGTCCGGCAGGCGCTGCCGTAATTACGGGAAGCATCCGCCCCCGGCGAAAGCGGGCAGCCGCTCAACATCGCACTCCAGTGCAGCCGAGCGTGCGATGGCGGCGTCTTACACACACACCCACCTGTTGCTGTCCTGTATCGCTCACGGAATTTCCAAGTCTACGTCTACATACATCGCAAGCCACCTTTATATGCTGAAGAGCCAAAGAAGCTGATACACCTGCCTAATATCGTGTATAGCCCCGGCGAGCACGCAGAAGTGCCGCAACACGACGTGGCATGGACTAATCGACTACACTAATGTCTGAAGCAGTACTGGAGGGAACCGCCACCGTGAATCCTGCAGGGCTGTCCAGAAATCCCGAAAGAATACGAGGGGGTGGACATCTCTTCTGAACAGTACATTGCAAGAAATGCCAGATACGCTCAATAATGTCAATTTCTGGGGAGTTTCGTGGCCAGCGGAAGTGTTTCAACTTAGGAGAGTGTTCCTGGCGCCAGTCTGTAGCAATTCTGGACGTGTGAGCCGTCGCATTGTCCTGTTGGAATTGCTGAAGTCAGTCCGAACGCACAATGGACATGAATGGATGCATGTGACCAGATAGGATGCTTTAGTAATCAGGAATCCCATATCCTTCCAAATGCACACGCCCCACACCGTTACAGAGCCTCCACTACCTTGAACAGTCCCCTGCTGACATGCGGGGTCCATGGATTCATGATGTTGTCTCCATACCCATGCACGTCCAACCGCTCGATACAATTTGAAACGAGACTTGTCATCACGTTGTAGGTGTTGCCATCGACGCCATCCTTGTGTGAATGCTCTGAAAAGCTAATCATTTGCATATCACAGCATCTTCTTCCTGTCGGTTAAATTTCGTGTCGGTACCACGTCATCTTCGTGGTGTAGCAATTTTAATGGCCAGTAGTGTATTTTGTTGGCTTCTACTTACATAGCGAGGAATGATCATAATAATAAAACAAGAGAAATCAGAGCTCGTTTAGAAAGATGTAAGTGCTCGTTTTTCCCGCGCGCTGTTCGAGAGTAGATCGGCAAAGGAACAGCTTGAAGGTGGTTCGATGAACCCTCTGCCAGGCACTTGTGAATTTCAGATTAATCATGTAGATGTAGGTGTAGACGCCTTATACCACCACTAGAAATTTCATTTCCTGTTCCAATCGCGAATACAGCGAAGGGAAAGCAACTGTCTGTATGCCGCCTACGAGCCCTAATTACTCTTCTTGTCGCGATCCTTACGCGAAACATACGTTACGACAGAAAAATCGTTCTCTAGTCAGCTTCAAATGTCGGGTCTCTAAATTTTCCCAATTGTGTTGCGCGAAAATAACGTCTTCTCTCCAGGGATTGCCGTTGGAGTTCACGAAGCATCTCCATAACAGCTACTTGTTGCTCTAACCTACTGGTAACAAGTCTAACAGCCTGTCTCTCAGTTACTTCAATGTCTTCCTTTAATTGGACATGGTGTCGGATCCCAAACACTCGAGCAGTACTCTAGAGCGGGTCGCACTAATCTTCTATACACCGCCTCCTTTACGGATAACCACACTTTCCTAAAATTCATCCAGTGAACAGTGACTGACAATTCACCTGCGCTGCTACCGTCCTTACGTGCTCGTTCCATTTCATATCGATTGAAACATGACTCGTAGATATTTAATCAAGCTGCACACTACTAAGACCGTAATCGAACGTTACAGGGTTGTTTTCCCTACTCATCTGAATTAATTTACATTTTTTTTGCATTTAAACTACCACACCAACTCGAAATTCATTCTAAGTCATCTTGTGTCCTCCTAAGTCACTCAACGACGACGCTCTCCTATATAACAAAGTGTCATCAGCAAACAGTCGCTAACTGCTGTTCACGCTTCCCGTCAGATAATTTATCTATATCTATACTAATAATAAAACTGTAAAACCGACATGTGTGTCTGCACACGGTAACCTCCAAAATTACTACACTAATTTTCATGGGGTTTTCACAGGTAATTTGCACATAGTTTGGGGCAAAATACAGGCTGTATTTCATCGAAATCAGATCACGGGAAAAAATATACCGTAATTTAAATTTTTTATTTAAAATGATCTGGTCAGCATAGCACTTCGGATGTTTAATCATCACGGCGTAATATACCAAAAAATCAGTGGATGGCCATGTTAGTTTTTTTTTCAGCTCATTGACAGATGTATTTTCGAATGTTTACGTCAGTGACAGAATTAAGCGTAGCAATTAATCTTTATGAATGCAAACTGGCAGTGAATTTACTTGGGTAGGATGTATGGATTTGCTGATTTCGCTTTGTGCATTAAAAACTTAACGACATTGATTTCCTTCTTTCAGCAGGTTTTCTTTTCTGGTAGAAACGAATTTATTAATCAATTATTATTGATTTTTCTGTCTTAAGCTTACTGCAATTAATTATCAGAATTTTTCGCCAGATACGTTTCGCTGTTATTTACAAAGCATTTTCCGTGGTCATTCTGCAAATATGGATGCATATATTTGTACGCTTTAGCATATAAAACAGTGTTTCTTTACAACGGTGGCGTGCAATTTACTTATGGTGTTTCTGCCTCTTGTTCACATGTTCTGCAATCCACTGCACTTCCCTCTTTTTTAGAGGATGCTGAGGTCGAAAGAAACTTCGTTACACATATACAGTTTTTTTTCTTTTTTTTCAGCACCGCATTACAAGTCAAGCCTGCAGGTGGCGCTGCTATATTTGAACACGAACGGCACACGTGCAGTGTCCTCAATGTATTGAAAGAGTCAGTTGTAATCAGAATAATATCCGTATAGTTGTGAGTGCATTATTTTGGAGATAAGTGAATTTGAAAGTAGGTAGATTGTCGTTGTTCGTATGGTGCGTGTTCTTGTAACCAAGGGAGTCGAAGCACCGTATCGAAGATTTATACCGCAAACACGGAAGGCGAAAACACATCATACGCTAAGTCGTAACGCGGACGAGAGTGTGTTGTGAGTGATCATCATTGAAAAGGGCCGTGACGAAATATAAGAGGACGCCAGCTGCAAAGGTCACTGCAGAACTAAATGTCGCACTCGCGAACCTGTAAGCTCCAAAACAATATGAGGGGAGCTCCAGAAGTAGGAAATTGCAGGGCGAATAGGTATTCCGAAACAACTCAGCAGTGATGGAAATGCTCGTAACAGGAGAACGTGGTGCCGAAGCCGTAAAATCTGGACTACGGAATAATAAAAGAAAATATTTTAGTCACATGAGCCTTGTTGCACACTGTTTGCATTACTCGTCGAGTTGGGCGGTCAAAATGGTTCAAATGGCTCTAAGCACAATGGGACTTAACATCTGAGGTCATCAGTCCCCTAGACTTAGAACCACTTAAACCTAACTAACCTACGGACATAACACACGTCCATGCCTGAGACAGGAGTCGAACCTGCGTCCGTAGCAGCAGCGCAGTTCCGGACTGAAGCGCCTAGAACCGCTCGGCCACAGCGGCCGGCAGTTGGACAGACATATCGTAGTTCTGCATGAGCCCCATGGTTACTCTGCAAGTCACATTATTGACAAGAATTATGTGACCATTTTGGCTGATCAGATCATCCCATGGTACAGTGTATGTTCCAGAATGGTGATGCTGTGTTCCAGGGACCCTGTTCAAACAGCTCGCATTGTCCAGTACTGGTTTTGAGCGCACAAGTATGAATGGTCGCATCTCCGTTGTCCCCCACAGTCACCAGATCTCAATATTATTGAGCCTTTTCGGTGTACTTTAGAGAGACATGTGTGTGGTCGCTATCCACCTCCATTATCATTACCTGAACTTGCCACCATGTTATCAAAAGTTTCCGAACACCTGGCTGAAAATAACTTACAAGTTCGTGACGCCTTTCATCGGTAATGCTGGAATTCAGTATGGTGTTGCCCCACCCTTAGCCTTGATGACAGCTTCCACTCTCGCAGGCATACGTTCAAGCAGGTGCTGGAAAGTTTTTTGGGGAATGGCAGCCCGTTCTTCACGGAGTATTGCACTGATGAGAGGTATCGATGTCGGTCGGTGAGGAGTGACACGAAGTCGGCGACCCAAAACATCCCCAAGGTGTTCTATAGGATTCAAGTCAGGACTCTGTGCAGGCCAGTCCATTATAGAGATGTTATTGTCGTGTAACCACCCCGGCACAGGCCGTGCATTATGAACAGCTGCTCGATCGTGTTGAAAGATACAATCGCTATCCACGAATTGCTCTTCTACAGTGTGAAGCAAGAAGGTGCTTGAAACATCAATGTAGGCCTGTGCTGTGATAGTGCCACGCAAAACAACAAGAGGTGCAAGACCCCTCCAAGGAAAACACGACCACACCATAACACCATCGCCTCCGAATTTACTGTTGGCACTGCACACGCTGGCAGATGGTGTTCACAGGGCATTCGCCATACCCACACCCTACCATCGGATCGCCACATTGTGTACCGTAATTCGTGACCCCATGCTATGTTTTTCCACAGTTCAATCGTCGAATGTTTACTCTCCTTACACCGAGCGAGGCATAGTTTGTCATTTACCGGCGTGATGTGTGGCCTATGAGCAGCTGCTCAACCATGAAATGCAAGATTTCTCACCTCCCGCATAAATGTCTTAGTACTTGCAGTGGATCTTCATGCTGTTTGGAATTCATTTGTGATGATCTGGACATATGTTTCCCTATTACGAGGGCTGCTCAGAAAGTAAGTTCCGGTTGATCGCGAAATGGAAACCACTGTGAAAATGAAATCAGAAGTGTTTTATTTGTAACAGTTAGCTACACCTTCCAGCTACTTCTCTACGTAGTCGCTGTTCTGACTTAGACATTTGTAGTAGCGTTGTACCAAATTTCCAATACCCTCATCATAGAAGACAGCCGCCAGTGCTTTCCGATAATTCTCTACGCTGGCTAGCCAGCGGTTCATGCGAGCAGAGATGAAACTCAGAGGGAGACAATTACGGGCTGTATTGTGGGTAATCAAACATTTACAATGGGAAGCGATGAAGGAGCATCTTCATTGCTCCTGCGACTGAGAATTGCCTTGGAGACGAAACCGCACGATAGTTATGTTATGTTGGCTGCATAGCTTCAGGCGAAATTTCTCACCAGACCCTCGTATTTGGCGGGAGGCACTATTTTCTAGACATATTTACGCGCTCACTGTGAGCTCAGAAAAGAGAAGAGCTACGTCATGCTATCTAGGGTCATACTAGAGTCACTTCCCAACACATCTGTGCAAAGCTTTATCGGATTTTCGTAGTCGTTTCCATTTTGCGACCGATCGGAACTTACTTTCTGGACATCCCTCGTACATATTACGACCGTCTGCAACTGTCGGCGGTCTCCGTCAGTCAGCAGACGAGGTCGGCCTGTACGCTTTTGTGCTGTACGTGTCCCTTCACGTTTACACTTGACTATCACATCGAAAACAGTGGACCTAGGGATGTTTAGGAGTTTGGAAGTCTCACGTACAGTCGTATGACACCCAATCAGCTGACCACGTTCGAAGTCCGTGAAGTGCGCGGAGCGCCCCATTCTGCTCTCTCACTATGTCTAATGACTACTGAGGTCCCTGATACGGAGTACGTGGCATCTAATATGAAAATCGCATGTTTTTGGGAGTGTCCTGATACTTTCGAGCACATAGTATATTTTGCAGGAGAAATGATATGATATTCCCTTGATGACTGAATGGTATTTAGAATGCGAATGGTTTTCGAACGCCGCATTATGCATGGTAAGTGTTGTGTTTTGCTATTTCCCTGTTCTTGTCCACCCCCTGTTGAATAAAACATTTAAATACAGCTAATGATGTTATCCGTACTACATGTAAGATACAGTAAGGTCTGGTGCCCCAAACCCACCAGAAAATGGATGTAAGGAAATCATATCGCAGCGAGATGACGTATTCACAACATGTGTCTGCAGAGTGCCCTGTACTGCAGTATGTATCATAGTAACTGAGCTTAAATTAGAAGTCTATTTCTCAGCGGCGGCCGCATTGTTGTGTCTAGGTAGGCGGTCTGCAGCGCTGTCCCGCGGGACGTCAGGCGCGGCGTGGGTTTCACCAGCGGCGGGCAAACACGCTGGCAGCCTCTGGATTTACGGCGCGCCGTCACGGCCGGGCTAAACACAAAAATATTTTGTGACGCCCACTCCCGACGCGCAGCGAATCGAAATGCCCCGCGCGCAGGACTCTTCTGCTGGCCACAGGAGAATTCCCGGAAACAATTCACCTACCTCACAACACTAGGCGGATGTAGCTGCGTCGTGCAGTATCACCTAATCGCATTCCCGCAGCAGCAGAGCATTACGACACTACTGCTCATCCCCGGTGTTCGTAATCTGACTAGTGGGCAGCTGAAAGAAAGTTTAAACAAGGAACGCCTATGAAAAACTTACGAGAAGAGGGAATATGTTATTGGGACTTGGTGCTTCAAATGGTTCAAATGGCTCTGAGCACTGTGGGACTTAACATCTGGGGTCATCAGTCCCCTAGATCTTAGAACTAAGGACATCACTCACATCCATGCCCGAGGCAGGATTCGAACCTGCGACCGTAGCGGTCGCGCGGTTCCAGACTGAAGCGCCTAGAACCGCTCGGCCACATCGGCCGGCGACTTGGTGCTTCGTTTTTTTTATATATAACACTATTATTTCAGTCATTGGCTTCCTCACGGACGAGAGTGGACTGTCAGGGGGTTCAATAATATTCTGCTCTTCAGGCGAAAGGCTTCAAAATACATCTGATATACACTATGTGATCAAAAGAATCCGGACACCCCAAAAACATACGTTTTTCATATTAGGTGCATTGTGCTGCCACCTACTGCCAGACACTCCACATCAGCGACCTCAGAATCATTAGACATCGTGAGAGAGCAGAATGGGGCGCTCCGCGGAACTCACGGTCTTTGAACGTGGTCAGATGATTGGGTGTCACTTGTCATACGTCTATACGCGAGATTTCAGCACTCATAAACATCCCTAGGTCCACTGTTTCCGATGTGATAGTGAAGTGGAAACGTCAAGCGACACGTACAGCACAAAAGCGTACAGGCCAACCTCGTCTGCTGACTGACAGAGACCGCCGACAGTTGAAGAGGGTCGTCATGTGTAATAGGCAGACATCTATCCAGACCATCAGACAGGAATTCCAAACTGCATCAGGATCGACTGCAAGTACTATGACAGTTAGGCGGGAGGTGTGTGTGTGTGTGTGTGTGTGTGTGAAATCTTATGGGACTTAACTGCTGAAGTCATCAGTCCCTAAGCTTACACACTAAACCTAAATTATCCAAACACACACACCCATGCCCAAGGGAGGACTCGAACCTCCGCCGGAACCAGCCGCACAGTCCATGACTGCAGCGCCTTAGACTAGGCGGGAGGTGAGAAAACTTGGATTTCATGGTCGAACGGCTGCTCATGAGTCACACACCACGCCGGTAAATGACAAATGACGCCTCGCTTGGTGTAAGGAGCGTAAACATTGGACGATTGAACAGTGGAAAAACGTAGTGTGGAGTGACGAATCACGGTACGCAATGTGGCGATCCGATGGCAGGGTGTGGGTGTGGCGAATGCCCGGTGAACGTCATCTGCCAGCGTGTGGAGTGCCTTAGTGCCAACAGTAAAATTCGGAGGCGGTGGTGTTATACATGGGATCGCGAGATGGACACATACAGATGAGAGTAATATCCCGTACACAAGGTATAAACGGGTATTGGCGTACTTGTTATTTCTACTCAGATGATTTATGTGAAGACGTTTCCGACGTGATTTTAGCTGCACGATCGGAATTATCAGACTATGTACGCGGAATGGTACTTGGAGATAGACGTATGGACTTCTCATCTGGGAAATTGTTAGGAAATTCAATATTCCGAGATCTACAGTGTCAAGAGTGTGCCGAGAACGCCAAATTTCAGGCATTACCTCTCATCCAAGACAACGCAGTTGGCGAAGACTTTTACTTAACCACCGAAAACAACAGCGTTTGCGTAGAGTTGTCTCCGCTAACAGACAAGTAACACTGCGTGAAGACGAGCGTATCCGCTACGACAGTGCTGCGAAATTTGGCGTTAATGGGCTGTGGTAGCAGACGACCGACGCGAGTGTCTTTGAAAACAGCACATCATCGTCTGCAGCGCCTCTCTTGGGCTCGTGACTATACCGGTTGGACGATAGACGAATTAAAAATCGTGGCCTGGTTAGTTGAGTCCCGATTTCAGTTGGTAAGAACTGATGGTAGGGCTCGAGTGTGGCGCACACCCCACGAAGCCATGGATCCAAGTTGCTAACAGGGCACTGTGCAAGAAGGTGGCGGCTCCATTACCGTGTGGGCTGTGTTCACACGGAATGGATTGCGTCCTCTGGTTATGTTCAGTTACTTGGAGACCATTTGCAGCCATTCATGGATTTCATGTTTCCAAATAACTATGCAGTTTTTATGGATGACAATGCGCGAAGTCACTGGGCCACAGTTGTTCGCGATTGTTTGGAAGAACATTCTGGACAATTGGAGCGAATCATTTGATCATCGCTCGACATGAATCCCATCCAACATTTATGGAACATATTCGAGAGGTCAGTTCGTACACAACATCCTGCACCGGCGAATATTTTCGCAGTTATGGACGACTGCAGAGGCAGCGTGACTCAATAGTTCTGCAGCAGACTTCCAACGACTTGTTGGGTCCATGTGACGTCGAGTTACAGCACTATGCCGGCAAAAGGAGGTCCGACACGACATTAGGATATATGACTTTTGTCACCTCAACCCTAATGTTTATAACAAACGTCGGGAGGTGATACACAGAATTAAAACGGGATAGATTGCTCAATGAACGTATGTCGTACGAAGGGTTGTTGCCGATTTGCATACTACAACGTTACTGACGTGCAGTGGTCACACTACGGAATGTGCTCAAAATGCCCGCTATGAGTAGCAGCGCAATCAATGTCTTAACATGGCGCCAGCGAAGCCAGTCGAGCGTGTTTTCACCTTGTGAATAGTCCCATACGTTTGATGGTTACTCCGTTTCAAGTCGTCGACGCCACTGAACCAGAGAAACTGACACGTATCTCCATCGCCAAAAATGCCTAGTGGATTAAGAACAAGGGGAAAGCGTCAATAGACTAGACCTCGACGACGGGTTAAACAAAGTGGGAAAGTGTTGTCCAAAACCAGCTGGATGTGCAAACTGAAATGCACTAGTGCCCCGTCAAGCATGAACGGCATGGCGTTGAGAGCGTCAATGAAGGCGTCAGCTGTCTGTGTATTACTTACCGAGACATTTGGTGTTTTACTGCACGTCGTGTTACACATCCATCTCCACAACAAATTTAACAATGTGCTCCATTCCCGTAAGGATACGTGCTACACGTACCAAGCATGGTAGGATATACAGAATAACACTCAACTCGCAGATCTCCGTTATAACCGTTTCGAAACACACTGTACATAAAAGCGCACTCCTTTCGAATGAGCAGAGTGCAGACACTTGTTTACCAAAGAACCTATACGAACAATTAAATGTTAATCTTTCTTGATCACCCTGCATAACTTCGAATACGCAGTCACATCCGAATGTCTATTCATTTTCCTGGCGTTCACAACGTAGAGAGAGAGAGAGAGAGAGAGAGAGAGAGAGTAAACATTATTGTTGAATACAGTCTGCGGACGACAGAGAACATTTAAAGACTCTTAATGTATTCAGATTCGAGAGGCTAAAAGAACTGTTCAACAGTAGGTCGATGATCTAGCCCCAACTCCTACCTCTTCCCTCGAGTACGAGCCAAGTGCATTAAATCGCTGCGTCAGCTCGCGCAGTGAAAGTGCGAGCAGGACAGGCTGTCTGTCTTAGGGAACCGGCAGTAACGCTATAGCCGCGTGGGCACACAACAGTGAGGCAATGGATTTTTTCCTCTGTCTCAAAGTGGGAAAGCAAAAGATCACCGTTTGCGTCAACTACGACTCTTACTGATGTAGATGATACAAACACAGTGGTCAAAGAGAGGCAAAAAGAAGCAAATTTGAAGAAACTATGCTTTTAGAAAGGAACGTTGCAGTTTTTTTAACGGCATTGGAAAGTTTATGAAAAGAAGAATACAGTGATGTAACACTTGCTAATGTTGACTTCGAAGCATGTCTGAAACTATTTTAGGAATGTGCTCAAACAGACAGGCGAGGCAGCGAATGCGCATACGTCTATGGAAACACTTCTAATGTTGGTGCACGTATAGTAGCTTTGTGTCGGAACCACTCTTGATGGCCCATTTCAAATTGTTGTCACAGATACTGCTAGATACTTGATAGTTGTCCGCCCCTGGTAGCTGACTGGTCAGCGCGACAGAATGTCACTCCTGAGGGCCCGGGCTCGATTCATGGCTGGATCGGAGATTTTCTCCGCTCAGGGATTGGGCGTTGTGTTGTCCTAATCATCATCATTTCATCCCCATCGACGCGCAAGTCGCCGAAGTGGCGTCAAATCGAAAGACTTGCACCCGGCGAACGGTCTACCCGACGGGAGGCCCTAGTCACACGACATTTACATTTACTTGATAGTTGCTACCGATTCCAGTGACTGATCGGGTATTTTACTCTGGTTATAAGCTTAGATTAAATTTTCTTGTGATGTATGTACCAACTGCTTTACTCTTGCCTTCATCCATTTATTGATAATTTGTATACCGCACCCTTCCAGTTCCAGATGAGTCCTGATGCTTTCTTGAGGTAGTGGCGATACTATGACTGATACAGAGTTGATACTTGATACATACTTCAAAGGAGTAGTGTGATGGTTTGTATCCGCGTATAGCGAATGGATGCACTTTTTTTTTTTTTTTAGTGATGTATGGCAGAAACGTAATATAGGCCGCGCCTTGTTGTGCTTTCTCTCTGACACAAGTCTTACTCATGATCACCGATTTCGTCCAAATTTATGGTATATGCAGGACTTGGCCAGAACTGACAGTGAGGGAAGTGGGAGATCCATATGGCCAAGCATTCGGGGGAAAAAATGGCCCAGTTCGGGCGAGGCATGAGACATTTATGTTACCGTAGTCTCGAGGCACCGGATGGAAATTTGGAAATTTGTGGTAAGTTCATATGGTACCAGACTGCTGAGGTCATCGGTTCCTAGGCTTACACACTACTTAATCTAACTTAAACTAATTTACACTAAGGACAACACATACACCCATGCCCGAGGGAGGACTCGAAACTCCGACGGGGAAGCGGCGCGAACCGTGACAGCGCGGCTACACTGCGTAGCGCAGCGGATGGCCTAACGGAAGCAGTACAGGACGATAATTTGAGGGTCATAGAGTCGAGTTCTTGTGCGGAAACTATTCTTTTATTTCAATTTTTACTTTACTCACACTGCAGATAAACCGAAATAAGGCTCAATATATTCTATTTATTAATATTTTCAAAAAAAGCCATGGAAAGGAAAGGCAAACGAAAACTTGGTGGACCGAGGATTCAAACAACGGTAGCTGGCGTGGCAAAGTATAGGAGTATCGTAATTACTTCTACAGAATCTGGGAACTTGCAACAGCCCCATATAAAACTTTTTTTGCCTGCTGGACGAAGCCCTACGTGTGCAGGAGAATAATTTTATTCTGTTAACTGACTCGTGGCGAGGCCAAACAAATGCACAGTTATAAGGGAAGATTTTTCAAGATGAAGAACTGTTGCCATTGTACAGTACTGAATTGATACCCCTCAAATGCACCACGCTAGTGCAATCCTGCGATGCCTGTTTTTATTGTCAGGTAACGAATTTGATCAAAATCTTCAAAACTGCTCATATGTCATGGAGAGAGAAAATAAGTCACATCCCGATAAGACTACATCAGAATGTATTTCATTGTTTATCACAATCAGTTTTCGCCAGTATTCGGTGGAACGATGCGTTACGCGTGGTCTTGCTGCTAAATTGTGCGATAAGAGAGAACCTTTTATGAATCTAAACCAAGTCTGGCTTCCTGTAGATAGTTT
The DNA here is from genome assembly GCF_021461385.2 of Schistocerca piceifrons. Lineage (NCBI taxonomy): Eukaryota > Metazoa > Arthropoda > Insecta > Orthoptera > Acrididae > Schistocerca > Schistocerca piceifrons. Next base: position 387,977,546 of record NC_060145.1, read on the forward strand.
AAAACAACCACGTAATTTTTAAAATTGGGTATTTATAATGCCTGCAAGATTCCGAGAAAATTAGTGCTTCTCCTGTTTCTACAGTAAATATCACCCCAGCGCATATACATCATCAACTGTAAAATAATGAAGGTATCCTCGTAGTTTTATATACGAAATTCCTGTGTACGCCTAACAATCCCTTCTTGGAAATTTATTTGTATTCACAAATTTTCTTTTGCCTTTCATTTTCATACCTTTATGCAAACATTAATTAATACAATATATTGAACAAATTTTATCCGTAACGGATGCAACTGAAATCCGTGATTCTTCCTTTCTAGGGTGCAGAATAACAACCGCCAGCAGTCAAAATAGAAAGTGATTTTATTTAATGCACAGCCGGCTTCTGGCTTTGCCTATCTTTAGGTGGTTTTAGATTCAATTGCGTGTTTCGATGCTCAGTGTTGGAGATCAATACAGCAGGAGTATCCATGTCGTGTCCACATTACGTTCATTACAATTTTTTACAAAAATATCTCCAGTTCTTAAATATTAACTTTATATTATACACCATGGCAAATACTTGTACTTCCACGTTATGCGTTCGATACAGTGTTTAAAAAATGCAAAACACTCTGATGTCTGTTATACTGTTGTTCTATTTTGCTACCGGTTTCGGTTCTAAACCATCATCAACGGCAGCAAAATTATTACTGATATGTCATATAGTACAGTAGATGTAAATAACTTCAATGTATCTAATGTGTTTACATAGGAAAACAGTTTTCATACGTAAACGCATTAGGAGCACGTACATCTAACGCTTCTATTTTCCTACATACACACGTTAGAAGCACATGGTCTCAATATATCTAACTTGTTTACATTAGAAACCAGCTGTTTTCCTATGTAAACACGTTAGATAAATGTGCTTCTCAAGTTGTTAACACACGCTGTATCAAAAGCATAGCAAGGAAGTACAAACAGTTACCATGATGAATAATGTAAAATCAAAACTAAACTAAACTCCGTCCGAACAGGCCTTGAAGACCCAACGGTACCGACCGACCGCCGTGCCATCCTCAACCCAAAGACGTCACTGGATGCGGATAGGGAGGGATATGTGGCCAGCACAGCGCTCTCCCGGCCGTTATATTTTTGCAAAAAAAGTGGCGAATGTAATGTGGAAACGACATAGATACTGTGGCTGTACTGATTTCCAACACTGAGCATTGAAATGTGTAACTGAACGTAAAACCACCTGAAGATGGGCGCAACGCATTAAATAAAATCACCTTCTATTGTGACTGGTAGCAGTTATTATTCTGTACGCTGCAATATTTCGGTTTATTTGCTTCTAGACACTGTCACAACAGTAAGCAGCTCGCCGCTCTGTTGTGCAAGCTGTGTTTCATGTCTTCCCGAGGACAAAGCAATTTATATCGACAGTCAACTGTTACTACACCTCGCTTTGATCGTTTTAAACCTCCCTGCATCAACGGCGTTATTTCGCCACATACTAATACAACTGCATCATCTGTGAACACTCTAGGGAGCTAAAACCTCCCTTCTGTTTAATAGACGGATCATCGATTCCAAGGTCATGGATTGTGGGAAAATCGAAAAACTAAAGAATCTAAGCGTTTGGAATATGCTGCAATAGAAGGATTTGGAAAATTGTCATGGCTGATTAGAAATAAAGGGGTTCTGCGCAGAATGGTCGAAGAAGGTAACATATAGGATACATTGAGGAGAAACAGAAGGTACACGATGATAGGACATGTGTTAAGGCATCAGGGTATGGAGTCACTTCCTTTTCAATTATACCAGCCTATCTCTCTTCCCTCCCTGAGGAAGAAACTACACACATCAAAAGAAGTTTTGCATCACCTCGGTTCCGAGAGTTCCGGAACCTGTACAGAATATTGGAATAGAGATCAACGTAAACATCATTTCTGTCATTTTTACTACTCATGAAAATCATACATTGCATGTTGTACCACCATACAGCAAGACCTTCAGAGGTGGTGGTCCAGATTACTGTACACACCGGGCCGGCCGCTGTGGGAGAGCGGTTCTAGGCGCTTCAGTCCGGAACCGCGCTGCTGCTACAGTCGCATGTTCGAATCCTGCCACGGGCGTGGATGTGTGCGATGTCCTTAGATTGGTTAGGTTTAAGTAGTTCTAAGTGTAGGAGACTGATGACCTCAGATGTTAAGTCCCATAGTGCTTAGAGCAATTTGTATACACCGGTACGACTAATACCCAGTAGCACATCCTCTTGCATTGAAGCATGCCTGTATTCGTCGTGGCATACTATCCACGAGTTCATCAAGGCACTGTTGGTCCAGATTGTCCCACTCCTTAACGGCAATTAGGCGCAGATCCCTCAGAGTGGTTGGTGGGTCACGCCGTCCACAAACAGCCCTTTTCAATCTATCCCAGGCATTTTCGATAGGGTTCATGTCTGGATAAAATGCTGGTCACTCTAGTCGAGCGATGTCGTTATCCTGAAGGAAGTAACTCACAAGATGTGCACGATGGAGGCGCGAATTGTCGTCCATGAAGACGAATGCCTCGCCAATATGCTGCCAATATGGTTGCATTATCGGTCGGAGGATGGCATTCACGTATCGTACAGCCATTACGGCGCCTTCCATGACCACCAGCGGCGTACGTCGACCCCACATAATGCCACTCAAAACAGCAGGGAACCTTTACCTTGCTGCACTCACTGGACAGTGTGGTTCAAATGGCTCTAAGCACTATGAGACTTAACATCTGAGGTCATCAGTCCCCTAGACTTAGAACTACTTAAACCTAACTAACCTAACGACATCACACACATCCATGCCCGAGGCAGAATTCGAACCTGCGACCGTAGCGGTCAGGCGGTTCCAGACTGCAGCGCCTAGAACCGTTCGGCCACAGCGGCCGGCTGTGATAGTCAGAGGGAGCAACGTTTCCAAGCACGTTTTGACCTCTTTTGGAACGTGGGGTCGAGCGCTGTCGTGCTGCAAAATCACTTTATCGTGCCTCTCGCTGCATTGCGGCCGTTTGTCTTTTAATTCTCTGCTCAAACGCATTAATTGCGTTCGATAATGAGAACCTGTGATTGTTTCACTTGATTTTAACACCTCATAGACCACGACTCCGAGCTGGTCCCAAGCATGATCTTGGAGCCGTGAATATTCGGTTTGGCCGGCGACGTCGAAGCATGGCCGGGATATCCCCACGATTTTTTGCCTTTAGGGTTATTGTAATGAACCCATTTTTCGTTCCCGGTCACAATGCAATGCAGAAATCCCTTCCGTTTTTGCCTATGAAGCAACTGTTCACAAACACAAACGCCGTTCAACGTCTCTTGGCTTCAGCTCATACGGGACCAAAGTTCCTACTTTCTGAACCATGCCCATAGCCTTGAAACGTTTTGAAATGGCTTGCTGTGTCACTCCCACTAATCGTGCCAATTCTTCTTGAATTTGACGCGAGCCTTCACTCAGGAATGTCTCCAATTCTGCATCTTCGGAAACATTCTCTCTTCCACCACTATGCCGGTCTACTACCTTAAAATCACCGTTCTTGAAGCGTTGAAACCACTCACGACACGTTCACAAATAGCGTCCTTACCATATGTACTTGAGAGCTTCGATGAGACTCAGCCTCCGCGCGGGATTAGCCGAGCGGTCTCAGACGCTGCAGTTGGTTGTTTTGGGGAAGGCGAGGTCATCGGTCTCATCGGATTAGGGAAGGACGGGGAAGGAAGTCGGCCGTGCCCTTTGAAAGGAACTATCCCGGAATTTGCCTGGAGCGATTTAGGGAAATCACGGAAAACCTAAATCAGGATGGCCCTCCCGAATGCGAGTCCAGTGACGCTGCAGTCATGGACTGTGCGGCTGGTCCTGGAGGAGGTTCGAGTCCTCCCTCGGGCATGGGTGTGTGTGTTTGTCCTTAGGATAATTTAGGTTAAGTAGTGTGTAAACTTAGGGACTTATGACCTTAACAGTTAAGTCCGATAAGATTTCACACACATTTGAACATTTGAGACTCAGCCGCTGTTTTCTTCATATGAAACAAAACAGTCACACCTCCCGCAAATGACGAGAATTAGGCTCGTAAACTGACATTTTCAATCAAGAACAACTTTATGATGCAGACACACATCGACTAATGTTTGAAAGAAGTTATGTCGACTGAGGTCCAAGCTAACTGCGTGACGTCTGCGGTCTGTTTCTTTCACCCGCTACTTGCCGTTGTCGCCACCTATCGGCAAACGGCGGAAGCAAAGTTGTACACCTTGTAGCTGCGGAGGCGACCTATGTTCGGTGCCACTCCAAGTAAATAAGACGCGTCGCTGTTTACACTAAAGGGAAGAAGAACACAGTGAGTCTTACAAAGGCATTGTAGTACATAAATCTCCTAACGCGCCGCAACACCGCGCAAAGGAGGCTATAGCGAGCGTCGACCGCAGAAGCAGTGTCTGCTCGGGAGAGCTTCGGCAAGAGTACAAAAACACGAGTGCCCGGCCTCGGGCAGTAATTATTTTCTTTCGGCGGCCTGCAGACTTCCTCGTGGGAGAGATGGACATACGGCGGTAACAGCCAGCGCTAAGTTTACACTCAGGAACGAGGGAAGTAGGGGCCGCGATCTATTTCCGAACGCCACGGGGCCCGGTCTCGGCGCAGCTGTTGCGCTTGCACTAGCCACGAGTACCTAAGAGAACATTGCCACGTGGGGCGTCAGACAGTGATCCGTAAAGCTTCGAGATTAAACGGCGGGTCTGGGTACCAATCGATGCGGCGCGAGACATTTGTGATTCACATCTGCATCTACACACACATTCCGCAAACCATAATACAGTTCATTTCGAAGGGTGCCTTGAATCACTACTAGTCATTTCCTTTCTTGTTTCACTCGCAAAGAAACAAGGGAAGAACGACTGTCTATAAGGCTCCCTGCGAGCCCAAATTTTTCTCATCTTACCTTTCTGCTCCTTACGAGCAATGGTACCTTTCGCGAACAGTGTGATCTTTCCTACTGGGATTCCCATTTGAGTTCACGAAGCATTTTCGTAATACTTGCGTGCTGATCGAACCTACTGATAACAAATCTAGCAGCATCCCCTCCCCCCTGAACTGCTACGATGTCTTGCTTTATTCCGACCTGGTGGGGATCCCACTCGAACAGTACCCAAGAATCAATCGCACTAGCCTTCGATATGCCGTCTCCTTTATAGATGAGCTTCTCAGAAATCCTCGTCGGACCATCCAGTTTTTAGGCTGTAACTTCTGAGCCAGACTCTAACCTAGAACTTTCCCGTTGTACGCAATGGTCTTACCGGCTGACCTATTCAGGCAGGACGCACGATCCACTCCCACAGTGGCATTTCCGCCAGTGTTTTTATCCTACATTCTACACTACTGGCCATTAAAATTCCTACACAAAGAAGAAATTCAGATGATAGACGGGTATTCATTGGACAAATATATTATACTAGAACAGATATGTGATTACATTTTCACGCAATTTGGGTGCATAGATCTTGAGAAATCAGTACCCAGAACAACCACCTCTCGCCGTAATAATGGCCTTGATAAGCCTGGGCATTAAGTCAAACAGAGCTTGGATGGCGTGTACAGGTACAGCTGCCCATGCAGCTTCAACACGATACCACAGTTCATCAAGAATAGTGACTGGCGTATTGTGACGAGCCAGTTGCTCGGCCACCATTCACCAGACGTTTTCAATTGGTGAGAGACCTGGAGAATGTGCTGGCCAGGGCAGTAGTCGAACATTTTCTGTATCCAGAAAGGCCCGTACAGGACCTGCAACATGCGGTCTTGCATTATCCTGCTGAAATGTAGGGTTTCGCAGGGATCGAATGAAGGGTAGAGCCACAAGTCGTAACACATCTGAAATGTAACGTCCACTGTTCAAAGTGCCGTCAATGCGAACAAGAGGTGACCGAGACGTGTAACCAATATCACCCCATACCATCACGCCGGGTGATAAGCCAGTATGCCGATGACGAATACACGCTTCCAATGTGCGTTCACTGCGATGTCTCCAAACACGGATGCGACCATCATGATGCTGTAAACAGAACCTGGATTCATCCGAAAAAATGACGTTTTGCCATTCGTGCACCGGTTCGTCGATGAGTGCACCATCGCAGGCGCTTCTGTCTGTGATGCAGCGTCAAGGGTAACCGCAGCCATGGTCTCCGAGTTGATAGTCCATGCTGCTGCAAACGTCGTCGAACTGTTCGTGCAGATGGTTGTTGTGTTGCAAACGTCCCTATCTATTGACTCAGGGATCGAGACGGGGCTGCACGATCCGTTACAGCCATGCGGATAAGATGTCTGTCATCTCGGCTGCTAGTGATACGAGGCCGTTGTGATCCAGCACGGCGTTCCGTATTACCCTCCTGAACCCACCGATTCCATATTCTGCTAACAGTCATTGGATCTCGACCAACGCGAGCAGCAATGTCGCGATACGATGAACCGCAATAGCGATTGGCTACAATCCGAGTCGGAGGAGGAGGAGGAGGAGGAGGAGAGTACTGTTTAACGTCCCGTCGACAACTAGGTTATTAGAGACGGAGCACAAGCTCGGATTAGGGAAGGATGGAGAAGGAAATCGGCTGTGCCTTTTCTTAGGAACCATCCCGGCATTTGCCTGAAGCGATTTAGGGAAATCACGGAAAACCTAAATCTGGATGGCCGGACGCGGGATTGAACCGTCGTCCTCCCGAATGCAAGTCCGAGTCGGAAACGTGATGGTACGCATTTCTGCTCCTTACACGAGGCATCACAACAACGTTTCACCAGGCAACGCCAATCAACTGCAATTTGTGTATGAGAAATCGGTTGGAAACTTTCCTCATGTCAGCACGTTGTAGGTGCCGCCACCGGCGCCAACCTTGTGTGAATGCACTAAAAAGCTAATCATTTGCATATCACAGCATCTTCCTCCTGTCGGTTAAATTTCGCGTCTGTAACACGTCATCTTCGTGGTGTAGCAATTTTAATGTCCAGTAGTTGCGTTTTTTGATGCTTTTGGAAGTGCTGTGTCCGTCGGTGGACACGTTACACACCAATACACACAGAGGGCGTCGCTGGGCAAGGCCAGTCTCCAGTATTGCACCCGCTTACAATGACAACGTCATCGACGAGACTTTCGACGTATCGAGTACTACGATCGTGTGGAGGAGAACAAGGAGTTCCACAGCTTGCTTGTAGTTCCATTACACATTTCAGGTCGAATAGTCTTAACAGAAGCCCAAATTGTCTTTGTTGATAACACACAAATCTGGATAGCATAGGCCCTCGTAGGTATTAAGGCAAAAACAGGCGAAAAATGCTTTCATCGAATTTGGTACTTATTAAAAGGTCATGCCTCTGTAAGGCTTTCTGTTGTTAGTAATAAAATACTTCATTTCGTATCACGTTGACTGATTTTTCGACCATTCAGTTATTTTCATGGATGCGTGTACGAGACGTGTTTTTTAAGTAAGTACCATTTTGAAATTAAAAAAAAAGACGTGTTAAGGTATCTCAATTATTTTGTTTTTACATGAAAGCCTCTCCCTCAATCTACTTTTCTACATAATTTCCGTCAATATTGAAGCACTTGTCATAACGCTGTACCAGTTTTTGAATACCCTCCTCATAGAAGTCTGCCGCCTGACTTGTTAACCACTGCATCACCACTGTTTTGACTTCGTCATCGTCTTGAAGACGCTGACCGCGCAGGTGTTTCTTCAAGTGCAGGAGCAGATGGTAGTCACTGGGCGCAAGATCGGGGCTGTACAGAGGATGATCTAGAGTTTCCCATCGAAAAGACGTGATGAGATCTTTGGTCTGATTTGCCACATGCGGACGGGCATTGTCTTGCTCAACTTGCCACGTCTTTTGTTCTGAATTTAACGGCGTTCAGATTGTACAATGTCTTACAGTAAGCTGCTGCATTGAATGTCTCATTACGAGGAAAATTCCACAAACAATACTCCTTTTCTGTCCCAAAAAACTGTGCACATGATTTTCCGGGCAGAAATTGTTTGCTTAAACTTCACTTTTCTGGGTGAATCTGAATGGAGTGTTGCTTTGATTCTGCTGTGACGTAGGCCACCCATGTTTCATCTCCCGTAACAATTTGGCTTAAGAAATCATCACTGTCGTTGTGGTACCGCTCAAGGAAAGTCAATGCACTGTCTAAACGTTTGGTTTTGTGCACATCTGTCAACATTTTCGGTACCCCTTGCGCACAATTTTCGGTAATTCAAGTGCTCGGTCACAATGCCATACAAAAGACTATGAAGAAACATTAGGAAAGTCATCCCGCAAGGAGGAAATCGTAAAGCGTCTGTTTTCTCTCGCCTTATTGTCCACTTCCTGCACCAAACTTTCATTAACGACCCTAGGACGCCCACTCCAATGTTCATCATGCACATTTGGGCTGCCATCTTTAAATGCTCTCACCCACTCTCTTGCCATTCTATCACTCATAATGTTTTCTCCGTAAGCTGCACAGATCTCACGATGAATATCTATCGCTTTTAGGCCTTTAGCACTAATAAATCTTATAACAGCCCGTACTTCACAGTCGGTTTGCATTGTGTTACAAGACAGGTATATGGGCGAGCCCCTTGTCCTGCTGGAAAACACCCCTTGCAATGCTGTTCATTAATGGTCGCTCAACACGCCAAATCACCAGAGAGTCGTACAAATTTGCAGTCAGAGTGCGTGGGATAACCAGGAGAATGCTCCTGGTCATACGAAATCACACCATCATAGTTCCAGGTGGCGCCGAACACTATCGTCTTTCCTCTCCGTAGAACCACGTGGTCGTATGGAGCCCGACCTTATTGTGACCGTACATTCACGTGACCACCGTTGTCAGAAATCATGTGCAATGGTTACATTTCTGGCAATTCTTTCTACAGTATCGTAGCCCTGTTACACGACATCGTTCGAACTGAGGTGTTGATAATGGTGTCTTTGTTGCCTTAAAGCCATTCTTGTCTAACACCAACTGACCACACCCAATATAAGGTAACTAACGCCCAAGACTGTCGCAGCGTGACCGACCGGCGTGGCCGGCCGGCGTGGCCGTGCGGTTCTAGGTGCTTCAGTCTGGCACCGCGTGACCGCGTACGGTCGCAGGTTCGAATCCTGCCTCGGGCATGGATGTGTGTGAGGTCCTTAGGTTAGTTAGGTTTAAGTAGTTCTAAGTTCTAGGGGACTGATGACCACAGATGTTAAGTCCCATAGTGCTCAGAGCCATTTGAACCATTTTTTGTCGCAGCGTGTATTTATAGCAAACCTCATTTTTACCCTCACAGTGGCGCTACTAACGCCACTCTTATGCGACTGGCGCGAAATTGCAATAGACATGGTCTTTCGAGATGTAATGAAATGAAATGTCGTGTCACTAGGGCCTCCCGTCGGGTAGAACGCTCGCCTGGTGCAAGTCTTTCGATTTGACGCCACTCCGGCGACTTGCGCGTCGATGGGGATGAAATGATGATGATTAGGACAACACAACACCCAGTCCCTGAGCGGAGAAAATCTCCGACCCAGCCGGGAATCGAACCCGGGCCCTTTGGATTGACAGTCTGTCGCGCTGACCACTCAGTTACCGGGGGCGGACTTTTGAAATGTGGAAACACACCTACCAACTTTCGTTTATGTCGTACACGTTTTTTCGATTTTCTTCCCTCTGAGAATATTACACAGGTATGTTATTATCTGTTTTTCCGGACACCCATGTCTGAAAGAACAGACCAAGGTGACCATGTTGAGAAATAAATATGTATACATGAAGATGTAGAATGTTAACGAAGTTTGCTTCGAAACTTCCTGGCAAATTAAAACAGTATGCTGGACCGAGACTCGAACTCGGGACTGGCGGAATTAAAGCTGTGAGAAAGGGGCGTGAGTTGTCCTTGGGTAGCTCAGTTGGTAGAGCACTTGCGAGAGAAAGGCAAAGTTCCCGAGTCCGAGTCTCGGCCCGGCACACAGTTTAATCTGCCAGGAAATTTCATATCAGCGCACACTCCGCTGGAGAGTGAAAATTTCATTCTAGAAGTTTGCCTTACTTAAAAATCTTTAAGAGTTTTGACATAAAAAATCGGAGGCCTTACTTTTCAGCACGCTCTCGTCCTAGCAACACGCCCCTATTCACAGAGCCAGAACTAAGTACATGGTGACAGTTATAGAACTGTTTGAAATCAGATCGTCATAACTTGTGAACTGTTTGCGTTACGACGTTCAAACTGCACGGCTGGCCGCGGGGTATGATGGGAATTAGTATGCGCTCTATGATTTGATTTAGCTACGAAGCTCAGTTTCGTTTGTATGGGTTCGTCAATAAGGAAAATAGAAATCTCTTCACCCTCAACGGGTGACTGTGTGGCGTCCAATGTCCAGTCACGGAATAATTGGTACGATATTCCTTGATGGCGCGGTGACTACCGAACGGTACGTTTTTGGAAGATGATTTCATTCCCATTATCCAAAGTGACCCCGATTTGGACAAGATATTGTTTATGCAAGACGGAGCTCGAGTCCGGTGAAGCAGGAGAGTGTTTGACATCCTGGAGGAGCACTTTGGGAACCGCATTCTGGCTCGGGCTACCCAGAGGCCACTGGCATGGGCCTCAACTGGCCGCCACATTCTCCGCACCTGAACACTTGCGACTCCTTTTTGTGGGGATGCATTAAACACAAGGTGTACAACAATAACCTCAAAACTATTGCTGAACTGAAAACACCTATTCAGGAGGTCGTCGACAGCATCGATGTTCCGACGCTTCGGCGGGTCATGATGAATTTCGCTATTCGTCTGCGCCACATCATTGCCAATGATGGCAGGCATATCGAACAAGTCATAACCTAAATCCGAAGATCTGTAGTAATGTTTACATGTTGAATACACTGTATGCATGCCGTAGTTTGTAGCTAATCTATATTTTTTCACACAGTTCAATAACTGTCACCCTGTATTTACGGCCTGTAGACTTGTTTGTAGTAGTGATATGCCAGTCGATCTATCTGTTGATAAAAACTGCAACAAAATCCTTGTCGAAGTTCCTGAGAGTAGCCTGAACACGCAGACAGAAAAACGCGCCGGGGGACTTCAATATACACTGCTGGCCATTAAAATTGCTACACCACGAAGATGACGTGCTACAGACGCGAAATTTAACCGACAAGAAGAAGATGCTGTGATATGCAAATGATTAGCTTTTGAGAGCATTCACACAAGTTTGGCGCCGGTGGCGACACCTACAACGTGCTGACATGAGGAAAGTTTCCAATCGATTTCTCATACACAGACAGCAGTTGACCGGCGTTGTCTGGTGAAGCGTTGTTGTCGTGCCTCGTCTAAGGAGCAGAAATGAGTACCATCACATTTCCGAGTTTCATAAAGATCGGATTGTAGCCTATCGCGATTGCGATTTATCGTATCGCGACATAGCTGCTCGCGTCGGTCGAGGTCCAATGACTGTTAGCAGAATATGGAATCGGTGGGTTCAGGAGGGTAATACAGACGCCGTACTGGATCCCAACGGCCTCGTATCACTAGCAGTCGAGATAAGAGGCATCTTATCCGCATGGCTGTAACGGATCGCATGCAGCCACGTCTCGATCCCTGAGTCAGCAGATGGGGACGTTTGCAAGACAACAACCATCAGCATGAACAGTTCAACGACGTTTGTAACAGCATGGACTATCAGCTCGGAGACCATGGCTGCGGTTGCCCTTGACGCTGCATCACACACAGGAGCGCCTGCGATGGTGTACTCAACGACGAAACTGGGTGCACGAATGGCAAAACGTCATTTTTTCGGATGAATCCAGGTTCTGTTTACATCATCGTGATGGTCGCATCCGTGTTTGGCGACATGGCGGTGAACGCACATTGGAAGCGTGTATTCGTTATCGCCATACTGGCGTATCACCCGACGTGATGGTATGGGGTGCCACTGGTTACACGTCTCGGTCACCTCTTGTTCGCACTGACGCACTTTGAACAGCGGACGTTACATTTCAGATGTGTTACAACCCTTGGCTCTACCCTACATTCGATCACTGCGAAACCCTACATTTCAGCAGGATAATGCACGACCGCATGTTGCAGGTCTTGTACGGGCCTTTCTGGATACAGAAAATGTTCGACTACTGCCCTGGCCAGCACATTCTCCAGATCGCTAGTCAATGGTGACCGAGCAACTGGCTCATCACAATACGCCAGTCATTACTCTTGATGAACTGTGGTATCGTGTTGAACTGCATGGGCAGCTGTACCTGTACACGCCATCCAAGCTCTGTTTGAATCAATGCCCAGGCGCATCAAGGCCGTTATTACGGCGAGAGGTGGTTGTTCTGGGTACTGATTTCTCAGGATTTATGCACCCAAATTGCGTGAAAATGTAATCACATGTCAGTTCTACTATAATATATTTGTCCAATGAATACCCATTTATCGTCCGCCCCAGGTAGCTGAGTGGTCAGCGCGACGCAATGTCAATCCTAAGGGTTTGGGTTCGATTCCCGGCTGGATCGGAGATTTTCTCCGCTCACGGACTGGGTGTTGTGTTGTCCTAGTCATCATCATTTCATCCCCATCGACGCGCAAGTCGCCGAAGTTGCGCCAAATCGAAAGACCAGGCGAACGGTCTACCCGACGGGAGGCCGTCGTCACACGACATCATCATCATCACCCATTTATCATCTGCAGTTCTTCTTGGTTTAGCAATTTTAATGGCCAGTAGAGTAGTATGCCAGTCGATCTATCTGCTGATGAAAACTGCATCAAAATCCTTGTCGTAGTTCCTAAGAGTAGCCTGAACACACAGACAGAAAAACGCGCCGCGGGGCTTCAATTAATAATATGTACAGATATAGAAGAAGATAAACACCGTTGTCTTAACTGCCGTTTGTTGTTCATGTCAAATGAACATCTGCACGAACTCGGCGTCCCTGTGGTCAGAGAAGCCACTATTTCTGCCCCCCGCTGGCACGCCGCGCGGCTCCGTTTTTTCAGCGCAGTCGGCGACCGCGACGGCCTCGCGGATTTAGCGGCACGGCGGCTGGCATTTGGCAGCGGGCGCCGCCAGCTGGGCGTGTCCGCCTGTCAGTGGCAAGTAGCGAGCCGAGAACACGCCGTCAGCCGGCGCGCCACGCGCTGTCCAGGCCGCGCGCGCCGGCTCCCACCTCTCGCTTGAGCTGGTACTTCCACAGCGGGCAGGGCGGGCCGCTGTGCAATTTGCGACCCCCACCTTCTCTCCTTCATCGACATCCCAACGGAAACTCTTCTATCACATTAAACTATACAGGGTGGTCCATTGATCGTGACCGGGCCAAATATCTCACGAAATTAGCGTCAAACGAAAAAACTACAAGGAACGAAACTTGTCTAGCTTGAAGGGGGAAACCAGATGGCGCTACGGTTGGCCCGCTAGATGGCGCTGCCATAGGTCAAACGGATATCAAATACGTTTTTTGTAATAGGAACCCCCATTTTTTATTACATATTCATGTAGTACGTATGGAAATATGAACGTTTTTGTTGGACCACTTTTTTCCCTTTGTGATAGATGACGCTGCAATAGTCACAAACATATGGCTCACACTTTTAGACGAACAGTTGGTAACAGGTACGCTTTTTAAATTAAAATAAAGAACGTAGCTACGTTTGAACATTTTATTTCGGTTGTTCCAATGTAATACATGTACCTTTGTGAACTTATCATTTCTGAGAACGCACGCTGTTACAGCGTCGTTGCCTGTAAATACCACATTAATGCAATAAATGCTCAAAATGATGTCCGTCAACCTCAATGCATTTGGCAATACGTGTAACGACATTCCTCTCAACAGCGAGTAGTTCGCCTTCCGTAATGTTCGCACATGCATTGACAACGTGCTGACGCATGTTGTCAGGCGTTGTCGGTGGATCACGATAGCAAATGTTGTGTCTAGACAAGACAGCCTAGACACAATGAGAGGAAGCCGAAAGGCACGCGCTAAGCTGAAGCAGGAACGCGTGAGGTCTGAAACAGGATACGTAATGAATGCTAGAAAGAAAAGTACGTAGCTTCTAGAATACTTAACTTTAATCCATCCTTTTGGTACATCTGGAGATTGTGACGATACAAGTGAGACTCTTTAGATACATGCAATGTTACTAATGGCGCCTTGCTAGGTCGTAGCCATTGACTTAGCTGAAGGCTATTCTAACTATCTGCTCGGCAAAGGAGCGAGGCTTCGTCAGTGTAGTCGCTAGCAAAGTCGTCCGTACAACTGGGCGAGTGCTAGTCCGTATCTCGAGACCTGCCTTGTGGTGGCGCTCGGTCTGCGATCCCTGACAGTGGCGACACGCGGGTCCGACATGTACTACTGGACCGCGGCCGATTTAAAGCTACCACCTAGCAAGTGTGGTGTCTGGCGGTGACACCACAGCAAATATCCTTCAACTTTCCCCACCGAAAGAAATCCAGCGACATCATATCTCATGAACGTGCAGGCCATGGTATGTATGGTGCTTCGACGACCAATCCACCTGCCATGAAATTTGCTATTCAGTACCGCATCAACCGCACACGAGCTATGTGCCGGACATCCATCATGTCGGAAGTACATCGCCATTCTGTCATGCAGTGAAACATCTTGTAGTAACATCGGTAGAACATTACATAGGAAATCAGCATACATTGCACCATTTAGATTGCCATCGATAAAATGGGGGCCAATTATCCTTCCTCCCATAATGTCGCACCATACATTAACCCGCCAAGGTCGCTGCTGTTCCACTTGTCGCAGCCATCGTGGATTTTCCGTTGCCCAATAGTGCATATTATTCCGCTTTATGTTACCGCTGTTGGTGAATGACGCTTCGTCGCTAAATAGAACGCGTGCAAAAAATCTGTCATCGTCCCATAATTTCTCTTGTGCCCAGTGGCAGGACTGTACACGACGTTCAAAGTCGTCGCCATGCAATTCCTGGTGCATAGAAATACGGTACGGGTGCAATCGATGTTGATGTAGCATTCTCAACACCGACGTTTTTTTAGATTCCCGATTCCCGCGCAATTTGTCTGCTACTCATGTGCGGATTAGCGGCAACAGCAGCTAAAACACTTACTCGGGCATCATCATTTGTTGCAGGTCGTGGTTGACATATCACATGTGGGAGAACACTTCCTGTTTCCTTAAATATCGTAACTATCCGGCGAACGGTCCGGACACTTGGATGATGTCCAGGATACCGAGCAACATACGTAGCACACGCCCGATGGGCATTTTGATCACAATAGCCATACATCAACACGATATCGACCTTTTCCGCAATTGGTAAACGGTCCATTTTAACACGAGTAATGTATCACGAAGCAAATAGCGTCCACACTGGCGGAATGTTACGTTATACCACGTACTTATACGTTTGTGACTATTACAGCGCCATGTATCACAAAGCGAAAAAAGTGGTCCAACTAAAACATTCATATTTCTTTACGTACTACACGAATATGTAATAAAAATGGAGGTTCCTATTTTTAAAAAAATGCAGTTGATATCCTTTGACCTATGGCAGCGCGATCTAGCGGGCCAAACATAGCGCCATCTGGTTTCCCCCTTCAAGCTAGACAAGTTTCGTTCTTTGTAGTTTTTTCGTTTGATGCTTATTTCGTGAGATATTTGGCCCGGTCACTATCAATGGACCACCCTGTATAGTTCCAGAGTCTTTTGCATGTCTCAGACATCTGTTATGTGTACATGCAACTGAATCGATGAACGAAAATTTGTACCGAGACCGGAATCCGAACCCCGATCTCCTGCTCACTAAACACATATGCTAACCGCTAAGCCATTCAGACATAGTAGCTTTGCTCAGCTACTAGGACTAACGTAGCACGCCTCCCTCCTCAGTCCAAATTCCTATTCACTACTCATCCCACTTCGTATTTCCATAAACTCGAACAGCACTGCAGAGTCTGTCCAAGTGTACTGGAACAGCATTATATGCAGACTGAACCAAAGCAACTATTGATTACTCTCTTTTTTAGATATCGTCGCACCGTGAGTTACTTCAGAATTAAATGCACTTTGGTCAGTGTTCCAAATACAGTGACGCTGTATATGGACACTTGGCAATTTTCTGGTTCACTTCTTCGATCAAACTGGCCCCAGACTGGCGAATAGTTTGGTCTTCCTGTACATCCCTTGCTGTCATGAAAGCAGCGATGTGCCTATGGCACATCCTCTGTTCTTTCTTGAGATGTGCTAGGAAAGCTCCAGAACATTTAAACTTTGTGAGCCCACTTTCGGTTGCTTTTTGCGTTGCCCAATGTTTCAGGTGACAGTACTTGACACATTTTCCTTCCGATATAAAATGGGGATGTTCGATGTGCTCTATATAGATAGTCTCTTCAGTAACGAGCTGTAGGTTACAGCTTTACGTGGAGGCCTCACCAGACAACGAACAATGATGCTTCCAGAGTATTTACCACGTGACGGACTGTGTACAGGCCTGATCCTGCCTTCTATCCACAGGTCTATGCTACGCAGACCTGCAAGGTTCTCGAGTGTTATGCTTTTAACATATACTAAAGAGGCAAATAAACTGGTACACCTGTCTAATATCGTGCAGGGCCCCCGCGAGCACGCAGAAGTGCCGAAACACGACGTGGAATGGGCTCGACTAATGTCTGAAGAAGTGCTGGAGGGAATTTACACCATGAATCCTGCAGGGCTGTTCATAAATCGGTCAGAGTACGAGGGAGTGGAGATCTCTTCTGAACACCACGGTATAAGGCATCCCAGATATGCTCAATAATATTCAAGTCTGGGGAGCTTGGTGGCCAGCGGAAGTGTTTAAACTCAGAAGAGTGTTCCTGGAGCCGCTCTGTAGCAGTTCTTGTCGTATGAGGTGTTGCGTTGTCCGACTGGAATTGCTCAAGTCCCTTGGGATGCACAATGGACATGATTGGATGCAGGTGGTCAGACAGGATGCTTACGTACGTGCCACCTGTCCGAACGTATCACGCCAACTGCACACGCCCCACACCACTACAGAGCCTCCACCAGCTTGAACAGACCTCTGCTGACGTTCAGGCTCCACTGATTCATGAGGTTATCTCCATACCCGTACACGTCCATCCGTTCGATACAATTTGGACCCAGACTCGTCCGACCAGGCAACAAGTTTGCAATCATCAACAGTCTGATGTCGGTGTTGACGGGCTAAGGCGAGGTGTAAAGCTTTGTGTTATGGAGCCATCAAGGGTACACAAGTGGGGCTACGGTTCCGAAAGCCCATATCGATGATGTTTCAAATGGTTCAAATGGCTCTGAGCACTATGGGACTCAACTGCTGAGGTCATTAGTCCCCTAGAACTTAGAACTAGTTAAACCTAACCAACCTAAGGACATCACAAACATCCATGCCCGAGGCGGGATTCGAACCTGCGACCGTAGCGGTCTTGCGGTTCCAGACTGCAGCGCCTTTAACCGCACGGCCACTTCGGCCGGCGATGATGTTTCGTTGAATGGTTCTCGCGCTGACATTTGTTGATAGCCTAGCACTGAAATCCGCAGCAATTTGCGGAAGGATTGCACTTTCGTGACATTGAACGATTGTCTTTAGTCGTCGTTGGTTCCGTTCTTGCAGGATTTGTGGTAAGATCTAATGGGACCAAACTGCTGAGGTCATCGGTCCCAAAGCTTGCACACTACTCAATCAAACTTAAACTAACTTACGCTAAGGACAACACACACCCATGCCCGAGGGAGGACTCGAACCACCGACGGAGGTAGCCGCGCGGACCGTGACAAGGCGCCTGATAGCGCGCGGCTACCCCGCGAGTCTCTCTTGCAGGATCTTTTTCCGGCCGCAACGATGTCGAAGATTTGATGTTTCACCGGATTTCTGATCTTTATGGCACTCTCGTGAAATGGTCGTACGGGAAAATTCCCACTTCATCGCTACCTCGGAGACGATGTGTCCCGTCGCTCGTTCGCCGACTAGAACACCACGTTCAAACTCATTTAAATCTTGGCAACCTGCCATTGTAGCAGAGTAACCGATCTAAGCTCTGCTCCAGACACTTGTTGTCTTATATAGGTGCTGCCGTCCGCAGCGCCGTATTCTGTTTACATATATCTGTATTTGAATACGCATGCCTATATCAGTTTCTTTGGCGCTTCAATGTAAGACGTGAGCACAACATGCTTCGATGTATTTTAGTATATATGACGAGGGCAGTCTGTTTTTGCTGATGCCCTAATCGCGGCACCCAAAACCCACTTCATAGCACTATACTATTCAATCTGAAGGTATATTAGCCGAAACGTGCGTCAGAATAAATAAAGCAGTAAAATCAATTCTGCAGTCAAGATCTGTTTTCACAACGTTCTGCATATTGATTGCTGTACTAACACACCAAGAAGTGGAGATCACTTTATGATAGCAATGATGCTTTAAAAATGATTTATTTTCGTGACCAAAGTAGAGTCGAGCAGCCTTGTTTTGACCGTTCATCGCAGGTTCGAATCCTGCCTCGGGCATGGATGTGTGTGATGTCCTTAGGTTAGTTAGGTTTAAATAGTTCTATGTTCTAGGGGACTGATGACCTCAGAAGTTAAGTCCCATAGTGCTCAGAGCCATTTGAATCACTTGACCGTTCAACTAATTTCATTTTACACCTCAAGGGATAATTATCCCCCCCCCCCCCCGCCCCAGATTGGGAACCACTGGTCTAGATTGTACATTCCTGAGTCCCTCATGAGTTCAGCAACACTTGCTGGGCAGGGAGCCGAGAGTGAAAGTGGAGCGCAACCTATAGCAGCCACGCAGGCGACGCCTCTTTGGGCCAGCGTGTGGGGGCGGGACAAGACTGCTTCCCACGCGGCGACGGCGGCGAAACTGAAAGTCACCTGCGGCGGCGGCTGGCCGAGGGTGCGTGGGCACCTCACTGGGTCACGCGTAGGCGGCCGGTGGCGGCCCGGAGGACTCGGCTCGGCCTTGACCTGACGCACCCAGCTGTGCTGAGTGCGTAGCCCGGTCACGTGGTCGGAAGGCTCTTCGCAAGGAGCGCGAGGGACGCCGGCTCCATCCAACCTCAAAGGGAGTTGCGACAGGCCCCGGACGCCAGTCGCCTGCTAAGTCGCCGCCGAGGCCCTGCAGAAGGCTAGTGTCGTACGTCGTCACTGCCGTAAATATTCACCGGCTTTTCTGACCTGTACAGGCTCCCGACGACACGGCTTTGTTTAAAAGCGGACCGAAACATTAATTTACAGAAAGGAAAATGAAGAGACCTCTGTACGCTATTACCAATTGAAAATAAAAAAATTAGGCAGGATAAACCTCAATTTTTCATTATTTACAGTGTCTGATCAAAGGTATCGGGATACCTCTATGTACGTAATGCGGAATTGACCGCTAAGTGTTGGGTTGATTTGGGGGAGGAGACCAAACTGCGAGGTCATCGGTCTCATCGGAATAGGGCAGGATGGGTAGGGAAGTCAGCCGTGCCTTTTCAAAGGAACCATCCCGGCATTAGCCTGAAGCGATTTAGGGAAATCACGGAAAACCTAAATCAGGATGGCCGGACGCGGGATTGTACCGTCGTTCTCCCGAATGCGAGTCCAGTGTGCTAGCCACTGCGCCACCTCGCACGGTCCCCAGCAAGTGTCAGGAGAGCCGGTCCGCCAGTATAAAAGGAACAGGGGAGAGTATTTTGTTGTCAGTAGAGAAACAGTAAGAGCAGGATGGGTCCATCAGAAGATTTGAGTGACCTCGAACGTAGGCTAGTCATAGGATGTCACCTGAGTAGCCTAAACACCAGGGACATTTTATACCTTCTAAAGCTACCCAAGTTAATTGCTGGTGATGTGATTGTGAAGCGGAAACGTGAAGGAACAACCACATCTAAACCGAGACCAGGCAGCCTCATGTACAGACGGACAGGTTCAAAATGGTTCAAATGGCTCTGAGCACATTGGGACTTAACATCTGAGGTCATCAGTCCCCTAGAACTTAGAACTACTTAAACCTAACTAACCTAAGGACATCACACACATCCATGTCCGAGGCAGGATTCGAACCTGCGACCGTAGTGGTCGCGTGGTTCCAGACTGAAGTGCCTAGAACCGCTTGGCCACACCGGCCGGCCAACGGACAGTCATCGTCGAGCATTACGGAGGGTGGTCGTAAAAGACCACATCAAATAAGCAGAAGGAATCACTCGTGAGGGCTACCAGCCGTCCAGCTAGCACAATGACTGCGCGTACAGAGAACGGTCGAGCAGATCCTCATATCCCACCATTTCAGAAATTAATCAGCGCTAGTCGACGCTTGAGGAGGTGTTAAGAGCGACGCCATCGGATAGTGGATGACTGGAAGTGATTGATTAAGAGTGATAAATCACGCTACACCCTGTGGCATTCCGATGGAAGGATTTAGGTTTTCCGAACCCCTGGAGAACGTTACCTACCGTCCTGTGGTAAAAGGGTGAAGTGCGGAGGTGCCATTTTTAGGGTAAGAGGGTGTTTCTCGCGGTTAAGTTGTGATCCCCTCATTGCACTTAATAAAACGCTAAATGCGGAACGATAGGAACACATTTTACAGTGTTATATACTGTGAACAGCAGAGGAACAATTCGGAGACCGATGATCGTTTGTATGAGCATGACAATGCACCCCGTCATAAAGTATCATCTGAGAGGCAACCGTTTGTGGACAATAATATTCCTGAAATTGGCTCAGTGCTGGCCATTCCTCCACGGACATTCAGACACCTCGATGGACGTGTTACCAGCGTAGTTCAAGCTGTCATAATGGCGAACGGTGCACACACCCCAAATTAATGTCCACAAATAAGTGCCGGGATACTTGATCAGTACCGTATCTATTTATATTTACGCATCGCTTGGTGTTGAACGCAGAAACATAGTTCTAAGATGCGGATTGTCATCCGACAGCAGTGAGTATGCTACACCACATTATTTCTGCCAAACTGCAACAAAATGTTTTGCGAAACTCGCCATGGAAATAGAAGCGCTTGTATGGTGTTCCAGGTCAACCCAACTGAGCCATGGAACGATATTCGTACTGCAGAGAGCTTCGACCAGTCTCTGTCAGCTGTATTATATGATATGGGTGCCGCCTCCTGCAAACACACTGCTCTTTCTTTCTATCCAAACAAGTTTCAGCACCTCTGTGCCATCATCACTGGGTTTTTTGTTTATTAGAAAACTGTAAAAAGTAAAAAAATTATGTTACAATTGCCCTAACAAAATGAGGCATAAAGAAAGTTTTCGTTCGTTTTGCTTCTTACCGTGATTTTACTTCCTGTGGTTTTGCAGGATCAACTCTTTTAGTACCGTGCACTGATAGCTTTTCATGTGCAACCCAGACGATGTAAATGTAAATTTCATCGGCGATTTTACACATCCCTTGATTTTTAAAACCGTGATTTTTTGGGTGTCAAAATGTTTTGCGTGTATACTTTGTTACTACTCACGTTTTGTTGAATTCCGAGGAACTGTACATACATATTAGTGTAATTTCTTTCTTTCTAAACGCATTTTTCTTCGCAAGATGCAGTGAGCACTATGTTGTGTTTCCTAACATAGTGCTCACAGCATCTTGCGAAGTAAAAGAGCGTTTATAAAGAAAGAAATTACATTAACTTGTGTGTGCAATGTCCTCGGAATCCAAAAGAAGAAGGATCGGTCACAAAAAAATGTGAGTAGTAACAAATACATACGCAAAAAATCTGACAACTTTTTAAAAATCAAGGGGTGTGTTGAATTGTCGATGAAAATTACATTTACATCGTTTGGTTTGCAGATGACAAGCAGTCAGCGCAGGACACTATAGAGTTCGTCCTGTAAAACCACATAATGTACACTGCAGCGGCAAAGAAACTGGAATAGACACACGTATTCAAATACAGAGACATGTAAACAGGCAGGATACGGCGCTGCGGTTGGCAACGCCTATATGACAACAAGTGTCTGGCGCAGTTGTTAGATCGGTTACTCTGCAACAATGGCAGGTTGTCAAGATTTAAGTGAGTTTCAACGTGGTGTTATAATCGGCGCACGAACGGTGAGACACAGCATCCCCGAGGTAGCGATGAAGTGGGGATTTCCCATACGATCATTTCACGAGTGTACCGTGAGTATCAGGAATCCGGTAGAGCATAAAATCTTTGACATCGCTGCGGCCGGAAAAAGATCCTGCAAGAACTGGACCAACGATGACTGAAGAGAATTGTTCAACATGACGAAATGCAACCCTTCCGCAAATTGCTGCGGATTCCACTGCTGAGCCATCAGCGAGTATTAGCTTGCGAACTATTCAACGAAACATCATCGATATTGGCTTTCGGAGCCGAAGGCCCACTCGTGTACCCTTGATGACTGCAAAACACAAAGCTTTACGCCTCGCCTAGGCCCGTCAACACCGACATCGGACTGTTGATGACTAGAGACATGTCGACTGGTCGGACGAGTCTCGCTTCAGTGGCTCCATAATGGTGCGAGACGTGTGTAATTGGAGTGATATGGAACCCCTGATACGTCTAGATACGACTCTGTGAGGTGACACGTACGTAAGCGTCCATCTTATCACCTGCATCCATTCATGTCCATTGTGCATTCCGACGGACTTGGGCAATTCCAGTAGGACAATGGGCAGAAGAGATCTTCACTCCCTCGTACTCTTACGGATTTATGGACAACCCTGCAGGATCCATGGTGTGAATTCCCTCCACCAGCTTGAACAGTACGGTGCTGACATGCAGGGTCCATGGATTCATGAGGTTGTCTCCATACCCGTACACGTCCATCCGCTCGATACAATTTGAAACGAGACTCGTCCGACCAGGCAACATGTTTCCAGTCATCAACAGTCCAATATCGGTGTTGACGGGCATAGGGGAGGCGTAAAGCTTTGTGTTATGCAGTCATCAAGGGCACACGAGTGGGCCTTCGGCTCCGCCGGCCGGAGTGGGCGAGCGGTTCTAGGCGCTACAGTCTGGAACCGCGCGACCGCTACGGTCGGAGGTTCGAATCCTGCCTCGGGCATGGATGTGTGTGATGTCCTTAGGTTAGTTAGGTTTAAGTAGTTCTAAGTTCTAGGGGACTGATGACCACAGAAGTTAAATTCCACAGTGCTCAGAGGCATTTTTGAACCTTCGGCTCCGAAAGCCCATATCGATGATGTTTCGTTGAATGTTTCGCACGCTGACATTTGTTGACGGCTCAGCACTGAAATCTGCAGCAATTTGCGGAAAGGTTGCACTTCTGTCACGCTGAACGATTCCCTTCACTCGTTGTTGGTTCGGTTTTGGAGGATCTTTTTCCGGCCGCAGCGGATTCGGAGATTTGCTGTTTTACACGATTCCTGATATTCACGGTAAACTCGTGAAATGATCGTATGGGAAAATCCCCACTTCATCCCTACCTCGAGGATGCTGTGCCTGATCGCTAATGCGCCGACTATAACACCATGTTCAAACTCAATTAAATCTTAATAACCTGCCATTGTAGCTGCAGTAAACGATCTAACGACTGCGCCAGACACTTGTCTTATATAGGCGTTGTCGACGGCAACGCCGTACTCCGCCTGTTTACTTATCTCTGTATTTGAATACGCGTGCCTGTACCAGTTTCTTTTGCGCTTCATTGTAGGTATGTGTGGGCAGTTGATAAACGCCGTGCTGGCTGATGTGTTTCAGGTGTAACGTTGTGCCTGACTTCGCTGCTGGCGTCATCCATAGCAGGCGAGGACGGCCGCTGGGTGTGGGGCAGCAGCGGACGCAGCTTCGTCTCCGATCGAGACCCCTACTACAACAGGGACCGCTACCCGCCCGTCACCGGCAGCTACAGGTGGGACTGCAGTCGCAGCGCCGAGCTCTCTCACGTTATCCTCAGTCACGTCCTCTTCCCCTTCCTTTACCCCATGGTATCACTGGTCTGCATTTAGCTTTTTTTTCTGAAGTCAAGAATTTTGTAACTGACCTTAAACATCGTCACAGGCCTCGCACTGGACGTACTTATTACAGTTTACTGACTTCGACTCTGTTGTCACTTAAAAAAAAAATAGCTAAAAGGCAAAATGCAAAGTTTATACAAAACATTAAGAAAGGTAAAACTGTAAACCGGAAACTTTTCTGCAATTTGTGATCCAGTCTGTGTTAAATACGACAATACTAGGGCCCATGGAATTTGAGAATACAACTTACACTACTGGCCATTAAAATTGCTACACCAAGAAGAAATGCAGATGATAAACGGGACAAATATATTATACTTGAACTGACATGTGATTACATTTTCACGCAATTTGGGTGCATAGATCCTGAGAAATCAGTGCCCAGAAGAACCACCTCTGGCCGTAATAACGGCCTTGATATGCCTGAGCGTTGAGTCAAACAGAGTTTGGATGGCGTGTACATGTACAGCTGCCCATGCAGCTTCAACACAATACCACAGTTCATCAAGAGTAGTGACTGGCGTATTGTGACGAGCCAGTTGCTCGGCCGTCATTCAGCAGACGTTTTCAATTGGTGAGAGATCTGGAGAATCTCCTGGCTAGGGCAGCTGTCGAACATTTTCTGTATCCAGGCCCGTACAGGACCTGCGACATGCAGTCGTGCATTATCCTGCTGAAATGTAGGGTTTTTTTCAGGGATCGAATGAAGGGCAGAGCCACGGGTCGTAACACATCTGAAATATATCGTCCACTGTTCAAAGTGCCGTCAATGCGAACAAGAGGTGACCGAGACGTGTAATCAATGGCACCCCATACCATCACGCCGGGTGATACGCCAGTATGGCCATGACGAATACACGCTTCCAATGTGCGTTCACCGCGATGTCGCCAAACACGGATGCGACCATCATGATGCTGTGAATAGAACCTGATTTCATCCTTAAAAATGCCGTTTTGCCATTCGTGCACGCAGGTTCGTCGTTGAGTACACCATCGCAGGTGCTCCTGTCTCTGATGCAGCGTCGAGGGTAACAGCAGCCGTGGTCTCCGAGCTGATAGTCCATGCTGCCGGAGGCGTCGTTGAACTGTTCGTGCAGATGGTTGTTGTCTTGCAAACGTCCCCATCTGTTGCCTCTGGGACCGAGACGTCGCTGCACGATCCGTTACAGCCATGCGGCTAAGATGGCTGTCATCTCGACTGCTAGTGATATGAGGCCGTTGGGATCCAGCACGGAGTTCCTTATTACCCTCCTGAACCCACCGTTTCCATATTCTGCTAACAGTCATTGGATCTCGACCAATCGAGCAGCAATGTCGCGATACGATAAACCACAATCGCGATAGGGTACACTCCGACCTTTATCAAAGACGGAAACGTGATGGTACGCATTTCTCCTCCTTACACGAGGCATCACTACAACGTTTGACCAGGTAACGCCGGTCAACTGCTATTTGTGTATGAGAAATCGGTTGGAAACGTTCCTCATGACAGCACGTTGTAGGTGTCGCCACCGGCGCCAACCTTGTGTGAATGCTCTGAAAAGCTTATCATTTACACATGACAGCATCTTCTTCCTGTCGGTTAAATTTCGCATCTGTAGCACGTTATCTTCGTGGTGTAGCAATTTTAATGGCCAGTAGTGTAGTTACACTGCCTGGACAAACATTTAATTTCTTGTTTGACTGTTTCCCTTGTAACTTCTAATTCCCTTAAAGGACGGAATAGACGCTTACTCAACATACCAATAAACGGGACACAGCGTACCCTCTACAAGAGAATGAAAGGTAATTCCTAAAGAAGATGTATTTAGTAGGAAGCAGATGGGAAAAAACTAGCTGAAAAAGACTGCGTGACAGAAAAAATAGACGAAAGAATTAAGACGGCGCGTGATGCTTTCGGCAAAGTCAACGATTTTTCAGAAGCAAGCTTCCACTGTGTCTCTAATGGCAAGTATGCCATAAGCGTGGGGTCCAGTTCTGCCTTGTAACAGTGAGACACGAATTTTTGTTGTGATAACGATTTATAAATTGAGGGTTGATGAGCAAGCAGTGGAGAGACGAGCGGTGAGAATTAATGGGAGACAGGAAAACAAATAAAAGTGAAGCAGTGAACATAAGTTAAGCGGGGTAGATGTAAACAAAAGTGTTCCTGAATTTGTGCTGCGTTGCCGCAGGCCCCCGCCGCCCATCTACGAGCCGGAGCCGGGGCCAGACCCTTCGCGGCCGCCGCCCCCGCCGCCGCCTCCACCACCCCCGTACGGTAGGCCCGACTACCGGCCACGGCCCCCTGGTGGCCCGCCCCCACCGCCCCCGGGTACGCCCGTGCTGACGGGCCCCGTGCCATCCTGGGAACAGCGGCCCACGCCCCCTGGTGGCTTCAAGTCGTACGACCGCTGCAAGTGCGCCCACTCCTTCAACTGCAACTCGCCTGGCATTGTCTTCGTAAGTACCGCCGCCTCGTAGCATAGGCAAAGACCAGTGCTAAATAAAAGTGGAAAGTGTGTGTGTGTGTGTGTGTGTGTGTTTGGGTGTGTGTGTGTGTGACAGAGAGAAAGGGGGAGAAGGGGAGAGAGAGAGAGAGAGAGAGAGAGAGAGAGAGAGAGAGAGACTATCCACAGTGGATCAAAAGCAGTGATACACTATCTCATCCAAAGTATTGGGACAGTTGGATTGGTTGGTTGATTTGAGGGAGGACCAAACAGCGAGGTCATTGGTCCCAGCAGATTAGGGAAGGATGGGGAAGGAAGTCGAAGTCCAATGTGCTAACCACTGCGCCAACTCGCATGGTTTGGGATGTTATGAGTGGGCATTAATAGGACATGTGTCCAACCTTCGCCTTTAAGACGGCTTGAAATTTGTTGAGAAAGCTGCCTGGTGAACGAATGGCAGCCCATTCCGCCTCAACAGCCGTAATGTGGCAAGGTGTCTAATGAGCAAGGTGTCGGATCCGGAGCGAAGTTGACGTATCCCAAAAGTATTCCATTGGTCAGAAAAGTCAATTTCAGGGACGTTATTGTCCACAAACCATTGTGTCACAGGTGCTGCTTTATGACAGGGTCCATTGTCATGATCATACTGAAATGAAATGATCGAATGGCATTGTTGGCCGGGAGGCCCCATGCGGGTGAGTTCGGCCGCCGTATTGTAAGTCCTTTTTAGTTGAGGCCATTTCGTCGATGATGATGAAGGACACACAACACCCAGTCATCTCAAGGCAGAGAAAATCCCTGACCCCGCCGAGAATCGAACCCGAGACCCTGTGCGCGGGA
Organism: Schistocerca piceifrons; assembly: GCF_021461385.2. NCBI lineage: Eukaryota > Metazoa > Arthropoda > Insecta > Orthoptera > Acrididae > Schistocerca > Schistocerca piceifrons. The sequence continues at coordinate 388,004,808 of NC_060145.1, forward strand.
AGCGAGAACGCTACCGCAAGACCACGAGCTAACAGTCATCGTATCCGAACTGTTCTTCTATAGTGCACAGACATAATGCTGTAAAACACGTTCACATCCTTCCGCATATAGGCCGGCCGGGGCGGCCGAGCTGTTCTAGGCGCTACAGTCTGGAACCGCCCGACCACTACGGTCGCGGGTTCGAATCCTGCCTCGGGCATGGATGTGTGTGATGTCCTTAGGTTAGTTAGGTTTAAGTAGTTCTAAGTTCTAGGGGACTGAAGACCTCATAAGTTAAGTCCCATAGTGCTCAGAGCCATTTGAATCATTTTTTGAACCGCATATAGTGTTTTCTCAAGCGCAATAAGGGGACCACACCCTAATCACGAGAAACAACCCTCTATGTTAACACCACCCTCTCCGTACTTCACTGTTGACACTTCACATGATGGCAGACAACGTCCTCCAGATATTCGCCAAACCCTAACTCTCCGATCGCGCTGCAGTAAGGTATAAAGTGATTCATCACTCTAAAAGACTTGTTTCCACTCATCTAGTATCCACTGGTCTCACTCTTTGCACCACCTCAAGCTTCGCCCAACACTGACTTTAGAAATGTGTGGTTTATGAGCAGCGGCTCCACCATTGTACCCCACTGTGTTTAAGTCCCCACGCACAGTCATTGTGTTTTCTGGACTGCTGCTAGCACTTTAGAACTAACGAATGATTCCTTCAGCTTATTTCATTTGATTTTTTTAAACCACCCCCAACAGTGCTCGACAATCTCTGCCTGTCAGTACAGTCTTGGTTTATCTTTGGTTGTCCCTTTTCATTTCCGCTTCATAATCAAATGACCGTCGACTTGGGCAGCTTTAGAAGGGTTTAAATGTCCCTGATCGATTTGTTACTCAGGTCATATCCAATGACTAATCGATGTTGGAAGTTAGTGAGTTCTCCTGATCGACCCGTTCTATTGTTACTGCTTCTGTACCGAGAACACGACAGTACCGACTGGTAGAAGCACGAAGTGATCACGTCATGCTCATTGGATCATCTTATTGTGGTTCCGACAATGACTAGACGCAGATGGATTTTATCCGATTTCCTTATGTCAAGGGGCCTGATGACTACGTCACGTAACACCGAAATCGGTAGCTTAGTAAAGAGTTCAAAGTTTATGGCTGAAGGTGTTCTACTGTTTCACCAACCCTTGACCAACCCAAATCGCAGTCACCATCTTCAACAAAGATGAACATTCAAAGATACAACTTAATTTAGGTTTCCTAAAGTTTGTCTGATTCACTAAATTCTTTCAAGAAGCCTGTAGTGGACTTCTTTCCCCAATTAGCGAGTACCCTGTTTCTAATGACCAAGGTGTCACCATGACGTTAGACTAACCTTTCCTCCACACAAACTGTGCTGTAAAACAGGCACTCATATTTTGTTGTTTTGAACTGTATTGTAAAACCCGTGGTGCTTCGTACTTTGGATTGCTGTGTTCCACCTGTTCTTTCGATGTCATCAGACCATCCTCCTTTTTTTCCCCGCCACGCCTTCAGTCCCGTGCCAATGTCTTCGTCTGTCTTGCTTGCAACCAACTTCTCAGTTATTTGTTGAATATATTACAGTTTTTCTCTTTCCCTGTAATTTTTATTATCTACGACTCACTCTAGTACCTTGGAAATACCTCCTTTTTGTCCCTGTTACAATATGTTCCTTTCTTCGTCGATTCTGCGGAGAACCTTCTTATTTCTGATTAGTCCACCTCCTTCTATAGGACCACATCTCAAATGCTACTATGTTCTTCTTTTCCGGTTTTTCTCACATTTCATGATTCACTTCCATACAGTGCAATACTCGAAATGTACATTCTCATAATTTTTTCCCTAAATCGTCCGCAGCTCGTGGTTGTGCGGTAGCGTTCTCGCTTCCCGCGCCCGGGTTCCCGGGTTCGATTCCCGGCGGGGTCAGGGATTTTATCTGCCTCGTGATGACTGGGTGTTGTGTGCTGTCCTTAGGTTAGTTAGGTTTAAGTAGTTCCACGTTCTAGGGGACTGATGACCACAGATGTTAAGTCCCATAGTGCTCAGAGCCATTTTCCCTAAATCAAGAGTGATGTTTGGTAGTTGCAGACATCTTTTGCCCAGGAATATCCTGGTCTTCTATAATGCAGTGGTTTATAATGACTTCTGCATCATCATATCATTGATAATTACTGATTCTTCCGCCTTTTAGGATCAGTTTCCCACCACAACGGCAAGAGCGTGTCCCGAAACTCTGTCCATTCCTCTGTCCTCCTTGACAGTTCAAATTGGCAGAACGAGAGTGACTTCTTGTACAGGAGGTCTCCGGCTGCCATTGCTATTGGTTTTTATTCATAATGGAAGCCATGGGATAGAACTTGAGAACAAAGGCGTTTTTGATTAGTTGTCAAAGACGCTACTGGTACACCACAGTGATCCATCCTTTCATGTTGCCAATATTTGTTGATCTGGTGATGATTTAAAATCAAAAATAGTGCAAAATAAACGAGATATTAATATAACAGCTTGTGCCATTTCCTCCATTTTTCCTCCATTTACCTCTATTCTCTCACAATCTCTTCATTTCCACGATTGTTTTCCCACGGCTTTATCCTAGTTTCTCCAACCTGTCCGCCTGTAGGATACTCCTCCCTGTACACGCATTTCAGATAGTTATTCAGCTTTCATTTCCTCTCCCATTCTCTTAATATACTCACACGACTTCAATTCATGCTCCTAAACCATCACACTCACTGATTTCCTCTGCCCAATCTCTTCTCGATTTTTTTCATTTATAACTCGATTTCTTCTGATCTTTCCTAATGTCTCCTCATAAACTTTATTTCTGTGGCAATAATCCTACGTACGTGTTCCCCTTGTAGTCTTAAGGTCTCCGTACTATACGCTGTAATTAGTACCCAAATAATTGCATTGTAAATCTGCATTTTAGTTTTCGTACTTATCGCTCCCTTTCCTACTGTTGTGTTATTCATGTGATAGACTACTTCCGTTGTTATATTTAGCACGTCCTGTTCTGTTCTCCCGTCACTATTTACTGTCGTGATACGACATTCAGAATTGCCTACTTTTGCAAGAGTCTTTCTATTACATAATATACTAAGTTCTTCTTTCTGCCTGTTGTATTCTGAAACTCCATTACTTTCTTTTACCTGTATTCACCATCATTTCCTTCCACTCCAGTTCTTCCACTATGGCCTAGTAAACTCTTTATGGTGTATCATCTGCATAGAGTAATATTTGCAGATAGACTGGTCATAGCCTCCAAATTCCAGGCTTTGTTCTGTGAGTTCGTTGCTTGCAGTAATACTGATTATACGCGACAAAATAAAATTATTTGTCAAACAAGAAACCAGAGCCGGCCGGGTTGACCGAGCGGTTCTAGGCGCTACAGTCTGGAACCGCGCGACCGCTACGGTCGCAGGTTCGAATCCTGCCTCGGGCATGGATGTGTGTGATGTCCTTAGGTTAGTTAGGTTTAAGTAGTTCTAAGGTCTAGGGGACTGATGACCTCAAAACTTAAGTCCCATAGTGCTCAGAGAGCCATTTGAATTTTGAAGAAACCAGATTCTAAGTTCCCACTGTATCCACTGTATCCATTCTGGATACAGTGTTATGGAAGGGCTTCCGTGGACTTAAGAATGATTGGTAAGTACATTGTACTATGTGAAGCTTTCAGAGGATGTCTGTGGCGTGCACATCGCACAGAAATTGAGTCTTGTTTTGCAGTGCGCACGCGATAGAGCGAAAGAAAGAGAGACACTGGTTTCGGAACCTGGTTCCACAAACAGATTCAACTTGTCACGTTTAACCCAGTTAGAAATTGTCGCTAATGTTGTTGTTGTGGTCTTCATTCCTGAGACTGGTTTGATGCAGCTCTCCATGCTACTCTGTCCTGTGCAAGCTTCTTCATCTCCCAGTACCTACTGCAACTTACATCCCTCTGAATCTGCTTAGTGTATTCATCTCTTGGTCTCCGTCTACGATTTTTACCTCCCACGCTGCCCTCCAATACTAAATTGGTGATCCCTTGATGCCTCAGAACATGTCCTACCAACCGATCCCATCTTCTAGTCAAGTTGTGCCACAAACTTCTCTTCCCGCAAATCCTATTCAATACCTCCTCATTAGTTATGTGATCTACCCATCGAATCTTCAACATTCTTCTGTAGCACCACATTTCGAAAGATTCTATTCTCTTCTTGTCCAAACTGTTTATCGTCCGTGTTTCACTTCCATACATGGCTACACTCCATACAAATACTTTCAGAAACGACTTCCTGACACTTAAATCTATACTTCATGTTAACAAATTTCTCTTCTTCAGAAACGCTTTCTTTGCCATTGCCAATCTACATTTTTTTTCTTCTCTACTTCGACCATCATCAGTTATTTTGGTCCCCAAATAGCAAAACTCATCTACTACTTTAAGTGTCTCATTTCCTAATCTAATTCCCTAAGTATCACCCGACTTAATTCCACTACATTCCATTATCCTCATTTTGCTTTTGTTGATGTTCATCTTATATCCTCCTTTCAAGACACTATCCATTCCGTTCGACTGCTCTTCCAAGTCCTTTGCTGTCTATTACAGAATTACTATGTCATCGGTGAACCTCAAAGTTTTTATTTCTTCTCCATGGATTTTAATACCTACTCCGAATTTTTCTTTTGTTTCCTTCACTGCTTGCTCAACATACAGATTGAATAACATCGGGGATAGGCTACGACCCTGTCTCACTCCCTTCCCAACCACTGCTTCCATTTCATGTCCCTCGACTCTTACAACTGCCAACTGGTTTCTGTACAAATTGTAAATAGCCTTTCGCTCCCTGTATTTTACCCCTGCCATCTTCAGAATTTGAAAGAGAGCATTCCAGTCAACACTGTCAAAAGCTTTCTCCAAGTCTACAAATGCTAGAAACGTAGGTTTGCCTTTCCTTAATCTAGCTTCTAGGATAAGTCGTAGGGTCAGTATTACCTCACGTGTTCCAACATTTCTATGGAATCCAAACTGATCTTCCCCGAGGTCTGCTTCTACTAGTGTTTCCATTCGTCTGTAAAGAATTCGCGGTAGTATTTGGCAGCCGTGACTTATTAAACTGATAGTTCGGTAATTTTCACATCTGTCAACACCTGCTTTCTTTGGGATTGGAATTATTATATTCTTCTTGAAGTCTGAGGGTATTTCGTCTGTCTCATACGTCTTGCTCACCAGATGGTAGAGTTTGGTCAGGACTGGCTCTTCCAAGGCTGTCAGTAGTTCTAATGGAATGTTGTCTACTCCCGGGGCCTTGTTTCGACTCAGGTCTTTCAGTGCTCTCTCAAACTCTTCACGCAGTATCATATGTCCCATTTCATCTTCATGTACATCCTCTTCCATTTCCATGATATTGTCCTCAAGTTCATCGCCCTTGTATAGACCCTCAATATACTCCTTCCACCTTTTTGGTTTCGCTTGTTTCCTTAGAACTGTTTTTCCATCTGAGCTCCTGATAGTCATACAAGTGGTTCTCTTTTCTCCAACGGTCTCTTTTCCTGTAGGCAGTATCTGTCTTACCCCTAGTGAGATAAGCTAATATTTTTGGTGTTGTCTGTACAGGGCAGCTGCGACGCTGGCAAGCAGTACTGCTGCTATGACCTGAAGCCCCAGGGCGAGGGCTTTGGCATCGACCGACCCTACGGCGGTGGCGGTGAAGGCCCCGTCACGTTCGGGGGTCGACCTGACGGACCTCGAGACATTCCAGAAGTGCTGGTGGGTCCCGGCGGGCCCACAGGGATCATTGGCGGCCGACCGAGGCCGGAGTATTACGACGACGACGACTATGACGGGTTCGGCAGGTCCGCCAAGAAGGACAAGAAGCTCTGAAGCACCCACTTGCTGAGAGCGACCAGCGACTCGTCCACAGCGTGTGCCGCCCCTAGCAGTCTCATCCGTCTCCCAGGCTGCCAGAACACCTGTCACTTGAATGAAATCACCAATGCATCTTAGTCAAATGTACATTTCATGCTCCAAACTTCGTGTAAGGTAAACACAGCTTCGTGATTCACGCTTGAGAAAGTCTAGTGGTGGGACAAGCTGCCATCCACTTGGCGGTCCTTCTCTGACCCACAGTTCTAACAGTGTTGCCAGTTTTACCGAGAAACTCACGATCTTGAGAATGCGCTAGCGAGTGCCTGCCGTATCGCAGTGCTGCTTTCCTCCACCCGTAAACATTGTTCACGAAGTTATTTTAATCAACTTAATACCTCCCTTGTATGTAATTCATCCGTGGTTCTAATAATCAAGACATCACCCTGGCAGTGAAGGAAATATGTTACATATCCATCTGATAATAGGGGACATTTTAGTGACAACAGCTTTTTAGTAACATTGTCTGACTGTTCAGTGATTGTCATCACAGCAGGTTATGGAACAACAGTTTCCACCTCTTTTTCTTTTTATTGTTGCGTGTGTGTATGTGTGCAACTTTCAAATGTATTAGGACGAATAAGAATCAGGCTGAAAACTCAGTCTCCATCCACAAAGTATTTTGATTCGAGACATCAATGGATCTTGATAAGATCCAAATCAGTCCATTTCAAGCCATTTCATTGTGCTTCCAATGTGTAATCAGAACTGCTCTAATGTACTTTGCACCCTCTTCATCTCGCGTACATAACGAACAAAGAACACAGAATTTCTTCTTCAAGTTACGTCAAGAGATTTCATTCAGTGTAAGGGACTCACAAGGGTCCAATAGGCGAAAGCTACCTTAAATGTAAACTGTACATTGTGTATATTAGTATTAAAGGTATCTTTCTTCTTGTAAGTCAACCTGAGAAGAATGTGCATTATTTATTCTTAAATATTCTAAATAAATAAGTAAATACAAAGATAGATTTGTCTGATTTTCCACACCTACTTATTATCTCTGACCTTTTGCTGACGGAGAAACTACAAAAAGGAAAAAAAGAACTGTTAGTGCAGAGGTATGTTTCAGTCACTGATATTTTGCTGCTTCAGAAAGTATTGCAACATATGTTTGAAACTAACAGTTGAAACTTAAAATTCTACGTAGTAGCGGGTGGTTGTAATTAAACTGACTGTGTGTGGACTGCAGTGCGGGCTGTATACATTGCAGGATGCCGAAACATCGTAGGCGTGTTCATTAATCAGTGCACTAGTTCCACTTTCTGCCACCCGGTGAAAATATGGCATTGTAAGCAGTCATAATGTGGTGAGGATGCAGGAAAAGGGGAGGAATGATCAAACACCGATAACAGTGGTCTGGCACGTAATTAGGACATGGTCACAAGTTATAACACGTGTTCAGTATGATATCCCGACTCAGCAACATGCTGCATCCGTAACACGGGATGGACGACAGTTGCTCGCAGCATATCCATTGTAATCAGAGCGATATGTAGTCGTATGGTAGCTTTCATATCAGGAAGAGTCTGAATATGTCCCTGATTGACGTGATCTTTCAGATATCCGTACAACCAGAAGTCACATGGATCTGGCTCGGGGAATCTGAAAGACCAGACATACTGAAATTACCTAGAGATGAAGCTGTCGTTACCGAAGGTTTCTCGAAGCAGATCTTCCACCTGGCAAGCGATATGTGCTGTCGCACAATATTGCCTAAAACAAGTGATGCGGACACAATTGCATTCTTGCAAATCTGGAATCACATGTTGCACAAGGAGCCCTTATAACTTGCGGATGTCACTGTACACCTACCAGGTACGCGAGCTGTGCTCGAAGAAAAATGAACTGAGGGACGTTGTGGCACACATCACACAGTCATATAAGCTGAGCGCAGTGGGTACTCCTGCACAGCGTGTGGTAGAGCAGAACCCCAACGTGACAGTTCTGTGCATTCACGCCAATGAGCAGAGTAAAATGTGCCTCTTCTGTCCAAAGAATATTTTCTAGCCGCATTTCATCCATTTCCATGCGTGCCAAAAAACGAGGGGCAAAGTCATGGCTCTGTAGCCTATCTTAGAGTTCCATTCGGTGCACATTCTTAATCTTGTATTGTAGGGGTACCGGGGTAAAACGCACCGCAAAATCTTTTGAACTGTTAACTAGGGGAGAGACAATTCCCGTGACACAGCTCGATGTCTGGCTGCAGAATTTGATGCATGCGCAGCACGGTTGGTTATAGCTACAGCAACTTTATCAACAACTGTCATGGGAATTGGAAACCTCCCTCTCCCTGCTACAAGCCACCTAGCGCTATACCACCTACTGCACTCCCCTGACTTAAGCCCTCGTAAATTCAAGTCGATTTCTAAACTAAAGGAAACACTTCACGGCATTCACTTCAGAACTGCTACAAATTCGTCGGGCAATAGACCGCGCCGCTCGAACAGTCAACACAACTGGCACTTCTAAGAGTATCCTACGACTTCCACATCGCTGGCAACGGGTCATACACAATGATGGTGACTACTTTGAAGGTCAGTAAAACTTTGAAACACGTCACTATTTTGTACGGGCTGTAAAAAAATAGTTGCCACTATTAAAGTTACAACTCTCGTATAATAATAACAAAGATGCCTGCCGTATATTGGGTCTCAAGTACACTGATGTGCAAAACTTAAGGATGTCAATAACTTTTGTAAGATGTGTCACTGCCAAGTAACATAGCTCGATGAAACTTTGACTACACATAGAAAGAACTGCTACAGTATGGTACAAAATGTAACTGAAATCAGACGAATAGAAATGACACTTTTATTCAAATACAATAAGCACTGAACTTACCGCGATTCCTGACGATCCTCTTCACATTACGAAAGGCAGGACATGGTTCTTAATACGGTGTGTGTTCACCACTGTCAGCCACGCATGCTCAGCAAAATGTTCCCAAGCTGGTGACAAGTTTCGTAAGGAGTTCGTGTTGTAGGGCGTTCCACTCATCCAGCAGCGCGTTTGAAAACTGCTGGAACGTCGTTGGCGCATGTAGACGCGCTGTAATACGTGTCTCCACGCACCCCATACGTGCTCGGCGAGATTTAAATCTGCAGAATGGGCAGCCCTTTCCATTGGCAGAATATCATCTCCTTCGATGAGCTCCTCCACATGTGTTTACGTTTCGCACACCATTGTATTTCAATACCCACCTCTGTCTATTCACACACGCACTTTGTTTGGTAAGCGTGCACTACCGAATTTGCAGAGAGCTGCATACAAACAGTGTAAACACTGACATTTTTGTCAGGCGACAATGAGAGCTGAAGTTACGCTGTTAGCTGTCGCCACGCCGCTGTATGACAGTTTGCTTATTTTTCTGAAGTGAATGTTTACCAGCATGTTTATGTTGGCTCTGTTCTCAATCTGCCGTAATGGCTTCAGGCAATGGACGGACTACAGGCTGTATCTACTTGTCCAAACATCCTTGACATCGTATAAGAAATCACACTGGATACCACAAGTGTGTCGTAACAGCTAAAAAAGACTTCTGCTGACGAAGTAAGCTTCAGTTACGCGTGCGCTGACTACATTTGCGTTCGTCGGTATCAATCATAATTCATAATGGCCTGGGCGCTCAGAAATCTTGCGGGGCTTCTCCTTGCTTACACTTGCTAATGGCTACATTTTTCTTTCGATAGAAGCTTAGTTGTACGTACTCTTTCTACTCTAACGATATTACACAGAAACGTAAAACATCTAGAATAATCTCCTCCTATACAGAACAGAAAGTAGTTATCTCAAAGTAATTCATAAATGCCAAAGTACACTCGTGCTCATAAATTAAGGATAATGCTGATACATCGTGAAACAACGCTCTGGTGGGTGGTTTGCGGGTTTAAATCACCTCGGGGTACGACCATGCGGTGCATTTGACCTGCGGTCGTCGCACAGTGGCACTGGCAGCAGTCCACATACGAAGAGGTGTGTTGGTGCATGTCAGAGTACGGTGCATCGAGTAAGTGTGCATACAGGGTTTATTCGCTCGTAGACCTGAAAGGTGCATTCCACTGACCCCTGGTGACAGGAGAGCCCGTAAAGCCTGGTGTCAAGAACACAGTACATGGTCATTGGAACAGTGGTCCCAGGTTATGTTCACGGACGAGTCCAGGTATTGTCTGAACAGTGATTCTCGCCGGGTTTTCAACTGGCGTGAACCAGGAACCAGATACCAACCCCTTAATGTTCTTGAAAGGGACCTGTATGGAGGTCGTGGTTTAGTGGTGTGGTCTGGGATTATGATTGGTGCACGCAAACCCCTGCATGTCTTTGACAGAGGAACTGTAACAGGTCAGATGTGTCGGGACGTCATTTTGCACCAGTATGTCCGCCTTTTCAGGGGTGCAGTGGATCCCACCTTCCTCCTGATGGAAGATAACGCACGGCCCCACCGAGCTGCCGTCGTGGAGGAGTGCCTTGAAGCAGAAGATATCAGGCAAATGGAGTGGCCTGCCTGTTCTCCAGACCTAAACTGCATCGAGCACGTCTGGGATGTTCCCGGTCGACGAATCGCTGCACGTCTTCAAACGCCTACGACATTTCTGGAGCTCCGACAGGCACTGGTGCAAGCATGGGAGGCTCTACCCCAGCAGCTGCTCGACCACCCGATCCAGAGTATGCCCAATCCGTTGTGAGGCCTGTGTACGTGAGCTTGATCGTATCCCATATTGATTCGGGGTACATGCGCAAGAAACAGTGGCGTTTTGCAGCACATGTGTTCCGGGACGGTTTTCTCAACTTATCACCAATACCGTGGACTTTGTCGTGTGTGTTCCCTATGTGCCTATGCTATTAGCGCCAGTTTTGTGTAGTGCCACGCTGTGTGGCACCGCATTCTGCAATTATCCTTAATTTATGAACATGAGTGTATGAAGCTATCCCTCTGTACATAGCTAAATGAACGCTGACACTCCTTACACAGGGGAATTATTGCAGTTTCGTCGTACAACAAACAAAATTGTTCAACGTGACCTCTTCCTCCATCCTTATCGTAGCTGCATTGCGTACCACCTGCCTCAGAAATATCCTCTGTATTGCGTTCTGTGTAACAGGCGGCTACAATACAGAGAGAGCAGTCGCAGCAGTCCAATGAGGGACAGATCTTAGGCGTACCCAAAGGTAAAGCTCCACGATGGGTTAATATGTGAAAACATGATGGCCAGGCAGTCCGTCCACCTATTCAACAGCCAGCATTCTGTGCGTTAAGGTCTGTGCAGGGGTAGTGACTCAAACATCCAGGAGAACCATCATGAATGAAGTAGAAATGGCAACAGTATGCTAGGGGCACGTGCCACAAGTAATCAAGATACATAGTAAACAGGAAATTTATTTACTTATGTCCAGTAATCGTGTTTAGAAGAATATGCTGTCCCAACAAACATCCACAAACAGACACTGAACAGGTGAAAACAGGGGGATCCGTCGGCAGCATATCCGACCTACAGACGCTGGTTATGGAAACTGAAACGGATGCTTCGCATTTTATTGTACAAAACAGGGTGTGTTATTCACTTATACATAGTACAGTCATATTGTTTTGTATACACTGATTACAAAAATGATTCTAGATCGCGGTTTCACGTGAGAAGCAGTACGCTATTGTCAGACGCGAATCGCCAATACGAATTATATGTTAGCAAAGGTCCGTCGACAGTAATCTGAAGTGCTAACGATGGAGTTGTTATTCAAAATGTAATTTGGAGATTAACAAAATACTACTTTCTTAAAAACAGCCGACCCCTTTTCAAGTAAGTAAATAACTGTTTAAGTCACAACTACGAATTCATCAACTAGTACATGTGCTGCACGCATTTGCTTATTACTCCTTACTATAACGTCTACGTTTTAATCACGCTATAAAAATGTTTAACTTATAAATAGGTTATTAAGATGTGAAGCCTAGTGTAAATTTGTATTTGGCAACCTCGGGGAGAGAATGATTTTAGTGGGGAAAACAGATACCGGTCGTGCATGTATTAACTGCCTAACTTTCATTGTTTAATATGGCAGGGCTAACCAGGTGAACAAAGAGCCATCTGGGAGATTCGATTGTGAGTTTAATGACCTATAACATTTACTGCAGCCTCCAGGTTAAGGTATACAAATAAAGTTTTTGTTTATTTTTGACACAATCACTTTTTATGACACAATCATAATCGGTCTCGGCCCACAATGGCTACCTTCAGATGCTATGGGCGGGCATACGACGAACAAACGTTAATGCCTTGACAATTCAAGAATATTTGTTCACCATATGCCGCCCATAGCATCTGAATATGGCCATTGAGAGCTGACATCAGTTATGATTGTGTCATTAAATGCGATCCTCTCAAAAATAAAAAATAAAACTTTATAACAGGCTGGGATGTCGTTGCCCTCCCTCCTACCACACACCCACTCACACACACACACACACACACACACACACACACACACACACACCGAGAGAGAGAGAGAGAGAGAGAGAGAGAGAGAGAAAGGATAGAAGCTGGAGAGAAAGATACAGCGTAGCTAGGAACAGATATTCGACATGTAATTCAACGTAGGAAACAGGAATTAGAGTGGTATGCAAATGTCAACAAAGAGCACGTCCACACCCCAGGAGGAAAAACGCAGCTGACATTCGACGAGGGGAGTCCAGTTCTTTTCGTCTATTCTTATTATAGCCGCCACACACCTCCAGCGTCTGATGAGGCGAGAGCAGAACACAACTGGAAACTGTAGCAGTTGATTTCAGTGCTAACGAGTGGGAAACTATTTTGGCTCTCGTGCTCTTTAGAGATCATGCCTCCCTTAGTAGCCTAATAAATCAAAGACTTAAACGTAACCTTAAGATGCTATAAGTCCGATCTCTGGTGGTCTGCAGAGAAGGTTATCCCCCCATAATATCATGCAAATTTAAGGGAAATATAACGTCGCACAGCGGAAGAGTCTTATTGAAGGAAACTAAAAGAGATTGCTCAATCAAGCGAGAAAATGCGAGTAACACACGATACATGATAATACACTCCTGGAAATGGAAAAAAGAACACATTGACACCGGTTTGTCAGACCCACCATACTTGCTCCGGACACTGCGAGAGGGCTGTACAAGCAATGATCACACGCACGGCACAGCGGACACACCAGGAACCGTGGTGTTGGCCGTCGAATGGCGCTAGCTGCGCAGCATTTGTGCACCGCCGCCGTCAGTGTCAGCCAGTTTGCCGTGGCATACGGAGCTCCATCGCAGTCTTTAACACTGGTAGCATGCCGCGACAGCGTGGACGTGAACCGTATGTGCAGTTGACGGACTTTGAGCGAGGGCGTATAGTGGGCATGCGGGAGGCCGGGTGGACGTGCCGCCGAATTGCTCAACACGTGGGGCGTGAGGTCTCCACAGTACATCGATGTTGTCGCCAGTGGTCGGCGGAAGGTGCACGTGCCCGTCGACCTGGGACCGGACCGCAGCGACGCACGGATGCACACCAAGACCGTAGGATCCTACGCAGTGCCGTAGGGGACCGCACCGCCACTTCCCAGCAAATTAGGGACACTGTTGCTCCTGGGGTATCGGCGAGGACCATTCGCAACCGTCTCCATGAAGCTGGGCTACGGTCCCGCACACCGTTAGGCCGTCTTCCGCTCACGCCCCAACATCGTGCAGCCCGCCTCCAGTGGTGTCGCGACAGGCGTGAATGGAGGGACGAATGAAGACGTGTCGTCTTCAGCGATGAGAGTCGCTTCTGCCTTGGTGCCAATGATGGTCGTATGCGTGTTTGGCGCCGTGCAGGTGAGCGCCACAATCAGGACTGCATACGACCGAGGCACACAGGGCCAACACCCGGCATCATGGTGTGGGGAGCGATCTCCTACACTGGCCGTACACCACTGGTGATCGTCGAGGGGACACTGAATTGTGCACGGTACATCCAAACCGGCATCGAACCCATCGTTCTACCATTCCTAGACCGGCAAGGGAACTTGCTGTTCCAACAGGACAATGCACGTCCGCATGTATCCCGTGCCACCCAACGTGCTCTAGAAGGTGTAAGTCAACTACCCTGGCCAGCAAGATCTCCGGATCTGTCCCCCATTGAGCATGTTTGGGACTGGATGAAGCGTCGTCTCACGCGGTCTGCACGTCCAGCACGAACGCTGGTCCAACTGAGGCGCCAGGTGGAAATGGCATGGCAAGCCGTTCCACAGGACTACATCCAGCATCTCTACGATCGTCTCCATGGGAGAATAGCAGCCTGCATTGCTGCGAAAGGTGGATATACACTGTACTAGTGCCGACATTGTGCATGCTCTTTGCCTGTGTCTATGTGCCTGTGGTTCTGTCAGTGTGATCATGTGATGTATCTGACCCCAGGAATGTGTCAATAAAGTTTCCCCTTCCTGGGACAATGAATTCACGGTGTTCTTATTTCAATTTCCAGGAGTGTATTAATGAAGGGTCATCCATCTACAACAGAAAAAAGCAGTCAAGGTAACAATTTGGTTTGTTTACACAAAGCATCGGTATATGAATTACCAACTGAGATACATGTGAAAATTTAATAAATACACGAGGGATTGTAATTGTGAAATCTAAATTTGGCACAGGTGGATGAACATCGTAAAAGCATAATCGTGAAACTAATTTACAGATCTCACTAGGGGTAAGATAGATACTGCCTACAGGAAAATTAAAAAGATCTTTGGTGAAAAGAGATCATTTGTATGAATGTCAAGAGCTCAGATGGAAACCCAGTTCTAAGCAAAGAAGGGAAAGAAGAAAGGTGGAAGGGGTATATAGAGTGTCTATACAAGGGCGATGTACTTGAGGACAATATTATGGAAATGGAAGAGGATGTAGATGAAGATGAAATGGAAGATATGATACTGCGTGAAGAGTTTGACAGAGCACTGAGAGACCTGAGTCGAAGTAAGGCCCCGGGAGCAGACAACGTTCCATTAGAACTACTGCGGCCTTGGGAGAGCCAGTCATGACAAAACTCTGTCATCTGGTGAGCTAGATGTATGAGACAGGCGAAATACTCTCAGTCTTCAAGAAGAATATGTTGTTCTTGTTGTGGTCTTCAGTCCTGAGACTGGTTTGATGCAGCTCTCCATGCTACTCTATCCTGTGCAAGCCTCTTCATCTCCCAGTATCTACTGCAACCTACATCCTTCTGAATCTGCTTAGTGTATTCGTCTCTTGGTCTCCCGCTACGATTTTTACCCTGCACACTGCCCTCCAATACTAAACTGGTGATCCCTTGATGCCTCAGGACATGTCCTACCAACCGATCCCTTCTTTTAGTCAAGCTGTGCCACAAACTTCTCTTCTCCCCAATCCTATTCAACAATTCCTCATTAGTTATGTGATCTACCCATCTAATCTTCAGCATTCTTCTGTAGCACCACATTTCGAAAGATTCTATTCTCTTCTTGTCCAAAATACTTATCGTCCATGTTTCACTTCCATACATGACTACGCTCCATACAAATACTTTCAGAAACGACTTCCTGACATTTAAATCTATACTCGATGTTAACAAATTTCTCTTCTTCAAAAATGCTTTCCTTGCCATTGCCAGTCTACATTTTATATCCTCTCTAATTCGACCATCATCAGTTATTTTGCTCCCCAAATAGCAAAACTCCTTTACTACTTTAAGTGTCTCATTTCCTAATATAATTCCCTCAGCATCACCCGACTTAATTCGACTACATTCCATTATCCTCGTTTTGCTTTTGTTGATGTTCATCTTATATCCTCCTTTCAAGACACTATCCATTCCGTTCAACTGCTCTTCCAAGTCCTTCGCTGTCTTTGACAGAATTACAATGTCATCGGCTAACCTCAAAGTTTTTATTTCTTCTCCATGAATTTCAACGCCTACTCCGAATTTTTCTTTTGTTTGCTTCACTGCTTGCTCAATATACAGATTGAATAACATCGGGGAGAGGCTATAACCCTGTCTCACTCCCTTCCCAACCACTGCTTCCATTTCATGTCCCTCGACTCTTATAACTGCCATCTGCTTTCTGTACAAACTGTAAATAGCTTTTCGCTCCCTGTATTTTACCCCTGCCACCTTCAGAATTTGAAAGAGAGTATTCCAGTCAACATTGTCAACAGCTTTCTCTAAGTCTACAAATGCTAGAAACGTAGGTTTGCCTTTCCTTAATCTAGCTTCTAAGATAAGTCGTAGGGTCAGTATTGCCTCACGTGTTCCGATATTTCTACGGAATCCAAACTGATCTTCCCCGGGGTCGGCTTCTACTAGTTTTTCCATTCGTCTGTAAAGAATTCGCGTTAGTATTTGCAGCCGTGACTTATTAAACTGACAGTTCGGTAATTTTCACATCTGTCAACACCTGCTTTCTTTGGGATTGGAATTATTATATTCTTCTTGAAGTCTGAGGGTATTTCGCCTGTCTCATACATCTTGCTCACCAGATGGTAGAGTTTTGTCAGGACTGGCTCTCCCAAGGCTGTCAGTAGTTCTAATGGAATGTTGTCTACTCCCGGGGCCTTACTTCGACTCAGGTCTCTCAGTGCTCTGTCAAACTCTTCACGCAGTATCATATCTTCCATTTCATTGTCTACTCTGCTTACTTAGAACTGGGTTTCCATCTGAACTCTTGATATTCATACAAGTGGTTCTCTTTTCTCCAAATGTCTCCTAATTTTCCTGTAGGCAGTATCTATCTGACCCCTAGTGAGATAAGCCTCTACATCCTTACATTTGTCCTCTAGCCATCCCTGCTTAGCCATTTTGCACTTCCTGTCGATCTCATTTTTGAGACGTTTGTATTCCTTTTTGTCTGCTCCATTTACTGCATTTTTATATTTTCTCCTTTCATCAATTAAATTCAATATTTCTTCTGTTACCCAAGGATTTCTACTAGCCCTCGTATTTTTACCTACTTGATCCTCTGCTGCCTTCACTACTTCATCTCTCAATCCTACCCATTCTTCTTCTACTGTATGTCTTTCCCCCATTCTTGTCAGTCGTTCCCTAATGCTCTCCCTGAAACTCTCTACAACCTCTAGTTCATAACCAATAGATTGTGGTCAGAGTCCACATCTGCCCCTGGAAATGTCTTACACTTTAAAACCTGGTTCCTAAATCTCTGTCTTACCATTATATAATCTATCTGATACCTTTTAGTATCTCCGGGATTCTTCCATGTATACAACCTTCTTTTATGATTCTTGAACCAAGTGTTAGTTATGATTAAGTTGTGCTCTGCGCAAAATTCTACCAGGTGGCTTCCTCTTTCGTTTCTTAGCCCCAATCCATATTCACCTACTACGTTTCCTTCTCTCCCTTTTCCTACTGACGAATTCCAGTCACCCATGACTATTAAATTTTCGTCTCCCTTCACTATCTGAATAATTTCTTTTATTTCATCATACATTTCTTCAATTTCTTCGTCATCTGCAGAGCTAGTTGGCATATAAACTTGCGCTACTGTGATAGGCGTGGGCCTCGTATCTATCATGGCCACAATAATGCGTTCACTATGCTGTTTGTAATAGCTTACCCGCATTCCTATTTTCCTACTCATTATTAAACCTACTCCTGCATTACCCCTATTTGATTTTGTGTTTATAACCCAGTAGTCACCTGACCAGAAGTCTTGTTCCTCCTGCCACCGAACTTCACCAATTCCCAATATATCTAACTTCAGCCTATCCATTTCCCTTTTTAAATTTTCTAACCTACCTGCCCGATTAAGGATCTGACATTCCACGCTCTGATCCGTAGAACGCCAGTTTTCTTTCTCCTGATAACGACATCCTCTTGAATAGTCCCCGCCCGGAGATCCGAATGGGGGACTATTTTACCTCCGGAATATTTTACCCAAGAGGACGCCATCATCATTTAACCATACAGTACAGCTGCATGCCCTCGGGAAGAATTACGGTTGTAGTTTCCCCTTGCTTTCAGCCGTTCGCTGTACCAGCACAGCAAGGCCGTTTTGGTTAGTGTTGCAAGGCCAGATTAGTCAATCATCCAGACTGTTGCTCCTGCAACTGCTGAAAAGGCTGCTGCCTCTCTTTAGGAACCACACGTTTGTCTGGCCTCTCAACAGATACCCCTCCGTTGTGGTTGTACCTACGAAACGGCTATCTGTATCGCTGAGGCACGCAAGCCTCCCCACCAACGGCAAGGTCCATGGTTCATGAGGGAGGGGGGGGGGGGGGGGGTTGAAGAAGAATATAATAATTCCAATCCCAAAGAAAGTAGGCGTTGACAGATGTGAAAATTACCGAACTATAAGTTTAATAAGCCACAGCTGCAAAATACTAACGCGAATTCTTTACAGACGAATGGAAAAACTGGTAGAAGCCGACCCCGGGGAAGATCAGTTTGGATTCCGTAGAAATGTTGCAACACGTGAGGCAATACTCACCCTACGACTATCTTAGAAAATAGATTAAGGAAAGGCAAACCTACGTTTCTAGCGTTTGTAGACTTAGAGAAAGCTTTTGACAATGTTGAATGGAATACCCTCTTTCAAATTCTGAAGGTGGCAGGGGTAAAATACAGGGAGCGGAAGGCTATTTACAATTTGTACAGAAACCAGATGGCAGTATAAGAGTCGAGGGGCATGAAAGGAAAGCAGTTGTTGGGATTGGAGTGAGACAGGAATGTAGCTTCTCCCCGATGTTATTCAATCTGTATATTGAGCAAGCAGTAAAGGAAAAAAAAAAAAGAAAAATTCGGAGTAGAATTAAAATTCATGGAGAAGAAATAAAAACTTTGAGGTTCGCCGATGACATTGTAATTCTGTCAGAGACAGCAAAGGACTTGGAAGAGCAGTTGAACGGAATGGACAGTGTCTTGAAAGGAGGATATAAGATGAACATCAACAAAAGCAAAACGAGGATAATGGAATGTAGTCGATTAAGTCGGGTGTTGCTGAGGGAATTATATTAGGAAATGAGACACTTAAAGTAGTAAATGAGTTTTGCTATTTGTGGAGCAAAATAACTGATGATGGTCGAAGTAGAGAGGATATAAAATGTAGACTGGCAATGGCAAGGAAAGCGTTTCTGAAGAAGAGAAATTTGTTAACATAGAGTATGGATTTAAGTGTCAGGAAATCGTTTCTGAAAGTATATGTATGGAGAGTAGCCATATATGAAGTGAAACATGTGGTGCTACAGAAGAATGCTGAAGATTAGATGGGTAGGTCACATAACGAATGAGGAGGTATTGAATAGAATTGGGGAGAAGAGAAATCTGTGACGCAACTTGACTAGAAGAAGGAATCGGTCGGTAGGACATGTTCTGAGGCATCAAGGGATCACCAATTTAGTATTGGAGTGGAGAGTATAAATCGTAGAGGGAGACCAAGAGATGAATACACTAAGGAGATTTAGAAGGTTGTAGGTCGCAGTAGGTACTGGGAGATGAAGAAGCTTGCACAGGATAGAGTAGCATGGAGAGCTGCATCAAACCAGTCTCTGGACTGAAGACCACAACAACAACAACAATTTACGGATATGGCCAGTGACTGCAAGTTAGTGGTTTAAAGAGAGAACAGAGGAAAATAAGTACGAACATCAGTAGAATCGCCAAAATGTATACTGGGAGCAACTAGCCGGCTGCGAACGTGAAAGCTGTGCAATTAGCCCCTGCTGAAAGTTTACTACCCTCGTGTCCCCTTCAGTTCGGTGACTGTATCGCCGGCTCATTCTTAGCACTCTTACACAGCGTGAATGTGCGAGAAGGGCTGGAAATTCTGAGCCCAGCTCGCCCTCTGGATTGAGTACTAAAGTGGAAACACGCTTCAGTACGATCCCAAGTCTCCTCTCATCAGTCGTATGACACCAAGTCTTTACTCTTCGATCGTCTGTCCGCATCTGTTTACTCATCGATCTCTGCCTTAACTTTCTGAGATTAGGCTGTTTCTGCCAGCCTAGGAGTCTCGCCAGCCAGATACAGCAGGCCTTGCGAGTTCCGTCCAATAATAATTCTGTAAATATGTTAAAGAAACTACTACTGTAGCGGGTTTTGTCATGCTGAATCAATAATGATCTGGCACTTGGTGGAAGGTATCAAATCTCTCCCACTGCTTGACAGGTTTTTAAACCACGCCTATCCAATGACATGTAGGTACACGTGGGAAAACACGCATTACAGAAATAATTATTGCGGGCCAATCAAAGAGCCCACTGCAAGGTTTTAAATTAACCATTTTTTTGTGCTGACTGTGAGACTGCAGGATGACAGCAGATCTTACACTTCTGCCGTTCTGGCGTCTGCACCTGGCTACACACATTATCTTCCCAAAATATTTATTTGGGCGTCGTACAACGGAGTTTTATGACAGACAGGCTGGTCCTTGGACTACGCGGTGTGCAGAGATTGGTCGAGGAGAATTCTGCGCTGTCTACCAACACTGAAGGGCAGCTTTCAGCTCAGAACACGTTTATAGCTCCCCCTCGTCCTTTTAAGTAAGCTTCTATGTCTCCAAAGCCAGCTAGGAAGCTTTCACTGCTACAGGTACTCTATTGTAATAAAAGGAAGGGGAGAGATAAAGTAATTAGCTGGACAGTGACCGGTATTATTGAATATTGTCTGCAGTCATGAGGCAGCATAAAAGGGTCGATTACATTGACCATGGGGATGTGCACATAACATTATGAAATATACTGAAGCGCCAAAGAAACTGGTGTAGGCATGCGTATTCAAAAACAAAGATATGTATAACAGGTAGAATACGGCGCGACGGTCGGCAACGCCTACATAAGACAACAAGTGTCTAGCGCAGTTGTTAGATCGGCTACTGCTGCTACAATCGCAGGCTATCAAGATTTATAGTGAGTTTGAACGTGGTGTTATAGTCGGCGCACGAGGGATGGGACACAGCATCTCCGACGTAACGATCAAGTGGGGATTTTCACGTACGACCATTTCACGAGTGTTCCGTGAATATCAGGTAAAACATCAAATCTCCGACATCGCTGCGGTCGGATAAAGATCCTGCAACAACGGGACCAACGACGACTGAATACAATCGTTAAGATGACAGAAGTGCAACCCTGCTGCTGTGGATTTCAATGATGAACCATCAACGATTGCTAGCGTGCGAACCATTCAACGAAACATCATCGATATGGGGTTTCGGAGCCGATGGCCCACTCGTAAACCCGTGATGACTGCACGACACAAAGCTTTACTCCTCGCCTGGGCCCGTCATCATCGGCATTGGACTGTTGATGAATGGAAACATGCTGCCTGGTCGGACGAGTCTCGTTTCAATTGGATGGACGATGGACATGTATGGGTATGGGGACAACCTCATGAATTCATGGACCCTGCATGTCAGCAGAGGACTCTTCAAGCTGGTGGAGGCTCCTTAATGGTGCGAAACGTGTGCACTTGGAGTGATATGGGACCCCTGATACGTCTAGATACGACTCTGAGAGGTGACACGTACGTAAGCATCCTGTCTGATCACCTGCATCCATTAATGTCCATAGTGCAATCCGACGGACTTGATCAATTCCAGTAGGACAATGCGACACCCCACACGTCCAGAATTGCTACAGAGTAGCTCCAGGAACACTCTTCTGAGTTTAAACACTTCCGCTGGATACGTTACTCACCAGACATAAATATTATTGAGCATACCTGGGATGCCTTTCAATGTGCTGTTCGGAAGAGTTCTCCACTCCCTAGTATTCTTACGGATTTACTGACACCCCTGTAGGATTCATGGTGTCATTTCCCTCCAGCACTACTTCAGACATTAGTCGAGTCCGTGCCACGTCGTGTTGTAGCACTTCTTCCTGCTCGCGGGAAGCTCTACACGATATTACGCCGGTGTACCAGTATCTTTGGCTCTTCAGTGTATGTTGCATGGCAGTTTCAGAAGACGATGCCACATAATACCTCCCACACACCTGGAGAGGCGCTAGTAGCCACTGCATCCATCCCACAGAAAGAGAGAGTACAGATATAACTAAAAAAAAAAAACTCAAACTCTGACCGAACAGGAGTCGGAAAGGTCAATGGTGCTGACCAACCACCGTGCCATTCTCAGCAATAGGCGTCACGGAATGCAGTTATGGTGGGACATGTAATCAGCACACCGCTGTCCCAGCCGTTGTCAGCTTTCGTGACCAGAGCCGCTACTGTTCAGTCAAGTAGCTCCACAATTGGCCTCACAAGGGCTGAGTGCACCCAGCTTGCCAACAGTGCTCGGCACAGATATGATGAATTACATTAAAATCCACTCGCAGATCCACACGGCAGGGGAAATTACGAATCCAATGGTCACAAACATGAATGCATATTAAGTGATTTAAAAAATTAATAAGCGTATTTGCCTAATAAATCAATTCCAGATTCTAGACCCACCTAAGTATCGCGAAAGTGTGGGACCATCAGACGATAAGACCAGAATAAATGTGTAATACCTGCAAAGCATGTTATTAAAAAGGGTCCCAAAATGGCGTCGACCGTTAAAAGGAAAGAAAAGCTGTTTTGTTCAAATTTGCCTCATGGCCACGCTCTCACAAAAGAATACACTTTTTTCCTTGGGGCCCGCCCCGGAGTTGTCACTGCAATGGAATAGTTAACCCAAGAGCTTGGAAGACCCCGTCGCCCCCACCTCAAAAAAGCTGTGGGTGATATCAGGACAGCCTCCTTTTTAAAGATGGCTGTGCAGACTATGTTTTAGAGGCAGAGACACTCTGCCTAGATTAGTGGTTCCCAACGTGGGGGCAATAACCCCCTGAGGGGTAAAATCAAATTTTCAACCATTCTATTCTATTTCAGACATGAAATTAAATTATTTTCAAAATATCGTTATTATTACCACAGTTTTATAAGACGCTAATACTGATTATTAATTTTTCTCGATTAGTAGCATTAATGCAGTGAAGGCTACAGGTTCCTCATATAGCTCACTCGCGACACACAAATGTTGTGCTTTCTCTCGTACAACGCTGATGATAAAAGTGAAACATATACGTAACAAATGTTAAATATCTCAAGAAAATGTCTTCTCCAAATAGTAAATAGTACTCGCAGTAGTATAGAAATTATTTTATTACTCGCTTCGAAACAGATCTATAGTTGTGTGTACATTATTATTATTATTATTATTAATTACTATTATAGTTGTGGTCTGACACAAAGCATTAACAGCCTCATGTCTTCCAATTTGTGCCAATTCGGAAGTAAGGACTTGTGAAGACTAAGCATAGTGATTACATGTTAAGTTCGTTTATTTTAAATGGGGTTGCAGTGTGCAGGTCAAGGAAGTGCCGAAGTGAAGAGACTAAAGCAGATGAAGTATGTTTTGTAACAAATGTCTCCCCTCACAGTGAATAGTTAGCATTTTATCTGAGAAGGAGTTGCGGGTAGCACTTGCAATGTACCATGAATTGCTTTGCCATTTAATCTAACCCTCCGCCCCTCCCCCCCCCCCCCCTCCCACACACACACACACACACACACACACACAAACTAAATATAACTCATCTTTCATCATTTTAAGAATATAAATGTTCTAAGAAAAGCCTTTCATTCTACAGTTAGTTAGGTGCTTAAGTTGGTGATAACCTGAGGGAGGGGGGGGGGGGGGGGGGGTAACAGACGGCGGGGGTGGGGAAGAGACACGGAGATACTAGTTAATGTCTGATTGCACTCAGGGGTATTGGCCTAAGAAAGATTTGGAACAGCTGACCCAGTTGAATAAAACTAGCACAGACACACTCTCCTGCCTACTCCAAAGCCGTCCTCACATGCAGTGACGGAGTTGACACTGACATAGACAGGAAATCCAACCTCATGAAACAAAGCTCCAGTGTCACATTGGACTTGCTAATTAACATGATGGTTTTTCGTGATTACTTTGTGGCCACATATTGCGCTTAAGAAAACGCTAAATGCAGGTGATATGAACACGTTTTACAGCTTTGTGCATTGTGTACAATAGAGGAACAGTTTAGGAGTGATTGGTGTTTGTTTCAGCATGACGACGCACCCTGCTATAAAGCAGCATCTCTGAAGCAATGGTTTGCGGACAGTAACATTGCTGGAATGGATTGACCTGCCCAAAGTCCCGGCTTGGACCCAATAGAACACCTCTGGAATGAGTTAAAATGTTGACTTCGTTCCAGACTGAACGTCAAATGTTACTATCTACTCTTGTTTTGGCTCTTGAGAAAGAGTTGGCTGTCATTCCTCCATGCACTTTCAGACACCTCGTTGAAAGTGTCCCTTGCAGAGGTCATGCCGTCATAAAGGGGGAGGGTGAACATACCCCAAATTAATGTCCACTAATAGCTGTCCGAATAGTTTTGATCAGACGATGTATTAGTGTTTACATAAAATACCAACTACAGCGTCAATTCTCTCCTTATCGTACCATCTCCTTTTGGCTACATGTACCTGTTAAGAGACACCACAGCCATTACATTCTCCTTTATATTCCTGGTAACTCCAGAAGACTGGTACCGACAC
Source organism: Schistocerca piceifrons (assembly GCF_021461385.2). Lineage (NCBI taxonomy): Eukaryota > Metazoa > Arthropoda > Insecta > Orthoptera > Acrididae > Schistocerca > Schistocerca piceifrons. The sequence continues at coordinate 388,029,254 of NC_060145.1, forward strand.
GTTTTGGAGCTAATATTGTCTCTCTTCCATGTTTTCCGTAACATATTATCACTCAGCAGCAGTCTCACAAGTACAGAAGCAGCACCACAGATCGGTTTAAGTACGTAAGTACCTAGCACAAAGCAGGAGCACTTGCCGCTTCTCGTCCATTGCGAACAGCAGTATCAGTGACTTGAGTGTTAGCGACAGGCCGTGCATCAGTATCTCTGGTAGAAAGTGTGACGACTGGGTAACGTTTCATGACGTTATAAGGGAGGCATCCGAGTCTGTGACAGAAGCCATCTGGTGACATTTGTCTGTAACTTGTCTTTTCATGAATTTAATCTCACTCACTTATTGTCCAAAGATTTGTAAAGACCTATGAGTACTCAATTGAGTGCTCCACGGAGCTTCGGCTATGTGTAACTGAGATTTAAGAAACAAGGTTAGATCTCAAATGTGGTGACAGATTGATTCGCAGTGTAATTACAGATTTAAGTGGAATGTAATAGTCTGAAGCCAATGAACGTTAACTATGAATTATTAGTCGAATGACAGGCTGAGTTGTAACACATACTGAGGTGTAGGTTGTCACCTTAATCAGAAAACTGATGAGTATCTGTCATTTTTTCCGTTTCCTCGTAGCTCATTGTCACTTATGGATACTTTATTTTTCAGAAAATGCATAACTTTGATAATGATATAGTTGTATACCCATTTTAGAATTAGATAAGCTGAAATATGGTCAATATATGGACATCATAAAAGTTGACTCTACGCTACAATATTTAATATACGCTGTGCCTCAACATTTCTGAACGCATTTATTATTTTCCATCACTAAGAATATAAATGCAATTAACAGAAGCCTTCAATGTCACTTTGCCAATTCACAACTAAACTATCATCTTTCAGTCTAGCCTAGGCTTTGTAGTACTTTACAGATCAGCATGCAAGCACAATCAAGATATTGTATTCACATTTCCCGGATTCAGTAACACACAACCATACTGTTCTCGCAGGAGTTTCATCCTTAGCTTTTTAATCAGACAAAAGTCACAGAACAGAAAAACTCATTCCTGGGAGAGCGCTCTGTTTTTTGCAAACAGCATGGAATATTGCAGAAGATACAGGTGTTACGTGAAACAGTAAGGCCGAGAAACTTTTACCAATGTGAAGATGGAAAAATAAATAATATTAGGTCTACAACTTTGCTTCCGCCGTTTTGCAATAGACGGTAGTAGCGGCAACTGGGGTTCAGGTGATTGGTCATAGAAGTAATTCAATATTTATTTATTTATTTCAAGCTTAGGCATCTGTAAACATAACGCCATAAAAATATTAGTCGATTTGTGATTGCGTCATAAGGTTATTCTCGATTAAGTACGTCAACTTACGTACCCATCTCTCGCCATTTGCGGGAAGTTCTAATTTTTTGCTTTAACATGAAGAAATCTGCGGCTGTGGCTCTTAAAATGCTCGGCAAGACCAATGGTGAGGGAACTATTAGTGAAAGAACGTGCAGAGAATGTTTTCAACGCCTTAAGAACGGTGATTTCGATGTCGAACACCGGCATGGCGGTGGAAGGCAGAAAGTTTTCGTAGCTACTGAAACAGACGAAGGCAGTCATAGAACATCATTATCGAAAGCAATTGATGCGTTCGAGCCCAGCACTGAAACACAAACGGCCAGAATACAGCGATAGACACGTAAAGGTAATTTTGCAGCAGGTCAGTGCTCGACTTCATGTCGCAAAAACCGTCAAAATATACATGGAAACGTTGAAATGAGAAGTCCTCTCCCTCCTGCTGTATTGTCCATGCGTTGCTCTTTCTATCACCTTTTTCGATCAGTGGCATACAGTCTGGCTGACCAGCATTTCCGATCATATGAACAAGTGCAAAATTGAATCGATTGATGGATCCCCACAAAAGACCCCCATTTCTTCTGCCACGGGATTCGTATGCTATCCGAAAGAAGGGAGAATGTAGTGGCTAACGATGGGCAACAGTATGAATCGTAATTTTTTGGTAAGTTTTTCACAGTAAAGCCCCGAACTTCAAGAAAAAACAGCGGAAGCAAAGTTGTAGACCTAGTAGCATATAGCAGGTGGTGTCTGTAGCTCAACGTTTCTAACCGTAAGTCCATGCTTAACACATGCAACTCCCAAATACATACACCTTTCAACGATATTATCATTCATATTAGGGTCTCCTGAAGGCTTTTACCGCCAATGCGTCATTAACTGACATTTAATTATCAGAAATGGTAATAAGAGTGATATGTTTGTGAAAAATCGTCAATGTACCATTGCCTTGAAATTGCGTACTGCCTTAACGCGCAAGTCATAATACACTAGTGGCCATTAAAATTGCTACACCACGAAGATGATGTGCTACAGACGCGAAATTTAACAGACAGGAAGAGGATGCTGTGATATGCAAATGATTAGCTTTTCAGAGCATTCACAGAAGGTTGGCGCCGGTGGCGACACCTACAACGTGCTGTCATGAGGAACGTTTCCAACCGATTTCTCATACACAAACAGCAGTTGACCGGCGTTGCCTGGTCAAACGTTGTTGTGATGCCTCGTGTAAGGAGGACAAATGCGTACCATCACGTTTCCGACTTTGATAAAGGTCGGATTGTGGCCTATCGCAATTGCGGTTTATCGTATCGCGACATTGCTGCTTGCGTTGGTTCAGATCCAATGACTGTAAGCAGAATATGGAATCGGTGGGTTCAGGAGGGTAATACAGAACGCCGTGCTCGATCCCAACGGCCTCGTATCACTAGCAGTCGAGATGACAGGCATCTTATCCGCATGGCTGTAACGGATCGTGCACCCACGTCTCGATCCCTGAGTCAACAGGTGGGGACGTTTGCAAGACAACAACCATCTGCACGAACAGTTCGACGACGTTTGCAGCCACATGGACTATCAGCTCGGAGGCCATGGCTGTGATTACCCTTGACGCTGCATAACAGACAGGAGCGCCTGCGATGGTGTACTCAACGACGAACATGGGTGCACGAATGGTAAAACGTCATTTTTTCGGATGAATCCAGGTTCTGCTTATATCATCATGATGGTCGCATCCGTGTTTGCCGTCATCGCGTCATCGCGGTGAACGCACATTGGAAGCGTGTATTCGTCATCGTCATACTGGCGTATCGCGCGGCGTGATGGTATGGGGTGCCATTGGTTACACGTCTCGGTCACCTCTTGTTCGCATTGACGGCACTTTGAACAGTGGACGTTGCATTTCAGATGTGTTACGACCGCATGTTGCGGGTCCTGAACGGGCCTTTCTGGATACAGAGAATGTTCGACTGCTGCCCTGGCCTGTACATTCTCCAGATCTCTCACCAATTGAAAACGTTTGGTCAATGGTGGCCGAGCAACTGGCCCGTCACAATGCCAGTCATTACTCTTAATGAGCTGTGGTATCGTGTTGAAGCTGCATAGGGAGCTGTACCTGTACACGCCATCCAAGCTCTGTTTGATTCAATGCCCAGACGTACCAAGGCCGTTATTACGGCCAGAGGTGGTTGTTCTGGGTACTGATTTCTCAGGATCTATGCACCCCGATTGCGTGAAAATGTAATCACTTGTCAGTTCTAGTATAATATATTTGTCCAATGAAAACCCGTTTATCATTGCATTTGTTCTTGGTGTAGCAATTTTAAAGGCCAGTAGTGTACGAAAAGAACAAAATACGACGAAATCAGTATGGTGTCTCCAAAGCTGTCAACCATGGTAGGAACGAGTGACACGTGATTCTGTCATCTGAGTAGGTGGAGCGTGTCACGATCGTGACGCTTGAAGGGGATAGCTGTGTCCCAAAAACATGCAATGATCCATACTGTCTGGAATAGCTAGCCAGTCGGCATCAATATCGGAGCGCAGCCTGACATCGGCGAGACGATACTGTGCCAGGGAGTGTGAGGCACCGCAGCGGTACTCACCGATGGTGGTGATGACGATGATGGAGTAGAAGAGGGCGCCGATGAGCGTCCACTGGACGGCCTTCTCGTCCTCGGTGCCGTCCCAGCCGTCCCGCTTCACGCAGCGCACCAGCTCGTGCTCAAACACCTGCAGCCGCTTCACCACCGCCCGGGTCCAGTTCTCCTGGTGCAGCACCGGCGGGCCGTCCGTCAGCCGCCACAGGTCCGCCGTCACGTTGCTGCGGATGCGGCTGATGTTGCGCTTCACCTGCGCAACACACATCAAAATGGTTCAAATGGCTCTGAGCACTATGGGACTTAACTTCTGAGGTCATCAGTCCCCTAGAACTTAGAACTACTTAAACCTAACTAACCTAAGGACATCACACACACCCATGCCCGAGGCAGGATTCGAACCTGCGACCGTATCGGTCGCGCGCATCCAGACTGCAGCGCTTAAAATCGCTCGGCCACTCCGGCCGGCCAAATAGACATCGCCGCGTTCCTTAACCGGTGTGCGTCTCTTGCTGCCCACATTTTCAGGGTTGCCACAAGTTTCCCCAAGTGAAATTCCCTGATTTCCAGACAAGTATTTCCCTGACAAATCTTGAGATGTCGAGGGGAAGTTAAGACGTATGTTGACAATCTCCCTTTGCAGTTACAGTACAAGAAAAAAAAAGAACCTTGCAAGCAGATGGCATTTCCGGACGTGAGCAAAGACCTTAAGTACTAACATCAACATATTTTGTAATGAATTGTTTTTAGATGGAGAAACCAAGCCAAATAGTATACGTGCTTCAATAGCACCACTGATGTTGTTTTATTTCAATAAAACAAAACACATTTGCCGACAAAAATACGCATTTCCTTGAAATCGCAAGACAGATTTAAAATACCTTCACTGAGTTCACAAACAACCTCACAAAAAAGTAGGCCTCTTGAAAGAAGTGCATAAGGCGGGGAAGAATTGTGTAAACCGCCACTGTAGGTAACCGCCAATAAAATGTTGGTTCTGCTATGTTCGCTATTGTTGGTTATTGCCCACTGTGTTATAGCTGTTATTCTACAGGTATTTTGTGGTTTTTCTTTGGAAAAATATATGAGTAAATAGCGTACAAACCCCCAGCAACTAACACAATTTTCTTCTTCTTATCGTCCATACCCCCATGAACCATGGACCTTGCCGTTGGTGGCGAGGCTTGCGTGCCTCAATGATACAGATAGCCGTACCGTAGGTGCAACCACAACAGAGGGGTATCTGTTGAGTGGCCAGACAAACGCGTGGTTCCTGAAGAGGGGCAGCAGCCTTTTCAGTAGTTGCAGGGGCAGCAGTCTGGAGGATTGACTGATCTTGCCTTGTAACACTAACCATAACGGCCTTGCTGTGCTGGTACTGCGAACGGCTGAAAGCAATGGGAAACTACAGCCGTAATTCCTCCCGAGGGCATGCAGCTGTACTGTATGGTTAAATGATGATGCGTCCTCTTGGGTAAAATATTCCGGAGGTAAAATAGTCCCCCATTTGGATCTCCGGGCGGGGACTACTCAGGAGGACGTTGTTATCAGGAGAAAGAAAACTGGCGTTCTACGGATCGGAGCATGGAATGTCAGATCCCTTAATCGGGCAGGTAGGTTAGAAAATTTAAAAAGGGAAATGGATAAGTTAAAGTTAGATATAGTGGGAATTAGTGAAGTTCGGTGGCAGGAGGAACAAGACCTCTGGTCACGTGAATACAGGATTATAAATACAAAATCAAATAGGGGTAATGCAGGAGTAGGTTTAATAATGAATAAAAAATAGGAATGCGGGTAAGCTACTACAAACAGCATAGTGAACGCATTATTGTGGCCAAGATAGACACGAAGCCCACGCCTACCACAGTAGTACAAGTTTATATACCAAGTAGCTCTGCAGATGACGAAGCGATTGATGAAATGTATGATGAGATACTTATCCTAGAAAATAGATTAAGGAAAGGCAAACCTACGTTTCTGGCATTTGAGGACTTAGAGAAAACTTTTGATAATGTTGACTGGAATACTCTCTTTCAAATTCTGAAGGTGGCAGGGGTAAAATACAGGGAGCGAAAGGCTATTTACAATTTGTACAGAAACCATATGACAGTTATAAGAGTCGAGGGGCATGAAAGGGAAGCAGTGGTTGGGTAGGGAGTGAGACAGGGTTGTAGCCTATCCCCGATGTTAAAAAATGGCTCTGAGCACTATGGGATTTAACTTCTGAGGTCATCAGTCCCCTAGAACTTAGAACTACTTAAACCCAGCGAACCTAAGGACATCACACACATCCATGCCCGAGGCAGGATAATGGTTCAAATGGCTCTGAGCACTATGGGACCCAACATCTTAGGTCATAAGTCCCCTAGAACTTAGAACTACTTAAACCTAACTAACCTAAGGACATCACACACACCCATGCCCGAGGCAGGATTCGAACCTGCGGCCGTAGCAGTCCCGCGGTTCCGGACTGCAGCGCCCGAGGCAGGATTCGAACCTGCGACCGTAGCGGTCACGTGGTTTCAGATTGTAGCGCCTAGAACCGCTCGGCCACTCCGGCCGGCCCCCGATGTTATTCAATCTGTATATTGAGCAAGCAATAAAGGAAACAAAAGCAAAACTCGGAGTAGGTATTAAAATCCATAGAGAAGAAATAAAAACTTTGAGGTTAGCCGATGACATCGTAATTCTGTCAGAGACAGCAAAGGACCTGGAAGGTCAGCTGAACGGAACGGACATTTCTTGAAAGGAGGATATAAGATGAACATCAACAAAAGCAGAACGAGGATGATGGAATGTAGTCGAATTAAGTCGGATGATGCTGAGGGAATTAGATTAGGAAATGCGACAAAATAGTAAATAAGTTTTGCTATTTGGGGAGCAAAATAACTGATGATGGACGAAGTAGAGAGGATATAAAAGGTAGACTGGCAATGGCAAGGAAAGCGTTTCTGAAGAACAGAAATTTGTTAACATCGAATATAGATTTAAGTGTCAGGAAGTCGTTTCTGAAAGTATTTTTATGGAGTGTAGCCATGTATGGATGTGAAACATAGACGATAAATAGTTTAGACAAGAAGAGAATAGAAGCTTTCGAAATGTGGTGCTACAGAAGAATGCTGAAGATTAGATGGGTAGATCACATAACTAATGAGGAGGTATTGAGTAGTATTTGCGAGAAGAGAAGTTTGCGGCACAACTTGACTAGAAGGAGGGATCGGTTCGTAGGACATGTTCTGAGACATCAAGGGATCACCAATTTAGTATTGGAGGGCAGGGTGGAGGGTAAAAATCGTAGAGGGAGACCAAAAGTTGAATAAACTAAGCAGGTTCAGAAGGATGTAGGCTGCATTATGTATTGGGAGATGAAGAAGCTTGCACAGGATAGAGTAGCATGGAGAGCTGCATCAAACCAGTCTCAGGACTGAAGACCACAACAACTAGACCACTGATGTTATTTTATTTCAATAAAACAAAACACATTTTCTTCCAAAAATACGCATTTCCTTGAAATCGCAAGACAGATTTAAAATACCTTCACCGATTTCACAAACAATCTCACAAAAAAGTAGGACTCTTGAAAGAAGCGCATAAGGCGGGGAGAATTGTGTAAACCGACACTGTAGGCGACCGCCAATAAAATGTTGGTTCTACTATGTCAGTTATTGTTGGTTATTGCCCACTACGTTGTATCTATTATGCTAGAGGTATTTTGTGATTTTTCTTTGGAAAAATGTATGAGTACATAGTGTACAGCAACTGACACAATTTTCTTCTTCTTATCGTCCATAATGAATAAAACATGAAAATCCGCTGCATTATGCCACACACAAACAGACCTGGCCTGCGGGCAGATCAGTGAGACCAGATCCACTGGATCTACATCTATATCCACACTCCGCAAGCCACCTGACGCTGTGTGGCGGAGGGTACGTTGAGTACTTCTATCGTTTCTATTCGATTCTCGTATTGTTCGTGGAAAGAAAGAGTGTCGGTATGTCTCTGTATGGGCTCTAATCTCTCCGATTTTATCCTCACGCTCTCCTCGCGAGATATACGTAGGAGGGAGCAATATACTGCTTGACTGCTCGGTGAAGGTATGTTCTCGAAACTTTAACAAAAGCCCGTACCGAGCTACTGAGCGTCTCTCCTGCAGAGTCTTCCACTGGAGTTTATCTATCATCTCCGTAACGCTTTCGCGATTACTAAATGATCCTGTAACGAAGCGCGATGCTCTCCGTAGGATCTTCTCTATCTCTTCTATCAATCCTGTCTGGTACGGATCCCACACTGCTGAGCAGTATTCAAGCAGTGGGCGAACAATTGTACTGTAACCTACTTTCTTTGTTTTCGGACTGCATTTCCTTAGGATTCTTCCAATGAATCTCAGTCTGGCATCTGCTTTACCGACGATTAATTTTATATGGTCATTCCATTTTAAATCACTCCTAATGCCTACTCCCAGATAATTTATGGAATTAACTGCTTCCAGTTGCTGACCTGCTATATTGTAGCTAAATGATAAAGGATATTTCTTTCTATGTATTCGCAACTCATTACACTTGTCCACATTGAGATTCAATTGCCATTCCCTGCACCATGCGTCAATTCGTTACAGATCCTCCTGCATTTCAGTACAATTTTCCCTTGTTGCAACCTCTCGATATACTACAGCATCATCCGCAAAAATCCTCAGTGAACTTCCAATGTTATCCACAAGGTCATTTATGTATATTGCGAATAGCAACGGTCCTACGACGCTTCCCTGTGGCACACCTGAAATCACTCTTACTTCGGAAGACTTCTCTCCATTGAGAATGGCATGCTGCGTTCTGTTATCTAGGAACTCTAGGGCCTGCACATTAGTTGGAACCGAATGGCTTCAGATCAGCAGGCCCGATCCATTACAGATACCCACAAAAACGGCCTACGGTTCTGGCCCATCGTGGACATCCATTCGTGTGGCCAGCTACTCTCACAAGCCACAGACAACATGTTGATGAAATGAGATAACAGTGATCAATCCAAGTAACAGATAACTTGTTCAAATACTCTGAGAATCAGTAATGAGGAGGATATACAGCAACTCACCGTAAAGATGACTGCTGAGCCGCAGACAGGCATGTACAAAAGGCAGTCACACTCCCACAACTACATTTTCAGCCTTAGCCTTTGTCATAAAACGAGAACGCACACAGATTCACGTAATCACTCAGACACAACTTATGCAAACATGACCACCGTCTCTGCCCACTGCGTCTATAGTCTCTGACAATCAGATCCAAACAAACTCCTCATGTCTCCCTCCCTCTCGTCAGCAGCTGCTAGGCTAGTGGCAAGAAGTGGTGGCAGCACTGACTGCAAGCTGAAAGTAGTGGTAGGAAACCAACAGTGCATGACACCTCAGTAAACAAATCATTTCATCTACTGAGACAAAAACAAGATTTTTCCAGTGTTTTTTTTTCAAATTATCCTGATACGGGGTGTTCAAAAAGTCTCTCCGCAGTGCCGTATGATTGTTACCACGCTTGCCGTATGATTGTACGCCTGCCTGGGTTACTTCCCTTCAAGTGGACTCTCCCAACATTCCACTGTTTCGTTTTTCTCAGCCAACGTCAGTAGTATCGTTGGTGTGTGTGGTCACGTGTTGACGTAAACGTTTAAGTTTAGTTCCTTTGTTCGTTTCTTTCGTTTTTTTACATACGAAGTTCATAGACAATATTTCATAAATATGGACAACTACTTCGTATCGCATTTGTGCAGCATGTAGTATACATGTCAGCTAAAGATTTAAAAAGATATATTTACTATAAAAACAGTCTTGATCACGATTTATTTATTAAGGTGACCGGTTTCGACCACTACTGTGGTCATCTTCAGACCATTGAGTAGGAACCTCTTTCTTCTGGAGAATCACTACTAAACAGTGATTCTCCAGCAGAAAGAGGTTTCTACTCAATGGTCTGAAGATGACCACAGTAGTGGTCGAAACCGGTCACCTTAATAAATAAATCGTGATCAAGACTGTTTTTATACTAAATCTTTCGTTTTTGTCATTGTCAAAATGCTAACCATTGAAGAGCGTGTGCTTTTAGTAGAAAAAGTGTTCAAAGCTGGCTGTAAATACACAGTTTCAAAAAAATGGCTCTGAGCTCTATGGGACTTAACATCTGAGGTCATCAGTCCCCTAGAACTTAGAACTACTTAAACCTAACTGACCTAAGGACATCACACACATCCATGCCCGAGGCAGGATTCGAACCTGCGACCGTAGCAGTCGCGCGGTTCCGGACTGAAGTGCCTAGAACCGCTCGGCTACCACGGCCGGCATACACAGTTTCAGTTTGACAAACATTTAATTCAGTTTTCCCGGAGACAACACTCCCACATCGCGATACTGTGTGACATTTGATTAAAAAATTTCGAAGTACGGGTTCAATGACAGATGCACCGAGAAGCGGTCGTCCTAGCTTTTTGTCTGGGGATAAGCTACTCGCTATCTCCGATAAAATGTCCATGAGTCCGAACAAGTCAGTAAGAAAACTCACCCAGGAAATCGATGTGTCGGAACGGCCCACACAGCTGTAAGGAAAAAATTAAAACTTTTCCCGTACAAAGTGACAGCCGTACAAGAACTGAAAAATACTGATCATGCCAACAGACTGCATTATCGTCAATGGTTCAAAAATTTCGTTCAACAAAATGGAAGGGATATTCTTAATGAAACGTTTTTCGCTGATGAGGCGTGGTTTCATTTATACGGGTACATGAACTCGCAAAATTCTCGTATGCGGAGTACTGCAAATCCATTGTGTATTCACGAGGAACCACTTCATTCTGTGAAAATAGGAGTTTGGATTGCAATTTGTAGACGTCGGATTGTGGGTACCATATTTTTCAACGAAATAATAAACGCACAACGATACTGCAGCGATATTCTGTACCCATTCATGGGAGAACTTGTGTTAAGTGAAATACTGAACGGTTATTTTGAACAAGATGGTGCAACCGCGCATACAGCTCGTGTTTCAATGTCACTGCTTGCTGATGTTTTTGGTGATCGCATAATTTCACAGGGACTTTGACCTCCACGATCGCCTCACCTAACACCACCTAACGTTTTCTTCTAGGGTGCAGCGAAAGCAACTGTCTATAAAAACCGTCCAAAATCCAAGGGTGAATTGAAAACTGCTATATCCACTTTCACTGCTTCTGTTACAGAAGAAATGTTACAGCTTGTGTTTGGAAACATGATTAGACGAATTGAATTGTGTATTCAACAACAGGGGGGACACTTTCAACATTTAATGTGAAAATTTGTAAGTAAAAATGAATATTCAATAAATTAATAACTTGTATTTCACTGAGTTTCATTTCGATATATTCACTGCGGTATACGGTATTGCGGAGAGACTTTTTTAACACCCCGTTTCCCCTAATTTCCATGACGTGTTTGAAATTCCCTGATTTCCCTGATCTCCAGAACATGTGGCAACCCTGACTTTATATACCAGATGTAGGAACCTATAGATGGTGCTAGCAGTCAGTGTAGTGCCCGTGAGACCGCGTCTGCAGCACCATCTGCTTCCTGTAACGGCTGCCGACGAATGTGAACACACAGTAACCCAGTTCCAAACATCGCTATCTGTTTTAAACCCGTAAACATGTCGAGTTTTGTGCCTACGAACTACGATTTGCGGACAGCATTGGTTTTCTGTTATCATTTGAAGAAAACTGCTGCAGAATCGCATCGCACGCTTGTCGAAGCTTACGGCGATCATGCTCTTGGGAAGACACAGTGTTTCGAGTGGTTTAAAAAATTCAAAAGTGGTGATTTTCACGTGAGAAACGACGATCGCGGGAACCCACCGAAAAAGTTCGAAGACAACGAATTGCAGGCCTTATTGGATGAAGATGATACTCAAACTCAATAGGAAGTCCGGGACAATTGATTAGTGATGCAGAAAGCCACTTCTCTTCGGTTGAAAGCTATGGGAAAGGTGCAGAACGTGAGAAAATGCGTTCCGCATGAACTGAATGAAAGACAGCAAGCACATCGAAAGACCAATTGTGAAATGTTGCTCACTAGATATTTTGAGATTCATAAGCGTCGTAAATCATGGGTGAATCCAGGCAAGCCGTCGACATCCACAGCAAGACCAAATCGCTTTGGAAAGAAGACAATGCTCTGTGTCTGGTGGAACCAGAAGGGAGTCATCTATTATAAGCTGCTAAAACCTGGTGAAACCGTTAATACTGATCGCAACCAACAGCAAATGATCGATTTCAGTGGAGCATTACGTGAAAAACGACCGTAATACGGAAAAAGGCAACACAAAGTTCTTATGTCCTCCTTGCTCTGACCGTCAATTACCATGTTACGCTATCTCCTCAAGACGACGATAAATTGCTTCAAGCATCGCTTTGTCGGGGCACTGTCGTTCTCGAAGTCCCTTCCGATAGAAAGATTGAGAGCCACGGCCGTTACCATCTGCTAATCCATACAGCATTTGTCAATTCTGTACACTGTGTGATCAAAAGTATCCGGACACCCCCAAAGACATACGTTTTTCATATTAGGTGCATTGTGCTGCTACCTACTGCCACACATTCCATATCAACGACCTCAATAGTCAGTAGACATCGTGAGAGAGCAGAATGGGGCGCACCGCGGTACTCACGAGCTTCTAACGTGGTACAGTGATTGGGTGTCACTTGCGTCATACGTCTGTACGCGAGATTTCCACACTTAAACATCCCTAGGTCCACTGTTTACGATGTGGTACTGAAGTGGAAACGTGGAGGGACAACGTACAGCACAAAAGCGTACAGGTCGACGTCGTCTGTTGACTGACAGAGACCGCCGACAGTTGAAGAGGCTCGTAATGTGTAATAGGCAGACATCTATCCAGACCATCACATAGGAATTTCAGCCTGCATTAGGATCCACTGCAAGTAATATGACAGTTAGGCGGGAGGTGAGGAAAATTGGATTTCGTGGTCGAGCGGCTGCTCATAAGCCACAAATCACGCCGGCAAATGCCAAACGACGCCTCGCTTGGTGGAAGGAGCGTAAACATTGGACGATTGAACAGTGGGAAAACATTGGGTGGAGTGAAGAATCACGGTACACAATGTGGTGATCCGATGGCGGGGTAAAGGTATGGCGAATGCCCGGTGAACATCATCTGCCAGCGTGTGTAGTGCCAACAGTAAAATTCGGAGGCGGTGGTGTTATGGTGTGGTCGTGTTTTTCAAAATGGTTCAAATGGCTCTGAGCACTATGGGACTTACCGAGCGAGGTGGCGCAGTGTTTAGACACTGGACTCGCATTCGGGAGGACGACGGTTCAATCCCGCGTGCGACCATCCTGATTTAGGTTTTCCGTGATTTCCCTAAATCACTCCAGGCAAATGCCGGGATGGTTCCTCTGAAAGGGCACGGCCGACTTCCTTCCCCATCCTTCCCTAATCCGATGAGACCGATGACCACGCTGTCTGGTCTCCTTTCCGAAAACAACCAACCAACCAACCACTTTGGGACTTAACTTTTGAGGTCATCAGTCCCCTAGAACTTAGAATTATTTAAACCTAACTAACCTAAGGACATCACACACATCCATGCCCAAGGCAGGATTCGAAACTGCGACCGTAGCGGTCGCGCGGTTTCAGACTGTAGCGCCTAGAACCGCTCGGCACTCCGGCCGGCGTGTTTTTCATGGACGGGGCTTGCACCCCTTGTTGTTTTGCATGGAACTATCACAGCACAGGCCTGCATTGATGTTTTAAGCACCTTCTTGCTTCCCACTGTTGAAGAGCAATTCGGGGATGGCGACTGTATCTTTCTGTGGTGTCACCGCCAGACACCACAATTGCCTTTAAATCGGCCGTGGTCCGTTAGTATACGTCGGACCCGCGTGTCGCCACTATCAGTGATTGCAGACCGAGCGCCGCCACACGGCAGGTCTAGAGAGACGTCCTAGCACGCGCCCCAGTTGTACAGCCGACTTTGCTAGCGATGGTTCACTGACAAATTACGCTCTCATTTGCCGAGACGATAGTTAGCATAGCCTTCAGCTACGTCATTTGCTACGACCTAGCAAGGCGCCATTATCATTTGCTATTTATCTTGTGATGCATGTACCGTCAGACCGATGTTCACCAATTATGGATTAAAGTTAAGTATTCCAGAAGCTCCGTACTTTTTTTACTAGACTCAATTCCTTTAACTGTTCCCGCCTGCGTGAGCTTAAACGCGTGCCTTTCGGCTATCTCCTAGTGGCTTGGCAGTCTTGCCAAGTCACAACACTTTCAACACGATCGAGCACCCATTCGTAATAGACGGTTTGTGACGGAATGGTTACGCGACAATAACATCCCTGTAATGGACTGGCCTGCACAGAGTCCTTACCTGAATCCTATAGAACACTTTTGGAATGTTTTGAAACGCCGACTTCGTGCCAGGCCTCACCGACCGACATCGATACCTCTCCTCTGTGCAGCGCTCCGCGATAAATGAGCTGCCATTGCCCGATAAACCTTCCAGCACCTGATTGAACGTATGCCTGCGAGAATGGAAGCTGTCATCAAGTCTAAGAGTGGGCCAACACCATACTGAATTCCAGCATTGCCGGTGGAAGCCGCCACGAAGTTGTAAGTCATTTTCAGCCAGGTGTCCGGATACTTTTGATCACATAGTGTATTGAGTACACTGCTATTACACTGAACCGGAAACCAAGTCTGCGATGAACACTAAAGAGCTGGTACTACATTCTTGCACAGTCCGTGACGAAAACTAAACAGCTAGAGCTACGTGCTTGATGCTAATCTTAGTCGGCGACAATATTATTGTTGCTGGCAGTGAGGGTGCTTCGGTCGGCTTATTGTGAATTTTTATGGTGATATTTCACGAGGACACACTGAAACACTTGATAGTACACGCACAACTGTCTTGAAATAATTCACAGTGCCATGCGATTTCCTTATTCACCACTGTACTTACTTGTTCGTCATTATTCAGTCACCGCGTGGTTCCTATAACGTCCACGGGAGTGCAAAAGCAATAATGATGTGGTGGCGTACTAAAGCAGTGGAATTACTCGCATGTCAATATTGCCTCAATTCATTTGGACCAAGAAACACTGGTCGTGAACCTAAGAATTACAGCTTACTGTGCATTCTGACTGAAAATATTTTGAACACTTGCTGTAATAAAATGTTTCGTGTAATTCAGAAATGTACTGTTTCTGTGAATTTCGCATGATTTATGTCATTATGAAGAGAAGGAGAAAAATGAGGTCTAATGTGGGAATAAAGTGTTTTCGGACCTCTATCCATACAGCACATTTTATTCCTCCATGTGTGAGGAATGTTTGCTGAATGTTTGTTACCCCTTGTATCTGGGGTTCCAAAAGGAAGTGTTATAGGCCCTCCATTGTTCTTAATGTATATAATTTAGTGCACAACCACTAAGCCCCACCAGAGTTTCCTTAAGGCAGTGGTTCCCAACATGGGTGCAATTACCCCCTGAAGGGAAAACCGAAATTTTCTGAAGGGTAAAAATAGGGTTCCATTGTGTTTCGGTCAGGAAACTAAATCGTTTACAAAATACCGGTATTATTACTATTTTCTCTATTTTGTAAGACTGTAATTCTAGCTACATAAATTACGAATAATTACATTTTTTCAAATACTAGCATTAATGGGTAGCACAATGTGGTGGAGGTTACAGCTTGTGAAACGAATGTATGAACATCTCCCTCATCATGACAGCAAAATTGAGACATATATATGACATATACTTAAATATCTCATGTAAATGCCTTCTCAGAGTTGTAGGTAGTTCCAGCAACAGACAAGAAATGGCTTCATTATTCATTTCGCAACAATAAATAAACTGACAGTGCAATGCAACAGAGAGTACAATTATTATTATTATTATTATTATTATTATTAGTAGTAGTAGTAGTAGTAGTTGTTGTTGTTGTTGTTGTTGTTGTTGTAGCAGTGTCAGACAAAAAGCATTGGCAGCCTGAGGTCTTCAAGTTTCCGCCATTTACTAAATGGCGAGTCCAGCAGTCAAGTGATTTATAAACAGTAAGTACAGTGCACACATTTTAACTTGGTTGATTTCAAATGGAGGTGCAGTGTGTGGGTGAAGAAAATGTCACTAGGTATTAAAGTAGGTCATATGAAGCATGTTTTGGAACAAGTGTCTATCCTCAACGTGGCTTTCTTTTCTGAAAAAGAATTATTGGCAGCACTCGCGATGTATTGAGCATTGCTTCGTCACTGTACAGGAAGGACTGTTAGAAATAATCAGTACCATCTGTCTCGTCTACCCATATTGTTTGCTAAGTAAAAGGCATAAAAAACTTAATATTATTTATCTTTCATCATTTTAAAAATAAAAGTCTTAAAAGGAAATTCATTTTCGTTCTAAAGTTTACAGACATGATAATGCTGATGATGATAGGAGCAGCAGGGGTGGGCACTAGCTAATATCTAACTGCACTCAGGGTAATTCTGATGGTGGTTCCTTTCGGGGGAAATGGTCTCAGTAAAGTTGGGAACCACTGCCTTAAAGCATCAGACTCCCATATATCAAACTGCTTCAAACGCCTGATTATTTAACTCATTATGAAAAGGTGGAGGAGTATATCCTGTGTAATTTGCGCTCAGTTTTTAGTAGAAGCTAGTTTCACGCGCATCTTATTGTTTATGACGTCATATCTCATGAAATGTACGTCGTACAATGATACAGTTTTGCAGATACGTTCAGTGGTATATGTGGATATTATCTGCAAAATGTGTTGCGAATAGTATTAGTAACAAATATGTAATAAATTAAAACATTGTGCCTGCAGCTAAAGTTTTACGGCATGAAGAGCGAAAATGTAGAAAACGGTAAACTCTTTTCCTTTCATATTTTGTGTGGCGTCTCCCCGAGAAAAAGTTTGAAATTATGTGTTAAGTTTGTTGGAAATAGCTAAGTGCTCTCGTTCTCAAACACTGAATGGATATAGTCTGGGTAATTTTCGCGCCGTGATTTAGCGCTACCTCAACACATACGCACAGTTTCCAACTTTAACATGCATACCTTTAAAGTAAGGTTACACCTCTTTAAGAGAAGATTATGACAGCATTTGAAAATTTAAATTCGGTCAGTAATTATTTCCTAGAAGCCGCTGCATAGGCAATCTGCAACTAGAACCAGGTGATTATTTGAGCCGTTCACTAATGTAGGTCTGAGCAGCCCTGTTATATTGTTTGCACATGATGTCGTCCAGTAAAGCCGTCAGAAAATCAAAATGAATGACAAAATGATTTAGATCAGATATCTGCATGGTCCATAAAGTGGCAGCTCGCCTTGAACAATGTAAAGTTTGATGTCCTCCACATGAGTACTAAAAACAATTGCACAAAATTTCGGTTACACTACATCTCACAAATTAGTAGGTTGTCGATTCAACTAAATAGCTACAGATCACAATTACGAACGACTTAAATTGGAACCATCACGTAAGCACTTACGCAGGGACTGTCCAAGGCCAAAGAAAGCTGATGTAAGCACAACCTTCTGATAAGATAAGGGCTGCTTGGTGCCCCACTCCCTCCCTTCTGACGAACCATCAGAGATTCATCACGTCAGCCAGGCGACTCACCCAGGCAGTTGTGTTATATGACATAAATGCGGTGGGAGTCTGCTCTGGACCAACGACGATCACATATTCCCCTTTTTCTATCCCATATTCATCTTTTATAACTTGAACACTTATGTGGGAGAGGTTACTCAGGAGCTGAATAAAAAAGGGAGAAAATATGTCTATTTGTGAATACCAATTTTACGTGACACCAGCAGAGACCACAACCACACAGATTTGTAAGTACTATTATTTTTATTTACTTTTCCATATTTTTCCAAATTTTAGGTATCTTCCTCAATTCTCCTATTTTATAACTGGAGGCACTCTGGAGTATAGGGTGAGACTGTGTCTTCTTGTTTATAACAGATTACGTCACTCTTGGTCTATCTCTTAACAACAATATTATGTGGCACAAGCAGGGTCCTCGTCTACGCAGAAATGTAAGTCTCTCAGTTTTACAGGTTTTTAAGTATTTTTATCAGGTTTTTCGCAAATTTACGTATTTTCTCCAATAAAGTAAGACTCTTCCCAACGTTCCATCGACGTCATATTGCTCTCACGCAGCCAAAATGGAGAATTAGATATCACTGATACTGAGGCACACCTCCTCAAATCCATCTTTCAAATCTTGGACGCTCTGGAGCTGGGCAGCACAGGAATAGTCCGAGTCTGTTTGTTAATAAAATATTAGGTCACTTGAGGTCTGTTTGTTTAATATTTCGAGGCATCAGCGGAGGCCTCACACAGACAGATAAGTAAGTACTCTCAGTTCTACGCATTTTCCACAGTTTTGTGTATTGTACCCAATTACACGATTTACGCGTCAGCATAGCCTCGCATGACATGACATCATGTCGCAGTGTCGCGTCGCGTCGCATCACACCGCGTCGCGTAGCATCGCTGCGCATCATTTCGACATCACGATGCTCTCAGCATGGTCCCAATTTATGTATCATTGCTAAGCCAAAGTCCCGTTACTAGTTTATGACGTCATAGTATTAGAAATGAACAAGTTGGTAGAAATAATGACGTCATATCGATGCCGCCACAGAGAATTCTATAAGCACTTTCAATTTTTAACCATATTGATAAGAAATAATAGATTATGTGACGTCATTGTAAAATTCTGATGCTTCCAACCAAAGATAAAGAGATTCCAGCTGCAGCTGCGACAGCCCCAGCGAAAATATTACGCTTGCAGATCACCCCTCAGACACGGACGTGTGGGTGTGTAGCCGTGAATGCCTATGATACGCACACAGTGCCGAAAAACTTGCGGTTTGTGCCTAACATTGCTGCTATATCATTTTTCACTGAGAGATCCCTCAGTCGCTGTAATGACGGCAAACAGATCCCAAGAAGTAGGTGGAAATATCAAAGACTGGTACAAATACACAACGCTCTACTCACGGATGACAGCGGTACGATATGGAAATCTACGTGTAATGGCGAGCGGGAGAACTTCAAACGTCTGCCTAACACTACACCAGATCATATCCCCAAATATAGTAGAGAAATTTACAAAATTTATGTGTAACCACCTTCGACCTAGTAGCTGGCACAAATGACGCTCAATCGTCCAAGGAGAGGGCATCCAGCCACAGCAAAACATGTCGTAACTTGTTGACACTATTGCAGATAAATACTGTAAACAGTCTAAGTGCCAAGCACCACTCTTCCTCCTCGTTTCTCTACAATTGCTCTATGGAATAACTAGACAAACCAGTCTTAACTCTTGCACACATACACGCTCACTAAAGGAAATATATGATCTCGTTTGTGAATAACCGCTGATAACAGTTCAATAGCCAATTACACCTCTCCCTACTACCACCTTTCTTTCAGGATCAACCAGAAACATATTCCCCTCCGCCCATCTGTCATGCTTTTGAAACTACCGTGGGTGACTACATTTTCTGCTAGGCAGCACTCCCTGATGGAATGAAGACTTGTAACAGAATAAACAGAATATATGCGACATTACCATAAGCTTCGTATATTAATCACGAGAGAATCAGAGTATGATACGTAATTTCGACTGCTCCGCAAAGTTCCAAAGACACTCACCGGACAGATAGCAGGCTGCTGTATTTTCCACAAAAACTTATCTGCATATTTATAGTGAGCAGGATCGGCAAAACAGACATCCCTCCTCCCCCCCCCCCCCCCCCCCCTACCGATCACTCCGGCGACGCCGTCGCTCTTGAAGACTGAGCGTCATTTGTGGCAGCTACTGGGCCGAATGTGATTACACATCCGTTGTGCACATTTCTGTGCCACCCCTGTGGGAGATGGACCAGCGTAATGTTAAACAGACATGTGGATCTCTACCGTTCGCGACCTGGTGGCCACGATCGTTCAAGGAGTTCCACACCTTATTGGCACTACCCGGCGAATGCAGCTGGAAGAGAGGTTTGTATTTGCAACAGTCTTCGATATTTCCACCTACGACTTGGGATCTCTTTGCCGTTATTACTGCAAACGCAAAATCTCTCGGTCATCGATGTTAATCTCCAACCGCAACTTTCTCAGCAATTGCTGGGCACTGTGTCTGCGATCATTGGCGTTCGCGGCTACACACCCATACGTCGGAATAAGAGAGGGATGATCTACCCTCGAGCAGGCGAGATGATTTTCGCAGGGTTGTTGCAGATATTGCTGGCCTCGCTGTAGATGAGCGTTTTTGTAACGCTGTGCTACACGTGAAGTATGACTGAACGCATCAGAACGACGTCACACAACTTAGTAATGTAGCGTGGTATTTCTTATACAATATCTTTGGTTTCCAGAATTATCTATGACGTCACTATTTCTATAAACGTGTTCGTTTATAACACTATAATGTCACACACAAGCACTGGAGCTATGACTTATCAGTTATACTCAGTTATACGAGGTGCGACAATAAAGTAATGAGACTGATTCTCTTTGCAAGATGTGGCAACCCTGCAGGCTTGCGTAGGCACAATATCTTTGACCTTGGTCTATAAGCTACTTCTAGTCCAAGTGGCATATCGATGCAACTGCTCAGTCGTGAGTTGTGCTGTAATAAGTTAGCACATGTTTGTGTCTCTCATTACGGAAATGGAACTGCATAATATTGCGCAATGGTATGCCATTTCTTTTTGCGTTAAATTGGGTGAAAACGCGACGACAGCTTATGCTAAGCTTCAGAAGTCTTTTGGAGAGGAGGTTATGTCGAGCTCAAGATTTTCGTTGGTATAAAATGTTTAGTGAAGGCAGGACGAATGTTTAAGACGAAGAGACTGCAGTGGACGACCATCAACCTCATGGACGGATGTCAACTTGGCCAGGGCGCATGAACTCGTACGATCTGATCGAAGAATATCTGTGAAAATGATTGCAGAAGAACTGAACATCAATCGAGAAACGGTTCGTTTAATAATAACTGAAGATCTTGGTATGACAAAGATTTGTGCAAAAATGGTTCCCAAAAATCTCACACCACAACAGCGAGAAACACGGAAAAATGTGGCACCCGATCTGTTAGAGCAAACAGAAATCAATCCAGAATTGTTGAGTCGTGTTATCACTGGTGACGAAAGTTGGTTTTTTCAGTACGAGCCAGAGACAAAACGCCGAAGTTTGCAATGGTGCTCAGAGGGATCACCCAGACCAAAAACAGCTCGCATGTCAAAGTCAAAAGTGAAATGCATGCTTGTGTGCTTCTTTGATTCCAAGGGAATTGATCATAAAGAGTGGATGCCTCCTGGATAAACAGTCGGCACCATCAACATTTAGCCATACTGTACATCCGAAAAAGCAAGTCGTAATTTTTGACATTACATGAAAGAAGTGCGATGATTTTCCTGACAGGTGGCACGGTTAAATATTTTCAGTGATCTTATTAAAATCCCACAAGCCAAAATCACAGAGAACTTTGGCTTGGAGTGGACTTTATTACGGAAGACATTTATTACTATAAATTATGAAATAATACAATTATTTTCGCATTAGCATTTCATACGAAAAAAAATTTCCTGACAGCAGTTTATGAAGCAAATATATAGCGCAATCGCATTCCAGCTTCGAGTAGGATTTCATTGTTATAGCTAAATAAAAGTAATCATAATCTCCCACGATGTGCAATATTTAGGCGTGAGAAGTAAAATTTATATATACGCTTAGAAGCCCCACGGTGGCTAATATTTTGGACATCATCCAGTCAACGAATGCGTCATTTTCCACATCAAAAGCTCAAGCCACTAAACTCCAAGCATCGGCGCCAGGATGGCAGCGGTAAAATTCAGGAGTGGGCCTAATGTGCGAGATAGCGCTCCTCATCCCCTGTTAGATCTTATCTGTCCTCCAAACTGCTGCAATATCATGTAATTCCAAACTGGGCCTAACGTGGACGTGATTGGCTTCCTATGTCGTCCGCAAGATACATGGTGTCCCACATAAAACTGGTACGCCTTATGTACTGGTTAATTATCTCTGCTTGTGAAGTGGCAACACTGTCTCGAAAGTTGCCTTCACTGCATTTTATCGGAAAGTTGAGTGCTGCTGTGTGTTCTTGAGTCAGTTGTGAGAAGATCGTATTGTCGAGATGTTACAGAAATGGAGCAGTGTGTATTAGAACTGGGAAATGATACTGTGGACTGTTACATAAAGATAGGTTCCATCAAGGAATGTAAAGAAATGTTTTAAGCGAAGTATACTGGTAGGAATCTCCCCACGACCAGCACTATTCAAGATCTATACAAGAAATGGAGGGCTGTAGGATCCGTTCAGAATGTGCAGATTTTTAGGTGAGCAACAGGGGACAGAAATCGCATGGACATTACAAGAACACGCAAGAGGTTATCGCAGCAGGTTCGTGTATGTCGTACATCGTGTATTAAAAAATATGAAATTGAAAGCCTATCGTGAGAGTGTGGTACAAGAGTTGAAATTTGACGGTGGCTGTTATCATCAGTTGTTAATAGTTACCTGGCCCCCTCGCCTTACGTCGTGTCGGATGAGGCTTTGTTTCATTTCTCGGGTTATGTGAACACACAGAATTGCAGATACTGGTCGCAGGAAAACCCACATATTCTGCGTGAAGACTCTCTCTGCTAGGAGAAGACAGGTATTTGGTGTGCGTTGTCCGACATGTGCATTATTGGCCCCATATTTTTTGATTACACCTTGAGCAGTGTCAGATGTCTAGAGATCTTTGACGCTTTCTATTCCCAGTTAACAGACGAAGAGAAGCTATATGCAGTATTCCACCAAGATGGAGCAACCGCTCACACGTCCAACCAAAGTATGGTGCACATCAACAACGTATTCCCTGAAGACAGACTTGTCAATAAAGGCTCTGGCCCCAAGGTCGCAGCACTTAACATCGTGTGATTTTTATTTATGGGGCACCTAAAAAGCAAAGTGTATGCTGACAACCCTCGCACAATAGACGATCTTAAACGGAACATTACTACAGAAATTAACATGACGGCTGCAGGATTATAGGGTGTTGTTGGTGACGTCATCACACGAAGTCAGCGATGCCTTGATGCCCACGGACACCACTTCCAGCATCTCTTACAAACAGGTAACTAATGTTTTCTAACATTACTATTCCATATTGATTTTTAGTTAGTTCATTGTTGTTGAATGTGAACCGGAGACCTAGAAACGACAGAGAGGCTCCATCCCTGCTGCAGCCGTAGTGGTCTCCACAACCCCCACGACAACTACCACAGTCCACTTCACCCCTCCGCCGCACCACACCGAACCCCCAGGGTTATTGTGTGGTTCGGCCCCCGGTGGACACCCCCCCCCCCCCCTCCCCAGGATACGTCTCACACCAGACGAGTGTAACCCCTATGTTTACGTGGTAGAGTAATGGTTGTGCACGTGTACATGGAGAACTTATTTGCGCAGCAATCGCCGACATAGTGTAGCTGAGGTGGAATAAGGGGAACCAGCCCGCATACGCCGAGGCAGATGGAAAACCGCCTAAAAACCATCCACAGACTGGCCGGCTCACTGGACCTCGACACAAGTCCGCAGGGCGGATTCGTACCGGGACCAGGCGCTTCTTCCCGCTCCGGAAAGCCATGCATGCGTTAGACCGCTCGGCCAAACGGGCGGCCCTAGTTCATTGTTACTTGAATCTCGGGCGTGAGGCGTGCTGGTTTTATGTGCGAAACCCTGTATTACGAGTACATCCGACAGGCACATTTGCCAAGAATCTCAGGACATGGCCTATGCTGGGCTAAGCGGCGCCTCACATGACAAGAAAAATATTAGTTTCTAATGACTCACCATGTGCATCAGGAGGGCGACAGAAAATGAGTGCCCAGGCGGTGCAGAGATAAACCTTCTACAGGATTTATGTATTACACTTCACAAAATGGACATTGTCGACATTCAAGCAATGTTCAAAACAAACCATTAACTTGCATCAGAAAACTGAATGAAAACTGGTGCGCCACAGTGACCGCTAAGGTTCGCACTATTAAGATCGAAGCCTAACCGTGCAAGATGTTCAACTGATATGTATTATCGTGAAATAGGAGAGAGAGTGCTACGGACATCATACGTTTAATGGTGGACACCCCAACCATTAAAATCAGTGCGTTTTTCGTTGCGTGAAATTTCTCCTCCGATTGCAAAGTATTCTCTTGGCACCCATCTACATAGGGCGAAATCATCGTCATGATAAAATAAGAGAAATCAGAGCTCGCACAGAAAAATTTAAGTGTTCGTTTTTACAACACGCTGTTCGAGAGTGGAGCGGTAGAGAAATAGATTGAAGGCCGTTGGATGAACCCTCTGCCACGCGTTTTATTCTGAACTGCAGAGTAATCACGTAGACGCAGACCACCTGCTTGATGTCTTTCCCGACGGCGATGGCGTCTTGCAGCAACTTAACGGTCTGTGCCGCAATGCCTGAATCATGCTACAATGGTTTGACGAGCATGGGAGTGAACTCACGCTGATGTCTTGACTACCAAATTCGTCTGACAACGGACCCGATGGAACACGTATGGGACGCAAATCACTAGCACCATGGCCACAAACCAACGGGTGTAATGTACGGGAATTGCATTACCTCTACGTAGATATCATTGTCTACTCTCCTATCTGCAACAGACTGTTCAGATGTTGTGTTCACATTTCCGTCATAAGCGCATCTAGGCATGAAATTCGGAAGTTACACATGGGGTGTCTTCAAGTGGGATAACCCTTCCCGTGATTTTTCGTCGTTCGGTTTATAATTATGCAATGCGTTAGTATGTAAACTCACAGATTACAATTTAGCACACAATTATATCAGAAGCTTTCTGAAATTCAGAGAACACGTTATTCTCATGACTGGTGTACGTATGGTCTTCCTGATGTCATGAATGAAAGAGTGGCGTAGGCTTTACACTATTAGAATTCAGAACATTTTGAATAATTTAAATGATAACATCAGCGGAGCAGATGGCCGAGTGCGTTAAAGCACCGCTTACAGGATACGGGAAGCGAGCATACGGATCAAATCCACCTCTGCTTTGACAAGAACTGATGAGCCGGCCAGCTTGCATGGAGTCTTTAGGCGGTTCCCCGTGTACAGCAAGGTGAACACCGGGCTGGTACCACCAGTTACAAAACGGGAAAAGGCAGAAGCTGAAGAAGAAGACGAAGAACACGCAGACATTAAGCAAAAGTCATAACGGAAGCGAGCTGTTACACTTTATCGTTTTTTATTAGCTCAGATGTAATTTATTCCTAAAGATTTCCACTCGAGAGAAAAACGGTTAGCCAAAAACGAAATAGATGATTGATTATAAGTGGACGGTTTGACTGTATTAAGATAAGGCCCTTATGTGCGACAGACCCATAAAACGGCACATTCTGATATCGCGTAACAGTAATCAAAACAAAAACGGGCATCTAGTACGTTTGTCGTATAAGAAAGTGTGTTATTTCGACCATCACAAGCCCCAATATTGCAAGAAGAAGCGTGAATGGAAATTGTGTTTTCTGTACCCATACAACAATTTTATTGAAATACTGACTGCACCAAGCTAACAATATCTCAGTGCATTGCGACTCAAATGTTTCAGCTACGAGCAGAATTAAACACTTGTCTAAAGTAATTTTTTTTGTTTCAATTCTTCACAGCCATGTTACGGCGAGTGCACAGTAAGAAAAACAGAAAGAGCCACATGTTAAGATTAGTTTGACCACTGATTGCGATTTTACGAATCTTAAATCTTTAGATAATTAGCGGAAATGAAAAACTAATAACTATTTCAATCTTCAGATTGAATAGGAAACTGTCTATGTCAAAACGAGCACTGGGCAGTATGAAGTGCACATGTCTGTGATGCTTACCTCCAGTTCGTTGTCGGCTTCAAGATGACGGAACGTAAAGGCACCGAGGATACAGTAGGTAACAACCATAGACACGAGGAGCACATGTGAAAACAAACATGTGCAGACTTTCCAGGTGTAGTACAGAATAGTACTACACCGGCTGGGACCTTCTTCTTCTATTTCCTCGATCATTTGTTGGCGCTGCATAGTACACGAAATACTACGTTGATGCACAACCCATTCAAGTCACAGTAACCAACATTAATTTATTTAAATCAACATTGCAACACTGCAAAAAAGAACACTAAAAACACGTAAGCTAAGCAATTATAAGTCCGTTGTGTCAAGCAAATGTGTGTCACTTGGGTACACAGACAGGTAAAAGATCCCTTTTCATCAGGTCCCTATTGTACGGGAAGTATTACTAACACTGTACGTATCATTGTCATCTCGTGCCAGGCTCACTCGGTCTTTTTAGTTTCCTTGGCATAGCTGTCAGAAACGTGTCAGTCAGTTTTCGACCACGAGAAACAGTCATACTTCCCACACGCTTTCACCGTTGTTACAATGAAGGTAAGAAAACATTGACGTCTGTCCGTTAGTGCTGCTAGGTAAGCTTAACATTTAACACTTGTGAAAGATGTGCAGAATGATTATAAAGTATTTGTTGCCGCAACTAGCAGCCCGCGCTCGCCAATCAAGAGCATTCGTTGCTCCTCTGGCTCTCCCTAGGCAACTGAAGAGGAGGCTCACGAACTTCGTCTTTACCCCTACTATATGTATTTTTAACTGCGCGCCTTTTTTTCAACGTCTGCCACACCATCTGTTTTTAAGAAAAAATGTGTTGTTTTTTTCTCAGTTACAGTTTCAATGATTTCTACAAAAGGGTTTAGCAATATACTTCAACAAGTTCCCTGTTTGCCGCTACCTTGTCAGTTTTTTGACAGCAGCAAAGTTCGCATCCAAGCTACCGTCATAAACTTTGGTGAAGCAGCCAGAGATACCAAAGATTGTATTTTACGCACCAGTTCATTCGGCGGCCGCGCCACATCAAGTCTGTTAAATATCGGTATAGTTAGTCTGAGAAGTACTTCCTTCAGGTAGACAAAATGAAGTGACTCCCCTTAAAATTAATAATGTGGCGCTACTATTGGAATTTCTGCAGTGCCTAAAAGCAGACAGTACTTTTGTTACATACAGTTTATCATACTATCTCTGGATCACTGTATAAGCAACATCCTTGTCCATGTTGCAGCACGAGGGTGGTACGAGAGGAGTGTTTGTGGTGGTTGATATGTGTTGAGTTTGTTTGCATAAATTTTGGTAGGTATTAAGCGGATTGAATTATTATTTTGTACAACTTACATCCGTGTTCAAGTTTATGCAACTCTCAGTGCAATATATGTTGACAAATTTACTTTCCATATTGTGCAGTGAGGTTATGTGTTACTTCATGACAGGCGGGTTATTTATTATTTAGATTATTAGTACACAGTTTTGTTTTCCAGTATAAAGTCTCTGAAAGCTACAGAAAATGAGTCGGTTTTTCGCGACCGGAGGTTCCGATTCGGAGACGGAGAGTGCATCTGATGATGAGCAGATTCAGCGCCCAACTGCCACACAGTTTACGGTGAGTTTGTGTGTTACGGTAGCAACTACCTAATATGTCGGTGTGGGTTTTCTTAGCAGTAATCACAGTCATAAACTGCTTTCTGCATAGTAGATTGTTCCAACATACAGTTCTTCATAGTGATCTACAAATGGGAAAATTAAAGCTCGTCGTTTGTGCGCACGAATAATACAGCAAGTGATCCGACTTGAATGTTGCAGCAATGTCCTAACAACAACAACAACAGAAACATTTATACAGAGAGAGAGAGAGAGAGATTCTAAAAGAATGACTCGACTTCAAAACTCCATATTATTGATAAAAACATACTAAAAATATAGTATAAATTCCAAAATATTAACTCTTTAGTTATGCTATTACAAATGCTGTATGTGTCCACCAGCAGGAGCACAAAGAAAACTAAATTCATCATAACTTTACACAGTGGTTCTAATTTTACAGAAGTTATGGCTGATTTTTATCTGTTGTTCATTTCATGTGTGTCATGAGGTAAGGTGAAGATGAACAGACTCTTCTTCACATATCTCCACAAGACAAAACTCGTATGGGGTCATGTTTGGCAGTCTTGAGGCAAAGAATGCAGGACAGTGTCTTGGAGTCTTATGCACCCTCTTGAGCTATATTCATGGGACGCTGAGACACTGCCCTGCATTCATGGCCTGCAAGATCGCCAGGCATGGCCCCATGCTACTTCTTCATGTGGGGATATGTGAAGGAAAGTGTGTGCATCTTCCCTGTACCTCATTACGTAGAAGAAGTGAAGGACAGAATAAGAGTTGCCGTAACTTCTATGAAAGCAGATACGTGTCTAAAGCTTGACAAATTTAGTTATCGTCTAGATGCTCTTCATGCTGCTGCTGGTTGACATACAGATGATTTGTAATAGCATAGCTAAAACTTCAATATTTTGCGACATTTTGCTATTCGTATGTTTTTCTCACTAAATAATCAATAAGTATCATCAGTCTTGTGCTTTGTGATGACAAAATTTTGATGTAGTAGCTATAGAGATTTGAAAAGCCACTGTTATTAAGTTAAGGAAAAAAAAAAAAAAAACCCTCAGTGTTCTTGTTGGAGGGGAACAAAAACTATTTACACACATTACTTTTCCAGTGGATACTCCATTAAAGATTTCAGTCAGGGTGATAAAATAAATTCGCAAGTGATAAATATTCTAAGCCATAGAAACATTTAGCAGCTTTTAGATCAAATACTGCTAAAATAGAATATGTTACATGACAAAATTAGATAGTTGTCGTTGAATGATGCAGCAACAGTTATGATGAAGTATCTAGTATTATTATGTAAACAATCTGTGTGAATAAACAACTTACTCATTATATGAGAGTTTGTATAAATGATTGATAAAATTTGTAACTGTTCAGCATTATGGATAAATTTAGTAACTAGTAAATATAATACCGAAATATGGGTGTAATTTTATTAATTAGGCTGGACCTGAACTTGTGGTTTGAGTGGGGGATTGACACCTGTCTCCATAAATTTTTTGTTGTGGTGATAAGCTGATGTCAGTACAACCTGAGGCCAATATTTAATGTGCTTTTATGTGTAAATAACTAAAACGTCTGTGTTAACATAATAAAAAGATGTCGGAAAGTATTTTGCGGGATACGTGTATCATAAATCAACAACAACAAAATAAGAGAAGGAAGGCATTATGTAACCCATACCAAATTTGAAGGAGCTGAATTCAGATAACTCATTTAGCTATCCTGATTTACATTTTTCTTGGTGTCCATAAACTACTCCATAAACTACTTTAGGTGAAACCAGTGAAGTTCTTTAAATGAATTAATGGTTCATGTCTGTTGTTATTGGAGCATTAATGTTTGTGCATGATTTGGATTTACCCATATAATTTCCTTAGAGGGAAATTTGAGTAATGCGTTGTTAAGTGAGAGCTTATATTTTATGATTATAATATAACTTTTAACTGGTATGGCAATAAAGAGAAGCTATGTTCCATTTTCGTACAACACTTTTGAAACCTTAATAAGGGCTGACTAGTTTAAATTCAGTTAGATATTTAAGCATATGTACTAGAGTTGTCAACTATAATAGTTGGATCGTTCTTCTGTTTTCTCCTAAAAAAATGACTTTCAATTGAAGGTGGTAAGTCTATTTCTTTGTCTGAGTAAATCTCCGACAAAGAGCATAATTTTTAAGCTGAGTTTGGTATTGTTCATTTTCACCCAGTTTAGATGTCACTTTGTCTTTCTCTCCATTAAAATCAAATATATTAGTGGAAAATAGTTGTGTGTTCACAGATTTACCCAAATTTATAAACTCCTTAAATATATTAAATTATTAGTAATTTTCTTGATACTTCTTCACAAATTATTAGAATATGTGGCATTGCAGAAGCATCTGATTCCATCCATCAGTTTTGAGTCATGACATCATCAGTTTGGTGGGAATGGCTATTTCCAGCGTACATAAAATGACAAAGACATCACTACATAAACATGCCAACAAATGCAGACAAAACACAATAACATCTCATTGAAAAATAAAACAAAATTAATGAGACAACTGTGGAAAATTGGGTTTTTAGGGTGGGGACAAGCTAAATATAGAATAATAAAAAAGATACTGCACCATCCCAAAACAAATAATGTAAAAAATTAAATACCAGCATTCCACTACACCAGCAAAATGACAAGAATCGAACATTTTCCTTGACCTAAAAAGCTCAACCACAGCTATAGAAACCAAAAAACTAACACCTACAGTTTCGAAAAGTGGAACCGAAACTCCAGCAACTCAAAAACCCAAGTATCCCATAATCACTACATCAGTTAAAACACAATCAACGCACCATAAATATACAGCACATAAAACAATTAGAATGAAACCAAAACAAAAATTTCTTACCAACAAAAGCTTCCGGCAGAAAGCCACCTATGTAGGCCACCACTTGCGCACGCCCACTCGCGAAGGTGCGCGTGCGCGCTCCTACACACACACACACACACACACACACACACACACACACACACAGCCAGACAACCTTTTCTTTTCGGTTTTTTTTTTTTTAACCACTGAAAATGCTTCAACAAGCACTGTTACTGCACCAACTACCTAAACTCAAAACCACATTAGCACAGTGACAACCAAAACTCAAATTAACCCAATACTACACATCAAACTTGCCACATCCATCACCAGAGGGCACCATCAAGTACAACACTACATCTTCTTACACAGCCAACTCAAACACTCCCCGCCTTAGTGACGTCACCCACCACAACACCATTATGTCATGAATCAGAGAAGACGGGCAGAATCGGATCTTTCCGTTGGCCCAAATATGTTACACCATTGTCAGGCCAGGGGAGAGATTTACTTTTGTGGCATCCTCAGTGCAAAACAGTTCATGAATGTAATAAATGTAAACAGGAAGTTAACTGGTACTTACTTAGTAGTTTCTACATGAGTCACAAGTGTCTATTCACATAATTTGTTGATATTAAAATGAAATTGAATAGGTTTGTAAGTACTGCGAAAACAGATATTAGATGAACCTCGAGACCACGTCATTTTCAGTGTGTGTGTGTGTGTGTGTGTGTGTGTGTGTGTGTGTGTGTGTCTGTCTGTCTGTCTGTCTGTCTGTCTGTCTATACCCACAGTACAAACTTACCATGTATGGACTAGGGAAGGGTGAAACAGCCGGTAATCAATGAGATGTTCATAAATTGAGAAAAAATGCTCCAAAGCCAATTTACAACATATATTGTGAGAAGTGTCGTGTCATCGTTATTATTGTCTTCAGTCCAGAGAGGGGTTTGATGCAGCTCTTCATGCTACTCTACACTGTGCAAGCTTCTTCATCTCCGAGTAACTACAGCAACCTATATCATTCTAAATCTGTTTAGTGTATTCTTGAATTATATAACCATCTTATAACTATTACCTGATACATTCCATTAATTGATACTATTCTTAGTATCCATCGGCTTTTGGTACGCCAAACTGTTTGATTCTCTTGTTATTTCCATCTATAGTAATTGCATCAATTTGAACAATTTCTGTGGGTTATGTAATTTTTTGGACTTCATCAATTTAGCGATGTTCTTATAATTTTGAGCATATCATGTTGGTCATGATTTAGACATGGAAACTTGTAATATTGTTGTTATATTCACAATTTTTGCTGAATAATATGTTTGAATATAACTTAATGTATGTTTTGAACAAAAACAGACAATTTTGACTCATTTATGGTTCTCTGTTTGATGTTTTAAACATTTTGTGGCCTTGCACTCAGCAACCGTGCATGCAATTATATTAAATGTAACAGTCAGCTAACTGGTTGCACACAAGTTTTTTTAAAAACCACAAAAATGACTGACTGTTACATTTCATATAGCCTAGTTCTCTGTTTTATTGTTCATTAGATTCATATTTATGTTCCCTCTTTTGTACAGTAAAATTAAATACCACGTACAGTTCTGCATTCGTGATCCATAAATAATTGTTATCATAAAGTACATTTTGTTTGTTATTGTGTGGACAGCTCTCCCAGTGGCATCATAGTGTGTGGTATTTTTCTCTACTGCTCACTTAAAAAGACCCAAACTTTGTGTAAACCGAGCTGTGTAGTAAACTTCCAATTTTTTTTTTCCCCCCTAAACGTTGCAGTTTAGTGATGAAGAAGAAGATACAAAACGAGTTGTCAGATCTGCCAAGGAGAAAAGATATGAAGAGCTTACCAACATAATAAAGCAAATAAGGAACTACAAGAAAATCAAGGATATGAGCAGCATGCTGTCAAGTAAGTGTTTTAGTGAGCTGCATAAATATGTAAATGTAGCCCATATAAAAAAATTGAGTTATGTTTAATGTAAGGTATAAAATTAACTAAAAAGCCATAGTGATGCTGTTGCTGATAGCATAAATGGCAAACTTTTGGAGAAACCAGATTTTTTCCCCACTACCAAGGGTATATCCAGTGACATGCAGGGAAGGGCAGATGCATCCTCTGCAATCCTAGGGTGAGGATGGGAGGAATAATATATGTTGTTCACAAACTGTACTCTTATCATGCCCTGCCATACAGACAGGTGTATAAGTTCAGTATTGGAAGAAACTCAGACTATGTTATAGGTACTTACTAGTTGCAAATGCATCCAGAACTATTTGTTGTTAAACCTCAAAATGATTTTACATTTCACCTCCATTCTTGCAACTGCAAATGCCGGTTGGTTTGTGATTTTAAAGAATTATAGTGGCACTGTACTTACACTTCATGATGTTTTTCCTCTTGTTGCCAACCCATGTCAAAAATATGAATATAGAAAATATTAGCATATATCTGAATATTACTTGCCTGACAGTAAAAATTACATATCCTACACAAACTATGATCTTCCAGTAAGTACATTATAGGTGGTAAGTACCTATTATAAAGTGGTAACATTACTTTGTTGGGTGATTAATAAACACAGATTTCAGTTTTTTAAGTTATTGTGTTGTGGTTTTGAGAACACTTTTGTATTCCACCACTATTTGTGTTGACATATGAAAATGATGGTCGTGATGGTTAGTGCTAGAAGAAACGGGATGAACAGACATTGTACTTGGTTGTTTCCATAGAAAATATTTATCCTTTAGATAGGTGTATGTAAATTTTCATAGATGTTTGAAAATTTTCATCTTAGTCAAACTAAATTTTTTGTGGCAGGTTTTGAAGATCTACAGCGAGCTCATACGAAAGCTATCCCTGTTATAAATAAGGAAGAAAATGGACAGAATCCACGATTTTTTATTCGTTGTCTTGTTGAAATGGAAGATTTCATTAATGAAATGTGGGAAGATCGTGAAGGAAGGTATAAACCTCAAAATATTACACCCTGGTTACATATTTCCTAGAAATTATCATTTCCACTAAAATGTAGGTAGACTTCTCTGAAGCCAAATGTTAATTACAGGAAAAACATGTCAAAAAATAACTCAAAATCTCTGACATCTCTTCGGCAAAAATTACGAAAATACAATAAGGAATTTGAAGATGATATTTCCAAGTTCAGAGAAAATCCGGATCAGGACGATGATGAAGAAGAAGATGTTAAAGGTGAGTTTATTGTTTTAAATATTATGATGTTTATTTAAAGTTTCTTTTCTTCCTATGCTGAACAAGTGCTTTATACTAGTGGTATTTTTCCCACTTGTTGTCCCCTTTCATTAACAAGATTTATATATACCTGAGCCCATCTCTATCTTATGGTAAAGATTTTTCATAGATGCCTTTCCTGCCCTTTTCTTTCTAGTACCTCCTGTAGAACAAGTTATCTGTTACTAAATTTTTAATTTTTTTTCTGCTGTACCACATATCAAATGGTTCCTCTTTTTTTTTCCTGTCGGTCTGTATTTCACTTACGAACATTGCTGTTGACTCACCATACAGTTTTGGAAACTCCTTTCTCAGAAGAAGAAAGGCTTCTTATCAGAATGAGATTTTCACTCTGCAGCGGAGTGTGTGCTGATGTGAAACTTCCTGGCAGATTAAAACTGTGTGGCAGAGCGAGACTCGAACTCGGGACCTTTGCCTTTCATGGGCAAGTGCTCTACCATCTGAGCTTTAATCTGCCAGGAAGTTTCATATCAGCGTACACTCCGCTGCGGAGTGAAAATGTCATTCTGGAAACATCCCCCAGGCTGTGGCTAAGCCATGTCTCCACAATATACTTTCTTTCAGGAGTGCTAGTCCTGCAAGGAGAGCTTCTGTAAAGTTTGGAAGGTAGGAGACAAGGTACTGGTGGAAGTAAATCTGCGAGGAGGGGGCGTGAGTCGTGCTTGGGTAGCTCAGATGGTAGAGCACTTGCCCGCGAAAGGCAAAGGTCCCGAGTTAGAGTCTCGGTCCGGCACACAGTTTTAATCTGCCAGGAAGTTTCAAAGGCTTCTTAGTCAATGCTTGTACTCTTTGTATTCCTTTTCTTGCCTCAACTGAAATATTTCACTCTCGTACTATATCTTCTTAATTTTAGCATTTAACAGCTCACCAGTCTGTCCTAACACTACTGATCAATATTGTCTTTGTTTTCTTTAGCCTTGACACAGTTCACGTACAAAGTCAGGGGTCAGTTGCATTGACAGGTTTTATAACTCTTCTTTCCTTGAGACCAGGGGTTTCCAGACTGCAGTATGCAAGGATGTTTCAGGCGGTACACATACAAGTAAACAAACCATTCCCGTATAAGTAAAATCATTCTCTTATTTTTAAAGTAAAATGGTAGTGAGAAAACTGATTGGTAAAAGAGGCATGTATATAATGTT
This sequence comes from Schistocerca piceifrons, assembly GCF_021461385.2. NCBI lineage: Eukaryota > Metazoa > Arthropoda > Insecta > Orthoptera > Acrididae > Schistocerca > Schistocerca piceifrons. The sequence continues at coordinate 388,064,081 of NC_060145.1, forward strand.
AAAGGAAATGGGTTTACTGCAGAATGTTTGTTTTGGACTGTACATAGGATACAGGAAGGTCGGATTGTAGCCTCAGCACCCTCCCTTCATTGATTGTTATTGCCTTGGCCAGGAATTATTCATCTTGTATTGATGTTGGTGATATTTTTATGGGGTCTCGCCTATATGTAGCTGAAAGTTTTCATGGTACTTTGCAACTGCTCCCAAATTATGTGGTGTACTAATGTGTGCCACTGCAGCAGTCATTACACAGTAAATATTTTATTTTTGTTATTGTCATTTCTTTGTATGTGGCCCTATGATACTAACTTTATTGTGTGACTTGTACACGATTGTGTTTTTAAGTTAACGTGAAGTGTTTTTAAAGCCATGGAGGCCCCTACCTCCAAGGATGCAGTTAGAAAACATAAACCAACCCTGACTTAAAGTATGATGAAAGCTACTGAAAATGTGACTTCATAGAAAAGGCTGGTACAGAAACCAGCGACGACACGATTCCCCAGCATGTAGTACAGTTAGAAATGCTTTCAAATCAAAGCACAAAGTGTTTTTTTTATGTTATCCATGTTCCATTTGTTATCCAAGTTCTCTGAGTTAGTTGATAAACTTACTTTTTTCTGAGAAAATCTGTGTTTTGTGAAAAGAATCACAATTCATGGTAAATTCTATTAACACTCATACTAACCCGATAAAAATCTCAGACTTTACTAGGAGGAAGAACTCGCACAATTGGTGAGTGTCTCTTACTCATATCTAGCAATGTGGTTCAAGCAGAGTTGATGGAAAATGTGGCCAAAGAAATGGGGAAACAGGAGAATTGAAGACATGTTTTCCAATAGTGAAGAAAAATTTTTATTACAATTGCAAGAGTGCGTGTATTTCATCCCCTAAAATATTCAAGAGTACAGATGTCACAAAAATGGCAGGGTTACTTGTCTTTGTATGTTTTCATATCATGAAAATATAAGAGAAGAGTTTTTATTTTGCAAATCACTTGAGTCAAATGCTACAGCAGAAAACATTTTGAATGTGATTATTTGTTAAAAGTAGTTATTCTTTCGCAAATATATGTTAGCATTTGTACAGAAGGGGCCAAGGGAAATGTTTGGTCACTTAGCTGAGCTGGCAGCAAAAGTGAAGAAAATTGGGCCTGATTGTCAAAGCAGATATCGTATAATACAGCAAGAAGCATTGCCTTTTAAGGATACACCCGAAACTCTTCATATTGTTTTGACAGATGCCATAAAGGTAATAAACTTCATCAAGACAAGAGCTCTTAAACTCATGGATATTTACACTATTGTGTGAAGATATGGGACGTAAATTTAAAAGTTTGCTTCTTCACACTGAAGTAAGATGGCTCTCTCATTGCAAGATTTTTAACTGAATGATGGAACTGAGATCGGAAAATTTTATTTTTCTAGGTGACAAAAACAAACACACAAATTTTTTCACTAATTATCAGTTGTTGTAAATGTTGGTCTGTTTAGAAGGTATCTTTGACAGGCTGAACGTGGAGTTATTCCTCTCTTGTGCAACTGTTTTATATTATTTGTGTTGTAAAAGTTTAATAAGTATTTTAAATGTTATTTCTTTTTTATTCATTGAATATTTGTGTCTCAACCAGCTTAATTTAACTTTGTCATTTGCTACAAGTATGAATTTAAAAAAAAAAAAAAGGCTTCCACTAAATCTCATTACTTATGTGTGTCACACTTCTACCGTACATAGTAATTGCTCGGCACTGTACTGTTATGTGTTGTTTGCACTGAGTGATATGGTGAAAAATTATTCCCCCCGTGCCGTTTCTCATCCCTGTGGTGGTCATTGCTGAACCTTCCACTTCAGGGTTCATTAAAGAGTGAACAGGCTGTAGTGGTACACTCCAATTTTTAATGATGTCAAATGCTACGCAGTGACAAAAAGTGTGGGAATCCCTGCTTTTACCGAGCAAGGTGGTTAGACACTGGACTCGCATTCGGGAGGACGACGGTTCAATCCCGCGTCGGGCCATCCGGATTTAGGTTTTCCGTGATTTCCCTAAATCGCTCCAGGCAAATTCCGGGATGGTTCCGTTGAAAGGGCACGGCCGACATCCTTCCCTAATCCGATGAGACCAATGACCTCGCAGATTGGTCTCTTTCCCCGAAACAGCCCAACCAAATCCCTGCTTTAGGCCAGAAAGGCTATGTTCATTATGAACTATGACACAGCTGTCTCTTCCCGTTGCACTTTTGTTCCTAGTCTGGAATTACTTTTTTGCTTCCTCCATTGTTTCTTTGATGTAAAAGATAAGTAATAATGATGATAATATGCAGCTGAATCTTTTTGTTATCAGTTTTCTGTTTCATATGATTGGGCCTACCACAACTTAATCTCAACACTTACCATGCCGTCAGTTATTTGTTGGATTTTCTGGGTGTTTCAAAACGAATCCCAGGTTTTTAAGGCTTTGTGGCACTTATCACATTCAACTTACAATTATAAATAATATGTCAAATGAAAGAGTAAGTCGAGCAGTTTTTTTATAAGTGTTAAATGTCAGCACCATATGTCACATGGCATAAATAATCATTAGGCGAGTTCTTTCCAAACCTTGATCAGTGTGTCTGGAGTAATTGTTGCAAGAGTTGATTCAATCGTGTTTATTAAATCAGCTAGATTAACTGATAGCGGAGGCACATACACAGGACTTTTCATGATCCGCCTAAGATAAAAATTGTGTGGTGACAGATTGGGTGGACATGCTGCCCATGCGAAAAAGGCTTGTCATCCAGCCCCTTGCAACCAGTCCAGCAGTCGGATATTATGTCATTTAACCAGTTGCATACTGAGTTACGCCAGTGAGGCAGTGTACCATCTTGCTGCCAAATAATGTTCTATGGTTCTGTTTCTTCCAAATGAAGGAAGAGCCATAGTTCTAGTGCAACAAGGTAAGAAATTTCAGTTACTGTTGCTTCACCGACAAAGAAATCTTGGGACACGGCACAAAAACATTCAGTTTAGGTGAACCTTTCATCTGTACCATCTCATGGTTATTTGCTTACCTCCAGATGTGCACATTGTGTATGTTTACTTTTCCACATACCGTATTTACTCGAATCGAAGCCGCACCTGAAAAATGAGACTCGAAATCAAGGAAAAAAATTTTTTCCGAATCTAAGCCGCACCTGAAATTTGAGACTCGAAAATCAAGGGGAGAGAAAAGTTTTAGGTCGCACCTCCAAATCGAAACAAAGTTCGCCTAGTTGTAATATGACACACAATTTAGGTCGAATGAATGACGATACAGCTGCAGTAGTTTGGTTCAAGTCGTAAGCTTAGCAGTTACGGTTTACCAGGTAGCCATTGCTACGCGTCACGCGCTCCGTCCGTATTTATACGGATATCCTTCCTTTTTCACGTGCTTCGTCTGGTTTGAATTGATTGCTTATTTTTCTTTGATCTGATAAGTGCCGTTCTCTTTGTTATAGGTGTTTACGTCACTCTAAGCTGAAAATGCATTACTGTACTGTGTCGTGCATTGTTTGTCGCATTCTGGTAGTGCGTGTTTACGGCCTGTCGCCGCTCGCGGAGTGGCTTGCTTTTGTGCGCGCTACCGCCGCTTACAAATAAAAAATAGAGAGGAGTCGTCTCATTAGCAAAACATTTGTTGTTACTTACACTACTTCTTTCTTTGATAATGATCAACAAGAACCAAATAATAGACTGCGTATGATAGACGATGTTCTGAACGAAATTTTAGCGAAAATTTTTCTCCATTTGAAAATCTTTGCAGGCGCCTCTTTAGTTCATTACATTCTGCACAGAAATTAGTCATCTTAGATTTAAAAATCTAGTCAATTGCCGTGCTTCATTTCTGACTGTATCACTATCAGGCATAAGAATAATACGAATATAAACATGACATGATATGTATATTCTTCCGCGTTTGCTATTGTCTCACTCTAGTTTCGTAGTTTATTAGGCAGACAGGATTTAAATGAGATAGTGGTAAACTCGAAACAATATGTGGCAAAATGTTTATATTCGTATTAATCTTATGGCGAAGGGAATACTACATGTGATTCACAATTCATAAAAGCTCCTATTAGCAACCATCTCTTCTCACAGGTAGGAAAAAATTCAGAACATAGAGTTGGCCATATTGACAAACATCCCAAACAGTCTTGCCAGTCGGATTTTCGTAGTACATTGAAATGCTGCTACATTCGAAGATCAACAATACAGAATTTGTATTTACTTCGTTGGATAATGTACCAAAACGCAGTGGTCGAAACTCTGAGCGGAGGAAAAAGGCTCGTCTTCCACTTTCTTTTTTTTTAATTTATTTACTGACGCAGTGATTTTGGTACCAGTATTTATTTTTGTGTCTACAAAGCATGCCTGTGTGGCACTACATATATTCGACGACAGAAGTTAGTTGTGGCGGCACCCACCAACATTTTTCAGAACTCCCTCTTGCTTTGCACTCGATTCTAAGCCGCAGCCGGTTTTTTGGATTACAAAAACCAGAAAAAAAGTGCGGCTTAGATTCGAGTAAATACGGTAGCTGAAATGACGATTTACCACTGAAGATGACAAGATCCGAAAAATCTGCATCGTGCTCAAACATTTTGTTTGTGTATTTGGCACGTGAAGCATAGCCTTATGATTTAGAACTTGTAACATCTGCAAATAATAATGGAATAGTTGTAAATGTCCTAATAAAAGTCTCCACACAGATTGCACTGGAATTGCTAATTCATAAGTAGACTGATTTTTGGGTCCATGCGTGAAACTCGATCTCACTTGTTCAACACATTTGTCAGTCACTCTTCATTGTTCTGCACTTTTCCCGTTCCCAAGACAGCTGGTGTCTTTAAACTGATGATACCATCTATACCTGTTATCGTCACTTATAGGATAACAGTGGAACTTAATACGGAATACACATTGCATTGTAACTGCAGATTCAGTCCTTGCAAATATAAAATGCTTTCTGCTCACCCTAGTCACCATCTTTGATACTAGCACTTTTTAGTGAAAGGCAGAGGAAATGGTGGATGTGCATGCGTACAGGTATATGAACAAAACTGAGTTGCTCTTCCATTTGATGTATTATTTACCATATTTTATGTACTATAAGACACTATGGATTATAAGAGACACTTAATTTTTAAGCAGTTTTTTAAAAACAATATTTTTAACATTTTTGTTACTAGGTTGCAAAGCCAGATTACAAAAAAATTCTTGGTTTATAAATCCGAACTGACCTTAAAATCCCTGAAAATCATCATCTGATCTTTTTTTCTTCTCCTTCTTCTTCTTTGTTGTTGTTATTGTCCTTTTCATATATAAGATGGTTTTCATTGCCATCAAAAGTGTTACTTATTATGCACTTCTTGATAGATTTAACAATAATGTCTTCTCTCACTCTAGACCACAACTGTTTTGCCCACTGATTCACTTTCTTGAGTGTAGGTCATTTTAAAGCTCCCTTCAGCATGAATTCATGTTGGGTTTCATTGATCTGCCATTTGGTCCTTCCCTCTCTCATGCACACTTTAAATGGTTTGTTTATTGAGACATCAGGAGGTTGCGTTTGCGAAGTAAGTCCTTCTGGAATAACAGCAAGCTCTGTGTTTCCCTCTCTCAATTTCTCTTTCACAGAATTTTTCAAATTACAGATAATAAACTGATCTAGCGCAAGAAGAGAACTAGGTTAGGTTAGGTTATTTTATACTAGCCTGATGCACCCAACCCTTGTCATGTGTGTGAACACCACCATCTGGCAGTATTACAGAAGTTTTTGGCATTGTTTTGCACTTGAATATGGTCATTGGATTAAATTTGGGACCATCAGCACAACACGGAAAGAAAACAGAGTAGTGCATTTTTTGATCTCCACTTTTTTATAGTTACAGTTTTAGCACCGCAACAGTTCCATTACTTGACACATCAAATGTCAGAGAAGTTTTGTCCATATCCGCTATTTGGCTTAGCATCACACTGGTTTTCATTCAGTGTTGAATAAAAAACGAGAGAAAGCTAATATTCTCTTTGTACTCTTGTGGCATTTTCTGAGGTTTTTGGTTTTGGTTTGCATGCCAAGTCCATGATGCTTCATAAATCTACAGCACCAATCCACTCCAAAGTCTGTTAAGTTCAGTAGTAGTGCTAGTTTATGAGCATGTATTTGAATCATTTTTGTATAAATTCCAGTGCCATTTTGATGGTGTCCGTGAATCAATTTCAATTCATAATTTTCTTGTTTTGGCCACTTTGCATTCAGTCCTCTATTTGCACGTTTAGTCTTCATTTTCTTCAGGTCTTCTTTACTAGCCTGCCAGTCACAGTGTCTTTTCTGTTGGTGGAGGGCCAAAATGCCGCTTAGCTGCTCTGTTCGCATGTTCATCTGCATATGCTGTTACTTTCAATTTAGAGCCTGCATCAGATGAAAACCTTTTATTTTTTCCATTATGAAACTAGCTACAAGCAAAAATGTTGTGCTGTTACCAATAACACAACTCGTTTTCAAAATAAAGTTCACTATCACCATAGACTGCAATGACACATTATACGAGGGCCGTTCAGAAAGTAACCTCTGGTTGATTTAAAAAAATACACCAAGTTAAATAAAAATATTTTAATATATACATCTTACAACTACATCTTTGCACTATTTTTCTACATAGTCTCCATAGCGATTGAGGCACTTATCGTATCTCTTCACAAGCTTTGAAATTCCTTCTGCATAAAAATCACCCGCTTGTGCCTGGAGCCAGCCTGTGACCGCATTTTTGAGCTCTTCGTCGTCATCAAACCACTGTGACCCGAGCCATTTCTTCAAATGCATGAAGAGGTGATAATCACTTGGCGCCAGGTCTGGGCTGTAAGGTGGATGGTTGATAACGTCCCACTTGAAGGACTCAAGAAGGGCCGTTGTTCTGCGAGCAGAGTGAGGACGGGCGTTATCGTGCAAAAAAACGATACCGGAAGTCAGCATACCACGGCGTTTGTTCTGTATAGCCCGTCGTAACTTTTTTATTGTTTCACAGTACACGTCTTGATTAATGGTCGTACCACGTTCCATGAATTCAACCAACAACACCCCTTTGGCATCCCAAAACACCGTTGCCATCAGTTTTCTGGCAGAAAAATCTTGCGAGGCTTTTCTTGGTTTGGTAGGCGAATTTGAATGTGCCCACATCTTTGATTGTTCTTTTGTCTCAGGGTTCACGTACTTAATCCAGGTTTCGTCACCGGTCACGATTCTGTTTAACAATGGTTCTCCTTCGTCCTCATAACGTGACAGAAAGTCTAATGCAGAGGCCATTCTTTGAGTTTTGTGGTGGTCGGTAAGAATTTTGGGCACCCATCGTGCACAGAACTTACGGTAACCCAATCTTGCTGTCACTATCTCGTACAAGAGAGTCTTAGAAATCTGTGGAAAACCAGTAGACAACTCCGACATTGAGAAACGTCGATTTTCACGAACTTTTGCATCAACTGTCTGAACGAGTTCGTCAGTCACCAATGATGGTCTACCACTCCTCTCTTCATCATGAACGTTTTCTCGTCCACTTTTAAATAAACGTACCCATTCACGGACAACTTCTTCACTCATAACTCTTGGTCCGTACACGGCACAAAGCTCACGATGAATAGCTGCTGCAGAATATCCTTTGGCTGTAAAAAACCTTATGACAGTACCCACTTCACATTTGGCGGGGTTTTCTATTGCAGCACACATTTCAAACTGCCACAAAAACTAAACTAGCGCAGGTACGACGTTCACTCGACCACGGCTTGATGCCGACTGACCTGTTGAGTGCTTGAACGCACAGATGGCGTTGCTACTCCCCCCACAACCCGCACTGTGACCAATCGGAGGTTACTTTCTGAACCGCCCTCGTAGATGAGACAGTGTTTTGGGTTTGTGATGGTGGAGCAGGATGGAGACAGTGTTAGCAAGCTTGTGAATCCCTACAACTAATGTTCATCACATCAGTGCCCTGCTGCTGCCAATTGAATCCAATTTTGCCAGATAGAGATAGGTTTCCCGCGGCATCGAATAAATGGCCATTTTTAAGACTGGCAGGAATTTTAAATCAATTAAAATAGGGTGCAATTGTAAATTGAAAGTAATAAATGCTGCACATCCCTAAAACCCCAATGTTGTTGTGGTCTTCAGTCCAGGGACTCTTTTGATGCAGCTCTCCATGCTACCCTATCCTGTGCAAGCTTCTTCATCTCGAAGTACCTACTGCAACTTACATCCTTCTGAATCTGCTTAATGCATTCATCTCTTGGTCTCCCTCTACCATTTTTACCCTCAGCACTGCTATCCAATACTAAATTGGTGATTCATTGATGCCTCAGAACATGTCCTACCAACCAATCCCCTTCTTCAAGTCAAGTTGTGCCATAAATTCCTCTTCTCCCCAATTCTATTCAGAACCTCCTCATTAGTTACGTGGTCTATCCATCTGATCTCCAGCATTCTTCTGTAGCACCACATTTTGAAAGCTTTTATCCTTTTCTTCTCTAAACTATTTATCGTCCATGCTTCACTTCTAAACATTGCTACAATCCATACAAATACTTACAGAAAAGACTTCCTGACACTTAAATCTGTACTCGGTGTCATTCTCTTCTTCAGAAACGCTTTCCTTGCCATTGCAAGCCTACATTTTATATCCTCTCTACTTCGACCATCATCAGTTATTTTGCTCCCCAAATAGCAAAACTCATCTACTACTTGAAGTGTCTCATTTCCTAATATAATGCCCTTAGCATCTCCTGATTTAATTAGACTACATTCCATTATGCTCGTTTTGGTTTTGTTGATGTTCATTTTATATCCTCCTTTCCAGACACTTTCCATTCTGTTCAACAGGTCTTCCAGATCCTTTGCTGTTTCAGACAGAATTACAATGTCATTGGCAATCCTCAAAGTTTTAATTTATTCTCTGTGTATTTTAATTCCTACTCCAAGTTTTTCTTTTGTTTCTTTTACTGTTTGCTTAATATACATACCGAAGAACTTCGGGGATAGGCTACAACCATGTCTCACTCCCTTCCCAACCACTGCTTCCCTTTCATGCCCCTCGACTCTTATAAGTGCCGTCTGGTTTCTATAAAAATTGTAAATAGCCTTTTGCTCCCTGCCACCTTCAGAATTGGAAAGAGAGTAATATTCATCTGGTATTCCAGTCTCTGCCTTTCTCTACAGCTCCCTAAAAAGCTCTCTATAAAGAACAGTTATCAACTGACAGCATCAGAGACATCACCAAACCCAGGTCAAGAAGGTTTACATACCTCTGCCTAATTAACATGTACACTAACATACCTATAACAGACGCAAATTGAATAATAAAAAATAATGTATTAGGTCATAAGAAGTTAAGTAATATAGAAATGTACATGTGAATGGATTTGCTCGAGATTATATTATCCCACAGTTAGTTACTGTTAATAACAAAATCTGCATCAGAATGATTGTTGAGCAATGGGCAGTAGCTGGCCTCTATGCTGATGGAATGTAACAGGCTCTAGCTGTAGGAGACTGTGGACGTGTGTGTGTGTGTGTGTGTGTGTGTGTGTGTGTGTGTGTGGTGTTTACTATTGACAAAGGCCTTGTTGGCTGAAAGCTAACTTTCCCACAGTCTTTTTCTTGTGCCTTTCTATGACTCAGCATCTTGGCTATACGGTGAGTAGCAACTATGGTTTCATTAAATAATGTGTTATCACTGCTATGTTGTTGGTAACACCTTGATGCTGTACAGTGGGACAACCGCTGAAGTAGAGAGCTTAGAGAAGAAACAATAATGTTCTAGGTGTGGTGGACAAAATCAAGCCCTGAAATAAGTTCCATTCTGGCCGGCATTCCTTAATGTCGTACTTAATGGGAACTAATACATTAAAGATGAGTTCATATAAATATTTTATTCGCGGGCTTGCTGCTAATGCAAACGTGGCGGGACCTATGGGAGCGGCCCGCGAACAAACAATACGAACAAATGGGAATGGAAGGACAAGCACAACGACAGACAACCGAGCAAGACACCAAGATCAACAACAAAGTATTAAGCGACAGGGCCACAAGAGACAACCTCACAAAACTGAAGTGACGCACAATTGTAAAAGGGAAGTAATCACACTCAACGTAAACACAATGTCTGTAAGCGAGATGTCAACTGAATCAACGCGAATACCAGACTATCTCGCTGAGTGAGATGCAGCTGCCTAAATACACAACAGGGTATGTCTCTATTGGCTGCTGGGACCACGTGCTCCACAGTCGCGCCCTCACGTTAGACTCGGGCCCAGGAGCGCCCGCAGCCATGGCTTACGGTGTGACTGCTGCAGTGACTTCTAGTGATCATTGAGTTCCATGCCGTCTAGCACGGATTCGAAACCCACGGCGCTTGGTACCAACCAAAGCATCCATGTGCAACTTTCCAAATTGCAAGTGTTGACCGGAACATTAACTCAGGCCTTTGATTTGTTTACACCCTGTTAAGCACTTGGAAGTTGTTGCTGTGCAAAGTTTGTAGAGTGCTGTGAAGTCAGCAAAGTAGAAATTATATTTTTCAAAGTACCTTGTGCATCAGGATTAAACCAATGGATTCTACTAACTGTAACTCCTAATTGAATGAAAATATTTCTTATACATCATTACTTTCAGTGCTTGCTTGTTTTGTTTTTTTCGTCTTGCCCTAGCTGCAGGACAAACCCCACAGTGCTACAAACTATCAGTAAAATAGTATACCATCTGATGATGAATTGCTAGGCAACTTTAATCCAGGTATAATAAAAATTGAACTATCACAAAAGGCAATTGGTTACAGTTGTTTCTGAAAATCTTTGTTTTAAATTGCAATTTTTGTAATTTCATCTAGGGTTTTAGAGCATAGTGGTGGTGGTGTTGGTGGTAGTAATGACGATGTTGTGTCCAACAAATTATCTCTATTTTTTCTGCTATCTTTAGAAGATGAAGGAGATTCTGAAGAAGATGAGAAGCCCTCGGCTACATTTAAGAAAGCTGGGTCAGAAGGAAGCACTTTTGATTCTAGCAAGTTCTTGAAGGTTAGTTTTATTTGATTACTCTATTTATACATAGTATTATATCTCTAATGAACAGATTTACTTATAAGAATATTTTTTTTTATTTTACAGAAATCTGGCGATGAAGATGAAGGAAGTGATAGTTCCACTGACTGGGGTTCAAGTACCGAATCTGAATCGGAAAGTAGCGATGATGATGATAAGTATAACGTGAATCTCCGAGAACGCTTCTTGAAAAAGTATGTATGAAAGAAAAATGGGAATAAGGAGATATCTGATATTCTAATAAGTGTTTGTATTTGGGTCATTGCCTACTGCACTTTATTATCCTATTTCTTATTAGAACTACAGACAAGGAGGAAGAGGAAAAAAAGGAACGCAAAGACAAAAAGGAACGAAAGGAGAAAGAGAGAACACGAAGGAAGGAAGAAGAAGAAGATGCCGAAGGAGAATGGGAAACTGTTAGAGGGGGTGTTGCAATTCCTTCAGTAAGTTGTATTTGCTTTAAAATAGCATGCACATTTCATTAATGAAAGTAATATAAATGTCAGAATGAACTAAGCACTGTCTATAAGTAAGTTTTGGGTATTGTCATATTCGTTTGTGGTATACAGAGTATCTTTCCTAGGAATCGTCAGGTGCATTTTCTCTGGTGTCTCGGCAGATATTCGTAATTTGGTTTTTGCTGTGTGTAGCTGGAGTCGAATCTCTCATGCGACACCCACTGTTGATATAAAGTGTCAGTTTGTTTCCCGATGAACATACAAAATTATTATTATTTTTGAAAGTATACATGTCCATTCAATAGAATGGTCTCAAATTAGTCTAGTTTGGTATTTGTTTTATCTATATAAATTGACAGAGGCAGTAAAACGCAAAGACTAACAAGTACTCTTGCAACAACTCAAATGCTGCCCTGGCCCGTGCTGTCTGCTACCACCATGCAGCAGCACTCAGTCTTTGTTAGAGTTCTGATTCTTCTTCATGTCTTACTTTCACTGTTGATAAATACTGATAAAACAAATATCACTCTAGGCTAATTTGGGACCATTCCGTAGAATGGGCACATAAAATTCCGCTTTAAAAATTACTTTGTTTGTAACAAGACCCAAAACAATGCTTTCCTTCGATACTGTGCATCACATGATGGCCAGTGTTCGTTTGTGCTGACTCCAGGTACATATTGTATACATTTGCCAAAACAAGAAAGAAAGTGCACCTGACAAGTTTTAGAAGGGATATCCTTTGTAATGAACTAAGGATTTTTGTCTATGAATCTAAGATATGTCATTATACTCTTCATAGACAAATTAATGTTTAATATTACTTTCTTTGATAGTTCCTGCAAGTTGAAACTATGTTGCAAACTAGTATTATAACCTGGAGCATTGCCTTTTGTGGGCAGGACTATTACTGAGTGAGTTATCGAGGTACTACCCACACCCTGTCTCCACTGCTTCAATGCTGCCAGTACCTTTCTCCTACCTTCCAAACTTCAGTGACTTGCTTGTGTGTATTTTGGCAGAATAATGTTTTTTATGGAAAATGTTTACCAGTTGTGATACGTTACGTTGATTTATTCCCACCTCGTAGTTGAAAGCATCTGATGTGGACAAATTGAGTGAAGTTGCATATTGCTCCCAAGGTCTACTACTGTAGTAATTGTGGAGATATTGTTTCTTCAATTGTTTGACAAGAAAATAAATAGCATAAACATCTTCAGCTAGTTCAGTAAAACAGTTTTCACTTTAGGGATATCTAGCTGAATGTACTTGCTCTTGCAGGGAACATAAAATATTTAAATTTTACTATCTTAGGTACTGATATAAGATCATCTTATTTGTTGTAGGGTTAGTTAGAAAATAATTTAGCCCTGCAGTGAAGTTACTCTGCCGCAGTTATTGTTCAAAAAGGCACATTTTTAATATTGAAGAGTGAACAGAGAAAAATTGTGGAAACATTTTACTCTCAGGTATTGGTAAAGGGAACTCCTAGGTTCCATTACTTTTGAGTGATGCCACTAATCATCTTTAAGTTATCTTTGCACCCAATGCTTATAACTTGCTTTTTGTTATATAATGTAAATGTTTACTTTCTTCTTGCTACCCCTTACCTCAGAAAGATTGCCTGAGAGTCATTACTTGGAGTTTCGTGTGTATTTTGCCATCTTATTAATATTATACAGATGTTTTTCAGAAACAGAAATTTACTTCCTTTTCTGAAAGTGGTAAAACATGTAATAAATGTTACTACCCTGTTCTGAATATTGATTAACAATATTGGTCTTCATACATCATTACCTCCTTTTGGGTAACTGCACTTCTGTATGCAAGTTACAGTTCAGTTTAGTATTTAGAATTTGGGGATTGCTCTTCTTAACATTTATTTGGGACAGCACAGTTAAATTGAAGACAGGTTGAGTAATCTCTAGAACTAATTGTATTGTGGAAGTACAAATTTTCAAATTCCAGAATGAAGTTTTTTCACACCTCAGTTCTTTGGCAGTATCATTAGTTCCCTTGCCTGTCAGTCACACTGGCATTATTAAATGCGGTCTTGACTGTATTTTCAAGGAAAAGCTTCATTGCTCTAGTGAAGCAAACACAGACTACAATAAATGAGAATAACAATCTTCAGACTGAAATTAGCAGTGACCATCAAGTATTACCACACTAGGAAAAATGAAGTGTTGGGTTCACAGTAAATGTACTTGATATCTGGTCATATCATTGTCTCCTGTTCGCAGCTGTGCCAGTAAATTTGATATGCCATAGAAGCAGATCATATCTGCTACAGGATCAGGCATATGGTTGGCCCAAGCATTTGTTACTCACAAGGTAAATGTTAAAAGATGATAAAAAGCCACAAATGAAATATGTATATTATTGATTTTTTACTGGTATTTGGATGACACTTTTTCATTGTAGTTGCCCAGGAAGGTTGCACAGGTATTAAGCCAATGGACTCCTATCTGAGAGGAGTGAAATTTGAGTCTCTGTCATGCCATCCGATTCAGGTTTTGTGTGTTTGCTAACTGATTACGGAAAATGCCACGATAATCCCTTCGAAAAGGACATACCTATTTTCTTCCCAACCTTTGTCCATTTGAAACTTGGGCTGTTGAACCCTGCTTTTCCCTAAAAATTACAGTTTATATTTTTCTGCCTTCATAAACATATATGAGAGGATATTGATGATGGATAGATATGAGATTTTGGTTATCTACAACAGACATAAATGTTAAAACGTTTTGGAAGATTAAAACCATGTATTGGACTGAGACAGAAACCCTTAACCTTTACCTTTTGTGAACAATTGTTCTATAAACTAAGCTATCTGGGCAACATTCATGACCAGCTGTCACAGCTTTACTTCTGCTGGTACCACTCTCCTACTTCACAAACTTAATAGAAGTTGTCCTGCATACCTGGCAGAATTAAAGATGTGAGAGCTAGTCATGAGTCATGCATGGGTTGCTCAGTCAGTGAGCAATTGACTGTGGGTGTTTCCAGGTTCACATCCCAATTTTGATTACCAGGAAACTTGAAACCAATGCACATGGCTGTGCAGAGTGAAAAGTCATTCTGAGGACATAGATGTCCTCTGCTATGGAGTTTGTTTCAAACAGTCTTTCGCTGTTTGTTTCTGAATTATGTTTATAGATTATCATCAAAATTCACTTTGCTTTAGTCATTGTAGTATAAATTGTATTTGACACACATTGTCTTTTCTTACAGGAGAAGCCAAAAATGTTTGCAAAAGATGCTGAAATTGATACAAATTTGGTCCTTAAAAAGTTGAATGAGATAATAGCAGCAAGAGGCAAAAAACGTACAGATCGACGAGAACAGATAGAACTTCTGCATGAACTGCATAGCATAGCTCAAGTACACAACTTGGGACATGCTGTATATGTCAAAATAGAACTTGCTATTGTATCTGCAATCTTTGATTATAATCCGAAGGTTTCAGATGCAATGAAGCCAGAATATTGGGCAAAGTAAGTATGCAAATATAGATTTGTGCCAGACATGGGCTTTATTTGTCAGTGATAACGTTCGGGTTGGTTACCAACACCTTGGAGGAGGGATAATGAGAGTAACTTAACATAGTTATAGAACAAAAATAAATTATCTGGCAGGAACATTGAATTTCTGATGCAGATTGTGTTAAGTTAATCATCAGCACTCCACTGTACCTTAGGTTTTCAGATCTAGAATCTTCTTTCAGAACTGCGTATTACCAAGTACAGTACGATTATGCTTCACCTCTAATGGTCTTGTTGTGAACGAGACATCTATCTCTAGCCTTCCATATTGTATCAAACAGCAGAAAGTCCAGGATAGAATAACAACAGTATTATGAAAAGATAGACTGCTATACACTATATAGAGGAGACATCAAGTCACAGACAGGCACAACAAAAAACTTTTGGGCCAAAAGGCCTTCTTCCACAGGGGAAAACACACATTCACACAAGCACAACTCACACATATGTCCACTGTCTCTGGCCGCTGTGGGCGGACTACGGGCTACATCTGTGCCTGATGACAGAAGAAATCTGATGGGGCCAAGGAGGCAGCAATGGGCAGGGACGGGGGCAGGGGAGAGATTGCAAGGTAGGGGCAGTGGAAGATGTAGCACTTGTTGTGGGAGCTACAGGGACATGGTAGTGTGAGGGTAGGCCTGCTAGATGCACGTGGCTTCTAACTATTATGTAGTGTCCATAATTAAGGATTCACCAAAAAATACTCAAGTAGACATATTACAATTTGATGTTTCAAAATATTGAAAAAGGTACTATATACATTTGCTAATCATTTGCTACTAAAATGTTTTATAGATGGTAATTGTTTCCTTCATGAGTATGCGGTAAACCTACCTACGAATAATTTTGTCCTCATGGTGTACTAAATGCACATTTACACAGAGTTCGTAACATGATTTGCAGCTAGTATTAGACCATCAATGTTCGCAACGTGTTGTTAGTACCTTGGCAACACAAAACCAGTGTTCCCCAGCTGTGTCAGTATATAGGTTGGAGGAACAATTTTCTTGACCTGCTATTGTCAGATGCCACTATGCAATGGTAGTGTTTGTTTTTTCTCTGTCTGTAGTGTTACATGTTGTCTTTACATGTGTTAGTTTACTAAATGGAGTGGACTAGAAGCAGAATGTAGGAAGTTGTCACACACTGTGAGGCAGAGGAGCATCTCTGCAATGTTTGAAGTCAGTTAAGAAGCATTATACAGAAACGTGACTCCCTACAAAAAATGCTGTGTTGCTTTGCACCAGCAGCAGTGACACAAATAAAATAAATTCCCTCATTTTTCAATTCATTGACAACAGTGACAACAGGATTCATTATCAGTCTCTGGAAAAATGTGTCATCAGCACATTACTTGGGCTACCACCACACGGAAGGGCGATGACAACAAAAAAGTGTACGATGGTTTCTGTGAGACAGAAATGAAGCAGCAGACAGTAGTAAACATGGATGGGGTGGCAGGATCATCAACAGTAGATTCCCCCTTCACATTCATTGGAAGTGTGATTGACATTGAGGTTGAAGTAGTTTCCTCGATTGAAGATGATAATTTTGATTAATTTTAATATGGAAACAAAAATAAATATATGATCAATTAAATCCATCTTCTTTATTTAGAATCAGAAAATGTCTGAAGTAAAGTGTTTAAAGCCCTAAATCAGGCCTCTGATTTTTTAAATTTTCTGGGTGCCAGTGGGGAGGGCGGAGGGGGAGGGGGCGACTTGGTTGGACACCCCTCCATATTTGCCATCTAGTTACTGACAACCTCTTCTCAAGGTTTGCAGCTATGGGTGCAGTCAGGATGTTCATGGAAAGGGAGGAGAGGGGGAAGATAAGCAGAGAAGGGGAGCAAAAACCCTAGTAAGTTTGTTTAGTGGAATAGAAGTCTGTGTAGTGCTGGAGCGGCAGCAAGGAAGGGGTTAAGAAGGTGGAGGAAAGGGACTAACGTTGGTTGAGGCCAGGAGTCTTACGGGTACTGCAGGGCGAGTTCCCACCTGCGCGGTTATGAGAAGCTGGTGTTGGTAGGTAGGATCCAGATGAAGCAGGCTGAGAAGCAGTCGTTGATATAAAGCACAGTGTGTTGGGCAGCGTGTTCAGCTACTGGAGGGTCCAACTGTCTCTTGGCCTAAGTTTGTCGGTGGCCATTCATGTGGACAGACAGCATATTAATTGGTGAGGAAACTGGATAATTTTGTATTTTATCCAGGAAATTGGATAATTCTGTATTTCATCCATCTCAGTTGCATTGATATAAAATATTTGCTGCAGTGCTTACTAGTTTCAGGCTGCCAACCCATTCTCACACAGCACACTTTGTTATTAGCTAGAACTATGTGTACAGTATGGTGCTGAAATGCATGAGTCGCTCCTGTGCAGAATGATATACTGTGTGCAAGTACCCATGTGGATTTAGCCTATGTGTCTGTTGCACCAGACTGAGAACCAAATTCAAGTGCAACAGACACAGAAACTAATGTCATGAGGGTACTTGTTGCTCACACAGGTACAACCGGATCATGTGGGAAAAACCCAAGGATTTTTTCATCTGGGAGAAAACTGGGAAAAACCAGGTTGTTTTTTTAGAATTCCAGGAATTTTTTATTGTCTTAGTTCTCATTTAAATTTTTCTAATTTTGACTGATAAGAACTGATACTCTAACAAAGAATTTTACTTTAGCCCACTACTGCAGAGTAGTACTGCAGTATTAAAACATTAGCGAGAGTGAAACACCAAACTGAAACTTAAATTGAAAAGAAAATGCGCCATTCACAGCAAAACAGTACACACACAAGCATCTGCTGACAGGAAAATGTGTCAGAGGCCTTAGGAAGAAAACTATGCAATACTTCATAACAATGAACTGCTTTTGATGAGTGTGACATCATAATGTTTACATCAGTTGCTAGTAGGCTTACGTGTATGCACGGAGCTGACGTCACATATGAGATTAACATATGTTACTAGTTTCAGTTTTCTGACTTAATCTCCATGTTATTGGCAATCAAATGTTAATTGTCATGCAGAACAATGTAGTTATTTTTGTCAGTTTTCTAAAGAAGTTTGGCTTTTATTAATTTTTTTCACAGAGGCAACCAATTTATTTGAAACACAATGTATCTTTTTTTTAACCATTGGCTAGTTTCAACTGTTCGCTGAATTTCAAGTGCATGTTTTCGTCTTCTGGCACATTTGTCATAATGCCATAATAAAGAACCAAACATGAGATAATACAGTACTGGTACCTCAAGAAAATTGGCATCCAGAAAACCACACTGAAAAGCTTAATACTAGGCAGAGGCCTACTTCAGTTTGAATCTGGACATACGAATGTGCACTTTAAGCCGAATTACGCATTTTAATAGGGTTTCCAAAATCCTGGTTCTATTGAAGTATTCTGATGCTCTGTTTCTTTTTTGACGTAAGGTAAGATCTCTTAATGCTATACACATACGAACGTACGTCAGTGTTCAGTTGAAGATGATGAAGAAGGCAAATTTGGTCAGTAATATTGAATAAAATATTTTGTGTCAAAGATGTTGACAACTTAAGCAGAATTTTACAAATCTGCCTTCTGTGAAACACAGTGTTTTTCTGTTGTTTGTGTCATAAATTTACAGAACACCATTCTTCGGTAAATTAGAGATTGGCAGGACATTGTGTTTTATCATTGTAACTCCACAAGAGGTTTTATATTTACACCTGGAATAGAATATAAACTGCCAGTTATATAGTTTCTTGGCTTCATAGGTAATCTTGTTAATTTTTAATACCATTTGAAAAAGTCTTGGAAAACTTATTGTCCATAGTTCCGGTGTATTCAAACAAGTTTTTTTTCGTTTTTGCAAACAATTAATATTCCTTTGTAGTAGCTTTTTGCAGTGCTGTATGATGTGAACCTAATTGGAAATGCTACATAACAGCATTGTGGAGGAAAAATATGCTACAGTCACAACATAGCAAAATATTAGGGATAGCAAAATATTAGGGTACTTTGAGTTGCAGAGTGTAGTTTTGAAATGAATATTATGCCAAGGGCAGCTTTCTTATTTTGCATTTCTTATCTGGATAGCATAGGACGAAACAGTTGCCCTAAATACAATAATGCTTTATATCCTTTCCGAACAACATACTACAGTGTTGCACATGGTCAAGGAATGGCCCACTATTCTTGAAATTCCAAACAGATACGTATGAACAGAGCAAACACCAAGCCTGTGTTTTCTATGTTACCGTAGGTGTGCATGCCCAGTAATGCCTGTTTTCTGGCACGCTCTTACAGTTGTTTAAATGAACCTGTTTGTGACAGGTTGCGGGAAGATATTGTGAATAATGGTCTGAGAACTATTACTTTCAGAGTAAATTTCCTTTCACACAAGATGCATTATGTTGCGTGCGAATGTGTGATGAATTTCTTAAATTGCAGAGTGTTTGCCTCAAATTCAGAACTCAATACGTTGAGGACCAGCCAGTTAGATAAAATTCGGTTGCAGATACCAGCCATTTATGTCATTATTTAAAAATTTTCATTTGTGTTTGATATATTTGAAAGGGTAATGTGCAAAAGAGACCAATATAATATATGAAAGTTTAGCTTTGCTTGGAGCTATACTGGATATATACATATTACTTTGAAGCCTTAACTTTTCATTTTTGTGTGTTGGCGCTGCTTAACAGTGATGTTGCTATTGTCTGACTACATTGCGTGTCTATGCTCTAAATGTCTGCTGTCATTGGCTTGTGAGATCATGTGACCTGGGATATGATTGGCTGACAGAAGTGTATCGCAATCTCGATTTAAGAGTTTTGGAAACTAATGTGCTGTATTTGGTGGAATTCATATTTATACTGTTGTAATAAGAAAATACGAAGTGTACATGTTGCTATGCATTAAAGATCTCTCCAGAACACTTTTGTTTTCATATCCTATAGTGCCAGGAAGTTCTGGCTGGTTTATAAAACATGTTATCATTCGAGAGATTGATATTTTGTACAGCTGCGAGGGAAAGTATGCTGTCACTTAACATGGAAAAAGTGTGTTTTCACATGGGAAAAGTGTATTTTTAACTCGAAAATATGGGATTTTTTTTTTCATGTCTGTATTGAAACGCTGCCACAGTATCCTATTTTACAGAAGACATTCGTGTCTTTTAGCACCACGTTGTATGGGTAGTTACCATTAATAACAAGGTATGTGGTTTTAGAATGGGCATGTAAGCCTGACATCAGTAAGCACTGCAGCAAAAATTTTATGTCAGTGCAACTGAGATGGACGAAATAAAAAATTGTTCATTTTCCATGGTACTGAACAGTTGCAAACCCACCATCCTGTGGTAGTGTGCCTCAAATGAGCAAGCTTGTTAGTTGTCATGCTAATGTAGAAAACAGCACCGTGGTTCTAGCTTAGTTTGTATATCGCGTGAGTGCTATCACAGTTGGCCTTGTCTTTGATGGGGTAGGAAATGCCTGTGGCTGGGCTGGAGTGTGGGGACGATAGGAGGATGTATGGGACAGCATCATGGTATGTTGCAGGGATGTGAGCTATGAGGCAGTGGGTTGGAAGCAGGGATGGAGTAAGGATAGACAATGATATTGCATGGGTTCGGTGGACAGTGGAAAACCATGTTGGGCAGAATATTACCTCATTTCAAGGCATGATGAGAGATAGTTGAAGCCTTGGTGGAGAATGTGATTCAGTTTCTTCCCGTCTTTAGCGGTACTAAGTCACAAAGAGAATGCTTCTTTGTAGCCAGACAGTGTTTTTTTTTGGGGGGGGGGGGGGGGGGGAGGACAAGACATGGGAGATCCATTTCTGTACGAATCTGGAAGAGTAATTCTGGTCTGCGAAGGCCACAGTGAGATTCTTGGAAATTCCAGAAATCCAACTGGATTCCAGTCCTTGCACAAATCCTTAGATTCAGCTCAGGATTTCTTCCTTCGGTCTCTCCTCTCAGCCCTTCCCTTCCCCACTCTCCTGCCTTCTACATGCTTCCTGAAGTCCAGAAACCCCACTAACCAAGACAACCTATTGTGGCCGGTTACTGTGCTCCCACTTTTTTCTGCTAGCATGGACCAACACCTTCAATTTATTATCTGTAGCAGTCCTTTGTGTGTAAAAGATATTAACCATTTCCTCCCCCTCTCCACCCCATGCTGCCTCCTTACCCCCCACCACCCATGCCAGATTACTTCTCCCATCATGCATAGTTGCAGACCGCAGTCTGGCCTTGGCAGCCAAAGATGGATTTCGTGTAAGAGAGTTATGCTTGTGTGAATGTGTATATGAGTTTTCTACTTTCGATGAAAGCCTTTTTGTTGAAAGCTGAGATGTTTAGCATTCTATTTCTTACTGTGTATTGTTTCTCTTTTTTAAATTGTCTTAATGGTATGAAAAGATTAACATAATTCTTCTGTTTTACGCAGACTTCTGGATAGCATAGAGCTTTCAATAGCTACTTTGCTATCATCACAGGACATCATTATTGGAGAAGGGGTGCTGGAGGAAAATGAGCAATACGATAAGCCTCCTTACCGAGTAAGAGGGTGTATACTTACAGTAGTTGAGCGCCTTGACGAAGAATTCATTAAATTACTGAAGGAGTGTGATCCTCATAGTAATGAATATGTTGAGAGGTATGTATTATCTCAGTGAAAATTATACAGTATTGTAAAGATCAATTTTGCTTGTAGTTTGCATAAATGTCATATCCAAAAGGTGATATTTTTCACTGTGTTCCTATTTTTCATGCCTGTTATCTTGCCTTAACTGCTCAGATGGGTAAGAGTCCTAGTATAAGTGGACATTATTGTTTTGAGTAGCTTGTAGAGTATATTCCAGATATGTTCAGATGGTGGAAGGGTAGGTTTGAGGAGGATATTTTGAGACCATCAGCAAGGTCATCAGGTTAATTCAGACACATCAAAGAATCCATAAGGTTATTGATGGACTTCAGAGAGAAATTGCTTGATACCAGTTCTTAGAAAGTATGAAGTTGTAAGGAGAGAACGTTAAATGAGAAATTTTGGTAACTAGTGAATGGAAGAAACTTTTTCATACTGGTAGACTTTGTGTGGGTTAGTTGGATATAAACACTATCACAATACTGCCTGGACTTAACAACATAGAAGGAATTGAACTACCCTGGGCAATTAAATCCTTCTTAAAAAATCATTAATACAGTCTCAGTTGCAGGAGTTCACACTTGATTACTAGTTTAGATTGTAAGTGATGATCATCGTCAGATGTAAAATTAAAATTAACTGAAAAATATTAACTGTTTGTTTAGATGGCATAAATAGAAAAAAATATTTAAAATCCAAGACATTAAAATTGGACCCGCATACTGAAATTGTATACATCGACATTGTTAAAAATATACATAAAACAGTATCTGATTAATCATAACTAGTGAAAAGTCACAATTCTTCAAAAAGAACATCATCTCAGAGTTGTGCAATAAAGGTAGCAGTACAAACGTATGCTTGCGAGAAGATTCTATGGCATCAAGCATTATGCTGAACCCACTATGTATGATACAAATCCTTCACCATGAATGTTGGGTAGGGGAACCATGAGTGACCCGGCAGACATCAATACAGTAATCGAATTCTTGCCATACCTGTCCCAGCATGGCATTGTCGACTGTGGCAGTGACTTCCTTATTCTCTCCAGAAACTCTGCTTTATCGCGTGGTTGAGGCGGTACGTACACCAGATCTTTAATGTGTCCTCACAGAAAAAGTCGCATGGAGTGAGATCTGGTGATTAAGGAGGCCATTTCATGAAACAGCTGTCCCCTTCTATAGCACAGTCGATCTTTTGATGCGGCAGCTCCACATTCAGGTACCCACGAACTTCACAATGAGAATGGGGTGGAGCACAAGCAACCCGTTGTAACGAATTTGTTGTGCCAGTGGTAAATGGCCTTCCTTGTTGATGGTTTCTTATCGTACTTGGTTCTAAACATCCGTTGAACAGCTGTAGCACACTTGTTTTTGTTGAACTCCAACACAGAGAAAGCTCGCTCCGCACCTGAACTCACAATGTTTGCGACCATTGCTGATGATTGGCAAATCACCAAACTACGCTGTCACGGTATACATGAAAAAAAACTTTCAGGGTTTCTATTCAAAATGACATATGCATGATACCTGTACAATGTTTGGTTCTTGTGCTGTAAATAATTGAAAGTGTTCCTGGACTTTATGTATGCCCTGTATATAGATCAGACTGGTAAAACCTTTGAAATCCTATTTAAAAAACACCCAGCACTACGAAACACTAAGGCAGCATTTGGAGATAATCTAAATGAAACTAAATGCTCAGTGGGGCCTATAGAGACATATTCTGAAATTTTACAGACATTTTGGAAGAACTTGAAGTATGTGGACCTCATCTGAAAGATTGAGATAAAATAGTTACTTCAAAAATTCAGTGTACCACAAGAATTTTGATGCCATGCTGTCAGCAGCAGCTCACTACCTTGGCTATAGCCTTGCCTGGCAGAACAAGATCTTAGCAGCGTGCCACACTCAGTGGCAGTGTGGCAAGTGAAAGTGTACACAAGCACACCACCATCTCAGATGCTCTCTGGTGGAAACTCACGTTACTCTATGTTTTTGGTCAATGCTTTCATTTTATGTGAGTTTCAACAACGTGTCATGTACTGATGTTAAGTGCTTTATCTATTTTGCCTCTTAATGCTGAATTAAGAGGCAAAATAGATAAAGCACTTAACATCAGTACATGACAAAGAAGGGAAAGAAGGGAAAGCAGAAAGGTGGAAGGAGTATATAGAGGGTCTATACAAGGGCGATGCACTTGAGGACAATATTATGGAAATGGAAGAGGATGTAGATGAAGATGAAATGGGAGATACGATACTGCGTGAAGAGTTTGACAGAGCACTGAAGGACCTGAGTCGAAACAAGGCCCCCGGAGTAGACAACATTCCATTGGAACTACTGACGGCCTTGGGAGAGCCAGTCCTGACAAAACTCTACCATGTGGTGAGCAAGATGTATGAAACAGGCGAAATACCCTCAGACTTCAAGAAGAATATAATAATTCCAATCCCAAAGAAAGCAGGTGTTGACAGATGTGAAAATTACCGAACAATCAGTTTAATAAGCCACAGCTGCAAAGTACTAGAACGAATTCTTTACAGACAAATGGAAAAACTAGTAGAAGCCGACCTCGGGGAAGATCAGTTTGGATTCCGTAGAAATACTGGAACACGCGAGGCAATACTGACCTTACGACTTATCTTAGAAGAAAGATTAAGGAAAGGCAAACCTACGTTTCTAGCATTTGTAGACTTAGAGAAAGCTTTTGACAATGTTGACTGGAATACTCTCTTTCAAATTCTAAAGGTGGCAGGGGTAAAATACAGGGAGCGAAAGGCTATTTACAACTTGTACAGAAACCAGATGGCAGTTATAAGAGTTGAGGGACATGAAAGGGAAGCAGTGGTTGGGAAGGGAGTAAGACAGGGTTGTAGCCTCTCCCCGATGTTATTCAATCTGTATATTGAGCAAGCAGTAAAGGAAACAAAAGAAAAATTTGGAGTAGGTATTAAAATCCATGGAGAAGAAATAAAAACTTTGAGGTTTGACATTGTAATTCTGTCAGAGACAGCAAAGGACTTGGAAGAGCAGTTGAACGGAATGGATGGTGTCTTGAAGGGAGGATATAAGATGAACATCAACAAAAGCAAAACGAGGATAATGGAATGTAGTCGAGTTAAGTCGGGTGATGCTGAGGGTATTAGATTAGGAAATGAGACACTTAAAGTAGTAAAGGAGTTTTGCTATTTGGGGAGCAAAATAACTGATGATGGACGAAGTAGAGAGGATATAAAATGTAGACTGGCAATGGCAAGGAAAGCGTTTCTGAAGAAGAGAAATTTGTTAACATCGAGTATAGATTTAAGTGTCAGGAAGTTATTTCTGAAAGTATTTGTATGGAGTGTAGCCATGTATGGAAGTGAAACATGGACGGTAAATAGTTTGGACAAGAAGAGAATAGAAGCTTTTGAGATGTTGTGCTACAGAAGAATGCTGAAGATTAGATGGGTAGATCACATAACTAATGAGGAAGTATTGAATAGGATTGGGGAGAAGAGAAGTTTGTGGCACAACTTGACCAGAAGAAGGGATCGGTTGGTAGGACATGTTCTGAGGCATCAAGGGACCACCAATTTAGTATTGGAGGGCAGCGTGGAGGGTAAAAATCATAGGGGGAGACCAAGAGATGAGTACACTAAGCAGATTCAGAAGGATGTAGGTTGCAGTAGGTACTGGGAGATGAAGAAGCTTGCACAGGATAGAGTAGCATGGAGAGCTGCATCAAACCAGTCTCAGGACTGAAGACCACAACAACAACAATGCTGAATTAGTTGTATTACCTCTTTAAGGCAGATCTTCATTTTATTTAATAACTTAACAGTATTCTCCCCCCCCCCCCCCCCCTTCATCTTCATCCCTCCCTCCCCTATCCAACACTCATAGTGGATTCGGTCTAATGCTTGATGTCTTGGAATCTGCTCACAAGCATACTTCTGTGCTGTAACCTTTATTGTACAACTCTGACAATTTTCATCTTTTTGAAGAAATGGGACTTTTCTCTACTTTGTGTTTAATCAGGTACTGTTTTCCTGTATTTATATTTTAAACATTGTTAATCTGTGTAAATTCAGTAGACAGGTACAATTTTAATTTCCTTAAGTTTAATTCTTTTTACCTATGTCATCTAAAGAAATGGTCAATAATTTGTGATTCTTCAGTTTCTCCTGGTGTATTGGTTGATCGAACAGTCCATGATCAGACGTGTCACCATCATCTGGTACACTGACAAACTCTGCTCCGGAGGCCACACAGCTGAGTAATATCCCCTGCCCCCACGAGCCGCTCCGTCTGTGATCAGCACCAATGGCCATGCGCGTGACCTAAGTTCTCTGTCTGCCCTGGTCACCAGATTGTTTTGTTTGCTGAGAGTCTTCTTAATTAAACTTATTGCTGGTTCCCAAGCCTTGCTAAGATTATAGCTGCAATCTCGTACTCCATCCCATGATTTTTGGACAAACAATGCTGTGCAATCGCTAATTCATTGGGATATGTCAGTTAAGTGTGAGTCTGGTGTTCTTGGCGAAGATCTTTGATGCTGTACACTGTCTGTTCAATATGTCTTCCCATATTGACACAGAATCTGGTATACGCTGACCTTCCACAAACTGAGATCATCTTCAGTACTTCCCAATAATGCTCGTGTTTTATTGGGCGGGCAAGACTTGTTTTCACTTGATGCTTCTTCAATATGTGTCAGAATTTTCATGATAGTGCGCCAGTGTACAGTATAAAGGCAGTGGGTGTGTCTTCTTCCATGGCTTCTTCTGTTAACATAGGTTGTACTGTTGTGGTGGGGCAGAGGATGCACCTAATCTGCCATTCTGTGTACCCGTTTTTTCATAATACAGGTCTGAGATGTTACAGCACGTAGGGCATACTCTGTGTCTGAAATGGTCTACACCCTGTGTACTAGTGTTTCTAGTACCCCTTTTTGTATGCAAAGAGTGGTGGCAGCTGTCTGCATGCAAATGTAGTCAGCGTGTGTTTTCTTCCGATACATACCATGACCCAGAATGCCATCAGCTCTTTTCTTGACCATCACCTCCAGGAAGGATAATCTTCTTTCTGCATTGGTCTCCATCGTGAATTTGATGTTGGGACCTAAGGAGTTTAAGTTTGTGAGGAAATAGCAGGCTTTGTCCCTTCCTTGGAACCAGGTGATTAATGTGTCATCCACATCATGGAGAAATCGCATGAGTTTCCATTTGGACGACCCCAGGGCTTGCTCCTCAAAATGCTCCATATACAAATTCATGATCACAGGCTCGAGTGGGCTGCCCATTGTGACTCCTTTCGTTTGTTTGTTGTCTTCTCCATTAAAGAGAAAATATGTGGAGGTCAGGAAATACCTGAAACGTTTGGTCGTCGTCTTGTCAAATTTCCAACCGATAAGCTGTAGTGACTCTCGCAGAAGTACCCTGGTGATTAATGAAATAACGTCAAAACTTACCAGGATATCTGAATCATTTGCCCTGAAGTTGTTGTTGACAAAATCCACAGAATTGCGGATGTGATCAGAGCATTTATCCACAGTATTTCCATCAGGTATTTTGCCAGCAAATATGTAGGTGCCCCAGTGTTGCTGACAGTGGGGTGCAATGACACCCTATCTTTGTGAGTTTTAGGGAGTCCGTAAAGTCTTGGCAGTAAAGGCCCTTGAGGTAACAGTTTCTTGGTGACCCCCTCTGATAAATCCGCATCCTTGAGAAGAACCCTAGTCTTGTTCTCCACCTTCTTTGTGGGGTCAGTATTGAACTTCCAGTAGGAGTTGTCATCTAGCAGGCTCTATAACTCAGTATAGTTCTTGTGGGAATGAACAGTATTGCCTTTGTCAGCAGGTAAGACAACAATATCAGGGCACTCTTCTCAGATCTCGAGTAGCTGCCCTCTCTCTGCTGGTAATGTTCAACTTCATATGCTTATTTCCTCTCAGAGCAAGCAGGTTGCAATCCGTAGTTCTTCAGCTGTTTCAGGCAGTAGTTGCACTGCAGCTTATTCAACTGCATTGACAGTGTCCACGACTAGTGTGAACTTTGGGGTGGGAGCAAAGTTAAGTCCCTTCTCCAGAATGGAAACCGCATCATCACCCAGCTCCATGTCAAATTGATGACCACCTTGTATGTGGCCTCCAGTGATGGTTTGTCAGAGAGACATGAGAATTTTGGTATTTGATGTCCTGTGGCCTTCCTATTGGCAGAATCATCTACCACCCAGGTAACACCATGAATCCAGCCCTAGGTCCAGGAATTAAAAGAATTGGCCAGTTGTAAATGTATTCTAAATAGTTCCGGGGACTTGTACTAAAGGCTCTGGTGCATAAACTGCACTCTCTCACCTACCAAGGCAAGGCTGACTGTTTTCTAAATCCTCCTGACTGCTGCAGAATTGATGTGATGCATGACCTTAGCAAAGTTTAGCTCAAAATGCTGCTCATGACATCTTTTCTGAAGTGCAAGAGCACTCAGCAAACAGCATCTACAGTGGTGCATCTTGCTGAATTTCTTCATTCTGCAATATACCACCTCCTCGTAAAGGTACATGATGTGATTTTTCAGTTTCTCCCTGTGTTTGTTGATTGAACAGTCTACGGGTATACTTGCAGTTCACAGCATCCAATAGACACAGTATTTCGGTGATCAGACATGGTACCATCATCAGGTGCACTGACGAACTGAGCTCCTGAGGGGGCGCAGTGACTAATATCCCCTGCACCTGCAAGCCACTCTGTCAGCGTTCCACCGTTGCTGAGAACACCAGAGGCATACTCAACTGCTGTATCCCAACAAGTCAGTGAGCGCAGAGCAATGTTTGTCCAAGAATCACGTAACGTAGTATGAACGTACAAGGTTTTGCCACAGACTTCCAAATACTAGGACAGTGTCATTAGAGAGGCCAAAGAAATTTGCATCAGAGATGATCTCGCCAACCAAAATTGCAGCTACAATATTAGCAACACTTGGGAACCAGCACTTAATTTAATTAAGAAGACTCTTGCAAACAAAACAATCGAGCAACCAGAACAGACAGAGAACTTACATCAATGGTATTGCAGATGCTGGCACTAGCGTCTCTGCAACTGCCAACACGTGGCTGTGGGCATGGACTGCGGACAGAGCGGGATATAGACGGCCATGCATTATCTGGAGCTCAGTTTGTCAGTCCAGCTTATGATGGTGACACATCTGATTGCCAAAATACTGTGCCCGTTGGACACTATGAACCAGCAGAACTGTTCGATCAAAGTCAGTTATTAATTGTTTGTTTAATTTTATTTTTATAATTTAAGATGATCATTGTGTATGATAGAAACTGGTAATAAAGCATGAATTTGTGTGAATGAGATTGTAATGATAAAATATTGGGCAATGTCATCCACTATTAATTAAGCACTGTTGCACAGAAAACCCATTTTTATGCTGTTACTGTTGATACAATTGGATGATTAACCTGTGAGTGTTAAAAAAAATATCTACAGTAAGTCAGTAAGTAGCCTATGAGCAAAGGTATTTGTTGTCATATTCTTGATAGGGAATATAAGTAGTGGATTATGGAAAGTCATGATACTGTCCACAGCCTTATCCTATTGAGGTTCTGGCATCAAGAAAGCTGTGGACATACAAGTGGTGCACGACCTTGTCAACTAAGGAGGGTTTCCAACTCAACAAATAATGAAAACCACTCATTTCACATCTGTGTGCTCTGAGGAATTATTGTTCCGAGTCTTTGCCACCAAGCATTCCAACACATGGCACTCACTTTAATAATTAAGTATGTAATTTTTAAGCTCTGTGAACTTCACTGACTCATCAGTTAATGACGTTGTGTTGTTAAAGGATTAAAGTTTTATCTGTGACTGACCCTCTTGTGCTAACTGTCTTTTCCCAGATCATGTCCATTTACTCTGCATTATATCACTATGTCAGGCAGTTTTAATTCAGTCACCAACTAACTTTGAAGATAGGTCTATGAAATACCAATACGTTTTTGCCATATCCC
Source organism: Schistocerca piceifrons (assembly GCF_021461385.2). NCBI lineage: Eukaryota > Metazoa > Arthropoda > Insecta > Orthoptera > Acrididae > Schistocerca > Schistocerca piceifrons. The sequence continues at coordinate 388,093,800 of NC_060145.1, forward strand.
TTTCATTGGATCCTGGAGATCCCATGTTCCAAAATGGTCTAAGAATCGTACTATTTCCTACAACTTACATGCGTAATGATTGTGATGCTAAAGGTGGACACATTCTGGTTCATATGTAGGTCTACTGAATGTCTGAATGCAGCAGATGTTTAAAAAATTCAAAATTTAAATACAACTACAAAATCACATTTATTGGGCAGATTTGCAATCAAGAGACTGTTCCCAAACTTTTGTTGTCCAATTAGTGTACAAGAGTTATGTGGTATTTGATAGTTATGGTTTTACCCTTTACTTTGTAATAGAGAAGACAAATAGTATTCAGAACTCAAGAAATGCAGCATACAATCTTTCAGCAGATGAAACTGACTTTGCCGTTTTTCTTCAAGATTACTACCTTCCATCCTCTGTTTTAATGTATTTCATTTCTGGTGGATCCATGTCTCATCCACAATAGAAAGTGACTCACAAGATCAGCTATATTCTTTCTACAACAGTTCTTAACATTTTTGAGAAATTTGCATTTGTCCTGTGTGAAGATTTATTGTAATAAGGTGCATATGGCATATTTCACACACTTTTAATTTCCAATCTCGCAGTACCATAAACTGCACTTTCTATTTTGAGCTGTGGAGCAGGTTCTTTTGGACAACTTGTGTGTGAATTGCTTTGAAGAGAAATAAAACCATGTTTGAATTCAGCCACCCACTTCTTACCTGGCAGTGAAGGAACTGAATCTTTGTAAAATTTCGCCAACAGTGGCTAAATTACTGTTGGCTTTAAAGTTTTCTCAACAGAAATGTATGACCGTATAGTTTTCCAATCTATTCATGGGAAGAAGACACACTCAAAACAGCCACTTTAAAAATCCATATTAACAAATACAACATTGCAATGCCTGTATTATTCCGAATTATGATGCAAAGTTGTCATTTGGCTATCCAAACACGACTCATGGCCAGACCCAAACTTCCATACATCATCAACCATGTGTTTACAACCTCTATTTGTACATCCATTATGTATATTCCTATACAGGGGAGACATTTTACTTGAAAGTCGCTTGCCAAGAGTCAGTGAATAAATATGCTGTTACAGTGCCTGTGTTATTCCAAACGTATGATGCAAAGTTCCTTCGGACGTGCATGCATTGTAATTCAGAATAACACAGGCACTGTAATATCTTATGTGTCTGCCAACACTAGGCAAGTGACTGTCAAGTAAAATGTCTCCCCTGTACAGGAATATACATAATGGATGTAAGACTACAGGTTGTAGACACATGGTTGATGACATATGGAAGTTTGGGTCTAGCCACGAGTCGTACTTGGGTAGCCAAATGATACGGCGACTGCTCACAATAAGCAGGAAATCAAAGTTGAGTCCTGGTCCAGCACAAATTTTCACTGTTATCATGCCATTATAAAGGTGATGGTTATCTGTATTCACAACTTAATGTATATTAACAAAAGTATTGTACAAATCCATTTCACATTTTACTTAAATTTTTGCATAACACAGTACCAGTATAACAAAAGCAAAATGTAAATGCCATCTCTTTATTGGATTGAGAACTTTCCATCTTGCCCTTGTATTTAGTTTCTTCAGATTTTATTTGGATTTGTGTTCGGACTTGTGAAAATACAGTACATTTCTACAGGGTACCTTTTTTAACTTACAAAATAATTCTTCCAGGTTATCAAATACTTCCATCCATTAAAATCTACAAATTACAATGCCCTGCCTTGATGTATGGCTGCTCCTTAAATATGTAGATTCCTGCTTTCAGTGATCCCACTTCCTACGTAAACCACTTCTTTTTGTTAACCCTTAGTGTCAACATGGGCATTCAATTTGCTTGTTATCATCTCACTTTTTATTTAATTATTTTTTTCTTGTGTCATTCTTTACACCTTTTTCTCAAGTTTTCATTTCATCTAGTCCAGCCAGTAGAGAAGCAACATTGTGTCCAAAGAAGAGCAGTTTGAGTCAGACATATTTTCCTTCTTCTATTTCAACTTTGCAGAGGAAATTGTTAATTTGATAGGTCAGAGGCTTTTATTTTAAAGTATCTGGCAGTCAGTGTTATAATATGGCTGACAAAGGAACTATTGATTTTAAATGCTGACCTGAAAAGAAGAATAATAGCTGTGGAAATTGATTATGTGTAAAGGAGTGCCAGAATATTAAGATTTGAAAAGGAAACTACTGACAAAGTGAGAGCTCGAATGAAGGCAGATGAAATACTGATAGAAATGAAAGAAAATCTCTAAAGTGGTGTGGACATCTGTTGATAATGCCAGATCATTGATGGTCAAAAAAAATTTTTGAATGGAAACCACACGTGGCAGACGTAAACGTGAGAGACCATGACATTCTTGGAATGACCATATCAACAGAATAATTGGGCATCATGGGATACGCAAGGAGGGGGCACTGAATAGAGAGGCTTGGCAGAAGATACCAGGAATGCAACAAAATGTAGCTATTAATTGATCTCTCTATTAATAATAATGATAATAACAATAATGAAGGCAGTTCAGAGGACATGGCTAATTTGGTAGTTCAGAGGATTTTGCTTTGAAGTTTCTGGCAGTTTGTGCTATAATGTAGGCTGACAAAGACAGTAGAGAAGCCAGGTTTAAGTTGTGTTAAGGTCATTTGCATTTTTTGAATTGGTTCCTCAAAACCTGTTCCATCTGAATATGTTGGTGATTCCCATAACAGAGCCACAGTTTAATCTTCCCTATAATACTGAAAATTGGTTATGGTTATAAGTTGAACCTTTGTGTGCAAGTGATAGTTTTATGCTAAAAACACACACACACACACACACACACACACACACACGGCCATTAGTAGCATGTAATCTGTGGTTCAGCTTGAAAATGAATTGCTCTGGCTGTTTTATTGAGTTGTGCAAGGCTATTTTAGTATATATGTAAACGAGTTACTTAAGCAAAGAAGTATAAACCTTTGTGTGCAAGTGATAGTTTTATGCTAAAAACACACACACACACACACACACACACACACACACACACGCCCATTAGTAGCATGTAATCTGTGGTTCAGCTTGAAAATGAATTGCTCTGGCTGTTTTATTGAGTTGTGCAAGGCTATTTTAGTATATATGTAAACGAGTTACTTAAGCAAAGAAGTATAAACATGTGTTTGTACATTATTATTAGATTCATATGTTATGTCAACTTCATGTGTTGTTTTCTTCACATAACCAGGTTAAAAGATGAGAAAAGAGTGTCAAATATTATTGACAAGGTACAAGAATATCTTGAAAGACAAGCAGTGCCGTCGGAACTTTGTCGCGTATATCTGCGCAAGATAGAGCATCTTTATTACAAATTTGATCCTGACGTTCTGAAACAGAGAGAGGTCAGTAAACATAATTTCAGTGTTGCCTTCTTCTTCTTCTTCTTCTTCTTTTCTTTTCCTTCTTCTTCAACAATGTTTAATATGTGATGTAATATTTGCAATGGTATGTGGGTATTCATATTGGTTATTGCACGCACTGTAGATATTGAAGCAGTATTATTGTTGTTCATTAAGACCTTTGGTAGTAAGCAGTGTTGTATGTTGTAACTATCAGTTCATTAAGTAATACATACCTTGTGATGGTAATGCACTGGAAGTATTCCTTTATTTATGAAATGCAATTTCTGTGGGATTTTAAACCACTATTTTGATGCCAAAGTAGTCCAGAGCAGTTTTGGCAGCATCGCTACCATTAGTTCTCAAATGAAAATATTACCTTAACATATTGGAGTTCAAGTATCTTGGAGACCATATGTGTGATTATCTGAAATATTGCATATAATGGAAACATACTTTTAAAAGATGCCAAAGAGTGGCAGTAGTAGTATATGGGTTGTGAGGAGAGGATCATGGAATCATGTTAAGAATAGAGTTTGTGATAGACAAATATCAAACATGAAAGTAACAAAGAAAAGGAAATTGCAGGAGGTAATTGTCACCATCAGGGTGCAGTTCCAGTTTCCCAGCTGCTTGTGACAAACTTTGTCCAACTTTTTCTACCTTGGACAACTCTGCATCTCAGATCCTATCCCAAAGGAGACCGCTTTTGGTGACTTCCTCGGCCACCTTCTCTTTGGCTGTCCACCATGTCTTTTACAATTTATGGTCATTTGAAGGCGTTTCTTGGCTATCCTGGTGTCTTCCATCCTTAATCTAAATTGCTAGAGTTTTACTAGAACACTGAACGTTACATCTGCTTCCATTGTGCTCCTTTATTCCTTATGTTACCCTTTTTTGCTTACTTCAGTGTAGATGTAACAAGCTTTTTCAGCAGCTTGGATTACTCTCTCCCTCTGTCAGAGTGCAGGTCTTGAGTGGGGAGGTCAAAATTGGAATATAGTAGGTGCTGAAGATGGTTGTTTTACCTTGTGTGGTAATACGGGCAATGCTGCACATTTTACAGGGTTCTTCCATTTTGATTAACTTGGGATATCCTTCTTATCTGCTTACTTTCATGGCTATGGTCTTTGATTCACTGACTTTGAGACCAAACTCCTCAACGTTATTGTTCCATACGTTCGCTTTTTCTTGATCATCATTGGTATCTCCCCAGATCATAACATCATCAGTGGACAATTCTGCTTTCAGTTCAGGTCCATAGTGTTCCTTTAAACTTTCCATAATATTGTCATATCACAACAATTAAGAGCAGTGGAAACAAGGCACTCCTCTGCTGGATTCCATGTTTGATCTCCATTTCTTACTCCAATACAGCTGACACATCTCTGTAGAGAATCTTCACTTTCTCAGTCAATGCCTTGGGCTTACTTCCCTTCTCTGAAGATTCCAAATTTTTGTCTGTTACTACACTTCATACGCTTTTGCTGTGTATAGAAGACTAGTGTCATACTTCTATCTTTTTCCTGATATTTTTCAAGTAGTGTCCTTTTTGTGAAGATCAGATCAATTGTACTCCTGTTTTTCCTAAACCGATCCTGTTCTTCACCAAGGTGAGGTTCATTCATCCTTGAAAGTCTCTTTTCTATGATATTCTCCAAAACTATTAATCTGTGTGAAAGTAAAGTTAGACCTCTCTAATTTTGAGGTAGTTTTCTATTACCTTTATTGAATAATCAAACAATGGAAAATCCAGGATGGAATGTAACAATACGAGAGAAGGAAAGTTGCTATTCACCATATAGCAGAGATGCACAGTCGCGATAGGCACAATAAAAAGATTCATACAATCATACCTTTCGGCCACTAAGGCCTTTGTCAGCAGTAGACACACACACACACACACACACACACACACACACACACACACAAGCGTAACTTGCACACATGTCTGCAGTCTCAGAGAGCTGAAACTACACTGCGAGCAGCAGCACCAGTGCATGATGGGAGTGGCGACTGGGTGGGGGTAAGGAGGAGGCTGGAGCGGGGAGGGGGAGGGATAGTATGGTGGGAGTGGCGGACAGTGAAGTGTGGCAGTTTAGACGGTGGGTAGGAGAGAAGATGCGGAGGGGGGAGGGGATAAGTAGCGGAAAGGGGAGAAATAAAAATAAAAGAAATTAAAAGACTGGGTGTTGCAGTGAAATGACGGCTGTGTAGTGCTGGAATGGGAACAGGGATGGGGCTGGATGGGTGAGGACAGTGACTAATGAAGGTTGAGGCCAGGAGGGTTATGAGAACGTAGGATGTACTGCAGGGAAAGTTCCCATCTGCGCAATTCAGAAAAGCTGGTGTTGGTGGGAAGGATCCATATGGCACAGGCTGCAAAGCAGTCATTGAGATGAGGGGTATCATGTTTGGCAGCGTGTTCAGCTACAGGGTGGTCCACTTGTTTTTTGGCCACAGTTTGTCGGTGGCCGTTCATGTGGACAGACAGCTTGTCGGTTGTCATGCCTACATAGAATACAGCTTAGCTTGTAGATCACATGACTGGTTTCACAGGTAGCCCTGCCTTTGATGTGATAGGTAGTGTTAGTGACCGGACTGGAGTAGATGGTGGTAGGAGGATGTATGGGACAGGTCTTGCATCTAGGTCTATTACATGGTTATGAGCCATGAGGTAAGGGATTGGGAGCAGGGGTTGTTTAAGGATGGACAAGTATATTTTGTAGGTTCGGTGGATGGCAGAATACCACAGTAGGAGGGGTGGGAAGGATAGTGGGTAGGACATTTCTCATTTCAGGGCACGACAAGAGGTATTCGAAACCCTGGCGGGGAATGTAATTCAATTGCTCCAGTCCCGGATGGTACTGAGTTACGAGGGGAATGCTCATCTGTGGTCGGACTATGGGACGAAGGGAGGTGATGGGAGACTGGAAAGATAAAGCACGGGAGATTTGTTTTTGTACAAGGATGGGAGGATAATTACAATCAGTGAAGGCTTCAGTGAGACCCTCTGTATATTTAGAGAGGGACTGCTCGTCATTGCAGATGCGACGATCACTGGTGGCCAGGTTGTACAGAAGGGACTTTTTGGTATGAAATGGCAGGTGTCGAAGTGGTGGTATTGCTGGTGGTTAGTAGGTTTGATATGGACAGAGGTACTGATGTAGCCATCTCTGAGGTGGAAGTCAACATTTAGGAAGGTGGCTTGTTGGGTTGCGTAGGACCAGGTGAAGCAAATGGGGGAGAAGTTGTTGAGGTTCTTGAGGAATGTGAATAAGGTGTCCTCACCTTCAATCCAGATAGCAAAGATGTCATCAATGAATCTGAACCAGGTGAGGGGTTTAGGATTCTGGGCTTTTAGGAAGGATTCATCTAGGTGGCCCATGTATAGGTTAGCATAGGATGCTGCCATGCGGGCACCCATAGCCGTACCGTGGATTTGTTTGTAGGTAATGCCTTCAAAGGAGAAGTAATTGTGGGTGAGGATATAGTTAGTCATGGAGTCTAGGAAGGAGGTTGTTGGTTTGGAATCCATAGGGCACCTGGAAAGGTAGTGTTCAATAGCAGTAAGGCCATGGGCATTAGGAATGTTAGTGTACAGAGAGGTGGCATCAATAGTGACGAGCAGGGCACCGTGTGGTAAAGGGAAAGGAACTGTGGAGAGTTGGTAGAGGAAATGGTTGGTATCTTTTCTATAGGAGGATAGGTTCCGGGTAATAGGTTGAAGGTATTGGTCTACAAGAGCAGAGATTCTCTCAGTGGGGGCACAGTAACTGGCTACAATGGGACATCCTGGGTGGTTGGGTTTATGGACTTTAGGAAGCATGTAGAAGGTGGGAGTGCGGGGAGTGGTTGGGGTAAGTAGAGAGATGGACTCTGGGGAGAGGTTTTGGGATGAGCCTAAGGATTTGAGTAGTGACTGGAGATCCTACTGGATTGCTGGAATGGGGTCACTGTGGCATGGTTTGTAGGTGATAAGGCAGCAGTTCATGGGCTTTCATATGAGATGGGGGCAAGAAAATGCGTTGAAAGAATGCTCACAGATTAGTGAGAGTTAGAGCATTTATCATCAAACCAAATACTGCACTAGACTGAATTGGGACTGTGCTATCAAATTGTCACTTTTAAAAAAAGTTATCTGATGATGTTCGATATCACATGAAACATGTGATTTAGGGCTGTCATCATCTTCATTCTGATAAAAAGAGAGAACTCGCGAATATCTGTGGAAACACCAGTGAGAATATGTCTGACAATTCTGACAACACACACCCAGTGTATTCACCCAGAAGTTGTAGATCTACAGCATCTGGTAAGAATGTATGTGAAATAACGGATGAATAAGAAGCTTTTGGATATCTAATTCTGTGCTTGCTGTTTCAGTTGGTGAGTGCCCTCCAACTGTAATTTATGAGGATCTACAACCTCTGGGATAATACAGTGGGAGTACAAATTGTCAGGCACATTCTGTCTGGTGTTTCAGCAAACATTTGCTACTTTGTTTAGTGTGAGGATCGAGAGAATCCTAAATCATGTGATACCCAATATCACCAGATAATATGTTATAAACACGTTTTTAAAAAAAGTGCCAATTGATAGAGTGGTCACAAACGCTTAAATACCTTCTTTCTTTTCCTGACTAGTCTTTTGTTGCAAATTTTCAGCTTCAGGAAGTATTTTGGTGTCAAGACATGGGCTGGTCCTCTCACTCTGTACTCTGCCCTTTTGTCCTTGGAGTTTACAATTACTACAAAGCAATCAGTGGAATCTAGGTTTCCCATTCCACAGCACTAATTACTCTGTTCTCCATGGACATTCTCTTCTATTATTTGCTTTGTGCAAATACTATTGGATAACTGAAGTAAAAAAAAAAACCTTTTTTTTTTGTGACATTTGTGTTGTGTGGTACACAAATATGTCTTATGTGTCGGCATATTATTTTTAAGAAATGTCCAACTTTTTAATGCAAAATCAGTCACTTGTCCTCTTCAGCAAAATTTGTCAGTTAATTACTAATGAAAAAATACCAATGACCCTCCAGGCTATCTGGAAACAAGCAGTCGAATTGAAAGTTGCTTTTGCAGCATAGTTTTCCCTCACACTGACATACATGACTGACAAAAATTCTTTGCTGGACTGGCATTAAATACTGGTCAGTTGCATTTCATGGCTTTTATGGTATCCCAGCCCGATGATGATTTGAAAGCCTGCCAGATGGCATGGCACTCAATGACAGCTGCTGAACGGCACTGCTACATCTGTGGGTTCTAATATTGCCTCTGCAGTGTTGGCTGCACTGTGCCCACGCTAGCCAATCAGTGCTCGTGGCCGCATTATAAAGCTAGCTGTGTAGTGGCTCTGTCTTCTATGTGTATTCATTGCACTCCTGAATCGTTTTGATTACACATCATTATTTTGGTCAGAGTTTTTGCTGCACATTAGGTTTTTCCCTCTTGGTTTACTCATTTTGTCTTTGTTATTCTGCTATGCCATCTCTGTAGTATGTTTTCCTGTTGTTATGCTGTTCACATTCTGCATTCCATTATTGATGACCTCTGGCTGGTCAGTCCAACATCAACAGGTTATTTGGCCGTTTCCTATTTTCTTTCGCTATAGGTTGCACATGCTGAAATGAGAGTCTAACTGTAGGCGAGTGTACAGGTGTGGCACAGGAAGCATGAACACCAACATAGCGTTACGTAAGAGAGACTATGGTCCGCAAAAGAGGCAAAGTCCCACTGAAGATATGTGTATGCATATAAATTGTGATTGGTTGCCCTTAGGACATTATGTCATTCCACTTTGCCTTTCACTGTTTTGTTTAATTGGTCATTTTTATATTAACTCTGTATGCTGTCATTACACTTGATGCAATAGCTCTAGATACTCCCATAGATTTGACACTGTTCACTCATATGCACCAATTTGATAATTTGCTTTCATTAGAAGTCAGCAAAGTCTGACATGAGAATAGATCAGTAATTAGTACAGTAACACGATAATCACAGATACAGTAGCCCTTCAGCACTCTTAGACAGTTGTTATTGAATGGGGAAAACAAAAGAACATTATGTTGAGGTCACAAAACAAGTTCCTGAATGGTGAGTTTATATCACTGTGATTACATTGTGTCCAGTACCTGCACAGTTGCGATACTGGCAAGATGAATTGTAAAAACGAAAATCTTTTTATTTCTGTTCCAGGGTGAGCTACCTCCAGATGCTGTTACAAGTGTCCAAGTTATGGAGAAACTGTGCAAGTTCGTGTATGCCAAGGACTCAACAGACCGTCTTCGTACTCGTGCTATCTTGTCACACATTTACCACCATGCTCTTCATGACAACTGGTTCCAAGCTCGAGACCTTATATTAATGTCTCATCTGCAAGAAACCATTCATCATTCTGATCCTCCAACACAGGTAATGCACCTTGATGACTTACATTATCAGTTCTCCTTTCCACCCTTTTTGATACTTTTCAGCATTAATGTCATACATGCAGACTGAATGTGAGTGGCTTGATGATTATAGATATTGAAATGGGGTGTGAATGATTTTGCATTGTAGTAACAAGTTTTTCATAACTTATAAAGGGACAGTATAGGTCCTGGGTGTAGAGAACATTGCTTCAATGGTTTAATTATATGCTCCCAGCATGATGTGTATAATAGCTTACTCTTTCTCTTTCTCTCTGCCAGTGTAAACAGAGGGATTATACAGGGCGTTTCAAAAAGAAAGAGCAGATTTCAAACATTTATTTCTCAAAAACTACAAATGATAGAAACACAATTCAAACGTTTCTTGTCAGAGAAAGGTTCAAAGTTTTTCAATGGTCCGCGCAGAAGTTCCATGCAAATCCGCAGTGGCGCTGGCGTTTGTTTGTAGGAAAATGGCGACGACACCACAGGAACGATCATTTTGTGTGCTGCAATTTGCAAAGTTAGAGTCCATTGTTGGTGTGCAACGTGCATTCCGCCGTCAATTCAACAAACAGCCGCCTCGTTATAAGCAAATTTATGAGTGGCATCACAGATTCGTAGAAGATGGTTGCATCTGCAAGCGAAAAAGCACGGGTCGTCCACGCACATCGGATGAAAATGTCGAGCGTGTCCGTGCAGCTTACGAAAGGAGCCCTAGAAAATCCACGGCACGGGCAAGTCACGAACTAAACATGTCTAAAACAACGGTATGGCGCGTTCTGAGTAACCGTCTGCACATGAAGCCGTACAAACTGCAGTTATTGCAAGCATTGCGTCCTGACGACCACAACAAAAGGTTCGAATTTTCAACTGCAATTCTACAGGACATGGAAGAGGACAATTTTGCCGAACGATTAATTTTTTCAGATGAATCAACGTTTCACATTTCTGGTAAAGTTAATCGGCATAACGTACGAATTTGGGCGAGTGAAACTCCGAGGGACGTTATTCAACATGAAAGAGACTCACCAAAGGTTAACGTCTTTTGTGCAATTTCGGTAAACAAAGTTTATGGACCTTTCTTTTTCATGGAGAAAACTATCACAGGAACCATTTACCTGGACATGTTAGAAAACTGGCTATTTCCTCAACTTCAGGAAGATTCAAATCACTTCATCTTCATGCAAGATGGCGCCCCACCACACTTCTCTGAACCTGTACGACGGTACCTAAATAACACCATTCCAGGACGGTGGATTGGAAGAGCAGGAGCACAAGATCAATGTCATCGTCTGTGGCCTCCCAGGTCACCAGACCTTACTCCCTGCGATTTTTATTTGTGGGGGTACATAAAGGACTGTGTTTATGTCCCACCTATGCCCGCTACTCTTCAAGAGGTACGACATCGAATTGTTGCGGCCGTGAATTCGGTAACTAAAGACCAGTTGCGTCGTGTGTGGCAAGAAATGAGATACCGGTTTGATATTTGTCGTGTAACAAATGGTGCTCATATTGAGGTACAGTTTTGATATTTGTTGTGTAACATTTGGTACTCATATTGAGTGAAGGACCGTTGGAATTGTGTTTCTATCATTTGTAGTTTTTGAGAAATAAATGTTTGAAATCTGCTCTTTCTTTTTGAAACGCCCTGTATTTGTAGATGGGTGTTAAACCCATTCATGCTGACCTATTTATTTCCCAAAATATAATAATGGGAAATACAATAAAACAACCATCTCATCTATTCCATTATAGCAGTCTTCAAAGCTATACATCTCAGCCCCAGCCATGTCATAGACTATCTCAATTGCATTCCCATCTTTTTTCAACATAGTACCTTTGTTATTACCGTAAGTACAACCTCTCTTTACACAAACGTTGTACATAAACATAGCCTCTGAACTCCAGAACACTTCTCCCAGTACCCACCTAAAAGTCCTCCAAAAACCCTGTTCAGTATCACTGTAGCTAGCTTATCCATAACATCCTCATGTTTGAAGGCCAGACATGCAAACATATCAGAGAAATTGTGTTATATGGCCCATCCTATGTCCAGCTCTTCATAATATGGATGGAAAATTCATTTCACTGTACCTAGATGACGTGAACCCCAAGCCTGGTAGAGATTTGTGATGGCATCTGTGTGATCTGGATTCACCGGTGAACAACAACTCATCCATTTTCCATGACAGCTTAATCCCTTTTCTCAAATCAAATTTACCTTGTATTCAAATCCAATGCCATCTTCCTTTATGTTGACCTCTGTCTCATTATTTCATTAAAGCTGAGATCAGAATCTCAGTCCATATAAAAAACACCAATAAGCAGAATCACCACCACTTTAAAATCTGATACAACTTTCACATCAAGTGCTTACTTGCCAACAACCTAGACATTTGTGATAAATGTATATGCTCAAAGACCAAATCTCTTATCGCCTATACAAACCACCTCTCTCAGCCTGTCTTGTCTTACAACTGCCGTACAGATCTACAGATCTTATACACACACAAATCTCCTGGGCAGGTACTTCCTATCACACTCCTATGAATACAGCTGTCACTTAAAAAATTTACCACCTGGGTCTTGAATGCTTCAGTACATGTCAGTTAAGGCTATGACTTCCTCAAGTTTAGCCCTGAAAGGGGATTATCTCATCTGATGTTTTTTCTATACCACCCTCTGTAATTCTCTATTGTTGTCGTAACTTTGCTAACAGGCTTGCCAAACCATACAACATAGGCAGATAATTATCCCCAACCAATCTGAATGTCCAAGTGCTGGAAATAGTTTCTTCTACTTTCAAGTGTTTCTATCAGGAGTACTTGAAATTTTGCCTTCTGTCTCCATGTAACTTAAGAAAACTTTAATTTCATGTGATTCTAGCACATACATTGCAAACAGTACACTAATATTGTGATAACACACTGAAAGCTAGTTTACTACAATCTAGATTTTTTACAAGGTTCATTTCATGGTTTGATTTTAGCTGAATGGGATACTATGTATATTTTTGTTGAAATATAGGTTATTTAAAAAAATGCTTTATAACATCTTCATTTCTGGTTGTGTATGACTGAATTGTTTGGATGTTCATATCACTTATGTATCATTTGCAGAATTATTTCCTCTTTTTAAAATGTCAATAATCTAATTTTGAACCCATATAAAATACTCAAAAGTTTTGCACAATCTGGATATCTGCAAATTTGTATGGTCTGAGATTCAAGGGGAGTAGGGAATGAAAGTATAAGCCTTACAAAACAAACAAATTTTGTTGTGAAATACTCCATTTACTCCCAAACTGGTCATTCGAAAAATATGGCGACATCTTACATATGCTGATTAAACTACTGTTGCTGAGGTCAGTGTTTTTACACTGTGTAATAGGGTCGTCTTACAATCTTTTGCAATTGAGGCCACTGAAGATTTATTTTGAAGACTTGGGGAAAATTAAGTGACACTGGCGTTCTTACTCCTGCCACTGGTGCAATCACAAGCAATGTTTAACCTAACGATAATTTGTTTTAATGGAATATCATGTAATAGATTTAATTCTTTCTTGCACAAGCATATGGTTTTCTTCTTATTTAATTTTGTGTAAGATGTGTGAGCATCACAGCCAACTGTCACTCTGCTTAACATTGAGGAGATGCTGTTGTGGTTGTCATGCAGTAAAGATGTTGAGAGGGCTAGCTGTATGACAGTGCATCAAGGAGATTAGACTCTATTCTAACCTCCTCATGCTGCAAAGATGCTCTTCTTTTTTAACAGTGAATTATTGTTAACGGTTTTCCTGAACTTGTCACAAAAGTAATATACTAGCTAATTAGCTCTGTTGAACATAATGTAACATCAATTTTACCAAAATATATTATACAGTAGTAAAAGAAAGAACTTGACTGTTTTCGCAATAGTGAAGAAAAAGAGATCACAACTAAATATTTTTCTCAGTTAGCTGTTTTTTCATATGTAGTATGAATCAAAAATATACAATTCTGCAGGAGATGGTAAAACTGTAGGTAGGAGCCAGTGGCGCACTAATGTTTTTTGTACAGCAATTTTGACAACACTCACAATGAGGTATGACAGGAATGAAAGGGAGTGTGTCAGCTGCTTGTTTTACACAGCCAATGAAAGAGCAGCGGGCAGGTGACGGTGTTTGGAAGCAAGAGATAAAGGAAAATATTGTCACATTCTCATGTCAGTATACATACAAAATCTGCTGTGTATTTGGAAAAATCTGTTTTCTCAGAGTCCACCATGACTGTGACCTCAGACACTGTAGCAAACATGGAAGAATCAGCAAAGTATTTGTGACGACAGAGTTGCTATGAGGGCCCACCCTAAGTATCACCTCAGAAATTGATACATATTTAGAATAAACTCCCAATATTTGTTACAATTAAGATCATAAATTTCATTGCTGCTTGTATATAGGAATACACTGCCTCTTCTCTTACTGCTCATTGGTCTACTGAAACTACCATCCCAGATAACAATACAAGCGATTAAAAATAGTAATACCACAGATGACTGGCTTAGATAGTAAGCAAAGAAGGAAGTGCAGGTAAAAATTAAGGCAAACTCTTTCTCTTTGTTTATTTTATTTCTTCTTTACTGTTGAATTGTAAACAGTCAATAAATCACATAAGTTTAGACTAGCTATCAAGTTAACTTTTTTAGACAGATATTTTATATCAATGAAACAGTTTGTTATTTCACTAAGTCTCGTGAGATCGTCCAGTGTGTGAGGAGCTTTCCTGCAATGACAACTGGAAGTTATAAATAATCAGAAGGGTGCTCAATTGGATTTTTGTCAGCAGATACTGCAGAGCATTCCATTTGGTTGGTTCTTGCATCCTGGAGCAGGCTGTTCATTAGGTGATGCAGCATGCTCATACTTATTTTTTGGAAAGTGATCCTAATGCCGGAATGTTGGCTTCAGGGAACTTTGTGATATTAACATTGTGTACCAGGATGGGACACACAGCTCAGAATCTGAGCTTGTGATGTCCCTTTTTTTTCCTCACCAGGAATGCCAGTACCACGAGGTATGTGGGAGAGCTTGTGTAAAGGTTGGAAAGGAAGAGTGAGATACTGGGAGAAGTGGTGCTGTGAGGGCGGGAGGTGGCTCATTCTGCAAGCACTTTGTACATGAAAGGCAAAAATCCAGGTTAGTCACACAGTTTTAATTTACTAAGAAATTTCAAGACAGCACACATGCCACAAGAGACTGAAAAATCATCCAGGAAACAATCCTCTACTAGGCTGCAGCTAAGCCAGTATCCTTTCTTAGATGAGTGCTAGTTCCACAAGGTTTGTGGGATAACTTTAGTGAAATTTGGAAACAAGGATGAGGCACTGGTAAAAGGGATATTATGATGGCAGGTCACCAATTGTATTCAAATACATAAGTCCACAATATCATTGCCTATGAAAAATAAGGTTTCTTGTTTGAAGCTCGGCCTGGCATAAGGTTTCAATCTGTCAGGAAGTGTCAAAACAGCACATATTCCATCACAAAGTGAGAGATTCATTCTATCGATTATAGGATTGGAAAGTTAGTTTGAATGATCCTGTCCTGATACTGCACAGCCTTCAGATTACAGTTGGCAGTGGTGTAAAGTGATGGACGTCTGTACATGATACTACTGGTGAAGGTGACTGTCCTACCTCCCTGTTAAACACGAAGGACTGCATGCCTGAGTAGTGCATTGGTACCTGACTGCCTTCACGCTCTTCTATGAAAATCAAGTGTCAGACAAATGCTGTGCTCATCAATGAACAGGGCTCAATGCCATTGATCCATTTCAGGTGTCACCATGTGCACCTTCTTCATACACCACTGCATTGATAGGTTTGTAATTTTTTCTTTAATGCTCACCTAGCAGTCAAGTTGATATGAAGATTGGTACATATTGTCTGTTTTGACACAGACCTCACATCTAGCTTAGAAAAGGCAGCCCACATTTCTTGTCAGGGTAGTTAAGAGCCATAGTCACTTATGTTGTTGACCTTGGACAACCATTTCAAGACATATCAGCAGTATTTTTTGTTTCATAATAGTGTCAATGTTCCTCATTTCTGCTGAGGATCTTCCCTCTCCTACAACTTTTGTTGTTGTACAGTGACAATACAAGCACAGTCCAAACCTGAAGTGACACATTGAGGCATGTTGAAAACTAAATGAGTCACACAAATGCCATTGCCCTACTCATGACTGAAGACATAGTACACTCTGCTGATCTACATGGAGAATGCAGGCTTCTTTTCAACTACACTACATTTGTAGAAGTTTCCTGTTGTCAAAAGATTAATTTCTGATCCAGTATCAGATCATGGAAAGTTGTTGACCACACCCAAATTTGGAAGCGGCCACTAATTTGTATGGATACTAGGGAAAGATGGTAGAAATCACATTATCATCGTTTATTGCACATACACAAGCCTTTCAGGCCCATGGCAGAAGACAGAAATATACAAATACAAGACATACATAGAACATAATGAAATGATTATTAACAGAGGAAGTCCATGAATCATGACAAAATACTTGTAATATCACAGAAATTTATTATGTATGTTCACCCATTTACTTCTTTCTTTGGTGTCTTCAGTCTACCTGTCGGATCTGCTTCTTCCGGGATCACTAAGGTCCTGTCTCTCAACGTTGTTCACAGGAGACCTCTTGGATGCCTACCATTGGCTGGTGTAGAAGTACTCTTTTAGGTAGAGTGCCATCTGCTCGTAGAACATATCCTGCCCACTGTAGCCTGCTTCTTGCAATCACTCTTCCAATATCAGTTTTCTCAACCACTAATACAGATTTTCATTCTGCCTTCTTTCCCATCTTGCAGTTTCAGCATTGTATATTGGGCAATAAATTTTCCATAAAATCTTCCTCTCAGACACGTGAATGCACTCTTCCATTATCTGTGTACTGGCCCATATCTCTCAACCATACAGTACAAGTAGTTGCACCAGTGTCATGTGTAGCTTTATCTTGCTTTTCTGGGATATGATGTGTGGCATGTATAGGTGATTTGAACGGTAGGACACCCAGTTTGACTTATTGTTCTTTGTTGAATTTCCTTCTCTTTCGCACTTTTATTTGACAGTATTGACCCCAGGTTACTTAATTTTTGAACTATTTCAAAATTGTGACTTTCTGTACTGATGTGGCCCGTATCATTTTGTCAGTGAGAGACTACCATATACTTTTCTCATCATTGGACCAGTAACCCTAGTTTGCTCACTTCTGTCCTAAATCAAGAAGTGTCTACTGTTGCCCCATTCTGAGATTCTTCAACAATCGCCACATACAAATCATAATACTATCAGGTAGAAGATTTAGAAAATATAGCAACTGAGATGTATTCTGAAATCAGGTCAGAACCAAGGTGCTGTTTTGCCAAGGGTAGCCTCCACTGGTATAAAAACAATGACAAAACAACAGAGAATGAGTAGTGAAATAGAGCTATGCACACATAATTGAGAACATGCTGGAGAGAGAATGCTGAACCATGAGAACCTGGTTAATCAAAATCTTGCTAAATCTTGCTGCATGGCTGACACTACTGCTGTCCTGTTGCATCACGAAATGCTCGCAGTTACAATGCAAACAAAAGGACAATTGAAGTCGGGCAACATTATCAAACTCTGTTCAAAGTAATAAGCAGTTATCTTTCCTACAACCTAGTGGTGTATGACTACAATGAAGACCCGGTCACAGATGAAGCAGCTGCTCTGAGAAGATTTCACAGAATGGGGAGTAGTGGTGGCGGCCAGCATCTCAAAGAATGACTGGCACCACACATCAGTATACAAACAATCTCAAAAAATAGTATCGGTGCCAACCTGTGGATGGGGAAATGGCTGTTTCTGGTTTGCTGTGCTATATAAACTGACCATTACATTTTGTCTCAGAGGTTCCCTAACCAGGAGCAGTCTCCACTGTTGGAATAGTGGGCTTTATTAGCTTGAATCTCAGACCAAGAAGACAGTAAGATGGTCCATTCAAATGTGAATGTTTTTAATGGTTACAACCATCTTGAACAAATAAATCAATTCCTCTTAAGATGACAGCAGACGAAATCCGTTTACCAACTTTGATCCCTCTGTATGGCAGAAAATACTATTGTGAAATTTGTTTTCTTTCTAAAATTTCTTTAATGCTTTAATTTTCAGCTAAATTTTTAGATACTTCGAAATAAAATTGATTTAATTACTTCTTGACTCATGTTGTGCTCTCAGCCTTATGTAGTCCCCCACTTGCTTGTTACGGCAATAGGTGTTAACAGGTGGTGGCCCTGGAATACATTTTAACTTAGGAAAGATGTGGCATTTTACACTGCTAGGACTCCATTACAAAGATGCAACAAAAACTTTGCTGTGTGAGATTCCTGTTGTGCTAGAGTGGGCCTGCCTATTTGTACCATTACACACACATCAAAGATGGGAGTAGCCACTCTTTTTCTGAGTGCACACTTTTTAACCCATAGTTCTGTATGGCTATATTATAGTTAGATATTTACGTGTTAGTAGACCAGGCCATGTGGAAAAGTGTATACATCTGTTGGACCTAATTGTATGTGGATCAAGGTTTGATTTACGAGGTTCTCTAGCTTCTGCTTCATGTCTTGTACAATCCCGTCTGAGCTGATCAGCATCTATTTGTGCGATTAAGCGCTGAAGTTTATAATCTTCTATTGTAAAATATCTAATATTTTGATGTGGGTTTGTGCTATCTTTGTTTTTGAGCTATTTCTTGTCATCATTGCAGAACTTGCTCCAGTGGATTTATCAAGGGAGTGTGTCATCAGTTTGCTTGACATTACCAATTCATCTGATCCTCTGAGTATTAACCATTATGAACACTTACTTTCTTCCCTTTCTAACCAAAGAACCATGTACGCTCCCTGACAGGGAGCACAGTAAGATATTAGCAGCAAAGATGATGTTCGTGGGAGATGAGAGTGAGACACTTGAATCCAAAGCTACATTTTTGTGACATTGACATTGAAGCAGTAATAAATTAATTGTATACATTTAGTAACAAATGCAAATCACGTGTTTACAGTCAATCTTTTATTTTTTTGTGCTTAGATACTTTACAACCGTACAATGGCGCACTTAGGACTGTGTGCATTCAGGCATGCGAATATCAAGGATGCGCATAATTGCCTAGTTGATTTGATGATGACTGGAAAGGTCAAAGAACTTCTTGCCCAAGGTTTGCTACCTCAGGTAGGTTGATTTCCTATTTGAATTGGAAGACTTGAAAATATGCATGTCTGTGAAATTAATGACAATTAATCATAAAACTATTTCTTTCTCCAGCGGCAGCATGAGAGGAGCAAGGAGCAAGAGAAAATAGAGAAACAGAGGCAGATGCCATTCCATATGCATATTAATCTTGAACTCTTGGAGTGTGTGTATCTCGTATCAGCTATGCTCATTGAAATACCATACATGGCAGGTAAGAAACTAATTTCTGTATTAATTATTGTTCTTTTGTGAACACGAAAAAACAAAGTAATTATATGCTATTGCACAGTACAGCAACTGAATTAGTAAGAACAGTTTCTTATAATGTTTTCATTTTTAATTGATGCTGTACTCATTTGATTTTTGTACATATTAAAAATCTTGTAAGAATTAAGATTAGATCAACTTCTCACTACTTAAAAATATTATTTCCTATTAACAGAAGTGTTCTTGATTGGTACATGCTTGACACTGTATGATGCCAGTATGTTTCAAAAAGCCACAGGCAAAAATCTTAATGTGGTCATATCTCATATTGTAGAGATCACAAGAGACGTGTCAAGTGTTTTTGATAGCCCTCTGCCTAGTATCCAATTGTATACTTATTGGAGGGGACTGATGACCACAGCTGTTAAGTCCCATAGTGCTCAGAGCCATTTGAACCATTTATACTTATTGGAAGAACGAGATTACTGTAGCTATACTATAGCACTAGGTCTAAATTTAATGTTTACACATTTCGTCCAGCCGGGGCAAATTAAGGAAATCGTTTGGTTGTTTTCATTAGGTGTGGTCCAGGGCAGACCTGGGCGGTTTCTGAGAAAAACCGCAAACGCAATGATTTTTGGGTATGAAAAGTACCAGTTGTGGTGACGAGCACTTCTTTAATTTGTGTTCATGACCGATGGTCAACACTTGTGCCATGTGATCTTAAGATGATATTCTTGGGGCACTTCCAAATTTTTTTTGACCAAGATCCAGAGGTTCAAAGTTACTGTCCTTATGCATGTAATATCTGGTCTGAGGCATAAATGTAGTTTTAACTGATGTAGTGAACATATAGCAACAGTTCTAGGGTCATTGCAAGGCTTCTGAAGTCACCAAAATTTGGTTTTAGTCAGCATTTTTTCACTAATAACATTTTGTGACATGCATCTCGATATAATGACCACGCAAGGTCTGTAAAAATCTACCCAAAGTGTGATATTCCAGTGACAAAAACAATGGGCTAAAAAGGGTCTTAATATGCCTCAAAAGATGATTACATGACTGACAAAAATTACGTAAAAGTGGAAGGCGCAATTACAGTGAAATATTTCTAATAACATTTTTACTCCTTTAAGATAGAAATCATAAGTCAGGCCTTTTTGATGAATTGTGTTTGATGGACAACATGTCCATGGAAAATGTAAAGCAAACAATTTTCTGTTAACTGTAAATTATGCATACTGATTTGTTATTTATATGTGTCAAAACATATAAATGTGTTGAAAGATATAAATAAACTGTCAAAACTTTACTAACCTAAAGAATTCATTTTATATAAGCAGCATGCCTTGATGTAGCAGGCAAAGAAAAGCAAATGGCTGAAAAAGTTTTAGTGAGGAAAGCAGAATGAGAATTGAGGTGGCTGGTTTCGCACTTTTCTGTCAGAGTCTTGTGCTCTGACAGGAGCATTTTTCTGTTGGTAATCAGTTTCAGAGTTGCTTAACTCCATCATCAAACCCCATAGCAGACCCCATGAAATCACTGACATTTAAGTAATTCCTCAAAGCAATAATGATATATTCCATCCAGTGTGCCAGATATGTTGACATTTACTTAAGTGATGTCATATAAGCCACAATATATAATGGCTTTTGTGACATCATTGCTGATCCTCAGTATGCATAATGTACTGAATGGTGTATACAGCTGACTGTGTTTAGAAAGTACAAGAAAATGGAAACACCCAAAACACAATACATTACCATGCCCAATAATACAGTGCAGGAAAACCATTGTTATTCAGAATAGCTTCCAGTTATTTTGGAATGGATAAATACAGGTCCTCTTTGGTTTTCAATGAAATGTTACATCAGTCTTCTTGCAAAATAGTGGCAAATCAGGTAATGGTGACAGAGGGAGTAGCAATTGCATACCATTCTCTCCAATGTACACCATAAAGGCTCAGTAATATGGAGATTGGTGACTGGTGGTGAGGGGAGATGAGACAGTTCATCTTCGTGCTCACAAAACCAGTCCTGGATGATGGGAGCTGTGTGAACAGGGGCCCTGTTGTCTTGGAACACGACGTCACTCTTGGCGAACAAATATTATTCCATGGGATGGATCTGATTGGCCAGATTGATCACACAATCCTTGGCAATAATCTGACCTTGCAGAGTAACCATGGGGCCCATGTATACCGCAGTATGGCTGCCCAAGTCGTCATTGAACCCCTGCCATATTTCACTCAGAGTGTGAACTCTGCCAGAAGTTGTAAATAATGTGGAAAAAAACTCATCCAGCCAAATAACTTTCTTTTATTGCCCCTTAGTCCAGGTTTTAGAGCTTTTGCATCACATTCTCCTGTTGCTGGCATTTAACCACTGATAGTGGTTTTGTAATTCCATCTCAGACTGCAATTCCTTGCTTATGGAGCTGCCTTCATGTTGTGTGAGTGTTGACATGCTTCATGAATGCGACATTCGTGTCTGCAGTAACTTTTGCAGCTGTCATCCCATCTTATTTTTCGTCATAATTCTCGTCAGTGCCCATTTGTCATGATCACTTTTGTTTCATTGTGACTTAACGGTTCATATTTTTTAACTTTTCCTGTACATGGTATAAATCTGCAATACAGTGCCTCTTGAAACACCAAATATTTCAGGTCACCTTGATTACAGAAGCACCCACCATATGAGCATCAACAGTTTCCCCACATTTGATCTCCAAGAAAACAGTAGTTACGAGGAAATATATCTTGCAAGTAAAGAAAAATGTATCATATGGAGCTGATCAACACAAATCCATCTTTTAATGGTGTCCCATAAGATTAGATTATCTGCAGTTTGTCATAGACATTGTCTTGCCTTTAAAATGTTTATTAGGTTTGCTTAAATTGGACTATGTAACATAAGCGTTATTGAATGGAATTGTGTGTAGTAGTCATAGGTCTTTTGCTAGTTATACTTTATCTTTGCTTTAGCCTGAGCTCTGCATTTTCACTTTATTTTGTATCTCAGGGTCATTATTGGTTTTCAGCTGAGGGCTCTTAATAAGACAGTGTTAGTTTTTTCCTCTACTTTCCTAATCTGACTTCACATTCTACAGGATGGAATGAAAAGCCACCTGTCCATCTCTGAATAAGATAACATTTTTCTTCATCAGCAAAGAAGTGAAATGAACTGTTATTATTTCAGCTCACGAATTTGATGCTCGTCGTCGCATGATTTCAAAGACGTTTTATCAACAACTCCGTTCCAGTGAGCGTCAGTCATTGGTTGGACCACCAGAATCGATGAGAGAGCATGTAGTTGCAGCTTCTAAAGCAATGAGAAATGGAAATTGGCTGGCATGTAGAAATTTCATCATAAATGAAAAAATGAATGCCAAGGTAAGTTTGACACGAGACTTTGCAAAAGTGAACTTACGGAGTACCAGGCTCTTCCACTGCTTGGTGCTGTTGATACGTTTTGTATACAGACACCAAGGATAATAACTAAATTTAATAATTTTTTTAATGGAATATGCAGAACCTACTTGTATCTCTCTCTTTCTATTTTGCATTATTTATGAAGCATAGGAAATTATGAATGAATATTCTGATTGGCTACCAACAATCAACTCACAAGTCGTC
This sequence comes from Schistocerca piceifrons, assembly GCF_021461385.2. NCBI lineage: Eukaryota > Metazoa > Arthropoda > Insecta > Orthoptera > Acrididae > Schistocerca > Schistocerca piceifrons. Next base: position 388,116,719 of record NC_060145.1, read on the forward strand.
CTGTTCACTTCTCATCATTTATTGCATCAACAGTTAACAGCAGCAGCCCACAACAGAAAAGCTGTGGTACATCGTAAGGGCATATTTTTAATTAAACCCAAAGAAAAAAGAGCTAATAAAAATTTAATTAAAATTATTAAAAAGTTATGGCGTATCATGTAAATAATCGTAACTGTCAGTGGGGAATCTGCTGTTCTAGTTTTGATTAGCCAGAGCTAAATGCAAGTAAAATTATCGAGATATCTCTTGTTTCTTAGTTCAGTTTGTTTGTTAGTGCATGTGGTTGATTTTTAAAAATATTAAAAAATTTTGGTTTCTGCTAGAATATTCATTTTCTTCCCTTTCTTTGCACAATGAGGGATTTGGAGGTTATTAACAAAGTTTTGGCATGAACATTTGTCATTATGGGGTGCATGTGAATGTATGTAGGTTATTCTTGTTAGATTTTGTGTTCATTGTGGAATGAATGGATTGTACTATTGAGACTAAAAATGCAGTGAGGTTTCCCAAAGGTGTTGTATATGCTCCAGAGTGGGGAGAAAGGAAGAAATTAGCTATGTACAGAACTTAAAGGAATCTTATGTGAGATCAGTAAGAAGGAATACCTTCTTTTAATGGGTGACTTAATTTGGTAGAATTGATAACACAAGAACAGAAAACAAAATAGGACCACATGAAGAACCTGTAAAAAGTAGAAGTGGATAAAAACGGATTGAAATAGCATTTTCTGAGAAACTCTACATACGCAAGAAATCATTCCCACACAAGGATTCGCATAAATACAACTGGTCTGACTGTACTATAACCGATGAGATACTAGAAAGTAAATGCTTGACACAAAAATCTTTAGGGCCTATGAAATTGTCAAACTCGGTAGGTACAGAAAAATTTCCACCTACTTAACTGAATGACACACAAAGTGAGGAGAGCCAATAAATCAAATCCATCTGCTATATAGAGTTGAGCTCTTGCAAGGTCAAAAAATCGAATGGCTGTACCAGAGAAGATTAAGAGAAATTGAGTAGCTTTAAGCAGAGGCAACTGTTGAACTAGAATGGAAAAGCCAGACCAAAATTGTGAAAGCAGCAGCAAAAGACCATAGGAATAAAGAAGTGTTGGGGTAGAAAACATGGACAAAAAATCTGGGACGAGGATATCAAGAGAGTTATCTGTTTGGTTGTCCTGCAGTGGATGCTAAGGAGTTAGTGGATGCAATTACAGAGAGCACAAGAATGAGATTCACAAGTAGTGTTTGATAAGCTTTGTTTCACTTTCTCATTCCCCAATGACAAGTCCAAATCACTAATGTGTAAAAGTCCTGAGTGTCAGGACAGGTCAATATATATACACTGTAGTAGCAGAGACTGTGTGCTGAGGCTTCGTGATCAGATCACAAGCTGGACTGGGGCAGTTGCGATGTGCAGCAGTCGTATGTCAGCTCTGGTAGCTCTGCTGGTTCGTTGGCTGATTGGGGCTCGTCTCAGTGGCAGACGCAGATTGGCGGTGCAGTCACACAGTTGCTCCCAACTTCGGAATGTGGAGTGGCATGTTGTGGTATCAATGGTGAAGTTGGAAGAAATGCTTATAAGTGTTATTTGGCAACAAAGAAAGCAGATGACTTTACTGACTATGAAATCTGAAAGAGAAACTAAAAAAAGGCACAGAGAACAATGGGCACATTTCAAAACAACCTGGAAAGAAATGTAGCAAGACATCCAACAGTCACAATACTTAAGAAATTAAACACATAAGTAAGATGTGTTTGAGACATTCAGGAGAAGAACAAAGAGACTAGCAGACATATTTTCAAGAGCTATGGCTGCAGTATCAAACTGGGAAACAATTGCTGTTGAACTTTATGAACAGAATCAGGAGAGGAGAAACTCCACCACTAAGATGGCAGAGAGCATTTGTCATCCCAAACCATGAAAAAAAGTGACGTCAGAGACTGCAGTAAACACAGAGGAATAAGCTTGCTCAACACAAGGAAATACTTTGATATGGAAAAACATCTAGCATTTATTGATTTTAACACATTTACTGCTGTGTGTGTCAACCTGATACATCTACATCTACGTCCATACTCCGCAAGCCATCTGACGGTGTGTGGCGGAGGGTACCTTCAGTACCTCTATCGGTTCTCCCTTCTATTCCAGTCTCGTATTGTTCGTGGAAAGAAGGACTGTCGGTATGCCTCTGTGTGGGCTCTAATCTCTCTGGTTTTATCCTCATGGTCTCTTCGCGAGATATACGTAGGAGGGAGCAATATACTGCTTGACTCTTCGGTGAAGGTATGTTCTCGAAACTTCAATAAAAGCCCGTACCGAGCTACTGAGCGTCTCTCCTGCAGAGTCTTCCACTGGAGTTTATCTATCATCTCCGTAACGCTTTCGCGATTACTAAATGATCCTGTAACGAAGCGCGCTGCTCTCCGTTGGATCTTCTCTATCTCTTCTATCAACCCTATCTGGTACGGATCCCACACTGCTGAGCAGTATTCAAGCAGTGGGCGAACAAGCGTACTGTAACCTACTTCCTTTGTTTTCGGATTGCATTTCCTTAGGATTCTTCCAATGAATCTCAGTCTGGCATCTGCTTTACCGACGATCAACATTATATGATCATTCCATTTTAAATCACTCCTAATGCGTACTCCCAGATAATTTATGGTATTAACTGCTTCCAGTTGCTGACCTGCTATTTTGTAGCTAAATGATAAAGGATCTATCTTTCTGTATATTCGCAGCACATTACACTTGTCTACATTGAGATTCAATTGCCATTCCCTGCACCATGCGTCAATTCGCTGCAGATCCTCCTGCATTTCAATACAATTTTCCATTGTTACAACCTCTCGGTACACCACAGCATCATCTGCAAAAAGCCTCAGTGAACTTCCGATGTCATCCACCAGGTCATTTATGTATATTGTGAATAGCAACGGTCCTATGACACTCCCCTGCGGCACACCTGAAATAAGTCTTACTTCGGAAGACTTCTCTCCATTGAGAATAACATGCTGCGTCCTGTTATCTAGGAACTCCTCAATCCAATCACACAATTGGTCTGATAGTCCATATGCTCTTACTTTGTTCATTAAACGACTGTGGGGAACTGTATCGAACGCCTTGCGGAAGTCAAGAAACACGGCATCTACCTGTGAACCCGTGTCTATGGCCCTCTGAGTCTCGTGGACGAATAGCGCGAGCTGGGTTTCACATGACCGTCTTTTTCGAAACCCATGCTGATTCCTACAGAGTAGATTTCTAGTCTCCAGAAAAGTCATTATACTCGAACACAATACGTGTTCCAAAATTCTGCAACTGATCGACGTTAGAGATATAGGTCTATAGTTCTGCACATCTGTTCGACGTCCCTTCTTGAAAACGGGGATGACCTGTGCCCTTTTCCAATCCTTTGGAACGCTACGCTCTTCTAGAGACCTACGGTACACCGCTGCAAGAAGGGGGGCAAGTTCCTTCGCGTACTCTGTGTAAAATTGAACTGGTATCCCATCAGGTCCAGAGGCCTTTCCTCTTTTGAGCGATTTTAATTGTTTCTCTATCCCTCTGTCATCTATTTCGATATCTACCATTTTGTCATCTGTGCGACAATCTAGAGAAGGAACTACAGTGCAATCTTCCTCTGTGAAACAACTTTGGAAAAAGACATTTAGTATTTCGGCCTTTAGTCTGTCATCCTCTGTTTCAGTACCATTTTGATCACAGAGTGTCTGGACATTTTGTTTTGATCCACCTACCGCTTTGACATAAGACCAAAATTTCTTAGGATTTTCTGCCAAGTCAGTACATAGAACTTTACTTTCGAATTCATTGAACGCCTCTCGCATAGCCCTCCTCACACTACATTTCGCTTCGTGTAATTTTTGTTTGTCTGCAAGGCTTTGGCTATGTTTATGTTTGCTGTGAAGTTCCCTTTGCTTCCGCAGCAGTTTTCTAACTCGGTTGTTGTACCACGGTGGCTCTTTCCCATCTCTTACGATCTTGCTTGGCACATACTCATCTAACGCATAATGTACGACGGTTTTGAACTTCGTCCACTGATCCTCAACACTATCTGTACTTGAGACAAAACTTTTGTGTTGAGCCAACAGGTACTCTGAAATCTGCTTTTTGTCACTTTTTCTAAACAGAAAAATCTTCCTACCCTTTTTAATATTCCTATTTACGGCTGAAATCATCGATGCCGTAATCGCTTTATGATCGCTGATTCCCTGTTCTGCGTTAACTTTTTCAAATAGTTCGGGTCTGTTTGTCACCAGAAGGTCTAATATGTTATCCCCACGAGTCGGTTCTCTGTTTAACTGCTCAAGGTAGTTTTCAGATAAAGCACTTAAAAAAATTTCACAGGATTCTTTGTCCCTGCCACCCGTTATGAACGTTTGAGTCTCCCAGTCTATATCTGGCAAATTAAAATCTCCACCCAGAACTATAACATGGTGGGGAAATCTACTCGAAATATTTTCCAAATTATCCTTCAGGTGCTCAGCCACAACAGCTGTTGAGCCAGGGGGCCTATAGAGACATCCAATTACCATGTCTGAGCCTTCTTTAACCGTGACCTTCACCCAAATCATTTCACATTTCGGATCTCCGTCAATTTCCTTCGATACTATTAGCATTTTCAGTAACATGATACGTTCGGTATGCAATGATGTCCCGATCAACAAAGCTTTCCAGTCCAGATACATTTGGTACGCCTGTTCCACCACGTACAACAGCGACTGTTAGCCATCCATTTCCGTGGGTAAACGAATCATTGATATCGATGCTGAAGTTCAGTCTGCATCCACAAAAGACTGCAGGTCCGTCCAGTAGAGCGTGTGCAGCGACAGATTTGATAGTATTCTTTTTCTTGTCGGCGGCAGATGTGATCATTTCAACGTCTTCAATTGTTTTATATATAGTCTGTCTTGCACGACGACGGCGACTGTATCTTCTGTACATAAGGCGACTTCCCTGGCTGACCACATGTGTATCAAATTGATACACATTCCAGCCCATGTGTATACAGCTACATTGAATTCAAATGGGTATATAGTTGCGCAGGCCACCTGGAGGGGCTGTGCATTTTCAGTTCCAAAATTCATTGATGGATATTGTGACAGTCGACTCTTGTAGTTTGTCTTGCAGTCAACTATTTCCTTGCATTTAAAAGTTCTGCACACTCGGGGGAACCCATGCAGCAATGTTGCTAGAGCTTGTGTGCAATTGAAGTCATGTTTCTGAGAAGATTGGAGCTTGTTTTCATGTGAGTATGTAATAATGTCCAACACATAGACAGTTGTGGGTTGGCTGGAAAAGGGAAGTGAATTCACTGTTTGGTAAAGTTTCTGACTGATGATCCAGGATTACTCTCCTGAGTGTTCTGGTAATGATTCCTACAATTCTAATGCCATTGGATTGAGAAAGACAAAAATCAAATGATTGGGGAATCAGCAAGTGCTCCTCCTAGGGACATCTCCGAAGTTATTTGGCATGATGTAACTGGAAATATGAATGATTTTAGGACAACCTGTGATGAGGGAATTGCTGATCATGTGAAGACAAAAATAACTGGAAGATGTGATGAGTTTGATTTTTACTGATTGCTTTCTGATGATCCACTTTTGGAAATAATCATCATCGGGAAAGATTATCATACTGAGTAACAAATGATTGACAATATTGTCAATGGAAAACGTACAGAACACAACAGACAACATTGGGTGGACACAAAAAATAAAGTGCTATGTTTTTTGATTCATTTTGTGGATTGGCTTTGGCCGAAAACCTACACTCGAAAGTTATTGGTCAAAGAATACACTATACAGAAGTGAAGTACGAAAGGCAGTGCCTCACAGCAGGCATGAAGCTCTTTTGATTATGCTACAGAGGGTATTAAAAAAGTTTTGCACAGTTGTCTTTAATTTTTTTATTTTTTGCAGGAGGAGAATGAAATTTTTTGTGGGCATACTTGGAACATTTAGCTAGATATTGAGCCTACTCAGTGTAGCCTCCATCAGCTATGACACACCTAACCCAACATTCTTTCCATGGTGTAAATGCTCTTTTGGTAAAATTCTGAGGATTGAATTACACCATCGCTTGGCACAGGAAATAAGGTCTTTCTCACTATTCAACCAGCTGTTCGTGAAAGTCTTGGTTTCTTCTTCTGAGGGGAACCCGGATGATACCACTCCGTTGATTGGGTTTTGCTCTCAGATTCGCACAAAAACAACCATGTTTCATCCTGGATAATGACACCATCAAAACACTGTTTCAGATCTTCAGTAAAGGCCTTCATGAGACTCTCGCACACATTCTTCTTCATCAATTTCATTTCCCTTGTCAATAATCTAGGCACCCAATGTGCACAGATTTTTCTGTACCCTAGTGACTGTACCATTGATACCACACTACCCAGTGACAAAAGAGTCATTTCAGCAAGCTGTCGTGTCGTCACACAACTGTCATTTCGGATGATTTGATCAATGGTCTCCTTATTCACATCACTCACTGCTGTCGATGGTCTACCGCATCATGGATTTTCCAGTAGAGAGAAAACACCTTTAAACCTCAGCAACCACCGCTGGATACTGCTGCGATCCACTGTGTCCTCCCCATAAACAGGGGGCAACTTCTTGTGAATCGATGTGGCAGAGTCATTGTTGGTCTTGAAGAGGAACTCCATCACTGACCGTTGTTGCAACCTGACATCTACTTCACGGTACATTATGGCTCACCTGTAAATAAAAGAAAATACTTTCATATACCAACTTACAGCTAAATGTTCCAAGTATGTTCACAAAAAATTTCATTCTCCTCCTGCAAAAAATAAAGAAATTAGAGATGATCTTGCAAACCTTTTTGAATGCCCTTTGTACATTTTCGGGAAACTTCTGGCACAAATAAAGGCATACTGTATGGTGGTGTTATGAAGATTTCACCAGTAGTTGATCAGGTAAACTATAAATTTCATTAAGTGAATTGTCCTAGTCAGAAAGTTTGCACTGATGAAACTATGGTACTGTTCAGAGGAAGGCTTTTGTTGTGTCGGTATATTCTGGGGAACCATCATAAATATGGTCTCAAGCTATTCAAGCTGTGTTTTTAGGGAGGATGTACCTGTCATGTGAAAGTGTATGCTGGAAAGGAGATGGCTCCCGAAGATCATGAAGTGTCTCCCGTGTAGTGATGGAGTTGATCGGTATATAGTTGAATGTTGGATGCACTCTTTATGCTGACAATTACTACACAACTGTTGTCTTAGACCATAAATTGAACAAACTTTCAATCCACCTCATTGATACATTGAGGAATAACAAAGTACAATCCAACAACTGTAGTGAAACGAAAGATCAACAATGGTGAAAAGTCATACATGCAGAGTAACACAAGTTTACTGAAGGAAAATGGAAGGACAAGCGAGATAACTTGTTTCTGACCACTAAGGAGCTCCAGAATTGGTACTAGTCTCCTCAGGAAAAGGAGCAGACAAAAAGCCATTCACAATTTTGGAATATAATTCTGCAAAATCCTTCATATGTGTGTCAGATCAAATGGCGTCATATGTCTCAACTTTATGAAAAGGAATGAAGTGGTACTCCAAGGTTGCATTCAAGCTCCTCAGAAATATGGCAGTTGTCAGTGCTTAGTCTGTAATTGACAAAAATGTGCACTTAACTGAGTTTCAAGGGAAAGTTGCAGTTGCATTGATAAACATTGGAAATCGGAAAGATGTACCAGGAGCATCAGGGCCATCAAGTTCACAATACCACACCTTCCAAGAAACCGGCAGCAAAAGAAACAGGAGCACACTGGATTACTGAACATACTCTCAAAAATTTGGTTAAGCTGAAGCTATAAAGAAATAAAAGCAAATCACCACAAACGGTTAGGGGGGTCCGAATGAAAGGTTTATGTGCTGGAATGTTTTTCACTATTCAAGCTTGTGAAATAAAGTGTATGACCTATTAATTAATTCAGATATGTTGTTAATGGTACTGAAATTTGTAAATGAGGTATTTGGTATTTAGCATTTATATTATTTTTACTCTGTTCTTCCAAAAAATAAATGTCATTTGTCTGAAATACTGAAAGGAGTCTTGATTTGTTGTTAAAGGTTGTGCATAATTCCTATGCACGGCATAGCTGAAATGATATTGAGGAAATTAACTTCACAGGCCATGTGTCTAACAGTTACACTCAGCTGAAAAAGGCCTTGACCTTGTACATAACATTGGGTGATTTAGGTTCATCAGCCAACTTGTTAAGAAAGCCTTAGATACAAGTGGCAGAAGAAAATAATCCTGGCAGAAAGAAACACCCCCATTATACATCATAAAAGCAATTCAGAAGATACACATCTAAAACGTGATTGCAGTCAGAACCAGACAACAGCTGCCTGAATGGGAACGCATTGACCAAGGAGTAAGACAAGAATGTTGTTAGTTCTGTTCAACATAATATAAAAAAACACCATTGAATTGAGAGAGAATCCTTATAGCAGAAACACAATAGACAAACTGATCAAGACGCATTGCTGTTGACAGACGATAAAGTAAATTTTCCAGAATTTGAGAATAGTCTACAGTGCTCATTGTATAACCTGCAAAGATGTATAACATGGAGATCCCCCTCAATAAATGCCCTTCATTGGGAATTTCAGTAAACAAAACAATCCTTGAGCAAGTATCTGCATTCAAATGCCTAAGGTAGATGCAGTTTATGAGAACAACAGCTGGCTGCACACTGTGGGACTGGAAAAGATCTGATGACATCCTTAAGGATCTCAAAGTAATACCAGTCCTCAGCACAGTACAGAACTGCAGTATATTTTGGTAACACCGTGTACTATGGATGAAGACTGAGCACAATGCGTAAAGACTGAGCAGATCTCCTGAAAATCCTCAAATAGCAATGCGAAGGTAAGACACATAGGAAGACCAACAAGAAGTTAGATTGTGACTGTAACATAGGCCTCTAGGTCTAATACGGGACTGAGCAAAGATTATTTTTTTTTTTTTGTGTTCTTTCAGTCAAATCCTTAAATTACTTTTGATTTGCTGTATATATATCGTCTCTCAATTGTCAAATCTCATTTTGTACACCAAGAGACAAGTTACAATGAACTAGTGAAGCAGAAAATGCCTTCAACAACGTGAAGACTTCCTTCACAGAGGCTCCGTTTGTGGCATACCCTGTTCCACAAGTTCCTCATGCTTTGATGGGCGATGTGTCTCGCAACTTCAGCAACAGGTAAACCAAGAATGGCAGTCCGTGGTGCTATTCGGTGAAACACTTGTCTCCCTCACAGCAGAGCTGGTCAACATATGACAGTCATTGCTGACTCCTGCTACTAGTGAGTACGTGCGTGCGGGCGGGTGCGCTCTGAGTGTAGTGTTGTTGCGCATGTGTACTCAAATCAGCCACCATATGGCTTTGAGGTAGGATACTTACCTACTGCACAGGTGGTCTGGGTTCGATTTATGGCCGATGCAAAACTGTACATATTATAAAAAGGGCTGTATGTATGTATGTATGTATGTATGTACATGTATTCGTTCCATATCTCTCGTTAAACCACAGGATGAATTTCAACTTAAGTTGGTACACATATCCTGTACTGTTAGGCAACTAGCACTGTGGGTTAAGTGCGCAGCTCGTGGTCTAGTGACTAGCATTGCAGCTTCTGGATCATGGGGTCCCATGTTCGATTCCTGGCCGGGTTGGGTATTTTCTCTGCCCGGGGACTGGGTGTTTGTGCTGGCCTCATCATTTTATCATCATCATTTGTGACAGTGGCTAGATTGGACTGTGTAAAAAAAACTTGGACTCTGTATGGGTGCTGATAACCGCGCAGTTGAGTGCCCCACAAACCTAACAACATAATCAAACTGTGGGATAAGAACCAACAACCTATTGTAGTTCAGGAGGTGCATCATCAAAAACAGAGAGATGCATGAAAAACTGCTGAATCATGTTGTTGTTGTTGTTGTTGTTGTTGTCTTCAGTCCTGAGACTGGTTTGATGCAGCTCTCCATGCTACTCTATCCTGTGCAAGCTTCTTCATCTCCGAGTACCTACTGCAACCTACATCCTTCTGAATCTGCTTAGTGTATTCATCTCTTGGTCTCCCTCTACGATGTTTACCCCCCACGCTGCCCTCCAATACTAAATTGGTGATCCCTTGATGCCTCAGAACATGTCCTTCTGGTCAAGTTGTGCCACAAACTTCTCTTCTCCCCAATCCTATTCAATACTTCCTCATTAGTTATGTGATCTACCCATCTAATCTTCAGCATTCTTCTGTAGCACCACATTTCGAAAGCTTCTATTCTCTTCTTGTCCAAACCATTTATCGTCCATGTTTCACTTCCATACATTGCTACACTCCATACGAATACTTTCAGAAATGACTTCCTGACACTTAAATCTATACTCGATGTTAACAAATTTCTCTTCTTCAGAAACGCTTTCCTTGCCATTGCCAGCCTACATTTTATATCCTCTCTACTTCGACCATCATCAGTTACTTTGCTCCCCAAATAGCAAAACTCCTTTACTACTTTAAGTGCCTCATTTCCTAATCTAATTCCCTCAGCATCACCCGACTTAATTCAACTACATTCCATTATCCTTGTTTTGCTTTTGTTGATGTTCATCTTATATCCTCCTTTCAAGACACTGTCCATTCCATTCAACTGCTCTTCCAAGTCCTTTGCTGTCTCTGACAGAATTACAATGTCATCGGTGAACCTCAATGTTTTTATTTCTTCTCCATGAATTTTAATACCTACTCTGAATTTTTCTTTTGTTTCCTTTACTGCTTGCTCAATATACAGATTGAACAACATCGGGGAGAGGCTACAACCCTGTCTTACTCCCTTCCCAACCACTGCTTCCCTTTCGTGCCCCTCGACTCTTATAACTGCCATCTGCTTTCTGTACAAATTGTAAATAGCCTTTCGCTCACTGTATTTTACCCATGCCACCTTCAGAATTTGAAAGAGAGTATTCCAATCAACATTGTCAAAAGCTTGCTCTAAGTCTACAAATGCTAGAAACATAGGTTTGCCTTTCCTTAATCTTTCTTCTAAGATAAGTCATAGGGTCAGTATTGCCTCACATGTTCCAACATTTCTACGGAATCCAAACTGATATTCCCCGAGGTCGGCTTCTATCAGTTTTTCCATTCGTCTGTAAAGAATTCGCATTAGTATTTTGCAGCTGTGACTTATTAAAGTGATAGTTCGGTAATTTTCACATCTGTCAACACCTGCTTTCTTTGGGATTGGGATTATTATATTCTTCTTGAAGTCTGAGGGTATTTCACCTGTCTTATACATCTTGCTCACCAGATGGTAGAGTTTTGTCAGGACTGGCTCTCCCAAGGCTGTCAGTAGTTCTAATGGAATGTTGTCTATTCCGGGGGCCTTGTTTCGACTCAGGTCTTTCAGTGCTCTGTCAAACTCTTCACGCAGTATCGTATCTTCCATTTCATCTTCATCTACATCCTCTTCCATTTCGAAAATATTGTCCTCAAGTACATCGCCCTTGTATAGACCCTCAATATACTCTTTCCACCTTCCTGCTTTACCTTCTTTGCTTAGAGTGGGGTTTCCATCAAAGCTCTTGATATTCATGCAAGTGGTTCTCCTTTCTCCAAAGGTCTCTTTAATTTTCCTGTAGGCAGTATCTGTCTTACCCCTAGTGAGATAAGCCTCTACATCCTTGTATTTATCCTCTAGCCATCCCTGCTTAGCTATTTTGCATTTCCTGTCGATATCATTTTTGAGACGTTTGTATTCCTTTTTGCCAGCTTCATTTACTGCATTTTTATATTTTCTCCTTTCATCAATTAAATTCTATATTTCTTCTGTTACCCAAGGATTTCTACTAGCCCTCGTCTTTTTACCTATTTGATCCTTTGCTGTCTTCACTATTTCACCCCTCAAAGCTACCCATTCTTATTCTACTGTATTTCTTTCCCCCATTCATGTCAATTGTTCCCTTATGCTCTCCCTGAAACTCTGTACAACCTCTGGTTCTTTCAGTTTATCCAGGTCCCATCTCCTTAAATTTCCACCTTTTTGCGGTTTCTTCAATTTTAATCTACAGTTCATAACCAATAGATTGTGGTCAGAGTCCACATCTGCCCCTGGAAATGTCTTACAATTTAAAACCTGGTTCCTAAATCTCTGTCTTACCATTATATAATCTATCTGATACCTTTTAGTATCTCCAGGGTTCTTCCATGTATACAACCTTCTTTCATCATAGCGAACACCAAGTGTTAGCTATGATTAAGTTATGCTCTGCGCAAAATTCTACCAGGCGGCTTCCTCTTTCATTTCTTAGCCCCAATCCATATTCACCTACTATGTTTCCTTCTCTCCCTTTTCCTACTCTTGAATTCCAGTCACCCATGACTATTAAATTTTCGTCTCCATTCACTACCTCATTTTACCTCATTATACATTTCATCAATTTCTTCGTCATCTGCAGAGCTAGTTGGCATATAAATTTGTACTACTGTAGTAGACGTGGGATTCGTGTCTATCTTGGCCACAATAGTGCGTTCACTATGCTGTTTGTAGTAGCTTACTTGTACTCCTATTTTTTTTTATTCATTATTGAACCTACTCCTAAATTACCCCTATTTGATTTCGTATTTATAACCCTGTATTCACCTGACCAAAAGTCTTGTTCCTCCTGCCACCGAACTTCACTAATTCCCACTATATCTAACTTTAACCTATCCATTTCCCTTTTTAAATTTTCTAACCTACCCGCCCAATTAAGGGATTTGACATTCCACGCTCTGATCCGTAGAACGCCATTTTTCTTTCTCTTGATAACGACGTCCTCTTGAGTAGTCCCCGCCCAGAGATCCAAATGGGGGACTATTTTACCTCCGGAATATTTTACCAAAGAGGACTCCATCTTCATTTAATCGTACAGTAAAGCTGCATACCCTCGGGAAAAATTATGTCTGTAGTTCCCCCTTGCTTTCAGCCGTTCGCAGTACCAGAACAGCAAGGCCATTTTGGTTAGTGTTACAAGGCCAGATCAGTCAATCATCCAGACTGTTGCCCCTGCAACTAATGAAAAGGTTGCTGCCCCTCTTCAGGAACCACACGTTTGTCTGGCCTCTCAATAGGTACCCCTCTGTTGTGGTTGCACCTACGGTACGGCTGTCTGTATCGTTGAGGCACGCAAGCCTCCCCACCAACGGCAAGGTTCATAGTTCATGGGGGGGTGCTGAATCATGTGTGACTTAAATTTATTACCTCTGTGCTACTAATTCTATTCTCAATAAATTTTACAGACATTATACACATATGCCAGTGAATGTACCTACACAAATATACCATTGTTCGACATACAGTTAGAGAGATATAATATAACACTGAGATGCACAAAAATATGCCGCATCATGCATGATTTACTCTTTATTACTGAGACTCTCCTGCAGTTGAGTCAACTTGCAGAGACCCTTGACACCTGGCAGCACTTCTGACAGCTTTCAACTGCGAAAACTGCTGTAGGCAAATACAGTAGCTGTCAGTAGAGCTATGAAGAGGCATTGCGAAAGAGGTGTTTACAAAATCACATTGTGTACATGGTGGAACAGCTGCGGCCAGTGTGCAGAAATTGTCCAGGATCTTTGTACATGTGTTTCATGATTTCATGAATACATGGAAATGAAACTTTTTTATTTTTATTTTTTATTTATATGTATATATTATGTTGTTGGCTTTCAGTAAATTGTGTGGCCTTTCAGGAAAGATGAAGATAGCTTAGGCCACTCAATTTACCTAAAACCCATGCACACAGACTTTTACCTATACCGGGACTCGAACCACCACCTACAACTAAAGTGAGGCTTCTTAAAACTAGTGATGGATAGAACAAGGAACAGCTGCAAACCAGAACTGCTTAAAGTGGAATTAAAACACCTTACCAATGCACTGCTCAAGAATGGTTATTTGTCCGTGTAGGTAAAAAGAGCGTTGAGATCGTCGTGCGAAAATCGTAGTGATGCACAAGCACCTGTGAAACCAAAAGTATTCTTATCTTTCGTTAAGGGCATTCCTAACCGCAGAAGAAATATCTTTGAAAAATTGTACATTGCGGTAACCTACAAACCCAGCCAGAAGATACGGGATCACCTAAAACTGGCCAAGATATCTTGCAAATCACTAGATGAAGCAGGAATTTCTAGGATTCTGTGTAGTTGTGGGAGGTGTATAAGGGCATTGCAAAAAGGACAGTCAAAAAATGACTAGAAGAGCACAAGGACAACTGTAGAAGGCTGGAGATTGACAGATCAGTTGTTGTGGATTATGCTTTGCAGCTAGGAGACCACTATATACCTCTTGATAGGACTCTGGTACCGCCAACCACAAGTGGATGCTATGAAAGGCCATATAGAAGGGCAATAGAGATTGTTAAACACCGCAGAAAAATCGATAGGAAGGAGGAGGGTATGAAATTGAATGGCATCTGGATCTCAGTGTGAAGTTGATGTGTATTAGTTTTCCACCATGGGTGATTCATAGCAACAGCGGACAAGAACATCTGACAATGGCCAATTACACCTGGGTGTTCAAAGAATGTGACATAAGGCCACTGCGAGCATGCTTAAATGGTATTTTTTGCTCCAGTCGGTAGTGACTCAGGGTGTGAACTGTACACTCAAAGAAGCTATGGTCCCGTTGAAAATGTCCGCAGGTGGAGGCGAAACATTGGGTTTTAATGTGAAATCCATTTGACCGCATCGTAATTGCTTAGAATATTTTATTAATTGCAAATCTGGATGTTACACACTCTCGATAGAAAGTACCATTAGAACTTGGGGGGAGGGGTTGCTGAAAAGTAATAGAACCTCTATTTTATCTTGAGCTGCAAGTTAACTTAATTTATTGATTGTCTGTGTTCCTTGGTTAGCTCAAAATTGTTTGTGTTCTCGTCACTGTTCTATTAATTATGCAATAACATTATTTACGTAAAATCAGATTTATTATGCAGTGATTAGATGGTCTGATATTTTTTGAAGGCAACAGTTTACTTACAAAGACGTCATTTGGTATACTGTCTTAACAATAAAGACTTCACATCGCATTTCTCCTTCTGTAGGAATATTGTGTTTTCTGCTCAACAGCTATAGCTTAATTTTATCTGCAAACCTATGTTCTTTGTCTCCTTTTGTCAGCAAACCTTTAATCTTTGCTTACCTTACACTACATTTTTAAAATTTTATTATGATAATCAGGACTTGACCGTATTGTGACAGTTCAGCTGATTACTAAACAGAATTATTGCACTGTGATATGTTATTCCTTCACTGTAAATAATGACTGAAGGAGATGGCACTTTGATATACTTTCATATTTTGCAGACACCGTGAACCTTGGCAGTTTATAGCTGTGTTTTTTTCTGTTCCAGGTGTGGGATCTTTTCTATCAGGCAGATAAAGTCCGTACTATGTTAACAAAGTTGATAAAGGAAGAAGCCTTGAGAACATATTTATTTACATATTCAAATGTGTATGATTCCATCTCCATGTGTACGCTGGCAGAGATGTTTGAATTAGAACATCCACTTGTACATTCTGTTATCAGCAAGATGATAATCAATGAGGAACTTATGGTAAATACAAAGTTTACATTACTTACGTGTGCTGTTAGTTGATATCACAATTCTCTCTCTCTCTCTCTCTCTCTCTCTCTCTCTCTCTCTCTCTCTCTCTCTCTCTCTGTGTGTGTGTGTGTGTGTGTGTGTGTGTGTGTGTGTGTGTACTTCAATTTGATTATAACATGGAATTATAATTTAAATTTGTTATTTGTTGTGTCTTGTACATACAGGCATCACTTGATGATCCTACCCAAACTGTGGTAATGCATAGGAGTGAACCCAGCCGTTTACAATCGCTGGCTCTTCAACTTGCTGATAAAGTCAGCAACTTTATCGACTCCAATGAAAGGATATTGGAACTTAAGCAAGGTTAGTCTTACATGTTTTTGCTTTGTGTGTATTATGTACAGTTGCTTGATGAAACAAGTATTATTGAAAATTTATGAAGGTTGTAATGTATGGCTGTCTGTAGTCTGTCTATACATTTGTCTGTTACTAAGAGTATTGGAGAGCCTTTTATTAAGTGGCCATGGTTTGTGATACATTCATAGAAATTTAAGACTTCCAGAATTCTTGTTGAGTGCATATAACTTTGTGTATTAGTAAAATCTAATCCATCAAGTCTGTTTGTTGTGGATACAGTGGAAAGTCTGGAGGATAAGGTTTCCATGCCAGTGTTGATTATCCAACAGGCTTGCAATTCTTCGAGAAAACCTGTAATTACATTTTACCTAGAAAAATCAGGGAAATCTGTGGGAATTCTTTTTCTAACTCTGCACTGAAATTTAATTTTAATTGAGTTCTCCAAATCACGAATTTTAGTATACTTAATATATCAAAGTGCGTTAATTATATGAACATTATTCTATATAAATTATTGATGTTTAAGAATTTCAGTTAAACTACTGCTTATAAGTGTATTTCAGATGAGAGGAAGCAAAAGTTGTTATTGTGGTATCTGCTTCCTCTGACCCCACTCACTGTTAATTTATCAGGAGCTTCTTGTGACACAATCCTCCTCCCCATACCTGGAATTCTTCCTCCCCCTCCTCCAAGTTTAAGTAGCACCCCTGTCCAGGTTTGCTATTGTGTCCATTATTCTTTGGCTAAATTGAAGCCTTGCATTACCATACAAACACAACATGTTCTGTTGATGAAACGTATATGACAGGGCTTGGCTTAGCTGCCATTGTAACATTACAGATGTGTATGATGTAACATTGGTTGTGTGTGGGATAGTGTCGACCACATCACTTGCATAAAGTAATTGTGGGCCCAAAACTCTCCAGGATAAGCCACAGATTAGGGTTTTCTTCCTGTACAACTTTGTCGCTTGTTACTCCTTTGAGAGTGTGCTTCTTGACAGATGAGTCTCATCTTTTGTCATAGTTCTTAACATATCATTATTTTATTTTCAGATATTCTCTACAGTCATTCTGGTTATTGTATGAA
This sequence comes from Schistocerca piceifrons, assembly GCF_021461385.2. Classification (NCBI taxonomy): domain Eukaryota; kingdom Metazoa; phylum Arthropoda; class Insecta; order Orthoptera; family Acrididae; genus Schistocerca; species Schistocerca piceifrons. Next base: position 388,133,812 of record NC_060145.1, read on the forward strand.
CAGTTATCAAAATAATTTTTGATGGAAACTGTTTTCATATACGCACACACTTCTTTCACCAGTTCTTAATATTGATGGCAGTTCTTTCACAATAACAGATTTGAACTCCAAAACAATGTTTTGTACTTGTCCAACATTGTTCAGAATTTTATCTGTTTGCGATCTGCGGGTACTTGCAGGACCATTAATATTGTAGTGGCTATCTGTAAACTGTAGCATAAGCTCAGTAAACTCATTTGTCAAATGACTGTGCTATCTCTTGAAACATTTTTTTTCATCCTCTAATGAGTCTCAATATCAACACATAGCTTTTGAAAATGTCAAGTTCAGAGGGCATTTGACATACTTCTGTGTAAACATTGAGCACAGGTACAATTTGCATTAAATTTGAATATGTACAGAACATATAGGTTATATAATGATGTAAGTATTGTTGACGTGATTTTAATATTGAACATGAAAGAAGTTTTGATTCACAAATTTTGTAGAGTTACTGTGCAACATCTGGACTATTTTTACACAGTTTGTCTTCATTTGTGCATTACAGGTAATTTTTACAATCGAGGAGGCAACCAAGGTGGCTTCAGAGACAGGCAGAATTTTGGTCGCCAAGGTCAAGACTGGGGCAGACAACGTCGGGAACGTGGAGATAATCGAGCATACTAATTTGCAGTTTCATGTGTGTGTGCATGTGGAACTGTTGTGGTTATACATATTATATAGCAGATCCTTGTTTTATAGTATTCATCATGGTTGTCAGAATTGTGAGTGTGATTTGTAATGTGTGAGTTGAATAAAATTAAATAATTGAATGTGCTCAAGATCTAAATTCACTTACTGGCAACCTTAATGGTTCATAGCTGTATCAGTGGTTGTCTGTTGCAAGTGCACCATATGCAAAACTTCCTGTGGCAATGTTAGGGACTAACTATGCAAGGTATGATAACAGGCACCATGGAGGGGTTGCATGCTGAGTGTGAAAGATATAGTCTTTAAGTAATGAAGGGTTCAATGTGGCACTCCTTAATTACTACAGATTTGAAGTCTGTTTATAGTGTTCAATTGTAGGAGTTACGGATAAGTAATACATTGATGCCAGTGACTTAAAGCTATAGTAGCGATCAGCAAAAGTGGCGACATTGAGGGGTAGGTCATTTCTCCCAGCACTGATCTCCCTTTGTTTCAAATTGCCAGTGAGAAGCTTTTGTTTTGATCCAGGAATCAGTGCACACTGTTGCCCCAGTTTCATTTCTTCAGCAGGTGCTGTCCAGATAGTTTTATGAGAAAGAATTACCAAATGAACACATACCATGAACAGATTTTATGTAGCAGCACTGGGCTTCATTCTGCTGCTGCTGGCAAGGCTTAACAATTTTGTTGTTACCCAATGTTTGCTTATGTGTTAGCTATATAGAAGTGTTGGAGGTTTGCAAAAAGATAAGTTATTCTTTTTTGTGAGTTAAAGGTGCGTTTTCCAAGGCGCAGCTGTTATTTCCGACTGTCGCAGGGCGTGATAGCCTTTTACTGCTCAGGTATACAGCAATGTAACTGACAGTCAACCACAGATGCCACTGTTTCCCAAGGAGCAGTCCAAGCAACAGCACAGTGGGCAGTTAACAACAGAATGGACACAAACATGACCAAATTGCGTCTTTGAACTATTTACATATTTTACTGCAAGAACAACAGAGTGACAGTAATGTTATTGTGGCTCTTATAAAGGAGTAGGAGGAGGTAGAGGAAGAAATGGAAGATTAATAATGTACTTGTACCACATAGTGTTGAATAGTGTTACAACATTTTGTTTAGGGGGCACTGTCGCACTTTTTGAGTAAATGTCACTCACTTTGTACATGTTTTACAATGTACAGAAAGTAATACACAGAAAAATATGTACAACCAGTTCAAGAAATGCATCAGTGCAGCTGAGAATCTCATAGTGGTGATAATTTTCTTCTCAATTCTACAAATTTTTGAGAAAAATTATCTAAAATAATTTTCTTCCTTTATCACAGTTCTAATAGTGTAATAACCTATAATGTTTATGGGTGGTAATTGAACGCCTTCCTGTCATGTGCTGTCGTATTTTTCCTTTAAGATGAAGGTAGAAAAACTTTTGGAAGATAGAGTTGTTGACACGCTTAATTTGTTTAGGTAATAACTTTGGCATAATACTGAATCACTGTAGAAAAGTCTTTATTTCCTACCATGGTTTACAGCAACACACACACACACAGAGAGAGAGAGAGAGAGAGAGAGAGAATTTAATATAAACAGTGTTCATTAAAATACCTGGCTGCTTTAAAATAAAACACACAACAAGTTGTAAAAAATTAAACAACACTTCAGTTTTATATTAAAAGGAAATACATCATGGTCTTGAGATCACCAGCCTCAAATAATATCAGTCTGTTTTGGTGTACTTTTAAAATTCTCAGGTTCAAGTTGTAAATACGTCACTATGTTCTGTATGCTTCAAACCAACAAAAATTGTGGAGTATGATGTTGTCATAATGATAACCATGTCCAGTAGGAATAAATTTACATCATCTTCCTTCACAGTTCCCTCTAGGTATTTTACTTTGAATTCTGCAGTTGCTTTCAGTTCAGTGAAACAATACTGCCAGTCTTTCCTTCCAAGTGAGAAAGTCAAGTACTGGAAATAGATCTACAACAAAATATTCCTCGTAGTTCATTAACTGTATCAGTAATAGGCCAGATTTATTTTTCCCAAAGGCAGAGAAGTGAAAACAATTGGCAGACGAAATTAGTGTGCTTAAAATCATAAAATTCACTTACTGACTTTCTTGTTGAACTGTATCCAGACAAGCTAAGTGATCATACAGAATCCATTCTGTGGCTTTGCTTGAGATATTTTAGTCATTTCCAAGCTTTCTCTCTCTTCTGTTTATCTAATATGAGTCCCTAATGTTTCTTCATATGCTCTTGAAAATTTCACTCATTAAAAATAAAAGCATGTGAGCTTAAACTATATTTTTTCATGTTCTTGACAAAAGCATGATCTTAACCATCTCTAGTATTTTCCTTCTGAATCTCTACGGGATACATCAGTAGAATTGCACAAATAGTACCACTTTCATTTCTTTATGCACTTTCTCCTTTATTTACCTGCTCCTTCAACAGAAAAACTGTAGGAACAAACTAAGTAATTTTTGACCAAATAGCAGTTATCCAACTGTGAGGGTGGTGGAACAAAATGTCCTTGTACATAGACGCTTTAAATTAGAGAGACACTGATGTTGAGAGAGAAGCTCACAGGGTATTACTTCCTCTGAGTGCCTCATTACAGTCTTCCTTGTCTAGACATCCGTCGCAGCACTGCTAACTGGTGTAGTGGAGTGGTCACACCTGCCCCAGCCACACGTTGCAGCCCAAACTCGGACTGCACAGGTGCAACTTGGCAGCCCCTGTTGCCCAGGGTCTCCTGTCACAGCCGCACACCACTGTTGGACCTTGGACAATGCACCTTAGGATCACTGAGCCAACAGAGGGGAGTCTTATATAAAGCACATGAATTTCTTTGTGATCCCCAGGATGATGCCAGAAAAGATGAAATCTTATGGTCACCGCAGACTGCAATAGCTAAGGTTTATGGTGTTTCACTATGGACCATACAGAGAATGTTTTCAGAAGCACTGGGAATGGAAAACTGTGACCAAGAAATAGGTTTTAGTTTTTGGGGAAAAATGGTGTAAGAACAACTGTCACTGATTTGGACAATTCCCAGAAAGTTGCTAGTTGCATTGTATTGGAATTGTATGACTGTATTTAGTATCTCATAAGGCAAAAGGTGGCAGATGTTTCACAAGAAGGTTGCTTCAACAGGTGGTTGTCATTCAAGAGGAAGAATTATAAACTTTTTGGGATTCAGGTGTGCAAAATACAGTGGAGGAGGATACATTCTGATGGAGAAATCCAGTGCTATGGCAGTTTTACTGAGAAAAATTCACATCATCAGTAAAGAAAATCACCACCACCACATTTATCATCTTAGTTAGACTTGCCAATCAGAATTTTGACAGGAACCTCATCTGGCAATATTCGAAGGGCAATGCCAATTTGAAAGTGCTGGGTGGTAAAGGAAACAGATTTGTATGCCATGCTGGATCATCTGAATATGACTTTATCAAAAGTGTAAAGCTCAAGATATTTACATCCTCTAAATCCAGTAATTATAATGAAAACATGAACAGTTATTTATTTAAACAATGATTTTTAGATTTAATACTTGTTTTAGAGGAGGGTTGTACCCCATTACATGGTTCATGTCCTGGTGGTTTGTAGATCATTATTATTCATGAAGACACATATCAACATACTAGTTACTTTTGTTTTATAACAGACAACATTATACAGGAGGTGATCAGAAACAGGTTACAAAGCCTTCAGTGAAACCTGTTAATTTTTAATTTGCTACAGCAAACTGACAGTACATATATTAGGTTATTTTTTGACGTTGTCTCCATATAGGTTTAGGCACTTGTTGCTTCATGAAATGAGTTTGAATATACCCTCCCGATAAAAATCCTGTCCTTGCGTGATCAGCCACATTGCCACGAAGTGTTTCACTTCTTCATCTGAAGCGAATCATCAGCTTCCTAGGTGCTCCATCAAGTGACAAAAAAGGTAAAAGTCACATGGAGGGGAGCTGGGTTGTAGGGAGTGTGTTCGATGAAGTCCCAGTGAAACTGCTTCAACAGTTTAGTGGTCTTATTGGTTTTATGAGGTCACATGTTGTCATGAAGGAAGATGAGGCTATCAGTGAGAAGTCCTGGCTGTTTCCTCCTGACTGCATCGCACAGTCATTCCAACATCTTCTGGTAGCAGTCACTGATCACTGCTATCTCTCTTTCCAAAAACTCCATGAGTATGACACCCACACTACCCTATAACGTTTTGGCCATAACCTTCTTGCCAGATGGTATCACCTTAAACTTCCTTTGTCTTTGGGTAGGAGGGGTGTTTCCACCTCATTAATGACTGTTCACTGGTGAGGGAGTAATGGTGGTACCGTGTTTTGTCCCCTGTGACAATTTGGTGTAGAAGACTGTTCCCTTCTGTGGAGAACCATAGCAAAATTTCAGGCTTGCCTCCAGGCACTACTACTTGCATTGGTTGGTCAGATTTCATGGAACCCATTGGGAACACATTTTCTGGTCCTACAGAATATCATGAGCAATGTGACAAATGCTTTTGAACGACATTCGCAATTCTACCATCATATGCTGTAATGTGCTCCTCCTGTTGTCCTGAATGAGCTCCTCCACGTGAGCTGTGTTCAGATATATTGGTGGTGTGCTGTGATGGCCACTGTGATCCTCATCAGTGATGTTTTCTCTATCTGCTGCAAACTTTCAACACCATTCTGCAACATGTTGATGTGAAATTACAGTCCCTTTGTAAACCTCCAGCAGTTGCCTATGTGTTTTAGCTGTGGTTGCATGTTTCACCCACCAAAATTGAATAACTGAGCAGATTTCGTCACAAGACCAGTTTCCAAACGAGTCACCATTAGTTTCTATCTACAACTAACTGGCTGAAACTCTGCTGTTGCCAGCTGCATGTATCAGAATTACTGCATTCTACTAATTTCTCTATAACAGATGAAACTCCAGGAATATCAGCCATGTAACCTTAGTTTCTGATAAACCCTCATAAATTACATATTATTTACCTCGGTTTTCCCGAGTTAATTTTCCTTTTGGTAAGATTGTTTAGCATATTGTGCACAGGGATGCTTAACTTGAACAGACCTATGTTTCAGTACTTGCATTCACAACAGTGTCACTTGGGCAAAAAGCTTGACATGTCCAAGTAGGACCTGCCCTCTGAGAGTTCCGTATAAGCTTAATTACTTATATAGATAATAATGTAATTTTCTGTGGCTTAATGGCATGGTGCAAGTCTTCCTATTGGACACCACTTTGGTGGCTTGTGTGTACATAACCTACCCCAGTAATTCAACCAAGAGAAGGGAACCTACAGTTTAATGTGCAATCTGATCAATGTGTTTTTTTTTTTTTTTTTTTTTTTTTTTTCTTAACTCCCCACATAGTTGGGAGGTGAAGGAAACTGAAAAATCTGTGGCCTTACTGAGATTCGATCCCATGACCTCTCAGTTTATAGGTACTCACTTTACCACTAGACAATGGGAGCTGACATGTATTTTGATAGCGCTTATTAAAATATATAATTTATATGACCATATGTTTTGATTGCATTGGCTTAGAAGCTTAAATTACGTCAAAGGATCGTAGAATTCAGTATTTGACAAATTTCAACATGAGTCCTCTACCCATTTCTGAAAAACAGGTGTGTTAATAGTGGGACAAACAGATGGACAACAAGGGTATCTTATAAGGCTTCTGTTTTTACTGATTGAAGAGTGTAACCCTAAAAATGGCATGTTTAAAGTGGAGGAAAACAGGAGTTTACAAGGATATCATCATTATCAACTGGATACCAACAGCAAGAAATGTCAATTCTGAAAGATTGGGGATGTGTATTAGTCAGTTTGTCAAACATTAAATAAGTTCTGGAGATGAATAGAAGACTAAGATGGACAGAGGAAAGGGAAAGGAGAAGTAATTAGTAAAAAAAGTGGAAAGAATGAGAAGCTGCAAAAATAACTGATAAGAGGAAAAAGCACAGTAGCTAGAAAATAATCCTGCCACCCAAAGAAAAAGAAAAGAAAAAAAAAGTTGAAACATTCAAGCTTAAACAGCATATGTGATGCATAAAGTAACAGGAAATGAATGAAGTGATACAGTTGTTAAGACTTTGGGCTAACATTGGGGGGGGATCTGGGGTTCAGATTTAATTTTCCATGGTTCCCATAAATGGGTTACGGCAAATGCTGGTACGGTTGCCTTGACAAAGACTTGGCTGATTCCATTCTCCAATCCAAGCTTGGGCACCAAAAGAAACTAAAGGATAACTTCTTCAATTAATCTGGAACACAAATGGGAAAGGTTGGAAGAATTTGATATGTTTAAGGATTAGTAGGGTATTTACCGGGCCTTGCTTAAGTGAAGATGCACAATAAGGAGGTCAATTTTCCTCTTGCCCTCTAATTATTTGTCACTCTGTGTGGACCCCATTGCTTCTAATTTTATTATTTATTTTAAGGCCTTCATTGGACCACTGTAGTCAAAAATACAAGGTTATAAGCAAGTTGTTACACAGGGATACAATTTGGCTCAACAATAACTTAATATGTTGTTGTTGTTGTGGTCTTCAGTCCTGAGACTGGTTTGATGCACCTCTCCATGCTATTCTATCCTGTGCAAGCTTCTTCATCTCCCAGTACCTACTGCAACCTACATCCTTCTGAATCTGCTTAGTGTATTCATCTCTTGGTCTCCCCCTACGATTTTTACCCTCCACGCTGCCCTCCAATACTAAATTGGTGATCCCTTGATGCCTCAGAACATGTCCTACCAACCGATCCCTTCTTCTGGTCAAGTTGTGCCACAAACTCCTCTTCTCCCCAATCCTATTCAGTACCTCCTCATTAGTTATGTGATCTACCCATCTAATCTTCAGTATTCTTCTGTAGCACCACATTTCGAAAGCTTCTATTCTCTTCTTGTCCAAACTATCTACCGTCCATGTTTCACTTCCATACATGGCTACACTCCAAACAAATACTTTCAGAAATGACTTCCTCACACTTAAATCTATACTCGATGTTAACAAATTTCTCTTCTTCAGAAACGCTTTCCTTGCCATTGCCAGTCTACATTTTATATCCTCTCTACTTCGACCATCATCAGTTATTTTGCTCCCCAAATAGCAAAACTCCTTTACTACATTAAGCGTCTTATTTCCTAATCTAATACCCTCAACATCACCCGACATAATTCAACTACATTCCATTATCCTTGTTTTGCCTTTGTTGATGTTCATCTTATATCCTCCCTTCAAGACGCCATCCATTCCGTTCAACTGCTCTTCCAAGTCCTTTGCTGTCTCTGACAGAATTACAATGTCATCGGCGAACCTCAAAGTTTTTATTTCTTCTCCATGGATTTTAATACCTACTCTGAATTTTTCTTTTGTTTCCTTTACTGCTTGCTCAATATACAGGTTGAATAACATCGGGGAGAGGCTACAACCCTGTCTTACTCCCTTCCCAACCACTGCTTCCCTTTCATGTCCCTCAACTCTTATAACTGCCATCTGGTTTCTGTACAAGTTGTAAATAGCCTTTCGCTCCCTGTATTTTTACCCCTACCACCTTTAGAATTTGAAAGAGAGTATTCCAGTCAACATTGTCAAAAGCTTTCTCTAAGTCTACAAATGCTAGAAACTTAGGTTTGCCTTTCCTTAATCTGTCTTCTAAGATAAGTCGTAAGGTCAGTATTGCCTCACGTGTTCCAGTATTTCTGCGGAATCCAAACTGATCTTCCCCGAGGTCGGCTTCTACTAGTTTTTCCATTCGTCTGTAAAGAATTCGTGTTAGTATTTTGCAGCTGTGGCTTATTAAACTGATTGTTCGGTAATTCTCACATCTGTCAACACCTGCTTTCTTTGGGATTGGAATTATTATATTCTTCTTGAAGTCTGAGGGTATTTCGCCTGTTTCATACATCTTGCTCACCAGATGGTAGAGTTTTGTCAGGACTGGCTCTCCCAAGGCCGTCAGTAGTTCCAATGGAATGTTGTCTACTCTGGGGGCCTTGTTTCGACTCAGGTCTTTCAGTGCTCTGTCAAACTCTTCACGCAGTATCGTATCTCCCATTTCATCTTCATCTACATCCTCTTCCATTTCCATAATATTGTCCTCAAGTACATCGCCCTTGTATAGACCCTCTATATACTCCTTCCACCTTTCTGCTTTCCCTTCTTTGCTTAGAACTGGGTTTCCATCAGAGCTCTTGATGTTCATACAAGTGGTTCTCTTATCTCCAAAGGTCTCTTTAATTTTCCTGTAGGCAGTATCTATCTTACTCCTAGTGAGATAAGCCTCTACATCCTTACATTTGTCCTCTAGCCATCTCTGCTTAGCCATTTTGCACTTCCTGTCGATCTCATTTTTGAGACGTTTGTATTCCTTTTTGCCTGCTTCATTTACTGCATTTTTATATTTTCTCCTTTCATCAATTAAATTCAATATTTCTTCTGTTACCCAAGGATTTCTACTAGCCCTCGTCTTTTTACCTACTTGATCCTCTGCTGCCTTCACTACTTCATCCCTCAAAGCTACCCATTCTTCTTCTACTGTATTTCTTTCCCCCATTCCTGTCAATTGTTCCCTTATGCTCTCCCTGAAACTCTGTACAACCTCTGGTTCTTTCAGTTTATCCAGGTCCCATCTCCTTAAATTCCCACCTTTTTGCAGTTTCTTCAGTTTTAATGTACAGGTCATAACCAATAGATTGTGGTCAGAGTCCGCATCTGCCCCTGGAAATGTCTTACAATTTAAAACCTGGTTCCTAAATCTCTGTCTTACCATTATATAATCTATCTGATACCTTTTAGTATCTCCAGGGTTCTTCCATGTATACAACCTTCTATCATGATTCTTAAACCAAGTGTTAGCTATGATTAAGTTGTGCTCTGTGCAAAATTCTACCAGGCGGCTTCCTCTTTCATTTCTTAGCCCCAATCCATATTCACCTACTACATTTCCTTCTCTCCCTTTTCCTACACTCGAATTCCAGTCACCCATGACTATTAAATTTTCGTCTCCCTTCACTATCTGAATAATTTCTTTTATTTCATCATACATTTCTTCAATTTCTTCGTCATCTGCAGAGCTAGTTGGCATATAAACTTGTACTACTGTAGTGGGTGTGGGCTTTGTATCTATCTTGGCCACAATAGTGCGTTCACTAAGCTGTTTGTAGTAGCTTACCCGCGTTCCTATTTTCCTATTCATTATTAAACCTACTCCTGCATTACCCCTATTTGACTTTGTGTTTATAACCCTGTAGTCACCTGACCAGAAGTCTTGTTCCTCCTGCCACCGAACTTCACTAATTCCCACTATATCTAACTTTAATCTATCCATTTCCCTTTTCAAATTTTCTAACCTACCTGCCCGATTAAGGGACCTGACGTTCCACGCTCCGATCCGTAGAACGCCAGTTTTCTTTCTCCTGATAACGACATCCTCTTGAGTAGTCCCCGTCCGGAGATCCGAATGGGGGACTATTTTACCTCCGGAATATTTTACCCAAGAGGACGCCATCATTATTTAATCATACAGTAAAGCTGCATGCCCTCGGGAAAAATTATGGCCGTAGTTTCCCCTTGCTTTCAGCCATTCGGAGTACCAGCACAGCAAGGCCGTTTTGGTTATTGTTACAAGGCCAGATCAGTCAATCATCCAGACTGTTGCCCTTGCAACTACTGAAAAGGCTGCTGCCCCTTTTCAGGAACCACACGTTTGTCTGGCCTCTCAACAGATACCCCTCCGTTGTGGTTGTACCTACGGTACGGCTATCTGTATCGCTGAGGCACGCAAGCCTCCCCACCAACGGCAAGGTCCATGGTTCATGGGGAGGAACTTAATATGATATTTAAGTAATATAATTATTAGCGTTTATTCTTATATGAAAGGTGTTTTGTTCTTCTGTCTGCCCAATATTACTTCATTCTTTCAGATATTTTCTTTCTTTTTTCATTTGTGACCACTCTTCCTGTACTCCTTTTATTGATTTTCATTTGTAGTCTGGTTGTGGGTCTTGCAGTATTCTGGTTTTCTCTGTCTTGTTTTTTAGGTCATCTACTGTAATTTTGAGTTCTTTTATATCTTCCTTAATTTCTGTGATCCATTTAATGTCGCTCTTGCTATTCCACAATTTTTGTATTATTTTTTTACTAATTTTGTTTTCTGGAGTTCTCATCAGAAGTCCAAAGAATGAGATGCGTTTCTTCCTGATCGTGCTCATGACTGGTTCTATTTTCTTATATACTGTTTCATTTGATGCTATTCTCCAATGTCCATTTATTTTGTACTGTTTATTTATACATGTCCTAATTATTCTTCTTTCTATTTTTAGTATTCTGTCAATTTCTGCTGTATTGGTTGTTTTGAAGATAGTTTCAGCTGCATACGTTATTTCTGGTTGTGTAATTGTTTTATAATTTTAATTTTGCATCTGTAGATAGACTTTTTTTGTTGTATGTAGTTTTGGTAATGTAATTTGCGTAGTTCAGTTTTTTTATTCTATTCTGCCATGATGGCTTCTCATTTAGATTGTATGTTATTATTTCGCCTAAATATTTAAATTTATCAACAATTTTGATTTCCTGTTCTCCTATTGTAATTTTGTTTGCAAGTGGTGGATCAGTTAGCATAATCTCCGTTTTTTCAAATGATATTCTAAGGCCTACTTTCTCTGCTATTTCTTGTAGTGATTTCACTTGTTGCCTGGCTTCTTGAACGGTGTTGGCTAGGAGAGCAAGATCATCAGCAAATCCCAAGCAGTTTAAACTAATATCATCTTTTGCACTTCCAATTCTTATCATCTTTAGATTGTCTTTGTGCCATTCTCTCATTATGTATTCCAGTGCACAGTTGAACAGTAATGGTGATAGGCAGTCACCTTGTCTTAAGCCTGTTTTTATGAGGAATGGTTCCGAAATTTCTCCTCTAAACTTCACTTTTGATTTGGTGTTGGTGAGAGTGAGTTGTATTATTTTAATTAGTTTTGGATGGAGTCCTAGATTTCTTAAAATTTTTAATATTTAAGGTCTGTGGAGACAGTCATATGCCTTCTTAAAATCTACAAATGTTATTGCCAGAGGTTTATTCCATTTCTTGTAGGTTGTCATAATCAATTTTAAACTAATTATCTGCTCTGCTCAGCTTCTTCATGGTCTGAAACCTCCCTGATATTCCCCTAACTCCTGTTCTAATTGCTCCTTGAGTCTTTCATATAGGATCTTGGATAGAATTTTGTATGTGCAATCTAGGAGAGAGATTCCTCTGTAGTTGTCTGGGTTGCTTCTAATACATTCCTTTCCTTTGTTGTATTATGAATATTGTGTAGCACAAACCAACATTTTTCATACTCATGTATATGTAGATTTCTATCTGGAGATATACCATAGTATGAAAAGTATATATGTCTACTAGCTCTACAAATGATGACAAGACTGAAAAAATGCATGATAGGATGAAAGGAATTATTTGTAAGACTGCATTGAGAGAGGGAAAAATTTAATTGTGATGATTAACTGAAATTCAGTAGTGCTGACTGGTCAACTTCCATCTGAGTTTAAAAAGGTGAAGATAATATCTGTTCTGAAACCTGGCAAACCCAGCAACAGGGTAGAAAACTATCGCCCCATTTCCCTACTCAGCTGCTGCTACAAGCTTTTTGAAAGGCTAATATATAACAGAATAAGTAGCGCTATCTTAGAGAACGTTCCAGTTGATCAGGCAGGCTTCAGACCAGGGCGCAGCTGCTGCGACCAAGTATTGTCTCTCACATCCTTCATAGAGTCAGGATACCAAATGAAGCAGAAAACATCTGTGGCATTTGTTGATCTAACTGCCGCCTTCGACACTGTGTGGAGGGAAGGCCTTATCTACAAATTTCTCCGCATCATACCCTGCAGAACAATGGCTCGACTGATTAACAGCATGCTAAGTGATCGGAAGTTCCAGGTAATCACTGGAAGCAACATAAGTAAGGAGAGGAAGCTGAACAACGGATTGCCTCAAGGATCAGTTCTCTCACCCTTACTGTTCAACCTATATCTATCTGATCTACCTTACACTTCGTCCAGAAAATACTGCTCTGCCGATGATATGGCTCTAGCCGTCAAACACCAGGAAATGAAGACAACAGAAGAGATTTTAGCCAATGACCTGTCTGCATTAGACAATTACTTCAAAATCTGGAGACTCCAACCCAGTGTGAGTAAAACAGAAGTGTGTTGCTTCCATCTAAATAACCAGTTGGCGAACGTAAAACTGGAGGTAAGTTTCAGAGGCAGAATTCTTCATCACAACTGGAACCCAAAATATCTTGGTGTCACCCTGGATCGTACACTATGCTTCAAACAACACCTTCTTAACTTAGCTCAAAAGCTGAGGACTCGAAACAACATCCTCCATAAGCTATGCGGAACTACCTGGGGATCTTCAGTAACCACCCTGCGAACTTCAGCTCTGGGCTTGGTATACTCAAGTGCTGAGTATTGTGCACCTGTTTGGATGAATAGTCATCATACAAGGCTTGTTGATACCCAGCTGAATACGACAATGCGCATAATATCTGGCACAATCAGATCTACTCCAGTTTATTGGCTTCCACTGTTAACTGGTATAATGCCTCTTGATTTACGCAGATGTACTGCCCTTATGAGAGAATTCCACAAGATCTCCAGGAATTCTAACCTACCCGTGCATAGCGACCTGCCACTTTTAAATCGCAAGAGACTGAAATCACGTCATCCAACTCTGTGCGATGCTGCTGACATGGTTGCTAAGAATTTCAAACCTCTTGAAGAATGGAAAGGTCGGTGGGAAGCAGTGACAGATGTGCACCTGCATAACATCTTCTCAGGTGCTAAACTTCCAAGTGGATTCGACTTACCACGCAAGACGTGGTCTACTCTCAACAGAATCCGTACCAGCCATGGGCGATGCAGGGATGCTCTCTTTAAGTGGAACAAGCTGCCTGATCCAGTTTGTGACTGCGGGGCTCCATACCAGACTGTTCACCACATCGTCAGTGAATGCAGGATTCGAGCCTATCACGGCGCCAAAGAGGACTTCCTGCTAGCAACTCCAGATGCAGTGCGCTGGATTGAAGGACTGGATATTCAGTTGTAAAACCAAACTTAAGTTTCTTGTGTGCCAATATGTACATATATATATGTAATTTCATGATATGTCTGTATTAGCCATACGCTAAACAAATAAAGTAGTGGGAAAAGGAAAAATAGAGTAGGTAAACTAGGGGAAGTGTAGTTGTAGAATGGAAAGTCTCAGATATATTATATAATGGCAAGACAGAGAGGTAGAAACCAGATTTTAAACTGCAAAATATTTCAAGGAGCAGATGTGGATTCTGGCTATAAAACAGTATGGAACAAATTGTATGGCCAAACTTCCAGGAAATACTCATCATATGAAGAGGAAGAAAATATGTTCTATGGACATAGGTCTGGAAACGCTTCATTTCCATGTTAGAGCTCAGTTTCTGCAACTCAACATGCTAATAATGGGAAACAATTAGGAAAAGAATGTATCAGTACAGTATGAAACACTTTCGTAACTGAAATGTTCAAAATGTCCTCCATTGGCAAGGATACACACATCTAACTGCTGTTGCAAATCCATGATGCAGTGATGTACCCCTAGGGAATTGCTTATTGTTTCACAGCCTTCCACAATATGGGCATGAAGACTCCACATACACTCCAGGAAATGGAAAAAAGAACACATTGACACCGGTGTGTCAGACCCACCATACTTGCTCCGGACACTGCGAGAGGGCTGTACAAGCAATGATCACACGCACGGCACAGCGGACACACCAGGAACCGCGGTGTTGGCCGTCGAATGGCGCTAGCTGCGCAGCATTTGTGCACCGCCGCCGTCAGTGTCAGCCAGTTTGCCGTGGCATACGGAGCTCCATCGCAGTCTTTAACACTGGTAGCATGCCGCGACAGCGTGGACGTGAACCGTATGTGCAGTTGACGGACTTTGAGCGAGGGCGTATAGTGGGCATGCGGGAGGCCGGGTGGACGTACCGCCGAATTGCTCAACACGTGGGGCGTGAGGTCTCCACAGTACATCGATGTTGTCGCCAGTGGTCGGCGGAAGATGCACGTGCCCGTCGACCTGGGACCGGACCGCAGCGACGCACGGATGCACGCCAAGACCGTAGGATCCTACGCAGTGCCGTAGGGGACCGCACCGCCACTTCCCAGCAAATTAGGGACACTGTTGCTCCTGGGGTATCGGCAAGGACCATTCGCAACCGTCTCCATGAAGCTGGGCTACGGCCCCGCACACCGTTAGGCCGTCTTCCGCTCACGCCCCAACATCGTGCAGCCCGCCTCCAGTGGTGTCGCGACAGGCGTGAATGGAGGGACGAATGGAGACGTGTCGCCTTTAGCGATGAGAGTCGCTTCTGCCTTGGTGCCAATGATGGTCGTATGCGTGTTTGGCGCCGTGCAGGTGAGCGCCACAATCAGGACTGCATACGACCGAGGCACACAGGGCCAACACCCGGCATCATGGTGTGGGGAGTGATCTCCTACACTGGCCGTACACCACTGGTGATCGTCGAGGGGACACTGAATAGTGCACGGTACATCCAAACCGTCATCGAACCCATCGTTCTACCATTCCTAGACCGGCAAGGGAACTTGCTGTTCCAACAGGACAATGCACGTCTGCATGTATCCCGTGCCACCCAACGTGCTCTAGAAGGTGTAAGTCAACTACCCTGGCCAGCAAGATCTCCGGATCTGTCCCCCATTGAGCATGTTTGGGACTGGATGAAGCGTCGTCTCACACGGTCTGCACGTCCAGCACGAACGCTGGTCCAACTGAGGCGCCAGGTGGAAATGGCATGGCAAGCCGGTCCACAGGACTACATCCAGCATCTCTACGATCGTCTCCATGGGAGAATAGCAGCCTGCATTGCTGCGAAAGGTGGATATACACTGTACTAGTGCCGACATTGTGCATGCTCTGTTGCCTGTGTCTATGTGCCTGTGGTTCTGTCAGTGTGATCATGTGATGTATCTGACCCCAGGAATGTGTCAATAAAGTTTCCCCTTCCTGGGACAATGAATTCACGGTGTTCTTATTTCAATTTCCAGGAGTGTACATCAAGTAGTGGGGATCTGTGCATGAGAGCTTTCAAGTGCCCCCCACAGAGGAAAGTCTAGAGTATTTAGCTCCAGAGAGTGTGGGGCCCAGTGAACTAGTCCACTTCCATCTGTCAAGCTATCTGTTATCTAGAAGCCTGTGAACATTAACAATGGTATGAGGAGCAATTCCATCGTGTATGAAGCACGTTTTGTCACACTTTTAAAGGCACATGTTCTAGCAGAATGGATTAAGTGTTCTCTAAGAAAGCATGCAAAGTTTCTCCACTGAGCCAGCGTGGAATAACATGGGGTCCCAATGAGGAGTCACCAACAATTCTGATCCAAATGTTGTCAGAAAATCTTTGTTGATGACATAATTGCACAAATTCATGAATTATCAACAGTGCACAGGTGCTGAAGCTGAAAATTTACAATCTCATCATGTTGAAACGAAGCCTCATCTATGTACAGCACATTTGCACTAAAGTGAGGGTTGACACATTGTTGAATGAACCATTTGCAGAAGTGTGTACACTTGCAGGAAAATCAGCTGTAGATAGTGCCTGTATGCACTGTACATCATATGGATACAGCAGATTCTCATGAAGTACTCTTCAGACAGTAACGTGGACAACATTACTTGTTGTGGATATTTGTGTTATGCTGACTGTCATGTTGGAAATCTTTCGCAATACAAATGCTGTGTGCTACAACCATTACTATCTGCTAATCTGTACAGCAAATAGGCATCTGACAACTCTGCATTTGAATACACTTCCTTTGCACTGTACCAGAAAGCAAACCTGTGATGAACATTAAACAGTTAGTGCTAAGTGCTTGCACAGTCCATGCTAAACACTAAACAGCTAATGCTACATGCTTGGTACAGCAATGAGGTTAGTTGCATGTCAACACAACCAATGAAGTCTGTCACATGTCAACATTACCTCCATTTCATGGGAACACCAAACACTTGTGGTGAAACTAAGAATTACAACTCACGGTACATTCTAACCAAATATAACCAAGGGGTATTTTGAACATTTCATATAATAAATCATTTCATATAATGCAGGCATGTTCTGTTTCTGTGTGTGTTTGTCATGATTAATGTGGCTCTAATGAGGAAATAAAACGTTTTCAGACCCATGCCCATGCAAAACATTTTATTTTTCAGTGCATGAGGAATATTTCCTGAAAGCTTGATCATATATTTTGCAATGACCTGTATATAGGTTATGAAATGATGACTTAAGTTGAATAAATTGCAAAAAGTAGGAATTTAAAGCAATGATACCTAGATAAGTTGAAACAACCAGATATTGTCGAGTGTGTCACAGAGGGAATCAGGCAAAAACTAACTGAAACAGAGAAAAGAAAATTACTGAAGAGGTAGGGTAGCTTTGAGGAAAGAAATAGGGAAGGCAGCACAGGAAAAACTTGGCAAAATGACAAGACACAGCATAAATTTTTGTACGACATGCTGCAGCAAATGAAACAGGCGAAATGGAATATGGATTCCTAAAAATTAAACATGACAGGAAGTGCTAGTGATCGAGTATAGATAGCTACAGGAGAAATGGAAGGCTGCATGCCTATTGGTAGATTCCTCTGGTAGGAAAATTTATGAGAAAAGGGAAGTAGCTGTAAGAATGTCAAGAGCTCAAATTGCAAATCAGTACTAAGCTTAGAAAAGGGTTATATAAAGGTAATTAACTTGAAGATTACATTATGGAAAGAGAAGAACTGGACGAAGATGGTGAAAGGTGGCTACACTGAGCCACTGCGCCAGAGATTGCGCCAAAGAGTACTATTAAGCCGCCTCCACAGTGCCTGTTAAGAACTCGTAGAAGTCAGTGCTTGTCGAGAGCTCGTAGAGGACAGTGCCTGTTAAGAACTCGTGGCAGTCAGTGCGTGGGCAGAGCTCGTAGAAGACAGTTAGTGTTGAGATGTGCTAGTGGGCAAGGCTTGTCGAGATGTTGTAGTAAGGAGTGCTTGTTCCATGTTTTATGCAGTTGTTTGATGGGAGAGATAGCAGATGTTATTCTAATGAAAATACTGTGACGATCAGAGTGCTTTTCGCCAATATATATGAAGGTAAAATATTGCGTGTTTTTTCATTATTTCCATGTTTTAAATAATGCGTTATTACAGGTTCAGTCAACAAAGCATCTGGCTTGTGTTCTTGTATTAGAGTTTAATTCTGGTTTCCTTACGCAATTGTAGTATTTGTAATTTTCTTTTATCACGTCAGTATAATTGGTATTTAAAAATTCTCGTCTTGTTGGAAAAGAACCGTGCCAGATGTGTACGTTGAGTCACACTCCCACATACAGAACAGCTACACTTGTGCTTTGTTGGCTTCGTAGATTTTATAGTTGCTGGGGGCTTAATTAATTAATTGTGTTAACGAAAAATTTCATTTTATTCTTGTTGTTGTTCTTTGCAGTCAGACAGCGTAATAATACTAGTCAGAGCCAACCGATTACGAGACACAGCGTAATCGAACATACAGCTACTAAAAACTAAAAATATTTTCAATGATAATTAATTAAGCCCCCATGCACGTGGCGACCGCTGCTTCGGATCGTCCCTTGAAATTCTTCTGATTGTAAAAATAGTAGACCGTAGTATTGTTGTAGTAATTTGAGTTTAGTAATTGTAGTCTGTATTGCATGTGTAGATTTGGTAATTGTCATTCTTCTAAAGGTATTTTTCAAAATTTAAATTGTTGTCTTGTCTATGGGTTTGACAATTTGTGCAGTTATTTCAATTGTTCGTTAATCGTGTTTGAGGGAAACATCTCGTGTGAATAGTATTGTTGGAGATAAGGAGCGTGTAATTTTCGAACAGTGACGAATTTTTTATGTTTTGTAAATGATTACGCGGTCAATGAAACAGGCAAAAATGATGAATAGTCAGAATAACGAAATTGTTAACATGGCGAACTCGCCAACAGAGGAAAACAGTGTCATGAATAATGTAGTGGAAAACAATTTAATAAGCAGGGAAAATAGTCCGGAAACAGTTCAAAATGTTTCAAAATCGAAAAATTCTCAGATTGCGTGGTTAACGACAGAAGAAATGGAGCAGTTAATGAGTGCAATATTAGATTTGGGATCAGAGTTACGATCTGAATTAAAAACAGTGGGATCTGAAATTAAAACAATTAGAACTGAGATGAAAGCAATGACAACACGGTTATGCTCAAAAATAGGAACAATTGAAACAGAAATAGGAACAACTAAAACCGAGATGAAAGCAGTGGGATCACAGTTACGATCTGAATTAGAAACTGATAGGGGAACAATGGAAACTCAGTTAGGCTCACGAACAGGGACATGTTTCAAATACATGAAAGACGAATCAAATAAAGAAATTAGAGAAGAAGTACAACCGATTTTGAAGGCTCACAATAATAGCTTAATTTCAACAGAAATTAGACAAAAGGAACAGGATAGAGAACAGGAAGAAAGAGATCGCGTGATAGTACAGAAATTTTCAGAGTTAAATTTACAATGTGCACACGATAAGGAAGAAATACTTGAGAGAATCGAGGAGTCCGTATCAAATGACAGAATAAATAACTTAACGCAACAGTATGAACAGTTCACTACTAAATGTGACAATAACGAAACCCGAGTCGCGACACTTACAGAAGACGTAAATAAACAGAAAGAACAATTAAGTGACTCATCGGAAAGAGTTGAGGAGATCTCAGATAAATTGACAAGTGTTAGTTTAGCAGAGGGGTATGAAGAAAGTAATTTATTTCATTTACGAGAAGCAACAAGAGAGCGCCAGGCGCGCGAACTTGACAATAATCGACATTCGGACTGGGACAGACGCAATTCTAAGAATGACATACATCCATGTGCATGGTTAGATCAATTTACGTACGCACTTCCGCCAAATTTGCCACTAAGTCACAAACTAGAAATTATGTGCGGCTATTAAAGTCCTCATGGGATTCACTACTCTAAGTGAATATGTGCCGTAGCGAGCATAGGGCCCCGAGCTGTAGTGGTGCTATTTCTCTTTTAGTTTTCTGTACCGCTGCTTACTCTTTTACTATTCTTTGCATCTGTCAAACCAACTCTTCGACTATCAATCTATCTAGAGAGTAAGTAAACATTAACCGGATATGACTGTTTTACCCAAAAGTGACTTTAGAATTTACCGTTCGGACTTACTATATTTTCTGCAGCATTCATTTGTAGTTTAAACAAATTTTACCTGTTTATCTTCGTGACAATATTACTTCATATGTTGACGACATTCTTATTGCTAAACGTTCTTGGAGTGAGCACAACAAAATTTTGGATTCATTATTACGTATTTTTGCAAGAGTTGGCATTACAGTGAACTTAGAAAAATCTGAATTTGGTCGTTCTCAGGTGAAATTTCTCGGTCACATTATTGCTACAGAAGGTATTCTTCCTGATCCAGAGAAACTAGATGCTATTCTTTTTAAACGAAAATCGGTCGACAACTCCGTTTGGTTAGTTTGTATTCCTGATGAGTGGGTCAATAAATTGATTTGGTATACGCATTTCAGTTATGCACACTTTGGTCCCAGAAAATGCTTTCACAAATTACGAGAAAATTGTTATTTCAGTAATATGGAAAAACGTATTCGATCTGTTCTGGCCAAATGCAAATTATGTCAAAAGGCTACCGAGCGAGGTGGCGCAGTGGTTAGCACACTGGACTCGCATTCGGGAGGACGACGGTTCAATCCCGTCTCCGGCCATCCTGATTTAGGTTTTCCGTGATTTCCCTAAATCGTTTCAGGCAAATGCCGGGATGGTTCCTGTGAAAGGGCACGGCCGATTTCCTTCCCCATCCTTTCCTCACCCGAGCTTGCGCTCCGTCTCTAATGACCTCGTTGTCGACGGGACGTTAAACACTAATCTCCTCCTCCTCCTCAAAAGGCTAAGCCGCCAACAGTTTCTCACAGAGCACCGTTGTTTCCTATCATTCCAGCGAAATTAAAGGACATGGCTGCAGTTGATTTGTTCGGTCCAGTGGTTCGACCTACTAATGGTTTTACGTACATTTTCGTAGCAGTGGAATTGACGTCAAAATATGTATGTTTTACACCTTTACGCAAAGCAACAGCTCGTTCAGTATCTAACGCTTTCATCAAACATTTTCTTAAAGAAGTTGGTCATGTTGATAAGGTTATATCAGATAATGGATCACAGTTTCGTTCTAAAATTTGGCTTCGTACTCTACAGCGTCGTAAAATTAAACCAATTTTCATTTCACTTTTTCACCCTCAATCTAACGCTTCAGAGAGATGGATGAAGGAAATCAATAAATTGTGTCGTCTTTATTGTCATCAGAATCACAGAACGTGGGATCAGTATCTTCATATTTTTCAAAACATTCTGAATGATCTCCCTAATGATTCAACTTCTTTACCGCCTATAATGATATTAAAAAACAAAGCACCGACAAATCGCATTTCTGAAATCGTTCCTTTTTCGCCTTCACGGAAACTGCGGCATTCTGAAGTTGTCAACCTGGCTCTACGAAAGATTGCATCTGCGGCTGCTAGAAGAGAGAAATCAGCTAAGCGTCCTGGTCGTTTAAAAATCTTGTCAGTTGGTCAGAAGGTATTAATTAAGTCTCATCGTTTGTCTCACAAAGGAAAAGGCTTGTGTCGCAAATTTTTTCTGCTTTATAACGGTCCATATAGAATTCGAAAAATTATGCATAACACTGTTGAAGTAGAAACTCTTAAATCTCGACGCTCTAAAGGAATACATGATATATCTAACGTAAAAATTTTTGTGGAATGACATACTTTTGAGAAACCAACAGCTACATGTAAACATGCGGAGAGTACAAGGGTACCGCGCTGTGTTTTGGCGGCGGCATATACTCAAAGCAACAGTCAAGTCTGCGTGCCGCACAAGGCAGTCGTTGACCGCGAACAATTGCTTCCTACGTCACGCGCCTACAGCTGATCGAGCGCTCAGTGCGAAAGCACTGACAGCTGTAAACAAATACACAGTTTAATTTCTCCGATTAAATTCAGTATAAAGCTATAGTGACTTGATGAATTATGTTATTAACATTCAGTATTTTTCAGGATACGGTTCTATAAAATATTTAAGAACTTCAGGTAAATTCTGTGTGTCTCCGACGTTAAGAGGACTTACTATTGAGAAATTTTCAGGACGAATGTAATTTCCAAGAAGAAACTAATAAACTAAAAAAGGTAACTATTAATTGAGTTTATTTTTCAGGTAACATATTTCCACTTAGGTACGTACTTTAGACGTAATTTGCTGCTCGCGATTACGTGATTCATACTTTGTGCTAAATTTCATGTGCTATGAAATTACTTGTGAAGCGACGTGCTTGCGTACGTCAACTGATTTTGACAATGATTATTAATGAACTGGGTTGTAACTTGTGTATATTATGCATCGCTTGGCTGCACTGCTTTTTCACTGATGTCATATTTTTTAATTATGTGCCTGCTGTGCTTATTTATTTAAATTATATTTGTCACCTGATTAATTGTGCTGATGTGGTTAGGTATGTAAGTTATACTTTGTGATTTATCTGCTTGCGCCTTCATGTTTACTTATTAAGATTACATATGAACATTTATTTGCTTATGCTGATATGATGCTAATGACTTGTTTATTACGTAAGAGATGTTTACTGCTATGCGTATGGATTGCATATTTACACATTTCCGTTTTGTTGTCATAACTGCTCTTTAATTTGGTGTATAGAAATGCTGATATACTGCGTATAAACATAGAGTTTAGGTCACACTATGGTATTAATTATAGATTGTTCGCTTGGCAGAGCCTCGTTGTAAGAATTGTGCTGCATCCACTTGTTGACATTCTGTTCTCTACTGGTATATTTACTCGCTATTGCTTGTTTTGCTTACGCTAAGTGCCTTATATTTTTAAGATAAGAAAATGAACTGCTATAATTCGACGAACGACATTGGTACAAAGAACTTCGTTGAAGTCACATGAGCTGAGGTTTTATGGAAGTTGTATAAATTTATGCTAATAGGAAGGAAGCTAACGACATGACATACCAAAACTAGGTTTAGACCATTGACAGTTATTACACTGTATTTTTCGTGAGCAATTGAAATAGGAAGTGACACTTGATACAAGAAATACTCCACATGTTTGCTTCTGCCATAATTCTTGAAGTGGTGTACACACTGTGAAATATTATGATCATTCACACTCCGTAATCGTACTTAATTACTGAGAGTTATTCGAGCTAAGTCTGTTAGAGGTCATGTATGCATTTCTTTGTTTATAATTCATAATGAGTAGAAGATTGGGCTCAGATGGATTACACAGAGGTTGTGTGTTGACAGTGTGTCTTCGGATTGTATGGGATGATGAGGTTTGCATTAGGATTTTATCTGTACTTGTTCGAGGAGACTGACTAGAGGCAAGAGTTGTGTTGGAAGTGAGATGATATTGGCAATAAGGTTCATATTTATCGACGTATTAAAGAGGTATTATTGAGGTATAGAGATTATATGAAGTTGATGATTATTGGAGTTTTTGTGGACAAGAGGTAAGGTAAATGCTATTAATGATGAGGTTTATATGTATCGATGTATTGAAGAAGTATTAGTGAAGTATTGAGATTATGTGATGCTGATGATTATTGGAGTTTTGGTGTATAAGAGGTAAAGTAAGTGAGATGCATATTTTTTTTTGTTGGTCTTATGGAACAAGGAGGATGAAGATAGCAGACTAGAACACTAAAGTAGAAGGAAGATAGTCTATACACACACTTTGTTAAATCACTAAGCAGTATATACTTTTTTTTTGAAGAGAGGAAGTATTTGCATATCTTGGCTCACTGACAGTTGTTCAACAACAGTACATTTGATCTGGCTTGGCAAACATTGGTCTTGACATGATGACTATGACGTTGACTTAACTATTATTGACTGTGATACATTGCTGCCACTACTACTTGATACACATGATGAACATCAAATTTTGACAGAATTGCATTTACACAGTTAACACTATTCAGTTACACAGTAGTACTTAATGTGGATGAAAGATGAGTGAGTGTGTTTTGTGTGTTTTCCTTTCCTAATCCTACCCACCTATCTCGTGAATATTATTTTATTTGTTTGTAGTGGCTTGCACTGACACCCATAAATATTATAGGTTTACTGATATTTGTGTATTTGTAATAGTTAATATGACAATTATCTGACATCTTTTGTGTGTTTATTAGAATTTGTATGTTTAGTGTAAGAGCATTGTAAAAGCATTTGTATGTATATTCAAACTATTGTTCATGCCTGAACTGTCTGATTAGTGATGGTAAATATTATGAACTGTTACCTGCACTTTTCAACGTAATGTGTGACACTTAGGAATGATTAATTTCTGCTGTTGAACTGTGTGATCAGTAATAGTGAATATTATGGACTGTTACTTGTACCTTTTGTACATGGTTGGTGCCACTAGGACATGTTTAGTTTCTGCTGATGAACAGTGTTATTAGTGATAGTGAATATCATGGACTGCTCTCTGGACCTGCTCATCATTGCTAGGTGCAACTGATGGACTACTTGTATGGAAATGAAGTCACTTCTTGCTGTCTGCACCTGCTCAACATTGCTGGGTGCAACTGATGGACTGTTTCTGCTGAAATGATGTCACTTGTTGGTGTCTGCACCTGCTCAACATTGTTGGGTGCAACTGATGGACTGCTTCTACTGAACTAATGTCACTTGTTGCTGTCTGCACCTACTCAACATTGCTGGATGCAACTGATGGACTGCTTCTGCTGAAATGATGTCACTTGTTGGTGTCTGCACCTGCTCTACATTGCTGGGTGCAACTGATGGACTGCTTCTAATGAAATGAAGTCACTTGTTGCTGTCTGCACCTGCTCAACATTGCTGGGTGCAACTAATGAACTGTTTCTACTGAAATGAAGTCACTTGTTGCTGTCTGCACCTACTCAACATTGCTGGGTGCCTCTGATGGATTGCTTCTACTGAACTAATGTGACTTGTTGCTGTGTGTACCTGCTCAACACTACTAGGTGCAACAGATGGAACTGTTTCTACTGAGATAATGTCATTTGTTGCTGTCTGCACCTGCTCAACTTTACTGGGTGCCACAGATGGGACTGCTTCTGCTGAAATGATGTCACTTGTTGGTGTCTGCACCTGCTCAACATTGCTGGGTGCAACTGATGAACTGTTTCTACTGAAATGATGTCACTTGTTGGTGTCTGCACCTGCTCTCAACATTGCTGGGTGCAACTGATGGACTGCTTCTACTGAAATGATGTCACTTGTTGGTGTCTGCACCTGCTTAACATTGCTGGGTGCAACTGATGGATTGCTTCTACTGAATGTGACTTGTTGCTGGGTGTACCTGCTAAACTTTACTGGGTGCCACTGATGGACTGCTTCTACTGAGAAGATGTCACCTGTTGGTGTCTTTTTTTGTATAAACTAATCATTGAAAGCATATTATGTGAACATTTGTATAAACTGATTTTTTGTATATTGTGTAAACTATTATGTAAAGCCACATGTATGAAAAGAATTTGTATTGCCTACTGTATTTCATATATTAGGTTATTGAAAGGTCAGTGCAAAGCCAAAATTTTAACTAATTATGTGATATTTAGATATTAATATTATCTTTTATTTTTGTCTGTATTTTTCTGGACGAATTTGGTGGTATTTTCACCACCAATGCTGGCAAAAATACCATCAAATTCTGGCCTGTGGAGGAGGGGCATATGAAAGGTGGCTACACTGAGCCACTGCGCCAGAGATTGCGCCAAAGAGTACTATTAAGCCGCCTCCACAGTGCCTGTTAAGAACTCGTAGAAGTCAGTGCTTGTCGAGAGCTCGTAGAGGACAGTGCCTGTTAAGAACTCGTGGCAGTCAGTGCGTGGGCAGAGCTCGTAGAAGACAGTTAGTGTTGAGATGTGCTAGTGGGCAAGGCTTGTCGAGATGTTGTAGTAAGGAGTGCTTGTTCCATGTTTTATGCAGTTGTTTGATGGGAGAGATAGCAGATGTTATTCTAATGAAAATACTGTGACGATCAGAGTGCTTTTCGCCAATATATATGAAGGTAAAATATTGCGTGTTTTTTCATTATTTCCATGTTTTAAATAATGCGTTATTACAGGTTCAGTCAACAAAGCATCTGGCTTGTGTTCTTGTATTAGAGTTTAATTCTGGTTTCCTTACGCAATTGTAGTATTTGTAATTTTCTTTTATCACGTCAGTATAATTGGTATTTAAAAATTCTCGTCTTGTTGGAAAAGAACCGTGCCAGATGTGTACGTTGAGTCACACTCCCACATACAGAACAGCTACACTTGTGCTTTGTTGGCTTCGTAGATTTTATAGTTGCTGGGGGCTTAATTAATTAATTGTGTTAACGAAAAATTTCATTTTATTCTTGTTGTTGTTCTTTGCAGTCAGACAGCGTAATAATACTAGTCAGAGCCAACCGATTACGAGACACAGCGTAATCGAACATACAGCTACTAAAAACTAAAAATATTTTCAATGATAATTAATTAAGCCCCCATGCAATGGGTGGATGATCACCTAGAGGAGACGACATTCCTTCAGAATAATTAAGTTCTTGGCAGAACCAAAATGGAAGAAAAAGAAAAGTTCCACCTGGAGAACAAGGTTTATGAGAGAAGTGAAATACATGAAGAATAAGTGCAAAGTAGAGGAGGCAGGTGCTGACCACACAACTTAATTGTTGTTGAAGAGAAGCAAACTCACAATAACAGTACTTGTAGAGTTGAGAAAAGTTTTTAATACCCTTGAATAGAGTACACTCTTTGGAATTCTGAAGTTATCATGGTAAAATACTGGAAGTGAAACACTACTTCAATTTGTATGGAAACCAGAGTGCAGTTATAAGTACCTGACTAAATGAAAGGTAGGGAATAATGCACAAGAGAATGAGATAGGGTTGCAGCCCATTCTCCGTGTTATTCAGTCTGTACATTGAGCTTGCAGTAAAGGAAGCCAAGGAGAAATTTAGAAAGGGAATTAGAGGCCAGTGAAAAGAAATAAAGACTTTTAAGGTTGGGCATAAATCTGGCAGACACAGCAAAGCACTTTGTGGAAGATCAGTTCACTAGAATGCACAGGTTTTTGAAAAAAGGTCATGAGATGAACAGCAACAAAAGTAGAACAGGAGTAATGAAATGCAGTGAAGATAAGTCATGTGATGTTGATGGTAAAATGAAGAGGGTATGAAATGTGTTGGCTGACAGCTATAAAGAAAAACCGCCTGGAAAAAGAAAAGTATGTTAATACAGCATATAATTTTAAATATGCAATCCTCTATGGAAGTGGAATGTAATAAAAAAACTGTACAGATGAGAAGAGAATAGAAGCTTGTGAAGTACAGTGCTACAGAAAATTGTGAAAGATTATGTGGATACGCCGAGTTACTAAAGAAGAGGCACTGAATCAAGCTGGGGAGAAATGATCTTAATGACACGTGATGCCACTGGGTACACAAAACAATCACCTTCTGTTTGGCACAGTTGATATTTAGGGCCTCAGGGGGTTAGATTTGTGATGTGTCAGTGATGGTAGGTGTGGTATTAGCCATGTTCCAGTGATGTTATCTTTCAGCTAGATAACACAGGACCACATGTTGCCCGTGCCATGACCTACCTTGATACTATGTTGCTTTGGCTAGGATATTTTCCAAATATCTTGTCCATGGAAAATATCTTGCCATTGGTTGCCGTGAGACTGGTACCCCACCACTCCTCAGCCACTAAGATTGATGAACTCAAGTGTAGAGCCAAAGTAGCATGGAATGATGTGTGTATATGTCATCAACATTCAGTATGACTGGATTACCAGCCGGTTTAGAGTCACTGGTGCTTCCAGGGGTGGTAGCTCTGTGTACTATATTTCGCATCCTGTGTAAGGACAAATTTTATCACCCATCCCTCTTACCATTCCGTGGCCAGCAGTATAATTAAGGTGAGTGGCCCTTGAAAAATGCATTTGTAGAGCATGTGGGTAGGCAAAGGGCATTTTTCAAGATTTTTGCGATAAAGGGAGTAATGGTTGATGTTTCGTCGAGGTCAGAGGAAGGAATGGAGCAGAAAATGAGCTTCTGTCCCAGCTGAGCAGGATACCGTTTGCAAGATTATAAGAATATTCCATTTTCCATTCCAGACGTGATGTCCATATGTGCAAGACCATGTGGTGCCCACAGGTGCAAAACCTACAAGGAAGGAGAACTGGACATGGGTTTTAAGGAGTAGGGTGGATAGAATGGACTTCTTTAATGATCTGTAAATGATTTAATGTAGGAAGGTACGGTTCCTTGGGTGTACCCATAACGGTTGTATGGTTTTGTTTGCAGATCTAACCTTCTAAGTAGAATTAACTGGAGGTCAGAATGCGGTAAGTTTGGTGTGAGGCACATGTTGGGAAAGGCACTGTTCAATGGGAGCAAGAACATGGCCATGGGAAATTTTAGTTTCCTGCGACAGAGCACCCACAGTGACAAGCAAGGAACATGACAATAATGGGATAGCAACTGTCGATAGTCAAGGGGAGGAGATGTTAGTCAACTAAGGTAGAGAATCATTCTATGGGTGGGTGGGTGGGGGGAGCATTAAAACCAATCACAGTGTCATAAGGAGAACAGGATAGTTTGGTTTGTGGTGTAAATGTTAAATATATGGTGGAGCAGGAGGGCGGATAGGGGAAGGTGGGGGGGTGAGCAGAGACTAGTGTATGAAAAGTTATAGGTTAGACTGTCAGGCAAGATGATATAAATAAATGCATTAATCTCAAAATAATTTTTTCTGGAAATTCAGATTAATGGCAAACTGTTACACGTCTGACATGAGAACATGGATGGTAGGTATGAATGAGGAAAGGTATATTCAAAATGCATCTTTCACAATCAAATGGAGTGCCCAGTTTTCAAAACTGTTTAGTGGACCTTTCTTTCGCTACCCCAGCAGGGTATGTTTAAAATCCATACATTTCACCTGCAGAAATGTGCAGAAACTTTATGCAACAGAACAAGCTATTACATCTTGTCATACTTTATATCTCCACGACTTTCTGGCTAGCAAAGACTTATGGGACATGACTGGGTGATCTGATGACAGATGAAGGTGTTATTCATGGAGATCTGATAACATTCACTACTCTCCAAATTACATTGTTGTCACATCACAAAGCGGATGGATAAAGTTTGAGTTTTGGGGTTGGATGAGTACAGCTCAAGTGGGGGATTTAATTGAAGTTCATCCAGGATGCACTCAGAAGAATACACTCATATTTTAAAAGAATGTGTACTGCCACCAGTCAGTGCCTTTATCCACCATAAGAGATGCCTATCATCAACTTATATACATAACAGCAGTGTGCTCACATTGAAAACACCAAAAAGAATCTGAATTGGAATTGCCTAGTCTCCACAATAAAATTTACTCAAACATGCTTGGGCATTGATTTTGCAAGATCAGGAGATATACTCAAGAAATTCTTTGCAATCACATATTGCCCAACAAAAATTGTGAAGCACCCAGAGGACACAGTTGGATGTCAAACTTCATACATGTACACACTGATGGCGGGTATGTAAATGATTAGATCTGCAATTTTTTGTGACAGGTAGAATGGCCACAAGAGTGTGTTAGTGTTATCAGGCCTGGTAGGGTATAAGGGATGTGAACAGTATCAGATGTTCAGTGATTGCTACAAAGGACACAGAGGTGTGTACTCATGAGAGGGAGAGTTACCAGCATCCGACAAGAGTTTGAAAGGGACCTCATGGTGGATCTCCATTTGGCCTGCTGGTTGAATTGTGCAATATCCAGACTTGTGGGGAATTCATGTGACAGTAGCCTGATGCTGGACAGCATTGCAGCAGGCATACTCATCTACATTCCAGTCAACAACGTCTTACCATTACAAAAGAGGATCACTGTGTTCTGCACCAAACACATCATTAAATCTGTGCCTGCCATTTGAGAACAAGTAATAGACCCCTTGCAACATTTTTTCTCATCCCACACCATTGGTCAGAGACTAGCAGCAACCAGACTAGGGGAATTCCCATCCCATGCATAGGGTGCTGTTCACAACCCAACACAAATGGTGACATTTGAAGTGGTGTTGGGACCCAGAAACAGAGATACTGATGAACAGCACTGCATTGTGTTCAGCAATGAACCAGGTTCTTTGTTAACCCGGATGACAACAGTTGGCGAGTATAGCGGCAACCTGGGGAGAGGTACCATTCTTAAAATGTTCTGGAGGGGCGCATTGGTGTTACTCCTGACGTAATGATGTGGAGATCCACCAGGCATGACTTCGCACCAGGCTCGTAGTGACTTGGGAGAACTGTCATAGCACAGCAGTACACCATGGACATCCTGCATCCTCATGTGTTACCTCTCATGTGACATTTTTAAGAGGACAATGTCCATCTGCACATGGCACATGTCTCTATGAACTGTCTGCAAAGTATTGAGGAACTCCCACAGCCAAGAAGATCCCAACAGAATGTGTGTGACCAGCTTGGACATCAACTGCGTACCAGTGCCAATACCAGGAACACCAACAATGAGATACAAATTACGATCCAGCTTACCTCAGGAGAGAATGCAATGGCTTTATGAAACCCTTCCTAACTAAACAGTGCATACATCAAGGCCAGTGGGGGATGCTACATCATACTGCCAAGAGGACTCATACTGCTATGTTCATTGCAAATGTGATTCAATTTTGTAATCACATATCCTCTCAAATCGTGAAGTTTCATTTCATTTCCTAATACCCTTCTGGGTACTGCACTTTTTTTATCAGGCAGTGTATTTTTGCCATGTGAGAGAGCATTAGGTAAGATCAGCATATTTGTAGCTCCTTTATCTTCTCCACCCATTGAAGACTCAGCGAACTTTTGGCAGGAAGAATACATGATTAAATTTGTAGGTACACAGGGTGTCGAATGTAGTGCACAGAGCTGCCATGTCTTGCAGGGTTCTGACCTAACTGGGCATGCAGTCAAGCAGAGTTTACGTGAGAGATGCACGTATGTCATTCCATGCTGCTTCAGCTTTGCGTCAGAGTTCATCAATCTTAGTGACTGGCAAGTGGTGGCATGCAAGTCTCTCGGCAACCAATGACCATTTTTTTCAATGGGCAAGATAC
Source organism: Schistocerca piceifrons (assembly GCF_021461385.2). Taxonomy (NCBI): domain Eukaryota; kingdom Metazoa; phylum Arthropoda; class Insecta; order Orthoptera; family Acrididae; genus Schistocerca; species Schistocerca piceifrons. The sequence continues at coordinate 388,164,842 of NC_060145.1, forward strand.
GTGGAAATTATGCTGGCCACATGAATAGTCACACACTCTCTGCATCAAAGCAGATCAGGACAGCACAGGCAACATGTGGTCTTGTGCCGTCTTGTTGAAAGATAATGTCACTGGAACCTTAAAGATACGGCACGGCCACCAGCATTAGCACATCAGCAGTCTAACCCCTGCTGTCTGAATTACTGGCCATGCAAACCAGAGGTGAGTGTGTTGTGTACCAAACGGTACCCCAGACCCTGAAAGGATGTTTCCCATCCAATTTTATTCAGTACCTCTTTAGTTGCAGTATTTGCTGGTGTGGAAGACACACTTTTTTCCCTTCAAAAATAGGGCCAATAATTGGATATGTCTTATATGACAGTAGCCAGTTACGGTAGGTAACTATAAGCCCCATTTCTTCAAAATTTCTGTGTTTCGGCTTGAAGCAATTTATTGTTAGCTTTCTTGTGAATTTTGAGCATTCCAGTTGTTTAAGAGTTCAGTGGATGCACATTTGCTGCTGTTAAAAGTTTTTACATTGCACATTCAAGCTTCAATTATTCAGTTGTGTTGTAATGTGGTTTTACTTGCAAACTATAGCTGAATAATTGCATTGCAATACTTTTGCATTTAGGCTGCAAGGGACTGCATATGCTAGGTAGCATGAAAACAGGGCTGTAGAAAGGCATTTTGGGCAACCTCCAACTGAAAAAATGACAAGAACTTGATGGAATCAGGATGTTTTAAGGAGATCACCTTGCAGTACAGATAATCTGAGAAGTGGAATTGTTAAACAGCCAGAATTTGAAGCAGAACTCAATACTTGGATTTTGGAGACCGGACAAGTGGGAACTTCAGTTTCTACGGAAATAATCATTCATAAAGCGAAAGCAATATCCACTAACAAATAGATCACTGACTTTACTGGATCAGTATCATAGTTTCCAAGATTTATGAAGAGGTACTGGCTTTGTATGCATTTCACAGAAGATGCCAGCCAAGTACAAAGAACAAACATTTTAATTTCATTGATTTGTCATTAATGTAAGGAAAGAGAGTAAAATTAGAACTTTTGCCAATTGTAAACATGGAAGAGATTTCACTAACCTTTGATGTGTCTTCCAACAGAACTTTGGATTCCAAGGGCACAAAAATCATTATTGTTAAAACTTCAGGCCAGGAAAAAAAAAAGACTCATTACACGATCATTTTATCTGGCTGTGCTGATGAGACAAAATTGCTGCCACTGTTGACTTTTAAAGGAAAGATTCTTCCTAAGAAACAATTGCCGAAAGGAAGTGCCATGTACACAACAGAGGCTGAGGGGACGGGGACCTACTGAAGAAGGTTGCCCAGTTAGTATGGGATCAGTTTTGTTCTCGAAGAACAGATGATATTAAAAATAGACTGATTGAAATGAAACAATTAGAAGGACAAGTGGAACAGATGGATTAAATCTACAGATTCTGAAACTACACTATCAGGAAGGAGGAAGAGACCTAGCATTTCTCTGAGAGAGAGAGAGAGAGAGAGAGAGAGAGAGAGAGAGAGAGTGTGTGTGTGTGTGTGTGTGTGTGTGTGTGTGTGTGTGTGTGTGTGTGTGTGTGTGTGTGTGTGTGTGTGTCAATGCTTCATGGGACTCTATCAAAACTGAAACAGTGATTAAATTGTTTAAGAAATTTTGATTCAGTAATACACTGGATGCTACAGAGGATAATGTATTGCATGAGGATACAGATTCTGACATGGTGGCTTCAGGGGTTTCTTATTTCAGCTGTAAGGATGAATGTTGTGAATTTGAAGATGAAAATTACAAGTTGAGCACTTTTTCCTACTTATACTGCCTAGATATTTGATGTGCATACATGTGTGATATAATTATTTTGCAGTAGCTGCATTAAATGAGACATTTTCACCCTAAAAAAAAAAGTCTTAAAAATGGGGTACATCTTTTACACTTGTGTGTCTTAAAGGTCAGTAAATACAGCACTCGCTCTACCCTTATAATTTCTGGCAATTTTATGTGGCAGCATATTTCAAGCGCTTCTATTCTTCTCTTATCTGAACTGTTTTCTGTGTATATTTCACTTCCATTAAGGTTATACCCAAACCACTATTGTAAGAAAAGCTTCCCAAAACTTAAATTTATATTTAGTATTAACACACTTCCATTTCTCAAGAAGAATTTTATTTACCACTGCCTGTTATCATATCCTCTTCACTTCTTCCATTAGCAACACATTATTCGCTACATCATTACTCTTGTTCACTTTTGTAGATGTCTGCCAGAATTAGTTGATCTTCAAATGTTTTTATTTCTTCTCCCTGGCCTTTAATTCCCTTTATAAATTTGTCCTTGGTTCCTTTATTGCTTGTTTGATGCACAGATGTAATTTATGTTCAGTTTCTCATTTTTTAAAATTTGTTTTATTTTAATGTTTTAAATTGGAAGGGCATTCAATCCCATAAAACTACTACATTTTCTGATTGTTTTACAATTGTATCTTGGTTCTTTCAGCTAGAGAGAAAACAGTTGTTACTGGATGTCTGTTTTTGTTATGTAATCATACATTTCATTTCTTTATACGCAAGCCATTAGTTGGTAAGTTTCTGGAACCAACCAACATGGTGCAAGCTTATCAAACATTAAAAGAAGGTATATGGGGAAAAATACAGTAACCAGTCACATTAAGAATTGTTTATTGCAGGAATATTAGCAGTTATGAAGGCTTGTGGATATAATCACTGGCTGGCACCAAAAATTTTAAAAAACATGTCTACATTTTACAAATAAATGTCCTCAGCTAATAAAAACATTACTGTGTACACATTTCAACCTCAAAATTTCATTTTCATATCAAACAGAGGAATGTAAGAGAATGGTTTGCCAAACTTGACAAGTTTCCTACATATTATACGAATGGACACACTGATAAACAAGAAATTCTAATTGTTATAATTGCTTTGTTTCTCCGCTGCAAAAGCTGTGTGTTTTGGCTATAAACAGTACTTAAGTTCGGGCTCATTATTAATGAACTGCCTTTGTGAAAGTTCTGGATTTATAAGAATGTGATTCATGACCATGTTCCATATATGCATGGTTTGGAATGAAAATAAATAAATTAAACCACTAAGCTAGTCAAATGAGCATCATATATGAAGAAATTGCTTGTGGCAATGCAGGAAGTTCAGTTGCTTGCAGCTCATGATGCTGACTGCATCATCCATGTCTAAGGGCTGCACACTACCACTTTTCATGCCAAGCATGTACTTCTGAACATGAGTGTACTAATTAGAGTTAGCGCGAAATAATTCAGCCAGTACCACTACAGGGAACACATCAGAAGAATGGACAACAGTAATAGTAGAGGTTCCACTGCAAGTAGCCGCTACAAGGCAGAGAAGTTGTAGTTCAATAGCTGAAGTATTCCTACAAGCTTGTATCTTGCAGAGTTTATAAGCTACAGCAAGCAAGTATGCAAATGATCATATTAACATGTTACGTCAGTATACCAATAATTCAACAAATACAGGCAGAACAGCTCATTTGCAGGTAGGCGTAGCTAGCCATCAGGTAGCCCTATTGCACGTGTTCTGCACATGCGTCCATGGATGAGAGGCTGGAGTAGTACGGAACATACACAACTCTGCTGGCTGACTGCCTGTTGCACTGCCTGCAGGTGAGCACTCGAGTTGGAGCAGCCTAAACCAGAATATCGGAGGAAAAAAGTACTGACTTACCTAAAGCTTAATGTACTTAGTAAGAGTCACAATGATGAAATGTCTCCTCTAAGTGATAGATTTTCTCTATTGAAGGGAACTAAATATTTAAAGTAATATATTTAATATTATATATTTATATTATGTTTAATATTAATATATAATATTTGGGCACTTCTTATGTGTCATGTGGTAATTAAGTACCAGTCTCTTGGTAATCTATGGATGATCAAAATGTAAAACAAAATATTCTTTTCTTCCTGTATCATTCCTGGAGTAGAAAAACCTCAGAAGCTACATTTCCCCATTCTTATCCTTCACTTTCTTTATTGTGTGATTATTAATGGCACAGCATGCAATGTCATTTGCTTGACTATGATGAACTGCATCTATGATGTGTGGAGATGTTATACCATGTCGTATCAAAAGAGCAATCAGAATGCTCAAAGCAGGTAGACTGCCTGATGACTGGCATCTGAGGCAGCTGCCCCTTGGAACAAAGTGTGAGTCTCTATTCCTCCAACTTCTCAATTATCTACGACACCTCATCACTTACGTTTCCACTTTCCATTATCTGGCAGAAGGCAAACTCCTGTTAGAAATAACTGCTCAGGTTTCAACTTACTGTTGGGCTAATATTCGGAAATAGGACATCACTGGACAGTAATGGAAGGCTTAATAAATAAATAAATATATCCTACAGTCAGTCAGAAATAATTTTGCAACCTCTGGCAAAAGATCTTTACTTCATTTTTCTAGATGTACACACTTTACCTTTGCGTGTCCTAAATTAAAAATATTTACTAGTCTGTAAAATAAACTAAACCTGTCACAACATGGAACTAGGCCCAGTCTCTTCAGTGGCATATGTTTAAAAGTCAAGTCTCCAATCACATAGTGTTTATAAAAAGAAAACTTTATCTATACTCAACTGAAATATTGAAAATGTTTTACACTTGGAAAGTAATGAACTTTAATGCCACATTTTAGCAAGTGGTACCTTTGATTGGTTACTTCTTAATTTGGCATAAGGATAAGAGGTTGAGGTGGAACATAAAAAAAAAAAAAAAAAAAAAAAAAAAAAAAAAAAAAAAAAAAAAAAATGGTGTAACTGAAAACTATAGCTTGTTACTGTAATATATGATAATATTATGGAGTAATGTCATTATTTCATCCTAGATATTCCATTACTGTAATATATATTGGCTATGAACTATAATTTTCAAATAAAACAACAGAATAAAAAAAATATTATGCTATATTTTCAAAAGGGTGTGAAATAACTGTAAAAGTATCTTTCTTTTACAAAAACATTTATCAGAGTAATTTTATGCACTGGTTTAGCTGGAGCAGCTGACTTTAATGTAGTATGATGAAGGAGGTGGGGGATCAGCATAATTCCTTATTTCTGCTGCTTCCTGAGTGGTGAAAGGCATTTTCAGTATTTCATGCAATACCCTCACTTCACTGTAATCATCTTGCTCTGCCTTCTCAATAGCAGCTTGAGCCATCCAGTTTCGCAGCACATATCGAGGGTTTGTGCGCATAATTGTATCTCTCCTCATATCTTCTGTCAGTCCTGTGAAAATAATTTGGAGGTCTTTAATAACAACAATAACAGTTGAGAATGTTTAAATGAGTATGAACATGATCTTTGTGCATAAGAGCAATTTGAAACTTATAAACTATATTATAGATTGACAACAGATTTTGGAACACAATTTCTAGATCTACATACATACTCTGCAAGCAACTGTGAAGCACATCAGAGATGAACAGGTTTTTACCTGATCCAGTCAAATTTTTTTCTGAACTCCAATTTAGTCATTTAATTTCCCCTAGATTCTCTTTATTAGCCATCTGTTTTTGGCCACTCAAACATTAGTAGAACGAGATTTTGTACTTGATTTCCTTTGCGGATTAACTACATTTCCTGAGGATTCTTCCAATGAATCTGGGTCTGGCACCTGCCTTTCTGATGGTTAGTTTTATGTGGTTTTTGTACCTCACATTACCCCATATGCCTATACAGATCATCATCATCATCATCTTTAAATTGTACAGGTGGGAACTGTTGTGCCAACACATATTCTGCCTCAAAATCCACTAGATCCTACCCTTCACCTACCTCTGTACCTGTTTTAATCACTTTTCTTTCCTTCCTTCTTCTCCCAAAAAATTAATGTTCTCCTCATTACTTCAGTCTGTCAATTCACTTGAATTCAGTGAGTATATGAGTCTATGAAACATCAACCACATTGTTCTCCCAGAGGCGTTCTCCTGTAACTCCATTTAATCTGTCCTCTCCCAACTAAGCCGTTTTCCTTCAAGCCTTGCCCATGCATTACAGTATGGAATAATCTACTACTGCTCACTGCACCAAGGAGAGCTATCTCTGGCAGCCCCTGCCTCTCTCTTCCTTTTGTAGCTTTCTTCCCTCCTTTTCCTTGTACATCTCACCCACTCCACTCACCATAACACCTCAACCCAACTGGGGTGCTGTAGCAGTTTGTCAAGGTACCTATCTACTATGCAACACTTCCACTATACATTGAATGTTTACCTTTCCAAGCACAATTTTTGTAGCATAGGACACATAACTTTATTTTTTACGAATTGCCAACATAATTTATTTTGCAATTCCATCCAATTGTGAACTAAACAAAGCTCATTAAAGAAAGAAACAGGAGCCACAACACCTTGGGTTTCCTTTTTAAGTGGTTATTTAATAACTGTTCAATGGATGGTCTTTTGAATTTCATTTCGATCTCATAAAAGTTACTGACTTTGTTTCAGCAACTGCTGCTCAAATGTTTATTGTTATGTTTGCTGATTGAGACTGACAATGTGGCATATTGTGAATATGGTTGGTGATACAGTACAGGCTACCCAAAAGCTTTTGAGCTAGTTGTAAAAGGCAGATTCTGTTCCACATTTCTTCAAAATACAGTTGGACTAACATCATATGCATCTGCACTGCAATGTTTCACTTTTATTTTTAAGATTCGTGTTTCTTCATTGCACTATAACATGTTTTCCCATGCAGCTCACTTAATATGCGTGTTGCAGTGTGGTAGTTCTTGTCTTATGGTGTTCATGCAGTCTCAAACACACTCTGCCAATCAGACTGCTCCATTCACTAAGATTTTTAGACACTCCTTGTGTTTAAGAGCTGCTATGCAACTATTCTGTCATATCATAAGTTTGAGTTGTTCACTCAAAAGGACTAATTTTGAATCACATTGTTATATTCTTTTAAAATATACACACATACATCTCCACATGTGAAATATTACTTTGGTACTGGTTACTGCTTGTTACATTAGATGATCATTATCACACTTATTCTCGCACTGTTAAAGACACAAAATAAGCACATATGGTAAAAGGTGCAACATAATATGGAGGGGGGCAATAATTTGGCTAAATAATGGCTAATACATACTCATCAACAACTGACAGAGATAAGTGCTGCAATGGAGTACAAACATTCCTGCCACCACAGTGAATAGACAGTTTGATGGGTCACTTGAGTGGAACATTACCAGATTTTGCACCGGTAATACTGAAAGTAGAGACACTGGTAGTAGAGCACAGGATGGGCAAGGTGGAAAATATAATCACATTTCATAATGGCCAGATTGTAGGTGCCTAGTGTATTTGACAATCTGTCTTCAAGGTGATGCAGGAACTGGGCTTTTCACATGCCACTATGAATGTGCTTGCTGTGAGCACTTTGATGAGGGAAAACTGCTACCACCAGAGTCAACTGCCATGGACCACAAGACATTGATGACAGCAGTTGCACCTGCCTATTGTAGATCATAACAGGGAACAGGCTAGCCACTGCAAATCACTTGGCAATTCAATGCTTGACAACAATACTCCACAAGCAACCATACCACCATGAAGCAGAAAATAGCAACCACCCAACATAAGTACCTCTGCTCACAGCACATAAGAGAAGAAAGCAATTATCTTGGTTGTATGAATACCACTACTGAATGTCTGAAGCACTCGAGGTGGTCACCTGGATTGCTTAATCACAGAACATGTTTGTTGACATTTGCCACCCATGAATTTCTTTAGATGTGGAAACATGTGTAAATTCAAGCATGCCAAATCCATTGACTGAATTCGATGTTCCAACAATCCATACTTAAAATCTTTCAGTATCCCATTACCAAAACACCTTTGCTGGCAGATGGATTATCTCGACAGAACAAGATCTGTTTTCTTCTTTCCCTTGGAATCCCACTCTACACTCAAGTATTTTATCATCTACTTTCTCTGGAAAATTCCTGTAGTGTTTGCTGGTTATTATTTTATCATTTGCAAAGCAGTCAATAAGAGCAATCCTTCCAGCATACCACAAAATACTGGCCATAACATTGCTATCAAATGAAATATGACCTCACCTGTTTTAGTTGAGATCCACTGGCATCCAATCCACTGCCTTGAATACTGTTTCATTTCTAGCTTGAAATGGTCAACCAACATCTCCTCCACAGTAATGTATCAGTGCATAATATAAGTTTTATTCTTTTTAAAAATGTTTAAACACAAGTGAGATGTCTGAGTTTGCATTTGGTTATTGGTCACTATTCAACAAATGTGGCACACTTCTTGCAGAAAGTTGCATCACAATTAATTCCTCATGTAGAAAATGTATACTATTTATTACAGCATACACACTGCATCAGGGACTATACATCTTTAAATCCTAATTTACCTCTGCCATGTAGCACCCTCTGTGAATGTTCTTATCTGTGGCTGCTACTTTGGGAATTTCTTTCAGTAGAACCCCTTATAGCAAAATATGGCAATGTTTGAATTCAGACACAGACGAAGGGAGTAGACTCATTATGCATCTTCATCAACTTTGGATAAATTTCTGTTTGCAATAAACTGTCCAAAACTGAATTTTATGATGGCACCCTATTCCAGTTTATGCTTTTGAGTGGAGCAGTTCAAAGAGCTGCATTACCATCCTCATTATGAAAAGTTTACAGGCGCTGGGCAGGTCTGTTTTTGAACATAAACTTCTCCACTTCCTCTATCCTCCTGCTAAAACTCTACCATTACCTTCTTTCAGTTCCACCTACATATTTCCCTGAATACTCTTCTCCACCCCTTTCAAGCAGCTATCTCTTTCTTTCTTTCTTCCTCTTAGTCTTTTGTCTTGTTTCAATTCAAATTTTGCTTGGTATTCTGTTACAGGTCATTCTCTTTACATGTCCATGCCACTTAAGCGATGCTCATTCTATATCCATCTGAAAGGGCACCTCTTTACCATTGCCCTGAACTCATTATTTCTTTCTCTTCTCATCCTTGTTATTACCACTCCATTTCTGTGTAATTTCATTTTACATATTGTAACTTGCTGAAATCTCTTTCTTTATTTCCAGCTTTCAGAAGCATATGTCAGAATAGACACAGAATGAGATGGATATATTATTCCCTTGGTCTCCTGTGGGACATCTTTGTCCCACACCAAGCTTTTAACGCTCCTCAGAAATGCTACTGCTTACCTCCATCTCCCAATGACTCACTTCATTTCTTCCCATTTGTTCTCATTATGGTTCTCAGAATGCTCGGATTTCTGTTGAAACAAATGATAATGCACCTGCTCACACTTCATTTCTCATTTGTGAATTTTTGACGAAAAAGAACACTGTTTTGATTCTCCAGCCTCCATATTCATCAGATATTCAGCTTCCAAAAATAAAGAGTGTTTTATAAAGCTTTCATTTTACAACCTTAAATGAGATTAAATGCACATCACTGAAAGAGCTTAGTGCTATCTCAAACCTCTAGTTTTGGGGATTGGATGAAGCTGTGGCATAATTGTATAGCACCTAATGGTTATTCCTTGAAGGAGATAATGTTAACACAGTCAAATAAATATAATTATTTCCAAAAACTGAAAATTACCGATACTTTCAGAACACAGCTTGTATGATTGCAGAAATCTGCCTCCATTTCTGTGATCATTAACGCATGAGTCTTTCATAGCCAGCATTTGGTCAACAATGGGAGAAGAAGCAGTGGCCTACATCTCTTGATCACCAGACACTGTACCATTGTCCTTGCTTAAATTTCAAACCTCTCCACAGTGTCTCAAGAAGTAAGGGCACACTGTCAATGGTGATCTGTCCATCAGGAGCTCAGCAATCCTCTTGGTGCTATTTGGGAGAAGTTAACTATGTACTCTGCATTGGGTTTCCCTTCTCACATTTATTGACAATGATATAAACATGAAAGTACACTATAAAAGCAGCAATCACCATCATCCATACATACGCATCTGACACTTCATAAGTTTGGAGAATGGCAACAGCAAGCCATCACCTCTAGGACCTTGCCCAGGATGGTGATATGGGACCTCTCATCAGCAATCAATGCTCATTTCCTGATTATGGGACTCACTCTGACTATGGTTCTAGGAGAAACCCTGTATTATCAATGAGTTGTCTGGGTACTTTTGTATGGCTGCTACTTCAACAGCACAATTTTTATTGAACACCAATTATGACAAATATATCGAAGAAAATAATGTATCCTCACTTTTCTTGAACCAAACGGAAATAAAGTCTTCTAGAGGTGGATACCTCTTGCCAATTAAAGTACTATAGAGATTATTGAATTACTCAAATGTTAGACTTGGAAAATACTGTAATTATGTCAGACAGGGAAGCAGTATAATAAGAACCACTGTCTTGGTGCATGCTCATGTTGTCAGTGCACTCACAGTAGGCACAATGTGTGCTCAAACAGAGAATGGAGACTGTACCACATTTGCAAACAGATGTGTACCTGACAACCAAATGCCAACGGCCAGGAATAACAAGTTACAAAATAGCCAAATATGGCAAAGTAGTTGTAATTAAGTTTACCAGAGTGCATGTGGTACAAATCAGTGAGCTGAGACAAGTGAGGCCAAGACAGTCCGCAGCAGTCCTTAAATCTACTGCTGTTGTTTACCTATGTGACCTGGTGCTGGCACACATGTCATTCTGTGCTGGACCTAGCAACCTCGCCAGACATATGTGCAAGCTTTTCAACTGACTTATCAATAAATCCATTTGGATTACAAGAGGTATAAATACTGAGTCTACTGTGGGCATGTTTGTATATTTGAAACATAATTCTTCTGTACTGCTACTTCATTTAAATAACAAACATAATGAAATATCTTCTCTGTTCTCTCTCCGCTCTCCTACTTTTTCATTATCATGAGGGACATTCATTATATCAATGTGATTTTCTTCTGAATAACAGAAATCAAGTTCACTGCCTACCACTCAACTGAGGCATGAAATACTACATAAAGTCTAACCAGGAACGCTCTTTATGACTTCTCTCTCATACCTTCTTCCCCATGAAACTGTCAGAGTTGTAATCAATATTTCAATTAAACTCAGTAGGATGGGCACATGTAAACAATCGCCCTTAAGGACACCATTACATCTATGAAAAATAGTGATATTGAACAAAACTAACTGAATTTTGGATATGTACAGATAACTGTCAACTTTCCTTGCATTCTGACACTGCTGCAATTAGTATTACCAACATATTCCTCCTTAATTTGCATTAATGCATCCTAATTTGGTAGCAGTCGGCATGGATGTGGAAATTTTAAGTTTACTAAAAACTATATACATTTGAAGGTATACTGACAATGAAATCTTCTGGTGTATTTGTGTGACTAGAAATAGAACAGAAATGTCTGCTCTCTTGGTATGCCACAATTACATTGGTAGAATAAGCTGGAGGAGAACCTCACTCAGACTATAAGAAAAGGAAGGAAATTGGTCAGTTTTCATGGCCTGTGTTTGGTAAATGATTAAGATGAGGATGTGGAAAATGAACAATCTACTTTTCTGCTGTCACATGATGTTTCATTTCTTACCATAATCGAGGCTTACTCTTCTTTTGTAAAGTTCCACGAAGCGTTCATATGCATTATGACTAGATAATCTCTGTAAGGACCACAAGTTTGCAAGCTTGGCAGGATCTGTCATGTCTGCTAACTCGATCTCACCAAACTGCCTAAATGTCATTGTAAAATCTGCTCCAGTCTCTTCCATCATTTGCAAGAGCAGCATCAGTAAGTCATTGTCAGAATCATCATATCTTCTTAACCCCAACTTTTTTGCAAACACACATCTGCAATAATTTAAGTTCACAGAATTACACTTCCAATAGCGAGTTGGAAAATCATGGTTCAAATCAAATTTCAAAACTTCTTACCCGACTCTGTGGTTTGCATATGCAGACAGTTGATTCAGAAGATCCAGAATTTGCCTCCTTTCATATTCAGTAACTATAGCAAAAAGAGCATATGCAAGTTTTTCCAGATTCCATGCAACAATCTGTGAAGGAAGAAACAAAACTTATTCTCTTTAGTAATTTCTACAGCCATTTTTATATTACAAAATTCATGCAATGTATATTTCTATCGATTCTAATTTATTCTGCTAGTTATAGATTGTTTTATTCTCAGTTATTAATTCCACTTATATTTTGTATTCCATGGTAATAGACCACTAGTAGTTCCCTACATACTGTATTTTTTATGAATTGTCTACCGAACTTTTGTTACCTAGTTTGCTGTGCCAATGAAACTGTATGTATGTTTTCTTTATTAATTAGCTCTGAAGAAGTACATTGTCTGAAAGCTTGACAAATTTTTAAGTCTTGTTTATATGCCTGTCGGCCACTCAATGCCTAAATTATAAGGTGGTTGTTACTTTTACTCATTCTATTAACTGTAAACTTTAGTCAGCAATTGCTATTAGATGTTCCAAATATGAGAGATTTATCCTAAGTAACAACAACATGGAAAAGATAGTTTGCTACTCAACACAAGTGAGTCATAGACCGGCATAATGAAACAGAATGCTTTCTTTTTCAATGTACCAGTCTGCAATTTAATGCCTCCACTAAGTGGTAAGTAGCAGTCTATCCTTTCCATACTGTTGTTATTCAAGACTGGGCTTTCTGCTGTTTGAAACCCTACGTAATTAATGTAGTACTACAGCTGGCTGGTAGTGAGAATAGTTGTTTTCTGGCTATGTATTTGCACCATGCAACAATAACTGTGGCTAATGAATATTTAATTATGTACCTTGGAAAAAGGCAAATTTGACAAGCAGCAGTGAAGTAACCATTACATTACATTAGTGAAGTTTCTTGGTTACAAGGGTTCGTGGAACGTGGAAACCAGCCAAAGATGTACATTTTATTTAAGTGCAATACAATGAAATTACTAAATATTACTGTATTTCACTGCCAATATTACAAAATAATCCAAACAACAATTTTAATAGTTTCTGTGTACCTTCAATGAAGTTCATGAAACAAAGATGTGTTGCCCTATGACTATGTGGGGCTACCCAAAAACAACTGGAATTATTTTTTAAAAGCTACATATTTTCAAACTGTTTACAAAAAAGCCTTATCCACTTCAAAAGATTCTCCATTACAAAAATACATATGTCCCACCAGTGCTTCCACTGTGCAAAACATTTTTTTAGTCATATTTAGGAGGGGCTGACAGCTTCTCCCTCATTTTTTTCCTCGACTTCCTCAATGTTGTCAAATCTGTGTTCTTTCAGCCCCTTTTCTTGCGAGGAAATAAGAAAAAGTCACAAGTCGCACAAAGCCAAAAACTGTGTAACATATGACTCTGTTTTGTGTGTGTGTGTGTGTGTGTGTGTGTGAGAGAGAGAGAGAGAGAGAGAGAGAGAGAGAGAGAGCGTGCAGGTGTGTTGTTGTGGTGGAAGAATCAGTCTACTGTCTGCCACAAATTGGGTAGTTTTTGATGAACACTGTTGTGCAATCTCTGACAGTTGATCAGTTGTTTGTCAACGGTCTGTGAGCAGAAGCTCTCAAATTTTTTGATTGTTTTCGTTCATTTGGGCAGTTGGTGGATGTCCAGAACGATTTGCCATTTTTAAATGTCCAGAACGATTTGCCATTTTTAAATCGAGCAAACCACTTGTACACTTGAGCTTTTCCTGTAGCATCATCTTGGTAAGCTGTTTTCAACATTAAAAACAGTTTCAGCAGCATTTTTACAGAGTAGAAAACAAAATTGCACAGATGCATGTTGTTCACTTAAACAAAAATGAAACAAGAACAAAGCAGCACTAACAAAAACAATCCCTGCAGATAAATAGAACAAGCCAGGTTGACAACACGGATGACACTGAACTGGCAATGAACTGTTCTATACACGCCTAGCGGCAGAAATGCGTACTACACAATCTCTGCCCACGGCAATTTTTTTTTGTCCCCCCCCCCCCCCCATTCGTACAATATCAGTGAGTCAACTGCAACTGCAATCCGACAACTCATGCAAACACCTTGGCATAAAAATTTGTGAGGATATAAAATTGAGTGTTCACATAGGCTCAACATAAATAACACAGGTGACTTATTTCAGTTCACAGGTAAAAGACTGTGATAATGCAATCAGTTAACACAGGATACTATTTACAAAACACTTCTGCAATCCATCCTAGAATATTGCTCAAGTGCATGGGACCCATACAACATAGAACTAACACAAGACTTCAAATGTAAAAAAAAACAGCATGAACGGTAAAAGGTTTGTTTGACTTGTAGGGGAGTGCCATCCAAAAGAAAAACCTGAACTAGCATACACTTGAAAATAAATGTGAACTATTGCATGAAAGCCTACTCACTAAGCTCCAAGAACTTGTATTATGAGAGGAATGTAAGGACATACCAATGTATTTCTCCCATAGTGGTCACAAAGCAATATTACACTATTATATGAATGTGTGGTGTCTATTCTTTTGGACATGTCTGAAAGAACATACACCATACAGAATCTACAGCTAAGATACATTATATGTAAATTGAAGTTGGAGAGAGGGAGAAAGGAAAATGTCCCAATGCAGCTGACAGCAGTGATCCCCTTTCTTTCCTTTCTCCTCCTCTCCACCTTCAATTTACATGTAATATCAGACTAATTATAATGTGCAAAAAACCATTTAAGAAGTTCTTTTCAAACTACACTCTGAATGAATGGGAAGAAATGTGATACAATGACAAATACCCTCTGCCACACATTTCACAGAGGGGTTTGTAGAATATGTGGGTAGATAACATAGAAAGAGTTGTCTAAAAGAAAGTTCTTTGCTTTAAGTTCCACCACATTTTCAACTAAAAACCTAATATGCTCTGGCAGGCTGTAGAGCATGTGTGTATCCATTGATCTGATCCTTTCTGTACTAATGTTAAACTTCTGAAATTTTTGTAAAAAATGTTTTCAGTCCAAATGTTATATTCACATTCTTGCTATTTTTTGAGAAATGGGAAATATGTTTAGTGACAAATATTGTACCAAGAGCAGTGAGGAAAGGGGAAGATGGGCGCGAGTAGGAGACTGGGTTGAAGTAGGTTGGCTGACTACCTGGAGGGAGAGGCAGTAAGTGTCCATTGATGGTACTGGAACTTCACCTCCTGAAGTTTATTACTGGCTAGCTATCTGTCACTTTGTAATTTTGCCATTTCCCCAAGAAAATAATTTTGAAATCAAAAGTATGTAATTTTTAAAAAGTGCCAAAACCCAAGGGCGATTCTTTAGCTTCAAAACAGTTCATACGGTATCTTATTTGTGAGCTGCCACACATTTGCAGCGATGTAGTTTGCTCACTGTGAGATATTTCGAGATCTCAATTGGCAGTCATCGCAGGCAGTTTATGGGCTGCAGTTTGTCTTCCCAACGCATTCTAAGTATGCTCTATAGAATTAAGATCCGAAGAGCTTCATGACTGGCAATGCAGCTTGATGACTGAGATTATTGCATTTTGAGACAACGTCTTGACCAACTGCACTACTGCCGTGTGTGTGTGTGTGTGTGTGTGTGTGTGTTTGTAAGAAGATGGCTGCGTTCTGCGTAAACCGAGACCAAGAATACTTTATGGCATCACCAGTGTGCACTTTGTGTCTGTTCCACACCACATGCTCCAGCCATTGCCAACACTGGTAACTGCCAACACTGGGCCACAGTTTCTGCTTCTCACCCTGGAAAAATTTAAACAGTCATAAAACCACTGCTGCTACTTCTTAATACAATACTTAATGTGTATGCTTCATACCATCATAACAAACACTACAGTTGTTAAGTATCTTCACCTAAACTAACATCTCTGGGCAGGGCATATACAGCTTAGTGTAGGCCAACTGACTTTTGGGAAACTGCTACTCGTAGGTAACTGAAAGGTGCACAGACAACTGTTTTGCAGATGTGATTGAAATTCATTACACATTAAGGTCAGATAACGGTCATGCTGAGGAATTATTATATTTTAACACACTAACTTTGTTACATTCAAAACATAATATTTTGAATTAAGCAACTTTATTAAACTGTTCAGTTATATAAACTAGTGTATACGATGATGACATAAGTAAAGAGACAATGTCACGAAGTTTTTATTTTGAAGCGGAATATTTTTGTATTAACTTTATATACGTTTAGAACATATTTCCTCTCAACAAAAATTCTCTGAGAAGTCAGTCATAGTCCCTTGACTTTTTTCTTTGATGGAAATATGAGTAGCACCATGTTTTAATTGTTACTTATTCTAAGGAGCTATTGAATTTATACTGCCCACTGGAACATAATCTCTTTGAGGTGATCTCTCTCTCTCTCTCTCTCTCTCTCACGCGCGCACGCACACACGCGCACACGCACGCACGCACGCACACACGCGCGCACGCACACACGCGCACACGCACACACGCGCGCGCACACGCACACACGCGCGCACACACACACACACACACACACACACACACACACACACACACACACACACACACACGTGACCAGAGTCTATGGCAACTGCCAGAGACTGTGGTCGTGTGTGTTTTTTTGTCTATTTTAGACAAAGGCCTTGTTGGCTGAAAGCTTACTTTCTAACAGTATTTTTATTGGCCTACCAGTAACTCAGCATCTCCACTATATTGTGAGTAGCAACTATCCTTTTCATAATATTCCATACTGGATTTTCCACTGTTTGAAGATGGAAAAGATTGGACTCATGTCAGAACTTGGCAGCTGGAGACGACAGTGGTCACAGGTGTCTGAAGGGGAGGAGGATTGGGTTTAACATTCCATCAATATCAAGGTCATTAGAGATGGAACACAAGCTCAAATTGTGTCAAGGATGGGGAAGGAAATCATTCATGCCCTTTCAAAGGAACTATCCTGGGATTTATCTGGAGCAATTTAGGGAAATCATGGAAAACCTAAATCTGGGTGGCCAGAAGTGAGTTTGAACTGTTGTCCTTCCAAATATGAGTCCAGTGTGCTAACCACCGCACCACCTCACTCTGTACATGTGCTTGAGTTGTGCATATATGAATTTGTATGCAAAATCAAACAATGGAAAGTGCAGGATGGAATAATGACAATATAAATGATAGACTGGAATTCACCATAAGAGGAGACAATGAATCACAGACAGGCACAACAAAAATACTGCTATACATTAAGCTTTTGGCCAAAAGGCCTTCTGAAACAGAAAAAAACACACACATTCAAACAAGCACAACTCACACACACACTCGCTACACCAGCCACAGACTGGTCGTGTGTGTGTGTGTTTTTTCTACTTCAAAAGAAGGCCTCTTGGCTGAAAGCTTTATGTATACCAGTCTTTTCATTGTGCCTGCCTGTGACTCAATGTCTCCTCTATATAGTGAGTAGCAATCTATCATTTTATAATAATGAATGTGTGTGTACATTTTCACATCTGAAGTAGTCTTCTTTAGCTGTGTCTGTTCACTGCTCAATGCCTTCTCTATGTATTGAGTAGAAGCTTGTCCTAGTTATATTGTTGAGTAACAAAATGATTTTTCTTCCTTATAACTGCAGAAAGCATATGTTTTGAAAATGAACTTTGAGGAAGAGTATTTTTTGTATCCTACCATGTTTAAAAGCATCCTGCAATATTGAAGTCTGATGGGTACAAGGTAATTCATGCCTAAGTTTTCCCAGTACATCTGGTGGGAACTGTACTACAAGTTTTACTGTGTCTTCAGCACATTTGAAAAGTATTTATCACCACATTATATATTTCCTCGGCCCAACAGAAGACGACTTTCAAGACAGAAGTAACCTAATATTTTGACTGGTCCATGGCTGTCTTGGATCTAGCTTGAGGAAGAAAGTCCAGCTCTTAATGTGGAAGTTTTATAAATCATTATTGACAAAAATATTGTTTTTTTTGCCCTCTTCACTTTATTTTTCCAGTCTGGAACATTGGGAGCTCTCATGATTCCTGTAAGTTTTCTGGCAGGGACACCATTCCTAAATACTTCAGTTAGTTCTAATATTACTTAAAAGTCTCATTAGCAGCTGAACACTTGTGCTCCTAAGTTCTGACATGAGTCCAGTTTTTTCCATCTTAAAACAATGGAAAATCCGGACTGGAATATTATGAAAATGATAGTTGCTACTCACAATATTCTCTCCTAAAGCACTACTTGCTTTCTCTTATGATGCAACTGGAGTTACTTCTCAAAATGTAAAATGCGCTTATCTTGTGTACTGACAGAGTGCACTTAAAAATCTTAGTAACTCCTGAAGTGGCACCACTGTGATGAAAGACGGAAAAGACTTTCAACTTCAAGTCCCAATAGTCTCACAGGTAATACTAGTTTTTTTTCACAGTTGTCATCACCTCCATGTTTAAACCTGATCACAGCATCCAGTTTGCCTTGCTGATCTTCATACATTTTTGCAGCTTCCTTCTGGTCAGTTCTCTTACCCTAGGATGACTCCATAACAGAGAATGATTACACACATGGATACCTGTGGTTGCTTGACACTGAGTGATATACGGAAGAGCACAGAAATAGTAAAAGACATTGATGGGGACAATGACCTTGTTGTTTTCCAAAAATGTGGAAGAGGAGCTTTCAAAAACACCTGGCATGTTACTCTTTTTATTTCTTCTCAGCAGCTAAACAAAGGTGTCATATGGCTCCTCCTCTTTCCAGCAACTTAACCTCTAAGAGGAACCTAACAGAGTGATGCTGAAGGGCAATAAAGGTAATGCAAATGAACTGTTACTTCTTAGTCTGTATATGGACAAGTTGCATAGTGTGTTAAGTGACTCCACCTATAGGAAGACTAATTATGACCCTAGAGGGCATGTGCAACAGAAAACTTCTGCACTCACGGATTCTTCCTTGTTACCTCAACAGACCATCAAGAGGCACACGTGGTTGCCAACCAGACTAAACAACATTTCAAAAATTCATAAAATAGGTTTATCTTTATGGCCAATAGAAAGCAATATTGGTGT
Source organism: Schistocerca piceifrons (assembly GCF_021461385.2). Classification (NCBI taxonomy): domain Eukaryota; kingdom Metazoa; phylum Arthropoda; class Insecta; order Orthoptera; family Acrididae; genus Schistocerca; species Schistocerca piceifrons. Next base: position 388,183,897 of record NC_060145.1, read on the forward strand.
TTCTGCATATTATGATCTAGCCAAACATACAGCTTCCTTATTAAGGTCACTGGTGTGCAGATGTTCATGTCAAACATGTAACTCCATCAACTTTATTAATAGGTTGGGGGCTATGCTTCTAGGCAGTTCAGACCATTTACGAAGCTTTGATGTAGCATCACTTCCAACAAAGGTCCTTACCACAGAGTACTTGACAGTAATTGGTAATACGAACATCAAAAAAAGTTTTGCATCTCCTCGATTCTGAGAGTTCCAGAACCTGTACATAAAACTGGAAGAGAGATCAACATAAATATCATTTCTGCCCTTTTTATTGCTCACAAAAACCACACATTGCATGTTGTAACACCATGCAGTGAGACTTTCAGAGGTGGTGATCCAGATTGCTGTACACGCCGGTACCTCTAATACCCAGTAGCACATCCTCTTGCATTGATGCATGCCCATATTCATCGTTGCACACTATCCGAAAGTTCATCGAGGCACTGTTGGTCCAGATTGTCCCACTCCTCAATGGCGATTTGGTGTGGATCTCTCAGAGTGGTTGGTGGGTCATAAGATGTGCATGATGGGGGTACAAATTGTTGTCCATGAAGACGAATGCCTCACCAATATGGTTGCACTATCGGTCAGAGGATGGCATTCATGTATCGTATGGCCATTCCGGTGCCTTCTGTGACCACCAGTGGCATACATTGGCCTCACATAATGCCACCCCAAAACAGCAGGGAACCTCCACCTTGCTGCACACACTTGACAGTGTGTCTAAGGCGTTAAGCCTGACTGGGTTGCCTCCACACACGTCTCCGACGACTGTCTGGTTGAAGGCATATGCAACACTAATCGGTGAAGAGAATGGGATGCCAATCCTGAGTGGTACATTCAGCATGTTGTTGGGCCCATCTGTATTGCACTGCATGGTTGTAAAGATGGACCTCGCCATGGACGTCAGGAGTGAAGTTGCGCACCATGCAGCCTATTGAGCAAAGTTAGAGTCGTAACACGACGTCCTGTGACTGCACGAAAAGCATCATTCAACAGGGTGGTGTTGCTGTCAGGTTTCCTCCGAGCCATAATCCGTAGGTAGTGGTAATCCACTACAGTAGTAGCCTTTGGGCAGCCTGAGTGAGGCATGTCATCGACAGCTTCTGTCTCTCTGTATCTCCTCCACGTCCGAACAACATCATTTTGGTTCACTCCGAGACACCTAGACACTTTTCTTGTTGAGAGCCCTTCCTGGCACAAAGTAACAATACGGACGGGATTGAACCACAGCATTAACCGTTTAGGCATGGGTGACCTACAGACAACATGAGCCGTGTACCTCCTTCCTGGTGGAATGACTGGAACTGATCGGCTGTCAGACCACCTCCGTCTAATAGGCACTGCTCATGCATGGTTGTTTACATCTTTGGGGAGGTTTAGTGACACCCCTAAACAGTAAAAGGAACTGTGTCTGTATTACAATATCCACAGTCAATGTCTATCAACCGGGGTGATGCAAAACGTTTTTTGATGTGTGTAAATTTCAGATGGACATCAATTTTTGAACAATTTATGATGGTGTCAACTATACTTCCACAGTGTGCCTCATGGAGAAAATTTGTGGTTTTTATGTAACCTCAGCTCCATTCATATTAATGCTCAGTTCACAATGGATGTTTTGGTTAGATGAAAAAATGACTGCTGTCTGGAGCACTCAGTTTATCATAAGCCAACGTATACCGAATTGTATTTACCATTTTCCAGTTGACATCACCCATTGCAGACCACCAGCGTGCTTAAAACATTTGCACAAGGGACTCACTCAGTCTGGGATCTAGACAGCTTGCCAAAGTGCTGAGACAAAATGAACAGGCTACTCAACTGATAAACAGGACATGATCAAGGAAAGCAAAAAATTAGGAACTGGACAGAGAAGAGAGAGATGTCACAAAATCCCTAGTATTTCTATCCTTTGTTGCCAAATTTTATAGAAAATGGCCAGAATCATATGGAAATTTCAGGTTAAAATGGTTTTCTGCCCAATATCTTACATTGCAGTCCTTTTGGGATAGGTTAAGAAGAATTTGTTATTGTGGCAGGCAGGAATTTGTTGGATACCTTGCCAATGTGATATGGCAAACAATCGGAGAAACAGTGCTCTCTACTAAGAGCAATGAGAAAAAGGTTTCCCACTAGAAAAACAATTTATGCAAGTCATGACAGTGGTAAATTTTTTTTGAGCAGTTTAGTATAAGTGGGAAAAAGAGAACAGTTGAGGATTCAGTGAATATATGTGGGGAGAATGTAATAGCAACGATACGGAGGACCTATAAAAATCTTTGATCATTTATCTAATGATCTAAAAGAAAACAAAACCACTTTTAAAAGGAATTTCAAATAATACCTGCTTCAACTTTACTTCAAAGAATTTTTTTGCTATGAATGTACGAGTAACTTTGTAATTGTGCTTATTGAATATTCTACTTTCTAGTGTGCATGTTCACTGACCAAGACCTCATCAGTGTGGTGAGTAGCAACATATCATATCATCTTTTATATTGGGTGGTTATAATTAAACTTTCTCTATTTAACACATTATAACACGGAAACTAATTACCATATGAGGATCAAACTTGGTAGCATTAATGTCAAGGACATGGGGAAGAGAAATAATGCAGAATAAATTCAACTGAAACATTTTTAATGTGCTGATATGGCACATCATACCATCACATACCGGTAACATTACTGCTACAAAAGGGGCTCAATATGGCACTCATCAGTGTACAGAAGAGTCTGAAAGTGCAGGATTGTATTCTGCACTGCAGAACGAAGCATGTCCGTAGGTATGCTGGCTACCTCTTGATATGCTGTGTTTCAAATCAGCACATGTTTGAATGTTCCCTGGTAAACCCTGTCTTTCAGGTAGCCCCACAACCAGAAATCACAGGGAGTGAAATCAGGTGATTGTGCCAACCAAGCACTTGGAAATGATTGGCTGATAATTTGATCATTTCCATGTGTGTTTCACAGAAGCAGGTGAACTTCACAAACGATTTGCGCAGGAGTCCCATCTTGCATGAAAACTGTTGTGGTCAATGAATCTTTCATCTGTACAGCTGATATGACATCCTGGCGAAGCATATCACAGTAATGCTGGCCAGTCACACTGCACGTCTTTGGTCCTTGACCACCAACCTGTTCAAAACAGAATGGACCAATGATGAACATAGTCATGAAGCCACACCATACGGTGACACGTTCACCATACAGAAGATCTTCATCACAGTGACTGGCTGTGAATATCCCAGCTCTTGGCAATTCTGTCTGTTCACCTCATCCGTCAGAGAAAAATGAGCTTCGTCTGTCCATAGGATGCTCCAGGGCCAGCCTCATCAACTTCAATCCTTGCGAGAAAGTGGAGAGCAAAGTCAACATGTCCTTGCGCATCCTGTGGTGCAAGCCTCTGTATGATATGGATTTTGTATGCATACCATTTGACAGTGTTTCAAAGCACCTTCCGTACAGTGGACCACGGGATGTTCAACTGTCGTGACACAGCATGCGCACCTCCTGACAATTGGGAATTGCGCACAGCATTTTCTGGCATAGCAACAGCAATTTCGTTGCTCATCTGTGGTGCAACCAGTTGTCAGCCTCTTCCAGGAGCGACACCCAGTTCTCCAGTTGATTCGAACTACTTCATCATGCAGCGCACAGCAGGTGGAGAAATAGGACTCTTCCATAATTCTTTCAACCAGCGATATTCACAAAGTTTACTGTTGTCTTGATGATAGAGTTTCACCAATAATACCCTGCTCCTTTTGTCCAAGCTCATGTTGACAAGTCGGCAAGCGACTGCGAATGGTCAGGTCTGGGAGACTATGAATCATGATAACTGATCATGGCACCTGGTGGCCATGGTTGGAACTGGATGGTGGTGCTGTGATGCATGTAAATCGTGCACCCCATACTCTGAACATTAATGCTACCAAGTTTGATACTCATACTGTAATTAGTTTCTGTGTTACAAGGTGTTAAATAGGGAAAGTTTAATTATAACAACCCAGTATTATAAAGATCACACCTAGAACTATTTTTCTCTCTCTCTCTCGCACACGCACACAAGTGGCTGTTGCTGCATTACCCTGACAAACCACTGACCTGATGGGTGAAGTTGCGTACAAAAATCTCAAAATAATGTTACATCCACACTTTTGTTTCTGTTACCTCACTCAAACTTACATGAACAGACAGCTTACTTTTTTACTATTAACTGTAGCAAATACATGCTAAGCCAAAAATATAAAGCTTTTGTGGCTATGTACCTACTTACTTCAAGCTGCTTATCAAATGCGTATCTTTTGTTTTTGTCTGATGTATTTGGTACAAATTGTGAGTCATAAGCCTCTACAAAGCCAAATGGGCCGTAGTCAATGGTGATGCTGAGGAGACTCATGTTATCAGTATTCAGTACTCCATGTGCAAATCCAACTGCATGCCACTGTACAACAAGATCTACAGTTTTGTGCATGATTTCACTGAACAATAGCACATATTTATTCTTTGCATCCTTCAGTCTTGTGAAATGTTCCTGGAGTTGGAAAAATATTATTTCATCAGATATTTCTTTTCATGCCAGGAAGGATACATTATTTTTGCAGAAACAATTGTAAATACAAAGATGAATATTTCACCTGAACAATGTACTCTAGAAGTATTCGAAGGGTGGTTAGTTCACCATTCTTTGCTAGAAGCTCCAATGAGCCAAATCGAAACCAAGATGGGGCTACCCTCAGCACAACTGCCGCCCTTTCTGCTTTAGGTGTGCCTTTGTAAAATTCGTCTCTCATCACAAGATCTTGGCTGGCAACTATTGCAGCTGTTCTGCATGTTGGAATACCTGAAAGTTTCACAAGTTTCAGGCTGTTACTTTTTGTTTGCTACACAGCCTGGATATAAATGTTGCAAACCTCTAGGCACCATAATGGATAAATAATTGTATTTATCTTTGTTAATACTTATAATAATAATAAAAACAAAATATAACGACCTAAATAGAACATTGCTTCTGAGCAGAGGAATTCTCTGATGGAAGAACGTAGCACCGCTCGTCCATCGTCGTCGCGTGAATAAGGTGTTTTTCCTGCACCTTTCAGCTGCAGTTCCCAACGCTGACCTAGACTGAAAATCGTAACTAGATTAACATTAAATACGCCACTAACTTAATTCAACCAACCGAACAAGCATTTCACCTGTTAATATATTCTCCCAATAAAATTACTCTCCCATCTCCAAGTTGTCCGTTCCAGACGCCAAACTGATGGCCACCGTACCTATGGGCAAGAGTCACTGAACTATCAAGAATCTTATTACCAGCCACGAAATCGACGAAATCTTGGGTCTCTGTTATTTCCGGGTCCATGTCAAGAATTTGAGTCAGCACATCTCTCGAATATGCCACTAACTTCACCTCTGTTTCCAATGGCGTTGGTAACACTTGTGAAAACAGCGCGCCTCGTATATTCCGGCGGATATAGTTTTCTCTCGTTTCATCGAGAGGAAGTTGGCTTAATGTGCTGGGAGAGAACGACCATTCGCTTAAACTCCTTTTGAGGGTAGACCGAACCGTCTCCCTGAACACATTCATGGTAGTGTACGTAAAGTGCTACAAAATTAAAATTTTAAAAATGACGGTTTGACAGTCACAAGTTCGTAGCATAACTGATGCAGTGGTCACAGTACTATGAACTGAAAGGGCGGCTCTGACCCGCGCTAAAAATTACAATCAATTTAGTCTATCACAACCATATGACAGCACAAACAATTCCATGTTAGTTGTTACAGCAGCACCAAAGATGTTGGACGAGCAGAGATAATAAGACCGTAAACAAGACAACTGAAGTCGATCACGCCTGTTAGAACAAACCTGGGGGAATTGTGAAATGATTTACGAAGATACTCTACAAATTTTAAAATATCTTCAGGGAAAAAGATCAGGCGACACGGAAGTTACGGAACTAGCGTAGAACGTTTGGAGTGGAGCAATGAGGAACTCTGTGATACATGTTGTCGACAGCGTCTTCAGCATTTGACGCGAAACTACTGCTAAGCAGTGCATTTGATTGCTGAACCTCTTTATTGCATCTATGGTTGTCAACTGGGCGGGTCTTTTTGAGGCTTAACAAAATCTACGAAAAGTTAATGTGATTGCTGAGTGATAGAAGACATTTCCTCTTTGCTTTTTCTAAATTACTTCCGCACTAGTTAATCATTTTATAGAATTATTTACTGAATAAATGCTCAGTTGCAAAGGTTTCCAAGAGGTGACCTTCGAAGTACATGTGGCGTTAAGAAAATATGAGCCTTTATTGGGAACGTGTATCACACATTTGCAAAGAACAAAAAATTTTCAGAAAGGTACAAAATATTTATCAGGGAACAACAAAATATAAAAAAATCAACGACCTATATAAACAACATGGTATAACCACAGTCTAACATAACAGTCGCGACACTTCGCCTCGTTTTTGTTGCCTACGGCGCCAGCAGCGCCCCAAGCGGCCGGTAGGTTGAACTGTGAGTTCGGCGCGATCCTGAAAGCGAATAGTGATTGTTTATTTTGATTTATACAATGGTTTTTACCATCGGGAGCGTTTGTAGTGCAATTAATTGCAGCAGCAATAGGAAGAAGATACCACAGCTGTCTTTTTTAGGTTTCCTAAGGATCCTGAGAGGTATATACCATCATGTTACTAAACTGTATCGTCAGGATTCACTTGCAAACTATATGTGTATAAATGATGAGTGTTTCGTTTTAGGAGCAGAAAATGGCTAGTTAATAGCAGACGAGAAGACTTTATGAGGGAAGACCTAGTTTACCTATATAATAATATTAGGTTTTGTTCGCTACAGATCTAACAAAATCAGTTCATGAACGCAGACAAAAACTCATGTGGAATGCAGTACCCACACTTTTTGACATTCCAAATAAGTCACCTCAACTGACGATGAACAGGAAACTGCCGCAAAGATTCGACAGTCAATCTAAAGCTGTAAAACAGTCCTACGACACAGAAGCAGCCAGTTGAACTCTCTATATATAAGTGTCAGATTCGTGTGAAATGGTTAGATTAAGTGCAGCTGTTCGTGTCTTACAAAAGCGTGTAAAGTGTCAGAATGTGCAGATGGCTAGGCTTCGAGCGAAACTATTACGAGACAAGGAAAGTGCCTACAGACAGATTGTTTGAAAATTATTCAAATATTTGGTTTTTCGTGAAATGTAATGTAATCAGCTAATTATAATATTTTCAGCATATTTCTCCCACTATTTGGCAGTTGCTTGTCCCACTTAGAATAATGTAAAGATGAAGGTCGTACTTGTGGCAACAGGCAGCAATGACAAACACAGTAGGCCGACAGAACGATAAACGATCTGTCGATCGCTTTTGCATGTAGAGGTACATGTCTGTGCTTCTTACTTTTGAATCTGTGTATTTATATTCTTTTGATATCAACGTGGTAAGCTGCAATTCTGTCCAATGTCACAAGTGTTTCTTCACGAATGTGTTGTAGCTTGCCACTCTATTAATGGTTTTTGTCCATACTTGCGCTTATTTTAGAATCATTTTTAGAAACTTACATGCCTTCTGGTACTACACAAGCTCTTGGAGGCAAGAAAATAACTCGAAAAATTCGGAAATTACGTAGGAAATGGATGCAAACATACATATGCTCACGACGCGTCTGACGTTCAGCTTACCTGCCGCTTGGATCGCTAGTGTCGCTCCATCTGTCAAACGGCAACAACTTTTACAGCAGTGAGTGTCGCGACTGTTATGGTAGACTGTGGTATAACTTTGCGCTACGACCAAGGAGGTTAAAATACATCCTTGGTTAAGCTACAGGAGCAGACAAAATATATCACAGACATACATTACTAGATTGCCAAAGACGTAGCTTTTACTGAAGCCTGACGTTTGGTGAGGTATGGTTGCGCCGTCAAGCAGTTTGTATATGGTACAAACACAATTTTCGAAAATGAAATGGCGTTGTAAGCTTTACGAGGTGGTTTAAAGAATTTCTGCAGTTGAACAAATATTTGCGTACTGGTTGAGTTCAATGCATACAATGTATAATCGTGTTATGAGAAGAGCACCAAGTTTGAAGCAGACTGTAGTCTTCGTAAGAACACTCAAATGGATAAAAATGCTTGTTGTCAACGACAAGTAACACATTCTACTTATAGGAGCACTTCCATAACGAACATACTACGTATTCGAAGAAAAGTCGAAGTTGATCAAAACCGGTTAAAAGCGCACCATTAAGCTACATCTGTTAACATTAGATAATTTGTTGTTGTTGTGGTCTTCAGTCCTGAGACTGGTTTGATGCAGCTCTCCATGCTACTCTATCCTGTGCAAGCTTTTTCATCTCCCAGTACCTACTGCAACCTACATCCTTCTGAATCTGCTTAGTGTATTCATCTCTTGGTCTCCCTCTACGATTTTTACCCTCCACGCTGCCCTCCAATACTAAATTGGTGATCCCTTGATGCCTCAGAACATGTCCTACCAACCGATCCCTTCTTCTGGTCAAGTTGTGCCACAAACTTCTCTTCTCCCCAATCCTATTCAATACTTCCTCATTAGTTATGTGATCTACCCATCTAATCTTCAGCATTCTTCTGTAGCACCACATTTCGAAAGCTTCTATTCTCTTCTTGTCCAAACCATTTATCGTCCATGTTTCACTTCCATACATGGCTACACTCCATACGAATACTTTCAGAAATGACTTCCTGACACTTAAATCAATACTGGATGTTAACAAATTTCTCTTCTTCAGAAACGCTTTCCTTGCCATTGCCAGCCTACATTTTATATCCTCTCTACTTCGACCATCATCAGTTATTTTGCTCCCCAAATAGCAAAACTCCTTTACTACTTTAAGTGCCTCATTTCCTAATCTAATTCCCTCAGCATCACCCGACTTAATTCAACTACATTCCATTATCCTTGTCTTGCTTTTGTTGATGTTCATCTTATATCCTCTTTTCAAGACACTGTCCATTCCATTCAACTGCTCTTCCAAGTCCTTTGCTGTCTCTGACAGAATTACAATGTCATCGGCGAACCTCAATGTTTTTATTTCTTCTCCTTGAATTTTAATACCTACTCTGAATTTTTCTTTTGTTTCCTTTACTGCTTGCTCAATATACAGATTGAACAACATCGGGGAGAGGCTACAACCCTGTCTTACTCCCTTCCCAACCACTGCTTCCCTTTCATGTCCCTCGACTCTTATAACTGCCATCTGGTTTCTGTACAAATTGTAAATAGCCTTTCGCTCCCTGTATTTTACCCCTGCCACCTTTAGAATTTGAAAGAGAGTATTCCAGTCAACATTGTCAAAAGCTTTCTCTAAGTCTACAAATGCTAGAAACGTAGGTTTGCCTTTCCTTAATCTTTCTTCTAAGATAAGTCGTAAGGTCAGTATTGCCTCATGTGTTCCAGTGTTTCTATGGAATCCAAAATGATCTTCCCCGAGGTTGGCTTCTACTAGTTTTTCCATTCGTCTGTAAAGAATTCGTGTTAGTATTTTGCAGCTGTGACTTATTAAGCTGATAGTTCGGTAATTTTCACATCTGTCAACACCTGCTTTCTTTGGGATTGGAATTATTATATTCTTCTTGAAGTCTGAGGATATTTCGCCTGTTTCATACATCTTTCTCACCAGATGGTAGAGTTTTGTCAGGACTGGGTCTCCCACGGCTGTCAGTAGTTCCAATGGAATATTGTCTACTCCGGGGGCCTTGTTTCGACTCAGGGCTTTCAGTGCTGTGTCAAACTCTTCACGCAGTATCATATCTCCCATTTCATCTTCATCTACATCCTCTTCCATTTCCATAATATTGTCCTCAAGTACATCGCCCTTGTATAGACCCTCTATATACTCCTTCCACCTTTCTGCTTTCCCTTCTTTGCTTAGAACTGGGTTTCCATCTGAGCTCTTGATATTCATACAAGTCGTTCTCTTATCTCCAAAGGTCTCTTTAATTTTCCTGTAGGCGGTATCTATCTTACCCCTAGTGAGATAGGCCTCTACATCCTTACATTTGTCCTCTAGCCATCCCTGCTTAGCCATTTTGCACTTCCTGTCGATCTCATTTTTGAGACGTTTGTATTCCTTTTTGCCTGTTTCACTTACTGCATTTTTATATTTTCTCCTTTCATCAATTAAATTCAATATTTCTTCTGTTGCCCAAGGATTTCTACTAGCCCTCGTCTTTTTACCTACTTGATCCTCTGCTGCCTTCACTACTTCATCCCTCAAAGCTACCCATTCTTCTTCTACTGTATTTCTTTCCCCCATTCCTGTCAATTGCTCTCTTATGCTCTCCCTGAATCTCTGTACAACCTCTGGTTCTTTTAGTTTATCCAGGTCCCATCTCCTTAAATTCCCACCTTTTTGCAGTTTCTTCAGTTTTAATCTACAGGTCGTAACCAATAGATTGTGGTCAGAGTCCACATCTGCCCCTGGAAATGTCTTACAATTTAAAACCTGGTTCCTAAATCTCTGTCTTACCATTATATAATCTATCTGATACCTTTTAGTATCTCCAGGGTTCTTCCATGTATTCAACCTTCTTTCATGATTCTTAAACCAAGTGTTAGTTATGATTATGTTGTGCTCTGTGCAAAATTCGACCAGGCGGCTTCCTCTTTCATTTCTGTCCCCCAATCCATATTCACCTACTATGTTTCCTTCTCTCCCTTTTCCTACACTCGAATTCCAGTCACCCATGACTATTAAATTTTCGTCTCCCTTCACAATCTGAATAATTTCTTTTATTTCATCATACATTTCTTCAATTTCTTCGTCATCTGCAGAGCTAGTTGGCATATAAACTTGTACTACTGTAGTAGGCGTGGGCTTCGTATCTATCTTGGCCACAATAATGCGTTCACTATGCTGTTTGTAGTAGCTTACCCGCATTCCTATTTTCCTATTCATTATTAAACCTACTCCTGCATTACCCCTATTTGATTTTGTGTTTATAACCCTGTAGTCACCTGACCAGAAGTCTTGTTCCTCCTGCCACCGAACTTCACTAATTCCCACTATATCTAACTTCAACCTATCCATTTCCCTTTTTAAATTTTCTAACCTACCTGCCCGATTAAGGGATCTGACATTCCACGCTCCGATCCGTAGAACGCCAGTTTTCTTTCTCCTGATAACGACATCCTCTTGAGTAGTCCCCGCCCGGAGATCCGAATGGGGGACTATTTTACCTCCGGAATATTTTACCCAAGAGGACGCCATCATTATTTAATCATACAGTAAAGCTGCATGCCCTCGGGAAAAATTACGGCTGTAGTTTCCCCTTGCTTTCAGCCGTTCGCAGTACCAGCACAGCAAGGCCGTTTTGGTTATTGTTACAAGGCCAGATCAGTCAATCCTCCAGACTGCTGCCCCTGCAAATACTGAAAAGGCTGCTGCCCCTCTTCAGGAACCACACGTTTGTCTGGCCTCTCAACAGATACCCCTCCGTTGTGGTTGCACCTACGGTACGGCTATCTGTATCGCTGAGGCACGCAAGCCTCCCCACCAACGGCAAGGTCCATGGTTCATGGGGGGGGATTAGATAATTGAACCCCTTAAAATATACACAAACTATTTAAATACTATCAATATATCGGAAATGACAAACATTAATGTAAATATTTAGGCTTACATACAGTACAAAATAAAAGATGTTTCTAGTTATGCTTGCATTTCGGTAAGTTCCTTTCCTTGTATCTCCCGTCTGCTCTACGAAAAATTATAGCCAAACACATTGCATGCATTGACCATTATGTCAGAACTCTAAAGGTAACGTAGTTGCATCATTTATTCCCAGTTCTTACGCTTGTTTATCTATAAGTAACAGCTGTTTATACGTACTTTGCGCTCGCCGCCATATTGCAGTTCGAAATTGATGGCTTCAGTGATCCCAATGATGCTGTCTACGGTATTGCCCATGGAGATAAAGAAAAGAAGGGAGCTGGCACTACAGACTTCCGCTCTACATTGTTTTGAAACCAGTGTGTGCGCCATTTTAAGTAGCCCAGAACATTAGGAGACTGCTGTTTACTTGTGCTTCTTACTGATTATTTCTGTCGAGAGCGCAACAACTGTCACAGTCTAACATAACAGTCGCGACACTTCGCCTCGATTTTGTTGCCTTCAGCGCCAGCAGCGCTCCAAGCGGCCGGTAGGTTGAACTGTGAGTTCGGCGCGATCGTGAAAGCGAATAGTGATTGTTTATTTTGATTTATACAATGGTTTTTACCATCGGGAGCGATTGTAGCGCAATAAATTGCAGCAGCAATAGGAAGAAGACACCACAGCTGTCTTTTTTAGGTTTCCTAAGGATCCTGAGAGGTATATACCATCATGTTACTACACTGTATCGTCAGGATTCATTTGCAAATGTATGTGTATAAATCATGAATGTTTCGTTTTAGGAGGAAAAAATGGCTAGTTAATAGCAGACGAGAAGACCTTATGAAGAAAGACCCGGTTTACCTGTATAATAATATTAGGTTTTGTTCGCTACATTTCGAACAAAACCAAGTCATGAACGCAGACAATAACAAACTCGTGTGGAATGCAGTATCCACACTGTTTGACATTCCAAATAAGCCACCTCAACTGACGATGAAGAAGAAACTGCCACAAAGATTCGACAGTCAATCTAAAGCTGTAAAACAGTCCTATGACACAGAAGCAGCTAGTTCAACTCTCCATTTATTAGTGCCAGATTCGTGAGAATCATCAACACAAGACCTCCTTTGACGATGAAGTGGTTAGATTAAGTGCAGCTGTTCATGTCTTACAAAAGCGTGAGAAGTGTCAGAATGTGCAGATCGCTAGACTTCGAGCGAAACTATTATGGGACAAAGAAAGTGCCTACAGACAGATTGTTTGAAAATTATTCAAATATTTGGTTTTTCGTGAAATGTAATGTAATCAGCTCATTATGTTTTCAGCATATTTCTCCCACTATTTGTCACTTGCTTGTCCCACTTAGAATAATATAAAGATGAAGGTCGTGGAAACAAGTGACAATGACAAACACAGTAGGCCTACAGAACGATAAACGAGCTGTTCATCGCTTTTGCATGTAGAGGTACATGTCTGTGCTTCTTACATGTGAATCTGTGTGTTTATATTCTTTTGATATCAACGTGGTAAGCTGCAATTCTGTCCAATGTCACAAGTGTTTCTTCACGAATGTGTTGTAGCTTGCCACTCTATTAATGGTTTTTGTCCATACTTGTGCTTATTTTTGAATCATTTTTAGAAACATATATGCCTTCTGATACTACACAAACTCTTGGAGGCAAGAAACTAACGCGAATAATTCGGAAATTGCGTAAGAAATGGAAGCAAACAAACATTATGCTTACGACGCGTCTGACGTTCACCTTACCTGCCGCTCTGAGCGCTAGTGTCGCTCCATCTGAAGGCAATTTCGAACGTTTTTCTGTTCTTGATAGCGTATTTCAGGATAGCAAATGGGAAGTTGTAGTACAGAAAATGGTCCATAGATCACCAGTGTGTGTGTGTGTGTGTGTGTGTGTGTGTGTGTGTGTGTGTGTGTGTGTGTGTGTGTGTATTGGCTGGTAGTGAGATATGAGTGAAGTGTGGCATTACATTATGTAATAAGTTATTTGTAAAAAAAGTATTGTATACCAGAAGTGAATCTAATGATTGTCTCTAACTAGAAGTCAGTAAGTGTATGTGTATACGAAATAGCTTGTTTTAAATTCGTCTAAACTTGTAAATACTTTGACATGTCCTGTATCCTCGTAAAAAGAGATCTACGGGTGAATAAAGCTGCTGCTGCTGCTGCTGCTACTACTACTACTACTACTACTACTAACACGACACACTCAGAATGACGTCATGGGAAGTGTCACTGGGGTGAACTTTGGGTGTAAAATGTAAATGTCCTGTGACTAGGGCCTCCTGTCAGGTAGACCGATCGTCGGTTGCAAGTCTTTCTATTTGATGCCACTTCGGCGACTTGCGCGGCAATTGGGATGAAATGATGATGATTAGGACAACACCACACCCAGTCCCTGGGAGGAGAAAATCTCCCACCCAGCCGGGAATCGAACCTTGGCCCTTAGGATTGACATTCTGTCGTGCTGACCACTTTGGTTTTTTTTTTTTTTATCGTTGTGTTTGGTCGTTGCAGACGTCACATTCGTTTGTTGGTTCTTCCACTCACTCAGCTACCGGGGGTCGACAACTTTGGGGGTATGAATGCGGTGAACCTACTGTTTTGGTCTAGTTTATGGTGTAATGCCACCTCCCTTCTTTTTTTACCTCCTTCATATTGCCAGTCTAGTAATGTGTGTCTATGGCCACCATAAATCTTCGAAACAGAACGACAGCAGTGCTCTTAGTGACATGGTACTGAACTTTGAAAATTCTGTAGTCTAGCATTTCGATATGCGAGTATTACAGGAAAATATTTCTCGTTTATACTTTATGGATGGGCATAGTCGCCAACTGGTAATGTCCGTGACTGTAAACATTCTTGTGATCTTGCAAAGGTCAAATCTCAATCAAAGACTAAGATTACCTTTTCTTAGTTGGGGTTCACCATCATAAAATTTTTAACTAGCATGTGGCCACTTTTAAATTCTAAAAATATTTATTTCATTATTGCAATTTCGAACATGTGTCTATTATCAGGGCGAAATAATTGCGCTTTAGCACACACTAGAACTTAAAAAATCGTCTGACACAACATTACTTCAGAAAGAAGCTGGTTTCATTGTATTGTGATCCAGATTACCACTTCTTGTGCGTATTGCGCTCTTTGAATTCCATTGTAACTATGTTCCTCACATCCTGCTTCACTTTTGCTCACATCCATAGTATTAGGTTGAATAAATGCTTCCATATTTGTTTTTGTTTCATGTGATGTTTTGTCACAGGATGTTCTGTCTACTCACAAATATTTAACGAATCCGTGCATGAACTGTTCATTTTAATTGCATTGTAAGTACAGGGTGATTATAATTGAAGTTAAACTTCCTAAACGCTGTAGAAATAACACCATTAGTCAGAATGATGTCAAATTGCAATGGAATATTATCGGAGAAAGGGGAAAACGTATGGCAGTAGAAAAGAAATAGTGTGAAAATTGATCAATAGATGGCGCATTATGTGTCAGAGTACATAAATGAAAACACCTGCCATGTGCACGACCCATCGAAGTTACTGTAAACACGCTGGGTACACGGCTTTTCCTCCTTTCGCGTCTGCGACGTTCGCGGTGACTGTCTCAATGCAGGATCGCCCTCTGCTTGTAAAGGCGTATTACAAGAATGACGACTGTGCAAACGTCGCTCTGCATAAATTCCAGACACTGAAGGGTTTGAAAAAGGAGTTTAATCCGGTGACTGCCGTGGGTCTGGTGAAAATGATTCGGAAATTCGAAAAGAACGGTTCTTTTTGTGTGCAACCTGCTAGAGGGAGGAAACGAATTGATTCGACGTCAGTGGAAGCAGTGACGGTATATGCAGGAGGACACAAGTGGTCGTGTGCAAACATGAAGTGTACGGAGAATTGCCCAAACATTGGATATACCTATGTGCACAGTGTGTAAAACACTACGAAACATCCTTCTTTGCTATCTATTCAAAATTGTCCATGTGCACGAGTTGCTTCCTGTTGACCAGCCAGCAAGAGAGACCTTTGCTTTAGAGTTTCTTGCTTGCATGGAAGTGGACAATGATTGGCTACGGAAGATTTTGTGGACAGACGAAGCCCACTTCCATCTGACAGGATATGTCAATACGCAGAACAGTCGAATATGGGCAACAGGAAATCCACATGCAGATCAACAGTACCATTTCATCCTGGAAAGGTCACTGTGAGATGCGGGTCTATGTAATCATTTATCATAGGGACATATTTTTTCTAAGAGAAGGGTGCTTCCAGTCCTGTAACCTGTACTGTGACTGGTAAGTGCTATGAGTGTCCTTTGCGCAACCACGTCATTCCAGCTCTCCAACAGCGTGGAAGTGTGAATGGGATCATTTTTATGCAAGATGTTGCACCTCCGCATGTTGAAAATCCAGTTAAGCAGCTACTGAAGCGCCATTTCGGAATTTCTAGAATTATCAGCCACCATTTCCCAACAGCCTGGCCGTCCCGATCGCCTGAGCTTAATCTGTGCGAGTTTCGGCTGTGGGGCTATCTGAAAGATGTTGTGTTCAGTGTTCCGATTGCAAACGTAGCTGCATTGAAGGCACACATTGTGCAACACATTCTGAACATGACCTCGGAAACAGTTCGATTGGTTGTGGAACATGCTGTTTCTCGGTTTCAACTTGTTGTAGAGAACGTTGGACAGCATATTGAACGTGTTTTGCGCCAGTCACACGGAAATTAATAATCTGATTTTGTTATGTCGGAGCCAAGATAGCCCCTGAGGGCCAGCAACCCATATTACACCACAGAGGACGAGATCGTCTATGCCATCAACTTTGTGAACTTACAACAATAAAAGTTGTGTTGGTGAAAAATTACAAATTGTCAGTTACAACACAAGTGGGGTAGACGTCCCCGAGGTCGGCATCCGTAGTGAACTGAACTTTGGGGCTGGTTCTATCTCCTAAATAGCTGCCTCCAGCCAATCAGGTTTTGGCATAGTGATACTTCCTGCAGGCCGTGGCTCGAGATCCCCCTGCAGGAAGTAGTGCTGGGAATGTCTGTTTCCATTATCTTGTATGTAAGTAGCCGGTGTTTACCACGGTGCTTTTGGTATGCCTTGGACATAGACAACCTCGTCCTCTGTGGTGTAATATGGGTTGCTGGTCCTCAGGGACTACCTTGGCTCCAGTATAGCAGATCTGATTTTGGTTTATGCTTTTTATGCGGTTTTTGGCCTCAGGACAATTAAAAACCGATGCGACTGAAGCTTTTTATTGCAGTTTTTGGTCTCAGAACAATTAAAAACCGATGTGATTGATACTTTTTATGCAGTATCTGGCCTCATGATATTTAAAAACCGACTTTTCTCATCCAACGTGATATGATCTTTTTGTGGTGGTTGGGCTTACATAACTAAGAGAATCACATCTGTACACCAATGCACACTGAGCAGTTCAGTTTGTTTAATGTCAAATGTACACCTTAGGCATTGTTGTATGATTAATTTGTCATTTGTAGTCGACCACTATTAAATTATGATGCTTACAGCGCCATCTATTGCTATATTTTGTAACTATTTATTTTTCCTGTGCCATACGTTTTTGCCTTCTCCGATAGTATTCCGTTGTAATTTGACGTCATTCTTGCCAATGGTGTTATTTCTACAGCTATTTGAAAGTTTAACTTTAATTATAATCTCCCTGTATATTGTTCGTATTCAAAACTGACAAAAAAAAAAAAAATCGCACCTCCAACAATAATTTATGTAGAGTAACGAAATTCCGCGAATACATTTGTCAAGGTAAGTGAGTAACATTGTAAGATCACTTGTTAATATATGCGCGAAATGTGAAATGCTGGTGTATTAATAACTGGTGTAACCGGCAGAACGTTGAATGCAAGCATGAAAATGTGCACACATTGTGTTGTACAGGTGCCGCATGTCAGTTTGCGGGATGGAGTTCTATGCCTGGAGTACTTGGTCGGTTAGTACAGGGACGGTTAATGCTGGCCGGCCGAAGTGGCCGAGCGGTTAAAGGCGCTACAGTCTGGAACCGCACGACCGCTACGGTCGCAGGTTCGAATCCTGCCTCGGGCATGGATGTGTGTGATGTCCTTAGGTTAGTTAGGTTTAAGTAGTTCTAAGTTCTAGGGGACTTATGACCACAGCAGTTGAGTCCCATAGTGCTCAGAGCCATTTGAACCATTTTTGGTTAATGCTGTTTGTGGATGACGCCAGAGTTGTCGTCCGACGATGTGCCATACGTGCTCGATTGGAGACAGATCTGGTGATCAAGTAGATCAAGGCATCATTTCGATACTCTGTACAACATGTTGTATTACAACTGTGGTATGAGGACGAGCGTGGAATGCTTTTTATGAATGGCAGTACAACAGGTCGAATCATCAGACTGACGTTTCAAATTTGCAACCAGGGCCTGGCCCTCAACTGGCCTCCTTCTAACCACCACAAAGCCATCAGTGGCACCGAGGCAGGACCAGCTTTCATCAGAAAACACAACAGACCTTCATACTGCCCTGAAATGAACTCTCGCTCGACACCACTGAAGTCGCGAATTTCGTTGGTTTGGGTTCAGCGGAATGCACACCACAGGGCGTCTAGCTCGGAACTTTCCTCGAAGTAAACGATTTGTAGCAGTTTGTTGTGTCACTGTGGTGCTAACTGCTGCTGAAACTGCCGCTGGAGATGTGGTATAGTGCGCCAGAGCCATTCGCCGAACATGATGGTCTTCCCTCTCGGTAGTGGCACACGGCTGTCCAGAGACCGGGCGTCTTGTGACCATATATGCTTGTGACCACGGCTACCGGCAATCATGTATAATGGCTACATTCCCGCCAAGTCCTTCTGTAACATCACAGGAGGAACAGTCAGCTTCTCGTGGCCCTATTACACGACCTCGTCAAACTAAGTGAGGTGTTGGTAACGTCGTCTTTGTCGCCTTAGAGGCATTCTAGACTTACATCAACCCTCTATGTCCAATCTCAACGGTAACTTACGCTCACGACTGATACAACGTGTATTTAAAGCAAACCTGATTGGCATCCTCATAGGGTATGGTGCGAAATCTGAATAGGCATCATATATGAGATGTACAAACGTGCCTACCAAGTTTCCTTTATGTCGCACAACTCCTTCTTGGTATTGCAACTTTTTCCGTTAGTGTAATTTATTTTTGTTCACGTCCGTTTTTTCTAGTTTCTCGCACTTAATGAATAACTCCATTTTAGAAAGTTCTCGCTGAACTGATATTCAGCTTTATTACATCTTGTCGTGTAATGGATACGTATTTTTGCTTTGAATGGTGTTGCTTTTTGCCAAGGAGTATGGTTTGTGGTCTTAGTGACAGAATATGTAGTTATTGTGTCAGGTGTCACCGCGCAGCAGAAACATTCTACATTGTAGCCTGAATTTGTTCATGGGAGTTTATGGTATTAAGTGAAAGTGCTTCCACTGTACTGACACAATTGCGTAACTAGTGTTGCGTTCTTAATAGTTGTAAGGAACAATTCTCTTGTCACTAAGACTAAAAAGCATACTCAATGACAAGAAGCAAAGCCGCCCAAAGCAGAATTACGTACTCTTTGCTTTTCAAGATATAATAAAATTCCGTCAACTAACATGGAGTTCTTCATTAAATGCAAGGCAATATGAAAAATGGATGCAAACAATAATTAAGTAAAATACAGACAATGTGTTTACAATATAATTAAATAGAACAGTTCACACATAAATTCGTAAAATCTACATGAATGCACAGAAGACCACGTGATGAAACCTGCTTCTGATTTATATGGAACAGAAATAAACACAGAATCATTTACTTCACCTAATATAATGGATGTGAACAAAAATGAATCAGAATTGAGCAACATATTTCCACTGCAATTCAAGGAGTGCAATACACATGAGAAATCATAATTGTGCACACAATGTGATGAAATCAGCTTCTGTTTACCAAGAAGGGAAAAAATATGGAAGACTTTAAATCATACAATAAGAAAATGTGGTGATAAGGAATGACAAACTTGCAGTGCTGAAAGTGGCCTGGCAATGAACCAAGGTCGTGTTAATGGAAATCCCTATATGAGTTTCACTCACCTGGTATTTGCAAACATTATATAAACTATATGCTGGTGATCTCTATACTGGTTAGATTTAGGACTCTGGTATCTTATCATCAAACTCAAGAGAGCATGCAGAGTCCTATCATCCACATTTTACGCCATATTATAGTTAGCCAAGTCGTTTTGATTGCTCTCTACATGATTAAGAATTACTTATTTATTTCTAGTAAGAGCTATGAGGTGAGCACGTGATTGCAATACTTCATTAGAACATACCCTCATAACAATAATAATTCCTGCCTTCACACAAACTATGAATTTTCTTCGTGACAATGGTAACACAAAACATAGAGCTCCATAATCATTTTTCATGCCTCGTATTTTTACTGACTGTATTCTGCTGGAAACTTACAATCATTTGGAACAACAGTTCAGAAATACATTATCTACTGTCTTGTAAGTATATCTCAGTTGTCAAGATAGATCACATTTAGTATTGAAAAGGGGAGATTATCTTCCTGGTGATTCAGTATTTAATATCCTGTTGATAGAAATACAATGTCACATTTTCAGTACTTGTCTCTGTGACAATGATTGTTAATAAATGTTGGTTGGCTTGGCATCACTTCAGACAGCAAGTATGTAAAGTTGTATATCTCTTTAGACTTATAAGTAGCTACCCTTGCACATCTCAGTTTAAATTTATACTAAATGAATGCCTGCTTCACTTATTCATAATTCTTATCATAAATGCTGAAACCTCTGAACAAATTAACTCAACTTTTTGACCAGATATTTGCGTTGTTTATGATACCTGACTGTACAAATTATGCACACTAGAAGGTGTATCTAATATAGTGCCTAATTTATAGACTACTGCTATGTCTTATGGCACTCCAACAATGGACCATATGAGCAAGGCATAAGTGAAATAAAGCAGAATTAATTTTGTGATCAGCTCATCAATGCCCAGTAAACAACTGAACTGCCACCATTTTTCACACTAGTTTTGAAACAGTTCATTTTGTTCTTCTCCAGAAATCTTGAGCCCACTTATGGCCATAGCACAGTTACAGTATAGAGGGATCCATCTGGTAATTAAGACTTGCTTATGAAGCTACTTGGCTTGTTGTAAAGCATCTTAACTTCCAGGCAGAATGCGGCAATATTAAGTAGAGATTAAAAAAAAAACGTTTTTTAGAACACATTTATTTCAGAGCTTTACTTGAATTATAAAAGTTTCAAAAACAATTATGGGAAACAACAACACTGATATCGACAAAAGTTTTATTAATACATAGAGATTGTTAAATCACAATGTAAATCCCATAGTTAACAGTATCTCAGAACATGCTGGTAAACTGCTGATGTTTAATATCAGGTGCATGACATAAATAAAAGGAAGTGAAGAACTACAAGGTTTACTAAACGAAAATAGAACTGAGAAATTCAAGAATATTTCGCGAAATACAGAGTGGAAAAGATGTACACAATACTCATAATGTTCATGAAAAATATAGTGTACTCTGTACCATTGTAACAGGCTACTTTGAAAACTGTTTCCCTAAGAAATTATTGGCAGAAGCAGGTTTAATGATTCTAAACCCTAGGTTACAAATGAAATCAAAATGTAATTCAAAAACTAAGAGATAACTCTCACTAGTACCAGTCAATCAATCATTAATCGCCATTGGCCATATATACAACAGAACAGTCGTCATCTCTCATACACTATCACAGACATACATAGTTGAATATAGTTAATTACAAAAAACACAATTAGAGACATTTAGTCATGCACTGAGAATTCTAACATATCATGAAATTTGCAACATTATTGCATACTGTTTTGCTGCATCGCGGTGCATCCTTTTCAGATCTGTGTTACTACTTCTTAAGCAATTTTACATGACGTTTCCCAGCCACTGCACCACATTTTAATGTGGTTGATCTTCTCTCAGTTGTTTTATGAATATGGTTTTTGGTCTGAGATAAATAAAGATAAATTCATCGGCTTACACTTAGAGGAGGAAATAGCCCAATACTCATTTCTCCAACATAATATCAAACAACTTGCATGTCACAGTAAGTGGTTATCTAACAGGAGTGCAGGACTTGATGTTGACACAGACTTTCCTTCAGAGACTGTGCCCTTGACGTCCAGCCACACAGTCTGTTAAACCTATCTGTCCTTATGCTGTGGTTATGCAGTGCTGTTTATGTATCCCACTGGTACTTGCATGAGTGTGGTAAAACTTGGAAAGGAGTTAGTACACCATCACAGAAAGAACAAACTAATATGGTAAAGTCAACTATGGTGACGAAGTCCTTTGTCTTCCAGTTGATTTGGTGTAGATTATTTAAAACATTAATTCAAAGTTGACAACAGAATTAAATAGAACACAGGAGGATTGCGAGAGTGAAACTAATTCCAACTGACAAAACAATTCTGCCCTACAGAATTTAGTTACTCAGACACATCATTGTCATCAGTTTGTTGCTCTGCCATGGAAGCCTTAGACACAAATTGGCAAGATTGTTTTAGAATATGCCAGCAATGAAGTATGGTTTCTACATGAACCAAATTATGCTAACAACCCTAATATCGACCACACAGCCTTCATCGACGTTATGTATGAGTGCTGAGCAAGTATGCAACTGACTAATTAGCATGATCCCAATTACCACTGGTGATGCAGATCTGTATGGCAATAACTATAGACTGAATTAATATCACATACTACAAATATCAGGGAACACCGTATTAGAAATGACACTGTTTAACGCTTTGTGAACTCAAATATTTCCCACTCATCTATTAACTGTCGTTTGCTTGGTGAATGGTTTTGTTCGAACTTGTTAATGAAGTAACCAGACAG
This sequence comes from Schistocerca piceifrons, assembly GCF_021461385.2. Lineage (NCBI taxonomy): Eukaryota > Metazoa > Arthropoda > Insecta > Orthoptera > Acrididae > Schistocerca > Schistocerca piceifrons. The sequence continues at coordinate 388,206,570 of NC_060145.1, forward strand.
AAAAACCGCGATTAACAGTGTCAAGCGCTCCATGGAAACAATACATCGCTAGTATTAACATTGTGTTCATCATGTCACGTAGATCTATGGGCAGTTCCATTGTCACATATCACTCTTTTTATCTAACACAAAGTGTTATTAAAAACGTAAGTTATTCATGAGTGGCTAGTTGTGCATGTGTCTGAACGTTAAATGAATGACGAACTGTTTTGTTCTGGATATTAAATCAACCCACCACCTATCGGCAATGTAAGTTAAGAAAAACTTTCATGCTTGAGCAAAACTCGAACACAGCATTGATAGTGATTGGTGACTAGGCATAAAGAGATACGTCATCCCTAATTTTTATCTAGTATCAGCTAGCAAATCAGAACTTGAAATACACTCTAAGACAAAAAGAGCGTCGTACCACGAAGAAATTATCTGAGTGGGATAGTAATCGATAGATGTGATGTACCAATAATTACAATTTCAGAAAAATTGGATGATTTATTCAAGCAATTGAGCAAGTCATTAACAGATTAGTCCACCTCTGGCCCTTATGCAAACAGTTATTCTACTTGCCATTGGTTGATAGTTGGTGAATGGCCTCCTGAGGGATATGTTGCCAAATTCTGTCCAACTGGTGCGCTAATTCGTCAAAATCCCGAGATCGTTGGAGAGCCCTGCCCATAATTCTCCAAACATTCTCGATTTGGGAGAGATCCGCTGACGTTGCATGCAAAGGTATGGTTTGGTAATCACGAAGACAAGCAGTAGAAACCCCAGCCATGTGCGGGTGGGCATTATCTTGCTGAAATGTAGGCCCAGGATGGCTTGCCTTGAAGAGCAACAAAATAAGGCATAGAATAGAGAAGATGTACTACTGTGCTGTAAGTGTGCCACGGATGACAACCAAAAGGGCCCTGCTATGAATGGAAACTGATATGCCCTGCTGGATCTGCAGGACAGGACAGGTAGTTTAAATTGTGGAAAGGGGCCAAAATAAGGGGCTGTCAGTTACAATCGAACCTACAACTTTATTATTTGATCAAACATTACAAGAGCCCAAATAATTTTTTGTTAAACACACAGCTTTAATCTTTGGGAATTAATTATCAGCTGAAAGCCACCTAAATTAGGAAACGGCTGAAGGCCAATAACTTAAAATGCAAGCATAATCAGAAATTTAAAAGGCAAACCTTATCTTACAACAGTTCTTTATTTAGGCTGAAGGCCCAAAGTATCTGAGATTTTCAGAGCAAACCATTTGAATTCAAAATTGGCTGAAAGCCCAACACTTAACGCTAAACAACATTATTGTTTTAAAAAAACAAACAAAGGCCTTACGTAAAACAATCCTTAATTAGACAAAACTTAACGAAAACAGAAATTTTAAAGGCAAAGCCTTATCTTAAAACAGTTCTTTAGTTAGGCTGATGACCCAAAGAATCAGACACTTCAACAGCAAAGAAGTTAAATTCAAATCAGCTGAAGGCCTAACACTTAAAACTCCACAACATTATTTTTTTTAAAATACTGAAGGGGTTACGTGAAACAGTTCTTTAATTTAGGCTGAAGGCCTTAAGAGCAAAACAACTCGAACTCAAAATCGGCTGAAGGGCCAAAACTTAAAATTCGAGAACATTAAAGTTTTAAAAAATGCCAAAGGCCTTACGTAAAACAGTTCTTTGAACTAGGCTGAATGCCTTAAGAGCAAAACAACTATAATTTAAAAAAAAATCGGCTGGAAGCCATACAATTACAAACCACAAGAACAAATAAAAAGAAAGGCAGTACACCTAAGGGCGCTCAGATGTTCGAGGGTCGGCCTGGAATTCAAACATTAACGCTCGCTTAGGTGAGACAGGCAGTCGGGCCAGCCATTCACGATTTGACGACAACCCAACCAGTCGACAATCAACGGACCCACCGACAAGATAACTTCCACTTCACGCGACTAGGGCACAACAGGGAGTTCAACGGAACAACGTAGAAGATATTGGCGCCCACAACCAATCATACATGGAGCTGTCAAACTGCACATCGTGCTGGACAGTAACAACACGATGAGGAAACTACACTGCCTGAAATTTACGTCAACGGCCAGGGCAGGCAACGGAACGTTAACGGCCACAAGGCAGAAGATTCCGCTGGTGCACTTCAATTCAAATAACCAAATACAGTGAAACTCCACCGGAGGGTGGCTAGAATTTTCTAACTTGAAAGCCACTTTGTTGCTCACGGGAATATCCCAACAAGCGACACGAACTCCAAACGACACAATGTGAACAGTCTTGATTTGCTGGTATATTAAATCAAAATTCAACTTTCGTGTCCAGGGTCGGTGAATCTCGGACCTTGCAGCAATGGATACAGCACCACACACTCCGACACCACATAGAGGTTAGCGGGCCTTGCCAAACCACACGCCGTGAATATTTCCTCGCTGCTCCACGACAACCGACCAACTGCCCAGGCCCGGAAACGGTGGAAGGACCAAATATACGTCGGCCAATGAGACGACCAACAGAACAACTGTCGACCCACCCCAACCTCCGTCTGTCGGACAGTTCATGTATGTCGCCAGCGGTCGGCGAGCACTGGCTGTCGGCGCCTCACCAGCTCTCCGTCCCTGACTTCACTGCTGCTGCGTCCCGACTGCACTGCTGGTCCGTCCTGAACTTACTCCAGACACACGACGACCCACAAATACTATCGGTCGCTCCAGGGATGGTAGGACAGTGCACTTATCGATAAGCGCTACTGCTGCTGCTCACAGGCAAGTAAGGCAGGAAGTTAGTGACGCCAGTAAATGGAATACGAAAACGAGACGGCAGCACAGTAATAGAAGATGACAAACAATAAATGGGATAAACGGGAGCCGTGCACGGCTCAGAAACGGCACTCAAGACCACCACTCCTGGCTGTCAGAAAGTGTGGCGAACGATAGTCAGGTTGGTATCCTACTTCCATCTGTGCCATCTCCAGATACATCTTCGGCATGGAATCTCATTGACTGGAGTAGAATTGGTTAAAATTCTTCTGGGTAAAACTAACAACATAATAAACTATTTATCATTGTTGATAGTTTTTAGCAATGGCACGGCATAATTCCCAGAAGAGTTTTAATCACTATGATACCGGTCGCGAAATCCTACATTCTTATATGGAGTAGAATTGTCTTCAGTGATGAGTTCCACTTCGAACTGAACCCCGATGACCAGCGAACATATACTCACACACACACACACACACACACACACACACATACACACACGAAGTTAGGTTGCCAACATGCGCATAAACTAAGCAAATAGGAACAAAGAGTAATTTTCGGTAAAATATCTACAGCTAGCGACAGAAGAGTACTAATACTCCACATCAATGAACATGAAAATTGTGAAGAAAAAGTTGGTAACATGAGGCTGTGTTTACGTTTCGTAAATGAAGTTTAGTACGACCTCCACCATGTGACTAGATGAGGCGAAACGCAAATGCCAGCCAAAAACTTGACTGACTAAGTAATCACTTATTTAGGTAAAAGATAAGACGTGAACTGTTTTATAATCTGCAAATATCGCATCTCAAAACAAAACTGCATCGGTCTAGACTCCACTGAAGATGCATTAAAACAAAAGACGAAGAGCGTCGGCAAGAAATAAGATACATTGTAACAAGAAAAAGTCGTTTGTCATTTACAAAATGAATCTTTTGCGTTTGCTGCGGATGATGGCCACTCAAACAAGTTTATTAATTATTTTATCTTTGTCTTAACACATTTTGTGAATTTACGACGTTTAGAATACATTATAAGTACATGTAATAGCAGTAGCTTGCCAATTGTTTTTTCTACCATCGGTGACAGTCTCTAAAAGGTGGGATATATAGCTTCTGATAAGCCAGTTTCTTCTGCTGAAAGATTGTACATCCCTGATCGCATATTTGTGGCAAAGACCTAGGCATAAAGTACCAAATATAATATTCTGTACATCGCTTTCAGTATACTTAAGTTCTGGAGGATAGTGTGTTATACAGGAGGATCATTCTCACTGAGCCCAGTCATGCAATTAATTATGAAGGACCATTCATTATAATTAGCTTCACACATACCACTTTAGCTCTTACGGTACAATGGTCGATTCGATATTTGTTTGTGAAATGCCATATTTATTTTTTTCATCATCCTGTTTCCTTGACACAAAGAGAAAATAAAAATTGTTTTGTTCGACGTTAGTACATCGTTTAATAACCCTGAGAATGATTGCATGGTACCTGAAGTCAGCGAAAAAGCCTCCCTTGCGCAAAAAAAAGTATGGCAGCATATGCAGAATTGGATTACGATATATATGCCATCGATGAGTTCTACATAGTCTGAGAACTGCCTATGAATTCGAAAGTCGTGTACAACACGTGACCAGTCATAGTTTGTTGATTTATCAAGGAATATATATTTTATGAAAAATTCCACAAATTACAGAGTGGCCAAAGCAGTAATTCAACCTTATCAGTTGCTGACAGTCGCCATAAGTAACCTGCATTCAGTTGTAGGCTGTTTGCAGTGAATAATACAGATGTATACACAAAAAATGACAAGTGATATGTACCACAGGCTATATTAAACAAATATTCTGGTAATAAATACGCAACCGACCCGGCTAACCGAAGATATTGTTAATTGCTGCTGCGTTGCGTTAGCTATTTGAATCCTGTGGTCTGTGTCGATTCAGGGCCCGGCACTAGTCCATCCTGTGTAAGTCTCTTCGTCTCTACATAACTACTGCATCCTACATCCATTCTAATCTGCTTACAGTTGCTAAGCCGTGGTCTCTCTCTATAAAAAAATGGAAATGAGCATATGGCATCGTTGACTGGGAGGCCCCAATTGGGGAAGTTCGGTCGCCATGTGCAAGTCTTATTTCAGTCGACGCAACATTAGGCGACTTGCGCGCCAGTGATGAGGATGAAATGATGATGACAACACAACATCCAGGCCCCTAGCAGATAAAATCACCAACTCGGCAGGGAATCGAACCCGGGCCTGCATGCATGGGAGGGGAGCACATTACCACTCAGGTAACCAGGCGGACGATTTTGCCTCCATAACCAAACTGACGATTCCCTTATGCCTCAAAATATGTCCTGTCATCCAATCCCTTCCTTTAGACAAGTTGTGCCATAATTTCCTTCTTCTCCTCAGTTTGATTCAGTACTTCTTCTTTAGTTATGCGATCTACATATCTGATCTTCAGCATTCTTCTTTAGCATCATACCGTGAAAGCATCCATTGTCTTCGTGACAGAGTAGTTTATGAGCCATATTTCACTTACATACTAGGCTACACTCCACAAAAATACTTCCCAACATTTGAATTTATATTCGATGTCAACAAATTTTTCTTTTTCAGTAATGTTTTTCTTGCTACTGCTAGTCTGCATTTTATATCCTCTCTACTTCTGCCTACTCAACTACTGCTTTCCTTTGAAGTCCTTAAACTTTCACAACTGCAGCCTGCTTTCTGTACAAGTTGTAGATAATTTTGTGTCCCTGCGTTGTATCCCTGATACCTCCACAGCTCTAAAGAGTGTATTTCGGTTAAGTTTGTCAAAAGCTTTATCTCAATCTGCAAACACTATAAACACAGGTTTACCTTTCTTCAGACTCTCAAGATAAGTATGATAGTGGGATCAGTATTGCCTCGCCTGTTCAGACATGTTACAGGAATCTAACATTGTATTCATGTTAGTTTGAATACCACCCTCTCCCCCCCCCCCCCTCCCCCCCGGCCTTCAACACTTTCCATCCGCCTTCCAGGGTTCTCTTTGTAACTTAGTACTGGCTTGCCATCTGAGCTTTTGATGTTCATACTGTTGCTGCTCTTTGCTGCAAAGGTGTTTGTTTTTTTAAATCTAGTTTGTGTTTTCCAAGTGCAAAATCGCAAATGTAGAATGACTACAATGTTGAAATAGCCTTGAATTTCCCTCTTAGATAATCTTACATTCTTTTTTTTCGATTTTGGACTTTGTCAATAGTATTTTTTAGACATCTGTATTCTATATGGCCTACTTGATTGGTTGCTTTTTGTAATTTTTTCCTGTTGTCTATTAAATTCAATATATAGTGTGTTATCTTTCTACTGTACGTTTTTCTCGTTTATGCCCTCCACTGTCTTCACTACTTCTTTTCTATAAGGTATCCATCTGTCTTCCTTCGATTAGATTAGATTAGATTCAGTTTTCGTTCCATAGACCCAAAAAATGAGATGATTCTCGTGGGTGTGGAACATGTGAAAGTATAACATAAAACAACCAAACATTTGAATATAATAATTACTACCTTGATCATGTGTCAGGAGATAGTCGAAATAGGTTAATACAATGCAGTAAACTGGAACAGCTAATATTTACAGAATCAACACACTGTCAGAATGAAACACTGTTATGCACTATTAATAAATTTATCATACACAAAATACCTGATGTTGACTGTTGTGACCAAGTGTTTTCAAAACTCAAATTAACAGATATTCCTGCTTAAGCTGGCTTAACAGTCTCTGTTAAGATATTCATCTATGGAGTAGCAGGAGTTGCCTATCAAAAAGTCTTTCAAACTCTGTTTATTCTGTGCTTTATCTGAAACCAAGTTTTTAATGGTTGCAGGCAATTTATTGAAAACGTGTGTTCCTGAATAATGGACCCCTTTTTGGACCAAAGTAAGCGATTTTAGGTCTTTATGTAGATTGTTCTTATTCCTAGTAATGATGCTATGTATTGAGCTATTGGTTGAAAATTGAGTTGTATTACTTGCAACAAATTTCGTTAAGGAATAAATATACTGAGAAGCAGTGGTTAGCATACAACATTCTTTGAACAGGTTTCTACAAGATGTTCTTGAATTTACACCACAAATGATTCTTATCACATGCTTTTGCACCGTAAAAACTTTTGCTCGGTTTGAGGAGTTGCTCCAGAATATGATCCCACATGACATAATAGAATGAAAGTAAGCAAAGTATGGACGTTTTTTTATATTTATATTTCCTACATCTTACATCATTCTAACAGTAAATACAGACTGGTTTGGGAACTTAAGCAATTCTGTGGTATGCCCTTCCCAACTGAATTTATTATCGAGTTGTAATCCCAGAAATTTAACACTGTTAACCTCTTCAATCTGCATGTCTTCATATGTTGTACTCATGCTCGAAGGAAATCTCTTATAGGTTATGAACTGCATATAGTGGGTCTTCTCAGTGTTTAATGACAGTGAATTAGCTTTAAACCACATATTAATGTCAGTGAAAATTTGGTAGCAGTTATTTCTAAATCTGTACTTGGCATGCTACTTATTGCAATGTTTGTATCATCTGCAAACAAAACAAACTTAGCATCTGGCAATGTAACAGATGAGAGGTCATTAATGTACGCAAAAAAAAGCAATGGACCCAAGATGGAACCTTGAGGAACACCACATGCAATTAATTCCCAGTCAGATGAAGACTGACTGGTTGCTGCATCGGTATTTCGCAACGACGCCCTTTGTTTCCTGTTAGATAAGACTCAAACCATTTCGCTACATTGCCGGTGACACCATAATTTTCTAATTTACTTAAGAAAATGTTGTAGTTCACACAGTCAAAGGCTTTTGACAGGGAACAGAAAATTCCAGTAGCCCCGTCTGTTTCAATCAGTCATTGTGAATTGATCCCCTTAAGATTTTCGACAAACTCTGGGTCTTAGCTTATTCAGGTTCTGTCTCTTTTATTTGCTACCTTTTACTATCTCTCTAATTGTAATCCGCAGGTCATAACAAACAAATATTCATAAGCCTGAATCTGCACCTGGAAATGTCTTACAATTTAAAATCTGGTTCCGAAAACTCTATCCCATACATGCATCCTTCTTTCATGATTCTTAAGCAAAGTGTTGGTGATGATTAAATTACGTTCTGTTCAAAATCCTACCAGGTGGCTTCCCTTTTCATTCCTTCCATGGAGCTCATGTTCTCCTCATATTTTCTCTTCCTATGGCTTATATCGGAGTCCAGTCTGTCATCACTTAAATTTTGGTCTGCCTTAACTGTCTGAATAATTTCTTTTTTCTTATCTTACATTCTTTCAATCTATTCATTGTTTGTGGTGTTTTTAGGCATTTTAACTTTTACCACAGTGGTAGGAGGGTGTTGACTTTATGTCTGTCTTGGCCATGAAAACTTTAATGGCAGTTTAGAAAGTAGGTTGAGTATTGTGATGTTACTACTCTGATTGTTTCAGTGACTTAACACTCATAGAGTGGTTAAAATACACGTTCTTAATGTAGAAAATACTGAGTATCGACTGTCAGACATTTTAAATTATAAGTAAATGCCTGTCACATAAAAGATAATGTACTATCATAATAATTAACTACATTTACATTCTGCAAATCGCAATACTAAATCCTGTTACGCAAGTCACACCAAGATTTTTTCTGGAGTGATCGGTTTTCTGAATGTTATCGATTGTATAATGAGCTGCGGAACAATGTGGAACAGTAATTCATCAAATCTTAAATAAGAAAACATAATGAAACATATGAAAGAATATTTCGCAAAGAAAATAAGTATTGGTATGTCTTCACTCAAATTTGTTTTTATTTTGTATAGAGTCGTGATACAGTTAATCAAATGCACCGTGCATTTCAAAGAGTCCACACCCATACCACAGTGGCGGTCCAGAAATTATAAAAGATCGCGACGATAAAATCTATTTTTAATAAGATTTTAAATGCATATTTCTCTTATCAATAACTAAAGTATATTTTACGATGTCACAAAAATTAGCGATTCTGCCATAATTCGCTCTGTGATAGAGTCGAAATATGGCCGTGTGAAAGCAAAGGGACACCTATTTTGGCTTAGGTGCCAAAACTCAGCGAGCGAATGATGGTAAAATTTGACGCCACTTTATGTCTGGTCGCGTAGCATGTAGCCATGTGAGTCTGTAACAGTAATTGGGGAAGCTGTAGTCTTGGGGTAACGTGTAGCACGTGTAACCCGAAGTTCCCGTAGAGGGAAATCCACTGCTGACAATCTTTGCACTCGTTGCAAGTGATAGGGACAATAGCGGTTGTCATTCAGGCTACACATAATCGTATTTCATGTTGGTGGCCCATTTGCTTGGAGGTTGTACTAGGGTTTGTTTCAAGATACTGTAGAGCTTGGTCCTCAAAATCTGATGTACACACAATATGCCGTCTCCCTGCACCTTCATCTATCTGAAAGGACCCATCATCACACAAACACCCAAAAAGGACTTGAAATGTTGTATGATGTGGTTGATGTCTATGAGGGTACTTGTTCTGGTAGAGCTGTGTTGCCTTTCAAGCGTTTCTGTCTGCTTGGCCATACACAAACACCATCTCGGCTTGTTCCCGACATGAATACCGGACCATTCTGCTGCATGAAGTACACTGCGTCAATCACAAAACCCGCAACACACAAGGAACACAATGATCCATAAGAGTGCGAGGGGGTGGAGAACTCGTCTGAACAGCGCGCTATAAAAGCATCCTATATGTGCTCAATAATGTTCATGTCTGCTGAGCTTGCCTAAGTCCGTTGGAATGCACAATGGAGATGAATGGATGCAGGTGATCAGACAGGATGCACACGCCCCACACCACCACACCATTACAGAGCCTCCACCAGCTAGAACAGTCCCCAGAGGATATGTAAAATCCATGGATTCATGAGGTCGTTTCTCCATACCCATACACGTTCATCCACTCGATACAATTTTAAACGAGGCTCGTTCGCTCAGGCAACATGTTTCCAGTCATCAACATCCCAACGTTCGTGTTGACGGGCACAGGCGAGGCGTAAAACTTTGTGTCGTGCAGTCATCAAGGGTGCATGAGTGGGCCTTCGGCTCCGAAAGCCCATATCGATGATGCTTCGTTGAATGGTTCGCACGCTGACACTTGTTGATGGCCCAGCATTGAAATCTGAAGCAATTTGCGGGAGGGTTGCAATTCTGCCAAGTTGAACAATTCTTTTCAGTCGTCGTTGGTCCCGTCTTGCAGGATCTTTTTCCGGCCGCAGCGATGTCGGAGATTTGATGTCTTAGCAGATTCATGATTTTCACGGTACACTCGTAAACGATCGTACGGGAAAATCCCCACTTCATCACTATCTCAGGGATGCTGTATCCCATCGCTGGTGCGCCGACTATAACACCACATTCAGACTCACTTAAATCTTGTTAACCTGCCTTTGTAGCAGCAGTAACCGATCTAACAACTGTGCCAGATACTTGTCATATATAGGCGTTGCCAACCTCAGCGCCGTATTCTGCCTGTTTCCGTATCTCTGTATTGGAACACCCATGGCTATGCCAGTTTCTTTGGCGCTTCAGTGTATATCCATTGTTTGGTCAATTATTCTTTTAAACTTAGTTCCTCTACATGCTCGTGCCCTCTGCTGAAAGTTGCAAGTTCGTCACTCAGGTATGACACTACTGATTTCTTACCTAGTTGACTGCCGGCCAGTGTGGCCACGCGGTTAAAGGCGCTTCAGTCTGGAACCGCGCGACCGCTACGGTCGCAGGTTCGAATCCTGCCTCGGGCATGGAGGTGTGTCATGTCCTTAGGTTAGTTAGGTTTAAGTAGTTCTAAGTTCTAGGGGACTGATGACCTCAGATGTTAAGTCCCATAGTGCTCAGAGCCATTTGAGCCAACCTAGTTGACTGAACATAGCTTTCTGCTTGTTTTAGTTGTTCTTTGTACTTTGGTTATGATTGTTGCCACAACTGCATCATGGCCACTGATAGTAGTTTCCTCAGAGAGGTCAGGTCTGTTTGTTGCCATTAGCGCCAATGTATTTCCTTCATGAGTGGGGCTCTTAACTTTCTGTTCTAGGTTTTTGTCAGAGAAGGCATTTAGTAAAGTTTCACAGGCTGACTTATCACGTCCATCACTAACATAACTGTTATTTTCCCAATTAACTGTTGGATGACTAAAGTCTCCATCTATGATTACAGTGTGATTGCGGAACTGAAGTTTCCTCTAAAGTTTTCGGTTACATGAGGAGATGAGTCTGTGGGCGGTCGAAGGATATCCTGTGTTAAATGATCACTTGTGTTCATATGGTCCAGTTTCTTTCATAAAATAATCCCAGAAAGAGGAATCAGTAGCTAGGCATGGATTTATAGTTCTTTCGCTGTCCTGGATTGAGAAACTGCTCGGAAACTACGACTGATTTTTCTGGTTGCCGTAACAATTTTGATTCCGGTGTTTGTCTCACCCGTCTTTTTTTCTTTTTCTTTTTCTTTTTCTTTTTTTTTTTTAAAAAAGGTAACGTTAGACTTTACTGATCCATCGACCCATGTTACATTAGTTCGAATAGGTTCAGGTTCGAGAAAGAAATGAATCGTTTCTTTTTCAAAGGACTAATCCGGGAATTATCCATATCTGTTGTAGAGAAACCACAGACAACGTAAATATGGAACTGAATACCGCTATTCCCCAGTGTAAGTCCAATGTGCCATTCACGGAGCTACTTTACTCGCTTGTCCTTCGAGCCTGCAAACGTGATTTCAGTCTGATTCCAACATTAAAATTATTGCCCCGCCTTTCATGAACGTCGCTTATATAGTTATTTTCACGTCGAATGTGAAGGTATATAACGTAATGTTGTTGATAAGTTTTCCAATATATGGAGCTAAAAAAAATACGATGTGCGTGTTGTTTTAATCGATCGTGATTAACACACAAGCACAACGTCAGCGATATGACGACGCTATGCAAGCATACCCTCACTACGAGACGAAACAAATTTTTTAAGCTATTCACTATCATTTACGGAGGGTTACAAAATGTAATCCAGATAATCAAGATCTTAATTACTTCCTTCTTTTGTTTCTCTATTTCCTGAAGATGTATTTTGAATAAAGCAACATACAAACTCTCTTTATTGAAATGGTCAAGTCCTGTCATACTTTTTTCTTCTGTTTCTAGTCTGTTGATTGATTATTAAAAGACGTAAAAAGCTACACGAGCTCGTACAATAGCCTAGCATTATGTAAAATAAAACTGAATACCTATAATGACTTGAAAAAAGTGTCTCAACATCCCAGCACACTATCTGGAAAAGCATTTTTTATTATTAAGCGTAATTGGATGTTCCCTTTCAAAAACTAGATGTAGACATGCGTTCGCTTTTGTTAAGTAAAACTGATTCTATATTTTACGTGAAAAATAATAATAAGCAATAATTTATATTTTAAAACGTAACAAGCAACAGAAATATACTCCAAAATCCGGATTCAGAATAAGGATACTCTCGATCAGAGAGTGTATTCATGGGCAAGGGGAGGTTCTAAGTTTGTGGGTGTGTTTTCAGGTATCCTGCTTAACTGTTTTTATCAGTTAATCTAATGCATCTCAAAGTGGCTGGTTTGTTTGGTCAGTGACCATGTCAGTCATGATATCTGAATCAATTTTAATGTATGTTGTTGCCGGCCGAAGTGGCCGTGCGGTTAAAGGCGCTGCAGTCTGGAACTGCAAGACCGCCACGGTCGCAGGTTCGAATCCTGCCTCGGGCATGGATGTTTGTGATGTCCTTAAGTTAGTTAGGTTTACCTAGTTCTAAGTTCTAGGGGACTAATGACCTCAGCAGTTGAGTCCCATAGCGCTCAGAGCCATTTGAACCAATCTGAATGTATGTTGTTAATTTAAGACTCAGGTTTTAATTGACGTAGATCCTACAGAACTGTTACTCAATATTTATTTGTTCTCACAGTGGCTGTCTCTTTCCTTGTTTTTATTAGTTGTGTGCCTGTCACACGTACCAGGGAATAATTTCTAGTTTTTCTTCAGCTCTTCCTCGTTTTATTTTGTATTTTATGTTGTTTCTACACTCATACTCATAAAATAAGGATAATACTTGGTGAAACAACGCTCTGTTGGGCGGTTTGCGCGTTTAAATCACCTCGGGGTATGACTATTTGAGTTGCGGTCGTCGCACGGTGGCGCTGGCAGCAGTCCACATACGCAGAGGTGTGTTGGTGCGTGTCAGAGTACGGTGCAACGAGTAAGTGTGCAGACGTTTTCAGACTTGCTAATGGTGACTGTGTGTTGATAATCGCTCAAAGAACACGTATCGACGACGTTATGAGGGGTAGAATACTAGGCAGACTGGAGGCTGGTCAAACACAGCATATTGTAGCATGGGCCCCTCCGTGTAATCTCAAGATTGTGACAAAGATTCCAGCAGACAGGAAACGTGTCCAGGCGCTACAGTACGGGACGTCCACAGTGTACGAGGGCAGTTCAATAAGTAATGCAACACATTTTTTTTCTCGGCCAATTTTGGTTGAGAAAACCGGAAATTTCTTATGGAACATTTTCAAACATTCCCGCTTCGTCTCGTATAGTTTCATTGACTTCCGACTGGTGGCAGCGCTGTACGGAGCTGTTAAAATGGCGTCTGTAATGGATGTGCGTTGCAAACAACGGGCAGTGATCGAGTTTCTTTTGGCGGAAAACCAGGGCATCTCAGATATTCATAGGCGCTTGCAGAATGTCTACGGTGATCTGGCAGTGGACAAAAGCACGGTGAGTCGTTGGGCAAAGCGTGTGTCATCATCGCCGCAAGGTCAAGCAAGACTGTCTGATCTCCCGCGTGCGGGCCGGCCGTGCACAGCTGTGACTCCTGCAATGGCGGAGCGTGCGAACACACTCGTTCGAGATGATCGACGGTTCACCATCAAACAACTCAGTGCTCAACTTGACATCTCTGTTGGTAGTGCTGTCACAATTGTTCACCAATTGGGATATTCAAAGGTTTGTTCCCGCTGGGTCCCTCGTTGTCTAACCGAACACCATAAAGAGCAAAGGAGAACCATCTGTGCGGAATTGCTTGCTCGTCATGTGGCTGAGGGTGACAATTTCTTGTCAAAGATTGTTACAGGCGATGAAACATGGGTTCATCACTTCGAACCTGAAACAAAACGGCAATCAATGGAGTGGCGCCACACCCACTCCCCTACCAAGAAAAAGTTTAAAGCCATACCCTCAGCCGGTAAAGTCATGGTTACAGTCTTCTGGGATGCTGAAGGGGTTATTCTGTTTGATGTCCTTCCCCATGGTCAAACGATCAACTCTGAAGTGTATTGTGCTACTCTTCAGAAATTGAAGAAACGACTTCAGCGTGTTCGTAGGCACAAAAATCTGAACAAACTTCTCCTTCTTCATGACAAAGCAAGACCTCACACAAGTCTTCGCACCCGAGAGGAGCTCACAAAACTTCAGTGGACTGTTCTTCCTCATGCACCCTACAGCCCCGATCTCGCACCGTCGGATTTCCGTATGTTTGGCCCAATGAAGGACGCAATCCGTGGGAGGCACTACGCGGATGATGAAGAAGTTATTGATGCAGTACGACGTTGGCTCCGACATCGACCAGTGGAATGGTACCGTGCAGGCATACAGGACCTCATTTCAAGGTGGCGTAAGCCCGTAGCATTGAATGGAGATTACGTTGAAAAATAGTGTTGTGTAGCTAAAAGATTGGGGAATAACCTGGTGTATTTCAATGCTGAATAAAACAACCCCTGTTTCAGAAAAAAAATGTGTTGCATTACTTATTGAACTGCCCTCGTACAACACCACAAGAAGACCGATATCTCACCATCAGTGGCAGCAGACGGCCACGGAGTACTGCTCGCGACCTTACCGCAGCTACTGGAATTGTTGTCTCCAGACACACAGTCAGCAGACATGGTTTATTCGCCCGGAGACCTGCAAGTTGCATTCCACTGACCCCTGGTCACAGGAGAGCCCGTAAAGCCTGGTATCAAGAACACAGTACACGGTCATTGGAACAGTGGTCCCAGGTTATGTTCACAGACGAGTCCAGGTATAGTCTGAATAGTGATTCTCACCGGGTTTTCATCTGGCGTGGACCAGGAACCAGATACCAACCCCTTAAGTCCTTGAAAGGGACCTGTATGGAGGTCGTGGTTTGATGGTGTGGGGTGGGATTATGATTGGTGGACGCACACCCCTGCATGTCATTGAAAGAGGAACTGTAACAGGTCAGGTGTACCGGGACGTCATTTTGCACCAGTATGTCCGCCTTTTCAGGGGTGCAGTGGGTCCCACCTTCCTCCTGATGGATGATAACGCATGGCCCCACCGAGCTGCCATCGTGGAGAAGTACCTTGAAACAGAAGATATCAGGCGGATGGAGTGGCCTGCCTATTCTCCAGACCTAAGCCCCATCGAGCATGTCTGGGATGTTATCGGTCGTCGTATCGCTGCACGTCTTCAAACAACTAGGACACTTCAGGAGCTCCGACATGCACTAGGGCAAGAATGGGAGGCTACACCCCAGCAACTGCTCGAACACCTGATCAAGAGTATGCCAACCCGTTGTGCGGTCTGTGTACGTGTGCATGGTGATCATATTCCATATTGATGTCGGGGTACATGCCCAGGAAACAGTGGTGTTTTGTAGCACATGTGTTTCATGACGGTTTTCTCAACTTATCACCACTACCGTGGACTTACAGATCTGTGTTGTGTGTGTTCCCTATGTGCCTATGCTATTAGCGCTAGTTTTGTGTAGTGCCACGTTGTGTGGCACCACATTCTGCAATTATCCTCAATTTATCAGCATGAGTGTATGTTACAGTTTTATTTAAGCTTGAGAAAAGGGCATGAACGTTCGTGTAAGCATACACGGTCTCATGCGTAATTCTTGTTATGAATTTTAAGTATAATGATAGGGAACAGCTACCTGTTTTGTCATTATCGGCCACACTTACCAGTCTCTAATATTTTTCTACGGGCCATGTCCACAAGTCTTGAAAAGGGTTAGTAACTCACTGAAAGGTTGGAACTTGCACGCCAATGCCGAAATGGATGTCCACGGAGAGGCGACGGGTGGCCTCTACCGATGAATCATGTTTTATGCCCCATCGGACAGATGGCCGTTGGCGTCTGTGGCGTGAAACTGCTGAAAGCAAACACCGTACAGCAATCGTCGGAAGGAAGCATTATGGTCTCGAGAATGTATTCGTGGCATTCCCTGCATGATCTCGTCATTCTGGAGGGCACAGTCCATCAACACAAGTATGCATATATCCTTGGGGACCATGTCCACTCCCGCATGCAGTTTATCTTTCCTCGGCACGATGGCATCTACCAACAGGTCACACAGTTTACGGTGTACGTGTGTGGTTCGAAGAGCCCCCACGATGAGACCGTACTCTCCTGGACACAAAGCTCCCCGGATTTAAACCCAATGGAGAATCTGTGGGAACACCCCGATTGGGCTGTTCGCGCCATGGAACTTCAACTGAGAAACCTGGCTCATCTGGCAATGGAACTGGAGAAGGCATGGGTCTACATTTCCGCCGGTAACTGACTCTTCCTGCACGTATAGCAGCGGTCCGAGCTACAGGTAGTTGTTGAAATGGTTCAAATGGCTCTGAGCACTATGGGACTTAACTGCTGAGGTCATCAGTCCCCTAGAACTTAGAAATACTTAAACCTGACTAACCTAAGGACATCACACACATCCATGCCCGAGGCAGGATTAGAGCCTGCGACCGTAGCGGTCGTGTGGTTCCAGACTGTAGCGCCTAGAACCGCACGGGCACCCCGGCCAGCCAGGAAGTTGTTAGTCAGGCTTTTGACAAGTGCTGACGTTAATGTGACTAGACAGTGTGAAACTACGATGATACCGGAATTACTGTATGGGACAGAAACATGGAAAGTAGATAAATATACAGAGAAAAATCGTTTTTCAAAGCAAAATCCTGGGGAGGATATCTGGATCAATTTGTGTGTGTGTGTGTGTGTGTGTGTGTGTGTGTGTGTGTGTGTGAGGGGGGGGGGGTGAATGGCGAAGAAGAAAGAATTGGGAGATATATGCCGAGAATTCTTCCGGGTTGTATGGCCGTGGTCTGTGGAACTCTTCTATCCCTTACGTTTCGTTCAAAGATACGTTGGACATCTTCGGAGGTGCTCCTGGTTGTGTTGAGTCTTGCCACCTTTCATTGTATAGCAGATATATAATGAAACCCATTGTAGAAGAGCGGAAGCACGACGCTATGGGGAACTGCTCCCGCAGTGACGTCAACCACATCGCAATACTTTTGAGTATGTCTGAGTCTTTTGCATTACCCTCTTTTTTGTGTTGCACGTTTTGGTGGTTGCACATTATGGGTTCTACAGTGTTGTGAAGGTAATTTCACAAAAATAAAGGTAACTAGGGTACCAAACCGAATAAATCACTATTACCTTATTCCTGTCCGCCCCCGGTATCTGAGTGGTCAACGCGACAGAATGTCAGTCCTAAGGGCCCAAGTTCGATTCACTGCTGGGTCGGAGATTTTCTCCGCTCAGGGACTGGGTATTGTGTTGTCCTAATCATCATCATTTCATCTCCATCGACGCGCAAGTCGCCGAAGTGGCGTCAAATCGAAAGACTTGCACCCGGCGAACGTTCTACCCGACGGGGGGCCCTAGTCACACGACACGACCTTATTCCTCTGTAATAAGCCACTGGAGGCCACGGTCGCTTGTGCCAAAATACTCGGGAAGTAACCCGAAACAGCCACTGAAGTGGTGTCGTAGATTTTCAGGTTCATCCATTATAAATACAAAGAATCCCACGCAACTGTAGAGAAATGCATTTAAGGTAAGACAGCATAGAAATACGATATTTGAAATACATTGAAAATAAGTACCATGTGAAGTGGATGAATAAGGTGGATCACTGAGTGGGGGATTTAGCCAGAGTTTCTGTTTGGTGTGATGAATGGCACCTTTCTTTAAATGTAGAAAGAAATGTAAGTAAATGCAGATGATTAGAAAAGGAAATGGTCAAAACAGTGGATTAGGGTTGGTTGTTATGTAAGGGCGAAAAGGTGCAGCAGCCTAGTAGTGGCAGTGAGAGGGAGCCTACAAGCGAAAGGGTGCAGTTGATCGCTTGCAGCCGAAGTGTCTGGATTCAGTGGTATAGAACGCGTCATTTTTCCATTTATGTGTGTTTATTTTATTTGCCATTGGATGTTACAGTAAGGCATCTTTTTACTAACAATATCTTGCTGCTGATATTCCTTGGTTAGTTTGGTATGTATTTTTTATGGCATAATGTATTTTGGCAATGAATTATCCAACTGGTCTTCAAAATGGTTCAAATGGCTCTGAGCACTATGGGACTTAACATCTGTGGTCATCAGTCCCCCCAGAACTTAGAACTACTTAAACCTATGGCTCTGAGCACTATGGGACTTAACATCTGTGGTCATCAGTCCCCCCAGAACTTAGAACTACTTAAACCTAACTAACCTAAGGACATCACACACAGCCATGCCCGAGGCAGGATTCGAACCTGCGACCGTAGCGGTCACGCGGTTCCAGACTGAAGCGCCTAGAACCGCACGGCCAATTGGTCTAAATATGGGCGAGCCCATATATACTTGTTCTGGTACACTGATGCAAAACTGTTGATTTATGATACCTTTCTTTCACGATGTCTAGAAAAATACCAAAGTATATTGGAAAGAACAAAAGAAAGTGCTGGAATGAAGAGGATGTGGAGAAAGCTACTATAGCTGTCCGAGAAAAGCGAACGGGAACCCTGAAAGCAGGAAAGATGTTAAACGTACCTCGTACGACACAAAGGAGGATATGACTCCAGCTGTATCTGATCATAATAAACTAGAGAGAATGCCCTACTTGGGTGCAGAACTATAGGAACGGCAGATTGAATGAATACCTACTCATCATGGAACACAAATTCCGCGGATATACTAGAGCAGATTTGAGACGGATGGCATTTTAACTTTCAGTTAGACAAGTTTTTGTGTGTCTCCTGTATGCACAGTATATGACACTGGTGCTGACTGCATAGTTCTCGTAGCAGTTCTATGGAGAGCTACGACCTACCTTACCCCTGGCTGGAAAAGAGTTGTTGAGGCTTTTCCTCCAGGCCATGACGAGGGATGGACAACATGGAAGTCCCTGAGTAGACTGAGACTCGGAGTTGGAAGATCAAAAGTTAACTTGCCAAGATGGGGATACGCTGACCCAAATGACATTCGGTGTGACTGTGGAGAAGAACAGACAGTTTGGAACATGCTTCGGTGTCGATTGTGCCTAGTCTCCTGTACAGAAGATGATTTTCAACAAGCAACAGAAAAAGCACTGGAAGTGGCCAAGTTTTGGTCAAAAGTAATTTAATCATAACTGTGTAAAACGTATGTACATGTACCTCTATGTTTCTGACACGAGAATCATAATGAAAATTAGACGTGTTTTTCTGACTCGACACAAAGATTGTTTATCATTTCGCAAATCTTGTGAAACATCGTTTGCAAGAGCACTGGCTTCAGCAGAGAAAATGTCAAAGTATTCTTTAAACTTTTTGGAGAAGCGTAGCAAAGGCACAAGGTCATTGTATATTCAATTCTCCAGAGCAATATATCAAAGCGAAAAATGGCAAAAAGCAAATAGCATCTTGGACTTCTATGGTGACAGCTATTGACAGTATAAGAGCAGCTGGGCGTTTATTTATCTTATGGTCATTTTTTCCACGAACAAACATGACCCACGTTCTAATGAGAAGGTCTCCTCCGGGATCGATGGGCAGGCTCACCCGTGTGGATGACTGCAAAATAATCTCTTTACAGAGTGGCTAGCTCATTTCATTGCAAAAGTGGGCCCGAAATCAGAGTCAGCAGTTCTACTGATTTTAGGTGGGCATTCTACTCACGTAAGGAACAATATCATTGACATGATTAGAGAAAACCACGTGACAATCATCTCTCTCTCTCCTCATTCCACCCACAAGATTCAGCTTCCGGATGAGACATTCATGGGCCCATTGAAAGCTTATTATGGTGGGAAAGTTAAGACAGTTAATTAGATCTTCCCATGGTCCTATTATACCATACGACATAACGGAGCTGTATGGAAACAGGTATCTCAAGTTCCAGACTGGGGACATTGCAGTAAGCTGATTCAAAGCAGCTAGAGTGTTTCTTTTGAAGAAAGAGATATTTTTTTATTCTGATTTTCTAGCTTCCGAAATTGTGGCATAGAAAACACGCAGTTGTACGACATCAAAGACCTAACTTTACTGCCTTACTATCGCGTTCGACTTCCACTCCCGCAACTCTGCAGGTTCTTCCAGGAACGTCAAAGCAAGTGAGTCCTTTCAAGATTGCTCCGGTTCCTGGCATCAGCACATTAACTTGAAATCGTGGTCGTAAGCTTTCGCGTTCACGTGTCGTTACTGTAATGCCGCACCATCACGAATTGTCTGCATCTTTGGAACAATCTGCTGTCAAGAAGTGTAAGAGGTTGTTGTCTTTCGGTGACAGTGGGGGTTGTAAAGGGAAAACCAACACTCGAATAGCAAACACACAGACAAAGGGAAGGCTTTTAAAAGTGAGACAACAATCATCAGATTCGGAGGACAGTGGTACAGCCTGAAACGTGTTGTGCATCACGACAGTGACTTGGAAATACCTGTCACGAAAACTGACAACGGCCGGGAGAGCGGTGTGCTGACCACATACCCTTCCATATCCTTATCGAATAACGCATATGGGCCGAGGATGACACGGCGGCCGGATGGTACCGTTGGGACTTCAAGGCGTGTTCGGGCGGTGTTTCTTTTTTCATTTTTAGAAAGAGTCTGAAAAACGTGTAAGGGTGTTGTAGGGTAGGCTCTGCTGAGAAACAAATGTTAAGGAAAAAATTCGATACGTCACGCCGTTTCCGAATTAGCATTGAAGTGAGCAAATCAGGCCGTTGAGCGCGCCGATTCAAGCATTTGCACACGCTAAAACGCGGTAATGAACAGATATCTTTGGTTCCGTGAGTCAGCACTTGTTCAGATGCACATTACCAGTTAAAATTTGCCTTTTTTGGACGTCATTAAAACTAATCTATGTGAGCAAAAGCTACGTTTGCTCGATTTGAGAAAACCAAACGAAGAATACGATTGGCGACACCGTCTCTGGCAGGCTGCTTGAATTTGCATGCCCAACGACCTGACTGGCTAACATCCATGTTAATTAAATTGAAAACAGAGTAACGTATAGATTTTTTTTCTTAACAGTTACCAGCACATCCTAAACTGCAACATCCTTATAAACTCTTCAGGATGTTTCTGACCGCTCTGTGTAGACAATCGTTTTCTCTCGCTCTATTTGCGATTAGAACAGGAAGGGAATGACTGGTAGTAGTACAAGGCACACTCCGAACTGCGTGGTACTTCTTTATTAGAACCGGTTTCAATCCTCGGAACATCATTAGGTATCTTAAGACATTTAAAACGGGTTACAAATGGTTCAAATGGCTCTGAGCACCATGGGACTTAACGTCTGAGGTCATCAGTCCCCTAGAACTTAGAACTACTTAAACCTAACTAACCTAAGCACATCACACACATCCATGCCCGAGGCAGGATTCGAACCTGCGACCGTAGCGGTAGACATGCCGACCTCATCAGTGAAGACGAAGAATTGGAGACTTGCTTGAGGAGGATGAAGTCACTGTCAAGGAAGAAAAGAAAGTTCGACCAGTAATCAATCTGTTAGTGCAGGGGGAAGAAGTACAGTGCCTAGCTGTAGTGGCAGTGATTTGTGTGCTGTTAGTCAGCAATGATTAGATGCTTTGCCTAATAAAAGAGAGCCAGTAATTATGCCTGTCATGGGAATCCAGATAATTGTAGCCACAGGAAAATTGAAGAAGCGTGTAACGTATGAAGTGATGTTGCCTATCAGTATAAATGGTAACCAGTTGTATCATAACTTTCTAGTTATTGAGGGCTTAAGTATAGATATGTTAGTGGGAATTGATTTCTTAATGAAGTACAAGGGGAGGCTGGACTTTGAAGATGACAGTATAAGCCTGGAAGTGAGTGGGAAAACATTATAGTGCCTTTCTCTAAGAAAAGAAAGCTTACAAAGAGGGAAGGTGAGCAGATTCCGATTAGATATTGTAGGAAGAGAACAGATCTAGAAGGGTATAACGAATGTGGGGAAGAAGTGGAGGTAGACCCTGATAAAATGCTCTTAGTAGAGAATAAAATAGAGGAAAAAGTTAGAGATATTCAAGGTTTAGACGACACTCAAAAAGGGGAGCTGCCCGAGGCAGGATTCGAACCTGTGACCGTAGCGGTCAGACTGTAGCGCCTAGAACCGCTCGGCCACTCCGGCCGGCAATACGTTGCATGGCGATATAAACCATAAGGCGTCAAACAGCATACGATCGTAAAATCCAAGACCCTGTTGTGAAGTAAAAGAAACACTGACGGGACAAAAACAGCAACACAAAAGAGAAAAAAAAAAAAAAAATTAACGTAGAGCAATGAAATTTCGGGAATACATTTGTCTAGGTGACACACTTAAATGATTAACGTTGTAAGGTAACAGGTTAATGTAAGTACGAGGTAAGCCATTGCAAATGTGAAATGCTGGTAAGTGTAACCACCAGAGCTTTTCATACAAGCATGCAAACTTACGTGCGTTGTGTTGTACAGGTGCCGGATGTCAGTTTGTGGAATGGAGTTCCGTGCCTGTTGCACTTGTTCATTCAATACAAGGACGGTCAATGCTGCTTGTGTAGATGACGGTGGAGTTGTCTTCCAGTGACGCCGGAATGTGTTCCACTGGAGATATATCTGGTTATCGAGCAGACCAAGGCAACATAACAACACTGTGTAGAGTACGTTGGGTAACAATAGAGGTGTTTGGGCGAACGATTACCTAATGGAAAACATCCCCTGGAATGCTGTTCATGAATGGCAGCACAGTAGATGGAATCGCTGACTGACGTGCAAATTTGCAGCCAGGCTGCGTGGGATAACCCCAGGGTGCTCCCGCTGTCATACGGAATCGCACCCTCGCCATAGCTCCAGGTGCAAGTCCAGTAGGTCTACCACGCAGACAGGTTGGTTGCAGACCCTAAACTGGCTTCCTTGTAACCAACACATGGCCACTGACATCGAGGAAGAACCAGCTTTCCTCAGAAAACACAACAGACCTTCACCCTGCCCTCCACTGAGCTCTCGCTTGACACCACTCAGGTTCCAAATGGCGGTGGTTTGGAGTCAGCGCAAGGGCGTCTGGCTCGGAGCTGTCCTGTTTGTTTTCAGTTCATCGTGCCACTGTTGTGCCAATTGTTGTTCAGGTTGCTGCTGCTATTATGTGTCAGAGCCATTCGCCGAACGGGATGATCTTCTCTCTCGGCAGTGCCACAAGGCCATCCCGGACTACTTGCAACTGTACATTCTCGTTGCTGTGCCGTCCGAACAAGACGCAACCAGGACAAAAGCACCACAGGTGCAAAAATGTGGGCTGATAACAGTGCCATAGGGACTCGCCACTTGCGCGAGTTCCACCAGCGCCACTGGCAGCGCTGAGGGTGAAGATATCGACTTCGCCTCGACCAATTGCCAGCCGAGTGCAATCCACCAATGACCAGACGACAACGGACAGAAGCCTACTCGGAAGATAGAAGAGCAGCTCTCGCCCACTTGGTTATACGAGGGTTGTCCAGAAAGTAAGTTCCGATCGGTCACGAAATGAAAACCACAGTGAAAACTGGAAACGTTTTATTTGCAACAGTTAGGTGCACCTTCCACCTACTTCTCTACATAGTCGCCGCTCTAACTTCAAGTTCTGTCGTAGTGTTGTATCAACTTTCCAATATCCTCATCATAGAAAGCAGCCGTCTGAGCTTTCAGCTAGTTATCTGCGCTGGTATGCAGCTCGTTGTCGGTGGAAAAATTTTTTCTTCAGAGCCAGCGGTTCTTGTGAGCAGAGACGAGATTCAGGAGCCAATTATAGACTTTTCAAATGGTTCAAATGGCTCTGAGCACTATGGGACTTAACATCATAGGTCATCAGTCCCCTAGAACTTAGAACTACTTATACCTTACTAAGCTAAGGAGATCACACACATCCATGCCAGAGGCAGGATTCGAAGCTGCGACCGTAGCGGTCGCGCGGTTCCAGACTGAAGCGCCTAGAACCGCTCGGCCACACCGGCGGCTAATTCTCATCAGAAACGCTGCAGGAGCGTCTTCATTGCCCCTGTAGTGTGCGGTCGAGAATTGGCATGAAGAAGGAAGTGCTGGAAAGTTGTGTTACGTGGGCTGCATGACACAGGCGAAATCTCTAACCAGGCCCTCATACTTGGAGGGAGACACTGTTTCCTACGCATCTTTACGTGCTCACTGTTCACTCAAAACTGTAAAGAACGACGCGACACGATCGACGGGCATACTAGAGACACTGCCCAACACATCTGTGCAAAGCTTTACCGGATTTTCCCAGTGGTTTCCATTTCGCGACCGATCGGAACTTACTTTCTGGACAACCCTCCTAGATCATCAACCAGGGTTGGCTTAAGACAGGGGAAGTCGTATAGTGAATTTTTAGAAGTGAACGGACAGTTATTGTAAATTGCATTTGATATGTACATTGAAAGGCTTTTCTGTGCTATATTACAAGCGGTGTTTGCAGACTTAATCATTCATCAACAGCCGCTCGGTGTAGCCACGTGGTCTGAGGCGTCTTGTCACGGTCTGCGCTGTTCCCCCCGTCGGAGGTTCGAGTCCTGGGCATGGGTGTGTGTGTCGTCCTTAGCGTAAGTTAGTTTAAGTTAGATTAAGTAGTGTATAAGCTTAGGGACTGATGACCTCACCAGTTTGGTCCCGTAACACCTTACCAAATATTTCCAATTCCATTTAACAAGCACAAAGATGAGTATACCTGTTTAACTCATTTGTATGACTTTGTCACTAATTTGTTTGAGTGTTGTAGAACCTCCGTTTCTCCTATCCTATTACCTGACCCTGGGGCGTAGCTGTGTAATAGTGGCAGGGAGAAATTGTCTTAGCGGTGTACTGCACCAGAAGCCGTTTCACAAACTCGGCCTACCGTAGCAGTGGCAACTGGGCGTCCACAGCAGTAACGACGAGGTCATTACAAAACTGGCGACAAGGATTCACAAAACTCGTGACCACTGCGGCCAGCATTCGTGTGCAGTGCCTGCATTCCTGTCAAGTTTTCCTGCAATATCGCTTCTCTTAGCCTTATTACACGACCTCGTTCAAACTGAGTGAGGTGTTGATAACGGCGTCTTTGTCGCCTTAGAGACATTCTTGACTAACATCAATGGTTCAAATGGCTCTGAGCACTATGGGACTCAACTGCTGAGGTCATTAGTCCCCTAGAACTTAGAACTAGTTAACTAACCTAAGGACATCACAAACATCCATGCCCGAGGCAGGATTCGAACTTGCGACCGTAGCGGTCTTGCGGTTCCAGACTGCAGCGCATTTAACCGCACGGCCACTTCGGCCGGCGACGAACATCAATACATCACCTCCAGTGCCAAAGGTAAGTAATGCTAGTGACCGTTACAGTGTGTTTAAAGCAAACCTGATTCGCATCCTCGTTTATGCTACAGGCGTGAAATTTGAACAGACATTATATTCCAGATGTAGAAACACGCTTAGCAACTTTCGTTTCTGCCGCACAACTTCTTCTTGGTGCTGCGATTTTTTCCGTCAGTGTACTTTACATTGTTAATAATACCATGTACCAAACAATTTTAATGTTAGTCCTTTACAAAGGGGGATTACAGAACGACGTTTTAAAAATTCGGGGGATTATAGACGATGAGATTCTAAATATTTTGATATAAGGAATCTGTACTCAGAAATGTGAAATGAAGTCTCTACAGCCACCTCTGGGTTGTCGAAAATCCATGCACTACGTATACGTGGAGTTTATGGGTGAGTCTCAGCGAACATTTGGGCTGAAAGCCTGGGAAATCACCTTACTGGACGATATGTCTTACCAGTTCGTTTCATTGGTGCAGGTATTTTTAACTTTGTGGACATTGCCTGAACTTATAGAGGGACTTTCCTTGGAACTTTGCGCTAGTTTTTCGTTTCAGAACAATAGTCCTAAGGCTCACTTTGGTCGCAGAGCTAGGGCATATTTATCAGAGAGCTTCAGGTAAAGAGTTATTGGAAGATATTTTCCTGTCCCTTGGCCTGTGTGCTTCTCTGATCTCAGCTCAACTGACTTTTTTCTCCAGGATTATGCGAAGTTGCTCGTGCTCTCAATACCAGTAGGAACAGTAACTGGGCTTATTAAGTGCAACTTTACAGTGTTTTATACCATCAAAGGAGAACGCGCTATCATACAGATCAGACAAAACATTGTTCGTCGTTGCACATCATGTAATGAAGTTGATAGGCGTTACACTGAACATTTGCTCTTCAACAATGGAGCAACAGATTCGGTTTACAGTACTTGATAGTACTCTACCGTTCATAAACGTTTTCCAAACTCCAATAGTCTGGTATTTCATTTAGCTTACCAAATGCGTAGATGGTGCACAGCGCTGTAGAAACTTTGTTTCACATTTCAGGCTATAGGCTACTTGTATCACAAGGATCAGTATTTCATCCTCTACAAGCTTCCAAAATTTTAAAACGCCCTTCTGTGATACTCTGTACGCTGTCTGGTTGCAACATTTGATGCGGAGGCAATTTGGCGGATTCAGTGTGGGTCTGAGAAACTGCGTACTGTGGATATTATACAGAAAGGCCAGACAAAGTAAGACTATATTGATATCCTTTATAAGAACCGTGGCAGCTTGACACATGCCGTGTCATTCTCCGTTAACCTGACGTTTTAACTCTGGTTGTTCACCAACTGATACTAGGGGTGTTTGAAAAGTCCATGCAAAAATAAAAACTACTTACGTGTTTGGGGTAAACCTTTTTTATTTTTCGACATAGTCTCCTTTTGGATTTATACAGTTCGTCCAACGCTGTTCTAATTTGTTGATCCCTTCCGAATAATAGCAACTGTCCAAGTCTGCAAAATAGCTATTAGTTGCTGCAATCGCCTCGTCGTTTGAATAAAAACTTTGTCCCACCAGCCATTTCTTCAAATTGGGAACAAACAGTAGTTCGAGGGAGTCAAGTCTGGAGAATATGGGGGATGTGAAACGAGTTGGAATCCTATTTCCATTAATTTTGCGACCACAGCTGCTGAGGTGTGTGCTGGTACATTGTCATGATGGAAAAGGACTTTTTTGCGGTCCAATCGTCGCCGTTTTTCTTGCAGCTCAGTTTTAAAACGGTCCAATAACGATGAATAACAAAAATGGTTCAAATGGCTCTGAGCACTATGGGACTTAACATCTATGGTCATCAGTCCCCTAGAACTTAGAACTACTTAAACCTAACTAACCTAAGGACATCACACAACACCCAGTCATCATGAGGCAGAGAAAGATAAATAACATGCACCTGTAATAGATTTACCCTTTTCCAGATAGTCGATGAGGATTATCCCTTGCGAATCCCAAAAGACAGTCGCCATAACCTTTCAGGCAGAAGGAATGGTTTTCGCCTTTTTTGGTGCAGATTCTCTCTTGGAAACCCATTATTTAGATTGTTGTCTGGTCTCAGGAGTATAGTAATGTGTCCATGTTTCATCCACAGTGACGAAACGACTCTTAAAGTCCTGCGGATTCTTCCTGAACAGCTGCAAACCATCCTTGCAATACTTCACACGATTCCGTCTTGCGGATAGCTTTCTCATGTCCAAATGTTTATGCAAAATATTATGTACCCGTTCATTCGACATGCCCACAGCACTAGCAGTCTCACGCACCTAAACTCTTCTGTCATCCATCACTATATCATGGATTTGATCAATGATTTCTGGAGCCGTAACCTCCACAGGGCGTCCAGAACGTGCAGCATCACTTGTGCCCATATGGCCACTCCAAAAATTTCGAAACCACTTATGAACCGTAATGTTTATCAAGCTTCTATTTAGTCTCATGAGGCGTTTTGCCTTTCATAAAGTAATCACCGCACGAAATTCTTTTTCGTCCATTTTTTGACAATCACTCGACTTTCTTGATTCACACGAATGCCAAACACAAAGAAATAGACCAATATGGCTGAAACTTGGTGTGTGTTCTTTCCAAAGATGTTACTAACTAAACATGACTTCGATACGCGGCGGTGATGCAATCTCTCGGACTTTGCCCCTCGTATTTGCTTACTGTGAGACCAATAGTTCCTGGCGTGAAGCTGTGTCATCGCAGCCGCCACTGAATGGGAGCTTCCCGTCTGTATCCCGGCCTTGGACTTCGCGAGGCGCGGCGCGTGCAGAGGCGGTGTTGCGTCAGACGGGGCACGTAATTTCGTGGCGCGCTCGCGGGTCCTTGCCCCTCGCTGAACCGCTAGCAGAGAAGGCCTCGCGGAAGACGCTCCGCAACCGTGTTGCGTCAGCAGGGTGTTTGTTGCCAAACACGCGGTCATCTGGTGGTCGGCTGCAGCAACGGCGGCGTGGAGCGAACAGAGACCAAACATCCTGATCACATTCCATATACTTTTTGCTTCATTTCCTTATTATTAACGTCTGGGCCTTACTAGAGATGTGATATAAAACAAGGGTCATATTCAAAGATACCTATTCACTATTACTATCTGAAATTTATTACATTAGGCTTTCTTCTTTCTTAATCCTACTACAGGACTCATATTCTCCTGTAATCCATCTTTTACTTCTTCCCCTTCTACAACGTTCCATCAGCCATGATTTTAGATTTTCATTTCCCTTTGCATACTGAATTACCCTTTCAATAACCTCATACACTTTCTCTAATCCTTTGTCTTCACTGATGAGGTCGGCATGTCTACCTGAACTATTGCTGTTGCCGTTGGTTTGATGTCCAACTCATGAGAATAAGCAGGCCGTTGTGGCCGAGCGGTTCTAGGCGCTTCAGTCCGGAACCGCGCTGCTGCTGCGGTTGCTGGTTCGAATCCTGCTGTGGGCATGGATGTCTGTGATGTCCTTAGGTTTCGTTAGGTTTACGTAGTTCTGAGTCTACGGGACTGATGACCTCAGATGTTAAGTCCCATAGTGCTTAGAGCCATTTGAACCATTTGATGAGAATAATCCTGTTACTGAATTGTACACAATAACGCACTCTCCGACCTACCTTCCTACTCATGACGAATCCTATTCGCGTTATACCACTTTCTACTGCTGTTGATACTACCCTAAATTCTTCTGACCAGCAATCCTTATGTTCTTTCCATTTCACTTCACTGATCCACGCCATATTTAGACTGAGCCTTTGCATTTCCCTTTTCAAGTTTTCCAGCGTTCCTCCTACGTTCAAACTTCCGACTCGAAGAATGTTATCTTGTCATTGATTACTCCATCTTTTTCTAATGGTCACCTCTCCATTGACCGGCTGCGTAGCTGGGTGCTTACGTGCTTGCCTCCCATGCAAGCGGGCCCGGGTTCGATTCCCGGCCGGATTGGGGATTTTCTCCGCTCGTGGACTGGGTTCGTGTTGGCATCATCATTTAATCTGCATCACCAGCACTCAAGTCACACTATGTGACGTCGACTGAAATAAGACTTACACTCGATGGCCGAAATTCCCCGGATGGGACCTCCTGGCCAACAATGCCATAACGCCATACGCCCACTTCCATTTTTACCCTACCATTGACACTCCCCTTGCAGAGATCTGAATGGGGAACTAGTCCTGAATCTGGGAACTTCCAACATGGTGTAGTAGCCTGGGTTAGCATCTTCTGTTAAACAATAAAACGAAAAACCAGTCCAAAGTTTCAAATTTTTATTTTTTATTCATTCGATGACTAGTTTATGATGATTTTCAAATCATCATAACGTAGTCGAAATGTCATTTCCGAAGATGTCAAACATATGAAATGAACATTTACACTGCATACAGACATCTGGTTATCTGTAACCAGTTATCAGTATGCACTGTAAATGTTCATTGTTCATTTTTGATATCTTCGGAAATGCCATTTTCGACTATGTTTCGTTGATTTGAATACGGGTCTCGACCCAAAACTAGTCATCGAATAAATAAAAAGTAAAAATTTGCAACTTTGGACTAGTTTTTCGTTCTACTAATCTGGAATCTTTTGCCAATGCAGATATCATAATGAAACTTTTTCAATTACAGGCCACATGTCTCGTGGATATACATTAGCATGTGTCTTTAATGAAGTGATTTCCATCGCCATCTATATCCTTACGCCACTGTTCATAACTAATTCTTCCGTTTATATAAGAAACTAACTTAGCGCCCTATGCTTCTTCACTTGTGTTGATTGTATGGCTTGCAGAGATTTTTTTTTAAATCGAATTTCATGTTGTTCATAAATTGCAACACCTTCTAAGCTTTTCATGCCATTTAAGACCATATAAGTATGGTCGTTTTCTACTGCAATTCTGACCAAAAATTGAGTCTGGTGGCTGGAGTCCAATGCAAATGTGAATCATGCCTTTTGCATTCTTGTGGTGATAGCAACTTTTATCTAGCAAGAAATATTTCTTTATGTCCAAGCGAGAAGTGAAATACTAGTTTTCATAAATGTAGCTTTGTAATTTTTTAATGTAACGAAATATTCTCGTAAATATTTTCGTCCCATATTGCACTCCCTTAGTGGTTGAATTTCAAGAAACACGTATTTTTTCATTTCTGAATGAGAAGTCAAATACAGATTGTCAGAGATGTAGCCTTAAAAATCCTTTAGTAATTCTTTAGTAATTACTTATGTTCAAAAGAACTATCACCCACTATTTCACCCCCTTAGTGGCTGAATTTCCAAAAATGCTGAAATACATATTTTTTATTTTCTGATTGAGAAAACAAATATCAGTTTTCGTAGTTCTAGCTTCAAAATTCACTTAACAGCGAAATGCTTTCAAAAAGCCTTTCATTCCCTGCTTCTCCCCCTTAGGAATGGATTTTCGGACAATCCTTTCCTAAACAATGCCTACAGGACACTTAGAAAGGGTAGCAGATCTGCTAAGGACACTGTCTACACTACGCTTGTCCGTCCTCTATTAGGATACTGCTGCGCGGTGTGGGATCCTTACCAAATAGGACTGACGAAGTACATCGAAATAGTTCAAAGAAGGTCTGCACGTTTTGTGTTACCGCGAAATATGGGAGAGAGTGTCACTGAGATGATACAGGATTTGGACTGGGCAACATTAAAAGCAAGGCGTTTTCCGTTGCGACGGAATCTTCTCACACGAAATTCCAATCACCAACTTCTTCCTCCGAATGCGAAAATATTTTGTTGATTCCGACCTACATAGGGAGAAACGATCACCATGACAAAATAAGGGAAATCATAGCTCATACAGAAGATATAGGTGTTCGTTCTTTCCGCGTGCTATACGAGATTGGAATAATAGAGAATTCTGAAGGTGGTTCGATGAACCCTCTGCCAGGCACTTAAGTGTGAATTGCAGAGTATTCATGTAGATGTAGATGTATAAGTTCCACAACCTGTCCAAACTTCAAGTTTCTATCGCTAGCGGTCTGGGCTGGACGACGATGAGTCAGTGAATCATTGCGATCATATTTCAGCCCCTTAGAGGTAAATTTCCAAATACAGTGAAACACTCTTTTTTTTATTTCTAGCGGAGAACACAAACACCAGTTTTCAAAGACTCAGCTTTAAAAATGCTTTTGTAATGAAATATTTTCATACAAGTTTTCACCCTCTATTTCACCCCTTTAGGGTTTGAATTTCCAAAAGTAGTGGTATGAGTGCGTTTTATTTCTAACAGAGAAGCAAAAAACAAATTTTCATAGATTTAGCTTCAAAAATGGTTGCACAAAGAAACATTTCCATAAAAACTTCCATCCCCCGTTTCACCTCCCATTAGGGTTGAATTTCTAAAAACAGTGAAACACGCATTTTTTATTTGTAATTGAGAAGCCAAATTAAAATTTTTATAGATTTAGCTTCAAAAATGATTTCATAAGAAATTTCATCTTCTATTTTCCCTGCTCAGGGTTGGAACTTCGGAAAATTCCTTATTGAACGACGCTTACAGTATAAGATCCACACTTTCTCCGTATTTAACGTTTCTACCTTTAGCGGTTTGGGTTGAGAGATGATGAGTCAATCAGTCAGGACATTGCCTTTTATATAAAGAGATATATTAATAGTATATAAAATATAGTTAGAACCGCTGAAAAATTTAAGTTTTGTAATACTGAGTCTTAGTTAGAGAGAAAATTGTGAGTGGTATGCTCTTGCATAGCTGAGCTTGGAGTGGCGGTCGGGGGACGACATCATTTTAGTGGTTACAATATAGAGTCCCCTCTGCTCTAGATCAATGAACTGATTCGATTCGGAAGGGTGTCTTAACGCCTTGACATCCAGCCACTTAGAAAATTTCCCGACCAAGAAAACCAGCCATTTTTGTCGTCATTTAAAATGTTACTGGCACA
The DNA here is from genome assembly GCF_021461385.2 of Schistocerca piceifrons. Taxonomy (NCBI): domain Eukaryota; kingdom Metazoa; phylum Arthropoda; class Insecta; order Orthoptera; family Acrididae; genus Schistocerca; species Schistocerca piceifrons. The sequence goes on from NC_060145.1 coordinate 388,238,897, forward strand.
TCTACGTTTGATATACAGGGCAATCTAGAAGGAATGTCACGTAATTTGTGAGGTGACTATGCATGTGAAAATAAACCGAAAAAGTCCTATGAACAAGTGTCGGATTTTCGATCTTGCGGAACTGGAGGTGACTGAACCCTACAAACATCCATGAGTGATTATGAAGACAAGTGTGAATATTACTTACCTAAATGCTGTGTAGGCACCATGGTGCAGGAATTGTGATGGGAAAGATGACTGATCCATCCTGCAAGATTTGTTCGATGAGTCCCCCACTCACCTCAATGCACTTGTCAATGCATTGGACGGTATGTTGTGCTGACCATTGAACATCATCTCGGCAGGATATGAAAGCAACAGCGTCGGTGACGCGAGCGACAGGTTCTTCACTTGTATCCTCCTTCGTAGCGTACACAACCCCCTTTCACCAACCCCATAAACAAAAGCCTAATGGGGTTGGGTCGGATGATCTGGCAGACCAGTTAATGGGTCCGCCATAGCCAATCCACCGTTGAGGAAACGTGTTATTCAGATGCCGTGATACTTGTTTGATTCAGTGATTCGGTGATCCGTCATGCCGAAAGTGCTTTGCCATCGTTGCTCTAATGTCACATCTTCCAAAAGTGCAGGTATCTCTTCTATCAGGAAATGTGCGTATACTGCTGCTGCCATGCGATTTTGCAGGAACACAAGCCCTATCCCCAGGTCGTCAGCCATACCACACCAAACGTTCACTGAGAACGTAACTTGGAATCTTTTTTACCTAGTGTCATGTGGGTTCTCCATCGCCCATTTATAACTACAGGTGTTCATGGTACCATTGTTTGTAAATATAGCCTAATCTGTAAATAATGTGTTCTGCACGAGATCTTTGTGTACGGACAACCATTCTCGAAATTGCTGTCGCTTGCTGAATTACCTGGATACGGATATTGCACAGGCTGCGCGTGGAATAGAAACAATCACTCGGAATGTAACGTACGCCACACTCGCGTTTGCGGAATATCAAGCTGACCACTAATGCGCCGTGTACTAGTGGTGGAACTCCATTGCACCATTGGAATAATATCTTTCCTTTCTTCAGCTGACTGGATGGCCTCAAATTCTGATGTCACAAGGACACTGGGTAGTGTGCCAGATTCACACAATGCTTGAAAAACCCTAGGAAATACCCAGGGGTTTTGTTGGTAAGAGAAACGTCTCTGGTATTCTGTTACAGCCACTCAGTCACTGTCATTACAATACCTGATCTGTTCTGTTGGTGCTGTTTGTAGGTTTCTGTCCTCTGTTGGAGGCCAGACCATATCGTTTAATTGACATGGTTGCGGTTGTTTGTCTTCTTCTCGTGTTGACTGGCGCCTCTTGCTTTCTCAAGCACTGCCTGTCCGCTAGTGGCAGCAGTGGGCGTTATCGATATGTAGTAACTGTGGCTCTATCTTTGGGGCGATTTCGTGGTTCTTCCGGGTCAGGCCAGTGTGGAGTTCGGTTGGGGACTCAGGAGGAGCCAGGTCCGCGCAGTGCGAGAACACGCTGGGACTGCTGGCGGCGTGCATGGACTGCCGGACCGAAAGCCTGTGGTCACGAGAGTGCACGACTTCGTCGTAAACGAGATCCTGCAAGTTTTGAGTGCATTTGGATTCAAGTAGAGAAACCTCCGCCTCTTGGGATTCTCAAGTGACTTGGATTGACGTTGCTGCTCGTAGTGTTGCCGAGGCGAAGAGCAGTGGGTGGAGTGCTTGGGGAAAGCGGATCTGATTAGCTTTCCTGGGCCTCTAATTACTATTTTTGCATTCAGTCTGTTACTATCTGTTAAGTTCAACCAGCGGTAATTTTCCTGCCTCGTGGCCGCTAACTCCCCAGTTACCTGCCCTGCAGGTTAGTGTACATAATGGCAGTGTACGTTTCCTAGCCTTGCTGCTGATGTCTGGTGAGGCGCGTAGTTTTGACAGCTTTCTTGGTTGTAGGTTGGTTGGCGATGATTCTACTCTGGTGGTAGCGATTCCTTTCTCGTTATGGGTGCTCTAAGCACAGTATTCTGCGGCATCCAGACCGCCGGTTCCGGGTTTGGCGTATTTTTACATCTTTGCATTTGGTTTATTGGACGTCTGGTAGCCCCAGTAAGATTATCATTAGCCATTCGTTAGACTGCCACTAGTCTGAGTTACCATCTTGTGAAGTGAATGCAAGTCTTGGCTGCCTATCTCATCGCTTGCAAAGGCTTTTTTGCCGAACCTACTCAGAGATTGATTCCTGGCGCACCGTCTGTGACTGGCCCTTGTGCTTTATTATTGTATTTGGTGTTTTATTGTATGTTTCTAAATTTTTTTATATAATTGCCATTCTTGGCGTTGCAGCAGGTTTAAATGGTTGTGCTACCAAATTTACCATCATTTTGTCTCACCTGTTTGGTGATCAGTTGCTTGTCCTTTTAAATTAACCTTTGCTGTTGTATTTGCTGTTTTACTGTATGTTTTTTTTCCAATTTTTATATAATTGCCATTCTTTTTCGTTACAGCAGGTTTATATGGTTGAGCTACCAAGTTTATCATCACTTTGTGTCACCCGTTTGGTGATCAGTTGCCTGTCTTTTTAAATTAACCTTTGCTATTGCATTACTGTTTTACAATTTGTTTGTTAAATTTCTTTATGATTGCAGCTCTTGACGTTAAAGGCCTTTTGCTATGACTGTGGTTACTTGAATTAAAATTCTAATTGGGAACACATTGGCTTGTTTTTAAAACAGTATTTGCTGTGTCTGGATTTTATGCTCATTTGGTAAATTGTAACACACTAAAAGCACTATTAATTACACAGTTGTTTATTCCTTCATTAATAACATGCGATGTCTTGATTTATTGCTGAGTCTAGAATTACCGAGTTAAAATAAATGTGTGTAATTGCAAAAGTGAACCAATACTAACTGATTACGGCCTCGTCCACAATCTAACCGAATCCTTCCTTCCTTGACTACCAGTTTTCAGTACCCACACACAAAAAACATGTCTGGGTATCCCGCATGTGTGAACGCATGTGGCATGTTAGTATACACAGACACAATTATTCTGGCGTAACCACAAGCGCCTGAACGAAGATGAAGAACGCAAGAGAAGAGAAGGCGGTGAAACGACGTCAGCCAATGGCGCACTGACCAGGACGTCACCACGATAGCAGCGGCATCTAGCCGAAGTGAATATAAGCGCCACTCCTGCAAGCCTAGGCCGGACAATAGTGGACAGTATTCGCAGAGTATTAGCATGGCCTAGCAGAGAGTGCTAGGATAGCAGTTACTGGTGATCCACAAACTGTGAGTCAAACTTGCATGAACAGCATGTATAGCAAAGGACTCGGATTTATGCTGCATGTCGCCCATGGTTTGCGACACCATTGTTATTTCAAACTTATATACTGTCAATCTGCTTTATTGAAATAAAACTAATAATGTTATTTGCTGGAATTATTGTACACTACTGGCCATTAAAATTGCTACACCAGGAACAAATGCAGATGATAAACGGGTATTCCTTGGACAAATATATTATACTAGAACTGACATGTGATTACATTTTCACGCAGTTTGGGTGCATAGATCCTGAGAAATCAGTACCCAGAACAACCACCTCTGGCCGTAATAACGGCCTTGATACGCCTGGGCATTGAGTCAAACAGAGCTTGGATGGCGTGTACAGGTACAGCTGCCCATGCAGCTTCAACACGATACCACAGTTCATCAAGAGTAGTGACTGGCGTATTGTGACGAGCCAGTTGCTCGACCACCATTTGATTGATTGATTGATTGATTTTAACAGGAGAGCTAAAACAGCTTAGGTCCAACCCGCCACTGCCCGCACCGAAACTAGGTTTATTGTGTGGTATCGCTCCCTGTATATCTGGTAAAGCCAACCAGTGCCCTTAAATAGTACAAGGAGTCCCTCTACCAGTTTTTTGTTAGACACAATTTCTTCAGGTCTAGTTGTCCCAAAGATTCATCAGTCCAGTCATGAGTTTAATCTCTTTCCTGTTCAATCCCAGGATTACAGAGCTTCTTTTGAAACATGGCTTGGACATCATTACCTTACCATGTTTTTGTTTATGGACATTGGTCCAATATCCTACGCGCTGTTTCCTAAGCCAGTTTTGTAGTTCTAATTTGACCATAGCCTTGGTGACTGTCAAGACAGGTTCCGACCACCATTGACCAGACGTTTTCAATTGGTTCAAATGGCTCTGAGCAGTATGGGACTTAACATCTGAGGTCATCAGTCTCCTAGAACTTTGAACTACTTAAACCTAACTAACCTAAGGACATCACACACATCCATGCCCGAGGCAGTATTCGAACCTGCGACCGTAGCAGTCGCGCGGTTCCGGACTGAAGCGCCTAGAACCGCTCGACCACCACGGCCGGCCTGCTGCGGTGAGAGATCTGGAGAATGTGCTGGGCAGGGCAGCAGTCGAACATTCAGAAAGGCCCTTACAGGACTTGCAACGTGTGGTCGAGCATTATCCTGCTGAAATGTATTGTTTCGCAGAGATCGAATGAAGGGTAGAGCCACGGGTCGTAACACACCTCAAATGTAGCGTCCACTGTTCAAAGTGCTGTGAATGCGAACAAGAGGTGACCGAGACGTGTAACCAATGGCACCCCATACCATCACGTCGGGTGATAAGCCAGTATGGCGATAATGGTTAAATTTCGCGTCTGTAGCACGTCATCTTCGCGGTGTAGCAATTTTAAAGGCCAGTAGTGTATAACATTCCGAGAGCGCAGCATCCTTTAGGCAGCCTATACGAGACGAGTGGGCAAGACCCCACAACTATGGACTTGCTCAATTAAACAACATGCAAGCACGACACACACACACACACACACACACACACACACACACACACACGCACGGCCTCACTGCTCGCTATCCAACTCACGATTGCACACTGGATATAGTTGTAGCAGTTGCCTGGGTGCGATTTCACAGGTGCTGCCACGTATGGCAGCAGCCACATTTCTTGTAGGATGGATCAGTCGTCTGTTCCACCATTTTTCTGTCCACCACAGGGCCTACATAGCATTTCGGTAAGTAATATTTGCACTTGTCTGCGTGTTCATTCATGGATGCGTGTAGTCTACAACCCGTTCCAGTTCCGTAACAACCGAAAATCGGGCACATGTTCATAGTATATTTTGAGCTTATTTTCCCATGTAAAATGACCTCAAAAATTATGTGAGATCCCTCCTGTACCTTCCTGTATCCTGAGGCGTAAAAATCACTGAGAATGATTAAGCTTGAAGCTTCATTTTGCGTATTTATTTTAGTTATTTGATACGATAGGCATTCAATAAGTAATGCAACATTTTTTTTCTGAAAGCAGGTTGGTTTTATTCAGGATTCCACTGGATTATATTATTCCCCACTCTTTTGACTGAAAACCCTACTTTCAACCTAATCTCCGTTTAATGCAACAGTCTTATCCCAACTTACTGGAAGTGCCTGTATGACTAAACCTGTATGATTTGATCCATTATAAATGGTTCCGAAAGCCTGTGACTGTGAAAACAATAGGTTTGTTTATATATAATTCATCTGCTACCAGTCACGATTTTCTTTATTTTATTTTATTTAATAAAATAAGACAAAGAAAATCATGACTGGTAGCAGATGAGTTATTTATAAACAAACCTACTATAAACCTGTGTTGGACGCTGCTTCATAGTGAGATTGATCTATACAAAAGAAAAGATTGAGACAAATAAACCAGAACTAAATTGTAATTACAGAAGCAACTCAAAATTGTAGCAGACTGCAACTTACCCGAATATGGGTTTTCTCAGTCTTTTTCCACTGAGAAACTTCTTCCGACTCAGAACCAAAGAATTTCTCCTCTTGAGCTTCCAAAATGTCTTTCTCGCTCAACAAACGTGACGTATTTGTAGCAGAATTACAGCAAACTGCAAAACCTAACGAAAACTCACAACACGAGCATACAATGGCTCAGTCAGTCTTGACGATGGCTCTTACGTTTGCTACTGTTTCTTTTGAAGTAATTCTAGAAATTGACAACAGAAGGCAGCATTTGCCAAGGAACGAGTTGCGAGACCTCCGTAAGTTGTTCTCATATCAAACGAGTCCAGTTTTCGAGCCATAGGTAGTTTGAGCGTCGAGAAAATCTCGGCCCGAGCTATACTTTACATAACTTCAATGTGAAAATATTTGGAAAAGTGTAGGCATTTTTAACGAATCCTTGCATTCTTGTAGAGGGAAATTTCATTAAAACAATTGTTTGATTTCGACATTGTTGAAATGAAGGTATCATTTGTGTTTCTAGAAGAAAAGACCTATAGCCAGTGTTTTCTATTGCCACTTACAGTTACTGAAAATAAAAGTGTAAATTGGCCCTAAATAAATATGTATGAAAAATAGTTTTAGTTTATTTTATCATTTTCTGAGAAGGATTATTCTTTTTACATTGGCAAATCAGTACTTTGAAAATCTAACCTAATTTTTAAATACTGTACTCTCAGGTATGGAATTAGCTGAAGATCATTCGCCATCTAAAAAGGAATCGTTATAGGATTCTTGACTGAAATTAATCTTCCACAACGAGAAATAGCAGAAAATGTGGATTTCTAAAACTCCATTGGCTAATATTATCTTGCGTAGTAATAAATCTTCAACACCCAAACGATAGGATATTTCTTGCAGAGAAAAGAAGCTATTTCCTCGAGGCATGCGCCAGTTGCAAAAGATAGCAGCAATGGACTGTAGGGTAACAAACAGCACCATCAGAACGAAAGCTTTTAACCCTACCAGAAAAGTTCGTAAAAGACGGGCTACGGAAGTCGCAAGCCTGTTCGTAAACCCAGCCTAAACAGCAGGATGATGAAACTACGATTGATTTGGACTAAGAATTACAGCAAGTTCGATGTGAAGACTGGAGAGCAGAATGTTTTTTAATATTTTCTCTTTGTCTTACAAAAAAATATTTCATTTTCATTTAGGCGATAATTTGTTTTGCAGGTTACCGCATACTTCAGTGACGAAAGCAGCATCCAAATTTGGATGAATAAGGGACAGTCAGTTAGGAGACAACCTTCAGAAAAATGCAATGGATAGTGTCACAGACTACCGAGCATCAAACCTCGGTAATGATATAGTCTATAAGTTGTGGTAAGGTATTGGGAAGACTCTACTCTTTTAAAGGATTAATGAGACAGCAGCAGTACAACAAACAAGAAAAACCAATATACGTGCATTATTGTGCACTCCGCCACACACAGGGTTAATGTTTTCCTTGTTACACGAGGTATAACACAATCTTCTCACATGTAGCCAACATTTAAATACGATCTCTGCATGAGAAGTGATGCATAATATTTCCTTGGAAACAAAATGTAGAGGGATTGTACACAAATATGGAAACACCACGATAAATTAGTGCTTGAACGTAAATGCAGATGCTAACGAAACTGTAGGTTGCGCCGTTGTGTCTGACCACGAACGGCACCTCTGCAGTGACCTCAATACGTTGCAAGTGTCAGTCGTGGCCGGCCGCTGTGGCGGAGCAGTTCTAGGCGCTTCAGTCCGGAACCGCACCTCTGCTACGGTCGCAGGTTCGAATCCTGCCTCGGGCATGGATGTGTGTGATGTCCTTAGGTTAGTTAGGTTTAAGTAGTTCTAAGACTAGGGGGACTGATGACCTCAGATGTTAAGTCCCATGGTGCTCAGAGCCATCTGACTATTTTTGTCAGTCGTGGTCAGTACGATGTTGTGTGTAGTTGTGAGTAAATTATGTCGAAACTTAGTGGTGGGTAAATTGTGGTGATTGTATGGTTGTTGTTTGCGTAACCAATGTGAAGTGTTTGGTGTTCCAAGAGTTTTATACCGGATATAGGGAACGTAGAAAAATATCATCCGCTAAGTCACAACGAGGACGAAAGTGTCTGTTGAGTGATCGTGATAAACGGTCATGGAAGAGGATTGTGACAAAAAATAAGATGACGACAGCAGCAAGTGGCACAGCGGAACTAAATGTCGCGTTCGCGTACCCTGTCAACATCAGAACAACATGAAAGGAGGTCCATAAAGTGGGAATTGCAGGGCGAGCTGGAGTTTCAAAACCATTCATCAGTGATGAAAACGTCTTCAACAGGATAACTTGGTGACGAGTTAGTTAGTTAGTTGGTTAGTTGCTTGCGTGTTCCATTGATCAATCTCACGGTACAGTAGCCTTTATGATGTGGAACGTGTCAAGTGCACAATAAATGCACATGTGAAACAAGATATATATATATTAAAAATCTCTCTCTCTCTCTCTCTCTCTCTCTCTCTCTCTCTCTATATATATATATATATATATATATATACAGTCCTGGAAATTGAAATAAGAACACCGTGAATTCATTGTCCCAGGAAGGGGAAACTTTATTGACACATTCCTGGGGTCAGATACATCACATGATCACACTGACAGAACCACAGGCACATAGACACAGGCAACAGAGCATGCACAATGTCGGCACTAGTACAGTGTATATCCACCTTTCGCAGCAATGCAGGCTGCTATTCTCCCATGGAGACGATCGTAGAGATGCTGGATGTAGTCCTGTGGAACGGCTTGCCATGCCATTTCCACCTGGCGCCTCAGTTGGACCAGCGTTCGTGCTGGACGTGCAGACCGCGTGAGACGACGCTTCATCCAGTCCCAAACATGCTCAATGGGGGACAGATCCGGAGATCTTGCTGGCCAGGGTAGTTGACTTACACCTTCTGGAGCACGTTGGGTGGCACGGGATACATGCGGACGTGCATTGTCCTGTTGGAACAGCAAGTTCCCTTGCCGGTCTAGGAATGGTAGAACGATGGGTTCGATGACGGTTTGGATGTACCGTGCACTATTCAGTGTCCCCTCGACGATCACCAGTGGTGTATGGCCAGTGTAGGAGATCGCTCCCCACACCATGATGCCGGGTGTTGGCCCAGTGTGTCTCGGTCGTATGCAGTCCTGATTGTGGCGCTCACCTGCACGGCGCCAAACACGCATACGACCATCATTGGCACCAAGGCAGAAGCGACTCTCATCGCTGAAGACGACACGTCTCCATTCGTCCCTCCATTCACGCCTGTCGCGACACCACTGGAGGCGGGCTGCACGATGTTGGGGCGTGAGCGGAAGACGGCCTAACGGTGTGCGGGACCGTAGCCCAGCTTCATGGAGACGGTTGCGAATGGTCCTCGCCGATACCCAAGGAGCAACAGTGTCCCTAATTTGCTGGGAAGTGGCGGTGCGGTCCCCTACGGCACTGCGTAGGATCCTACGGTCTTGGCGTGCATCCGTGCGTCGCTGCGGTCCGGTCCCAGGTCGACGGGCACGTGCACCTTCCGCCGACCACTGGCGACAACATCGATGTACTGTGGAGACCTCACGCCCCACGTGTTGAGCAATTCGGCGGTACGTCCACCCGGCCTCCCGCATGCCCACTATACGCCCTCGCTCAAAGTCCGTCAACTGTACATACGGTTCACGTCCACGCTGTCGCGGCATGCTACCAGTGTTAAAGACTGCGGTGGAGCTCCGTATGCCACGGCAAACTGGCTGACACTGACGGCGGCGGTGCACAAATGCTGCGCAGCTAGCGCCATTCGACGGCCAACACCGCGGTTCCTGGTGTGTCCGCTGTGCCGTGCGTGTGATCATTGCTTGTACAGCCCTCTCGCAGTGTCCGGAGCAAGTATGGTGGGTCTGACACACCGGTGTCAATGTGTTCTTTTTTCCATTTCCAGGAGTGTATATATATATATATATATATATATATATATATAGAGAGAGAGAGAGAGAGAGTTAATGATTAATGTGTCTATTATTTACCCCAGTCCCTTAAATGGCACAAAATGCATATACTATATTTATAGATTTATTTATTCCTATTCAAGAATTCATGTATGGTACAGAAGGAGTTGTCAAGGAGATACGATTTCAATTTATTTTTGAAGCAATTCCTGCTGTCTCTCAGACATTTTATTTCATATGGTAATTTGTCGAAAATTTTTATACCAGCATATTTTACCCCTTTCCGTGCCAAAGATAGACTGAGTAAAGGGTAGTATAAGTCTTTCTTTTTTCTGATATTATAATCATGAATGTAACTTTTGTTTTTAAACTGGTCCATGTTGTTGAGAATAAATTTCATTAGTGAGTAAATGTACTATGAGGCTTTTGTAAGAATTCCCAGTCTTTTAAAAAGATGCCTACAACATGTACGACTATGAACCCCACATATTATTCTAACCACTTTCTTTTGAGAAGTGAATACTTTTTGTCTAAATGTTGAGTTACCCCAAAATATTATTCCGTATGACATCAGAGAGTGAAAGTATACAAAGTATTTCAGCTTACTAATTTCTATAACCTCAAAATTGCCAATTATTCTGATTGCAAAAGTTTCTGAACCTAGTCGCTTTAGAAGATCCAAAATATGAATTTTCCAATTAAGATTATCATCAATGCGTACATCCAAAAATTTAGTATGCTCTACCCTGTCTACTGACTTCTGTTGATGTGTTGTATTTATTGAAGGAACTGCACTATCTGCAACAGAAAATTGGATGTGCTGTATTTTTCAGAAAACCAATTTTTTTGCAGAAAACCAACTAATGACTTTTCCAAAGACCTTATTTGTATCATTTTCATTTGGAGCACCTTTTACCAGATTAATAATGATGCTTGTATCATCAGCAAACAGTGTCAGTTCAGCTTCCTGTTTCAAATAGGAAGGGAGGTCGTTCACATATATTAAGAACAGAAGGGGACCCATGATTGAAGCCTGTGGAACACCTGATGTAATTTCACCCCATTTAGATGAAGTGACAAACTTATTTAAGTCATTTGACCCACATAAGGAAACTATTTGCTTCCTGTAAGGGCGTGAAACCTGAACTATGGAGCAGTGGAAGAATGACATGTCGTCGGATGAGTCTTGTTTGACACTGCTTGCGACTTCTGGCCAAGTTTTGGTCCTGAGGGTGAAACATGGTGGGTTTCGGTGACGATTTGGGCAGCCATATCGTTATATTCCATGGGACCCATGGTGACTTCACAAGGATTATGTGACCATTTGGCTGGTCAAGTCCATCGTATGGTACAATATTTGTTCCCTAATGGTGATGGTATGTTTCAAGACGATGGGGCCCCAGTTCACACAGCTCGCATCGTCCAGGACTGGTTTTGTGAGCACTAGGATGAATTGTCGCACCTCCCTGGCCACCACGGCCACCAGATCTCAATGTTATTGAGCCTTTGTGGTCTACTTTGGAGAGAGGAGCACGTGATCGTTGTCTACCTCCACTGTCATCACCTGAACTTGCCACTGTTTTCAGGAACATTGGTACTGAATTCCCTTGAAAACGGTACAGTTTTGAAGGCCAACGTTTTTGCTACCGCTGATTAGGCATCGTAATGTGTCGAGTTTTTGGTGATTCGATATTTTTCTCCAACCCCTACAAATGGCGTTATTCTTATTTACTCAGAGTAGTTACACTAAAATGCTAATCATCTGCATACATAATGATGTAGCATATTTCACGCGGATTTGACGATTGTTGTATGCCGCTATCATGGTTTTGGGGTTTTAATTGTCAGGCATTTAGGTGTTGTAATTTAGTTGGGTGGAACTGTAAAAGGACGTATTCGCTGTGGAACACAGTTCTTAAAAATTGTTTTCCTGTTTTCTAATACTACGAATGACTGGCAGAAAAGAAGCGTTCCGCTGTAAACTTTGCGTCAAACTCGTGTTTACGACTGCACCGGAATATCTCTGCTGCGGCGTTTCGTAATGAAAAAAGTGTCAGGGGAACAGTAATGGCATTGCTGGCCCAGTGGCAGCGATTCGATAGCGAAAGAATCCCACAAGTTACATCAGACGGGTCGTCCGATCTGTGATTCAGAGAGCGGGGCAAGAGGACGCGCCTTTTGCGCAGAATCTTCCGACCCGTTAGCTTCTTTTGACGTCTGGATGCTCTCAAGGACCTTTGAGCTTATCTTCTGGTCACAAGTCCTGTAATCTTCCATGTGCCTTTGCATATTGTTCTTGCTAGATTGTTAGTAAATATGTATGCAAAGGGTGTTTCCAAAACTTCATCCGAATTCACGAGTCTGTATCTTCTACATAAGTGGAGACAGTAACTTGGAGTAGATATTAACTTACGTATCGAAAGCAAAAGATTTCCTGCCGGCCCAGGTGGCCGAGCGGTTCTAGGCGCTACTGTCTGGAACCGAGCGACCGCTACGGTCGCAGGTTCGAATCCTGCCTCAGGCATGGATGTGTGTGATGTCTTTAGTTGGTTAGGTTTAAGTAGTTCTAAGAGTAGAGGACTGATGACCTTAGAAGTTAAGTCCCATAGTGCTAAAAAAAGGAAAAAAAATACATTTCATTGTAATATTATATCCTCCACATAAATGGAGATAGGAACTTAGAATGTATTTTAACTTTTGCAAAGCTCATATTTTCAAACGAACCATCCGGTGTTACATACATGCACAGATATACATGTGCATACATTTTTTACATGCATGCTCATACGGTCTTGGGCTGCTTTTTATAATTACCGATCACAAATGTTCAATGTGCCCTGAAGTAGACGCACGACAAATATCCAGTGGATAGTCAAACACAACCCATTATTTTGCGAGTGTTTTTGGAAAAAAATCGCGTTTTTTTTGCCGATAAATCAGGTGCATTGCAAGTCCGATCCATCGCTCAGGCAAAAATCACGCGGCAGAGTTGTAACTGAATTGCTTCTGTTGGAATGGAACGCAAACGTCTTTTTAGCTGCGGCAGAAATACGCTTACCAGAATGTACAGGGTGACACAAAATAACGGGAATATTTGAAATGAGTAGTGGCAGCCATGGGCAGGTGGCAGCACTGCGGGTTCGTGACAGTTAGCGAGCAAACAGTCCGCCATTTCAGTAATCATGGATCAGTGGAACGGACAACAGCGTGCGTTAGCCGTAAAAATGTTTTATTAAAAACAGTGATAGTTTGGTAGCGGCGCAGAGAGAGTTTTGACGTTTTTACACTTTAGGATGTCATGGTGCCGTTACGTCGAAACACGCAATAAAATGTTGGATAAATAACTTTGAAGAGACTGGATCTGCCCTCAAGAAGAAACCAACAGGACGACCAAGAAGTGTGGGTTCTCCAGAGAACATTTATGTTGTACGCGAGTCTGTCTTACGGAGCTCACGGCGATCAATTCATTAGCAAGCAGCAGTGGTTGGAGTGTCCCGGGAGAGTGTTCGCAGAATTCATCATCTTGATTTAAAATGTCATCCGTACAAACTACAGATGGTGCAATAATTGAAGGACAACGATTACCGGTTACGAATTTGATTCTGTAAACGAATGATAACAAAAATAAGCAATGACGAAGAATTTCCTGTCAAGTTGTGGATGTCAAATGAGGCACATTTTTGTCTCACTGGTTATGGAATAAATAGAACTACCGTTACTGGGCAAACACAAATCCTAATGACGTTCATGAGCGTCCTTTAACGCTAGTAAAGTGACAGCAAGGTGTAGTGTTTCATGATATGGATGGGGTTATCGAACCGTATTTTCTCCGCAAATGGACAGAGAAACACAATGCCGATCGTGACGTGGGGATGTTACGACCTATCGTTACACCTGCACTGAACAATTTTCCAAACGTTTAAGAAGCCTAGTTTCAACAGGACGGAGCGACATCACACACTGCGCGGCAATCAATGGCATATGTGCGAGATTTGTTTGGCAACCGTGTGATCTGAGGATCAGGGAACATTCCCTGGCCCCCTAGGTAGCCAGATTTATCCGTTTGTGTTTTTTTTTTTTTGTGGGCCTACCTCAAGAACAAAGTCTGCACGTCTCGACCACGAACCCTGGATGAGTTAAAACAGAGAATTCAGGATACAGTTCACAATATCCCGGCTGAGATGTTGCAGCGGTCAATGAGGAATCTCAACAGCAGATTCCACGAATGCATTCGTACAGGAGGACGCCATCTAAAGGATGTAGTTTTTAATAAATGATAAATGCCATCAGTGTTTCGTAAATGGTAAAGTTGCAAGGTTTTAATTAGTATGAATGCAATTTCTTTCCTTCAGCACTTCTAGTTTTAATAAACTGTAGAAATGTTCCCGTTTTTCTGTGTCACCCTGCACAAACAGTGCCCTGACAAAGGAATCGGCAACGCGCCCCGAGTAATGAGTATAATGGGCGGGGGCACTACGAATGTAGTGTGGGTCAATACGTTGAGGATGTGGGTCTCACGAAAGGCGTGCCAGAGATAAATCCCTGCAGTCGCACTATCCTCTGTGTCCTCCGTGGCTCAGATAGCCGGCACAGTAGCTCAGCGTGTTCGGTTAGAGGGTTAGCTACTCCCTGTAACAAAAAAACTGAGTGAATGGATCAACGAAGAACCTAAATGGGTGTCATCGGTCGTCCGCCCAGAACAAATTCAACGAACAACATAGAACAAAATTAGATTAAAAAAGAAGATGGATAGAGCGTCTGCCATGTAAGCAGGAGATCCCGGGTTCGAGTTCCGGTCGCGGCACACATTTTCATCTGTCCGCATTGACATATGTCAACGGCTGTTAGCAGCTAACGGTTTTCATTTCATTGGTATTTCATTCTAACGAGCTGCATGGTCACGAGCTGGATGTTCTTTCGGACATGTCCGAAAGAACAGATACCATCTTCATATATAAGGATATGTTGTTGTTGTTGTTGTGGTCTTTAGTCCCGAGACTGGTTTGATGCAGCTCTCCATGCTACTCTATCCTGTGCAAGCTTCTTCATCTCCCAGTACCTACTACAACCTACATCCTTCTGAATCTGTTTAGTGTATTCATCTCTTGGTCCCCCTCTACGATTTTTACCCTCCACGCTGCCCTCCAATACTAAATTGGTGATCCCTTGATGCCTCAGAACATGTCCTACCAACCGACCCTTTTTCTTGTCAAGTTGTGCCACAAACTCCTCTTCTCCCCAATCCTATTCAATACTTCCTCATTAGTTATGTGATCTACCCATCTTATATCCTCCCTTCAAAACACTGTCCATTCCGTTCAACTGCTCTTCCAAGTCCTTTGTTGTCTCTGGCAGAAATACAATGTCATCGGCGACCCTCAAAGTTTTTATTTCTTCTCCATGGAGTTTAATACCAACTCCGAATTTTTCTTTTGTTTCCTTTACTGCTTGCTCAATATACAGATTGATTAACATTGGGGAGAGGCTACAACCATGTCTCACTCCCTTCCCAACCACTGCTTCCCTTTCATGTCCCTCGACTCTTATTATAACTGGTTTCTGTACAAATTGTAAATAGCCTTTCGCTCCCTGTATTTTCCCCTGCCAGCTTCAAAATTTGAAAGAGAGTTTTATAGTCAGCATTGTCAAAAGCTTTCTCTAAGTCTGCAAATGCTAGGAACGTAGGTTTACCTTAATCTTTCTTGTAAGGTGAGTCGTAAGGTCAGTATTGCCTCACGTGTTCCAATATTTCTACGGAATCCAAACTGATCTTCCCCGAGGTCGGCTTCTACCAGTTATTTCATTCGTCTGTAAAGAATTCGCGTTAGTATTATGCAGCTGCGGCTTATTAAACTGATAGTTCGGTAATTTTCACATCTGTCAACAGCTGTTTTCTTTGGGATTGGATATATAGATACAATATTGTTAAATCTGAGAATATTTTTGAAGCACACTACAGTATAGAGAAATATGCACAATATGGAGCATTTCCGAAGGCCCATTTATGTGCAAGAATCACTAATTAACATCCAAATCGACATCGACATCTATACTCCACAAGCCACCGTACGGTATGTGGCGGAGGGTACTTTGTGCAATAGTGTCACTAAACTCTTTTCCTGTTCCAATTGCGCATGGTTCGCGAGAAGAACGACTGCTCGTACGCCTTCCTGTGGACTCGAATCTCTCTAACATTACCTTCAAGGTCTTTTCGCGAGATATACGTAGGAAGAAGCAATATATTTGTTGACTTTTCAAGGGACGTACGCTCTAGGAACTTTAGCATTAAACCACACTGTGATGCGTAACGGCCTTCTTGAAGCGTCTGCCACTGGCATTCGATGATTATATCTCCATGAGCCTTTCAAGCTTACGAAATGAACCTGAGACCAAACGTACTGGTCTTCTTTGAATCTTCGCTACTTCCTCTGTGAATCGTGGGCCGGAGTGGCCGAGCGGTTCTAGGCGCTACAGTCTGGAGCCGCGCGCCCGCTACGGTCGCAGGTTCGAATCCTGCCTCGGGCATGGATGTCTGTGATGTCCTTAGGTTAGTTAGGTTTAATTAGTTCTAAGTTCTAGGCGACTGATGTCCTCAAAAGTTAAGTAGCGTAGTGCTCAGAACCATGTGAACCTTTTCCTCTGTGAATTCTATCTGGTTAAGGATTCCATAATGACGAGAATGACAGACTACATTTCCTGAAGATTCCGTCAGTGAATCTCAGTGTGGCATGTGATTTACCTGCGATTAATTGTAAGTGGTCGTTCTACTTCAGATCTCTCGGTACGCGTACGCCTAGATATATTATGAGAGTAACTGCTTCCACGACTGTTGTCTAATAGCGTGATAATACAAGAAAGGTCTTTCGATCTTCTGCAGGTCTTCCTGCGTTTCGCCACAATTTTCTAGTTAAAAACCATTCAAAAGGCAAGATCGCACAAAATATCTTTTATTCAAGACAACCTGTTTCGACAGTCTTAGTTACCATCTTCAGGTCTTAAACATTTTTCTGTGGTAAAACATGTTCATTTTACGCTGAACCTCATGCACAAAATGTCAACTGGATGAAACAGCACATTATAGGCGTCTGTCATAGCTAAAATATTTAAAAACACGCAGCACCTTTTCCAGATTGCCACGTCCATATACATATTGCTCATATATATATATATATATATATATATATATATATATATATATATATATATATATATATATATATTGCTAATATTAAAACAGATCGCCCTTCAGTACTCTCATCATGAGAAAATTAAAACAATTTTCTAGCGTCGGACTTGTCTTTATACAACAGCATCATTCGCTAAGAGTCCGCCTCCACAGCTGAGTGCCCAGCGAAGGGTCTGGTTTCGATTCCCGGCCGGGTCAGTTATTTTCTCCGCTCGGGGACTGGGTGTTGTGTTGTGTTCATAATCATTTCCTCCTCATCGACACGCGAGTCGACGAAGTGGCGTCAACTAAGAAGACTTGCACCAGGCGACCGGTCTACCCGACTGGAGGCCCTAGCCACACGACATTTCATTTCATTTCACTCACTAAAAGCCTCACAGAACTTCCAACGTTATCCTGTAAGTCATTTATACGTGTTGTGAAACGTATTGGTAGTGTAACATTGCACTGGGACACGCCTGAAGACTTCTCTCAGTTCAGAATGACATGCTACCTTCTGTTTGACAGAAAGTTCTTGGAAACGGGAATGACTTGAGCTTTTTTCCAATCATTAGGAACGCTTCGCTCCTCTAGAGACCTACGGTACACTGCCTCTGAGGGGCGTGTTCATTCGCCCACTACGTGTAGACTAGAATTAGTATCACCTTAGGTCCAGTGGCTCTTCCTTTGTTGAGCGATTTCTGCTGTTTTTCTATGCCATGTTCATTTATTTCGATATGTGTCATTTTGTCGTTCGTGCGACGATTTAAAAGAAAAATGTGCTGGAGCTTATTTGAATGTAAGTACATATCGTGAACTTAGTGATTAGCAAGAAACGAAACGATAAGCTTAGTAACGAGGTATCTAGATTGTTCCTAGATGAACAATGTAATTTGATAAAACATGTAGAGATAGCAGGGAGAAAAGGTGCAACCGTAATGCGCACAACTGAATTTTTTAAATGTCGCATATAGACAATTTTCCCTGAAAAATTTTGGGGCATAGCAGCACTCTATATTAACATCAGTTAACGGACACGCAGCGGGCTATGGACAGGCTACAGCTAATGAATCTAGTTTCTATGCTGAGAAGAGTGCAACGAGTTGCACTACAGACTGCGAAATTGATAGGTAAATACTGTACTATAGGGTGTCCGGGAAGTAAGGAATTTTGTGACATTTTGTCATATGGCGGTTGGCAGCCGTGGTTTCTTCATGTTTGTTATCTGCGATCTTTCCCATTAGTAGCCTGATAGCTTTCGAGTGGTAAGCATTGTTGTTTGCTGTTTATTATCGTCATGGAGCAGATCGCAACTGAGCAACGTATCCAAGTGATAAAAAGTTATTACAAAAACAGTGAATGTCCGACGGCAAGCGTTCGTGAATTACATGTGACACTTTGACGTAGTGCTGCTCCAACCGAATTATCAATTCGGAAGTTGGTCCTGAAGTCAGAGGCCACGGGTTCTGTTTCAAACGTTAACAAAACAGGACGACTGTGTTCTGTTCGAACACAAGAAAACATTGCTGTCGTGAGTGACAATGTGACAAGCCCCAGAAAATCAGTTCGCCGACGAACTCAACAATTTAATTTATCACCAAGTTCAGTGCATGAAATTCTTTCAAAAGGTCTGAAAAAGCATGCGTACAGGATTCAACTTACGCAGGATTTGAAGCTTGCAGGTCATGGAAACAGACATCGATTTGCTCAATGGGCGTTGGCTCGACGAGCGGATAACGAGAACTTCACAAAAAGAATAATTTTCTCAGTTGAGGGACACTTCAACCTCAGCGGGTACGTCAGTAAGCAGAACTGCAGAATATGGGGTAACGAAAATCGGCTAGTGGCTGTGGAAGATGAGATGCATCCACAACGCAGCACTGTGCGGTGTGGGTTCTGGGCAGGAGAAGTGATCGGACCGTACTTTTTTAAAAATCATGACGGAACTGCCGTCACTGTGAACGGCGAGCTTCACCGAAACATGTTTTCTGATTGGTTTTTCCCTCTTATTGATGAAAATGACGATTTTTGGTTTCAACGAGATGGTGCGACATAACACATATCCCATGAAACGATTGTTCTGATGAATGAAAAGTTTACTCAAAAAATTATCTCTTTGCATGGCAACCCGGAATGGCCTGCCAGATCATGCTATCTGATGCCTTGTGACCCTTTTTGTGGGGATTTGTGAAATCGAAAGTGTACGTGAAAAAAACCCACAAACAATACACCAACTGACGAATGAAATTAAAACGGTTATTAACGGCATCGCACCAGATGTTTGTGCCGGCCTTTGTGGCCGAGCGGTTCTAGGCGCTTCAGTCTGGAACCGCGCGACCGCTATGGTCGCAGGTTCGAATCCTGCCTCAGGCATGGATGTATGTGATGCCCTTAGGTTAGTTAGGTTTAAGTAGTTCTAAGTTCTAGGGGACTGATGACCTCAGATGTTAAGTCCCATAGTGCTCAGAGCCATTTGAACCATTTGAACCAGATGTTTGTAAATGCGCCATCGACAATTTCAGCGAACGCATTGCTCGTTGCCGCTCAACATTGGGTGGTCATATGGAAGATATAAATACTTGTTTTGTAAATAAAACTGCTTTTTCCAGCTGCTAGTTACTTTATTTATCTCAACGCGTTTCGCCTTCTTCTAAGGCATCATCAGTGGGATCTATGACGATACAGTTTTGTTAGTTTTAGATTGTTAAACGGTTCACTTCGCGATTTTTTCTTATAAGAAAAGTAATTACTTACGATTTGTTGATCTGCGTTTCCTCACATCTGCTCTGGAGGTCGCACTACTACTTTTATCACTGCCATATAATCACATCTTTGTGTTCTCGCCTTCCACACACTGTTCACCATGTTTCTCACTCTTTTTTGTGGTGGACTATTGTTCTTTTGTCACTCGGTACAACTATTTCGTCGTACACTGTTTTTCACAACGTAAATATTGCGACTCCATTACGTGTTTCATCTTCTTTGGTATGTTTACCTATTTGTTGCCAACCTAACGAAGCATATGTTCGAGACTAACTTCTACTTATGATGATTATACCGTGTGTGTGTGTATATATGAGTGATTTTTGTGTGTGTGTGGGGGGGGGGGGGGTGTACGAGCTGTTCGCGAGTGGCTGAAAACTTTGGTGGCTGCTGATCTGACATTTTGTTCGAATATTCTGTGGAGGGGTTCATGGGTGAGTGAGTGTAAAGATGTTGGGTTCTATTATTATTATATTGGACAGTATTATTATATTAATACTTTTTGCCAACGTTATTCTATTATTTTATCTATTAGTGTAAATAATAAATTGCTTGGCATGTGTACTTGGTCATTCAACAGGATTTTCCCGTCTGGTTTGGATTTCTGTATGTGGTAATTTTCTTACATGGTTAGGAGGTGTTTTTTATTGTTGATTCTAATTATTTTCATGTCATCTTTTCTAGTGATTGGTTTGTGGTAATGTTCTCTTAGGTGTTCTGCAAATGTGGAGTGGTTTGTCCTATATTTCCAGGCTCTCACGTATTCTTTGTATGTGACATCAAATGTTCTCCCTGTTTGCCCTATGTGTGTGCCTTCACAAGTGTTGGACTGTAGCTGACATATACCTGCTTTCTGGTATATGTCTCTGTTTTTTATCAGTTTTGGGGTGTATTTTTGTATAGAATTGTGTGTTGTGTATGTTATGTTTATTCCCTGTCTTTTGAAAATGTTGGTGAATTTATAGGTGATTTTGTGTTTCTATGTGAACCATCTTGTGTTTTCTTTCATCTTTTTCTGATTATTCTGTGTAGTTGTTATGGGACTGCGTGTTTGTGTTTGATTCTCTTGTGTTGTTGTCTGTGGTTTGGAGCTTTCTGCTTTTATTTTACTCTTGATTTTGTTGTTTAGCTTTGTGACTGTGTTATTATTGTAACCATTATTTTGTGCTATCTGCATTATTATGTCCAGTTCTTTTTGGTAGCTTTATTTGGTGAGTGGTACTGTGTTGAGTCTATGATGCATGAGTCGAAGTACTGCTTGTTTTGGTGCGTGTGGGTGGTTTGAGGATTGGGGAATGATAATGTCCGTTGCTGTGGGTTTATGGTAAATTTCAAACATATACTTATTGTTTTGTTTTTTGATTGTTATATCCAGTAAGTTAATTTGGTTGTTCTGTTCTCTTTCAATTGTGAATTTTATATTTTTATGTATCTCGTTGATGTTAGTATGTAGTTTTTCAATTTTTGTTTGTGGTTTATCTACTAAGCAAAGGATGTCATCCATATACCTGAACCAATATAATATGTTGTATTCTTTTGGTACTATTTTTGTGAAAATGATCTGTTCAATGTGGTTTAATTTTTCATACTTAATGTGTTTGTAAAAAAAGGAACATTTCCAATACATTTTGTATGTTCTACAGCATTTTAACATTCGTCCCTACTTCCCGGACATCCTCTTACCACAAACCATGCGTTGTTGGTAACTTTAGGAACATGTCCGTTAGACTCGTAAATAAGGAAAAGAGGAGCCCTAATGAATGAAAAATAATACAACTGGTTTTAGTAATAGGTGTGATATCAACAGTAGTACTAGTAACTGGGTAATTAGTTAAGGGGTCAGCAGTAGTTTTGCAGTGGTAGGAAGTAGCTTTTGTTCCTGTTTCTTTTTCTGTGTCTTTGTTTTAGAATTAGATAATTTTGTAGTATTTGTAAGTAGCTACAAGATGTTTTATTCTAAACAAATGCAGTATGTTCGTTATATAGCAGATTTTACCTATCTAGGTAACTGACTGTAGCTGTGAAGTATGAATAAATAAATAGCTTTGTAATCTTCTGAAAATTCCATGAATATCCAAGTTAAGTTCGCTTGTTAAATCCGAAGTGTCCAGATAAGATTTTCGGGGCCAACTTAGTAACAATCATTTCGATATTCTTAGATTAGGTTTGAACTGTTTTGAAAAGAAAGCTGACTGTGCAGTATGGACGGCGTACGCGAGTCTGAGGCTCTTGAGGTTGAAGCAACAGTATTGATCGGGGTGCAGCGCACTGCACCCGCACCGACTCTCAGAGCTTTGCGTTGACGTTTGTTAACTCTGCCAGGGAAACTGTACGCGGCGGAGCCGAAACAACCGCTACAGTGCAGAATGACTGGGGGCACCATCGCCCAGTTACCACCAAAACACACGCTTAGCTCGGATTTTGTTGATATCCATCTTACATTTCCGAGCAATTTTTTTCCCTTTAGACTGATTTTTAGTAATAAGTGACAGATATTTGACAACTGTCTTCACAGCGAGGTGGTTCTAATCTAGCGCATTTGGTTCTGGCAAAGCCTCGTTGTGATTGGAAGACAATACAGAGAGGAATATGTGACGTATATCTCTCACCTACTGCTTGTAATCCATTGTTTGAACACGAACCATGGGTGGTCAAATGTGTCCTGCAGACTTATACAAATCTAGTCTAATGAAACATGGTGATGCTGAGATAATCAGAGTAGGAAATTAGACACCAAAAGCAACAGACGAATTTCGCTATTTGGGCAGCAAAATAACTTACGGTGGTCGAATATACAAAAGGCGTTCAAAAAGTTTTGCAAAGTCGTCTAAATTTTTTATTTTTTGCAGGAGGAGAATTAAATTTTTTGTGAACATTCAGCTATAAATTGGTGCATAAATTTTTTTTTTTATTTACAGGTGAGCTATAGTGGACCGTGAAGTACATGTCAGGTAGCGACAACGGTCAGTGATGGTGTTCCGGCGACGACTCTGCCACATCGATTCACAGGAAGTTGCTCTTTGTTTATGGGGTGGACACAGTGGATCGCAGCAGTATCAGAGGTGGTTGCAGAGGTTTAAAGAAGATGATTTCTCTCTACTGGACAATCCACGATGCGGTATACCATCGACGACAGTGAGTGATGTGAATAAGCACACCATTGATCGACTCATCCAAAATGACATATCTGTGACTACACGATAGCTTGTTGAAATGACTCGTTTGTCATTGGGTAGTGTGGTATCACTGGTAGAGTCGCACGTCTGCCATTTTGGATGATATGATCAATGGTCTCCTTACTCACGTCACTCACTGCAGTCGATGGTCTGCCGCATCGTGGATTGTCCAGTAGAGAGAAATCACCTTCTTTAAACCTCTGCAACCACCTCTGGATACTGCTGCGATCCACTGTGTCCGCCCCATAAACAGGAAGCAACTTCCTGTGAAGCGATGTGGCAGAGTCATCGCCGGTCTTGAAGAGGAACTTCATCACCGACTGTTGTCGCAACCTGACATCTATTTCACGGTCCATTATGGCTCACCTGTGAATAAAAGAAAATACTTTTATATACCAACTTAAAGCTAAATGTTCCTAGTATGTTCACAAAAAATTTAACTCTCCTCCTGCAAAAAATAAAAAAAAAATTAGAGACGACTGTGCAAAACTTTTTGAACGCCCTTTGTAGAGGGACCGGCAGTAGCTAAAAACGCGTTTCTGAAATACAAAAATATGTAAATTTAGATGTTAGGAAGTCTTTTCTGAATGTACTTCTGTGCAGTACTAAGATTAAATGGGTAGATCGAATGACTAATAATGAGTTACTGAAACGAATCGGGGAGAAAATAAATTTATGGGGCAACTTGACTAATAGAACGGAATCGGTTGTTGGGATACATCAT
Organism: Schistocerca piceifrons; assembly: GCF_021461385.2. Classification (NCBI taxonomy): domain Eukaryota; kingdom Metazoa; phylum Arthropoda; class Insecta; order Orthoptera; family Acrididae; genus Schistocerca; species Schistocerca piceifrons. Next base: position 388,262,508 of record NC_060145.1, read on the forward strand.
GTGGCATCAATGCGTAGTCCATTTAGTAATGATAAGAAGTGTGGGGTATCGCCGGCCGAAGTGGCCGTGCGGTTAAAGGCGCTGCAGTCTGGAACCGCGAGACCGCTACGGTCGCAGGTTCGAATCCTGCCTCTTGCATGGGTGTTTGTGATGTCCTTAGGTTAGTTAGGTTTAACTAATTCTAAGTTCTAGGGGACTAATGACCTCAGCAGTTGAGTCCCATAGTGCTCAGAGCCATTTGAACCATTTTTTTGTGGGGTATCAACATTATCGCAAGCAAGTTCAAATGGATGTAGGCTGCAGCAGATATTCAAGGGTGAAGAAGCTTGGACAGGAGAGCCTAGCGTGGAGAGCTGCATCAAACCAGTCTTCGGATTGAGAACCATAACAACAACATCGTATTATAAGAAATAGTAGATAAGAGGCGTTGTTCGACCACATGAGGGAAACGGACGAATGGCAGTTGTAGCAGTAGTAGGAACGCAGTATTCTGTTAAAAAGTTTATAGCAAATAATAACCATGATAGGCATAAAAGTGAAATGTACAAGCATTATGTACTTGATTCTATGAAAACGGAGGATATCGTACCAGGCATTATAGCATTGCTAATGAAGCAAATAGTAACAGTAGATATTGGTAAGCCGGCCGATGTGGCCGAGCGGTTTTAGGAGCTACAGTCAGGAACCGCGTGACCGCTGCGGTCGCAGGTTCGAACCCTGCCTAGGGCATGGATGTGTGTGATATCCTTAGGTTAGTTAGGTTTAAGTAGTTCTAAGTTCTAGGGGACTGATGACCTCAGATGTTAAGTCCCATACTGCTTAGAGCCATTTTAAGGTATTGGTAATGTCGTAAGTATCAACAATATGCATATTAAGGGAATGGCTTTATCTATTTCATTTTAAATTAAAGAAATAAAAAAACAATGAGTTTTTTTTTAACTTGGCTATCAACTGACGTTGACCTACTACCACCGAGCGAGGTGGCGCAGTGGTTAGCACCCTGGACTCGCATTCGGGAGGACGACAGTTCAATCCCGCGTCCGGCCAACCTGATTTAATTTTTCCTAATTTCCCTACATCGCTCCGGGCAAATGCCAGGATGGTTCCTTTGAAAGGGCACGGTCGACTTCCTTTCCGCGCCTGTCGCAGCAGAGAGTGCTGTCGGCTGGACACTATTTTGCTACATCAGGTCACGTGCCCTCGCAGGCCACGCTGATGTCCATGTTCTCCCGACTATTCCGGCCTTTGATGGGCGGTGGAAAGTTAGTTACACCCTATGCTTCAAGTCGGCAGTACCAGAAGCTCTGTCTGGCTGCATCAGCGGTTCAGTTCCATCACTACAAGTTGACAGTACCAGCAGTTTTGTCCCAGTACTCCACGCAGGCAGTACCGGCCTGGTCCATCCTGGTCTTCACCAGCAACACGTCAGCCGTTGCACGCCAGCATTACCAGCCCAGTAACGTCCCAGGCCTATACGCCCCGTCTACCACGACTCTGGGGTTCGTCGTGTTGGCTATCGCAGACAACGTTACGGTAGAGATATTTACGTTGTATGTAGTTGTGTGGATATTCACGTATAGTCATGATAACTGATTTTCGTTTTGTTAATAAAGTTGTTCTTTTAGAACTGTCTTAGATCTCTCCTCAGGACGAAGATATTTATTGGCGACGAGGAAACAGATTCCGTGTCGCGTTGTAGAGCTTTAGTGTCTAAGGGAGTGTTTGTTTCCTCTTCCTCTTGCCCGCCACACTTTAATTCCCTTGGCAAAAAGCTGCAGAAGGATCCTACAACCAAAATTTTGAGAAATACCAGTCAACTAGTGAAACAATCTTCTCTTTCTTCGGATGATAAAAAACAACTCTGCAAAACGGAAGCTTATCCACCCAGACTTTATGGACTCCCAAAGGTACATAAACCACATGTCCCGTTGAGACCGATTGTGAGTGCCATAGGGTCTCCAACACAAGAGGTGGGCAGATATCTCACCTGCTTGCTGCAACCACATATAGGCAGAACCGACAGTTACATTAAAAACTCGGCGCACTTTATTGAAAAACTGAGGGAGATTAACGTCAGCCCAAGTGATATTCTTGTGAGCTTCGATGTAATGTCATTGTTTACCATGGTACCTGTAAACGAAGCTATTTCATATCTAGCAGATACTTTTACGGCTGACATGTGGCTTTATTTAAACACTGCCTGACGACAACTTATTTCCAGTATAACAACGAGTTTTACGAACAAATCGACGGGGTGCCGATGGGAAGCCCTCTCAGTCCAGCTGCTGCCAATTTATTTATGAAGATCTTCGAACAGCGAGCGCTGCAGACTGCCAGTAAAAAGCCTGCTAAATCGTACCGCTATGTTGATGACACATTTGTTGTATGGACTCATGGTGAAGAAGAGTTGGATGTCTTCTTGGTGCACCTGAACAGCATTAACCCGAAGATACAGTTTACGATGGAGAAAGAGAGCAACGGTCGACTCAATTTCCTGGATGTGTCGGTAATTAAACGGGTGGATGGGACGCTGGGCCACAAGGTATATAGAAAGAACACTCACACAGATCGATACCTCCACAAGGAATCTAACCATCATCCTAGGCAAAAAAGAGGTGTCATGAAAACCTCGGTGGACAGAGCCAACAAAAACTGCGAGCCGGCTTACTTACAAGATGAACTGAATCACCTACGGTCAGTCTTCATGAAAAACGGATATACGAGCAAGGAAATTGATCGAGCCCCCCCATGAAAGAAGAAAAGAAGCCAGAAGTCCAGAGCAACAACGGTCACCTGCTGGAAAGGTTTTCCTACCGTTCATTAATAAGGTCACGGACCGTATCGGGAAAGTGCTGGCCAAGTATGGGATCGAAACAATCTTCAGACCGACAAAGAAGATTAAGGAATATTTAAGAACTGCAAAAGGCGCCCGACATCCCCTAGCAACACCTGAGGTGTACAAAATTCCATGCAGTTGTGGACAAGTATACATTGGAACAACGAAAAGAAGTGTAAACACCCGCTTAGCCGAACATAAAAGAAACTGTCGCTTAGGACACATAGAAAAATCGGCCGTAGCTGAGCATGTTTTTCGAGATGGGAATCACGAAATTAAATTTAATGAGACAATCGTTCTAGCACGAACATCCTATTATCATGCGCGCATGTATAGAGAAGAAATAGAAATTCACAAACACCATAACAATTTTAATAGAAAAGAGGAAGTTTTAAAGTCAGATAAAATATGGATGTCGACGTTGCGCCAGCAGAAAGACAATCCATTACTCTTAATCGAGAATGATGACGCCTTCCAAAGATAGGCATACCGTCGGCATCACGTGACGAATGGTGGTGCCCTCTATGCGCTCTATAAATGCGAGAGTACCTGGAGCCTCAGTAGCAGTTGCTGGACGACCTCAGAAGATGTCTCCCGCAGATGGAGACGAAACATTGGGTGGAAATTTCATACATCGACCACGGCCTCTCAGTCCGGAAGTTTCAACTGTAGTATGTTAACTGTTTGGATATAAAAGTAAGATACATCGAAAATACTGAGTGAATAACAAGCAGTCGTGTAACACAAAATAAGCCTTGAGCACTTCCTGTAAAATTTACCTCTTGGTGCATCACGTGTTCTCAGAGTCACCGAATGACTTATATTAAAAACGGCAAATTTAGAGTCTTATCCCTTCTTCGACACCCATGAGGTCATTGCGATACATTCAGGATTTGTCCATGTTGATTAGAAGGCTAAGAAGTTTGTATTTAAATAAAGAAATTTTAATTAATACAAGCAAAGAGAGAACAGGATCAATATCAGGTAACAGAGAAGTATGACAAAGGAGAAGCCTCTCACCCACTTAAAAAAAAAAATAAAAAATAAAAAAAAATATATATATATATTGTCGACATTGTTAGGCAATGAAAGCAAGATGTTAGCCCAGGAACAAAATTAATTCCTACAAACATACATATAAATATTGTTCTCCTCGCTGATGACCAAATAATTTTACAAAAGACAGAGGATGATTTATTGTTTGTTCTACACCGCTTGTACTCAATAGATACACTCTGTAACATGAAAATATCAGAAAACAAAGCCAAACTTATGGGTTTTAAGGGAAAATTCCCAGTACGTTCAAAAATAATGCGAAATGGAAAATCAGTTGCACAGGTCACTCATTTTCAGCTGTTAGGATATGATACGAGGGGCGTTCAATAAGTAAGGCAACACTTTTTTCTCTCCCAATTTCGATTGATAAAATGTGGAATTTTTGTGGAACATCGTCAAATTTGATGTGTTGCTTGAGGCTTTCCCTACGGACATGTTGTCTATATGGTTCTCGGGCGAAACGTCGGATGTCATAGTGAAAACTCCATAATATTTCATCAGCGCAGCTGGCCGACATCTTCAGGTGCGACGAACACACTGCTAAGGCAGGACCAGAGCACCCTATTTATGCCAGTCTTAGGAAGAAAGAGTCCTAGCGTGGTGGCGCCAAATTCGATGGCCAATAGCGACGGTATCAACCGATAGCTGGAAGAACAGCAACGCCACCTGCAAGATAAAGAACCAAAGACTTCGGCGCCCGCGCGGCGCCCGCTGCCATCGGCCATCCCAGTGACCTCTGTCGGAAGCCGCAAGCAAAAATACGCGTCCGCGTAGGCGCGTGACTATCCTCTAGTTGTCAACAGAACATTTATGTTGCTGGCGAATCTTCATTCGTCGTATGACCAACAGCACTCCTCTCTGCTCGATGCCACTTAAATATGTCCACTGCTGGATCCCAAGCTGTACTGAGCAGAAAGCCCGTGTCTGTGTTTACAAGATTCGTCGAGCTACGTATTTCCACTGCTTCCTTAATAACACTGTCCCAGTACGAACCCGTCGATGCGAGAATTTTGGTGTGTTGAGAATTCATAGAATGGCCTGTACTGAGACAATGCTCGGCCACTGCAGACTTCTCTGGTTGCTCCAGACGAGTGTAGCGTCGGTGTTCAGTACATCTCTCTTCTGCAGTGCGACAAGTCTGTCCGACGTACGACATGCCGCAGCTACAAGGAATCTCGTAAACACCGGGTCTACGTACCCAAAAGAGTGGGGAATAATAAGGTATACTGGAATGCTGAATAAAACCGATCTGCTTAAAAAAAAAACAGTGTTACACTTCTTATTGAACGCCCTCGTATGAGTTATGAATATGATAATGACATCTCCAGTACGTTAAGCAAGTTTCAAATGATCCGTGGCACTATACATAAACATTATCCAATAAATACAGGGAAGATACAAAGATATCAAATTTATACTATTACGGCACAAAATAATAAGGGATCAAAAATTAGAAAATTTTATTAAAACTCATTCACTTTGCTACAAGCAAGGTGTGGTCGCACCAGAGGCGGAGACCGAACCAGGAAATAAGAAGTATGTTTGCAAGTGGGTCACGCCTCAGCACGTTACAAAGTCAAGCCGAGAGAGATATCACGAGCTGAGCAGAAAGCAGTACAGGGCAGAAAACCAACGGAAATGTGACATGCGAATTCCTTAGCTCGTAAGAGATGTCGAAAGAAACTGGCTACTTCATAAGAACCGTATCAGAGAACCAACACAGCAATTCATGGCCTGTTAAGCGAATATAACAGAATTAGGACACATGAGGTCATTACAAACAGAGCATCGCGTCATAGCCTCACGGTAGCTCTCTTTAAATACTCGCACTCTGCAACTCTCAAGGAGTTGATCAATGGGATTGATCAAAGTTGTTCTTGCACTAAAGATGGACTTTTGTAGGCGAAGTTGTGGTATCTCCAAGCTGCACCATGTATCAAAAATAGACAGTATAGGAACGAAATATGTAAAATGGTATACATATCTAGAAAGGAGGGATGGTAGCTGATGGCCAAAGAAAGTACGGCAGTGGAGTCTGGAGGAAAGAAGAATGCATGGGCAGCGTAAGAAGAGCTGTTCGGAGACGTTCAGGTAGCAATGGATGTCAGAGGACTATAAGAAGCAGACTGGCCCGATTTGAGGAAGTAGAATACAGGAAGCGGTGCCAACCATCGAATACTTGCAGAACGTTGTTGACGATGACGAAGTTCATGTTTATCGATTTTAAACCTAATAATGCCAGTCAAATTGAATAATAGCGCATCTCCTGTAAATGAATTTCATTTTAACAGTCCCACTGTTAAAATTAAAAGAAAATAATAAAAGAAGGCATCGCTATGCTACTTCTTAATGACCCTCTGTCATCTCATTCATCTAAACTGAATCTGTAAATCAGTAACATAAAAATGTTCACAGCAAGGAGATCTCTGGTCATAGCTGCATACTGTCAGAATTATCGCTCAAATTTTCATGGGGATCAATTGCTAGGGCTGGTAGCCGTACTGTAGGTGCAACTGCGATGGAGGGATTTCTGTGGTGAGGCCAGACAAATGTGTGGTTCCTGAAGAGGGGCAGCAGCCTTTTTATAGCTGCAGGGGCAACAGTCTGGATGACTGACTAACAACAACCAAAATGGGCTTTCTCTGCTGGTATTGCGATGGCCGAAAGCAAGGGGAAACTACAGCTGTAATTTTTCACGGGGACATGCAGCTCTACGATATGGTTAAATGATAACGGCATTCTCTTGGATAAAATATTTCGGAGGTAAAATAGTCCCCATTCAGATCTCCGGTAGGGGACTGCTCAATAGGATGTCGTCCTCAGAAGAAACAAAACTAGCATTGTACAGATCGGACCATGGAATGCTACACCATTGAGTCGGGCAGGTAGGTCGAGCTACGTATTTCCACTGCTTCCTTAATAACACTGTCCCAGTACGAACCCGTCGATGCGAGAATTTTGGTGTGTTGAGATTTCATAGAATGGCCTGTACTGAGACAATGCTCGGCCACTGCAGACGTCTCTGGTTGCTCCAGACGAGTGTAGCGTCGGTGTTCAGTACATCTCTCTTCTGCAGTGCGACAAGTCTGTCCGAAGTGAACATTTTTATGTTACTGATTTACAGATTCAGTGTAGATGAATGAAATGACAGAGGATCATTAAGAAATAGCATAGCGATGTCTTCTTTTATTATTTTCTTTTCATTTTAACAGTGGGACTGTTAAAACGAAATTCATTTACAGGAGATGCGCTATTATTCAATTTGTTTGGCATTATTAGGTTTTAAACCGATAAACATGAACTTCGTCATCGTCAACAACGTTCTGCAAGTATTCGATGGTTGGCACCGCTTCCTGTATTCTACTTCCTCAAATCGGGCCAGTCAGCTTCTTATAGTCCTCTGACATCCATTGCTACCTGAACGTCTCCGAACAGCTCTTCTTACGCTGCCCATGCATTCTTCTTTCCTCCAGACTCCACTGCCGTACTTTCTTTGGCCATCAGCTACCATCCCTCCTTTCTAGATATGTATACCATTTTACATATTTCGTTCCTATACTGTCTATTTTTGATACATGGTGCAGCTTTGAGATACCACAACTTCGCCTACAAAAGTCCATCTTTAGTACAAGAACAACTCTGATCAATCCCATTGATCAACTCCTTGAGAGTTGCAGAGTGCGAGTATTTAAAGAGAGCTACCGTGAGGCTATGACGCGATGCTCTGTTTGTAATGACCTCATGTGTCCTAATTCTGTTATATTCGCTTAACAGGCCATGAATTACTGTGTTGGTTCTCTGATACGGTTCTTATGAAGTAGCCAGTTTCTTTCGACATCTCTTACGAGCTAAGGAATTCGCATGTCACATTTCCGTTGGTTTTCTGCCCTGTACTGCTTTCTGCTGAGCTCGTGAGATCTCTCTCGGCTTGACGTTGTAACGTGCCGAGGCGTGACCCACTTGCAAACATACTTCTTATTTCCTGGTTCGGTCTCTGCCTCTGGTGCGACCACACCTTGCTTGTAGCAAAGTGAATGAGTTTCAATAAAATTTTCTAATTTTTGATTCCTTATTATTTTGTGCCGTAATAGTATAAATTTGATACCTTTGTATTTTCCCTGTATTTATTGGATAATGTTTATGTATAGTGCCACGGATCATTTGAAACTTGCTTAACGTACTGGAGATGTCATTATCATATTCATAACTCATACGAGGGCGTTCAATAAGAAATGCAACACTTTTGTTTTGAAAGCAGGAGGAACAGGACTTGTGGTGACGTGAATGCAGGGTTATAAATGTAAGGTATACGTACGCGCAAATGAATAAAACATCTGAACTGTCTTCTCAAGCTCAGGGTGTTAAACAGACATTCTATATAGATATGAATCTGGCCCTGTAAGGCAGCTAGTATTAGGTGCGGGTTGTAACAAATTAATTAGAAATGCTGCTGTCACGTAACTAGAACGCATGAATTAATAAAAGTGAAAGTTTGGGATCTATTCTAGAAAGACAAAACAGCTGTTCCCCTTTTCATTCTACATATAATTTATCAACTGTGCTTTCAGGTGTCACATGATACACAACAATCATGTTCAATTACTTCCAACACCCAATAATAAAATATTTAAATCTTGGACGTATTGAATTGGCAATTATTAACTCGTTATCACAGGCAAGAATGATCAAAAATCTTCATCTATTAAATTTACTTCTATATCGTAGCTGGTCAATGCACTAAGTTGGTGGAGAATAAACTTACCTTTAAACCATTGAAAAAACTCTCATGTACTCAATGTGAGGGTAGGTTAATATCCTAGCTTTTGATATTCAATAGTCAAAGTGTACGCAGGTCGGACTGGGCAAAATCTCGACTCAGCATTTACTGTGGCCTAATGCGTGATGGTACCTTAGCAATTGGGATCTGCAACGGCGTTGTCTCCAAGCTGGATCTGAAACGCTAATTCCCTACTCTGACCTTCACTGAATTCACTCAGTCTCAACTTTCCTGCATTCCATAGAATGTTAATGTTTCCCTAGTCAAAATAATGGCTATTGCACACTCGCTAAGGGTTGGAGCGACGTGCACAATTTCATTGTCTGCCAAAATACCGGCAGGAATAATTAACTACCTCTTTGCTATCTGTCACCATGATACGTGAAGCCTATCGCCCACACTTCGCAGATGCAAAAGCTCTCAACGCCCTCACTATTTTCCACACACTTGTGCAGTCTTCTGACAGATGAGAGAGATCTAGAAATTTTTAATTCTCAAAATGCTTTGATATAATGGAGCTCTCCCCACCATGTCACGTTTGCGTCGCCCAGTATGGCTTCAGCCAACTGCCGTCTCATTAGATGTGAATTTTTATTTTTCTTGCCGGGTCGCTGCTAGCCCTGTTAAAGCCGTGCAGCCACGTACCCTCAGTTACGTTAAAAGGAATAATGTATTGTTCTGGCCTTATCCCTTTCTGCACTGATGCTCGCCGTTCGTTTGTTGAGTGGGGTTTTCCAATGCCGTTAACCACCTGATCGGTTCGTCTACAAAATGTGTTTCACTTTAACTTATATATGCATGCCCCTGTCCTTATATTTGTAGTTATTGTTTTGTTAGTTTTCGGTGCATGAGATTACTGCAATTGCTTTTTGTTGATAGTATCGTTTTCTGAGGATAACTGTCGTTATGGACCGAGTTCATGTAAGGTCCGTAAAATCCGGATGCCTTACATAAATACAAAGTTAAATAGTAGTTATGCGGGAGTGGGTTTAATAATGAATAAGAAATTTGGAATGCAGATAAGATACTATAAACAGCACAGTCAATGCTTTATCGTAGCCAAGACAGACTCACAGCCCACGTCTACCATGCAGTACAAGTTTACACGCCAACTAGCTCCACAGATGATGAAGAGATTAAATAAATGTGCAATGAGATAAAATATATTATTCAGATAGTTAAAGGAGACGGAAATTTAATTGTGATGGTATACTGGAATTCGACAGTAGCAAAAGGAAGGGAAGGAAAGTTGTAGGGGAATATGGACTGGAGAAAGGAATAAAAGAGGAGTCTGTCTGGTAGAATTTTGCACTGAGAATGATTTAATCATCGCTACTACTTGGTTTAAGAATTATAAAAGAAGACTGTATACGTGGAAGAGACGTGAAGATACCGGAAGGTTTCAGATTGATTACACAATTGTTAGACACAGTTTTGGGAACCAACTTTTGAATTGTAAACCGTTTCCAGAAGCAGATGTAGACTCTGACCATAATTTATTGGTTATGAACTGTAGAATAAATGTGAAGAAACTGGAAAACAGTAGGAAATTAAGGAGTGGGACTGGGATAAGTTTAAAGAACCAGAGGTTGTCGAGAGATTGAGAGGGAGCATTAGGCAACAGTTGACCAGAGCAGGGGAAAGGAAAACAGCAGAAGACTATTGGGTAGCTTTATGAGGTGACATAGAGAAGGCAGCAGAGGATCAAAAGGTAAAAAGACAAGGCCTAGTAGAAATTCTTGGATAACAGAAGATATACTGAATTTAGCTGATGAAAGGAGAAAATTTTAAAATGCAGCAAACAAGGCAGGAGGAAGGAAATATACATGTTTAAAAACTGAAACTACCAGAAAGTGCAAAATTGCTAAGCATGAATGGCTAGAGGACAAATGTAAGAATTTAGAAATATATTTGCCTATGGGAAAGGTAGATACCACCTACAGGAAAATTAAAGAGGCTTGGGGAAAAGAGAAGCAGCTTATGAATATCAAGAGCTCAGATGGGAAACCAGTCCTAACAAGGGAACCTCCACATCGCACCCCCCTCAGATTTAGTTATAAGTTGGCATAGTGGATAGGCCTTGAAAAACTGAACACAGATCAATTGAGAAAACAGGAGGAAGTTGTGTGGAACTGTGAAAAAATAAGCAAAATATACAAACTGAGTAATTCAAGGGAAGATAAGCATCATTAAGGACAATGGGGACGCAGGAGCGCCGTGGTCTCGTGATAACGTGAGCAGCTGCGGAACGAAAGGTCCTTGGTTCAAATCTTCCATCGAGTGAAAAGTTTAATCTTATTTTCAGTTTATGTGACAAACTCCTATGTTTTCATCACTTTTTTGGGAGTGATTATCACATCCACAAGAAAACCTAAATCGGGCAAGGTAGAAGAATCTTTTTACCCATTCGCCAAGTGTACAAGTTAGGTGGGTCGACGACATATTCCTGTCATGTGACGCACATGCCGTCACCAGTGTCGTATAGAATATATCAGATGTGTTTTCCTGTGGAGGAATCGGTTGACCTATGACCTTGCGATCAAATGTTTTCTGTTCCCATTGGAGAGGCACGTCCTTTCGTCTACTAATCGCACGGTTTTGCGATGCGGTCGCAAAACACAGACACTAAACTTATTACAGTGAACAGAGATGTCAATGAACGAACGGACAGATAATAACTATGCAAAAATAAAGAAAGTAAAATTTTCAGTCGAGTGAATACTCGAACCAAGCACTTCTCGTTCTGCTGCTGCTCACGTTATCACGGGACCACGGCGCTCCTAAGTTCACATTGTTCATTATGTTGCTTATGTGGCCCATGGACTACTCAGTTTGTATATTTTGCTTATTTTTTCACAGTTCCACACAACTTCTTCCTGTTTTCTCAATTGATCTGTGTTCATTTTTTCAAGGCCTATCCACTGTGCCAACTTATAACTAAATCTGAGGGGGGTGGAATGGGGAGGTTCCCTTGTAAGTAAAGAAGGGAAAGGTGGATGGAGTACATAAAGAGTCTGTAAAAGGGAGATGAACTTGAAAGGAATGTTGTAAAATGGGAAGTGGACGTAGATAAAGATGAGATGGGAGATATGATGGTGCAAGAAGAATTTGAGAAAGCCCTGAAGGATTTAACTCGAACCAAGGTGCGGGAATAGACAATATTCCGCCTGAACTGCTGATAGCCTTGGGAGAGCCTATCATGACAAAATTCTTCCATCTGGTGTACAAGAAGAATGTAGTAATTCCAATTTCAGGGGAAGATCAGTTTGTAATCCGTAGAAATGTAGGAACATGCGAGGAAATACTGACCCTACGACTCATATTAGAAGATAGGTTAAGCAAAGACAAACCCACGTTTGTAGCATTTGTAGACTCAGAGAAAGCGTTTGCCAATGTTGACTGGAATACTCTCTTTGAATTTATGAAGGCAGCAGGGGTGAGATACAGGGAGTGAAAGGCTGTTTAGATCTTGTACAGAAACCAGACGGCAGTTATAAGAGTCGAATGGCATGAAAGGCAAGCAGTTGTTGAACAGGGACTGAGACAGTGTTGCAGCCTATCCCAGATGTTATTCAGTGTGTACATTTTACAAGCAGTAAAGGAAATCAAAGACAAATTTGGTATGGGAATTAAAATTCAAGGAGAAGAAATAAAAACTTTGAGGTTTGCCGATGACATTGTAACTCTGTCAGAGACAGCAAAAGACTTGGAAGAGCAGTTGAACGGAATAGACAGTATCTTGAAAGGAGGATATAAGATGAACATCAACAAAATGAAAACAAGGATGATGGAATGTAGTGGAATTAAATCAGATGATGCTAAATGAATGAGACTGGGAAACGAGACACGTAAAGTAATAGATGAGTTTTGCTATCTGGGCAGCAAAATAACGGATAATGGCCGAAATAGAGAGGATATAAAATGTCTACTGACAATGGCTAGAAAAGCATTTCTGAAGAAGAGAAATTTGTTAACACCGAGCATAGATTTAAGTCTCTGGAAACCTTTGTTGAAAGTGTTTGTTTAGAGACTAGTCATGTATGAAAGTGAAATATGGACGATAAACGGTTTAGATAAGCAGAAAATAGAAGCTTTCGAAATATGGTGCTACAGAACAACGAAGAAATTTGGATGGGTCGATCACGTAACTAATGAGAAAATACTGAATGAGATAGGGGAGACAAGAAATTTGTGGCACAATCTGATCAAAAGGAGAGATAGGTTGATAGGACACTCCAACAGTTTAGTATTGGAGGGAGGTGGAGGGGGAGGGGGGGGGGTAAAAATCATAGAGAGAGACCGAATGATGAATAAAGTAAGCAAATACAGAAAGATATAGGTTGCAGTAGTTATTTGGAGATGAGGAGACTCGCACAAGATAGAGTAGCATTGAGAGCTGCATCAAACCAGTCTTTGGGCAGAAGGTCATATCAACGACAACATGAGTCGGTGATAATATTTCCTTGTCAGTCACTCACACTTCTTCCTTGGGCTATCAAATTTTTCCTCCTAACATGGTACCCAATGACGTTTTTGTTTTTTTTTTTCACGGATGACTAAACCATTGCATGATGCGCATTTACAAAATGACGTCGGTAGTTTTGAGGCGGAACATTCCATTCCGTGAACAGCCAAAATGCTAAACTCTACAACAAACTCATCAGTCGCATTAAAGGATGAACATATAGAGAAGGACTAACACCAAATATCACGGTCGCAAGTTGATTTTTTCAACTGAGTTTACCCTCGAATAGTGCAAGGAGATCGTGTGGGAGATTAACGGGAACTACTTCCTGTATCACGCTCTAGTATGAAGAATGCAAAACACATTATATCTACGATACGAAACAGCAAGGTGAACGAAATAAATAACATGCTTTCCTGCTACATACTGTCGTCCTGCTGCGTAGCAGACGCAAAACTTCTTAAAAAGTGGAGTGCAAACGACTATCGTAGGCGTAGTGAAACGAACGCTGTGCAATAATATATTCAATTTATTGGAGTTTTTGATCTGGATATTTAAATGAGGCCCTTCTCTGTTTGGCGACCGTGATATTATTCTGCGGAAGGGAGTAACGAGGAAGAGACCGACAGTGTTGTTGTTTCTGAGGCTGTTTTAACAAGGTGTTTCCTGTGAACGAGGCCGGCCGAGACGACGCGCAACCACCTGTTCGGTATTTGCTTTTCTGGGCAGTGTTTGCAAATAAAATTCCCACCTGGTTCTCCCGACGGCTACGGTGATTACGAAGCGAAAACACTCGCTCCAATAGCTGGTACTAGCATTTAGCGCCCATTACGTCTGTTATATATTCAGTTAATTTGCGTCCATTAAGTCTGTTATATGTTTAGCTAATTTATGCCCGGCCGTAGAAACTGAACGAAAAACAGTGCAACTGCCGTAGATACGTGTATCCACTAATCCTCATAGGTTACGGTTTGTATTGATAACTACAGGCTCAGAGGTTAACTACTTGAGGATCTAGGGCAAGGTTTAAACACAGTGCTACAGTAAATAAGCTTTTACGACATCCCTCGTGTATATATGTAAAAAAAAGAGGGAGGGGGGGGGGGAAGCTTGGACTTATTAACTCTGCTACCAAACAATGACTTATTCACTGGATAAAAGAGATTAGTTATACTTCTACAATGTGTTCCGGAAATAAGGGGAGTTAATCTTTTTCGGTTCTTGGATGTTGAGATCGTTAGAAACGCAATATAAGATCAGGTTGGTCATAACTTGTTAAACGAATTGTCGCTGTACACATGTCGAGTGCTGTTCTGGAAACTATGGGAAACTTAGCTTGGGATGACTGAGTAGGGGATTCGAACCCTAGCCCTCCGAGACACTTGTCCAGAGCCTTGTATAGGAAGTCTGAAGTTGCCAAAGTTGATCTGAATTTTTTTTTTGAAGTGTGGGTAAGTATACGTGATGCTCTTAGTTGTATTTAAAAATTATTTTACTGTTAGAGAAAATACAACGAACAGTTTTCAGTAGCAATTGTTCCATATGTGACTGATGGGTTTTAAAGTATAAAACGAGTGAAGATTATTGTTTCATATTTAACATTTCTGAACAGTCTGACGTTCCTCCAGGCATATACAGGGTGGTCCAATGATAGTGACCGGGCCAAATATCTCACGAAATAAGCATCAAACGAGAAAACTACAATGAACGAAACTCGTCTAGCTTGATCACAATAGCCCTACATCAACACGATATCGACCTTTTCCGCAATTGGTAAACGGTCCATTTTAACACGGGTAATGTATCACGAAGCAAATACCGTCCGCATTGCGGAATGTTACGTGATACCACGTACTTATACGTTTGTGACTATTACAGCGCAATGTATTACAAAACGAAAAAAGTGGTCCAACTAAAACATCCGTATTTCTTTACTTACTACACGAATATTTAGTAATAAAAAGGGTTCCTAGTTAAAAAAACGCAGTTGCTGTAGTTTGAGCTATGGCAGCGCCATCTAGCGGGCCAACCATAGCGCCATCTGGTTTCCCCCTTCAAGCTAGACAAGTTTCCGTCTTTGTAGTTTTTTCGTTTGACGCTTATTTCGTGAGATATTTGGCCCGGTCACGATCAATGCACCACCCTGTATAGTAACTGTTAACCATACAGTACTGATTCATCCGATAAACATTTAACTTCTTAAAAAAATTGCTTCAGCCGTCTATCGACGCATTTAATTTTTTTCCTCCACCGCTCTACATCTACATCATACTCCGCAAGCCACATATCGGTGTGTGGTGGTGGATACTTCTAGTACTACTAACTGATTTCTCCTTCCTTGCTCCACTGGCGAACGGTGCATGGGAAGAACGGCTGTCGGTAAGCCTCTGCATTAGCCCTAATTTCTCGAATTTCCTTGTCGTGGTCATTTCGCGAGATGTATGTGGGATGTAGTTGTACGTTGTTGGCTCTTCCCCAAAAGTGCACTCTCCAAATTTCAATAGTAGACCTCCCTGTGATGGACAACGCCTCTCTTGTAGCACCTGCCTCTGGCGTTTGTTGAACATCTCTGCAACGCTATCGAGGCGACCAAATGATTCCGTGACGCAACGCGCCGCTCTTCGTTGGCTCTTCTCTATCTCTTCTGTCGGCCCTACCTGGTAAGGATCCCAGACTGATGAATAGCACTCAAGGATCGGTCGCCATGAATCTCGGTCTGGTATCTGCTTTTCCTACTGTTTGCTTTATATGCTTATTCCACTTGAGATTGTTCTGGATAGTTACTCCTAGATATTTTACTGTAGATACTGTTTCCAGCGATTTGTCATTAAAAGTGTAGTAGTAACGCAGTGCCGGCCGCTGTGGCCGAGCGGTTCTAGGCCCTTCAGTCTGGAACCGCGCGATCGCTACGGTCGCAGGTTCGAATCCTGCCTCGGGCATGGATGTATGTGATGTCCTTAGGTTAGTTAGGTTTATGTAGTTTTAAGTTCTAGGGGACTGATGACCTCAGATGTTAAGTCCCATAGTACTCAGAGCCATTTGAACCATTTGTAAAGCAGTGGATTCGTTTTCTTACGTATGAGAATAGTCTTAAACAACTACCGACGCTTACTACTACATCATTTATATACATCGTAAACACCAACGCTCCCATCACACTTCCTTGGGGTACTCCGGAAATTGCCTTTACCTCTATCGATTTTGTTCTTTTCAGAGCGACGTTTCGAGTTCTGTGTGTAAGAAAGTATTAAATACAATCGAAAATCTAGCCCGATACTCGGTAATCTCGTATTTTGTTCACTAACCGGATGTGCAGGACGGTGTCAAATGCCTCTCTGAACTCGAGAAACAAGATTAACCAGAGCACCATTGTCTTCAGCACTGTGGATCTTATGGAGGAACAGAGCGAACTGAGTTTCGTAAGATCTCTGTTTGCAGAATCCATGTTGATTTTTATAGAGGAGATTTTCGTTCCCTAAAAACATAATTCTACAACAGAACGACATCAACGACATAGGGCTATAATTAAGTGCATCTATTCTACGACGCATGCTGAAAACGTGAATGACCTACGCTTTTTTCTAGTCGCCAGGTATCCTTCATTGCTCCAGCGATCTACGATAAACTCCTGCTAGATCGGGGGCAAGTCCTTTCGCGTAATGTCCGTAGATTATTACAGGTACCTCGCTTGTTCCTTCTGCCTTTCCACCACTAACCGACTGTAGTTGCTTTCTACACTAATGGCCATTAAAATTGCTACAGCAAGAAGAAATGCAAATTATAAACGGATAATCATTGGACAAATATATTATACTAGAACTGACATGTGATTACATTTTCACGCAATGTGGGTGTACAGATCCTGAGAAATCAGTACCCAGAACAACCAACTCTGGCCGTAATAACGGCCTTGATACGCCTGGGCATTGAGTCAAACAGAGTTTGGATGGCTGGTACAGGTACAGCTGCCCATGCACCTTCAACACGATACCACCCACCGTTCATCAAGAGTAGTGACTGGCGTATTGTGACGAGCCAGTTCCTCAGCCACCATTGACCAGAAATTTTCAATTGGTGAGAGATCTGGAGAATGTGCTAGCCAGGGTAGCAGTGGAACATTTTCTGTATCCAGAAAGGCCCGTACAGGATCTGCAACATGCGGTCGTGCATTATCCTGCTGAAATGTAGGGTTTCGCAGGGATCGAATGAAGGGTAGAACCACGGGTCGTAACACATCTGAAATGTAACGTCCACTGTTCAAACTGCCGTCAATGCGAACAAGAGGTGACCGAGACGTGTAACCAATGGCACCCCATACCATCAAGCTGGGTGATATGCCAGTATGGCGATGACGAATACACGCTTCCAATGTGCGTTCACCACGATGTCGCCAAACACGGATGTAACTATCATGATGCTGTAAACAGAACCTGGATTCATCCGAAAAAATGACGTTTTGCCATTCGTGCACCCAGGTTCGTCGTTGAGTACACCATCGCAGGCGCTCCTGTCTGTGATGCAGCGTCAAGGGTAACTGCAGCCATGGTCTCCGAGCTGATAGTCCATGCTGCTGCAGTCGTCGTCGAACTGTTCGTGCAGATGGTTGTCTTGAAAACGTCCCCCATCCGTCGACTCGGGGATCGAGACGTTGCTGCAAGATCCGTTACAGACATGCGGATAAGATGCCTGTCATCTCGACTGCTAGTGATACGAGGCCGTTGGGATCCAGCACGGCGTTCCGTATTACCCTCCTGAACCCACCGATTCCATATTCTGTTAACAGTCATTGGATCTCGACCAACGCGAGCAGCAATGTCACGATACGATAAACCGCAATCGCGATAGGCTACAATCCGACGTTTATCAAAGTCGGAAACGTGATTGTACGCATTTCTCCTCCTTACACGAGGCATCACAACAACGTTTCACCAGGCGACACCGGTCAACTGCTGTTTGTGTATGATAAATCAGTTGGAAACTTTCCTCATGTCAGCACGTGTATGTGTCGCCATCGGTACCAACTTTGTGTGAATGCTTTGTATATTACAGCATCTTCTTCCTGTCGGTTAAATTTCGCGTCTGCAGCATGTCAACTTCGTGGTGTAGTAATGTTAATGGCCAGTAGTGTATTTTGTGATCGGTTATTTGAATATCTGCCATTTCGACGTTCGTACGATTATTGGAAGGAGGGACAGAGCTACGATCTTCCGCAGAGAAGCAATTTCGACAGACCGAATTAAGTATCTCGGCGTTTCTCTCTTATCTTCCGTTTCGCTGCCAGTATGGTCACTGATTGAATAAATAGGTTATTTCGGAAAACTGATATTACGTAAGACCAAAACCTCTTTGTCTACGTACAGCCATATTTTGGATGATAGTGGGACATCAGCTGGTATCATTTTTATTAAAAATGAAACTCCTCCAACTGTACTTAAGATTTCATATTTATTTGGCTACTAGTTTCGACGTTGCGGCAACGCCATCTTCAGGCCCGTACATTTTGATAATGCTAATTGTGTGTGGCTGAGTACTAGAAGTTTGCAGTGAGGCCAAAACGTGTTCCACATGGATCCATGTGGACTTCTAGTACTCAGCCACACACAAAATTGATATCATCAAAGTGTACGAGTCTGTAGATGGCCTTGATGCAACGTCGAAACTAGTAGCCAAATAAATATGAAATCTTAAGTACAGCTGGAGTAGTTTCAATTTTAATAAAAACCTCTTAGGGTTTTTACTCAGATCGGTTGACAAAATTTTGCTTTCAAAGTCACTGAATGCCTGTCTCATTTCTCTCCTTATGCTCATTTTCACTTCGTTCAGCTTTTGTTTGCCAGCCAGGCTTTGATTCTCTTTGTTTCGGTGCCAGTTTTCTGACATTGTCATTAAACCACAGTGTCTCTTTCCCACACCTTATGATCTTGCTCAAACATACTAGTCTAAGGCATGTTGAACGATGCTTTTGAATTTTTTCCGTTTGTGCTCCACATCTTCGTCCACAACACTGAATATTTATGTTGACTCCTCAGATAGGTCTAAAACGTTACCTTTCCGAGACTGTTCTCTGATTATCTGCTCGTTATCCCACTCTTGCCCTCACTTCTTCCGAGAATAGTCTCCGTGTTCGGCTTGCTTTGTCGTCGGATCGATCCATTCCCCTCTCCCCCCCCCCCCCCCCCTTCCATACCCCTATTTTTTCCTTTGAAAAAAAAATATGGCTCAAATGGCCTTAAGCACTATGGGACTTAACATCTGAGGTCATCAGTCCCCTAGAACTTAGAACTACTTAAACCTTGAATGCCCGAGGAAGAATTTTAACCTGCGATCGTAGCGGTCGCGCGGTTCCAGACTGGAGCGCCTAGAACCGCTCGGCCAAAAGGCCGGCTTTTCCTCTGAATTTTTCTTTAATTCCTATAGCTTTCTTACTGGTGTCACACTCTTCTCGACCCTGACGTACTTCTTTCATCCGTGGGACTTGCGGCTTACTGTTCTGGTAAGTCGATACCTCATCTCCAACCATTTCAGTTTTCAAACAGTTGTTGTGTATGTAGGCTGTTTATGTTTTTATGTTGGTAACGCCATGTAGCGCCCTGTATGAAAATCACTGACTGTGCTGTGTGCAGTCTGTGGCTGGTTTGCATTGTTGGAATATTTGCTATTGTAGTGTTGGGCAGCTGGATGTGAACAGCGCGTAGCGTTGCGCAGTTGGAGGTGAGCCGCCAGCAGTGGTCGATGTGGGGAGAGAGATGGCAGAGTTTTGAGAGCGGACGATCTAGACGTGTGTCCGTCAGAAAAACGAAATTTGTAAGACTGGATGTCATGAACTGATTATATATATAATGACTTTTGAACACTATTAAGGTGAATACATTGTTTATTCTCTATCAAAATCTTTCATCTGCAAACTATGCCTATCAGTAGTTAGTGCCTTCAGTAGTTAGAATCCTTTATTTAGCTGGCAGTATTGGCGCTCGCTGTATTGCAGTAGTTCGAGTAACGAAGATTTTTGTGAGGTAAGTGATTCATGAAAGGTGTAGGTTAGTGTTAGTCAGGGCCATTCTTTTGTAGGGATTATTGAAAGTCAGATTGCGTTGCGCTAAAAATATTGTGTGTCAGTTTAGTGATGATCAGAATAAGTAAAGAGAGAAATGTCTGAGTACGTTCAGTTTTGCTCAGCTGTTTGAAAATCAAATAACGTAAGGGGTTTACCGGCACAGTAATTTATAAATTTTTCTAAGGGGAGCTTTCAGTTGTGTCACTAGAATACTAGCCTTCTTGTTTGTTGTGAGTTTTTTTTAACATTTCATGTAAGGCCTTGCTTGTTCTTAAGTAAAATTTAGGTTCGTCTACTGTTATTGTTTCGACCCCAAGATCTCTACGTTTTGAGAGCCTCTTTCTAACAATTTTCTGTGTTGCATTTATACATTCAAATTTAACAATTGCCCTGCAGTATCCGAATTTGGTATTATAAGACAGTGATCTGAATTTGACTGTGTTCTATCATAGTCTGAAAGCAATCTCAGTCTTTGTGGTTTTTTGGACTGCTGACTTCTCGGTGATGTTCCAGATGACTGTCTCACAGTGGTACCTGAAGTCCTGGGTTCTTTTTATGTAACCACAATTGTTCTCATTGTCCACGTTAGATATATTGCATCTGCTTTCGTGTATATTCTGATATTTCGAAAGAAATTTGCAATATTGTCTTCTCTGACGTTTCTTTTAGGATTCAGTAGCAATGTCCAGATTTTATACAAAAAATATTACAGGCTAATTTCCTTCCGTTTGGGTTATTACGTCAATTAATTTCTTTTTTTCTTTTATCAACATTTTCTTCTGCAGCACAAAGTAGATGTCATGGCTGTTTAAAAAAAAAAGAACACGCTGTTCGAGAATAAAATTGGTGTTTTAAGCAATAGAAATGCAAGATGTGTTGTCTTTGGTAATATTTTCTTTTTCTTTCTTGGGTCATCAGTCTTCTGACTGGTTTGACGTGACCCGCCACTAATTCCTGTCCTGTGCCAACCTCTTCATCTCAGAGTAGCACTTGCAGCCTGCACCCTCAATTATTTGCTGGATGCATTTTTGCCCTCTGCAGCTCCCTCTAGTACCATGGAAGTCATTCCCTCATGTCTTAACAGATGTACTATTATCCTGTCCCTCCTTCTTATCAGTGTTTCCCCCTTACCTTATCTGACCATCTAATTTTCAACATTCGCCTGAAGCACCACACCTCAAATGCTTCGAGTCTCTTCGGTTACGGTTTTCTCAGTCCATGTTTCACTGCCATACAACATTGTACTCCAAACGTACATTCTCAGAAATTTCTTCCTCAAATTAAGGCATATGCTTTATATTAGTAGACTTCTCTTGCCCAGGAATGCCCTTTTTGCCATAGCTAGTCTGCTTTTGATGTCCTCCTTGCTCCTTCCGTCATTGGTTATTTTATTGCCTCTGTAGCTGAATTCCTTTACTTCATCTACTTCGTGACATCACCCCTGATGTTAAGTTTCTCGCTGTTCTCATTTCTGCTGCTTCCCATTACTTCCGTCTTTCTTCTATTTACTCTCAATCCACATTATGTACTCATTAGATTGTTCATTCCATTCAGCAGGTCATGCAATTCTTCCTCACTTTCACTCAGGATAGCAATGTCATCATCGAATCGTATCATTGATATCCTTTCACCTGAATTTTAATTTCACTCCTAAACCTTTCTTTTATTTCCAGCATTGCTTCTTCGATGTATAGATTGAACAGTAGGGGCGAAAGACTACATCCCTGTCTTACACACTTTTTAATCCGAGCACTTCGTTCTTGGTCCTCCACTCTTATTATTCCGTCTTTTTTCTTGTAATTATTGTATATTACCCGTCTCTCTCTACCGTTTACCCCTGTTTTTCTCTGAATTTCGAACATCTTGCATTATTTTACGTTGTGGAACGCTTTTTCCAGGTCGACAAATCCTATGAACGTGTCTTGAGTTTTTTGTAGTCTTGTTTCCGTTATCAACCGCAATGTCAGAACTGCCTCTCTCTTTCCTTTACCTTTTCTAAAGCCAAACTGATCGTCATCTAGCAGATCCTCAATTTCCTTTTCCATTCTTCGGTTAATTACTCTTGTCAGCAACTTAGATGTATGAGACGCTAAGATAATTGTGCGATAATTTTCGCACATGTCAGCTCTTGCCGTCTTCGGAATTGTGTGGATGATATTTTTCCGAAAGTCCAATGGTATGTCGCCAGCCTCATATATTCTACACACCAACCTGAATAGTCGTTTTGTTGCCACTTCCCCCAGTGATTTTAGAAATTCTGATGGAATTTTATCTATCCCTTCTGCCTTATTTCATCTTAAGTCCTCCAAAGCTCTTTTAAATTCTGATACTAATACTGGAACCCCTATCTCTTCTAAATCGACTCCAGTTTCTTTTTCTATCAGACAAATCTTCCCCCTCATAGCTTCTTTCAATGTAGTCTTTCCACCTGTCCGCTCTCTCCTCTGCATTTAACAGTGGTATTCCTGTTGTACCCTTAATGTAACCACCCTTTCTTTTAATGTCACCGAAGCTTGTTTCGACTTTCTTGTGTGCTGAGTCTTCTTCCTTTCATCAATCAACTGAAGTATTTCTTCTGTTACCCATGGTTTCTTCGCAGAGACCTTCTTTGTACCTATGTTTTTCTTTCCAACTTCTGTGATGGCCTTTATTTTATTTTATTTTATTTTATTTTTTTTTTTTTAGAGAGATGCCCATTCCTCTTCAACTGTACTGCCTACTGCGCTGTTCATTATTGCTGTATCTTAGCCTTAGAGAACTTCAGGTGCATCTTGTCATTCCTCAATACATCCGTATCCCATTTCCTAGCGTATTGATTCTTCCTGGCTAATCTTTTCAGCCTACTCTTCATTACTACTATATTGTGATCTAAGTCTGTATCTGCTCCTGGGGACACCTTACAATCCAGTATCTGATTTCAGAATCCATGTCTTACCATGATGTAATCCAACTGAAATCATCCCGTATCATTCGGCCTTTTCCAAGTACACCTCCTCGTCTTGTGATTCTGGGGAAGGGTATTCGCTATTACTAGCTGAATTTTATTACAGAACTCAATTAGTTTTTCTCCTCTCTCTTTTCTTGTCCCAAGCCCATATTGTTCTGGAACCTTTTCTCATGCTCCTTCGCCTACAACTGCATTCCAGTACCCCATATTATTAGATTTTCATCTCCGTTTACATACTGTGTTACCCTTTCAATATTCTCATATATTTTCTCTCTCTTCATCTTCAGCTTGCGACGTCGGCATGTATACCTGAGCTGTCGTTGTTGGTGTAGGTTTCCTGTCGATTCTGATAAGAACAACCCTATCACTGAACTGTTTACAGTAACACACTCTCTGTCCTAAATGGTTCAAATGGCTCTGAGCACTATGGGACTCAACTGCTGAGGTCATTAGTCCCCTAGAACTTAGAACTAGTTAAAAATAACTAACCTAAGGACATCACAAACATCCATGCCCGAGACAGGATTCGAACCTGCGACCGTAGCGGTCTTGCGGTTCCAGACTGCAGCGCCTTTAACCGCACGGCCACTTCGGCCGGCACTCTCTGTCCTACCTTCCTGTTCTTAATGAATCTTACTCCCAATATATCATTGTCTTCTGTTGTTGATGCTACCCTATACTCATCTGACCAGAAATCCTTTCCATTTCACTTCACTTCACTGACGCTTACTTCATCTAGATTAAGCCCTTGCATTTTCCTTTTCAGATTTTCTAGTTTCCCTACCACATTCAAGCTTCTGACATTCCACGCCCCCACTCGTAGAACGTTATACTTTCGTTGATTATTCAGTCTTTTTCTCATAGTCACTTCCCCCATGGTAGTCTCCTCCCAGAGATCCCAGTGGGGGACTATTCCGGAATCTTTTGCCAATGGAGAGATCATCATGACAATTTTTCAGTTACAGACCATATGCCCTGTGGATATACATTACGTGTCTTTAATGCAGTGATTTCCATTACCTTTTGCATCCTCAGGCCTTTAATCATTGCTGATTCTTCCACCTTTATGAGCAATTTTCCACCCCTAGGACAAGAGAGTTTCCTGAACCTCTGTCCACTCCTCCGCCCTCTTGACAAAGCCGTTGGAAGTGTGAGGGTGACTTCTTACGCCGGGATTCTTTGGGCGCCAATGCTGGTTATTAATCAAAATTTAAACAGTGGCCGCATTCGAACCCGGGACTGAGGATGTATTGATTATCCCTAGACAGCCTCTAACGCAATAAGGAATGAGGAACTATGGCATAAGCTGAAATCATTGACAGCTAAAACATCAGCTAATGAACTGCAAGCCTACATGAAGGATTTCCTGAGACCCTGACAGCCATCTCCCAATCTCTCCACATCTTGGGTGGCACAGTAGCACAAGCCCTGTCAATCCTGAGTTGTATCTCAGCACGCAGGGGGCTAACTGTCCAGGCAAATGAGAAAAACAGCTCGGTTCTGATACCAAGCATAGTGGGGTAGTGTACTGTAGTGTAGTGTAGTGTAGTACTGGATAGTAGTACAGAATTGTTTAAAATTTGAGATTCAGCAATGCAGCATAGTGTAGCAGATAAATGGCATGTGCCATCTGGGCTCCAGATGAACATGTATCTGTGCCCCAGATGGCGAATGGAGCCTGTATGGAGCATTTAGACTTTTTTTCTCTTTTTAAAATGTTGTTGATGTAGATTTTTATGTAGATTCTTTCCCCTTAGACACCATAACGCTCAGATATATTACCACATTTGAAATTATGTTAAAATATTATGTGCTATATTCATACCAAATCATGTGCAATATTTGATCTGTTCTTGTATCTAGATAACAGATAAAAAGGAAACACCAAATAAATGTCGGAATGTCTGAACTCTCGGTGGGTGGCACATGATCTAAAAGACAACGTTCCTGTTAAAAATGTTTACATGAACATGTGGAGACGTGTCGAGAAGTGCCACGTAACGAAAAAGACACTAAGCAGTTCTGTTGTGGAAGGTAGGAAGGAAGTTTAGGTTCTAATGCGCCATTGACGACGAGGTCAAAGGGACGGCTACAAGTTTCAATTGGGTTGGATGTGGAAGGTATCGACAGTGTCATTTCCGAAGGTACCACCCACGTATCCACGTATATGCTTCAAGCGGTTTTGGGCAATCGCGGGAACCCTGTATATGGACGTTTGGACGGAGCTTTGAACCTCGATCTCTCAGAATGAATGTCCAGTGTGATACCACAGATTCATTCCACACTCAAAGTGCAGTGTAATGACGCTTGAAGTTTCGAAACAAACTGCGAATACTGGAGGCTATAAACTAATGTGATGTTCATGCAAGTACACTACCGGAGCACAAGCCAGGCATAATGCGGAATTGGGGACTAGATGTCACGAGTGACTGAAGGGAACCTGCCAGCACAAAAGGAGCCGAGGAGTGTAGTACAAGGTGTAACAAAAAGAATCATACGATTTTTAAAAAATCATAACTACTATGTTAACTGAGATATGTAGGTGAACAACGTACTGTTGGAAAGAGAAAACTCCCGAGTTTTAGATGGTTCCCGCTAGGTAGGGGCACTGTGCGCCCTCGGGACATCAGAAAGCGTTTTGCGTCCTACGTTTTGCGCAGTGGGGGTCGGTAGTAACTGATCAGCGTGATTTTCGTACTACATATGTCGTACTAGATATGGTGTGGATCCTCTTACGGCACAGAGCAATAGCCAATGGCATGAACAATTCAAAGAAATAGGATGTTTGTGTAAAGGCAAATCGCCGTCCGTCCCCGAGTGTCTGACGTCGTCGAACGCATCCGCCGTAGTTTCACAACGAGTCTGAATAAATCCGTTCGCTGCACAGCGCGACAGTTCAACACGCCCCCGACGTCCGTGCGGCGTGTGTTGTGTCGACGTTTACAAATGAAACCATACAAATTTCAGCTACTGCAAGTACTTTGTGAAGGTGACAAACAACAACCTGAGGAATTCTGTAATTTTGTCCTTAGTAAGATGGAGGACGACAGTTTTCTTCCAAGCTTAGCTTTTAGTGACGAGGTAACATTCCATTTATAAGGAAAAGTCATAATGTGAAAATATGGGGCACGGAACAACCACACGAAATTGTACAACATGAGAGGGACTCTCCAAAATTTAATGTATTTTGTGCAGTTTCACGGGAAAAGGTGTATGGTCCATTTTCCTTTGCAGAGAACATTGTCACAGGAAGCACATATCTCGAGGTGCTTGAGAACTTTCTTTCCCCACAGCTGGAGACTGATTCGAACGACTTCATTTACTAACAGGATGGGTCACCGCCACACTGGCATCTGGATGTGCGGGAATTTTTAAATCAAATGATAACCAAACGATGGATCGGTCGCACTGGATCAAATGATTAAGCCTTACATTACTGACAACGAAGGTCACTGGACCTGACTGTATGTGATTATTTGTTGTGGGGGTTATAAAAGACTACGTTACCAAAACAATGAATGAAATGAGACGTCGCATAAGCCGGCCGCTGTGGCCGAGCGGTTCTAGGCATTTCAGTCCGGTACCACGCTGGTGCTACGGTCGCAGGTTCGAATCCTGCCTCGGGCATGGACGTGTGTGATGTCCTTCTGCGCATCTCAAGGGAGGCATATTGAACACCTACGAAAAGGTATGGAAAAAAAGCTTTTTGTGTTTCCCGTTCATCATAAAGCAAAATTCATTGTATATGTTTATTATTTTCAGAAATATACGAGGTGCGACAATAAAGTAATGAGACTGATGTAAAAAAATGTTGCTTACCGTTTTAGTCAAGTTTAGTGTTGTCTCCTTCAAAGCATTTCGCTTCTGATTGCACACACTTTTTCCAGAGTTTCTGCCACTGATGGTAACATTTTTGGAACTCATCTTCTGTAATATCCTCCAAGACCCTCGGTACAACTTTTTGGACATCTTATGTCGTTTGAAAATGGTATCCCTTGACCGCCGTTTTGACTCTTGGAAATAGAAAGAAGTCGCACGGAACGATATCTGGTGAATAAGGTGGCTGTGGCAGTACTGAAATTTGTTTTGAGGTTAAAAATTGCTGCACTGACAGAACAGTATTGGATGGCGCATTATCGTGATGCAGAATCCATTTATCAGCAGTGTTGGCAAGGACACGAAGAACTCTTTTGCGAAGTATTTCTAAAATTTCTCTGTAGTAATATTGGTTAACTGTTTGTCCAGGAGGCACCCACTCTTTATGAACAATTCCCTTGGAATCAGAGAAGTACACAGGCATGAATTTCACTTTTGACTTTGACATGCGAGCTGTTTTTGGTCTGGGTGATCCCTTTGAGCACCATTGCGAACTTTGGAGTTTTGTCTCTGGATCGTACGACAAAAATCAACTTTCGTCACCAGTGATAACACGGCTCAACAATTCTGGATTGATTTCCGTTTGCTCTAACAGACCCGCTGCCACAATTTTCCGTGTATCTCGTTGTTGTGGTGTGAGATTTTTGGGGACCATTTTTGCACAAATCTTTCTCATACCAAGATCTCCAGTTATTAAAAGACGAATCGTTTCTCGATTGATGTTCAGCTCTTCTGTAATCATTTTCACGGATAATCTTCGATCAGATCGTACGAGTTCACGAACCCTGGCCAAGTTGACATCCATCCGTGAGGTTGATGGGCGTCCACTGCGGTCTTCATCTCCAACATTCGTTCTGCCTTCACTAAACATTTTATGCCAACAAAAAACTTGAGCTCTTGACATAACCTCCTCTCCAAAAGCCTTCTGAAGCTTACCGTAAGTTGTCTTTGCGTTTTCACACAATTTAACGCAAAAAGAAATGGTATACCATTGCGCAATATTATGCCATTCCATTTTCGTGACGAGAGACACAAACACTTGTTAACTTATTACAGCACAATTAGCGATTGAGCAGTTGCATCGATGTGCCGCTTGGACTAGAAGCAGCATATAGACCAATCAAAGATATTGTTCCTACGCAAGCCTGCAGGATTGCCACATCTTGCAAAGAAAATCAGTCTCATTACTTTATTGTCGCACCTCGTAGATGATTCTTTTTGATACACCCTGTATTGTCAGTAGTGAAGCAGTAACAGTAGGATGGGTCAGTCAGGAAAGATCAGTGACTTCGAATGTGGACTAGGCATTGAATGTCACATGAGTAACATATTCACTAGGGACATTTCAATATTATAAAGCCGCTCATGTCGACTGTTGGTGATGTGATTAAGAAGCCGAAACGCTATGGAATAGCCAGAGCTAATCAAAGAGCGGTCCAACCTCATCTAGTGATGGCCTGGGACCGTCGAGCACTGCAGAGAGTGGTTGTAAGAGATCGCACGAAATAAGCAGAAGGAATCATTTGTGAGTTCCAAAGTGCTGCCAGCAGTCCAGCTAACGCAATGACTGTGCATGAGCAGTTAAAAATATTGGTGTACAATCGTCGAGGCACACAGTTGTGAAGCGATGCTTGAGGTCGTTTGAAGAGCGTCACCGTAGGATACTGGATGAGTGAAAACAAGCGATATTGAGTGATGAATCACTCTATGCCCTGAGGCAATCTGATGGAAGTGTTTTGGTTTGGCGAATGCCGGGAGAACGTTACCTGCCATCGTGTGTAGTGCCAACAGGGAAGTACAGAGGAGCTCGTGTTACTCTATGGGGTGTTGTGCCAGCATAGCCTTGCACTCTGTAATGAAGCAGCATACGTTCAAATGGTTCAAATGGCTCTGAACACTATGGGACTTAACTTCTGAGGTCATCAGTCCCCTAGAACTTAGAACTACTTAAACCTAACTAACCTAAGGACATCACCCACATCCATGCCCGAGGCAGGATTCGAACCTGCGACCGTAGCAGTCACGCGGTCCCAGCCTGAGCGCCTAGAACCGCTCGGCCATTCCGGCCGGCAAACAGCATATGTGAGGCAATGGTTTATAGACAGTAACATTCATGAAATGATGTGTCCTGCCCAGACTCCAGTCTCTCCTCCAGTCCCTTTGGGAAGAATTAGAACGTTGGCTTCGCTCCAGACCTCGGCCTTCTTTGCTTTCTGATCTTGAGGAAGAATGGTCTACAATTCCTGTACAGAATTTTAGATACCTCACGGAGAGTGTCCCCAGCAGAAGCCAAGCCATATGTAGGTGGAAGTTGGACATGACTCATATTAATGTCCACTAACAGGTGTCCAGCCCTCCCAGTTAGCCGTGCAGTCTGACGCACTGCTTTCCGAGCGAGGAGTCGGTCCCCGGCACGAATCCGCCCAGCGGATTAGTGTCGAGGTCCGGTGTGCCGGCCAGGCTGTGGGTGGTTTTTAAGGCAGTTTTCCATCTGCCTCGGCGAATGTGGGCTGGTTCCCCTTATTCCGCTCCCTTTACACAATGTCGGCGATTGCTGCGCAAACACTCCACGTACACGTACACCATAATTGCTCTACCACGCAAACATTGGCGTTACACTCGTCTGGTGTGAGACGTTCCCGAGGAGACCACTGTGGGCCGAACCGCACAATAAACCAGGGTTCGGTGTGGGGCAATGGTGGGGTGGGTGGACTGCTGTAGCCTGTTGTGGAGTTGTGCACCACTGAGGGCTACCGCAGGGACGAAGCATCTCCATCGTTTCTAGGTCCCCAGTTCCCTACAATACAATACGTGTCCAAATTCATGGGACAGTATACACAGTAGCGCGAAAAGAACGTGAATTTGCGACTAGTTCGATCTCTTTTAGAAAGACAGAAAACTGTCCTTAATGCTTTACGTTTGAGTTGACCATCAACAAGCTTAACCAGAGTAAAAACATGTACGGAATGAGCCTTTTGATGTGTAGAACAGGTTTTTGTTGCCAACAGAGATTTTTTCCAATGCTACGAGACTATAGTACGACAAAAGGTTTGCCCATAAACATCCTGGGAATTTGGGATGTCATTGCATAGCTTGTACAGACGGGTCTCTTTCATAAGTCTTGTGCTTTTGTACGTGCGCTTCACAGCCATTTAACAAAACAAGCGGAAAGACACTTCTTTCGAGCAAAAAAAGGCGAATACGCTCCTCTTTAATGGACTTTCACAGGAAAGTATGGAACAAGCTGCCTCAGTCGTCATGCCTTAGGCGCGCAATCGTATTCGAGCTGTTTTAACACAGACCGTTCAAAATGGCTCTGAGCACTACGGGACTGAACATCTGAGGTCATCAGTCCCCTAGTACTTAGAACTACTTAAACCTATCTAAGCTAAGGACATCACACACATCCATGCCCTAGGCAGGATTCGAACCTGCGACCGTGGCGGTCGCGTGGTTCCAGACTGAAGCGCCTAGAACCGCTCGGTCACTCAGGCCGGCCAGAACGTTCCAAATCTTTTTCCCAACCTGTCTCTTTAGTTAAGTAACGGGTAGTGATATGGAAACATGTTTCAAGGTTCCTCGAGAATATCATGTAAAGAGCACATGGTAAAAATTGGACGTTTTACCATGAATAGAAATTATACAAGTGACTATCCCCACAACTAATACGTTCCATAAACAAAAAGCGTTGTTTTTCAGTTATATTTTAGAAAACGGGAAAATGGCGTTTCTTGACGAATGCTCAAAGAATGTACAGCTAAAATTGGAGCCATTTCCTGTGGTTAGTTATTTAGATAATTGCGGCCGAGGTGCAATAATGGCTGAAACGAGTTTTTAAAATCGGGAATCGCCAGGATCAGGGAAATGACTTGGAACGACGGTTCCTTTAACTATCATTTGCCCTTTTGACAACAAACATTTACTTTTTTAGTTACAACAGGCACCCCTTTACGAAAAAAGACAGGAAAATTGCAAATTAATTTTACAATGCTCAATTTAACAGACTTGAAGGCGTTCAAAATAGTGAATGACAGGCACTGAATTACAATAATAATGGCCTCAAAAAAGATGCGAGAAAATAAGAGTTGAACAGTATTGGCCTTTTAAAAAACTTGAATAAACCAGCCATACAAATAATTAAAATTGTGTTCTAGATAAACTTCTTCAAGCAATCTCAAATGCAAAACATTAAGGACACTCCCAAACGATAAATACTAACAAGTTAACAAGGACGTAACAATTCCCCTTTATGGCTTACCCACAGGTTTACACTGAACAATGTACAATAAAATTTAGAACAAGGCTACAATATGCGTTAAGCAAGACAGTAACATTAAAGGGAAAATTTCCTTTACGAAGCCAGTTAATCAAAGGCCTCTTGGCCGACAGCAAAATTTCATTTGCAGTGCAAGTGAGATAACTTAAGATACCGAACTTGAGCACATACAGCCGCGCGGGATTAGGCGAGCGGTCTGGGGCGCTGCAGTCATGGACTGTGTTGCTGGTCCCGGCGGAGATTCGAGTCCTCCCTCGGGCGTGGGTGTGTGTGTTTGTCCTTAGGATAATTTATGTTAAATAGAGAGTAAGCTTAGGGATTGATGACCTCAGCAGTTAAGTCCCATAAGATTTCACACACATTTGAACATTTTTTTTTGAGCACATACAGTAAGGACGCACGGTTGTGAACAAATAACAAGGTCCGCTAGGGAGTGGTCGAGATCCGTCCACACGGCCACAAGCAAGCCTGGCCCACGCGGCATGAAGCTACCGACACGAAACGCTCTCCCGGCAACTTAGTGGATGGTGTTAACAAACACTGAACATTAATGTGTCTCTGAGTTAAGTTATGTTTACCCACGATTGCTCTTATAAAATCTAGGGAAAAAGCTTCGCTAAAAATGTAGGGTGTAAAGCAGAACTACTCAAAGGGAGCTGTAAATTCCTTCAGGAAGGAGTATAAATAACAACTCGGCAAGGTTCAAATGGCTCTGAGCACTGTGGGACTTAACTTCTGAGGTCATCAGTCCCCTAGAACTTAGAACTACTTGCACCTAAGTAACCTAAGGACATCACGCACATCCATGCCCGAGGCAGGATTCGAACCTGCGACGTAGCGGTGGCGCGGTTCCAGACTGTAGCGCCACCCCGGCCGGCACTCGGTAAGGTCTTACCATTAGCTGGAGCTCGTAGTGCACAAAACTTAAAGAGCCAGATAATGTTAATGCTAGAGAGCACACCAACTTCTAAAACATAGTGAAAACAAATATCAAAATTCAGGAACAGTTTGTTCTCTCGCAAAAAACAATTTAAAAACAAACACAAAATTTTTAAAAAAATTAGATAATTCACAGCCCCTTGATATAATTACGCGTGAAAACTGGTCACATTACATAGCCATAACAACATTAACCATGGCAATATTTCAGAGAGAACGCTGGCGAGCAGATTAACACTTCCAAAAACATACAGAGCAGACAGGGCAACAGATTAGTCTTAGAATCACATAGAGTCAAATATCAGAAGTGTGCATGACGAGTCAATGAACAGACACTAACGTCTCCTAGAACATCTTGCGGATCGGGAAATCGGTACACATAGCTGAACAACCAGACATGCACGGCAGAGGCGAACCAAACCCTTTGTCTTCTACCCAGTCCTGTCGAAAAAGAGTGAATGACTACCCGCAAAAGACGCTGTAGATCTGCACCGTGTGTCCGTTACTCCAAGCACTGGCGCTGGCCCAGACTCCACAGTGCATGAAGACTCCAGGTGAACTGCCTGCACTGTGCCATTAGAAGGACCCTCACGCCGCTTCAGCGGCTGCTTTCGAAGCCTAACCGGGGCAGTGATAACCGCACAAGGAAGTAATACTCGCCACCTGGTGAGACGCCAGCTAGAAGCTATCGACAGTTGGAAGGCGAAACGACCCGCCACGGATCAGAAACCTTGAAACTCCGGATCTCTATAACGGATAATGATGTCAACCCTCAAATGACGGTTGTTCTTACTCGGTACGATGGCATATGCCAGCAGGACAATGTAACGTATCACACAGCTCGCAATGTTCATGCTTGATTCGAAGAGCCCCGGATGAGTTAACCATACGCCCCTGGCCACCAAACTCCCAGGATTTAAACCGAACCGAGAATCTGTGGGACCATTTAGATCGGGCTGTTCGCGCCAAGGATCCTGAAACGAGAAACCTGTGGTCTGTACAAAATTACTGCAGGCTCGACATTTCTTGCCTTGTCCCGCACTGGACATACGAGGAATATTACATTTCATTCAACTCGCTCATACTGGCAAACTATGTACTTTATAAGTGTGGAAATAACATCAATATGTTCTGGAAGAGTTACAGCACGTTTTGATTTTAGTTTCATATGCGGCAATAAATTATTAAGACGATCTATGTGCAGTTTACGAAAATGCATTTTCTCACGACCGCACAGAATTTTCGACATGCGGGAAACTTTTTTGCTATCGAAGTTACGTGAATACGTTATTTGAATTAAATTTTAAGGGTACATCGTGTTTTCACGTGTTTGAAACCAGAACTCTGTCGGAGATCTGTAACGTGAGATAATCTGAATTAAATATGACGTACAATGATCCACTCCTGTGTCAACTACTAATTGGGCGTCCGTACGGTTTCCACCCAAGAAACACATGGCTTAAGCTTTGTAACGAAACTGTTATTACTTTTTCTGATCCGCCTACTTCATTCTAATACAACAAGAAATAGGATGAAGCTTGTTTCTCACGGTGGAAAAACGTATATTAACTAGGACAATTTTTATTGTTTAGAAAGAACATAAGCGAAATAAATAACAGGGCCTCTGTATTACAGCAGTTAATTGTTAATAGTAATATTTGTTTTGTGTGATACAGCTACAGCCCCCTCCTGAGATGAACTTTCTTTGGAATTAGATGCTGTTAAGGCCTTCTTATTAAAATTTCAAAACTTATGACGATATAATTTTGTTATGTACGTACTTACAGACGTAAACTGGACATGCTAAATATGTAACTGAGTCCGCCTGTGGTCCACTTCTTCGGGATAATACGGGAAAAAGTCTGGTATCCCTCTCGTCGCTATGACAGAGTCTTGAAACCACGGATCAGAAACCTTGAACCTCTTGATCTCTAGAACGGATAATGATATCGAAAAAGGTATTATCTTACGGACATACCGGAAAAATTTCGATGATACACCATGAATAATCCCCACAATTGGCACTTTTCGTACCCGAAAATCATTGTATTTCGGAGTCTTCTCAGGAATCGCACATGAACGAATGGTGCTTTTATAAGCTGCCTAATGTCCATCCTAGACGGCACCAAGTGGGAAAGAAAAGACCGATTTGCTCAATTTGCCTGGGATGGAGAAAGTGTGTTACGTTTAAATTTTGACCCAGTACTGTTGGGTAGCTGCAGGCTACCTGTTCTTCAGATAGGTAAAGAAATAATCGCTAGGCCAGGCTCTACCCAAAACACACGGCACCTTATCTGTATGATCAACAGAAATCGAGATATGACACCCTGAACAATGGCATTTTCGCGCGCGGGTTTTTATATTATACTGGTACTGTGCCCTGTTGTGCACGGATCGATTCATATTCGATATCTGGAATGACCGATTTGCTCAATTTGCCTGGGATGGAGAAAGTGTGTTACGTTTAAATTTTGACCCAGTACTGTTGGGTAGCTGCAGGCTACCTGTTCTTCAGATAGGTAAAGAAATAATCGCTAGGCCAGGCTCTACCCAAAACACACGGCACCTTATCTGTATGATCAACAGAAATCGAGATATGAAACCCTGAACAATGGCATTTTCGCGCGCGGGTTTTTATATTATACTGGTACTGTGCCCTGTTGTGCACGGATCGATTCATATTCGATATCTGGAATGAACTTGACTTAAGCCTTTGAGCAGATAATCGCTTGCTTGCGAGAAGTGTCACAGCTGAGGTGGTGTTATTTTGTTCTTATAGGAGATGACCTGTGATCTAGGGGAGCCGGCACGGTAGCTCAGCGTGTAATAAAAAAACTGAGTGGAAGGATCAACCACCGAACTTGAACAGGATGTCTTGCGACGTCCGCAACGACCAAACACTACGATCGATAACAAAAAAAAAAAAAAAAAAAAAAGGGGTAGCGTCTTTGATTCATAATCAAAACGTCTTCGGTCCAGGGTTCGATCCACGCCACTGCCTAAATTTTGATAAATAATCAGCATTGGTGGCCGAAGACTTCCGGCATAAGAAGTCAGCCTCATTCTGCCAACGGCCTTGTCAAAGAGGGCAGAGGAGCAGATACAGGTTCAGGGCACTCTCTTGTCCTAGGGGTGGGAAATTGCCCCTAAAAGGCGGAAGAATCAGCAATGATCAACGACATGAGGATGCAGAAGGCAATGGAAACCACTGCATTAAAGACACGTAACGTGTATCCACAGGACATGTGGCCTGTAATTGAAGAAGTGTTATGATGATCTCTCCATTGGCAAAAGATTCCGGAATAGTCCCCCATTCGGATCTCCGGGAGGGGACTGCCAAGGGGCAGGTTACCATGAGAAAAAGAATGAATAATCAACGAAGGGATAACGTTCTACGAGTCGGGGCGTGGAATGTCAGAAGCTTGAACGTGCTAGGGAAACTAGAAAATCTGAAAAGGGAAATGCAAAGGCTCAATCTAGATATAGTAGGGGTCAGTGAAGTGAAGTGGAAGGAAGACAAGGATTTCTGGTCAGATGAATATCGGGTAATATCAACAGCAGCAGAAAATGGTATAACAGGTGTAGGATTCGTTATGAATAGGAAGGTAGGGCAGAGGGTGTGTTACTGTGAACAGTTCGGTGACCGGGTTGTTCTAATCAGAATCGACAGCAGACCAACACCGACAACGATAGTTCAGGTATACATGCCGACGTCGCAAGCTGAAGATGAACAGATAGAGAAAGTGTATGAGGATATTGAAAGGGTAATGCAGTATGTAAAGGCGGACGAAAATCTAATAGTCATGGACGACTGGAATGCAGTTGTAGGGGAAGGAGTAGAAGAAAAGGTTACAGGAGAATATGGGCTTGGGACTAGGAATGAAAGAGGAGAAAGACTAATTGAGTTCTGTAACAAGTTTCAGCTAGTAATAGCGAATACCCTGTTCAAGAATCACAAGAGGAGGAGGTATACTTGGAAAAGGTCAGGAGATACGGGAAGATTTCAATTACATTACATCATGGTCAGACAGAGATTCCGAAATCAGATACTGGATTGTAAGGCGTACCCAGGAGCAGATATAGACTCAGATCACAATATAGTACTGATGAGGAGTAGACTGAAGTTCAAGACATTAGTCAGGAAGAATCAATACGCAAAGAGGTTGGATACGGAAGTACTAAGGAATGACGAGATACATTTGAAGTTCTCTAACGCTATAGATACAGCAATAAGGAATAGCGCAGTAGGCAGTACAGTTGAAGAGGAAATGACATCTCTAAAAAAGGCCATCACAGAAGTTGGGAAGGAAAACATAGGTACACAGAAGGTAGCTGCGAAGAAACCATGGGTAACAGAAGAAATACTTCAGTTGATTGATGAAAGGAGGAAGTACAAACAAGTTCCGGGAAAATCAGGAATACAGAAATACAAGTCGCTGAGGAATGAAATAAATAGGAAGTGCAGGGAAGCTGAGACGAAATGGCTGCAGGAAAAATGTGAAGACATCGAGAAAGATATGATTGTCGGAAGGACAGACTCAGCATACAGGAAAGTCAAAACAATCTTTGGTGACATGAAAAGCAACGGTGGTAACATTAAGAGTGCAACGGGAATTCCACTGTTAAATACAGAGGAGAGAGCAGATAGGTGGAAAGAATACATTGAAAGCTTCTATGAGGGTGAAGATTTGTCTGA
Source organism: Schistocerca piceifrons (assembly GCF_021461385.2). Taxonomy (NCBI): domain Eukaryota; kingdom Metazoa; phylum Arthropoda; class Insecta; order Orthoptera; family Acrididae; genus Schistocerca; species Schistocerca piceifrons. Next base: position 388,299,430 of record NC_060145.1, read on the forward strand.
TGTGATAGAAGAAGAAACAGGAGTCGATTTAAAAGCGATAGGGGATCCAGTATTAGAATCGGAATTTAAAAGAGCTTTGGAGGACTTACGGTCAAATAAGGCAGAAGGGATAGATAACATTCCATCAGAATTTCTAAAATCATTGGGGGAAGCGGCAACAAAACGACTATTCATGTTGGTGTGTAGAATATATGAGTCTGGCGACATACCATCTGACTTTCGGAAAAGCATCATCCACACAATTCCGAAGACGGCAAGAGCTGACAAGTGCGAGAATTATCGCACAATCAGCTTAACAGCCCATGCATCGAAGCTGCTTACAAGAATAATATACAGAAGAATGGAAAAGAAAATTGAGAATGCGCTAGGTGACGATCAGTTTGGCTTTAGGAAAAGTAAAGGGACGAGAGAGGCAATTCTGGCGTTACGTCTAATAATGGAAGCAAGGCTAAAGAAAAATCAAGACACTTTCATAGGATTTGTCGACCTGGAAAAAGCGTTCGACAATATAAAATGGTGCAAGCTGTTCGAGATTCTGAAAAAAGTAGGGGTAAGCTATAGGGAGAGACGGGTCATATACAATACGTACAACAACCAAGAGGGAGTAATAAGAGTGGACGATCAAGAACGAAGTGCTCGTATTAAGAAGGGTGTAAGACAAGGCTGTAGCCTTTCGTCCCTACTCTTCAATCTGTACATCGAGGAAGCAATGATGGAAATAAAAGAAAGGTTCAGGAGTGGAATTAAAATACAAGGTGAAAGGATATCGATGATACGATTCGCTGATGACATTGCTATCCTAAGTGAAAGTGAAGAAGAATTAAATGATCTGCTGAACGGAATGAACAGTCTAATGAGTACACAGTATGGTTTGAGAGTAAATCGGAGAAAGACGAAGGTAATGAGAAGTAGTAGAAATGAGAACAGCGAGAAACTTAACATCAGGATTGATGGTCACGAAGTCAATGAAGTTAAGGAAATCTGCTACCTAGGCAGTAAAATAACCAATGACGGACGGAGCAAGGAGGACATCAAAAGCAGACTCGCTATGGCAAAAAAGGCATTTCTGGCCAAGAGAAGTCTACTAATATCAAATACCGGCCTTAATTTGGGGAAGAAATATCTGAGGATGTACGTCTGGAGTACAGCATTGTAGACGTGGTGCTATAGACGAATGTTGAAAATTAGGTGGACTGATAAGGTAAGGAATGGCGAAGTTCTACGCAGAATCGGAGAGGAAAGGAATATGTGGAAAACACTGATAAGGAGAAGGGACAGGATGATAGCACATCTGCTAAGACATGAAGGAATGACTTCCATGGTACTAGAGGGAGCTGTAGAGGGCAAAAACTGTAGAGGAAGACAGAGATTGGAATACGTGAAGCAAATAATTGAGGACGTAGGTTGCAAGTGCTACTTTGAGATGAAGAGGTTAGCACAGGAAAGGAATTCGTGGCGGGCCGCATGAAACCAGTCAACAGACTGATGAAGAAAAAAAAAAAAAAAAAAAAAAAAAAAAAAAAAAAAAAAAAAAAAAAAAAAAATGGTTCAAATGGCTCTGAGCACTATGGGACTGAATATCGGAGGTCATCAGTCCCCTAGAACTTAGAATTACTTAAACCTAACTAATCTAAGGACATTACACACACATCCATGCCCGAGGGGAGTTCGGACCTGCGACCGTAGCAGTTGCGCGGTACCGGACTGAAGCGCCTAGAACTGCTCGGCCACCACGGCCGGCTTATAGGAGTCTTTGCACTACACTATCATATTGTAGGGTATATGTTTCAATAAATTATGCTGCACAAGTGGATACCTAGCGTCCAAAAGTAAAAGTGACTTGATAAACTTCGACTTTCGTGATACTACGTGCAGCAAATTCGTGACTTGTCACTCGCTGAAATGCCGTTTAGGGATGAAATTCTTTCGTATGTACTTCCTGGTACAATTTTATTAATCATTCTTCATCTTTCCCGCATCTCGTGGTCGTGCGGTAGCGTTCTCGCTTCCCACGCCTGGGTTCCCGGTTTCGATTCCCGGCGGGGCCAGGGATTTTCTCTGCCTCGTGATGGCTGGATGTTGTGTGATGTCTTTAGGTTAGTTAGGTTTAAGTAGTTCTAAGTTCTAGGGGACTGATGACCATAGATGTTAAGTCCCATAGTGCTCAGAGCCATTTGAATCATTCTTCATCTTTGAAGAAGCTACAGTTTTAGCCAGAGATAATTATTCTCCACGTCATAGGTTCTACTCTACAAGTATGAAGAAGCGAAAGGGATGGGAGAGAGAGAGGGGGAATCTTGATGTGGAGGGGATTATAGTTGGTAGGATGGATAAATATCGGGGCGGATATCATTGCTTGGGAGAGGAAGTCGTTTGAAGCCGTGTTAGGACAGGATATGGAGTGTGTTTAGGTTACGGACGGTGGGATGTGTTTGTTAAGGCTCGGCAGCATATCAGACTTGGTGATCAGAGGGAAAGCAATGGCGTTATTGTAATCTAATTTGAGGATAGGTGAGGTGCTCCATGTGTGTAAGGTGGTGTTGGAATTTTTATGTGATCCGCAATGGGGAAGGTAAAACATAACAGATGCAGAAAGCAAGGCAGATTGCTTCAGGCTCAAGGATCTGGAGGGACTGATAGGACTTCGGTGGTGCAGATACCACGCAAAATTTGAGTAGGAGAGGATGGGTCGGATCAAGGTTTTGTAGGTATGGAGGAGAGTAGAGGGATGTAGTCTCCAAATTCGCCCGGTTAGTAGTTTTGCTTTATTGTGGGCTTTTTGCTGGATGGTTAGTAGGTGAGATTTACATGTCAGTTGTAGGGCGAGGGTTCGTTCAAGATACATTATTAATTAACTGGGTAAGACAGATGTTAATGGTGAGGTAGACGTGATGGAGGCAGAAGCTGCAGGTGGTTCTTCCCACAATAATTACTCGGATTTTGGAAAAGTTGATCTCGAGGAGCTGTTAACTGGGCCAGCAGGTGAACTGACTGCAGTGGGTTTGTAGGGATCGTTGGTATTTATGGAATATAGGGCATATGGCTAGGATAGCAGTGTCATCAACATTCTTAATGAGGTGGACTGGAGGAAGTGTTTTGGACATCTCAGTAGTGTTGAAGGGATGAAAGAGAAGAGACAGGACTGAGCCTTTGGGCACGGCTGTAGTGGGATGGCAGATATGGGAATGAGAGTTTTCTTCTTTATTGTTACTACAATATCTCACGAAGGGGCGGGCTCGTAGTGATAAAACCGCCGCTTTTCAGCCAAAGGCTATGCAACTTTGAAAGATGTTTTGAAATAATAAAAAACAGGCGACCATAAATTAGAAAACGCGTTGTTGGACAATATTTACGATTTTTACATAAAAATAGATGACACGAAAAGAAATTTTTTTAAAACTTATTGGTGGACAAATTGATGATTTTTTAATCTTTATAAATAGTTTTAAATTATAGTTAAAAGATAATCACTGATGATATTGTGAATGAATGATGAAATGGTATAATGGTGATGGACGAAAATAATTATGGTGAAGACGGATGTGGAATGATGAGTACGATTAGGGGGCTTTCTGGAACCACAGGTAGAGTCCAAAGGTCTGCCCAGTGGAAAAAGGGGCGGGAGAAAAATGGAAGGAGAATGTGAAGTGGAGCGTTGGGAGTGTCCTGCCCCTGCTCCCCCCTCCCCTCTACGCTCGCCCCTCACACCTTCACCTGGATAAATCTCTGCAGACGTCTAGCAGTATAGTTTCCTCGCGTGACTACTTCAAAATAAGCATTTGCATTCGATACTTGTATAGCCCAAAGACAATAGGTCAAGCTGTCATGTACAAATCTTATCTGCAGTTGAACAACGCTCGAAATATGTACAACGTATAGTCAGTGGAGTGACCGGCAGCAAGCTCGCATTCTACGAAATTTATCGAACAATTGTCTCTTAAATGTATGGCCATATATTAGTATAAATTAGTCCTGTGGCATTAACTTTTCATTACGATATTATTTTTCGGCACCTAATGTGTCTGTCGCTAGTATGATAGCCACAATCACAAATTTGTGGTACTTGCCTATGAAATATAATTTTTCCTCTTTTGACGCCTTTAGATATACATTATTTACCGTTGCTGTTAGTAATAAATATACTGCTTGACAAAAAAAATTAAGTATCCAAAAGGGAGGAGGAAACGAAACGAAACCTCGTGGATGAAGAGTAAGTGACCTTACTTCAGTGATTACAAAATTGAATCAAATTTACAGAGCAAATTGGTAGTATGAGTCCACTTATCAATATGACGTTACACCGCCGTGGCCTGGATCCATGCACTGATTCGGTTAGGAAGGGTATTGAAAGACAGTTGTAACCTCTTCTGAGGCAAACTGGCCCACAACTGTTGTAACTGGTCCTTCATATCCTGGGTACTGGCAGTGGAACGAAGTTGACGTCCGAGCTGGTCCCAAACATGTTCTATCACGGACCGATTTCAAGATCTTTCTGGCCACGACAATATCTCAACATGACGAAGGCAGTTCGTAGGGACACATGCCATGCATTGAGCCTTGTCCTTGAAAGATGGCACTACAATACTGTCGAAGGAGAGGAAAAACACGAGATCTCAGGGTGTCCTTGACGTTGTCCGTGAAGTACCGTTGAGCTGTCAGAGCTCCCTCAATCACTTCCAGCTATGATCTGGAGGCAGACCCGATGTGTCTGGAGGACAAAAAATGGCTCTGAGCACTATGGGACTTATATCTGAGGTCACAATTCCCCTACAACTTAGAACTACTTAAACGTAACTAACATAAGGACATCACACACATCCATGCCCAAGGCAGGGTTCGAACCTGCGACCGTAGCAGTCGCGCGGTTCCGGACTGAAGCGCCTAGAACCGCTCGACCACCGCGGCTCTAGAGGACAATAAGGCTGTCCAATCTCGTGGTGATCAGATGTGGTCCACTGGAACCTTGATGGTGAGTATGCCTGCGCTCACATTCCACTACAAACCCACGATCGGGTCACTGTCACATCCAAATGGCCCACAAATTTGGACACTGCACGATTCGATCAGCTGGCCAAATGGAGAGCCACGATGAGGCCTCTTTAAAACTCCGTCAGATGCTGATAATGCTGTCTTTCACCTGTACACGGCATCCTTGTGCCCTTCACAGTGATCACTCAATATTTAGTGTTGTTAGAGCTCCTTATATGTAAAACTAGGTCTGGTAATAACAATAAACACGAATAACACTTATGCACTGTAGTGGCCATTCTACCTATCACAGATAAGTGCTAATCTAATCATTAACATATCCGCCAATTGTTTGTACCCGGACGAAGTTACATTGACGTCTGACCATGGCATCATTTGACTGCTTCCCTTTTTTATCATAGAATGCAAATACGTATAATAAGTCAAGTTAGGTGTCTTCTATGCTATACTGTGACATTAATATGACCACCTGTCAAAATCCTGGAAACCTACCATTTATAGCGTGGACTGTTGCGAGGCGTGTAGAAAGAGAGTCAGTGAGATTGTGAACGGTACTGACAGGGATGTGGCGCCATGCCGACTCCAATGCTGTGGCCACCTGCTCTAGGTTTCTGGGTTGAAGACCCATGACACGAACAGCCCGACCAAGTTGGTTTCACAGAATCTCCATTGGGTTTACATGTACGGAGTTTGGTGACCATGGGATACGATAAACTCATCATGGTGATCTTCGAACCACATACGTACACTGCAACATATGTGATTCGTTGCATTGTCCTGCTGGCAGATGTCATCGTGCGGAGGAAAAACACACTGCATGTAGGGTTGGTTATGGTCCCCAAGGCTAGATGCATACTTGTGTTGATCCACTGTGTCCGCAGCTCGCGGTCTTGCGGTAGCGTTCTCGCTTCCCGCGCACGGGGTCCCGGGTTCGATTCCCAACGGGGTCAGGGATTTTCCCTGCCTCTGGATGACTGGGTGTTGATGTCTTCGTCATCATCATTCATCTCCATTACGGTCGGAAGAAGGCAATGGCAGACCACCTCCGCTACGACCTTGCCTAGTCGGCGGTGCGGGTCTCCCGCATCGTTCCCTACGCTCCTCGGAGTATGGGGCCTCATCCTCATTGTACTTCACAGAATGACGAGCCTTCGTCGCCGACGCACAGCAGGCAGCATGTGTGAAGGAACCAGACACCTGCTGCGGAGGCCCATTCGCAACAAAGCAAGTGTCCATACCCTTTTAAAATACAAATATACCGCACTGTTTCCGCATTACAACAACGACTACGCTATCTTCCTCTCGCACCCCGCCCTCCCTAGAGGTTTTAATACGCACTGCAAGTGCTGCCATCTGTCGTTTGTGAGAGGTTATTGCACTTTGACTTCGATCACAGGCGGTGGTCACATTATTGTGGTTGGTCTGTATACTATTTTCCGCCAGCCTCTGTCACAGCTACAGCAAAATTCGTCGATCTCTTGAAGATTCTATCGTCGCAGTTTAACATTCATGCAGCCAACATGTCTGTTTGCAGTACAAACCATTAACTTAGTTTCCTTTTTGTTTATGTCCTGTTATAACTGTCAGCTAACACAAGGTCCGCTTTACTAAGCACTCGACGGAGTTGTCTTGTTACTTTAAGGGTCTCTCTTCCACAATCACAGTTTTACAAATAATATGGAAGTTACGGCGTCATTTTCGACTGTACAAAGTGTTATTTTGATGAAAACGCTTTCGCTATATTCAAAAGTATCAGCGGTGGTCATAGTAACAATTATGGTTTTGTTTACAAATCGGTTTAACGATATCACATGCAGTTATCGTGTTTAAAATTTTTATTACTCGATACTTTTGGCTCCTTACGCTATTTTCATGTTTTCTCCTATACACAGATGTACGACTTTTAAAACACTGCACCACACTAGCCATAGTATTTATATGTCCACATTCACATCGTGGTTATATGTACCTTGTTTCGATCGCAAGGAATGTAATTTATTTTGGACTGCAGTCTCCACAATAGATAAGCTGCCGCAGCCACGAAAGCAAGCCAAAAGACTTCTGATATTTATTCGCAACTACGAATTCTTTTAAGATCTGCTGTATTAGGTATGGATGTCGAAATAATTTGCTCTTACGAATAATTTTTTTAATACTGATGCAAGTATAGGTCGTCACCAATGCATAGATCTCTGAAAGAACAAACACTGAAAAATAAAACTAAAGAAGACTGCATTTTAATTCATTGCGCATTGTCAAAACCCCACTTTAAATGTACAAATGCAACGTGTTTCATTTTTCTTCTACACCTTCTCCCTATCATTAGCCACAGTGCTATACTTGATTCCCGGGTGCCCCTGCTTCTTTTAAAACATAAATCGTCCTGTCCTTTTCTGTTTTCCGTTTGTCTTCCATTCTTTGATACAGTACTCCTCTGGGCGTCTTTGATGTACGTAATGCGAGAATTGCTGTGATTTTACGTTGTTCAGAACGGTAATACTCGGTCCAATCACATTCTGACCACCCCCTCTATGTTCGACGTCAATGTGCAATAATCAATCATAGCAGACGACAGGTGGCAGCACAAGCAGTGGATGGTGGATGGTATATAAAGCGAGTCGTAGGACGGGGGGGGGGGGGGGGGGGAGTTGTCGCTGGAAAGCAATGTGCAGTCGTTTTCATAATGTGGAAACGGAGCGATTTATCTGAGGTCCAAAAGGGCATGATCACTGGTTTTCTGTCCAAGAGTGGAAACATTTCCGAAACGGCTAAGTTAGTAAACCGTGCATGGCACTATCAAAAACCGACACTGAGGCGGCTGTTGTACACCACAGGGTGTAGATAACAGGGGTGAACTACGGCTGCGGTGATGTGTTTATACAGCTGTGCTGACCGTAGTTCATCGGCGACGAAGGCTGGAATTTGCGCGCCAGTACCGCAACTGGATATATATATATATATATATATGCTGTTGCTACGAATTGATTGACTGATTTACGTAAAGTTTTTATACGATGCTGTAACAAGTATCTGGACGGACAAAGAATATATATTTTTAATATATGTTATATACTAGCTTCGCTACCGTTGACTGCATGATCTCCACAGATTTTTGTTCGTTTTTCTTCAATCCAGTTTTTATGTGTTCATAAAACTGAAACATCTTCTAAGCCTTTTACGCCAATTGTGGCCATAGAAGCATGGTCTTTTCTGAATGTACTTGCTACCAAAAAGTTATTCTGATCACTGAATCATGTCTTCTGCGTTCTTGTGGTTATATTTCCACACCAACTTTCAGCCTCCCCCCCCCCCCCCCCCCCGCCCCTCCTCAGCATATATTTTTTCCTATTTAACTGTGAAGACAATACAAATGTTCATGGATTTAGCCTCAAAACTTTTTCATGTAACGAAACATTTTCTTAAAAAATTTTATTGCCAAATCACTCCCTTTGAAGTTGAAATACGTATTTGTGTTATATCCAAACGAGAAGTCACACACCAATTACCATTGATCCGGTTTCAAAAATGGTTCAGTAGTTCTTTAAGAGGGATTTATTTTCAGAAAAGATTCACTCAATATCTTATCCTCATGGTGGTTGAATTCACGAAAATGCTGGAACACGTTTCTCTTTATTTCAGGATGACGAACGAACTGCCAATTTTCGTAGTTCTAGCTTCAAAATTGTATTAAAAGCGAAATATTTTCAAACAATGTCTCATCCCCTATTTCCACCCCATCCCCTTAGGAGCCGAATTTCGAACAATTTCCACTTAAACAATTCTTACAGAATGAGATAAACAGCCTCTCCAAATTTCAAGCTTCTTTCCTTAGCGGTTTGGGCTGGGCAAAGATGAGTCATTGAATTAATTACGCCCTACTTCATCTTCTTTGGGGTTGAATTTCTCAGAAACAGTGACGCACGTATTTTTTCTTTCTAACGGAGAATCAAATGCAAATGTTCATAGATTTAGCTTTGAAAATGCTTTCATAATGAAATATTTTCTAAGAAAATTTCATCCCCGATTTCACCCCCCTAGGAGTTGAGCTTTTCAAAACACTGAAACACGTGCTTTTTTAATTTCCAACAGAGAAGTCAAATACCAATAACAAAATTAATCCACTATTTCACCCCCATAGCGGTTAAATTTCCAAAAATGACGAAGCACGTGTTTATTTCTGACCGAGAAACCAAATACCAATTTTTGTAGGTCTACCTTCAAAACTGCCTTAACAGCGTAGTATGTGTAAAAAACGTTTCATCCCTTAAGGCCAGAATTTATAAAAATCCGTTCTTAAACAACACCTACAGTGTAAGCGCAACATCCTCTCCAAATATCAGGTTTCTGTTCTTTGTGATTTGAGCTGGGCGTCGATGAGTTAGTCAGTCAAGACATTGCCTTTTGTACAGGATGATTCAGGATTTTTTTCTTCCCCCCAAAGGAAGTGGGCTGGCAGCAGCTTAGTACGCCGCTTTTCAGCCTACAGGATTTGAAAAAACACAATAAGAAGAAATTTATAATAAAAGCAGGTGATAAAAATGGTGACTTTTAAATTTTTAAAAATGGCGGATATGTATAACAAGATTTGGCGGTGATAACTGAAAAACGCAGTAAGCAGACAGGTACAATAGTAGACAGACAATTAAAAAAAACACAGCAACTGTCTAGTTTCTGTTCACAAGAGATAAGGTAATCACACCTAGTGGCAGTATGGTTTCTGTTCGCTACTCTTCAGAAAAGACACACAACCCTTAACACTCACTTAAAATACTGCACTAAAAAGTTGGCATGGAGATGACACATCACAGTCTAGGGCAGATGGAGGGTGGAGGACCCGAACAGATGAGGGGGAAAAACAAGGGGGAGAGGAGAGGAAAAAGCAAGGAGGGAGGTGCCGATGAAGGGAGAGGACTCATAGTGGGGGGGGGGGGGGCAAGGTGGACACGAGAGGGAGTGGGGAGAGGCAGAGGAGGGGAATGCAAAAGGACTCAGGGGAGGGAAGCGAGTGAAAGAGAGGGTAGGTGGTGAAGAGGGAAATAAACAGGAGGGGGGAAGAGGGAGCCTGGGAAAAGGCCAGAGGTAGGGAGGGGGAGGAGAGGATCAGAGTTGATAGGAGGGATAAATGGAGGGAGAGAGGGCATAATCTAGGATGAGGACGGAAGCCACATTGGGAAAGGAGATGAAGGCTGTAGAGGTGGGGGGTAGGTGGGACGCAATGGTGAAGGTGAGGCAGCAGGTGGGGGTTGGAGAGGAGAGAAGCAACCAGGGGATAGGGAGGATCAAGTCTGCGGAAGGTGTAGAGGATTCGGATATGTTCAAGGGAAAGGAACAGATGGGAGAAAGGAATCAGGTCTTAGAGGATCCGCATGGGGGATGGGAGGCATATATGGAAGGCGAGGCAGAGTGCATTGTACTCGAGGATATGGAGGGACTTGTAGAATTTGGGGGGCGGGGATGATTCATAGGGAATGTCACATAATTTGTATGGTGATTCTACATGTGAAAATAAGCTATGAATGCCCTGTCAACATGTGTCCGATTTTCTGTTGTTGCAGAACTGGAGCAGGTTGAAGATTATGAAGACAAATGTGAATACTACTTACCGAAATGCTGTGTAGGCACTGTGCCGAACAGAGTAATGGTGGGACAGATGACTAATCGATCCTACAAGAGGTGTGGCGGTTCTGCAAGAGATGGCAGCACTGTGACGTCGCACGAGGCAACAGCTACAAGTCTGTCCTGTGGGTAATAGTGGGTTGGATCAGTGATCAGTCGTGAGACCATGTATGCGTCGTGCTTAAGTGTTGTTTAACTGAACACGTCCGTTACGGCGCTAGTTAAAGGGGAATGTGTATGCTACTTGTCGCCCGCATCACTGATGCTGTTGCTCACATTAAAGCCCGCCGAGATGGTGTTCGATGTGTGATCCAATACACCCTCCAACGCGTTGATAAGAGCACTGAGATGGGTGGGGGACTTATTGAACGTGAATACCTGTTATAGCGTGGTTCGGCCATCTGTCCCGCCATTATTATTCTGTCCACCACAGCGCCTACAAAGCATTCCAGTAACATTGACATTTGTCTTCGTAATCATTCTTGGATGTTTGTAGTAGTCAACCCACTCCTGTGGCCGAGCAGTTCTAGGCGCTTCAGTCCGGAACCGCGCAGCTGCTACGGTAGCAGGTTCGAATCCTGCCTCGGGCGTGGATGTGTGTGATGTCCTTAGGTTAGTTAGGTTTAAGTAGTTATAAGTCTAGTGTACTGATGACCTCAGGTGTTAAGTTCCATAGTGCTTAGAGCCATTCGAACCAACCCACTCCAGTTCCTCAACGTTCGAAAATCGAACACATGTTTATAGGACTTTTTCGGTTATTTTTGTAAGAATCACCTCATAAATTATGTGAAATCCCTCCTGGATCACTCTGCATTTATAGATAAATAAATGGATAATATGTAATGGGGAACAGTTGTCAGCACAAATCTCGGAATGTCTTTATATTATTTCAAACAACACCATACAAGTTTTCTTTTAAAATGTTGTTCCATTGTTTGCTGACAAATCTGCGTTTTCGTTTTCATTCTCGCAGTCATTTTTAACTATACTGGGAACATTTCTCTCATTTACTGGTGTATTCTTTCTCTTCATTTGAGGGCAGCGCGGGGTAGCCGTGCGGTCTGCGTCGTCTTGCCACGCTTACGCTTTGCCCGGCTCCTCCATTGGACACACGCGTGTGCGTGTGTGTGTGTGTGTGTGTGTGTGTGTGTGTGTGTTGTCCTTAGCGTAAGTTAGATTAAGTAGTGCGTAAGCCTAGTGACCGATGACCTCAGCGGTTTGGTCCCATAGGAACTTACCACAATCTTCAACTTTCAACAGGATGCCAAATTTCCCGTCTTTCGTAATCAGCAGTAACCTTACCGTTTTATTGTCCTATATTTTGTATACTTTTTTATTTTTACGTCAATTTAGTGCCACAGACATAGTTTTTTGACATTTTCTTGAGTCTTGCTTTGTCCTGAACGGAAAGATGCAATAAAGAAGCATTATTTTGGTCAAAGGATGAGGAGAGGCGTAAAAAAAAAAAAACATTTTCCGTTATCATGCCCAGTGCCAGTGACTTATGCGTGAGCTTTGCGAATCGTATCGATTATTTACTACTGCAGAAATGACGGAGGGATGTAACAAGTCATCGTTAGGGAACGTTATAGGGCTGTCAATGTTCAATTGTATTTGTAGTTACGAATTAGCTATTGATGACATGAATTAGCAGCAAATGCATCCGACACGAAGTCTTCGGATTATCACAAAAAATGGTTCAAATGGCTCTGAGCACTATGGGACTCAACATCTTAGGTCATAAGTCCCCTAGAACTTAGAACTACTTAAACCTAACTAACCTAAGGACATCACACACACCCATGCCCGAGGCAGGATTCGAACCTGCGACCGTAGCAGCCCCGCGGTCCCGGACTGCAGCGCCAGAACCGCACGGCCACCGCGACCGGCCGGATTATCACATACAACAATGAGAAGTAGGCGGCAGTTTCAGCATTAGGTTCGGGAAGCTAACTTTAATGCGCTCCATTGTATGTTGCTTGCTGTGTGTGAAATCAGCTCGTGGATGTTAAAAGGGAGAAAAGAAAGTGTTCTTTCTCGAAAACAATGAAAGAAAACTTCCCGTTCTTGACGGAAACCACGAGTACGAAGCTAGAACGTGCGTTGTGTCGTTCAGTTTTTTTCATTGAACGCAACAGAAAGAAAAAGAAGCTCATATTGGCAGTTTCTGCGAGAAGTTCTATCTGCATAATTTCCTTTGTAAGTACAAATAAACTACAAACAGAGGAAGATAAACATATCGCCACGAGAGAAGGGCTGTTTGTGTTCGGTACCGTAAAACACAATCATCCTTTCCTTTTGATGGACTGCACGGCTCTTGTCACCATATAACCTATTTGAGATGAAATTCGCGTGTGGTAAGACAAAAAGCGAGTAGATTTAAGTGGAAGTTTTATCGCCGTAAGCAACGCACGAATTTCAGTCAGAACTTAAAGATGCTAAGTATGTCTGTAATGGTTAATGCTTCAAGCCACAAAAGCTTGAAGCCAGTGCCGATTCTAGCTGGGTATTTCCTTCCTACCAAGGGTGTTCAATGCACAGCAGTCTGTCTTCAGAACATTGGTGGGGAAATGGCATAATTATTAGCTAGTTATATTCTGGATGTTTTAGAAAGTAAAAGATAGTTGACAAGACGGTCGCAGTGTTCTCAAGATGAACATTCAAGCATCGGTAGTGCAGTCCATGGAGTTCAAACAAGTGCAGATATTCTTTCCATTGATATAGAAACAACAGTGAAAAAAATTTTACATTTTCACATTTACACTTTGCGTGAGAAGGAACTGAAATCATTCTGTGATTTCGTTAATACTGAATACGAGCAAGTTCTAGGGAGTATTAAAACTAGATAGCTGACATTGTTGCCAGGAGTTACAAGAGTTATTGATATTTATGAAACTGTAGGAAGTAAGGTATTTGGGATAGTAGTTACGTATAGTAACTGACAGGTCGTACAATTCCATAAAAATATATTTTAATGTGCTACAAGGTACGTAGCATATTGTTACAAACATCGATCAGATGTTACCTGAAGGTAACTGCAGGTTCAGAGAGGTTAGTTGAGCTATCTCAGGGCAGCGATATTGTTCCCGGCGACCCCATGGAGTTATATGTCTGAGAATAGGGGCCCTACATTGCTGAAACAGTTTTTTAAGAACCTACAGTCACTTCTTTGACTTCATTTCACACAAAGCCAACTGAAAATGTTTTCAAAATTCAATCCAGAAGTTAGAAGAACCACGATTTCAGCTACAGATTCAGCTGAGGAGTGAGAGCTGCTTAAAGAAAAAATCTGTAACAGGAAATTTATTAAATTTCAAACTTCAATTATTTCTTCAATTTTAATTATACTGGAAAAGGAAGGTATTTTCACTCAGTCGAAATACGAGACGATTACCAATTTATTTTATGACACTTTTGAGACTTATTTAGAAAAGTGGACTTCCAATCTCTGAAATCATTTAATTGGATAACACTGAAAAATTCTGAAATTTCATGTCAGATTAAAAGTGTATGCCGGACTGAGACTCGAACTCGGGACATTTGCCTTTTACGGGCAAGTGCTCTGCCAACTTTTTTTTGCATTTTGTTTGTGATTGTTCGTTGTATTTTATAGTAGCGGACGCCACGTGACATTCGTTGAACTTCGTTGCTAATCCCTTCACTCCGTTTCTTTTTTATTTTTTTTTATGACAGAGAGGTGACACCTCTCTGACCAAACACGTTGGGCTACCGTGCCGGCAACTGAGTTACCAGTAATTCACGACCCGTCCTCACAGCTGTACTTCCGCCATTACCTTGCCTCCTACCTCCCAAACTTCACAGAAGCTCTCTCCTGCGAACCTTGCATGACTGGCACTTCTGGAAGAAAGGATATCGCGGAGACATGGCTTAGCCACAGCTTGGGGGATGTTTCCAGAAATCACAGATTCAACGGGACGCCAAATTTCCCGTCTTTCGTAATCAGCAGCAACATTACCGTTTTATTGCCCTTTCACTCTGTGACGGGGTGTGCGCTGATATGAAACTTCCTGGCAGATTAAAAATGTGTTCCGGACCGAGAACGTAGGAAATGAGGCACTGGCTGAAGTAAAGCTGTGAGAACGGCTTGTGAGTTGTGCTGGGGTAGCTCAGTTGATCGCTGGCATTCTAGCTCAGCGTTTTCGGTTGGAGGGTTAACTGTGCTCTGTAGTAAAAGAAATGAGTTAATGGCCCAACGATGAACTTCAACCACATCATGGGACGTCCTCCCCGAAAAAATAGAACGAAAATAACGAACAAGAGGAGACCAACAAAAAAAAAAAAAAAAAAAAAAGGTTGCCCGCAAGAGGCAAAGGTCCCAAGTTGGAGTCTCGGTCCGGTAAACAGTTTCAATCTGGCAGGAAGTTTCATATCAGCGCACACCCTGCTGCAGAGTGAAAGTTCGTTCTGAAGAATACTGTTTCTTGGGCTGAATTTTTAAATACAGGGTTATTACAAATTATTGAAGCAATTTCACAGCACTACAATAACTTTATTATTTGAGATATTTTCACAATGCTTTGCACACACATACAAAAACTCAAAAAGTTTTTTTAGACATTCACAAATGTTCGATATGTGCCCCTTTAGTGATTCGGCAGACATCAAGCCGATAATCGAGTTCCTCCCACACTCGGCGCAGCATGTCCCCATCAATGAGTTCGAAAGCATCGTTGATGCGGGCTCGCAGTTCTGGCACGCTTCTTGGTAGAGGAGGTTCAAACACTGAATCTTTCACATAACCCCACAGGAAGAAATCGCATGGGGTTAAGTCGGGAGAGCGTGGAGGCCATGACATGAATTGTTGATCATGATCTCCACCACGACCGATCCATCGGTTTTCCAATCTCCTGTTTGAGAAATGCTTCTGCTTTAGCCTTTTCCGTAAGATTTTCCAAACCGTCGACTGTGGTACGTTTAGCTCCCTGCTTGCTTTATTCGTCGACTTCCGCGGCTACGCGTGAAACTTGCCCGCATGCGTTCAACCGTTTCTTCGCTCACTGCAGGCCGACCCGTTGATTTCCCCTTACAGAGGCATCCAGAAGCTTTAAGCTGCGCATACCATCGCCGAATGGAGTTAGCAGTTGGTGGATCTTTGTTGAACTTCGTCCTGAAGTGTCGTTGCACTGTTATGACTGACTGATGTGAGTGCATTTCAAGCACGACATACGCTTTCTCGGCTCCTGTCGCCATTTTGTCTCACTGCGCTCTCGAGCGCTCTGGTGGCAGAAACCTGAAGTGCGGCTTCAGCCGAACAAAACTTTTTGAGTTTTCCTACGTATCTGTAGTGTGTCGTGACCATATGTCAATGAATGGAGCTACAGTGAATTTATGAAATCGCTTCAATCATTTGTAATAGCCCTGTAGTTTGAAAATTCGTTCGACAATAGATTCAGATGCAACATTTCAGATAGGTGGAGATGTAGTGTTTGATGAGGCAGAATCTGTGAACAACATTGTATCCAAGAAACTTGAGAAACAGGAAAAAACTAATTTGGAAACAGATAAGGGAAGGAGTCATGTATTCCACACACTTAAAAGTACAAGTACTTCACGTAAGAGTATAGACAAACTTGTGAGCTTTGTTCTAGCTGTACCAGGCACAAATGCTGTTGTGGAAAGGGTATTTTCAATTGTAAATTCCCTTTGGATTGATGAGAAAAACAGTTTTACCACTAAAGCTATTGAAGAAATTGTAATAGTTAAGACTCAGTATCAAGACCCTTCCTGCAAGGACTTCTACAATCTGCTATTAACCAATTCAAGCTTTTGAAACATATTAGGTCTTGTGATAAGAACAAAGCTAGTAGCAGCATTTCTGACACACTAGCTAAACATTCTACGAATTTTCAATGTCTACATTAGTCTCCATTTGTTAGAAACCATTCTACCAATTTCTTATTATTTTAGGGAAAACAATGAATTATGGTGCAGTGCAGCATGTTTTGAAGTGTCTTCATAAAATATATGTCTTTTTATGGGCATAAACTTCAGTCTATATTACTAAAGCGATGCAGACATATGTGAAGATTATTTTCCTTTTGTCTAGTGTTCCGTTTTGTCCCTGTTTTTTATCCCAATTTTCCACAAATGTCCGTTTTTTTCTCGTGGAAAATCTTGTCACCCTACGTTGTATATAATGTTAAACAACAAACTATTTTATTTTATTTAAAACCGACAATATTTCAAAAATAGAAACCTGCAACTTCTTAACAAAATTGCACGGAATTTTCGATTGCACTAACACACCAATAATATTTCGCTACAGTGGGAGAATAAAAATCGAAAACTGATTATTATGTAAAGTGCATCTTGTAAATCTTGTGAACAGCTGTCTGATGATGAACTTGTCAGTTCGAAATCGGTTACGGCGCTATTTACTTAAATAAACAGCCGTATTAATATGGCTGGTTGCTGTCTTCTTATTTGTAAGGATCAACCTACATTAACAAACTATGTACTGTTTTGTTTTCTTACTAACAACCTGCATTAAAATATAATAGATAAGTTGTATTTATGGCTTATCGACTTATAATTAGAATACTGCTTTAGAATCTGAATCCTCCGAAACTTTGTAATGCAACCACTTTGTAAATTAACACAATTTGAAATTCGGTCACTGAAGCTTCAATCCTCCCATATCCAGCAGCGGGAGAGGTCTCCCATATCCCGTGTACCAACGATCGCAACCAGTTTATACATTTTAATCGAATTCAGGTCCCAATTAAGGTTCCGTTTGCAGTTAAAAAACTAAAGCTTAAACTCAGAGAGCTGAGGGAAAGAGGAGAAGGACAAAAGGAGGGGGGGGGGGGGGGAGAGGAGATGGAGAGAGGTAGGGAGGAGGGAGAGATTGTGTAGAGAGAGAGAGAGAGAGAGAGAGAGAGAGAGAGAGTGGAGAGGGGGGAGGGGAATAAGACATTAAGACGTACATCCAACTCCCACGCAAATTTGGCAATTGCGAAACATTGCCAGGTTCGTTACCATTTTGTAAGTGCACATTGTTTTTGAGAAAAATTTGTTCAATATCTTGAATGTCTCGCTAAAAATACGTAAGACTGCAACCTTTCGAAAGTAGGAATTTGCTGCTTGTATACATAAGGACTGCCTCGTTTTCTCTAATCTGTTCAATATCTTGAATGTCTCGCTAAAAATTCGTAAGACTGCAACCTTTCGAAAGTAGGAATTTGCTGCTTGTATACATAAGGACTGCCTCGTTTACTCTAACGGTATCGCTAAGGAGAGGAAATTAGAGCCCACTGCTGTGGCGGTGGCGGTTAGGCCCCAACTGTGAGTGTCGTTGGCCGATTATGCTTCCACCTATAGCTAGAAAGATGCGAACACATTATGCAGCACCGAGTTCTGGGTACAGTAGAATATTTCGGAGACAAGGACTGTTTTATCGGAATGACAATGCGTCTTTTCATAAAGCAGCATCCGTGGAGTAATGATTTGTGGGTAATAACATTTCTCAAATTGACTGGTTTTCCCAGGGTCCCAGCGGGCCGCTGTGGCCGAGCGGTTCTAGGCGCTTCAGTCGGGAACTGCGCTGCTGCTGCGGTCGCAGATTCGAATCCTGCCTCGGGCGTGGATGTGTGTGATGTCCTTAGGTTAGTTAGGTTTAAGTAGCTCTATATCTAGGGGACGATCTCAGATGTTAAGTCACATAGTGCTTAGAGCCATTTGAACCATTTATTTCCCAGGGTTCCGATGAGAACACAATGGAACACCTTTGGAATGACGAAGGACTTCGATTTCGTGTCAGTATCTCGGAGTCCAACATCACTACCTACTTTGGTTTCGGCTCTTGAGGAAGGACGGGCTGTCAATCCTCTAAAGATATTCACACACCTTATCCAAAGTGTCCTTAGCAGAGTACAAGCCGTCATAAAGGCGAAGGGTAGACACACCCCATATTAATGGCACTGGATATTTTTCATCAGATAATGTCTTACCTATTCTGAATGCTGGCTCTGAAATGCTGATCATTAGCATATCCAAACACAGAGTACAATTCATGCCAACCTGACGTTTGTTCCATCCCGCTTTCATCATTTTGCAATTTTAATAGCCACCAGTGCACTTTTCATGTTCACTGTACGCTGCTTACGCACCAGCACACACAAATAGCTTCTAGAATACAGATGCAATGTATTGCTACAACTGTCGTAGCTTCGTAGTA
The DNA here is from genome assembly GCF_021461385.2 of Schistocerca piceifrons. NCBI lineage: Eukaryota > Metazoa > Arthropoda > Insecta > Orthoptera > Acrididae > Schistocerca > Schistocerca piceifrons. The sequence continues at coordinate 388,318,232 of NC_060145.1, forward strand.
ACAACGACCGAGAACGGCCAGGCGCACCGCTAGAGCATGTACCCTTCACGATCACCATTCCTTTACGCTCACGGCTGAATATTTACTTCTAGGAGAAAGTAACTTCCGCAGAATCGGCCGTTACCGCCCTCTGACATTCATTAAAATTCCTTACGCCGTGCTTCTGAATGCAGAAAAGAGTCTGCCGAACTCGCGTGAGGCGTAAATTGGTTCGCTGGCTTGACTAACGAGGAAAGTCCTCTCCGATAAGGGGTAAAGAAACGTAGTGCGGAACAGGAACGGCTAGTTGCCGGAACTGGGAAACGAGGACAAGTGGGTGCTTTCGTATTTTACAGCCAGCAGTGGGCTCTACTTCCGATTTCCTCTCCTTGGCGATACCGTTAGAGAAAACGAGACAGTCCTTATGTATACAAGCAGCAAATTCCCACTTTCAAGATATTCAAGATATTGAACAGCTTTTTCTCGAAAACAATGTGCACTTACAAAATAGTAGCGAACCTGGCAATGCTTCACAATTGCTAAATTTGCATGGGAGTTGGATGTATGTTTTAATGTCCTACTCCCCCCCCACCCCCCCCTCTCTCTCCCCCCCCCAATCTCTTCCTCCTTCCTACCTCTCTCCATCTCCTCTTCCACTCTCTTTTTCTCCTCCTCCTTCCCTCCTCTCTCTGAGTTTAAGATTTGGTTTTTTATTTGCAAATGGAACCTTAAATGGGACCTGAGGTCACATAAAATCAATGGATACACTGGTTGCGATCTTTGGTACACGGGATATGGGAGACCTTTCCCGCTGCTGGCTATAGGAGGACTGAAGCGAGAACATACACTCACTAATGACAACATCGGCGAGCCCTTGCACATCAGCAATACTGATTGGACATGCCAGATGCTATCACAGTCGACCAACAGGAAACAGCAGGGAACCCGATAAATTATCACACTAACGCACGAACAAACGCTACCCTTTCACACTGCATCCGGGTTGTGACCTGTAGGACACTAACGGATGACGAGTTCAGCTGTTACAGATATGCTCACGCTGGCCCAGAAGATAATCCCGGTAGTCAGCTGCAGTCGCCGAGTGATAACGCATCGGCAGCGTCAGAGGCATCTGCCTGCATGATATTCCCTACTAACTTACCTAACCCTTGCATGATCTGTCACAAATAGCAAGCAATCCGCTACTGCACTTACTACCCGACCAGACCATCACAGAGATTTTCCCCCTGGCTCTTGCCTTGGCACTTTTTTTCTTCTGCCCTTCAAACCGTACCGTTCGTTGAAACCGAGCGAAGTGGCACAGTGGTTAGCACACTGGACTCGTATTCTTGAGGACGAGGGTTCAAACCCGCGCCCGGCCATCCTGATTTCGGTTTTCCGCTATTTCCCTAAACCACTTCAGGCAAATGCCGGGATTGTTCCTTTGAAAGGTCACATCCGATTTCTTTCCCTAATCCGATCGGACAAATGATCTCGTTGTTTGGTCCTTCCCCCAAATCAGCCAACCAACCAACTTTCGTTCAATTTTCGACCCAATCTAACTTCGCATGAGTGCATATTAATGGTTAATGATAGCCAGACGTACGCAAACAACGCAGTATCCACATCCTGCGAAGACCTCAGTGAACAGTAACACCTATGCAGAGATGGCAGTAGACTCCTTGTGTTGGCCATCATGCCGGTGTGGACGTGGAGCGGCTTCACCCTATATGAAAAAAAAATCCAAATTTAACGTTTTCTCAAGCGAAATCAGGGTCACCATAGTCACGAAAAACACCCCCGTACCGTAACACCATTTCCCCGACACAACACTGTAGGCACTACACGTGATGGGGTACAACGTACCCTAGGCATTCGTCTGAGGGTATCTTCGAGTATAATGACTTTTCTGGAGACTAGAAATCTACTCTGTAGGAATCAGCATGGGTTTCGAAAAAGACGATCGTGTGAAACCCAGCTCGCGCTATTCGTCCACGAGACTCAGAGGGCCATAGACACGGGTTCCCGGGTAGATGCCGCGTTTCTCGACTTCCGCAAGGCTTTTGAGACAGTTCCCCACACTCGTTTGATGAACAAAGTAAGAACATATGGACTATCAGATCAATTGTGTGACTGGATTGAAGACTTCCTAGATAACAGAACGCAGCATGTCATTCTCAATGGAGAGAAGTCTTCCGAAGTGGGAGTGATTTCAGGTGTGTCGCAGAGGAGTGTCTTAGGACCTTTGCTATTCACAATATATATATATAAATGACCTTGTGGATAACATCGGAAGTTCACTGAGCCTTTTTGCGGATGATGCTGTAGTGTATCGAGAGGTTTTAACAGTGGAAAATTATACCGAAATGCGGGAGGATCTGCAATGAATTGACCCATGGTGCTGGGAATGGCAATTAAATCTCAATGTAGACAAGTGTAATGTGCTGCGAATACATACAAAGAAAGATCCTTTATCATTTAGCTACAATATCGCACGTCAGCAACAGGAAGCAGTTAATTCCATAAATTATCTGGGAGTAGGCATTAGGAGCGATTTAAAATGGAATTAACATATAAAATTAATCGTCGGTAAAGCAGATGGCAGACTGAGTTTCATTGGAAGAATCCTAAGAAAATGCAGTCCGAATACAAAGGAAGTAGGTTACAGTAGACTTGTTCGCCCACTGCTTGAATACTGCTCACCAGTGTGGGATCTGTACCAGATAGGGTTGATAGAAGAGATAGAGGAGATCCAACGGGGAGCAGCGCGCTTCGTTACAGGATCATTTAGTAATCGCGAAAGCGTTACGGAGATGACAGATAATCTCCAGTGGAAGACTCTGCAAGAGAGACGCTCAGGAGCTCGGTACGGGCTTTTGTTGAAGTTTCGAGAACATCCCTTCACCGAGGAGTCAAGCAGTATATTGCTCCCTCCTACGTATATCTCGCGAAGCGACCATGAGGATAAAATCAGAGAGATTAGAACCCACACAGAGGCATACCGACAATCTTTCTTTCCACGAACAATACGAGACTGGAATAGAAGGGAGAACCGATAGAGGTACATCTACATCTATACTCCGCGAGCCACCTTACGGTGGGTGGCGGAGGGTACTTATTGTACCACTATCTGATCCCCCCTTCCCTGTTCCATTCACGAATTGTGCGTGGGAAGAACGACTGCTTGTAAGTCTCCGTATTTGCTCTAATTTCTCGGATCTTTTCGTTGTGATCATTACGCGAGATATATGTGGGCGGTAGTAATATGTTGCCCATCTCTTCCCGGAATGTGCTCTCTCGTAATTTCGATAATAAACCTCTCCGTATTGCGTAACGCCTTTCTTGAAGTGTCCGCCACTGGAGCTTGTTCAGCATCTCCGTAACGCTCTCGCGCTGACTAAATGTCCCCATGACGAATCGCGCTGCTTTTCGCTGGATCATGTCTATCTCTTCTATTAATCCAACCTGGTAAGGGTCCCATACTGATGAGCAATACTCAAGAATCGGACGAACAAGCGTTTTGTAAGCTACTTCTTTCGTCGATGAGTCACATTTTCTTAGAATTCTTCCTATGAATCTCAACCTGGCGCCTGCTTTTCCCACTATTTGTTTTATGTGATCATTCCACTTCAGATCGCTCCGGATAGTAACTCCTAAGTATTTTACGGTCGTTACCGCTTCCAATGATTTACCACCTATGGCATAATCGTACTGGAATGGATTTCTGCCCCTATGTATGCGCATTATATTACATTTATCTACGTTTAGGGAAAGCTGCCAGCTGTCGCACCATGCATTAATCCTCTGCAGGTCTTCCTGGAGTACGTACGAGTCTTCTGATGTTGCTACTTTCTTGTAGACAACCGTGTCATCTGCAAATAGCCTCACGGAGCTACCGATGTTGTCAACTAAGTCATTTATGTATATTGTAAACAATAAAGGTCCTATCACGCTTCCTTGCGGTACTCCCGAAATTACCTCTACATCTGCAGATTTTGAACCGTTAAGAATGACATGTTGTGCTCTTTCTTCTAGGAAATCCTGAATCCAATCACAAACCTGGTCCGATATTCCGTAAGCTCGTATTTTTTTCACTAAACGTAAGTGCGGAACCGTATCAAATGCCTTCCTGAAGTCCAGGAATACGGCATCAATTTGCTCGCCAGTGTCTACGGCACTGTGAATTTCTTGGGCAAATAGGGCGAGCTGAGTTTCACATGATCTCTGTTTGCGGAATCCATGTTGGTTATGATGAAGGAGATTTGTATTATCTAAGAACGTCATAATACGAGAACACAAAACATGTTCCATTATTCTACAACAGATTGACGTAAGCGAAATAGGCCTATAATTATTCGCATCTGATTTATGACCCTTCTTGAAACTGGGAACGACCTGCGCTTTCTTCCAGTCGCTAGGTACTTTACGTTCTTCCAGCGATCTACGATAAATTGCTGATAGAAAGGGGGCAAGTTCTTTAGCATAATCACTGTAGAATCTTAAGGGTATCTCGTCTGGTCCGGATGCTTTTCCGCTACTAAGTGATAGCAGTTGTTTTTCAATTCCGATATCGTTTATTTCAATATTTTCCATTTTGGCGTCCGTGCGACGGCTGAAGTCAGGGACCGTGTTACGATTTTCCGCAGTGAAACAGTTTCGGAACACTGAATTCAGTATTTCTGCCTTTCTTCGGTCGTCCTCTGTTTCGGTGCCATCGTGGTCAACGAGTGACTGAATAGGGGATTTAGATCCGCTTACCGATTTTACATATGACCAAAACTTTTTAGGGTTCTTGTTTAGATTGTTTGCCAATGTTTTATGTTCGAATTCGTTGAATGCTTCTCTCATTGCTCTCTTTACGCTCTTTTTCGCTTCGTTCAGCTTTTCCTTATCAGCTATGATTCGACTACTCTTAAACCTATGATGAAGCTTTCTTTGTTTCCGTAGTACCTTTCGTACATGATTGTTATACCACGGTGGATCTTTCCCCTCGCTTTGGACCTTAGTCGGTACGAACTTATCTAAGGCGTACTGGACGATGTTTCTGAATTTTTTCCATTTTTGTTCCACATCCTCTTCCTCAGAAATGAACGTTTGATGGTGGTCACTCAGATATTCTGCGATTTGTGCCCTATCACTCTTGTTAAGCAAATATATTTTCCTTCCTTTCTTGGCATTTCTTATTACACTTGTAGTCATTGATGCAACCACTGACTTATGATCACTGATACCCTCTTCTACATTCACGGAGTCGAAAAGTTCCGGTCTATTTGTTGCTATGAGGTCTAAAACGTTAGCTTCACGAGTTGGTTCTCTAACTATCTGCTCGAAGTAATTCTCGGACAAGGCAGTCAGGATAACGTCACAAGAGTCTCTGTTCCTGGCTCCAGTTCTGATTGTGTGACTATCCCATTCTATACCTGGTAGATTGAAGTCTCCCCCTATTACAATAGTATGATCACGAAACTTCTTCACGACGTTCTGCAGGTTCTCTCTGAGGCGCTCAACTACTACGGTTGCTGATGCAGGTGGTCTATAGAAGCATCCGACCATCATATCTGACCCACCTTTGATACTTAGCTTAACCCAGATTATTTCACATTCGCATTCGCTAATAACTTCACTGGATATTATTGAATTCTTTACTGCTATAAATACTCCTCCACCATTGGCGTTTATCCTATCCTTGCGGTATATATTCCATTCTGTGTCTAGGATTTCGTTACTGTTCACTTCCGGTTTTAACCAACTTTCCGTTCCTAATACTATATGCGCACTATTTCATTCAATAAGAGATACTAATTCAGGAACCTTGCCCTGGATACTCCTGCAGTTTACCAATATTACGTTAACTTTTCCTGTTTTTGGTCTCTGAGGACGGACGTTCTTTATCAACGATGATAATGTCCTCTCTGGTAAGCCGTCAGGTATTTTATCGTTTCGCCCAAGGGGGGGTCCCTCTAACCTAAAAAACCCCCGTGTGCACGCCACACGTACTCTGCTACCCTAGTAGCTGCTTCCGGTGTGTAGTGCACGCCTGACCTGTCTAGGGGGGCCCTACAGTTCTCCACCCAATAACGGAGGTTGATGAATTTGCAACCATTATAGTCGCAGAGTCGTCTGAGCCTCTGGTTTAGACCCTCCACACGGCTCCAAACCAGAGGTCCGCGATCGACTCTGGGCACTATGCTGCAGATATTAAGCTCAGCTTGCACTCCGCGTGCGATGCTGGTTGTCTTCACCAAATCAGCCAGCCGCCGGAAGGAACCAAGGATGGCCTCAGAACCCAAGCGGCAGGCGTCATTCGTTCCGACATGTGCTACTATCTGCAGCCGGTCACACCCAGTGCGTTCAATAGCTGCCGGAAGGGCCTCCTCCACATTACGGACGAGACCCCCCGGCAAGCACACCGAGTGCACACTGGCATTCTTCCCCGACCTACCCGCTATTTTCCTGAGAGGCTCCATAACCCGCCTAACGTTGGAGCTCCCTATAACTAATAGGCCCGCCCTCTGTGACTGTCGGGACCTTGCCGGAGAATCGGCCACTGGCCCAACAGGCGAGGCATCCTGTGGTGGCTCGGAAACGATGTCATCACCACTAGGAAGCACCCCGTACCTGTTGGAAAGGGGTAAGGCAGCTGCCACGCGGCCAGATCCCACCTTCGCCTTTCGGCCAGGCACGCGCGAGCCCACCACTGTCCGCCATTCACCCTGGAGTGATGGCTGACCGGTAAGATGCTCACTGCCGGAAGACGCAGCGACATCAGGGGTTCCATGTGATTCCAAGGCCACCGAAGTAGGCATAGGTCTCACCACAGTTGCCCCAACGCCACTACGAGCCGACGCCTGCGCCTCGAGCTCGATGAGCCTAACAGACAAAGCCTCCACCTGCCCCCGAAGAGTGGCCAATTCTCCTTGTGTCCGCTCACAACAACCACAGTCCCTACACATGACTATGTTTACCCTACTCTATACGGTGACAAATTCCCAAGATAATCTTCTGATGAGCTACTCTGATAATCAAGAAACACTCACTGAAATACGAGACGCGAAAACTACGCTAGGTTTTCCCAGAAAAACTATTTAAAAGCTAAGCGCAGCAAATAAGTACAAAAACGCTTTATACAAACAGTACTCGCTGCTGCTGGTGCTCTCGCTCTGGCTGTCACAAGACAACTGCTGATTCAAGTGACTAGTGGCTAACGGCCGCGAAACAAACAAAAGACGGTTTTAGGGCGCTTTCTGTTCTAAACGATCAAGAAAACACTAAGAAATCTAACACGAAAACTACGTAAAGTTTTATCAAGAACTGTTAGTTACTATGCAGAGCAGATAAACAGAAATAGAATCCCTTCCTTAGTGGAAGGTCGTAAACAAAATCCAAAATAAACGCTTTATACAAACAGTACTCGCTGCTGCTGGTGCTCTCGCTCTGGCTGTCACAAGACAACTGCTGTACTCAAGGTATCCTCCGTCACACACCGTAAGGTGGCTTGCGGAGTACGGATGTAGATGTAGACGTAGATATAGGGTATAAAACGTGAACAAGAATTTCACCGACAAACTTTCAGAGAAGGAAATATGGATGAAAACAAGGAAAAAGAGCCTAGTAAACACTGGTTCTAAAACACGTGCGTTAAGAGCTATGAGCACTTCTCCATATTCTCTACTGTGAGACTGGTCTCTTCTACTGAAACCTCTTTGCTTTCCATATTCTGAGAGATGGTAGTATAGAACAAAACAAGAAAACAGTGTCGAGTAAACATGGGCCCTATCGGTCAAGTGCTAACAACTCTTAAAGTTAAATTGTAGAGTCCATGTTTACCAGACGTTTTATTTCTTATTTTGGTCTGTACTACGTCCTTCGGAAATATGGTAGGCAAAGAGCTTGCTGCAGAAGAGACGTGTTTCACGTTATTGAAGATGAACAATTGCTCATAACTCCTAATGTACGCATGTTTACAGCCCATGTTTACTATATATTTTATCCTTGGTTTGGTCCACGCTACCACCACTGAAAGTTTGTGGGTGGAGTTCTGTTTCACCCTGTCGAATGATTTATCATTCCAAATGACTCGTTTCCAGTCGTCCACAGTCCAGTTTCGTCTCTCTTTAACACCATCTCAAGTGCGCTTTGAACTGACTACAGAAATACGTGACTTATGAGGACGTCCTCGCCCATTGTACCTCTTTCGTTTTAACACTATATGAACAGTCATTGTGCGAGCTGGACTACTGGCAACGCTCATTAGTAATTCGTTTCACTGATTCATGCGATACTTTACAGCCACCTTCGGCAATGCTCGATGGTCCCTATACCTCTGTACACTAGGTCAGCTTGGTCTTGGTTTACACTGGCGATTCTGCCCCCTGTAACACCCAGTGGTCAATTCCGCATTAGAAAAGCTGTCCCAATACTTTTGATCAGACAGTGTGTCAAATACATCTTGCTAAGACTCCAAGAAAATAAAGCTTACACCCAAAAACTCACTTCACCGAAACAGAGCCGGCATCGGTGGCCGTGCGGTTCTAGGCACTGCAGTCCGGAACCGCGGGACTGCTACGGTCGCAGGTTCGAATCCTGCCTCGGGCATGGATGTGTGTGATGTCCTTAGGTTAGTTAGGTTTAAGTAGTTCTAAGTTCTAGGGGACTGATTACCTAAGATGTTAAGTCCCATAGTGCTCAGAGCCATTTTTTTCACCGAAACAGACAACACACTAAATTTTCTAGATCTCACCATACGAAAAACAAACAGCAACCATGATTTTGCGATATTCAGCAAACCACCAACCACGAGCACTACCATTTACAATCTGCTGAACCATACGATGACACACAAACAAGCAAGATTCAGATTCGTGCTCCGCAGACTGAACAGAACACCCATAAACAAACAGAAATACACACAGGAGCAAAACACAATAAAACAAGTAGCAGAGGAAAATAGTTACAAGCCCCAGATGATAGAGAAATTAAACCAACAAACTTGTAAACGCAAAATGGACGAACGCACCACCCAGACACAAAATCTTACACAACACAGAACAACACAACAAACAAACAATGACCATATGCAAGACACAACAGTGCAACAACAAACGCACAATACAAAATGGCTCATACTCGCTTACAACAACCGGCCGTTGTCGCCGAGCGGTTCTAGGCGCTTCAGTCCGGAACCGCGCTGCTGCTACGGTCGCCGGTTCGAATCCTGCCTCGGGCATGGATGTGTGTGATGTCCTTAGGTTAGTTAGGTTTAAGTAGTTTTAAGTCTAGGCGACTGACGACCTCAGATGTTAAGTCCCATAGTGCTCACAGCCATTTGAACCACTTTTGAACTCACAATAACAAAGCAGTCCACAGAATATGTAACATGTTAAAGAGACAGGGACTTCAAGTAGGATACACGACAGGCAACAGAACACAGAAAAAACTCAGAACGCAGAAGAAACCCACGGATAGTTGGTTGGTTGGTTCGGGGGAAGGGACTAAACAGCGAGGTCATCGGTCCCATCGGAGTAGGGGAGTATGGGGAAGGAAATCGGCCGTGCCCTTTCAAAGGAACCATGCCGGAATTTGCCTGAAGCGATTTAGGGAAATCACGGAAAACCTAAATCAAGATGGCCGGACAAGGGTTTAAACCGTTGTCCTCCCGAATGCGAGTTCAGTGTGCTAACCACTGCCCCGGCTCCCTCTTGGTCCACAGATAAATTCAACAAATCAGGTATATATGAACTCACGTGCAACACTTGTCAGTCACTATACGTAGGAAAAATTTGCAGGAACTTTAAAACAAGATACTGAGCACACCTCAGAGCCCTAAAAAGTAACAGCACCCATAGCACCTTCCTGACCTCCTAATAACCCATAATCACCGTGCAACTACAATAGCAACAGATTTAAAAATACTGAAATCCAGACACAGCCTATTCCAAAAACCAACAATAGAAGAAAACTTCCGCATACAGAAGGCAATAGCAGAAGGCAAACAAGTTTCGAATGAGTACACTGCACTCTGTGAAGGCACATGATTTAAAACATTAAAGGAACTTTACAGAAAAAGCAACACAAACAGCTAAATGAGCTTTGTCCTTAGCGTCAGTTAGTTTAAGTTAGATTAAGTACTGTGTAAGCCTACGGACCAATGACCTCAGGAGTTTGGTCCTATAGGAACTTACCACAAATGAAAAAATACACGGAAAAAGAGATAAAAGCAAACGAAAATCAGATTCTGTGCCAAACTCACTCGGGAAAAAGTAAACGCCGAAGGCATTATGATACACAATAACTTCGTGTACACCGCATTTTGCGAAGTGAAAAGGCGATTACGAAACCAAAAATAAGCAAAGAACTTTTAATATGCGTGGGCAGTGCCCTCGGAACGAGAAAGAAGGAGAATCAGTCACAACAAAACGTAATAACAAATACATACACAAAACATTTTGCCACTCCAAAATTACATTTTTAAAAATCACGGAATATGTTAACTCGTTGATAAAATTCATATTTACATCGTTCAGTTTGCAGCTGACAATCTATCAGTGCAGGGCACTATACAGATGGGCCTGCAAAACCATATAATATAAAATCAAGGTAGGGACGAAAACGAACAAACACTGTGTTTATGCCTCATTTTGTTAGATCAGTTATAACCTAAAATACCCGGTGATCAAAAAGTCAGTATAAATTTGAAAACCGAATAAATCACGGAATAATGTAGATAGAGAGGTACAAAGTGACACACATGCTTGGAATGACATGGGGTTTTATTAGAACCAAAAATATATAAACGTTAAAAAATGTCCGACAGATGGCGCTCAAAGATGATGTTCTTTACAGGAAATGCTCAATATGTCCACCACCATTCCTCAACAATAGCTGTAGTCGAGGAATAATGTTGTGAACAGCACTGTAAAGCATGTCCGTAGTTATGGTGAGGCATTGGCGTCGGATGTTGTCTTTCAGCATCCCTAGAGATGTCGGTCGAGCACAATACACTTGCGACTTCAGGTAACCCCAAAGCCGATAATCGCACGGATTGAGGTCTGGGGACCTGGGAGGCCAAGCATGACGAAAGTGGCGGCTGAGCACACGATCATCACCAAACGAAGTGCGCAAGAGATCTTTCACGCGTCTAGCAATATGGGGTGGAGCGCCATCCTGGATAAACATCGTACGTTCCAGCAGGTGTTTATCAGCCAGGCTGGGGATGATGCGATTCTGTAACATATCGGCGTAGCCCTCACCCATTACGGTAGCAGTTTTGCTGTCCACCACCATCTATCGGACATTTTGTGAACGTTTTTTTTTTTTTCGGTCCGCAGCTCGTGGTCGTGCGGTAGCGTTCTCGCTTCCCGCGCCCGGGTTCCCTGGTTCGATTCCCGGCGGGGTCAGGGATTTTCTGTGCCTCGTGATGACTGGGTGTTGTGTGATGACCTTAGGTTAGTTGGGTTTAGGTAGTTCTAAGTTCTAGGGGACTGATGACCATAGATGTTAAGTCCTATAGTGCTCAGAGCCATTTGAACCATTTTTTTTTTTGGTTCTAATAAAACCCCATGTCATTACAAGCATGTGTGTCAATTTTTACCATTCTATCTACATTATTCCGTGGTTTATTAAGTTTTAAAATTTATACTGATTTTTTGATTACCCTATATGTTCGCTTTTACAGTTGTTCGACAGAAAAAAAAACCACTGATGATGGCACAGAGGTGTTAAAACATGTTTGGGCAGCAAGAGAAAATAGCATTTTGCATGAAGAGCGGAACCTATGTCCAATAAAACTAGAGATTCGAGCTCGTACTGTGTGTTACCCACGCATCATTTGCTGTTGGGAGAAGTGACAGAACGGAATCGCTGGGTACGGATATAGATGTTAATGTTTGCTGATACACCGTGTATTAATTGTAGCACGTCCCGCAAGAGATAATTATTTATGTGGTGGTTTTCCCATTGAGATGACAAACAAGTAGACGTTAAAAGTAGAGAAACTTACATCATACTGACATCAGAAATAGCCATTCAGGCCGTTTCAAGTCATCAAAAACTTTGGGGAGCAAGAGGACAGGTAGATAGGATGGTTGTTAGGTCAGGAACTCACAAAAAAACGTGAAAGAACCAGAAGGTATAAGAATAAGACTTCTTGGTTCGACGGAGTACGTGACGTAATTTCACTGGTTACAAAATCTAGTCAGACTTCCAAAGATGTCTGCCGTTGTGGCCGAGCGGTTCTAGGCGCTTCAGTCCGGAACAGCGCGACTGCTACGGTCGCAGGTTCGAATCCTGCCTCGGGCATGGATGTGGGTGATGTCTTTAGGTTAGTTAGGTTTAAGTATTTCTAAGTCTAGGGGACTGATGACCTCAGATGTTAAGTCCAATAGTGCTCACAGCCATTAGAACCATTTGAACTTCCAAAGAGCTTAGCAATATAAGCCCACTTATCAGTATGAGTTTGCACTCCTTCTGGTCTGATTGACCGCACTGATTCGGTTAGGGAGGGTGGCAAAAGTTCGTTGTATCCATTCCTGACGCAAGCTGGCCGACAGCTGCTGTAACTGGTCCTTGGTATCTTGGATGCTGGCACTGACGTCTGAGCTGGTCCCACACGTGTTGCGTCAGGGACAGATCTGAGGACCTACATCTACATCTATACCCTGCAAACCACCGTGAGGTCCATGCCAGAGGGTACACCCCATCGTACCAGTTATTGCCGCTGTCGGGCTTGGCTAGCGCTTGGATGGGTCCCTGTCTGGGTCTGACGAGTGTTGCTGGCAAGAGGGGTGCATTCAGCCCTTCTGAGGCCAATTGAGGAGCTACTTGATTGAGAAGTAGCGACACCTATCATGGAAACTGACAACGGTCAGGAGAGAGGTGTGCTGACCACATGCCCCTCCGTATCTCGCATCTGGTGACGCCTAGAGGCTGAGGATGACATGGCGGCCGGTCGGTAAGGTTGGGTCTTCAAGGCCTGTGCTTTTTTTTTTAAATTATAGACGTTATGAGCATGAGACCTCCGTAAGTTTCCGGAAGTAACAGCTCTACGTAAATTTCCATTATCAACGGCTTGTTCGAATACATTTACAACATGTTTTTAGACTGCGTGGAAGTTTAGTTTTCATGCAGTGGACACCTCTTCAGATGGCGTAAGAATTGTTTCATTAAGCTTTCTCCATTGCGAGAAAGTTCGTTAAATAAAAAACACTAAATGAGTAGGACGAGTTGGAAAGAAGACATTGAAATACGCCCTCTCATCCGTCACCTGACGTACAGTAGCGTCTGGCGAAGACACACTGGCGTCTGCGGCCAGGATTCACACTCACTCAGCAGTGAGACTAATTACGCGAAGTATTGCTCTGCAGACTTTCTTGGAACCGTATGTTGGCTGACCTGTATCAATGCTCAGCACAGAGACATATGTACCATTAGTCTTAATAAAATATCGCTACTTCTATATCACTAGTCAGTGGCCTGTAGGAATCCTGCTGCTTTAGAAAGACTGTTAGATCCGGCCACTGGATTGGAGTACGAGCCCCGTAAACGGTCACTACACCGTCTCCAACTGGTTTCTAGTTCTTTCTTAAACAAAACAGGATAACAGTCTAAAGTCAGACGAGAGAAGAACACACACAAAAATACTACGTTAGAAGCTACCACTGGATCAAATCGATTCCTTTGCCTTAGATAAGACCTCGCCAAATCCGCCTCATTGTTGTGAAAATCTACTTCAGTCTAGACGATGTCTCTGTGTTCTAACACGAGGCTTGTGCCCACTGAGCAAGCACTGGCTCACCGTGTTACACCTTTGCTCACATAAACCACAAAACCATTTAGCTCTTAAAACCGAGTTGAGAGAATGCACTAGACAATTATCTCGGTTTTCCGCAGGAGAAGAAGTTTGTTCATCACTAAGAATCACTCCCGACTACATAACGCAACACGTTTGGGAACTCAGATCCGCCGCAAAAGGGGCTACCATACCACTTCTGCACCCTCAAAAGGGTTGTTGGTTGACTCTCGATTTCGCAAGCTCCAAACCGCTCCACAAAATTATTTTACCAGGCTTTTCGTCCAATTAGTCCCCAGGCGAGAACGTAGGCGACTTCCACTCTCCCTTTACTGCCAAAACTGATGGTACTTGCTGTACCTTGCCGCTTCCTGTGACGACTTCTTTCGCAAAGGGTACTAGGAAACACGGTCCACCCTGTGGAAATCAGTCGGCCCAGAGGATCAGACATTTACAAGGGTTAATGGAATACTGGTCCATTATCTCCAGAATAGAGAACAGTCCCCGTCCGCTGGAAAACGGAAAATCGGCACTGACGTTCACAATATTCATCAGCACTAAGAAACGAGCGCAGCCAGGAAATGATATCTTACAAAGTTGAAGGAGTAAAATAAAAAGAACAGAACACTCTGGAAGTTTTAATTCAGTCAAAGTCCCGTTAGACATTATCCAAAGTACGGCTGACCTGTAGCTGGATTCCAGCCTTGTCAGTGAATTTACAGCGGCTAAGCCGACACGCGGTTGCACGCCCACGTTGAGCTCGCAGCACGACACTGCCGGCGAGGTGTGGCGCTTTCGCTGCTCCCGTGGGCAGCCTGTAGAGCGCCCTTGAACCTTGGGAGACTGATAGGGACAACCAGACGCCGCCTGGTCGCAAGTCAGCCTCATTAGCGCCGCGGTGTGTCGTGATCGTGAAAGCTGTGCATTATCTCGCTCACGTCTAGCTCAGCGCAGCAGGAACACCTGCTGCGCTGAGCACCAGTGGTCCGCCTCCCTCGGCCGCCTGTACAGCCTACAGCTGAACTCACAGGACGAAATATTAGCCACCTCCTTAAAGGAGATAACTGGTCAGTTTGGAGCGCTTTGACTGGTGTAGAATTGGTACCAACCAGGCCTCCGCCGCTAATTTACGAATGTGAAGTGACTTGTACACTATATGATCAAAAATATTCGGACATCCCTATGTATCGCGGAATTGACTACTTGGTGTCAAGAGAGGCGCACCCGTCAGTATAAAAGGAAGGGGAGGGGATGATGTGTAACCAGTAGAGAATCAGTAAGAGTACAGAGGGTCTGTCACAAGAGATTTGGAACGTGAACGTCACCCGAGTGACAAATCCATCAGGGACATTATAAAGCCGCTCAAGTCAACTGTTGCTGATGTTGTTGTCAAGGGCAAATGCGCAGAAACAATCACAGCTAATCTAGGACTAGGCAAACCTCATATACTGACAGACAGGGATCGTCGAGAATTGCGGAGAATGGTTGTAGGAAAAAATAAACAACAACCTGAAATCAGAAGAAGGAATCACTCGTGAGTTCCAAACTCCTACCTGCGGTCCAACTAGTACAATGACTGTGCATGGAAAGATGGTTCGTACTGCCTTCTCCGAAAGCAAAGGAACTGCAGCAGAAGAGATTTGTTTCACACTATTGAAGGTGAAGAAATGTTCATAGCTCTCAGGGTACGCCTCTTAGAGTCAATGCATACTAGACTTTTTTGCATCGAGTAATAGTTGCTGTCGTATCCCTGAATATTGAACATTCCGCCTGAGACACTCTATATAATGTATCTGAAATCTTCCAGTGCCTCCAGATCTCCTCTTTCATTATTTTTAAACTAAATGTTAGCAAAGGCTAGATTGTGCTCTCTGCAGAATTCTGCAAAGCGGCTTCCCCTTTCATTCCTTGCCTCACTCTACATCTACATCTACATCTACATTTATACTCCGCAAGCCACCCAACGGTGTGTGACGGAGGGCACTTTACTGCCACTGTCATTACCTCCCTTTCCTGTTCCAGACGCGTATGGTTCGCGGGAAGAAAGACTGCCGGAAAGCCTCCGTGCGCGCTCGAATCCCTCTAATTGTACATTCGTGATCTCCTCGGGAGGTATAAGTAGGGGGAAGCAATATATTCGATACCTCATCCAGAAACGCACCCTCTCGAAACCTGGACAGCAAGCTACACCGCGATGCAGAGCGCCTCTCTTGCAGAGTCTGCCACTTGAGATTGCTAAACATCTCCGTAACGCTATCACGCTTACCAAATAATCCTGTGACAAAACGCGCCGCTCTTCTTTGGATCTTCTCTGTCTCCTCTGTCAACCCGACCTGGTACAGATCCCACATTGATGAGCAATACTCAAGTATAGGTAGAACGAGTGTTTTCCAAGCCACCTCCTTTGTTGATGGAATACATTTTCTAAGAACTCTCCCAATGAATCTCAACCTGGCACCCGCCTTACCAACAATTAATTTTATATGATCATTCCACTTCAAATCGTTCCGTACGCATACTCCCAGATATTTTACAGAAGTAACTGCTACCAGTGTTTGTTCGGCTACCATATGATCGTACGATAAAGGATCCTTCTTTCTATGTATTCGCAATACATTACATCTGTCAGTTGCCACTCCCTGCACTGCCTATCCGCTGCAGATCGTCCTGCATTTCGCTGCAATTTTCTAATGCTGCAACTTCTCTGTATACTACAGCATCATCCGCGAAAAGCCGTATGGAACTTCCGACACTATCTACTAAGTCATTTATATATATATTGTGAAAAGCAATGGTCCCATAACACTCCCCTGTGGCACGAAAGAGGTTAATTTAGCGTCTGTAGACGTCTCTCCATTGAGAACAACATGCTGTGTTCTGTTTGCTAAAAACTCTTCAATCCAGCCACACAGCTGGTATGATATTCCGTAGGCTCTTACTTTGTTTATCAGGTGACAGTGCGGCACTGTATCCAACGCCTTCCGGAAGTCAAGGAAAATGGCATCTACCTGGGAGCCTGTATCTAATATTTTCTGGGTCTCATGAACAAATAAAGCGAGTCCATTGTCTCTCACTGTTTTCCCCTCTTTTTATCTGCAACTGAATTGCAGCCGCCCATCACAATTAAATTTTCGCCTCCCTTAACGATCTGCATAAGTTACTTTACATCATCACACATTCTTTCAATCTCTCCATCATCTGCGGAGCTAATAAGCTTGTAAACTTGTATGAGTATTGTGGGTTTTGCTTCATGACCGTTTGGTTACGATAATGTTTTCGCTAAGCTGGTCATAGCAGCTCACACGCATTTCTATATTATTCTTGTCCACAATCACACATATTCCTGCATTACTCCTATCTGATTTTGCGTTGATAGCACTGTACTTACCTGACCAGACATCCATGTCGCCCTCCCCACGCACTTCACTTATGCTCACTATAACTAACTTCACACTATCCATTATATTATTAAACCTACCCATGCGATTAAGGGATACAACATTGCATACTCCGAGCTGTAGAACGCCAATTTTGTTTTTCCTGATGACAACATCCTGAGTAGTTTACATTGGGAGATCGGAATGTGGGACCACTTTACATCCGGAATACTTTACGCAAGAGGATGCTATCATAATAACTAAGTCATACAGTACCGCTGCTTGTCCTCGGGGAATGTAACGGCTTTAGTTTCTTCTTACGATGTTGCCAACATTGAACTTATTTTAACAGTTTCTTTTCGGACGGTAGCCGTGGTGTGTGATGGAAAGAGGTTTTCCTGAGCTCCATCATCATCGGTGACGCAGATACAGTATTACAATATAAAAATACTCACCACATGTGATAGTGCCAACGAGGTCAAGCTCTGTAAAGACAGTGTAGTCAGATGTAGTGTAATAGAAACCCTATTACGAGGAAATTTGATTACGCAAGTGCTTGTAGAAGAACCAATGGACACACATAAAATATACGATATAAAAGAATTAGAACTTTAGTAGTGGCAGCTATTCTTTTACAACTCATAAGGTATAGACATATGTTTCAAAATTTTAGTCCTTCAAAATAGTCACCAGCATTGTGTATAACCGGTTTCCAGGGAAGTGTAAATTGTAGGAGTCCTTTAGCAGCGCCATTTGTGTTCGTGAACGGAATGGAGCAGTTTGTTTCCATACGAATCTCTGTAGCAAATCTCAAGCGAATGCCACAGACTTCCTTCATGTTAGTCATCAAGTCAGGCTCACAAGGGATTGTGTCCGGAGAGTGCGTCGGATTATAGCACTTCTCAGTCCCATTGATCGATTCACTCAATACTGTCATGCAAAAATATGGGTCGGTGCTTCTTTTTTAAAGAAGGCCGTAGGTAGTGTTCCTAAAATGAACTGTAATACACTACATGAACAGTCTGCCGTTGGGGAACGGTATGCGTCAGGATAGCAGCATCACTGTCGTACGCAAATATCACAAAAACTTTCATTTTATTGGGATTCCGACGAATTTTCAGTTGTCGTGGTGGTCCATAAAGACACCATTCGTTTGGTCGGCATTAAGGTGTGACTCGTACGCTTGGCCCATGTCTCATCCAGCGTAATGATACGGCATATGAAAGCCTCTCCTTTGTTTGCGTACCATTCGAAGTCGGTACTTACAGCGTCGTATTACAGCCATTTCTGCCTTTTTATCAAACCATAGATGTAGTTTCCCTCATGCTCAACCGTTTTTTAAGAATATGAAGCACGTTTGTATACGCAGATCCTGTGTCTGGGGCTATCTCTCGAACCAATTGGCCTTGATCATATTCCAGTGACGCTGTGAGAGAAGACACTTTTTCTTTACTAACACGCGGACAACCAGGCTGACAAATATGAGCCACATTTTCGCGTCCCACGTTGAAAGCCTTTACCTACTTTGCCATTGTTGTGTAAGGCAGTGTGGCTTTCCCGCAAACCTTTCGAAGACCCTGATGGCAATCTCGTGCTGTACGTCCTCTGGCATATTTAATTTTTATACAACTTCGTTCTGTTGTTTCGAAAATACTGTTGAGAGCATTACAATAGCCCAACAAAAAAATGGCTCTGAGCACTATGGGACTTAACTTCTGAGGTCATCAGTCCCCTAGAACTTAGAACTACTTAAACCTAGCTAACCTAAGGACATCACACACATCCATGCCCGAGGCAGGATTCGAACCTGCGACCGTAGCGGTCGCTCGGCTGCAGACTGTAGCGCCTAGAACCGCTCGGCCACTCCGGCCGGCAATAGCCCTACGTTCTGTTCTTTTCGTAACTGAGGTAAAACCGGTGTACACTGATGTGCCATAAGTCCTGGAATACCTCATACGTAATATTCTGACGAATCCTCTTTGCTCGACGTGGCATGAACTCGAAAAGAAGTTGGAAGTTCCCTACAGAAATTTTGAACATGCTGTATCTATAGTCACCCATAATTGCGAAAGTGTCGTCGACGCAGGATTTTCTCATGAAATGACCTATTCGTGCTGGGACATGGCCAAATCATTCGCTCGAATTGTCCAGGATGCTCTTCAAACCAGTCGCTAACAATTGTGACCCGGTGATATGAAGCAATTCATCCATAAAAATTCCATCGTTGGTTGAGAACATGAAGTCCATGAATAGCTGCAGATAGACTCAAAGTAGCCGAACATAACCATTTCAGAGCAGCGATCAGTTCAATTGGTCTAGAGGACCTAGTCCATTCCACGTAAACACAGCCCACACAACTATGAATCCACCACCAGCCTGCATTGTTGACAGCTTAGTTTAGTGGCTAGAACTGTACCATCAACTCTTACCAACTGAAATCGGGGCTCATGTGACCAGGGCACGGTTTTGCAGTGGTCTAGGATCCAACGGAAGTAGTCACGAGCCCAAGAGAAGCGTTGCAGGCATCGTCGTGCTGCTAGCAAAGGCATTCGCGTCGGCAGTCTGTCGCCATAGCCCATAAACGCCAAATTTCGCCGCACTGACCTAATGGATACTTTCATCGTACGTCCCTCGTTGATTTCAGCGGTTATTTCACGCAGTGCTGCTTGTCTATTAGAAGTGACAACTGAAACTCCGCTGCTCCCGGTAGTTCAAATGGTTCACATGGCTCTGAGCACTGTGGGACTTAACATCTGAGGTCATCAGCCCCTTGAACTTAGAAATACTTAAACCTAACTAACCTATCACACACATCCATGCCCGAGGGAGGATTCGAACCTGCGACCGTAGCGGTCGCACGGTTCCACACTGTAGCTCCTAGAACCACTCGGCCACTACGGCCGGCTACTCCCTGCAGTTAAATGAAGGCTGCCGGCCAATGCGTTGTCCGTGGTAAGAGGTAATGCCTGAAATTTGGTATTCTCGGCACAGTCTTAACAACGTAGATCTCGGGATATTGAATTCCCTAATGATTTACGAAATGGAATATCCCATGCGTCTAGCTGTAACTACCATTTCGTGTTCAAAGCCTGTTAATACCATTCGTGCAGCCGTAATCGCGTCGGAAATATTTCACATGAATTTCCTGAGTGCAAATTACATCCCCGTCAATGCACTTCCCTTTTATGTCTTGTGTTCGCGGCACTGCCGCTATCTATATATGGGCGTATCGCTGTCCTCTGATTTTAGTGACCTCGGTGTAAAGGAAGGAAAAATACCAAGGGAATGACGGATTACCAAGTGAGTTCTTTGCTAGATTCCAAATGATAAGTATAAAATCTAAACGATGAACTAACGAAAAATGGATAGACAGCAGGCTAGCAGTTGCAGCATGAATGAATATAGTCTAAGACGGCAATGCGTGGAGAAGTCTACGGGATATCTTAACCCAACATCGGCTGATGATAATAATGACAGAGACAACCGTGTGGTTCCATAACACTCGCAAGAACGTTTACCTTCCGTCAAATTAGATATTTAATACCCTGTGACATGGTCAGCTGCCTTCACCGAAATCGCAATAAAACTTAAAAGATTTTGTCCCCATAGACAATAGCAGGTGCACAGCGGTAACTCACTCTTGCATATCAGGAACTACAGAGGTTACTTCTTCTGCCAGCGACAAAAATTAGGTAAAGCGTTAGAAAAGAGAATGGAGCAAAAATAAAAAAAATCACTCAGAAAAACAAAATGCTGCAGTGGACAAACATTCAGTTACATGCACCGGACACAAGTGATCAAATTAATTGATTTCAAGAAATTTTAGACAAATAAAACAATTTTATTCAATGCATTAGAGTAATTCAGGTTAATGATAAAGGAATTTAACTAAGAAAACCATCCCTAGTGTGACATCAGAAGTATAGTTCATGCGTACTCTGCCAGTAACACTGTTACTGAAACAGGTGTCAGACAAGAAGAAACTGGTCAGAGATTGGATGACTGAGGGTTGGTGGAACTGCAAGTGAGAAATGAGACATTAGAAAGACATGCAACAAGTCTTGACTATCAGGTGTTTATTAATAATACGATAGTGATACTAGCAGAGGACACGAATTGCCAGGGTGCTGGCAAAAACACGCGATGAGAAGGGACTGCAAATATTACACGAAAAGACATAAATAATTACACAGACAAAACATACCCAAAACAAACTGTGAAACCATCGTGTGGAGCAATTAGAAGAGTTCAGTGATTTAAGTATTTAGGGTAAGCGATAATATCAACCATACATAATACCAGAGGTAACGGGAATAAAATAGGTATATCTATCCAGTACGCGGAAATATCTACAACACAATATCGGGCCCAATAAATGCGAAACTCAGCCATAACGTCACCCTGACAAAATTAGAAAGTTTGTACGTGATTCATTGCGTAACACCAAGGAAGAAACATCTGCAAAAAAAGTTCACAGGAAACTAATTTGGGCCAAGGAAAGTAGAACGATAATATAAATTATCACGGAACTAGGAAATATACCACAAAAATGATAAAATCAAAATGTCAGTGTGCTTGCTAATTTTTGTCAAACGATTTTCAAAGGAGAGTTGACATAAGAGATTCCTTCACGGAAATCTGGATTTAAAAAATGTAACGATTTGATGTAAATTGTGTAGGTAGAAGAAGAATGGAAATTTCACAGGAAGGCCATCAAAGAAGTCAAGGAATTTCGAGCCGGAAGGAATGTGATAAAAAACAAGATATGTATCGTCAGGAGAACGAAGCAAAAAAAAAATTAAAAAATACTGGACTGAAAGGAAAAAGTAACCAAAGAAATGCCCGTTAGCGTGCTCCATGGTTGGCTTGATTAAAATCAAGAAGAAGAAACCAAACTTTTAAAGCTATACAGATGTACATGTGATTCATGAAAATGTATTCTGATATGTCTGAATGTCTACGTACGCTAGTTTTAACCACTCACGTGGCACGTGTCCTTTACCTTTGTAGTCACATCTGCTCTGCTCCCATTGTACTTCTGGGCAGCTGAGTCACTGAGCGGTGAAGACACAATTAGCATGTGACGTACGTCTGCGTTGTCTCATTAGCTGCCTTCAGCAGATTATTTGTCCTCTCTACTCTCTTTGTTTCCACCGGTGAAATGAACAGCACTCATTTTCTTGGACTTCAGCACAAAGCAAACGCGCTAAAAAGCAGAAATTACACCAGGCTATTTTCGCTTGTTTACGGAGCTTGCTATATTAACATGGTTAATGCTACCGAAATTTTTACATTTTCACAGCAGCCTTTCACACTTAATAAAGATGTTTCTTCACCTACATAAATATTCCGGAAGCGACTGTACAGCGCAAGAGGAAGGAAATCTCATGCCTATATTATTCATTTTCTTTCCTATTCCTTTCGCGAATTGAGCGAGGGAAGAAATGAATATCTACGGGTACACGGTTCTCTATGTGCCATAATCTCTCTTAGCTTTGATCCTATGCGAGATGCACATTGGTAGCAGCCATTCTCGGGTACAATATGTGCCCAGCAGGGTTTTGCGAGAACTGCCAATTAGTTACAATTTAAGTGCAGCTACTCAACAGAGCTCCAGTGTTAGCTGTAATTGTCGTATGGCAGTGAAACTTGGTAGATATTTCAATGTTGAACCGATTTACGCTGAAAAAAATTGATTTCTATTTTCACCACTAGGTGCAAATCTGGCACTGTGAATTCAAGAAAGACGTATAGAATTGTTTCCATATGTAATGGATCAGGAACAGGACGTAGGCAGAAAAGGACAAACAAGTGAGAAAGGCATAATGCTGATTTTACTATTAACCGCTGCACCGGAGGCATCGATGAGATACTGCATCCGTAAAACGACGTGATCAATAGTTGCTCGCAGTAGTTTCGGCGTAAGCTGAGTACGTGTTCTGTATGTTGACTTTCAGATCAGGCAGAGAACGAACGTATCCCTAGTAAAATTACTACTGGTTCACGAAAGGTTATTAATCTCAATCAATACACAAAATGTAACGTGGAAGGAATAACTGGTGAAATTACACACAATTTTCAGTAACACTTTTTATTCAAATTTGGTGCAAGACTTTACGATATTTTAAAGAAAAAGCCAACAATCATTTAACAAATAAGTCACAATTTACGATAGGAAAGGACCTTTAAATTATTAAATTATTATAAAAATTTTCGCGCCAGTTAAAGGCAAGTACAGGCAAGCAATTTAATGTATACAACGCGAGGCTGTATAATATTTCAAGCTCAGCTAAATTACAGGTAAATTTAACTCCATTCATTAAATGGCACAGAATCTAACTTGTCTGCAACATATAAAGACAATGCTGTTTACAAAAGTTCTCAAAATAGAAAAACCAAAACGCATGAGTCATGCACACGGGGGGACACTCACAGTTAATAACATTAACAAAATATATAAAAAAACAAATTTTACAAATTTCTGCCAGTTAATTTACGGCAAACACACACGTTCGCCAGGTAGGACTTGTGAACTTTTACATTTTCCTTTCAAGGCAACAATTTCTACCCGTAATGAAATGGCGAACTTTTGCATGGCAAGTAAACACACTAATAACCAACTACCTGTATAAAACACATAAGCACGTTGAGTAAAAGCCTTAAAAGGTATTGAATTGGAAAAACACACAAGTTTTTTCTGACCAGAAACAATATAAAAAAATCCACTACGGCATGCATTAACACCCTTGATTAATTATAGCCAAATATACATAAACACAAATTTACGTAAGTTAGAGCTTCCAGGTGAGCAAGAAATCGTTATGCAATTGACTAGTTCTTACCACGAGGCAAAAGGAATTTTTCTTCTTACTTAGAGGACCTTTTACACGTGAGTCTAGTAACACTAATTATGGCAAGTGAGAGAATGGATCAGGTCTTAGTGCCTTGCATTTTAAACAGTACAGTCATTAGTGCCTTAGACTTTCACAGACATGGCCGAGGCTACCAGTCGAATAAACCCGTAGGTAAGCTGGGAGGGGAAAGAAGCAATCAGAACTACAGATTTACTCTGACTCCCCCCCCCCCCTTTCGTCCTCAAAAGGGGACAAACGGACCACCCTTTCTAATATTACCATCTTCCCGCGGGTGGGCAGACGAGAATGAATGACGGGAACCCACAAAAAATACGGCTGGTATAATTAACAAGAATAAGTAAATTGAATTCAATTAAACTTCATAAAATCTGTTAGCAATCAATACTCAACTTCTGGTGCGTTACGTCTCCCAGGACTGAACCAACGCAGCACCTCCAAATGCTCTGCCGAGCAGCCCGCTGCCAGCCGTTTCAACGGACGCAGGAAGGCGCGCCGATTTTCAGAACCTCCTCGCCGGTCGACAGCATACGGCCGAACTGCAGATTAGACCCCTTGCGGACCCAAGCTCAGGAAGATTCCTTTCGCGACGAGCAGTTAACACCCCATACCACGGAGCCGCTGCTCGCGTCGCTTACGCTGATGCCGCGGTCCGCGCTGTCCCTTTTGCACCGGCAGAGAAGTCGCTTCTTGATGCCCCGACTGTCAAATCTCCACGAGAGCCCATACAGCCACTTCTTAAACCCACGCGATCAGCCCATCTTTTCTCTTTCCCGCTAGAGGGAGACACCGAAGCCTTCAATTGCGACAACGGCGTCACCGCCAGAAAAACGGAGGGCGACTGCTTCACGCTACGCGCTGCGGAGCGCTTTTCAAAGCTAGCTTTACTACGGCTCAGCGTTCTATGACATATTCACAGAACCAAAAGATACATGGTTTCAGGTCAGATGATGTTGCAGGCCATGCATCTGGAAAACCTTTGGAGATAAAAAGTTCGTGGAATTTTGTGTTAAGCTGATGTTTCACTGGATGAGCAATGAGATTTTGCCTCATCTTGTATGAAAACAGTGGTTTCCACACAGTCGCGCGCTTCCAGAGCGGGAATCACATGCTGTACGAGAAGATCTCGATAACGTGCAGGTGTCACGCTACAACTGACGGGCCCCCTGGGTGTATTCTATTCAAAGAAGAACGGACCGGGAATAAAGGTGCTCGTGAATCCCCACCTCACAGTCACACATGACGAGTGCAGTTGCTTTTCGTACACAACACGCGGTTTAACAGCACCCATATTTCAGCAATTCTGTGTACGAGGTGTGGCTAGAAAAAAACCGGACTAGTACTGGTGAAACAATAAAACGAATGCAATAAGGCTGAAAGTCGCGTGGCCTGTCACGTGACTCTCGCTCCGCCTACTGCTCGAGTTTCATCTGCCTCCTGCACTCAGTCTGCCCGTGGCGTCTGTTTTAAGTAGTTGACGTTTTGTCTGTGCGTCGGAAAATGTTGAGTGTACAAAAAGAACAGCGTGTTAACGTCAAATTTTGTTTCAAACTAGGAAAATCTGCAAGTGAAACGTTTGTAATGTTACAACAAGTGTACGGCGATGATTGTTTATCGCGAACACAAGTGTTTGAGTGGTTTAAACGATTTAAAGATGGCCGCGAAGACACCAGTGATGACACTCGCACTGGCAGACCATTGTCAGCAAAAACTGATGCAAACATTGAAAAAATCGGTAAACTTGTTCGACAAGATCGCCGTTTAACAATCAGAGCAGTGTCTGAGTTAACAGGAGTTGACAAGGAAAGTGTTAGGCAGATTCTTCATGAAAGTTTCAACATGAACAAAGTGTGTTCAAAAATTGTTCCAAAGTGTCTCACAATTGAACAGAAGGAACGCCGAAGAATGATTTGTTCTGACATCCTGGAAAACATTGAAAGTGATCCCACCTTCTTCCAAAATGTTATTACTTGCGATGAATCGTGGTTTTTTACTTACGATCCCGAAACTAAACGCCGATCGATGCATTGGAAAACTCCTGGTTCTCCACGACTAAAAAAAGCACGAATGTCAAAATCGAAATTCAAGGCAATGATGATTGTTTTTTTTTTGACATCAAAGGGATTGTGCACATTGATTGGGTACCAGATGGACAAACAGTGAATCAGCATTACTACATTAGCGTCCTGGCTACCCTACGTGAGCGAGTACGGAGAAAACGGAACGATTTGTGGAGAAAAAAGTCATGGATCCTTCACCAAGACAATGCCCCAGCTCACAGTGCGTTGTCAGTGAAGACGTTTTTGGCAAAACACAACATTCCCATCTTATATCATCCACCCTACTCACCTGATTTGGCCCCCTGTGACTTTTTTCTTTTCCCTAAAGTCAAGTCAGCTTTGAAAGGAACTAGATTTGAGACTGTTGAAGCAGTAAAAGAAAAAGCGACGGAAGTAATGTACGGACTTACCGAAAATGATCTGCAGCATTGCTATGAACAGTGGAAAATTCGTATGGAGCGGTGTAGAGACCGAGGAGGAGAGTACATTGAAGGAGATAACATGAAATTGTAAATAATTGTAAATAAATGTTTTTTCCAGCATCAGTCCGGTTTTTTTCTAGCCGCACCTCGTATTCACTGGACACCATAGTGCAAAATGTGGCCAATTACTCCATAGAATAATGCCCAGACACATGTCATCAAATCCAGTCCGTATCAGAAACCGAAGAGCAGATTCTGAGCGTTGCTGCGGATCATGAGGTTTGAGTTGCTGTACCGTGTGGATCTTGTCTGGTTACCAGTGTAATACAGACCGCAAAAGTTTCCATTCTGTTGACCATAGGACGGCCAGTGTGGCCGAGCGGTTCTAGGCGCTTCAGTATGGAACAGCGCGACCGCTACGGTCGCAGGTTCGAATCCTGCCTCGGGCATGGATGTGTGTGATGTCCTTAGGTTAGTTAGGTTTAAGTAGTTCTAAGTTCTAGGGGACAGATGTCCTCAGATGTTAAGTCCCATACTGCCCAGAGCCATTTGAACCATCTATTAACCATGGAATGGACAATTCTCGGGACACTGCGCGGGCACTAGAACTACTGGGGCATGTGCTGCATGGTCAGTCATAGCAACGGCACAGAGCCCCGTCAGTAACTTCCACTGGGATGCCTTCCTCTTCCAGGTGCGACACCGAGCTCAGCCGTGCTTTGAATTTCATTGTAACCTTCTTTAAAGTATTTAACAGCATCGTGCCTCTCTTCAGTCGTTGCAGTCGGGGGCACTCTCTGATTGCAGCACTGTAGCTGATGCCATTCACATAAAACAGTTCCACCAACAGCGAACGGTCTCTCTCCTCAATAGCCACATTCTTCACTCACGTTATGCCTTGCAAAATGACAGCGTAGATGCCATACCGTCATACAAACTGAGCTGTTGCGCTGCTGGTGCCATCCCAATCGTTGTGAGTCTATTTTCGACGCCTGCTTGTCTTCTTCGCATCTTTGGCGGATGGCTATTTAACTGCGGCGCGCGCGCTCTGCGGGGGCTGGAGTTCAGGTATCAGCTGTGTGGCGCTGTGCATGTATGCAGCGTGGCGAGTGCCCGAGTAGGTACGATGGAGGAGCGTGGGCAGCTGCGGTGGCGTGTTTAGCCGTTGGAATGCAGATCCGCTGCCGACGGTGATTGGGATTTCCTTGAGATTTGAAGAACAGGTTTCCTTCGCGTCTGTTACATGTTGCTCAATGTGAATGAACTGGAGTCGTCGAATCATTCCTTGGTGGGTTCTGTTTATGTCAATTGAATACCCGAGTGCACTGAAAACTGTCTTGATTTTTTCAGTTGTCACTGTATTCGGTCTGGCCGCCTGATATGTTGACGGCATTTAAGGGAGTGCTAGCGACGCACAACAAATAGACATGAAGCCGTGCTTAATGCGTAGCTAGAGGTCATACCAAGTAGTGGCGTAAGCCTGTGCCTGACGTTCGAGAGCGGGCCGTAATAATTTTCTCTATTTCCAATTTCTATGTTATTATTTTATTTGTTTGTTCTAGAGAATTGGCTAATCAAAATCTAAGAGCCATTACTGGGCAAGTGGTCATGCAGGTTAGCTCTGCTTGGGTTCATTTTGTGCCACGTATAATTAAAGGTCTATTTATAACCAGCTGGGCAGATATGTTTTGTGTATCTGATGCGCCAGAATGTTGTCTGCCGCTGATGCGTTTATGTTTCAGATAATTGGCAGTGGTCGAGGCGAGCAAACTCCGATCGGGGTATCACGGTGGAAGAGGGAAATTTATGGACCTGGATCGGTGTCAATGGATACGTTGTTAGCGTCCTGCAGTTCCATCTTTCTAATGGAGCGATACTTCCTGGCAGATTAAAACTGTGTGCCGGACCGAGACTCGAACTCGGGACCTTTGCCTTACACGGGCAAGTGCTCTACCAATTGAGCTACCCAAGCACGACTCACGGCCCGTCCTCACAGCTTTACTTCCACCAGTACCTCGTCTCCTACCTTTCAAACTTTACAGAAGCTTTCCTGCGAACCTTGCAAGACTAGCACTCCTGAAAGAAAGGATACTGCGGAGACATGGCTTCACCAGAGCCTGGGGGATGTTTCCAGAATGAGATTTTCACTCTGCAGCGAAGTGTGCGCTGATATGAAACTTCCTGGCAGATTAAAACTGTGTGCCGGGCCGAGACCGAGAATTTCTGTTGCAGCGTTATGGTTCTCCGGAAGTTTAATTGTAGCTCAAAGTTGAGTATAGTTCCACTTTACCTTCTGGACCGTGAATCTCCTGTATCTGTTAAAACCTTTCGGTCTGCTCGCGTCCATTACTAATTTTCAACGTAAAATTAAAACGGCCCCATTTTAAGACTATTTAATATGCTATTATTATATTCTGGGGATGAAATGTATGTGAACGTCGTACCTCTAAGTAATACTAAAAACAAGCCTAGTTGAGTGTATTGATCTGATAACACTTTTAATTTGTTAGAATTGCTTAAGATCAGTCCATGTCTTAGTTGTTGGAAGTATTTTTAGAATTTGATATGAGTTATGTGAAAGCCAGTCTCTATGTAAGTCATTAAATATGTTTAAAAGTTGTGTGTGATTCAGTTATGTAAGTTAAATTTGATTAATGGTGGTTTTATGAACATTGTTTTAATTAGTGAAAATTGGTTGGGTTAAATTTGAATGATCTGTGTCTGTCGGACTTAAATGCATTAATGTTTTAATCTGAGCCCTGCTGGGGGTTCATTGGCAGGTACCTTTTATTATAATCGTTGTTACTGTTAATTTCATTAAAAGCATGTGTTATATCCTAGCCAGTAATGCCACCCGAGCCCGCTGCCAAAAGGTTGGCAGCATCAAAGTCCGGACGCCGTCCGCATAAGCAGCGCCAGCGATACAGGAAATCGCCGCAAGTCTGCGCGCGCCACCGCTGGCTTCTGGCTTCTTAAGCGCTGGAGTCGCGAGCGCTAGGACAGTTCTGTATTCGCCGCTCAGTTGTACACTCGCCACCGAATTGTGTACTTGCTAGTCAGTTGTGTGTTCATCGCAGCAGAGTTGTTGTTTGTCGTCAGCCGACGCTGACCTAGCCGCTCCGACTCGAACTAGACAGATTTCTGTAGACACGGAGTTCACTACTGTGTTCCTGTATCTTCGTTAATAAAGATAAGTACCGACTTTTATTTAATCAGAGTGTTTGGGTTTTCATCTTTCTGTTCACTGTTCCAGCGGACCGGTCGGCCCGCTATTAAAAGTGTGGCGGTGACTTCGTAAGCCGTTTCTACAGCGAATTGTTTGTCGCTACGAACACCGCCACAAAACTGGCGAAGAGGTCTTCCGAACTCGTGTGCAGGGCTGGTTCAACTTGTTATACTAATTATAGAGATAAACTTTTGGGGGCTGGTTTAATTTGTGTTCACTATGTCTGCCGAATTACAACAGTTGATCTTGTTACAGAGTCAGCAAATACAAAGTCTGGTGGAAGCAATCACCAAACAAGCGGCTAATCCTCCAACACAAAACGAACAAGCACAGGCAGCACCACATTTCCGTGCTTTTGATGCATCAAGAGAAGAATGGCGAGAGTATTTCGCGCAGTTGCAGGCGCACATGACAGTCTACAAAATCACAGGTACTGAGCGGCAGCTTTATTTAATTTCCACTGCGGGCGTGGAAGTCTATCGACTCCTTTGTAAGTTGTTCCCGGAATCCCAGCCAGAAGCTTTAGACTATGACGTTGTTGTTAACAAGCTTGCTGAGTATTTCGAGTCGCGAGTTCATGTGGCAGCAGCCAGATTCAAGTTCTTCAGATTAAAGAAACTGCCACATCAATCTAATAAACAGTGGTTAACAGATTTACGGGGCCGCACCCGTCAGTGTCGATTTAATTGTGTGTGTGGAGCTTCCTACAGTGATGTCATGTTACGAGACGCTATTACTCAAAACATTGCAGATTCTCGTATTCGCGCTGCTATCTTTAAGTTGCCTGACCCGTCATTAGAGACTGTGATGAACATCATTGAAGCCCAAGATACTTTTGACTATGCTGAGTGTGAGTTAGATCAGCCATGTATTTCTCAAATTGCCTGTGCTAAGCAAGTTATGTCACGCCCGCGGCCCCACCGGCAGAGTCAGACTGTAAACACTAGCCGGCCGCGTCATGTTAACCACATTCGTCGGCCGCGTGTGCAAAATGATAGAGTTAAGTCTTGCCCTAAGTGTGTTCTTGCTCATCCTCGTGAACGTTGCCCGTTAAGAAACGCGGTTTGTCACTTTTGTCAAAGGAAAGGACACATCCAGACTGTTTGTTTGCGTAAACGCAAGAACAATTCTAGTGCTGCCCAGCCCATGGATATTCATGTTCTTCAAAGCCAGCCCGCCCAGAAGGTCGCGTTTAAAGACTCTTCCACGGTTCGTGTGGGTAATAAACTTGTTCGCAATAAGCCACCCACCCAGCCCTCTGCTATGCGACCCAAGCGTAATTCAAACGCTGTAAAAAGTAATGTACAGACTGCAAGTGAAGCGGGAGTTGTTGTTCCACCCGCCCAACCCACGAATTGTCGTAAGCAGCGAACACGCGCTAAACGCGCTGATTTTGTGTCTTCCGCCTCCACTGCACCGATCCAGAGACAGTGTAATAAACTATTGTGAAGCTACGCATCCAGGATAAGACCTTCAATTTTCAATTAGACACTGGTGCGTCTGTGACTCTCATCAATAGTGCTACGTATGCGGCTATCGGCCGCCCTAAACTTTCAGCGGCAAAACATTCTTTGGCTACTTATAGTGGAGAACAAATTCCTGTGTTAGGTGTGTGTAGCGTGCCAGCCACATTCCGTGGCAATACAAAAACAGTTTCATTCACAGTGCTCCGCGCTACAGACAGTGTAAACATTTTCGGATTAGACTGTTTTGACTTGTTTGGCCTGTCTATCCAAGACAATGTGTTGCAAATTAATTCTGTTGTTGTTCCTCAAGACAGCATAACCGATTTGTGTAAACGATACAGTGACATATTTAAAGACGAACTAGGTTGTGCTGCGAACTTTGCCGCTCATATTACGTTAAAAGATAATGCTCAGCCTCGATTTTGTCGTGCTCGTCCAGTGCCTCACGCCCTCCGGGCACCTGTAGAAGATGAACTTCGTCGTTGGCAAAACAACGGTGTTATTCAACCCGTTTCAGAGAGCCAGTGGGCTTCTCGCTTAGTTATTATAAAGAAACCGTCTGGCAAGTTACGTTTGTGTGCTGATTTTAAGTCGACAGTTAATCCTCAGACTGTCATTGATTCTTTTCCTTTGCCTAGACCGGACGAGTTGATGGATAAGTTAGGGGAAGCTCGTTTCTTTTCCAAAAGTGATCTCCGTGAAGCATATTTGCAATTGCCCCTCGACGAGCAATCACAACAGTATTTTGTCATAAACACGTCGTTGGGGTTGTTCCGTTTTCTGCGTTTGCCTTTTGGTTGTGCGCCAGCTCCAGCTGTTTTTCAGCGTTTTTTGTCACAACTTCTGGCTAATGTGCCCTCGTGTTGCAACTATTTAGACGATATTGTTGTGTCCGGTCGGACGCCTGCTGAACATTTCCGTAATTTGGAGTGTTTGTTTAAAGTGTTGTCTCAGGCAGGCCTACGTTGCAACATCGATAAATGTTCATTTTTCCTTACGGAGATGGAGTATCTGGGACATGTTATTAATGCTCAAGGCATTCATCCCTCCCAGTCACATTTAGCAGCTATTCGTGATTTGCCCGCCCCTCGCAATCTGCATGACTTGCAAGCAGTTCTTGGCAAATTGACATATTATATTAGGTTTATACCTAATGCATCACAGATTGCTGCACCGTTGCATCGTCTCCGCCGTAAGAATGTTCCGTTTGTGTGGTCAGCTGATTGCCAATCAGCCTTTCAGCAGCTTAAAGAGGCTTTATTGAATGATCGTTGTCTGGTCCATTACGACCCTAACAAGCCTCTGGTGTTAGCTTGTGATGCCTCTTCTTTCGGCCTCGGTGCTGTGTTGTCTCACCGAGTCGGTAACACCGAACGTCCTATTGCGTTCGCATCTAAATTGCTAAACAAAGCTCAGTGTAATTATAGCCAATTGGACAAGGAAGCGTTGGCTATTGTGTTCGGTGTCACAAAATTCCATCACTACCTCTATGGTAGACCATTCTATTTAGTAACAGATCACAAGCCCCTGACGTCACTGTTTCATCCGTCTAAACCAGTTCCTCAGCGGACAGCTCAGAGACCACAACGTTGGGCTCTTTTGTTATCACAATACCAGTATGAGATACTGTATCGCCCTACAGCTCAGCATGCAAACGCTGACGCGCTTTCTAGATTGCCGATTGCTGCGGATGATGTCTTCGATTCCTCTGACGACTCTTGCCATGAGATTGACGCCGATGAGCATCAATCCCTCCGGGATTTTCCGATTGATTATCGTCAGGTGGCACGTGAGACAGCTACGGATCCTCATCTGAGTTTACTATTACGTTTTGTTCAACGTGGTTGGCCGTCCAAGGCAAAGGACATATCGGATCCTGTGGTTCGTCGCTATTATCCGCAACGTCATCTGTTGTCTGTTTCGCACGGAGTTTTGCTGCTACGCACCGAGAATGACCAGCTTCGTGTAGTGGTTCCCCGAGTGCTCCAATCCAAGGTCCTCGACTTGTTGCATCAAGGTCATTGGGGAGTGGTCCGCACCAAGCAGCTTGCCCGCCGTCATTGTACATGGATCGGCATTGATAAGCAGATTACGCAGATGTCTACAGATTGTTCGACGTGTGCCGAACACCAAGCTGCTCCGCCTCAACGCTATTTTGAGTGGGCACGCCCTGCCGGTCCCTGGCAGCGAGTACATATTGATTTCACTGGTCCATATTGGAATTCTCGTTGGCTCATCGTGATAGATGCATTTATTACTTTTCCGTTTGTTGTGCCCATGCAGTCTACAACGTCTGCACAAACTATACAGGCGTTGACTTCAATGTTTTGTATTGAGGGTCTTCCAGAAGTTTTAGTGTCTGACAATGGTCCACAATTACCTCTGCTGAATTTGAAAGTTTTTGTTCTGCCAATGGCATTCGCCATGTTCTTACTCCGCCGTTCCACCCTCAATCGAATGGTGCAGCGGAACGCTTTGTACGCACATTCAAGGATCATATGGACCGCCTTCGTGCTACGCACTCTCGTCAGCAGGCCCTCATCACGTTCCTGTCGTCGTACCGGACCACGCCACGTGACGGCCCTTCGCCTGCGGAGCTTCTCCACGGCCGTCGTCATCGCACCCTACTACGGTTGTTGCACCCCCCGGATCGACCCGCCGCTTCTGAGCATCGCACGCGTTTTCAGCGCGACGACGCCGTTTTTTTCAGAGTTTATCACGGTCGCCGTCGTTGGGAACGTGGTACCGTGATAAGTGTCCAGGGTCGCGGTTTTTATACTGTTCAAGGTGCTACTGGGGTGCACAGGAGGCATCAGAACCAGTTGCGCCGCGCTGGCCGCCCGGATTCTGCCGCTCGTTCTTTGTCCACAGATTTGGTCCGCGGCGGGTTCCAGCCGCGCCTTCCGACTTCGCTGCCGCCCCCGGGGCAACAGCAGCAGCCGTCGCCGCTACCACGCCGACAGCCCGTCCCGTTGATGCCTCCCGCGCAGCTTCCTCCGGGAGCGCCCCAGGTGGTCGCTCCGGCGCCTGCGGTCCCTCTTCAGTCGCCACCGCCTTCGGAGCTGATGGACGTCGACCCCTCAGCCGGGCCGCCTTCCCAAGCGGTGGCTGTGCAGCCTGTCCTGCAGCCGCTTTCCTTGGGCACCCCCAAGGAGTCTGACACCGCAGCGCCTTGTCCGGCGCCCACTCCGCAGCCGTCGACGCAGCGTCAGGAGCCGCTGCCTCATTTCGTGGGTCCCGACGCCCCGTCGCGTCCATTACCAGAAGCTGCGCCCGTGGACACAGGCGTGCACCCTGACCTCGGTTTTCAGTCGGTGTTTCCCGAGGCCCCGTGCAGCCAATGCTGGGGTGCGGACCGGGGACTGCCACCGACAACAGTCTCCGCCCCGGTCTCTTCTGCTACGCCTGCGGCCAGACCCCTCCCCCGCCGTCGACGCTCGCCACGTCATTATTCAACGACGGTGCGGCGATTTGGGGGGGGGGGGAGGAGTGTTATATCCTAGCCAGTAATGCCACCCGAGCCCGCTGCCAAAAGGTTGGCAGCATCAAAGTCCGGACGCCGTCCGCATAAGCAGCGCCTGCGATACAGGAAATCGCCGCAAGTCTGCGCGCGCCACCGCTGGCTTCTGGCTTCTTAAGCGCTGGAGTCGCGAGCGCTAGGACAGTTCTGTATTCGCCGCTCAGTTGTATACTCGCCACCGAATTGTGTACTTGCTAGTCAGTTGTGTGTTCATCGCAGCAGAGTTGTTGTTTGTCGTCAGCCGACGCTGACCTAGCCGCTCCGACTCGAACTAGACAGATTTCTGTAGACACGGAGTTCACTACTGTGTTCCTGTATCTTCGTTAATAAAGATAAGTACCGACTTTTATTTAATCAGAGTGTTTGGGTTTTCATCTTTCTGTTCACTGTTCCAGCGGACCGGTCGGCCCGCTATTAAAAGTGTGGCGGTGACTTCGTAAGCCGTTTCTACAGCGAATTGTTTGTCGCTACGAACACCGCCACAAAAGCATGTATTTGTAATAAAGAAGTGTATGGCAACTACAGACTGGTTATGTGTTTAATTTCGATGTGTCGAAAGGAATAACACATCACAGACAGTATACAGCGCCAGAATTGCAGGTGGTGCCCACAGTTGGTACTAATGTTTTTTACTGCGTAAATCGGCTCCTCATTAACGCATTAGAATATCTGTTAAGTTTCGCTGCCATGTGATAATTCCAACCCACACTGCACTTCCGTGGCTGATGTACTTTAATTATAACCACACGGTACGTCGTCCTTCTTCCAAGGATTCTCATTTAAAGTTCCCTGACCATTTCTGTTGCACTTTCGCTTCGGCTGTACCGGTTTGTTATATCGTGCGAGGTGGCGCAGTATATAGAACAATGGATTCGCATTCGGGAGGACTGCAGTTCAAAACCATGTCCGGCGATCCAGATTTAGGTTTTCTATGATTTCCCTAAATCTCTTCAGGCAAATTCCGGGATGTTTCCTTTGAAAGGCCACATCCGATTTCCTTCTCCCTCCGAGCTTGTACTCCGTCTGTAATGATCTCGATGTCGATGGGATATTAAACCCAGTCTTACTTCCTTTCGGCCTGCCACGATCCTAGCAGCGTGCCTTGGAATTCGTCCGTTGTCTGTTGTCTTGCCTACTTGTTAAGGACTCTAAACAACGAAACAGTAGAACTGGTCGCACTAGCGTCTTGTATGCCACTTCCTGTACAGATGCTCCATATTTTCCCACAACAATTCCAACAAATCTTAGTCTAGTGTTCGCTTTTCTTACTACTGGTTTTACCTGATCAGCTGACTTCAGATCCCTCCTCAGTATTACCCATAAATACTTATGCGATGTGACGCGCTTAAAATGTTTTACCACTGATCTTATATTTAGATGTTATCGGATTCTTTCTCTTTGTTATTGGCGTTGTCTTACAGTTATCCATATTTCAAGACAGCAGTCATACATTACACTAAGTGGAAAACAAGTCCTTACTGTCATCAAATGAGGATATTTTTCTTTTAGTCTTTAGTGAACAGCCTCGTTGTGCTTTGTAGAATAGAGAAATTCCTTCACAGGCCCGAAAAGACGCGTTATGAGTCCAGGCGAAATAGCATTCGACATGGCACATCGGAGAAAGAAAATGTTAGTATAGTATTACACTCATGCTCTTAAATTAAGGATAATGCTGATACATGGTGAAACAATGCTCTGGTAGGCGGTTTGTGGGTTTAAATCACCTCGGGATATGACCATGAGATGCGGTCGTCGCACGGTGGCGCTGGCAGCATTCCACATACGCAGAGGTGTGTTGGTGCATGTCAGAATACGGTGCAGCGAGTAAGTGTGCAGACCTTTTCAGACGTGCTAATGGTAACTATGTGTTGAAAATGGGTCCAAGAGCACATATTGATGACGTTATGAGGGATAGAATAGCAGGGCCACTGGAGGCTGGTCAAACACAGCAGGTCGAAGCACGGTACGCAGATGTACCACAACGAGTAATCTCATGATTATGGCAACGATTCCAGCAGACATGAAACGTGTCCAGGCGCTACAGTACCGGACGTCCACAGTGTACAACACCACAAGAAAACCGATATCTGACCATCAGTGCCCGAAGACGGCCACGGAGTACTGCAGGTGGCCTTCCTCGGGACCTTACCGCAGCCACTGGAACAGTTGTCTCCAGACACACAGTCTACAGACGACTGAACAGACATGGTTGCATTCCACTGACCCATGGTCACAGGAGAGCCCGTAGAGCCTGGTGTCAAGAGCACAGTACATGGTCGTTGGAACAGTGATCCCAGGTTATGTTCACCGACGAGTCCAGGTATGGTCTGAAGAGTGATTCTCGCCGGGTTTTCATTTGCCGTGAACCGGGAACCAGATACCAATCCCTTAATGTCCTTGAAAGGGACCTGTATGGAGGTCGTGGTTTGATGGTGTGGGGTGGGATTATGATTGGTGCACGTACACCCCAGCATGCCTTTGACAGAGGAACTGTAACACGTCAGGCGTATCGGGACGTCATTTTGCACCGGTACGTCCGCCTTTTCAGGGGGACAGTGGGTCCCACCTTCCTCCTGATGGATGATGACGC
The DNA here is from genome assembly GCF_021461385.2 of Schistocerca piceifrons. Classification (NCBI taxonomy): domain Eukaryota; kingdom Metazoa; phylum Arthropoda; class Insecta; order Orthoptera; family Acrididae; genus Schistocerca; species Schistocerca piceifrons. The sequence goes on from NC_060145.1 coordinate 388,355,530, forward strand.
ACGGCCCCTCCGAGCTGCCATCGGGGAGGAGTACCTTGAAACAGAAGATATCAGGCGAATGGAGTGGCCTGCTTGTTCTCCAGACCTAAACCCCATCGAGCACGTCTGGGATGCTCTCGGTGGACGTTTCGCTGCACGACTTGTAACCCCTAGGACACTTCAGGAGCTCCGACAGGCACTGGTGCAAGAATGGTAGGCTATACTCAGCAGCTGCTCGACCATCTGATTCAGAGTATGCCAACCCGTTGTGCGGCCTGTGTACGTGTGCATGATGATCATATTCGATATTGATGTCGGGGTACATGCGCAGGAAACAGTGGCGTTTTGTAGCACATGTGTTTCGGGACGGTTTTCTCAATTTATCACCAATACTTACAGATCTGTGTCGGGTGTGTTCCCTATGTGCTTATGCTTTTAGCGCCAGTTTTGTGCAGTGCCACGTTGTGTGGCACCACATTCTGCAATTATCCTTAATTTATGAGCATGAGTGTGGTTAAGAACAACAGCGTTCATACGAGTTTCCGGCTTGCAGTCTTTCAACGTTTAATCCATTGCAAGATGTTTCGATTGGGCATTTGCCAGTCATGTTCACGTGAACCACCGAAGACTGGCTAGCTCGAGATTTGTTTGAACATTTAATCCGCCGGGAAATTTTTGAAATTCACAATCCCGGAACTGTAGTCGAGTCGATCTAAGAGGATTCCTGACAGCTCGTAGTGCTAGTGCCAGTTTTCAACTGCGAAGCGGTAACGGTTGCAGGCAAAAATCGTAGCCCCCTAGAGTTGTGATAACACTGTGGCGTAGCCATAGAGTCGTTTACAAAACTGATTTGCGTTACTGGTAGAGGTAGGCGCGCAAACCTGCCGCACCCTGCCCAGTGCAACTGTCGGAGATCAACTTACGCCGACTCAACAATAGTGTTGCTTCTGTACGGTAAAAATTCACGGTAACAAAGTCTGCATAGTACTAGGGATAGAAAGCTGGCTGAAACCAGAAGGCAAATGGCAATAGGAATGGAATTCTAAACTCCTACTGGAATGTATATCGCAAAGATAGGTTGAACGCTGGTGATAAAGGCGGGTTTATACCAATAAAAATACGGTAATACTGTATATAGTGAGATTAATATACGAGGGCTATTCGGAAAGTAAGGAACAGTAGGCCGTGAAATGGAAACCACAGTGAAAATCAAAACTGTTTTATTTGCAACAGTTAGCTACAACTTCCAGCTACTTATCTCCATAGTCGCCTATCCGACTTAGACGTTTCTCGTAGCGTTATACGAACCTTTCAATACCCTCGTTATAGAAGGCAGCCGCCAGTGCTTTCCGCCAATTCTCTACGCTGGCCTATAGCTCGTTGTCTTCATAGCCAGTGGTTCATGTGAGCAGAGACGAAACTGAGAGGGAGACAATTACGGGCTGTATTGTGGGTAATCAAACATTTCAAATTGAAAACAATGCAGGAGCATCTTCATTGCCCCTGCAGGATGCGACTGACCATTGTCTTGACGAAGAAAACGCATGACAGTAGTGTAATGTTGGCTGTATAGCTTCAGGCGAAATTTCTGACCAGGCTCTCTTACTTGGCGGGAGGCGTTATTGTTCTAGGTATCTTTACGTGCTCCCTGTGTGCTCAGAGCTAAAAAGAACGCCGTAATGCGATCGTCGGACAGACTAGAGACGCTGCCTGACACATCTGTGCAAAAGTTCATCGGATTTTCACTGTAGTTTCGATTTCGCGACCGATCGTTCTTTACTTTCCGAATAACCCTCGTACATTCAGTATGCGAAATAATCTGGATGGAGATAAGCGTTAAAGGCGGATCAAACATAGTCATATGAGACTTTTATAGTCCTTATGTCTCAGCAAAAGTAACGGAACATCTGATGGGAAACTTGGAGAATATTTCGGGTAAATTTTCGGGTCATGTTGTAATTTAAAGCTATGTACAGGGAGACACAAGTGATCTGGACGGATAGAAGGAACAGAGAATCGAGTGAAAATTTTCTACTAAGTGCTTTAAACGAGAATTACCTGGAGTGGTTAATCAGAGAACCAAGGGCGCATTCCCAAGTCTCAATAAACGATCTCTATGAAACTTATTGTGTGTGTAGAGGGTGGCAAAGCGATGCAATAATTATTTTTTTTGTTTCTGCCCAATTTCACTTTTAAAGGGTAAAACTCACCCCTAAAGGTAATTTGGGGTATTGGGTTTGGAGGGAATATCTTCGAAACGACGATATATACAAAAGTAATTTACATTCTTGAAAACGTACGATCGAACTTTGCAATAATTTGAAATTTTGCAAAATACCCCACCACCACTAACTAATTTGAAAAATGAAACCGTATGTTACCACACAAATTAAACCAGCTTTCAAGCTAATGTGTAATGAATCTGATTTCTGAAATACCATTTTTGGAAAGTGTAGCGGCGTCACTGCATAAAGTAGTTTTAGTGTGAAATTGAGGCAGTGGATTGTAGCCGTACCGTACCCGTAAATCAGGCGTGGGCTTGTTGATAGTAACTTTGTGCAACATGAAACCGCAGAGTACGTCGGGCCGACATGGGCGCAAGAGCTGCCGAAACGGCGTGCGTGAGTAACTCTTGCCGCAGACCGCCAACGAAACCAGCACACTGGCGCTAACCTAACGTTTTTCAGTGCGTGACTTGAAAAGGCGCATTCGCAAAACATATGCACACTGCAGTCAAGTAATACCAGTATCTTTAGCGTCACGGATGTCTTTGACGACGGTGCCGTGCTATACGCGCGGCCATATGAAGCTTCCGACGGAGGATCACCGTTAACATTCTGTGGCGGGGCTACCATACCCAAGGACAAGATACTTGTTCGTCTGATGGTCTCAAAGGACTCGACGGCACAGGTAGGGACGTGGTCCGTATACACCTTTCGATGTTGGAAGAACCTTGTGAAAAGATTTTCAGTTCTAGTTCTGCTGAATCATTCTGATGTCAATCTCCATTTGAGAAACAATATACTTGAGCTGCAGTCAATAGCACATAATCAATACGTTTCGTCAAGGCTTACCAAGGTACTGAAATGTGGCTTATACAAATCAGAATATTTGGTGGATCAGCTGCGTCAACTTGAATTCCTGCTGAATTTTGTTTTATATTGTGCTCTCTGTCGTGTGTATTATGTAAAAAAATTTCGTTCATTTTATGTCACTGTGTAAAAAAGCGTTATATTTTAAAATTTATTTACAGATAATATTATTGTAATGATTTTGTATGATAATAATGAGTTCCTTATTATTTTCTGTTAAAAAACACTTACGTGAAACGGTAAACTAAAAGACAACAAAAATATATAACATAAGACAACACTTTAAAACATTATACAAATATAAGTAAAGTAAGTAATTAGAACAATAATGAATGTTTAGATACTTCGATTAGGTATGTTGAAAATACTTTGACAGCATTTTTGTTACAGCTTATTTTCCAAAAACGGTATTTCAGAAACCAGCTTTATTACATATGTATGTATGTAGCTTGAAAGATTCTTTATTTTATGTTGTAAAAAAGTTTTCGTTTTCAAAAATTAATTAAAGATGGTGGATTATTTTCTACAATTTGATATTATTGTAAAATTCGTCTATACAGTTTTGAAGAACATTAATTACATATAATCTTTTGTATGAGAAGCATTTTCTTGTATATCATCGTTGCAAAGATTTTTCCCTCCAAACCCAATATGCCAAATTCGGGGTGCGTTTTATCCCTTAAAAGTGAAATCAGACACAAACAAAGAAATAAATATTGCATTATTTTGCCCGTTCTACCCATCAGGCAAGTTTTATCATGATCGTTTATTGATACTTAGGAATGTACCCTTGTTAAACATGCTGGTGACAAACAGATCCCAATTTTTCTGCTCAGTTGGCTTAGAGCGGGGAATCAGTACGGTCATTACAGCATGATTGAACACCAGCAACAAGTGGCAGATTTTGGTTACCTGACAGGTCAACACAAAATTTTCATCTCCAGCACTGTCAGTGTTGAGCATCAACGGACGAAGTTCAAGGGCGTCGTAAAGTAAGCATTAGACAGGTACACACTAAGTAAAATTGTGATGTATGGAAAAGATCAATCGTGGTCCGACAATAGTGTTAGAAAATTGCTTCGAAAGTAAAGAGTGCTCCACTGCGAAGTCATTACGTAAGCAAAGGCTCACAGACGTACAAAAAAGCCGAAATTAGCTTAAAGGGACGTAGGCGTGAAGCGTTCGGCCAGTTCGAAATCAAAATTCTAGCTACCGACTTTATATAAAATCGTAACAGGTTTTGGTCATGTGTTAAATCAGTAAACGGATTGAAGTCATACATCCAGACACAGAGGATAACACATAAAAGGTCGAAATACTAAAGGTCTTCTTCTAAAACAAATTTTACAGAGGAAGATCGCACTGTTGTTCCTCCACTGAATCGTCGCACGGACGATAAGATGACGGGATATCGAAACAAGTGATCAGGGGGTAGAAAAGCAACTGATGTCGCTCAGCAGAGGAAACGCCAACGGACGGGAGTCCAATTCGATCCTGTACACATTATGCGTAAGAACTTGTCTCTCTTCTATGAGCAGCGTACAGTAGTCTCTACAGGAACAGAATGGTGCCGATGATTGATAGGAAGTCCAGGTCATTCCCATTTTCAAGAAGGATCGTCGAACAAACGTATAAAACTACAGACCCCTATCTCAGACGACGATCTGTTGTGGAATTTTGGAACATGCTTTATGCTCGTGTATTACGACACTTCTGGATGCCGAAAATCTCCTCTGTAATGATCAACATCGGTTACGAAAATAACGATCATGTGAAACCAAGCTTGCTCTGTTGGTTAACGAGACCCTTAAAGCCGGAGATATAGACTTACAGAGAGAATGTGTGCTCCTTGACGGCCGAAAGCTGTTCTTTACAGTTCCGCCCTTCCGCATAGCGAACAAAATACGAGCACAGCATGTCTTCAGATGACAAAGTAGCTTCGGGGGCGACGCAACAAAGCATTATAGAACAATTACTTATCAGAATATACGAAAATGATCTAGTGGGTAACGTCGGAAATTCCATGAGGCTTTTCGCGGAGGGAACTGTTATATACAGCGAAAACGCTAGAAAATTGTAGCGAAATGGAGGAAGACGTGCAGAGGTTCAACGATTGGCTCAGGGAGTGGCAATTGACCCTCAACATAAATAAATGTAACATATCACGAATACATTAACGGAAAGACTCTTTACTGTATGACTACACAGTTGCAGAACAATCACTGAAAATATCACATAAGATATCTAGAAGTTTGCATACGGAGCGATCTGAAGTGGAACGACCACATAAAATTAATTGTGGGCAATGCAGATTCCAGACTGAGATTCATTGAAAGAATTCGCAGGAAATGTAGTCCATCAGCAACGGAAGTTCAATCTGGGATCCGCACCATATAAGACTGATAGGGGAATTAGAGAGGATCCAAAGAAGGGAAGCACGTTTCTTTGCAGATTCATTTACAAGGTGTACAACTTCCGCCCTTTTTTCCCCCAACATTTGAGGCTTTAATGAAACAAAATGGTTACACATGTACCATTCAAAGTATTTTCCATCGCTGGCCACTACTTTCTTCCATCTTTCGGGCAGTGTACGAATTCCGCGTCGAAAAAATTGTTCATCTTTTGGATTGACCCACGAATCGACCCAATTTGTGACTTCTTCATGAGGTCGGAAGTGTTGGTCAGTCAGGCCATGCGCCATTGATCTAAACAGACGATAGTCAGAGGGAGCAATGTCTGAAGAATACGACGGGTGGGGTACGACTTCCCATTTTAACGTTTCCAACTACGTTTTGACCTCTTTTGCAATTTGGGGTCGAGCGTTGTCGTGTTGCAAAATCACTTTATCGTGCATCTCGCTGTATTGCGGCCGTTTGTCTTTTAATGCTCTGCTCCAACGCAATAACTGCGTTCGATAACGAGCACCTGTGATTGTTTCACTTGGTTTTAACGCCTCATAGTACACGATGCCGAGCTGGTCCAACCAAGCAGAGCATGATCTTGCAGCCGTGAATATTCGGTTTGGCTGTCGACGTGGAAGCATGGCCGGGATATTCCCATGATTTTGTGCGTTTAGGGTTATCGTAATGAACCCATTTTTCGTCTCCGGACACAATGCGATGCAGAAATCCCCTCACTTTTTGCCTCTGAAGCAACTGTCCACAAACACACAAACGCCGTTCAACGTCTCTTGGTTTCAGCTCACACGTGACCCAAGTTCCTTCTTTCTGAATCATGCCGATAGCCTTGAGATGTTTTTAAATGGTTTGCTGTGCCACTCCCACTAATCATGTCAATTCTTCTTGAGTTTGACGCGAGTCTTGTGTCAGCAATGTCTGCATCTTCGAAAACATTCTCTTTTCCACCACTATGCCGGTCTACGACGATAAAATCACCCTTCTTGAAGCGTTGAAACCACTCAGGACATGTTCTTTCACTAATAGCGTCCTTTCCATACGTACTTGAGGGCATTCGATGAGACTCAGCCGCTGTTTTCTTCATACTGAAACAAAACAGTAACACCTCCCGCAAATGACGAGAATTAGGCTCGTAAACTGGCATTTTCAATCAACTTTATGATGCAGACACAAATCGATTAATGTTTGAATGAGGTTATGTTGACCGAGGTCCAAGCTAACTGCCTGACGTCTGCGATCTGCTTCTTTCGACTGCTACTTACCATTGTCGCTACCCATCGGCAAACGGCGGAAGCAGAGTTGTACAACTTGTAGTAAAGAGAACACGCCACGGAAATACTAAACCAACTTCAGTGGCAGACCCTGCCAGAGGGGCGTTCTGCATCACGGTATGGTCTATTGTTAAAATATCGAGGGCGTGCGCTCTCAGAAGCGTCAGCCAATATATTACTTCCGCCTATTTACAATGACGGAAAAAATAGCAACACGAAAATGTAATTAATGCACGGTAGTGAAATTTCGCGAATACATTTGTCTAGGTAACATATTTAAGTGATTAACATTGCAAGATCACAGGTGAACGTGGGCGCAAGATAAGCCGTTACAAATGCGATCTGCTGGTACATGAATAACCGGCGTAACGTACATAAATAACCGGCGTAACTGACAGAACTGCAAACATGCAGACGTGCATGCATTGTGCTGCACTGGTGTGGGCTATCGGTTTGTGGCATGGAGCTCCACGCCTATTGCACTTGGTCGGTCAATACAGTGACGGTCAGTGCTGTTTATCGATGACACTGGAGACAGATCTGGTGATCGAGCAGATCAGGGCAACGTGTCAACACTCTGTAGAGCATATTGATTTATAACAGCTATGTATGGGCGAGCGTTATCCTGTTGGAAAACACTCACTAGGACGGCAGCACGACAGTACGAATCACAAGACTGACGCACAAGTTTTCAGTCAGGGTATTTCGGATCACCACGAGAGTGCTTCTGTTGTCATCCCAAATCGCACCCCAGACAATAACTCCAGGTATAGGTCCAGTGTGTCTAGCACACAGACAGGTTGGTTGCAGGGCCTCAACTGGCTTCCTCCTAACCAACACACAGCCATTAGTGGCACCGATGCAGAACCATCTTTCATCACAAATCGTAACAGACATCCATGCTGCTCTCCAATGAGCATTTGTGTCAAACGAGACCATTTCGACACATTTAAGTGTCTTGAAGGAACAATAAGGGTAATAGAATTAAATCATTGGTGTCAAACGAGACCATTTCGGCACATTTAAGTGTCTTGAAGGAATAATAAGGGTAATAGAATTAAATCATTTGAGACTGACACCAATGAAGTCTCAAATGATTTAATTCTATTATTCTTGTTGTCCCTTCAAGACACTTAAAAGTGCTGAACTGGTCTTCGAAATTTTTGCCCTCTCTGACGGAATTACAGTGCCATCAGCAAATATCAAAGTTTATATTTCTTTTCCCTGAACTTTAATTCTCTTTTCATATTTGGTTTCCTTCACTGCTTGCTCAATGTACAAACTGAATAATATCGAGGATGGAACACAACCTTGTCTCCCTTATTTCTCAACTAATGGTTGCGTTTCATGTCCATAGACTCTTATAACTGCAGCCGATTTTCTGTACAAGTTGTAAATAACATTTTTCTCCCTGTATCTTATCCCTGGTGCTCTCAGAATTTCAAAGAGAGTACTCGAGCCAATACTGACAACCTATAAATGTTAAAAACACGGATTTGTCTTTCCTCAGTCTTCATCTAAGGTAAGTCATAGGCACAGTGTTGCCTGACATGGCCGTGATTGTGGTCGTGATTTACAACGATTCAGCCCCGCCGTATCTGCAGAACTCTCGCCAACTGGACATGTATGGGTCGTGATGAAGCGAGAACTTACACGTTCTCCAGGATCTGCAAGAACCATTGCCGAATTGAAGCGAAAGGTACAAGACGCTTGGGAAAGTCTATCGTAGGATGCTGTTTGGCACCTTTATGATTGTTGCCTGCAAGTATACACGCCTGCGTTGTCGCCAAATGGGGTACATTGTGTGCTAACGCTACTGTATGGTCACCCTTTACTGTTACATGGATGTTTCATCTGGTTTGTGCCATCTTCCCGACATTCGCCGAAGGGTAGCGGCAACCCCTCAGACATTGAAGCATCACGAGGTTGCATATACAAGAGGCGTTGCCTCCCCAGACTGCCTGTCACAACGAGGACGACTGACGGCAGGACAAGCTTCATCAGAGACCCTCCGTGCCAGGGACCTATTTCCTCCGCTGTGTCACTTGTGCGGAACTGGATCGGCACGAATTCCTCCGCATCCCGGCTATATGGGGCAGTTTGCTCCACCGAAGCTCTAGGGCAGTTCATATCACTGCAGCAGAACCCTCGACCTTCAAGCGATATCTGTATCGATTCTCTTATAACACTGTCCCAAAATCTGGGTGTCTGTGCTAGAATCTTGGTTTCAACATAATTCATGGCATTATCTAGTTCTAAATAGTGTTCAGCAATGGCTAATTTCGTCACCAATTTTAATCGGATGTGCCTTTGATGTTCCTTGCACCTGATATCCACTGTTATTGTCGTCTGGCCAATGTAGGACATGCCAAATTGACAAGGTATACTGTCAATGCTTGGTTTCCGTAACTCCAGGTCGCCTTTAACATTACCCACCAGTCCCCCGATCTTCCTGGAGAGACAGAAAACGCACTGGATGTTGTGTTTACCGAGGGTCCTACTGATTCTGGCAGAGATATAACCAGCATAAGGCAGTGTAGTGACTGGTTGCAGTGCCATTTCAATTTGTTTGTTAGTATATCCGTTTTTGCAGAACACTGTTTTAAGATGCTCTATTTCCGTTGGTAGACTCTGGTGGTCTGACAGGATACTTGCTCTATGGAACAATGTCTTAAGAACCCCGTTCTTCTGCGCAGGGTGGTGACAGCTGCTGGCCTGCAGATATATATCAGTGTGTGTGGGTTTTGATTTGTTATTTGTTATTTTTTATAGCAATTTTTGTCAGCCGTTGGAGCAAAGAAATATCTATTAATCTGAGTCTTGACTTACATTCCAAGATCCTTTATATTGTCCTACAGCTTTTCCACCATTAAGCGACCTACTAATAATAAATATAACCTGGTGCACAGGTTTTTGTTTTTACTGGGACAACGTTATCGTTGTGCCAGATTCAACTATCAGTTATATTAAGGACCTTTTATTTAAAATCAACGATTTTTTCTATAACGAGTATTGCACCCACGTCCCTTGACTCAGATCAACAAAGGGGACCCAACTTTCAAGGTTCTACGTTGTTTTCTTCCGAGTAGCTTGTGGCTAACGCTGGCATAGATCGTTTGAAAAAGACACAGTCGATTTCGTCATATAGCCTTCCTCTAGCCGAATTTACGCTTTTCTAATGATCTCGTCATCGGAATGAAATGGAACGTATGGCACTGATGGCAGGGAGTACGCACCTGGGGACGATCGATCGCCGAGATGCAAATCTTTTCAGTTGACGCCTCATTGGGTGATGTGCGTGTCGATGATGACGAAATGATGATGACGACAACAATCCGGAAGGGAATGGAACTCGGGTCAGTTACACGGCAGCCAGACGCACTGACCACTCAACTAAGGAGGCAGACTGACCTCGACATCGACAGGACGTTAAACCCTGTCCATCCTTCCTTTACCTCTGACAGCGCCTTCATGTGTAGCTGCGACGTACATACTCTCAGTGGTATATTAATTCTTTCTAGAGGTTTACATTGAATCTTAAAAGGAAAAGATTATGTTTCCAAGACCTGTTGGTGAATTTGCGAATTTTGTTCACTGTGGTCTTAGGAACGTCTATGAATCCCTTGTTAACAGTACAGATGGTTTCTTATCTGTCAGCCCAACGCGTTGGATTCGGAGTCTTTAGCATTACGTTGGAAGTACTCACGGAACGAGCTAGAATCCAACCACCAGCAATAAAACAAATTGATGTTCTCAATTGTTTCTTGATAGTGCGACTTGATTATTTTTTCCATGCCATTGTATATGCCACTCTTGAAGGAAGTTCCATCATAGCTCACAGCTAATCCCTTTCGTTCTAGAGATTCAACTAACGAACGTTCGAATCCAAATGCAGACTGTTTTTCGACCTTAGTAAAGGCAGTGTGATTACCAAAACACTATTTCCTTCTTCTTCGTGGATGGATCACTTAGGACCACGAGTAATCAACATTTGTTGGCCTTCCTTTCTGCCCAGTATTCCTTCATACGCAGCGAATGGGCTAGTTTTCGTTGTGCATACCACGTATGTCGGTTAGTTTTTCTCTCTTCTTCCTCAAAACCCCGTGTGTTTGTCATTTTTATGATTTCATTTCTGTCATGTAGATTTGGAGACCCTAATTCTCTCAGGTCTTTTTCCGTCTATTTGTGCCAGTCTGGTCTTGTAGCTTTGTTCTTTAAAAATGTGTGGATTTAGTGCGTTAACCCTTTTGAGTCCATTCTTTCTAAATGACCCATGAATTGGATTCTTCTCATATGCATTGTGTCTTTTATTTTGGAGATATTTATATATATTTGTGCATTGGGTTTTGGATAATGCACACCATCTTTAGTACTTGGTCTTAGGATTTTCCCCATTATTTTACGTTCTTTCATTTCTAATTCCCCTTTTAGTGTTTTGTGTTGAAGATTTAGTGTCTCAGATGCTTAGAGAGCTTCGGATTTAATTACTTTTGTGTAGTGTCGTATTTTGCAGTTCCACGAGAGACTCTTTCTGTTGTAAACGTTTTTTGTTAACTGAAATGCCGTCTCCATTTTCTAGACTCTTGATCTGACTGATTTCTTTTCATTACAATTTTCTGCAATCCATTCACCTAAATATTTAAATTCTTTTACTCGAGAGATGTAGTTATTACCAATTTTGAGATCAGAAGATGCATTTTTGATGTCAGTCATAAATTTTGTTTTTTCGAATATGATTTCTAATCCTATTTTTGCTGCCTGCTCTTTTTCTAGCAGTTTCTGTGCATTAGTAATGTCTTGGGCCATCAGTGCCATGTCGTCAGCAAATGATAAACAGTCTAATTCTATGCCCTTACGTTATTTTGCACTATTTTATATTTTAACGTAAGTTGTGTTCCACTTTCCCTTCCCATTTTAATTTTTGCTTACTTTTTCCCTATTTTTTTTCTTTCCAGGACACCATATGGACAATACCCCGGTCGTCCCGGCATAGTTGCGCCCTTGCCACTATCGCTGTCTAGTTTATTTAATTGTATGGCGGTTATTTTTCGCTTACCCTCTTAGAGTAAACGGCGAACATACCGCGCCGTGAGGGAGTTGTCAACAATACAGGCGTCTCAGCAGATCCCCACGCCGTTGCTTAGCAACAGTTCGACACGAGGCGACTGGAAAGCTACATGAGTATGTTTGTGTGTCTGCCAGTGTGCGAGTGCTTTTATGGGTTAGAGGTGTTCAACGACGAGATTATCATTGACGCATGAATACGTCCGTCTACAGTTAGCAAAATCTTAAGAAACCTGTGAAATGCAGTAAGAACATGGGGCAGCGATAGCAGTCAGAAGATAAGTCGTCAGCAAACATTTTGAGTTCGATCAACACATCACATCCAAAACACAGATGGCAAATCGATTGCACCTTTCTGCGGACGCATAACAAAATTCTCACAACCATTTATATGTAATGAATATGGCAATCTGATTTTGACAACCGGTCATCTAGACTGTTTATCAAGGATCGTCTGCGGCAGTTTGTGTTGGAGAAGCGTGAATTTGATAGATCTTGTAATTACAATAAAAATAAGTACTAAAAATTATACCTTACCCTACAGTTTACGTGCCAAGTGATATCTGTAGTCTCTCGCATGACACTGTTCGGCAAGTTGAGTGTGTCGGCATTATGTCTTGAAACACATAATTTTTAACATTTTTATGCAGCGACAGCAACTAATATTGGGTTTGAGTATTCAGACAACATCATCCCGGCCGATTCAACCCACCCCCAAAGCGCATAAAATGGCGTTTTTCCATTCTAGTATCCATCGCCCGATTTCTATCCCGTTGTAAGATGTCAACCTCGAAAAAGAATTTCAAATTCTCGAGAGTATTGCACAGAATAATGGCTATGATCCAAAGATAGTGAGGCAATTATATCATAAGAAAACGCGAAAAAGGAAAACGACTTTAGTAAACACAAATACTCAAACCAAAGAGCAGACCAAGAAATGGTTGTCGGTTCCCTATATAGGTAATGTCTCCTACAAGATAGGGCGCCTGTTGAAAAATTCAGGTTTTAAAATTTCCTTCTCGACGAGTAACAGTTTAAAGCGAAACTTGGTTCATACCCTTGAGAAAGACTGTGATAAGTCAGCGAAATCAGGCGTATATACGATTATGTGTGATGATTGCCCATGTTATTACATAGGTCAAACAGGCAGAGCTACAGCAGTAAGGTTTAAAAAACATCTTCCAATAAAGGGCGTAGGAACACAGGGCTCAGCATTTGCGGAACATCTGGTGCAAATGGCTCATACACCTAAACTTTTACGTGACATAGAGCTACTACGTCATGAAGTTAAGGGCTATAGACTCGACACGCTTGAGGAAGTACAAATTTATGCACACCTAATTACAGATAGAGGCAATTTACTGAACGATCAACTGTATCTAAAAAAAATAGGGCATACTTCGAAGGCTTCCAGCCTATATTAGGTTTACTATAATTCATAATACATGTGACCATTACAGTTTCTGTAATAATAGAACCTTTCCTACAGATGTTCATACGAGATTTGTTGGTCAGTTTATAAGGCTCTGTAGTAGAATGTAAAACGTAGTCATGCTGGATACTGTAATTAACTTACAATAGTAATGTATAAAATTAATTCATAGCAAAAATGTTATCTGACGTGTGCGTAATAAGAGTTTGATTCTATACGTCTCGCGCATGCGCGCCGCCCTCTGTGAGGCAGACCGCGAAGCCCTCGCGGTCCGCAGTCTCGAGTCACACGACGAGGCCCATATAAAGGGCTTAAAGTGAATTTGCTACAGCTTGTTTAATAGAAGTGACAAAACCTTATGGTTATGCATCAAGTTTTGTAAAGTTGACTTAGGACATGGCTTGTTTTAGGCAAACATTTAAATAATATTTTATGTAAGTACTACACGTTGCATCCTGTAGGATGACCATATCTAATATAATTTACTAGCACATTATAATATTAACTTTTTGATGGTTCTGAAGAAGACGTTATTACTAACGTTGAAACCTAGGTAAACGATAGTTAACCTGCAAATGTAGGCTGTATATTCTTATATATCTTGAAACACACATTTCCATGGACTTTTTGTAAGAAATAATACATATTTAAAATAACTTTTAACATTAAGCTCTGTTTATGACATAAAAGTAATTTGCCTTTTAAATCATAGGCGTGTTGTAAACGGAATAAAATGAGAACTGGAATTGTTATTTTTTTTACAAATAAATAAGGCGAGCCACCTTTTGTCTTTGTACCAGTGAAGTTTGTATCATCGATGCAATATTTTCTTGTTTTCTCGCCTCCCAAATACTGTAACGGTAGAGCCGCTGCATGGCTCTGAGCACTATGGGACTCAACTGCTGAGGTCATTAGTCCAGAGCCGCTGGAATTCGACTGCTAATATGTTGATGCTTCTCGCTGCCAACTTTGGCGATCAAAAAATTCTGTGTGCAGCAGGCCTAACACTACCGTCGTCATTGTTTAACGTTGGGTTTCATTTCTGTGATGAGTAATTTGTGGCAATGAGTATCATTTGTACATGGCCTCTTACACCATTGTGTGACCTGACGTATAAAGTATTTATTAATCGTGCACTGTAAGAAGACCCGGAGCAGTGGCTGACAGGAGTAGCTATTTCGATAGAAATGAAAGGATTGTATGAATTCGGACTGATTTTCAGCTGTTTTCGATGGCTACCAGCCATTGCTTTCAATACTGAGTGCATAAAGTGTCCTCAGTGAACGTATCAAAGGATTAGCACCATTTAAACTTCAATTACGTATAACATTTTTGTGAACTTTATCTCCACGTATTACATTTACTTTTGCTTAAGAATACGTAGATTTGTCGAACACAGCGGGGACTAAATAATTTTCCAGAATTATTTCCAAAAACAATTATGATTATTTTAATATAGTTTAAGATATCTCTTGACTGACTGATTTTACAATTTTTTATCGTTTTTTTTTCGGGTGCCAGCCCCGCTCAAGTTCGGGCTCCCCGGGCAACGCCCAGCTTGCTCCAGCCAAGTTACGCCCTTACCTGAATCCAGAACTATTTAACAAAGTAGAATGTTTTCAGAACTCACCACAAACACCGCAATCTTCCTCGAACTTTAACACAACAGTGAACACATCTGGGAATATCTCCTCCTGTCCAATTGATACTCCACATTTCAACAGTCACCGCTGAACGGCAGCACTTCCCTTGGCACTTTGTTCATGGCGATCAGGAAGAAATTTATAGATCTGATCCGATTCACCTCTAGACATGATTCGGCAGAATTTACTCTACTCTCTCTTTTCTTTCTGTAATATAAAGATTGTTTTCGTTGTGTAGACCTTCTATACACTCATTGCACTCTTTAGCCTACTCTCCTTTGAAATTTCCTTGTAGACTGGAACTGTGTGCTGGGCGGAAACTCTTAACTTGGGACCTGTGCCGTTCTACGTACTGATCTGTCCAAGTACGACTCACGACCCGCCCTCACAGCTTTACTCTGCCATGAACGTGAATCTGTGAAGGTGGATCCTTAGTTGTGCTTAGGTAGCTCAGTCGAAAAGGAAAGGTCCCTGTTTAGAATACCGGTCAGGCACACAGTTTCGTTCTGCCAGGGAGTTACGCACACTTCGCTGCAGGCTAAAAATTCACCCCGGAAATCTCCACTTATTTCCTTAGATCTGGCTTTTGCAGCATTGTATGTATTTTTCAGCTATCCCCGTTTCTCTATTTTTCTACTTTTTATCCGAAGCGATAATGTACACATTTATGTTAAGGAATTAATATAAACCGACACTCATGCTCATAAACTAAGGATAATTGCAGAATGTGGTGCCACACAACGTGGCACTACACAAAACTGGCGCTAATAGCATAGCCACATAGGGAACACACACGACACAGATATGTAACTCCACGGTATTGGTGATAAGTTGAGAAAACCGTCCCAAAACACGTGTGCTACAAAACGCCACTGTTGCCTGTGCATGTACCCCGACATGAGTATGGGATATGATCACCAAACACACGTACACAGGCCGCACAACGGGTTTGGATACTCTGGATCAGGTGGTCGAGCAGCTGCTGGGGTATAGCCTCCCATTCTTGCCTGTCGGAGCTCCTGAAGTGTCGTAGGGGTTTGAAGACGTGCAGCGATACGTCGACCGAGAGCATCACAGACGTGCTCTATGGGGTTTAGGTCTGGAGAACAGGCAGGCCACTCCATTCGCCTGACATCTTCTGTTTCAAGGTACTCCTCCCCGATGGCAGCTCGGTGGGACCGTGCATTATCATCCGTCAGGAGGAAGGTGGGACCCACTGCACCCTTGAAAAGGCGGACATTGCAAAATGACGTCCCGATGCACCTGACCTGTAACAGTTCCTCAGCCAAAGACATGCAGGGGTGGACGTGCACCAATCATAATTCCACCCCACACCGTCAAACCGCCAAACCTCCATACAGGTCCTTTTCAAGGACAGTTAGGGGTTGGTATCTGGTTACTAATTCACGCCAGATGAAAACCGGTTCTTGACACCAGGCTTTACGGGCTCTTCTGTGACCAGGTGTCAGTGGAATGCACCTTGCAGGTCTCCGGGCGAATGAACCATGTCTGTTCAGTCGTCTGTAGACTGTGTGTCTGGAGACAGCTGTTCCAGTGGCTGCGGTAAGGTCCCGAGCAAGACTACTTGCAGTAGTCCGTGGCCGTCTGCGGGCACTGATGTTGAGGTATCGGTCTTCTTGTGGTGTTGTACACTGTGGACGTGCCGTACTGTAGCGCCTGGACACGTTTCCTGTCTGCTGGAATCGTTGCCATAATCTTGAGATCACACTTAGTGGTACACGGAGGGCCCGTGCTGCGACCTGCTGTGTTTGAGCAACCTCCAGTCGCCCTAGTGTTCTACCCCTCATAAAGTCTTCAATATGTATTCTTTGAGCCATTTTCAACACACAGTCACCATTAGCACGTCTGAAAACCTCTGTGCACTTACTCGCTGCACCGTACTCTGACAGGCACCAACACACCTCTGCGTATGTGGGCTGCTGCCAGCGCCACCCTGCGACGACCGCAGGTCAAATGCACCGGATGGTCATACCCCGAGATGATTTAAACCCGCAAACCGCCTACCAGAGCTTTGTTTCACCATGTATCAGCATTATCCTTAATTTATGAGCACGAGTGTATAAGTGGATGGCTGGAGATAGATCCGTTCTCTTAACTCCCGAGTGCGAAAAGAAAGAAGGACAGGGATAAGGCTTTGACGCTCCATAGACAACGAGAAGATTAGATAAGGAGTTCGATCTGTGGTTTGGAAGGGATAAGCCAGGAAAGCTTCCTCTCAACTCATTTGGTAAAATTTCGGGAATTCTAAATCTGGATGACCGGGCAGGGATTTGATTAGCGGCCGTCCAGTGCTTCACCACAACACCATTTCCCTCGACCCAGCAAACAAGGCCACTGTCGTTGCTAGGCGTCACCCCTCGCGGTGGTTGGCGCAGATTACGATAATCAAGTTTCGGAATTGGGAAATATCAAAATATTTCATTTAATGGTTGCGTTATTTTCATCACTATATGTTTCCAGTAAAGAGCAACAACTTATCTGGAGTCTTCGCTAAACAGTATAAAACATCGAGTGCAAGGGAAACAATTGATCCAGAACTCATTCTACTTCAAATCGTTGCCAAGAACGCAGCTTTATATTGGACTGCGGCCAGTTTCAAGCCGTCAAGCTGATGGTCGGTCGTTCTGTCGGAACTGGCATTCGCACTCTTCCTCTGTTTGTTGTCTGCGCACAGGTGACCAGCAGCTTTAAACAGTGCTGAGCCTAGTTCACGGACTTTTCCTGATACTTAGATAGAACGTACGACGTTTTCCATCCAGATCAGTTTACACCGTCCATCCACTGTCTGCACAGAAGAAATCAGTTACGCATTGACGCACACGTATTTTTACAGGGAAAAAGCTATCATTATGACAAAACAGTTATATTGTTGCAACAAAAAATGCCCATTATATCCACATCTAAATCTGCGTCCATACTGAGCAAACGACTGTGAAGTGCATGGTACACAGTACTTCCCATTGTGCCAGTTATGAGGGCTTCTTCCCGTTCCTTTTAGGTATGGAGAATTGCTGTTTTACCGCTTCCATGCGTTATGTAAGTAATCCAACACTATCCTCACAATCCCTACGGTAGTGATACGTAGGGGCCTGCAGTGCAGTAGTGGCCATTAAAATTGCTGCACAACGAAGATGACGTGCTACAGACGCGAAATTTAACCGACACGAAGAAGTTGCTGTGATATGAAAATGATTAGCTTTTCAGAGCATTCACACAAGGTTGGCGCTAGTGGCGACACCTACAACGTGCTGACATGAGGAAAGTTTCCAACCGATTTCTCATACACAAACAGCAGTTGACCGGCGTTGCCTGGTGAAACGTTGTTGTGATGCCTCGTGTAAGGAGGAGAAATGCGTACCATCACGTTTCCGACTTTGATAAAGGTCGGATAGTAGCCTATCGCGATTGCGGTTTATCGTATCGCGACATTGCTGCTCGCGTTGGTCGAGATCCAATTACTGTTTGCAGAATATGGAATCGGTGGGTTCAGGAGGATAATACGGAACGCCGTGCTGGATCCCAACGGCCTCGTATCACTAGCAGTGGAGATGACAGGCATCTTATCCGCGTTGCTGTAACGGATAGAGCAGCCACTTTTCGATCCCTGAGTCAACAGATGGGGACGTTTGCAAGACAACAACCATGTGCACGAACAGTTCGACGACGTTTGCAGCAGCATGGACTATCAGCTCGGAGACCATGGCTGCGGTTACCCTTGACGCTGCATCACAGACAGGAGCGCCTTCGATGGTGTACTTAACGACGAACCTGGGTGCACGATTGGTAAAACGTCATTTTTTGGGATTAATCCAGGTTCTGTTTACAGCATCATGATGGTCGCATCCGTATTTGGTGACATCGCGGTGAACGCGCATTGGAAGCGTGTATTCGTCATCGCCATACTGGCGTATCACCCGGCGTGATGGTATGGGATGCCATTGGTTACACGTCTCGGTCACCTGTTGTTCGCATTGACAGCACTTTGAACAGTGGACGTTACATTTCAGATGTGTTACGACCCGTGGCTCTACCCTTCACTCGATCCCTGCGAAACCCTACATTTCAGCAGGATAATGCACGACCGCATGTTGCAGATGCTGTACAGAAAAATATTCGACTGCTGCCGTGCCCAGCTCATTCTCCAGATCTCTCACCAACTGAAAACGTCTGGTCAATGGTGGCCGAGCAACTGGCTCATCACAATACGCCAGTCACTACTCTTGATGAACTGTGGTATCGTGGTGAAGCTGCATGGGCAGCTGTACCTGTATACGCCATCCAAACTCCGTTTGACTCAATGTCCAGGCGTATCAAGGCCGTTATTACGGCCTGAGGTGGTTGTCCTGGGTACTGATTTCTCAGGATCTATGCACCCAAACTGCGTGAAAATGTAATCACATGTCAGTTCTAGTATAATATATTTGTCCATTGAATACCCGTTTATCATCTGCATTTCTTCTTGGTGTAGCAGTTTTAATGGCCAGTAGTGTATATTCTCAGAGTCATCATTTAAAGCCGGTTCTTGAAACATTATGAGCAGATTTGTTTTTGGAATGGTGTGCGCCTGTTTCCAAATTTTTGCCAGTTCAGTCTCTTCAGTATCTATGTGACACTCTCGCAAGGGTCAAACACGCTTGTGACCATTTGCTCTGCCATTATATGTATAAGTTCGACGTCCCCTGTTAGTCTTGTTTGGTATGGATCCCGCGCACTTGCCCAGTGTTATTGGACGGGTAGCAGGAATGGTTTGTAAGCAATCTCCTTTGTAGACTGTACCGACAAACCGACGTCTGCACCTGCTTTATCTTCGATTGAGCCTATGAGGTCGCTCCGTTTCATATCCCTACAAAGTGTTCCAACCAGCTATTCGCAGATATGATTTGACCGATTAAAGCTCGGACTCGTTGATAGCGTAGTTATAAGATATTACTTTTTCTCGTTTTGTGAAGGGCACAAGTTTACATTTTTGATCATTTAAAGCAAGTTTCCAATCTCTGCACTACAGTTACATATTATTATGGTCAAACTGAATATGTGTGCAACATTTTTCAGACGGTACTTGGTAGAATGTATTTAGGTAGCCATCTGAATCCCACGCGTAATAAAGCCATAAAAAATGTTCTTATAAGACTGTCGTGTCTGTATAGATTTTTAAGATACATTCCATAGATATTCGACGCATAAAGAAGCACATATCTAAAGTCATTGCTAAAAGACCATTATTTGCCAGAATTCGGAAGATCAGTTTACACCGTCCATCCACTGTCTGCACAGAAGAAATCAGTTACGCATTGACGCACACGTATTTTTACAGGTGAATACCGGGCTGTTCCCCACGTTCTGCCTCAGTTACACGACTCGCAAACATTTGACACACGTTCGCATTATTCCATGATTCCATGCATCACACTAGATGCAGACAGTTGGGGTACAAACATTCTGTCCCCGGATAGGATCGGCTGGCGATAGGCTTCGAGATGAATCCTGATTTCTAAAATGTTACCGACATAGTCGTTTCGCTAGGTATTTCATCAGTGAATTTCTCCATTACGAAAAATGCCTCTCATAGCGTCTCCCGCTGGAACTGGATGTGCTTCTACGCGATGCTCTGGCACTTGCTAAGCGAATCCGTGACGAAACGGGCCCCTCTCCTTTCATTTCTTTCTATCTCTCTCTCTTTCCAAGCATTTATCCCAGCTTTCGGGGTCTGCTGTTATGGTTAACCAGGTTTGGCGTGTTAATTTTAGTGGGTGGCCAGATGCCCTTCCTGTCGCCACTCTGTAACCCTCCCCCCCCCCCCCCCCCCCCCCCCCCCGGGGACAGAATGTTTGTACCCCAACTGTCTGCATCTAGTGTGATGCATGGAATCATGGAATAATGCGAACGTGTGTCAAATGTTTGCGAGTCGTGTAACTGAGGCAGAACGTGGGGAACAGCCCGGTATTCACCTAGTGAGATGTGGAAAACCACCTGAAAACCACAACGGTAGTCGTGGTTTTCCACGGCACTCGTCGCTAGTCTTCCGGGCGGATTCGATCCGTGGCCGGCGCTCCTGCCCGAGTCCAGGAAGTAGCTCGTTAGCACTCTCGGCTACCCTGGCAGGTGTCTTTCATTCTTTTCTATCCTCAGCATTAATCCGAACTGGTAAGACACCCATACTGAAAAATGGTAAGTATCCAAAATCGGCCAAACCTGCGTTCTGTAAGCTACCTACTGGATTGTGTTTGTTCTTTGATATGAGATAGAGGACCAAACAGTGAGGTCATTGGTCCCATCGGATTAGGGAAGAACTGGGAAAGATGTCGACCGTGCACGTTCAAAGGAACCATCCTGGCATTTGCCTGAAGCGAATTAGGAAAATGACAGAAAATTTAAATTAGGATGGCTGGACACGAGTTTGAGCCGTCGTCTTCCTCAATGCGAGTTCAATGAGCCCACATTGATTTCTGCGGTTATTTTATGCAGTGTTGCCAATCTGCCAGCAATGGCACCTCCACACAAACGCTGCTGCTCTCGGTCATCAAGTGAAAGCCGCCGTCCACAGCGTTGCCCGTCGTGAGATGTAATAACAGGATCGTGACTTGCCCGTATACAACAGCATCATACGCAATAATTTATTTATTATTTACTAAAATTCTGCTCTTAGAGCATCCACTTCTGTCAACTGTTCCTCTATTTGTTCATAAATAACATGATCTTCTGCTGTAGGTAAATTTTCTGCAGTACCAAAGGACTCCACCAACAGTATCACAATTACCGCTTGTCTCATTGTCCATGGAGAAACACTAACTCTGTAAACACACTTCCACTCAGCAAATATAATCTGCTCTGCTCTAATAGCAAACACAGACCCATCTGACGTACTGTGACCACTGCGCTGCTTGCAGAGTTGAAAAGCAAATGGAGGGCTTCAGTACAGAGGGGAAAACAAATTACTGCTCAACCTGTTACTCCCTCTCCTGTCAATACCGCTGCAGCACAGCAGGTAAAACTTTAGAAAGAGTTTTTCTTTCTACTCGGTAACGAAACAAAAATGGTTTTGTTCTATTCTCCACGACATCTATCGCGACCTTCCCTTGTGAATATTGTCCCTGTCCTAAGCTTAAGTTAAACCTATTACTTCTCCAATTTTTCGCACACTATCTATTCTGTTTCTCAATTTTATATTGTGTTGATTGTTATATACTCTGTTGTTTTATGATACGTATATCTTCCGTGCTACAAAGTCCAGTTCTTTATAATTGCTAACACACAATTTATTTTATATACATAGTTTTGGAATTCAATGATGAGAGCTTCCATTCTAGCAGGCATACGTTCAATCAGGAGCTAGAAGGTTTCTTGGGGAATGGCAGCCCATTCTTCACGGAGTGCTGCACTGAGGAGCGGTATCGATGTCGGTCGGTGAGGCCTGGCACGAAGTCGGCGTTCCAAAAGATCCCAAAGGTGTTCTATAGGATTCAGGTCAGGACTCTATGCAGGCCAGTCCATTTAGGGATGTTAATGTCGTGTAGCTACTCCGCCACAGGCCATGAATTATGAACAGGTGCTCGACAGTGTTGAAAGATGTAATTGCCATTCCCGAATTGCTCTGCAACAGTGGGAAGCAAGAAGGTGCTTAAAGCGTCAATGTAGGCCTGTGCTGTGCTAGTGCCACGCAAAACAACAACGGGTGCAAGCCCCCTCCATGAAACACTTTCCTGAAGAAAAATCATCGCAAGATGAATAGAAACGAAATGAAGATAACGCACACTCTTACCGTCCTATCTGAAGTTGCTACAAAACTGTATCTCTGAAACGTTCCATTGCTACTTTCTCGGAGCTTTCATAGAGTACCTCCATTCGCGGCCATGGCCAGAATCCAGACGCTCTTAGCCATGTGTGATTAGCCAGACAAATTAGGCGACGCATTGCTTCACAGGCTTTCTCCGAACCGTTTATTAGGGGACCCAGATTGAAACTCCGCACTGCTACACTATTCTTCTCCTTCTTCTCCCCGAAACGTTTCTGCTTATGCAGGTCGTTCAGAGTCTTTTCCAGTCTTCTCTTTTCTCCCACACTTTATCGTTCAACGTTTCCTCCCGTTGTAGTCTTCTTTGGTTCACATTATCCTTCACGTGGTCTCTCCATCTTGCTCGTAGTTCTCCGATTGGACTTCTTCCAGATTCTCTCCATTCTAGTGCTCTTCTTATAGGTATTTCTTGCCCAATTCTTTTTAAGTGGCTAAACCATTTCGTCCTATTTCTCTCTATAGTTTCTTTTAGGGTACTGATCTGAAACCCGTTTCCCATTGTTTCACTCTTTATCTTGTCCCTTCTCATCTTACCCGGATCTCTGTAGAAAGCGTATCTTTGTCGCTTGTATTCTACTCAGATGTTTCTTTATCCCTGCACAACATTCTGATCAATTGTTGAAAACTGATAGATGTGTGTGTGAAATCTTATGGGACAACTGCTAACGTCATCAGTCCCTAAGCTTACACACTACTTAATCTAAATTATCCTAAGGACAAACACACACACCCATGCCCGAGCGAGGACTCGAACCTCCGCCGGGACTAGCCGCACAGTCCGTGACTGCAGCGCCTCAGACCGCACGGAACTGATAGATGATATGACTTGAACATAAAAGATTTTTGCTTTGGCAGGTGTTTTCCATTTCCTAATTAGGCCTGATACAAAATAACAAGATGTTGACAAATTTTCTATCCTCTCCGAAATTTCAGGCTTGATGTTTTCTTTCTTGGTTCCTAGATATTTGGTAGTATCTACTTCTTTAATAATTTTTGCATTTCAACTTACGTCCTATATTTATTTCACTTTTCCTGGTGATTTTCACTACTTCTTGTTAATCTGCTTCTTCAGTTACTCTCTGTCAGGTATTTAGCTATTCTTCCAATTTCTGCTCATTATTTTCCCAAATCATCATCCTTATATGCTATCATTTCCATATCACCTGCTGTTGACCCTTGGCGAACTTTCCTTATGATATTGTCCATGACTATCTTGAGGAGCGTTGGTGAGAGCACACCTTTTATCGACCCGCTCTATCTATTCTAAACCATTCTGATTTCTTGTCATCTATTCTAACACGATTCAAGTATTTGTTATAAATGTATCTGAGTTGCATTCCTTTTGACAGTTCCAGTCTATACAGACCTGGCCATTTCTCTTCGCTTCTAACAGTGCATCTTAGAATGCAATTACGATGTGTTTCCCGCATCCAAATTTCTTTTCCATTACTAGTCTAATTGTAAATATGGCATTTCTAGTTGATTGAAACCTTGTTTTTCTCACTGCCCTAATCTTATTCCACCTAATTTTTTTTGTAAAATTAAAATTCTTTTCATAAATCGTCATGCAATGGCCCAGTAATTCTATTCTTCTGTAGTCCTCGCAAAGTGCCTTATTACCTTTATCAAAAATGCACACAATAACTGCGTTTGCCTGCTGATTAGGAGTCGCTCCGTGTGTCCATACTGTCCTCATTATTCTAAACAGATACTGTATTCCGATAGGCCCTGTGGCTTTGGTTTTCCGATCTGATGCTCTAGTAACTTTTTCGTTTCTAAGACAGCTTTCTCTACACCCAGCATCTGCAGATCTTCTCTTTTTCTATTTCCTGTGTAATGATGTTATTTATTTCGTCTTCCTCTACTTCATTACATAGATTTATTTCATCCCGTCCTTCTACAGGTTTTGGAAGTTTTCTTTCCATACTTTCAAAACTTTTGTTTCCTGTCACACTGATTTTCCTTTTTTGTTGATGATTTTCCAATTATTTTCTCTTTTGCTTACTTCTGTTGATTAATATGCGGTATAATATCTTCTCGTCATCCTTCAAATTCTCTTTTGTGTCTTTTGCGAATTTTTGCTGTGGGACGCACTCAGCACTTGTGATCCAGTTGAGGAGCTACTTGACTGAGTAGCGGCTTCGGTCACGAAAACTGACAACTGTGGGGAGAGCAATGTGCTGAGTATCCGCACACAGTGACACATGTAGGTCAGGATGACACGACGGTCGGTCGGTACCGTAGGTACTTTCGGGTCTTCCAAGGCCAGTTCTGACTGAATAAAACGCCGTACTCAAATTTATATGGAAACAAACGGACTTTATCTGCATTAGTTAAACCTCGCCAAGGCCACTTCGTTCATCGTACACTGTGTCGAGCTGAATTGGCTCCGTGATTTGCTACGAGGCCTTTACCTGCTGGGCCTATGGGCACTCGCTAAACATCAACTCTCACCTAGAGTATCAAAAACGACTCAGTGATGTATCCTGCCCTCGAAAAGGAACACGCCTTCGATTTTTCTGTGTTTCGCGTACTGGAAGAATGATGATGATGTTTAGTTTGTGGGGCGCTCAACCGCTCGGTTATCAGCGCCGGTACAAATTCCTAACCTTTGCTCAGCCCAAACTCGCCACTTTCATGAATGATGATGAAATGATGAGGACTGAACAAACACCGAGTCATCTAGATGCTGGTGAAAATCCCAGACCCCGCCGGGAGTCGAGCCCGGGACCCCGTGTCCGGGAAGCGAGAACGCGACCGCGAGACACGAGCTGCGGACCGTACTGCAAGAAGTATCGCGGTTGATTGTAGAGGATCACTTACTACTGACATGAGAAATTTTCTACGAAAATAGCACCTCGGCCCAGACGGCACGCCTCTTGCCTTCCACACTGCGGGGCGTCCTTTGTTTCGAGGGATATTTATTTTTCCAAACTTTACATTTAGTGAAAGTCGGCAGATAGCCGGAGTCAATACACCTTGTTAAGCAGTGCTGCAGAATAAGCCGGCAGTGAGTAGGAATACTGGATTGAGAGGTAGCGTCCGGACGACATGGCACGTTGGTGAATCATAAGAGCAGAGAGGGGAACGTCAGCCTTGAGAACGGAACTCACTCGACGGTACAGATGTAGGGGAACCTGTGTTATCCCAAATTATGATGCAAAGTTCCTTCTGACATGCGGCGACAACAGCCGTCATGAAATACATGAAATGCATTTGCAGTTGCGAATATGGACAACCATCAGCTGCATAATGGCATGACAACAATGAAAATTTGTGCCGGAACGTGATTCGAACTCGAATTTCCCGTTTATCGCTTGAGATCGTCATATCATTTGGCTATCCGAGCACGACGGTGAGATTCAAACTTCCATGTGTCAAGCACGAGTGCCCACCGCACCGAAGTTCGACAAGCGGGAAATCCGGGTTCAAGTCTCGCTCCGGCACAAATTCTCATTGTTATGATGCCATTATGCAGCTGATCGTTGTCCATATACGCAACTGCGAATACATTTCATGTATTTAATGATCTATGTCCTCTTTTGGCAGAACTGTCCTCTAGGTCAGGTGGCCTGCTTACACCTTCTGAAGAATCCATTGTCCTATCAGATCTGATTGTTGGGACGTCATCTACGAGAGCTACACAGAGAACAGGTATCAGGAAATCCTACGTGACGCTGCACTAAGGTAATCCAAGAAATCGTCATCTTAAGTAGCGCTAGCTCCAGTGGGAAGACGTGACGAGTATAATATACGTCACCTACACCACTTTCTACTGAATCTCGGCTGTTGTGAGAAACATGTATGGAGGTTCAAGTACGAGGGGAGTCTGCAACATTCTACGAGAGATCCTGGTTGGTGGCTCCCCAAATTCGCCGAGCTTCTGTATATAAGAGGGGCGAAAGAACGGACCTGAAAAATTAGACACATATGCTTAACATCGGTATGCTGCAGAATTATTGAACATATTCTCAGTTCGAATACAATAAATGTCCTTCATACAGGAATGCTTCTGTCAACACAACAGCACGAATTTGGAAAGCATCGCTCGCGTGGACCTCAACTTGCCCTTTTCTCGCACGATATCCTGTGAACCATGAATGAAGTGCAACAGACGTATCCCGTATTCCTAGACTCCCAGAAAACATTTCACATGACGCCCCACTGCAGACCGTTAACGAAGGTATCAGCGTATGGAGTATGTTCCCTGATATGTGAGTGGGTCGAAGCCTTCTTATGTAACAGAACCCAGTACATTGTCCTCGATGACGACTGTTGATCAGAGACGAGGGCATCAGCAGCAGCTCCCCTGGGGAATGTGATAGGACTACTCTTTTTCTCTATACATGGTGTTCGGAAATTCCAGTTACAAACTTCTAGGACTTGCAGTGAGGAGAGCGACTGCGCAATATTCTGAACAGAAAGCCATGGCCGGAAATGTCGTCCAACGATGCTACACAGCGTCAAAGTTATAGCCGCCGGCGTCTGTAAAAGTTTGAATGTACAGGTTGATCTCGTCTGGTGTAATGAAAGGAAGCTTGCTCTAAATGTGAAAGAATGCAAGTTAATGCAGATGAGTAAGATAAACAGTCCTGTAATGTTCGTCTATAGCGTTGGTGATCTGCTGCCTAACACAGTCAGGCACAACGTTGCAAAGCGACATGAAACGGAACGTGCGCATAAGGAAGCAAGCAGGGAAGGCGAGTACTGGCCTTCGGCTTATTGCGAGAGTTTTAGGGAAAGGTAGCCGATCTAGAAAGGATACCGCGCGTAGAACAATTCTGCGACCCACTCTCGAGTACTCAAATGTTCAAATGTGTGTGAAATCTTATGGGACTTAACTGCTAAGGTCATCAGTCCCTAAGCTTACACACTACGTAACCTAAATTATCCTAAGGACAAACACACACACCCATACCCGAGGAAGGACTCGAACCTCCGCCGGGACCAGCCGCAAATCTCGAGTACTGCTCAAGCGTTTGGGAACCCCAGAATATCAGATTAAAGGAAGACGTCGGTGCCATTCAGAATCGGTCACCGACAGGTTCGATCAACATCAGAATGTTACGGAGATGATGCGTGAACTAAAATAGGAATCCCTGGAGGGAAGACGACGTTCTTTTCCCAAAACAGTTTTCAGAACATATTGAGAAAGGGTACTTGTGGCTGACTCCAGAACAATTCTACCGCCGCCAGCGAACATTTCGCGTAAGTATCCCAGATATGAAAAACAAGCGCTCGCACGGAGGCATATAGATAGTCTTTCTTCCCTCCCTCCGTATGCGAGTGGAATAGGAAAAGAAATGAATAGTAGCGATACATGGTACCCTCCGTCATAAGCCTTACGGTGACTTGCGCAATATACAGGGTGGTCCATTGATCATGACGGGGCCACATATCTCACGAAATAAGCGTCAAACGAAAAAATACAAAGAACGAAACTTGTCTAGCTTGAAGGGGGAAACCAGATGGCGCTATGGTTGGCCCACTAGATGGCACTGCCATATGTCAAACGAATATGAACTAGGTTTTTTTAAAAATAGGAATCCCCATCTTTAATACATATTCTTGT
The DNA here is from genome assembly GCF_021461385.2 of Schistocerca piceifrons. Lineage (NCBI taxonomy): Eukaryota > Metazoa > Arthropoda > Insecta > Orthoptera > Acrididae > Schistocerca > Schistocerca piceifrons. Next base: position 388,383,813 of record NC_060145.1, read on the forward strand.
AGTACGTAAAGAAATATAAATGTTTTAGTTGGACCACTTTTTTCTCTTTCTGATAGATGGCACCGTAATAGTCACAAACATATGGCTCACAATTTTAGATGAACAGTTGGTAACAGGTAGGTTTTTAAAATTAAAATACAGAACGTAGGTACGTATGAACATTTTATTCGGTTGTTCCATTGTGATACATGTACCTTTGTGAACTTATCATTTCTGAGAACGCATGCTGTTGGAGTGTGATTACCTGTAAATACCACATTAATGCAATAAATGCTGAAAATGATGTCCGTCAACCTCAATGCATTTGGCAATACGCGTAACGACATTCCTCTCAACAGCGAGTAGTTCGCCTTCCGTAATGTTCGCACATGCATTGACAATGCGCTGACGCATGTTGTCAGGTGTTGTCGGTGGATCACAATAGCAAATATCCTTCAACTTTCCCCACAGAAAGAAATCCGGGAACGTCAGATCCGGTGAACGTGCGGGCCATGGTATGGTGTTTCGACGACCAATCCACCTGTCATGAAATATGCTATTCAATACCGCTTTAACCGCACGCGAGCTATGTGCCGGACATCCATCATGTTGGAAGTACACCGCCTTTCTGTCATGCAGTGCAACATCTTGTAGTACATCGGTAGAACATAACGTAGGAAATCAGCATACATTGCACCATTTAGATTACCATCGATAAAATGGGGGCCAATTATCCTTCCTCCCATAATGCCGCACCACACATCAATCTGCCAAGGTCGCTGATGTTCCACTTGTCGCAGCCATCGTGAATTTTCCGTTGCCCAATAGTGCATATTATGCCGGTTTACGTTACCGCTGTTGGTGAATGACGCTTCGTCGCTTAATAGAACGCGTGCAAAAAATCTGTCATCGTCCCGGAATATGTCTTGTGCCCAGTGGCAGAACTGTACACGACGTTCAAAGCCGTCGCCTTGCAATTCCTGGTGCATAGAAATATGGTACGGGCGCAATCGATGTTGATGTAGCATTCTCAACACCGACGTTTTTGAGATTCCCAATTCTCGTGAAATTTGTCTGCTACTGACGTGCGGATTAGCCACGACAGCAGCTAAAACACGTACTTGGGCATCATCATTTGTTGCAGGTCGCGGTTGACGTTTCACGTGTGGCTGAACACTTCCTTAGATAACGTAACTATCCGGCGAACGGTCCGGACACTTGGATGATGTCGTCCAGGATACCGAGCAGCATGCACAGCATACGCCCGTTGGGCATTTTGATCACAATAGCCATACATCAACACGATATCGACCTTTTCCGCAATTGGTAAACGGTCCATTTTAACACGGGTTCGAATCCTGCCTCGGGAATGGATGTGTGTGGTGTCCTTAGGTTAGTTAGTTTTAAGTAGTTCTAAGTGCTAGGAGACTGATGATCTCAGAAGTTAAGTCCCATAGTACTCAGTGCCATTTGAATGTAACGCGGGTAATGTATCAGGAATCAAATACCGTCTGCACTGGCGGAATGTTACGTGATACCACGAACTTTACGTTTGTGACTATTACAGCGCCATCGATCAGAAAGCGAAAAAAGTGGTCCAACTAAAACATTCGTGTTTCTTTACGTACTACACGAATATGTAATAAAATGGGGGTTCCTGTTTAAAAAAGCGTTGTTGATATCTGTTTGACCTATGGCAGCGCCATCTAGCGGGCCAACCATAGCGCCATCTGGTTTCCCCTTTCAAGCTAGACAAGTTTCGTTCTTTGTAGTTTTTTCGTTGGACGCTTATTTCGTGAGATATTTGGCCCCGTCATGATCAATGGACCACCCTGTATATGTAGATGTGGAGGAAATTCTTATACATCTGAGTCTTCCTGCCAATCAGCTCTAACCACCTAATGCAGGCGTCTCGTTTGATTATTTCCTGCTCTCATTACTAGCATTAATCCGTAAAGTGCTGTTTATTCCAGGAGCTTCTTTCCAGTGAATGCTGCAATACACCTGCCGTCGTAGGGAAGTCACAAGTCGTTAATCCATACTCGTTGGCATCGACCACAATCCATTTATCAGGATATCGAGAAGCTGGGTCGATTATGTTCAGACAGAACTGAAGCCCACATCTCTCGAACACCAGAAACTGGCTTTGGTGCCCCCTTCAGCAAGCAGGCCGAGCACGCAGCTGCAATCAGGAAATGTAACATCACCCACTTTTGTTCTTGTCAGATATTTAGTAACATAATCCTACCATAAATAGTTGTTTATTTTAACTGTTGTCCTTCAAATAGCAAGTAGCATGTGTCAGGTGGCCTCGGCGCGATATTGTCTCCCGAGCGTATCGGAACTTGTATACTCGAAACAAGACATAATTTTTACTCTTTAAGTGTTGTTCATAACTCTTCGGGACTAGAAGTTTTATGAAATTTGGAAGACACGTTACTGATAACACACTTGAAAACTTATAACAGTGGTTTGATCTTTACTGCAACTATTCTAAAAGGCTATCGTGTAATTGATCCGCAGTGATGGGTGGATATGGGTTTCGGTTTTTCATATGTTTTCTGACATTGTAAATATTTTACCTTTACTGTACTGGGACTAAGACGCATGAGCAGAGTGCACGGGTAGTGGATACGATGCTTGACTCTGTGTTGAATGTAATCTGTGGTGCGCTTAGTCGCCAGTCAGCGCTAGGGCATTCTTATTACCGGCATAGTAGCGAGCAGTTGAGTTTTACAGGAGATCTGATATAATATGAGTCTGGGAGAAAGTATATGGAATTTTTTGTTATGGAGATTAAAACATACTTGCTAAGATATTTTCGTGACTGCGTGGATGGAGAAGATTTTTGGGGGAATGTATCAAAGCAACCAATGCACACGCGAGAACGAAACGTTTGTTTGTCAGAACTAGTAATCGAAGGAAATCTTTATCCTTTGAATCATGTTAATTTGATCTGTTTGTTTTCATTAAGTCATAAACAACACAACTGGTTTAAATGTCTGTAGTATTTTTAGTGAGTGAATTTCATAATTCTCAGAGTCTTTCTATGCTGTACAGTCTTTTTTGACAATAATCAGTTTAACTTTTCAAGAACACTTTTCTTTGAAGTAACCCCCCCATTATTTTTAGTAAAGCTTTAAATATTTTGTAGCTCGTGCATTACACGTGTGTCACACGCAGCCTCAGACTGTTTTTGACAACCAAAAAACAAATTTAGTAGTGTGTATATTATTTTTCTTTAGCTGCTGCATTTGCTGATTTCAATTTGCTTTCGAGAGCATCAGTGCATCAGACACTAAGTCGCTTGCTGAACAAGAGGTGACTTACATTTCTTTCAGGGCACATTACACTTTGCATTCTTGTCGGCAAAAAGCACTTAGCCAGAATTTTCAGATCTTGTGCCGTACCGCAGGTGCAACCACAATGGGGTATCTGTTGAGAGCCCAGACAAACGTGTGGTTCCTGAAGAGGGGCAGCAGCCTTTTCAGTAGTTGCAGGGGCAACAGTCTGGATGACTGACTGATCTGGCCTTGTAGCACTAACCAAAACGGCCTTGCTGTGTTGATGCTGCGAACGGCTGAAAGCAAGGGGAAACTACTGCCGTAATTTTTACCGAGGGCATGCAGCTTTACTGTATGGTTTAATGATGATGGCGTCCTCTATGGGTAAAATATTCCGGGGGTAAAATAGAAGATGAAATGGGAGATACGATACAGCGTGAAGAGTTTGACACAGCACTGAAAGACCTGAGTCGAAACAAGGCCCCGGGAGTAGACAACATTCCATTGGAACTACTGATAGCCTTGGGAGAGCCAGCCCTGACACAACTCTACCATCTGGTGAGCAAGATGTATGAGACAGGAGAAATACCCTCAGACTTCAAGAACAATATAATAATTCCAATCCCAAAGAAAGCAGGTGTTCACAGGTGTGAAAATTGCCGAACCATAAGTTTAATAAGCCACGGCTGCAAAATACTAACACGAATTCTTTACAGACGAAGGAAAAAACTGGTAGAAGCCGACCTCGGGGAAGATCGGTTTGGATTCCGTAGAAATGTTAGAACACGTGAGGCAATACTGACCCTACGACTTATCTCAGAAGAAAGATTAAGGAAAGGCAAACCTACGTTTCTAGCATTTGTAGACTTAGAGAAAGCTTTTGACGATGTTGACTGGAATGCTCTCTTTCAAATTCGGAAGGTGGCAGGGGTAAAATACAGGGAGCGGAAGGCTATTAGCAACTTGTATAGAAGACAGATGGCAGTTATAAGAGTCGAGGGACATTAAAGGGAAGCAGTGGTTGGGAAGGGAGTGAGACAGGGCTGTAGCCTATCCCCGATGTTATTCAGTCTGTATATTGAGCAAGCAGTAAAGGAAACAAAAGAAAAATTCGGACTAGGTATTAAAATCCACGGAGAAGAAATAAAAACTTTGAGGTTCGCCGATGACATTGTAATTCTGTCAGAGACAGCAAAGGACCTGGAAGAGCAGCTGAACGGAATGGACAGTGTCTTGAAATGAGGATATAAGATGAACATCAACAAAAGCAAAACGAGGATAATGGAATGTGGTCGAATTAAATCGGGTGATGCTGCGGGAATTAGATTAGGAAATGAGACTCTTAAAGTAGTAAATGAGTTTCGCTATTTGGGGAGCAAAATAACTGATGATGGTCGAAGTAGAGAGGATATAACATGTAGACTGGCAGTGGCTAGGAAAGCGTTTCTGAAGAAGAGAAATTTGTTAACATCCAGTATAAATTTAAGTGTCTGGAAGTCTTTTCTGAAAGTATTTGTATGGAGTGTAGCCATGTATGGAAGTGAAACGTGGACGATAAATAGTTTAGACAAAAAGAGAATAGAAGCTTTCGAAATGTGATGCTACAGAAGGATGCTGAAGATTAGATGGGTAGATCACATAACTAATGAGGAGGTATTTAATAGAACTGGGGAGATGAGAAATTTGTGGCACAACTTGACTAGAAGAAGGGATCGGTTGGTAGGACATATTCTAAGGCATAAAGGGATCACCAATTTAGAATTGGAGGGCATCACGGAAGGTAAAAATAGTAGAGGGAGACCAAGAGATGAATACACTAAATAGATTCAGTAGGATGTAGGTTGCAATAGGTACTGGAAGTTGAAGAAGCTTGCACAGGATAGAGTAGCATGGAGAGCTGCATCAAACCAGTCTCTGGACTGAGGAACACATCATCATCATCATCATCGTGCTATGTGTGCAGATTAATTTACAGTGAATAATAAAGTAATCTTAAATAGTTATTTTTTCCGAGCTGAGCAGTCTTTTTATCCTGTGGACGTTTCAAGTGAGACATTACACTTCATGTTACATAACTTTCATAACGTACTTCACTATTGAGGGTCAGTTAAATAGTTTCTTTTGGGATTTTCATTATTTCAAATTCAGCATTTCACAATACAGGGATAGCCAACAATCAGGATTGCTCAGCAGTTGAATACGATACCCGACGAGAAAGTTTTTGATCTAAAATACGTTGCGATCAGGCACAGTAAAGGAAGCACGAAAATAAGCCAGTCTGTGCAGAGTTTATTTTAATTGCAGCAGCTTTCATCTAACGGCATTCAACGACACACACACAGAATAAGCAGCAAAAGCCAAAGTATGTAATGAACGGAAGATGACGCAAACCAAAGAAAACCAGTGATGCTTCTTTAAGATAAGTTATCAGTGTCACAAAAATAAATTAAAAGCTCTAAGTAAGTCCTAACGGGGCTCTAAATTTTTCAAATCTTATTTTACCTAGTGGCTTTGTGAGAACACCATCTTGTCGGTCATTTGTGCTAATGTGCTTTAACATAACGTTCTTAGTAAAAACTTCTCCAACACAAATAAAATTTTCAAATCTGTTTGCTTTAGTTTATGATGGAACTGTGGGATCTTGCAAAGACCTATTACTGGCATTTTGTCTTCATAAAGCACAACAGCTCTTTGACTGTCAGAAAGACTATGATACAAATTACTGAGCCAACCAGCTTCAAATGTGTGTGAAATCTTATGGGTGTTAACTGCTAAGGTCAGCAGTCCCTAAGCTTACACATTACTTAACCTAAATTATCCTAAGGACAAACAAACACACCCAAGCCCGAGGAAGGACTCGAACCTCCGCCGGAACCAGCCGCACAGTCCATGACTGCAGCGCCTTCGACCGCTCGGCCAACCAGCTTCACTGGTTGCCATGCTTAAGGCTATAAATTCAGATTCTGCTGATGTCAGAGGCACTATGGGTTGCTTCTTAGATGCCCATGAAACACTATATCCAAAACTTTGAAAATATAGGCACTTTTGAACTTTCTGTCCACTTTATCACCAGCTCAATCAGACTCCACAAAATCGATTAGAAGGTCAGTACACTTTTCATCCCTAGCATAAAACAGACTCAGTTTTAGGGTTCCCTTAATGTAACGCAAGACACGTTTTAAAACGTTTCATAATCCATACTTTACATAATTGGCATCTGCTGGTTAGACTACATATAGCTATGCAAATATTTGGTCTAGAACCTAACATACCATGCATAAGTGACCCTATTAATTCACTGCACCTTTTCTCAATGTCTTCATTTTCAGTTTTTTTTATTTTTAACATACTTTTCTTTTTAACATGCCTCCATGGAGGTTGAAACGCAACGTACCAAAAATTTTCAATACTTATTCAAGATATGTACTTTGGCGAGTAGTGATAGTATCCTTCCTTAAATTTTCAACAATATTCATTCCCAAATAATGTCTAATCATACCCAAATCTTTCATTTTATAGTTATCACTCAATAAACCTTTAAATCACCAGTTTTACTCTGGGTAGTTGAAGCTATCAGCAAATGATCAATGTAAACAACTATGTATGCTTTGTGGCTATTTTCTGTCTTTACATACAAGCAATATCAGAATCACTTCTTACAAATCCTAAGCCAGTTATTACTGTGTGAAATTGAACATTCCAACTTTTGGAACAGTCCTTTAAACCATACAGAGCCTCTCTAAGTTTAAAAACTTTATTATTAATTTTACTGCAACACCCAGTAGGTAATTTAACATAAAAGTCTCCAGCTATCTCTCCATAGAAAAACGCATTACAAACATCCGTTGATGGATAGGAAAGTTATTCTCATTAAAAAAAAACAAAAAAAAACAGGAAAAGTCTCACTGAAGTTAGTTTTGCTACTGCGCTGTATATCTTCGAATAAGATTAGCTTTGTGGGAAACATTTTGCTACAAAACGAACTTTATAAGAAATAAGATACCTTATTCATCTCTTTTTCCCCTAAAAGCCCACTTTGTGTCAATGGCATCACAATCATCTGGCCTGCATACATAGTTCCATGTGTTGTTTTCTTCCAGAGCTTGGAGCTCTCTTGCTATGGCATCTTTCCAATTTTTAGCTTCACTACGAGGCATTGTTTCAGCGTAGGTACTGTGGTCTTCGTCACTCGCTGCTGCCAACAGGCCCAACTCGTAATCCTCCAAGTAATTTTGGTGTTGAATTTTCCTCCTGGGTCCTATGAATGTATGTCTTCTTGTCATCAAAAACTACATTTTCCTGTGCATCCTGAAAAGAAATGTCTGTGTGTTCACTGTCTTCACTGATTTCTTGTTCTTCTTTAGCCTGGCTTTTATTTTCTTGCACATCCTCAGTCCCTATTTCCTCTGCATATGAAGCTTTATCTTGTTCTCTCCATCACAAAAAATAGTATCTGATTCTTCTACATGAACGTCAGTTTTCTTCTCCCTTCCAGATACTGCTGGTTGCAAGAAAATTACATCTAGATGCACCTCAACTCCCTTTGTGGAAGGTATAAATATTTTTTACCCCTTCACATCAGTATAATAACCCATAAATAAACCTATCTTGTTTTTGAGGTCTTGTATCAGTCTCTTCTCTTTGGGTACAAGGACAGATACACGAGTTCCAAATATTTTCAAATCTGACATGGATAATTCTCTGCCATAAAAAGCTCCGATAGGAGTTTGACATTCTACAGGACTTGAACCAGTTCGGTTTAGTACATAAGCCGCCGTGTTAAATGCTTCAGCCCAGAAATGTTTGGGCATTCCTGAAATCACTGAACGAACATCTTGAGCCAAACAAGGTGCGCACGTTCCTTTCATCTCCATCATTTTGCTGTGGTGTGTACACAACGATTCTTTGATGGGTTATGCCATTTTCACTCAAAAACGTACCTACATCATTATTCATAAATCCCAGTCCATTATCACACCTTACAACGTTAATTTTCAAACCAGTTTCTCTCTCAGATTTTCCAATAAAATTCCTAACGAAACATTTAACTTCATTCTTCTGTTCCATAAATAATACTTTGTGATAACCAGAATAGTCAATCTTCAAAAGCAAAAAATATTTTGATCCTTCAAGTGAATTCGTCTCCATAGGTCCAGAGACGTATGCATGAACCAGTTCAAGCGGGGCATTAACTCTTGACCAACTGACAGGAGAAAGCAAGCGATATTGTTTACCTGACAAATATTCTTCACAAGTGACAGAGTCGTGAAAGAAGCTCACTCCTTTACGTGACAACAACTCTTTCACATGTCTAATGCACTGATGGCACAATTTTTTGTGCAAGACACTCGTTTTCAACATTTTTAGACAAACTGACCAGGCCAGTATCAAAACTGACTGACGAAAGCTTGCTAGTGTCATTACTGTCAACCATAGTGTTTGATTTATCCACACACATCAAAGAAGTCATTGACAGTTTTGATTGTGTTCCGTTTACTGAAAACAACATACGACAGATTTTGTTGACATGTTTGGATAATGCACGGACTTCACCTTTATTGTTCAAGTATTCACGTTGTTCCTTGTTTGACACTAAACACCCATCTTTGTCTAACACAGTTCCTACAGAAAACATACTGAATATCAGTTCAGGCACAGAAAGCACTCTAATAAGTAACGATTTCATAAATTTAACCCCGATCCACGCATACGAGGTTCCACAGTACCACGCCCAATCACATCAAGAAGTTTGCTGTCACCCATAGTAATTTTCATTGAGCTTTTCACACTGTCAAGTTTCGTAAACGATTCTCTCTTATTGCACATATGCTCGCTAGCACCTGTATCTATCACCCAATAATCTTCTCCTTGATTCATACGTAAAGGCATTTACATCCTGAGCCTTCCTTCGATTCCAACAGCCTGCAATATGATTTCCAATGACCTCTTTTCTTAGAGTAACTGTAGCTTCATGTTTCTCTCTTCGCTTTACTTTTACAGTCCTTTGCATAACGGTCCTCCTTACCACAAGCACAAGACGTAATTTTTTGCTGCCTGCTTACACTGGCCAAAGATACCTCCAACTGATTGGACTGATCATTTCTCTCTTCCTCAATGAGCATCTTGAAGTTGACTCATTAAGCGTTTGCTTACCAAAGAGGATTGCCTCTCATGCTGAACGGAAATGTTTATATCGCTCTGGCGATGACATTAACACTTTCGTTATTATTATTTTATCTGGAAGTGGTTCATCAAGTTGTTTCAATTTTGTGTTGATTTCATCTATTTTCGACATTAATGTAACCACCGAGTCATCACCAAACTGGGGCGAGAAAAACTTTTGCCGAAGTAAGTGAATACTCACTGCGGACTCTTTTTAATGCACAGTCTTCAGTTTCGTCCACAGGCCACGTGACGTCGTACATGACAGTAGATGAGTGAGTGATGCTACCTCCATCCGCGTCACAATGAGTTCCTGTGCTCTTACATCCTTTTTCAGCCGTGTTTTTACTTTATCTTCTTTCCGCTGTTTTGATTTGGTAACAATGCCGTTGACAATACCTTAAAAGCCTATTCCTCTGTAAGTCACTTTCATTTGGAATTTCCTCACGGCCCCATTGTCTTCTCCAGACAACTAAACACCGAAACTTTGACGCGTGCCAATAAAACACACACTGTGGTTGACAATAAGGTAATTTTCAAGAATGATTGCGTATCGAAATCGCAAGATCCAAACGATGTATATCGAACATGCGATTGTAAAACGATCATGCGACTCTGGTGGCGGGCGTTATGAGTATGTTTACGGTTGTCACTACAGCAACGACAAAAGAAGAGCGTTACAAAAATAGTTGAATTACAAAGGAGACGACTTACCTTACTCGACGTCGGTGTTGTCGTCATGTGAAAGTCCATGTGATGTGTACGCTACGAAAACAATTCCCTTTTGGCCATAGCCTGGGTAAATATGTGTAGAGTGTCACTTGCATTAACTTTTCCCTGCAAACTCAACTTGTGGAAATAGAGGTACTGAAACAAGTATAGTTCGTCTCCTGGTCCTGGACGCCCTTCTCTTTTAATGGAAGACTTCACAGATTTCCATAGCCGCTCGATGTTCTGCGTGTGCACACTGGGGTTATCCGAAGACACGAACTCTACAGAGTGGGTGATGAACTCGAATCGTTCTGCTTTGAGTGTCTTGCAGTTCTGATACCCGTCTGTAATGACGTTAGTACCAGGCAGTATGAAGTGCTTTATCAGACGCACTGAAGTGACCTTGTCTGTGGACAATACTGTGAGAGCGAAACACTTCCGAGACTCTCGTTCTATTCCTCCGAATACCCAAATATGATCGATTTCACTCTTTGAAGATCCTCCACTCTGCTTCTTCTTTCTTGCTATGTGAGATTCGTCCACTTCAACAACTTTATTCGGTCCACCAATAGGTACACTGTCGCTCGTCACTACCACATAACACACTTCTCTGCAAAACCCGAAATATTCGCACATGGTAGTAGCAGATGAGTCAGTTTCCGATGCTGCTCCTTGCAAGGTGCAGTCTCGAATCCAGCAAGATAGAAGAATTACGCTGATCTGGATGGATAATTTATAAGAGTCGAACCATGTATTCTTCCTGATACTCGTTCGTTTTCCGCAATGAAATTGTAACGGTATTTCAGTATCGAAACTGATCTTAAAAAGTTTTACACACTTCGCACCTCCAGTCTACGCGGTCCATCATTTCCTCGTCCGGTAGCACTCCATATCTGCGACAAAAAGTGAAACAGTTTTCTACGCTGGATAAGCATGGAATTAAATTTTTCCATGTGAGAGTATCTGCCGAAGAGAAGTCAAGAACACCAGACATCCCGCTCACTACCGACATAAATCGTCTGGGTTTCCCTAGCGACGCACATATAATTCGTATGTAACTTACAGCAACTAACGGAACGACTAAAAACAGATAAAGATGACGATCACAAATAATTGATCATAACTCCCGCCACCAGTACCGTGATCGATTTTCAATCGCACGTTCGATATATATCGTTGGACCCCGCGACTTCGATAGGCAGTCATTCTTGGAAATCACCGACAATAATGACTCTAGCGAACTTCCGTCTGTCAATATTGATAGTAACATAATCAACTTGCCTAAAAGTGTTGAAAACTTGAGTGTCTAGCATAAAAAGTTGTACACATGTGAACGAGTTTTTGTCACGTAAAGGAGTGAGCTTCATTGACGACTTTGTCACAGGTAAACAACATCGCTTGCCTTTCCCTGTCAGTTCGTCAAGTGCTAATGCCCCACTTGAACTGGTTCGTGCAGACGTCTGTGGATCCATGGAGATCCAATCGCTTAGAGGAGCAAGATAGTTTTTGCTTTTTAAGGTTGACTATTCTGGTTATGGCAAAGTATTCTGTTTGTCCCATTGCGCCATACCAACACTGCGCTAAATTTTGTTGTTACGCACGACAGCACCAAACAGATCTCTGCCACTACACTGAAAAACAACTTACGCACCGGGTCCGATAACCTGTGACCAGGAGCAGTAAATGAAGCACGAAAATAAGCCTGTTTGTGCAGAGTTTATTTTAATGTGCAACAGCTTACAATAACGACAGGCAACGATACACACTCAGAATAAACAGTAAAAGCCAAAGAATCTAAAGAATGGAAGATAACACAAATCAAAGAAAAACAGTGTTGCTTTTTTAAGATAACGTGAACATTATATCATTAACATATTCAGTATTTCATACGTATATAAATTACGTGGAAAGCTTACTCTTTCCACGCAAAACACATTTACAATTCACTGTACTACACTGCTCTGCGTTCGTGCATTATTACCTCGAGTACTGAGTTACATTCACCGACAAAACAACGTTTGTATTCAGCGTCATTAGGACGGCAACAGATAACTTGCGGTTATAATTTCAATCTGAAATAGATACTGAATACAACATATAACGTCACCAGTCCTGAGGGCGCAAATTTTGACCATTACTTTTTTAATGAACTGAAACACATAACTGAAATCTTTTATTATTGCAAAATTACTTGAAACCATGGCGGACGCCAGCAAGATCTTCACTACATAGAGTGTATCTAATATGTTCGATAAACTGATATGAAATAATTATTAAAAATTATTTACGATAAACTTGAAAAGTGACAGCAAAACGAATTTAACCATGGCAAGTTGAAAAGTGGCGACTCCACAAAGATTTTCTCATTTTTGTTCGTTAGTATGAATATTTACATATTATCACTGTTGCTTCAGAGAGTAAAATTGTAGTGCATCACAGTTCTTCAACAATACTTCTCTTTTTAAAATGCCCCAGGAAACAGGATAATACTCGTTTGCAGGTATTATTCAAATAGAAAACTACTTTGAACTGATAAACTACAGTGTGATTCAGTAATGATGTCACAAACTTTCAGGGATGATGGAGAAGGGTAAATGTATCAATTTGAGGTAAAGGACCATTGTCCGCAAACAACCAAGTTGAAAAAAATCGTTCTGGTACCTCTGAACAGTGGACATTACCTACCGCAAGATCTTTGATGTCCATATTTTGGGAGGAAGTACTATGGACCACAAAAACGAAAAAGTCCACTGTACATGGGATGTAAATTTCATGCCTTAAGGGCAACGAGCGCTTGTTCATCTTACACATCTCTTCTACTGAACATGTGCTCATAGTTCCTGAGGTAAGAAGTTTAGAGCCCATGTTTATTAGACAATTTTTTATTGTTTTCGTCCACACTAAATCCTTCCATACCTCGGTAAGTAAAGAGTTTGCAGTAGATTTTGGTCTACTGTCAGAGGTATCAGCACGATTTTCCACTCGGTCGTTTGCGGACGGAGGTCCTTTACCCCAAAATGATACCTTTATCCTTCCCTATTATCCCTGAAAGTTTGTATCATCTTCACGGAATCACCCGCATATTTTTCGAAAATTCTCTTTTCGAATACGTTCACTAATGTGATTGACTCTCTCTATACACTTATAGATATGTGAATGCATAAAATTTCTTGCCTTGTACCAGATAGGTTGTGGTAATTTGTGGTGACGAACGACGTTAAACAGTTTCTTCACGCTCATCATCACGCCATCGAGAGTGACTGACTTGGCGTCACAGTGGCGCAATTACAGTACATCGCTACAATTTATGTCCGGAAATTCTTGCATCAGAGACGAATATTTTGTTGTGACGACGTACAACTGTGCAAATTATTGCCGCACCATTTCCCTAATCTTTTTATCAGAATTTAGTCGCGCAATAAAGAATATTTTTAACCAGACGCTTCAGAACACCGACTGCACTACTTCACTGCCTACAAGCCAGTCTCGCTCAACCACCGATTCGCTTCTCTCCTCGGGTAACATGGGCGTCAAGGTTACCCAAATAACACACAAAAGTATAAGACACTGTGGTTCCCTGGCTTACGTGGATGATAGTTACAGCTATGAATTCAACATATTGGAAGTCGATGTGTCAATTACACTTTAGAAGCAATGAGTATAACCTATTTCAGGCGCTTCAGTCTGGAACCGCGCGACCGCTACGGTCGCAGGTTCGAATCCTGCCTCGGGCATGGATGTGCCTGATGTCCTTAGGTTAGTTAGGTTTACGTAGTTCTAAGTTCTAGGGGGCTGATGACCTGAGATGTCAAGTCCCATAGTGCTCAGAGCCATTTGAACCATATAACCTATTTTAACAACAATATGGGACTGAGTCCGCCTTGATGCATAACACTTTTGTTATTTATTTATTCATTCCCAAACTAGTTTCAGCGACAAATTTCGCCATAATCAGTGGGTTTATTGATTTTAAAACACGCAGAAATAGCATACTTATAAAACATTGTGAAACATATTTACAATTGTACTGTTTGGTTACAAATACTGTTTTGTGTGAATAATTCCGTAATATCTTATTTATGATACGTCACAGCATGGTTTTGCGATTGTTGCCGCTATTTCCAGCATATTTTCGGCGATTTTTTTTGTTGCCATTTTTCTCAGCATACATCACGTCATCTGCAACCGTGTGAGAGGCTGTTAATAAATAATTATAAAAATGTGAACTTACGTATGTACGCCGAGAAAAACGGCAAAAGAGAATATATGCCGGAAACAGCGGCAACAATCGTAAACCATGTTGAGACGTATAGTTAATAAGGTAGTATGAAATTATTAACAGAAAACAGTATTTGGATCCAAACAGTACACCTGTAATCATGTTTTACAATGTTTCACACGTAAGCTATCTCTGCATGTTTTAGAATCAAAGAACCGGCTGATGCAGGCGATATTTGTCGCTGAAACTAGTTTGGGAATAAATAAATAAGTAACAAAAATGTTTTGCATCGAGCCGGACCCAAATCCTATATTCTTGTTTTTGCATGCAAACACAGAACAATAGAAGAGGTTCGAAATAAAATTACTGTTAACTTATTTTACTTTCTTCTACAATTAGCAATCTATATACATAAACGAAGCATTCAGTTCTTTAAATTCACCAATAGTACAATAATGATACAATCTTCCTAGACACGTTGCAGTTGATCACAAGTATATCCACTCTCAGTTAGGTATAGTTTTATCAGAAAAAAATTAAAATTTTTATATTGTTGTTACGTATTATGTGGTGGTTACCTTTCAGAGGAAAGGCTAGGCTTCAATGCTGCTCTCTGTATGGAAGGATAGCATTATGTTCGGTAATGACTTAATAGTCCAAGATCACCTAGTCCAGAATCACATTGTAAAATTAGCCTCCCAGAGCCGATATATGGATCGCACTCGGCTTAATCCGATGTTCGACAATGACGCAGTGCCGTATCTGGCAACAGGTCATTCTTGACGTGACGGAATTTGTTTGCAATCAGAAATCACAAGTGCGTGTCTGGGGCTGTGATTACTGTGCGTAGGACGGTTCTCATTTAGTGCCTGCATATGTTAGCAGCCGGCATCGACATGGGCGCGGTGCCTGGCTCTTCCGCGTTCCTCTCTAGGCGGCGCCTTTGCCTCGCTTCATTTCTCCGGCACGTTCCAAAGACCGCTGTCAGAAAGCCAGTACGAGCTATGAACACGAGAACAGTATCAGAACGGGCGCCAGAGAAAAGAAAAAACAAATACACCTCAGAAGCATTTGTCAGGTACTGCATATTCAGCATCCCATTTAGGAAACTGCATATAACTGTAATCATTCAGGTTTTCTCAGCGTGATTGTTAATGGCTTCCGAGTGTTCAGCTGAGTTGACAGTATTTGTATGCACAAGACGTTGACGACAGATACTGTTGCCTTTCCCAGGTGTTGCGAACTGTTTTGTTACGTGTATTGGCTGCGTGGACCCGAACCACACTGTGAACTGTTGTCGATATCGCATAGTCTAACACACAGTCGCATTACTGGTCATTGTTGGCATACACTGTAACCAGCAGCTTCCAAGCTGATACTAAGCTACACTTTTGATTACCATATCGGGTGACTGCGAATAGTGTCGTTTATATTGGTTTGTAACTTGTTGTTGTTGTGGTCTTCAGTCCTGAGACCGGTTTGATGCAGCTCTCCATGCTACTCTATCCTGTGCAAGCTTCTTCATCTCCCAGTACTTACTGCAACCTACATTCTTCTGAATCTGCTTTGTGTGTTCGTCTCTTGGTCTCCCTCTACGATTTTTACCCTGCACGCTGCCCTCCAATGCTAAATTGGTGATCCCTTGATGCCTCAAAACATGTCCTACCAACCGGTCCCTTCTTTTTGTCAAGTTGTGCCACAAACTCCTCTTCTCCCCGATTCTATTCAGTATCTCCTCATTAGTTATGTGATCTACCCATCTAATCTTCAGCATTCTTCTGTAGCACCACATTTCGAAAGCTTCTATTCTCTTCTTGTCCAAACTATTTATCGTCCACGTTCCACTTCCATACATGGCTACACTCCATACAAATACTTTCAGAAACGATTTTGTAACTTGTTTGTAACTTAGTTTTTTAAAAAAGGGAGCATATGTACACCGATGTGACAAAAGTCGTGGGATAGCGATAAGCACATATACAGATGGCGGTAGTATCGAGTACTCAAGGTATAAAAGGGCAGTGGATTGGCGGAGCTATCATTTATACCAAGGCGATTCACGTGAAAAGGTTTCCGACATGATTATGGCCGCACCACGGCAATTAACAGACTTTGAACGCGGAATTTTAGTTACAGTTAGGTGCATGGGGCATTCCATTATGTAAATGGTTGGGGAATTCAATATTCCCAAATCCGCAGTGTCAATAATGTGCCGAGAATACCAAATTTCAGGCATTACCTCTCACCATTGACAACACAGTAGCCGACGCTCTCCACTTAACGACCGTGAGCAGTGCCGCTTGCGAAGAGTTGTCAGTGCTAACAGACAAGCAACACTGCGTAAAGTAACCCCAGCAACGAATATGGGACGTACGACGAACGTGTCGGATACGACAGTGGGTCAAAGTTTAACATTAAGGGGCTACGGAAGCAGACAACAGACGCGATGCCTTTGTTAACTGCACGACATCCCTTCTGCTGGGCTCTTGACAATGTCGTTGAATCCTAGCAACTGGAAAACTTTGGCCTGGTCAGATGAGTCCCGATTTCAGTTGGTTAGAGCTGATGGTAGGGCTCGAGGGTGGCTCGGACCCCACGAAGCCATGGAACAAGGTTGAAAGAAGGTCCTGTGGAAGCTGCTAGTGGCTTCATAATACTGTCGGCTGTGTTCACATGGAATGGACTGAGTCCTCTAGTCCAACGGAACCGACCATTGACTAGATATAGTTATTGCCGGCTACTTGGAGTCCATTTTTAGCCATTTATGGACTTCATATTCGCGCACAACGGTGGAATGTTTGTGGATGACAGCGCGCCATGTCGCCGGGCCACAATTGTTCGCGATCGGTTTGAAGAACACACTGGACAATTCGAGTGAATGATTTGGCCACCCAGATTGCTCTGGATCTTCCAACTCTAGATCGAAGACGGCTGCGTGACCTCCACACTATCCAATTTTGTTCATGCTCAGGTGGACGGGCAGAGGCAGAGTTATTCTCAAGTCGACAAATCCACAATTGTTTCCTTGCTGTAGCTGCTGAAGTTGTCTTGAGGGAACGTCTTCTGGACCTCAACTTTGGGTTCAAATGGCTCTGAGCACTATGGGACTTAACTTCTAAGGTCTTCAGTCCCCCAGAACTTAGAACTACTTAAACCTAACTAACCTAAGGACGTCACACACATCCATGCCCGATGCAGAATTCGAACCTGCGACCGTAGCGGTCGCGCGGTTCCAGACTGTAGCGCCTAGAACCGCTCGGCCACCCCGGCCGGCCTCAACCTTGGGGCTGCTGGAACTTGTTCATGTAATGGATGGGTTTCTCGATGAGCTTGATTTGTTCTCTACGCGTTGGCAGCTACTTCACAACGAATATATGGTGGCTCTATGCCTGCGAGCTGGTAGAATCTTACAAGTTTCATAGGTTACAGACAACCTGTAGTAAGCCTAACGTTTCGTTTGATGCTTTGTCAACTACGTTTGCATGGATAGATTTGTACCAGACGGAGCACACATCCTCTGGAACAAAGTAACAAATTTTACAACATAAACAACATTCAGTACGTTTTATAATAGTTATTTATTTCGTTGTGCAATCAAAATTGTTGCAGGAGATGCGATACAACTTAAGGCAAGCGACGGCGTCAACCACGTATATACTGAATATGGCGACGTGAAATTTCCGTGCCGCACGAAGAAGACCTTCCGCGCTCGCGAAATCTCCGCAGCGTTCAGGGGAGGACGGAAATATGGAAACACCACGTGAAATGTACGCTTGGAAGATAATGGTAGATGCTAGCCAATCCTTCGCGTTGCGCTGTTGTGTTTGACCACGAACATCACGTGTGCAATGTTTTCAGTACGTAGCAAGTGTCAGTCGAGGTCAGAACAGCTTTCTGCTCGGTTGTGGGTGGATTATGACGGAGCTAAGAGAATTCGAACGTAGGAAAATTGTTAGTGGTCGTATGTGGTGTTTCCGTAACCAAGCTAGCTTAAATGTTTGGGATTTTCAAGAGGCGCCGTACCGAAGATGTATACCGCATACAGGGAAATCGGGAAAACATACGCTAAGTCAGAAAGCAGACGAAATTGTGAGCTGAGAGATCGTGACGGCGGTCGTTGTAGAGGACTGTGACGAAAACTAAGAGGACGACAGCTGCGAAACTCTCTGCAGAATTAAATGTCGAACTCGCGAGCCCCTTCATCATCAAAACAACACGAAGAGCAGCGAACTGTAGGACGAGCTGCAATTCCAAAACCAGGCATCAGTGCTGCAGATGCCCATAACAGGGAAACTTGGTGCCGAAGCCATGAAACCCGGACTGTGGAGCAATAGAATAAAGTAATTTTGGTCGGATGAATCTTGTTCCACACTGGCCGAAAAATGGTGATGGTTCTGTGATGATTTGGGCAGCCATATACTGGTATTCCATTGGCCCCACGAACATTCTGTAAGGTCGAATTACTGCCAACTATTGCGTGACCATTTTGGCAGATCAGGCCCATCCCATGTTCAATGATTGTTCCCCTGTGGTGGTGCTGTGTTCTGAGGTGACAGGACCACTGTTCTAACACCTCCCATCGCCTATGACTGGCTTTGTAAGCACGAGGACGAATTGTCGTATCTCCCCTGGCCACCACAGTCAACTGATCACAGCATTATTGAGGTTTTATAGTCGACTTAGGAGAGAATCGTGCCTGATCGCTATCCACCTTCATTATCGTTACCTAAACTTATCACTATTTCGCCGGAAGAATGGTATGAACTTCTGTTGAAAACCATACAGGACCTGTATTTATCCATTCTGAGATACTGGAAGCTGTTTTGGATACCAATGGTCTTTCTCCACCTACACACTGGTAATGTGCTCTGTTTTTGGTGTTTCCAATACTTGATCATCTCCTGTATGTGCAAAAAAAGCGAAAGCAAACAGTGTAGTTCTTCTGTCAATAACTATTATTATGATAAATCATTAACTTATTCATAGAACCACCCATGTATCTGTATTTAACCCTCCTGTCTATCGCGTCGGTGGCAAAGTCCTCGGTGGTGCAGTACAAATTCTGTGTCGTTACAAGTGTCAGTGATTCGCTAACCAACATTGTTCAGTGATCCGATTACGACAGGTGTCTTGCTTGTGATGTTGTTTGCCTGCTGTTTCCTCTGCTACACAATTCGTAGATAGTGTCTCGGAAATATGGCTCTTTAATAAGGAAGGCAATAGTGACTAGCCATATAATAAAATTTATTTAAAGCGAAAAGGAAGAAAATAAGAAGCAGAGTATATCTTGAGGATCTGGAATGAAGAATTAGAAGAAACTGTAAAAAATGTCATGGTCATTACGTACCGTGTGATCAAAAAGTCAGTATAAATTTGAAAACTTAATAAACCACGAAATAATGTAGATAGAGAGATAAAAATTGACACACATGCTTGGAATGACATAGGGTTTTATTAGAACAAAAAAAAAAAAACAAAATTCACAAAATGTCCGACAGATGGCGCTGGACAGCAAAACGTCAGTGACTGCTACCGTGACGGATGAGAGGTACGCCGATATGTTACAGAATCGCATCATCCCCAGCCTGGCTGATAAACACCTGCTGAAACGTACGATGTTTATGCAGGATGGCGCTCCACCTCATATTGCTAGACGCGTAAAAGATCTCTTGCGCGCGTCGTTTGGTGATGATCGTGTGCTCAGCCGCCACTTTCGTCATGCTTGGCCTCCCAGGTCCTCAGACCTCAGTCCGTGCGATTATTGGCTTTGGGGTTACTTGAAGTCGCAAGTCTATCGTGATCGACCGACATCACTAGGGATGCTGAAAGACAACATCCGACGCCAATGCCTCACCATAGCTCCGGACATGCTTTACAGTGCTACTCACAACATTATTCCTCGACTACAGCTATTGTTGAGGAATGATGGTGGACATATTGAGCATTTCCTGTAAAGATAATCACCTTTGCTTTGTCTTACTTTGTTATGCTAATTATTGCTATTCTGATCAGATGAAGCGCCATCTGTCGGACAATTTTTGAAATTTTGTATTTTTGTGGTTCTAATAAAACCCCATGTCATTCCAAGCATGTGTGTCAATTTGTACCTCTCTGTCTACATTATTCCGTGATTTATTCAGTTTTCAAATTTATACTGACTTTTTGATCAGCCGGCATAACAATTACAAATAAATTTCACCTATTAAAATTCGAAACACACAAACAAGGATACGGTACAAATGGATGAAGACCAGTGGGTCAAGTACTGTAAAGCCTTAGGTGGCCATAGAGATTAAAGGGAGCCTCTCAGATTAAGAATAGCGTGATGAATTTTCTGAAGATGACTCCACAGAAAAAAAACTTCAAAATTGCTTACAGCAAATTAAAAAGAGAAAAAGATTGAGAATAGATAAAGTATATGTAGAGTAGTAAAATACGGAGCGAAAAAATTAGAAATATTTGAAGAAACATACAGGTCTAGTAACTTTCTAATGCCCAAAATTATAGAAACTATATACGAGAAAATCGAGGGAGCGCCTAGTTCGAACATTTAATCAAAATCATTCAACAGCTTTTTCATGAAATTTTTGCCTTAAAATAGAACCTAACTTCAAACACACAAGAAACATTTAAAAGATTATGCATGTCGAAATACTCAAAACTGATACACTACAGCCGGCCGAAGTGGCCGTGCGGTTAAAGGCGCTGCAGTCTGGAACCGCAAGACCGCTCTGAGCACTATGGGACTCAACTGCTGAGGTCATTAGTCCCCTAGAACTTAGAACTAGTTAAACCTAACTAACCTAAGGACATCACAAACATCCATGCCCGAGGCAGGATTCGAACCTGCGACCGTAGCAGCAGCGCGGTTTCGGACTGAAGCGCCTAGAAACGCTCGGCCACAACGGCCGGCGCTCAGAGCTTAACTAGCGCACGCTGTGAGATGAGTATAAGAGGGTCACTCCAAAATTTCTACACACTGTGAGACAGAAGTGAATAAAATAATTTAATTATACCAAATACCTTTACAGACCTTCGACATAATCTTCGTTCTGCTTATGACAGCTCCCAACGGTTTGGCAACTTCTGTATTTCGGACAGGGACCCTTCATTGCTGAGCTGTCTTGTTAACTCGGGTCACCTCGCTGGAATCTTCATCAGTTGTATCAAAACATTTTCAACGGAGTAGTTCCTTCAGTTTGGGAAACAAGACACAGTTTGGTGGGCTCATGTCAGAACTGTGTGGTGGTTTCAAATGGTTCAAATGGCTCGAAGCACTATGGGACTTAACATCTGAGGTCATCAGTCCTCTAGACTTAGAACTACTTAAATATAACTAACCTAAGGACATCACATCCATGCCCGAGGCAAGTTTCGAACCTGTGACCGTAGCAGCAGCGCGGTTCTGGACTGAAGCGCCTAGAACCGCTCGGCCACATCGGTCGGCTGTGTGTTGGGCGGGGAAGTATATCCCGTACATATTTGTCGAGCATTTCTCTCTTTCTCGCACTGGTACGGCAATATGCGGTATTGCATTATCGTGCAAAATGAGGAAACCGGCTCCAAGCATGTCAGGCCTTCTTTGACATTTTACAGAAACAGCTTATAATATACATCTGTTATTGACGTTCCCTGAGACACTGAATTTGTAGCAATTCAGGGGTCATACCCAAAGACAATCTACAGCTACATCTACATTGATACTTGGCAAATCACATTCAAGTGCCTGGCAGACGGTTCATAGGACCACTTTCACAATTCTCTATTATTTCAATCTCGCGGAAAGAAGGAACACGTATATCTTTCCGTACGAGCTCTGATTTCCCTTATTTTATCATGGTGATCGTTCCTCCCTATGTAGGTCGGTCTCAACAAAATATTTTCGCATTCGGAGGAGAAAGTTGGTAATTGGAATTTCGTGAGAAGATTCCGTCGCAACGAAAAACGCCTTTCTTTTAATGACTTCCAGCCCAAATCCTGTATCATTTCTGTGACACTCTCTCCCATATTTCGCGATAATACAAAACATGCTGCCTTTCTTTTAACTTTTTTGACGTACTCCGTCAGTCCTATCTGGTAAGGATCCCACACCGCGCAGTAGTATTCTAAAAGAGGACGGATAAGCGTAATGTAGGCAGTCTCCTTAGTAGGTCTGTTACATTTTCTAAGTGTCCTGCCAATAAAACGCAGTCTTTAGTTAGCCTTCCCCACAACATTTTCTATGTGTTCCTTCCAATTTAAGTTGTTCGTAATTGTAATACGTAGGTATTTAGTTGAATTTACGGCTTTTAGATTAGACTGATTTATCCTGTAACCGAAGTTTAACGAGTTCCTTTTAGCAGTCATGTGTATGACCTGACACTTTTCGTTATTTAGGGTCAACTGCCACTCTTCGGACCATTCCGATATCATTAGTTTCACCTTTGATTGTTGACAGCGGATATTTTTTTCTGGGGTGGGGGGTCGGGTCTTTTCCACTGTGACTGAGAGTTCAGTTCTGGCTCAAAATCTCGTATCCAGGTTTCATCAAGTGCAACAGTCCTCTTCAGAAGCTGTTTTCCTTTTGTTCGATAACGTTGCAGCAATTATTCTGCGGTTCTGTTGCGACCGACCTTCTGCTCTTCACTCAGATCATGCGGACCCCATTTGGCAGGAACGTTTCTCATCTTTAACTTTTCAGTTACAATTCTGTAAACTGAAGTGACAGAC
Organism: Schistocerca piceifrons; assembly: GCF_021461385.2. Taxonomy (NCBI): domain Eukaryota; kingdom Metazoa; phylum Arthropoda; class Insecta; order Orthoptera; family Acrididae; genus Schistocerca; species Schistocerca piceifrons. The sequence continues at coordinate 388,406,877 of NC_060145.1, forward strand.
ATTCTGACCTCATACGTAAATTCCTCACATGCTTTTCGTCGATCTCCTCTGAAAATATCATTAACAATAACCTGTGAAGTGTAGTCTGTTGCTGTTGATGGTCTTCCACTTGTTGGCCTGCCCTTAGTAATTACGGGATCCTCACAGAAAGGAGCAGACCATTGTGATACGGTCCACTACATCACAGTCTCACACACCTCTCTCAAGGCGCTGTAAATTTCCGTTGTGTTCTTTCCACGTAGGGATTCGATTTTGATGTACGAACGCTGTAATCCAACCTGACTCGGTTTAAGCTTCCATTTTAAAATTGACTTACTAACTATACAGCCATGCGAACCAGTAATTACATATACAGGGTGGTCCAAAAGTCCGGAAACACCCTCATAAAATTCAAATGGAGTAGCAAACAAGGAAACAGAGTCCCTACACACGAGGAACGGGAAGGAGGAAACTTTATGCCACAAACATGGCGGCCATCTTGAAAGCGACCATCTTGGATTCAACTCCAAAATTTCAAATGGGAATGTTGTCATGTGAAATATCAAACAGACAGAGAATTTCACCAGAAAAACAATGCCATTGTTATTTTAAACATAGCTTTATTCATTCTCGGGTTATAGCAAGTTACATATGGCAGCGGTGGGACGCTCGGCAGCATGTGTGTTATGTGCCGAAGAGACATTACGCCAATGTTACACAGTCCCGAGAGACCACCAACAGTCATAGGAATGGCTCGATATGTTGTCCATTATGTTGAACTGTTAATGCTATCCTCCGAATCCGGTCCTGATGAACTTTGACCAACACATCTGGCTGAATTTGACCACACACATCAACAATGCGCTGCTTTAGATGATGCAAATCCCATATTTTCACAGAATAAACAAGTGCTCTGTCATGACCCCAAAGATAAAAAACCAAAGGAGTCAAATCTGGTGAACGTGGTGGCCACTCCACAGCACCCCTATGATCAATCCACTTTTGAGGGAACTACACATCCAGGTATGCTCGCACATTGTGAGCATAATGTGGTGGGGATCCATCATGCTGGAAGAATTCCGGAAATGTCCCATCCTCCGTTAACAACGAGGGAAACACTTCGTCATCCAATAACCTTAGATAACCGTTGGCTGTTATCGTACCATCAATAAAAAAAAGGTCCAACGACTTTGGTACCCCACACACCACATCAGACCATCACTTTTTGTGAGTCAACCGTTTTGAAAGCATCAATGCAGAGCGGATTTGTGTCGGACCAGTATCTGTGATTCTGCTTGTTCACTTCACCATTGATAAAGGAATCGGCTTCATCAGTGAACAGCACCTGATAGGGGAAACGTGGGTTTATCTGCAGCTGCTGTGTCACCCGTTCTGCGAACTGTCCCCGACGGTCTGGTCATCCTCGTTCAGGTGTTGGAGTAGCTGAATTTTGTATGGGTATAATTTGTGCTGCGATAAAATTCGCAGTATGGGGAGGTACGGCTAACCCCACATTCTTGTGACAGGCGACGAGCACTCTGTTGTGGACTCTTGCTAAATGATGCCAACATGCTCACTGTTGTTGCTTCATCGGTGGCGGATTTTAGTTTTCCAGCCTTAGGTTTATCTGCGACAGAACCTGCTGCTCGGAATTTGGCCAAAAGCTTGGCAAATGCGCTGTGAGTGATGGGCTGTCTGGTTGGGTGATGACTGTTCAAATCCTTAGCAGTGACCCGTGTGCTTCTTTGTCCTGATATCAAGATGATTTCAATATGTTCTTCATGTGTTAAGGACATTTTGCAACCTGTAAATAAGGGAACAGTTAAACACATGTAACATATCAGGCATGGGATAGGCACTTTGCACCGTTTCAGACTCCATTTTATGACTTCTCAGTACGTAATACTCACGCTGCCGAGCGTCCCACAGCTACCGCAAGTAATTGGCTATAACCCGAGAATGAATAAAGCTACGTTTAAAATAACAACGGTATTGTTTTTCTGGTGAAATTCTCTATCTGTTTGATATGTCATATGACCACATTCCCATTTGAAATTTTGGAGTTGAATCCAAGATGGCGGCTTTCAAGATGGCCGTCATGTTGGTGGCATCACCTATAAAGTTTCCCCCTTCCAGTTCCTCGTGTGTAGGGACTCTGTTTCCTTATTTGCTACTCCATTTGGATTTTATCGGGGTGTGTCCGGACTTTTGGACCACCCTGTACGTCGGTCACGTCTAAAATCTTGCTCAGGAATGTCATGAATTTCAACTTGATCACGCTAAAGTAACGATCGCACATGCGCAATGTGCAGGATTTTCGAAATAACCCTCGTAGAAGATACTGCCTCCGTATTCCATCGAGAAATAGTGCCTATTTAAAAATGACTGTGTTTCAGTGGGACAGTGTCAATGTTATTATTGGTCAGTTGTATTTGACCTTTGAAAAGAAACAAAGATTTTCGCTGACCAAAGTGCGTAGAAGAACGATGACGCTCTGCTTGGATTGGGATGTATATCAGACTGACGTGTGCTCTGACGTGTGCCGGCTGTTTGTTTTGGCGTCATCAGTTTTTTGCGGGATGACTGAGGGGTATGTGTATGAAGCCAGAGGCAACAAACGCCATCTCGTCAGACGAGCCGACAGGGTTTCACCACCCAGGCTCTTCGCGATCGTTGCCTCTGCAGTTAGTTTAGGGAAGGCTTTCCCGCCACCCACCTACAGACAGGAAGACAATGTATACATACTGCGGTAACGCATGCAGCATGCTTTCCTCCGCGCGTCTTTTCAATATTCCTGGTCATAGTTACGTACCAGCTGTAGCTCGGAGATACTGAATTATTTTTAAACGATGGGATTTTGACCACATTGGGCGCATTCTTCTGTGGGCTACTAAAGCAAAATATTCTTTGTGTATGACGAGTACATCTAGAAAAGTATTGTAAGCTGGTGGATAGAATACTAACAGAATGGAAATATTGACCTTGCAAATACGCTGAAGGAAAAAAAATGGCAGCACCAGGAAGGGGCTGTGCGACATAAACGATAGCTGGTAGGCGTGTTTTTACATCTGGAACATGATGTCAATTCAAATTTCGCGCCAGCAGCTTAAGAGTGGCGCTAGTAGTACCACTATGAGGATGAAAATCACGTTTGCTTTAAATACACGCTGTAACGGTCGCGACCGTTAGCTACCTTTGAGATCGGAAGTGATGAGTTGATGTTAGTCAAGAACCCCTTTAAGGCGACAAAGACGTCACTATCAGCATCTCACTAAGTTTGAACGAGGTGTCGTCTGATAGAGCTACGAGAAGCTGGATGTTCCTCTGAGATACTGCAGAAAGACTTGGCCGGAATGTAGCCACTGTGCACGATTGTTGACAGCGTTGGCCACGAGAAAGTACGGTCGCAAGAAGATCGAGTCTAGACGGTCACATGGCACTGCCAAGAGGGAAGAACATCGTGTTCGGCGTATGGCTCTGTCGCATCACACTGCGACTGCAGCAACAATTTGAGCAGCAGCTGGAGCCACAGTGACACAACGAACTGTTACAAATCGATTGCTTCAAGGACAGCTCCGAACCAGACATCCTGTAGCGAGACTCCCAGTGACCTCAAACTACCACCAGTTGCGATTCCCATGGTGTCAAGTGAGAGCTCGTCGGATGGCAGGGTGGAAGGTCTGCTGTGTCTTTTGATGAAAGGCTCTGCCTCGGTGTGAGTGATGGCCATGTGTTGGATAGAACGAGGCCGGTTGAGGGCCTGTAACCGACCTGTCTGCGCTCTAGACACACTGGATCTACACTTGGAGTCATGGTCTTGGGTGCGACTTCGTATGACAGCAAGAACATCCTCGTGGTTATTCCACTCGCCCTGATTGCACACTTGTGAGTCAGTCTGGAGGTTCGATCTGTTGAGAGGCCATTCATGAACAGCATTCAAAAAATGGTTCAAATGGCTCTAAGCACTATGGGACTTATCATCTGAGGTCATCATTCCCCTAGACTTACACATCCATGCCCGAGGCAGCATTCGATCCTGAGACTGTAGCAGCCGCGCGGTTCCGGACTGAAGCGCCAAGAACCCCTCGACCACAGCGGCCGGTTGAGCGGCATTCCAGGGTGTGTTCCCAATAGGAAAACGCTTGTACACAAATCGCTGTTGTAACCAAACATGCTGTACGGAGTGTCAACATGTTGCTTTAGCCTGCTCGATTACCAGATGTGACTCCAACCGAGCACTTACGGGACTCACCAGACGACAACTCTCGCGCCATCCACAAACAGCACTAACATTCACTGTATTGACCGAGCAAGTGCAACAGGTATGGAACTCCGTGTCAAAAACTGACATTCGGCACCTGTACAACACAATCAATGCACAGCTGTATGCTTGCATTCAACATTCTTGTGGTTACACCGGTTATTAAGGCACCAGCATTTCACAATTGCAGTGGCCTATCCCGTGCTTTTATCAACCTGTGTTCTTGCAATGTCACCACATAAATATGTGACCAAGACAAATGTATTCCCGAAATTTTATTACTCTACATTAATTATTTTTTGGTGTTGCAATTTTTTTCCTTCAGTGTAGATCTCTCACGTTTATTTCTCGCTTCGTGAGTTGGTTTGAGTGATTTAGTTGTTTTCTAAGAGAAAAATACTCATCTTCGTTTAACGCAGGGTAATTTGCAGAGAGGCTCATCAGGCTGTGACGTCATAATGAGTGATATGATACGCTTAATTAGTAATGCAATGTGCTGCCCATTTAGGATTTACCTGTTTGCTGACGTATAAACAATATTTTTTTTTCTGGTATCGTCTTCTATCCATGGATGTGGTGACTGAAACGATCCGTATTCAGTGACAGTCTGCAAATGAAACGTGATTTCCCCCTTGCTGGTTAAGGCTTGATGCGCTAACAGCCGCACGTGGTCACAGCGACACCTTCATAGGATTTTTTGACCCAGAAAAAGCGTCTGACAATGTCAAATTGTGCAAGATATTCGAAATTCTTTGAAAAGTAGGAAGATATAGGGGAAGGCTGTCTAATGAGTAAATGTAAAGGTCGTATGACCAGGGACTCCCGTCGGGTAGACCGTTCGCCGGGTGCAACTCTTTGGATTTGACGCTACTTCGGCGACTTTTGCGTCGAAGGGGATGAAATAATGATGATTAGGACAACACAACACCCAGTCTCTGAGCGGAGGAAGTCTCCGACTCAGCCGGGAATCGAACCCGGGCGCTTAGGATTGACATTCTGTCGCAATGACCACTCAGCTACGATGAGTACACAATATGGACTGAGAGCGTACTAAGGAAGACGAAAGTAATGAGAAGTATTAGAATAGCGAGAAATTTGACATCAGAACTGGGAATCACGAAGTAGACGAAGTTAAGAAATTACGCTACCTAGGCTACAAAATAACCCATGAGGGACATAACAAGAAGTAAATAAAACGCAGACTACCACTGGCGAAAAGGGCATTCCCGGCCCAGAGAAGTCTACTAGTATCAAACGCAAGCCTCAATTTGAGGAGGAAATTTCCGAGAATGTACATTTGGAGCACAGCGTTGTATGGATGTGAATCATGGACTGCGGGAAAACTGGAACAGAACATAATCGAAGCATTTGAGATATGGTGCTACAAACAAATGTTGAAAATTAGGTGCACTTATAAGGTAAGGAGTGAGGAGGTACTCCGTAGAATCGACAAGGAAATGAATGTATGGAAAACACTGACAAGAAGATGGGACAGGATAATAGACATCAGAAAATAACTTCCATGATACTAGAGGGAGCTGTGGAAGACAGAGATTGGAACACATCAAGAAAATAATTGAGGACGTAAGGTTGCAATTTACAATTGCTACTCTGAGATGAAAAGGTTGACACAGGGGAGGAATTCGTGCTGGGCCGCATCAAAACAGCCAGAAAAATAAGTACTCGAAATAAAAAAAAACTGAAAAATATAATGTTGTGGAGTATGGGATAAAATCAAATGGGCGAGTGGTGTAGTGATCAGGTACAGGCTGCATGGACGAAAACGAGAAAGAAGTGAAATAAATATGCCTCTCGTTTCCTACTGGCTGTTCACAACATGTCCTTGTAAGGAAGCGTAGCTTTTTATGGTCTTTGATTGGCTGGCTTTCGAAAACAGTGACTCGAGGACAGCCTGATACGAAAGGTTGCATGTGCAGTCTGATAGTAATTGCACAATATGAATATGGGCTCATAGATTATTTAACTGATGTAATAACGGAAAAGTTCGATGACTGACGCATAGAGACTAGACGTGGACTGCAAATAGTACTGATTGATTACTGTATTTTATTTCAAAAGTTTATAATTATTTAAAATTGACTGAAAACGAGTTGTACACCCTCCACAACGATGTGTCTCGTGATCAATAACAACTGTTGATATCCCTAAAATACTTTTAATACTCATTGCCATAATCAAGCAGCCAATTAATTATTTGTAGCTATCCTCGTTGCATTCAAAGGACATTCACGATGTGTAAGTGGGGCGTTCATGTCTACCTGAAAGGCCCGCTTGAAATGTCTGGCTGTTACAACCATCACACATAATGCTTTCGGTAAAAATGTCGAGGGTAGTTGGCAGTACATTTGTCGAGGTATAGTATAGTATATACCAAATAACAACCAACGTTTGTGGTTAACTTTTGATATGATATAAGTGTATCGAAATGTGGCAGGGCATGGTCGTTCTTTTTTTTGTGTTAGTCTTCATGTGGATGTGTACCTAGTCCCTGCAGAGGGGATGTGTCACATATTTGCCACCGACCGAGGTGGCGCAGTGGTTAGAACACTGGACTCGCATTCGGTAGGTCGACGGTTCAATCCCGCATCCGGCCATCGTGACTTAGGTTTTCTGTGATTTCCCTAAATCGTTCCAGGTTAATGCCGTAATGGTTCCTTTGAAAGGGCACGGCCGCCTTCCTTCCCCCTTCTTCCCCTAATCTGATGAGACCGATGACCTCGCTGTTTGGTCTCCTCCCCCATCAACAACAACAACAGCAACAACAATGATCTTGCTGCTCTATACTGCTCCTCTGTCCACAGTGACGCTGCTACTTACGTATTCCTAATACATAGGAAACAACAAAGCTCAAATTCAGTGGGGGCTTCCTGAGGGGAGGGAAAATGGGGTAATAGATGTATTTTTAAAGAAGACAGTATGGCGTTCTGAATGTACAGTTACTTTTTATTATCTCATGGGAGCCCCTCTATCAATGGACATAGAAATACATAACCTGTTTCACAATCCAGTACTGGCATCGAGGTGCCTGATAGTCATAACCAGGATTGAAGGCTCTTTCTGACTAGTAACATGGCTAGTGACACACTAAAAAATGTAATTAAATATACTGTGGTGTGGAAACAAGGATTCCTCCGTTGGCATAAAATAGTGCAGCTGTACTTCACACAATCCTGGCTGATCCCATTTGCACAACTTTGCCCGAATCCAAATAACAAGCACAACAGCTTTACATCAACAAAGTAGCATGGCAAATTCTACCAAATGGCGAATCACATTACTCTCAAGTGCAGCTCCACATAAACCAGGAAATCATGTAATAGTCAAGAAATAAGAATTAGCAGTCTGAATTCAAACGTCTCGCCGTATCTTCATTTGGGGAATTGGTCAAGAAACTACGAGAGGGTACCTGAACAAGGGAATGCAATTTTGTATGAGGAACGAGTTGCTGGAAAACGGCCTACAGCTAAGGTACAGGCAAACGCAGCAGAGAACTTACGGCAGACTATCACTTATAGGTCCAAATGAGGGGCAGCCAGGAATATGGCTCAAGAGCCGTGCCCCCACATGAGTGCCATAGCGCTTGGTCTCGATGCACGCTTCCCTCACCGCCACGCCACGCTACCTGAGCCTGAGGAGGGAGGAGACGAGGAAACTGCGAACATGTCGCATTTAAATGGTAGTGCGCTCGCAGTTCATACGAGTTGGTTTTATATTTCAAGTTTCTCAACAACAAAGATCACCAACGAAAGAAATTTTCAATATAATGAAAAGGATAGTTGCTACTCACCAAATAGCGGAGGTGCTGACTCGCAGAAAAGGGCAACAAAAAGACTTTCAGAAAGTCAGCTTTCGGTCAACATGGCCTTTGTCAAAAATAAACAACACACACACACACACACACACACACACACACACACACACACACACACGCACACACACACACACACACAGTCAAAAATAAACAACACACACACACACACACACACACACACACACACACACACACACGCACGCAGTCATGCAAACGCAACTCACACAGACAGGACCACAGTCAGTGGCAGCTGGAACCAGACTGCTGGAACCAAGCTGCAAGTCTGGTTCCAGCTGTCACTGACTGTGGTCATGCATGTATAGGTAGCGTTTGTTTGAGTGTGTGCCTGTGGGTGTGTTGTTTACTTGGGACACAGGCCTTACTGGCTGGAAGCTAACTTTCTGACAGTCTTTTTGTTGTGCCTTTCTCCGACTCAGCATCTCTGCGACATAGTGAGTGGCAACTACGTTTTCAATAAGTTTCCTTTTTGTTAACAGATTACCGGTATCGGTATATAAAGACCATCATCAGATCTGCAGAAAAAGATGGGGGAAAAACATAAATGGAATCGCGGATTGTATACATCTTAAAAACAATAAATAGCCCATAATGAAAAGTACTACTGACATATACATGCATTTGTGCGCTTTATGTATGAAGAGGCATACTTGTTTTATAAAAACAAAGTCCTAATGTACTGCAGCCATAGTGGCATCGTCATATGTTAAATGCAAAATCAGCACTGTTACGGAATTTTATCATTCTTTTCTTGCAACGGAGTGCCGCAGGGTACGAGGGGCCATCTGCCGGTCACGTTCCTCCAACCACTTCTCGCCTATGCCTAAATCTGGTGTTAGCGCTAACAGAGGACGCTGATTATGTGCAGCACTACGTTTTCTTTCATTGTGGCTTCCTTAGCGATTTGTTTTAATGTTTTTCTCTGCACTATCAAAGGTGTTTATAACTTATGACATTATCTAGAATATTGGCGCTTGAGCATATGTCAACTACTGTCTTTTAACTCTTCCTCTTTTTAACAATCTCACTTTCGTCGTGTTCTATTTCATTTTGTTACTGTAAGGCCTTTTATACGTTATTTATATGCATTTGACGATGCTGGTGCTGATTTTGCATTTAACATTTGACGATGCCACTATTGCTGCAGTACATTAGGACTTTGTTTTTTATAAAACAGGTATGCCTCTTCATAGTTAAAGCGCACAAATGCATATATATGTCAGTAGTACTTTTCATTATGGGCTATTTATTCTTTTTAAGGTGTAGACAATCTGAGAGTGTATTTATGTTTTTTCCCATTTTTTGCTGCAGATCTGATGATGGTCATTATAGACCGAAACCGGTAACCTGTTAACAAAAGCCGGCCGAAGTGACCGTGCGGTTAAAGGCGCTGCAGTCTGGAACCGCAAGACCGCTACGGTCGCAGGTTCGAATCCTGCTTCGGGCATGGCTGTTTGTGATGTCCTTAGGTTAGTTAGGTTTAACTAGTTCTAAGTTCTAGGGGACTAATGACCTCAGCAGTTGAGTCCCATAGTGCTCAGAGCCATTTGAACCATTTTTTTTGTTAACAAAAAGTTTGTGACTATAGACGTAAATTAAAAGGGAACTTATTGTATATATCGCTCACTGTTTTATTCGTGACAATGTTGCAGCTTGTGAAACTATTTTTTCATTATATTGTTATATTCATCCCAGATTTTCCATTGTTTGAAAACAAATTTTCAGTACTATTTATTTTTGGTGCGCTGAAGACATAACATACATTTCGTCTAGTACAAACTATCGAAATACGGACAGACGCAGACAAATTTCACTGATGTTACGAAATAATCGTGAATCATTTAGTTTTGTAATAGAAAAAAGCTCTTTCACACAAATATGTGTACTGAAATACTGCAGCACCTTTTCGCAGCCTCATTATGGAGACCTGAGAAATGCAATCTAGATGTCCTCGACAGTTTTACCATAAAAGGATTTGTGATTAAAAGTGGTATTACCTTGCAGGTCAATCAGTTACAATTACATATGTACCGGGGTGCTTCCAACAGAAACGCCAAACGGCCTCGAAAACAGCTAGAAAACACATGTAATACTGGCATTGTCCTCAAAATGTTTAGGAAACGATCCTTGCAGTTATTTCAAGGTCCCAATGAATTCTTCAAACCTCTCGTTTCCTTTAAAGCTAGGGAGCTTGGAGAAATGGACTACGTTTTCCAGAATGTTTCCCGTACATAACAAGATTATCTTTTTAAATGCATCCCATCAAGTCATAAGTAAGTGGTTTTTCACGTTGCAGTGTCTCGCCATGGGCATCGTGCAGTCAAGTACACTTAAAATGCGATGTCTGCAATCCATTCTGTATCTTCTAATTTTCATTCTTGCATTCCTTTTTTCTTCATAAGTTCGACAATAGCGAATTTTAAAACGAAAAATCGTTCCAGGCGTGTCCCTTGACTTGACCAACGTACTTTGCAGTAATATGCAAAATACATCGAAAACTGTTGCAACTGGCAGCGAAATAATACGTGAAACTTCAGATATTTTGGGGTTGATACCACCAGTTTCTTCACGTGCTGCATGTCTGCAAATTTAGCATAAGTGCTTCTTGATGTACTGAACAATGAATCCCATCTGTCGTAATTTTTTTCTCTTAAAAGCTTATGACAACATAACTAGACAGCCTCTTTTGTGCGAACAGCCACAGGACCTGTGGAGGGTGCAGCCCCGAATCCTCCCGAAACCAGGTACATAAGCAGGTGACAGGGCCGAATCCTCCCAAACTGACACAATGTGACAGAGCACACAGCTGCCTGCGGCCACTTCGCAGTTCGCGGCAGGCCGTTGTAGAGTGAACATGTCCTCAGACGAGCTTACAGTTTCAGTAAGTAGGAAGGGAAGGAAAATGTTGGTTTTGAAAGGTAACACCTTCAAAAATGGTTCAAATGGCTCTCAGCACTATGGGACTTAACAGCGGAGGTCATCAGTCCCCTAGAACTTAGAACTACTTAAACTTAACTAACCTAAGGACATCAGACACATCCATGCCCGAGGCAGGATTCGAACCTGCGACCGTAGCGGTCGCGCGGTTCCAGACTGAAGCGCCTAGAGCCACTCGGCCATTCCGACCGGCGGTTTTCAAAAACTGCTGAAAGGTGGTCTAGCGCGATGGACATGCAACATTAATGGCTGCAGAAGTTTTGTTAAAACTATTTCTATTGAGGAGCTGGATGTCGAGGAGTGTCAAGAAGAGCACAATCATGAAGAGATGCCTCATAACAAAATTCAGAGTCAAGAAATTATTTCTGGCCTAAAGAGAAAAGCCGTAGAAGATATTTGTCAGAGAGTCTCAAAATAATTTACCAGAAATTAAAAGGAGAGGATACGCAAGATATAACTACGAGAGATGTCAACAATTTTCGTATATCTATTTACAAAGCTAGGCGCAAAATTCTGCCAAAACTGCCCACGAATGCTGCAGATGTTCATGGCATTATCAACACGCTGAATATGGAAACCACAGACGGGACAAAGTGTTTATTAGACAATAACACTGAGAAAAAAGTGATAATATTTTGTGACTCTGCAAACCTTAAAACATTAACACAGTATGAATATATACGTTAATGGTACGTTCAAGTGCTGTCCAAAGCTTATTTGTCAGCTGTTTACAATACTTGGGTTAGTTAATGGCCGTTACATTCCATTGGTCTTCTCTTTATTGAACGACAAGAAAACTTCGTCGTATCAGTGTGTATTTCAAAGCGTTGTTGGTAAACGTAGTGATATAAGTTTGAACTTTTCCACATCAACATTGTTTTTTGACTTCGAAGAGAGCATAATAAAAGCTGGAAGTGAGGTCTGGCCTGATGTTCACATTCAAGGACGCAAATTATACTGAAATAACACAAAGCTGGCGGCGAGAAATACAAACATTGGGGCTTGTACATGAGTACTGCTCAGAAAATGAAATTGGAAGGTTTCTGTCGTACATGATTGGTTTGCCCATACTGGCTCCTGATATGGTTGGTGACTGTTTTGTTGACGATTTCACGGCGGAGATACCTGCATCGGAAAAATTGCAAACCTTTTGTGACACTTATCAATTTGTTGTATTGAAACGTCCCCTTTGAACAACCAATACAAGTGACCGTGCTCAAACTGACACACAACACTTTGTCAGCGCAACGCAATCTGACTTTCAAAATTCCCCACAAAAGAATGGCCCCGACCAACACCAAACTATACCTTTCACAAATCACCCACCTCACAAAAATCTTCGCTGCTCAAGCCACTGCAATACAGCGAGCGCCACCACTGCCAGCCAAATAAAAGATTCAAACTATGTAAGGCACCAACTACTGATAGGGATAGTTAGCAAATGAAAGATATTAATAGAGAACAAACAATGTATTTACCTTGATATCATCATATATAAATACAGCAGTTCATGACAAATTACAAACCTCCGCCATCTCTCTCCCCACATCCACCACCGCCGGCGGCTCACCTCCAACTGCGCAACGCTACGCGCTGTTCACATCCAGCTGCCTAACACTACAATGGCGAGAATTACAACAATGCAAAGCAGCCACAGACTGCACACAGCACAGCCAGTGATTTTCATATTGAGCGCTACGTAACGTTGCCAATAAGAAAACATAAACAGCCTACTTACATAGAGAAAACATAAACAGCCTACTTACATAGCCGCCATATGAAACGTCCCCTTTGAACAACCAATACAAGTGACCGTGCTCAAACTGACACACAACACTTTGTCAGCGCAACGCAATCTGACTTTCAAAATTCCCCACAAAAGAATGGCCCCGACCAACACCAAACTATACCTTTCACGAATCACCCACCTCACAAAAATCTTCGCTGCTCAAGCCACTGTAATACAGCGAGCGCCACCACTGCCAGCCAAATAAAAGATTCAAACTATGTAAGGCACCAACTACTGCTAGGGATAGTTAGCAAATGAAAGATATTAATAGAGAACAAACAATGTATTTACCTTGATATCATCATATATAAATACAGCAGTTCATGACAAATTACAAACCTCCGCCATCTCTCTCCCCACATCCACCACCGCCGGCGGCTCACCTCCAACTGCGCAACGCTACGCGCTGTTCACATCCAGCTGCCTAACACTACAATGGCGAGAATTACAACAATGCAAAGCAGCCACAGACTGCACACAGCACAGCCAGTGATTTTCATATTGAGCGCTACGTAACGTTGCCAATAAGAAAACATAAACAGCCTACTTACATAGCCGCCATATGAAACGTCCCCTTTGAACAACCAATACAAGTGACCGTGCTCAAACTGACACACAACACTTTGTCAGCGCAACGCAATCTGACTTTCAAAATTCCCCACAAAAGAATGGCCCCGACCAACACCAAACTATACCTTTCACAAATCACCCACGTCACAAAAATCTTCGCTGCTCAAGCCACTGCAATACAGCGAGCGCCACCACTGCCAGCCAAATAAAAGATTCAAACTATGGAAGGCACCAACTACTGATAGGGATAGTTAGCAAATGAAAGATATTAATAGAGAACAAACAATGTATTTACCTAGATATCATCATATATAAATACAGCAGTTCATGACAAATTACAAACCTCCGCCATCTCTCCGGAGATACCGGCATCGGAAAAATTCCAAACCTTTTGTGACACTTATCAATTTGTTGTATGTACAGATTTGCTGGAAATGTAACCATAATTCATAAAATGAACACTGAGATAGAATATGTAGCAAAATCATGATTTGCTATTTTAATAAATTAATTATGAAGAATTCAAGGCTATAAATGATTACAGTTTCTAAAAATAAATATCTGAATAATATAAAAGATAAAATTTTTAAACATACAATACACGCGAAAATTTTTTACATCTTCTACTGTAACTTCATGTGCTTTCCTTTGCCTGCTTGGAGTATTCATAACGTTTAGAACTGCTACCTGCTTCAAACGGGAGGATTCGATCCCATTGTTTCTCAGACCCTTGCGGGCTTGAGAGGATTCGGTAGCATTTTTCTGACCGCCGGAGGATTCGGGGCTGCGCCCCCTGTGGACGTTCTTCACATCATGGACAAATATCGAAGGTTATGCATTTCTAACGCCACGACTCTGCCGAACTGAAGAGAGTTGTGCCGACCGAAAAATGCATCACCGTAACACTATATGAAATGTCACGCTGTACCGAATACTTCCCGGAAAGAGAAAGGCAAACCAACGCCTAAGGTGCATGCTTCCCGCATACCAGCCCGCGTGAAGTTTGGCATGCGTGGCCGGCCCTAGTCCAAACGGAGCCTTATTGGTTGCGAACTATACATGCTGATAAAGAGCATCAACAACCATGTGGACTATGTTGTGACTTACTTTCGCTGAACGCAATGAAACTGTCAGACATTTACATGAAACATGATTTCCGAAAGTCAATTAACAACACAATGTACTACCCTGCATCCTCATGTATCCGTCAGAATATAAAAAGCACCTAGGCTCAGCATGCGCAAAATGAGCGCTTACTATCCTATGAAAACCAACATAACTGAAGAGCAACCACATGAAACTACGCTTCAAGAGGCAAACACGTGTTTCCTTTACGGATCTATTCAGAAATTAGCTGTAAATACTGGGTGTAGGCAGGTAGCTGGCTATCACATTTCAGTGCTCCAGTGAACTACCCATTGTGCATATACTGTCGGCCCAAAGCGTTCAGTGACTGATTTTATACCTGGCGTGAGTGCGACGTCATTACAGAAATGCGGTGGCAGCTTGAAGAAAGAACTGTAAACAATAAGTGTGCAGTTAGCTAATGAGCGTGGGAGAGCAGGCAGTGCTAAGTAGTGGACGTGTGACAATAGCGCGTCAACATTGTTGCGTCACAAATTGCAATGGGGCAACATCTCTCAGTCAAGTGTTCAAGACACACTGCAGAGCTTGTCCCACACACCTTGACTCCTGTATAAAAATGCACCTGCACCGTTTATCTGAAATGCAACGTGTGCAACTGTTTTCTGTGAAAAATTTTCACCGTTGACAAGATTTCGTGTTATCAGTAAGAATCTCCAAAAAAGCGACGAAGCGTAGAAATTCACGTGAAGAGCCAACGCTTCGACGACATAACGACATTGAAGCTTATGTGACATGCGAATTGAACAACATCCCAAAGAAGGACTTTTCTGACAATGAACGTCCTCTGTGACGTACTCAAGTGATGGAAGGCTATGTACAACACCTGAGGCATTAAAACCAACATCTTAACTTTTCTGTAATTTTTATTTAATGCAGAATCGGAACTTTTTTGGACTGCTAGTATACCTCTGCCTGTCCATACGTCCCAAAAACTGACAGTCTCTCTCTTACCAGACCGTGAGGATTTTCTCTCACACAACTAGAAATCCTAACATCACATCACGTGCGGACACGGAAAAAAGAGAGTCGTGCAACCCACTTTCTAGTAGACTCAGTCAGAGATATCACTATCGATACTGCCAAATGATCTCTGTGTGCCTGCCGCTGTGGCCGAGAGGTTCTAGGCGCTTCAGTCCGGAACCTAGCTGCTGCTACGGTCGCAGGTTCGAATCCTGCCTCGGACATGGATGTGTGTGATGTCCTTAGGTTAGTTGGGTTTAAGTAGTTCTAAGTCTAGGGGACTGATGACCTCAGATGTTAAGTCCCATATTGCTTAGAGCCATTTGAACCATTTTTTGGTCTCTGTGTTAACTCGATGCCGAACTCCAGCTGTTAGCGTGCCGGCCAAGGACCTTCATATTTCATATTTTGCCTGACTTCAGTATGGCAATCATGAACTGCCACTAAAATACAAAAGAAAGTACAGAAATTACTGATCTGCACCGACATGAGGGTATTAAATCTCATGTCGCCGATATCTGGAGAAGAACATAAGAAAGTATTTCAAAAACAGTGAAAAAATGGTGATGGTTCTGCTGTATAACTTTAAAGGTATCATGTGATCCAATATTAATAGGCTGATCAAAAAAATTATTCTGTGTAATTTGACTTAAGCGGTATTGTAAATTCCATTGTGGTGCGAAAGGACGATTTGAGATGCAGCTAAAATCTATTAATTAGGTACTATATTAGTTAAACATTTCAACACCTATTATTGGTAAAATCAAGAGCTGTAAAAAAAAAAAAAATCAGTCGCCTCTCGAATAAACTTGACACAGTTTGCTCAGACATGACACTACTGACAGCTATTAGAGATTAAGAGAGGTCTATCAGATCCCTCTCATATATTTTTGCTTGTCTAAATTGTCCATTGGTTTTTGTCGTTTGATAAATGTTTGCCGCGCGGAGTGCCCCGCTGTTTGAGGCGCGATGTCACGGACTGCGCGGCCTCTCCCGCCGGAGGTTCGAGTCCTCCCTCGGACATGGGTGTGTGTGTTGTTCTTAGCATAAGTTAGTTTAAGTAGTGTGTAAGTCTAGGGACCAATGACCTAAGCAGTTTGGTCCCTTAGGAATTCACTCACATTTGAACATTTGGTAAAAGTTTGTGAATATAGCCAGTCTCTCGGAAATAAGTGTGCCATTGTTTTCTTTAAGTTTTCATGCTAATAAATGACGATCTGGACTGCACTCCTGACTTCTTTCCTAATCCAAATAATACGAAAATCCAATGTGACAACAGATGAGAACGAGGTAGATTAATAAAAGGAACATGTGAACATGCTAGCGTGTTTCTCATTACATGATCTTTGACCAAGGCATCCGCCTGCTGTGACTAAATTTTGGTTAAAATTCAGTGTGAACATTGCACAAAACAATTGCAGTCACCCTCACAATTAGCTAATTCTATTAGAATATAGATAGATCGTTGGATATTCCTGTTAACGGGTCAAGGAAAAAGCAAGTCAGGCCTTACTGAAATAACAGTTTTGCGTTCGTATGAGGTAATGTTCATATGTACGAGTTTCACACGCGAGTTGCATACCGTCCTCCGACAAGGCACTGTCCAAAACAGAGAACTGATGTACGTAAGCCAGCCGGAGTGGCCGAGCGGTTCTAGGCGCTTCAGTCTGGACCCACGCGACCGCTGCGGTCGCAGGTTCGAATCCTGCCTCAGGCATGGATGTGTGGGATGTCCTTAGGTTAGTTAGGTTTAAGTAGTTCTAAGTTATAGGGGACTGATGGCCTTAGAAGTTAAGCCCCATAGTGCTCAGAGCCATTTGAACCATTTTGATGTACGTAATGTATAAAGCAGAGTCTCTGCCCTGAACGGTCCCTTAGAAGCCCATTTGCGGTTCGACACGGTTCCTTCACTGCGTTAGGCAGCGAGGAGGATAGCCTCCTAATTAACAGTCAAGTTACACTTCTTGCAGACGGCATGGCACCAGATGCCACGAGACAGTTCAGAAAGGAATACGGACGCCTGATGTTTTTACCAAAACCGCGGGAAAAGTTAAGACGCCGCATCATGCAGCTGAGTCACAACGCGGACGGAAGTGTCTATCGACTGATCTTGGCAGACAGTCACCGAAGAGGATTGTGACAAAAAAATTGGAGCACGACAGCTGCAGAAATCGCTGCAGAACTGAATGTTGTACTCGCCAAATCCGTCAGTACGGAAATAAGGCAAAAGTGCTGCACAAGCAGGGAATTGCAGGGCGATGTTGAATGTCAAAACCACTCGTCAGTGTTGCAAATGCCGGTACCAAGAAATGTGATGCCAAAGCCATAAAATCTCGACTAGGGAGCAATGGGAGAATATCATTTGATCAGGTGAACCATGTTTCACACTGTTTCCAACTTATCACCGAATTTACTTCTCAAAAGTGGAATATGGTGGTTGTTCGCTTACGATTTCGGCAGCCATATCGTGGTATTACATTGGCTCTATGGGTGTTCTGCAAGGTCAAATTACTGAAAAGGATTATATGATCATTTTGGCTGATGAGATCCATGCCTTGGTACAAGGTTTGTTCCCCAATGGTGATGCCGTGTTCCAGGACGATAGGGCTCCAGTTCACGAAGCACACATCGTCCAGGAGTGGTTTTGTGAGCACGAGGATGTATTTTCCCCCGTCTACCATGGTTCAGTGATCTCAATATTATTGAGCGTTTGTGATCTAGTCTGAAGAGAACTTGCCACTATTTTTCTGAAATAATTGTATATGATTCCCTTGAAAGCCATACAGTACCTGTATTTATCCATTCCCAGACGACTGGAAGCTGTTTTGAATGCCAGCGGATTTTTACACAGTGTTAGGCACGATAATTTGTTGTGTTCTTGATTTTTCCATATTTTTATCCACTCCCTTCACAGCTGGTTAGTATAGAGACCATAGATACTGCCGGTTGACTTTGTTCTAAGGCAACGGTGTCACTAGCCAAACTGAGTTTACTATCTTAAAGACATATAGCGTCCCCAGTGCTATATTACGAAAAGACTTAAAAAACAGTATTTATAAAGAAGAGACATTAAAAAATTTAATAATATATTTTTATCATGTAGCCGTAAAATAATAATTTCTCTGTGTAGGTTTAGATTGCAAAGAAATAATTTATGACAACTTGATCTAAATAGACGACAAGATACGCTCTTTTGTTAATTTTTTAGTCAACTTCACTTCCTCTTTTGTCTTGAGTGTGTATAGACGGACATCTTTCGAGGCTGCAGTCTGGAACCGCAAGACCGCTACGGTCGCAGGTTCGAATCCTGCCTCGGGCATGGATGTTTGTGTTGTCCTTAGGTTAGTTAGGTTTAACTAGTTCTAAGTTCTAGGGGACTAATGACCACAGCAGTTGAGTCCCATAGTGCTCAGAGCCATTTGAACCATCTTTCGAGTGCTGACAAATGTAAGCATATTTGTATGAGTTAAGCAGATAATATATTAATTGAATATTATTGTGCACTTTTAATTTGTAAGAGGTGATCCCGATTTCATGTCCGCCTTCCTTGAATTAACCTGCATTCAAGTAAGTTACAGTTCAACAATCGCAGCGGCCGATGCAGCCAACGACGCCATTACGTGGCGATATTAACTTATGAAAAATTAGCGGAAGCCGAAAACTCGCCCGCTATTAGCATAATATTAATTTTTCTCCACAGCCGCACGAAGTTGCAGAAATACGTAGCTTTAAAATTCTTATTTTCAGTACCGTAGCCGACAGCCAGAGCCAGGACTGCGACTACAATACAATGGTTAACGGAGGTAAGAAAATACTCTCGCGCGTGTGTGGGCCGCAATTACAATTAATAACTAAAGATGTTTTGCTTTAAAGTCAACTGACTAGCCGAGGAAATTAATACGAAAAGTTTATTACATTGTTCAGCTTGTATGCTCATGTTTTAAGATGCAGCAAGTCTAACATTCATTAACGTAACAAATAATTTGAGATTAATATTGTTAAAAAGGAGAACTTCAGGAAAGCATTTAACCGTAAAATCAAAATTAAATGGAATATCATTTTTATTAAGGCCCACCATGTAAGTCGGCAACAATCAAAAAATAATAATAATAACAATAATAATATATTAAATTACGACGGCCGACGGACGCGAGAGACAGCATTTGAGATAGAGTCAGAGGAAGCACCAGAGATAGTGGCTGATATAAACACGTTTTCACATGCTCATAAATTAGCGTTGGCTCAAATAGCTACTTAAAATGCAACTCATTAAGTGAAGGGATTTGTTATTGTGAAGTACATAAGTTACTAACAGTAAACAGCAATACAGTCACGGAATGTTCTTCCATCATCTCTGGAAGTTCTCTCAGTTTTCCTTGCACTTTATTTGATCCAGTATTTTCAGGAAAAACATCTTCTTAGAACAGGAACTCAATTCTGTTCGACTTCATCTAGCTGTACACCAGTAGAACTAACACAAGTATCAAATTATACCTAATGATAAGGGCATAAGGATCGAAACATATTGCGCTACATAGCAAAGATAGAATATTTGGGACTGAAGTAGTTGGTTACTGGACTACCAGTGTACATACGCCCGCATGTGGCGAGATAATTACGTCTGCAAATTGGAGGGAAAATTAAATTAATTATGATGTATCTGTAATACGTTCCTCGGCGGTTGCATTGTAAATGGCGCATTGGAGTGCATAACTGTAGTTCAACACTAATTATTTAGCCTGTAATGAATGTAAGCTACGTTTACCCAGCGCGCCACACAATAGAGCACTAAGCAAGCAGTTCCACAACCTGGATTAGAAAAGCCTAACAAACAGGCCGCAATATAATTAGCTCCCTCCCGTCATGTATCAAACAAATCGAGCACCACAAACTCACTGAGTGAAGGACCATGAAGAGCCAAAATAATCTGTTATGTTGCTTCTATTGTGACAGTTTTCCTCTCTGTCCCCTACACCGATTTTGAAAAGCAGCTTCTCTCCTCAGGTCGAAATTCTTGAAAGTATTTAGAATAAAAGTGTTTGCGCACGCTACGTATCAAAGCTTCACCGGGAAACGAAAAGGAGTAATTTAATTCTGGCCAAGGCCAGATATAATTATCCCTGTCAAGATCACTAGAGCTCTGGCGAAAGGCAATACGTAAAACTGAAAGCTCAAAATATCTGATGCGTAAACTGAGTAGTACTTGTAATGGAAATCACATATGACAGATACACCGCGTGAAACGAATGTTTTGAGCAACTTTTTTCTCCATGTGAAAAGGTTGATTCCTCTGATGAACGTATCAGAAAAACATGTTACTACGGATACTTTGTTAACGCCAAACGGAATGCACCAAGTGAGACATATCTGTCTATACCTGCATCTCAGATGTGGTTGGCACGTTCCACGGTCGGTTTGGGTTTCGTATGAGTTTTAAACAGACATGATTTTACTTACCTGGTAACGTGGTGTGGCAAGATTCCTGGGGTTATCGGTTATCTGTGCTTGGATGCATTTAACTGAATCGATACCGATGTGATTGGCTTCTCACATCAAATAATAACATGTATATTCTGAAATCCAGCATATGTGTTGTATGAATAATGAAGTGTAGTCTAAGGAAGTCTGAAACCTTAGACAAAATCCTCTTGTGAGCCACAGAAAACTCGTCTCCTTTTGACCGAACAGGCTACGGTATGCAACGGTATGAGCAGCGCTATGCAAAAGGTCTCTCTTCATTTAGCGATAGATGCACTCGCATTTCGAGTCCAAACACCATTAGCCATTCCACTTTTCGGTTGTCTATAATTTTCCTAAAGTGAGTACTAGAACGACTTATTTGAAAAGGATATAAATGGTTTCCTTCCCCGTCCTTCCCTTTTCCGAAATTTTATTCCCCCAAGACAGCCTTCTGCATAGAGTTTATATTAAACTCGAATTTTCATTCTGTATGGCGTACGCCACCGCTTGTTAACAATTTTGAGAGGATGCTGCAAAGATACGATGGACAACGAAGGAAATAAGTGAAGACAACTTGAAAGGAGGTAATTACGCTTCCCTCCATGGGAATTTCATCTGAACAGAACTTATGGACCAATACGTATGTTTACAGTTGATTTTATTTACTTATTCATTGATTTAATCTGATGAAGTTAGAGACTTTTGACATCTTAATTAGACTATAACAGCGTAAATAATAATAACAATAGTAAAAAGATGATTTCCATTAATCTTCTGAATGCTTTAATTTTTTTGTTAGATCTGTCGTCTTTATAACTATTTAGTCGTGTTATTAAAGTATAACTTGGTATATATACTTGTAATTCAACATTACACGTAAGAGCACAAAATTTATAATAATATAGGCTCAAGTTGAGTGCGGAAATGTGCACTGAGTACGGAGCACGTTTATGCACCTATGGGGCCACTTTTATGCAGATGTAGTACAAAATAACGAGTGAACAAAACACAATATCACACTTTTCAAATGTTGTTTTGTTGGCAGTAACCAAAATTGTAGCCTTACGTACAACATGTTAAAATACAAATATTTTACTGGTAGTAAACAGACTTTTTGATGAACTTTCTGGTAGCATAATGTAGTCTTTATATACGTTTGAGTGATAATTGTAGCCCTATTCGTCATCATTATCTGAGTTGCAGTTTATGAAAGACAAAGTGTTTCCAGTGACACAACAGTCGTAAGCCCACCTTTAACATCTAAGACACTGAACCCATTCTTGATTTATTTTGCAGATTTGCCTTTAGGATATTTAAATACTGTACAATCTAAATTTCGGTTTTTACGCTATTATCGAGCACAATGTTCTTAGACCATTACCACGTCATATCTGGTAAAGTCAGTTGAAATAGGTAAACACGATACTTGTGGTTACCTGCTCTGCGCTGACTTTACCAAATACCACGTGGTAATGGTCTAAGAACACTATAGTCACTAATGGAGTAAAAGCCAAAATTTAGATTTCACAAAAGAAAAATACAGTAATATGCCGTCAAATGACGGTGTACTTTTTCAAAAAATACTGTATGACTGTGGTTCTGAGCCATCGACAACTTTTTACTGCAAAAAATGCTGCTATCTTGGGTTTAGTCACAAATTACTAGTTTCTGCTAGAAATAGCCCTTAAGAATACAGTGGAAATTGCTCATTTGTGGTTGTTGTACCATACTCGTCATTTTTTCACGTTTCCAGCACAGACCGCAAACATTAATCCCTCGAACATTTTGGCAATACGTTGAAAAGAATGGTGAGAAAACATGAAATACGAAGCAAGACTGCTCTGAAACAATGTCTGCACCATGAATGGCAAAATATTATCTCAGACACTACCAAAACCGATACAGTCCATGACAAAGAGATTAACGGCAGTGACACATCCAAGGGAAATAACTACAAAGTACTAAAATTATCATTATATTTAATGAAACTGGAATTTTCTTTGGGAGTATGAGCACCTCTTTCCCAATGTGTGACACCAGTCTGTACAGAATATTCAATTACTTTTTGCGGAAGGCTAATTTATTTAATCGTTTTTTATGTACAGATTTGGAAGGAAGCACCCTACTGTTACTTTAATAAATAACATCTCTGGTTGTGATCTTTAGTTCTGATAAACACAGTTATTCTACATGAACAACGGTGTATGAATACTTTTTTCCATGACGGCGTATAAAAAAACAATGTTCGTCTGTTTGTTTGAAATTCATACAAATCTAAATTTTTATTCCAATCTTGGTAAAATTTTGCACACGTTACCTTCGAGGCAAGAGGCAGATCGCTGTCTAGATAAGATTACTTAATCGACTTGAAACATATATCTATGCAATCCACCAATGGAAAATGTTGCTACCAGAAATCTCTGAAAGTTTATTTCAAATTTCTACATTCAAAAGAAGCAATAAAGAAAATTAATTAAAAACTGAATACCTAACAAACGAAATACATCGTGGTAAACTATGATTCCTATCGGAGAATAAATTACCGGCACGCAAGCCCATTTAAACAAAGGATCCCCAGTCATTTAAGCAAAAAAATGGTTCAAATGGCTCTGAGCACTATGCGACTTAACTTCTGAGGTCATCAGTCACCTAGAACTTAGAACTAATTAAACCTAATTAACCTAAGGACATCACACACATCCATGCCCGAGGCAGGATTCGAACCTGCGACCGAAGCTGTCGCTCGGTTCCAGACTATAGCGCTAGAACCGCACGGCCACTCCGGCCGGCCATATTACGCAAAAACGACCCGTCTTCGCAGTGCAAAGGAGCAATCCTGGTTGTGAAGAACCCACTGCCAAACGTAATAGAGGACAGACAGGTGACAGCTATATGGAGATATTGGAAACGCCCCGGGAAGCTCATTTCCAGATTGCGTGAGGCGCTAGAACGGCCATGAAGCCATCTAATTGGTTGACTGAAGCCAACACAACTGACCAACGAGAGCTATCGAATGCGATCCAGTGGTGCCTGATTCAACTGTCTCGTTCCGTATTGCTGTCTGCAGTTTCGTTCATTTTTATAGTCTTTCTCATTTCATATTTGGTTACATTTTCGCTATAATAGGATTGTATAGTTAGAATTTCATAAGTTGCATCATGAAACTGAAGAATTCCTGATAAAAAATTGTGCAGAATTAATACTAACAAGAGAACATCGGCATACTCCTTAGATTTAGTTGTAAGACGGTCCGCCAAAAACTGAACACAGATCAAGCATGAAAACAGCAAGAAAGTGTACAGAGCTGCAAAAAAAAAAGCAAAATAGAAACAATGAACGGTCCAAGGACACGAAGCGCAATATAGAGCAGCCTCAAAGAGCAAAGGCGTCGTGGTTAACTGGTCAAGATGTTGGACTACCAAACGGGCGAGCCTTGTCCAAATTTCGCTCGTACCAACTTCCTTTTTTCTTCCGCTGTTCACTGTATTCGAATTTGTGTCTGTGTCGTGGTGGAACGTCGGTTTGCAACAGCGAGGTTTAAGGTATAATGACAGTTGATTTTGCACAACTACCCTATTAGCAGCCGAAAGGAAGTGCTTTTCGAATTGGAACTGCGAACTTATGATGGAAAGGCGGCAAGTCAACCGAATCCTCCATCGGAAAACACATCTGGTGTGTCAAGCACGCCATTAGTGACAGTACGTGTGTCATATGATAGGACTCTCTTATCGACGCACCTAGTTTGTACGCCTGGTAAGAAAGTGAGATATGCCTTCTTGTCCGATTTCGGCGTTCGTATGAAAGAGGATGCAGATGGCAATGGAGACCACTGTATTAAAGACACACAACGTGTATCCAAAGGACATGTGACCTGTAACTGAAAAACAGTCATGATGATCTCTCCATTGGCAAAAAATTGCGGAACAGTCGCCCATTCAGATCTCCGGTTGGAGGAGGAGGTGACCATGATTGTATAACCAACGAAAGCATAACGTTCTACCAGTCGGGGCGTAGAAATCAGACGCTTGAATGTGGTAGGGAAGCTACAAAATCTGAAAAGGAAAATGCAAGAACTCAATCTAGATGTAGTGGGGGTCAGTGATGTGAAATGGAAAGAAGACAAGCATTTCTTCTCAGATGGAAGGGTAATGTCAACAGCTGCAGAAAATGGTATAACGGGCGTAAGATTCGTTGTGAAGAGGATGATAGAGCAAAGAGTGCGTTACTGTGAACAATTCAGTAATAGGGTTGTTCTTATCAGAATCGGCAGCAAACCAACACCGACACGTTAGTTCAGCTGTACATGTCTACGTCGCAAGCTGAAGATGAAGGGGTAAACTATACGAGGAGATTGAAAGGGTAATTCAGTACGTAAACGGATATGAGAATCTAATAGTCATGGGGGACTGGAATGCAGTTGTAGGGGAAAGGGTAGAAGAAAAGGTTATAGGAGAATATGGGATTGGGACAAAGAATGAGAGAGGAGAAAGATTAATCGTGTTGTGTAGAAAATTTCAGCTGGTAATAGCGAATACTCTGTTCAAGAATGACAAGACGAGGAGGTATATTTGAAAAGGCCAAATGATACATACTGGAAGATTTCAGTTAGAGTACATCATGGTCAGACAGAGATCCAGAAATCAGATATTTAATTGTAAGGTGTACCCAGGAGCGGATATACTCAGATCACAATGTAGTACATCTACATCTACATCTATACTCCGCGAGCCACCTTACGGTGTGTGGCGGAGGGTACTTATTGTACCACTATCTGATCCCCCCTTCCCTGTTCCATTCACGAATTGTGCGTGGGAAGAACGACTGCTTGTAAGTCTCCGTATTTGCTCTAATTTCTCGGATCTTTTCGTTGTGATCATTACGCGAGATATATGTGGCCGGTAGTAATATGTTGCCCATCTCTTCCCGGAATGTGCTCTCTCGTAATTTCGATAATAAACCTCTCCGTATTGCGTAACGCCTTTCTTGAAGTGTCCGCCACTGGAGCTTGTTCAGCATCTCCGTAACGCTCTCGCGCTGACTAAATGTCCCCATGACGAATCGCGCTGCTTTTCGCTGGATCATGTCTATCTCTTCTATTAATCCAACCTGGTAAGGGTCCCATACTGATGAGCAATACTCAAGAATCGGACGAACAAGCGTTTTGTAAGCTACTTCTTTCGTCGATGAGTCACATTTTCTTAGAATTCTTCCTATGAATCTCAACCTGGCGCCTGCTTTTCCCACTATTTGTTTTATGTGATCATTCCACTTCAGATCGCTCCGGATAGTAACTCCTAAGTATTTTACGGTCGTTACCGCTTCCAATGATTTACCACCTATGGCATAATCGTACTGGAATGGATTTCTGCCCCTATGTATGCGCATTATATTACATTTATCTACGTTTAGGGAAAGCTGCCAGCTGTCGCACCATGCATTAATCCTCTGCAGGTCCTCCTGGAGTACGTACGAGTCTTCTAATGTTGCTACTTTCTTGTAGACAACCGTGTCATCTGCAAATAGCCTCACGGAGCTACCGATGTTGTCAACTAAGTCATTTATGTATATTGTAAACAATAAAGGTCCTATCACGCTTCCCTGCGGTACTCCCGAAATTACCTCTACATCTGCAGATTTTGAACCGTTAAGAATGACATGTTGTGTTCTTTCTTCTAGGAAATCCTGAATCCAATCACAAACCTGGTCCGATATTCCGTAAGCTCGTATTTTTTTCACTAAACGTAAGTGCGGAACCGTATCAAATGCCTTCCTGAAGTCCAGGAATACGGCATCAATCTGCTCGCCAGTGTCTACGGCACTGTGAATTTCTTGGGCAAATAGGGCGAGCTGAGTTTCACATGATCTCTGTTTGCGGAATCCATGTTGGTTATGATGAAGGAGATTTGTATTATCTAAGAACGTCATAATACGAGAACACAAAACATGTTCCATTATTCTACAACAGATTGACGTAAGCGAAATAGGCCTATAATTATTCGCATCTGATTT
Organism: Schistocerca piceifrons; assembly: GCF_021461385.2. Taxonomy (NCBI): domain Eukaryota; kingdom Metazoa; phylum Arthropoda; class Insecta; order Orthoptera; family Acrididae; genus Schistocerca; species Schistocerca piceifrons. Next base: position 388,433,838 of record NC_060145.1, read on the forward strand.
ATGACCCTTCTTGAAAATGGGAACGACCTGCGCTTTCTTCCAGTCGCTAGGTACTTTACGTTCTTCCAGCGATCTACGATAAATTGCTGATAGAAAGGGGGCAAGTTCTTTATCATAATCACTGTAGAATCTTAAGGGTATCTCGTCTGGTCCGGAAGCTTTTCCGCTACTAAGTGATAGCAGTTGTTTTTCAATTCCGATATCGTTTATTTCAATATTTTCCATTTTGGCGTCCGTGCGACGGCTGAAGTCAGGGACCGTGTTACGATTTTCCGCAGTGAAACAGTTTCAGAACACTGAATTCAGTATTTCTGCCTTTCTTCGGTCGTCCTCTGTTTCGGTGCCATCGTGGTCAACGAGTGACTGAATAGGGGATTTAGATCCGCTTACCGATTTTACATATGACCAAAACTTTTTAGGGTTCTTGTTTAGATTGTTTGCCAATGTTTTATGTTCGAATTCGTTGAATGCTTCTCTCATTGCTCTCTTTACGCTCTTTTTCGCTTCGTTCAGCTTTTCCTTATCAGCTATGATTCGACTACTCTTAAACCTATGATGAAGCTTTCTTTGTTTCCGTAGTACCTTTCGTACATGATTGTTATACCACGGTGGATCTTTCCCCTCGCTTTGGACCTTAGTCGGTACGAACTTATCTAAGGCGTACTGGACGATGTTTCTGAATTTTTTCCATTTTTGTTCCACATCCTCTTCCTCAGAAATGAACGTTTGATGGTGGTCACTCAGATATTCTGCGATTTGTGCCCTATCACTCTTGTTAAGCAAATATATTTTCCTTCCTTTCTTGGCATTTCTTATTACACTTGTAGTCATTGATGCAACCACTGACTTAAGATACCCTCTTCTACATTCACGGAGTCGAAAAGTTCCGGTCTATTTGTTGCTATGAGGTCTAAAACGTTAGCTTCACGAGTTGGTTCTCTAACTATCTGCTCGAAGTAATTCTCGGACAAGGCAGTCAGGATAATGTCACAAGAGTCTCTGTCCCTGGCTCCAGTTCTGATTGTGTGACTATCCCATTCTATACCTGGTAGATTGAAGTCTCCCCCTATTACAATAGTATGATCACGAAACTTCTTCACGACGTTCTGCAGGTTCTCTCTGAGGCGCTCAACTACTACGGTTGCTGATGCAGGTGGTCTATAGAAGCATCCGACTATCATATCTGACCCACCTTTGATACTTAACTTAACCCAGATTATTTCACATTCGCATTCGCTAATAACTTCACTGGATATTATTGAATTCTTTACTGCTATAAATACTCCTCCACCATTGGCGTTTATCCTATCCTTGCGGTATATATTCCATTCTGTGTCTAGGATTTCGTTACTGTTCACTTCCGGTTTTAACCAACTTTCCGTTCCTAATACTATATGCGCACTATTTCCTTCAATAAGAGATACTAATTCAGGAACCTTGCCCTGGATACTCCTGTAGTTTACCAATATTACGTTAACTTTTCCTGTTTTTGGTCTCTGAGGACGGACGTTCTTTATCAACGATGATAATGTCCTCTCTGGTAAGCCGTCAGGTATTTTATCGTTTCGCCCAAGGGGGGGTCCCTCTAACCTAAAAAACCCCCGTGTGCACGCCACACGTACTCTGCTACCCTAGTAGCTGCTTCCGGTGTGTAGTGCACGCCTGACCTGTCTAGGGGGGCCCTACAGTTCTCCACCCAATAACGGAGGTCGATGAATTTGCAACCATTATAGTCGCAGAGTCGTCTGAGCCTCTGGTTTAGACCCTCCACACGGCTCCAAACCAGAGGACCGCGATCGACTCTGGGCACTATGCTGCAGATATTAAGCTCAGCTTGCACTCCGCGTGCGATGCTGGTTGTCTTCACCAAATCAGCCAGCCGCCGGAAGGAACCAAGGATGGCCTCAGAACCCAAGCGGCAGGCGTCATTCGTTCCGACATGTGATACTATCTGCAGCCGGTCACACCCAGTGCGTTCAATAGCTGCCGGAAGGGCCTCCTCCACATTACGGACGAGACCCCCCGGCAAGCACACCGAGTGCACACTGGCATTCTTCCCCGACCTACCCGCTATTTTCCTAAGGGGCTCCATAACCCGCCTAACGTTGGAGCTCCCTATAACTAATAGGCCCGTCCTCTGTGACTGTCGGGACCTTGCCGGAGAATCGGCCACTGGCCCAACAGGCGAGGCATCCTGTGGTGGCTCGGAAACGATGTCATCACCACTAGGAAGCACCCCGTATCTGTTGGAAAGGGGTAAGGCAGCTGCCACGCGGCCAGATCCCACCTTCGCCTTTCGGCCAGGCACGCGCGAGCCCACCACTGTCCGCCATTCACCCTGGAGTGATGGCTGACCGGTAAGATGCTCACTGCCGGAAGACGCAGCGACATCAGGGGTTCCATGTGATTCCAAGGCCACCGAAGTAGGCATAGGTCTCACCACAGTTGCCCCAACGCCACTACGAGCCGACGCCTGCGCCTCGAGCTCGATGAGCCTAACAGACAAAGCCTCCACCTGCCCCCGAAGAGTGGCCAGTTCTCCTTGCGTCCGCTCACAACAACCACAGTCCCTACACATGACTATGTTTACCCTACTCTATACGGTGACAAATTCCCAAGATAATCTTCTGATAATCAAGAAACACTCACTGAAATACGAGACGCGAAAACTACGCTAGGTTTTCCCAGAAAAACTATTTAAAAGCTAAGCGCAGCAAATAAGTACAAAAACGCTTTATACAAACAGTACTCGCTGCTGCTGGTGCTCTCGCTCTGGCTGTCACAAGACAACTGCTGATTCAAGTGACTAGTGGCTAACGGCCGCGAAACAAACAAAAGACGGTTTTAGGGCGCTTTCTGTTCTAAACGATCAAGAAAACACTAAGAAATCTAACACGAAAACTACGTAAAGTTTTATCAAGAACTGTTAGTTACTATGCAGAGCAGATAAACACAAATAGAATCCCTTCCTTAGTGGAAGGTCGTAAACAAAATGCAAAATAAACGCTTTATACAAACAGTACTCGCTGCTGCTGGTGCTCTTGCTCTGGCTGTCACAAGACAACTGTAGTAGTGACGAAGAGTAGGCTGACGTTTAAGATATTAGTCACGTAGAATCGATAAGCAAAGAAGTGGGATACGGAAGTACTAAGGAATGACGAGATATGCTTGAAGTTCTCTAAGGCAGTAAGAAATACCTCAGTTGGCAGTACTGTTGAAGAGGAATGGACGTCTATAAAATGTGCAATCACAAAAGTTGGGAGGAAAAGCATAGATACAAAGAAGGTAGCTCCAAAGAAACCTCGGATAACAGAAGAAATACTTCATTTCACCAAAGAAAGACGGAAATAAAAAATGTTCAGAGAAATTCAGGAATGCAGAAATAAAAGTCTTAAAGCAATGAAATAAACATTCAGTGCAGGGAGGCTAAGACGAAATGGCTGCATGAAAAATGTGAAGAAATCGAAAAAGAAATGATTGTCGGAAGTATAGACTGAGCATAGAGGAAAGTTAAAACAGCCTTTGGTGAAATTAAAAACTAGGGTGGTAACATTAAGAGTGCAACAGAAATTCCATTGTTAAATACAGAGCTGAGAACAGATAGGCGGAAAGAGTACATTGATGACCTCTATGAGGGGAAGATTTGTCTGGTGTCATAGAAGAAGAAACAGGAGTTGATTTAGAAGAGATAGGGGATCCAGTGTCAGAATCAAAATTTAAGAGAGCTTTGGAGGACTCATCATCAAATAAGGCAGAAGGGATTGACAACATTCCATCAGAATTTCTAAAATTGTTGGGGGATGTGGCAACAAAAAGGTTATTTACGTTGGTATGTAGAATATACGAGTCTGGCGAAATACCATCTGACTTTCGGAAAAATATCATTCAGACAGTTTCGAAGACAGGAAGAGCTGACAAGTGCGAGAATAATCGCACAATCAGCTTAAAAGCTCATGTATCCAAGTTGCTTACAAGAATAATATACAGAAGAATGGAAAATAAAATTGAGGATGTGTTAGGTGATGATCAGTTTGGCTTTGGTAAAGTAAAGGCACCAGAGAGGCTGTTCTGATGTTTGCAGTTGATAATGGAAGCAAGGCTAAAGGAAAATCAAGACAAATTGATAGGATTTATCAAACAGGAATGTCGACTGTCAAATGTCAAATGCTGCAATTCAAGAGGAAAGATATTGTATGATCTTAGGCTTTCCCGGCGAATTAACTTTTTGTACTGTTCTCGGGTCTCCAGCCGGGTGCAGTCGTTTTCAAACCACGATATTTTGACAGCGGGACATACCTGCAGGTATCACCTGAAGATGACGGCAAGGAACGCTGTCGAAATATCGTGGTTTTAAAACGACTGCACCCGGCTGGAGATCTGAGAACAGTACAAACTTGAAAGATATTAATGATACGATGCGCTGATGACATTGCTATCCTCACTGAGAGTGAAGAACACTTACATTCTATGCTGAATGTAATGAACAGTCTAATGAATGCAGGATATGGATTGTGAGGAAATCAAATATAGACAAAAGTAATGAGAACAGCGAGAAACTTAACATCAGGGTTGACAGTCACGAAGTAGATGAAGTTAAGGAATTCTCCTACCTAGGTAGCAAAATAATCAATGACGGACGGAGCACGTAGGACATCAAAACCAGACTAACACTGGCAGACAGGGCATTCCTGGCCAGGAAAATTCTACTAGTAGCAAACATTGGCCTTAATTTGAGAAAGAAATTTCTGAGGATATACATATGGAACACAGCAAAGTGTGGTAGTGAAAAATGGACTGTGGGAAAACCGGAGCAGAAGACAGTCGAAGCATTGGAGATGTGGTGCTACAGAAGAATGTTGAAAATTGGGTGGACTGATAAGGAAAGGAATGCGGAGATTCTTTGCAGAATCGGGAAGGAAAGGAATATGTGGAACTCAGTGACAAGGAGAAGGACAGAATGAGAGAACATCTATTAAGACATCTATTAAGACTTAAATGATACTAGAGGGAGCTGTAGAGGGCAAAAAGTCTAGTGGTAGACAGAGATTGGAATACATGTAACAAATACACTACTGGCCATTAAAATTGCTACACCACGAAGATGACGTGCTACAGAAGCGAAATTTAACCGACAGGAAGAAGATGCTGTGATATGCAAATGATTAGCTTTTCAGGACATTCACACAAGATTGGCGCCGGTGGCGACACCTACAACGTGCTGACATGAGGAAAGTTTCGAACCGATGTCTCATACACAAACAGCAGTTGACCGGCTTTGCCTGGTGAAACGTTGTTGTGATGCCTCGTATAAGGAGGAGAAATGCGTACCATCACGTTCCAGACTTTGATAAAGGTCGGATTGTAGCCTATCGCGATTGCGGTTTAGCGTATCGCGACATTTCTGCTCGCGTTAGTCGAGATCCAATGACTGTTAGCAGAATATGGAATCGGTGGGTTCAAGAGGGTAATACGGAACGCCGTGCTGGATCCCAACGGCCTCGTATCACCAGCAGCGGAGATGACAGGCATCTTATCCGCATGGCTGTAACAGATCGTGCAGCCACGTCTCGATCGCTGAGTCAACAGATGGGGACGTTTGCTAGACAACAACCATCTGCAAGAACAGTTCCACGACGTTTGCAGCAGCATGCACTATCAGCTTGGAGACCATGGCTGCGGTTACCCTGACACTGCATCACAGAGAGGAGCGCCTGCGATGGTGTACTCGACGACGAGCCTGGATGCACGAATGGCAAAACGTCATTTTTTCGGATGAATCCAGGTTCTGTTTACAGCATCATGATGGTCGCATCCGTATTTGGCGACTCGCGGTGAACGCACAATGGAAGCGTGTATTCGTCATCGCTATACTGGCGTATCAACCGGCGTGATGGTATAGGGTGTCATTGGTTACACGTCTCGGTCACCTCTTGTTCGTATTGACGGCACTTTAGACGTTACATTTCAGGTGTGTTACGACCCGTGGCTCTACTCTTCATTCGATCCCTGCGAAACCCTACATTTCAGCAGGATAATGCACGACCGCATGTTTCAGGTCCTGTACGGTCCTTTATGGATACAGAAAATGTTCGACTGCTGCCCTGTCCAGCACATTCTCTCACCAACTGAAAACGTCTGGTCAATGGTGGCCGACCAACTGGCTCGTCACAATACGCCAGTCACTACTCTTGATGGACTGTGGTATCGTGTTGAAGCTGCATGGGCAGCTGTACCTGTACACGCCGTCCAAGCTCTGTTTAACTCAATACCCAGGCGTATCAAGGCTGTTATTATGGCCAGAGGTGGTTGCTCTGGGTACTGATTTCTCAGGATCTATGCACCCAAATGGCGTGATAATGTAATCACATGCCAGTTCTAGTATAATATATTTGTCCAATGAATACCCGTTTGTCATTTGCATTTCTTCTTGGTGTAGCAATTTTAATGGTCAGTAGTGTAATTGAGGACATAGATTGCAACTGATACTCTGAGATGAAGAGATTTTCACAGGAGAGGAACTCTTGGCGGGCCACATGAAACCACTCAGAAGACCGATGACCCAAAAAAAAAAAGCAGTAACAATGGAAGTTTTGACTCTCGAATTCCTTTCAACAATGGAAGTTTTGACTCTTGTGTTCCTTTGTTGTAACATAATGGACACTGGATTATTTGTTGTTTTCGTTTCTGTGAAAGTCTTTGTGGTATCTCGCCTGCTCCGACTATTCATTTCTTGCGACGGTAACGTATTCTTACAACATGACTCATATTCTATAACCAATGAACATTATGTCAACTGGTAAGACTACAGAAAGAGAACAGACATTTCAATGACCGAATGGACAGTTCATAATGCTGTGAAAAAATATATGAATAAAGGCTTCGAAGGAGTTTTGAACGCTGCTCGTCGGGTGTACAGTCCAGCACTGTGACCTCTTAGTCATGACACCGCAGCTGTTCAATTTCTATCGGTATTGCACTTGTTAAACTTGGACCGTTCACTGTTTTTATTTTGCTTTTCTTTCACAGTTCAGTAACCTTCCTCCTGTTTTCATGCTTGATCTGTGTTCAGTTTTTGACGGGCTATCCACTTGACCACCTTACCGTTAAATCTGAGGCGGTTTCGAGGTCGAGTTTCCATTGTATCCAGTGTACTGTATTTTAATTCTGTATAAATGAGATGTATTATCTTGCATCACGAATTAAGCAGTGTGGTTTCCTTCAGTTTATTTAAAAATATTGTTGTGCCATAAACATTTGTTCTTTTGAATGTAATAAAGAATTTTGCGTTTTACAAAATATTCTATACCAGAAATCGGGGTTAAAATACTCCTGCACATTCTCAGGCTGATCATTTGGATACTACGTTTTTTTAGTGGAGAATGTTAGTAATAAGAATTTCTACTGGCTTCCCAGACTAACTCAAGAGTTACTTCTGAAGTGGAAAAGCGTTTGCAGGCTGTTACTTGAGGTGAATTGTAAAGTGCGTTTGTTTCTGAGGACTATTTCTATGAAGAAGACTTTATGAAAAAAACTTATGGTAGGGTAAACATGGATGTGTTTCCAAAACAGCTGACCAGTGTTCGTTATGTAGCTGCTACTGTCAGAAGAGGATCGGATTAAACTTATGTTAGTGAAGTACAAACGACTAGCTGTGTTGTGGCAAGTGTTCATATCAGAAGTGAAAATGGTGTTAGTGAATTACCAAGCACTAGTTGTGCTGAACAATCAAGTTTTTTAAATGATACAGTCGTAAAGTTTTTGTTCTCCTTCAAAATGATTCTACAGGTGGTGAGTATGCATGCTTAGCTGAAACATCTTTTAATGAGGAAAGTGGACATTTCAGAATTTGCGTTTCAAAAGTAGACTTAACTCTCAGAAAATAGAAAATATACAAGATGGTTAAGAATAGGCCTACTTTTACCAAGGCTACCAAAAGTTAAAGCGAAGTTGCAGCATGAGAAAAATGAACTAAAAACACTCAGAGTGAAACGTCCCCTTAGAACAATTATACATGACTGTGCTTAAACTGACACATAATATTTTTTGGCGCAACGCAATCTGACTTTCAAAAATCCCTACAAAAGAATGGCCCTGACTAACATTAAAATATACCTTTCACAAATCACTTACCTCAGAAAAATCTTCGTTACTCGAACTACTGCAATACAGCGAGCGCCACTACTGCCAGCTAAATAAAAGATTGAAACTACTGATGGCACTAAGTACTGATAGGCATAGTTAGCAAATGAAAGATTTTAATAGAGGACAAACAATGTATTTACCTTAATAGTCATACTATATATAGCAGTTCATGACATCCATTCTTACAAATGTACTGTTTCTGATGCTCTCAAAAATCCGCCATCTCACTTCCCCACACCCACCACTGCTGGCGGCTTACCTCCAACTGCTCAACGCTACGCGCTGTTAACATCTAGCTGCCCAACACTACAATGGCCAACAACAATGCCAACCAGCCACAGACTGCACACAGCACAGCCAGTGATTTTCATACAGAACGCTACGTGGCGTTACCAATAAGAAAACCTGAACAGCCTACTTACATAGGGCATTTAACAAATTCCGTTTCTTTCTTTCTGGCAAGCACGTAAAAGTATACAGTGATCATCGTGCGTTACAATTTCTTATGTCTTCAAAATTAAATCATGACAGGTTAAAACGTTGGGCATTGTTTCTGCAAGAATTCCACTTCTCAATAGTCTGCATTCCCGGCAAGGAGAACATTGTTGCGGACGCACTGTCACGCGCACCAACTGGGCTTGAGAAAAGTAACACAGAAGGCAACCTCGAGAAAAAATTCAGTATTCTTTACGTTCAGAAAGTCGCCTTTGAAAACTTCATCACCACATCTTTAAAGGACATTGCTCATGAGCAAGATAAAGATTCGATTTGGAAAGACATCAAAAGTAAATGGCATGAAAAGACGCACACTCAGATTCGGCATTATTATCTGGTTAGAAACAACATACTCTCCAAACGCTGCACTGTTGATGACAAGCTATGGGTACTTTGCATTCCAGACGATTTTGTTAATAAGCTCATTTGGTACATTCATTTCAGCTACGCACATTTTGGTCCACGAAAATGTTATCATATTCTTTGAACGACTTGTTATTTTAACAATACGGAAAAGAGAATTCGAAGAGTCTTGTCTGTTTGTAAACTTTGTCAAAAAGCGAAACCATCTACTATCTCACATCGTGCTCCGTTGTTTCCTATCATTCCTTCTAAATTAAAAGAATTTGCTGCAATTGATCTCTTGGGACCCCTTGTCAGAACATCGAATGGATTTTCGTACGTTCTAGTCGCTGTTGAACTTACTTCAAAATTTGTTTCTTTCACTCCGTTACGTAAAGCCACTGGACGGTCTGTATCCAACGCCTTTGTTATAAATTTCTTACGTGAAGTTGGCCACGTTGCTAAAGTCATTTCAGATAACGAAGCACAATTAAGATCTGCTGTTTGGTCACGCATGTTTCGGAACCATAAAATCAAACCTGTTTTCATTTCATTGTACTCACCACATTGTAACCCGTCTGAACGGATTATGAAAGAAATCAATAAGCTTTGCAGACTTTATTGTCACAGAAAGCATCAGCATTGGGACAGATATTTACACTTATTTCAAAATGTGCTGAATGAAATGCCTCATGACTCCACTGCTTTACCACCTACTCTTGTACTGAAGAATGAAGAACCACTGAACAGAATCAGGGAGCTTGGACCTTTCCCGAATACACATAAACTTCGACACAAAGAAATAATTGATTTGGCCATTAAAAATATAAAATCTGCAGCAGACCAAAAAAAAAAGAAAAAAAAGAAAAAAAAACTACACGGTAAAGCAAATGCAAAGAAATTATATATTGGTCAGAAAGTTCTCATTAAAGCTCATTCATTGTCACATAAGAAGAAACACTTGAGTCACAAATTCTTTCTGATTTACAACGGACCTTACAGAATCCGACGTATACCACATGATAATTGCGTTGAAGTTGAAACTCTGCGTACTAGGAAGAGTAAAGGTTTACACCATATTTCACATGTAAAACCATTTATTGAGAGATAATCTGCTTTTTAACTTAGCCTTTGCCATAAAATTTTTCACTTCAAGCTACTAGTACGCGTTGTCACACTTAGAAATAATGTTTTGAAGTTAACTATCCAGTCTAGAAGCTAGGGAACATATTTAGACAATATTTACGAATGCATTCTTATAGTGAACAGACAACACAGTATTGTTATTTGTAGATTCTTGCTTGTTAGTGGCACGATTATGTAACGACCATAAGGCTCACATACTCAGAACATGTACTTGTACTGCTAATGAGATTTTAATGCAACATTTTGGTTTACTTGAAAATACATTCTGGATTTAAAGTACTTTCTGAGAGATATCAGATGACACAACACGATTATATCACGATGCTACTAATGAGTGACACAATTTATATTATTGCTTTTGCGCTGTATCTGTTTTATATCTACACAGTTTTTCTGTATTATTCTGGAAAGTAAAACATGTTTTAGTAGCAACTTTTGTGGTATAGCTACAATGAGACAGCCTTTTTCGTAGCACAACAATACGTTATATTATAGTACTTTCTTGATCACAGTAAGGTACCTAATAACTACAATATCTATACGCAAAGCATTTCAGTTTCGTTTATGATGAGGTAAGTACATTGACTTCCACAGAACTTTGCTTACAGAGGACGACAACTACGACACTTCCACAGAATTATCTTACAGCAAGACGCACGTTTAGCGCTACAGGACACGCAATTGAGTGATTAATTTTGTACTTAAAACATTTATTTTTAAAGATTTTTGAATTACAAAGAAAGTTTTCTGTGATACATTTCATTCCATTGCTGTAACCTGTAACACCTGAGGGTATAATTACATTAATCCTAAGGGAGGTACACGCTTACTTTGTGTACCATGTGTTTGGCAAGCACAAGGAGCCCCAGCTAATATGGTATTTGCTTATGCAACTTTACACATCGGTACCATATTTCTCTAACACACAAATTACACAGCTATCTGATCATTTAACTGAGAGATAAACATTTTTTTTACTACATCAGTGACACATGTTTACGCAATTACACAGTTGGGTAACTTGACACTTATGAAATAGTATTTTGTGTGTACTTTGTGACCTGTTCATATTTTTTCGGAACGATTGTGATACTATGAGAGCTTTGAATGATGTATTTGGTATGAGATCATGATTTTTAAAGTACGTTTGAGGTAGATGACACTATTGAAATGAGCAGAGAATTTTTTTTAGGTTTTGACATTATTGCAGAAAGCTAGGACGTTTTTGAGTTTTGACTGAGGTGTTATGGTGTTATTATTATGACGACGATGTGTATTATGCTGTTGAGGTATGTTTATGATCAATAAGATGATGCTATATGAGGAATTTGATTATGCTACGTATTTCTTATGATGAAATATTGAAGAAGTGTCGATGAATATTTTTATGTGTAAGAAGGTAAGGAATAATGAGTAGTGGTTAGGGACTCTGATTTGTGGAAAAGGATGTTGGAAACCTAGAATCGTACTTTAAAATTATGAAATGTGTGTACATGCGTGAATGTATTACAATGCTGTCGAAAATTTTTTGGACACTGTTATATTTATAGGATTTTATTTTCTACACATTTGTAACGCAAATTCTCAACCTGTGAAAATATTTTTATATGAGACTGTCACTGCAGCGGAAACTGCTGTCGTAAATATTTCAGTAAGAAGGGTAAGTGACCTTGATGTAGTGCGTTTTGGGCGCCCAGCTGAGAGATAGTAGTGTGACAAAAGAAAGCCATTAGTGTGTGCCTTTCAGAGGCACTGGTGGAGAAAAAAAAAAGAGGCCATTATCCTTGCTATTGACATTTCTTTGTAGAAAGCATCGCAAATACGACACGCTCAAACTTGAAAACATATGATTATACTGTGGAGCTCTTAACTTTTGATATTTACTAAAATGCCTAATGAAATGATGAGAAACATTTTACATCTATTGTCTTTCTAGTTGAGAGTTTGCTCATTTTGTTTGATATCAAGTTTCTAGCTGCAGCAGCATTGGTTAAAATAAAATTTAATAGATGTACTAATATCACTATTTTCTGTCTACAGATCCAGTAAATAATAACTTTATGATGTGCTTAAAAAAACGAAGGAGCACAAAAAGACATTTCCCTTCACAGGAATTGCAAACAGAATTTTCTTTTCAAGTACTTGGTAATTTCTTTTGTAGAATTAGTTTTTGTGGTCCACTACTTTAATTATATAGACATTAAGATGTGAATAGACATTTCCCTTATCTGCATTGTTGTCTTTAGTGTACTATTTTTTCTGCTTGAGCTATGTCATGTTTAGATATAAGTTATTGCATTTGCTGCTGCTGTTTGCCGGGCATAGTGCTACTAAATTTCACTTTACATTACTCTGTTCAGCCAGTTTTACTACCGATTTATTTTTCTTGTTTGCTGCTCATTACCTTATATTAGTTGTAATATTGCTGCTTGCTTTGCCAATTTGCATTTTTTTGTCATTGCCTCGTCCCTTAGTTTAGCATCTGATTCAGTAGATTTAAGTTAGCTTAAGATGGGATAGGCTATATGTGAGAACGAGTTGTGATGAATTGGAAGAAATGCATTGGGAAGCTATAAGAAAATGGTTTGGCCAAAAAAGAATTTTGAAAGAGGATGTGAACAGAATACAGAAAGCATGCTTGGATAGGATTTTTTTTTGGTGGAAACAAATGTTCAAATAAGGGGAAAGATCTACAGAACGAAGTTTTGGGTTGGACTACAGTACCAAATGTCACACTGAAAACGAACCCTGTCTTTCCTTTTGTATTATACCGCTATGTGTTTATGTACCCTTGTGTATTTGTCTTTTTCCTGTCTTTAAGTGTTTAGTTAATAAGATTTATGTTGTAGAATTTTTCAAATACTATGTTATTTACTTTGTAAAGATGTTTAGACATTATTTATTCTGTTTTGTTTTAATGCTCATGTGTGAAGTTGATGTTTCAAAAGTTATTCTGATCCTTTTTGTACTTACTTATGTCATAATTCCTGTAACACTGATGTATATGTTATTTCGATTCTTCTGTAAAGACTGCATTACCACAAATGTTATCTGTATTGTTATGTTCTTTAATGATGTATTTTGTACCTTTGTTATTGTATTCTTATGTTATAAAATTGTAATTGACACCAGTTCATCAAATTAAGTAACTTGTAAGTTCAATTTCACTGCACACGTTTCTGTTGGTCATAGTATATGGACAATATGTGAGAAGTAGGGACTGTTAGTGTTTGCATGTGTGTTAATAATTCAGCAAGGAACTGGATAACAGCATTGCTGGTTCTAAGGACAAATCCAGAAACTTTGTGAGTGCACAAGTGGTGGTTTATGGACTTGCTATATTGTCCGCAAGATGCTTCGATGGTGATTGTGCAGCTGCACAGTTGCAACAGATGGCTGCTGGCCATCTCTACAAGGACTATAGTGGGTCTGCATCTTTGATGGCCCACCAATACCGTAATCTTTACCAGGACTACAGTGGGTCTACTCTGTTATGACCTACCTACCAATATTCTTCAAAACTTCGACTGACTCTGCGGTGGGTTTGCTCTGTTGTGGCCCATTACCTGTTTGCATGTCAAGAGTCAGCACTGTCTTTCCGTTAGAAGGACAACACTACTTCTTCAAGCCTGCTTGGAAATCCACTACTTCCGTGTGCATTTTCTTTTACTGCTCACACTTTGAGAAAAACACTGCAATTTTACTGTGATGAACGATCAGGACTGTCTTTATGGACTGTGAGAAAATTTTAGCTTTTGACCAACATTGTATCAATAAGTGTGTGCATATGATTTCTTTGTTATTGTAATTGTGAAAAAAATTTAACAAATATGTATTGGCCAGTTCCCAAAACAATTTGTAAAATTTTTCGTGGGGAGCATGGGGGCTATGTATTAGCCGGCAGTAGTGGCGCTCGCTGTATTGCAGTAGTTCGGGTAACGAAGATTTTTGTGAGGTAAGTGATTTGTGAAAGGTATAGGTTAATGTTAGTCAGGGCCATTCTTTTGTAGGGATTTTTGAAAGTCAGATTGCGTTGCGCCAAAAAATATTATGTGTCAGTTTAAGCACAGTCATGTATAATTTTTCTAAGGGCACGTTTCAAGAGATTTATAGCATAGCAGTACTTTCTCTTTCATGGAAAACAATTTAAATTCTGTTGTCAGAGATTTTATAAACAGTCAGTTAAGGAACTTCCATCGACCAGCAAATGCTAGGTGATGAGCATCTGAGGACAAGATATTTGCTCTGTCCTTATACAAGTGAAGCCCTCACCTACACAGGTAACAGCCAATTAATTTTTCTCATCTCTCTGTGAAGCATTCGAAATCTCTGTTGTCTGCTGTACCTTTTGAGTCGGAATTGAATCATGCAGCGATGAATATAATAAAACCAAAGTTGAACCAGTGTGCAACAATGATAAATATTGTGATTGTTGTCTGATGGAATGTATTTGGAGATAGGTTTGTATTGTGATGTGAGCAAGCAACAAATCTCAGCGCTTCAGGATTTAGGACGTTTAAGAGGGTTCAATGTATATGCAAATCCTGCATTAGTATTCATTGTCAGAGGCAGACACAAAATCTGGAAGGAGGCTGTTGCATATTACTTCAATCAAAATTTGGTTTCAAGTACCACTCTAAAAGTTCTCATGACCTATTCCATAAGGCAACTGCAAGAATTAGGGCTGAAAGTAGTTTGTACAGTTTGTTACCAGAAAGCAACCAATCAGGGATCACTGAAGAAACTCTGCAGTGAGAAATCAACTAAATCCATTTCATTTCATTTTTTGGGTAGTGATGAACCAATTGCAGTTATTTATAATGGCCCACGCCTATTAAAGAACGCAAGAAATTGTCTAATCACAAATAAAATACAATCTGGGTTTAAAAAGCAGGCCACTTTTGACTTTATTCAGAGGTCTTTTCTTCTGGATCAGCAAAGGACGTTCAAGTCTGTGCCAAAATTGAAGAAGAGTCATTATGGTTTTAAGGATTATTTTACTAAAATGAAAGCTATCGTAGCTCCAGCCCAACTTAGTGATACAGTTGCAGCTGTTACTGAAACCTATGTAGCATTTCGTATGCCATCTGCAGAGGGAATATACACTGCAGAATTTGTTGAAAAGGTAGACTACCTGTTTGATTCACTAAGCAACTCCCACTGTTATTCACAAGATGGGAAAACCTACAAACACGCCCTCTCTGCAGAATCACAACGTATTGAAATGTGGTACAGTGTATGAAACGAAATGAAAAATTGGAAAGTGCTGGAGCTAGGAACAGGGAGAGATAATAATTGGGTGGCAAACTACAATAAGGTCACTGATGTTTTCAATTTTAACAGATTAAAAAATGGCTTTTACTTTTTAAACATGAGGACCTTCAATCAAGACCCAACGTAGAACGTTTTTGTTATGTGAGGCAGCATGGTGTTTCAAACAGCAGACCAAACTCCTTTCACATCAGAGCAGCACTGAAAACTGTTAAACCAATAACTTATCCTTGCCTATAAGTTCATTAGGTAATTGTGAGGATGATATATGTAAGCCACCAAACAATCGAAGGCAGTTTCTGAGAGCTCATAATGACAGCTTTCTCGACTCCACAAAAGACCACTGCATAGATGATGAAAATATTTTGTACAGAATTCTTGCCTAATAATGCAGTTGACGGTTGTGGTGAAGAGGCTGATCTAAGGAACGACAGACAAGCATTGATACTTTTAGCTGGTTACTTTCTATGAAACTTGAGTGAAACAACTGAAATAAGTTGAAAATGCTATAAAAAAATTCTGGTTTCACCAGTACCCAAGGAGGATTATATATTTACAAGTTTCAGGGAATTTAATTCGTTAAACACACAATTGTAGAAAGTAAGTGGCAGTCTGGTGTCCTTTTTAACAAACGTTTTCACTCAGTTGTATGCATGTTTAGAAAAATATGGGCAGAAGGAAAAATTGGATGATAAACTTTGTTCGCTGTTTAGATTTCCAGGAGGGATAATGTATTGTAAAGCCCACTTTTCTGAACAGTATATATTAAGAAAATGTGTACAATTTTTTATTTACAAATAGGTCAGTGATTGGAAAAACACCATCTGCATTAAAAGGTTTAATGTGGTTAAGAAGAAGCTGAATAAAAAAAATTAATGTTGTTTAACAGTTCAGATATAAATTTTATTGTGTCATTAAAAAATAAAAATGTAGTAGTTAATTTTTGTTTTCAGTTAATTGCTTTTATCCCCATTTCCAATCTGTGATACTTTTCTTTGATATTGTGTCTGCTTTTGTGATGAGGCATTTACTCTTCTTTAAGGTGTAGAAACATTCCAAAGAAAGTCAGTGTTTAAAGAGCAAGTTTCATGAAATAGACATATACTTGCGATAAATTTTACATAACAATTAGCCCTAAATGTTTCGTTCACTTCTACTGATAACATAGTAACTAAGTAAGTCTAATCACTGAAATGAAAATTAGTGTAAGACTAGTACTGTTATTGGTAAGCCTTGAGTTTTTTCTTAATTACTACTGTTTTGAAATTCAACTGGGAAAATCATGCACCAGCAGGTTGTCACTTGAAAAATCGGCTGTTTATACCACAGTTATTGTTATAAAGCTATGGTAGAGGATTTCTTTACGTTTGGAGACAAATGCACAATAAGACAGTTTCACAACCAATTAACAGTAGCTAAGTGGGAGAGACAATGTGTCAAGTAAAGGAACTTCATTGTTTGTAGGCAGCTCATGATTTTGAATTGTGTTAAGTGACATACATGTATGTCTCAAAGAAAATGCAATAATGTATTATCTGTATGTTGAACATACAAGAAGGGAAGTAGATTGATGTTTCACTTCCCTTCGACTGAACCTGATACGACAAGAAAAAAAAATGAGACAATGTAAAAAAATCGATATTTTCTTTTAATAAACAATGAGTTATTCGAATTAACCTGCCTCTAACGATGATGAAATATACACTCCTGGAAATGGAAAAAAGAACACATTGACACCGGTGTGTCAGACCCACCATACTTGCTCCGGACACTGCGAGAGGGCTGTAATGATCACACGCACGGCACAGCGGACACACCAGGAACCGCGGTGTTGGCCGTCGAATGGCGCTAGCTGCGCAGCATTTGTGCACCGCCGCCGTCCGTGTCTGCCAGTTTGCCGTGGCATACGGAGCTCCATCGCAGTCTTTAACACTGGTAGCATGCCGCGACAGCGTGGACGTGAACCGTATGTGCAGTTGACGGACTTTGAGCGAGGGCGTATAGTGGGCATGCGGGAGGCCGGGTGGACGTACCGCCGAATTGCTCAACACGTGGGGCGTGAGGTCTCCACAGTACATCGATGTTGTCGCCAGTGGTCGGCGGAAGGTGCACGTGCCCGTCGACCAGGGACCGGACCGCAGCGACGCACGGATGCACGCCAAGACCGTAGGATCCTACGCAGTGCCGTAGGGGACCACACCACCACTTCCCAGCAAATTAGGGACACTGTTGCTCCTGGGGTATCGGCGAGGACCATTCGCAACCGTCTCCATGAAGCTGTGCTACGGTCCCGCACACCGTTAGGCCGTCTTCCGCTCACGCCCCAACATCGTGCAGCCCGCCTCCAGTGGTGTCGCGACAGGCGTGAATAGAGGGACGAATGGAGACGTGTCGTCTTCAGCGATGAGAGTCGCTTCTGCCTTGGTGCCAATGATGGTCGTATGCGTGTTTGGCGCCGTGCAGGTGAGCGCCACAATCAGGACTGCATACGACCGAGGCACACAGGGCCAGCACCCGGCATCATGGTGTGGGGAGCGATCTCCTACACTGGTCGTACACCACTGGTGATCGTCGAGGGGACACTGAATAGTGCACGGTACATCCAAACCGTCGTCGAACCCGTCGTTCTACCATTCCTAGACCGGCAAGGGAACTTGCTGTTCCAACAGGACAATGCACGTCCGCATGTATCCCGTGCCACCCAGCGTGCTCTAGAAGGTGTAAGTCAACTACCCTGGCCAGCAAGATCTCCGGATCTGTCCCCCATTGAGCATGTTTGGGACTGGATGAAGCGTCGTCTCACGCGGTCTGCACGTCCAGCACGAACGCTGGTCCAACTGAGGCGCCAGGTGGAAATGGCATGGCAAGCCGTTCCACAGGACTACATCCAGCATCTCTACGATCGTCTCCATGGGAGAATAGCAGCCTGCATTGCTGCGAAAGGTGGATATACACTGTACTAGTGCCGACATTGTGCATGCTCTGTTGCCTGTGTCTATGTGCCTGTGGTTCTGTCAGTGTGATCATGTGATGTATCTGACTCCAGGAATGTGTCAATAAAGTTTATCCTTCCTGGGACAATGAAATCACGGTGTTCTTATTTCAATTTCCAGGAGTGTACTTCCACTTACTTAAGTGAGTTATTTTCGTAGATCTGCATAATCAAAACGTTATTTACATAACAACTGCCGTTCGTATTGTGAAAAAGGTGAGTTAAAGTCGGACACTGTAGCTAATTATTACAAGTAACTGTTGTAAGTCATCCATCGTTGGCGAGATTCGACATAAAAAATTATTTTTGTATGTCCATCCATCTGATTGGAGATTTGAGAGACCTCCGCCGTTCACTTGTGTAATAAAATACAAGAGCTACAGCCATCTTTACGATGTTATTTATTCTAGCTGTTTCATGGTTTGAGTACACCATCTCCAGGTCTTAACTGACGCTGAGGGCTTTGACTCGAATTGTACTCGCTATTCATCAGTGGCCAACATCTATGAACTGGTTTTCGAAGACTACCTGTAGCAACGATGTTGTTTCTCCAACCATCAACTACCAATCAGTTCATAAATGTTAGCCAGTGATGAATCGTTTATACGATTGGAGTTCACGCCTCAGCGTTAGTTAAGGCCTCAAGATGGTGTGCTGAAACACCGAAACTGGTAGCCATATACTAAAAAACATCATAAGAACGGCTGTACGTGCTCCATTTCATTACAGAAAAATTATGGTACCAGTATTTGTAGCATTTGTAGAAAATGCTGCTGGGGAGTTTGAGCTATGAGAAAATACGAGTGATAATGGGCAGCAATTAGCTATAATGGATTGAAGAGTGCTTTCTAAATCAAGGGAAAAAATTTAATATTGTCTTAGAATGTAGATCATTGGCAGTCTGTTGGAGCTGGAGATACAAGTCAGCTATCGAATAATGCGAAGGAACCATTCCAAAGTCTTGTTTCTCTAGTGACCATTGTTGCGAAAAGTCGATGCTGGGATGGAAAGGGTATAGCTCTTATGGGAACGATTATTCCTGCTCTGGTGTTCTGACAGGAATTATGGGGATCGAGAAGAGAGAGAAAGGGAAAGGTAGGTAGATACATAGATAGAGAGGAGAGAGAGAGAGAGAGAGAGAGAGAGGGAGAGAGAGAGAGAAGAGGAGAGGAGGGCAGTATATTTTGAGCAGACACCAAAGCGAACAGTGTGTGGAACTCTGCGCTTGTAATCACATTGTCAGGATTACTGTGCATAATGTGCTGAAATATGATCGTTATGATGAAAGTACCAATGAATGATACGTCGATAGATCGCATGGTGTCTTTCAACACCACCGCCAAGTGCAGTTAGGTTCGCCGAGAAATTCATCGGATGATAACTTCACTGCAGTTATATCTCTCCAGCGTCCTGCGTTAGCTTCGCCTCTTTTCATAGGTACTGTAGCGGCACCGAAAAGCAGTGGTTACCGTGTGCGGCTAGTGAAGAAAGAATGCGTCTTTTTTCATAGCATCCTTCTGGCCAGCGGCTCTCAGACAACTCGGTAGATGTTGTATGGTGGGAGGGGGGGGGGGGCGAAGGGTGGCCTGGGCGGGGGGAGAGGGAGGGGGGGGGGGAAGTGCTGCTGCACCTGCGGCAGGTGTTGGTGCTGAGAGCTCTGGAGGAATGTGGGGAAGCTGGCCCGACAGCATGTATAATGACGAGACTGATAACTCCAGCAGTCCTCAGACAAAATCATGCCCTCAGACCACTTTAAGACGCGCAGGACGTGTAGTTCATTCTACCGAGCGGCGTTGAGTTGTGGTTAATGCACGTGTATCTATACCTACATGTATACGGCGGAAGCCACATTGCAGTAAATTTCTATTGAAGAATGCTTTTATGGCATAGAAGAATCTGTCAAAGAGAATTAACTGTAATCTACATTTTAAAACACTCCTCCTATATCCAGAATGAGATTTTCACTCTACAGCGGAGTGTGCGCTGATTTGAAAGTTTCTGGCAGATTAAAACTGTGTGCCGGACCGAGACTCGAACTCGGGACCTTTGCCTTTCGCGGGCAAGTGCTCTACCATCTGAGCTACCCAAGCACGACTCACGATCCGTCCTCACATCTTCAATTCTGTCAGTACCTCGTCTCCTGCTTTCCAAGCTTCACAGAAGATCTTCTGCGAACCTTGCAGAACTAGCACTCCTGGAAGAAAGGATATTGCGGAGACATGGCTTAGCCACAGTCTGGGGAATGTTTCCAGAATGAGATTTTCACTCTGCAGCGGAGCTGATATGAAACTTTCTGGCAGATTAAAACTGTGTATCGGACCGAAACTCGAACTCGGAACAGGAATATGTCCCGAGTTCGAGTAGAGCACTTGCCCGCGAAAGGCAAAGGTCGCGAGTTCGAGTCTCGGTCCGACACACAGTTTTAATCTGCCAGAAAGTTTCGTACTCCTCCTATGTGTTAGACATTTTACTTCCGTAGATAGAATGTCAAAGAATGTCTACCTATTTCGCCTCTACCTCTGCGAAAGTTAGATTCCTTCAAGGGTAATCCAGTTCATTTTTCCTTTCGGTGTAGTACTTGTATCTCAGCTGATGACAAATTTCATAAGCCAATATATGTACTTTGAGGCTGTGGTTAGTAAACCCAGCCGCCTAAAGAGAAGCTTGCAAGACGTAAGTGCGTGAGTCCCACATGTAATTCTAATACTTTCCTATGTGCAGTGAATACTTTTTGCCTAAGTGAAGAGTTATACCAGAATATTATCCTGTAAGACACCAGAGAATCAACAGATGCAAGATATCTTGCCTTACTGACTTATGGATCTCCAAAGTTGACAATTATAGCAAAAATGGGTTGACTAAATTCTTTTTTTCCAGTTTTGAGTTATCAGCAATACCATGTTTCTTATCTACAGCTTTGCTTCCTCCGTTTTGCTATAGATGGCAGAAACGGCAAGTGGTGTTGCAGATCGTAGTTCCTAAGTATCGTACAATGAGCTTACGAATTTGTAAACATAATGCCATCAGAATGTTATTCGATTTGTGGTTGCGTCATAAAGTTATTCTCGATTGAATATGTGAATTCACGGGCCCCATTCTCGTCATTTGCGGGAAATTGTAATTTTCTGCTTTAACGCGAAATCAGTGGCTGATGCCCGTAGAACGCTGGTTAATACTACTGGTGAGGACCCTGTTAGTGAAGGAACGTGTAGAGAATGGTTCCAGCGCTTCAAGAACGGTGATTTTGTCTTCTACGGGTGGAATGTGGTGGAAGGTAGGATTTTGATGCTACTGCAACTGAAGAAAACAATCATAGGCGATTGTTATCGAACTTAATTGATACGTTTGAGCCGAGCACTGAAAGATAAGACCAGAACACAGCAATACACATGAAAAGATGTTTTTGCAGCACGACAATGATCGATCCCATGTCGCAAAATCTGTCAAAACACACTTGGAAACATCGAAATGAGAAGTCCTACCCCACCCGCCGTATTCTCCTGACATTGCTCTGACTACCACTCTTTTCGATCAGTGGCACAGGGCTGGCTGATCACCACCTCCGGTCATGTGAACAAGTGCAAAACTGGATCGATTCATTGATCTCTGCAAAACACGCCCAGTTATTTCCCTGGGAGATTAGTATGCTGGCCGAAAGAGGGGAGAAAGTAGTGACTACTTTGAACCGTATAGTGTTTTTCACAATGGCGTCTCGAACTTCGAGGAAAAATGGCGGAAGAAAAGTTGTAGACCTAATATATTAATCCTTTGGCCACCAATAACAATTGGTGGTGAAAGGATTAATCTATTAGGTCCACAATTTTTCTTCCACCATCGGCATGAAGAATATTGAGGTATGGTTATTTTAATTAATGTCGCAATTAACTTCGTGTCGCTTCGTTTTCCAATATAGTGGCCGGCCGCTGTGACCGATCGGTTCTAGGCGCTCCAATCTCGAACCACGCTGCTGCTACTATCGCAGGTTCGCATACTGCCTCGGGCATGGCTGTGTGTGATGTCCTTAGGTTAGCTAGGTTTAAGTAGTTCTAAGTCTAGGGCCTGATGACCTCAGATGTTAAGTCCCATAGTGCTTAGAACCATTTGAGCCATTTTTTTTCAATACAGTGAGGGGTGGGACATACACGGTTACTTCCAATTTCTTCTGGGTTTTTAGAAGACGACTGCGCGTAATTACCAATAGAGGGAGCGACTCTCACACAGATTACACGTGCTCAGTGTGGGCTCCATTTGTGTTGCAGCAAACGTCAGCTCGAGCGGGAAGGCGCGACAGCAGCTCGCTTTGCTAATGTGTTGGTTGAGTAGCCTATCTGCAGGTGTGAGCTATTTCCATGTGACAATGCACAGTAGAAGGTTAACAACGAGACCAGAACCTATAATTATAAGAATTCTGTAAACTATTATCAGGCTTCCCTTAACGACTGGGGCATGCATACACAGCAATAACAGGCAGAAAATTCCCACTGGTTCTCTGATAATCCATGGTGGGACACGATGGTAGTCGTAGGGCTCTACATCTACATCTACAGCTACATGGTTACTCTGCAATTCACACTTAAGTCCCTGGCAGAGGATTCATCGAACCATTTTCATACTACTTCTCTACCATTCCACTCTCGAATGGCGCGTGGGAAAAAGGAACACCTAAATCTTTCCGTTCGAGCTCTGATTTCTCTTATTTTATTGTGATGATCATTTCTCCCTACGTAGGTGGATGTCAGCAAAATAGTTTCGCATTCAGAATAGAAAGTTGGTGATTGAAATTTCTATCTCGCCGCAGAGAAAACCGTCTTTGTTTCAGTGACTGCCACCCCAAATCGCGTATCATATCAGTGACACTATCACCCCTATTGCGCGATAACACGAAACGAGCTGCCCTTCTTTGCACTTTTTCGATGTCCTCCGTCAATTCTATCTGGTAAGGATCCCATACCGCGCAGCAATATTCCAGCAGAGGACGGACAAGTGTAATGTAGGCTGTCTCTTTAGTGGGTTTGTTGCACCTTCTAAGTGTTCTGCCAACAAAGCGCAGTCTTCGTTTCGCCTTCACATATTATGTATGTGGTCTTTCCAATTTAAGTTGCTCGTAATTGTAATTACTAGGTATTTAGTCGAATTTCCAGCCCTTAGATTTGTGCGATTTGTCGTATACCCAAAATTTATCGGATTTCTTTTAGTACCGATGTGGATGACCTCACACTTTTCTTTGTTTAGTGCTAATTGCCACTTTTCGCACCATACAGAAATTCTCTCTAGATCATTTTGTAATTGAAATTGATCGTCTGATGATTTTACTAGACGGTAAATTACAGCGTCATCTGCAAGCAATCTAAGGGGGCTGCTCAGATTATCACCTAGTTCATTTATATAAATAAGGAACAGATGGGAGACGAAATGTTTTTGACAGTACAAAACTCCACGAGATCAATTTTGTCAAAGTGTAAAGTTAGCCCATTTGTACGTAACCAATCAATGACTTCACAAAAACGTTTGTTTTTCCTGTTGATGTTTCTCTCTTCGGCTTCACAGTAATACTAATGTCATCTGCCAGCAGTACTAATAAATCATTAAAATAAAGCAAGAACACTAATTGGCCAATGATCGAACCCTATGGGACTCCAGTTGTAATTTATCCCCATGCAGACTATGTGGCGTCCCTCTTTATATTACTCCAACATCGTGATAATTTTGTTTATTTTGTTTCTTATTAGTAAAGTAAACTAGGAAGAACGACTTATCTGTAAACCAAACTAGGAAGCCTCCGTATGAGACCAGATTGATGTTACCGTCATGACAAATTAGCGAGAGACACTATCTGATCAAAAGTATCCGGACACCTCTATACAATGAGAAATTGATGTCAAAAGGGGGACCGCCAGTATAAAACGAGACGGAAGGTGTTGTGTTGTCAGTAGGGAAGCAGCAACAGGAGAGTGAGTCGGTCAGGAGAGCTCAGTCTGATATCGTGTGATAGTATGTTTGTTAATATCGAACGCCTTCCTGAAAACCGAGGAAGCGGTATTTACTTGGAAGTATGAATTAAAAAACGCCATCAGTCACAAAGTTTCGTGTTTAATTAAATACACGATGCATTTCGGGCCCGCCGGCCGGAGTGACCGAGCGGTTCTGGGCGCTTCATTCTGGAACCGCCCGACTGCTACGGTCGCAGGTTAGAATCCTGCCTCGGGCATGGATGTGTGTGATGTCCTTAGGTTAGTTAGGTTTAAGTAGTTGTAGCTTCTAGGGGACTGATGACCTCAGATGTTACGTCCCAAAGTGCTCAGAGTCATTGGAACCATATCGGGCCCCACGGCTCATCATCAGGTGTAGAGAAGTGCCCGAAAGCACATGCAGATGCTTTCTATGACAAGGATATTGGAATGTTGGTACTACGCTACGACAAAAGTCTAAGTCGAAGCGGCGACTATGAAAAGAAGTAGCTGAAGCTGTAGCGAACTGTTGCAAATAAAACATGATTTATTTTTGATCTTGAATGAAGTGAAAAGCAAAAACAAATCATGTATTAAGACAACTTGCACCTGATGACGGATCCACTGGGTCCGAAGTGCATTGTGTATTTAATAAAACACGAAAATTTGTGGCTGAAGGCGATTTTTAATTCATACTTACGGTCTCCTGAATACAGTCATGTTTGAAGCCGCAGGAAAAAAAGAAAAGAAAACGGCAGTTAGTTGTTCACCAGCATCTATAGTTTTTGCATTTTACTGTAAAATGCATACGTAATTGATTTGTCCTTGTGACATTAACTGAATTTTTCGTTTATGCTCGTTAGAAAACGAAAACAGTTTCAAAAAGAAAACTCTTTCTTAGTGATCTGCAAAATATTATTTATTTGATCACGACGCGGCGTATGAAATCTTTGGGCGATTCATCAGTCAGGTAAAGCTGTGAGCATTATGTTATCGATACATGAGAGAAGCTGGCGACCAAGACCCAGTAATATATTTTTACAGATTTGGAAGTTGTGCATACTGTTAAGAAAAGCAGAACATACTGTTCAGAACGCGATAAACATATGACGTAGTATGTGCTTCTTTTTAATTGACCAAACTTGATTTCCTTTTTCCCCTGTATTAAACTAAGTATCAATTACAAACCATTAGATTGCAATTGCAAATTAAACTTTATTTTTTAACTATTGTTAAATGGAACGATATTAATATAAAAATTTAATTTTATGTTTTTATTCAAATTTAATTATTTCTCAGTGCCATTAAAATGTAATATTTTCCTTTCCAAAGACCCTGTGTGACACAAGCTTTGTATCTCGTGTGTAAATAATATTTGTGGAAGTCGCCAGAAAGTAACGTCTGATCAGTCACGAAATGGAAACCACTGTGAAAATAACAAATGTTTTATTTGCAACACTTCGCTACAGCTTCAGCTACTTCTTTTCATAGTCGCCGCTTCGACTTAGACATTTTTCGTAGTGTAGTACCAACATTCCAATATCCTTGTCATAGAAAGCAGCTGCATGTGCTTTCGGGCACTTCTCTACACTGGTCTATAGCACGTTGTCTGTACCAAACTGTTGTTTTCATAGCGAACAGTGCATGAGAACAGAGATGAAACTCACGGAGGGGCCAATTACAGGCTGAAGTGTGGGTGATCAAACACTTCCCATCGGAAATGCTGCAGGAACATCTTCATTGCCCCTGAAGAGTGCGGCTGAGAATTGGTGTGAAAAAGGAAACGCATGACAGTTATGTTACGTGGGTTGCATGACATCGGGCGAAATTTCTCACCAGGCCCTCATACAGGGCGGGAGACACCATTTTATAGGCATCTCTATGTGCTCACGTGTGATCAGAACTGAAAAGAGCGACATTACACGATCGACGGGATTGCTAGAGACACCGCCCTATACACTTGTTCAAAACTTCACTGTGGTTTCCATTTCGCTCCCTATCGGACCCTATTTTCCAAATAGCCTCGTATTTGTGTTTGCGTTGTTCTGTTGGCACCTTCTTATTCCCAACAACGCGGTTCGTAACCAAATAAACAATGTTCTGCAGGACGTTGGGAAAGTGCTTAATACGCTACTGGCCATTAAAATTGCTACACCACGAAGATGACGTGCTACAGACGTGAAATTTAACCGACAGGAAGAAGATGCTGTGATATGGAAATGATTAGCTTTTCAGAGGATTCACACAAGGCTGGCGCCGGTGGCGATACCTACAACGTGCTGACATGAGAACGGTTTCCAACCGATATCTCATACACAAACAGCAGTTGACCGGCGTTGCATGGTGTAACGCTGTTGTGATGCCTCGTGTAAGGAGGAGAAATGCGTACCATCACGTTTCCGACTTATATAAAGGTCGGATTTTAGCCTATCGCGATTGCGGTTTATCGTATCGCGACACTGCTGCTCCCGTTGATCGTGATCCAATGACTGTTAGCAGAATGTGGAATCGGTGGGTTGGGGAGGGTAAAGCGGAACACCGTGCTCGATACCAACGGCCTCGTATCACCAGCAGTCGAGATGACAGTCATCTTATCCGCATGGCTGTACGGATCGTGCAGCCACGTCTCGATCCCTGAGTCAACAGATGGGGACGTTAGTAAGAAAACAACCATCTTCACGAACAGTTCGACGACATTTGCAGCAGCATGCACTATCAGCTCGGACACCACGTTACTACGGCCAGAGGTGGATGTTTTGGGTACTGATTTCTCTGGATCTATGCACCTAAATTGCGTGAAAATGTAATCAAATGTCAGTTCTGTTGTTGTTGTTGTTGTTGTTGTGGTCTTCAGTCCTGAGACTGGTTTGATGCTGCTCTCCATGCTACTGTATCCTGTGCAAGCTTCTCCATCTCCCAGTACCTACCGCAACCTACATCCTTCTGAATCTGCTTAGTGTATTCATCTCTTGGTCTCCCTCTACGATTTTTACCCCCACGCTGCCCTCCAATACTAAATTGGTGATCCCTTGATGCCTCAGAACATGTCCTACCAACCGATCCCTTCTTCTAGTCAAGTTGTGCCACAAACTTCTCTTCTCCCCAGTCCTGTTCAATACTTCCTCATTAGTTATGTGATCTACCTATCTAATCTTCAGCATTCTTCTGTAGCACCACATTTTGAAAAGCTTCCATTCTCTTCTTGTCCAAACTATTTATCGTCCATGTTCTAGTCAGTGTCAGTTCTAGTATAATATATTTGTCCAATGAATACCCGTTTCTCATCTGCATTTCTTCTTGGTACAGCAATTTCTTTGGCCAGTATTGAATTTAATACTGATTTATTCTGGCCTTTGATCAAACAAAGGGCATCTGTTGACTCTAACGCTATGCAGAAGAAGGAAGCGAAATGGTCGCGTGAGACATAACTCGAGGTTTGCAAGTCACCAGGCTGGGTCGGAAATGCGCGGTGCGGGGATTATCATAATGTTGGCTCGCAAAGCGCCGTTTGCTTCTGACCCTCAGAGGACGGCTCCGTCGGCCACGCCTTCTGCGCAGCGCCGCATCTGCATGATAAAGACGCCGTGGCGGGCTAATAAGGCGCAGCAGGCAGGGCATAAATAAAGCACGCGGGAGGAGACTGCATTAAACACGGCCGTCAAGGCGGCCTTGATTTGAAGTTCTGGCTCTAGGGTGGTCTCTACTAGCTGTTGACATATTAGGGTTACCTGCCGTAATTGTAGGCCAAAAAGCAAGGGGTCGGGGACTTGCTCCTCCCAGTGATTTAATTCCCAGATCTGAAAGCGTTCATCCAACGGTACTGGACACGTATAACTCAGCAATAACACCGAGACCAAGGCCTGGTATTTAAATCTTTCTCTGATTGTACTATTTTCCTCTTGTACTGCTGCTTCCTGCAACAAATTAAAACTTAACGCTTGTCGTAACAGATGCCCTACGGATCTGTCCCCGTTACGCGTAAAGCATTTCCAAATATTCTTGTCAGGTCGTTTCTTCCCAGTAGCTCTGCAATTCGTTCTCTATCTGTCCACATCTTTTTCAACATCCTCCCATATCACCCATTTGAGTTGATAGCAAACTCTTCTTCAGTTTCCCGTAATCGACGTTTCACTTCCAAAGTGCTCGCTAGCGTCTTATTGCTTCAGAAACACATTGCGCAATCATGTATGTGTCTATGTTATTTTTAAAAATATTGTTCAGTCCCTTCCTCTAAACGCAGAGCGGCCCCACTCCTGACTCGGAGACTTCGCAGCCAGGCTGAAGGCGAACTCATAGTGGGGGAAATTGAGTCCCAACTGGGAAAATTTAGGAATGGGTTTATCAGGTCCAGTATTTGCTTTACAGCCACAGAAATACTCCCAGAAACTTTGGTAACGACGCTATGGGGACAATATCCCCCGCATGAAAAAATACGAATGTCTGGTATAGGTATTGGAGTAACTGTTAATGTGTGTTACGGACAATAAAGCGTTGTTGTTGTTGCGGTCTTCAGTCCAGAGACTGCTTTGATGCAGCTCTCCATGCTACTCTATCCTGTGCAAGCTTCTTCATCTCCCAGTACCTACTGCAACCTACATCCTTTTGAATCTGCTTAGTGTATTCATCTTTTGGTCTTTCTCTACGATTTTTACCCTACACGCTCCCTTCCAATACTAAATTGGTGATCCCTTGATGTCTCAGAACATGTCTTACCAACCGATCCCTTCTTCTAGTAAAGTTTTACCACAAATTTCCCTTCTCCCCAATTATATTCAATACCTTCTCATTAGTTATGTGAACTACCCATCTACAGCATTCTTCTGTAGCAGCACATTTCGAAAGCTTCTATTCTCTTCTAGTGCAAACTATTTATCGTCCATGTTTCACTTCCATACATGGCTACACTCCATACAAATACTTTCAGAAACGACTTCCTGACACTTATATATATACTCGATGTTAACAAATTTCTCTTCTTCAGAAACGCTTTCCTTGCCATTGCCAGCCTACATTTTATATCGTCTCTACTTCGACCATCATCAGTTATTTTGCTCCCCAAATAGCAAAAACTCATCTACTACTTTAAATGTCTCATTTCCTAAATGCATTCGCTCAGCATAACCTGATTTAATTCGACTACATACCACTAGCCTCGTCTTGCTTTTGTTGATGTTCATCTTATATACTCCTTTCAAGACACTGTCCATCCTGTTCAACTACTCTTCCTGGTCCTTTGCTGTCTCTGGCAGAATTACAATGTCATCGGTGAACGTCAAAGTGTTTATTTCTTCTCCATGGATTTTAATTCCTACTCCGAATTTTTCTTCTGCTTCCTTTACTGCTTGCTTAATATACAGACTGAATAATGTCGGGGAGTGGCTACAACCCTGTCTCGCTCCCTTCCCAACCACTGCTTCCCTTTCATGTCCCTCGACTCTTATAACTGCCATCTGGTTTCTGTTCAAATTGTACATAGCCTTTCGCTCCCTGTATTTTAGCCCTGACACCTTCAGAATTTGAAAGAGAGTATTCCAGTCAACATTCTACAAATGCTAGAAACGTCGGTTTGCCTTATCTTAATCTATCTTCTAAGATAAGTCGTAGGGTCAGTATTGCCTCACGTGTTCCAACATTTCTACGGCATCCAAACTGATCTTCCCCGAGGTCGGCTTCTACCAGTTTTTCCATTCGTTTGTTAAGAATTCGTGTTAGTATTTTGCAACCGTGACTTATTGAACAAATAGTTCAGTAATTTTCACATCTGTCAACACCTGCTTTCTTTGGGATTGGAATTGTTATATTCTTCTTGAAGTCTGAGACTATTTCGCCTGTCTCATACATCTTGCTCACCAGATGGTAGAGTTTTGACAGGGCTGGCTCCTAAAAGGCTTTCAGTAGTTCTAATGGCATTTTGTCTACTCCCGGGGCCTTGTTTCCACTTAGTTCTTTCGGGCTCTGTCAAACTCTTCACGCAGTATCGTATCTCCCATTTCATCTTCATCTGCTTGAAAAAGTGCGGGATGGACAGGAGGCAAAAAAGAGGGCAGTCACAGAAATTTTCAAGAAAATCGTGGGTACAAAGAAGATAATTGCGGACAACCCAAGACGAAATACTTCAGTTGATCGATGAAAGAAATAAGTACAAAAATGTTCATGGAAATTCAGGGATGCAGACATACAAGTCGCGGAGAAATGAAGAAAAAGGGGCGTGCAGGGAAGCTAAGACGAAATGGCTGCATGAAACATGTGAAAAATTCGAAAAAGAAACGATTGTCGGAAGCGCTGACTCGCATTTAGGCAGGTCAAAACAAGCTTCGGAAAAATTAAAGGCAAGTGTGGTAACATTAAGTGTGTAACAGGAATTCCACTGTTAAATGTAGAGGAGAGAGCGGGTAGGTGGAAAGAGTACATTGAAGACCTCTATGATGGGGAAGACTTGTCTGATGTGATCGAAGAAGAAACAGAAGTCGACTGGGAAGAGACCGGGATCCAGCATTAGAATCAGAGCTTGAAAAAGCACTGGAAGACTTAAGATCAAATAAGGTAGAAGAGATAGACAAATTCCATCAGAATTTCTAAAAATCATTGGAGGAAGTGGCAACAAAACCACTATTCAAGTTGGTGTGTAGAATGTATGAATCTGACGATATTCATCTGACTTTCGGAAAAATATCATCCACACAGTTCCGAACACTGTAAGAGCTAACAGGTGCGATAATTATCGCCCAGTCAGGTTAACAGTTCATGCATCCAACTTGCTGACACGAATAATATACAGAAGAATGGAAAAGAAAATTGAGGATGCGTTAGATGACGATCAGTTTTGCTTTAGGAAAGATAAAGGCACCAAACTGGCATTTCTGACGCTTAGGTTGATAACGGGAGTAAAACTAAAGAAGAATAAAGACACTTCCTTATGATTTGTCGACCGGGAAAAAGTGTTCGACAACGCAAATTGGTGCAAGATATTCGAAATTCCGACACGCCCGGGTTCCCGGGTTCGATTCCCGGCGGGGTCAGGGATTTTCTCTGCCTCGTGATGGCTGGGTGTTGTGTGCTGTCCTTAGGTTAGTTAGGTTTAAGTAGTTCTAAGTTCTAGGGGACTAATGACCACAGCAGTTGAGTCCCATAGTGCTCAGAGCCATTTTTTTGAACCATTCGAAATTCCGAGAAAAATAGCGGTAAACTATAGGGAGAGACAGGTAATGGAAAATATGTATAAGAACCAAGAGGGAATCATAAGAGTGGAATAAGAAGAACGAAGTAAGACAGGGATGTAGTCTTTCGCCCCTGTTGTTCAGTGGAATTAAAATTCAAGGTGAAAGTATATTAATAATAAGGTTCGCTGATGACATTGCTTTCCTCAGTGAAAATGAGGAAGAATTACGGGATCTGCTGACTAATGAGTATAGAATATGGATTAAGAGTAAATCGAATAAAGACGAAAGTAATGAGAAGTAGTAGAAATCAGGATTGACGGTCGCGAAATAGATGAAACTAAGGAATTCTGCTACATAGGCAGCAAAATAACCAATGACCGACGGAGCAAGGAGGACATCAAAAGCAGGCTAGAAATAGCAAAAAGGGGATTTCTGGGCAAGAGAAGTCTAGTAGTATCAAACATAGGCCTTAATTTGGAGAAGAAATTTCTGAGAATTTACGTTTGGAGCACACCTTTATATGGTAGAGAAGCATGCACTGTGGGAAATCGGAACAGAAGAGAACAGAAGCATTTGAGATGTGGTGCTACAGACGAATGTTGAAAATTAGGTGGACTGATAAAAGCAGTGAATGAGGAAGTTCTGTGGAGAATCGGAGAGGAAAGAAATACACTCCTGGAAATTGAAATAAGAACACCGTGAATTCATTGTCCCAGGAAGGGGAAACTTTATTGACACATTCCTGGGGTCAGATACATCACATGATTACACTGACAGAACCACAGGCACATAGACACAGGCAACAGAGCATGCACAATGTCGGCACTAGTACAGTGTATATCCACCTTTCGCAGCAATGCAGGCTGCTATTCTCCCATGGAGACGATCGTAGAGATGCTGGACGTAGTCCTGTGGAACGGCTTGCCATGCCATTTCCACCTGGCGCCTCAGTTGGACCAGCGTTCGTGCTGGACGTGCAGACCGCGTGAGACGACGCTTCATCCAGTCCCAAACATGCTCAATGGGGGACAGATCCGGAGATCTTGCTGGCCAGGGTAGTTGACTTACACCTTCTAGAGCACGTTGGGTGGCACGGGATACATGCGGACGTGCATTGTCCTGTTGGAACAGCAAGTTCCCTTGCCGGTCTAGGAATGGTAGAACGATGGGTTCGATGACGGTTTGGATGTACCGTGCACTATTCAGTGTCCCCTCGACGATCACCAGTGGTGTACGGCCAGTGTAGGAGATCGCTCCCCACACCATGATGCCGGGTGTTGGCCCTGTGTGCCTCGGTTGTATGCAGTCCTGATTGTGGCGCTCACCTGCACGGCGCCAAACACGCATACGACTATCATTGGCACCAAGGCAGAAGCGACTCTCATCGCTGAAGACGACACGTCTCCATTCGTCCCTCCATTCACGCCTGTCGCGACACCACTGGAGGCGGGCTGCACGATGTTGGGGCGTGAGCGGAAGACGGCCTAACGGTGTGCGGGACCGTAGCCCAGCTTCATGGAGACGGTTGCGAATGGTCCTCGCCGATACCCCAGGAGCAACAGTGTCCCTAATTTGCTGGGAAGCGGCGGTGCGGTCCCCTACGGCACTGCGTAGGATCCTACGGTCTTGGCGTGCATCCGTGCGTCGCTGCGGTCCGGTCCCAGGTCGACGGGCACGTGCACCTTCCGCCGACCACTGGCGACAACATCGATGTACTGTGGAGACCTCACGCCCCACGTGTTGAGCAATTCGGCGGTACGTCCACCCGGCCTCCCGCATGCCCACTATACGCCCTCGCTCAAAGTCCGTCAACTGCACATACGGTTCACGTCCACGCTGTCGCGGCATGCTACCAGTGTTAAAGACTGCGATGGAGCTCCGTATGCCACGGCAAACTGGCTGACACTGACGGCGGCGGTGCACAAATGCTGCGCAGCTAGCGCTATTCGACGGCCAACACCGCGGTTCCTGGTGTGTCCGCTGTGCCGTGCGTGTGATCATTGCTTGTACAGCCCTCTCGCAGTGTCCGGAGCAAGTATGGTGGGTCTGACACACCGGTGTCAATGTGTTCTTTTTTCCGTTTCCAGGAGTGTATGTGGAAAACACTGACAAGGAGAAGAGATAGGACGATAGGACATCCGTTAAGACATGACTTCCATGGTATTAGAGGAAGCTGTAGAGGGCAAAAGCTGTAGAGGAAGACAGAGATTGGAATACATCCAGCAAATAATTGGGGACGTAGGTTGCAAGTCCAACTCTGAGATGAGATTAGTACAGGAGAGGGATTCGTTGCGGGCTAAGTCAAACCAGCCAGAAGATTTAGATTTAATTTCCCATAAATATCGGAAATAAAACCGGAATACAGATGGTCGACGGACTTTCATTCATCAAATGTGTATTTTTTTCTGTCTCTTTAAATGCCACATGAAACCATTATGAATTAGTTGCGAAAAGAAACGAGTGCTCATTCCTTGCATTTCTATTGCTGTACTCCTGACGTGACGCACAAACATCTGCAGTCTTTAAATTTCCCCAGAAACTCTGTCATTAAATTGTGTCCATGTCGCCCTCTGTAATGTGTATTAGAACAGCATTTAATTCGGCGCATAGTGACAAAAGACGAACTTTTGTCGGGCCATTTGAAGACATCGTTAGATATGGTACAGTTGGTTGGGTAGAGTTGTGGGTGGATCGGTTGTCGTGAGGATCTACCCGACTGACAGCATGACAAATAAAGCTGGTTAGTTGGTTGGCCAAAGCGCCTACACGTGTACAATTTGACGGTCGGTCGTTCCTTTGGTGCGTGTGTAGGGGAGTTCATCGATTCTGCCTGCCAAGCATTTCTGTTGATTGGCTACGCTCAGAAATTAGGTATCTTATTTAAAACATACATAGCAGTTCCAATCCACAGATAAGCTACTGTAGTAGACAGGTAAGGGACTAAGGTTATTTGAGACATACAAGATTTCAGCTATGCTTGCATGAATACATGATATGAAAGGTGTCTAACAGCAGACTGGTTTCAGTTATATTCGACTTTGTGAAACCACCGTGCCTGTTTCAGATATGTCTGTAATTTTAAATGGTGCTAACTAATTTTATCATCTTCTGATTCACCCACCTCACTCATGTCAAGTAACGCCAAAAGAAAATAACAGGTGCCTAATTATTACTGCTAGTTTTAGTGTATTTCTTTCCTCTGTTTCCCTTATTACGTCTACTATAAGCATTATACGCTCTACCTTGAAAATTTGCACGTTTTGGACCTTGTTGTCTACCTCTCTCTCTTTCATCTTCTCTGATTAAAATTCTCTCTCCTTCCCCAATAATTTCTATTCTGTCCCTGTTGTCTGTTTCTCCAGTTGCTGTCCTCATTACTGTGACCAGTTCTTTCTTCTCTCCATCTGTTAACAATGTTTCCATTAAAATCGTTATTGTCCCTCTGTGCAACAAATATTGGTCTGTAACGGAGAGCCCTATCCCTATTTCCGATGATGCTGATAAACTCTTCCACAAAACCAGGAGTCTGGACGAATTCCCGTTGCAAAGATTCTAACAGCTTCCTTTTTAAAGTTGAGATTTATGTAAGCACGCCCAATGATCTATCCAAACATAATGATTTTCTTAATTCCCTAACACAAAGCTCCATAGTGCTTTCCTTCCCACTTTTGTAATGTGGCCCATTTAAAAAATTATTCTGCAGGCTCGTTTGTTTTGCCTGACACCAATCGCTATTGAAGACCATTGTTTCAAATTTTTTTTGTAATCTATAAACAGCTCAACATTCTGATTCTTTATTGCAAACTTAAATTTAACAATCTCGCTCATACAAACTAAAAAATTACTCAAACGTAAAATCAGCAAGTCATGTTATCAACAATCTCTTTCAAAATATTTATTTCCGATTGTTATTCTTCCTTATTACTAGTTACCCTTTGTGACATTCAGAAATCTCTACTTTCATGGACTCCAATGCAGCTGTTATCCTTGCATCCGTTTTACACCTTTGTACTTAGTCCTGGATCTTCCCCACACGATCACTTTCCAAAGCTCCCACTTTAGCGACTAATACTTTCCCTGTCTAATCAACCCTATGATTAACTCCCTCTACCAATGTGGCATTTGTTTCAAATTTACTTTCAGTTTCTGTGAATTTGGCTTACAGCTTTCACTTACTTCACTTATTTTACCCACAAGCTCTGACTTTAATTCCCCAATATTATTCTTAAACTTTGATTCCATTTCTCCTACTAATTAATATTTTATTTCCCCAAAAGTATTACGAAGTTTCGATTCTATGTCTATCATTTCAGATTTCATAGTCCTAAAAGTATCTTCCGTCTGTTGCGGTTTCTTGTTTAGCTTCATTTCCATTTCCCCAAAGTTATTGCCGTATTCAGTCAATATATTCAGGATTGCTACTAGCTGGTAGCAGATGCACACTGATATCATAGAACAATGTCTTCCCTTTGCATCCTAGTGCTACTTACATCACTCCCAACACCCTCTGACCTACACTCAATTAATTATTTTTCAATTTCATCGGCCATGGCTGACAAAATTCAGGGCAATTGTGGGCGTACTTTGAAATTTCTCACTCGCTGCTGTTGTGCAGTGTGGTTGCTGAAGATGATGCCTGAGATTGTCTGTACTGCAGAGATGGTGTGGCAGGCAGAGAGTACATGGTGATGCTGTGGCATGGATGTAGTGTTACGGAGATGCTGCAGGAGAAGATGTTTCAGCATGAACAAGGCGACACGAAGACCCTGTGGCATGGAGGCGGTGATGTGGATATGCTGTAGCATGGACACGGCAGCGCGCAGCCGCTGTGGTGTGGAGATGGTGCAGTGCGGATACAGCAATGTGGAAATGCTATGGCACAGAGACAGCGACATGGAGAAGCAGCGGCATGCACGTAGCATGGAAGGAATACACTTTGATTCTGATAAGCGTTGAATATGTTATAGTGTAGACTAAAACAATAGGCACATATTTTTTATATGTGCCAATGCGGCCGTTAGAAGGTGAAACAACCCCTTAAAAAACTGAGTTTAATATTTCTGAATGGATACCATTGATATGGCAACAGATGTTTAAAAAATCACATCAAATAAAAGTTCTATGGTTTGTAATGTATGTTACAGTGGTGCACAGATTTTCGTCGAAAAAGTAATTTTTTTCGAAATCCCCTCGCCCCACACATTTCCACGTTTGACTAACAGCACAAGATATAGCGTCATTAATGCCAAATTCAGTCATATACGATGAAGTGGTATTCTAAAGATGCATTTGTCAGAAATAAGCTAGAGATACAAGGGGCATTCAGTAACTAATACAACACATTTTTTCTTAAACCATGTTGGTTTTATTCAGGATTCTAATACACCTTATTTTCCCCACTCATTTGGCTATAGAGCCCTATTTTTTTAACGCAGTCTCCGATCAATGCGATGGCCTTGCGCCACCTTACTGGACGGGCCTGTACGCCCACATCGTACCACTGTACTAGCCGACGTCAGAGCGAGTGTCTTTCTGCATCAATAACTTCACCATCATCCACATACTGCTTGCCGCAGACTGCGTCCTTCATTAGGTCAAACAGATGGCAGTCGGAAGGTGCGAGATCTGACCTGTGGGGTGGACCGGGAAGAACAGTCTAATGAAGTTTCCTGAATGTATGTTGGTTTAGACTGTTTTGAAGTCTCTCTGGATAATTATACACCTTTGTGAATTTTTGGTTGCATAGATGTAGTTTTTCTTCTGTGTATCTGCTATAGCTATGGCGGGGTTGAAACCATTTTGTGCCGGCCGGGGTGGCCAGGCGGTTCTAGGCGCTGCAGTCTGGAACCACGCGACCGCTACGGTCGCAGGTTCGAATCCTGCCTCTGGCATGGATGTGTGTGATGTCCTTAGGTTAGTTAGGTTTAAGTAGTTCTAAGTTCTAGGGGACTGATGACCTCAGAAGTTAAGTCCCATAGTGCTCAGAGCCATTTGAACCATTTTTTTGAAACCATTTTGTTGTGCTATATATTATAATGCACCTAGTCCTTTTTGCATGGATGCTTGGTTTAGTGGTAGATTTCGTATTTTGTTGATCATGACTTGGAAGTAAGTGTGCTTGTGTGCCTTTGCGTGGTCTGAATTAGCATGTATGATGCAGTCAGTTGTTACGTACTTTCAATAAATTTAGAAAATGTTTTCATTATTCTTGTTCGTGATTGTAAGGTCCAGGGAATTAATCGATTTGTTCGTTTCAGTTGTGTATAGGAATCCTAACTACTCGGTTCTCAAGACAAACGAACAAACAACTCGTATTAATGAGTTTTATTACAATAAATAATTACAGATACTTAACTTTGGCAATTACACAGATGTGTCGTACGAAAAGGGCTACATACGAAATAACCAGCCTTTTCTGTGACTGCTTATAATTGACAAAAGTCTTTCCTGAACTGCCGTCGGAGTGCCTAACGTCCACGCTGCTATCCAGGTAGGTCTCGTTGACGCTGCTGTCCAAGTGGGCCGCCACCAGTTAAACGCGGCGCTTATTTCCTCTTCAGCCAGGGACCGCTGCTGTCACGTTGTCATCCTGGAGAGGGGTCGGTCAGTGTGGTACTGGATGACTTCTTCTCACAGCCGTCTGTTCTCTCCCATGTGTAATATTTCTGGCTTAGTCAGCCATAATATTAGGCTCCAAGAAGCTGTTCACAGAGCAGTGGAGATGCAAGAAGTATATAGATGACGAAATGTGGTGTGAGGTACCTGTGACAGATGTTAGATTCGGTACCATTCCCGTGAGAAAGACCGCCTGCATAATGCTACTGCTCTGTCGTTGGCTGCTGTGTTCGGAGCAAGGGTGCCAAAACGTTAAAGTATAGTTATTAGTTAAACTACTCATTGGAATGACTTCACTTTTTAATACAAATGTCTCTCAACAGCTGACTATCAATCAGTCATTTTAGAATTTAAATCAAAAACAAAAGACTGACGAAATTGCAGACGCAGCACTTCGGAAACGTTCGGGTCACGCCTTTTCTGGTATGGCGCGCGAAGTGTTTCGGGCTGTTCGTCACTCTGGATTAGGCAGTCAAGAAGAACAGACATGTTGTCTGTCGTAGGATGTGTTTCCAATTTTTATTTAAGTTCCTGTTCGTCACTCTCGATTAGGCAGTCGAGAAGAGCAGACATGTTGTCTGTTGCAGAATGTGTTTGCCAGTATTCAGTATTAAAAGAATCACTCCGGAAGTCATGAGGCACAGACACGGGTCACAAATAGTGTAAAGATACATTTTCGTAAACACTGTGTTTGATCATGATTTTGCTGGATCAGAGGGTGTTGTATTAAGATCATGTAGTCTTCTCGTGTGGCTATATTAAAATACGCGAGTAACATCCCAAAGAAGTGATACATTATTTCAGAACAGAACCTCGATAAAAGTCAGTTTCAGCCTCAAGATACAGAACCTACGATCTGCGTGCTGTTTTCTGCGCTGTGGACATCAAATTGAAGACAGCAGGTTAGTGAACTATAACAGAACCTTCGTATTCCACACAGTGCAGTGGAAACAACTAGGCGCCTCACGTGTACTGCATGCACAGAACAAATGTGCTCAGTGACACGTCATCTGCAGTAATGCAGAGGAGGTAAAGGAGGATGATCGTTATTAAAACCTACAATCAATTCATTCTTCCTTTCTTGGCGTACGTTCCCGACTGGCGTGCCGGCGCTTCACTTTACGCCGTAACTGATTTTTCGCACATGCGTGACACTATGACTTCATCTGTTCTATTTGGGTGTCCATACCCTGACTAGTAAAGTGTCAACACGGTGTTTCGTACGAACAATGCCCCAGTGTCTTTGGTGAAGCAACTGCAAACTTCTTGTTGCATAGCTTCGGGGATCAACACACGTGACTGTCGACTGTAATTTTAAACAAGAATCACACCTTTCTGTGAAGTGAGGTTTATGTCGACGTGCAAAGTATCGGCGCGCTACAGAGTTCTTTATACTATGCAACGAGCGTGGCCAAGATGTGAGAATGCATTTTAGTAAAATGTTGAAACATGAATTAGCTTCCGTGGTCTGTGCAATTTTCCTATAGTTCAGAGGAAAGAATTGAAGCAGTTCAGAATTCTGAGTACCAATGTGACAACAAGATGCAGCAGAAGCGTCAAAGTCTGTATCAGGGCCAATCACAAGACATGAAAGTCCGTCCGCATTACCATGTTGATCTGTCGGACGATACACAATCTCGTACTGGTATTGAGACAACAAAAAGCCCATATTTGCAATTTTTGGGCAGTTCGTACAGGAACCGGCTCCATCGGATGACACAAGGACTGCAATGGCTTGTGATCCGTTACCAAGCAGAATTTTCTGCCATACAAATAGTGGTGGAATTTGGTGACACCATACACAATAACCAATGCCTCTTTTCCTATTTGTGAATAGTTACCTTCTATAGGGTAAATTAAGTAAATAAAATTGCCTTCATTAAACAAATTACATAAGATAGAATTAAACTACCTCCTTTAGTATCAAAAACTAATGTGCATCATACACCTTAATGTAAAAAGGTAAGCTAATCAAGCTAATTTACTCTGAGCTTTGGATAACACTTTTGATGCGAAAGCAATAGGCCTGTCTTTATTACCAATTCTGTGTGAAAGCACTGCACCGTTTCGTTACGAAGAAGCGTCAACTTGCAATACAACTCGTTTGTCAGGATAAAAGTGAACCAAGCATTGATCACTAAGCAATGCATCTTTAAATTTTTGAAAAGAGACTTAGCACTCATCTGTCCAAACAAACGGGACTTTCTTGCGACGCAAGCGATGCAACGGAGCTGCAATTTGTGTAGCATTCAGTATGAACCGAATATAATAGTTCATTTTCCCTAAGATTGACTGCAAATCTGTGACATTGTGAGGAACTGGCAGGTCACAGATGACTAACAAATGTGACTGAAGAGGATGTACACCTTGACTCTTTTTGACAAGACCAAGATACTGCAACTCTGGTTTAAGAAAATCATAACCGTCCAGTCTACACTTTATTCCTGCATCAGATAACACACAATACAAAGCACGCAAATTGGAAATGTGTTCTTCAGGTGTACGACCTGCTACGACAATATCGTCCAAACAGTTTGAACAGTCTGGTACTTGAGCAGTCAGCTGTTCCAAATACCGTTGGAAAATGGTGGTTATGGAAGCACTGCGAATAGGCAAACGCAAATATTTAAACAAGACCAAAGGAGTGTTTACAACACACACGGTTTGAGATTCTTCATCTAGTGGTATCTGAAGATATGCGCCGCGGAAATCAATTTTTGAAAAGTAGCGAGCAGCGCCTAATCTGTCCATGAGATCCTCTAGGCGTGGCAATGGATAAGTATCAATCACAGTCCGCGGGTTGACTGTAGACTGAAAGTCAACACAAAAAATGGCTCTGAGCACTATGACATCTGAGGTCATCAGTCCCCTAGACTTACAACTACTTAAACCTAACTAAACTAAGGACATGACACACATCCATGCCCGAGGCAGGATTCGAACCTGCGACCGCAGCAGCAGTGCGGTTCCGGACTGAAGCGCCTAGGACCGCTCGGCCATAAATTCAACACAGAGGCAAATGTGACTTGAAGGTTTGGGGAGAAAAACCAGTGGACTTACCCAATGACTAGCTTGTTTGGGCGCAATAGCTCCGCTACCTTGCAAATTCTTTAAGTTCAGCAGCTACTTTGTCCTGTAATCCAATGGGAACTGTTCTGGCCCAGCAAAATTTCGGCTGAGCATTGTCTTTCATAGTAATATGTCCAAAAAAATTGTTAGCCTTGCCTAAAACCTTCAGAAAAGAGTTCAGGGAATTCTTTCAGCGAGCTAGAGTTCCACTATCTTCGGCACTGAATGCAGTCACTGACAACAGATTGTCCTGAATTTGAAAGCCAAACAAATCACACGAATCAAGGCCAAATATGTTCTCACAGTCGCTTGATTGTAGCACAGTGAACGTCACAGTTCGCGAATGTGAGCGATAAATGGCAGGCAAAGTACATTTTCCGAAAACGGGAATGTCTTGTGCATTATAAGCCGTCAGGTGCGTGCTAGTTCTAGACAGGCGTGGGAAGCCTAACAGTTCAAATGTCTTCCGATTCAGCAATGTAACAGTGTCCAAGTGAAATTTCACACGTTTTCCATTAAGATACATATGAACAAAAAATCTGTTGAACTTGCTTAGCACTGAAGAAACTTTTTGCTTGCTAGTTTTACTAATGCCTGCAGCAAGCTTTGAGTACACTGTATTGATTACAGTTCCCTTGCGACGAGATTATTGTGTTTCTTCCATTGCAATCATACGGACTGTATGTGACCCTTCTTGCACTCAAGCGTAACACTGTGCCTATCTGGACGGCAATCTTGGCATTTGTGGCGTGAATAGCACTGAGGGCATGACTTAATTCTACTTACAGGTGAAGCCACTAGAGCACTGCAATGCTCAATGTTTGACCGGTCACGTCTCGCCTGTTGACGGGTGGGACCTAGCCGCTCGTGTACGGCCCCACACGACTCGGTTCGGTCACGTACTCGCCCGATGTCTGTTGTCCGGATTCCGGACACGCGGATAACCGAGCATGACCGGTCACCGCTGACGTCTCACCTCGCCTCGCCCCGGCTCGCTGCACTGAACTGTACTGTACAAATACAACGCCTCTCCCCCCCCCTCTCTCTCTCCCTTTCTCTCTCTCACATAC
Organism: Schistocerca piceifrons; assembly: GCF_021461385.2. Classification (NCBI taxonomy): domain Eukaryota; kingdom Metazoa; phylum Arthropoda; class Insecta; order Orthoptera; family Acrididae; genus Schistocerca; species Schistocerca piceifrons. The sequence goes on from NC_060145.1 coordinate 388,476,088, forward strand.
AATGTATTTATCTCTGTCTCTCTCTCATTTAATACAAAAGCAACGTTTCCAAGAACGGGTACGTGACACAGCTAAATTCATAAAGTACTTGGAAAGTAAAATCGCGGATGTCAACGAGTCTCATTTCCAAACAGAAGATACACTACTGGCCATTAAAATTCCTACACCACGAAGATGACGTCCTACAGACGCGAAATTTAACCGACAGGAAGAAGATGCTGTGATATGCAAATGATAAGCTTTTCAGAGCTTTCACACAAGGTTGGCGCCGGTGGCGACACCTGCATCGTGGTGACACGAGGAAAATTTCCAACCGATGTCTCATACACAAACAGCAGTTGACCGTCGTTGCCTGGTGAAACGTTGTTGTGATGCCTCGTGTAAGGAGGACAAATGCGTACCATCACTTTCAGACTTTGATAAAGGTCGGATTGTAGACCATCGCGATGCCGTTTATTGTATCGCGACATTGCTACTGGCGTGGGTCGAGGTCGAATGACTGCTAGCAGAATATGGAATCGGTGGGTTCACGAGGGTAATACGGAACGCCGTGCTGTATCCCAACGGCCTCGTATCGCTAGCAGTCGAGATAACAGGCATCTTATCCGCATGGCTGTAACGGATCGTGCAGCCACGTCTCGATCCCTGAGTCAAGAGATGGGGACGTTTGGAAGACAACAACCATCTGCACGAACAGTTCGACGACGTTTGCAGCAGCATGGACTATCAGCACGGAGACCATGGCTGCGGTTACCTTTGACGGTGCATCACACACAGGAGCGCCTGCGATGGTGTACTCAACGACGAACCTGGGTGCACGAATGGCGAAACGTCATTTTTTCAGATGTATCCAGGTTCAGTTTACAGCATCACGATGGTCGCATCCATGTTTGGCGACATCGCTGTGAACGGACATTGGATGCGTGTATTCGTCATCACCATACTGGCGTATCACCCGGCGTGATGGTATGGGGTGCCATAGGTTACACGTCTCGGTCACCTCTTGTTCTAATTGACGGCACATTGAACAGTGGAAGTTACATTCCAGACGTGTTACGACCCGTGGCTCTACCCTTCATTCGATTCCTGCGAAACCCTACATTTAAGCAGGATAATGCATGACCGCATGTTGCAGGTCCTGTACGGGCCTTTCTGGATACAGAAGATGTTCGACTGCTGCCCTGGCCAGCACATTCTCCAGATCTCTCACCAATTGAAAACGTCTGGTCAATGGTGGCCGAGTAACTGGCTCGTCACAATACGCCAGTCACTACTCTTAATGAAGTGTGGTTTCGTGTTGAGGCTGCATCGGCAGCTGTACCTGTACACGCCATCCAAGCTCTATTTGACTCAATGCCCAGGCGTATCAAGGCCGTTATTAGAGGTGGTTGTTCTGGGTACTGATTTCTGAGGATCTATGCACCCAATTTTCGTGAAAATGTAATCACATGTCAGTTCTAGTATAATATATTTATCTAAAAAAGAATGGTTCAAATGGCTCTGAGCACTATGGGACTTAATAGCTGTGGTCATCAGTCCCCTAGAACTTAGAACTACTGAAACCTAACTAACCTAAGGACATCACACACATCCATGCCCGAGGCAGGATTCGAACCTGCGACCGTAGCAGTCGCGCGGTTCCGGACTCAGCGCCTTAATATATTTATCTAATGAATACCCGTTTATCATCTGCGTTTCTCTTGGTGTAGCAATTTTAATGGCCAGTAGTGTATATTTTTCCTTTCATTAATATGAAACATTAAATAAGTGCTATGTCTGTAATCTAGAACACAACCATATTCTTACAGAAAGCATACAAAAAAACGTTAAACATTTACGGAGGTAACTTGTCATACTTTTCACTTAGTTGCAACAGAAACAAAATTACAGTTAGTGATTAACTGCTGATCAACAATAACGCGTTCCGTATTTAATTGGCTGCGGCGATTTGTTAGTAATATGCCGGCTTTACTAAAGCATCTTTCACTAGGTGCACTTGTTGCTGGAATACATAAAATACGTATTGCAACTGCAGCCAGGCCTGGCAGTTCTGTTTCATGTCTGTTCCATCACTTTAAGAAGTCCTCATCATCTCTGGGGTGCATTAAAATGTAGAGATCTACTTCATCTGCTGCGGATGATCTGTTGTTCCTCCATTCCTTGAAACGAGCTCTCTTTCTGGGTGGTGATGAGACAGTACTTGAAGGATCTATGATAATAAACGAGAGAGACAAGTAATACAGAACTGATGTGGAAATCATTGAAACGTTCCCGTAAAAACGAGGTGTTTTACGTTAATGAACTATTATACGAATTATAACATTCCCGTTACTCTATAATACACTATCCACTAACTATGCAGAAACGATTATGTTAATGATTGCGTGTTGCACTTGCGTAAGTAGCACACATTTGTCGCACATTGCTAAGAATTTCCTGCTTTTCATTTATTTCAAGCATGTTAAAATCACGAAAAGACGGCCAAAGAAACGTAGCAATTTTATGTCTGGAAGTGATCACAATCTTCTCACAAACGAAAGTCAAAGCTCGATTTTTAATCCTTTGTACAGCCTGTTAAAAAATAAATATTAGTTAGGACACATCAGTTACGTTAGTTGCTTACAAATCTATCGCGTACCATAATGAAACAGTGCTTTTAACTGCAGTAATTACCCACCTGACAGTCAGTGTCGCTGACACTGTAAATTTGTTGCAGTTTGTGAAACCAAAGAAGAACTAACTGGATTGTCGGTTCTATTTTACCTTCTAATTCATCTGTAGCCTCTTTAAATGGTCTCAGAAAATGCGCAGTTTTTCCTGAAAGCTCATTATCTTATCCTTGCAATCTATAAGCTGAGTCCTTTTCTGTCAGCAAAGCAGCAACTTCGTTATACTGAATGTTTAAGGATTCCAGCAAAGCGTACAAGCCGTTCCAGCGTGTGCAGACCTCTTGTTTCAACGTTGATTTCAAAGACGAGCAGAGGCCACTTTTCTTAATGTACCTTACAATGCATTTTGCGGTATTTATTATGGATGCGATGTTCGGGCATGATTTAGCAAGAAGTTATCTTCATCGAAAGTATGGCTACGTGCTGTGTTTATACAATGAGCAGCACAAGGAATCCTTTCGTGATTTTCCAAAGCCTTTATTACATTGCTATCCTGGTGGGAGACAAAAACAAAAACGTGCAACATGTCCGGCGAGATGTCCCAATCAGCCATCCTCTCTTCAATTTCTTTCATAATATTTACTCCCGTCTTCTTAACAAAATGGCTCTGAGCACTATGGGACTTAACATCTGTGGTCATCAGTCCCCTAGAACTTAGAACTACTTAAACCTAACTAACCTAAGGACATCACACACATCCATGCCCGAGGCAGGATTCGAACCTGCGACTGTAGCAGTCGCGCGGTTCCGGACTGAGCGCCTAGAACCGTTAGACCACCGCGGCCGGCCGTCTTCTTAACGTCCGGGAATTTTGTTGTAAATAAAACATTGTTCACAAGAGACCAATCTGTGTTAATGTAATGTGTTGTAAGCGTCAAATAGTGCACCTGATTATGCGAATCAGTCCACATATCAACTGTCGCAGCAAATGTTTTATTAATATCTTCTGCAATAGCAGAAGGGATTATGCTGTTTTCTATTGCATCAGCTTGTTCTTTGACATGTCTGCTTATAGTAGAGGGACGTGGCGTGACATCTGCCACGTTAACTTCTCCATAATGCGCACCTAGCTATATTAATTCTTGGCCTAGTTCTCTGAAACCTTCACCGGAAACAGCATTAATAGGTCTCATATCTTTAGCACACATTGCAACACACTTTGCTGTAATACTCGTACTATTTTTTATTCCTGCCGGTATCCCTGAAGGAGCTGTATCCTTGTGAGGTTTCTTGCAACTGTGTTTCTTTAAATGAGTGGTTCCCGACTGGAAACACAATAATGTGGAGCACTTTTTGCACGATACGTACCCAGTAGACCCACTGTTTTCGTCTACAACTAACAGAAATGTACCCCATACTTGGCTTTTTAGACCTTCCCGTTTCTCCAATGTGTTAACATTGGTTTCAATCTTACGTCTTACTGCACTGGCTTCCTCGCGCTGCATGATTGCAGAGAGGGACACACACCACAAATGAGAATCACGTACTGGCTGCAGTCTCACACTGATAATGACTCGTGTAATGGTTCAAATGGCTCTGAGCACTATGGGAGTTAACATCTATGGTCATCAGTCCCCTAGAACTTAGAACTACTTAAACCTAACTAACCTAAGGACATCACACACACCCATGCCCGAGGCAGGATTCGAACCTGCGACCGTATCGGTCACGTGGTTCCAGACTGAAGCGCCTAGAACCACACGGCCACACCGGCCGGCGACTCGTGTAATGTGTTTGAAGTTACGTGCTACGTATTCGGTCACGGCTTCTATGCTCGGTCACTAGCACTACTGCGGGCAGCCTATCCAGTTAGGGTGTGCTCGCACCATCTCGTATTTTGTGCTCGCTTACTTGGTCATACAGGACCCTACCAGCCACCTGTTTAGAGAACTGTTTACGTGGCTTGGCATGCACGTGCTGTTGCTGCCTATTGGGCCGGTCGTGAGCAAGGGACGGGTCAACCCGACAAATTGGTGGCTGTTCACATTTATTGGCCACAATAGCACCGGAGACATACTGATCTAGAATTTGCAGTACATGTTGAAATGATGGATGTGACCGTTTCAAAATCTGTTCTCTATTTCTGACATCAGTTACACTGTACACGATCACATCACACAACATAACATTTGAATATAAAGCACCACGAAGACATTTGAATTTGCACTTCCTCGTCATACCCTGAAAATCTGTTTCCCACTCGCGATAGCTTAAGTCTGGCTTTTTATTGCAATCAAAGAATTGGTACCTAGCTGCCATCTCATTCACTTGTTGGTCATAATAGTTAGTTAGGGAATCTACAACCCCATCATAGGAAAGTTCACTCGGAGTGGCGTGAGTGAACAATTTCTGAATGAGGCGAAAGACTACATTTCCTACCATCGACAAAAAAAGTAATGTAGTTTCACAGTACCTGGTACTCTGTGAACAGTGATGTGGGCTTCATATTGTTGTAAGCACTCGAACTAATCCTCTTCGTTTTCATTAAACTGTCGAAAAGGCGGTATGAAACTCGGAGCTACAGTTGTTGCATGTTGCACAGCGTTCGTTGCTTGGGTTTGTTAGTAACCACTGTACAGTATTGAGAAGGGTTGCAATCCGTTGCGTCAGAAACTGAAACATCTGTGTTAGCTGCGTTGCATCTATCACTTGCAGATGAGGTACCTGAGCAGGGGGTGGGAGATGTGGGCTGCTCATTTTGGAATAGGCAAACTGAATAAACAGATGATGCAAAGAATAAAAATAAGCACAGAAGCAAATTTCTGCAACGCCCACCTGAAAATACTGAAAAAAAAAAACACTATAAGAGTCATTTAAAACACGAAAAGACAAGGTAGAATTAAGGCGCAAGCAAAACACAAAAGCCCATGAAAAAACAAAACTGTGGCAGGTAGCGGCTCTGGGTGCGAAACGTGAACAGGTTGTTGCGTCGGTATTCATTCACCCCGTCGCCAATGTTATTCAACCCATCCTCGTCGGCAATCTTGTTGTGTCTAGGAGTGCTGCCTACTCGGTTCGCTAGACAAACAAACAAAGTACTCATATAATGAGTTTTATAACAAAAAAATTACAGATACTTAACTTTGGCAGCTACACAGATGTGTCGCGATCAAAGGGCGACATACGAAATAATCAATCTTTGCAGTGACTGCTTGTCCCTAACTGACAAAAGTCCTTCCTGAACTGCTATATAAGTGCCTAATGTCGACACTGCTATCCAAGTGGGCATCGTTGACGCTGCTATGCAAGTGGACCGCCACCAGTCAGGCGGGGAGCTTATGTCCTCTTCAGCTAGGGGCCGCTGCTGTCACGTTGTCATCCTGGAGAGAGGTCGGTCAGCGTGCTGTTGGCTGACTCCTTCTCACAGTATTATCTTCTCTCTCGTTCCCGACTGTTGTGCCGGCGCTTGACTTTACACCGTCACAGTTTTTGTTTTGAAGTGCATTTTACAATGTAGTTTATTTAGTACACGGTGGAAATGTTGGATGTCAAGCTCACCACTACCTGTAGGGGCCAGTGTGTTATCCATGTATCCAGAATAATAGGTAATTTTCTTAGTTAGGAAATTAGTGGGAGTAAAAACTTCTTATTCTAATGTGGTCAAGAAGACATATGCTAAGGTACTGGCAATACTGCAACCCATGTGTACTCTATCTAATTGAGAGTATGTATTAATGTTGAATTCAAAATAACTTTGTGTGGTAACTAAACTGAGTAAGTTTATTATATATTGTATGTCAATTATTAAAAATTTTCTATATTGTAAGAGGTTATTGTGTGTGATTGTAATTACCTCTTAGAGTGGTACACTTGTGTACAGATCGATAATATCAAAGGATACTAGTTTTCCATTAGGTAGAAGTCTGATGTCTTATTTTTTGTACCAGTTATATAAGTGTACGTTTATAGTGAATTTAGTTTTGAATGAATGTAATAGTCTGTTCATTTTCTTGCTGATAAGGTAGGTAGGACTGTCAATATTGTTAATCACGGAATGAAATGGAATAACAGGTTAATGAATCTTTGGTTGCCCATGCAGTTACGATGTTCTTGGATTCATTACAATACTTTGTCTTTTTTAAAATCCTGTAAGTATGTTGTTGCAGCTTTTTATTGCTTTCATTGTTATGGATGCATATTTGTTGGTAGGATCTCTAGGGGTTTCCATTGTGTTATTAGTTGTGAAAAAGTTTTGTGCTTCATTTAGATAACCATTTTGGGTGATTATATTGAGGCTACTGCCCTTTTGTGCCGTGATTGATGTTGTTTGTTACTTATATTGAAAATTAAGTTGTTCCTAGCTGTTCTTTGATTATGCTTTCTATGTCTTTAGTATCTTTCCCTTTATATGGCCTGAGCTATTTTTAGTAAGTGTATTTTGTTGTCTTATTGGTAGTTTTGCATTGTCAGTTGCTATTTCAGTAGTTGTTACTATATTTTCACATTTATTTCGTTTAGTTTCGGCTAAATGTTATCTTTCAGTCCTTTGTCTAATAGAGTTTGTTCATCTACTCTGTATGTAATGATTGTAATGTTTCTGTTCTTGGATAAAACTGTATTGTAGAGGGAACTGTGACCAGCGGTTTTCTTGTGCATTTGTGTTGACACGTAAGAGACTAATTTTTTGTTATGACTTGTGTAACTACTATATTTAATTATGGATCTAAATAAACTACCTACTGTTAGTGGTGGAAATATTGCTAAGTTGTAGATGAGCTACACGTAATTCTTGATTTTTTGAGGCTTTGTTAGTTCTTTCTTGCTGCATTTGTAATTTTGTTCTAAACATCTTCGTTGGTGTTGTAAGGTTGGGTGATGCAATGATTTTGATATGCAGACAGTTTGGGGTCATTTTATTCTAGAGGCATACCTTATTAACTTTCACGTCTTGTGTTGCTTTTAATAATAAAACTCATAGGCACATAAAATTCGGCCTGTATTCCCCCATAGTACTGTAAGATATTGATGTCAATAACTTATGATCCCACGCAAAACACTGAAGTACTGTGACAAAAATCTGGATTTTTTTACGTAATGTCTCTAAGAGATAGTTTCAAAACTGGGGGCCCATCGGATGGTAAATTAAATCTGAAAAGATTATGACTTGAAAAATAAAAAAGTACAGTAAATGTAAAATAAAATAATAATGCAGCACAAGACATTTTATACTTCATAAAATTAATATTTAGGACATATTTATCTCGGAAAGATTTATTAAAGAACCCAACGTGACAACTGCATTGAATCGGACACATATCAGGTGCACAAACAGCAATATATGGATATTTCTAGCTTGTTTCTGACAAATGTGTCTTTGTAGCACCACTTCATCACATATGACTGAATTTGGTACCAACAATGTTATACTTGGAAAAAGGCTGGATGATTCAGGAAGATTTCAATTAGATTACATTATGGTCAGGCAGAGATTCCGAAATCAGATACTGGATTGTAAGGCGCATCTATGAGCAGATATAGACTAAGATGACAATGTAGTATTGATGAAGCGTAGGCTGAAGGTTAAGAGATTAGTCAGGAAGAATCAGTACACAAAGAAGGGGGACACAGAAGCACTAAGGAATGACGAGGTACTCTTCAAGTTCTCTAAGGCTACAGATATAGCAATAAGTAATAGCTCAGTAGGCAATAGAGTTACAGAGGAATGGACATTTCTAAATAGTACAGTCATAGAAATTTGAAAGAAAAACACAGGTAGAAAGGAGGTAACTACGAAGAAACCGTGGGTAGTGGAAGAAATACTTAAGTTTATCAATGAAAGAAGGTAGTACAAAAATGTTCAGGGAAATTTAGGAATACAGAAACACAAGTCACTGACGAATGTCATAAATAGGAAGTGCAGGGAAGCTAAGACGAAATGGCTGCATGAAAAATCTGAAGAAATAGGAAAATAAATGATCGTCGGAAGGACTGATTCAGCATATAGGAAAGTTAAAACAACCCTCTGCGAAATTAAAAGCAGGGGTGGTGACATTAAGAGTGCAACGGAAATTCCACCGTTACATACAAAGAAGAGAGCGAACAGGCGAAAAAAGTGCACCGAAGGCCTCTAAGAGGGGATGATTTGTCTGTTGTCATAGAAGAAGATTTAGAAGAGATAAGGGATCCAGTTTTACTATTAGAATTTAAGAGAGATTTGGAGGATTTAAGACCAATTAAGGAAAAAGGGACTAATAATATATCATCAGACTTTCTACAGTCATTGCGGGAAGTTGCAACAAAACAGTTATTTACATTGGAATGTAGAATGTATGTATCTGATGACCTACCATCTGACTTTCGGAAAAGAAAAATCATCCACACAGTCCCGAAAACTGCAAGAGCTGAGAAATGCGAGAATTATCGCACAATCAGCGTAAAGCTCATATATCCAAGTTGCTGACAAGAATAATAAGACAAAGAATGGGAAAGAAAATTGAGGATTTGTTAGATGACGACCAGATTGGCTTCAGGAAAGGTAAAGGCACCAGGGTGGCAATTCTGACGTTTCGGTAGATAATGGGAATAGACTAGAGAAAAATCAAGACACGTTTGTTCACCTGGAAAAAGCGTTCGACAGTGTACAATGACGTAAGGTGTTCGAAATTCTGAGGCAAATAGAGGGAATAATGAGAGTGGAAGATCAAGAACGAAGTGCTCGGATGAAAAAGGGTGTAAGACCGGGATGCAGTCTTTTACCCCTACGGTTAAATCTGTACATCGAATAAGCAATAACGAAAATAAAAGAAAGATTCAAGAGCGGAATTAAAATTGACGGTGAAAGGATATCAATGATACAATTCGCTGATGACATACCTAACCTCAGTGAAAGTGAAGAAGAATTACATGATCTGCTGAATGGAATGAACAGTCTAATGAGTACAGAATATGGACTGAGAGTAAATCGAAGAAAGACGAAAGTAGTGAGAAGTAGCAGAAATAAAAACAGCGAGAAACTTAATATCAGAATTAATGATCACGAAGTAGATGAAGTTATGGAATTCTGCTACCTACGCAGTAAAATGACGACTGACGGATGGAGCAAGGAGGACATCAAAAGCAGATTAACACTAACCAAAAGGGCATTCCTGGCCAAGAGAAGTCTACTAGTATCAAACATAGGCCTTAATTTGTAGAAGAAAACGTTTGCAATACAACACTGTATCGTAGCAAAACATAGACTGTGGGAGAACCGGTAGATAAGAAAAAAAATGGTTCAAATGACTCTGAGCACTATGGGACTTAGTTTCTGAGGTCATCAGTCCCCTAGATCTTAGAACTACTTAAACCTAACTAACCTAAGGACATCACACGCACCAGTGCCCGAGGCAGGATTCGAACCTGCGACCGTAGCGGTCGCGCGGTGCCAGACTGTAGCGCCTAGAGCCGCTCGGCCACCTCGGCCGGCGGTAGAGAAGAGAATCGAAGTATTTTAGATATGGTGCTTCAGACGAATGTTGAAAATTAGGAGGCCTTATTAGGTGAGGAATGAGGGTATTCTGCCCTCGATGGGGGAGAAAAAGAATATATGGAAAACACTGACATGGAGATGGGACAGGATGATAGGAAATCTTTTAAGACATCAGAAAATGACTTCCATGGTACTAGAGTGAAGTGCAGAGGGCGAAAGCTGTAGAGGAAGACAGAGATTGGAATACATTCAGCAAATAATTGAGGACGTAAGCTGCAAGTGCTACTCTAAGATGAAGAGGATGGCAGAGGATAGAAATTCGTTGCGGGTCGCATCAATCCAGTCAGAAGACTGATGACTCAAAAAAAAAAAAAAGTTTTGCTGTTACATGTCGAAATGAAAAACAAAATAATGGGGAGGGGGGTTCGAAAAAAATTAATTTTTCGACAAACCTGGGTGCACCAATTTGACGTACATTAAAACCATATAACTTCCACTTGACGTGATTTTTTACTATTTCAACAGTCATTTAGAATTACACTACTGGCCATTAAAATTGCTACACCACGAAGATGACGTGCTACAGACGCGAAAATTAGCCGACAGGAAGAATGTACTGTGATATGCAAATGATTAGCTTTTCAGAGCATTCACACAACGTTGGCGCCGGTGGCGACACCTACAACGTGCTGACATCAGGAAAGTTTCCAACCGATTTCTCATACAGAAACAGCAGTTGACCGGCGTTGCCTGGTGAAACGTTGTTGTGATGCCTCATATAAGGACGAGGAATGCGTACCATCACGTTTCCGACTTTGATAAAGGTCGGATTGTAGCCTATCGCGATTGCTGTTTATTGTATCGCGACATTGCTGCTCGCGTTGGTCGAGATCCAATGACTGTTAGCAGAATATGGAATCGGTGGGTTCAGGAGGGTAATACGGAATTCCGTGCTGGATCCCAACGGCCTCGTATCACTAGCAGTCGAGATGACAGGCACCGTATCCGCGTGGCTGTAACGGATCGTGCAGCCACGTCTCGATCCCTGAGTCAACAGATGGGGACATTTGCAAGACAACAACCATCTGCACGAACAGTTCGACGACGTTTGCAGCAGCATGGACTATCACCTTGGAGACCATGGCTGCGGTTACCCTTGACGCTGCATCACAGACAGGAGCGCCTGCGATGGTGTACTCAACGAGGAACCTGTGTGCAGGAATGGCAAAACGTCATTTTTTCGGATGAATCCAGATTCTGTTTACAGCATCATGATGGTCGCATCCGTGTTTGGCGACATCGCGGTGAACGCACATTGGAAGTGTGTATTCGTCATCGCCATACTGGCATATCACCCGGCATGATGCTATGGGGTGCCATTGGTTGCACGTCTCTGTCACCTCTTATACGCATTGATGGCACTTTGAACAGTGGACGTTACATTCCAGATGTGTTACGACCCATGGCTCTACCCTTCATTCGATCCCTGCGAAACCCTACATTTCTGCAGGATAATGCACGACCGCATGTTGCAGGTCCTGTACGGGCCTTTCTGGATACAGAAAATGTTCGTCCGCTGCCCTGGCCAGCACATTCTCCATATCTCTCACCAATTGAAAACGTCTGGTCAATGGTGGCCGAGCAACTGGCTCATCATGCCTCGTGATGGCTAGGTGTGGTGTGATGTCCTTAGGTTAGTTAGGTTTAAGTAGTTCTAAGTTGTAGGGGACTGATGACCATAGATGTTAAGTCCCATAGTGCTCAGAGCCATTTGAACCATTTGAACTGGCTCATCACAATAAGCCAGTCACTACTCTTGATGAACTGTGGTATCGTGTTGAGGCTGCATGGGCAGCTGTATCTGTACACGCTATCCGTTTGACTCAATGCTCAGACGTAACAAAGCCGTTATGACGGCCAGAGGTAGTTGTTCTGGGTTCTGATTTCTGAGGATCTATGCACCGAAATTGTGTGAAAATGTAATCACATGTCAGTTCTAGTATAATACAGAGCTATTACAAATGATTGAAGCGATTTCATAAATTCACTGTAGCTCCATTCATTGACATATGGTCACTACACACCACAGATACGTAGAAAAACTCAAAGTTTTGTTCGGCTGAAGCCGCACTTCAAGTTTCTGCCGCCAGAGCGCTCGAGAGCGCAGTGAGACAAAATGGCGACAAGAATCGAGAAAGCGTATGTCGTGCTTGTAATGCACTCACATCAGTCAGTCATAACAGTGCAACGACACTTCAGGACGAAGTTCAACAAAGATACACCAACTGCTAACTCCATTCGGCGATGGTATGCGCAGTTTAAAGCTTCTGGATGCCTCTGTAAGGGGAAATCAACGGGTCGGCCTGCAGTGAGTGAAGAAACGGTTGAACGCGTGCGGGCAAGTTTCACGCATAGCCCGCGGAAATTGGCTCATGCCACAACTGGAGACCGACAGCGCCGACTTCATCTTTCAACAGGATGGTGCTCCACCGCACTTCCATCATGATGTTCGGCATTTCTTAAACAGGAGATTGGAAAACCTATGGATCGGTCGTGGTGGAGATCATGATCAGCAATCCATGTCATGGCCTCCACGCTCTCCCGACTTAACCCCATGCGATTTCTTTCTGTGGGGTTATGTGAAAGATTCAGTGTTTAAACCTCCTCTACCAAGAAACGTGCCAGAACTGCGAGCTCGCATCAATGATGCTTTCGAACTCATTGATGGGGACATGCTACGCCGAGTGTGGGAGGAACTTGATTATCGGCTTTTTGTCTGCCGAATCACTAAAGGGGCACATATCGAACATTTGGGAATGCCTAAAAAAACTTTTTGAGTTTTTGTATGTGTGTGCAAAGCATTGTGAAAATATCTCAAATAATAAAGTTATTGCAGAGCTGTGAAATCGCTTCAATCATTTGTAATAACCCTGTATATTTGTCCAATGAATACCCGTTTATCATCTGCATTTCCTCTTGATGTAGCAATTTTAATGGTCAGTAGTGTATTAAATCCAGTTTTTTTTTATGTGGGATGTTCCACCCCTTAACAACCATATGAGCACGTACAAAGTGATACGTGTCTCTTACTTCTCTCTACACTACAGTATATTCAAAGCTGATCAAAAACGAAGTGCATCCCTCGGGTAGGTTTACTTGTCAGAGTCTGTGGCGTGGAGTCTGCAATGTGGACTAGTAATGGTGTGAACAATTTTGAGGACGCTGAGACGCTGCAGCACAGACATACACCGACGTATACACCGCAGTCGCGCAATGACTGCACTCCGAGTGTGCTGCGGCATGAATACGTGTGACGCAGAAACTGTGGCACAGGAACGCAGCAGCCTAGAGACAGTATAGACATAATGCAACGTCACTTGTACTGCAACTAGCTGCTACACTTTCCTGCACTGCTACTGCTGCTGCTGCTGCTACTGTGGTGTCTAAGGCTGGGAGCCCCCACTCTGTCTATTGGCAGGGCCTCGAAACTATTATCGCACACCTGATCCAGAAGTAAATCTTGGAATGAACTGCAACAACAATCCTATCCCGGATGAGCCAACCCCATTGCATGTTCACTGGAGGTTGGATAGCTAAAACGGCGTGAAATTAATCGTCACTTCAGACCAGTTTTTGTTACCTAACCACAAGATGGCGAGTACATGATCTTAAATCTGCATATGGCGCATCTGTAATTTAGGCGTTAGGTCATGGACCGTCGCTTTATGCCTTTATAGTAGTATGTCTTTAACAGAGACACTCAGTGAAAATTTTATGAGATATTAAACGAATGATCCTACAGGATAATGATGCATCCTAACCACAGGATTGAAGTTCACTACCAGTTTATTTAAAAAATTTACAAAGTTACACGGGGTGGTGTTTAAACACTGTAAAGCAATAAAAGGTCAAATAACTGACAGCAGAACGAGAAGTGCTATAAACCACCCAAACTGAATTAAATTCTTAAGTTCAATAATTCATTCAACATGGTATACAGTAATCAATTTTCCATGGCAAGTGTACCAGACCACTGAAACTGAATTAAATTCCTGAATTTGAAGACTATATACAATAAACAATTCAGCATAGTGAAATTTCATCCTGAAATGGTTGTAATAGCACTCATTGTTCAAATATTCTCTCTCTCCCGAAATGTTAAGCTGAAGTATTGGTAACTGCCGAGTAGATGCATTTCGAAATAGTTCTACGTTCCAACTAACACTTAAACTCATGTGACACACCAACCACGCAAATCTTAACAAACTACCTTACCTAGCAAAACACAAGAATCGCAAGAAGCAGAAAAATGCCATGCTCACCTACTCAAAAAGTTTGTTATGTGACCAACCACTAGCGTCAAGTGAGCGACCAACCACTAGAGTCAAGGGAACATCTTGTAACTACACCACCATTCTTATGATTTCGTATTTCAAACATACATTAACGCTAAATAGCACAGAAATATCCACTGTGATTTAAACTTCGTATGTCATAAAGGGAATGGCCGAAAGTTAGTCAAACTTATGTCTTTATTAAGCTTGCAGCTACAGTGCTACGTTTCTTAAATAGTCGTCTTGCAAACCTTGCCTCATTAAATTCTCATTAAATAAACATAAACAGATTGGATAATAGGAGAAATCGTTCATGCTGATGCTAATCTATAGCGTATCTGTAGAGACTTCTTTCCTTCAGCAGTATTTTCTAAGAAATTATGTAATTTATGTGTAAAAATCTGTGTATCTGTTCCACAATAAGAAAAATAAGGTAGTGTTATAGTGATTGTTAAGATCTATCCAATTGCGTATCATATACTAATGTAACGTGTCTGTACCTTTTGTTATTTTTTATAAATAATTTCGCATATAATTGTTAATAACTTTACTAATATTTACTTTATAAATATGATAGTAATTTTAGAGAATTCATTTGTTCATTCTAATTTCAATACTGTTAGATTTTCTGTAGCATGTCTGGAAGCGGTTTTCCAGTTTGTAGCGTTAAAGCTTTAATTTTTAGAACAGGCATATTGCATGGCGTCAATAAGCACGCGGCAGGGTAAATTTACTCAACTGTCACAGGAATTTCAAGTTGTAACAGCAGAGTGGCCGACGGGTAGCTACTACACCTCGTTTCATGGCTTGCCACAGCGTTTCAGAATATTCTACAATCCCCAATTGCCTACCTAATCCCGCCACTTCACGGTAACTTGTCAGCCACATGATGCTTAACCAAATCTGCCATTCTGGAATACCTTTCTCAATGAACACACCATGCATACCATTACGAGGTCTTCCATGATGCTTCAGATCTTCACCTCTAAAAACAATTCACTGATTCTGTGTTTCTGCTACATCAACAACAGAGGCGTATTTTGCATAAGTTGGTTCGTATAAACCCGAAATTAGATATGTATAGCGTTCAAACAGATAGGATTAGTAATCTTTTTAATTATTCTACCTGTCATTCAAATATGTCTAGCCTTTTTCAGATCAGAGGCGAGTGTTGGTACCTGCAGATGAAAAATAATATTATGCAAAAGTCTTTTATCAGAAAGGTGACGGTCATGACAAAATCTATACTTCTTTGGTGGATCTGATGGCCTCATCGGTATAAATGGAAGGAAAAAGTTTATCGCTTACAAGATATTAACGTTCATGCAGTAAAACTTCAGCACCAGGTACGACGTTTTAGTTTTGTTACTTATTTACTACTAACTCTCTTCACAACACGTTTTGTAATCAGCATCTACATACAGAGCTGAATATACTTGCAAAATTATTGCGTTGTACGACACATTGTGTCATAAACATTGAAATGTGCGAAAAACTAGCTTTTTCCTTAAATGGATCATAAATTACCCAGACTACACTCATCATCCGGCAATGAAAAACGTGGGTGGTGGGGAAGGCTGGAGACGACGTGGTATAAATAAAGATGCAATTACGTCACTGCTAAAAGGAAATGATTACTGGTTTTAAAATAAATACAAAAAAGCAATGACAGCAGCTTAGATAGTTGGTGGGATGATGGCAATGATCTCCTCTTAAGTGACCTTACTCACTGAGTTACAATGGCTACATGTTATTTATCCGAATCATCGGTCTTACCACTCGTTTTATGTAGCCCGCTGCGAACTCCTCTTCTGTGCCAACCTGTTCATTTCAGAGTAGCATTTGCACCCTATGTCCTCAATTATTTGCTAGACATATTCCAATCTACATCTACATATGTATCCACATATATACTCCACAGTCCATCGATCGGCGCTTAGCGAAAGGTACCCCGAGCCACTACTAATCACTTCCTTTCCTGTTCTACTCGCAAACGCAGCAAGGGAGAAATGACTGTATATATGCTTACGTTGTTGTTGTTGTTGTGGTCTTCAGTCTTGAGACTGGTTTGATGCAGCTCTCCATGCTACTCTATCCTGTGCAAGCTTCTTCATCTCCCAGTACCTACTGCAACCTACATCCTCCTGAATCTGCTTAGGGGCATCTCTTGGTCTCCTTCTATGATTTTACCCTACACGCTCCCCTCCAATACTAAATTGGTGATCCCTTGATGCGTTAGACCATGTCATACCAACCGATCCCTTCTTCTACTCAAGTTGTGCCACAAATTTCTCTTCTCCCCAATTCTATTCAATACCTCCTCATTAGTTATGTGATCTACCCATATAATCTTCAGCATTCTTCTGTAGCACCACATTTCGAAAGCTTCTACTCTCTTCTTGTCAAACTATTTATCGTCCATGTCTCACTTCCATACATGGCTACACTCCATACAAATACTTTCAGAAACGACTTCCTGACACTTAAATCTATACTCGATGTTAACAAATTTCTCTTCTTCAGAAACGCTTTCCTTGCCATTGCCAGTCTACATTTTATATCCTCTCTACTTCGACCATCATCAGTTATTTTGCTCCCCAAATAGCAAAACTCCTTTACTACTTTAAGTGTCTCATTTCCTAATCTAATTCCCTCAGCATCACCCGATTTAATTTGACTACGTTCCATTATCCTCGTTTTGCTTTTGTTGATGTTCATCTTATATCCTCCTTTCACGACACTGTCCATTCCGTTCAACTGCTCTTCCAAGTCCTTTGCTGTCTCTGACAGAATTACAATGTCATCGGCGAACCTCAAAGTTTTTACTTCTTCTCCACGGATTTTAATACCTACTCCCAATTTTTCTTTTGTTTCCTTTACTGCTTGCTCAATATACAGATTGAATAACATCGGGGAGAGGCTACAACCCTGTCTCACTCCTTTCCCAACCACTGCTTCCCTTTCATACCCCTCGACTCTTATAACTGCCATCTGATTTCTGTACAAATTGTAAATAGCCTTTCGCTCCCTGTATTTTATACCTGCCACCTTCAGAATTTGAAAGAGAGTATTCCAGTTAACATTGTCAAAAGCTTTCTCTAAGTCTACAAATGCTAGAAACGTAGGTTTCCCTTTTCCTAATCTTTCTTCTAAGATAAGTCGTAAGGTTAGTATTGCCTCCCGTGTTCCAACATTTCTACGGAATCCAAACTGATCTTCCCCGAGGTCCGCTTCTACCAGTTTTTCCATTCGTCTGTAAAGAATTCGCGTTAGTATTTTGCAGCTGTGACTTATTAAACTGATAGTTCGGTAATTTTTACATCTGTCAACACCTGCTTTCTTTGGGATTGGAATTATTATATTCTTCTTGAAGTCTGAGGCTATTTAGCCTGTCTCATACATCTTGCTCACCTGATGGTAGAGTTTTGTCATGACTGGCTCTCCCAAGGCCATCAGTAGTTCTAATGGAATGTTGTCTACTCCCGGGGCCTTGTTTCGACTCAGGTCTTTCAGTGCTCCGTCAAACTCTTCACGCAGTATCTTATCTCCCATTTCGTCTTCATCTACATCGTCTTCCATTTCCATAATATTGTCCTCAAGTACATCGCCCTTGTATAAACCCTCTATATACTCCTTCCACCTTTCTGCCTTCCCTTCTTTGCATAGAACTGGGTTGCCATCTGAGCTCTTGATATTCATGCAAGTGGTTCTCTTCTCTCCAAAGGTCTCTTTAATTTTCCTGTAGGCAGTATCTATCTTACCCCTAGTGAGACAAGCGTCTACATCCTTACATTTGTCCTCTAGCCATCCCTGCTTAGCCATTTTGCACTTCCTGTCGATCTCATTTTTGAGACGTTTGTATTCCTTTTTGCCTGCTTCATTTACTGCATTTTTATATTTTCTCCTTTCATCAATTAAATTCAATATTTCTTCTATTACCCAAGGATTTCTATTAGCCCTCGCCTTTTTACCTACTTGATCGTCTGCTGCCTTCACTATTTCATTCCTCAAAACTACCCATTCTTCTTCTACTGTATTTCTTTCCCCCATTCTTGTCAATTGTTCCCTTATGCTCTCCCTGAAACTCTCTACAACCTCTGGTTCTTTCAGTTTATCCAGGTCCCATCTCCTTAGATTCCCACCTTTTTGCAGTTTCTTCAGTTTCAATCTGCAGTTCATAACCAATAGATTGTGTTCAGAATCCACATCTGCCCCTGGAAATGTCTTACAATTTAAAACCTGGTTCCTAAATCTCTGTCTTACCATTATATAATCTATCTGATACCTTTTAGTATCTCCAGGATTCTTCCAGTTATACAACCTTCTTTTATGATTATTGAACCAAGTGTTAGCTATGATTAAGTTATGCTCTGTGCAAAATTCTACAAGGCGGCTTCCTCTTTCATTTCATCCCCCCAATCCATATTCACCTACTATGTTTCCTTCTCTCTGTTTTCCTACTGACGAATTCCAGTCACCCATGACTATTAAATTTTCGTCTCCCTTCACTACCTGAATAATTTCTTTTATCTCGTCATACATTTCATCTATTTCTTCATCATCTGCAGAGCTAGTTGGCATATAAACTTGTACTACTGTAGTAGGCATGGGATTTGTTTCTATCTTGGCCACAATAATGCGTTCACTATGCTGTTTGTAGTAGCTAACCCGCACTCCTATTATTTTATTCATTATTAAAACTACTCCTGCATTCCCCTATTTCATTTTGTATTTATAACCCTGTAATCACCTGACCAAGAGTCTTATTCCTCCTGCCACCGAACTTCACTAATTCCCACTATATCTAACTTTAAGCTATCCATTTCCCTTTTTAAATTTTCTAACCTACCTGCCCGATTAAGGGCTCTGACATTCCACGCTCCGATCCGTAGAACGCCAGTTTTTCTCTCCTGATAACGGCGTCCTCTTGAGTAGTCCCCGCCCGGAGATCCGAATGGGGGACTATTTTACCTCCGGAATATTTTACCCAAGAGGACGCCATCATCATTTAATCATACAGTAAAGCTGCCTATCCTCGGGAAAAATTACGGCTGTAGTTTCCCCTTGCTTTCAGCCGTTCGCAGTACCAGCACAACAAGGCCGTTTTGGTTAATGTTACAAGGCCAGCTCAGTCAATCATCCAGACTGTTGCCCCTGCAACTACTGAAAAGGCTGCTGCCCCTCTTCAGGAACCACACGTTTGTCTGGCCTTTCAACAGATACCCCTCCGTTGTGGTTGCACCTACGGTACGGCCATCTGTATCGCTGAGGCACGCAAGCCTCCCCACCAACGGCAAGGTCCATGGTTCATGGGGATGGATGCTTACGTATGAAACCTAATTTTTCATACGTTATCTTGGTGGAAATCACGCGTCGTGTATGTTAGAGGCATTAGAATCGTTCTGCAGTGAGTTTCAAATGCACTTTTTTTTTAATTTCCTAAATAGTGTTCTTCAAAAAGAATTTCATATTCCCCCCAGGCATTCCTATTTGAGTTCCCGGAGCATTGGTATAGCATTTGTGTGTTGTTCGAACCTACCAGTAACAAATCTAGCAGCCCGACTCTGAATTGCTTCAATGTGTTCCTTTCATCCCATCTCCACTGATGCTCATAAATCAAGGATAATGCTGATACATGGTGAAACAAAGCTCTGGTGGGCGATTTGCAGGTTTAAATCACCTCGGGGTATGACCATGATGTGCATTTGACCTGCGGTAATCGCCGGGTGGCGCTGTCAGCAGTCCACATACGCAGAGATGTGTTGGTGCATGTCAGAGTACGGTGCAGCGAGTAAGTGTGCATACGTTTTCAGACGTGCTAATGGTGACCGTGTGGTGAAAATGGCTCAAAGAACACATATTGATAACGTTATGAGTGGTAGAATACTAAGGCGACAGGGGGCTGGTAAAACACAACAGGTCATAGCACGGGCCCTCCGAGCACCACAAAGTGTGATCTCAAGATTATGGCAACGATTCCAGAAGAAAGGAAACGTGTCCAGGCGCTACAGTACGGGACGTCCACAGTGCAGTAACCACAAGAAGACCGATGTCTCACCATCAGAGCCACGGAGTACTGCAGGTATCCTTGCTCGGGACCTTACCGCAGCCACTGGAACAGTTGTCTCCAGACACGCAGTCTACAGACGACTGAACAGGCATGGTTTATTAGCCTGGAGACCTGCAAGATACTTTCCACTGACCCCTGGTCACAAAAGAGCCTGTAAAGCCTGGTATCAAGAACACAGTACACAGTCATTGCAACAGTGGTCCCAGGTTAAGTTCACGGAGTCCAGGTGTAGTCTGAACAGTGATTCTCGCCGGGTTTTCATCTGGCGTGAACCAGGAACCAAATACCAACCCCTTAATGTCCTTGAAAGGGGTCTGTATGGAGGTCGTAGTTTGTTGGTGTGGGGTGGCATTATGATTGGTGCACGTACACCCCTGCATGTCTTTGACATAGGAACTGTAACAGGTCGGGTGTATCAGGACGTCATTTTGCACCAGTATGTCCGCCTTTTCAGGAGTGCAGTGGGTCCCACCTTCCTCCTGATAGATGATAACGCACAGCCCCACCGAGCTGCCATCGTGGAGAAGTACCTTGAAACAGACGATATCAGGCGAATGGAGTCGCCTCCTGTTCTCCAAAGCTAAACCCCACCGAGCACGTCTGGGATGCTCGCGGTCGGCGTATCGCTGCACGTCTTCAAACCCCTAGGACACTTCCGGAGCTCCGACAGGCACTTGTGCAAGAATGGGAGGCTATACCCCAGCAGCTGCTCGACCACCTGATCCAGAGTATACCAACCCGTTGTGCGGCCTGTGTACGTGTGCATGGTGATCATATCCCACATTGATGTCGGGGTACATGCACAGGAAACATGGTGTTTTGTAGCACATGTGTTTCGGGACGTTTTTCTCAACTTATCACCAATACCGTGTACTTACAGATCTGTGTCGTGTGTGTTCCCTATGCGCCTATGCTATTAGCGCCAGTTATATGCAGTACCACGTTGTGTGGTGCCACATTCTGTAATTATCCTCAGTTTATGGGAATGAGTGTAGTACGGATCCCAAACACTCGGGCAGTACACAAGGACAGCTCGCACTAGAGTCCCATATGTGGCCTCCATTACAGATCAACCACATTTTCCTAGTATTCTCACAATAAAGTGAAGTCTACCATTCGCCTTCCTAACCACAATCCTCGCATGCTCGTTCCATTTCATATCGTTTTGAAACGTTACGCCCAGGCATTTAAACGACGTGACCGACTCAAGCAGGACACTACTACTGCTGTATCAGAACATTACGGGTTTGTTTCTCCTAATCATCTGCATTAACTTACATTTTTCTCTATTTAGAGCTAGCTGCAAATCATCACACTAACTAGAAATTTTGTTTAAGTCGTCTTGTATCCTCTTGCAGTCACCCAACTTGAGCACCTTACTGCACACCACAGCATCATTAACAAACAACCACAGATTGCTGCCCATTCTGTGCGCCAAATCATTTATGTATATAGAGAACGTATCTGTGAACCTATTCCATAAGATTGTACCTTCTATAAGGGGGGATGTAACGGAAAATGTAAACATTTATTTAAAAAAACATTACAGCCATATTTATTATTGTAAAAATCTAAAATTTTTAATGTCTAAAAAAAAGAGCTGTGTTTTGACAGAATAATATAAAAAAATACAGGATTAATGTTTTTTTCAGAAATTTTAATTCTTAATTTTTTATTGTCTTTTTTATAAAAAGCCATAAATCAAATTCTAATCATGCAATTAATCTGAAAACTTTATTATAGTATCCCAAGAAAGTTATTAATTTATGGCACAAATTATATTATTAACAGAGTTTTTAATTTTGCACATCCAAAATTAACATTTTTCTACATACAGTCATCTAAAAATCAGAATTTAATTACAGGATCTCGAATTTTTTAGTTCCAGGGAGACAGCATATTCTTCTTGAGAAAAGGCTTCTAATAGTATAAAAAATGTAAAACAGCGAAAATGAGGTTCAAAGATTTTCTTGTCATACTTCTACATGTAATAACCTTACTACGATTTTAAGATCTTCCATACTGATACTGTGGTGTCACCGCCAGACACCACACTTGCTAGGTGGTAGCTTAAATCGGCCGCGGTCCATTTAGTACATGTCGGACCCGCGTGTCGCCACTGTGTGGTCGCAGACCGAGCGCCACCACAAGGCAGGTCTCGAGACACGGACTAGCACTCGCCCCAGTTGTACGACGACTTTGCTAGCGACTACACTGACGAAGCCTTCTCTCATTTGCCGAGAGACGGTTAGAATAGCCTTCAGCTAAGTCCATGGCTACGACCTAGCAAGGCGCCATTAGCCTTACATAGTTTGATAAGTATCGAACGAAATGTCTCATCAAGAATGCTGTAATTCACATCAAAGAATAAAAGATAAGTATTCGAGGAGCTGCATACTTTTCTTGTTAGAATTCACTACTTATCCTGTTCCAGAATTCACGCCCGTCTGCGTTAGATAGCGTGCATTTAGGCCGCCTCTATCTACAAGGTTTTGGCACATTTACCAACACATCAGATACTTCTCATCCTCCAGGTTTCTCTTCTCTCCTCTTCGAATCTGCCTGGCCTGTATTTGCAGGTAAGACAGTGATCTGTTAGCTTTCTTGACCCTGCTCTCGTCGACAGTGTAAAATGTTTTTAACGTAAACGCACCAGGATCTATACCAACTCTCTTCAGCACTTCAATTCAGCCATTATTTCTGTTATTGTAACATAAAACTGCAATAATAGACACCTGTTTTGAGTATTTCAAGCTCACAGAATGTCCTTTTTGAGCATCTAATCCAAATTTAATTATTGAGTCTTTCATTTGCATTTTGTGTCTTTCCATGAAGACACTTCCTCAGTAAATCAGAATTTGCAGGAACCCTGAATGTGGGCTTAACTGGATTCGTAACAGGTTCTGGTAATGAGTGTCTATGTGAATACGTCTAATTTCTGTTGTTGAAATTACACCAATCGTCTTTCGGACACAGATTGTGCACTGACGTTTGGTCGGAGGACGTTTGTGGAAAAGCTTTGCCCACACAGTACGCCTCATTGCCTTTAAATGATGTTTGTTTTTCCTGATAGCTCTCCTATAAAATAACTGAGGAGAATCAGTTTCTTTCATAGTAAGCCTGCCTTTTCACCCTAGTGGTTTTCCATCCTCAAGTACTTCACTTTTCTTCTCTTTCAGCAAGAGACGAAGCCCACCACTATGCCTCTTTTGGATGTGGCCAGCACATTACAACTTTTCTATCGTTGTATTGCACAGATTTTCAGCTGTTACAGCTTTGAACGAAGAGAAGTCCCTATCAACAAGGTATTTAGTATATATAACACGACACGGGTCCTCATATCTAGAGAACATCCTCACGACTGCAGCAGCCTCCATGCCCCCACTTGAGCCACTATAATTTTTAGATTATGCTAATGCATGCTTTTCTTGCCGCAGTTTCTCATTGTCTTCATTGTTGGACATCTTCCTTGTTGCACACTGGTGGCAGTATTAGACAAAATTTCTACGTCCAAAACGTCATCTGAGTCAATATCAATAACAGATGCAACTCCATACACAGATGTGCGACCCCTTTTCATCCAGGTCCCATCTACAGACACACACTGGTCAGTAACATTTGTAGGAGATTCACTGTCATGAATATCTACCCCAGTATGTTTTTCTTTTTGGCTTATTTTCACCAATTCCTCCACTGCTTTCTTCATAGAAACTGTGCAGTATCGCATACAGCATCAGATATTTCTTTATTTATTTTTCAAACCTTCCACAAGGTGGAGGCATGTTCAGAAAACGACACAATAAATTATATCCTTCGCTGCACTGTCCAAGGCATCTCAGAGCAGATGCTAACCTAAAATTTCTTTCATAGTACCAGTGTCAGTTTTTCTGGAGGAGGAAAATGAAAATTTATAGCCACAGGAATTACAAATTAATTTAAAATCCTAAGCTATTCCCTCTCTTCCTTCTTCAACAACAATCATGCATTCCCTATATTTACAGCTAACACATGAACATGAAAACTTTATGTCCTGGCAGAGAAGCTCTAAATCAACAAGTCTGAATCCAGCGGAATCCATAACATCATTCACTCACATGTACAAATCTCCTGTTCCAAGTTTCGATCCTGAAGCTGAGAGCTTATGTTCTTCATTTCGAGCTGCTTCTCCTTTTCTGTTGTCAGACCGATTTCTACGAAACCTCCATTTCCTAAACACATGTTTTCCACGACCCTTAAGCATAAATCTTGACTTCCACGTAAAGGTTTGCGAATTCAACCTTCCACCTACTAATATGTATTAGTACTGTCAAAACGTAAATAAACCACATGCAAGAAAGTTGTCAGGCAAAGAAATAGCTGTCAGCCAGAGATATAGATGTCAGCCAAAGAAAATAACCTTCACACTGACAAAAACTGCACTGAAGCAACACTTTCCCAAATGTCGGAAAAGGTGGGAGTGGCCGCCAGTGCAGAGTTAATCAGTTTAACAATTTAAAGGTATTTCTAAAGCTGCTATCACGATAAAATTCACACACAACATAGATTAAACTGTGTATATCAAGAAAATAAAGTTTTTGAAAAATCGATTTTTTGGATCAAAATCCATTACGTCCACCCTTAACAACCTGCAATGGAGTACCATGTCAAACGCTTTCCGGAAATCTAGAAATATGGAATCTGCCTGTTGTCTTTCGTCCATAGTTCTCAGAATATCACGTGAAAAAGGACAAACTGAGCTCCAGAAGAGCGGTGCTTTTTAAAATCATGCCATAAGTTTCTTGGTCTCAAGAAAATTTATTACAATCGATTTGAGAATATGTTCAAGGATACTGCAGCAATGCTCTGTAAATTTGCGGGTCCCTTGTTTTGCCTTTTATATA
The DNA here is from genome assembly GCF_021461385.2 of Schistocerca piceifrons. Lineage (NCBI taxonomy): Eukaryota > Metazoa > Arthropoda > Insecta > Orthoptera > Acrididae > Schistocerca > Schistocerca piceifrons. The sequence continues at coordinate 388,501,449 of NC_060145.1, forward strand.
CAGGAGGCACCTGCGCTTTTTGCAGTCGCTTGGGACTTTGCCCTGGGCAAAAGATTCGCGGTAGATGCAAGCTAGGTATGGGGCCTGTGCCGTAGGGGGTACCGGACCTGATGAATAATTTGTTTTCAGCTCTTTCATTTTTTTTTCGGCCAAGAATGTTTGTTGTCATCCATATGGAAGTCATTATGATGGTCAAAGGACGGTACATTTGTACGATTCTCCTGCGCGAACGATTTCTTGAACGTGAAATTTAAAACTTAGGCTTTTGTTTTGCTATCTCCAGCTGCCACACCATACTGGTCAACAGGTGACTGGATGGAAGACTTTGGCCCACTTAACGATCTTACCTAGAACCAGAATTTTCTCTGGTTGTCTGTCAGATCTTTTGCTAAGGTGTGCCGGTGATAGTACTTGTATGCTTCACGCATAGATATTTCCACAGACGCACGAATCTCTACTAAACTTTGCTTCTCGTCATTTGTGCGTTCTTTTTTGACTCGAGAGTGTAACAGCCTCTGCTTCCTCAGCATTTTGCGAATCTCGTTATTAAACTATGGTGGGTCTTTTCCGTCTTTAATCCACTGACTGGGCACATAACTCTCCAGATCACGATTTTCAACCAGCTTCAACTTTGGCCATAATTCCTCTACGTTCATGTTACTGGAACTAAATGATAGCATTTCGCTGTGTAAGTGAGATTCTAACAACTGTTTATCTGCTCTTGCTAGCAGAAACCTCTCCTAGCCTTCTTAACTGATTTATTAACTTTCGTGACTATAGCTGCCATAATGACATCATGTTCTCTAATCCCCGTTTCTATACTGACGTTCTCGATAAGGTTCGGCCTATTTGTAGCTACAGGGTCCAAGCTATTTCCATTTTGTGTGAACTGCCGAACTAGCTGCTCAAGGTAATTATCAGAAATCGTGTTCAAAAGTACTTCTGTCTGTACCCCCTAAAACGAATCCATAGAAATCCCAGTCTACATTCGATAGGTGTAAGTCGCCCCCAAATAGTATCGTATGGTCTTGATATTTACGCGCTAATGACCGTATACTTTCTTTGGATGATTCCAGAACTGTTACAGCAGCATCTGATTGTCAATAAAACCATCCAACAACTAACTTTGTTTCACCTAGACATGTTATAGTGGAGCAGTTAATTTCACTGTCACACTGATCTTGGACATCAATAGTGACAATATTTTTGTCAACTGCAATGAACGCTCTGCCTGCTATGGCTCTAATTTGTCTTTCCGATATACACAATCTCTGTCTTCCAATACAGTTTTTACTCTACATAGTTCCCTCCAGGTCCACGGAGTTTAATCCACAGTGCCTTAACACTTGTCCTGTCAACCTGTCCCTTCTTCTTGTCAGTGTTTCCACATATTCCTTTCTTCGCCGATATCCTTTGCCTGTGCTGGTTTGCATCATATGTCTCCTCGGTTCGTCCGTTATGGGTTATTTTTCTTCCCAATTAGCAAAATTCCTTGATTTCATCTACTTCATGACGTTATGTTTCCCGCTATTCTCATTACTGCTACTTGTCGTTACTTTTATCTTTTTCCTGCTTACTCTCAATTCATATTCTGTACTCGTTAGACTGTTCATTACATTCAACATATCATGTAATTATCCTTCGCAATCACAAAGGACAGCAGTGTCATCAGTAAATCTTGTCACTGAGATCCTTTGTTACTGAATTTTTACTTCCAAACTTGAACTTCCTTTTGCTTCTTTTATGAGTAGCGTTATACGTACTTAGTCGAGAAATTTGGCCACATGGAAATGATATCAGGTAAAGGAAATTTATATGTCTGAGTGCTGAGCCTAGGGCATGGCGTGTCCGATCCGGCAGAGCAGCTGCTGCTTATCAGCCCAAGTACAAAGGTGCTCAGCATGTAGGCGGAAATGGGTAAAATCCCAGAACAGGGAAATTGCATGATGTGTGTGCAGTAAATACACCAGAAATGCCGGAATTTAAGGCAGTCTGAAATATAGCTACTTACAACTCTTAGAAATTCAGCAATAAATCACACATTAATAGTAAAGCATATATGAATACATCTGCGATCTCAGAAATGTTTGGCACATCCAACAAAACAGTAATTTTTTCAATACTTTAAAAACTAATGAAGTTGATATTTTTCAGTGACTGAATATCTTCACAATGGACTTTAGTTTTAGCCACTTTTAAGCAGTTTCTATGATTTCAGCAAACAATGTTTTGGATGATATCATCGCACCGCAACTATCATTCGTAAAAGCTACACATCTGTATATACTTTATTTATTGATCTATTATGTTTCTATATCTTTTTTGCCATGCAAATGTCAGAAAATAATATCCTCCACAATAACACATCATGTGAATGCAGTCTATATGCCTCATATCTTGACATGCCTGTGTAGTTCTTTAAGGAATATGTTGCTATTTTTGCTATTAAGTTTATTTAAATATCACTAAAATCCGTGTAAAAAACAATGTAATTTAAAGGTGTTCAGTCACACGTGGTAGCTGAGACCAACATTGAAAAGAGTGCCAAAAGACATCCCTAACAAGCAGATATAAATAATTTTAATACAATATTTAACATCATTCTTTGTCCATAAAAAGGGTGGACATGACCGAGGATGCTGATTAATTATAAATAATACATTATTTGTATTTGTTTGTGGGTGGTCTGAGTATGACAGAAGGTTTATAACTTTTTTTCTGAAATATTGTTATAATATATTAGTTTAGTGCCGAAAGAGGTTGAGTCGAATAATGTTTCCAGAACATAAGAACGGCGTATTTTTTATGATGATGGCCGTCAGCACATGGAGAAGTAGGCAATGGCGGAACACTAATGGAGTCAAGTGGGGACAGACGCTTTTGAGTGATGCACTCAAGAGAGCGATTCTGTACGCTTTCGCGTAAGATCTGGAACAATGCAGACCTGTTGGAGGTAACTTTAGAAATTTGGTCGTGTGGGTGATTGATTATGGATGGTGAACGACCCCTAGAAAACGTTAAGTTTGGAAGGGAGTTTAACTTTGGCAAGTATGAATGTTCTCCAGTGCTGAATTTTAAGATTTCGGTTTGAATTACCGAACTGACACTATACAGAGTATGAGCTCCTAGTCATTAGCTCTCGTGTTTCAGGTATAAATCATCTAGCTGAGTAATTTTGAGCTGGTGAATCTTTCGTGTGCTGTGTTCACGAAATGGGCTTAGTCTTTCGCATGTCTTGGATGACTAGTTTGGAGATACTTCTACCATTCTTGCTAAGCATTGAAACTGCTTGTCCAAAGTGTAGAATTTGACATTTAACAGACTTTATACAATAGCATCATATCCAGAATCTGGAAAATTTCACTGGTGAGATATTTTGTTGCTAAACTAGAACAGGCACTGAAATTCAAGATGCATAATGGGAACAATAGACAGAAAACTAGATACCAGAACAGGATCCACAATAATCATCAGAATAACTATCATGAGTTTAATAGAAATAATTATCACGCTAAGAATAATTTGCAAAGGGGAAATGTAAATGGGAATTCCCACAATAGCATTCAAAACTAGAAACGAAGATTTGAGGAACAGGTGCAGTACGAAATGCGACACCAGAAAAAGATATCGAAAAGCTAGAAATCATTGCACGTTAGGCCCGGTGGCGGGAAAATAAACCAACTTTGAAGAAAAAAAAACGCGTTATTTTAAAAATTCTGTGGTTGTTAAAAATTCGTCAAAGAAGTCACAAATGTTGGAATGGATGTGGTAAGAATCAAGAGTAAAATAGGGATTCCATAAAAAGGGCACAAGAAATATAGTGGAATCTATTGAGAAGATTTTGTGAAAGGGAAGTGAAAAATAGAATGAATGTATGTTTGATCGACAACTTTTTCATCAGAAGAGAGATTGACGTGAATCTGAGTTTGATGGGAATGGAAGGTATAATGAATTTTGATGAGATTCTAGTCAGTAGCAACAGTTACAGTAATGTGTGTCAAAGGAATGTAGATGATTTTCTGTCGGCGGATTTAGGTGAAATCATTAGTGAAGCTGGAATAGCAGTAGTCTCATCAGCTGAAGATGAAATTTGTGGTGCGTCAACAGAAATATGTGAAGATATTTGTGAAGGCAGCGTAGCAATGGTCTTGTTAGCTGATGATGAATTTTTTCATTTAGCATCGGAAGTGGCTGATATGTAGTTAAAGATGGTGTTTTAGGTGCAGAATTGCGAACGTCGTCGTAACACCCGTCTGCTTCACACCTGCTGTGCAGCGAGCTACGTTAATTCAAGTGTTAAATGTATTTTTCTTACTTGTCACTTCTTCTTCCGCGGGTTCTTGCTTTTAGGAAGCTTTAATTTTCGAGTACTAGTAATAGTGTTCCATAGACTTCGTGTTTGCTTCGAATACAGTCAGGGAGAGTCTCTTTAATCAACTATAGTGCCAGTAGTGCTAGCGTTTGTTTTGAATACAGTCCAGAGAGAGGTAGTGCTTATTTTCATTGTTTTTTTAACAAGAAGTGTCTAGTAACTACAGTTTAGTCGGCTATCAGCCGACTTTAGTGAATCAGCAGTCTAGTTAAAAGTAGATTAACTCTCTACAGTAAATTGATTTCTGAGGATGGATAGGATGTGTGACTGCTGTGTACGGACGCAGGAGGAGCTGGCCACTGTTCGCGAACAGCTGAACGTGTTGATGTGTTGATGGCCGCGGTCAGCCGTCTTCAGGCTGCTGCCTCGGAGTGTAGCGGCAGTGGGTAGTCTGGTGCGTCGCATGGTACACCCCAGGTGTTACATGCTTCGCCCACTGTCCCTGCTGTCGAGACATCTTCTCGGATACCGGGCGCGGTTGGGCCACCCTCTCCTCAAGGTGGCGGGTTCAGCGGCGTTCGCGGCGCTCGAGGCGGAGGGCCAATGTGGAGGCTGACCGTGTGGCATCGCCCGCTCTGCCTGTGAGTGGACATCTGGCCGCTCCTTCAGCAAGGTCCGAGCAGGCACACGGGGGGAGGGGTTTATTAGTGATTGGGAGCTCCAACGTTAGGCGGGTGATGGAGCCCCTTAGGGAAATAGCGGGAAGGTCGGGGAAGAAGGCCAGTGTTCACTCTGTCTGCTTGCCGGGGCGTCTCATCCGAGATGTGGAGGCCCTGCCGGCGGCGATAGAGAGCACTGGGTGCACCCGACTGCAAATTGTTGCTCATGTCGGCACCAATGACTCCTGCTGTCTGGGTTCAGAGGTCATACTCACTTCATACAGGCGGTTGGCGGAGTTGGTGAAAGCGGAAAGCCTCGCTCGCGGGGTGGAATATGAGCTAACTATTTGTAGTATCGTTCCCAGAACCGATCGCGGTCCTCTGGTTTGAAGCCGAGTGGAAGGCTTAAACCAGAGACTCAGACGATTCTGCGGAGATCTGGGGTGCAGATTTCTTGACCTCCGCTATCGGGTGGAGAAATATAGGGTCCCCCTGAATAGGTCAGGCGTGCACTACACGCAGGAAGCGGCTACAAGGGTAACGGAGTAAGTGTGGAGTGCACATGGGTTTTTTTTTTAGGTTAGAGAATTCCCTCCCTAGGCCCGACAAGGCGCCTCCTGAGACGCGACAGTGTAGTGGTAGGGGAAACGCAATAGGGAACAACAATATTATGTGCTAATAGTAAACTCCTGGGGCGTCTATAGAAAGGTCCCAGAATTGCTCTCATTAATAAACGGTCGCAACGCCCGCATAGTACTAGGGACGGAAAGTTGGCTGAAACCAGATGTAAACAGTAATGAAATTCTAAACTCAGATTGGAATGTATACCGCAGAGACAGGCTGGACAGCTGGACAGTGAAGGGGGAGGCGTGTTTATAGCGATAAAAAGTACAATGGTATCGAAGGAGATTGACGGAGATCCAAAATGTGAAATTATTTGGATGAAGGTCACGGTTAAAGCAGGCTCAAACATGGTAATTGAATGTCTCGATAGGCCCCCTGGCTCAGCAGCTGTTGTGGCACAGTACCTGAAGGAAAATTTGGAAAATATTTCGAGTAGATTTCCCTATCATGTTATAGCTCTGGGTGGAGATTTTAATTTGCCGGATATAGACTGGGAGACTCAAACGTTTATAACGGGTGGCAGGGACAAAGAATCCAGTGAAATTTTTTTAAGTGCTTTATCTGAAAACTACCTTGAGCAGTTAGACAGAGAACCGACTCGTGGCGATAACATATTAGACCTTCTGGTGACAAACAGACCCGAACTATTTGAAACAGTTAACGCAGAACAGGGACTGCCTGTTCTGCGGACCTAAACCCCATCGAGCACGTCTGGGATGCTCTCGGCCGACGTATTGCTGCACGTCTTCAAATCCCTACGACACTTCAGGAGCTCGGACAGGCACTGGTGCAAGAATGGGAGGCTATACGCCAGCAGCTGCTCGACTACCTGATCCAGAGTATGCCAACCCGTTGTGCTGCCTATGTACGCGCACATGTTGATAATATCCCGTAGTGATGTCGGGGTACATGCTCAGGAAACAGTGGCGTTTTGTAGCACGTGTGTTTCTGGCCGCTTTCCTCAATTTATCACCAATACCGTGGACTTCAGATCTGTGTCGTGTGTGTTCCCTATGTGCCTATGCTATTAGCGCCAGTTTTGTGAAGTGTCACGTTGTGTGACACCACATTCTGCAATTATCCTTAATTTATGTAATTTATGACCATGAGTGTAGATTATCCAGTTTTAGAATAAGTCCCTCAAATCTCTTATTGAGGCTGTGCTATAAATTTCGATCTTGACTCTGATACTGAAAATAAAATACGCAAATTCCGAGCCGTATGTGACACTCTTAGCAGAATGTTGGGCCACAAAGTACAAAACGTGAGCATTATGAAATTATATGAAGTGATGGCGGCTCCTGTGGAATTTTAAGGAAACGAACCATGTAATGAAATTCAAACACCAGGGTTGAGGTTCCTAAGGAGGACGAGGGGCTGCACAAGCTGAAACATGATTGGACATGCAGATATTAGACCAGAATTAAATATTTTTGGCATGAATGAGAAAACTTAAAGGTATCATGAAAATTGGAGACAACTCCTCACAAAAATGCCAGGTCACAGAATTCTCCAGAAGATCCTGAACTAGAAACCGAATGAGAAAAGAAATGCCGAAGACCTCGGAAAGATAGGAATGATTTTCTTTGTGAGTTCGGAACAGGCAACAGCCTAATCCTCGAAAGCAAGACGATGATGATGATGATGAGTGGAACAGAAAGCCAGACAAATCGTCGTGTTTCGATAACCATCTACCACCAGTCATCACTCAGTGCTCCCGAATACAATTGTCGATGTGGATACTGCTGAATAATTGCTTGTGAGTCATGGATTCTAATATCCCGTAATAGAAACACTGTGCAGCAATAACTGGATTCATGAAATGAACTACAAAAGATTACAAAAGTTAACGTGTGATATTGCGAGAAGAATTTGACAGAGCGCTGCAAGCATGCTTGCGTAAGCATGTACACATTGCTTGCGCTTCCCCATGGCTCTAGCATGCTTTCACAAGCTTCAGTTTGATTTCCAGAAAATGTTGACCTCAGACGACTATGGAGCAAAGAGTGGTTAAAGAAAAGAAAATCATTTTCACTTATTCAGTGAAGATACATCCTAACGATTGGAATAATCATCTCAGGTTGAATGAAAAAGATATTTAAATCTTCTGTCACTCGTTACACCTTTAATTAAAAAGGCAGAATCCAGTTATGAGGGACACTGTAGCACTACTTGATAAACTAACTGCTACATGGCAATTTCTCGCCACGGGAGGCCTCGAATACATATCTACAACTGCTGTGATTCGGTGTTAAAGAATTTGTCTGTTTTAGCACAGTTTCTTTGGTTGCTACAGGACCTAATGCTTTGTATTTGGCAAGCGTCTCTTCTTCCTTTGTCGTGGTAGAAGTTACTTGTTACATTCTCCAATCACGGATGCCTTTCATGGATGTGAATAAACTACTCCAACAATTCGCGACTGACATTTTGGAGATCACACTTCGTGGCTATGGAAACACGCTACGGTATTCACGGTCCAGGGACTGTCTCAGAGCTGATGGATACTCGCACAAGCATCCCTATTCTCTCAAGCATACACACTCTTGAACGCTTGCATAAGCGTGCATAATTGAAATTAGATCAAGTGTCGGGCTGCTTGTACAGTGCTGATGCTTGCGCAAATTCATCTACACACGCTCAAGCATGCTAGCGCATGCGTGCTTCTCACATATGCATTTATGTGCGTAGACATTTTAACGGAAGTCTGATGCATTTTCCAGAGCAGGGGGCTTTTATCGTAGCACCGACCCGCCAGGGTAGCCGAGAGCGCTAATGCGCTGCCTCCTGGACTCGGGTAGATGCGCCGCCACGGATGGAATCCACCCGGCGGATTAACAACGAGGGTCGGTATGCCAGCAGGCCTGGATGTGGTTTTTACCCGGTTTTCCACATACTGCTAGGTGAATACTGGCCTGGTCCCCACGTTCCGCCTCAGTTACACGACTCTCAGACTTTGCAGACGTTCGCACTGTTGGCTTACACAAGCCTCAGACAGGTGGGGTACTCTACTTACATCGCGGGGGGTTGGGGGTGGCGGCAGGAAGGGCATCCGCCCACCCTCTGCAACTAACACTGCCGAATCCGTCATAACACCGCCGACCCCGCGTTGATGCAGGGCAAAGGCTGCAAGAAAGAAAGAACGAAAGGAAGGAAAAAAGACTTTTGTTGTAGCACCCTAACAGCGACGACTCACACGAGACAGGATATAACTACTTGAACTTTAGAGCTTGTGTTACAATTCCTTTTCAGTTTTTAGAAAAGAGAGTTTCCACAAAAAGGCTATTGCTAAGTGACTCCTCCACCTGAACGCTGATTTATTTTACATGGCTCTCAATAGATTGGTTTACCGATAGAATAGATGCTTAGACAAACGTAATTACTATCTGGAAAAGTAATATGCACCACTACTTTAGTAACTTATTCTCGAATAAACCTTTTCTCCCAGAGGACTGCTCAGAGGACCGTTACCCTACGTTTGCAACTACCCTCATACACTACAGCCACATTAATGTGTTCACGACAGAATGTGTCCGCCACCAGTAGCTGAGTGGTCAGCGCGAGAGAACGTCAATCCTAAGGGCCCGGGTTCGATTCCCGGCTGGGCCGGAGATTTTCTCCGCTCAGGGATTGGGTGTTGTGTTGCCCTAATCATCATCATTTCACCCCATCGACGCGCAAGTCGCCGAAGTGGCGTCAAATTGCAAGACTTGCACCGGACGAACAGTCTACCCGACGGGAGGCCCTAGTCACACGACACGCTACTAACAGACGTCACTAGCACTGGAGGCTATACGAAAATTAACGTGCGACGTGAAAACAGCGCAGTCGTTTTCGTAATGTGGAAACGGAGTGGTTTATCTAACGTCCTGGCTTCCTGGCGAAGGGTGGAAGCATACCGAAAAGGGGTAAAATCGTAAACCGTTCTCGTGCCGGCGATGTTGAATTATACAGTGGACGGAGAAATCGACAGCGAAGCAATTGTGGTACACCATGGGACATTGATGACAGGGGTGAAAGACAGCTGTCTACCGGGCGAACAGACCTGCACCTGTTGAGCAACTGACCTCCCAGATGAAACGAGGGACTACGAACAGTGCCTCCAGCGAGCGTTGCGGTGTATGGGCCCCCACAACACGTGCATCGTTCATGCACCCATGGAGACTGCTGTTCATTGGCAACACAGGTCGGAATTTGCACGCCAGAACCGCAACTGGACATTCACTCAGTGCTGACAGGTGGTCATTTCAGATGAATTTTATACTCCAGCGGACAGAAGGCCGTCCTCCTGTATGGTGTGAAACGTATGAAAGCAAACACTCCGCAATAACCTTCGGAGCGTTATGTTCTGGCGAATGTTTTTGTGACATTTCCTGGGTGATCTCGTCATTCTGGAAGGCACAACGGATCAACACAAGCATGCATTTATCCTCAGGATCACGTCCACCCCTATATGCAGTTAATGTTTCCTTGGCAGGATCATATCTACCAGCAGGACAATGCAACAGCTCGCAGTGTTCACTCGTGCGTCAAAGAGCACCAGAATGATTTTACCGCACTTGCCCTCGCCACCAAACTCCACAGACTTAAAGGAAATCGAGAATTTTGGGACCACCTGGATCAGGTGTTCGTGCCATGGATCCTCAACCGAGAAATCCAGTTCATCTGGCCACGGTGCTGGGGTCAGCGTGGCTCCACATACTTGTCGGTAGCTTCCAGAATATTACTGACTCGCTCAGCGGTCCCCACTGCCAAAGGTGACTATTCAGGCTTTTGACAGGTGGTCATATTAATGTGACTGCACTGTGTATGCTGGACTGGAACGCAGGTATTGCAGAGGCCATGTGGACACTACCAAACCGTGGGCTCACATCTAGAGCCTCGTTACAGTTCGTGTTACAGATTTGTCTCACATAGAAACTTAACCCACAGCAAAAGACACAGTTGAAGAGGCACAAGTTCCTCTTGTCAACTGTCTCTCCTGCATGGAACCTGCAATTCCAGTGTTCCATTACTTCCTAGCTATGCCAGTATTCCAACTCCCTAGAGGCAGGAGAGCTATACCGATGCCAGCTTTTCCTGTGGGTTGAGTATTTAACTGAGTCTGTTAAATCTGATGCACAGACTGTGACGAATGTCTGTGTGTAAGCCCAGTGTTTGGTAAGCACGCGTTGGCCAGTGAGTGAAGAGGACAGTGTTGGGCGGATGCCACGCGCTACGGATCACGATGCAGGGCCACCGTCGTGAAGGTTGGAGGTCTCACTATTTTATAAGATTTAGTTCACCTTGGCCTTAGGAAGGATGTAAGCTGCTTTAGGCGTCCAGCAGATGAATTAATGAGATCCCATATATGGCGACCGAGAAGCTGTGCCCAAACACTGCCACACAAGGTCACCTGGGCGTCAAGCTGTCTGCCCGATGGATGCTATCCAGCAACAGAATTATGTTTTAGTGAACCGGTCGGCTGTGTGGCGGAGAGCAAATTTCCTGACCAGTTTTGCAAAAGGATCAGTGCTATGTTTAATGTCACATAAAGAATGACAGTTTTCACTTTGTGAATTGTCCGCCACTGTTCTGATGCCAAGCATGACTGTACGTCAGTGAGTGGTCCTAATGGTAGTTATAGTTTGCAGTGAGACTGGTCGTTACAGAAGTGATTGTTGTGATCGAGACTGTAACATCAGTCGCTTCTTGCCCCGTCAGGCTGTAGGCAAATGAATAATGCCAAAACTGTAATCAAAAACATGGTTCATATGGCTCTGTGCACTATGGGACTTACCTTCTGAGGTCATCAGTCCCCTAGAATTTAGAACTACTTTAACCTAACTAACCTAAGGACATCACACACATCCATCCCCGAGGCAGGATTCGACCTGCGACCGTAGCGGTCGCGCGGTTCCAGACTGTAGCGCCTAGAACCGCTCGGCCACCCCGGCCGGCAACTGTAATCAAATTGCCTATAATAAGACGGTATCCGAATCGATCTACTCTCACGGTATTGGGGTGACATCCTCCAACTGTGTGTGCTCTACTTCGCGGTGCATATAGACGTGTGAGCTGTCTCATGCTAACACATGATCGCATAGCTCTAGACTATTGTATTAGAGAATGGAGCACAAAGAAGTCAGAGTGGTCTGTTCGATATTAAAATTTCAATTCGATTGAACACGTATGAGACCCTCTAACTGCTGGCCGTTATGACCAGTCACGCCTAACAATCTGATCCACAGTACGGGGAGCAGTTATAGATCGTATGTTGCCACATTAGAGCACCCACCGTCCTAACTGGCGTTTTGTATGCTTTTCACACGAATTAATTTCCACACACATCCATTAACAGGTTTCTGTTGAAAATTTTAACCGTATCATAGTGTCACTTGTCGAGATTCATGTCATTTGCGATTCCCCAAGACATCTTACAGACACGAGCCAGCCACCTAGCGGCAGAACGGACGAAGATACGATTTTAGCAGACGGTTTATCCGCCGGCGAGAAATGGAAACTGTTCTACTCTGCGGCGGATATGCGCATGCGCAGTAGAGGATGTGTATACGTCCATAATAGGGCTGCTGACAATATATCGGTATATCGATGTTTTCTCCAAAAATTAACGATATACGAGGGCGGTTCAGAAAGTAGCCTCCGATTGGTCACAGTGCGGGTTGTGGGGGGGTGTAGAGACGCCATCTGTGCGTTCACGCACTCAACAGGTCAGTCGGCATCAAGACGTGGTCGAGTGAACGTCGTACCTGCGCTAGTTTAGTTTTTGTGGCAGTTTGAAATGTGTGCTGCAATAGAAAACCCCGCCAAATGTGAAGTGCGTGCTGTCATAAGGTTTTTTACAGCCAAAGGATATTCTGCAGCAGCTATTCATCGTGAGCTTTGTGCCGTGTACGGACCAAGAGTTATGAGTGAAGGAGTTGTCCGTGAATGGGTACGTTTATTTAAAACTGGACGAGAAAACGTTCGTGATGAAGAGAGGAGTGGTAGACCATCATTGGTGACTGACGAACTCGTTCAGACAGTTGATGCAAAAGTTCGTGAAAATCGACGTTTCTCAATGTCGGAGTTGTCTACTGGTTTTCCACAGATTTCTAAGACTCTCTTGTACGAGATAGTGACAGCAAGATTGGGTTACCGTAAGTTCTGTGCACGATGGGTGCCCAAAATTCTTACCGACCACCACAAAACTCAAAGAATGGCCTCTGCATTAGACTTTCTGTCACGTTATGAGGACGAAGGAGAACCATTGTTAAACAGAATCGTGACCGGTGACGAAACCTGGATTAAGTACGTGAACCCTGAGACAAAAGAACAATCAAAGATGTGGGCACATTCAAATTCGCCTACCAAACCAAGAAAAGCCTCGCAAGATTTTTCTGCCAGAAAACTGATGGCAATGGTGTTTTGGGATGCCAAAGGGGTGTTGTTGGTTGAATTCATGGAACGTGGTACGACCATTAATCAAGACGTGTACTGTGAAACAATAAAAAAGTTACGACGGGCTATACAGAACAAACGCCGTGGTATGCTGACTTCCAGTATCGTTTTTTTGCGCGATAACGCCCGTCCTCACTCTGCTCGCAGAACAACGGCCCTTCTTGAGTCCTTCAAGTGGGACGTTATCAACCATCCACCTTACAGCCCAGACCTGGCGCCAAGTGATTATCACCTCTTCATGCATTTGAAGAAATGGCTCGGGTCACAGCGGTTTGATGACGACGAAGAGCTCAAAGATGCGGTCACAGGCTGGCTCCAGGCACAAGCGGGTGATTTTTATGCAGAAGGAATTTCAAAGCTTGTGAAGAGATACGATAAGTGCCTCAATCGCTATGGAGACTATGTAGAAAAATAGTGCAAAGATGTAGTTGTAAGACGTATATATTAAAATATTTTTATTTAACTTGGTGTATTTTTTTAAATCAACCGGAGGTTACTTTCTGAACGGCCCTCGTATATCAGCCATACTTTTAGCCCCCAATATACCAATATATCGATATAAAAATGGCAATATCGAGCACAGACATTTTTATTTTATATCATTTTTTTTCACAAGTTTCAGCAAATATTTGAAGTTGTTATTTTGAAACTATTGTAGAAAATAATGTTACTTTCATTGTGTGAAGGAGTCTTACTGCTTTTTGTGCTTGCATCGCTTCCAGTCTTTCAGTCTGACTGTATGAAGCAAGTATATGTAGCACAGAAGAAGAAGTCCCACTGCACTGGGGGGTGGTGGTGTGAGTGGAATAACAAGGATTCCGATGTGAAGAAACAGCACACCAGTGCGATTAAAAAGCCATTTTTAACCCCACTAGCGTGCTATTTTTCAAATTGGAGTTCTTCAAAACAGTTGCTAAAAATGATGAACAAATATCTACATGACAAGTTTGGTCTTTGCGGCGGGTGGAGACGTGTAAGGAAAATGCAGTCACTATTGGTGCTCGGCGCTATCAACAGAAACTACAACGTTTCACCATACAACCGGCCGGGGTGGCCGAGCGGTTCTAGGCGCTACAGTCTGGAACCGCGCGACCGCCACGGTCGCAGGTTCGAATCCTGCCTCGGGCATGGATGTGTGTGATGTCCTTTGGTTAGTTAGGTTTAAGTAATTCTAAGTTCTAGGGGACTGATGACCTCAGAAGTTAAGTCCCATAGTGCACAGAGCCATTTGAACCATATTTTTGTTTCACCATGCAGTTTTGACATTACACTTTTTAGGTCACTGGCATTAGCAGAAATGAAAAAAATGGAGATGCCCACATGATGTGTTCCGGACAGCCGCGCTGGAATAGCCGAGCGGTCTCAGGCGCTGCAGTCTTGAACTGTGCGGCTGGTCCCGGCGGAAGTTCGAGTCCTCCCACGGGCATGGATGTGTGTGTTTGTCCTTACGATAATTTAGGTTAAGTAGTGTGTAAGCTTAGGGACTGATGACCTTAGCAGTTAAGTCCCATAAGATTTCACACACATTTGAACATTTTTTTGTTCCGGACAAATTCGATATGTGACGAAAACGAACGATGGGCTCATTGGATAACTTTTATTGTGCCACTTACATACAGTTGCCATTGTTAGCAAAGTGGTTATCGTCAAGCGTGAACGTGCATCGTTTTCCTTTCAATTCTTGCTATAAGGGGGGTAGGCAGGCTGCTAACTTGTTGATGTACAGAATATCTAATAATAAACCAATGCTTAAATATACAGCTCTAAAACTAGCAGTATGTTTACAATGTGCAGCCAATATTTTTGTAGACAAGTATGACGATATCTTTTCCGTCGACACTCCGATATACGAGGGTTGTACCTTTAATAGTGGCAATATTTGTTTACAGCTCGTGCAAAATAGATACGTGTTTCAAAGTTTTACTGACCTTCAGACTAGTCACCAGCATTGTGTATAACCTGTTGCCAGTGATGTGGAAGTCGTAGGATACTTTTGGCAATGCCAGTTGTGTTGACAGTTCGAGCGGCGCGGTCTATTGCCAGGCGAATTTGTAGCAGTTCTAAACCGAATGCGGTGAAGTGTTTCCTTCAGTTTAGAAATCGAGTTGAACGTACGAGGGCTTAAGTCAGGGGAGTGCAGTAGGTGGTATACCACTTAGCAGCCCCATCAGTCAAACAAATCAGTAACAGCTTGCACTGTACCTGCTTGAGCATTGTCCTGAAAAATGATGGTCAGCTTCTACAGAAAGTGTCATCACTTCTGTCTCTAAGCTGGTCGTAGGATGTGTCTAAAAATGAACAACACAGAGACAGAAGTAATGACACTTTCTGCAGGACCTGACCATCATTCTGCAGGACAATGCTCAAGCACGTACAGTGCAAGCTGTTACTGATTTGTTTGATTGAATGGGCTGCTAAGTGCTATCCCACCTACTGCACTCCCCTGACTTAAGCTCTCGTGAGTTCAACTCGATTTCTACACTGAAGGAAACACTTCACGGTATTCGCTTCAGAACTGCCACAAATTCGTTGGGCAATAGACTGCACCGCTCGAACAGTCAACTCAACTGGCACTGCTAAGAGTATCCTACGACTTCCACATCGTTGGAAACGGGTTATACACAATGCTGGTGACTACTTTGAGGGGTCAGTAAAACTTTGAAACACTCATCTATTTAGTACGAGCTGTAGATAAATAGTTGCCACTATTGAAGTTCGAACCCTCGTATCTATGCTTTAATGATGTATCGACGGCCTTTAATGATATTTTTCTAAAATATCGATTAATCGAATGCCCCATATTTTTAAAAATGATAACACTCCTAGTGCATACGCAGCATTTCGAGAGGCCATTATTCTTGCTGTCAGCAGACAAGAAGTACGTGAGCTCCTGAGAATTCTTTTGGCTATTGCGCGAGATATTCTACACATTTTTCATGAAACACACGAAAATTCTCTTTTTTGTACTCCCGTTAAGAAAAGCTGGTTATCTAATGATAGCTCCTTATTGTAGAAAAGAAAAAGAACAAATAAAGTATAAGCGTGCTTGTTGAGGCATACGGAAGGGAAAGTTGGCTATATGATCCCCTAGCTACAGTGTACCATAATAAGTTACGTCTGCAAATATTTAATTCTGAGTTTATATGTTTTACGTAAATGTGCATATAATTTTATTTAGTGTGTGTACTTATCATCTTAATTGCTGAAAGTACCGCACGTGTTTGATCTGATTGCATCTTTTGTATCATTTCAGCGTGCCAGGAAGAATAATGGTGGGAGAATAGACACAAGAGTCGGAGCAGTTATGCCAGCCACCACCAGTGATGACTGTAAAAGCAGTTTTGAATCCTTGCGGTCGCACTATTGCACCGAGCTGAGAAAGAGACTGAGAGAACTGGCATAGGCACAATGATAGTGCAGATACCGAGTGATTTACCGTTTCCTCTTGCGCGAATACCGTCAGGTAAACAGGTAGCAGCTTGTCAAAACAAGACACGTCCCTATTGACAAAGTTCCTAAATTCTTGTGCATCTTCGGCCCTCAAGTCCTTCATTAACAGGGGTATATGTCCCTGCCTTCACATCTTATTCACAGCCAGGATCGAACCTAATTCCTACTCCTGGCATTACGTCGACATTCTGCCCTTCTTCCAACGGCTACTGCGGCCACTGTCATGGCAAGTGCTGCATGGGTAATTGCGTCCTCCATGACCGAAATGCTGTGAAAACGAACGCTTTAGTCAGTAATTCTGTATAATCATTGCCGGCCGGTGTGGCCGTGCGTTTCTAGGCGCTTCAGTCTGGAACCGCGTGACCGCTACGGTCGCAGGTTCGAATCCTGCCTCGGGCGTGGATGTGTGTGATGTCCTTAGGTTAGTTAGGTTTAATTAGTTCTAAGTTCTAGGCGACTGATGACCTCAGAAGTTAAGTCGCATAGTGCTCAGAGCCATTTGAACCATTTTTTTGTATAATCATTAAGCAATTTAATTCTAGCTGCGCAAAAACGGGGAGAGGCAAACAAACGCAGAATAACATACTGCTCAGGGAGGAGGATAAGGTAATAAATGATCCACAACACTTAGCAAACTATGTAAACGAGCATTTTTCAAGTATTTCAGAGAAGTTACACCAAAAATTCCTCAAAACAAATATAACACCTGTAAATAATGTTGCACTAAATACAATGATATTACTTCCAACCACAGAGAATGAAGTTCAGAAACTAAAAAATAAATTGTCAGTAGGCCTAGATGAAGTACCAATGTGTGTACTGAAACAAAGCATAGGGATTATACAAGTCCCCTTAACAAATATAATAAATGAATCCTTCACATCAGAGACATTTCCAGAGCAGTTAAAACAGGCAAGTGTTGTACCTTTGCTTAAGAAAGGTAATGCAGAAGACATAGAAAATTACCGGATCATTTCCCTGCTGTCAGCATTCTCAAAAATAATAGAAGCAATTATGAAAGACAGATTAATGCATTACCTGAATAAATATAATCTTTTAAGCGAATCACAGATTGGTTTCCGAAGTGGCAAAAATATGGAGTCAGCCGTAGCAAAATTCACAAAAGTTGTACTTGATGCTTTTGATAAAGATGAGTGTGTCACAAGCATATTTTTGGATCTTTCTAAGGCGTTTGAGACAATCGACCACAAGATTCTATTAAATAAATTAGAAGCACTAGGAATAAGAGCGTGGCTAATGACTGGTTTCAATCATACCTACCAGATAGGGTACAAAGAGTAGAGATAACACATACTTCAAATAGATCTAAAACACTTATCAGAACCAAAATACATTAATATAGGGGTTCCGCAAGATAGCATAAGATGACCAATACTGTTCCAGATGTACAGGGTGATCAAAAAGTCAGTATAAGTTTGAAAACTGAATAAATAACGGACTAATGTAGACAGAGAGGTACAAATTGACACACATGTTTGGAATGACATGGTGTTTTATTAGAACCAAAAAACTACAAAAGTTCAAAAAATGTCCGACAGATGGCGCTTCATCTGATCAGATAGCAATAATTAGCATAACAAAGTAAGACAAAGCAAAGATGATGTTCTTTACAGGAAATGCTCAATATGTCCACCATCATTCCTCAACAATAGCTGTAGTCGAGGAATAATGTTGTGAACAGGACTGTAAAGCATGTCCGGAGTTATGGTGAGGCATTGGAGTCGGATGTTGTGTTTCAGCATCCCTAGAGATGTAGGTCGATCACGATACACTTGCGACTTCAGATAACCCCAAGTCCAACAATCGCACGGACTGAGGTCTGGGGACCTGGGAGGCCAAGCATGACGGAAGTGGCGGCTGAGCACACGATCATCACCAAACGACGTGCGCAAGAGATCGTTCACGTGTCTAGCAATATAGGGTGGAGCGCCATCCTGGATAAACATCGTACGTTCCAGCAGATGTTTATCAGCCAGGCTGGGGATGATGCGATTCTGTAACATATCGACGTACCTCTCACTCGTTACGGTAGCAGTTTTGCTGTCCAGCGCGATCTGTCGGACATTTTGTGAATTTTTTGTTGTTGTAATAAAACCTCATGTCATTCCAAGCATGTGTGTCAATTTTTACCTCTCTATCTGCATTATTCCGTGGTTGATTAAGTTTTCAAATTTATACTGACTTTTTGATCACCCAGTATATCAATGACTTTCCCAATTGTGTTACTCATGGTGAAAAAATTCTCTTCGCTTATGACAGCAATATTATGGTCACTTAAAAAACAAGAGAACTCCTTGCCGGGAAAGCAAATGAAACTCTCAAGGAAGTTTATGGGTGGTCAATAAGTAATAAAGTGACATTCAACATAGAGAAAACGAATGCCATGAATTTCAGTTAGAAGAGGAAAAATGACAATGCTAAATTAAATGTAGATGGCACCTCTATAGTCTGTGTACTAAATGAAAAATTTCTAGATACTTGCAAACAGAATGTCGTCAGCATATTATTCCCTTAGAATCCTATTATCAGTGTGTAACACGCAGAGTCCTTTAGTTACATATTATTCGTATGTACACTAAATTCTCAGCTATGACATTCTTTTTTGGGGAACAACGCACAAAATATGAACACAATTTACAAACTCCAGAAAAGAACCATAATAATAATAACCAAAAATACTAGTCGAGCTTATTGTAAAAATCTGTTCAAAACACTGGAGATTTTAACTACTCCATGTGAATACATTTACCAGTCAGTTGTACACATCAAAACTAACATTGGTAATTACTGCACAAACAGCTCAGTCCATGATCATGCAACAAGAGATAGACTCTACTTACATTTACAAGAAAAAATAAACATAAAACCCAAAACAGCATTTTCTACCAAGGAATAAAACTGTACAATAAATTACCAAAAGAGGTTAAAGAAATTGCAAAAATATACTTATTTAAAAAGGCAGCTAAACGTACTTTTTATACAATACATTTAATACAGTGAAGGATAACTTAGATAAAACAGAATAGAGGTTTGATAAAAAATATTATACAAATAAATAATAATAATAATGATTATAAAACATCCAAAATTCCACATAACACCTTCACTTAATGTTTTCTTCCTTCTTTTTTTCTTTCTAGAAATAATTACCCCCAAGCTATGCATAGCACAATACTAACACCTCTTCCTCTTTCTAAGCTCAACACCTACTCATTATGGAGGGATGCTGACTCAGTTTTTCAGACTAGAAAATGGGAAGTTGCGGTTGCGGTACAGAAAATGGCCCAGAGATCACCTGTGTGTGTGTGTGTGTGTGTGTGTGTGTGTGTAGTGGTTGAAGTGTTATGAAACAATGTATGTATATTGTGTGCAGTGACTGATAGTGAGATATGAGTGAACAATGTGGCATTACATTATTGAGCAAGTTATTTGCGAAAAAAGTATTATATACCAGGAGTAAATCTAATGACTGTCTCTAACTAGAAGCCTGTAAATATATGTGTATACGAATTAGCTTATTTTAAATTGGTCTAAACTTGTAAATACTTCGACATGTCTTATATCCTTGTAAAAATAGGTCTATGAATGAATAAAGGTACTACTACTACTACTACTACTAAGACAACAATAACGGCTTAATAAATACGAACCTAGACCTCTCAGAAGTTTCAATATATGAGTAAGTAGCAGTGTTACAAAAATTTCATCTTCTAAACTCAACGACGTAAACAGGCCTTCAGCTCCAAATTGGTACCCTTGGGAGGCTGCTGCAGACTCATTTAAGTGTTTAGTATAACAAGGAAAACGAAAAAATAACCGATCCATATTTGTACACTTGGGAGTCATGTATTAGCGCCTTAAGGCCACGGCTGCATACCCACCCCATCCTTGACTAAGAAAAACTGTAAGTCTGCGTATTCCTCTGCATGTGAATTATGTTTCTGTTTTTTCCAAAAAAATGGTGTAAAATTGTAAGTAATAATAATTAGACGTTAAAGTAGAGCTCGTAAGCTATTCACAAAACACATATTCTACAGCGAACATACTTCCTCGTTTTCGAGTTATATGTAAATGTACAATACTGTTACGACAAAATTTAATGATGAGTCAGTCTTTAATGTATATTCCGTCTTCAGGAAGCTACTATGTAGTATTAATTATGTGGCAATATGCACATAAGAAACGATACGACAAACTCACGAAGAATATGGGTGTAGATGAATAGCAAAAAGATGCCACAGATCAAAGTAAACATCGGGCGCCAGAGAGACAAAGATTATAGTATAATCCACACGACAGATCCACGGATGATAAACCTGAGTATCTCAAGCTACACTGAACAGCCAAAGAAACTGGTATACCTGCCTGATATCGTGTAGGGCCACCGCGAGCATGCAGGAGTGCCGCAGCACGACGCGGTATGGATTCGACTAACGTCTGAAGTAGTGCCGGAGGGAATTGTCACCATGAATCCTGCAGGGCTTTCCATAAATCCGTGAGAGTACGAGGGAGTGGAGATCTCTTCTGAACAGCACGTTGCAAGCCATCCCAGATACGCTCAATAATGTTCATGTATGTGGAGTCTGTTGGCCAGCGGAAGTGTTTAAAGTATGAAGAGTGTTCTTGGAGCTACTCTGTAGCAATTCTGGACGTGTGGGGTAACGCATTGTCCTACTGGCATTGCCAGTCTGAATGCACAATGGACATGAACGCAGGTGATCAGACAGGGGTCACCTGTCAGAATCGTATCTAGACGCACTAGGGGTCCCATATCACTCCAACTGTCCACGCGCCACTCCGTTACAGAGGCTCCGCCAGCTTGAACTTGAACAGTCCTTTGCTGACATGCAGGATCCATGGATTCATGAGTTGTCTCCATACTCACACTCGTCCATCCGCTTTATTCAATATGAAACGAGACTCATCCGACCAGGCAACATGTTTCCAGTCATCAACAACCCGATGTCGGTATTGACGGACCCAGGCGAAGCGTAAAGCTGTCTGTCGTGCAGTCATCAGGGGTACATGAGTGAGCCTTCGGCTCCAAAAGCATCTATCGATGTTTCGATGAATGTTTCGCAAGCTAACACAGTTGACGGCCCATCACTGAAATCTGCAGCAGATTGCGGAGGACCTGCACTTGTGTCACGCTGAACGATTCTCTTCAGTCTTCGTTGGTCCCGTTCTTGCAGGATCTTTTTCCTGCCGTAGCGATGTTAGAGATTTGATGTTTTACCGCAATCCTGATATTCACGGTACACTCGTGAAATGGTCGTACGGGAAAATCCCCACTTCATCGCTACCTCAGGGATGCTGTGTCCCATCACTCGTGGGCCGACGATAACACTATGTTCAAATTCACTTAAATCTTGATAACCTGCCACTGTAGCAGCAGTAACCGATTTAACAACTGTGTCAGACACTTGTGTTATACAGACGTTTCCGACTGCAGCGCCGTATACTGCCTCTCTACATAAATCTGCATTTGAATACCCATGGCTGTACCAGTTTCTTAGGCGCTTCAGTGTAATACAAAAATATTTAACACATATAACCAGTGGTATGTAGGAAATGACTTAACAGAGCTCGTAAATGATAGATGAATACATTAATCCTCATAGACATAATTGCAGTGGTTAGCACACTGCACTCGCATTCGGAAAGACGACGGTTCAATCCCGCGTCCGGCCATCCTGATTTAGGTTTTCTGTGATTTCCCTAAATCGCTCCAGGCAAATGCTGGGATGTTTCCTTTGAAAGGGCACGGCCGACTTCCTTTCCCGTCCTTCCCTAATCCGATGAGACCGATGACCTCGCTGTTTGGTCTCTTCCCCAAAACAACCCAACTAACCCAACCTAAGGTAATTGCATTCTTGATTTAGGTCTGAATGTTTTAATTTTAGAGAATGTTTTAATTCTAAGACTGAAGTCGGATAACAAATGACAAAAGAAATATTGCATTTGTGTGATATAATCGCAAATTAATATGTTTCGCATATTTTTCTCTTACTTGTAATGTGAAGCCTTGCTTCGTGCTGAAGTTCATGAATCAGGGTCAACGAGAAGCACGCTATAAGTTTTGAGGATGTGAGTATCAAACATGTGACATACATAAATAGCTATATCTTTCGACTGCATTGACTGTGAAACTTAATACTTTTACGTCTCTAAGAGATCGTACACCTATGTGACGTAAATTTCAACTTGATTCGTCAACCTCTTCCTGAGAAAGAGGGGTCATAACAGCCGGACAGATAGTGAGACAAAAAATGACAAAAATATTTTTTTTCGCGTGATACAAACAGAAATTAACAATTTTCGGACTGTTTCCTTTACCCTTACAGTGAACCCTTGGTGACTCCGAAATTTCATGATTTTAGGTCAACAGGAAGTACCGTGTAGGTTTAGCCGAGTGAGTTTGCGAGTATTAAAATATGTGACCTAAGTGGCCTTATCTTTTTATTGCATTGACTTACAAGCTTTAATTTTTTGCACTGCTAAGAAACGTAGACCTTAATATGTAACATAGCTTTCAACTTGATAAGTCCGCCCGTTCCTGAGAAATAGGATTCTTAACAGTCGGAAGCAGAGACAAACAACAGAGTGATCATATAAGGAATCCGTTTTTACCAGTTGAGGTACGAAACCTTCAAAAGATTCAACTTTGCGAACATCTTTATTGCTCATTGCACTATATTTTAAGCACTTTCCTCTCCACAGTGGTCCCCTCCACTGACAATACATCTCCCCAACGATTCTTCCGTCTTTGGAAAGTTTCTTGGAAAATACTTCTTGAGGTGGCACGCAAGTCTCTCTTCGTATTATCCTAAATGTCCTCTATGGTTTGGAAGCGGCGTTATTTCGACGAGGTTTTACGTTTGGTAAACAGAAAAATGTCTGCTGTGGCTAGATCCATAAACAGGGTTGATGGGCCACAATGGGAGTCTTGTTGTTTTGCCAGATGGCTGCGCACAAGAAGCGACGCATGAGCCGGGGCTTTGTTACAGATGCAACATCCAAGCTTTATTGTTTCACAATTCAGGCCTCTTCCTGCGTACAACATCTCTCAAACACCCTACAGTTCACTGTAACATCCCTGTTTACCAGTTGCGCATGTGGTACAAACTCCGATGGACAAAGCCTTTGCATTCGTATAACACAAACACGACGAACTAAACAACATCACCTTGGTTTTTGACAGAAACAAAGGTGCTTCTGCCGGAAGAGTTTCATATTGTCAGTGGAGGCTGGAAACGACGCACTGTTTCTGGCGGGATACTCTGTTGGACGGAATCCTCGTGATTAAGGGGAGGTTTACTGTCTTTTGGTTTAAAAAGATCTATGTTTTCTAAAATTGCATTTTTGGACCCATAAAAGTGTTCAAAATCCACCCCTGAAACAGCTTTTCAGAATACGGAACAGAAATGTCTTTTATTCTAAGTTGAACAAAAAGGTGCACCTGCCTGAAATCGGCCTTTTCAGTTTTTTTTTCGGGAATTTCGACTTTGTAACTGCGAGAAATTATTCTATGTGCTTGCCCATGACTAAAACTGATAAACTGATCAAGGAGCTTACGACGTACTACGGCTTGGCAATCCGAAGGCATTCCAATTCGGTGGAACAGGTGAAGAAGGCAATTTGGGCAACGCATTTCCAGAAGTGTTCGACGGATGACCACCCACAACGCAAAAATTGTCCGGCTGAGGAAACTAGTTGGTGGAAGTGACGCATTACAGAGGCTACCGGACATCTGGACAAATATCAACACGACCAGCCGCTCTCCAAAGAAGTTCAAAAAGTGATTCATCCGATTACGAGGCCCTTTCGGAGGACGAGTTATTATACCGGTGCTTGGGAGGAAACACAGAAAATTCAAATGAAAGTTTGAACGCGTGTGTTTGGAAGTTAGCCCCCAAGCATTTGCATTCTGGTGCGAAGACTGTGGAGATTGCGACTTTCATGGCAGTGAGCAGCTTCAGCGAAGTGTATTTAGCAATTCTGAAGACCATGACAACGGTGGACGTCACCGTGGGACTCTATGCGACGCAGTTCGCCAAGCATTTGGACGACCAGCGGATTCAAGTGGCCGAAAACCGCTTGTCACAGGACGTACGAGCGGCTCTGGAGCAGCGCAGGATGGCCCAGATCGAGCAGAACGTCCTCTATGAGGAAGAGGAAGGACTAGTTTATGGACCAGGAATAGCAGATTGAACGTAAGTTGCGTAATATTGCATTTATATGTAGTCAAAATTTCAAATGCGTTTTTCCCGAAATGACTTTTTTTATCGCGCGGGTTGGTAACTTAAAATCTATTGAACGATTGGCATGATTCTTTGTTTCCGACGAAGCTAACTAAATTGTCTAGGAGTTGTACCACTTTTATTCCGATCCATCAACTATAAATATTTTTACTTAGGCGATGTTGTCAAAAAATCGATGAAAAAAACCCTATTTTTTTCCAATGGCCTCCATTTTGTTTCCTACGATCCAAATAACTTAAGCGAGGTACAACTCCTAAAGAATCATACATAGTTCGCTAACGTCAACTCAATTTTGACTTCAGACGAGCCGGCTGACGTGCGACGTACCGCTCGTGGTAGGTCTGTATCGAAATTTTATTTCGTTCCCACGGCACTTCCGCCTTTGTTCTTCGAAATTTCCTGTAAAAAAATGCAATTTGCAGAAGAGATATCAATAAACATGTTGACCAAATTTTACATTTATATCTATAACACATCGCGAGAAAAAATTCTCAAAGAACGTGCTTTTTTCGGGCCAAAGATAGTAAACCTCCCCTTAAACCGCAGTAGTTCGTTATTCAGCGGCTGGCGAGAGGCACCTTTTGACGGCAAGGAATACACAGAGCAGAGCATGAGTGAGCAGCATAGGAGATCCACTGGACGACAGGACCGAGTGTATAGTTAGGCATTCCAGTAGGGTGCGAGCTGTCCTGATCGGCTTGTTATAGCAGCGTCGTAGAGGCTGCCACATCTTGGAGTATCTCAAAGGCGCCGACGACTCCATCTTCAGGAATGGGTCAACACATGTGCAGAGCTCAGCTCGGTGCAGCACAGTCTTATTTACGGTGACCATAATCTGCAGCACCGGCAGCGTAGTCGTGTGAACGGTGGAATCCAGGACGACCGCCTGCCACATCTCCTTTGCACTGGCAATGAATGTGTAGATTTCAGGGTTTTTAGTCACCAAATTCCAGCCACCATTTCGATCGAGAATTACACGATTAAATATTAGTCAGTTATCGTTGAACACCGGTGTAGAGTACATTCTTAAGAGGTCAAAAAGTAATTTAACTGATAGGTGTGTGACACTGTTGTCCGTTTAATTTTCAGGAAATTTGGATAGAGATAACTGTCACAGGTTTTCGTTATCCATTTATATGTTAATCCAGTATATGTGTCTGTGAAAAAATCTGACTAGTGTATTTAAACATCGTTTCTGTTCGACCCTTTCGCTTACCTTAAGTCATAGAGTTTTAATCTGAGTCCAGAAAGAGGTTAGCAGCCAGTTCAAAATCATAACCAACTACTCCAGACAGAGTGAAATTCTGTGCAAATTCTCCACTTCAAGAGGATTTTGGAAGATTGATTTTGGAACATTGACGGAAATTCTACAGCGAGGAGTTTCGCAGCCTGAGCTGTACCCATTGTTCAGTGTCAAGTTTCTCTCTGTTGTTGAAGACTATTCTTAAAACTGTGGTTATCAGAGAGTATCCTATTTAAGCAACTGCGGGAGCTGATAACTAAAGCACAGTGATGTGACTTTTTATCCTTGATTGACTGATTGATTGTTACAATGCCAAACGTACCTGCGACAGCAATAGGGTTTGAATTTTATTTATTTTCCAAGACCACAAATACTCAAATGGTTACTAATGATTCACGTTTCATTGAAGTGTTCTCTCATATCACGTTACTTTTTTTGGTGGAGAAGGGCACACTGGTAGTAAATTCACAAAGACCTTTGGTTGGTATTTACGTTTATTTAGTGCCTAGTGACTGTGTCGTCAATAAATAATGAAGATGAACGAAGGTTCATTTCTCGGTATCTTTAAACGAAGGCCTTCCGCTGAAAGGGAAGCCTGACGGAGAGATGATAACTCGTAGTCCAGAAGCATTATAACAGCTGGGCGTCTTTTGCATTGCCGGCGCTGAGAGACACTGCCAAGGTCGGCCTTATTGGCTGCACGCCATCAATGAATGACATAAACGAGCAGCCTTCCTCAAAATCGGACGTAATTTTCATCGCTCGGTCGTCAAGGTCTCCCACCAGACATGACCCATATCCAGACGACGGAGATGCTCATTATTCGGGCCATTTAACAGACGTGTCGTCCTTACGGAACCTTCCTCGGATTTTCAAGGAGACCCGCACGATTACTGCCTTTGATGAAGGGTTAACCGTACGAAAGTCTCATATGGTGACCGCTTCCCTTAGATTGTGGGCGCCCCGTGTGTAAATTGCTCATGACATATGAAGGTCTCAACATTTTTTTGGCTATGACGTGGGTAATCTTTCAAACCATTAATGTGTTAAAATAAATGGTTTAGCTTGTTCTAACATTTATCAGAGAAGGACATGTGAATCTGTGGCTTCAGATTGCAGTACGGGATGATCTCTTCTTAACTTAAGTCGTGGTACGTTACTTTTTATGTTTCAGATTCGGAACATTACGCGAAAATTGTAAAATTTTGTTTTCGTCGTCAGAATGTTCTCAATTTTTATTGTGCCGAAACACTAAAATTAATTTATTTCGCTTATTTTTTTTCAGCTGCAGAATTTCTCATTGTGATCTTTTCTTTGAGTACATCTGCATGTTTCCAGAGGATATTCTTAGCCCATTCTGTTCTCGCGTAGCGCTCTGTTAACTACGTACAGAAAGGTGTGCACTTCCCTGCTAGCTTTCTTTCAAAGGCCACCATCGGACATAAAAACACAAGTCAGTCAGATCAAATTTCCGGATCGAATTCGAAAAGCTTCCTTGTGTACTACCATTCTATTGTTGCACTGGAATTTCTTGCTGTAGTTTGGTTTCTTGTTATTTATCATATTCATACAGATAATTCCCACTATATCTAACTTCAACCTATCCATTTCCCTTTTTAAATTTTCTAACCTACCTGCCCGATTAAGGGATCTGACATTCCACGCTCCGATCCTTAGAACGCCAGTTTTCTTTCTCCTGATAACGACATCCTCTTGAGTAGTCCCCGCCCGGAGATCCGAATGGGGGACTAATGAGGAAGTATTGAATAGGATTGGGGAGAAGAGAAGTTTGTGGCACAACTTGACCAGAAGAAGGGATCGGTTGGTAGGACATGTTCTGAGGCATCAAGGGATCACCAATTTAGTATTGGAGGGCAGCGTGGAGGGTAAAAATCGTAGAGGGAGACCAAGAGATGAATACACTAAGCAGATTCAGAAAGATGTAGGGTGCAGTAGGTACTGGGAGATGAAAAAGCTTGCACAGGATAGAGTAGCATGGAGAGCTGCATCAAACCAGTCTCAGGACTGAAGACCACAACAACAACACAGTGATGGAAAACGGCTAAATCTCTCGTTTTTCGAGATGTTGATCAGCTTATAACAAAGGGTGTACTGATGTAAACTGTGCATCAAACAATAATCTTTGAAAGATTTAACAATAAAACACTGCACCAGATACGTTTTTTTATCATGCATATCATGACCCGTTTCTGGAATTTTTTCCTCTATCTGGTGCAGCTATTTACAATTGTGTTTTATGTGGTGTCTGCGTGTGTGGGCCGGCCGCGGTGGTCTCGCGGTTCTAGGCGCTCAGTCCGGAGCCGCGCGACCGCTACGGTCGCAGGTTCGAATCCTGCCTCGGGCATGGATGTGTGTGATGTCTTTAGGTTAGTTAGGTTTAAGTAGTTCTAAGTTCTAGGGGACTGATGACCAAAGATGTTAAGTCCCGTAGTCCTCAGAGCCATTTGAACCATTTTTTTGCGTGTGTGGTGTTCTGCCTCTATCGCTGCTGTCGTCTCTTTGATGTTTTACTGTTGTAGGAAAATCAGAAAACATAAATCTTCTGATTTTTTACTTGCTAATTTTAGAGAATAGTTATTTTTGGGTATGAGCTTACAGATTATGTGCGTCCTTCATTGTACAGGAATTCCTATACAAACAAATAAATCACTATCAAAGTTCGTTAATTTTAAATCAAAATATGGAATATCAAAATTCGGACAGTGTAGCTTTCCAAAGGTTTTCTGTTCAGCGAGAGTATTCCGTATTTTGTGGATTACGCTATGTACTCCAAGTTGTCGCTTATAATTTCTGTCAGTAACACAACAGACTAGAGAAATTATCAGTTATGCTTAATATCCCATTTTATACTATTTTGTTGCAGGTGTTGAATTATATATATATATATATATATATATATATATATATATATATATATATGAAAGAATCAACATATTTATCTGTTTACTATAGTTATTATATACAGGAGAAACATTTGAAGAAATTAATCGATTCACTATTTAGTTCGTCACCGAGAGTTTCTTCTCCCGACTTTTTTACGGTTCACAAAAACTTTCAGTTCCTCCATTAAATGAGTCAAACGTGAATTCTGGAAGTGATGGAGTATCTTAAGAACTTTTATGTTCGTGAATGGGTGGCCCGTCTTTTTTGTGTGCCCGTAGCTGATTTCGTGAGGTGCTTATATGTATAACACTTGATGACTTCAGTGTATCTAGTGCGAAAATTCCTGCCAGTCAGTCCTATGTAGTAGCTCGAGCAAATTTTACACCTGATTTTGTGTCTTTCTGAATCTGAGAATTTATATTTTTTATCGTTTAAAATATGGACTAATTTCTGTTGTAGTTCGTTGTTTGGGGAGGATACTTTCGCTTTAAGTGACCTAAGTACATAGATTTGAAACTTTTGGAGAGGTGTTTCTTACAGCTACATATACGTGATTACTCTGCTATTCACAATAAAGTGCCTGGTCGAGGGTTCAATGAACCAGCTTCCAGCTGTCTCTCTAGCGTTTCACTCTCGAACGGCTCGCGGGAAAAGCGAGAACTTCAATTTTTCTGTGCAAGCCCTGATTTCTCTTAGTTTATCGTGATGATCATTTCTCACTACGTACGTGGGTGCCAAAAGAATGTTTTCGCAATCGGAGGAGAAAACTGGCGATTGAAATTTCATAAACGCCTTTGTTTTAATGATTGCCTCTCCAATTCATGTATCATGTCTGTGGCACTATCTCCCCTACTTCGCGATTGTACAAAACGACCTGCCCTTCTTTGTACTTTTTCAATGTCATTCGTCAGTCCCATCTGATGCGGATCCCGAACCGCACAGCAATACTCCAGAATAGGGCGGACAAGCGTGGTGTAAGCAGAGTCTTTAGTAGAACTGTTGCATCTTCTAAGTGTTCTGCCAATGAATCGCAGTCTTTGGTTGGCTCTACCCACAACATTATCTTTGTGACCGTTCCAATTTAGGGTATTTGTAATTGTAATCCCTAAGTATTTAGTTGAATTTGCAGCCTTTAGATTTGTGTGACTTATGGTGTAATCGATATTTAACGGATTTCTTTTAGTACTCATGTGAATAACTTCATACTTTTCTTTATTCAGGGTCAACTGCCACTTTTCGCACCATACAGATATCTAAATCATTTTGCAAGTCGTTTTGGTCATCTGACCACTTTACAAGACGGTAAATGACAGCAACATCTGCAGACAATCTGAGACGGCTACTGAGATTGTCTCCTATGTCGTTAATATAGATCAGGAACAATAGAGGGCCTATAACACTTCCTTGGGGAACGCCGGATATTAGTTCTGTTTTACTCGATGACTTTCCGTCTCTTGCCACGAACTGTGACCTTTCTGACAGGAAATCACGAATCCAGTCGCATAACTGAGGCGATATTCCATAGGCACGCACTTGGGTTAGAAGACCCTTGTGAGGAACGGTGTCGAAAGCCTCCTGGAAATCTAAAAGTATGGAATCAATTTGACATCCCATGTCCATGGCACTCATTATTTCATGAATATAAAGAGCTAGTCGTGTTTTGCAAGAACGATATTACCTGAATCCGTGCTGACTATGTGTCAATAAATCGTTTTCTTCGAGGTACTTCATAATGTTCGAATACAGTACGGTATTAGTACAGTACAATACAGTTGCAAATAGTATGCCGGCCAAACATTTGATGGTATTGTTAGTTTCTGCCATGAAGCCAGGAATTAAATAGCTGAAATAGAAGGAAGTGCAGTTGTCAACCATGATCTCGGTTCTTCAGAGTTACACTCAAAAATTGTTTGTAGATGATCAGCAAATACAAGTACGCTTAAAATTTACGTTGTAGAATACACAGATTTACTACTGTATTTTTACTGAAGATAATCTATTTCGGGCTTTAATCAGACCAT
Source organism: Schistocerca piceifrons (assembly GCF_021461385.2). NCBI lineage: Eukaryota > Metazoa > Arthropoda > Insecta > Orthoptera > Acrididae > Schistocerca > Schistocerca piceifrons. The sequence continues at coordinate 388,532,381 of NC_060145.1, forward strand.
CTTCGTAACCCAAAAGGATATTCAGCTATGCACAGTCCAGTTGCAATAAGAAATGCAACTTATAGAATGTTCCATTAATACACTCCTGGAAATGGAAAAAAGAACACATTGACACCGGTGTGTCAGACCCACCATACTTGCTCCGGACACTGCGAGAGGGCTGTGCAAGCAATGATCACACGCACGGCACAGCGGACACACCAGGAACCGCGGTGTTGGCCGTCGAATGGCGCTAGCTGCGCAGCATTTGTGCACCGCCGCCGTCAGTGTCAGCCAGTTTGCTGTGACATACGGAGTTCCATCGCAGTCTTTAACACTGGTAGCATGCCGCGACAGCGTGGACGTGAACCGTATGTGCAGTTGACGGACTTTGAGCGAGGGCGTATAGTGGGCATGCGGGAGGCCGGGTGGACGTACCGCCGAATTGCTCAACACGTGTGGCGTGAGGTCTCCACTGTACATCGATGTTGTCGCCAGTGGTCGGCGGAAGGTGCACGTGCCCGTCGAGCTGGGACCGGACCGCAGCGACGCACGGATGCACGCCAAGACCGTAGGATCCTACGCAGTGCCGTAGGGGACCGCACCGCCACTTCCCAGCAAATTAGGGACACTGTTGCTCCTGGGGTATCGGCGAGGACCATTCGCAACCGTCTCCATGAAGCTGGGCTACGGTCCCGCACACCGTTAGGCCGTCTTCCGCTCACGCCCCAACATCGTGCAGCCCGCCACCAGTTGTGTCGCGACAGGCGTGAATGGAGGGACGAATGGAGACGTGTCGTCTTCAGCGATGAGAGTCGCTTCTGCCTTGGTGCCAATGATGGTCGTATGCGTGTTTGGCGCCGTGCAGGTGAGCGCCACAATCAGGACTGCATACGACCGAGGCACACAGGGCCAACACCCGGCATCATGGTGTGGGGAGCGATCTCCTACACTGGCCGTACACCACTGGTGACCGTCGAGGGGACACTGAACTGTGCACGGTACATCCAAACCGTCATCGAACCCATCGTTCTACCATTCCTAGACCGGCAAGGGAACTTGCTGTTCCAACAGGACAATGCACGTCCACATGTATCCCGTGCCACCCAACGTGCTCTAGAAGGTGTAAGTCAACTACCCTGGCTAGCAAGATCTCTGGATCTGTCCCCCATTGAGCATGTTTGGGACTGGATGAAGCGTCGTCTCACGCGGTCTGCACGTCCAGCACGAACGCTGGTCCAACTGAGGCGCCAGGTGGAAATGGCATGGCAAGCCTTTCCACAGGACTACATCCAGCATCTCTACGATCGTCTCCATGGGAGAATAGCAGCCTGCATTGCTGCGAAAGGTGGATATACACTGTACTAGTGCCGACATTGTGCATGCTCTGTTGCCTGTGTCTATGTGCCTGTGGGTCTGTCAGTGTGATCATGTGATGTATCTGACCCCAGGAATGTGTCAATAAAGTTTCCCCTTCCTGGGACAATGAATTCACGGTGTTCTTATTTCAATTTCCAGGAGTGTATTAATAGATGCCTGCATGTAACTGTTATGTCCTGACATCAGACACAGTTGGTGCCACTAGACAAAGCTGACTTGCGTATGTATTCAAATACGCATTATAGGTCAGAGGGTTGAAACATGATTTTGTGTGGAAAAGAATGTAGACAGGACTGTTTTAAAACTTAGTTGTGGTTCAAAAAATAGAAATAAAATCTTATCAGTGACAATTAGAAATGTCTGTTGGCGGACCATGTGACTGTGCAGAACCACAGGACAGAGACATAACCCCATATTCATGGTAATTCCGGCAGTATTACAGTATTTAAAAAGTGTGCGGGGAGACAGATATGCTCGGATTACTCAGTGAGAAATAAACATTGATCCTCACGTATTCTAACAAAGATGTGAATTTAACAAAGAGCTACCACTGCTCACACGAATGTACACTAGCAAAATAAGTCCCGTAAACGAACCTGAAAGTCATGTAATGTAGAATTACGCCATATCAGAGCAAGCAAGCATACAACAATGTCACGTTGGGCAGTGTAGCTTCAAAATACCTAGCACAGTGTCACAAGTGAAATCGGCGACAGACAGAACTATGTTCACAGCGCCAGGCGGAAATTCGGAAAACAGAATGAGAATGAATGTCTGGCAGACAACGCTGCTCAACGAAATTCAAATGCCTCGTTGCCAGGCAATAGATTACCGGATTCCACGTTCAAAGTGCCGACTAAGGACGTGTCTTAGCCAGCCGCTGTGGCCAAGCGGTTCTAGGCGCTTCAGTTTGGAACCACGCGACCACTACGGTCGCAGGTTTGAATCCTGCCTCCGGCATGGATGTGTGTGATGTCCTTAGGTTATTTACGTTTAAGTAGTTCTAAGTCTAGGGGACTGATGATCTCAGATGTTAAGTCCCATAGTACTCAGAGCCATTTGAACCATTTTTTGTCTGTACCATACAACAAGTATGCTCCGGAAGAATAACTACATTATAAATACATTTTTTGTTCATGGTATGGAGCACTCTTCACTGACGCTGTATATTCTAGACACATATTGACGTCAAGAATTGTTTTGAAACACAGGGTGTATCAAAAAGAGTTATTCGATTTGGCACGTCTATGTTTCTGAAACTAATAAACATATGCAATGAATTTCGCTTTATGATGAACGAGAAACTCGAAAAGTTTTATTTCATACCTCTCGTAGGTGTTCAATATGAACCCCTTGAAATGCACGGCATACGTCTACGCGGTATTCAAATTGTTTCCACATTGCAGCGAGCATGTCTTGAGATACAGCTTCCACAGCTGCTGTTATGCGATGTCTCAGTTCATTCATTGCTGTTGGTAATGGAGGCACATAAATAGAGTCTTTTGTAAACCCCACAAGAAATAATCACATGCAGTCAGATGTAGTGACCATGGCGGCCAGTAATGTTAAGGCTGAATCATTTCGTACAGTGCGACCGATACATCGTTCAGTAATACCTTCATTAAAAATTCCCGCACTTCCAGGTGCCAGTGTGGCAGTGCCCCATCCTGTTTGTAAATGAAGTCGGTCGAATCAGTCTCCGACTGTGGGAAAAGAAAGTTCTCAGGCATATCGAGATATGTGCTTCCTGTAACAGTGTTCTCAGCAAAGAAAAATGGACCATACATTTCTTCCCGTGAAACTGCACAAAACACACTAAATGTTGTACAACTTCATGTTCTGTACCCCAAGTTCTCGTATTATGACGACTCACCTTTCCATTTAAATGGAATGTTGCCTCTTCATTAAACACTAAGCGTGGAAGAAAACTATCAACCTCCATCTTGCCAAGAACAAAATTACAGAACTCCGCACGTTGTTGTTTGTCACCTTCATGTAAAGCTTACAGTAGCTGGATTTTGTACGATTTCATTTGCAAACGTCGACGCAACACACGCCAGACGGACGTGGGGGGCGTGTTGAGCTGTCGTGCTGTACAGCGAACGGTTTTCTGCGGACTCTTTGTGAAACTATGGCGGATGCGTTCGACGTTTGTGTCAGACACTCGGGGACGGCCCGGCGATTTGCCTTTACACAAACAACCTGCTTCTCGGAATTTTTTCATGCCATCGTCTTATGCCGTCTGTTGTAGGAAGAATCCATACCACACCTAGTACGAAAGTCACGCTGAATAGTCGTTTCTGACCAGCACTGCCCAAAACGTAGAACACAAAACGCTTCCTGTTATCCCGACATCATTTTTACTAGAACCTAAGTGGGTGCACATTGCTGTTACCTAGCGGGAACCATGTAAACCTTGAGAGTTTGCTCTTTCCAAAAAATAACTTAATAGTTATAAGAACGTAGGCTTCCGCGGCCGGTGTCATAGTGATTGAAATTCTTCTGGGTATTATGCCGCGTCATTGCTAAAAACTAACAACAATAATAAACTAAAACCGACGTTTCGGCCGAATTGCAACGACTGGTTTTGCGTGGGGATAGGTGCTTCTATTTATTACAGACTATCGATGTCTGACGTCACTGTTGTAAAACTTTTAATTGGCCCTCTAATATGACTGGCTAGTCATAACGTAAGGGAAGATGGAAGGAAAATGGTTATTCGTGGATGTCCATGTCGTCAACGGTTGGTAGCTGACCGCCAATCAGCGTTCGGCTTCTGGTCGACAATTTTTCCTCTTGGTGTTGCTTTACAGCTGTTTGTGCAGATACGTCCGTGTCCCGTGTGGCTTCTGCCCCGCGACCGCTCGCGGCCCGTTGGGCTGGGATGGCCGGCAGAAAGGACGCCGGGAATTTGTAGCCATCTTCTCTGTTGATGTTGTCAGGCTGCTTAATAATTTCAAGATGTAATCAACAATCTTAACACTGCAGGTGTTTACGAACTACGGTGTGAGTGCGGAGCTACCTACATAGGAGAAACAGGGAGACATACCAGCTTACGAGTAGCAGAACACGAACGCTACGTACGATTACAACAACATAATAAATCGGCGATAGCGGAACACCACCGTGACTGTGGACAACCTATCAGGTTCCAGGAAGCCCGAGTGCTGGCGACAGAATCGTGGATGCGAGAACGCCAAATACGGGAGGCGATAGAAATTATTAAGCAGCCTGACAACATCAACAGAGAAGATGGCTACAAACTCCCGGCGTCCTGGCTGCCGGCCATCCCAGTCCAACGGGCTGCGAGCGGTCGCGAGGCAGAAGCTACACGGGACACTGACGTATTTGCACTCCCGCACACACAAGAAGGAAAACTTGCCGACCAGAAGCCGAACGCTGATTGGCGGACAGCTAGCAATCGTTGACGACATGGACACCCACGAATAGCCTTTTTCCTCCCATCTTCCGTTACGTCATGACTAGCCAATCATATTAGAGGGCCAATTAAAAGTTTTACAACAGTGACGTCAGACATCGATAGTGCGTAATAAATAGAAGCACCTATCCCCATGCAAAACCAGTCGTTCCCTGAGGAAGGCCGTTGCAATTCGTCCGAAACGTCGGTTTTAGTTTATTATTGTTGATAGTTTTTAGCAATGACGCGGCACAATACCCAGGAGAATTTCAATCACTATAACATAATAGTTATCATTTTTTTTAATCGGACGATTCTTTTTGATGCACCCTATATTACTGATTCCACTTCCTTATGATTTTTCTACTGTCTTCCCAACTAAATTAGACAGTAACACTGGCAATCTTGGCTACTGGGCGAGCGGATGAATTAAAAAGACAGCAGCTGACTCCACGCTCAGTGTGTATTTATGTTGAACAGACTCCTCGGAGACCATGTAAACCTTGACTGCCAGAAGATACAAGGCAGCAGCGAAGTAAAAGCGAAGGGGAGGGGCCGCGGATCAGAAGCAGAGCGTTGCAGGCTGTAGGCGCTCGCAGCGCTACTCCCACGCTAATCTCGGCAAGCTCAGTTGACAATTACTGACATTTCACACGCCATGACCTCGAATACCAGTGCTGTTTTATGCAAAGCGGATGTAAATACGGGACGGGCGTTCTGCGGTGTGACACACGTGCCCACGCATTACGCGCAGCTTTGTTGTTTAAGCGGTCGGAAGAAAATTCTCCATTCTGGCGAACGTCATAACGTCTCACTGCTGTCAACTACCTAATCGTCAAAGACAATACCTGTTAAGGATAAGGTGAATAGCCTGTAATTTTCAAGACATAAGGACGTAATTTCGCGATGAAGCTGTTCCTGCCGAGCTATAATGCAAAGGTAAACATTTCCGTGATTTGTCAGTCACGTAACTAGAATACCGACAAAAGAAAGCAAGAACGACATGAAATTTTTATTCCGCAACTTTAGCTCTATTTGACTCACTTTCAAAGTAATACACAGTTACACTACTGGCCATTAAAACTGCTACACCAAGAGGAAATGCAGATGACAAACGGGTATTCATTGGACAAATATATTATACTAGAATTGACATGTGATTACATTTTCGCCCAATTTGGGTGCATAGATCCTGAGAAATCACTACCCAGAACAACCAACTCTGGCCTTAATAACGGCCTTGATACGCCTGGGCATTGAGTCAAACAGAGCTTGGATGGCGTTTACAGGTACAGCTGCCGATGCAGTTTCAACACGATACCACAGTTCATCAAGAGTACTGACTGGCGTATTGTGACGAGCCAGTTGCTCGACCACCATTGACCAGACGTTTTCAGATGGTGAGAGGTCTGGTGAATGTGCTGGCCAGGGCAGCAGTCGAACATTTTCTGTATCCAGAAAGGCCCGTACAGGACCTGCAACATGCGGTCGTGCATTATCCTGCTGAAATGTAGGATTTCGCAGGGATCTAATGAAGGGTAGAGCCACGGGTCGTAACACATCTGAAATGTAACGTCCACTGTTCAAAGTGCCGTCAATGCGAACAAGAGCTGACCGAGACGTGTAACCAATGGCACCCCATACCATCACGCCGGGTGAGACGCCAGTATGGCGATGACGAATACACGCTTCCAATGTGCGTTCACCGCGATGTCGCCAAACTCGGATGCGACCATCATGTTGCTGTATGAGGAAACTGGATTCATCCGAAAAAATGACGTTTTGCCATTCGTTCACCCAGGTTCGTCGTTGAGTACTCCATCGCAGGCGTTCCTGTCTGTGAAGCAGCGTCAAGCGTAACCGCAGCCATGGTCTCCGAGCTGATAGTCCATGCTGCTGCAAACGTCGTCGAACTGTTCGTGCAGATTGTTGTTTTCTTGCAAATGTCCTCATCTGTTGACTCAGGGATCGAGACGTGGCTGCACGATCCGTTACAGCCATGCGGATAAGATGCCAGTCATCTCGACTGCTAGTGATACGAGGCCGTTGGGATCCAGCACGGCGTTCCGTATTACCCTCGTGAACCCACCGATTCCATATTCTGCTAACAGTCATTGGATCTCGACCAACGCGAGCAGCAATGTCGCGATACGATAAACCGCAATCGCGATAGGCTAAAATCCGACCTTTATCAACGTCGGAAACGTGATGGTACGCATTTCTCCTTCTTAGCCGAGGCATAACAACAACGTTTCACCAGGCAACGCCGGTCAACTGCTGCTTGTGTATGAGAAATCGGTTAGAAACTTTCCTCATGCCAGCACGTTGTAGGTGTCGCCACCGGCGCCTACCTTGTGTTAATGTTCTGGAAAGCCGATCATTTGCATAACACAGCATCGGCTTCTTGTGGTTAAATTTCGCGTTTGTAGCACATCATCTTCGTGGTGTAGCAATTTTAACGGCCGGTACTGTATATGGTGGCCATTCAAAGTTTTCCCTTTCGTCTCACAAATACTAAAGTAGCATTGTGGTTTTCATTATCAATAGTTGACGAGATCAAATTTTGTTACAAGACACTCTATATAACTCTGCCTAATTTGTGTTTTACTGTGTTGTTAGCTCTGTTTGAGGAATACGTACTACTCGACACGATGTTATTGCACTTGACCGTAGCAGTCTGGTCCCTTTAATCCCACAAACCAACGGGGCCATTACCAATAACGCCCTATGACGTAACCGTAAATAATTTTAATGGTATCTAAGGAAAAGGTAACGCAATGTGAACTCTTTCAGCTGAGCTGTGGTTTTGCTTTAAATGGTTAAGCGTGTGTTCGTCAAATATGACGATAAAAACTCTTGATACCCAGAACGAAGCATCTTCACTCCCAGGCAATAATATTGTATCGACTAATACACTGAAGCGCTAAAGAAACTGGTAGAGGCATGCGAATTCCAGTACAGAGATATGTAAACAGGCAGAATATCGCTGCTATTGGAAACGCCTATGTAAAACAACAAGTGTCTGGCGCAGTTGTTGGATCGCTTACTACTGCTACAATGGCAGATTATCAAGATTTAAGTGAGTTTGAACGTGTGGTATAGTCGGGGCACTAGTGATGGGACACAGCATCTCCGACGTAGCGATGAAATGCGGATTTTCCTGTACGACCATTTCACGAGTGTACCGTGAATGTCAGGAGTCCAGTAAAACATTAAATCTCCGACATCGCTGCGGCCGGTAAAAGATCCGGCATGAACGGGACCAACGACGACTGAAGAGAATCGTTCAACGTCACAGAAGTGCAACCCTTCCGCAAATTGCTGCAGATTCCATGCTGGGCCATGAACAAGTGCCAAAAATTAAAAGATACATCATCGACGTGGGCTTTCGGAGCCCAAGGCACAGTCGTGTACCCTTGATGACTGCACGACATAACTTTATGCCTCGCTTGGGCCCGTCAACACTGACATTGGAATGTTGATGACTTGAAACATGTTGCCTGAACGCACAAGTCTCGTTTCAAATTGTATCGAGCGGATGGACGTGCCCGGGTATGGAGACAACCTCATGAATCCATGGACCCTGCATGTCAGCAGGGCACTGTTCAAGCTGGTGGAGGTTCTATTATGGTGTATGTGTAGTTGGAGTCATATCAGACCCCGGACACGTCTAGATACGACTCTGACAGGTGACATGTACGTCAGCATCCTTTCTGATCCTTGCATCCATTCATGTCCACTGTGGATTCCGACGGACTTGCGCTATTCCGGCAGGACAATGCGACATCCGAGACGTCCGAATTTGTACAGAGTGGCCCCATCAGCACTAATCTGAGTTTAAACACTTCCGCTGGTCACCAAACGCCCCATATATGAACTTTATTGAGCATATCTGGGATGCCTTGCAAGTGCTATTCAGAAGAGATCTCAATCCCCTCGTACTCTTATGGATTTACGGACAGCCCTGCATGATTCATGGTGTGAGTTCCCTCCAGCACTACTTCAGACATTAGTCGACTCCATGCCATGTCGTGTTGCGGCGCACCTGTGTGCTCGCGGGGGCCCTACACGATATTAGGTTCAAATGGTTAGAATGGCCCTGAGCACTATGGGACTTAACGTCTTAGGTCATCAGTCCCCTAGTACGTAGAACTACTTAAACCTAACTAACCTAAGGATATCACACACATCCATGCCCGAGGCAGGATTCGAACCTGCGACCGCAGCGGTCGCGCGGTTCCAGACTGTAGCGCCTAGAACCGCTCGGCCATCCCGGCCGGCAAGATATTAGGCAGATGTACCAATTTCTTTGGATCTTCATTGTAGATTCTGAAAAAATCACATCTACTGTTGTTGCAGTCTACGTCTGAAGACTGGTTTGATGCCCTCCTCCGCTCTGTTCCATCCTACATCCATGTCTACATCTACGTAGACAACCAGCAAGCCACCGTATGGTCAGCGGTGGAGGGTGTCTTGCACCACTATTAATCAGTTACTTTCTTTTCCCACTCGCAAAAATAGTTAGGAAAAAATGACTGTCTTATATGCTTCCGTACGAACCAAAATTTCTCTTATCTCTGTGGTCCATACGCGAAATGTGCGTTGGGGGCAGTCGAATCGTTCTGCAGACAGCTTCAAATGACGCGTCTCTACATTTTCTCATCAGTGTTCCTCAGAAAGGTCGTCGCCTTCCATTCAAGGATTCCCACTTGGGTTCACGAAGCATCTCCGTATCACTTGCGTGTTGATCGAACCTCCCGCCTCTGGGTTGTTCTATGTCTTCCTTTAATCCGACCTGGCGGGGATTCCAAACCGTCGAGCAGTACTCATCAAACGGTCGGCCTAGTATATTAAAGGCGACCTGCTTCACAGATTGAAAGGACTGCAAGGCACAGAGGTGCTGGGGTGGAAGCACTGAGTCCAATTTAAGGATACAAAGAATTAATATTTATTTATTTATCTATAAAAAATGTAAGACATTTCCAGGGGCAGATGTGGACTCTGACCACAATCTATTGGATATGAACTGTAGATTAAAACTGAAGAAACTGCAAAAAGGTGGGAATTTAAGGAGATGGGACTTGGATAAACTGAAAGAACCAGAGGTTATACAGAGTTTCAGGGAGAGCGTAAAGGAACAATTGACAGGAATGGGGGAAAGAAATACAGTAGAAGAAGAATGGGTAGCTTTGAGGGATGAAGTAGTGAAGGCAGCAGAGGATCAAGTACGCAAAAAGACGAGGGCTGCTAGAAACCCTTGGGTAACAGAAGAAATATTGAACTTAATTGATGAAAGGAGAAAATATAAAAATGCAGTAAATGAAGCAGGCAAAAAGGAATACAAATGTCTCAAAAATGAGATAACAGGAAGTGCAAAATGGCTAAGCAGGGATGGCTAGAGGAGAAATGTAAGGATGTAGAGGCTTGTCTCACCAGGGGTAAGACAGATACTGCCTACAGAAAAATTAAAGAGACCTTTGGAGAAAAGAGAACCACTTGTGTGAATTTCAAGAGCTCAGATGGAAACCCAGCAAAGAAGGGAAAGCAGAAAGGTGGAAGGAGTATATACAGAGTCTATACAACGACGATGTACTTGAGGACAATATTATAGAAATGGAAGAGGATGTAGACGAAGATGAAATGGGAGATATGAAACTGCGTGAAGAGTTTGACAGAGCACTGAAAGACCTGAGTCGAAACAAGGCCGAGGGAGTAGACAACATTCCATTAGAACTACTGACAGTCTTGGGAGAGCCAGTCCTGACAAAACTCTACCGTCTGGTGAGCAAGATACATGAGACAGGCGAAATACCCTCAGACTTCAAGATGAATATAATAATTCCAATCCCAAAGAAAGCAGGCGTTAACAGGTGTGAAAATTACCGAACTATCAGTTTAATAAGTCACGGCTGCAAAATACTAAAGCGAATTCTTTACAAACGAATGGAAAAACTAGTAGAAGCCGACCTCGGGGAAGATCAGTTTGGATTCCGTAGAAATATTGAAACACGTGATGCAATACTGACCCTACGACTTATTTTAGAAGCTAGATTAAGGAAAGGCAAACCTACGTTTCTAGCATTTGTAGACTTAGAGAAAGCTTTTGACAATGTTGAGTGGGATACTCTCTTTCAAATTCTGAAGGTGGCAGGGGTAAAATACAGGGAGCGAAAGGCTATTTACAATTTGTACAGAAACCAGATGGCATTTATAAGAGTCGAGGGACATGAAAGGACATCAGTGGTTGGGAAGGGAGTGAGACAGGGTTGTAGCCTCTCCCTGATGTTATTCAACCTGTATATTGAGCAAGCAGTGAAGGAAACAAAAGAAAAATTCGGAGTAGGCATTAAAATCTATGGAGAAGAAATAAAAACTTTGAGGTTTGCCGATGACATTGTAATTCTGTCAGAGACAGCAAAGGACTTGGAAGAGCAGTTGAACGGAATGGATAGTGTCTTGAAAGGAGGATATAAGATGAACATCATCAAAAGCAAAACGAGGATAATGGAATGTAGTCGAATTAATTCGGGTGATGCTGAGGAAATTAGATTAGGAAATGAGACACTTAAAGTAGTAAAGGAGTTTTGCTATTTGGGGAGCAAAATAACTGATGATGGTCGAAGTAGAGAGGACATAAAGTGTAGACTGACAATGGCAAGGAAAGAGTTTCTGAAGAAGAGAAATTTATTAACATCGAGTATAGATTTAAGTCTCAGGAAGTCGTTTCTGAAAATATTTGTATGGAGTGTAGCCATGTATGGAAGTGAAACATGGACGATAACTAGTTTGGACATGAAGAGAATAGAAGCTTTTGAAATGTGGTGCTACAGAAGAATGCTGAAGATTAGATGCGTAGATCACACAAGTAATGAGGAGGTATTGAATAGGATTGGGGAGAAGAGGATTTTGTGGCACAACATGACTAGAAGAAGAGATCGATTGGTAGGACATGTTCTGAGGCATCAAGGGAGTTTAGTATTGGAGGGCAGTGTGGAGGGTAAAAAACTGTAGAGGGAGACCAAGAGATGAATACACTAAGCAGATTGAGAAGGATGTAGGTTGCAGTAGGTACTGGGAGATAAGGAAGCTTGCACAGGACAGAGTAGCATGGAGAGCTGCATCAAACCAGTCTCAGGACTGAAGGCCACAACAACAACAACAACAACAAAATGTGAAAGAACCCATCACTGGTAACAGCATAGATGTACTCTGATCTTTAAAATGTCCGACCTCACTGCCGTTAAAATTTGAAGTTAAGATTCAGCCAAAGAGGTGCAAAACAAATAACCTTACAACAAAAGCAGAGAGTTTAATTTAAATTATGCTGTTAAAAATTGACAATCAAACTTCAACAGCATGAAAATTTAACTTCAAATATTTGGTTTTAATGTTTTTAACAAGTTGGCTAAAACACTTAAATCTTCCTTGAAATTTACTGCACTCACCAAGACATAGTGGCAGCATCTTAGCTAAAGAATTTACAAACAATTTAAATGGATTACGGAGTTGTTGAGCCTGGCAGGCCACAAACAGGCCGTTTAGTTAACTCGGCCACTCGACCCGACGCACTGCCGCAGGCAGTACAGCTAGACTAACATCAATTTGATCTAAAAGACAGGAAAATGATATTAACACAAGGCTCACTTTCAGAAGTTACCACAGCAGCTATACTTTGCCGTATAAAGCAACTAACTGACGTTTGGACACAAGCTTTACAAACTTTCGTGAACAGAGCGTCTATAAACAAATTCGAGTGGTTAACTTATCCAAACAAATATAAATAGCAATATATCTTTCAGACTCTCCATTAAGTGAACAGAAAACCTCTAACTTTAGACATGATTTCAAAATACTAGTTACTAAAAATATATAAAATTACAAAGGGTGTTATCACGACAGTGCCTTTCACCTCACTTCAAACAACAGCTAGTAACATTAATATTCAAAAACATCTCTGAACACTGATTTAATGTCAAAACTTTTCCTTTCAAAATATTGAACTCAGATACTTATGCTATAGCTGCTTGTCAGGAATCGACACAACTAACTTGGTGGAGATCCCACAACGAAAGGAGCACGTTATTAAAGGCCTTAATATGACTGAAAAATTTACATCAGATGTTCGATGTCCCTACAAATCGTAATATAGTCAAAAAATTTAAGACATGCAAGCACAAAGTTCAAATAACAACCAGGGCACTGCCAGAGCAGTTGAGCAAGCCTGGACGAGGCACTAAGACAGCAACACAACTAGTACCGAGCCAAATGATTTCAGCGCCATAAACAATGCGGAGCACGGTCGCGCTTGCAGGGCAGATCTGCAGTAGAAAGGCAGCTCATCACAATCTCTAGTCGGAAACAGCAGAGGCACAGGAAAGTAGCAATTGCCGCACCACGCCCGGGACAGAATACGGCAGGCGCAGGCAGTCACAAACAGCACATGACAGCGACTGTGTCTGCTTCGTGACCACTGCCAAATTCCAGTTCCACTACAAAGAAGACACCTTGCAGCGGCAACGAAGAGACTGCTCTTCCGCTATGCCAACTCACTGCAGCAATACTCCGTACTGAGTAACTACCTTTTTCTTCTTTATTATTATTTCATCGCCCACGCTCCATATCGGCAGGGGGTGGTCTATCAACGGTACAACAATCCTCTCTTCAGCCAAGAGTATACGTAAAAAGATAACAACGAAGACTGAGGGATAAAAATACACTACTAGCCATTAAAATTACTACACCACGAAGCTAACGTGCTACAGACGCGAAATTTAACCGATAGGAAGAGGATGCTGTGATATGCAAATGATTAGCTTTTCAGAGCATTAACACAAGGTTGGCGCCTGTGGCGACACCTACAACGTGCTGACATGAGGAAAGTTTCCAACCGATTTCTCGTACACAAACAGCAGTTGACCGGCGTTGCCTGGTGAAATGTTGTTGTGATGCCTCGTGTAAGGAGAAGAAATGCTTACCATCACGTTTCCGACTTATGTAAAGGTCGGATTGTGGCCTATCGCGATTGCGGTTTATCGTGTCGCGACATTGCTGCTCGCGTTGGTCGAGATCCAATGACTGTTAGCAGAATATAGAATCGGTGGGTTCACGAGGGTAATACGGAATGCCGTGCTGGATCCCAACGGCCTCGTATCACTAGCAGTCGAGATGACAGGCATCTTATCCGCATGGCTGTAACGGGTCGTGCAGCCACGTCTCGTTCCCTGAGTCAACAGATGGGGACGTTTGCAAGAAAACAACCATCTGCAAGAACAGTTCGACGACGTCTTCAGCAGCATGGACTATCAGCTCAGAGACCATGACTGCAGTTACCCTTGACGCTGCATCACAGACAGGAGCGCCTGCGATGGTGTACTCAACGACGACCCTGGGTGTATGAATGGCAAAACGTCATTTCTTCGGATGAATCCAGGTTCCTTATACAGCATCATGATGGTCGCATCCGTGTTTGGCAACATCGCGGTGAACGCACATTGGAAGCGTGTATTTGTCATCGCCATACTGACGTATCACCCGACGTAATGGTATGGGGTGCCATTGGTTACACGTCTCGGTCACCTCTTGTTCGCATTGACGGCACTTTGAACAGTGGACGTTACATTTCAGATGTGTTACGACTCGTGGCTCTATCCTTCATTCGATCCCTGCGAAACCCTACATTTCAGCAGGATAATGCACGACCGCATGTTGCAGGTCCTGTACGGGCCTTTCTGGATACAGAAAATGTTCGACTGCTGCCCTGGCCAGCACATTCTCCAGATTTCTCACCAACTGAAAACGTCTGGTCAATGGTGGACGAGCAACTGGCTCGTCACAATACACCAGTCACTACTCTTGATGAATTGTGGCATCGTGTTGAAGGTGCATTGGCAGCTGTACCTGCACACGCCATCCAAGCTCTGTTTGACTCAATACCCAGGCATATCAAGACCGTTATTATGGCCGGAGGTGGTTGTTCTGGGTACTGATTTCTCAGGATGTATGCACCCAAATTGCGTGAAAATGTAATCACATGTCATTTCTAGTATAATATATTTGTCCAATGAATACCCGTTTATCATCTGCATTTCTTCTTGGTGTAGCAATTTTAATGGTCAGTAGTGTATGAGGATTGTCTACATTTTAAGTTAAAAATATCAAACGTAAACAAAAGAACGCAACTAAAAGTACAAAGCGTATATACATATTAAAAACACAGTCGTGATAAGGTAAAATTCTTCTATGAGAAAACACTGGAGCACTGGACTTTCACTTAACATCTGAAGGGCCTACACTGGGTGAAAAAGTATTCTGGGAGGAGAGGAATATGTTCCATAGAGGTGCGGGGGTGTGGTAAGGAGATAGGGATCTGTTAGACGGGGAAACTATGGAGATAATAGGTAAGACGTGAAGCAGGTAGAGGGAATACGGACAGTGGAAGGACAGATGATGAGGAGAAGTAATGGTGTATGAGGAGGGTAGTGGCAGAAGAAGTAAGGGACAGGGGTAGGTGTAGAGGGAAAAGGAGAGAGGAGCCCTGATGTGGAGTGGGATAGGATTGGAAGGGTAAAAGTTGGCAGGAAGAATAAATATTGGGGCGGATCTTCTTGTCTTGAAGATGCGTTGAGACAGGATGCGGTATGTGTGTGTGTGTGTGTGTGTGTAGGTGTAGGGCTGGATGGATGTGTTTGTGAACGCACGGCAACATACCAGAGTCGAGGCAATGATGTTATCGGTATCTAGTTAACATCACCCCCCGTGGCCAGTCATGCTGTAACTTCAAGCCACGGCCAATCAACCCTAACGCTCCTCGTTAAACCTCAGCGCTCGGGCAGATAAACCCAGGACGAAACAAGAACATCGCAGGGTGTTACAGATCACAGATGAACAACGCATTCCTAGAATTCTCCCAATAAACCGACCATTCACGTTTCCTACTACAACCCTTACTTCTTCGTTCCATTTCATATCGCTTTGTAGCGTCAACCCCCTAGATATTTAATACGCCTGACTGTTTCAAGCAGCACACTGCTAATGTTGTATTCGACCATTACAGGATTTTTCTTCATACTCACATTTTTGTACATTTAGAGGTAGCTGCAATTCATAACACGAGCTAGAGATTTTGTCTAAGTCATCTTGTATCCTCCTCCAGACACTCAAAGACGATACCCTCAGCACACCACAGCATCATCAGCAAAGAGCCACAGATTGGTGCCCATCTTGTCTGTCAGATTAATGATGCTTATAGAGAAATATAACGGTCCTATGACACCTCCCTGGGGCACTCCTGACTATACCTTTGATGAACCCTTGCCGTTGAGGACAATGCATTGTTTTCGGTCACTTAAGAATACTTCGAGTCATTCACATACCTGGGATGCTACTCCGTACGTTCGTACCTTCGTTAATAGCCTGCAGCTTGGTACCATGTCAAACTAATCTACACCTATGTCAGTGCTTCGGAAGCCACTTGATGGTGTGCGGTGGAGAATACTTCTGGAACCAGTAACTGATCCGCTCCCCTCTTCCCTGTTTGACTCACGAACAGCGAGAGGGATGAATGATATTTGGTAAGCCTCTGCATTAGATCTAATTTCTCGAAGTTTTTCATTGTGGTCCTTTCGTGAGATGTATGTGGAAGGAAGTAATATGTTGCCCGAATCTTTGCGGAAAGTACTCTCTCGAAATTTCAATAGTATACCTCTGCGTGATGCACAGCGTCTTTCTCGTATCGTCTGCCACTGGAGTTTGTTGACCATCACCGCAACGCTCTCGGGCCGACTAAACGAAGCCGTGACGAAACGCGCCGCTCTTCGTTAGACCTTCTCTATCTCTTCTGTCACTCCTGTCTGGTGAAGTTCCAGACTGATGAACAATTGTCAAGAATAGGTCGAACAAACGCCTTGTAAGGCTCTTCTTTCATGGGTGTGCTACTTTTCCTTAAGATCCTTCCTACGAATCACTGTCTGGCGTCTGCTTTTCCTGCTCTTCATTTATGTGGTCATTCCACTTAAGATCGCTTTCGATAGTTACTCCTAGATATTTTTCCGGTAGATGCTCTTTGTAGCAGTTTGTCATCAATTGTATAGTTGTAGAGTAGAGGATTTCTTTGCCTATGTATGCACAATAGGTTACATTTATTGACGTTCAGGATCAACTGCCACAGCCCGCACCATTCTGGAATCCTCTGGGGGTCATTCTGCAAACCGGTAATGTCTTCAGGTATTGCTACTTTGTTACAGACAAACACATCATCTGCGAACAATCTTAAACAGCATCTTACGATTTCTACTAGGTCATATACACACACTGTAAACAGTAATGGTGGTATCACACTCCCTTGGGGTACCGCGAAAGTTAACTTTGTATGTGTAGCTTTGATTCCATTATGTTGAGCTATATCTGTAAGGAACTCGCAAATGTGGTCAGACAGTCGGTAACCTCGTAATTGTTTTGCTAGATGGCAGTGCGGGACGATTCCAGGTGCCTTGCTGAAGTCAAGGAACATGCATCAACATTAGCTTCGTTGTCTACAGCGCTATGGATCCCGTGGAGGAACAGTGCTAGCTGAGATTCAAAAGATCTCTGATCGTGGTATCCATGATGGTTTTTATAGAGCAGATTTTCGTTCTCCTAAAACGTTATAATTTTTGAACATAAAACGTGTTCCATAACTCTACAACAGATTGACGTCAGCGATACAGACCTATAATTACGAGCATGTGTCCTAAGGCCCTTCTTGAAAACGGAAATGACCTGCTTTTTTTCCAGTCGCTAGGTACCGTTCGTAGCTCTAGTGAACTACGATAAAATACTGCTAGAACTGGAGCAAGTGCAAGTCTCTTCACATCAATTTGGATCTGCTTATGGCAAGGAAGCCTTGGTGTCTACAATCTTGAGCCCCCATATTCCCCTCAGTTACCAAATTAGCAGTTCCTTGGTGCCTCAGGTTAATTCCTATCAAGCGACCTCTTCTTTTAGTCAAATTGTGGCATAAATTTCTTTCATTCCCAATTAGATTCAGTACCTACTCAATAGTGAGAACCTGCTCGTATAGCATAATGTGCTAGCTTGCAAAACAGGAAGGTGAGACGGACACGGATGGACTCTGCAAGGCAGAATGATGACCTTGGGCTGGCACCCAAAAATAGGTTTCTGGTCAATCCTCTGATATCTTGAGTGAACAAACCACCTAGTTCTGCCAGCCTAATGTAATGGCCCTTATGTTAACAAACTTTCACTTGGTCATATGTTATGTTTATTTGTATCATAATTAATGGGTAATAACTGCCATGATAATTACCATAATTTATAGACAACATAGCGCCCTTGTGGCTTCATGTGTAGTCAATGCTTTTAGGTAAAGGTGATGACTGTTATTGTTAACGATGGTAATTTATGGAAATTGGAAATTTGTGGTAAGGTCTTATAGGACCAAACTGCTCAGGTCATCGGTCCCTAAGCTTGCACATTACTTAATCTAACGCTAAGGACGACACACACAGCCATGCCCGAGAGAGGACTCAAACCTCCGACAGGGGAAGTCGCGCGGACCGTGACAACCCGCCTTTGTGATGTCACTGGCCACACCCATACCATCGCCCCCTCCCCTCCTTAGTGGTCCCCAATGTCCTAAGAGTGTCGTTTTTAATACGGACCTGAATCAAGCAGCAGCAGCAGTAGTAAATTCAGGTGATGTTGCAAATTTGCAGCACAGCATAGCATCCAGTCACCTTGTCCTAGTTTTTGTGAATGCTTGGCACTCGCCTCCATTTTCTGCAACATGTGACGCTATTTACTGTTTCGTAACTGGTTTTTAAGAAGACGCACATTTCTTTGCAGTTTTAATGATTTCCTCTCACTTCTTAAGAAAATAATGTGAATACTGGTGCGTTTGCTAATCTCGCCCATCTTTTTAGGAAGACACATGTGAATACTGGTTTCATGATTAATTTTACCGATTTTCTAAGACAACATACATAAACTTGAATTTCGCTGCTATTTTATCGATTTTCTGGGAACACACATAAAAATCAGTGAACATACATAAAAATTCGTGGCTTTAACTGTTTGATAATTTTTCCCCAGTATTCCACAAGTGGCTCCTTTTTTCAGAAAGACACACGTAAAAATATCAGTCAATCAATCACGACATCACAGTAATCTAACAAATTTTACCGATATTCAGCGTTAAACAATTTTTATTCAACAACAATATATGCATCATATCTAAGTGTCGCTTCAAACGAAGTTATTCTCCACACCTTTTTGTGTATGGCGCAAGTATCAGGTTCCTAACACTGTAAGACAATACTGGACTTTGTGAAAAGATACTGGCTGGGACATTACTACACAGAAAGGTATATACTTCGCTAATACGCTCCACACTTGCGCCACTACCACCAGGATAGTAGTTGGGCAAAGAGAGTTCTATGCCACTTTGAGCATGGTGCATACATTGAGAGGCAAGCACACATACAGGGATAGATTATCCCCTCCCCTTAACCTATTGTTATGCTAATTGATTTATGACTTTATAGGTGTTGATTTATGATCCCATGGGGATAATCCATCCTTCTGAGTAACCTCCCACCCTCCCCCTCCCCCTTCTTCTTCCTCCCCTCTGGGAAAATGGATGCCAATCATTGGACACATTTATTTTTGTCATACCCTCTGCAGTTCAGTTCTGAGTCACTTTTCCTGCTCCTGGGAAATCCCCACCCCTCCCACCCTCCTCCTTTCCATCCCCTCCCCCACCTCTTCCCTCTAGCCTCTCATCTGGAAATTGGTGGGAAATGCTCTGTCTACATCTACAGCTACATGATTACTCTGCAATTCACATTTAAGTGCTTGGCAGAGGGTTCATCGAACCACAATCATACTATCTCTCTACCATTCCACTCCCAAACAGCGCGTGGGAAAAATGAACACCTAAAGCTTTCTGTTCGAGCTCTGATTTCTCTTAATTTATTTTGATGATCATTCCTACCTATGTCGGCTGAGCTCGACAAAATATTTTCGCATTCGGAAGAGAAAGTTGGTGACTGAAATTTCGTAAATAGATCTCGCTGCGACGAAAAACGTCTTTGCTTTAATGACTTCCATCCCAACTCGTGTATCATATCTGCCACACTCTTTCCCCTATTAACTGATAATACAAAACGAGCTGCCCTTTTTTGCACCCTTTAGATGTCCTCTGTCAATCCCACCTGGTAAGGATCCCACACTGCACAGTAATGTTCTAACAGAGGACGAACGAGTGTAGTGTAAGCTGTCTCTTTAGTGGACTTGTTGCATCTTCTAAGTGTCCTGCCAATGAAACGCAACCTTTGGCTCGCCTTCCCCGCAATATTATCTATGTGGTCTTTCCAACTGAAGTTGTTCGTAATTTTAACACCCAGGCACGTAGTTGAATTGACAGCCTTGAGAATTGTACTATTTATCGAGTAATCGAATTCCAACGGATTTCTTTTGGAACTCATGTGGATCACCTCACACTTTTCGTTATTTAGCATCAACTGCCACCTGCCACACCATACAGCAATCTCTTCTAAATCGCTTTGCAACTGATACTGGTCTTCGGATGACCTTACTAGATGGTAAATTACAGTATCATCTGCGAACAACCTAAGAGAACTGCTCAGATTGTCACCCAGGTCATTTATATAGATCAGGAACAGCAGAGGTCTCAGGACGCTTCCCTGGGGAACACCTGATATCACTTCAGTTTTACTTGATGATTTGCCATCTATTACTACGAACTGCGACCTTCCTGACAGGAACTCACGAATCCAGTCGCACAACTGTGCAGATTAGTTGGATCTCACGAAAAATCAGTGTCAATTATATGGCTGAGGACATAGTAATATACTGTTTATTTATAAAATTCAGCTTTCATTTTCTTCATTTAATCAATCTGTGGAAGACATAACTCCTCCCCTCCCCTCCCCCAGTCGTGAATTAATGGGAAAAAGACTCAGTGTGTGCTGAACTGCTGAAGAGGAAC
The DNA here is from genome assembly GCF_021461385.2 of Schistocerca piceifrons. Taxonomy (NCBI): domain Eukaryota; kingdom Metazoa; phylum Arthropoda; class Insecta; order Orthoptera; family Acrididae; genus Schistocerca; species Schistocerca piceifrons. The sequence goes on from NC_060145.1 coordinate 388,553,164, forward strand.
GACATAAGCTGCTATCATCATTTATTTATAAATGGACTATCCTACAGTCGCCTTCCCTCCCACATTTGTGAAATGGTGGGCAAAGCTCAGCTTGTGTTGAGCTACAAGACTGGAAGGATCTCATTACACGAAATGGGCGGTACATTCGAGCAGTATATTGTTTATTTATTTAAATATCAAATAAATAAATTAATTAAATTGGTGGAAAATGCTAGGCTGCGGTTTTCTTTTTTGGGTCGGAAAAATAGCCCACTTTTATGACATCACAGGACAAAGGGGGAGCTGGCACAACTACAATATCAAAAATGGTGCAAAGTAGTCAATTTTCACTACTCCATCAAATTAATTGTTTAACAGTTTACTGAAATCAAACACATCTCTTAAAACACTAACCAACACATTGCAACAATTCTTCTTTGTAATAAAGCATATATGAGACTTTCAACATTTGAGGATCGTATATACATTTTACAAATCAAGTAATCAAATTTCCACCACAAATAGACTGCAGCCCTTAATATATCCAAGGTTTTATATGCACTGGCGTTTGTGAACACAAGCACCCTCCTCCATGCACTGTCCATAGCCCACACCCCACCGAGCATAAATACTGGGTGTCTGCTTCTGTCACCACTCAACTGTCATACTGGTTAGTTCTCTGTTCAGACGACTCATGCGAGGGCACCAGAAGTCATACTGCACTGTCAGCTGTCAGCTGTGGGGCAGCAGCTCACTTTGATCTCACAGTCTAGTGACCACGGACAGGAAGTCAGTGTCCTTTGATATTTGGGAAACTACTTCTGCTCTCTCTCATGTAGTTTCATCGTGTTACAGTACGACTGCTTCACGTGTTCTCCCCTGTCCCAAATACTGGCTGCTTTTGGCTAATGCTGAATCAGTAAAGGTATATAAGACTTACCTCCTGCACTCTCATCCTCATTCTTCTGTCATTCAAGGTCACGTTGGCATGCCTATGTCCTCGTTAGTGCATTGAGTTTTCAATAGTGTATCGATCCATTTCTACTATAAAGCAGTCAACAGCAGCAGAATCAGTGGTAAACACCATAGACAATCAGAGGAATTCGTCGTACTGTTTCAGTATACATGCAACAAACCATTGGTCGGCTGGAAGCTGAGAGGCAGCAGTGACAGCAGTAGCAGCGTCATAAGTATATATATTTTTCTCCATCATAGTACTGTGTATACGTAATATGTTTCTGTTATTTAGTGATCAGCGAGGCTGAGACATGTCCTTTTCGTTAAAAAAAATTCTTTCTAAAATTTCATTGTAATGCTGTGTGTACATAATGTGCTGTTACTTTGCATTCAACGAGCCTGAGGCATATTCCTTCTTGTTGTCGAAGATTTCGAGGAGCAGGAGCAGGAAGGGACAGAGGTTATGATACCATGAGAATCATAGCTGTCATGTAATTGTGTATTCTAAAAAAATTGTTCTTTGTAGTTTTTTGTGTGTACATAATAAGCTGTTGTTATTTAGTGGCCAATAAGACCGAGACATATTCTTTTCGTTAAAAAGAATTTGTAAACTTTCGTCATAGTGCTGTGTGTGTGTGTGTGTATGTGTGTGTGTGTGTGTGTGTGTGTGTGTGTGTGTGTGTATGTGTGTGTGTGTATGTGTGTGTGTTTGTGTAATATGTTGCTCTTATTTCATGACATATTTTTCATAGCAGTTGGGAGTGACAGAGGCTGTCATGACATCAACATTACAGCTATTGTGTAAGTGTAGATTCTAAAAAAAAAAAAAAAAAAATTTGTTCTTCGTAATTTTTGTGTGTATATTTTTTTTTGATATATCAATATACTTGGTGACTGCAGACACGTTTTACCAGCAAATCTCGTTCACTAGGATCGAGAACCCAGCAGGAGAGTGCTGTGACGCCTGTTAAAATCCAGGACATACCTAAATTTGAGGTGCAGAATATCGGAATATCGGTTCATATTTATGGCCTGGAGAAATGCTAGTCGGATGAGCAGAACAAGTTGCAAAAAGATGCAGTTGTCAGATCTCTCCATTTCTCAGAATTTGCTGATGAGCGTAACATGCATGTGGACATGCCCCTATTCTCCAATGGAGACAGACTTCATTAAGTTTTAATCAGGGACATGTCCCAACTCCTTTCCTGCCAACTGGGTGAACACAATGGTAAACAACATATTTGCTTAAGATGTCTGAATGCCTCTTCCTGAGACAAGCTATTAACAAAGCATCTAGTAGAATGCGCCTCCAAGGTCCTGGTATGTGTTATTATGCCTTCTGAGGAAAAGAAATTCACAAAGTTTAAGAATGATCACCATCAGGAGCAATGTCCATTTGTAGTGTATGCCTACCTTGAACGCCTCCTCACTCCCACACCCGTTGTGAAGGTGACCCTGAAGCCTCACATACTATCTTCACAGAAAAACACGTACCATATGTGCATTGTATCAAGTGGTATCATCCTGTGATTCGAGTCTTAACCAATACAAATCTTATGTCAGGGGTACTCCTGCGGTTTGTCCTTCCTCTGAGCTTGAAAGTCTTTCATGGGAGACTGAGCGAGGTGGCGCAGTGGTTAGCACACTGGACTCGCATTCGGGAGGACGACGGTTCAATCCCGCGTCCGGCCATCCTGATTTAGGTTTTCCGTGATTTCCCTAAATCGCTCCAGGCAAATGCCGGGATGGTTCCTTTGAAAGGGCACGGCCGACTTCCTTCCCCGTCCTTCCCTAATCCAATGAGACCGATGACCTCGCTGTCTGGTCTTCCCCAAACAACCCAACCCAACCCCCTCTTTCATGGGAAGTTGATAAGCTTTACAGCGACAACATTCCGATGACCAAGTAGAAGGAGAATGAAGATTTGTACAATTTCGCGGTTGACTGCCATACATGTAGACTGCCTTTAGGCAGAAAAGTGGAAACTCCTTGTACAAACCACTGTCATCTTACAGGGAACTTCCGTGTCACAGCTCACAATACATGCAACTTGAAGTATCAATTAACACAATACATACGCGTTTTCCTTCATAATTTAAGCGGGTATGATGCTCAATTTCTTATTGAGCACTTGGCTAATTATTGTATCAAGAATGAATAAGTCAGTGCCCTCCTGAGAGTGCTGAGAAATAAATATCATTCTCCAAACGAATGACAGCAAGAATTACGTTCCGCTTCTTGGCACAATGCGTTTTATATAGGAACCACTCCAGAAACTTCTGTTAACTCTGCCTCAGAAGGATATGCGCATTACCCAAGCTGCATTTCCTGATATGGAAAAGTTTCGACTTCTTACTAGGAAGGGTTTTTTCCATACGAATATGTTGATAATATGGCAAAGGCAATGAAACCAGGCTACCCGAGATAACTGCATTCTCCAGAAACCTTACAGGCGATGCTATAACGAATGCAAAGTATGAGCATGTTGTCAATATCTGGTGGGAATTCAACATCTCCACTTTAAGAGAGCATGCACAGCTTTACATAGACACAGACGTGTAATTGCTCATGGATGTTTTCGAGAAATTCTGTTATCTATGGATGACCACATATTCTCTGGATTCCACCTTTCATTACACAGCACCTGAGTTTCCTTGGGACGCCATGCATGAGAAAACGTAGTCCAGCATTGAACTATTGACTGATGCTGCCGTACTTCTGTTCTCTGAGTGTGGGATCCGTGAGGGACTTTGTCAATGTGTCCATAGGGATGCCAAGCCAAATAACCCACATTTGGGTGAGAGGTTCAAAGCATTCCTTGATTCGAGTTACATCTTGTACTTGGATGCCAGTAACCTCTATGGGCACACCATGCGACAATCACTTCCAATTGGCGAGTTTCGATGGGTGCCTGAAGAAGAATGCTAGGGATTAGGTGGAAAAATCGAGGGTATGGCGGCCCATTCTAATGTTGGGTATATGATGAAGGCAGAACTCACATTCCCTATTAGTCTGAATGACACGAATACTGATTTGTCTTTGCATCTGGAGCAACTAGTTCCAAGAGCAGGCTCCACCCCAAAACCCTTAAATTAATGAACAATTGAGTTTTAGACAAAAATGGAGAATTTGAGGAAACATCACGAAATTTTGTTTAGAACCGAAATGGGATGTGCATTGGGACATACGAAAATGAGAACTCAGTTGAAATGGAGATGGCGAAGGTTGTAGAAGAGTTCACAACACCTATCTATATGTCGATGTGCATACTAGACCTACCCAAAATTCACATTTACCAATTCCACTAGCAGTTTGTGAAAACTCATTTTGCTGATACAAAGTTATTTTATGCGGATACAGACAGCTTCATCTATTGGATGAAGGGGTTTGAAGCATATGAAGTAATGAGATGCTGTGGTGAAGAATTCGACACATCTTCATACATCGGCAATAATACTTATGGTATTGTTCCACAGAACTAGAACGATATCGGTCTAATGAAAGACAAGGCGAATGGGTCACTGATTGTGAAGTTTGTTGGACTCCAAGCAGCAAAACTATGAATATCGCACACTGGAAGGTGATATCCAAAGGCAGGCCAAGAGTGTGTGTCATGCAGTACCAGGAGCCCTCTTGATCGAAGACTATTTGCAGTGTCTCTACAGTGGTGTTCATGATGCTCCACCACAGCCACAGTATGTGGTGTGGCAAAGTAAAATCTGCTTTGTGGCCTGCTGTCATCAAGGATACACGAGTGAGCCTGAAGCACGGAACCTCGCAAACATGTCGTACGCTTCACTGTATACGTTTTCATTCCACTACAGGTGTAAATTACCACGTGGGTAGAATTCGGAATTTGGGCAGATTCTAGTATTAGCTACCCTGCAATTGTCAAATTTGTTGGGCTCGCTTGCTTTATATTTCCTCTCCTTTTGGTCTGAAACGCAAGTATCATGAATCAGGGTGTCACCAACTGAACAGAGGTTTTAATAGCCCACATTTCTTGTTAGCAATTGGTAGCACCGGGTACTCGAAAACCTCCCATGAACACAACGTTAATGGTAGAATTACATTGTCATTCAGAACTTTCAAAAGCTTTTAAAGCTGCTCACCTGACACAGCGACGTGTGTAATTTCTCATTTTATTTTACTGATGGTGATTCACTTTCCTCTTGAGCTGTTTGGCTGTTGCTCTCTATTGCATTCTGTATCAGAATTAGTTAGTGTTTCATAATCATAACAATCACCACATGTCTTCAAAGTAGCCCAAAAGTGGTTTTAGGCGTATAACTGCAGTAAATCTCTTGTACTCTTCCACTGTTCTACACACTGGCTCGTCTGTGAACCATTCAACATTTTCTAAATCTTTCATATCCGAGCGACAAGCAGAGACATGCGTTGTAAGAGTTGATCCTATGTTTAAATTTTGTGTACAGAGTTGATGCTATGCCTACACCTTATCTCCACTGGGTTCATGTGGTATCTCATGAAACAGGAATGGTGAAGCGTTACATGTAAGAGGCAATGCCGCTGTTGTAGTATTTTCCCTTTTAAATGATCCATCAAGATATACGAAACTCTTGCATGAGAGGGTTAGAGGACCTCGGAGTTGGATAACAATTCTGATTTCATCGTTCTTGTTAAATGTGATTGAAGCATATGGTATATACGATAAGTATTCCTGTTGTATAATGCGCCTGTCATATTCTACCGGGTTGGCTATACCGAACGATGTCATTGCGACGTTTCAGCCCTACTGATTTAAGGAACTCGTAGTTCCCGTTTGTTATCACCTTTCTGTTCTGTTGCAAAGTGCCAAGTTGTGAGTTGTGTGCAGTGGTTACCTTATGCCCATCCTGTCTTTGCTGACTGTACAGAGACACTGGCAAGCTGGAGACTGCTGTAAGTCCTTGCTGGATGGAGGTCGCCACCACTTCCAGTTCCAGCAAGTTGAAGGTCGTTGCCGCCACTTTCGATGAAGTCATTTGTTTTCCTCACCTCTACAGTCAACAGGTTGATTACCCAGGTCCACAATATGCAGCACCAGGTAGTCCAATGTCTGATCTGTTCCTTGGAGGTATATAGAATTGGTAGGAGTCTGAAAGGTCTTATACCCAGTTCCAACTGATAGCAGGAATCCGTAAATTGTACAAGTCAATCTATTGTTGAGATAGCGGTTTGTTGCAATATTACACTCGCCACGGATTGCACTGACAGGAAGTATCCACTGACTGGTCAGACTGGTAAAATCTGTTAGGGTCCTTCTTCAAAACACAATCTATTGTTGAGTTAGTGGTTTGTTGCAATGTTACACTCGCCACGGATTGCACTGACAGCAAGTATATCCACTGGCTGGTCAGATTGGAAAAATTTGTTAGTGTCCTTCTTCAAAACACGTCCTTTCGTGAATACCAATAGTAGTCCTATTAACATTTCTAGTTAAATGCAGTTGTTGAATTCGCTGCCTTTATTTCGGAGTTAAGTGTGTTTATGTTTGTATGTAGCACAATCCCTTTTCCAGAGCGTTTCAAAACGTCCTTTAAATAGTCACCAACTTCCATTTCCACAGTTCCTTTTCTACTATACCTTACCAGATGTAGTTCATTGTGTGCCTCCGTGATATTCGGAATGCTACAGTATGTCTCCAGTCCAGTCACCGCAATACTCCTCTTTCTATCGCTTAAACCAATTGATGGAAAGTAATTCGCACGTAATACTAACGATCGTTCTTTTAAATTCAGGGTATACGACATTGCATCTGAAACTCGACTGATGGGTGGATGCTTAATGAGTCTCCTTATAATCATCCTCCTTATAACCTTCGTAAACGTTAGGAGGAACATGATGCATAGACGCCCACACAGGTGAGTGTTAAAGTCTTGGTAGCGATGAAAATCGTAGAACACACGTCTTCTGTCGGTGAGGTATCGTTGTAGCCCTTCTTGTGGCAGCGTGTCTCCAAATGAGTCGAAGAAGTAGATGTCATTAGTATATTTCTCAGCATACGCCACACAATGGGTTCCTGGTCTTCCAGCAACACCTAAATTCATTTTTCTCAGGATTTCCACATAGTTTTCGGTAACGTACCCACATAGACACACCACGGAATCTTGGTATACTGAATTGTTTCCCTACAAAAATTGACCAGATCTATACTTGTAAGCGCTCAGTCAGGTAGGATAGCCAACGGACTTTTTTTATTTATGAAGAGACCTAATCCTTTCTCACATGGTTTCAGATAGATTCCTTTCCCGACAGCTGCCGCTTCTATCACGTGATTATGTCTCCTTGCTTCCTCTGGCGTGCTATGTCGATAAGTTGCTTGAAATTAATACCCAAGCCCAACTTCGTTTTACCACACATAGTTTATCAATCACAAGAGCTACAATGCTCTACCATATACCAGTATCTTTTCACACATATATTGTCTTGGCTTCATCAGCTACAATTCGATCTGCAGCATGACGTCCTGGAGGATAATTATTTTTCCATATACAATATCATGTTCCACACTCAACTCGTCATGCAGATTAATCCCCTTTAGCACCACAAGCCAGACTTCTTTGAACCTTGGTATCTGCTCCACTGTAAGTATACCCCGGAATATGCCATTTTAATGTAAGCTTGTTGAGAATACTCACCCCCACATCCTACAATGTGTCTCCTATCGTGCGTGTCATGCTACTGTGTTGGCTGTGCTCTGTGCTCCCCATTGTATAGCAAATCTTCAATGTCAGTACAGCTGTTTTGTGTTGCAGGAAAACAAAGGCATTTAACTAGTGCTCTATTCCCTCAATGTCTTATGAGACACTCTATGAGAAACACAGGTGGTTCTGAGCTCTTTTGCATTTCGTCTGTGTAAAGGCATATTGAAATTTCAGTGCCAGTGCTATCCTTTAAGATGTAGGTTCTGCGACTTTTTTTTTACTCTGGAAACTGTCACTCGACCAATCTGGGAAGTATGACTTCTCAAATGTTGACTTGTGATTTGAGATACACAAAAAAATTAGCCATACGAAATTGACGTTTATATGGATCCAATATTTTAACACGACAGTATACTGTATCCATGAGTCCATTAGCAGCGACATCGATTGGTCTTATTTTTATTGTGCTATGTTTTGTTTGATTGCACTACGCAGTTATTTCTGGGAAAATATCCCTCCATTCGTATAAACAGTAAAGATTAAAACGCATCCACATTTGGCTTTCATTGTTCACTTCAGATGTACCACAATACTCACCTCCAGGTGGGTGAATGTTGAGTAGTGAAGTATTCCATACCGCTGCGTCATGGTCTTGAAATACCTATTGTAAAACTCTCCATCATGATCACGTCTGTGCCATCTTTCCTCGTTTTTTTTTTTTTTTTTTTTTTTTTTTTTTTTTTTTTTTTTTTTTTGCTAACGGGTGATGCCCAGATTATGTGTCAATGACAATTAAAATATATTTGAATCCATTATTCACATGTGAATATTCCCGCAAACCTTTGATCACAACATGCCTATGAGGGTATGTTTTGCTTGCTGGTTTGTGCAGGGCTCAAGTTTTATTCGATTATACCTCTCTCTTTAAGTTCGGAGATTACTGAAACAACCTCATACGAATGAGCAGTATTACAGCAGCAGTTGATGCCACGAGCAGTTATAGTGGATCTGTTAGCTCACTGGGATCATTGTAGTAGGTATACTGCGGGTGTCGACCGGTGACTCTTTTTTGCTGGATGTCAATACCATCACGAATGCTACACTATGTGATCAAAAGTACCGGACACCCCCAAAACGTCGTTTTTCATATTGGGTGCATTGTGCTGCCCCCTACTGGCAGTTACTCCATATCAGCAACCTCAGTAGTCATCAGACATCGTGAGAGAGTAGAACGCGGCGCTCAGCGAAACTCACGGACTTCGAACATGGTCAGGTGATTGGGTGTCATTTGTATGATACGTCTGTACGCAAATTTCCACACAGCCCTAGGTCCACTGTTTTCGATGTGATAGTGAAGTGGAAACGACAAGGGACACGTACAGCACAAAAGCGTACAGGCCGACCTCGTTTGTTGACTGACAGAGACTGCCGACAGTTCAAAAGGGTCGTAATGTGTAAAAGGCAGACATCTATCCAGGCCTTCACACAGGAATACCAAACTGCATCAAGATCCACTGCAACTACAATGATAGTTGGGAGGTGGACGATTGAACAGTGGAAAAATGTTGTGTGGAGTGACGAATAACGGTACACAATGTGGCGATCCGATGGCAGGGTGTGGGTATGGCGAATGTCCGGTGAACGTCATCTGCCAGCGTGATTAGTGCCAACAGTAAAATTCGGAGGCGTTGGTGTTATGGTGTGGTCGTGCTTTTCATGGAGGGGGCTTGCACCCCTTGCTGTTTTGCGTGGGACTGTCACAGCACAGACCTACATTGATGTTTTAACCACCTTCTGGCTTCCCATTTTTGAAGAGCAATTCGGGGATGGCGATTGCATCTTTCAACACAATCGAGCACCTGTTCGTGATGCACAGCCTGTGGCAGAGTGGTTACACGACAATAACATGCATGTAATAGACTGGCCTGCACAGAGTCCTGACCTGAATCCTATAGAACACCTTTGTAATGTTTTGGAACGCCGACTTCGTGCCAGGCGTTTCCGACCGACATCAATACGATTATTTAAATTGTATTCTCATCAAGTACGTAGTAACAAGTTATATGGAACCATTTTAACCATTTCTAAGCATTCATTTGGTTGTAACCTCAGAGATATATTTATATATTATGTTCTTTCAGTAATAAAAAAAGCTTAAACAACAGAATACCAATAAGACTGTAACAATGAGAAGTCTTTGCTATTAGGTTCAGAAGCATCTGACCCACCTTAATTTCAAGGCGGTAGGTTACTCTGTACTGTCAATGAAATAAATAAATAAATAAATAAATAAATGAAATAAATAAATCAATACCTCTCCTCAATGCAGCACTCCATGAAGAATGGGCAACCATTCCCCAAGGAACCTTTCATCACCTGACTGAACGTACGCCTGCAAGAGTGGAAGCTGTCATCAAGGCTAAGGGTGGGCCAACACCATACTGAACTCCAGCATTACCGATGGAGGGCGCCACGAAGTTGTAAGTCATTTTCAGCCAGGTCTCTGGATATTTTTGATCGAGCATATAATATAAATTTTATAATGGTTCTCCACTTTCTTATGCGCACAAGTCGTTTGCAGTATTCCGCCATGAATCTCCATATCTTTGGGTGAATAATTTACTGTTTTTCTGGGAGTTTGAAAAACGAAGCTCATTAGACCCATTGTTCTTTGAAATTCTTTGTCTCCTATCTGTAATTCTTTTTTTTTAATTACAGGCTGCTGTTCAATATGTCTGCTTTTCCCCCACTGACACCAAATGTTTTGTCTATCCCAGCATCATTGTGATGGTTAATGAAATCAGCGACGCCATCATCGTTGTGTAATTGTGCTGAGTTCATGGAGAAATTCAGTAACTGGTTTAAAGGCTTCTCTCAGCGTCTACCCCTGATCCAAACGTACTAACTTTACCAGTTGTGACTTCTCGCGAATAAACTTCCATGCTGTGATGACCTTATACACATTCCGTCCAGTACTATCAATATTTACAGTTAAGTCGTTTAGGTTCATTTCAAGACGAGTAACGCTTGTATCTAACACGTTGATCAGTCCCAGGGTCTGGAGATACGACTCTAGACCCGTAACTTTATGTTCGACAGACTGAAATTTTGCATCTATGTATAGACGAATTCTCCATATATGTATACCCAGCCTCTCAGGTGGAGCGGCCGGGATGCATTCAAACTTGTCCATGGTATGATGTATACTAATATACCCATCCCTTTCATAGCTATATTCACAGAAACTCCTGAAAGTTGTGTGTGTACCTACTTAAATCCGTTTTCTTGTTCTGTCAATAACAAGAAATGCATACCGAATGTGATTCCAGCAATCTCCTCATATCTTTACGAAGTCGTTGAATGACGTGTCAGTTCTTACATGAGCTTGATAAATGTGCTTTGTTTGGAAGCTGTAACGAACTTTGCATTATCACTTACCAACTGTTTTGGAATTATGGAGTATGTTTGAGTCTAATAAAATACGTCAGCGCCTATATGACCACCAAAACTAAAATGTAATTTAATTTGATCCTGATTTTCCAGAGTGACATCAACAAATATGAATATGGTGTTGGATTTATCTTTTTCTAGCGGCGTATTTTACTGCTTTTAGTGACTGTTGCGTATGTTATACCATCGACAGCCTGCAGTATCTTTTGCAGTAGCTGGTATGTGGGTTGAAACAGCATTTTTGAAAATACACATAAATGCTCAACGTGGACTCCAGCTGGATGAGTTACGAGCCACATGAGGACATTTGTCTTGCCACAGTTGGATGGAACTACAGTTACCACATGTATATTTTTGCATAGGGGTATATATTCTTCTTCCGATCATCTTCCGCGCCATTACAGGATCAGACACTACAACCAATGTTTAACTCACTCTGCCTTGATATTGACTACACTATATTTTGGTGTGAAATGGGCTTTTATAGAAAAAAATTGGAATAATAAAAAAAATATGTGTAGCCACTATAGCACAGTCACTTCACAGTCTGAGCTGCAATGGCTATGTTCTGACCAGAGAGAATTTGTCCTCTCACATCTTTTCGTAGGTATGTATATCATAGAAACACCTAAAAGTTTCGTCCACCATTCAATTTGACAGTGATTGAAGAAGAAGAAGACATTGACTGTAATGACTACGTAGTTTACTATCTTCATGCTAAGCATTCAGTATTCTATATTTACTTGTTTTTTTCCAAAGCACAATGTGAAGATGGAGTGATCGAGGCAATGTGCTGCTGTTGTGACATTCCAGAAATTGTACTGAAGATATTATTACCAAAGATGCAATAAATAATTCGAACTGAGCCACGTTATAATGAGAGATATGAACAAAGTAAAACATACTTTCAAATAATATACGTATTTTTTATTCCACAAGATGCACAACATAAAGAAATCAGTTGGTTCTTACTTTATCTTCACACCTGTACAGAATTTAGCAAACAAAGCTTTCTTGCATGCACAGAATTCAGTACATATTTCTCTCTAACCTATGGGTATTCCTTTAGCTGCTTCCTTTGACATGATATTGATGCAGCATTCTGCATCACCTGCATGCACACTACACATATGGAGGTAGTTCACAATGTCTTTATACACAGCTTGAACATAAGGTAGCCTGCAGTTCAGTCTTTCCAAAACAAGGCATAGCACCATCTATAGCCTAAACAATTTCGTAAGGTGGAGTGATGCAGATAAATAGAATGATCTCAACAAAAAAAAAATCAGACAATAATGTTATAGATAGCATCAGGCCAGTACAGTAGATGTCATTCTGGAGTGCACCGGGTGGAATCAGCAGCTTCTTATCCACCACATCAACACTTTGTGCTTTTGGTAATGCCAGAATGTTCTGGGATTATGTATATGTTGGAGACCAGTACTGACCTGCATTGTGGGGTGTCGGACCACTGGCACAATTCTTCGGACAGCATGGTTGTCTTCAGCGATTAGTGTGATAGATAATAGCAGCTCATTGCCCTGATCCAACATGCTGGTCAGGTGTGCTGCAAGATCCCACAGTGGAGTGATGCTGCAGTCCAAACAGATGGCGGTCTCTGCAGGTTCTGATGAGCAGCTGCTGGCCCACACATGCCTGAGATCGCTGAATGAGGAAAAAGAAGAAGAAGAAGAAACATTTCAAAACCCACGGACAAAGACACAAAGTTGAACAAAGACATGGAACTTCACCACATGTACTTACTTTCATGCTTTTTCTGTGAGGGAGAGGCAGATGATGATCTTAGCTGTTGTTAGCACTTCATGATTTTTCCACTGACTGACTGACTTTGACAGAGACTGCATCCATCTTACATCCCCTGATGTTATGATCATGTGACCAGATGCCGTATTCCTGCATTCCTGTTAGCTCCTGCCAATTTCTAGGTTGCTAAGTGGCGAATGTTATGTTTGTATTGTTCCTAGGGAACAAAACCCGTTTCAAGCACCCTCAGTCAAGCCCTATACTCCAAAGTGAGCACCTCTGGTTCCTTCAGTCTGGGGTAGTGGAATAGAATGAAGTTGTCTCCTGCACTGTGTGTTCAAAGGCCATTTAAAAAAAAAAACACAAACAGTTCCAGCACAGGCAATGGTGTCTATGAGTTGCAAAATGCATCATCAGCTCATCCCACTGCATCACCATAATTTGCTGAAACGTATTCTACCTACACTTATCCATTACCACCTCCTTCCATTCCATATTTAGGAGGCTATTGTCACAGATCTCAGCTGTGTGGTTACAGGCAATGCACATAATAATCTCATCTCTGTACAACACGAACATCTACTCAAATGAACACATTTCCCTCCAAAAATAAAGACAGCACTTTCCTCTCCAGCCTTTTCCCCGCCAATTCAGAATTGAGGGAAGGGAGGGGAGGAGCCCTGACTCCCACAAACTGATTAAGTAAATAATATGCAAATTGAATTTTATAAATAAACAATATACTATTACGTTCTCAGCAATGCAATTGACATTGATCTGAATTTTGTGTTGTAAGAGCATTTCAAGACAACAGTTCGATACACACAGAGTGTTCCTGCTGGGGAGAGGAGGGGTGGGAGAGGAGAGGTGGGGAGGAGGGGTACAGAGGGGAGAGGTGAAGAGGAGGGGTGGGGAGGAGGGGTGGGGAGGGCTGTGGATTGCTCAGGAGGGGAAAAGTGGTTCAGAACTGAATAGGGGAAGAGGATGACAAAAAGTGTCCCACAATCAGCATCCTTTTAGCTAAGGGGATTGGGGAGGAGGAAGAGAAGGGGGAGGGGGATGGTTTCTCAGAAGGGTCACAAATCAACCCCACCAAGGGTTAGAAATAAATTAGCATAACAATAGGTTAAGTGGAGGGGGAAAGGAATAATTTACCCCTAAATGTATTCCTGTGCCTGAATGTATGCAACCAACACAAACAAAATGGCACATAATTCTCTTTACCTCATGGTTTGGGGTAAGGATAGGTGAGCTATTTACTGTACTAAAAATATTAACTTTCCTTAATTCATCCACTGTTTTCGATCACATTGCACCTTACTGCGCAGTCCAAAGTGCTTGTCTTGAAATCATAAAGGCAATGGGAAGGAGGCTACCATTATTTCTTTATTTAAAACTAGAAAAAAAGTACAACAGTATCTTTCCCAGTCTGGTCCATCATGCGATTAACCATCGACTGGGGCATCACCATGGTAGCATGTGCCTAAGGCAGTGTTCCCAGCATATGGATAAACAAAACATTATTATTATATAACTTGAGTTCTCTTGGATGACAGCTCTGTCCCCCACCACACTCTTCCCCCATCCCACAATCCTGCACAGCGCTCATGGGGAGATAAGTAAAGGCAACACTGTAGCATGGCTTTCTAGCACTGTAGCCAGCCTCTATGGATGACAGTAGGATGATTTTGTATGATCTGGGACACTAGGACAATTTTGTGAAAAAAATATTGCCCATTAACACTCGCATTTTCTATTTTTCACGAAATTGCCCTAATCTCCCAGAACATACAAAATCATCGTACTATCCCTTTTACCTAATAATAATATAATATAATAAATTAATATAATAACAGCTATAATAAAAAATCATTCTTTATTATATATTCAATTCCCATAGGTGAATGTAATAAAATAATTAAAATGAATTAGTTAACAAAGTGCATTATTTTTAAAAATCATGTTGTGAGCATAAGTATATAATTAAAATGTATTAGTTAAGAGAAGTAAATTTTTTACATTGTGAACTCTATATCATGAAATTCATTATTTCTATTTTTAAATTTCTTCATTCATTTATATTTCAGCTTCATTTGTCTTTTTCTAATTATTTGAAATTCCCAAGGAACAATTAATTTGTAATTGGTAAAATAACTTTAAAATCAATATTAAGCTCCATACAAATTTTTTCTCCATATCTAGTGTTTAAATATTCACAAACATTATATAAAATATTTATTGCTAGTCCACTTATTTTTTAATCTCTTTCGAGAGACTAACATCATTGAGCTTTTTGATTAGAGTCTCCATTTATATAGAAAAAATTTTTAGTTTTATATATAATAATTTCTTATTAGTTTTTCAGTAATGAGTAATGACCATATTGTAACATATCTATTTTATTTTCCAATACATATCTTTTATTATCATGAGGACTTAGTGCTTTTCTGTTTACTTGAATTGTATATATTTCATATTTTTCACTTTTAATTAAATTTTCTACATTGTACCATATTGTTAAACAAAGAATCTTTAAAATTTTCTAAACTTACTTTGTTTTTAATAACACATTTATTAATTCCTTTAGATTTCTTTTCTATTTTGTCACCAACTTTATAAGCATACAACTTTGCTCTTAAACCACAAAATTCTTCCATTATTTTTCCATTACATTCATCTTTCATTTTACCAACAACTTTGTTTGTTATTCATTCTGGATGTCCACCTACAGGAAACAAAGCTGCTTTTATAGATCATAGAAAACATTTTTGATCTTCGTTTTCACAATAACACACGCTTTTTTATTTTTCATATTATCTGGCAAATCAATATAAGATGATCCTCTTAGTGGAACATTAATTTCTAGCTGTAAACCGATAATTCAATATAATGTCCATCCTGATCCTTGTGCCTGAAAATTAGATACTTGAATTTTTTATTAAAATCTTTTTGTTAAAATAGTATTGTTTGATGTATGATGTCCAAATTCTTGAACTTTTTCATCTGCTTCACCTTTTTTGAGTATATTCACAATAGAAATTAAAATTTATCTTTAACCATGATGTACTTTCAAATGGTCTTAAAAATATTTGTTTTTACTACATTTAAGAAATGTTTAGGATCAAGTATATCTATACTATTTTCTAAATTTATAGTTTGTAATCTGTTTTCAAATGCTATTTCAACTAAGTAATCCTTAATAGTTTTTCTATCTTTTGGTTTTACAAATGTTGTTGTTGTTGTGGTCTTCAGTCCTGAGATTGGTTTGATGCAGCTCTCCATGCTACTCTATCCTGTGCAAGCTGCTTCATCTCCCAGTACGTACTGCAGCCTACATCCTTCTGAATGTGCTTAGTGTATTCATCTCTAGGTCTCCCTCTACAATTTTTACTGTCCACACTGCCCTCCAAATTGGTGATCCCTTGATGCCTCAGAACATGTCCTACCAACTGATCCCTTCTTCCAGTCAAGTTATGCCACAAACTCCTCTTCTCCCCAGTTCTATTCAATACCTCCTCATTAGTTATGTCATCTACCAATCTAATCTACAGCATTCATCAATATATATATTTGTAGAAGAATATATTTGTAGAAAATGGAAATACTATTTTAATGGTTTATCTTCTTTAGTTAGAAAAACATCATAAATATCATAAAATGGTAACTTTTTTCCCAAAGATTTTCACTACTTGCATTTTTCAAAATATTAGCATTATCTTGTTCAGGTGTAAAAATATTAACAATATTTTTACAATTTTTACTTACATCAGTTATATAATTTCTACTTACTTCAGCAACATCATTTTTAACAATATGCATATTATTTTGAGACATATTATTTTCAACAATATTTGGACGATTACTAACAATAATTATTAATGAAAAATCTAGTTAAATCAGCCTTATGAAAATTTGAATATCCACCAAAATCATTTATTTTACAAAATTCACGAAGTCTTTCAACAGTCAACTACTGTAGTTTAATTGCAATTTGTTTTAGTTTAAGAAAGAGTTTCTTTTTAAAAATGATAATTATGAATGGATAAGGATTATTATTTAATAAATAACTAATCAAAAGGGGAATTAGTTTATCATTTAGTTTAATGATGAATTCGTTTACTATTTAGTTTAACAATCAATTAGTTTACTGTTTACTTTTTAATGAATTAGTATTTTAACAACTAGTTTTTAAAAGAATTAGTTTACTATTTTGTTACTATTTAATTTAACAATCAATTCATTTGTTCTTCTATGTGTTACAAAAAAATTCATTAGATTTGTAAAAATTATTTTCACTAATAGAATAGTAATATTTAATAGATGGATGGGAAGATAATTAGTCATAAAGGTTTATTATTTAAAGTTAAAGCTTTCTTATACCTAATATATTTGAAAAGTCCATTTCTTGCATTTATTATTATGTTTATCCTTATGCAAAAGATTTATGTATAAACAATTTAAATATTTTATTTCTTGTCAAAATTTACATTTCTTTTTTCTTCCAATATAACATCTTCATTATTTATTGTTGATTTTTCCATTTTTGTACGTTCTTCACTTGGATTTCATCTTTCATGTTCCTTGAAATAATATTTAGCAACACTTTTCCCACATACACAAGGAATTCGATTTTTACTGTAATTTTCTACATGACATTAATTTGAATATGGCCTACATGTACTTCAATAACCATCTTTTGTGTACTTTTGTAAAGTATAATTACCAATTGATTTCTCTGTATTACAATATTAACAAAATTTAGTTTTCATAGAAAAATTTTGTTGAACTTGGTACATTTATATAGGAAAAAATTCTTAGAATTGTAAAAAAGTAAATGAATAATCATCAAAATCACCATAATAGCCTGCTTCCTCTAAAGCATCAACTATAGCAATAATATCAATTATTTCATATTTTTATGGTACTTTATTTTTAATAACAGTTCCACAAAGTGGACAATTTTTTATCCTTTAACCATTCATCAATACATTCTTTATGAAAAATATTATTGCACCTTGTATTGACAAATAGATTGTTATTTACATCACTTATACAAATTGAACACTCAATATCTTTTTCACATATCACAATTAGTTCATAAGTATCTTGCATATCGGTTTTGTTCTTTATTTATAAGAAATAATTTTTATTAGATCTAAGAAAAAGTCAAATTCTCTAATTTTTGTGGTGTATCTATACTACTTATTTTTTGCAAAACTAATAAAAATAATTCTCTTAATAAGCAAGTTTTTGTGATTATTGATGAAGAAAATAATCTATGGTCTAAAGCAAAAGTTGTTGCTAAGGTTTTAGAATATAGTTAAACACATAAAGCTTTTAAACATGTTGATGAAAATGATAAAAAAATTATTAGAAAATTTAAACTCGCCTGATTAGGAGACCTTGAAAGGCAATCTTTTATATCTGGTAACGAATCCGGATTAATTTTAAAATCAGAAAAGAAAGAAACCAAACAATTTAAAAGATGGGTTACTCATGGTGAATATAAGATTAGAAAAGAACTAAAATGATTTATAAAGATCAAATTCAACATAAAAATTCTTTCATAGAACAATTAGAAAAACTTAATACAAAAAATGAAAAAATAATCAAATTAGAGGAGGAACAAATAGAAATTTTAAGAGAAACAGTTAATATTGCTTTGGAAGTAATAAATAAAAATACGAATAAATGAATACATTATTACCACATGTGGTTCCTAAAACATTTGTTACTGTTTAATACCAATATCCAATCTTTTAAAATTATTTTATGGATAATGAGAATATAACTATTATGTCATTAGACTACAATGAAAACTTTACAGAAAAACTATATAAAATCGAAGATAGACATCCAAATTTTGAAGAAATATTAAGATTGAGCTATAATCCTAATTCAATAAATCTGTTTAAAGAATGAAAGAAAATTTGAGGATTTTCTGTTATCTGAACTATTTCAATACTCTGAATAACTATGCACATGAACAATTGATTAATGATATATTTAGTCTCCATCAAACAGAACATTTATAAAATTACATTATTCACCCAACTGTTATGTGAATTATCAAAACTTAACCATTTAACATAAACCTTATCACCTTTCATTCTTAAAACTTTCTGAACTATTAAGTTTTTGGTAGTTCTTGTTTGTACAAATTTCCTGTTATATCTTTTAATTTATATGTAATTGAATTAGAATGAATAACATCTTGAATTTCAAGTATGTCTGTTGACCGTTTCGTAAATTATATTATATTCTATCTACAAAATTTGTTTGAAAAGCATCAACTACTTTCTTACTTGTTTTATATTTAATAGGAACAGCCCAACCAAAGTGTGAGAAAACATCAATAACAGTTAATAAATATTTATAACCGTTGTTTATTTTAGAAATACTTTTTAAATTACTGGAATCTGTATCAACTAAATTAACTTGCCATAAATCATCTATATTAAGAGAAATAACATTTATACTTTTAAAATTCTTTCTAATTGGTTTATGTAGTTCATTAATTACATTTTCGTGAATATTATTATTATTATTTAAACCTTCACCACTTACAAAATTTTTTAACAAATTTACTTTTTTTACTTTTACATATTGTACAAAGACCTTCAATTCTTTGTCTTCCATTTTTAGTAATTACTCTATGTGAATTTCGTGTATCAGTAATCATTTTACATTTTAAACAATAAATATGATAATCATGTGACGTATAATATGCCATTTATGTAGATAAAAATTTATTAAATTTTAAATTATTTCACCAAATACAATTATATTTACATTTGCAGGAACACTTTTAACAGAATATTGCAATTTTACAGTTATAAAATTTAATTTTTTTCTATGATTGATTGATTATTGTTGTTTATTTACCAACAATAATAATTTTTTTTAAGTATGGCATCATATTCAAAACTGTGCAATTTTTGTTCACCACCTGTCTTAAAAGTAAATTCAATTATTTGTTTATCATATCCTTTATCTTTAAAAATTACTTAACTTTTCTAAGTATGGAGCTAAATCTGCTTTTGAGAAATAACCTGAATAAGCTTTTTCTACTTCTTTTTTGGTAAATTATACATTTTTTGTGTTAAAATGTTTGTGTGTTCTGGTTTTGTAACATTTTTTCCTAAGTATCGTTTGTTAACTACATCTTTTTCATCAATTGGATCATATACATTAGCAAGTCTTCTATTTTCATAACCGATATATCGTTTACTTACATTAAAAATAACATTAAATTTTTTTTGAAATTGTTTAATTGCATTCATTATCAACAGATCTATTGGTGATTGTAGTTGTTTGATAATATTTTCAATTTTTTAATTTTTCCTATTTTAATGTAGTTGTATAAACTACTTGTTCACTTTGTTTAAATAAATGTTTCTTATTTAAAAATGTCCATTTATAAATTTTAATATAGCATTAAAATTATAATTACTACATAGTAATTTTAAAACGTATAAACATAAATAACCACATATTACCTCTTAAAAATTTTGTAAATTTTTCTGTATTGTAATATAATTCATCTTTTCCTAATTAATTAACTAATTGTTTTGGTATATTCCACCAAATGAATCAAAGACAACTTTTTATTTTTATTTTTAGATTAACAAATCCAATGTGTACCAGGATTGTCAGATATATCTAAATTAACTATAGCACATTCAATTTTAAATGGTTTATTTGGTAATTCATTAATCATGTAATCACCACAAAAGTGTGTATTTTTTAATTCATTAATAAGTTCTTCTATATGAAAATTATTAGGGCATTAGGATATTTATCAATTAATTTTTGAATTCTTTTTTCTTTTTTCCATTTCCTGCTTTCTTTTCCATTTCTAAGTTATGTATATTTTAGTTCTCAAATTACTTATCAGCTTTCTTCTTATTTATAATTGCATTTGTAATTACTGCAGATCGACCAGCTAAAGCACCAATTGTTGCTAAATAAGGTAATGTAGCTAATAATGATGGTAAAAATCGTCCTTCATGTTGTGTTAGTCCTTGACCATCTTTCTGTTTTGTTAAATATTCAATATTTTTTAACATCAGGAATAGCTAAGATAACAAGTATATTTACGCCAACTTTCTTTCCTTTCTTCCTTTTTTGAACATCTGTTACAAATGGTTCAATCACAATTATTTGTTCATTCTTTAAATTTAATTTAACTAACTTTGGTTTTGTTTTGCCACTAGGTAGCAATGTTTAATCAATTGTAAAGTTCTTCATATATATTGTTAATAATTTAATAAAGATTTTTTATATGGTTTAAAGATTTTTATAATCCCTGACCATTTTCATCAACATCAATTCCGGTTCCTAATTTTCGTTTTCCAAACATTGTTACTCTGACAGCTGTTACTGCTACTTTTCACCAAATGAAGCATCATTTGGATACATTCTTTCTTTTGCAGATAACTGAATTTCTTTATCAGCCATATGTCTTTTTTCTAAATCTTTATTATCTCTATAAGCAATGTCATATTTTTACAAGCTTCATGTAATGCATTTATACCCTGATGTCCTCTAGCTAATCTTTCTTCAGGTATAGTAAATGGTCCACAGTAGTTATATCCTGGTAGATGTATCTCAGGCATTGGAACATTATTTAAAACCCGATTGACTAATCCTTTACCATGTTTATCAGTTTTCCAAATTGTATGTGGAAGATTATTTAATAATCTAATGAAATATGGAATTCCTTTTGGATTATCAATTATAAAATCGCTAAATTTATTTGTTAACGTTTATGCAATAGTAACTTTTTCATTATGATAATCTTTATTTCCTGCTAATTCTTCACTATGAATTACTGGTAATATATCAATTAACTGTCTAACATCATTCATCCATACTTACTCAATTGCTTTATCTGTATATTTCTTAACAAATCCTTCAACTATTTTTTTCAGGAGAACTTATATCTGAAGAATCTGTAGCTGATTTTCTTCTTAAGTTTCTTCCACAATTGGTTTTATTAAATATAAATATATATTCACTTTACTTGATCTTATTTTATTTGGATTATTATTAGACTATAATGCTCCTGAATTTAATAATACATCTGCATAATTTGATAAATCTTCACCATTCAACTTTTCATTTAAATCACCTATAATAATTTTTTTCAGTTAAAAGGCTCATAAATCCATCTGTGCCTTTATATGTTTTTTCACCAATTATTAGTTTATCACCATTGAATTCAACAGGTAATTTACCAACATATTTAAAATACCAACATGTTTTAATCCATGTACTTTATATTCACTATGCTTTATATACTTTAACAGTCCTTCACTGACATTTATCTTTTCAGTTTCAATTATCTTTTTAGTTTCATTTTGATGACTACTTGATTCTTTTTTTCTTGGTATTTATTAAATACATTTTTAATTTTTGATTCACTAGCCCAGAATATCATCAGACCAATTTGTTAATGGTTCAATTGGTGATAAATCTTCAAAATCTTCTATATGATTATGATATGGAATTATATGTTTTTCAACTTCTTTATTTTCTACAGTTGCTTTTAAAACATTATCACTGAAACCTTCAATAACTTGTTTTACTTTTTCAATAGCATCAATAACAAGTTGATTTTCCTTTTTATATTTATTATAGGCTCTTTTGAGTTGCTTTTTCCAAAGCTTACACTGTTCTTTTAATTCTTTGGCTTTCTTTATATTTTGTTTAGCTTTTTTAACAACTTCTTCATCATACTTTACAATCATTTATTAAGGAAAAAGCATTAGTTATGTTTATGCTCATTTTTATATTTAATATTAATGTTCATGTTTATGTTTAATATTTATACTTACCATTTCTTTTCGTGTTCACGTTTTGTCTTAATATTGAGTAATAATGTTATATATTGAGTATAATGTTATATATTGAGAAATAATGTTATAATGTTTAATTCTTATGTTGTTAAAAATGTTGTATTCTATTTCTAAAGATACCTTCATTTGGTTTTCTAGACATATGTATTGTGAAAAATCCAAACTTGTCATTCCAACATTTGCTAAACATGTTTTAAAAAATATCATACTTTAAATCTCCACCAACAAATTCATGATAAATATGATTTAATTGTGTATCATCTTGTGTAAATATATTTAAAAAATTTAATTTGTCTCTGACTATCTGTTTTGGTAGTTTTGAATACGTTTGAGCTAAATAAAAACAATCTATACATTTGTGTCTTCATCTAGTAAAATGATCTCTAACAAAATCTTGATTTTCTATAATAAAATCATCGAATACAACTACCGAATTCTGTTCACATTCAACTAAAGGAATAATTTCTCCATTATTTTCAATATAACTAATAATACTTTAGTCAATTTTATCTTCAATTTTTTTACATTGTTTTACAAATTCTTTATATTTTGGTTGACCTAAACTTGTTGAATAAACATACTGTTTAATTTTATTCCAATTCAACCATCCTGGAGCTAAAATATAATTATCAATCATTAATGTTGTTTTTCCACAACTATTTGATCCAATTAATGCAGATCTTATAAAATTTGGTAAAAGTTTACCATTTTTTGTTAACATATTTTCTCTAATTGTTACTTTAGGGTCCTAATCTGTTTTGTTCTTTTATTTAATAATTTTTCAGTAGTAAATGAGTTGATTATTTCAGCTTAGTGATAAATCTTCAATACTTAGAAAAATATTAACTGTTCCAATATGAGATTGTTATACTAATGTTTCAATAGTTATTTTTTATTCAGGTTTTTTAACACCAAATATTACAATTAAAATAATAAACTTTGTTGTGATGGAGAAACTATGGAAATTCCCGTAGGTCAATATAGTTTTAAAAATTGAAGAAAAATTATTGATTTGAAAAAGCGCAATGTACACATGAAAGCAGATGAAATTTTAAAATGAATAACTTTTGAAAGTATTGTAGAATTATATATGGTTATAGAAGATAGTGTTGGTTTTAAAAATCAAGTTGATTTACCTAATGAAAAATCTGTAGGTAAAGATGTTCCTAAAATAATTCCTTTTGAATTTATCAATATAAACAATAATCTTGGTGATGGAATGTATGTAAAACATAATGATCATTTTCATAAAGAAACTAATATTATTGCTTCATTTAAACATAACGCAGGTTTGGTGGACCAATTATTTATGAACTAAAATATCCTGTAAATGTTACTATTTTTGATACAATTTAAGATTTAGAAGTTACTATAACTCACGAAAATGATAATTTAATTGACTTTAATGGTGCTACTGTAACAGTTGTTTTAGAAATATCTTAATAAAGTTTTTCCTTAATAAATAACTAATTCCTAAAAAAAACATGAATAAAATCGAATGTTATCAGTTTTACTCATTCCTTGTGAATGAGAAAACTAAAAATAATTTTAATGATCCTAACAAAGATACAGATATTGAAATAAATATTCGTGATGGTTGGCTTCATCCAAATCATGCACAGTTGTACATGAATTTTAGTATTATTGGAAATGATGGAACAGGTTATCCAACTTGTGATGGAAAATCAAACAAAAAATTAATTGATAATTATGTAGCAAAACTGTTTGTTTTTATAATGATAAAGAAAGGAAATGATATCTTATCTAGAATTGAGCATCCTTTTATTTCTTCATCAGTTTTATTAGATTTAACCTCTTCTGTTACTAACAAAATATGTTTAGAGGGACATTTAATTAATACAGGAAAAATCAATAATGAAAGAAATGAAGCATTTTATCCATTATGATTGGTGGATTTTTTAAAGGTTTTAAAGAAATTATGTTGTAAGGAGATTTAACAGTAATTTTTACACAAAGGTATCTTCTGGAGGTGTAATTATTCGTTGGGCTGATAAAAATGAGACTGGAATTGAAATAAAAGATACTCTTCCTAAAGGGGTTAAAAGTGTTATAGAATGTATGGATTTTCGTGTATCTGTAGTTAAATACCAACCAAATTACGAATTTGAACAAAATGAAAGTATTCTGAAAAATCCGAAAATACCTGTTTCTTTTCATGAACTTCAAACAGAAGAAGTTGCTGGTTTATCTAATAAAAACAGTTTTGAACTGGATATTACAAATTATTTAACTCTAGAGAATTTTATGTGCCGTTTTTTGTTTTTGTTGTATTTCAGACAGATTGTAAAAATAATCAATTAGTTGATTCATCATTATTTGATCATGTTAAACTATGGAATATTTATTTAAAAAATTGGAGGAAACAAATTTGTTTCTCAAGAAATGTGGAATATTAATCCACCAAATAATTTTCTAAAAGAATTTGATGCATTTTTAGATTTTAAGAGAATTACTTTAGTATAATCAGATGTTGATATTAGTCCATTTAGTTTTATAAATAATTATCCATTTATGTAACTAAATAGAAAAAAACTACGAAACTTTGTGCAACTTTTAATGATAACATTCCAAATGATACACTTACTTATGGAATTATGTATGGAAAAAACAATCTTGCATATGATGCACTACATAGATTACTAACTGAAAATTTTTAATGTTAATATTTGCTTCCATATAAATGAATGAAAAACTTAAAAAAATTATGAAAGTGTTATCTTCATGCTTATACACATTTCTGCATCTTTTAAGAGATACAGAAAAAATGTTGCTGTTGTGTGGTTTTCAGTCGTGAGAGTGGTTTGATGCAGTCCAGGACCTACTGCAACCAACATCCTGCTGAATCTGCTTAGTGTATTCATCTCTTGGTCTCCCTCTACGATTTTTACCCTCCACGCTGCCCTCCAATACTAAATTGGTGATCCCTCGATGTCTCAGAACATGTCCTACCAACCGATCCCTTCTTCTAGTCAAGTTGTGCCACTAGCTCCTCTTCTCCCCAATTCTATTCAATACCTCCTCATTAGATATGTGATCCACCCATCTAATCTTCAGCATTCTTCTGTAGCACCACATCTGGAAAGCTTCTATTCTCTTCTTGTATAAGCTATTTATCATCCACGTTTCACTTCCATACATGGCTACACTCTATACAAATACTTTCAGAAACGACTTCCTGATACTTAAATCAATACTCGATATTAACAAATTTCTCTTTTTAAGAAACGCTTTCCTTGCCATTGCCAGTCTACATTTTATATCCTCTCTACTTCGACCATAATCAGTTATTTTGCTCCCCAAATAGCGAAACTCATTTACTACTTTAAGTGTCTCTTTTCCTAATTTAATTCCCTCAGCATCACCTGACTTAATTCGACTACATTCCATTATCCTCGTTTTGCTTTCGTTGATGTTAATTTTATACCCTCCTTTCAAGACACTGTCCATTCCGTTCAACTGCTCTTCCAAGTCCTTTGCTGTCTCTGACAGAATTACAATGTCATCGGCGAACCTCAAAGTTTTTATT
Source organism: Schistocerca piceifrons (assembly GCF_021461385.2). Taxonomy (NCBI): domain Eukaryota; kingdom Metazoa; phylum Arthropoda; class Insecta; order Orthoptera; family Acrididae; genus Schistocerca; species Schistocerca piceifrons. Next base: position 388,579,368 of record NC_060145.1, read on the forward strand.
TCTTCTCCATGCATTTTAATACCTACTCCGAAATTTTCTTTTGCTTCCTTTATTGATTGCTCAATACACAGATTGAATAACATCGGGGAGAGGCTACAACCCTGTCTCACTCCCCAAACACTGCTTCCCTTTCATACCCGTCGACTCTTATAACTGCCATCTGCTTTCTGTACAAATTGTAAATAGCCTTTCGCTCTCTGTATTTTACCCTGCTACCTTCAAAATTTGAAGGAGAGTATTCCAATCAACATTGTCAAAAGCTTTCTCTAAGTCTACAAATGCAAGAAACGTAGGTTTGCCTTTCCTTAATCTTTCTTCTAAGATACATTGTAGGGTCGGTATTGCCTCACATGTTCCAACATTTCTACGGGATCCAAACTGATCTTCCCCGAGGTCGGCTTCTATCAGTTTTTTCATTCGTCTATAAAGAATTTGCGTTAGTATTTTGCAGCTGTGTCTTATTAAACTGATAGTTCGGTAATTTTCACATCTGTCAACACCTGCTTACTTTGGGATTGGGATTATTATATTCTTCTTGAAGTCTGAGGATATTTCGCCTGTCTCATACGTATTGCTCACCAGATGGTAGAGTTTTGTCAGGACCGGATCTCCCAAGGTTGTTAGTAGTTCTAATACAATGTTGTCTACTTTGGGGGCCTTGTTTCGACTCAGGTCTTTCAATGCTCTGTCAAACTCTTCACGCAGTTTCATATCTCCCATTTCATCTTCATCTACATCCTCTTCCATTTCCATAATATTGTCCTCAAGTACATCGCCCTTGTATAGGCCCTCTATATACTCCTTCTACCTTTCTGCTTTCCCTTCTTTGCTTAGAACTGGGTTTCCATCAAAGCTCTTGATATTCATGCAAGTGGTTCTCCTTTCTCCAAAGGTCTCTTTAATTTTCCTGTAGGCAGTATCTATCTTACCCCTAGTGAGATAAGCCTCTACATCATTACATTTGTCCTCTAGCCATGCCTGCTTAGCCATTTTGCACTTCCTGTCGATATCATTTTTGACACGTTTGTATTCCTTTTTGCGTGCTTCATTTACTGCATTTTTATATTTTCTCCTTTCATCAATTAAATCCAATATTTCTTTTGTTACCCAAGGAATTCTACTACCCCTCGTCTTTTTACCTATTTGATCCTCTGCTGCCTTCACTATTTCATCCCTCAAAGCTACCCATACTTCTTCTACTGTATTTCTTCCCCCCATTCCTGTCAATTGTTCCCTTATGCTCTCCCTGAAACTCTGTACAATCTCTTCTTTCATTTTATCCAGGTCCCATCTCCTTAAATTCCCTCCTTTTTGCAGTTTCTTCAATTTTAATCTACAGTTCATGACCAATAGATTGTGGTCAGAGTCCACATCTGCCCCTGGAAATGTCTTACAATTTAAAACCTGGTTCCTAAATCTCTGTCTTACCATTATATAATTTATCTGATACCTTTTAGTATCTCCAGGGTTCTTCCATGTATACAACCTTCTTTCATGATTCTTAAACCAAGTTTTACCTATGATTAAGTTATGCTCTGTGCAAAATTCTACCAGTCAGCTTCCTCTTTCATTTCTTAGCCCCAATCCATATTCACCTACTATGTTTCCTTCTCTCCCTTTTCCTACTGACGAATCCCAGTCACCCATGACTATTAAATTTGCGTCTCCCTTCACTACCTGAAGAATTTCTTTTATCTCATCATACATTTCATCAATTTCTTCGTCATCTGCAGAGCTAGTTGGCATATAAACTTGTACTACTGTAGTAGGCGTGGGCTTCGTGTCTATCCTGGCAATAATAATGCGTTCACTATGCTGTTTGTAGTAGCTTACCGGTACACCTATTTTTTTATTCATTATTAAACCTACTCCTCCATCACCCCTATTTGATTTTGTATTTATAACCCGGCATTCACCTGACCAGAAGTCTTGTTCCTCCTGCCACCGAACTTCACTAATTCCCACTATATCTAACTTTAACATATCCATTTCCCTTTTTAAATTTTCTAACCTACCTGCCCGATTAAGGGACCTGACATTCCACGCTCTGATCTGTAGAACGCCAGTTTTCTTTCTCCTGATAACAACATCCTCTACAATAGTCCCCGCCCTGAGATCCGAATGGGGGACTATTTTACCTCTAGAATATTTTACCCAAGAGGACGCCGTCATCATTTAATCATACAGTAAAGCTGCATGCCCTCGGGAAATATTACAGCCGTAGTTAATCTTTGCTTTCAGCCGTTCACCATGCCAGAACAGCAAGGCCATTTTGGTTAGTGTACAAGGCCAGATCAGTCAATCAACCAGACTGTTGCCCCTGCAACTACTGAAAAGGCTGCTGCCCCTCTTCAGGAACCACATGTTTGTCTGGCTTCTCAACAGATACCCCTCTGTTGATGTTGCACCTACGGTACGGCTATCTGTATCATTGAGGCATGCAAGCCTCCCCATCAACGTCAAGGTCCATGGTTCATGGGGGGGGGGGATAGAAAAAATTAAAAATGAAAATTTTATATATAATTTACTTTTCTTTACTGATCATCACCATCATCATCATCATCATCATCATCATCATCATTTAAGACTGATTATGCCTTTCAACGTTCAGTCTGGAGCATAGCCCCTTTATAAAATTCCTCCACGATCCCCTATTCAGTGCTAACATTGGTGCCTCTTCTGATGTTAAACCTATTACTTCAAAATCATTCTTAACTGAATCCAGGTACCTTCTCCTTGGTCTGCCCCGACTCCTCCTACCCTCTACTGCTGAACCCATGAGTCTCTTGGGTAACCTTGCTTCTCATACGCGTGTAACATGACCCCACCATCTAAGCCTGTTCACCCTGACTGCTACATCTATAGAGTTCGTTCCCAGTTTTTCTTTGATTTCCTCATTGTGGACACCCTCCTGCCATTGTTCCCATCTACTAGTACCTGCAATCATCCTAGCTACTTTGATATCCGTAACCTCAACCTTGTTGATAAGGTAACCTGAATCCACCCAGCTTTCGCTCCCATACAAGAAAGTTGGTCGAAAGATTGAATGGTGCACAGATAACTTAGTCTTAGTACTGACTTCCTTCTTGCAGAAGAGAGTAGATCGTAGCTGAGCGCTCACTGCATTAGCTTTGCTACACCTCGCTTCCAGTTCTTTCACTATGTTGCCATCCTGTGAGAATATGCATCCTAAGTACTTGAAACCGTCCACCTGTTCCAACTTTACTCCTCCTATTTGGCACTCGATCCGTTTATATTTCTTTCCCACTGACATTACTTTCGTTTTGGAGATGCTAATCTTCGTACCATAGTACTTACATTTGTGGTCTAGCTCTGAAATATTACTTTGCAAACTTTCATTCGAATCTGCCATCACAACTAAGTCATCCGCATATGCAAGACTGTTTATTTTATGTTCACATATCTGAATCTCACCCAGCCAGTCTATTGTTTTCAACATATGATCCATAAATAATATGAACAACAGTGGAGACAGATTGCAGCCTTGTCTTACCCCTGCAACTATTCTGGACCATGAACTCAGTTTACCGTCAACTCTAAACGCTGCCTGACTATCCACGTAAAGACCTTTAATTGCTTGCAAAAGTTTGCCTCCTATTCCATAATCTTGTAGAACAGACAATACCTTCCTCCTAGGAACCCGGTCATATGACTTTTCTAGATCAATTAAGCATAGATACAATTCCCTGTTCCACTCGTAACACTTCTCCATTATTTGCCGTAAGCTAAAGATCTGGTCCTGATAACCTCTAAGAGGCCTAAACCCACATTGATTTTCATCCAATTGGTCCTCAACTGATACTCGCACTTTCCTTTCAACAATATCTGAGAAGAGATTACCCACAACGCTGATTAAAGAGATACCTCTGAAGTTGTTACAATCCTTTCTGTTTCCATGTTTAAAGATTGATGTTATTACTGCTTTTGTCCAGTCTTATGGAACCTGTACCGACTCCCAGGCCATTTCAGTTATCCTGTGTACCCATTTAAGACCTGACATTCCACTGTATTTGATGAGTTCCGACTTAATTTCATCCACCCCAGCTGCTTTATTGCACTGCAACCTGTTGACCATTTTCTCCACTTCCTCAAATGTGATCCTATTTCCATCATCATTTCTATCCCATTCGATCTCGAAAACTCAAACATTACTGATCGTATTTTCACCTGCATCGAGCAACTCTTCAAAATATTCCCTCCATCTGCCGAAGGCATCCACAGGATTCACCAGCAGTTTTCATGACCTGTCCAAAATACTTGTCATTTCCTTCTTACCTCCCTTTCGAAGACTGCTAATTACACTCCAGAATGGTTTTCCAGCAGCTTGACCCATAGTCTCCAACCTGTTTCCAAAGTCATCCCAGGATTGCTTCTTGGATGCTGCCATTATCTGTTTGGCTTTGTTTCTTTCTTCAGCATAACTTTCTCTGTCTACCTGAGTTGTAGTATGTAGCCATTTTTGATACGCCTTCTTTTTCCTTTTACAGGCTGCCTTGACTGTGTCATTCCACCAAGCTGTTTGCTTCATCCTACTTTTACACACTACTGTTCCAAGACATTCTTTAGCCACTTCTAGTACTGTGTCCCTGTACCTTGTCCATTCCTTTTCCAATGACTGTAATTGACTACATTCAACTAACTGGTACCTTTCTGAGAGCGCTGTTATGTACTTGTGCCTGATTTCCTTATCCTGAAGTTTCTCCACTCTTATCCTTCTACATATGGACCTGACCTCCTGCACTTTTGGCCTCACAATACCAACTTCACTTCAGATTAAATAGTGATCAGTGTCATCAAAGAATCCCCTGAATACGCGTGTGTCCCTCACAGCCTTCCTGAATTCCTGATCTGTTATTATATAGACAATGACAGATCTGGTTCCCCTGCCTTCCCAAGTATACCGGTGAATGTTCTTATGTTTAAAAAAGGAGTTTGTGATTACTAAGCCCATACTGGCACTGAAATCCTAGAGTTGTTTTCCGTTCCTGTTGGCCTCCGTATCCTCTCCAAATTTACCCACAATGGTGTGGGTTCATGGTGTGGTTCATGGTGTGGGTTCCTGTAGTCATGACCTAGTTCGTGAACCATGGGCAATGTATGAGTGGCCAAGTAAGTCGTCCCGACAGTCGGGATACCAGTTACTTTGGAATAAGGCTTGGCATCTCGGACATATTCTGAGTCGTGGTCACCTTTGTGCTCATATGGCAAAGACTACCAAATCCACCAGTTAGTCCCTCAACCCAATGGGACTCGGGGCAATAAGGCTAGCAACCTGCTTCCCTGGTACTTTAAATATGATGCTGGCAACAATCAGAGCAAAATGCCTCGGACTTTTCTTTACTAATTCATTTTAATTATTTACTTTTGTTAGCTAATACACTCCTGGAAATTGAAATAAGAACACCGTGAATTCATTGTCCCAGGAAGGGGAAACTTTATTGACACATTCCTGGGGTCAGATACATCACATGATCACACTGACAGAACCACAGGCACATAGACACAGGCAACAGAGCATGCACAATGTCGGCACTAGTACAGTGTATATCCACCTTTCGCAGCAATGCAGGCTGCTATTCTCCCATGGAGACGATCGTAGAGATGCTGGATGTAGTCCTGTGGAACGGCTTGCCATGCCATTTCCACCTGGCGCCTCAGTTGGACCAGCGTTCGTGCTGGACGTGCAGACCGCGTGAGACGACGCTTCATCCAGTCCCAAACATGCTCAATGGGGGACAGATCCGGAGATCTTGCTGGCCAGGGTAGTTGACTTACACCTTCTAGATCACGTTGGGTGGTACGGGATACATGCGGACGTGCATTGTCCTGTTGGAACAGCAAGTTCCCTTGCCGGTCTAGGAATGGTGGAACGATGGGTTCGATGACGGTTTGGATGTACCGTGCACTATTCAGTGTCCCCTCGACGATCACCAGTGGTGTACGGCCAGTGTAGGAGATCGCTCCCCACACCATGATGCCGGGTGTTGGCCCTGTGTGCCTCGGTCGTATGCAGTCCTGATTGTGGCGCTCACCTGCACGGCGCCAAACACGCATACAACCCTCATTGGCACCAAGGCAGAAGCGACTCTCATCGCTGAAGACGACACGTCTCCATTCGTCCCTCCATTCACGCCTTCGCGACACCACTGGAGGCGGGCTGCACGATGTTGGGGCGTGAGCGGAAGACGGCCTAACGGTGTGCGGGACCGTAGCCCAGCTTCATGGAGACGGTTGCGAATGGTCCTCGCCGATACCCCAGGAGCAACAGTGTCCCTAATTTGCTGGGAAGTGGCGGTGCGGTCCCCTACGGCACTGCGTAGGATCCTACGGTCTTGGCGTGCATCCGTGCGTCGCTGCGGTCCGGTCCCAGCTCGACGGGCACGTGCACCTTCCGCCGACCACTGGCGACAACATCGATGTACAGTGGAGACCTCACGCCACACGTGTTGAGCAATTCGGCGGTACGTCCACCCGGCCTCCCGCATGCCCACTATACGCCCTCGCTCAAAATCCGTCAACTGCACATACGGTTCACGTCCACGCTGTCGCGGCATGCTACCAGTGTTAAAGACTGCGATGGAACTCCGTATGCCACAGCAAACTGGTTGACACTGACGGCGGCGGTGCACAAATGCTGCGCAGCTAGCGCCATTCGACGGCCAACACCACGGTTCCTGGTGTGTCCGCTGTGCCGTGCGTGTGATCATTGCTTGCACAGCCCTCTCGCAGTGTCCGGAGCAAGTATGGTGGGTCTGACGCACCGGTGTCAATGTGTTCTTTTTTCCATTTCCAGGAGTGTAGTATTTGCTTGAGTGATTCAGTTTGCTTTTTAATTGTAAATGGTGTGTGTGTGTGTGTGTGTGTGTGTGTGTGTGTGTGTGTGTGTGGAATAGTTGCATGAATTCTCTGTCATAGTTATGTAAATAGGTGTGTGTGTGTCTATAAAAATTGTAATGCAGTTTGAGTGTACACATTTGACTGTGTGTGTTTATCTATATATGTATTTGTTTCTTCACCTGCTGCTAGATGCTCCGGTATAATTTTTGTGCTTTCACTCATCTACCATTATCTTTCACATGTAAATACCGGCTGATCAAAAAGTCAGTATAAATTTGAAAACTGAATAAATAACGGAATAATGTAGATAGATAGGTACAAATTGACACACATGCTTGGAATGACATGGGATTTTATTAGAACCAAAAAAATACAAACGTTCAAAAAATGTCAGACAGATGGTGCTTCATCTGATCAGAATAGCAGTAATTAGCATAACAAAGAAGACAAAGCAAAGATGATTTTCTTTACAGGAAATGCTCAATATGTCCACCATCATTCCTCAGCAATAGCTGTAGTTCAGGAATGATGTTGTGAACAGCACTGTAAAGCATGTCCAGAGTTATTATGAGGCATTGGCGTCAGATGTTGTCTTTCAGCATCCCTAGAGATGTCGGTCGAACACGATACACTTGCGACTTCAGGTAACCCCAAAGCCAATAATCACATGGTCTGATGTCTGGGAACCTGGGAGGCCAAGCATGAGGAAAGTGGTGGCTGAACACACGATCAGCACCAAACGCAAGAGATCTTTCACATGTCTAGCAATAATTCTTTTTTGTTGGTTCTAATGAAACCCCATGTCATTCCAAGCATGTGTGTCAATTTTTACCTCTCTATCTACATTATTCTGTCGTTTACTAAGTTTTCAAATTTATACTGCCTTTTTGACCACCCGATATATTATAAAGAATCTGTAATATTATATCAATGAAAAGATACTGTCTAATATTGTGAAAGGTAGCAAGTGCATTATTAAGAAAAAATAATAATATTGCCATAGGAGACATAGTTTCTAGTCACATGATCAAAGACAATAAATACAGCATGAAGAATCTGTAACATTGTATCAAAGAAAAGAGTCTCTCTCGTATTGTGAAAATATGACAACCGCATACCATAGAAAGATTGCCATGCAAGATGTAGTTTAATGCAGTTTATAGTCATATTTAATATAAGTAGACATTAAGAAAAAATTTATCTTCAGCCAATGTAATGTTTCTCTGTAATTTGCAATTACTAAGAAAAAGAATTTCTACTCAGTGCTTTGTATCTCTCTTTCTGTAGATATATGTAGTGAATAAACCAGAAAAAATTGTCAAATATGTAACTCTTTTTTCTCTTCTTTTGCAAAAAACATACTATATATTTTTAGGTAGTACCACTGTATGTAAAACCCTATAGCCATTATACTTCTTGGAGTCAGCTGGTAATGGGGCACATACATTTTCTTTCTTACTACAAGCATACACACTACTGTCCCAGTTATAACAGAACTGTATCTTAATCTGAAAAGGAAAAAAGTACAAACTATTTTTTTACAGGTCGTTCATTTTTCTCTTTTAATTTCTCGTAGAAGGTAGGTTAAGGAATGGCAAACCTATGTTTATAGCAGACTTAGAGAAAGCTTTTGACATTGTTGACTGGATTACTCTCTTTCAAATTCTAAAGATGGTGGGGGTCAGATACAGCGAGAAAAACGCTGTTTACAATTTGTACAGAAACCAAATGGCAGTTATAAGAGTTGAGGGACATGGAAGGGAAGCAGTGGTTGAGAAAGGAGTGAGACAGGGTCGTAACATATCCCCTATGTTATTCAATATATATTGACCAAACAGTGAAGAAAATAAAATTTGGATTTTGTGGTAAGCTCTATGGCACCAAACTGCTGAGGTCATCGGTCCCTAGGCTTACGCACTACTTAATCTAACTTTAACATACGCTAAGGACAACACACACACCCATGCCCAAGGCAGGACTCGAACCTCTGAAGGAGGAGCCGCGCGAACCACTTCTAAGCACCTTAGACTGTACAACTACCCTGCACGGTGAAAAGAAAAATGCTTAGACTGTACAACTACCCTGCACGGTGAAAAGAAAAATTTGGATTAGTAATTAAAGTCCGGCGAGAATAAATAAAAACTCTGAGGTTTGCCAATGACATTGTTTTTCTGTCAGAGATAGCAAATGTCTTCAAAGAGCAATTGAACGGAATGGACAGCATCTTGAAAAGAGAATACAAGATGAACATCAATAAAAGTAAAACAGGAATAACGGAATATAGTCAAATTAAATCAGGTGATGCTAAGGGAATTAGGTTAGGAAACGAGTAGTAGATGAGTTGTCCGATTTGGGCAGCAAAGTAACTGACGATGGTCGAAGTAGGGAGCATATAAAATGTAGACTGCCAATGCCAACAAAAGCGTTTCGAGTATGGATTTAAGTGACAGGCAGTCCTTTCTGGCTGTATTTGTATGGAGTGTAGCCATGTGTGGAACTGAAATATTAACAATAAACAGTTTGGACAAAAAGAGAACAGAACCTTTTGATTAGCTGGGTAGTTCACATAGATAATGAGGAGGTACTAAATACAGTTGGGAAGAAGAGAAATTTGTGGCACAACCTGATCAGAAGAAGGGATCGATTGGTTGAACACATTCTGAGACATCAAGGGAACTCCAATTAGGAGTGGTGGGAAGCACGCGTGAAGTGGGAGGAGGAGGGGGGGGGGGGCTGGCAAAAATCGTAGAGACCGAGAGATGAATACTGTAAGCTGATTCAGAAGGACGGAGGTAACTGTAGTTATTCGGAGATGAACAGGCTTACACAGAAAAGAGTTGCATGGAGAGCTGTATCAAATCACTCTTTACACTGAAGACCACAACAGTCGTATTGTTGCGAAGATAAACACATGTAAGTATGAACATATTTCTTTGCCCACATCAAGTAGTGGTGATGTACAATACACGTTCCACAGAGCTTCACAACATATATCAAAGTTTTTTGTGGATACAGCCTCAGAAATGTTCTCATTAGTCAAGTTTGAAAACAAGTACCAAACATTATCAAAAAAATCTGTAAACATAATCCAATCACCAACCAACGAGATCATTAACTGACAACTGAGTTGCTGAATTGGCGCAAACCAAGTTTCTGAATGTCGCTTCCTGCAAATGGGTGTACTCTAACCCAATCTCATCACTAATAATTTTAATAGCTTTCGGATAGTCAACAACACACACTGAGTGACAACCCAGAAACACAGTAGGTGCTGTTTGATCATCCAACAGAGAAATTCTCACATAACTACCACCACTCATATGATGAAAACATAACATTTTTACCACTAAATGTTCCCAGCTCGTGGTCTAGTGGCTAGCGTTGCTGCCTCTGGATCATGGGATGCTGGGTTCGACTCCCGGCCGGGTTGGAGATTTTCTTCGCCTGGGGACAGGGTGTTTGTGTCGTCCTCATCATTTCATCATTCATGAAAGTGGCGAGATTGGGTATTTGTTAGGGCGCTGATAAGCCGCACATCATCTTAGCACTAAAAGGATTTTCAAACACTATTAGAGTATTGAACATTTGACCTGAGGATGTGCGCAAAATTATACGTGTGCTACTATTCATACTTAGATTGTACATAACAGTGAATAGAAACACTTCAATGCACGTCTTACGCCACTGTAGATACACAGACGGTGGTGCAGAAGTAGGTGATATTGATAACCCACATTCATAGCAGAAAAGTTCTTATATACCATCTGCTGATATGTCGCTGGTGGAGCAATTGTGATGCTGCTGCGTTGGAGGTTCAAATGTGGATGGAACAGGTAGTGGGAACCTGAAGTCCATCGAATCAGATAAGCGAAGTGAAAAGTAGAACGGTTTCCATAAATCAGGGTGGTCAACTGCATTGTCATGCTGAACTGTAGAGAAAAATAAAAGCAAAATGTTACTAAAAAATAAGAATGATAACAATAATGAGGAAAGAGATATATGGATTAATACTTACATTGGAATAAAACAATTTTCTTCTTTTTATTCTCCTCTGTGCTTCTGGATTATCTCTGATACTTCATGGTGTTGTCCGTGTTGTTCCAACGAAGTTCATATGAGAAATGAGAATCTCGGGATAACGCTAACGAACAGTTGGAGCGGTAGTGGTGGTCGGGGAGCGACCAACAGCGGCACAGTGGGGCGGTATTTTTCTTGGATCATAAACTGCCGTAATTAAAACTGACTCTTGTCACTTTAAGCTAAAAGCATTGAGTACCTGAGGAACATGCCACCATCTTGCTGATAAATTATTGTAGTGACCATGACAGTTATTGCCAATTAATTATGGCATGAATAAACAAAACATGCACCAAGTGAACAGTTTGTTTGCATAAGGGCCATCAAATCAGGCTAATGCAACAAGGCGATTTGTTTACTTAAAATGTCACAGAATTGTCCCGATGTCCCGACGTTGTCCTTCGGCCACTGTTCACCAGCCAGCCTGAGCGTGGTTTTTAGGCGTTTGACACACTCGTCTAGGCAAATGCTGGACGGGTTACCAGAGAATACGACACGCAACCAGTTCAAAGACGATAAGACACAGAATGAAGTTTACATGACTACAGGCAGATGGCGCATACGAGTTAATTTTCTTAAGTTGTCTTAACAACTGTGGCTTCAGGAAGGCTATCCAGCATAAAGCTAAGTAAATAATGAAATTTTTAAATCCTGGAAAACGTGGAACCGTGCTAGATGGTATCAAAGGTAGGGAAAGAAGACTTCTTCAGCATTTGCCTACAGCATCACATTTCGAAAGCTTCTGTTCTCTTTATGTCTGTACTTTTTATCGACCACTTTTCGCTTTCTACAAGCCTACATGGCAAGGGAATACCTTTAGAAAGTATGTTTCTCTCTCTAAAATGCCTTTCTTGATATTGTCACCCAGCGATTTTGTTCTCGTATTCTCACCACTTCATCGTCAGTTATTTTCTGGCCCAAATAGCAAAACACATGTGCTACATTTTAAACTTTATTTCCTATTCTAATTTATCCAACGTCGTCTATTTTAATTAGACTATATCCCACTATCCTTGCTTTACCTTTATTGATGTTCGTCCTATAACCTATTTCAAGATGCTATTGTCACGCGGGGTAGCCGCGCGATCTGTAGGGCCTTGACATGGTTCTCGCGGCTCCTCCCGCAAGAGGTTCGAGTCCTCTCTCGGGCATGGGTGTGTGTGTTGTCATCAGCGTAAGTTAGTTTAAGTTACATTAAGTAGTGTGAAAAAAAATGTTTGTGTGAAATCTTATGGGACTTAACTGCTAAGGTCATCAGTCCCTAAGCTTACACACTACTTAACCTAAATTATCTTAAGGACAAACACACACACCCATGTCCAAGTGAGGACTCGAACCTCCGCCGGGACCAGCCGCACAATCCATGACTGCAGCGCCCCTGACCGCTCGGCTAATCCCGCGCGGCTAAGTAGTGTGAAGCCTAGTGACCAATGATCTCAGCAGTTTCGTCCCATAGGAACTTATCACAAATTTCAAGACGCTATTCATTGCGTTCAGTTCATCTTTTAGTCCTTTGCCGTCTCTAATACAATTATAATGCCTTCGTCAAATCTTAACGTTTTAATTTCTACGCCTTGAACGTCGATTCTCATTCTAAATATCTGCTTGGTTTCTTTCAGTTCTCTCAATAACGTGGTGATACGCCAAAATTCTGCCTCACTCATATGGTAATTTGCTTTTCACACCCTTCGACTGTTACAACTGTGAATTGATTTCTTTAGAAGCCGTAGATAACCTTTCGCTCCGTGTATTTAATCCTAGCTACCTTTCATCTACAGTTTCTTGCCATTACCGGAATTTCCTGCTAGGTCTTTCTCAAGAATTCAGCAAGTATTTTAGACGAATGAAATACTTGCTGAGTGTTTCAGAATGACATATAATCCGAAACCGGTCTTTATGAAAAACATTTTTATGCGACTGCAGCCGTGATCTGTTTATCGCACTGGTAACAATTCCAATTACCCTGCGACCAATCTGAATGAAAAATTGGACAAATTGTAATGCTTCCAGAATGAGATTTTCACTCTGCAGCGGTGTGTGCGCTGACATGCAACTTCCTGCCAGATTAAAACTGTGTGCCGGACCGAGATTCGAACTCGGGACCTTTGCCTTTCGCGGGCAAGTGCTCTGCCATCTGAGCTACCCAAGCACGACTCACGCTCCGTCCTCTCAGGTTTACTTCCGCCAGTACTTCGTCTCCTACTTTCCAAACTTCACAGAAGCTCTCCTGCGAACCTTGCAGAACTAGCACTCCTGGAAGAAAGGATACTGCGGAGAGATGAGAGATGGCTTAGCCACAGCCTGGGGGATGCTTCCAGGATGAGATTTTCACTCTGCAGCGGAGTGTGCGCTGACATGAAACTTACTGGCAGATTAAAACTGTGTGCCGGACCGAGACTCAAACTCGGGACCTTTGCCTTTCGCAGGCAAGTGCTCTACCATCTGAGCTACCCAAGCACGACTCACGCCCCGTCCTCACAGCTTTACTTCTGCCAGTACCTCGTCTCCTACCTTCCAAACTTCACAGAAGCACTCCTGCGAACCTTGCAGAACTAGGCTGTGGCTAAATCATGTCTCCGCAATATCCTTTCTTCCAGGAGTGCTAGTTCTGCAAGGTTCGCAGGAGAGCTTCTGTGAAGTTTGGAAAGTAGGAGACGAAGTACTGGCGGAAGTAAAGCTGTGAGGACGGGGCGTGAGTCATGGTTGGGTAGCTCAGATGGTAGAGCAGTTGCCCGTAAAAGACAAAGGTCCCGAGTTCGAGTCTCCGTCCGGCACATAGTTTTAATCTGCCAGGAAGTTTCAAATTCTAATGCATTATAATAATTTCAAGACGGTGCCAACTTCAACAGCGACAATATTTATAGCAGCAAATGAAAATCAGTGTGTGAGGGATTGATGGTATCCGGTTGAACCAGAATGGTTCGCTTTTACATCTACATCTATACTCCGGAAACCACCTTACGGTGTCAGGTGGAGGGTACTTCAACCCGTGTTACTTACACCATTTCATGTTCCAGTCGCGGATGGTTCACAGAAAGAACGACTGTTGCTCCGTGAGAGCTCGAATCTCTGTAGTTTTTATCTTAATGGTCTTTTCTCGAGGGAGCAATATATTGGTTGACCCTTCTACGTGCGTTCGCGGAACTATGACAGTAAATCACACCGTGATGCAGAAGGCCTCTCTTGTAGTGTTTGCCACCGGAGTTGTCTGAGCACATCCGTGACGCTTGTGCGCTTACAGAATGAACATGTAACTAAACCACGTTGCTTTAGTTGGATCTTCTCTATTTCCTCTATCACTCCTATCTGTTACGGATGCCAGACTGATGATCAAACGAAGGTTTCGTAAGCTACCTTGTCTGTGGGTGATCTCTGTCCGGAAGGAGATGGCATTCTTAGTCCAGTGGGGCTCAGTTGTAGCCTAGTTCAGGTGAGTTTCCTCTTGAGTTTTTTCCATTTCCTTTCGCATGCATAGTTCTCTGCTTAACCTAGCTAGAATCCTTGAGTTGATTTGCAGTAACACGTTCTCTTTCACGCTTCAAGCACCTTTACAAGTCTGCCCACGTCACCTCTATAAACGCTCGAAGCTTTTACATGTCTCTTCGATTTCTACATCTGACGTCGCAGACATATTTTGGCGCCAACTGAAGCTTGTTCCGTTGATTTTTCTGAACGGCGTAAAGCGCACGTTCAGGTGCACTAGTGACTGGCGGGGCGAGTTACCGCCTTCGTCGTGACGCAAGGACACCTGTTGTCAACTCGCGCTGTGGCTCGTGGCCTTCAAGGCCGTCAGCTTTCGCAGTGCTTGGTTATACAGAATACTTCAGGCGGTCACTCACGGATTCCGAGTTGCCTGTAGCTTACATAACTTATTCCTAGATGTAATACAAAGTGACGTCTGTCGGAGACCTCCAGCGTTAGTATGCACGCGTCAGGCCATTGGCGCAGAGATTTTCCGGTTACCTTACCTCGCAACGCAATGAGAATAAAGCCGCTAGACGTCTACCACTGCGATGCAAAACTCTCGGTCATGGTTCGTTATTTTGATTTTGTCACTTCAGCTGCACAGTTTTATACCGTACCTGATGAAGACTGGACGACACCTGGACGACTAGGTGCTCGGACAATGATACATACGGACCAATGATCTGAAAAAATCATTCAAATTGTCACCTGATCCAGAAAAGAGGTATGGTGAATACTAGTGCAACACACATGAGTTGGAATGCTGCTGCAAGTATACGGAATATAATGTGACGCCTAGACACATTCTCGATTCCGATCCAGTACTAGTAAATGGTTCAAATGGCTTTGAGCACTATGGGACTTAACATCTGAGGTCATCAGTCCCCTAGACTTAGAACTACTTAAACCTAAATAACCTAAGGACATCACACACATCCATGCCCGAGGCAGGATTCAAACTTGCTACCGTAGCAGCAACGCGGTTCCGGTCTGAAGCGCCTAGAACCGCACAACGGCCAGCGGTACCAGTAATGAAGAGCGAAAAAGTATCAGCTATTTGCGCTACACAAATGTCAGAAAAAACTAATAAACAAACGCCGTTCAGAGAACAATGCCAATAGATGTAACTTCAAGAAGTGGCTAAGAAATCGTCGGTAGTTTCTAAATGGCATCAGCTGAAAATATTGTAGAAGATCTTAAAAATTGTTTTGTGCATCTTACTCGTAATTGGCATGGTGTACATAATACACAGTGGTCGTGATGGAAGTTCGGGAAGTGCACGCCTTATTCAGGGGGCGTGTCTACAGAGAGGATCTAACGCCAAAGTGTCCCACCAATATCAGACGTACCACGTCACTACCTCAAGAGCAAGGGAAATTAATAAAATGTCGGTCGCAGCTGGTAATCGATCTTATTACTTCTTACTACTCATCTGACTACCATCTGCGTATACTGAGTGTCTTTGTAATAGATTATCTATGCTCTCGCTCTGAGCTCCAGTTCTAGACTTTGGATCCTGAAATTTAGTGTTGTGTAAATACATCGGAACTTCCAGTCTCCACCTCAACGTGATACCTGCAACATACTCCACCCAACCTATTGCTGCAAGAGTAAGGCACAACCTTCCTCCCACGAAACTTGAGACGGCTGTTCTCATCCGCCACATAGACACATCACTGCATCGAAACAACTCCCTAGGTCCTGTCGTCACCAGTGTCGATATAATCTGTCCTCAATACCATCCACCTCTTCGCGTGACACTATAGCGTTTAACAAACACACTTGTTTCCTCTTGCGTATTCACTGATATCGTCGGCCTTGGGCGCCTGTAAGCTCCTCCTTCCGTATTCCTCTCGAATGCCACCGCTACACGCTCCCAGAAGCACTTGGATTTCCATTTCTCCAGCCATTATACTTTTATTTAATCCTTTCGCACCTTACCACACGCAGAGCATCCACATACTCTGCAACAGAATTTCCAGAAAATCTATTGGCCGAAATCACTCATTGTCCACTTGACAAATCCCCTTCTCAACCCTCAACACCTATAACATTAGCTCCCCATATGATACTTCCATTTCCAGCCTCATGACCGCATGATTCTTTTCCATCCACCAATTTATCCGATCGTAAAACCGCCTACCATGGCCTTCCATCAAACCTACGGCTGTACCAATATTACCGTGCAGCACAACATCAACGTCACGATAGCAGGTGACCTGTTACTGTTTTGAGTCATCAGTTTTCTGATTTGATGATGCCCGCCACGAATTCCTATCCTGTGCCAGTCTCTTCATCTTAGAGTAACACTTGCAACATATGTCCTCAATTATTTACTGGATGTATTCCAATCTCTGTCTTCCTCTACAGCTTCCGTGATGACTTCGCATATGGCCTACCATCCTGTCCCGTCTTCTTCAATTAAACAATCTGAACGCTTTTCACTTTAAATGCTTGTTTCAGCTACGGAAAACCAAAAAAAAAAAAGAAAAAAACTCTAAGTGGCTGGAATATCAGTCCGCTGTTCTCCGTGGAACGCAGTGCCAATAAGGGAAAAGCATAGAAAAAAGGAAGCAAGACTAGAGTGTGAAGACTCTTCGACAACGAGGACATTAAGGCCACAGCACAACCCCGGTTAGAAGAGGCTGGGGAAGGGAATCGGCTACGCCCCTTTGAAGGGAACCATCCTAGCGTTTTCTTTTAGCTACACTACTGGCCATTAAAATTGCTACACCAAGAAGAAATGCAGATGATAAACGGGTATTCATTGGACAAATTTTATATACTAGAACTTGAAACGTCCCCTTTGAAAAATTAATTATGACTGTCCTTAACCTGACACACAATATTTTTAGCGCAACGCAATCTGACTTTCAGAAATCCCTACAAAAGAATGGCCCTGACTAACATTAACCTATGCATTTCACAAATCGCTTACCTCACAAAAATCTTGGTTACTCGAACTACTGCAATACAGCGAGCGCCACTACTGCCAGCTAAATAAAAGATTCAAACTACAGAAGGCACTAACTACTGATAGACACAGTTCGCAAATGAAAGATTTTAATAGAGAACAAACACTGTATTTACCATAATAGTCATAATATATATAGCAGTTCATGACAAATTACAAAACTCCGCCATCTCTCTCCCCACATCCACCACTGCTGGCGGCTCACCTCCAACTGCGCAACGCTACGCGCTGTTCACAGCCAGCTGCCTAACACTACAATGGCGAGTATTACAACAATGCAAAGCAGCCACAGACTGCACACAGCACAGCCAGTGATTTTCATACAGAGGTGGCGTTACCAATAAAAAAACCTAAACAGCCTACTTACATAGCCCCCATGCTCCCCACAAAAAATTTTACAAATTGTTTTGGACAGTGACCAATAATGATTTGATAATTTTTTTTATAATTACAATAACAAAGATATCAATTGCACACACTTATTGATACAATGTTGGTCAAAAGTTAAACTTTCTCACAGTCCATAAAGACAGTCGTAATCGTTCATCACAGTAAAATAGCAGTGTTTTTCTCAAAGTCTGAGCAGTAAAAGAAAATGCACACGGAAGTAGTGGATTTCCATGCAGTCTTGAAGAAGTAGCGTTGTCCTTCCAACGGAAAGACAGTGCTGACTCTCGACATGCAGACAGGTCATGGGCTACAACAGAGCAACCCCACAGCATAGTCAATAGACGTTTTGAAGAATATTGGTAGGTAGGTCATAACAGAGCAGACCACTGTAGTCCTGGTAGAGATTATGGTATTGGTATGCCACCAGAGGTGCAGACCCACTGCAGTCCTTGTAGAAATAATGGTACTGGTGAGTCAGCAAAGGTGGACACCCACTGTAGTCCTTGTAGAGACGGCCAGCAGCCATCCGTTGCGACTGTGCAGGTGCACAATCACCATCGAAGATTCTTGCAGAGAATATAGCAAGTCCATAACCACCACTTGTGCACTCACAAAGTGTTTGGAATTGTCCTTAGAACCAGCAATGCTGTTATCCAGTCCCTTGCTGAATTATTAACACACGTGCAAACACTAACAATCCCTACTTCTCACATATTGTCCATATACTATGACCAACAGAAACGTGTGCAGTGAAATGTAGCTTACAAGTTACTTAATTTGATGAACTGGTGTCAAGTACAATTTTATATCATAAGAACACAATAACAAAGGTACAAAACACATCATTAAAAACATAATAATACAGATAACATTTGTAGTAATAGGGGCTTTACAAAAGAATAGAAATAAACATATACATCAGTGTTACAGGAATTATGACATAAGTAAATACATAAAAGATCAGAATAACTTTTGAGACATCAACTTCACACATGAGCATTAAAACAGAACATAATTAATAATGTCTAACATCTTTACAAAGTAAATAACGTATTATTAATGCAAATTATATTTGAGGATAACAGTATTCCTCATCAAGACACATTTTCTGCTTGTCAAAATGTAAATGTTGCCGGTGCAACTTCACTGCCGAAAAGCACTGAGGAACATGTTTCAGACACCAGTGCATTGTTATGACAGTTAATGCAACAAATGGGACAAAGGCTACAAAAGTTAGACACAACACTTGAACAAAATCAGAAACAAATGGGACAAAATCTTCAAAAGTTAGACACAATGGAACAAATTCAGATACAAACACAGCAAAAGCTTCAAAAGTTAGACACAAAGGAACAAAATCTTAAAAAGTTAGACAGAGTGGAACAAAATCTTAAAAAGTTAGACACAATGGAACAACACCAGAGACAAACACAGCAACAGTAAGACGCAATGGAACTAAATCTTCATACCATGCTTGAACAAACACGTGAAGATTTAACTACTGAGTTACATAACATCGAATCGAAATGTCAAAAAGTCTGTAATGACGTAAAAACACAAATTTGTGGGCATTTCCAACCTATTTTTTTGCGTCATGAAAATGCATTACAGAATCACGAAGCAGCCATAAAAGAACTGCAAACTATTGTTCATGAAAATCATAAGACCTTGCAAACTAAATTTGACTCAGTTGCATCTACCGATTCGGTTACGCAACTTGCAAAAACTCAGGAAAACTTAAAGGACACAGTAGATACTCTGAAACTTGGTTCAGAAAAACACACTGAGGAAATAAGTACACTATCAGAGAAAGTAGCCGAACTTTCGGATCAGTTCACTAACTTATCTGCAAAGGTAGATGATGATCTGAATGACACAAGACCTGTAGCCATCACTGACACAGAAGAGTATGAACAAATTAATAAATTCAAACAAAATCAGAATCAAATTAATATACAGTACAAAAGAGAAATCCAGGAAGTACAAGATCAGTTGGCACAAGTAATACAAAAATTACATATTTCACAGAACACTTGCGCTCCAGTACGGGAAGAGGGACATAGAAATACGGAACAGCCACAAAATAATAACACAGCACATTTCGGAAATTATGAAAGAAATTGGCAAGGTGCACCGAATTTTGAAATGGAACCGCCGAAACGACGTAACAATGACCAATATGCGACTCGCCGACATGATGACTTTGACTATAAGCTGTTCATTACTACACGTAAATTCAAAACATTTAAGAATTCTGGCAATGACATTCATCCACAAGCGTGGCTCCATCAATTCTCTCATTGTTTTCCTCCCAACTGGTCGTTAGAACACAGATTAGAATTTATGTGTGGCTACTTAGAGAATGAACCAGCCATAAGAATGTGATCGGTCATTCATGATTGTCACAGTGAAGGAGAATTTTATCATGCCTTCCTCTCAGCGTATTGGTCTCAAGCTACACAAGACCGAGTAAAACATAGCATCATAATGACGAAACATTTCGAACAATCTGAATTCTCCAGTCTTGTGAAATATTTTGAAGACATGTTGCACAAGAATCAGTACCTGTCAATCCCATACAGCCCCTCAGAACTCATCCGCATTTGCTTAATCAAATTGCCTGAACATTTACGACATATTATTTTAGCAGGACGTTGCAAAGACGACATTGAAGCTTTTCAGGGACTGTTACAAGAATTAGAAATTGACACAGACAGTCGTGGGATGCGAAAACAGGAAAACAATCACTACAGGTCACATACGTCACAATTCCGTGACGACAGAAGCAATAACTGGACACGACAAGCCTATTCTTACAACGTAAATCGTGACCAAAACAGACACACCCGTATGACAACCACTGGCAGAGTAATAGTTACAGAGAAAGATCGCATTGCCGTAGTAATGACTAACACAGGGACAATCAGAGAAACAGACAATATGGGAACCAAAACAATTATTATCAAGGGAGGCAGAATAACTTCAGACGCAACAGTTCGGCGCACAGTTACGATTCAGGGTGAAATTCTCCACCACGTGACGGACAAGGAAGAAACTACAGAATCTACCGACATGAGGACAGACGATATATTCGTAACGACAGACCTGAATTGCATCAGAACTGGTGGGATTCAAACAGGGCAGGGCCTTCTCGTCAGAGTGAATTTGTAGAAGTTAGGTCTCCTAATCCCAATAACGGCGCGCGCCAACAAAGAGACAGACAATGACTCGCACAGCAGGCAGCCGCATGCGCCCGCTGGCTCCGAGAAAAATAACATAAGACGCTAGCCTTGAGAAAAATTTTAGCATTCTTTACCGATGTATACAACATGATAATTGCTTTGAAGTTGAAACTCTGTGCACTAGGAAGAGTAAAGGTTTACACCACATTTCACATGTAAAACCGTTTATTGAAAGATAATCTGCTTTTTAACTTTGTCTTTGCCATATAACTTTTCACTTTACATTACTAGTATGCTTTAGAAACTGTTACCATGCAACAATGTTTGAAGTTAAATATCCAGTCAAGAGCGAAGAGAATTTATTTAAACAGAAATTACGATTGCATTGTTATTGCGAACAGACGACACAGTGTTATTGTGTGTGTACATTCTTGTTTGTTAGTCGCACGATTATGTAACGACTATAAGGCTCACATACTTAGAACATATACCGGCACTGCGAATGAGATTTTCATGTAACATTTTGGTTTACTTGAAAAGACATTCTTTATTTGAAGTAGTTTGTGTGAGATTAAAGATGACTTAGTATTTGGTTTCTGTGACAGCTACACGATTTTATCACGACGCTACTAATAAGTGACAATTTACAATGTTTTTTTTGTGGTGTATCTGTTTTATATCTGCACAGTTTTTTTGAATTCTTCTGGAAAGTAAAATATGTTTTAGTAGTAACTTTTGTGGTATAACTACAATGAGACTGCCTTTTCCATAGCACAACAATACGTTACAGCACAGTACTTTCTTCATCATGGCAATAAGCGTAATAACTAAGACATCTATACGCAAAGCATTTCACTTTTGTTTATCATGAGGTAAGTACATTGACTTCTGCAGAACTTAGCTTTCGGAGGACAATAACTATGACACTTCCACAAAGATTATCTTACAGCAAGACGCACATTTAGCGCTGCAGGACACGTATTTGAGTGATTAATTTTGCACTTAAATCATTTATTTTTAAAGATATTTGAAGTACAATGATACAAAGGTTTTCCGTGACACATTTCATTCCATTGCTGTAATCTGTAACACCTGAGGGTATTATTCATTAATCCTCAGGGGGGTACACGCCTACTTTGTGTACCATGTGTTTGGCAAGCACAAGGAGCCCTAGCTAATATGGTATTTGCTTATACAACTTTACACATTGGTACCATATTTCTCTAACACAGAATTACACAGCTATCTGATTATTTGACAGAGAAACAAACATTCTTTTTACTACATCAGTGACAGATGTTTACGCAATTACACAGTTGGATAACTTCACACTTATGAAACTGTATTTTGTCTGTACTTTGTAAACTGTTCGTATTTTTTCGGAACCATTGTGATACTATGAGAGCTTTGAATGATGTATTTGGTATGGGATCATGATTTTTAAAGTGCGTTTGAGGCAGATGACACTTTTGACATGAGCAGAAAATTTTTTTAGGTTTCGAAATTATTGGAGGAAGCTACAACGATTTTGAGAGTTGACTGAGGTGTTATGATGTTATTATTACGATGATGATGTGTATTATGCTGTTGCCATATGTTTATGTTCAATAAGCTGATGCTATATGAGTCATTTGAATATGCTACGTATCTGTTATGATTGAAATATTGAAGAAGTGTCGACAAATAAGGTAAGGAGTAATGAATAGTGGTTAGGGACTCTGACTTCTAAAAAAGGATGTTGGAAACCAAGAAGCGTACTTTAAGAGTTATGAAATGTGTGTAAATGTGTGAATGTATCACAATGCCAGCGAAAATTTTTTGGATACTGTTATATTCATAAGATTTGTATTTACACATTTGCAACGCAAATTCTCGACCTCTGAAATTTTTATATGAGACTGTCACTGTAGCGGAAACTGCCATCGTAAATATTTCAGCAAGAAAGGTAAATAACCTTGGCATAATGCGTTTTGGGCGCCCAGCTGAGAGGTAGATGTCTGACAAAAGAAAGCCATTAGGTGCAAAAAAAAAAAAAAAAAAAAAGGGAGGCCATTATCCTCGCTATTGACGTTCCTTTGTAGAAAGCATCACAAATATGACACGCTCATTACTTGAAAACATACGATTACTCATACTTTGTGCTACTTACTGAAATGCTTATGAACTGATGGGAAATATTCGTACATTTGCACACCTGATTATGACAAGTGTGTTTCTACGAGAATTGAGAGAATTTCTACTAACTTATGAAGTGCCATATGGCTAATGACTGATGTTTCATGCCTTCCTTTGTACATATTTGTTCATTTTGTTTAATATCTAGTTTCTAACTGCACTGTAGCATTGGTTAAAATAAAATTTTATAGATGTACTAATATAAATATTTTATGCCTACAGATCCAGTCAATAAGAAATTTATGATCTACTTCCAAGAAAACGAGGGCACATAAATAGACATTTCCCTTCACAGGAATTGCATAAATAATTTCTTTACGATTTGGTAACTTATCTGCTAGTGTAAGTTCTCGTGATGCATCACTCTAGTATTAAGATGTGACATAGGTATTAGACGTGGCCATTTTTAGTGTAATATTTTTTCTGCTTGAGCTTTGTCATGTTTAGGTTTATAGCATTTGCTGCTGCTGCTTGCCAGGCATAGTGTTACTGAATTTGACTGTGTATTCTGGGTTAAGCCAGTTTTACTACTGATTTATTTTTATTGTTTGCTGCACATTGCCTTATATTAGTTGTAATATTGCAATTGTTCTGCTAATTTATGCTGCTTGCTTTGGCATTTGTATTTTTTTATCATTGCTGTTTGTGTTAATTGTTTTGTGCTGCTGCATTGCCTCGTCCCTTAGTTTAGCATCTGAGCTCAGTAGATTTAAGTTAGCTTAAGAGGGGGTAGACTATATAAGAAACTAACTATGATGAATTGGAAGAAATGCATTTAGAAGCTATAAGAAAATGGTTTGGCCAAAAAAAAGTATTTTGAAAGAGGATATGAACCAAAAAAGTAGGGTTTAGGGACAACAAGTTTAGGTAGGATTTTCTTGGAAATAAATGATGAGGTAAGATAATGGAAAATAAATAATGAGGTAAGAAATGTGTGAACATATAAATACAGAAAGCGTGCTTGGATAGAATTTTTTTGGTGGAAACAAATATTGAAATAAGAGGAAAGATATATGGAATGAAGTTCTGGGTTGGACTGCAGTACAACAAACCCTGTCCTTCCTTTTGTATTATTCCGCTATATGTTTGTGTACCCTTGTGTATTTGTGTCATTATGTGTTTAACTGATACTATGTTATTTTCTTTGTAAAGATGTTTAGACATTGTTTGTTCTGTTTTGTTTTAATGCTCATGTGTGAAGTTGATGTTTCAAAATAATATGTAAGTAGGCTGTTTAGGTTTTTTTATTGGTAACGCCATCTCTGTATGAAAATCACTGGCTGTGCTGTGTGCAGTCTGTGGCTGCTTTGCATTGTTGTAATACTCGCCATTGTAGTGTTAGGCAGCTGGCTGTGAACAGCGTGTAGCATTGCGCAGTTGGAGGTGAGCCGCCAGCAGTGGTGGATGTGGGGAGAGAGATGGCGGAGTTTTGTAATTTGTCATGAACTGCTATATATATTATGACTATTAAGGTAAATACAGTGTTTGTTCTCTATTAAAATCTTTCATTTGCTAACTATGCCTATCAGTAGTTAGTGCCTTCCGTAGTTTGAATCTTTTATTTAGCTGGCAGTAGTGGCGCTCGCTGTATTGCAGTAGTTCGAGTAACCGAGATTTTTGTGAGGTAAGCGATTTGTGAAATGTATAGGTTAATGTTAGTCAGGGCCATTCTTTTGTAGGGATTTCTGAAAGTCAGATTGCGTTGCGCTAAAAATATTGTGTGTCAGGTTAAGGACAGTCATAATTAATTTTTCAAAGGGGACGTTTCATAAGTACGTTTTGTGGCTGCCAGCGGTATGAGTCATTGCCTATTGTGTCTTTGTTGGCGCGCGTCGTTATTGGGATTTGGAGACCTAACTTCTACAAATTCACCTTGTCGAGAGGGCTCTGCTCTGTTTGAATCCCGCCAGTTCTGATGCAATTCAGGTCTGTCGTTACGATCATATCGTCTGTCGTCATGTCGGTAGATTCCATAGTTTCTTTCTTGTCGGTCACGTGGTGGAGAATTTCTCCCTGAATCGTAACTGCACGCTGGACCGTTGCATCTGAAGTTATTCTGTCTCCCTTGATAATAATTATTTTGGTTCCCATATTGTCTGTTTCTCTGATTGTCTCTGTGATAGTCATTACCGCGGAGAGGTGATCTTTCCCTGTAATTATTACTACTCTGCCAACGGTTGTCATACGGGTGGTGTCTGTTTCAGTCACGATTTACATTGAAAGAATATGGATGTGATCCGTAATTGTTGTGCTCCTATTTCCGCGTTCCCTGATTGTCAATGTCAATTTCCAGTTCTAGTAACACTCCCTGAAAAGCCTCAATGTCTTCTTTGCAATGTCTTGCTAAAATAATATGTCGTAAATGTTCAGGAAATTTGATTAAGCAAATGCGGATGAGTTCTGAGGGGCTGTATGGGTTTGTCAGGTACTGATTCTTGTGCAACATGTCTTCAAAATATTTCACAAGACTGGAAAATTCAGATTGTTCGAAATGTTTCATCATTATGATGCTGTGTTTTACTCGGTCTTGTGTACCTTGAGACCAATATGCTGAGAGGAAGGCATGATAAAAATCTCCTTCATTGTGGCAATCGTGAATGACCGATCGCATTCTTACAGCTGGTTCATTCTCCAAGTAGCCACACATAAATTCTAACCTGTGCTCCAATGACCAGTTGGGAGGAAAACAATGAGAGAATTGATGGAGCCACGCTTGTGGATGAATGTCGTTGCCAGAATTCTTAAATGTTTTGAATTTATGTGTAGTAATGAACAGCTTATAGTCAAAATCATCATATCGGCGAGTCGCATATCGGTCATTGTTACGTCGTGTCATCGGTTCCATCTCAAAATTCGGTGCACATTGCCAATTTCTTTCATAATTTCCGAAATGCGCTGTGTTATTATTTTGTGGCTGTTCCGTATTTCTATGTCCCTCTTCCCGTACTGGAGCGCGAGTGTCCTCTGAAATATGAAATTTTTGTATTACTTGTGCCAACTGATCTTGTACTTCCCGGATTTCTCTTTTGTATTGCGTATTAATTTGATTCTGATTTTGTTTGAATTTCTTAATTTGTTCGTATTCTTCTGTGTCAGTGATGGCTACAGGTCTTGTGTCATTCAGATCATCATCTACCTTTGCAGATAAGTTAGTGAACTGATCCGAAAGTTCGGCTACTTTTTCCGATAGTGTACTTATTTCCTCAGTGTGTTTTTCTAAACCAAGTTTCAGAGTGTCCATTTGTGTTGAAATCGTATCTACTGTGTCCTTTAAGTATTCTTGAGTTTTTGCAAGTTGCGTAACCGAATCGGTAGATGCAACTGAGTCAATTTTAGCTTGCAAGGTGTCGTGATTTTCATGAACAATAGTTTGCAGTTCTTTTATGGCTGCTTCGTGATTCTGTAATGCATTTTCGTGACGCGAAAAAATAGGTTGGAAATGCTCACAGATTTGTGTTTTTACGTCATTACAGACTTTTTGACATTTCGATTCAATGTTATGTAGCTCAGTAGTTAAATCTTCACGTGTTTGTTCAAGCTTATGTTCCACTGAGTCTAACTTGTGAAGCTTTTGTTCCATTGCGTTAACTGTTGCTGTGTTTGTCTCTGGTGTTGTTCCATTGTGTCTAACTTTTGAAGATTTTGTTCCATTGTGTCTAACTGTTGCTGTGTTTGTCTTTGATTTTGTTTCATTTGCTGCATTAATTGCAATAATAATGTGTTAGTGTCTGGAATCGGTTCCCCTATACTCTTCGGCACTGCATTTGCACCGGCAACATTTACATTTTGATGAGCAGAAAATGTGTCTTGACTCATTTGAGAAAACGGTGAGGACCCAAAACCTGAATCTCCAGTATTTGCGAGATTGTTTCCTGTCATTTCGGATTCCTGAGGCGAGCTGTTGCCGACCGATCGATCGATAATGCTTCCCTGTTCACTACCTGTTTCACTGTCTACACCATTAGTTGACGCCCGCTCCATTTCCCTATGCACAGTTACCAAATTACTACTTTGAATATTAGTTAATTCATTACACAGTGGTGCTGATAAGCTACGCTCGTCGTCACTATTATTTCTCAGTTTACTTTGTAGCCTAGTGTTACGTTTTTCACACGCCATTATTGTCACAATATTTCACACGATAACACAGAAAAGCACAATTTGAAGAGCAAAAATAAGAGAACACATTAACATAGCACTGAAAATAATATCTAGTTAATTGCAGCTGCGAAATACTTGGTGCAAATCTACATGCATGCCACAACTGTTTTACTGTACAACAATGAAAGACTGCAACTACAAAGGAAATTCTGTCTATAATTACGCCCTAGCAATAAACGATAGCTACACTAATTACACAAACAACAAGAAAAAATCAGAAGATTCCAGTGAGGTATCCTCGACTAATGGTCGACATATGAAACGTCCCCTTTGAAAAATTAATTATGACTGTCCTTAACCTGACACACAATATTTTTAGCGCAACGCAATCTGACTTTCAGAAATCCCTACAAAAGAATGGCCCTGACTAACATTAACCTATGCATTTCACAAATCGCTTACCTCACAAAAATCTTGGTTACTCGAACTACTGCAATACAGCGAGCGCCACTACTGCCAGCTAAATAAAAGATTCAAACCACGGAAGGCACTAACTACTGATAGGCATAGTTAGCAAATTGCTCTACGCAATTCCAGCAAATGCCGCCAGTCCAAATATTTTCTAGACTGCATGACTAAAAAACAGTGAAACGTGAAGATGGCGGTTTGAATGGTTCCGGTGTTCTACACGGTCTCCCTCCACTTGCGTACAACGCACAGGACGTTCACACAACCATGAGAAACTATCAGAAAAGTCCTTCTTTGGGATGATGTTCAGCTTGCGCTTCACATTGGCTTGAATATGTGTTACGTTGCTATGTCGACTCTTTATGTGAATTTCTGCACTTTGTCGTTTTGTGACAGATTCCTGTTGATAAAATCAATTTTCATCGCCCTCGATGATTTCTTCCAGAAAAAAACTGGCCGTGTTTTGCATTTCAGTCAAGTGCCAGCAGGCGTCCACGTGTCGTTGTTTTTGTTCGGGAGACAAATTGTGCCGGACGAAACTCTCTCTTCTCCACATTCTGGAGCATGTTTTGCACTCTTTATTTAGAGATGTTGCGATTTGTCACACAACAAAGTTGACACACTAGGACTGCACGTCCACTACTTAACACTGCCTGCTCACAACTGACTGCTCGAATGCACAGCTGTTGTATATAGCTGTGAATCCAGTGCGATCATCATTACTTATGTGTGTCTTCAGGATGGGAGATTTTTAACGTCCGTTATTGCTGTACGGCCAATCGAAAAAGTGCGGGGGCATGGGGAGGGGGCGTAGTTTTACTAGTGTTTGTGGAAAATATCTTGGAGAATCGATCTTTTATAAAGACCACGCAGTAATCCGGCAGTGCTGGGGAAGATGAACTACCCGGCCAACAACTACGCGAGGAATGACAGCCGGGAGACGATACCTGTCGTCACTACGTGCACCGCGGCTACAGAATGGAAATTATAAACATAATACACGCACCTGTCTACCGTTCCAACGACAAATTGGACGTCTGTAGGAGTTTCGACCAGCCTACCGACCGACCTTTCTTGTCACGCTCTAGGTCGGGTACGACTATACGGCAGCCGAGGCCCCCCCTCTATCCGCCCGCTTTTACCCTCTCCCCCCCCCCTCCCCTGCCGACTTCACACGATAAACTGTGCCGACCGTGTGTAGTGATGTTGTGCCAAACACCAGAGAGATGTTCGTCTTTTGTCACTACGCGGGATTAAATGCTGTTCTAAAATACAGGATGACAGTTATCGAACTATATGAAATGAAATGAAATCATCATAGCTTCTGAACGGTTTGCGTTGCGACGTTCAGACTGCAGGGTTGGCTGTGGAGGGGGGGGGGGGGGCATGATGGGAATTAGTATGATTTGGCTTAGCGACGAAGCCCACTTTCATTGGGATGGGTTCGCCAATAAGCAAAATTGGCGGATTTGGGGGACTGAGAATTCGATTTCGCGATTGAGAAGTCTCTTCACCCTCAACGGATGAGCATGTGGTGTGCAACGTCCAGTGACGGACTAATCGGTGCTATTTTCTTGATGGCACCGTGACTACAGAACGAAACGTGAAGGTTTTGGTAGGTGATTTATTATCTAAAGTGACCCTGGTTCCGACAAGATGTGGTTCATGCAAGACGGAGCTCGACCCCATCGAAGTAAGAGAGTGATGTGCTGCACGAGCACTTTGCGGATCGCGTTCTGGCTGTGGGGTATCCAGAGGGCACTGGTATGGGTCTCGATTGGCCGCCATTTTCTCCGTATCTGAACACATTCAACTCCTTTTTGCGGGGCTATATTAAAAACAAGGTGTACAGCAATAACCCCAAAACCATTTCTGAGCTGAAAGCAGCCTTTCAGGAGGTCATAGGCAGCATCGGTGTTCCGACACTTCAGCGGGTCATGCAGAATTTCGCTATTCTTCTGCTCCACATCATCGCCAATGATGGCAGGCAAATCGAACATCTCATAACTAAATCCGAATATCTGTAGTGACGTATACATGTTGAATAAAGTTGTGCGCACCGCAGTTTGTAACTGATTTAAGTCTTCTCCCACATAGTTCAATAATTGTCACCCTGCACGTGACACAGTGCGAGGAGGACAAAACTTTAATGACAGTTTCCGGGGAGATTTAAAGACTGCAGATGCTTGTAAGAGACTTCGTGTAAGGAGTATACCTACAGAGATGCAAGAAATGAAGCACATAGACAGAGCAAAATGTATATATTTTACGAATAAAAGTCCATCGACCTTCTGTATTTCTGCTTTTAGGTTTCATTTCCGAAAACTTAATGATAATGAAATCTAAAAATCGAAATGCCGATAAATTAGATCTTAGATATCATATCAGATACGTATCGGAAAAAAGCTTAAAACCCGAAATATAGACAGTCGATGGAGTTCTACTCATGAAATAGATGTACTTCATTCTTAGAAAGTTAATAAATCCAGCCTATAACCAAGCCTTCTGCTAGGAAAAGTTCAGTACTTTTCTAACAGTTCTAAAAACTGTTAAATCCTTCATTTCTCATGTGTCTGTTGTATGTATTTACTACATGATGTGCGCCACCACCATTTGTAATCTTCCTTCTTCTAATCTGACATGAATTTCTTAAACTTAGAGAGGACATCTTTTATTCTACATACACAAATAAATTTAACGTTCAAACGAACGTCTTTTATTTTATTTATGTTGCTTTAGCACGATGTATTTCTTCAGACAAATGTAAATGACATTGCAGGTTTCAGTTATTATTTTACATAATATCTATTCGGATACAGTTGCACAAAACCTAAGGTCCACGTAACTTCTACCAGTGACTAGAAACCGTAATGTAGTTAACAGCCTCTCCTCGCAGCTTACAAAAATGGTTCAAATGGCTCTGAGCACTATGGGACTCAACTGCTGAGGTCATTAGTCCCCTAGAACTTAGAACTAGTTAAACCTAACTAACCTAAGGACATCACAAACATCCATGCCCGAGGCAGGATTCGAACCTGCGACCGTAGCGGTCTTGCGGTTCCAGACTGCAGCGCCTTTAACCGCACGGCCACTTCGGCCGGCCTTCGCAGCTTACAGCCTCTCTCATGACTGTGTTCTTTCTGGTTAAGAATAGCTTGATGATGTTCGCCATCTACGAAAAACATGTTTCACCCATTCATAGATAATTACGAAAACCATTGGCTCCCACACCCTTACATGACAAAGCGTCGATGAATTTCTATCTTTGCATAAGCCACTTCTTTGCCTACAGCATGGCAAATCCCAGCTGTAGCTTCTGTGTAAAGGGAAGCGGCATGTCTTCGAATATAACCTCACGAACTTACTACAAGCAATTTCTACTAGCGGTTAGAATAAGGTGGCTCTGCAATCGCTGAGTGGACGGGGTCGGGACGTTTGTAGTCTGTCACGAAATTGGTCTGTCGGACGTTTGGACGATCAATTGGTGCGTGTGTAAGGGGCCTCAAGGAAATACACATCATCCACTGAGGTGACAAAAGTCATGGGATACCTCACAATATCTTGTTGTGCCTGCTTTGTCCTGGCGTGGCGCACCGTCCGTAATTTGCGAAAGTGTTGCCGGTACAGGATGTTGCGCACAAGCTGACCTCTCGTTTATGTCCTATAAAAATATTCTATGGGGTTCATGTCGGGTGGTCTGGGTGGTAAAATCAAATGGCTCTAAGCACTATGGGACTTAACATCTGAGGTCATCAGAACCCTAAGAACATCAGACACATCCATGCCCGAGGCAGGATTCGAACCTGCGACCGTAGCAGCAGCGCGGTTCCGGACTGAAGCGCCTAGAACCTCTCGGCCACAACGGCCGGCGTGGCAAAATCATTCGTTCTAAACGTGCAGAGTGTTCTACAAACCAATCGCGACCAATTCCGCCCCTTGTTTGGGAACATGAAGTCCCTGAATTGCTGAAAATGGTGTCCAATTAGCCGAACATAAGTTTTCAGACAGTGATCGGATCAGTTGGAACAGATACCAGTATATTCCATGAAAACAATCTCACACCATTACGGAACCCTCACAAGCTTGAATAGTGCCTTGTTGACAACTTGTGTCCAGGGTTCGCAGGGTGTGCGTCACACTCGAACCCTACCATCATCTGACCAGGCTACGGGTTTCCAGTCGTCTATGGTCCAACATATATGGTCACGAGCCCAGGAGAGGCGCTGCAGACGATGTCGTGCTGTTAGCAAAGGCACTCGATTGCGTCACCTGCTGCCGTAGCCCTTTAACGCCAAATTTCGTCGCCCTGTCCTAACGGACACCTTCATTGTACGTCCCACATTGATATCTACAGTTACTTCGGCTAGTGTTGCTTGTATGTTAGTACTGACAACTCTACGCAATCGCCACTGCTCTCGGTCGTTAAGCCAAGACCGTCGGCCACTGCATTGCACGTGGTGAGAGGTAATGCCTGGAATTTGGCACATTCTTGGCACTGTGAATCTCCGAATATTGAATTCTCTAACGATTTCCGAAACGGAATGTCGCATGAGGCTAGCTCCAACTACAATTGCACGTAGAAAGTCTGTAAATTTCCCTCGTTCGACCATAATGACGTCGGAAATCACCTGCGTACCAGTGACAGCTCCGCCAATGCATTGCTCTTTCGCACGTTTTGTAGGCGATACTACCGCCATCTGTATATGTGCCTGTCGCTATCCCATGACTCTTCTCACATCAGTGTATTGGAGATTTGAGTGAGGTTCGTGTGCTTACAGAAAATAATAATTAAGAATGTGTCTGTCTTTTTTGCAAGTACATAAATTACTGTTTTGTTTTAACACCCTAGCATGTTTCATCATAGGTCACGGTTGCGGCATCCACAGTGGATTTTTTCTTTTATTTTATATTGTATGTGTAACCTGTGACTAATTTCTGTTGGTAGCCACAGGACATACACAGTGTGAAATTAAAAAAAAAAAAATTACTGAGGATGCCACAACTGTGATGAAACGTGTTTGGATGTTGAAACAAAACAACAATTTGTGTGCTTGCGATAATCAGATATCGTACATTCGTGAACGGTTGATGCTCCTGGACAGGATTATTGCTTTATTTAAACTGAACTAGTTAAGAATTTTAATGGCGCATTACTTATACAAAAAGTTTTTAAGATGGCTGACGTGGTCAGCGACCGTTTAGAAAGTAAAATTAACAAGAATAGCAGCCCTCGGAAGCAAAAAAGGAGTCTTTTGACCCAGGTTCCGGCACTGCTATGAGTGCCTTGATCAGAAATAAAACACTCAATTGGCATGTCACGTATTAAACTAAAAATCAAGCTTTAGTCAGTCTGCTGCTACCGTAGCTCGACGCATGTGATCAGCCCGTAGTGGCTTGCCCTTTATGTGTTCTGCTTTACAAATTTTGTGACTAAAACTTTATCGCTTAATTTTTAGTTAAATACATGACATACCAATCTGAGAGTTTTATTTCCGATGAAGAAGGTACTCATAGCAGTGCCGAAACCTGGGTCGAAAGACTCCTTTCTTGCGACCGAGGGCTGCTATTGCTGTTAATTTTAGTTATACCTGATATTTTCAGAATACATGAAGAAGTTTCTTATTGCATTCGGATTAAAGTATCGTGTCTTGCTTGTATTTGCCATGCAAAACGGATAGTTGGAAGAAGACTCACCGCTGCCAATGTCACAGCAGCCGGCCTGCATTAAGGATTGAAAGTTTCAAAGCCCTGAACGGTAAAAGGCAGAGAGCACTGGCAGGAATTGGGCAGATGCTGGGCACGAGTGAGGAAAACGATACCCCGGCGGCGGAGGCATCTGATGCCCCGGCGGAGTGCTTTATAATTAGCGCCTTCATCCTAACTCCCTCCGCTTCACTCCACTTACCAGTCCGGCTGTAACCGGTTGCGGCAGGCACTACGCAGCTGCCACACTTCATTGACGGGAGTCGTTATCCCGCGCCGTATCACTACCACTAGATCCAGTTCCATCTGCGGCTTCCAACTCCAAGGCCGAAGAGGCAGTCAAAGGAAGGAAGGAAGGAAGATATGTTTTTAACGGAGAAGGTTAAAGAGTGGCCCTTAGAAGGTGTGGACCACAGATCCGTGAAAACTGTCTAGAGTTTTCCGTGACTTTCCTAAACTGCGTGGTAGTTCCCCATC
The DNA here is from genome assembly GCF_021461385.2 of Schistocerca piceifrons. NCBI lineage: Eukaryota > Metazoa > Arthropoda > Insecta > Orthoptera > Acrididae > Schistocerca > Schistocerca piceifrons. Next base: position 388,613,238 of record NC_060145.1, read on the forward strand.
TCAGTGGAATCTAAATCTACATACATACTCCGCAATCCACCATACTGTGCGTGGCGGAGGGTACCTCGTACCACAACTAGCATCTTCCTGTTCCACTTGTAAGGGGTCCGTAGGCCCTTACTATAAGTTTTGCGACAGCACAGGTCGACAGGACAAACAATCGATAGTGTGTGTCGGGTTGCGAGAGCGAGAGCGAGTGTTGAGACAGTAGTGTGGTACGCGCTGCGGGCCGAGCCGGGTGGAGGTCTGTTGCTGGAATGCAAGACCGTACCGACAAAGGGAGTGGCCATCGCCGTGGTTTAACCCCTTTGTGTTAGAAATATACGGGAAAGTGGAAAAGTATAATTAATAGAGTGATCAGTGATATTTTTGTGCCGATATTTGTAATTACGCGTCTACCGCGCCGGCATCATTTGGATTGCAGTGTTGGATTGCAGTGTTGGATTGTAGTGTTGGATTACAATGATTGAAATTGCGTGTCACGATAATGAATAACGAAAGGGCCTGTGGTGAGATTAGCCGTTATTAATTTTGTACGACGAAGGCAGTGGCTGTCTCCTTACTTTGTGTTTTTGTGATGAATATAGGTTGTTGATTAATGAAGCTGTGTTGTCGTTCTTCTTGCCACCAGACATTTTATTATTACAGCATTCGAGAAGGACAAAATGGAATGTAACAACTCCGTAGCAGTCCAATCCGACTGCCAGCCCCATTAGGTACACGGTCACATTAATTATTATCTATTTGGGCTGCTATCAGATCCCGATCGAGCGGGATAAGTCAGTAGATTAAACCGGAGTGTTACACACTCCCAAACAGAACGAGGGAAAAATGACTGCTTATATGCCTCTGTACGAGCCCTAATCTCTCTTATCTTATCTTTGTGGTCTTTCCGCGAAATATAAGTTGGCGGCAGTAAAATTGTACTGCAGTCAGCCTCAAATGCTGGTTCTCTAAATTTCCTCAGTAGCGATTCACGAAAAGAACTCCTCCTTTCCTCTAGAGACTCCCACCCGAGTTCCTGAAGCATTTCCGTAACACTCGCGTGATCAAACCTACCAGTAACTAATCTAGCAGCCCGCCTCTGAATTGCTTCTACGTCCTACCTCAATCCGAACTGACAGGTAGACCAAACGCTCGAGCAGTACTCAAGAATAGGTCGTATTAGTGTTTCATAAGCGGTCACCTTTACGGATGAACCACATCTTCCCAAAATTCTACCAATGAACCGAAGACGACTATCCACCTTCCCCACGACTGCAATTATATGCTTGTCCCACTTTATATCGCTCTGCAATGTTACGCCCAAATATTTAATCGACGTGACTGTGTCAAGCGCTACACTACTAATGGAGTATTCAAACATTACAGGAATCTTTTTCTTATTCATCTGCACTAATTTACATTTATCTATTTTTAGAGTTAGATGCCATTCTTTACACCAATCACAAATCCTGCCCAAGTCATCTTGTATCCTCCTACAGTCACCAACGACGACACCTTCCCGTACACCACAGCATCATCAGCAAACAGCCGCACATTGCTATCCACCCTATCCAAAAGATCATTTATGTGGATGGAAAACAACAGCGGACCTACCACACTTCCCTGGGGCACTCCAGATGATACCCTCACCTCCGATGAACACTCACCATCGAGGTTAACGTACTGGATTCTATCACTTAAGAAGTCTTCGAGCCACTCACATACTTGGTAACCAATCCCATATGCTCGTACCTTAGTTAGGAGTCTGCAGTGGGGCACCGAGTCAAACGCTTTTCGGAAGTCAAGGAATGTGGCATCCGTCTGATACCCTTCATAGAACAAAGCACTAATCATCCTCACTATCATCATCGTCATTCTAATCATAAGCCATTTGTATCATTAAATGACATGGCTTCACCAAGTACTGAGATTAGGTACAGAGGTTGGACAAAAATGCGGAAACATCTCCAGAAATGTATCAGTGCACATACATGTAGACGCTTGACCACGAACGGTCGTGGTCAGAACACTATTGTGTATAGTCGTGAGTGCATTGTGTCGCACTTAAGTGAATTCGATCGTCAACAAATTGGTGGTCGTTTGGCGGATGCTTCCGTAACCAGGCAAGCCGAAGTGTATGGTGTTACGACAGGCGCTGAATGAAAAACTAATACCGCATACAACAAAATCGGAACATCATTCACTTATCACAATGTGCACAAAAGAGTGTGTTGCTTAATTATGACAGACGGTCATAGAAGAGGACTGTGATGAAAAATACGAGGACGACAGCTGAAGAAGTCACTGCAGAACTGAATGGCGCTCTCCCAAAGTCTGTCAGCAAATAAAAAAGAAAACGAAGGGAGTTCCATAAGCAGGGAATTGAATAGCGAGGCCCGTCGGAGTGGCCGTGCTGTTCTAGGCGCTACAGTCTGGAGCCGAGCGACCGCTACGGTCGCAAGTTCTAATCCTGCCGCGGGCATGGATGTGTGTGGTGTCCTTAGGTTAGTTAGGTTTAATTAGTTCTAAGTTCTACGTGACTGATGACCTCAGAACTTAAGTCGCATAGTGCTCAGAGCCATTTGAACCATTCTGAATAGCGAGAAGGAATTCCAAAACAACTCATCGGTGACGCAAATGCCCATAACAACAAAAAGTGGTGTCGAATCCGTAAAACCTGGACTACGAAGCAATGGAAGAAAGTCATTTGGTCAATTGGTATTGTCTCACACTGTTTCCAACTTCCGGCTGAGTTTAGTGCTGAGAGTGAGACATGCCCGGAGTCCGACGATAATCTGGGCAGCCATATCGCGGTATCCAAAGGCACTGTGGTTACTCTGCAAGACCGCATAACTGCCAAGGATTATGTTACCGTTTTGGCCCATCAGGCTCATCCCATCATACAATGTTTCTTCCTCAGTGTTCCAAGAATACAGGGTGTCTGTTCACACCGCCCACATCGACCAGGATCAGTTTTGTGAGCGCGAGGATAAACTGTCGCATCCTGCGTCGCCATCGCAGTCACCAGATCACAACATTATTGAGACTTTGTTGGAGAGAGATGATATAATATCCCGCTGAAGATCATACACGACTTGTATTTAACCATTCCGAGACCACTGGAAACAGTTTCGAATGCCAACGGATTTCCTACACCGTGTTACACACGGTAATGCATTCTGTTTATGGTGTTTCCATATTTTTGTGCAATCCCTGTATGTCTGCAACTTCTTCTTCCATGAGGAACGATCTGGGGCTATATTAAGCCTGTTGACTCTCGCAGCTGTCTTCCATCGCTCTGGCGGTCTTCCTCGTGGCTTGCCTCTGTCTCCCGGACTCCATTCCAGTACTGCCTTTGTCCATCGATCGTAATTTCTTCTGGTGACGTGGCCGGCCCATTGGCATTTCATAGTGGCTGTTCTCTCCATGATGTCCTAGACGTCGTAATTGATCTCACATTGTCTGCTCTTTTTTTGTCTTTACTTGTGAATTCCAATGTACACCTCTCGATGTCTACCGCTGCGAAGTTCTACTTTTGCATCTCATATACTCCAGGTCTCACAACATTAAGTCAAAAGTGAGACTGTACTACATCACAGTTCATCAACTAGAGTCATTAGTGTTGGCACGAAAGCGATCTTTTTCACGCTGTGGTATTATTAGTGTGGCTAGCATCTTTGGTTCATATGAACCATTAAAAGTGCTGGTGATCTCTGCAGGAAATGGAGATAGCGTTGAGATGTTCAAAATGATTCTAGCTTGAGCAAGCCAACTTGTCAGTAGAGGAATAAAATTTTCACTTGACACACATTAGCACGGAATGTTAGTAGTTTGTGCGATGCTACACAACCCGACTTCGGTGACGATTTCCTTCACTACTAGTTTCGACAAATTACGCCGATCGGCAAGACTCACCGGAGGAGAAACACCCCTCTGAAGATGTCCAGCGCAGCTCTCGACGAAACGTTAGGAGCTGAAGAGTTTCATGGACCACGACCTTACATCCCGGAAGGTTTACCAGAAGATATAAACTATATAATTCACGCGCCTTGCTCAGAGCAGTCTACAAATCAAAAGTCATGAATTCTATTACTCAAGAAACTATATTGTTCCTATTTCCATACAGATTGGGCCTTTTGAGTTCCTCGCTAACTTTACGTATTTTCAGTTCAGGCAAATGCAATGTTAATTCAAATAAAAAGTCCTGGTCTGGCGTATTGATATTTTCAATACTGAACTCTACAGGAAACTAAACTTTTACAGTCATCATCTCAAGGGCTTCATATCTCTGCATTGGCGCCCTACACTTCATAGCGTCTGACGTATTGTAGGCCAGAAATTGCCGCTCACGCATCCGTGACTAGATACTCATACTTCCTCCAGTTCCTCGCGTTACAGCGTGGTGTTACAATAAAAATCTTTCTGTGTCATATTTTTAGGAAAAGTTAATATAGTTAACTATATCTAGAACACAGTTAACAAGCTTTCCCACTCTGCAGTGGCAATTGTAAAAACATCCTATAGTTGCCGTACATTTGACGATTAAAAATGAACGTTGGCGGGCGCACTACGCGATCACACGTTTCCTCATAGGCTCCATTTATTAGACATACACTATCTGATCAAAAGTATCCGGACACCCCCAAAAACATAAGTTTTCGTATTAGGTGCGTTGTGCTGCCACCTACTGCCACGTACTCCATATCAGCGACCTCAGTAGTCATTAGACATCGTGAGAGAGCGGAATGGGGCCCTCCGCGGAACTCACGGACTACGAACAAGGTCGAGTGATTGGGTGTCACTTGCGTCATACGTCTCTACGCGAGATTTCCACACTCCTAAACATTCCTAAGTTCACTGTTTCCGATGTTATAGTGAAGTGGAAACGTGAAGGGACACGTACAGCACAAAATCGCACAGGCCGACCTCGTCGGTTGACTGACAGGGACCGCCCACAGTTGAAGAGGGTTGTAATGTATAATAGGCAGACATCTATCCAGACCATCACATAGGAATTCCAAACTGCATCAGGATCCACACTGCAAGTACTATGACAGTTAAGTGGGCGGTGAGAAAACTTGAATTTTTTGGTCAAGCGGCTGCTCATAAGCCACACATCACGCCGGTAAATGCCAAACGGCGCCTCGCTTGGTGTAAGGAACGTAAACATTGGACGATTGAACAGTGGAAAAACGTTGTGTGGAGTGACGAATCATGGTACACAATGTGGTGATCCAATGACAGAGTATGGCGAGTGCCCGGTGAACGTCATCTGCCAGCGTGTGTAGTGCCAACAGTAAAATTCGGAGGCGGTGGTCGTGTTTTTCATGGAGAGGACTTGCACTCCTTGTTGTTCTGCGTCGCACTATCACAGCATGGGCCTACATTGATGTTTTAAGCACTTTATTGCTTCCCGCTGTTGAAGAGCAATTCGGGGATGGCGATTGCATCTTTCAACACGATACAGTACCTGTTCATAATGCACAGCCTGTGACAGAGTGGTTACACGACAATAACATTCCTGTAATGGACTGGCCTACAGAGTCCTGACCTAAATCCTATAGAACTGCTTTGGGGTATTTTGGATCGCCGACTTCGTGCCAGGCCTCGCCGACCGTCATCGATACCTTCCTGATTGCAGCACTTCAAGAAGAATGGGCTGCCATTACCCAAGAAACCTTCCAGCACCTGACTGAATGTGTGCCTGCGAGAGTGGAAGCTGTCATCAAGGCTAAGGGTGGGCCAACACCATATTGAATTCCAGCAGTACCGATGGAGGGCGCCACGAACTTGAGTCATTTTGAGCCAGGTGTCCGGATATTTTTGATCACATAGTGTAAGTTTGTTCGGCGTTCCGAAGCGAGATCGGATGCCAATGTTGTAACACCCCACCCGTCTCTTAGCTGGTTTTGGCGTGTGTTCACCCCAGGTAATTGACTAACAGATCAACAGAGAGTGCAAAACTGCCGCAATATCGGATAACGCAAAAAAGTAATATGGCCCTGTGACTCCTGATTGAACTGTGGTGGCAGTGATGACATTAATTTATTCAGAATTGATCACTTTTAATTGAAAAGGGGTGCACATTGATGTTATATTCAGCTATTGAACACCAGATGCACATGTTGAACATAAAATTAAGAAAGGAGACTTGGGATTTCAACTACTTGATTGAAAACAGATGCAGTCGATTAGCACAAATTTATTTTAACTAAAGACCTTCAATCATGACATTACAAGACTCTCCTAACAGGCAGTGGTAATAAATTGCGTTTGCGTGGAGTAAAGCGCGATACTCAAAAGTAATTCCTATCGACTGACCCAGGCGTAATGCGAAGTGCAAGAAGAATTCTACAATACACGGCCCATGAAACCCTCATGGAAACTTTGCCAACGTGATCCAACAAATTAATCAGTGGCCGGAGCAGGCGCAATATCACCGAATACAATGTGGTGGAGCGGCGTCATTGTGTAGACGTCGGTCAACCTCATGGTGCTGCAAGGCTGCTCTCATCTATTCACTCCTAGCTATCTTGCTCAGTACATAGCTGAACCAAAACTTCCTATCTCCAAGCTCAATCGTTCCCTTTGCTAAGTCCTAAACTGCAGAGATGCTCACTCTTTCTCAGGCAAGCTGAGTCAAGAACGCCATGTCCGCACTCTAGGCTAGCTGGGAACGGAAGATCGCTACTGAGACTTCAGCGATTCCGCTCTTCGCCTTGGTTTCCCCTCCAGCAAAATCACTTACACCAATTGCAGCGCAAGTCGCATTAATTATGCATCGCTTCCCAGTGCCGACCAATGCCTGCTCTGGGAAGTGAACCAATTCCCACAAAATTTCCCTTCCTCTCAACTTCTTCTATTTACCTCCCCCCCCCAGGCCACCCATCAAGGTTAGCATCTGCACAAATACCAAGTTTTCTGGAATTCTGACTCCCAGGAGAGTACTTCAAATTCCTTGGTCCTACGTTCCCATCGGAGGCCGGCGTATTTCATGCTGTCGCTCTTCACCTGATTTACTTCAGGCTCTGCAGACTGTGAATTAGTGTGAAGTTGCTATAGTCACGAACATGCATATTTTGACCTCTGTTGACCGCTCCACCATAGCTTGCGCAGCTTTGTCGCATGTTTCACAGAAAACGGGACGACGGACATTTATCAACAGGCATACAAGTTCTCCGTCTGTTTCTCGGTACACCAGCATGGAGTCGGGGTCAACAACCCACTCACTGTCACTCATCTTAAAGCAGCTGGAGGCCGCGCACTGTTACCACTTTCTCAGAGCTTGAGCCGCCCTAAGCTGCCTGTTGTCGCTTCCCTTAGCCGCTCCCCCAGCCGGCCACGGTCAAATACTTCCCTGGGGTAAACTAGCATTCCGTAAAGCGACTCATTTCCACAAAGTTTTCATGTCGTGTGAATTACTTTAAAACCATCACCCGACATTAATTATTCCACTACGTCCATACTGTACCCTATACAAGATGCATTGTGCCTTGTCAGTCATTTTGTTCAGCCCTACTGTTCGCTCACTGTGACTTAATTGATCTTTAATGACTTCATGTATGGGGCATAGTTCTTGCCATCTTACAATGTCTGTAGTTCTTCAAAGTCATTTGCTAATAGTACAACACCATCTGCATATCTCAGGTTGTTAAACCTCTTCCCGCTGACTCTAATTCCTTGTTTTTCATAGCTCAATTTTGCCATTGCCACTTCCACGACGACAGAGAACAGTTTGGGGAATTGGAAACACCTGAGTTGGTCCCCTGATACTAACAAAGGCAGTAGGTGTATCAGATACATGGTACAGGTTTTTATAAGGACCACCTTCATCCTTTGCTCAGCTAAGGCTTGCACGCCAGCAGGACGAGTAATTGCATCAAAGGCCTTTTCAAAACCATAAAAGCTGTACATACTGGCATCTGGCATTCGTTCGCTCTTCTTCTCATTTCCTGAAAAACAAAAATATGGCCTAGCATGGTGAAGCTGATGCGGAATTCAGCCTGCTCAATGGGTTGATTTGCGTCAACAGTGGAAATGACACGATTTAACAATATTATTGTAAAAACTTTTGTAGAAAACTCAAATTAGGCTTATGGGACGACAGTTTTTCATGTCGCGTCCTTTCTTGTGGAGCAGTATTATAAGTTCAGTAAAGTTCTGAACTAAATTGAAATCAGTTAGTTTGAATCTGATAGCACGAAATGCCACTTTTAGGAAGTGTCACTAGAAAACTCCAAGAACAACTATTTCTACCAGCACAAAATATAAGGAAACAACGGACGGCATGTTGTCAATGTTCCGCCGCTGCATTGTGTCTCTCATTAAACGATCGAAGCTACAAGTTGAAATTCCAAAGAGTAAACAATTCTTCTTGCATTCAAGTGGCAGCTTCAATATTTTATTTTAAAATCGTACATAATTCAAAATCAAAAGTAAATTTTGAAAGTATGGATTTCTCGTCAATTCACTCACATACCGGAAAGGCGGGTTGAAAATAAACAACTGCCAAGTTCTTTGTTATTTCTACAAACACTGCGGCTCGTTGTAATACATAACGTTCAGTACATAAAGCACTAATCCAATACATGATGACGAGAAAAAATTAGAACACTTTTAAACGCATACGTTTTTATCAATACTAGACGTATCCATTATGAGGGAGCGTCCGCAACCATTATTTATACAAAATTGTTCAAATTCAACCCACAGATTACTTTTCTTTATTTTCACATGATCGATTTCGGGTCAGCTTCCCATCTTCAGATCATCTGTTACAGTTTAACCTGTGGAATATGGAACTGAAAGTTCATTGTCACTGTTATGACAGTGAACTTTCAATTCCATAGCCGACGGTTAAATTGTAACATGTGACCTGAAGATGGGCAACTGGCCAGAAACGGGTCATGTGAAAAGAAATAAAAGCGATCTGGATGCTGAATTTGGATAGTTTTGTAAATATTTTTTTTGTTAGGCTTTATCGCAACTTACTGAGAACGAATGAAACAGCCAACTTACTGTTACCAGTCACTGTTTATTTTCACAACGCGATTCGAAGGTTTAGACAGGCGTCATCAAGTAGATTTATTGAAATTTCTCGTTATGAGAGTATTGAATGGCGATCTGTTTGAATTGTTAAGAACCATTCAAAAGTTATGTTCGCACAAAATACGAGTGTAAGTCAATTATTATCCGCAATTTAGTTATATTTTTGTCTATTTTGGTAGTAGCGTCGTTTTACGTCGATGACGCATGTTTTGTTTATTTGTTGTTATATCTCTGCAATTTCCAAGTTGCTAGGTTAGTTTCGCTATCGCTGCCGTGCTGTTCATCATGGCTGCTCCGCTGTCTATTTGCACCAAAGAAGAGCAACGTTCAGTGATCCGTTTTTTATCGTCGGAAGGCGTATCAGGGGCCGAAATTCATCGAAGACTTTCGGTACAGACCGGGAACAGTGTTTTGCCACAACATAGTGTCTACGAATGGCTTGAAAAAATCCGAAATGGTCGCACAAGTGTTACGCACGATGAAGGAGCCGGACAACCGTTTACCGCCACAAATGAACAAACCATCGAGCGTTCACATGGAACGATTCTCTTAGACAGACAATTAACTATTGACGAAGTGGCACATCGTCTGCAAATTAGTCAAGGTTCTGCCTACGAAATCATCCACAACAGATTTGGGTTTCATAAAGTTTGTGCAACATGGGTTCCACAACAACTCACACAGTTGCATAAACAAACGCACTTGAACATCTGCAAAAACATTTGGATCACTATGGTAACGAGGGGGACAACTTCTTAGACAGGATCATTACTGGTGACTAAACACGGATCCATCATTACGAGCCGGAGAGTAAACGGCAGAGTATGGAATGGAAATATCCAAATTCACCGTGCATGAAAAAGTTCAAGACCCAACCGACCGCAGGAAAACTGATGCTTACGGTTTTTTGGGACGCACAAGGTCCAGTACTGGAACATTATGGGGAAAGGGGCACAGAAATAGTCAGTGTACGTTACAGTGACATGCTTACTGCCTGCAATTTGAAGCAAACGCCTAGGATTGCTGTCAAAAGGTGTTGTGTTGTTGCACGACAATGTCTGTCCGCATACTGGTGCCCACACTGTTGAAACGCTCCAGAAACTCGAGTTTGAAGTACTGGATCATCCTCCATATAGTCCCTATCGCTAAAATAATTAAAAACACACAAAAAGGCCATGTCCATGTACATATGCTTACAGATGCTTGTACATGATACAAATACGGTACACTATGTCCATATATGTAAATAGATGCGCAACTGTGTAACAAGCATCTGTAAACAATATCGACATGGACATGGCCGTTTGGACAAGGTGCTGTGTGTTTTTAAATATTTTAGCGATGACAAACGTTTATAATGTGCTGAGTTTTATCCACTTGACATCTTGTGCATGAGGTCAACGTAAAATGAACACGTTTTAGTACTAAAAAAAATGTTTAAGACTTGAAAATGAATAATGACCACCATCTACCTGGTGCAAAAGAAACATGATTTATCCGACCAGGCGACAGGTTTCTACTGATCCAGGGTCAAATGTCGATGGTTGAGTGCCCATTGCAATTATAACTAACGATATCGTTGGATTTACATGGAGACACGTAGGGGTCACCTATTGCGGGGGTCCATGGTCAAGCAAGTGCGTTGAACAGTGAATCCGAAACACTTGGGCCTTCACCAGCACCGTGCTCTGTCGTCAGATCTACACACAGATTGTCGCCTATACTGCTTTGTAGAGCGGACAAGCCTCCGATCTGCATGTTCTGTAGCGAGGAATGGACGTCCAACACCTTCTCACCCCACTTGTGGTTTCAATGTGCTTCACCCAGTTCCCATAGATGCTCACGACGGCAGCAAGCAGACAGCGCTCAACTTCGCCGTTTCGGACTGTCGGGCCGTAACAATCAACCATTTTGTGAGTGTCGCTTATATCGGTGGATTGCCCCATTTGTGACCCATATCGTGGCTAGATTGATCCCCCATTCCTCTCTCTTACGCGTACATACTATTCTAACACATCACGTGCCCGCGACTTCACCAGCTGGTATTCAATCTCGCGCTAATCAGTTGTAGTTCATCAGTGCATCTAATACAAGTGTCCACGAGTCTATTCGTATGGACAAGAGCTGTTAAATATTGTGAGACACAGTGGGGGCTATATTTCTGACATTTGCAGAACGGATGGTAAGCGTACTGTTCAACAATGTAAAATCTAGTATCAGTAGCCCATGTATTAAATGTGCAAAATTAGGTCCAAGACTGGACTGACAGGCTGTGCTGCACACTTCAATTCTGCACCTTTTCATCACTGACAAGGGCAGTAAGGATATTAGAGTAGAACAGCAATGTGATGATTGGCAGAGAGGCAATAACAAAAATTAACTCGGTTGAAACTCCCAGAGGCCTGCGAAATCCCTAACAGCCGCCGTGTCATCTGGAAGCGATATGGATGGGCCATCGCGGTCGTTGTTGGCTCTCCACACCTTGGAGATGTGGGCAGTTGGCTTCACTAGGCTGACTGAACCCAGTTCCTCTCTTCTACCAAGGAAAATTCTTTAGATGTACCGGGCACGGAACTCGACTCCTCCACACGGCAGTCAGAGACCCTGAGCCATCATCTACGGAGGTCTTTTACACTGACTGCAAAACCAGTGTTGTTTCATTTATTGTAAAAGGACCTAACCTTCTGAAACGCAAACTTCATTCGAGATCATAATGTGTAATTTCACTACGTTCGCCTATAACAACAACTATTGCGAAAACACATAACACGACAAGAGAATTGGTGTAATCCCCAGTTCTGTACCTGGATATTTTGTAGATTCGTAAAATCATTTATCGTACACGGAAGCATGTGAAACTCTCGCATTCATTATAACTTGCCTCCATTAGTTCGCGTTACGACAGTGGTAGAATATATTGGCTCATTACTTCAAATTTACAGCTTAAGCTGCTTAGTCAGAACATGATCAATTACTTTTTTTTTCTCCATCATTGGCTGCATGGGCCTTTGCTGCAATGTTCGGCGATAAAACTTGGCTGCTATCTCAGACGCTACATTGAGATTAAATTAATGTCTGTGCTTCGAAAAGGTATTGAAGTGCATCACAGAAGTAGCACGCCAGTGGGATAGTCAAATTGAGTTACTAAAATGTAGCACTAGCTGTTTTTATATTTTTGCTTATGTAAATGTAAAAGGAAGCCGGATTTCATAAAATACAAACCGAGCTTCAATAGATACCAAAATATTTATAACAAAAGTCTTTTCTAGAACTTCAATACCCGACACTACACAAATCAAAGCAGAAACACTGTACACAAGACACTCTATAACGCAAAACATTAAAATAGTAGTTATATCTAAAAGAACGTAAAGAAATAAAGAAGAAACGTGACACTCAAAACACAATACAGAAATCGGTAGCAAAATCCATAAAGTGATGCGTATGAGAAACATCAGTTTCAAGCAGGATAGCAAACGACAAAGTAAATATTTTTTTCGTGTGATATAAGTACTAATTACCAATTTTATGATTTTTTCTTTTACTTGCAGTGTGAAATCTTGTTTCTTGCCAAATTTCATGATTCTAGATTGACAGGAAGTAGTCTATACGTTGTAATGAGCGATCTTGGCTATTAATAACAGCTTCAGCTCTATTTAGTTCTTTATTATTGGATGACTACTGGTTTCGTGGCACTCAAAGCCACATCTTAAGGTAAAAATCTGTATAACAATAGATACAGAAGAAGTAACTTTTTCATGACAGTATCAAAATGTTAGAATTCAACTGACTAAAACGTTAGAGCGGAAGAGCTCGGAACCTTTTTACCCAAACTTAGTTGTCCGTTAGAACAAATACCCCTAAACAGCGGTATGTCATAGAATAAAACATCCGGATTCCTATATGTAAAATTTTTTAGTATTTAAAAAAACTTAGTCTTAAAATAATTTATCTTACCAGTGCATATGTTAGGGTTATTATTCCGTCTGGACTTATCGTTATACGAATGTTCACCTGAAGATGTGGGTTTTAGTGCCACGAAACCGATAGTGATCCAATAACAAAGGAATAAATACAGCTGAGGCAGTTATAAGTACCCAAGACGACTACTCATAGGTGTGGTTGCCCTAACTACAAGGTCTGATGAGTGAGTTTGTGACATAAATGGCTGTGTCTGTTGAATGCTTTGCCTTAGAAACTTCAATTTTGTGCACCTCAGAAGTACCGCAGTCCCTACTACGTGACATAAATTTCAATTTTATACGACTACCAGTTCTTGAGAAAGAGTTTTTAACTGTCGGACAGACGGACAACAAACTGATCCTATAAGAGTTCTACTTTTACCGACTGAGTTCCAGAACCCTAAAAATCACCTTGTGAATTAGGATCAACAATTTTACAGGTCCAGAAAGCAGTCAGGAAAGTCATAGAAACGTAGGTCTACGGGCAAGAAGATAGGTGGAACAAACAACAAACTTGGGTACTGCGCTAGAAAGAAGGCCAACAATTTATTTTCGCGTATTGCAAAGCGACCCATTCACTGTAGACGAGGAGGAAAAAGAAGAAAAAAAGAATTATACTCTGGCAGCCAGAGAAATCACTGTCAAAAAGGAGTAAAGAAAAATGCATTCTGCTTTTGCGACAATCAAATTCTCTAAAATTACATTTTACGCAGAAAAATGCTTGGTATTTCCGTCTGCGATAACGCTGCAAAACTGAAAGCTTGTTTTCGAGACGAGCGTTAAGTGCAGACTACCACGTGCGGCAAAACAGCTCAACTTGTCGTATCGGCCCCATCCTCTCCGCATACATGTACGTTCGGATGCTGGTCGATGATTGGTTGACATTTTAAGGCTCTGGCTACAAGTCGTGTTTTATTCAAATAGGTGAGCCGTGCTTCTTCCGCTACTGCATTATTGTAGTCTTCTTTCGTGCCTTGTTCTGCCTATTATCTCTTCCTTAATATGTTCCGTCATTGTAAACACCCTTAGAAGATATGCGTTTCAGAAACTTCGACATTGCACTTTTCCAGATGTGTCACTATTCACGTTACAGTTTTTAAAATGTTTGTTATCAAATAAGAATTGCTATTTATATGGTTAAAAAAAGGACTGTAGCTAGGCACACTCTTTGATGAATGCTTTACTTCACCGTAGCTAGTTTTTGGTTTGAGCGTATTGTCAGAGGGTGGCGACTTCGTGTACAAATTTCACATTATTTCGATCATATAATCTGACATAGCAGATTATTTTCCATTTTATTGTTTATGGAAAAATTATCTGATTCTCTTGTTTTTTTAGCGCAGAACAAGATGCAGTCTCATACGACATTTTACAAATGCATGGTATGCAGACGTATTTCACAGAGTTGTAGGAGGGTAACTCTGCGAAATTGCTGTTTGTTGTAGACATGGAGCTATTTTTCTTATTTTATTTGTTGTTAACCTTCATACAACCAAGAATGAGAGGAAGGGGGCGGGGGGACAATATGACATGTTTTTTAAAGTATTGTAATCTGTCACTAAAATTATATTTTAAAATTTTGAAAAAATATTGTTTTTACTGAATTCTTGTATCAGATTCCATAAATGTTTTTAATTTTTCAGTTAAACTTAGCCCAAAAGTTTAACCTTGTGGAGTAGATGCCACTTTCCCCAAGTGAATGTCATATTCAGTATTTTCAGTTTCAGGATCTTAATTGCACAACAATATCTCTTTAAAAAGTACCTCAAGAGTAAATATCAACAACAACTAACGAAATTTCTATCTTTTAAATTTTCTTTATGGTGGGTATAAAGTACCTCCCCATCGGTGGTACATATTATTGAAACTGAATTGATATTGCTAAGAGTGTACTAAAAAATATTTTCGGGTTCTGGAGACTACTTACACATCGGTATTCTTTAAATAGTATGTTGTTAATACAAGTCCACAACAATTAACGAATCATGTTCTTCTCAAATATTTTAGGAGGGCATAACTTTCCCCCCCCCCCCACTCATGTAGGTAATGCATGCTATGGAAAATGCCTTGGTATTGCTAGGGTTAATGGAGCTGTCAATTTTATTGTTGATGGCGTATGTTGACGGTTGGATCAGAATTAATTTCTCTTTTGTTGTTATTTCCAGAAATAAACTGGTGACTTACTTAAGTTACCATCTTTGAACATTATTACAGAGCTTCCTTTCTCAGTTTTTTATTGTTAGTGCTTTATTGTCTTTAAGTTTCTTGTTTATTTTTGGGTGAAAATTTGACACAAGTTGGCTTTTGCTTAGTTTCTGTCTACATTTCCCCACTATCATATTGTTTACTTTATTATTTATTGTATTTTCCCCACTGTTGAGTTGAACTATGTCATATGCAGTTTTTGTTTTAACAGTTACTTCCTTAATTTTATTTCTCCTAACTTCAGTTTCAGTGTAATTTCTTAGACCCTTTTTCAAGAAATTTAGTTTAGAATCACTGAAATTAATGGATGTGGAATTTACGACTCTATCAAAGGAGCATTGTTAACTGGATGGTTGGTTTTTCTCTGTTTTCCTTTCATTTTTTCTTTTGCCTTTCAAACATGTTGTTGATGTTCTGTCTGATATCATCAAAAATATACAAGAAATGTACAGAGCTAAGAAGGTGACTCAATTTTAAGTGAAGCACATAAATTTCACGTAAATTTGTGTGTTGAGAAGCACTTTTCACCTGTATTGAGTTCTTGTTTCACACTATGATAAAAATTCTCACTTTTCATCTTTGTTTTCTGAGCAACTGTACTGTTGTACTTGATATTCACTCTGATGTACTTTGCAAGAAGGATAAAATTTCGTCACTGTTACCTCACCTGGTAAAGAGAATTGTGCATGATTTGCAAAAGTTGTTAATAAATGTTAATGTATAAAACAGTATATAACTACTAACGAGAGTGATCCTAGCTATTTTCTTTAACAAAAAGTTTCCAGCAGAAAAGTGACTCGAACCGTCATGGATAAAATAGTAGCATTTGTGTATTCATACATAATCACGCTTTGCTATCATCTGTCCATTGCTAGAGGAACGCCACCTTCAGACGCCCACATTGTTGTCTTCAGCTAGATGCGCGCACAACAACGTGGGCCCATTTTCCTGAACTGCCATGTTTCTGACATCTTCACCGAGCTACGTGGGGCAGTGTTTAAGACCCTGGACTCACATATGGGAAGAGCAGGGGAATCCAGATATAATATTTCCAAGGTTTCCCTGAACTGAATGAGGTGAATACTGCGACGGTTTCTCTGTAAAGTACGGAACCGATTTCCTTTTTTATCCTCGACCTATCCGAGTATGTACTCAGATGCTGATGACCTCGTCATCGACCGAATATTAGAACTCAACCTAATTTTTTCTTCCTGTCCTTATCTATTCACTATCCTTTAGGATATCGTTTTCTTCTATCTCTTGGAATACATCGTAGAACTCCTTTGAGCAATCTACTATTCATTCTCCTGAGTGGATGTCCCACATCATTTCCAGTACAGTCACAATTAAATCTTTCACTGCAGTCTGTTCCCTGATAATATTTTTATCTTGTTGTCTTTTCTGATTATTTTCAACATGTACTTCACTATTGCTCGTTGAATGGCATTAAGTTTTTGAATACTTTCTGCGTTAAACGTATATGTTCCCCCGTCATAAGTCTAAAATGCTAATACACGCTTACCGTAAGCCCAGTATCTTCGTTTTTGAAACGCTCCGTAACATTTTAGGTCTCTTGTTTCATCGTTTAAATTATATTGTTACTATCCATCAGACTTCTCGTTTAGTTTCTATATAGCGAAGTTTTTCCTCTTAATGTTTGCTTTTACTTGTCTGCCAAATTTATCTCGGACCATCAGTCAAAATTCTTAAAATAATGAAACAATAAAAATTTGTTCTGAATGTTGAGCGTTCCTGTTGATTTTAGGTGTCGTATTTTAGTTCCTTTTGTATTCAGTTCCTGTTGCTACACTCGGCTGTAAATTTTAAATTATGTTACATTAAAAAGCAGGCCACTATTGAAGCCTTGAAATATCAAAGGGGCTAAGTGCTAATTTGGTCGGCAATATATATTTTCACGCAGATAATCGAAAGGTACCAATGTACATTACATTTCAGTCCGTTCAAGTTCCATGAGCAAGGAAAGAAGTTCACATCAGCATCGATAGATGGCGCGAGTGCATGGGTCTTCGTATTTTCAAACGTGGTATGTGCCATTGTGCCGATTGTTCTGTTTAGTGTGTTGGTATTCACGTTAGTTTGTCGTCTTGTGATTTTATAGGGCAGCGCGAGAGAGTCAAGAAGGCGCAGGCGTAAGCTATCCTGTACCTGATCACCTATGTGATGTTATCGTTCCAGCAAAATTTTCCAAGCATTTTCAAGTGGTTAAAATGGAAACTCATAACATCCAAGAGGAAGCTGATGAACAGCTAAACTTGAAGCACATTGAAATCACTGAACTTGTGGCAATAAGGGTAAAAGCTGGAAACCTTCTGTGAACTCGAGTCATGGTCAAAATGGAAAATTATGAAATGTACAAAGACTAATCAAGACATCAGGATCCTAGAGATCAGAAGAAGTGTTGATGGCAGCAGCAGAATAACCCAAGAAAACAAAGAAGTCTCAATGTCTATGGTATGTCGTTTTCCAGATAAAAAACAACAAGAGTTTTACCATAAACTTTGTACATAACGGGATGTACCTGTTTCCAGAGAAAAATTTCATAAGACACACATTAACAAAAAAGGATGGAGCCTATGTATTATAACTGAACACTTTACGCTACTCTAACGAACATAGCTGCAAGAGATAATGTGTGCCACTTAACCCCTTTCACAAAATTGGGTTTTAATATTATCCTAAAGGAAGCTGGTTGCTGGTTAATATAGTTTTTGATGATAATTTCTTTTGAACAGCTACATATTGAATATATGTAGTCACTTACATTCAACATGTACACAATTATTAATTATACATTTTTTTCGAATAACTCCATTTCTTATTTCTGGCACATGGTCCCTTTGATAATTCAAAGCTTCATTTATCGGTGTAGCCGTAAACAGCAAGTTACTAAATACAGCTCAGTTCTGCACCAATAAAGTCGTCAGTTAGTTTTGTAAACGTTTATTGACATTTAATTAAATTCATATTGTCAACATATCTGAGGCACTTTATAATTCCATACAACATCTAGCAGTTTATAATTATGTGAATTAAAGGATATTTAAATATGAACTTACTGGCATTAAGAACTATGCAGTTAGGCTAAACAGCTGAAGCGTTTGTGCCAAAGTATAAAGGTGTATCATAAAACACGAAATAGTGTAAAAACTTGTGCTGGTATGTGGACTGTTCTCAATTAAAAGAAAAGAAATATTCGAATTTAGTTTTAATTAATTAATTACGTGTGTTTTAATGGCCTGGTGCAAGTGTTTCAGTTGGACGCCACTTCAGCAACTTAGTGTCCCTAACCTACCCAGTGTTCCTAGCTGGTATAACTTTTTTACTTATATTCTGTGTTAAATATTGTTTAATTCACTCCCTTTGACCACATAGCCTGCTTTGAGGATTAGAATACTGCAATTAATTTAGTGCGAGCTAGAGGTCTGCAAAAAAGCTCATATTGAGATTAATAAAATTCACAGAACGGTGAAGACAGTCTCATATTTGCTTTTGATTTATTTCATATCTCTTTTCTCGCGCAAATCCACTGGTATACGACCTTAACTAATCATTTCTTCTATATATTTATATTATTATTGCGTATGCCGCCGCATATATAGTTATGCATATATAGGTGGATTACAACTAACGGCGGACAAGGAAGCGAATACGTCTGAGCTACTGCAGTGGAGTATCAGAAATGAATTCTGTGCTCATCGTCGCTTTCTTTGGAGAGAGGGAAACAAATGAAGGAAAGGGATAGAAGAATTACAGCTATAATTTGTGAGCTACATAATCTTAAGGTGAAGGTACCCATTAACATTCACTTTAATATTTACTGCAAAATTAGTGATCTACGATGGTGGTGGAAAATGAAGAAATATTACAGTGAGAAAGTAGACTTACAATGTAACGTGGAATTTGAGCCACATGTCGTTCCTGGCACATAATAACATTAGTGAGACGTGAAAGCAAGGGTAAAGGCAAACTAAAATATTCTGTGGTCTGATCGGGATTCAATCCCGTGTCCTCTCGGTATCCTGATACAAAATCTACCATTAGAACACCATGGCCGATAATTTAGCGTTAACGACCGATCTGTGAAGGGATCATTACAGACGGAGCACAAGTTTGGACAAGGGTAAGATAATTGAGTGTATCCTCCCAAAGGAAACAAATCAGCATTCGATGTAACTGATTTACTAAACCATAGAAAACCTAAATTTGTGTGTCGGGACTTTAACATGTGCCAGCTCGCTTGAGTTGAACGAAAATAAGAGGTTTCGATAGGTCCGGAAACTACTGGTTTCGGCATAAGCAAGTACAGTGATATTTTTATGACTGAGCCGTCGTCATAAACTGCTTAGAACCAGTCGAACAAGATCGAGATGAAATTATGTGCATATGTGATCCGCAGATTGCTGCTTTCTTCACTGCTCGTAAATAGATGGAGAAACGGAAGTGTACAAAAAGAATAACATCTGAAAGAATTCAGACAATAAAGAAAAGAAACATAAAAAGTAATTCAGAAAACCAAACGAGCGTGTGAAAAATACAAGAAAATATCACTAGAATTGTTTACGAAACTTTTGAACGCATAATTCAACAAGCATTTGTTTCAAAGATGAAAATGGCGAAATAGTATCAAATAACAAGGATAACTGTTAGATACTAGTAAAATGTTTTGTGAATTACTTCATCTGTGTACTTCCAGCATTCAGAGTAGAGATTCCATCAACATCAGAAAATCTTGAGAAAGATTTCTCACCAACAGCCCTTGAAATCTGCGAAGCCACCAAAAGACTAAAAAACAACAAAGCAAGTGGTGAAGACCCCATTATGTTGCAATTATTGAAATGGTCAGACCAAAGGTTGTAAGTCCTGCACTCTTGGTTTTGAGAACATTTGGAAAACAGAAGAGAGGAAAATAGGACAAATCCATCCGCTACATAGAAAGGTCGGCAGCTCGTGGTCTTCTCGCGCACGGCGTCCCGGGTTCGATTCCTCGCGGGGTTAGGGATTTTACCTGCCTCGTGTCACTTCTGCCAGTGGCATACAAAATAGGAGTATTATCACAAATTTCCCTGAAAAATACTGAAGAAACTTTAGAGAAATATATGAAAGATCATGACGGTGGTTTTCGGAAAAGATTTTTAGCTTAAAATCAGCGATTCACCACAGAATGTTATAGAGCAAACCTATAATAGTATGATTTACTGATTTCAAGAAAGCGTTTAAACTTTGCGTGGGGCGTGGGAATATGCTTTCCACTAAACGTATTTCTTTACAGCGTTTAAAGGAATATGTGTTACCACTTCTGTACGCTCCTGGCATCTGGTACCAGTCCGCTGCACCAGTTTTAGTTTCTGTTTGTTGTGATATATAGCCTTCAGGTCTGTGGGAAGTATATATCCCAGCAAGCAACGGCGCTTTAATGGTTATTGGGAAGTATTGCTACCACCGATCTAGTTTCTGGAAGGGATTTGGGAAGTATACTTACCACAAAATTAATCTGTCATTTGTGGTCCTTGGGAAGCATACTTAGCACCAACTTAGTGCTATTTCAAATCTTTTGGGAATACATGTGACCACCTCTGTCTATGCCTGACATGTTGTGGTAGTACACTGCACCAGGTGTATGAAAACTGCTACAACAATCAGTTCCTGTTTCTCGTGGGATCACTGCTGTTGTTGGAACACATTGCTTTGCTTTTGCAGTACACTTTATTGTGACCTGTGACAGCTCATATCTTTATTTAGAGATAAAGTTTCAAGGTTTGTTTTCACATTGTGGTAAGAAAACTTTAATAGCGGTAGCAAATATTTTTAAATAAAGTAAAGGAAAACATAAAATAAAAATATTGTTCATTATTTTTTACGTATAATGGCGACACATAACAGCACACAAAGGGGAAGTGGGAAATTCATTTGCCATGAGTTTTAATACCTCACAAAGGTTTTGATGCCAAATCACAAAAATAAAATTATCAAAAAATAAATATAGTCAGTTGATCTCATTTCTAATAGGACAGAAAGAAAAAACCTCGCTGAGTTGCTACAAAAAATGCGCCCGCGAAAGGGTTAAGCTTATACACAGAAGAACAGTAGATAAAATCATTAGCGAATTTAGTGTTGAAGTAAATATAATTCGTGAAACTACGACAAACACGATATCTGAAGTAAAATGTATATGAGAAGTATCGCAGACATCTGAAATATGAACTGACATTAGACAAGTGAACAGCTTATCGCCTTTACTACTTAACTGCGTTTTAGATTAAAAAAATTGGAATGATTTTGAAGGATTGAAGCTCAAAATTCTCAAAATTGAACCCATGTTTTTGAGAATCAAAACAAATGGAATTCAGTTAAACCACCTGTTTCTGCCGATGATTTTCCAATATTTTCATAAAATCTGAAAAAAACCAGTTACTCAAATAAATATTCTGGTAGAAATAGAAAATTCGACTGGCCTGAAAATTTCGGCTGAAAAAGAAAATAAATTACAAATACAAACAATGCACCAAAATACGTACAACCACAAATAGGTAAAATAGAGTGAGTTAGTAGATTTAAATATCTTGGAGAAGCTATATAGCAGAATTGACTAGAAAAATTTGCAAGTAGATATAAAAGTTAACACAAAATTATATTGTTGTTGTTGTTGTGGTCTTCAGTCCTGAGACTGGTTTGATGCAGCTCTCCATGCTACTCTATCCTGTGCAAGCTTTTTCATCTCCCAGTACCTACTGCAACCTACATCCTTCTGAACCTGCTTAGTGTATTCATCTCTTGGTCTCCCTCTACGATTTTTACCCTCCACGCTGCACTCCAATACTAAATTGGTGATCCCTTGATGCCTCAGAACATGTCCTACCAACCGATCCCTTCTTCTGGTCAAATTGTGCCACAAACTTCTCTTCTCCCCAATCCTATTCAATACTTCCTCATTAGTTATGTGATCTACCCATCTAATCTTCAGCATTCTTCTGTAGCACCACATTTCGAAAGCTTCTATTCTCTTCTTGTCCAAACTATTTATCGTCCATGTTTCACTTCCATACATGGCTACACTCCATACAAATACTTTCAGAAAGGACTTCCTGACACTTAAATCTATACTCGATGTTAACAAATTTCTCTTCTTCAGAAACGCTTTCCTTGCCATTGCCAGTCTACATTTTATATCCTCTCTACTTCGACCATCATCAGTTATTTTGCTCCCCAAATAGCAAAACTCCTTTACTACTTTAAGTGCCTCATTTGCTAATCTAATTCTCTCAGCATCACCCGACTTAATTAGACTACATTCCATTATCCTTGTTTTGCTTTTGTTGATGGTCATCTTATATTCTCCTTTCCAGACACTGTCCATTCCATTCAACTGCTCTTCCAAGTCCTTTGCTGTCTCTGACAGAATTACAATGTCATCGGCGAACCTCAAAGTTTTTATTTCTTCTCCATGAATTTTAATACCTACTCCGAATTTTTCTTTTGTTTCCTTTACTGCTTGCTCAATATACAGATTGAACAACATCGGGGAGAGGCTACAACCCTGTCTTACTCCCTTCCCAACCACTGCTTCCCTTTCATGTCCCTCGACTCTTATAACTGCCATCTGGTTTCTGTACAAATTGTAAATAGCCTTTCGCTCCCTGTATTTTACCCCTGCCACCTTTAGAATTTGAAAGAGAGTATTCCAGTCAACATTGTCAAAAGCTTTCTCTAAGTCTACAAATGCTAGAAACGTAGGTTTGCCTTTCCTTAATCTTTCTTCTAAGATAAGTCGTAAGGTCAGTATTGCCTCACGTGTTCCAGTGTTTCTACGGAATCCAAACTGATCTTCCCCGAGGTTGGCTTCTACTAGTTTTTCCATTCGTCTGTAAAGAATTCGTGTTAGTATTTTGCAGCTGTGACTTATTAAGCTGATAGTTCGGTAATTTTCACATCTGTCAACACCTGCTTTCTTTGGGATTGGAACTATTATGTTCTTCTTGAAGTCTGAGGGTATTTCGCCTGTTTCATACATCTTGCTCACCAGATGGTAGAGTTTTGTCAGGACTGGCTCTCCCACGGCCGTCAGTAGTTCCAATGGAATATTGTCTACTCCGGGGGCCTTGTTTCGACTCAGATCTTTCAGTGCTCTGTCAAACTCTTCACGCAGTATCATATCTCCCATTTCATCTTCATCTACATCCTCTTCCATTTCCATAATATTGTCCTCAAGTACATCGCCCTTGTATAAAACCTCTATATACTCCTTCCACCTTTCTGCTTTCCCTTCTTTGCTTAGAACCGGGTTTCCATCTGAGCTCTTGATATTCATACAAGTCGTTCTCTTATCTCCAAAGGTCTCTTTAATTTTCCTGTAGGCGGTATCTATCTTACCTCTAGTGAGATAGGCCTCTACATCCTTACATTTGTCCTCTAGCCATCCCTGCTTAGCCATTTTGCACTTCCTGTCGATCTCATTTTTGAGACGTTTGTATTCCTTTTTGCCTGTTTCACTTACTGCATTTTTATATTTTCTCCTTTCATCAATTAAATTCAATATTTCTTCTGTTACCCAAGGATTTCTACTAGCCCTCGTCTTTTTACCTACTTGATCCTCTGCTGCCTTCACTACTTCATCCCTCAAAGCTACCCATTCTTCTTCTACTGTATTTATTTCCCCCATTCCTGTCAATTGCTCCCTTATGCTCTCCCTGAATCTCTGTACAACCTCTGGTTCTTTTAGTTTGTCCAGGTCCCATCTCCTTAAATTCCCACCTTTTTGCAGTTTCTTCAGTTTTAATCTACAGGTCATAACCAATAGATTGTGGTCAGAGTCCACATCTGCCCCTGGAAATGTCTTACAATTTAAAACCTGGTTCCTAAATCTCTGTCTTACCATTATATAATCTATCTGATACCTTTTAGTATCTCCAGGGTTCTTCCATGTATACAACCTTCTTTCATGATTCTTAAACCAAGTGTTAGTTATGATTATGTTGTGCTCTGTGCAAAATTCTACCAGGCGGCTTCCTCTTTCATTTCTGTCCCCCAATCCATATTCACCTACTATGTTTCCTTCTCTCCCTTTTCCTACACTCGAATTCCAGTCACTCATGACTATTAAATTTTCGTCTCCCTTCACAATCTGAATAATTTCTTTTATTTCATCATACATTTCTTCAATTTCTTCGTCATCTGCAGAGCTAGTTGGCATATAAACTTGTACTACTGTAGTAGGTGTGGGCTTCGTATCCATCTTGGCCACAATAATGCGTTCACTATGCTGTTTGTAGTAGCTTACCCGCATTCCTATTTTCCTATTCATTATTAAACCTACTCCTGCATTACCCCTATTTGATTTTGTGTTTATAACCCTGTATTCACCTGACCAGAAGTCTTGGTCCTCCTGCCACCGAACTTCACTAATTCCCACTATATCTAACTTCAACCTATCCATTTCCCTTTTTAAATTTTCTAACCTACCTGCCCGATTAAGGGATCTGACATTCCACGCTCCGATCCGTAGAACGCCAGTTTTCTTTCTCCTGATAACGACTTCCTCTTGAGTAGTCCCCGCCCGGAGATCCGAATGGGGGACTATCTCTGGAATATTTTACCCAAGAGGACGCCATCATCATGTAATCATACAGTAAAGCTGCATGCCCTCGGGAAAAATTACGGCTGTAGTTTCCCCTTGCTTTCAGCCGTTCGCAGTACCAGCACAGCAAGGCCGTTTTGGTTATTGTTACAAGGCCAGATCAGTCAATCATCCAGACTGTTGCCCTTGCAACTACTGAAAAGGCTGCTGCCCCTCTTCAGGAACCACACGTTTGTCTGGCCTCTCAACAGACACCCCTCCGTTGTGGTTGCACCTACGGTACGGCTATCTGTATCGCTGAGGCATGCAAGCCTCCCCACCAACGGCAAGGTCCATGGTTCATGGGGGGACAAAATTATATACAAGAAGTATATATCTACAATACAAACTAAAACAGTATACAACAGTGGTAACACGAGAATGATTATATACTTACCAAGGTTTACCTATGAATTGTAAGCTAAATGAAATATACGTGCTTCAAAGGGGTATTATTAGAAAAATAATGGGTGCTGTATAAACCACAGATGGGTGGGAAACGAGAAGTAAGGAAGACATCTACGATAATTCAAATAAAATTTGAGAAGTAATGGAAAAGAGAAGATTAATCTTTCTTGGACTGTTCTACCGAGTGAATGAGAAAGACTAACGAAACAAACATTCCTGTATTTCCCGGACTAAACGACACCAGCGTGGACTAAGGAAATAACTAGGAGAAAGAACAGAAAAGAATCGGAAATAACAGAAAGAAACCTTTTTAAGAATAATATACTCAGTTTAGAAGGCTTTCAAGGCAGAGAAGTTAGTAATTGGGTACAACATGGAGAGAAAGAAGGAAAACACAGCATGGGGAAAAGGTGATGCAATACAGCAAATGTAGGGAAAAAAAATTTGAGGGACTGAAGTTGTTTCTCGATCCTAGTTGGTCAACATGAAGATAAAAAAAGCAACAAAAGAAGGAGTAAAACAAAAATACGAAAATATGAACAAACTTGCATAAAATTATGAGAAGTCAACATCTAACTTTATGCCCAGGGAACTCAGCCACGCTCTAGTCTTCGGAGAGGTCTCATGGAGTCGTTCCAGTCTGCTTGCAATCTTCTTGTTGGTCGTGCACTAATAATGAGTTCCGTTGCTTTTGCCACTGACCCACAATAAGACTTGATAACCGTGTTGTGGTTATTATGCCTCATTTACGAAACATCAGTCTTTGATTTAACGCTAGGAGAATAAATTAAGGAACTTTAACGGAAACAATTAATTCATAGCGGTAGGTCAGCCAGTGACGTTCCAATAACGATTCCAAGGAACAAATTCTGAATATGACGTAGTTATGAAATGGTTGTATGCACATTCGAGCATTAATTTGCGCTACCTGTGCGTCAGTGGTTGACGTCACTACATTGTGATGACGTGCTGTCGTTCGTCGCGCGAAACGTGTTTGAAGTGACGTTGTGCAAGATATTGTCTTCGCTAGACAATAGCTGACGAAGAGAAGAGAGAGTTACTGGTGTACCGTTTCTCATCGCCACGCTGTGTGCTGATGTGTGAAGTCTAAACTTCTCCGTAGCGTGTTACACTGGAATACATAAAACATTGTTTACATTTATCATTATGTTGGCTGGGAGCAACATTCACACCCAAATACTTTAACAGTCAGTGAATTTGAAACCGAAATCTACGTTACCAAGTCGTCAAAAGAAACCGTGAGAAGTTCTGCATCTGCCTAAAATCAGTCAATGCATCAAGGCAGCACCTCATCCAGATGCTCCTTGATTCTCTTGGAAGCTTTATGAAATACAATTGGAGTAAAGGTTAAAATTAGTTAATCGAAAAGGATTAGATAACTGTTTTTACTTTCGATCGCTGCATAAATGCAAAACACACAGGCATAGAAGTAAATTACTTTGGAGACGACTGAAGTTGTTCCTTGAAGAAATGGCCAGTGGGCCTCTCCCCCAACACAAAGACACCTCTTCTCACGACGAAAAAACCATTTGCGGTGACCTGCTAGTTAGCTGTTTTTAGACCTAAAACTGGGTTGTCACAAACTGATAAGTTTTAGGTTTCATTCAAAGTGACCAACCCACTAGTAGAAGACAACAGGTTTGCTATAAACTTTTTCTTGCGCTCTGGCGGAAAATACGTTGTCCGCGAGCTCTGATTTAAAAGAAACGAGAATTACCACTGTAAATTTTTGTACTTAAGAAATACGAGCAACCGGTGGTGGTCGCGCTCAACGTAGGATCCATTGGAGGTGTTGTGTTCACGTACTATGACTGTTTTGGACATCGAATGATTTCACTGTAGAAATAAACAATGATCTCACAAACACTAACCGCATGAAGTTCAACTTCTTCGGTTTGTTCTCGACGCCAAGAAAGCAGCTATTAGCGGAAACGACTGCTTTTCAGCCTATATATTGCTGACATGCCAGAAACAGCTTGTAAGAAATTTGGTTAGGCTGATGACCGGGCCCTTGCAACAAGGGACACAGATTTTGATACAATGGAAGAAACCCTGGCTTCCGATCTGTCTGTCCTGGCAGCATACTTCCATAAATGGAGGCTTAGGCCTAATCCCACGAAGACAGAAGTAATTTGCTTCCAAATGGCTCTGAGCACTATCTGAGGTCATCAGTCCCCTATAACTTAGAACTACCTAAACCTAACTAACCTCAGGACATCACACACATCCATGCCCGAGGCAGGATTCGAACCTGCGACCGTAGCGGTCTCGCGGTTCCACACTGAAGCGCCTAGAACCGCTCGACCACACCGGCGGCAATTTCCTTCCATCTCAATAACAGAGAAGCCGAAAGAGCTCTGGAAGTATACTTTGACGCCACACGCCTCAACCGCAACAAGGAGCCAAGGTACCCATTGGTCACGTTAGACAGAACCCTGTCATTTAAAACACACCTTACAAAAACAGCTGCCAAGATGAGAACAAGAAACAGCTTCATCCATAAACTCTGCGGAACCACCTGGGATCAACGGCAACATCTCGGAGGACGTCTGCGCTAAGCCTGGTATACTCTGCGGCGGAGGACGGGTGCACCAGTATGGCTAAACAGTGGCGATGTGAACAAAATCGATGTTGAACTTAACAACACCATGCGTATTATTTCAGAAACCGTTAGGTCTACACCTAACATATGGCTACCTGTCCTGAGTCATATACTACCCCCAAAAATGCGACGAGAACCAGCGTTGGTCAGGGAATACGACAAGATCGAAGTAAATCCTGAACTATTGGTACACATCTATATACCTGATCTGAGTACCAAGAGGCTTCGTTCAAGACATCCTTCTCTTGTTCTCGACAGCCTCACCGGGGGTGGCATCAACTCTTGGAGAAGAGAATGGCTCCAAAAAGCCCCAACAACTTGCCACGTAATGCATTGTACTACTGAGACAGTTCCTGGGTTTGATCAAGCCCGCAAGATCCGGTCAACTCTGAACCGACTAAGAACTGGGCATGGAAGATATGCTGACTCACTCTTCAAATGGCGACTGCTGTCTTCGTCAGCATGTGACTGCGGCGCGCCTAAGCAGACCATTTCAGAGAAGAATGCAGCGCCAGAGCGTTCAATGGGGATTTTGAAGAATTCCTCATGGCATCCCAAAAATCCATTGAATATATACAAGGACTATGTAGTGGGACGAAATTGAAGCGTCAACCATCCACCAGTCAGCCCAGTTTGCAGATGAATATAAGTTTAATTTAGTTTTGTTTATGTATTTTTCTAATATTTGTAATGGTTGTGAAGAGTCTAAAGTTTTGTATTTTTTTTTTATGTTTCATGTACGGAGAGGGCGGCGCAACGAACGGAGACAGCATCTTCGTTGCCGGGACCGGAGAGAAAATTGCTGGCCACTATACGTCGCGGGTCGACAGCCAAAGAGCGACAGAAGATTCTAAAACCGATTTGTTGCGTCGTGCTTCTAAAAATTGAAAATGAATAATTTGTAATGTTTTGTACAACAATGACGTCGTAGAGAGTTTAATCTTATTGATACTGTTAGTTTTGTCTTGTCAAGGCTCAGGTTCACGTCTGTATGTAGGAAGATAATAAACTAGTGGATGCTATTAAAGTTGAAATACGTGTTCCGAGGATTTATTTATGAAGAATTATGTGAATGAATTAATAATATACACTCCTGGAAATGGAAAAAAGAACACATTGACACCGGTGTGTCAGACCCACCATACTTGCTCCGGACACTGCGAGAGGGCTGTACAAGCAATGATCACACGCACGGCACAGCGGACACACCAGGAACCGCGGTGTTGGCCGTCGAATGGCGCTAGCTGCGCAGCATTTGTGCACCGCCGCCGTCCGTGTCAGCCAGTTTGCCGTGGCATACGGAGCTCCATCGCAGTCTTTAACACTGGTAGCATGCCGCGACAGCGTGGACGTGAACCGTATGTGCAGTTGACGGACTTTGAGCGAGGGCGTATAGTGGGCATGCGGGAGGCCGGGTGGACGTACCGCCGAATTGCTCAACACGTGGGACGTGAGGTCTCCACAGTACATCGATGTTGTCGCCAGTGGTCGGCGGAAGGTGCACGTGCCCGTCGACCTGGGACCGGACCGCAGCGACGCACGGATGCACGCCAAGACCGTAGGATCCTACGCAGTGCCGTAGGGGACCGCACCGCCACTTCCCAGCAAATTAGGGACACTGTTGCTCCTGGGGTATCGGCGAGGACCATTCGCAACCGTCTCCATGAAGTTGGGCTACGGTCCCGCACACCGTTAGGCCGTCTTCCGCTCACGCCCCAACATCGTGCAGCCCGCCTCCAGTGGTGTCGCGACAGGCGTGAATGGAGGGACGAATGGAGACGTGTCGTCTTCAGCGATGAGAGTCGCTTCTGCCTTGGTGCCAATGATGGTCGTATGCGTGTTTGGCGCCGTGCAGGTGAGCGCCACAATCAGGACTGCATACGACCGAGGCACACAGGGCCAACACCCGGCATCATGGTGTGGGGAGCGATCTCCTACACTGGCCGTACACCACTGGTGATCGTCGAGGGGACACTGAATAGTGCACGGTACATCCAAACCGTCATCGAACCCATCGTTCTACCATTCCTAGACCGGCAAGGGAACTTGCTGTTCCAACAGGACAATGCACGTCCGCATGTATCCCGTGCCATCCAACGTGCTCTAGAAGGTGTAAGTCAACTACCCTGGCCAGCAAGATCGCCGGATCTGTCCCCCATTGAGCATGTTTGGGACTGGATGAAGCGTCGTCTCACGCGGTCTGCACGTCCAGCACGAACGCTGGTCCAACTGAGGCGCCAGGTGGAAATGGCATGGCAAGCCATTCCACAGGACTACATCCAGCATCTCTACGATCGTCTCCATGGGAGAATAGCAGCCTGCATTGCTGCGAAAGGTGGATATACACTGTACTAGTGCCGACATTGTGCATGCTCTGTTGCCTGTGTCTATGTGCCTGTGGTTCTGTCAGTGTGATCATGTGATGTATCTGACCCCAGGAATGTGTCAATAAAGTTTCCCCTTCCTGTGACAATGAATTCAAGGTGTTCTTATTTCAATTTCCAGGAGTGTATTTGAAAAGATTATTGGCTTTTGACAGCGTTCATCGCGACTTTGAATCTCAAAAAGTTTATTCAATGTGGTTCTATTATCGATTAAATCAGATAACGTGTATCAATATAATTTCTGAGGAGAAAACAAACGACATCTAAAATTGAAAAAGTTTACGCAAACCAATTGGCCCGAGTGACGTAATTCTGTGCATACGACTCAAATGATGTTTTACAGTTTCGTTCAAGAACCATTCTGAAACAATTTAAAAAGAATATAAATAATTTTGAAGTGGGTTGTAACTGACGTAGGTGACGTACACATGGTCATATGTCGAAAGAAAATCATTTAACCATATCTATACGTCGTTACACTACAACTAGATGTTTGACTGTGAATATATGTAATGTTATGTAAGTGTAGAATAGCGTGACCCAATACTGAAATGCCATACGCTAAACAAATAAAACGATACTTGTTTTTCAAATCAAACTGCCTTTTCCTGCTGCTAGTTAGTTTATTTATCACATACGCGTTTCGCCTTCTCCTGTTCTAAGGCATCATCAGTGGGATGATTTGCTGACCTGCGTTTCCTCACGTCTGGTCTGTAGGTCACTTTTATCACTGTCCTATATTCACATCTTTGTGTTTTCGCCATCCACACACTGTTCACCATGTTTCTCACTCTTTTTTGTGGTGGCCTATCGTTCTTCTGTCACTCTATACAACTATATCGTCGTACACTTCTTTTCACAGCGTTAATATTGCGACTCCATTAAAACCATGTTGATGGAGCGTTTCATCACCACCGGAAATCTTTCTATACAATTCATCACAACTTCTAGTAAGCAAGGTAAGTGCGTATTGAATTTCGGAACGGTGTCCGATTCGCTTGGAGACTTCTCAGCAACGATGATACACTACTCCGATGTGAATGTGGAGACTAGAACCAAAAGTCGCCTCAGACTGACCTAGAGGAGTCGTCATATGGTTGTTACTATTTGCGATGTACATACTGGGGTTGGACAAAAATATGGAAACGCCAGCAGAAATGGATAGTTGAATGATAGCCAAACTTACAGGTTGCGCTATTGCATTTGACAACGAACGGCACCTGGAAGTGATGTCAATATGTTGCAAGTGTCAATCGTGATCAGAACTGTGTTCTGTGTAGTTGTAAGTGCATTATGGCGGAGCTAAGTGAATTCAATCGTGGGTAAAATATTGGTTCCCGTACGGTGACTGCTTCCGTAACTAAGGTAGCCGAAGTGTTTGATATTTCAAGAAGCATAGTATCAAAGGTTTATACTTCATAGAGGGAAAGCGGAAAATATCATCCGCTTGGTCACAACACGGACGAAAGTGTGCGTTGAGTGATCTTAACAGACGGTAACTCAAAAAGATTCTGACGAAAAATAAGAGAACGATAACTACAAAAGTCGCTGCAGAACTGAATGTTGCACTCGTGAACCCCGTCAGTAGCAAAAGTACACGATGGAAGCTCCAAGAGGAGGGAACCTCAGGGCTTACTGGAATTTCAGAACCTCTCATCAGTGATGCAACCGTCCATAACAGGAAAATTTCGACTATGTAGTAATGAAACTCATTTGTTCGGCTGAGTCCTGTTTCACACTATTTCCATTTTATGCATAGAGGCCGCTGCAGTCGCGTTATCGTCCTGGAGAGGGGTAGGTCAGCGTGCTATTGGCTGACTTTTTGTTACAGCCATCTCTGCTCTCTCGTTCCCGAATGGCGTGACGGCGCTTAACTTTACAACGTAACAGATATGCATTAACAAGGGCGAAGAATAAGCAGCGTTGCATACTTGGGGGTAGCAGTCAGCGCGATCCAGGGCTACTGCCCCTGTCAATACACATCGATGAAACAAATGTTTCACTGGACTAATCTGGGACCGCTGTATCTAATGGGCACGTAAAATTTCGTTCCAAAAATTTTTCAATTGTAACGGGAAACAAACCGATGCCTTCTGTCGACGCTGGTCATTGGATGAAACACGTGATGAGCGATACTTGTTTGGGCTGCCTCCAGCTACACAATGCGAAAACGAAATTGTAAATATCTGTTGAAACACCAGGGGTAATGCGCCTTAGTACTGTTAGGAGAGACCCCCTGCATAGATACAATTAGTATCAGTTGTTCACGAAGTATAGATGATAGCGACCGACGCCGCTCAGCCATTGCCTCGGGTTCGATCCTTACTACCGTCCATGTCCAATTCTTGTATCGCTCTCTTGTTTGGTTTTAAGAAATCAAATGACGCACACGTGTGGCGACACCGTCTCTGACGGGTCGCTTCTATTCGAGCGCGGCACGCCCTGTTTGGCCAACTTCAGTAAGAGTCGTCTCGGAAACGGAACAAGGTATCGATTTCTTTTAACAATTATTTCTTAGCAGGATCTAGTCTGCAACACCCTGGCAACCTCTTCAGACTGCTTCCGACCACCCTGTATGAATGAACGTCGTCCCAATAACAACACGCACAGACAGTCATATGCACGTCTTCCTGGACGGGGAGGTGTTTTCCAGATCCAGGTCGAATCCGCCCAGCAGGTTAATGACGAGTGTTGGTATGCGGCCTAGCCTGGACGATGCAGTTTTAGGTGGTTTCCCAGGTGAACATCGGACTAGCACTGACATCCCGTCTCGCAAACAGTTAGGACTTTCGCTCACTCCCATATGAATAATATTACATGCAGACGATTGTGGCGCTTCCGGCATACTGTACCATTATCGAGGGTCACTGCCGCCATAGTGCGGCCGCCGAACGATGGACGACGAGATCCTGGTGAGGACCCACTGGGGACAATGTCGGGTAAACCCCAGCGCCCAGAGCGGGTCCTGTAGAGAATAATGGGGCCATGCCGAATGCGGAGGAGTAGGATGAGGAGAAGACGGAAATAGGAGAACAAGAGGGACCAATGAGGGTGACCATGAAGTTTTTCTGCTGATGATGATCCATCCTGAGCAGTGGATCGGCAGGAGGAGAGAAAGATGGTAAGGGCGTCATCCAGGGAGTGTTGGGGACACAATTTCGACATCCCGAGTAGTAACGGGGTGGCGACAGGAAGGTCATCCAGCCAGCCCTTAAATTAACCATGCAAATCCGTTCACAACCAAGCAGAACCTGCACTGATGTGGCACAAATGGAGAAGAAAAAGAAGAAGAACGTCATCCCTCTAGTACGCGACATGTAGTCAAAGTAAAATTTCTTCGACCGCTTTCTATAAAGTCCTTACCATCATTTAAAAAGTAACGTATTGGAAGACAGGTAATATACAGCGTGGTTCTGCAAGAGTGTGCAAAAATGAAGCAGGACGTAGAGAATGCTCCACTGAACAATTTGAGATAGGGAACCTGGAGTCGGAGAAACCAGATTAAGGAGGTATGGGAGTAAAGTAGTCTACCGCTTGGTCTTGCATGACTGTTTTCCAGATTTACGACTAAAATGGGTCCACGTTTACATATACTGTGCTGTTTATTCAGCTGTACATTCTGCAAGGAAACAGGGAGTTTGAGCGTGACTTCCAGAAAGTCATGATGCAGGTTTTGTTTACTTTACTTTTCCGTAAGGCGGTTCTGTTGTGTTTACGTGGTTCAATGGCAGAACGACAGACCCATTCATTACTCAGTGCTATTCAGAGACCTACAGTACAACACAATGGAGCAGTACAGGCACAGTATTTCCTGATTGCTGGATTGGTAGGGGAGTTCCTATTCGATGGCCTGCGAGATCACCTGACCTGAATCTCCTAGATTATTTCCTACGGGGGTATCTGAAGTCACTTGTGTATGAGACCCCAGTGGATTCGGAGATGGAATCAGTTGCCAGAATTGTAGCTGCCTGTGATGTGTTTCGAAACACACCGGTGATATTTGTCAGCGCGCGTCAGACTTCAAAATGGTTCAAATCGCTCTAAGCACTATGGGACTTAACATCTGAGGTCATCAGTCCCCTAGAACTACTTAAACCTAACTAACTAAGGACATCATACAAATCCATGCCCGAGGCAGGATTCGAACCTGCGACCGTAGTAGCAGCGTATTCCGGACTCAAGCGCCTAGAACCACTCGGCTACAATAGCCGGCTGCGTCAGACTCTTGTGCGCTGATGTCATGCTTGCATTGTGGTTGATTGCCGTCAGTTTCAGCACATTTTGTAAGATACAGTACTAATGGCACATTCATTGTGTCAATAGTGATATTTGTAGTAAACTAACGTAAATAAAAAGTACACGATAATCTGTTTTTATTCCTGTTATCTCCTTAAGCTGTCTTCTGCGTACCCAGGTTCCCTACTTCAGACTGTTCAGTGGAGCATCCTGTACGTCCCACGCTCTTACGGAAACACCCTGCACACTATGCACAACAAATGAGGAGCAATAGGAATGGAAGAGAGAAATACTCGCACTAGAAAGGGCATAAAGCAGGGATTCAATCTTTCTCCTGTATATCGAAGAAGCAACGCGTGAAGTAAAAGAAAGATTCATGAATACAACTCAGCTTAAGATGAAAGAATAGCATTAATAAGATTAGCCAATGAGAATGCACTCCTCTGTGAAATCAAGCATCAATTATAGGATCTATTAAATGGGATGCACAACGAATAGCACAAGCGGTCTTTCTTGATGACTGGGCCTGCAGGGAAATATATGTCTTGAAAGGACATTGTGTTAAGGTTCCAGAATCACTGATTGAATCCTTTATTGATTATTATTACAGCTGTTTCGGAAGATTTCCATTTTCAAGTACGTCTACGTTGTCCTAATGTACATATAATATCTGGTGTGACTTAATCTGGTGACTGTTCTCGTTATATTTCACGAAATTCTAAAATAT
Source organism: Schistocerca piceifrons (assembly GCF_021461385.2). NCBI lineage: Eukaryota > Metazoa > Arthropoda > Insecta > Orthoptera > Acrididae > Schistocerca > Schistocerca piceifrons. The sequence continues at coordinate 388,648,447 of NC_060145.1, forward strand.
CTTATGTATTCTGGCCGCGGGCCATTTCTACAACAGCTTGAAGGTCAGCAGTTAGATAGAAGCTCCAAAGCTCATTACTATATCCGTACATTCTATGTAGTTCAAACTTGGAATTGTTATACTGGCGAGATTTCTGATTTTGTCTGTCGCCGTTTGCCTGCGACAAATCTGTTTACCAAAGTTAAGTACTGTATTGTCATTGTTCATTTCGTAATAAAACTCATTAATAGGATTTGTTTCAATTGTCTATCTAGCGATCCGAGAAAACAAGTTTCCTACACACCTCACATTGGACGAATAGGTAGGATTCAACAAAATCGATAAAACGAGTATCAAACTAGATTAATTTGAGAACGCCCTATGGAACGGGCCCGTAAAATTCGATTTAAAAATAATTATGTATGTAATGGAAAGAAACCGACGCTTTCTGTTGACACGTGGCGTTGCATGTGACGAGCAGTAACTGTTTCGGCTGACACAAGCTACACGACGCAAAACCGAAATAGCAAATATCTGGCAAAACATCAGAGAAACTGCGTCTGACAAACACCACACATATACTGAAGCGCCAGAGAAAGAGGTATAGGCATGCGTATTCATATATATAAACAGGCAGAATACGGCGCTGCGGTCGGCAACGCCTATATAAGACAAGTGTCTGGCGCAATTGTTAGATCGGTTACTGCTGCTACAATAGCACGTTATCAATATTTAAGTGAGTCCATTCATGTCCACTGTGCATTCCGATGGACGTGGGTAATTCCAGCAGGTCAATACGACACTGCACACGTCTGAATTGCTACACAGTGGCTCCAGGAACATTCTTCTGAGTTTAAACACTTTCGCTGACTGCCAAAATCCTCAGACATGAACATTATTGAGCATTCTGGGATGCCTTGCAAAGTGCTGTTCAGAAGAGATCTCCATCCCCTCATACTCTTACTGAGTTATGTACAGCCCTGCAAGATTCATGGTGCCAGTTCCCTCAGACATTAGTCGAGTCCATGCCACGAAGTGTTTTGGCACTTCTGCGTACTCGCGGGGGCCCTAAACGATATTAGGCAGGTGTAGCAGTCTCTTTGGCTCTTCAGAGTGTAAAATACATACGCCTTGACAGATATTAAAGATTATTTCCATGCGGGTGTCCTCTCTCTCTCTCTCTCTCTCTCTCTCTCTCTCTCTCTCTCTCTCTCTCTCTCGCTCTCTCTCTCTCGAACTGTTACTGGAATCAGCGTGTGGCTGCAATCAATCAGTATGGCGGACCGGGGCCACTACGGAAGTAGAGTGCGACAAGCTGGGAATTTTGCTTGGACAGGAATTGTAATCAGACAGTCGAAGCGGCTAAGTGTAAAGCGGAAAAAATTGTGTCCGAATCCCGGTCCGGGAGAAATTGTCATTTGAATGCTCTATTGCGGCCTATGTTAGAATTTCCATTTCATTTCGTCATGTATTTGTATCTAGTGGGCCACTTGAATCTGTGCACACTACGAGCTGATTGGCTAACGTCTAAGAAAATTAATTCGGGAACACCGCAACGTGTAGAATTTTTCTCAACATTTATTTCTCATCACAAACTACCCTGCAACAGGCTTAAAAGCTTTTTAGACAGTTGCAGACCACTCTGTATAATCGAAGAATGTACGACTGTCTCTTCGTCTTTATCACCTTCAGATAGACCGATGCGACACAGATGTTTTTAGAAACTGGTGTAGGATCGATAGTTATGAAGGCGTTAATTGACCGACCGCGAGTCGTTTCAAACCGCCAGCGATAAGATACGATGGGGCCCTTTTACGTTGGAACCGTAATAGGTTCCTGAATGCTAGCGAACATTTTCCAACACTTCTGTTACTATGTGAGGGAGAAAGATGTGGTAATTTCCTTCACCAAGCGAGTTAGACAGAAGATAGGGCCTAATCGGTATCGAAGAATATCAGCCAACACATTTATAGCAAATATCTGTTGATGGTGGAACACACGACTTTCCTTAGGAATTAGCAGCTCCCAAGCATTGCTATTGGCAGTCAAAACAATTGGGAACGTTGGCCTAAGGGCAGTCCAGCGCCAGACCACTCAATTACCCTAAGCTAGCAAATAATGTACGAGTATCTGTGACATCTTGGTCACATAAGAAAGGTTTCTTTTTATATCCTCTAAACACTCTAAAATTGGTTACACGTTTTTCTTTTTTACCTCTTGTATAAAGAAAGGCTAGTATATAACGTCGGAAGTTCCATGAAACTCTTCGCAGAGATGCTATTATAATTTATTTATTTATTTTTATTTATTGATTTATTTAACCTGGCAAGATTAGGGCCATCAGGCCCTCTCTTACATCTAACAGGCATTCTACTTATTTTACATTCATACGTTTTAGTAGGCATGTTAAACTACATCTAGTACAAAAAGTGAAATAAACAGTTAGAAAGGTACACCTGGAAAAATACATACATATAGAGTTTATATTCGTAGATCATAAGTACTGTTATAATTAGACATTATTGAAGAGACAAATTTTAGATAGGAGTGCTGGCAGCAGGGAGTATGAGGGAGACTCATAGTGAAGGGAGGAGAAGAATAGACATGATGAAACATAATTAAGGAAATATAAAGGAAAAGAAGATTGCCTGGCTAATAGAGATATATGAAGGGGAAGGCATCTCAGGAGCAAGATAGAAGACGCTAGCTTTGCTATTTGACAGATGAGAGGATTGGCCTGGTACATTAATTTTGTGGAAAACTTTATGAGGATGATAGTAGGAAATGCTTCAACTTCTTCTTAAAAGCAGCAGGAGATTGAATTTTGCGCAAGGTAAGGGGCAGTTTGTTCCAGAGGCGGACAGCGGCAACTGAGAAGGAGTTTGCAAAAGTTTTTGTTTTGTGAGTGGGCACAGTTAGAATACCAAATAAGAGTGACCTCGTGTTTATGATGGCATGACAGGTTTTTAATCTCTGAAGCAAGGTACTGGGGTGCTTGCGCGACGAGGAGTCTGTGAAGTAGACATAGAGTGTGGTAGTCACGCAATTTGTCCGGTCGCAACCACTTTAGCTCGGCGTATGAAGCACTAACATGATCATATCGGCGAATGTTGCAGGTGTAACGCACACAGGCATTCATGGTTAGCTCTAGCCGTCTTTTGTTTTCACTACTCGTGCCTTGTTGAATCACATCACAATAGTGGAGGTTCGGTAGAACGAGTACTTGCACGAGCTGGCGTTTCAAGTCCTGTGGAAATATGTTCCGAAACTTTTTGAGAGCATAGAGACAAGTAGACGTCTTTCGGCACACTGCGACTGTATTCTCCGCCCAGTTGAGATGCTGATCCAAAGTTACACCCAAGTTCTTCACTGTTTTCTGATATGGTATTGGAGTACCGTCGAGTAGAATAGGAGGTAGCCGTTCGCGGAAATCTGAACTTATAAATTTCTAATGGGCCATTAAGATTACTTGCGTCTTTTTTGCATTTAGTTTAAGCCCCAGGCTTTTCGCCCATGTCACTACCGAAGACAGATCATCATTCATCTGAGCGATTGCAGTGTTTACGTCTTCAGGTCTGACGCTTAGGTAGAGCTGGAGGTCGTCGGCATAGAAATGATATTTACAGGAGGACAGAACCGACGAAATATCGTTGACATATAAAGAAAACAAAAGTGGTCCTAAGACTGATCCTTGTGGCACTCCCGAGGAAACATGTTTCCAGGAAGATTTTTCATTTACGCAGACAACACATTGCTGTCTGTCTTTTAAGTAGCTTTCAAACCATCTCATTGCACTATCAGAGAAATTAAACCGTTGCATTTTTCTGAGCAATATGTCAAAGTTAACAGTGTCAAAAGCTTTGCTGAAGTCCAGTAGCGTCAATATTGTTGCCTTTCGATTGTCGATGGCACATTTCAGGTCATCTGTTACTTTAATTAGAGCAGTGTTTGTGCTGTGATGTTTATGGAAACCGGATTGAAATTTGTCATATAGGCTGAATTCATGCAAGTGTTCAGTGATTTGGTCATGAACAATATATTCGAGTGCTTTGGAAACAGCAGGCAGTATGCTAATTGGTCGGTAATCACTAGGCAGTTGCGGGTTTTCGATCTTAGGGATGGGTCGAATTATGCTTCTTTTCCATGCAGTGGGGTATATTCCGTTCACGAGGGAAAAATTAAATATGTCAGTTAAGACAGGTACACATACAAAGAGGTCGCAGTGCTAGAGAACCGTACCGAAATGCAGAAATACCTGCAGAAGATCGACATTTGGTAAAGGAATTGGCAGTTGACCCTCAATATAAAGAAATGTAACGTATTGCACATAAATAGGTAGACACAGCCATTGTTGTACTATTACACATCCGAAGAACAATCCCTGAAGCAGACAGCCTTGTAGTTAGGGCAACCACTGCTGTGAGTAGTCATCTTGGGTATTAACAAAACGCTTCAGCAGATTTTGTTCTTTATTATTTGATCACTACCGGTTGCGTGGCACTAAAACTACATCCTCAGGTGAACATATAACTCTGACATTAGAGCGGAAAAACTCGGAACCTTTTTACCCAATCTTCGCTGTCCATCAGAACAAAACACCACTGAAAGGCGGTATGGCACAGAATAAAACGGCCAAATTCCAATATAGTGGATGGGTCCGCTTCTCCGACCTATACGGAATGTTGGGTAATAAAGGTTCCGAGCTTTTCTGCTTTACTGTCTTAGTCATGCGTTCATCTGAAGATGTGATTTTTAGTGCAACGAAACCCGGAGTAATCTAATAATAAAGAACTACATACAACTGAAACGGTTTATTAATACCCAGTAATCAAATGGTTCAAATGGCTTTGAGCACTATGGGACTTAATTTCTGAGGCCATCAGTCCCCTTGAACTTAGAACTACTTAAACCTAACTAACCTAAGGACATCACACACATCCATGCCCGAGGCAGGATTCGAACCTGCGACCGTAGCGGTCGCGCGGTTCCAGACTGTAGCGCCTAGAACCGCTCGGCCACTCAGGCCGGCATACCCAGTAATCCCTGAAGCAGTGGCATGCTTTAAACATCTGGGAGTACGCGTACAGAGAGATTTAAGGTCTTACGACTACGTAAAACTAACCGCAGATAAGGCAAAAGGGAGACATATTCTTTGGATGAATCCTCAGGAAGTGTGTCACATCCACGAAGGAGGCATCTTACGAAAGTCTCGTTCGACCAATAATTGAATACTAATCGTCAGCCTGGGATGTACACAGATCAAAAAATGTTTTTCATCACCCTGGTTTCCAGAACTCCTGAAGACAGACTTGACTGTGGATATTGCATCACAGACTGTTCAGAGATGTCACTAAATCCGCCAAAGATGTAAACAACGATGCATGAGGAGCGCCTACTAGACGGAGGGTGTCTGACAGCCGATCAGTTCCAGTCATTTCACGAGGAAGGAGGTAGACGGCTCGTGATGTCTGTTGTTCAGCCATACCTCGACGGTCAGTACCGCAGTTCGATCGTGTCCGCATTGTTACTTTGTGTCAGGAAGGGTTCTCAACAAGGGAAGTGTCCAGGCGTCTCGGAGTGAACCAAAGAGATGTTGTTCTGACATGAAGGAGATACAGAGAGACACGAACTGTCCATGAAATCCCTCGTTGAGGCCGCCCAAGGGCTACTGCTGCAGTGGATGACCTACGCCACCACGTTGAATAATGGTTTTCGTGTAGCCACAGGACGTTGTGTTACGACTCAAACTGTGTGCAACAGGCTGCATGATGTGCAGCTTCACTCCCGACATCCATGGCGAGGTCCATCTTTGCAACCACGACACCATGCAGCGCGCTACAGATGGGCCCAGTTCACCACCGGCAATGGAGGGTGAAGCTTTGACAATGCCAGCCACTCGTGCTGGCGAAACGTCAGAAAAATCATTAGATGAACGTCAGCCGAAGAACCCGAGACAGAAGCCAATAGGCAGTTTGTCAAGACCGATTTATTTCCACAACTTACCTTAACCCGAGTTTACGCTCCGTCTCTATTACCACGATGTCGACGGAGCGTTAAGCTCTAACATTCCTTCCTTCTTTTTTTTTTTTTTTTTTTTTTTTTTGAGCACTTATAGTCACAAATTTAGTTAACACCGGAAAATATTTCAGGTTTAAACAAGCGCTAGTCAGATACGGAATATCCTTGTCTCTGTAATCTGTGCTGCTTTATTAGAAACGTCAGTACGAGAGACTGACGTTGTGCACTGAGTAAGGTTCATTCAACTCCCCAATAGAACGTTCGTTCGTTGGTGTCAATTCTTCGGCACCCATGTAATTTCCGAGTGCTATTTAGTGGTGCTTGTGACGCGTACGTAGTTTGGAGTCGGAAGGACAAACAAAGCGCGGGCAGGAGTAACACGAATGCGGACAAATTAATGTGCGATGCGGCGTCAGTCCAACCATCTGGCCCAGTCATCAGTTGACTCTCATTAGCAGACGTTGAACATTTATTGGTTTCCCGCACTTTCAAGTTCCCAGCGTTTGACGACACCGACAGGAAGCATTTTAACGTTGCAATTACGACGCTCGGGCACCTGACATTTCGCTCGATTCAGCGGCAGGTAATCAGTGTCCCATTTGTCGGCCTCCTTTGTAAAAAGAGTTATTACCGAACGAAGTTTATTGCAGCCCGTTTACCTTCGTCGGCGTCCTTTTTCTAATCACTGCTGTTAACCATTAACGCTGCGAATGCGTCACAGAGACCCTTACGTGTCAGCCGGATTCTGTCAGCTTCTGACTCACCTACCGTTATAGCTGCGTGCTCTAGTCCTTTGCACAGAACTGGAGCAAGCAATCGCCCTACAAATATGTATAGGCTGATACGAGGGCGCAGCCTTACGCGGCCTCTGTCAGTGTGAATAAATTCCTTCCGCATGTTCAGCCCCGCCGTTAAGAAAAATCTACAAGTCTGACTTTTCCGGCTATGTTTCATGGCGACTAAACTACTGGGTTCTAGGGATGGCCTTACCTATACATTCTGTTTCAGAATTCCTAAGGAATGTAGAGGGGACTCTGCAGATAAAGTTTTGAAAAGGAACCCTTGCCCTGAAATGTACCATTTGGGTATAAAACAATTTTGAAGATATGAACAGTTTCGGATCTCCCTCTACACGGGCGCATGTGAAGAAAGGACGGCGTTATGAGTCCCTTTTGTACACTACTGGCCATTAAAATTGCTACACCATGAACATGACGTGCTACAGACGCGAAATTTGACCGACACGAAGAAGATTCTGTGATATGCACATGATTAGCTTTTCAGAGCATTCACACAAGGTTGGCGCTGGTGGCGGCACCTACAACATGGTGACATGAAGAAAGTTTCCAACCGATTTCTCATACACAAACGGCAGTTGACCGGCGTTGCCTGGTGAAACGTTGTTGTGATGCCTCGTGTAAGGAGGAAAAATGCGTACCTTAACGTTTCCGACTTTTAAGGTCGGATTGTAGCCTATCGGGATTGCAGTTTATCGTATCGCGACATTGCTGCTCGCGTTGGTCGAGACCAATGACTGTTAGCAGAATATGTAATCGGTGGGTTCAGGAGAGTAATACGGAATGCCGTGCTAGATCCCAACAGCCTCGTATCACTAGCAGTCGAGATGACAGGCATCTCGTCCGCAGGGCTGTAACGGATCGTGCAGCCACGTCTTGATCCCTGAGTCAACAGATGGGGACGTTTGCAAGACAACAACCATCTGCACGAACAGTTCTACGACGTTTGCAGCAGCATCGACTATCAAATCGGAGACCATGGCTGCGGTTACCCTTGACGCTGCATCACAGACAGGAGCGCCTGCAGATGTCTCACCAATTGAAAACGTCTGGTCAATTGTGACCGAGCAACTGGCTCGTCACAATATTCCAGTCTCTACTCTTGATGAACTGTGGTATCGTGTTGAAGTTGCATGGGCATCTATACCTGTACGCTCCATCCAAGCTCTCTTTGACTCAATGCCCAGGCGTATCAAGGCCGTTATTACGGCCAGGGGTGGTTGTTCTGGGTACTGATTTCTCAGCACTTACGCACGCAAATTGCGTGGAAATGTAATCACATGGCAGGTCTAGTATAATATATTTGTCCAATGAATACCCGTGTATCATCTGCATTTCTTCTTGGTGTAGCAATTGTAATGACCAGTAGTGTAATTATGACATCGAAATCCATTTTCTACGGACTGGAGCAACGGATACGGGAAACAGGTGCGTTCGCAATCACGACAACTGAACTGTGATGCTTCATGGTCGCAAGTTCCACTGTGAAGAGGACGTACTTTGTCACGTAGAGGAAAACCCGACTACGAGTTCTCGAGGAACACAGGTAGTACACAGGTTAGATATCATAGGTGCGCTTTATGGTTCACCGTGAAGGGGAGATAGGAAAGTTTTTTCTACATCCAACGGTACATTTCCCGATATGCGTTCCTTATCAAAACTCTATTTACTATTTCCCCTTTACATGGCTCTTTCTTGAAAGGTGAGGAGGAACTGACCACGCAATGCTAACTTCTCCTCTGGCGTCATGCTGTATGGCTCTGGAGTGTGACCTCTGGACCCAGACACAACACACATAAGCCTACAATGCCTACAGAACTAAACTTTCTGAATCATTTCGGGTGCTAGCAAATACGTCGCCCCCCCCCCCCCCCCAAACAAATATACGATACATATTGAACCAACCCATAATTTATACACTAATAAAGAATAAATCAATTAAATTATACGAAAATTCACCAACATCACTCCACATACCCACACGGCACTTAGGCTAAGAACCACCTGAAACTTACTGAAACGCCGAAAATTAACACACTCTACTTTTGGGAGTAAGGGCACGTTCAAACACCAAACACAAACATTTACATTAAAAACACACACATACTTCTCTAGTACCCACTTTTTTCAAACCCCAATCGCATTATGTAGTCAGGGGCAAGGCCCTGTGGCACTTGATAATCCAAAACACCAAACATAGCTTCGTCGTCTACATGTTCTGGAAGCCAGTAGTAAGAATTATGAAACACTCTGTGTACCGTTCTGTTTTCTGGCTTTTATGATCCAGACGTAGCAATCTTTTACAAACTTCAGTGCGTATGCGGCGACGTTTATATTGGCGAAACACGAAGACCGATTAGTACCCTCGTGTCGGTGCATGAGTGCGACGTGCGACTGAGACGACAGAGCAAATCTGTAATAGCCGGACACAGTCTGAACTGTGACTGATCTATGAATCAAGAAAGGTATCTGCTTGTTCGCAACAGCGGGAGAGAAGAAAGGCTACTAAAATATTGAGTCGATGAATATGTCAGTGCCTTTTTTTACAATACCATGACTTTTGTTTTATTGATATAAAATACATTACATTACAATGCAACGCGCAGTATACATTATAACATCACTGATACAATGCTCGGCGATGTAATCACCATATTTTTAATGACTACCTGCCAGCGTTCAGGTATAATTTCTGTGCCTCTCCTGTCATGGTTTCGTTTTGAAGAAATGTGTTATCCTCTTGCTGAGAGACACTTCATCGTAAAACGGTTGTCCCTAAAAGTTCCTAGAAAGTGATCGGAAAAAATGACAAAAGGGTCTAAGTCTGTTGAATGAGGAGGGCTAGGTGGTTGCTCCTACGCGAGATCAGCAATCGCATCTGACAAGGCGATTGCGCCTACTAATCATCACCGACTCTTCCAAATTTATGGCATATGCAAGACTTGGCCAGAGATGAAAGTGACAAAAGGAGAGCTCCAAACGGGCAATCGTTTAGAAAAAAATAGCATTTTTGGCGCAGGTCAGGCAAGGCATGAGACGTTCATGCTAAAGTGACAGGCATGACAGGCGCGGAAATAGGGCTTCAAGGTCATCTCGCCGTCTTACAGCATTGCCAGTTTTTTTTGTAGTGAACATTTCAAATGTTCGTAAAAATTAAAACAAAAGTATTGGGCATCTCTATTTTTAATCTAGAATACGATGGAGTACTTTCCAAAAGAAAATTCGAACTATCTGCTAGGAAAAAAATGAAAACCGATGTTACAAGAAATTTTGGAGGAAAATAATTTTTTACTTCAACCTGTGGTAGGAACAGAATCACTAATTTAATTGGACTGAAAAACAAAATAATCCTCAAAGTTTACAGATGCATACGCTGCGTCTTTTATTTCGGAAACATAAAAGTATTCTGAGATAAAAAATAAAATATTATAAGAGGTGTGAAACTGTGCCGACTGCGTAGCGAAAAGTGTAGTCGCTGATGAATTTTCGTTCTGTAGGGCTGCGAAGAAACTTCACGCGAGAAAATTGTTAAGAAAACTACAAAATTATTTTTGGTAACATTTCAGACGTCATTATTGTATCGTATCACGCACAGAGGCAAATTACTTCCGCGATATTCCGTACGTAGCAGCGCGCGAGTCGTTGTAGGCCGTCGCCAAGAGTTTTGTTCGGACGGCTCGCTTTAATATGACCGAGAATATTCCATACTTCCCGAAAATGTTTTACTGGCTGCTAATACTTATCCTTCGTCATTGCATCCTTCACTCAAAACGCCAATATACTCTATGCAGAAATAATTATTTTGAAGCCAATATTTTCACTGAAGTCGAGCAAAATATTTGTTCGAAAGGTTTTATGAAACCCAAGTTTTACTAAATTTGCTGTAAGCCTATTATTCTCAGCACGCAGTACAAGCTTGTTACACAAAAACCTCGTTCTTACTACTGCAATGTCCCTGTCTTGTGTTACAAATTTCGTCCATTATTAAAGTTTCTGAATTAAAAACCAAGTGGGCGGAGAAGACAGTGCCTTGAAGAAAACAGGGAACTTTTCACACTATCGTCCATGAGGATTTGTAGATGGAAAAGGTGTTAGCACAATGCGTGCCCCATTCCCTCACCACTGCGCAGAAACAGAAGCATATTGAGATAGGCCAACGGTTGATGCAACTGTACGGTGCAGATCCGGCAGAGTTCTTGGAGCGTCTGGTTACAGTCGGTGAGTCATGGCTTTTCCACGTTACTCCTGAAAAGGGATGCCATTCTTTAGAGTGGAAGCATACTGGGAACCCTCATCTCAAGAAGTGATGGTCAGAACTATTCGTGCAGAAACGAATGGCGACTAAGTTCGGGGATCGGAAAGGGATAATGCTGGTAGATTGGCTCCCTCCGAATATGCCCCTCGCCGGCGGGTGTGGCCGAGCGGTTCTAGGTGCCTCAGTCCGGAACCGCGCGACCGCTACGGTCGCAGGTTCGAATCCTGCCTCGGGCATTGCTGTGTGTGATGTCCTTAGGTTACTTAGGTTTAAGTAGTTCTAAGTTCTGGGGATCTGATGACCTCAGATGTTAAGTCCCATGGTGCTCAAAGCCCCTCAACAGTCATCGGTACTGCAGACAACTGCACCACTTCAGCTGACGCATCAAAGAAGGCCGTCACGCAAAATGTGGGCGTGGCGTTCTGCTCCAACACGGCAATCTGCGGCCACATGTCATTCACCAGACCATTGCCACAGTACATGAGCTGGGGCTCACTGGGCTGCCGTAATACCATATTCGCCGAATCTGGCTCCTAGCGACTGTACCCTAATCGACACAATGAAAGAGGTCATGGGAGGTAGGAAGTTCACGACAACCTGCATACAGTTGTCCACCAGTGGCGCCCGTATACCGCCAAAGAAAGGTTTTCTGCGCAAATAGAGAAGCTGCCAGAACGATGCAAAAGCGCATATACATTGGCGGGGAATGCCGTTAAAATAATCTGTATTCATTCGCTCAGTAAATACACTACTGGCCACTAAAATTGCTACATCAATAAGAAATGCAGATGATAAACGGGTATTCATTGGTCAAATATATTATAATAGAACTGACATGTGATTACATTTTCACGCAATTTCGGTGGATAGATCCTGAGAAATTAGTACCAAGAACAACCACCTTTGGTTGTAATAACGGCCTTGATACGCCTGGGCATTGAGTCAAACAGAGCTTGGATGGCGTGTACAAGTACAGCTGCCCATGTAGCTTCAACACAATACCACAGTTCATCAAGAGTAGAGACTGGCGTATTGTGACAATCCAGTTGCTCGGCCATCATTGACCAGATGTTTTCAGTTGGTGAGAGATCTGGAGAATGTACTGGCCAGGGCAGCAGTCGAACATTTTCTGTATCCAGAAAGGCCCATACAGGACCTGCAACATGCGGTCGTGCACTATCCTGTTGAAATATACGGTTTTGCACGGATCGAATAAAGGGTAGAGCCACGGATCGTAACGTATCTGAAATGTAACATCTACTGTTCAAGGTGCCGTCAATGCGAACAAGAGGTCACCGAGACGTGTAACCAGTGGCACCCCATACCATCACGCCGGGTGATACGCCAGTATGGCGATGACGAATACACGCTTCCAATGTGCGTTCACCGCGATGGCCCAAACACGGATGTGACCATCATGATGCTGTAAACAGAACCTGGATTCATCAAAAAAAAAATGACGTTTTGCTATTCGTGCACCCATGTTCGTCGTTGAGTACACCATAGCAGGCGCTCCTGTCTGTGATGCAGCGTCAAGGGTAACTGCAGCCATGGTCTCCGAGCTGATAGTCCATGCTGCTTCAAACATCGTCGAACTTTTCGTGCAGATGGTTTTTATCTTGCAAACGTCCACATCTGTTGACTCAGGGATCGAGACGTGGCCATGCGGATAAGATGCCTGTCATCTCGACTGCTAGTGATACGAGGCTGTTGGGATGCATCACGGCGTTCCGTATTACCCTCCTGAACCCACCGATTCCATATTCTGCTAACAGTCATTGGGTCTCGACCAACGCGAGCAGCAATGTCGCGATCGATAAACCACAATCGCGATAGGCTACAATCCGACCTTTATCAAAGTCGGAAACGTGACGGTACGCATTTCTCCTCCTTACACAAGGCATCACAACAACGTTTCACCTGGCAACGCCGGTCAACTGCTGTTTGTGTGTGAGAAATCGGTTGGAAACTTTCCTCATGTCAGCAAGTTGTACGTGTCACCACCCGGCGCCAACCTTGTGTGAATGCTCTGAAAAGCTAATCATTTGCATATCGCAGTATCTTCTTTCTGTCGGTTAAATTTTGCATCTGTAGCATGTCATCTTCGTGGTGTAGCAATTTTAATGGCCAGTAGTGTAGTTCCTGTGAACATAAAAGAAGCTTCAGTGCTAATCATTTTTGAACGGCCAAAGGAAAAAAAAATGCGTCACAGCTTAGGGATTTATTTGTGACATCAAAACGTAACAAAAAGTTCATGTGAACATGGATTCGAAAATCCTTGGTTAGGGAAAAATGAAAGGATTTATTATTCATGGCACAAAAATGATACATTTACCAAACACATCTGCATTCACAGAAATTATTCGAAGTGACCACCTAGTGCTTCAATGAATCCCCTGAGCCTGCGTTCCATACTTTGTAATACGTTGACGAAAACTCCTGGTGTGTTTTCTATTTGATTTAATGCATTTAAGATACACTTCTGCACAACATCGTCATTGCGTACGGGAGTTGAATATACCAAGGATTTTAAATGTCCCCAAAGGAAAACTCAGTTTATTGGATCAAAGTCTGGCGATCGAACTTGCCATGCAATGGATCCCTCTCGATCAATCCACCAGTTCGGTGCTCAAACGTCACTTTATGATAACTGAAGATCCCGTAACGTGAAAGGCGAAGTCCATTATTGAGTGAGGTACATGTTGAGAACTGTAGAAACACAGCACACAGTGCTAATACACGTTGACATATAGTTATTCTTGTCTGAAAATATGTCTCATTTAGTCCTTGCACCCGCTAAAGGTGAGTGGTTTGAATTGGTGTTCATGCAGAATGTTACAGATCCTCATGAAATTAGAGCCTTCTCTTCTCTCAGTTTTCCTTATACTAGTCGATGGAATTTCGTCCAGTGCGAAGAACCCGTTATTCAAGCTCAGGCGTTCGTACTTCACCTTGTCTCCCACATTTGCAACTTTCTTCTCAAATGAGCCCGTCTCTCGCAAGCGCTGCCGGATTGTAGAAACGTTCTTGCACGAGGTAACTGCCGGGGTAACGACCAGCATAAAGTTGCCGTGTTGTGGCAGTGGCACCTGTAGTGCATATACGTCATTTCAGACTCTGAATACAAAATTTTGATGGAAGTTACTATAATACAAACAAACGACAGTCAGAGAAAACGAAACAAGTGACACCACAAAATGTGAACAAGACAGTGAGTAGAATTGTACAGTTTAAGCGTTATAAACAGCTAGGAGTCGCTACAAGAAATTCCTTTCGTACCTTCCTAACGATGGTTTTTCAAAGCCATGTCCAGATGTACTTTCTGTAATGTTTTGATGTCAAGAATTCCTCACTAAAGTATCTGCCACACGTTTTTATACACCTGCGTAAAGATGATCATCTTAGAGGAGACTGCTCCAAAGGTAGTCGAAACTTCTTTCATAATGACGCAGCTCAGTTCCCAGAAACATATTATTAAAAATGTACAGTTTTTGACATTACTGTTACATATCGCTAGGCAACATTATTTCATTTTTCTGCCACTATTTCGTGTTTATTATACTGTGAGTACAGGACATGTGTACTTGGGGAAAGCCTTGTATTTCTCTCGCTGTGAAGGAGTGCTCTTGGTGTGATCTCAGGGTCGCGTATGTCAGTAGAAGGTAGTCAGTTAGGTCAGGCGAGTTCCCCCCCCCCCCCCCCCACTCCATGGGAGATACGCAGTTTTTGCGGCAATGGGTCTGCGGTCTGCTTTGTACTACTGTGGGTTGAGCGGGCCTCTAACCTAGCTGATGGCGGAGGACGCTGTGGCAACACTGTCATCTCCAAACAATAACTGAGCTGATATATTTGACGAGACACTGCTCCAAATCCAGTCGAATCCTGACCGCGCTACTGTTCGTGTCACGAAGAAACCAACCAAATGAGACACAGTTGCAGCCAGGTACCAATCTCGTGTTGGTTGTTGTGTATTTAGTGCGTTAAGAGTAGGAAGTGTCTGTTGTGTTCCCCTGATTATCCGTAGAATAAGCGATATTCTCTTTCGTCATATTGGTAACAGCACTGAGTCATCCCCTCTACGTATACAGGGTGGTCCATTGATCGTGACCGGGCCAAATATCTCACGAAATAAGGGTCAAACGAAAAAACTACAAAGAACGAAACTTGTCCAGTTTGAAGGGCGAAACCAGATGGCGCTATAGTTGGCCCGCTAGATGGCGCTGCCGTACGTCAAACGGATATCAACAGATTTTTTTAAAATAGGAACCCTCATTTTTATTACATATGCGTGTAGTACGTAAAGAAATATGAATGTTTTAGTTCTACCACATTTTTCGCCTTTTGATAGATGGCGATATATAGTCAAGAACATATAAGTACGTGGTATCACGCAACATTCCGCCAGTGTGGACGGTATTTGCTTCGTGATACATCAGCCGTGTTAAAATGGACCGTTTACCAATTGCGGAAAAGGTCGATATCGTGTTGATGTATGACTATTGTGATTAAAATGCCCAACGGGCATGTGCTATGTATGCTGCTCGGTATCCTGGACGACGTCATCCAAGTGTCCGGACCGTTCACCGGATAGTTACGTTCTTTAAGGAAACAGGAAGTATTCAGCCACATGTGAAACGTCAACCACGACCTGCAACAAATGATGATGCCCATGTAGGTGTTTTAGCTGCCGTCGTGGCTAATCCGCACATCAGTAGCAGACAAATTTCGCGAGAATCGGGAACCTCAAAAACGGTGTTGAGAATGCTACATCAACATCGATTGCACCCGTACCATATTTCTATGCACCAGGAATTGCATGGCGACGACTTTGAACGTCGTGTACAGTTCTGCCACTGGGCGAAAGAGAAATTACGGGACGATGACAGATTTTTGCACGCGTACTATTTAGCGACGAAGCGTCATTCACCAACGGCGGTAACATAAAGCGGCATAATATGCACTATTAGGCAACGGAAAATCCACGATGGCTGCGACAAGTGGAACATCAACGACCTTGGCGGGTTAATGTATGATGCGGCATTATGGGAGGAAGGATAACTTGCCCCCATTTTATCGATGGCAATCTAAATGGTGCAATGTATGCTGATTTCCTACATAATGTTCTACCGATGTTACTACAATACGTTTCACTGCACGACAGAATAGCGATGAACTTCCAACATGATGGATGTCCGGCACATAGCTCGCGTGCGGTTGAAGCGGTATTGAATAGCATATTTCATGACATTCTGCATTTCATGACAGCATGGTTGGGAAGGGAGTGAGACAGGGTTGTAGCCTCTCCCCGATGGTATTCAATCTGTATATTGAGCAAGCAGTAAAGGAAACGAAAGAAAAGTTTGGAGTAGGTATTAAAGTCCATGGAGAAGAAATAAAAACTTTGAGGTTCGCCGATGACATTGTAATTATGTCAGAGACAGCAAAGGACTTGGAAGAACAGTTGAACGGAATGGACAGTGTCTTGAAAGGATGGCATAAAATGAACATCAACAAAAGCAAAACGAGGATAATGGAATGCAGTCGAATTAAGTCTGGTGATGCTGCGGGAATTAGATTAGGAAATGAAACACTTAAAGTAGTGAAGGAGTTTTGGTATTTGGGGAGCAAAATAACTGATGATGGTCGAAGTAGAGAGGAAATAAAATGTAGACTGGCAATGGCAAGGAAAGCGTTTCTGAAGAAGAGAAATTTGTTAACATGGAGTACTGATTTAAGTGTCAGGAAGTCGTTTCTGAAAGTATTTGTATGGAGTGTAGCCATGTATGGAAGTGAAACATGGACGATAAATAGTTTGGACAAGAAGAGAATAGAAGCTTTCGAAATGTGGTGCTACAGAAGAATGCTGAAGATTAGATGGGTAGATCACATAACTAATGAGGAGGTATTGAATAGAATTGGGGAGAAGAGGAGTTTGGTTGGTTGGTTGGTTTGGGGGATTCAAGGGACCAGACTGAAGAGGAGTTTGTGGCACAACTTGACTAGAAGAAGGGATCGGTTGGTAGGACATGTTATGAGGCGTGAAGGGATCACCAATTTAGTACTGGAGGGCAGCGTGGAGGGTAAAAATCGTAGAGGGAGATCAAGAGATGAATACACTAAGCAGATTCAGAAGGATGTAGGCTGCAGTAGGTACAGGGAGATGCAGAGGCTTGCACGGGATAGATTTCTTTCTGTGGGAAAGTTGAAGGATATTTGCTATTGTGATCCACCGACAACACCTGACAACATGCGTCAGCGCATTGTCAATGCATGTGCGAACATTACGGAAGGCGAAGTACTCGCTGTTGAGAGGAATGTCGTTACACGTATTCCCAAATGCATTGAGGATGAAGGATATTATTTTGAGCATTATTGCATTAATGTGGTATATACAGGTAATCACTCTGTAGCAGCATGCGTTCTCAGAAATGATAAGGCCACAAAGGTACATGTATCACATTGGAACAACCGAAATGAAATGTTCAAACGTACCTACGTTCTGTATTTTAATTTAAAAATCCTACCTGTTACCATCTGTGCGTCTAAAATCGTGAGCCATATGTTTATGACTGTTACAGCGCCATCTATCACAAAGCGAAAAAATTGGTCCAGCTAAAACATTCATATTTCTTTATGTACTACACGAGTATGTAATAAAAGTGGGCGTTCCTATATTAAAAAAACGCAGTTGATATCCGTTTGACCTATGGCAGCGCCATAGCGCCAACCATAGCGCCATCTGGTTTCCCCCTACATGCTAGACAAGTTTCGTTCTTTGTAGTTTTTTCGTTTGAAGCTTATTTCGTGAGGTATTTGGCCCGGTCACTACCAATGGACCACCCTGTATTTTCTTTAAATTTGTGAGTTGAAAAGAGAGCTTTAAAATTTGTGGTCATTCGATAGCCGTCCACCATCAGGGTGATCCGTCTGCCGGTCACCATCTGGACGGATGGGTGTGTTCTTTGATGATTTTAGTGAAACGTAAGTGTCGCAATCTGTAGTAGCGCGATCCAAGTTCTGATCAACTCGCTAGTTATATGGTATGATACACAATTGGGGTTGCCGATTTCGTTTTAATTTTATGATTTTGTCACGCTAACTTTGAGTTCTCAAGCTGCTCAGGCAGGGATATCTTGTTGCATTTTTCCCCTGCAATCTTCCAAATAATTTCGTACCTCTCCAGTGTTAGGTCAGTTTATGTAAATTCCACGGGGATTTTTGTAAACGTTGTTCTCTATTAATTTCTTCTAAACTGTCATCTTCAATTAGAGCAAATAAAAACCTGTTATAAGCAGACTTCTATCATATTTCAAGATCCTGCGGTTGTTCCATAAATTAGGTGACCCACTAATAACAAATATAATTTTTTGTACTTCTGAGTTTTTTGTCCTCACTGTGGCGGGTTTATCGTTGCGCTCAGTGGCCGAACTCAACTAATAATTGCTTATTAGTCAGTGAAGATGACGAGCGTTGCAATCGCTCTCCTTATAAGAGTGTAGATTTGTTTGTTGAATAGGGAAGGTCGTGTCGATTTCTCCTAGGATAATAAGTTTACTCTCTGTTGTTTCGTGATAATTTGGGTAACGATCTTGCTGCATTCTGTCTAATAAGCAGCAGCATTTAATAATAACGTCAACATAATGCAGGTCTGAGACATGGTCAGCCCGCTTTTGTTACGGATACTAAACCTTCACGTTATTTTGAAGTAGCCAATAATTTTGTACATTAGCAATTAAGAAACAAACGTTTCGTAAGCTAGGGGCTCAACATTGCCAATGTCACACAATTTTTTTTGAAACACAGTACGGTGATTTAGTGAAAGCAATGCAGAACTAGTTATAATATCTTTGTTAGCTACTGTAGGTCACTCAAGTTGTACTGTTGGAACGATTCCGCTTCCACCGAAGCAGACACACAAAGCAGACTGCATTAATCCGTTAGATTTATATCATCATTAAACGCGACTCTCAGATTCACTATGAAAAGGGACAAGTGTACCCTGTGGCATCCGCTTCTGATATAATCTATCATATCACCTGTATTATCAAATAATTGTCTCCAAAAGCAGTCTCTTATTACAGCAGGCAGAGATAGTCTAGTATGTATGATGGAGAGTGAATCAAGGACCATCCCAGTTGATGTATGCCATCTTCTCTAAGAGTCTCCCAAAACAAGGGCAAATAGCTTATTATTGTCACTCTGTGGTGTCGTCCAGAGATCACAGTGCCTCACAAAAGTCGGCAATGCACATAGGTACCAGCGACATTAGTGATGTCTTGCTGCAACCCGCAGCGACGCACGGGGTAGGCTGAAGAAGACACACCCTTCGTCTCAGCATACAGTGCCATCACGCAGGGGTCAATATAGATATAGAGCCAAGCATAAAACTGCTCCGCTCCAATTTGTGTCCTCAGCCGAAGTAGTCAACAGCATCGAGTAGGACTAAAGAGTTATTCAAGTAATAAATGGAAATATTCATATGTAAATGTAGAACATTGTACTTCAAGAGTAGAGTTTGTAATTATATGCTCAAGGGATGCTTTAATATTCAGTCACAAATGTAAATATTCAAATACTCCAGTGACAAAGGGTTGTATCATGTTTAGAAATTTTTTTATCATTCATGCAACAAAGTGAACTAATATTTCATATGTTGTCGTTCTGATGAACCACGTCCTATAGCAGTTAGAGAACCCACAGTTATGGCCAAATGACTGTAATTTCGTTTGGTCATTACAGTCACTAACTGGGCCTGCCGAGTATCATTCCAGACGATTCGCCTCATAGTATTGAGTCGTAGATACGCGAGAAATTGACGATTTTTGGAACTAGATGGAGCTTAACTAAATTGAGACGTGGGCCATGAAAGAGACATTGCCAAGGAGATCACACTTTCAAATATTCTTTTCAGTATCAATATTCTCACTAGTCTCGCTTGCCGAAACACCAAATTAGCCCTTCTGCCATAGCATTCCAAGTACCTCATTTTCGGAAGTTAATTTAAGAATGAACTTGGCTTTTCCTAGTGTACTATCGACACCATAGCACATTTGACTCCCTAAGAAAAGTCAGTACACTTACACTACTGGCCATTAAAATTTCTACACCAAGAAGAAATGCAGATGATAAACGGGTATTCATTTGACAAATATATTATACTAGAACTGACATGTGATTACATTTTCACGCAATTTGCAGCATAGATCTTGAGAAATCAGTCCCCAGAACAACCACCTCTGGCCGTAATAACGGCCTTGATAGGCCTCGGCATAGAGTTTGGATAACGTGTACAGTTACAGCTGCCCACGCAACTTCATCACGATACCACAGTTCATCAAGAGTAGTGACTGGCATATTGTGACGAGCCAGTTGCTCTGCCACCATTGACCAGACGTTTTCAGTTGGTGAGAGATCTGGAGAATGTGCTGACCAGGGCAGCAGTCGAACATTTTCTGTATCGAAAAAGGCCCGTACAGGACCTGCAACATGCGGTCCTGCATGATCCTGCTGAAATGTAGGGTTTCGCAGGGATCAAATGAGGGGTAGAGCCACGGGTCGTAACACATCTGAAATGTAACGTCCACTGCTCAAAGTGCCGTCAAGAGGTGACTTAGACGTGTAACCAATGGCACCCCATACCATCACGCCGGGTGATACGCCAGTATGGCGATGACGAATACACGCTTCCAATGTGCGTACACCACGATGTCGCCAAACACGGATGCTACCATCATGATGCTGTAAACAGAACCTGGATTTATCCGAAAAAATGGCTTTTTGTCATTCGTGCACCCAGGTTCGTCGTTGAGTACACCATAGCAGGCGTTCCTGTCTGTGATGTAGCGTCAAGGGTAACCGCAGCCATGGTCTCCGAGCTGATAGTCCATGCTGCTGCAAACGTCGTCGAACTGTTTGTGGAGATGGTTGTTGTCTTGCAAACGTCCCCATCTGTTGACTCAGGGATCGAGACGTGGCTGCACGAACCGTTACAGCCATGCGGATAAGATGCCTGTCATCTGGGCTGCTAGTGATATGAGGTCGTTGGGATCCAGCACGGCGTTCTGTATTACCCTCCTGATCCCGCCGATTCCATATTCTGCTAACAGTCATTGGATCTCGATCAACGCGAGCAGCAATGTCGCGATACGATAAACGGCAATCGCGATAGGCTACAATCCGACCTTTATCAAAGTCGGAAACCTGATGGTACGCATTTCTCCTCCCTACACGATTCATCACAACAACGTTTCACCAGGCAACGCGGGTCACCTGCTGTTTGTGTATGAGAAATCGGTTGGAAACTTTCCTCATGTCAGCACGTTGTAGGTGTCGCCACCGGCGCCAACCTTGTGTGAATGCTCTGAAAAGCTAATCTTTTGCATGTCACAATATCTTCTTCCGGTCGGTTAAATTTCATTTCTGTAGCACGTCATCTTCGTGGTGTAGCAATTTTAATGGCCATTAGTGTACTTCCCCAGTAACTGCATCCCTTTTCGACGAACACTCTGCTACCAGCTCTAGAATATGTGCTCAGATTTCACACTGATTCTGCTCCACCTCGCTTGGACGGATTCCTTTAGCTCGATTATAACTCTTTTCTTGTAATTCTTCGCGAGTAATAGATTCGTGTAGATCCGTAAAGGCACTGTATTTATTGGTGAATATAATGTGTTTCTTCGAAGTTAAATTGGGCCCATGTCCTTAAAATCGCTCAATAATTGTTTGAAAAACGTCATTTACTACTTTTACAGTCTCTGGCTGAATTAATTGTAATACGCCTTCCTCCTTGAAGACACACCAATATAAGCAGTGAATATATATGCTGTTTAAGATTTTTCCGATATAGTAACTGCTTCATTTTCACGAATGTCGCGTCGCATTCGCCTTATACACAACATTATCCGACGCGACGCCCGCGAACCAATGAATAGTTTCTCCGATCTCACTAAAATTTTCTCCTCCTGAAAGGGTTGTTTGAATGATTCAGCACTATTTTTGCATACTTTTCGTTCGGTATGATTCATACCATGCGCTTGTACTGCATGTAAATATTTAAATGTTTCTAAAAATAATCCACACTCTAAACTTCTTTGAGTCATTAGTCTTCTGACTCCTATGCCAACTTTTCATCTAAGAGTAACACTCGCAACTTATTCCCCAATTGTTCACTGGATGTATTCCGATCTCTGCCTTCCTCTACAGTTTTCATCCTCTACAGCTCCCTCCAGTATCAAGGATGTTATTCCATGATGTCGTAAAAGATATGCTATCATCCGTCTCTCACTTTTATCGGGGTTTTGCATGTATACGTTTCCTCACCAATTCTCCGGAGAATCTCCTCACTCCTTGCTTTATCAGTCCACCTAATTATCAACATACTTCTCTAGAACATCTCACAGCTTCGATTTTCCTCTGTTCCGATCTTCCCACAATCCATGTTTCACTAGCATACAATGCTAGAATAATCTGTACATCCTCAGAAATTTCTTGATCACATTAAGGACTGTGTTTGATACTAGTAGATTTCTCTTGGCCAGCAATGCACTTTTCTCCAGTGCTAGTCTAAAACTCTTTTGGAAAGCTCAAGAAAAAAATACTAACTCGTGATATATTGTTATTTACAATGTGTACAATGTTTTGTGACTAATGAATCCTTTGGAACTCAAACTAAAATATACATTAACTAAATTATTTGAACTTAACTACAACGCTACAACTGCGAACATCAAATTTTACGAGGGCTACTCGGAAAGTAAGGAACGATAGGTCGCGAAATGGAAACCACAGTGGAAATAAAAAATGTTTTATTTGCAACGGTTATCTACACCTTCCAGCTACTTCTCTACACAGTCGCCGCTCAGACTTAGACATCTGTTGTAGCGTTGTACCTACTTTTCGATTCCCTCGTTATAGAAGAGCCGCCAGTGCTTTTCGACAATTTTCTACTCTGGACTGCAACTTGTTGTCTGTGTCAAAATATTGTCTTCATAGCCAGCAGTTCATTTGAGCAGAGATGAACCTCAGGGGTAGCCAGTTACGGGCTGTATTGTGGGTGATCAAACACTTCCCATCGCAATCGCTGCAGGAGCATCTTCATTGCCCCTGCAGAGTGCGGCCGAGAATTGTCGTGTAGAACTAAGCGATTGACAGTAATGTTATGTGGATTGCATAGCTTCAGGCGAAATCTTTCGCCAGGCCTTCATACTTGGCGGGAGACGCTAATTTCTAGCCATCTTTACGTTCTCACTGTGAGCTCAGAACCGAAAAGAGCGACATGATGCGATCTACGGGCGTACTAGACACAGTACCCAACGCATCTGTGCAAAGCTTCATCAGATTTTCACTGTATTTTCCATTTCGCGACCGATCGTTCCTCACTTTCCGAGTAACCCTCGTACAACACGTAAGAGGTATGTGTTTTGCACGTTTTAGTACTGCAATGTGAAGTGGAAATGACAGATTAAGTGTCTGAGAAATACTATTCAAAAACGACAGAGCACGTAAACGGTGCACCAGACTTGCGGTCCTTATTAAAGGAAATAGGTTTGTCACTTGACTTACTGTCTTTTCTCGTAAGCAATGGAACATTACAGTACCTTTCCTGAAGTGATCATAACATGTTAGAGACTGCTACCATAGAAATTAAAATTCGCTGAAAGTACAGTGTTTTCATGGAAATGACCTGAAACACGATATCCGCATAATACTTGTGACAGAGTAGAATAACAGGGTGTGGGTAGCTTCTGGCACAAAAGAATAATAAAATGAAAAACTGATGGGACTTAGTTTGCAGTATTTGCAAACTGCCACCTACAACTTCTTCTGTAACATTTCCCCTGCTGTCGTTTCTTGCAGCTTTGCAGCAAGATGTCATTAGGTTAAACCAACAGGTCATTACTTTTTTCTATATACGAAAGAAGTGAGTTGTTTATAGAGGTCCCGTGGCAAGTTGTAAGTGGCTAGACTTAGTGCTTGCCTCTGGAAACTGAAGATATATCCGAGATATTTTTCGTTCCTGTTCTGTGTACGAAGAACTGACTCTGGCTAACGCAGGCCTGCTTCCTTTTTCGACAGCAGCTGTTTTGTCTTCTAAATGGGTTTCTCTCGGAGCGGACGTTGCTACAGCGTATAACTGGTCCCATTCATCGTCCTACACCAGATGGACTGAACGCAACAGGGAGTGGCGAGCTCTGACTCACAAACCACTTTATGGGTCAGGGACCAGACGCTTT
Organism: Schistocerca piceifrons; assembly: GCF_021461385.2. NCBI lineage: Eukaryota > Metazoa > Arthropoda > Insecta > Orthoptera > Acrididae > Schistocerca > Schistocerca piceifrons. The sequence goes on from NC_060145.1 coordinate 388,672,728, forward strand.
CTTGTGTTTACGCACCGCCCACATTCTTCACTTCTGAAAATGGAAGTTGAAGCTGAACTGGGGCGAGTTCAGAGTTATTTCTGCGAGCTTTGCTTCTCATATGGCGACCGAGCAAGGTAGTTAAAGAAGAACGGACTAAAATTACGAATAATCGGGGCTTCAGATTTAGCAATCATGATGATCTCTCCTCTGGAAAAGATTCCAGACAAGTTCCCCACACGGATCTCTGGGAGGGGACTGCCAAGTGGGAGGTGACCATGAGAAAAAGATTGAATAACCAACGTTCTACGAGTCGGGACATGGAATGTCAGAAGTATGAATGTGATAGGGAAGCTAGAAAATCGGAAAAGGGAAATGCTAAGGCTCAGTCTAGATGTAGTGGACATCAGTGAAGTGAAATGGAAAGACAAGGATTTCTGGTCAGACGAGTAAGACGAGTACAGGGTAATATTAATAGCAGCAGAAAATGAAATACGAAAGTAGGATTCTTTACGAATAGGATAGTAGAAGAGTGAGTTGCTGTGAATAGTTCAGTGATAGGGTTATTCTCATCAGAATCGGCAGCAAACCAACACCGACAACAATAGATCAGGTATACACGTGGACGTCGCAGAAGATGAAAAGATGGAGACAGTATATGATACTACTGAACAAGTAACTCAGTATGCATAGGGAGTTGAAAATCTGATAGTCATGGGGGATTGGAATGCGGTTGAAGGGGAAGGAGTAGAAGAAAGGGTTGCGGGACAATATAGGCTTGGAAGTAGCAATGAGAGAGCAGAAAGACTAATTTTGTTCTACAATAAATTTCAGACTGTAATAGCGAATACTCTGTTCAAGAATCACGAGGAGAAGGCATACTTGTAAAAAGCGGGAAGTACAGGACACTTTCCGTTAAGTTATATCGCGGTCAGGCAGAGATTCCGAAATCAGATATTGGATTATAAGTCGTACCCAGGAGCAGATGTAGACCGCAATCTGGTAATGATGAAAAGTACGCTGAAGTTTAAGAGACTAGTCAGGAAGAATCAATGCGCAAAGACGTGGAACACGGAAGTACAAACAAATGAAGAGATATGCTTGAATTTCTTTGAGGCTGTAGGTACTACGATAAGGAATAGCTCAGTAAGCAGTTCAGCTAAAGAGGGATCTCTAAAAAACGTGCAATCACGGAAGGTGGAGAGAAAAACATAGGTGCAGTGAAGATAACTGAAAAGAAACCCTGGGTGACAGAAGCAATGCTTCAGCTGATCCAAGAAAGAAGGAAGAACAAAATGTTCGCGGAAATTCAGGACTACAGAAGTACAAGTCGTTTAGGAATGAAGTAACTAGTAATTGCAGGGAAGCTAAGGCGAAATGGCTGCATGAAAAAGGTGAAGAATCCAAAAAGAAATGATTGTCCGAAGGACAGACTCAGAATATAAAAAAGCCAAAATCAATCTTCGGCGAAATTAGAAGCAAAGGCCGTAACATTAAGAGTGCAACGGGCATTCTTTTGTAAAAGCTAAAGAGAGGGCGGGTAGGTGGAAAGAATACATTGGGGGTCTCTATAAGGGGGAGAACTTGTCTGATGTCATAACAGAGGAAGAAACTGGAGTCGACGTAGAGACAGGGGATCCAATATTAGAACCAGAATCTGTAAGAGCTTTGGAAGGCTTATAATCAATTACGGCAGATGGGACAGATAAGATTCCATTTCAATTTCTAAAACCAATTGGGGGAAGTGGCAACAAAACGATTATTCGCGTTGGTTTGCAGAATGTTTGACGGTAGTGATATTAAATCCGTCTTTCGGATAAACATCATCCACACAATTCCCAAGATTGCAAGAGCCGACAAGTGCGAGAATTATCGCACAATCAGCTTAGCATCTCATGCATCCAACTCTCTGACAAGAATAATATACAGAAAAATGGAAAATAAAACTGAAGCTCTATTAGAAGACGATCAGTCTGGCTTTAGGAAAGGCAAAGACACCAGAGAAACGTTGCGGTTGATAATGGAAGTAAGACTGAGGAAAAATCAACACACTGCGTAGGATTTGTCGACATGGAAAAGCGTTCGACGATATAAAACGGAAAAAGATGTTCGAAATCCTGAAGAAAATAAGGGTAAGCTAAAGGGAAAGACGGGTAATATACAACACGTACTAGAACCAAGAGGGGGAAAAGAAGAACGGAAGACCAAGAACGAAGTTCAGGGATTAGGAAGTGTGTAAGACAGGGATGTAGTCTTTCACCCCTGCCGCGCGGGATTAGCCGAGCGGTCTGGGGCGCTGCAGTCATGGACTGTGCGGCTGGTCCCGGCCGAGGTTCGAGTCCTCCCTCGGGCATGGGTGTGTGTGTGTTTGTCCTTAGGATAATTTAGGTTAAGTAGTGTGTAAGCTTAGGGACTGGTGACCTTAGCAGTTAAGTCCCATAAGATTTCACACACTTTCACCCCTGCTGTCCCATCTATCGAAGAAGCAATGACGGAAATAAAAGAAAAATTTATGATACAGATTAAGATTCATGGTGAAAGGCTATGAATTTTAGATTCGCTGTGATATCGCTGCCCTCAGTGAAAGTAAAGAAAAATTACAGGTCCGCTGTATGGAATGAGCAGTCTAATGTGTACACGTTATGTGTGGAGAGTTTATCGAAGAAAGACGAAAGTAATAAGTAGCAGAAATGTGAACAGCGAAAAACTTAACATCAGGACTAATGATTACGAAGCAGATGAAGTTAGGGAATTCTGTTACCTAGACGGCAAAATAACCCAAGACTGACGGAGCAAAGGGGACATAAAAAGCAGACTAACATTGGCGGGCAGCATCAAATCAGTGACGAGACTGATGACTCGGAAAAAAAGCCAGGTGACGACGTCTTGGATATAATTCAGATGCTATACAAATACCTCAAAAAATACGCTCTAAGACAGAGGAACGACACATCACTAAGGAATGATCCTAATGGGACGGAAATCTGTAAGTGTGAAGTAATTTACAGAAAAACAAATGATAATAAGTCGAGAGAAATTCAAGAGAAAGAGCTTCACAAAATGAGCAAGTCAGTAACGCACTGATCCACATCTGGCCCTCACGCAAGCAGCTATTCGCTTTGGCATTGATCGACGGTGTTATTGGATGTCTTTGTAACGGATATCATGCCAAATTCTGAACCATTGGCACGTTAGATCGTCAAAACCCCGAGCTTGTTGGAGGGCGCTGCCCATAATGCTCAAAACGTTCTCAATTGGAGAGAGAACCGGCGACCTTGCTGCGCAAGGTAGGCTTTGGCAAGCACAAACACTGAAATGTAAGCCCAGGATGGCTTGCCATGAAGGACAGCAAAACGGGGCGTAGGATATCATCGGCGTACCGCTTTGTTGTAGGGGTGCCGCGAATGAAAAACAAACGGATCCTGATATAAAATGCAATAGCACCCCAGACCATCCCTGTTTGTTGTCAGGCCTTATGGTATCCCATTGCTGTTCGGGGCGTCTCCAGATACGTCTTCGTTGGTCATCGGAGCTCAATTTGAAGCGGGACTCATCACTGAAGACAATCTTTTAGCAGTCAATGATATTTCAGGACTGACAGCAACTAATAAAACTGTAGAAAATGCGGAAACTGCTAATGAAGGAGGCATTCCTCACCGTGATTTTAAAATAAGTTATAACACTGAAAAACCGAGCAAAAACATCGTGCGTTCCTAGGTGCACTATCGTTTGAGTACAACTTTTCCTCTACCGAACGATGCAGGATCAGTTACTGTTCACTATACATACCATAACTCATTTTCGGCCAAAATGGATTAGACTGCTCCTTTTACATCAAGGTCCTCGGTTCTCAAGCAGACCCTTCGTTAACGGACTCATGGTTGCAGAAAATTGTTCCTTTTCTTGTCGTGTACTTTCATCTGTGTCATTTACAACCATTAATTATCATTCACCTTCTGTATTTTGTGAAGTTGCGTTTAGAACGACTGCAAGATGACTGGCTGAAAAATACATTCCCAGCGCTTGTGTTAATGACGTCTTACGACAGAAAATGAAGCTGGATCCGTCTTGTCTAATCTTGTCGTACTTGGTAGTAAGCCTTGTAATTTATTTCTTGGGTTTTTCGCGGTTCTTTTCGTAGTAGTAGTGTCACCGGGTGCAGTGATCTTGATGCATTGCTTTGACAGAAAAGATCTTGCAATCGTTTTGCTTTGTAACGATGATGCTATTCTGTAAACACACACATGAAAGAAAGTTTTGCATCACATCGGTTCCGAGAGTTCAGAAACCTGTACAGAAAGTTCGAATAGAGATCAACATAAACATTGTGAGACCTTAACTTTTCCCGGCGAATAGAATGTTCAAATAACTTACGGGTTTGCTGCCGTGACGTCGTCGGACACGGCCGATATTTCGACAGGAGCACACCCTGCCATTCTCAAGGCGCATTTGTGCCGTGACGTCGTCGGACACGGCCGATATTTCGACAGGAGCACACCCTGCCATTCTCAAGGCGCATTTGTGCCTTGAGAATGGCAGGGTGTGCTCCTGTCGAAATATCGGCCGTGTCGGACGACGTCACCCGGCAGCAAACCCGTAAGTTATTTGAACATAAACATCATTTTCGCTCTTTTTATTGCTCATGAAAACCACACATTGAATGTTGTACCAGCATACAGCGAGACCATCAGAGGTGGTGGTCCAGATTGCTGTACACACCGATAACTCTAACACCCAGTAGCACGTCCTCTTCCACTGATGCATGCCTGTATTCGTCGTGGCATACTATCCACAAGTTCGTGAAGGCACTGTTGGTCCAGATTGTCCCACTCCTCAATGGCGATTCGGCGTAGATCACTCAGAGTGATTGGTGGGTCCCGTCGTCCATAAACAAACCTTTTCAATATAACCGAGGTATATTCGATAGAGTTCATGTCTAGAGAACATGCTGGCCACTCTAGTCGAGCGATGTCGTTATCCTGAAGGAAGTCATTCACAGGATGTGCACGACGGGGGCGCGAATTTTCGTCCATGAAGACGAATGCCTCACCAATTTGCTGGCGATATGGTTACACTATCTGTCAGAGGATGTCATTCACGTATCTTACAGCCATTACGGCGCCTTCCATGAGACACAGCAGCGTACGTCGGCCCCACACAATGCAAGCCTGAATCTTGCTGCACTTGCTGGACAGTATGTCGAAGTTGTTCAGCCCGACGATTGTCTCGTCGAAGGCATATGCGACACTCAGCGGTGAAGAGAACACGTTGCCAATCCTAAGCAGTCCATTAGGCATGTTGTTGGGCCCATCTGTACCGCGCTGCATGGTGTCGTGGTTGGAAAGATGGACCTCTCCATGGGGGTCGGGAGTGAAGTTGCGCATCATGCAGGCTATTGTGCACAGTTCGAGCCGTAACGCGACTTTCTGTGGCTGCACGAAAAGCATTATTCAACATGGTAGCGTTACTGTCAGGGTTCCTCCAAGTGATAATCCGTAGGTAGCTGTCATCCACTTCTGTAGTAGCCCTTGGGCGGCCTGAGCGAGACATATCATCGACAGTTCCTGTCTCTATGTATCTTCTCCATGTCCGAACAACGTCGCTTTGGTTCACTCACAGAGCCGGCCGGAGTGACCGTGCGATTCTAGGCGCTACAGTCTGGAGACGAGCGACCGCTACGGTCGCAGGTTCGAATCCTGAATCGGGCATGGATGTGTGTGATGTCCTTAGGTTAGTTAGGTTTACTTAGACTAAGTTCTAGTCGACTGATGACCTCAGAAGTTAAGTCGCATAGTGCTCAGAGCCATTTGTTCACTCCGAGACGCCTGGACACTTCCCTTGTTGAGAGCACTTCCACGTACAAAGTAACAATGCGGATGGAATCGAACCACGATACTGACCATGTAGGCATGGTTGAACTACGGACAACACTAGCCGTGTATCTCCTTCCTGATGGAATGACTGGAACTGATCGACTGTCGTATCCCCTCCGCCTAATAGGCGCTGCTCACGCATTGTTGTTTATATCTTTGGGATGGTTTAGTGACATCTCTGACCAGTCAAAGGGACTGTGTCTGTGATACAATATCCACAGACAACGTCTGTCTTCAGAAGTTCGAGGAACCGGGCTGATGCGAAACATTTTTTGAAGTGTGTACATCCCACGCTGAGTATTAGTATTCAACTATTGGTCGAACGCGAATTTTGTAAGACGCCTCTTTCGTGGATGTGCTACGCTTCCTGAGAATTCATCCAACGAATGTCAGTCTCCGTTTTGCCTTACCTGCGATAAGTTTTACATAGTCGTTCGAGTTTAAATCTCTCTATACGCGTAGTCTACCCCAGACATTTAAAGAATGTCACTGCTTCAGGGATTATTGAGTATTAATAAACCGCTTCAGTTGTATGTAGTCCTTTATTATTGGATCACTACTGGTTTTGTTGCACTAAAAATCACATCTTCAGATGAACATATTACTAAGACAGTAGAGTGGAAAAGCTCGGTACGTTTATTACCTAGCATTCCGTATAGATCGGAGAAGCAGACCCATGCACCATATTGGAATTCGGCTGTTTTATTCTAAGCTATACCGCCTTTCAGCGGTGTTTTGTTCTGTAGAACAGCGAAGGTTGGGTAAAAAAGTTCGTGCTTTTCCGCTCTAATGTCAGAGTTATATGTTCACCTGAGGATGTGGTTTTCAGCGCCACGTAATCAGTAGGGATCAAATAATAAAGGACTAAATGCAGCTGAAGCGTTTTTTTAGTACCCAAGAATACTACTCACCGCAGTAGTTGCCCTAACTACAAGGCAGTCTGCTTCAGGGATTGTTCTTCGAATGTGTAATAGTACAACAATGTCTGTGTCTACCTATTTATGTGCAATACGTTACATTTCTTTGTATTGAGGGTCAACTACCAATTCTATTATCAAACGTCGATCTTCTGCAAGTGTGTCTGCATTTCGGTACGGTTTTCTCTGCCAACAGCAATGCCTAGGAGCTATGCGTAGGAGCTGCTAATTCTTAAGAAAAGTCGTGTGTTCCACCATCAACAAAATTTGCTATAAATGTATTGGCTGATATTCTTCGAGACCGTTTAGGCCCTGTCTTCTGTCTAACTCGCTTGGTGAATGAAATTACCACATATTTTTCCCTCACGTAGTAACGGAACTGTTGGAGAATGTTCGCTAGCATTCAGGAAACTATTATGGTTTCAACATAAAAGGGCCCCACCGTATTTTACCGGTTGCGGTCTGAAGCCACCCGCAGTCGGTCAAGTGTTAAGGCAACTACTGATATTCCACCGCGTTTACAACGATCGACCGTACACCACTTTCTAGAAACATCTGTGTCGCATCGGTCTTTGTGAAAGTGGTAAAGACGAAGACACAGTCGTACATTCTTCCACTATACAGAGTGGTCTGCAACTGTTTTAAAAGCTTGTAAGGCTGTTGCTGGGTATTTTGTGATGAGAAATATATGTTGAGAAAAAATTTGACACGTTGCGGTGTTTCCGAGCTAATTTTCATATAAGTTAACCAATCAGCATGGTTGTTTACATCCTTCGGCGGGTTTAGCGACATCTCTGAACAGTCAAAGGGACTGTGTCTGTGATACAATATCCACAATCAACGTATGTCTGCAGGAGTTCTGTGAACCGGGGTGATACAAAACTATTTTTGATGTGTGTAATTTCTATGGTGTTATTAAGACGTTGACAAGACACACAACGTGGCCCCAAGCAACACAGTTCGCTATTATATATTGTTTTAATAGTTTTTAATATGCACTATGTGTGATGCTTTACTAATGCACTGTTTACTCACGCGCTATGTGAGGGCCTGGGTCATTTATTAGCCTATTTACACTGAAGTGCAAAACTTTTCAACAACATCCGCTCCCTTACCGCCAACAAGAACCTCTTCCTGCACACCCTTGCCACCCACCACGTGGATGCCTTCCTCCTTAATGAAACCTTCCTCCAACCCCACCACACCATCCACACTTCGCCCTATCTCCTCCACCGCTCCGACAATCCCCTCCCAATTGCGCGTGACGGAGTTGCTATTGGTCACCGCCGCCAGATCCCCATTCGGCTCCAACCTCTCCTTCCCGACCCCACCGAACACCTGATCCTTAGTCTCTTCTTCCCCGGCCTTACCGTTACCTGCGCCACCATCTATGTCCGCCCCAACGCTCCTCTTCCCTTCGACTTCCTCTCCCACGTCGACCGTACCTTCTCCTCCTACGTGATCGCCGCCGACCTCAACATCCATAGTCGTTCCACTGCCCACTTACGGCGGTGGCATCGGTTCCTCTCCACCCTTCAAGGCGATCTCATCCCCATCCCCCAGCACACCCGTCCCGAATCCAACTCCACTCCCGATGTTATTCTCTCCTCCCCCAACCTCCTTGGTCGCATAACGGTGGATGTCCTGGAGCCTATTGGTAGTGACCATCTCCCTGTCCTCATCACCGTTTCAGACGGACGTCGCCCCCCGACCTGACCCTCGTACTGACCCTCCCCCTAAGTATGTCCATGACTATTCCCGTGCCGACTGGGATGCCTACCGGGATACCCTCTCCACCCAGGTCGATAGCCACCCCTTCACCTACCGCCACCCCGACGATGTCACCCATGCCGCCTCCTTTCTCCAGCAGACCTTGTCTGAGGCCGTGGAGGCCCACGTCCCTACTGTCGCCATCCACCCCCACCGTCCTACCTTACCCCCACAGGCCGTTCTCCTCCTCCGTGAATCCCGTCGTCTCTACCGTGCCTTCCTCCGCACGCGTGACCCGGACACACTACGACGCCACCGGCAACTCCAACGACACATTCGTAATTTGCTCGCGGCTAAGAAACGCCGGGACTGGCGACAGACATGCACCCGTTTAAATGCTACCCTCCCAATCAACTCGTCCAAGTTCTGGTCAGCCTTCCGTCGCCTTACCGGAACTAAGCCCTCCCCCTACTATCCTCTTCTCCATGATGATCACCCCTTCCCTGACACCCTTAGTAAGGCCAACCACTTTGCCTCCTACCTCTCCGATGTATTTTCCATCCCCGATGATCCCCAGTTCGATTACTCCCTCTTCCCGGATATCCGCAATCGAACTGACACCTCTGTCCCTCCCCTCGCTCCTGGTTTCCAGTACTTGGACAACATTACACACACGGAACTCAATGCCCCTGTCACTACACAGGATCTCATTGATACACTCCGCACAAAACGCAACACCGCTCCTGGTCATGATCGTGTCACCTACCGTCACCTTCGTGAAGCTCCTGTCTCTTTCCTCTCCACCCTGGCCAGGCTCTACAATGTAGTCCTGTCCACCGGTTACTACCCCGACCTGTGGAAAACCTCCCGTATCCTCATGTTCCTTAAACCTGGCAAACCGCCGTCTGCCGTCTCCTCCTACCGTCCCATCAGCCTTACCTCGGTCTTCAGCAAGGTCCTGGAATCTATCCTCACCTGACGCATCCACCAGCATCTCCGCCAGCACCGCCTCCTTCCCGTTACCCAGTGTGGCTTTCGGCCGTCCTTCTCTTCTGACGATCTTCTCCTTCACCTCACTCATCTCCTTTCTGAACAGCTTAATTCCCGTCGCTCCGCAATCTTCCTCTCCCTGGACCTCGAACGTGCCTAAGACCGCGTATGGCATTCCGGTCTCGTCTTCAAGCTCCAAACCTTCGCCCTTCCCATTAACTACGTCCGTCTGATCGGCTCCTTTCTCTCCCGCCGTCCTTCCTATGTCACCATCCATAACACCGATTCCTACACCTTTTTCCCCTCTGCCGGTGTGCCCCAAGGCTCCGTCCTCTCCCCCCTTCTGTGCCTTTTGTACACGGCGGACATGCCGCCGCCGTCACCCCCCGTCCACCTCCTCCAGTTTGCCGATGACACCGCGTTCCTTGCCCTTGCCCCCACCCTGCAGCGCTCCCACCACCTTCTCCAATCCCATCTTGACCGGTTCACCGCTTGGTGCAACCAGTGGTTGCTCAAGGTCAATCCCTCCAAAACCCAGGCGATCATTGTAGGCAAAACCACCTCTTCCTTCCGCCTCCTTGATTTCTATCTCACCATCTATGGCTGTCCTATCACCCTCACCCCCACCCTTAAGTACCTTGGCGTCACCCTCGACTGTCACCTCTCCTGGACCCCCCATATCCGGACAATCCAAGCCAAGGCACACTCCCGACTCCATCTCCTCAAGCTCCTTTCTGGCCGTACGTGGGGACTGGACCCCTCCACCATACTCCACACCTATAAATCCCTCATCCGCCCTATCCTTTGTTATGCCCATCCGGCTTGGATCTCCGCCCCCCTACCTTTTATAAATCCCTCCAAATCATTGAACGTCATGCTCTCCGCCTCGCCTATCGCATCCGTCTCCCCTCCCCCACGCGGATCCTGTATGATCTCATCCCCTTCCCTCACCTCCTCCTTTTCCTTGAAAGGATACGGATCCTGTACAGCTCCCGCAAACTCGATCCTCCTCACCCGCTTGTCTCCCCGATCCTCTCCCACCCCTGCCCGCTGCCGCACCTGTATTCGCAAGTCCCACCCGGTCTCCATCTCTCCACCCTCCTTACCCTCTCCCAAGGTGGCTTCCGCCAGCTCCCTCTCCCTGATGATGCCCTCCTCCCCTCCATCTACCCCTCCTACCAACTTTGATCCTCCCGACCTCCTCCTGTACTTACTCCTCTCCTCCCTTCTCTCTCTTTTCCCTCCCTCCTCCTTTTCTCCCCCCTCCTCCTCCGGGCCTCCCCTCGCCTGTCCCTCTCCTCCTGCCCCCGTCTCCTAAGCCATTGGCATCCTTTTTTTCCTCCCCTCTCCCCCGCCTCACCCCTGTTCCCCTCTTGGCAGGTCCCCGGACTCGCACACGCTCAGTGGACATTCGCGCGCCGGAGATCACCGCCATCAGTGTATCGTGTGTGCCGTCATGTTTAGTGTTCAGTTTCGCCGTCACACTCCATTGTTCACCAGTGCCATCGTCTTCTTCAGTGTTTGTGCGTCGTGTCAACAGTTCGTAGTGTGGATTGTCATCGAGTGTGAACGGCTTCTTGTGTTTTTATGTTCATGTGTCTACTGTTTTTTCCCGCCGTTTTTCTAAGTGATGTCTCTTCTCTGTTTATTTCCTTGTACTCTCTTCGGCTGAAGAGCGGCGTATTGTGCTGCTGCCAGCCTGCCTGCTTGTTCAGGTGTCAGAATAACACTAAAGTAAAAAAAAAAAAGAAGCGCTTAAAGAAACTGTTACGGGCATGCGTATTCAAATACAGAGATATTCAGACAGGCAGAATACGGCACTACGGTCGGTAACGTTTAAGTGTCTGGCGCAGTTCTTAGTTCGGTTACTGCTGCTACAATGGCTGCGTATCAAGATTTAAGTGGTTTTGAACGTTGTATTGTAGTCGGCGCACGAGCGATGAGACACATCATCTACAAGGTGGCGATGAAGTGGGGATTTTCTCGTACGGCCGTTTCACTAATGTACCGCGAATATCAGCATTCCAGTACAACATCATATGTCTGACATCGCTGCAGCTGGAAAAAGATCCTGCAAGACAGGACCAACGACGAGTTAAGAGAATCGCTTAACGTAACAGAAGTGCAGCCCTTCCACAAATTGCTGCAGATTTCAATGCTGGGCCATCAACAAGTGTCAGTGTGCGAACTGTTCAAAGAAACATAATCGATATGGGCTTTCGAAGCTGAAGGCCCGGTCGTGTGCTTTTCGCCTTGCCTGGACCCGTCAACATCGACATTTGACTGGAAACATGTTGCCTGGGCGAACGAGTCTCCTTTCGTATTGTGTCGAGCGGATGGAGATGTACGGATATGGAGACAACCTCATGAATCCATGGACCCTTCATGTCAGGAGGGTACTGTTCAAGCTGGTGGAGACTCCGTAATGGTGCGGGGCGTGTGCAGGTGGAGTGTAATACGTGTAGATACGACTCTGACAGGTTACACGTATGTAAGCATCCTGTCTGACCACCTGCATCCATTTATCTACATTTTGCATTCCGACGGAATCTGCTAGTTCCAGTAGGACGGTGCGACACCCCATACGTCCAGAGATGCTACATAGTGTCTCCAGGAACACTCTTCCGTGTTTCAACGCTTCCGCTGGCCACCAAACACCCCAGACATGAACATTATTGCCTTACAACGTACTGTTCAGAACAGATCTCCACCCCCACGTACTCTTATGGATTTACGGACAACCTGCAAGATGCATGGTGTCTATTCCCTCCAGCACTACTTCAGGCGTTAGTCGAATCCATGCCACGTCGTCTTCCGGCACTTTTACGTGATCGCGAGGGCCCTATGCGATATTAGGCACATGTAGCAGTTAGTTTCGCTCTTCAGTGTAGTTGAAAGTCACTACTTAGTAAGTTCCCATTTAATAAACTGTTAATTTTTATTTCTCTCTCTCTCCATTGTTTCATCTTTAAGGTTTTAATTAGCGCTGGCTTGGCGCTGTTATATCTTTGGTTCAGAATGTGAAATTTTTTGTATTTTTAATACTTTTTTTACACCGAACAGATAAATAAAAGTTTTACTGCAATGTCAGTTAAAACACCAGAAATCAAATCAATAACCATACATTAACAACAAGTGCAGCAAGCAAGAAAAAGAAGTGAGCTAAAATGTCATGTAGTGGGTTACATTGACAGAATCAATCTAAGACATAACATTCTTTTACTCTTTAAGTTATTGCTCTTAGAGAATACTTCCTATTTCATTAATATTGAACTAAAATTTTTCATTTTATTAGTAAAAAAGGTAATGAAGGCAGATTAAAATACGTCGCCTAGTACTGGCGAAAATGCGACTTCAAAGATCAAGCGAAAGATCAGACCACTAGTCACAATATTTGCGCTAGAGCGACTCGATATCTCCTGTGAAACGTTACACAACAGCTGCAGGAGGCGCGGCCCGTGATCGACTGGGAACGGACCGACGCAGCCGCCCAGCTAATGAAACCGGGTCACGGAGCGACCGGAGGCACGCGCCGGTTCTGGACCCCCATTTGCCTAACGGCCGTCGTAATTGTTCACGTGCAAAGCCAAGCCATGCTGCATATTCTCTGCTACCTCCACCACGCTAACTTTTACTGTACAACTTTGGCGCCTTTTCATGGTTACATTTAGAGATCTATCATTGGACAAAAGAGGCAGTCATCACCCTCCTCATAAAGCGATGTTTACATGGGCAGTGAACGCTAATGTGGACGCTTAGGTGACGATTTTTCTGACGTAATGTACGTAGTACAACATCTGCATAGGCAGATATCGATAACCCGCACTTGTTCGGTGGCGCTGGCACTGAGGGTACCCGACTAAAATTTGTGTAGTGAACGAACTTTCATAGACGGTATTCGTCTGAGAAGGGTTATGTGCAGTCCCTGATCACCAAACTCCTCGCTGGTGTCCTGGACTAAATTCCAGATCTCTTCGTAGTGAATCACGGAATGAGGGAATGTGACATTGCTGACGCTGATACGTCGAATGGGAAAATTAAGCTCGGTGACGCCCTCGGTGGTATTCGAGAGGAGTATACAGAAGAATGGAAAAGAAAATTACGTGTGCGATCATGATCGGCTTAGCTTTCGAAAAGGAGAAGACATCAGAACGGCAGTTCTGACTTTGGCAAGTCGCGATTGATAATGGAGGCAGTGCTAAAAGAAAAATCAAGAAACGTCCATAGTATTTGCTAACCTGTATAAAGCGTTCGATAATATAAAAAGGCGCAAGACGTTCGAAACTAGGAGAAAAACAGGAGTAATCTATAGGGAAAGACAGGTAGTGTATAGTACGCGCATCAACCAAGAGGAAACACTAAGAATGGAAGTCAAGAGCGAAGTGCTCGCATTAAGTGCCGTACTCATCTGTATTGGGAAATTCTAAGGAAAAACACAATAGTCCATGCAAGGACGAAGTTAACCGGGGACCTACAAACAACGGAGAGGCTCCGTCCCCGCCGCAGCCGCAGTGGTCCACAACACCACCGACGACTGCCGCAGTCCACTTCACCCCTCCGCCGCCCCACACCGAACCCAGGGTTATTGTGCGGTTCGGCTCCCGGTGGACCCCCCAGGGAACGTCTCGCACCAGACGAGTGTAACCCCCATGTTTGCGTGGTAGAGTAATGATGGTGTACGCGTACATGGAGAACTTCTTTGCGCAGCAATCGCCGACATAGTGTAACTGAGGCGGACTAAGGGGAACCAGCCCGCATTCGCCGAGGCAGATGGAAAACCGCCTAAAAACCAACCACAGACTGGCCGGCTCACCGGACCTCGACACAAATCCGCCGGGCGGATTCGTGCCGGGGACCAGGCGCTCCTGCCCACTCTGGAAAGCCGTGCGTTAGACCGCACGGCCAACCGGGCGGGCTTTAAGGACGAAGTTAGTTTTATAATTCTCGCTTGGCCAACGTTGCAGTTCTGGCCGACGGTTTGGGACCATTACCAAGTTGTACTGACGAAGGACTAGAAAAGATTGAATGAAGAGCTGCACGGTTTGTCACAAATTTATTTCGTCGGCGTAAATCGTTGAAATGTTCAGCAAACTGCAGTGGGAGGCGATGAAAGCGAGGGGTTGCGGCGCTTCGCGAAGAGGTTTCCTTCAAAATTCCAACATCTCACGTTCCAGAACGAGTGAAGGAACATGTTACTTCCTCCAACATATACAGGGTGAGTCACCTAACGTTACCGCTGGATATATTTCGTAAACCACATCAAATACTGACGAACCGATTCCACAGACCGAACGTGAGGAGAGGGGCTACTGTAATTGTTTAATACAAACCATACAAAAATGCACGAAAGTATGTTTTTTAACACAAACCTACGTTTTTTTAAAATGGAACCCCGTTAGTTTTGTTAGCACATCTGAACATATAAACAAATGCGTAATCAGTGCCGTTTGTTGCATTGTAAAATGTTAATTACATCCGGAGATATTGTAACCTAAACTAGACGCTTGAGTACCACTCCTCCGCTGTTCGATCGTGTGTATCGGAGAGCACTGCAACATACATCGCGTTTCTACAGAATGATCTGCCAACGTTGCTCGAAAATGTCCCACTGGAAACGCGTCGACGTATGTGGTATCAGCATGATGGTGCACCTGCACATTCCGCAATTAACACTAGGCTGACCCTTGACAGGATGTTCGACGGGCGTTTCATAGGACGTGGAGGACGCATAAATTGGCCAGCCCGTTCTCCTGATCTTACACTTCTCGACTTCTTTCTGTGGGGTACGTTAAAAGAGAATGTGTACCGTGATGTGCCTACAACCCCAGAGGATATGAAACAACGTATTGTGGCAGCCTGCGGCGACATTACACCAGATGTACTGCGGCGTGTACGACATTGATTACGCCAGAGATTGCAATTGTGTGCAGCAAATGATGGCCACCACATTGAACATCTATTGGTCTGACATGTCGGGACACACTCTATTCCACTCCGTAATTGAAAACGGAAACCACGTGTGTACGTGTACCTCACCCCTCATGGTAATGTACATGTGCGTCAGTGAAAAAGACCAATAAAAAGGTGTTAGCATGTGGACGTAATGTGCTGTTCCAGTCTCTTCTGTACCTAAGGTCCATCACCGTTCCCTTTGGATCCCTAGGTAATTCGGTGCTCTCCGATACACACGATCGAACAGCGGAGGAGTGGTACTCAAGCGTCAAGTTTAGGTTACAATATCTCCGGATGTAATTAACATTTTACAATGCAATAAACGGCACTGATTACGTATTTGTTTATATGTTCAGATGTGCTAACAAAACTAACGGGGTTCCATTTTAAAAAAAACGTAGGTTTGTGTTAAAAAACATACTTCAGTGCGTTTTTTATGGTTTGTATTAACCAATTACACTAGCCCCTCTCCTCACGTTCGGTCTGTGGAATCGGTTCGTCAGTATTGGATGTGGTTTACGAAATATATCCAGCGGTAACGTTAGGTGACTCACTCTGTATATCACGACGATAAAAAGCAGAGAAATACGGGCTTTTACATGGCTCTACCAACAATCTGTAATCCCAATTCCGATCGTAGATATAAGGGGAGAAATAAAGCAGTGCAATTTACACGCTGCATCTTACGTCAAACGATGGCTTTCGGAGTGAAGATGTGGATGTACAGTCACGCAGAGCACATGTATGTGTAAGCGTAGTATCGAACCTGACCAGGTTAGCAATCTCCATTTGAGTCAACGACGGAACACGTGCTTGAGACTGCGTGCAGAAATGTTTTGACATTTGATTGATTGACAGGTGTTCCGCAGGAAGGGCACTTACCTAACGTTAATCAGAAGCAAGGACAAGTTCATAAATTCGTTAGCTGTCCCTGTCACCATTCTTGAGAGACTAGCATTGTTAGCTGCGAATTCGACACTTTATAATCCGGTCTTGACCGACATATGTAAATATAGCCGAGTGTCCGATATATCTCGGCGGCCGTCGTGTCGAGACTAATACAAGAGCAGGGTCTCTACAACAATGAAAACAGGGCCAAGGATTAAGAGAAAAAGATCAGATGAAATAGAGGAAGGACACTTCAAAGCCTTCATACATACTTTGGTAAGCTAGAGATTCAAAAAGATTCTGCTGGGGTTTGAGACAGGTTGGATAGTAGGATACCGAAACAAAGATGCAATGTATTTAACTAGTTTAACGCATAAGGTAATTATTTTCCCCTAGCGTTTTCTGGGGACATGAACTGTGAAAACTCCCAAAAAATGTTCAGTCTGACATGTGTGCAAAACTGAATCGCACGCTTCATATGAAAACGCTTCGGAGTACGAAAGAATTTTAAGAATATGACTGCTCTAAGTGCTTCAAATAGCATCTTTTTTAATACCGAGAATTCTAATTGATTAAAAGCAGTTGTAATTAAATATTAGAGCATTACTAAAAGCAGTCATTGAAATTTCCTCGTCAAAACCAACCCATGTTGAACACAGAACTACGGTTTATTTAAATTTAATAACATGCATGCGATCATTTCTCACAATGTCACTGTAACGCAGAAAAAAATAATTAAAACCTTGCTACAAAAAAGTCAAACTGGCCCAAACAGCAACTTTGAGTTACATGTCAAAATAAAAAAAATAGCAGAAAACTATCGAAAATGGTGCCGATGATAGAAAAATTGTCCAAGGGAAAGATAGCACACAGGAAAGTCCGGGTACACTGCAACACTGGTCATCTATGGAAGTGGGAATGGAAACATCTTCACGTCAAACGATAATCAGACATAGCTTGCGTCTTTAACGTACCAAATTCTGTGTCCTCTTAAAACTTGCGGACGAAGTACTCGTGTTCAGTTGTACCAGCGGTTTCTGAACGAAGTTTTTCGGGACATTTGGATCCAGAGATTTTCATCTTTTCAGATATCGGGTTCAGCCTATACGATTAAGTGAACGCATAGAAATACCCTATGTAACGTGGAACTAACTACTACAGGACTCAAGAGACGGACCTGCTAATATAAAAGGAGGTGGTAAGCACTGTGTTGTCAGTAACCTGCGGCGAGAGTAATATCCTCCACAGCAGCCTTAGAAGATTAAACTTCTACAACAACTCAGTCCAGTCCAACAAGAAAGGTCGTTAATACTTTTTTTTTTAAAAAAAAAGAAAAACCTGCATCAATGCCGAGCAATGAATACTCGCCAGATGTCACTAGCAGTAGTGTGTTGCAATAGAGAAGTAGTAACGACAGAACGAAACGAGCAGGAGAGATCAGCGACTTCAAACGTGGACTAGTCACTGAAAGTCATCTGAGTAACACAACTATCTAAGACAATTCAACCTTCTACACTGAAGCGACGAAAGTGATTGGATAGCGATATGCATACACACAGATGACGGTAGTATCATGTACACAACGTATAAAAGGGCAGTGCATTGGTGGATCTGTCATTTGTAATCAGCTGACTCTTGTGGAAAGGTTCCCAACTTCGCTATGGCCGTACGACGGGAATTAACAGAAAACTCGGAATAGTAGTTGGAGCCGGATGCTTGGGAAATTCCATTTCGGAAATCGCCAGGGAATTCTTTATTCCGAGATATGCAGTGTCAAGATTGTGCAGAGATTACCAAATTTCAGGCATTACCTCTCACCACAGACAGCGGAGTGGCTGACGGCCGTGACTTAACGACCGAAAGCAGCGGCGTCTGCGCAGAGTTGTCAGTGATGACAGACAAGCAACACTGTGTGAAATAACAGCGGAAATCAATGTGGGACGTATGACGAACGGCATCCATTATGGCAGTGCGGTAAAATTTGGCGTAAATAGGCTATAGCAGCAACGGCCGATGCCAGTGCCTTCGCTAAAACCACGACATCGCCTGGAGCGCCTCTTCTGGTATGCTAACCATGTCGGTTAAACCCTAGACGACTGGAAAACCGTGGCCTGGTCAGATGAGTACCGATTTCAGTTGGTAAGAGCTGATGGTAGGGGGTGTGTGTAGCGCAGACACCATGAAGCAATAGACCCAAGCCAGCCGCTGTGACCGAGCGGTTCTAGGCGCTTCTGTCCGGAACCGCGCTGCTGCTACAGCCGCAGGTTCGAATCCTGCCTCGGGCATGGATGTGTGTGATATCCTTAGGTTATGAAACTTCCTGGCAGATTAAAACTGTGTGCCCGACCGAGACTCGAACTCGAGACCTTTGCTTTTCGCGGGCAAGTGCTCTACCATCTGAGCTACCGAAGCACGACTCACTCCCGGTACTCACAGCTTTACTACTGCCAGTATCTCGTCTACTACCTTCCAAACTTTACAGAAGCTCTTCTGCGAACCGGGCGTGTGTCGTGCTTCGGTAGCTCAGATGGTAGAGCACTTGCCCGCGAAAGGCAAAGGTCCCGAGTTCGAGTCTCGGTCGGGCACACAGTTTTAATCTGCCAGGAAGTTTCATATCAGCGCACACTCCGCTGCAGAGTGAAAATCTCATTCTGGAAACATCCCCCAGGCTGTGGCTAAGCCATGTCTCCGCAGTATCCTTTCTTTCAGGAGTACTAGTTCTGCAAGGTTCGCAGGAGAGCTTCTGTAAAGTTTGGAAGGTAGGAGACGAGATACTGGCAGAAGTAGAACTGTGAGTACCGGGCGTCAGTCGTGCTTCGGTAGCTCAGATGGTAGAGCACTTGCCCGCGAAAGGCAAAGGTCCTGAGTTCGAGTCTCGGTCGGGCACACAGTTTAAATCTGCCAGGAAGTTTCATATCAGCGCACACTCCGCTGCAGAGTGAAAATCTCATCCTTAGATTAGTTAGGTTTAAGTAGTTATAAGTCTAGGGGACTGATGACCTCAGATATTAAGTCCCATAGTGCTTAGAGCCATTTGAACCATTTGAATTGACCCAAGTTTTTCAATAAGGCATTGTGCAAGCTGTTGGTGGCTCCACAATGGCGTCGGCTGTGTTTACATGGATTAGATTGGGTCCTCTGGTCCGACTGATCCGGTAAAATGGAAATGAGCGTATGGCATCGTCGGCCGGGAGGCCCCTGCTCGGGGAAGTTCGGCCGCATTGGGCGGCTTGTGCGCCGCGCCGGTGATGATGATGAAATGTTGATGAGAACAACACAGCACCTAGTCCCCGAGCGGAGGAAATCTCCAATCCTTCCGGGTATCGAACCCAGGACAGCTTGCGTGGGAGTCGAGCACGTTGCCACCCAGCTAAGCAGGCGGACTACTGATCCGGTCATTGAGTGGTAAGCCGGCCGAAGTGACCGTGCGGTTAAAGGCGCTGCAGTCTGGAACCGCAAGACCGCTACGGTCGCAGGTTCGAATCCTGCCTCGGGCGTGGATGTTTGTGATGTCCTTAGGTTAGTTAGGTTTAACTAGTTCTAAGTTCTAGGGGACTAATGACCTCAGCAGTTGAGTCCCATAGTGCTCAGAGCCATTTGAACCATTGAGTGGTAATGGTTGTAGTCGGCTAATTGGAGACCATTTTCAGCCATTCGTGGACTTCATGTTCCCAAACAACGATGGAATTATTATGGATGACAATGCGCCATGTAACCGAACCACAAACGTTCGCAATTGGTTTGAAGAACATTCTGAACAGTTCGAGCTAATGATTTGGTGATCCAGTTCGCCCTACATGAATCTTATCTGACATCTGTGCGACATAATCGTGTGGTCAGCTCTTGCACAAAATCTTGCACCGGCAACATCTTCGCAGTTATTTACGGCATGAAGATGCTACTACAGGCGGGTCTAAAATGAATGTGGGCAACGGTGAATAATAAACGCTAAAATGAAGATTTAGCCCTGTCTGACTATCCCCTGAAACAGATCTTAGGATATCTTAATTCTATAAATTACAATATAAACATAAATGAATAATTAAGGCAACTAATCCTACTAAATGATTAACGTATTTCCTGCTTATATATTTATTGTAGATTGAAAAAAAACATTTAGATTAAGTAAAATTACTAATCAATTGCCCAACTCTGCCCCTTATTGTGACTGTGCGGGCCAAATATTAATAACGCGAAATGACTGACATCATCCACATACCAAACAGTAAAAGACACTTCTTTCAAAGATGATCTAGGGTGGTGTGCAACCTCAGTGAAAATAAACTAATGTGACCACAGCTGTTTATCTTTAATAGCCCTAATAAGCCGAAGCGATTTGTGATATCACCGTATGTACTGCGTCCGGTGCGTCGAAGTGATGGTTCTCGTACTCGCCTGCGACGATGGAAGAACTCCAGCCACAAATAAAGTATTTCAAACACTAGGACGGCAGAAGGCGGTCCTCTGACCAATATACTCTAATACTGTCTTCTCCTCTCTGTGTACTACAGCCGAGAAACGCGAACTCCCAGCCACAAGAACGGAGTTCAGATGACGTCTCAACGTAAGTATAGGCAGAGGAAGTGCTCTCAGTTACTGAACGCTGCCTGCTCAAAGACGACTTCCAACCTGGAGGTGAAGTCCGTCTGTACAGAAAATCTTTCTGTACCAACAAAAAAGATACCGAGTGACCGTCACACACAGGAGCTCACACTCGTGCCTCCTCCCAGCAAGGCTCAGCTCTCCACCCTCGTAATTCGGAAAACGAATCATATTGCCGAAACCACGGAATATTCTCCCTCTCTACAGATTCTTCCGAATGCCGACCATCCGTATTTTAGTCTTTTGTCGTGCAGCGCGGAAAGTTTGCGAGGAAAAACCTATACTCGTACAATGGTACGCTTCTGAGTAAAAATCCTCGGAAATAACCCAGCCTGCGTGGTTTACGAGATGACTGTTCCTCGTTCCTCTCAGCTGCGTCCAAGATTTTCGTAGTTTCCGAAGTACAATCCTTCCCGTCCGGCTAACCGACCGGTCGCAACACTACTGTGCCCCAGCGCTCAGGTATCACAACCTCCGTCTCGCTACTTCCTGTGTTTAATCAGGACCAACACACCTCCGTGGGCCTTCCACCCAGGGCTTGAGTTCCACCTGCCATTTGATTTCCACTGTAGTTCCAACATCTAATTGTATGATAATAAAGACACTCCATCACCTTTCATGCAATAAGAGTTAACAATTATTTACAAGGCGTACATGACAATGTCAGTCTCCTTTATGTATTAATATATACGGTGTACAACCTATCACATGATACCTAATTGTGTTTGTAGATCACGGTAAAGTATGTGGATGTGTGCTTGTAAGGTGCGAAATTATAGTCACGATACACGGCCACAGAAGCAACAAGATTCAATATTTACGCAGGAGATTTCCAACGACTTATAGTGTTCTGCTACGTCGAGGTGCGGGCAAAAGGAGGTCGGACACGGTATTAGGAGCTACCCCTCGACTTTTTTCACCACACCAAAACCGAGACTAGGCAAACCTCACGTACCGACGGACAGGGACAGTCGAGCATTGCGGAGAATGGATGTAAGAAACTGCATAAAACCGTACCATGTGCCAAGCAGATGGAAAAACCTGAGTTTCACTAAGAGCTGCAGGACATTACCTGCCGTCATGTGTAGTATCAACAGTGAAGTAGGGACGAGGTGGTGTTTTCTGTGTTTAAGGAGTGGTTCCCTTATTCAACTTAAGAGAACTCTAAATGCAGACGGATCGGCGACGACGACGACTGTGTGCATAACCATGACAGAGCACCCTGTCATAAAGCAGCATCTGCGAGACATCAGCTTGTGGACAGTGGCATCTCTGAAACGGACTGGTCCGACCTCAACCTAATGGAATACTTTTGGGGTTTCGGCTCTTGAGGGTGAATGGGCTGCGATTCCTCCACAGACGTTCAGACAACTCACTGTAAGTGTTCAGAGTTAAGCCGTATACGAGGGGCGTTTGAAAAGTCCGTGCAGAAATAAAAATTACTTACTTGTTTGGGGTAAACCTTTCTTTTTCGACATAGTCTCCTTTTAGACTTACGCACTTCGTCCAACGCTGTTCTAATTTGTTGATCCCTTCCGAATAATAGGACATGTCCAAGTCTGCAAAATATCTATTAGTTGCTGCAATCACCTCCTCATTTGAATAAAATCTTTGTTCTGCCAGCCATTTCTTCAAATTGGGGAACAAATAGTGGTCCGAGGGAGCCAAGTCTGGAGAATAAGGGGGATGTGAAACGAGTTGGAATCTTAATTCCAATAATTTTCGACCACAACTGCTGAGGTGTGTACTGGTGCATTGTCGTGATGGAAAAGGACTTTTTTTGCGGTCCAATCGCCAGCGTTTTTCTTGCAGCTCGGTTTTCAAACGGTCCAATAACGATGAATAATATGCACCTGCAATAGTTTTACCCTTTTCCAGATAGTCGATGAGGATTATCCCTTGCGAATCCCAAAAGATTGTCGCCATAGCCTTCCGGACGAAGGAGACTGATGACCTTAGCTGTTTAGTCCCCCTTAAACATCCCCCCTTCCGGACGAAGGACTGGTCTTCGTCCTTTTTGGTGCAGATTCTCCCTAGGTAACCCATTGTTTAGATTGTTGTTTTGTCTCAGTAGTATAGTAATGTATCTATGTTTCATCCACAATGACGAAAGGACGCTTAAAGTCCAGCGGACTCTTCCTGAGCAGCTGCAAACCATCCTTGCAAAACTTCACACGATTCCGTTTTTGGTCAAGCGTGAGCAATCGCGGAACCCATCTTGTTTATGAAAAATATTATGTACCCGTTCCTTCGAGATGCCCACAGCATTAGCAATCTCTCGCACCTTAATTCTTCTGTCATCCATCACCATATCATGGATTTTATCAATGATTTCTGGAGTCGTAACCTCCACAGGGCGTCCAGAACGTTCAACGCCACTTATGCCCATATCGCCACTCCGAAATTTTTGAAACCACTTATAAACTGTTCTAATCGAAGGTGAAGAGTCACCGCAATGTTTATCAAGCTTGTCTTTACTCCCCTGAGGCGTTTTGCCTTTTATAAAGTAATGTTTAATCACCACACGAAATTCTTCTTCGTCCACTTTTTTGACAGTCACTCGATTTCCTTGATTCACACGAGTGCCAGGCACAAAGGAATAGACCAATATGGCTGAAACTTGGTGTACGTTCTTTCCAAAGTTGCTACTAACTAAACGTGACCTCAATATGCGACGGTGGTGCCACCTCTAGAACTTTGCACGGGCTATTCAAACGTTCCTCGTAAAGGCAAGGAGTGGACACATTCCATATTAATATCCATTAATAGATGTCAGGACATTTTTGATCAAGCAGTGTACACCGCTCAACGCAATTACGTGATCATTATTTTGAAATCCCGTAATCCTCTTCCGGTGCGACACAGAAGTTTCATATGCCTCGAATGTGTCTACGACATTTCCCCTGAACAGTGCGAAGCGTAGCTCCCTACGACAGTATACACGGGCTCGGCGTTGCTTCAGACAATAAGGTATGGATACATGCAAAAAAAAAAAAAAAAAAAAAAAAAAACACACCAGAATTCAGAACTTCATGTGTGGTGTGAGAAGGGATAACGACGTCATACTAGCTCCAATTTTCACCATAAGTCTGCTCAACGTCACGATGGACGTGTTACCATGGTAGGGACGTCGCAGCCCCTGTTACCCACATTTCATCACTTCTTTTGACACCTCTGCGATAGAGGCCAGAATCGCTACGCCCAGCGATGAAATCAAGCGCTATTTTTGCTGTGGAACATATTGTCAGAGGCTTGTCTCAGACTAAAGCCCCAAGTACTGGACAGAAATTATAAAAAGATCGCCCTGGAAGCTTGCATTACACTGCCAACGCAACTTAGGCTTTTCGTCATTTTCAAGGGGAACTGTGATCGGTAGACGCCCTACAGCCGAATACACGATTTCGCAGTAGTCTATATCAGGCTGGAAAATGAAGGATGACATGGAAGTTGGCTAAAGAGTGATTCAATATATGAGCGAATTCCTAGGTACTCTTTCTAGTTTTCTACTCCGTCTGTACTCCGCAAACTGAATTTCTGGAGTCATATCTGACAGTGTCAATGTGGACTTCGATTTCTCGTTGTACCTTCCAGTTCTGTTAATTGCGAATTACGTATCCTCGTCTCAATCTCTTAAAAACTGGTATTGCTCTATAAACGAGTAGTTTTTTTACTGAATTTTAAGCGCGTTTCTTTGCTCACGTACGAAACCTGTTTCTGAGTTTAGCGTGGCACCACTTAATACCTGGGAAGTCTTAGTTTTCAGTAATTTTCTACTTTCCATGTAATCACATTCGAACAGACATTTCATACGACATGTGTTATAGGCTGTAAGAATTTATAGCCCTTTTTGTTCCTAATAATGATAATTGCACGTGGTTCAATGGTGGAGTGCACGTCTTTCAAGTGAACCCCGCTTCGGCAACTTTTGTGACCCTAATATACCCTAGTTACCCAACGGGGAAAGGGGACATATCGTTTAGTATGGAATCCGAACCACGCTTCGTTCCTGACGACTCCTCACTTCATAGAGGGGTGAAGGACGGATAAAAAGAAAAAAGAAAGGAAGGAAGACAGGTTTTTAACGTTCCTTTGACAACGAGGTGATTAGAGACCGAGTACAAGAGTAGCTTAGGCAAGGATGGGGAAGGAAATCGGCCCTGCCCTTTCAAAGGAACCATCCCGGGACATTCGCTTTAAGCGGTTTAGGTAAATCACGGAGAACCTAAATCTGGATGGCCTGAAGGGGAATTTGAACTGTCGTCCTCCCAAATGCGATTCCAGTGTTCGAACCACTACGCCACCTCGTTCTGTGGAAGATTGCAGGGAGACTAGAAATTTCCGCGGTCGGTTCAGGAATCAATGCCCCGACCTCTCGGTTTCCTAGCACGCGCATTACCGTTAGACCACCAGGATCGACTTTTGTTCATGAATATGCATGCTTTGCTTATTCAGAGGATACTTAAATTTCAAAACATGTTCTCTGTGCGGCAAGTATGCAGATTTGCTCATTATTTAATTACAGTATATGAAGTATTAAGCACTTAGGTAAATATATAGACTGTGATGTCACTGATTGATAGAGGTTTAAATGACGTGTGCTGTCTGGTTATATAAACACAACCTTTTATAGGAAATCTGCGTTTAAAACAGATTTCCAGGATCTTTCATTGACGTAAGCGATTTCTCCGACATATGTGGACTTTAAAAAAGTTGTAAGACCTTTACAATACACTATAAGACATAAAAAACGACGCACCTCGAAGAAATTATCCGAATGGGATCGAAATCGATAGATGTGATGTACATGTACAGACGAACAAATGATTACAATTTCAGAAAAATCGGATCATTTATTCAAGAGCAAGAACTTCACAAATTGATAATGCGTTGTTCCACCTCTGGCGCTTATGCAAGCAGCTATTCGGCTTGGAATTGATTGACAGAGTTATTGGGTGTCCTCCTGAACGATTTCATACCAAATTCTGTACAATGTTGTCCGGGGCGCCACCAGACATGTCGTCGCTGATCATCGGCATTCAGTTCGAAGTGAGACTCATCTCTGAAGACAATTCTGTTCCATTGTGAACAAGGGAAACTCCACTATTGGTCGTATAAATTTATTACTGCAAAAAATAATAAACGGTCTGAAATTTGTAGGACCAGTGCTGGAGATACCCTTGCTTGTAATACATGTTGTGTGATCGTGGTGTACAAATTTCCTAATGGTATCCAGCCTCAAGAAATTCTATTCCAGTCAATGAGATTACAGGCCGAAGACAAGTCTGGAGACGCTCCGCATAGTATATGAAGATGGTATCTATTCTTTGGGACATGTGCGGCCATTGACTTTCTTCTTCTGTGCTGGATGCACACGCATTGCCCGAACTCTTATGGGACTCGGTACGACTGTCTGCCGCAAGTAATGTGTGTGATGGGAAGGGGCACTATGAATATAGTGTGTGGACATTAAGTCGGAAATTTGGGTCTCACGGGGTGCGTGCAAGGGATAAGTCCCTGAATTTTTTTCTGCAGTTTATCATTTTCTTGTCGTTTGTTACCTGGACTTTAGTTTGGTGATTTTATGTGTAACATGTTATTCTTTTCATCTGTGGCATTCTTGCGACATTTACATTGTTATTTCACTATTCTTGCCGTACAGCATCATGAAGTTACGGGGATATTTTCTGATTATTGAAAAAGGAGTCGTTCTGGAACAATAAGTGTGAAAGAGCTGAAGCACGGATTAAAACAAGTTTTTGTGAAAACGATTAGTGGAATGTATAACTGCAATTCGGAAAGCAACTCTTAACGGCGAGCGTTATAGAGGAATAAAAGTATAGGAGATCTCCAGAATGCCCAGAACTGTATTTAAAACCAAAGTGTGATGAAAGTATTAGTCAAATTCAGAACATAAGTAATAAAAAATGAATTTCAGAGTTTAGATTTAAGATGATTGATGGCATATGTGAGATTCACAAATAGTGGCACGTCGTGCAGGTAGAGACAGACTGGGATTGCATTGTTGCGGTATGGCTACAAACGTCCTTTGCACTTGAAGAAAGCATATATCCTACGAATTATGTCTCGCATTTGCTTATGTAGAATTTGTCGCTTGCCACCACCATCAGCGATGACAAGTTGTCCCAAATGGAATAAAAAGTCACTAAATAACAGACTAAAAAACGTTAAATGCTCGAACTGACAACATTCGCAGCAGAGCACAGAACAGAACAGACATTGGTAGCCAGACAATGTGTGACATAGGTGCGCAGAATGAGCCTAAACTCAACTGCTATTGTTCTTGACTCCAGCTGTAGCACTTCTAATGTTTTAAACGTGCTTGCATTGAGAATATCATTAGTAAACTGTAGCTCTGCGTGTTCGGTCAGAGGGTTTAGCTACCCTCTGTAATATCATCATCATCATTATCATCATTTAAGACTGATTATGCCTTTCAGCGTTCAGTCTGGAGCATAGCCCCCCTTATACAGTTCCTCCATGATCCCCTATTCAGTGCTAACATTGGTGCCTCTTCTGATGTTAAACCTATTACTTCAAAATCATTCTTAACCGAATCCAGGTACCTTCTCCTCGGTCTGCCCCGACTCCTCCTACCCTCTACTGCTGAATCCATGAGTCTCTTGGGTAACCTTGCTTCTCCCATGCGTGTAACATGACCCCACCATCTAAGCCTGTTCGCCCTGACTGCTACATCTATAGAGTTCATTCCCAGTTTTTCTTTGAGTTCCTCATTGTGGACACCCTCCTGCCCTTGTTCCCATCTACTAGTACCTGCAATCATCCTAGCTACTTTCATATCCGTAACCTCAACCTTGTTGATAAGGTAACCTGAATCCACTCAGCTTTCGCTCCCATACAACAAAGTTGGTCGAAAGATTGAACGGTGCACAGATAACTTAATCTTGGTACTGACTTCCTTCTTGCAGAAGAGAGTAGATCGTAGCTGAGCGCTCACTGCATTAGCTTTGCTACACCTCGCTTCCAGTTCTTTCACTATGTTGCCATCCTGTGAGAATAAGCATCCTAAGTACTTGAAACCGTCCACCTGTTCTAACTTTGTTCCTCCTATTTGGCACTCAATCCGTTTATATTTCTTTCCCACTGACATTACTTTCGTTTTGGAGATGCTAATCTTCATACCATAGTCCTTACATTTCTGATCTAGCTCTGAAATATTACTTTGCAAACTTTCAATCGAATCTGCCATCACAACTAAGTCATCCGCATATGCAAGACTGCTTATTTTGTGTTCACATATCTTAATCTCACCCAGCCAGTCTATTGCTTTCAACATATGATCCATAAATAATATAATATAATAAAAAAAAACTGAGTGAACGGATCAACCAACAACCTGAACGAGTGTCATCGGACGTCCTCCACGAACGAAATCAACGAACGATATAGAACAAAGCGAGTGGTCTATGGCGCTCCAGTCATGGACTGTGCGGCTGATCGCGGCGGAGGTTCGAGTCCTCCCTCGGGTATGGGTGTATGTGTTTGTCCGTAGGATAATTTAGGTTAAGTAGGGTGTGAGCTTAGGGACTGACGACCTTAGCAGTTAAGTCCCTTAAGATTTCACACACATTTAACATTTTTTTAGAACAAAATGAGATAAAAAAAGAAAATATGGATAGAGCATCTGCTATGTAAGCAGGAGATCCCGTTGATGTATATCAACGTCTGTCGACAGCTTAGGGTCTTGATTTGATTATCATTTCGCCCCGCGAAGTGGTGCGACACCAACATCACCGTCGCCCGCCATGCGACCCGACAACCAGCGGTACTCTTTTCGTAGGGGTACGTCGACGATATTATACTCCTCGTTTGGTTGACCTACATGGCAAACCTTTCTGGTCTTACGTTTCAGCAAGATAATGCCCGCATACACACGGCGAGGGTTTCTACTGCTTGTCTTCGAGCTTGCCAAATCCTACCTTGGTCAGCAAGATCACCGGATCTCTTCCCAACTGAGAATATCTGGAGCATTATGGGCAGGGCCCTCCAGCCCCATCGTAATTTTGATGGTCTAAGCCGCCAATTGTGGAGAATTTGGAACGACATTCCTTTGGAGGACAACTCTATCAATTTTAGAATCGAACTTTCATTTGCTAGCGGAGTGTGCGCCATTATGAAATTTCCTGGAAAATTAAAACTATGTGTAGGACCAAGACTCGAACTAGCGGTCTTTGCCTTTCGTGAGCAAGCGCTCTGTCAGCTGAGCTACCCAAGCACAGCTCACGACCCGTCCTCACAGCTTTAAATCCTCCAGTACATCACCTCCAACCGACCGAATTTCATATAAGCTCCCTTGCGAAAATTGCAAAATTAGCAGTCCTCGAAGAAAAGATATTGCGGAGACATGGCTTAGCCACAACCTGGCGAATGTTCCCAGATTGAAATTTTCACTGTATAGCGGAGTGTGCGCTGATATCGAACTTCAAGGCTGACTAAACCTGTGCACCAGGCAGAGACTAGAACCCGGGACTTTTGCCTTTCACGGGCTCTCATGAGAGCTTGTCTGAAGTTCGGAAGACAGGAGATGAGGTACTGGTGGATGTGAAGCTGTGAGGACAGGTCCTGAGTCTTGTTTGTGTAGCTCAGTTAGGAGAACACTTGCCCCAGAGAGGCAAAGTTCCCGAGTTCCTGTCTCGGTCCGGCGTTTAGTTTTAACCCGCCAGGAAGTTTCAACTCTATCGATTGATACCGAGCCGAATAACTGCTTGCTTAGGAGCCTTAGGTGGCCCAGCACGTTACGACTTGTTCAACTCGTCCCTCTTCAATAAATCATCCAATTTTTCTGGAATAATAGTTATTCACTTGTCTGTGCGTGTACGTCACGTCTACCGAGCCGCGCGGGATTAGCCGAGCGGTCTGGGGCGATGCAGTCATGGATTGTGCGGCTGATACCTGCAGAGGTTCGAGTCCTCCCTCGGGAATGGGTGTGTGTGTTTGTCCTTAGGATAATTTAGGTTAAGTAGTGTGTAAGCTTAGGGACTGATGACCTTAGCAGTTAAGTCCCATAAGATTTCACACACATTTGAACATCTACCGATTTCCGTCCCATTCGGGTAATTCCTTCGTGGTGGGTCTTTTTTCCTTAGTGTGTATCTACTAAGGGAGATGGTAGAGGAACTGGAAAGAATAACCCTTTGGAAGCTCGCTTCAAACGCGGCCGAAATATCGTTAGACAATTACAGAAGCTGTTCCTCTCCGATGGTTGAGGATGGAATAAAATTTTATCGGGTAATCAGTAAAAGTCTTCTGCAATTTTCATCTATTACAATACCTTTTGTATCTATGTAGAAGCGCTATACAGCCATATGCATAGTTACCTTGCAGAGCACAGTCTATAGCTGCCTTATTCATAACACGTCCCTGTAACCATGAAGATATGCTCACACAGCTTGATGTCCGACGTGGAAATAGACATTGCAAGTACGTAGCTGGATAAAGAAGCCCGTTGTCATGTAACAACTTAACTGCACCCTCTGTTAATGAATAAAATAAACCACTCCAAATATCTAAAGTTGATTCTTCTCGGGAAATTTAACTTATCTTCAAATATATACCTGTGGTCACGTCCAAATATATACCTGTGGTCATGCCAACTTTTTACGAGCTTCACATGAAGCTGTTCTAAGTAAGAATAACACCGTGATCCCATATCATTACTACAATCGACAGTCTTTATGTATCTTGTATCTTTCAATGGTACGACCTGAGCCAACCATATTGTATATCAAATGATAAGTGCGGCACTTTATATTACAATGTTTCGGGAAGGTACAGATGGAGCTATCGGTGGAACCATGTCGAATAAATAATGGAACGGAAGTACAGATTTTTATGTGAGTGTCAATCTCTGTTTCAGAGGCAGAATACAAAACAGTAATAACGGTTTTCTCTTTATACTAAAGTGAACAATATTTAATCAAAAATATCCGGAAACTTATCATTGGACATTAACACAGTGTGTTCCCACTCTTCACCTTTATTAAAGTTTGAATTCTGGTGAGGACACTTTTAATGAGCTGTCCGAAAGTTCGTGGTGGAATGGCAACCCATTCTTCCTTAAGAGCCGAAACCACGGAAGTTGATGATGTCGGACGTTAGGGTCTGAAGCACAGCCGACGTTCTAACTCATCCAAGAGGTGTTCCTTTGGGTTCAGGTTCAGACGCTGGGCAGGAATGTTATTGCCCATTACCAATTCCTCGAAGTCGCTGCTTTATGATGGAATACATGGTTATGCGTGTTGTGACTTGGCAAGACACCCAAGCCACTAGGAGATAGCCGAAAGGCACGCGTTTAAGCTCACGCAGGCTGGCGTGAGGTCTGAAACAGTTAAAGGAGTTGAGTCTAGTAAAAAAAGTACGGAGCTTCTGGAATACTTAACTTTAATCCATAATTGGTGAACATCGGTCTGACGGTACATGCATCACAAGATAAATAGCAAATGATAATGGCGCCTTGCTAGGTCGTAGCAAATGACGTAGCTGAAGGCTAGGCTAACTATCGTCTCGGCAAATGAGAGCGTAATTTGTCAGTGAACCATCGCTAGCAAAGTCGGCTGTACAACTGGGGCGAGTGCTAGGAAGTCTCTCTAGACCTGCCGTGTGGCGGCGCTCGGTCTGCAATCACTGACAGTGGCGACACGTGGGTCCGACGTATACTAACGGACCGCGGCCGATTTAAAGGCTACCACCTAGCAAGTGTGGTGTCTGGCGGTGACACCACAATGCGGACACAAATAATCATCATTTCTAATCTGTTTCTCAACTATACATAATACACAATTATGTTAAATGTGCTCATTTTGTTGGGCGTTTGTTGTTTTCTTAAGCACAATGAGAGGACCACACCGTAACTACGAAAAACACTAGTCAATCCATAATACTACTTGTCAGGACAACATTCGACATTCGATGGCAGGTAACGTTTTTGGGCGTTCTCAAAACCCAAACTCTTCCACCGGGTTACCACAGGATGTAGAGTCGTTCGTTACTCCGGATGACTCGTTTCCAGACATTCACTGTCCAGGGGCGTCCCTCTTAAGAGCAAGCATCGCTCAGCAGTGACTACAGAAATATGCGGCTCATGAGAAGCTGCTCGACCATTTTAACTCCCTAAGCTCAGTCATTCTACTAGGTAGACTGCTGGTAGCAATGTGGAACTCACAAGTGATTCCTTCCATTGATTTCTTGCGAATTTTTATAAACACCTTCCCTAATGTCAAACAGTCCCTGTCGATCGCTACATAAGATCTGTGTGGTACTCATAAATTAAGGATAACTGCAGAATTTGGTGCCACACAACGTGGCACTACACAAAACTGACACTAATAGCATTGGCACTCAGGGAACACACGCGACACAGATCTCTAAGTCCACAGTATTGATGATAAGTTGAGAAAACCGTCCCGAAACACATGTGCTACAAAACGCCATTGTTTCCTGCGCATGTACCCCGACATCAATATGGGATATGATCACCATGCACACTTACACAGGCCTCACAACGGTTTGGCATACTCTGTATCAGGTGGTCGAGCAGCTGCTGGGGTATAGCCTCCCATTCTTGCACCAGTGCCTGTCGCGGTTCCTGAAGTGTTCTAGGGGTCTGAAGACGTGCAGCATTACGTCGACCGAGAGTATCCCAGACGTGCTGGATGTGGATTAGGTCCGGAGAACAGGCAGGCCACTCCATTCATCTTCTGTTTCAAGGTGCTCCTCCACGATGGCAGCTCGGTGGGGAAGTGCGTTATCATCCATCAGGAGGAAGGTGGGACCTATTGCACCCCTGAAAAGGCAGACATACTGGTGCAAAATGACGTCCGGATACACCTGTTACAGTTCCTCTGTCAGAGACATACAGGGGGGTACGTGCACCAATCATAATCACACCCCACACCATCAGACCACAACCTCCACACAGGTCCCTTTCAAGGACATTGAGGGGTTGTTATCTGGTTCCTGGTTCACGCCAGATGAAAACTCTGCGAGAATCACTGTTCAGACTATACCTGGACTCGTCCGTGTTCCAATGACCGTGTATTGTGCTCTTGACACCACCCTTCACGGGCTCTCGTGTCACCAGGGGTTAGTGGAATGCACCTTGAAGGTCTCCGGGCGAATAAACCAGGTCTGTTCAATCGTCTGTGTGTCTGGAGACAACTGTTCCAATGGCTGCGGTAAGATACCGAACAAGGCTACCTGCAGTACTCCGTGGCCGTCTGCGGGCACCGATGGTGAGATATCGGTCTTCTTGTGGTGTTGTACACTGTGGACGTCCCGTACTGTAGCGCCTGGCCACGTTTCCTGTCTGCTGGAATCGTTGCCATAATCTTGAGATTGTGGCACACGGAGGGCCCGTGCTGTGTTTAACCAGCCTCCAGTCGCCCTACCTCTCATAACTTCATCAATACAAGTTCTTTGAGCCATTTCCAACACTCAGTCACCTTTAGCACGTCTGAAAACGTCTGCACACTTACTCGCTGCACCGTACTCTGACATGTACCAACACACCTCTGCGTACATGGACTGCTACCAGCGCCACTGTGCGACGACCGCAGGTCAAATGCACCGCATGGTCATACCCAGAGGTGATTTAAACCCGCAAACCGCCCACCAGAGCGTTGTTTCACCATGTATCAGCGGTATCCTTAATTTATGAGCATGAGTGTAGTTGTGGTTGTTCACTCACGTTTCATAATCACAACAGTATACCCGAGCAGCTTTAGAAAGGCTGAAATGTACCTGACTGTTTTGTTCTTCAGATGACCTCTAATGAGTCGTTCACGTTTCAAGTCAGTCAGCTCTCCTGCCCGACGCAATCTGCTGTTACTTCCCTGCTGACGACAGAATACTCTCAGCTTCCTTTCATACGGCAGGTACTCCTCACGTGACATCTAGTGGCCAATTTCGTATTACACAGGTGTGTCCGGATACTTCTGATCAGGTATCTTCCGGACGCTCTCCAGTTTCCTTGGCCCTTTGTCTCTACACTAATCCACTTCTAACTTAGTCATTTTATGTGTCATTTAGCATTCCAAGCCTTTTTCATCGTCTCCCTCTTTTCCTTACATTCTTTCTTTCGCTGAATCTTGGTTGCAGACAGTTTCTTCCATTATATGTGCCAGCCAAGAAGTTTCCCATATTATTATCACTTTCGCTAGTTTTGTTTTTCCTCCCTTAATCTTAGCATTTCTTTAATCGTAGATGTGTAAGTACTCTTCACTTGTAAAATTTATCTGGACATGTGACTACATCTGAGAATTCTCCATGAAATTCTGGAAATACTCCACCTGCAATAATGTCAGAATTAAAGGGGTCCACATGGATATACACTTCGCCTAGTCCACTGAAATGCTGGTACAATCAACCAGTGAGTTATGTCGTATCAAACGAAAACAATGAAGGAAGGTGTATTAATAATTCAGCCGGTGTAAACAAGGCAGATACTTCTGACAGGGAAGAAATCAGTTTTGGGGCTCCACTAGGCTTAATCTTAGATGCACTATTGTTTGTCATACATGCAAAACATGTATCCGATTAGTATACAACAAGCAGAACTACTTCTTTTTAGAGATGATATTTCTGCTGTAATTAACTCAAATGTACATCCAGGACCAGGAGAAATAGTTAATAATGTTCTTAAAAGTATTATTGAGTGGTTTTGTACAAATAGCCTCAGTCTAAATTTGAGAAACTCACAAGACATTCAAAGCTGCACGTCTAGACGAAATACACCAAATGGTTCAAATGGCTCTGAGAACTATTGGACTTAACATCTGAGTTCATCAGTCCCCTAGACTTAGAACTACTTAAACCTAACTAACATAAGGACATCACACACATCCATGCCCGAGGCAGGAGTCGAACCTGCGACCGTAGTAGCCGCGTGGTTCCGGACTGAAGCGCCTAGAACCGCTCGGCCACAGCGGTCAGCACGAAGTACACCAATGATAAATGTAACACCTCGTGAAGAAAAAATAGGGGAGGAAACACCAAAAATTTTAGACGCGCTATTGATGAAAATTCAAATGGAAGAAAACACATTTTGAAACTCTTAAAACATCCTAGATCTGCCACGTTTTGATTTAGAATCATTGCAAATATTGGGGAGAAACAAAGCAGTTAATATGTTTTGTGTATTTTCATTCAATAATGTGATGTGGTCTAATGGTCTGGGGTACCTCATCTTCAAGAAAGAAACTCTTCGTTGCTCAAAAATTTGCTGTAAGAATAATATATGGTGCTCACTTACAATCATCTTGGATACCTGTTCAAACAGTTTAATACACACATCAAAAAAAGGTTTGCATCACCCTGGTTCCCAGAACTCCTGATGATAGACGTTGACTGTGGATATTGTATCACAGACACAGTCCCATTGACTGTTCAGAGATGTCACTAAACTCTCCCGAAGATGTAAACAACCATGCATGAGCAGGGCCTATTAGACGGAGGGGGTCCGACAGCCGATCAGTTCCAGTTATTCCAGCGGGAAGGAGGTACACGGCTCGTGTTGTACGTAGTTCAACCATGCCTAGACGGTCAATACCGCGGTTCGATTGCGTCTGCAATGCTACTTTGTGCCAGGAAAGGCTCTCAACAAAAGAAGTGTCTAGGGTTCTCGGAGTGAATCAAGGCAATGTTGTTCGGACATGGAGGAGATACAGAGAGACAGGAACTGTAGATGACATGCCTCGCTCAGGCTGCCCACGGGCCACAACTGCAGTGGACGATCGCTACCTACGGATTTTGGCTCGGAGGAACCTTGACAGCAACGGCACCGTGTTGAATAATACTTTTCATGCAGACACGGGGCGTCGTGTTACGACTCAAACTGTGCGCAATAGGCTGCATGATGCGCAACTTCACTCCAGACGTCAACGGCGAGGTCCATCTTTGCAACCACGGCACCATGCAGCGCGGTACAGATGGGCCCAACAACATGCCGACTGGACCGATCAGAATTGGCATCACGTTCTCTTCACCGAGGAGTGTGGCATATGCCTTCAAGCCGACAATGGTCGGAGACGTGTCTGGAGGCACCGCGGTCAGGCTGAACGCCTTAGGCACACTGTCCAACCAAACAACTGTACGATACGTGAATGCCATCCTCCGACCGACAGTGCAACCATATCGGCAGCCTATTGGCGAGGTATTCGTCTTCATGGACGACAATTCGCGCCCGCATCGTGCACATCTTGTGAATGACTTCCTTCAGGAAAACGATATCGCACGAGTAGAGTGGCCAGCATGTTCTCCAGACATGAACCTTATCGAACATGCCTGGGATAGATTGAAAAGGGCTGTTTATGGACGACGTGACCTAACAACCACTCTGAGGGCTCTGCGCCGAATCTCCGTTGAGGAGTGGCACAATGTGGTCCAACAGTGCCTTGATGAACTTGTGGATAGTATGCCACGACGAATACAGGCATACAGGCATACGTAAGAGGACGTGCTACTGGGTATTAGAGGTACTGGTGTGGCCGTGCGGTTCTGGGCGCTACAGCCTGGAACCGAGCGACCGCTACGTTCGCAGGTTCGAATCCTGCCTCGGGCATGGATGTGTGTGATGTCCTTATGTTAGTTAGGTTTAATTAATTCTAAGTTCTAGGGGACTGATGACCTCAGAAGTTAAGTCGCATTGTGCTCAGAGCCATTTGAACTATTTGAGCCATTTGATCCCCACATCTGTAGTTCTTGCTGTATGGTGGTACAACATGCAATGTATGGTTTTCATGAACAACAAAAAGGGAAGAAATGATGTTTATGTTGATCTCTATTCCAGTTTTCTGTACAGGTTCCGGAACTCTCGGAACTGAGTTGATGCAAAACCTTTTTTAATGTGTGTATATTGACATCAATCTTTATTGTAAATATGGTTCAAATGGCTCTGAGCACTATGGGAAATGTCATCAGTCCCCTAGAACTACTTAAACCTAACTAACCTAAGGACATCACACACATCCATGCCCGAGGCAGGATTCGAACCTGCGACCGTAGCGGTCGCGCGGTTCCAGACTGAAGCGCCTAGAACCACTCTGCGACACCGTTCGTAGATTTCATTTCAGTCCTAAGGTCATCATC
This sequence comes from Schistocerca piceifrons, assembly GCF_021461385.2. Classification (NCBI taxonomy): domain Eukaryota; kingdom Metazoa; phylum Arthropoda; class Insecta; order Orthoptera; family Acrididae; genus Schistocerca; species Schistocerca piceifrons. Next base: position 388,709,761 of record NC_060145.1, read on the forward strand.
CCTCATCTTGTCTAATCTATTGCCTTGTTTCATTGGTCCGCCTCCCCCCCTCCTCGTCCCAAACTGTGCATAGCTGGGTGAATCCCCCGGGAAGCGCACGCCGCGTCGTCGCCGTGGGACTGCAGAGTGTTGCCGGTCGCTTGTTTACTGCGGCTGTGGGTGGGTTCCGCGGACGCCCACGGCGGCAGACGCAGCGTCAGCCGGCGCCGCCCCGCCTGTAGAACCGGAGCCGGCGGCGTCGGTGTCGGTGTCGGCGTGGCCTGTAATCACGCGGCACGTGTAGTCCGGCCCCCGCCTCTCGTGGCAGCTCCTGCCGTCAGCGCCGCCGCGTAATTGGATGGCTCTTTCGGGAGGCCGAGCGCCGGCCATTGCCCCCCTGGCCCCTCCGCGCATCTGCTGGAAGACACGAGCAGCCCGCTACACTTCCGGGCGGCGGTTTTTCCCTTCGTTACCGCTCCTGTGTTCTCCCTGAGAGCAGAAAGCACGTAACACACATTCAGGCCTCGTTCTAGGTACAACGTTTGCGATTTACTTCTCACAAGGAGACGAACCAGCAATCCTATCTTTACAAATGTTTCTATCTACATCTGCATCTACATACATAGTCCACAAGCTATCTACAGTGCATGGCGGAGGGTACCTTGTACCAACCTAAATTTCCATTCCCGTTCCCCTACAGGTAGAGCGAGGGAAAACAACTGTCATACTTTTTTGCTCTGGAGCCAATATTGACATTTTGGGGTGGAAAATAGTGCTTCTCGAAAAGAACGCCACTTTCCCTCCAGTGACCCAAGCACCTCAGTAAAACTCCCGTTTTGATCGAAACTACCGGTAACAAATCTAGCAGTATGCCTCTGAACAGTAAATGTTGTGGGGGAGGCTAACCAAAGACTTCGTTTTATTGGCAGGACACTTAGAAAATTTAACAGATCGACTAAGGAGACTCCCTACAGTACGCTTGTCCATCCCAGAATACTGCTGCGTGGTAACCGAGCGAGGTGGCGCAGTGGTTAGCACACCGGACTCGCATTCGGGAGGACGACGGTTCAATCCCGCCTCCGGCCATCGTGATTTAGGTTTTCCGTGATTTTCCTAAATCGTTTCAGGCAAATGCCGGGATGGTTCCTTTGAAAGGGCACGGCCGATTTCCTTCCCAATCCTTCCCTAACCCGAGCTTGCGCTCCGTCTCTAATGACCTCGTTGTCGACGGGACGTTAAACACTAACCACCACCACCACCACTGCTGCGTGGTGTCGGATCCTTACTAGAGAGGACTGACGGAGTACATCGAAAAAGTTCAAAGAAGGGCAGCACGTTTTGTATTATCGCGAAATATGGGAGAGAGTGTCCCAGAAATGGTACAGGATTTGGGTTGGACATCATTAAAAGAAAGGCGTTTTTCGTTGTGACGGAATCTTCTCACGAAATTCCAATCACCAACTTTTGCCTCCGAATCCCAAAATATTTTGTTGATACCGACATGCATAGGGAGAAACGATCACCACGATAAAATAAGGGAAATCAGAGCTCGTACAGAAAGAGATATCTGTTCGTTCTTTACCAAACACTCGAACAGTACTCAACAATGGGTCGCACTAGTGTTCTGCATGTGGTATTCTTTACGACAAACCACACTTTCCTAAAATTCTCCCAAATAATCGAAGTCGACCACTCTCCTTCTCTACTATGATCCTTACATGGTCGTTCCCTCTCATATTGCTTTGCTACGCTACGCCTGGATATTTCATCAACCTGTGTCAAACAGCACACTACTAATACTGTGTTCGACCATTATTGGCTTCTTCCTCCTATTCATCCGCATCAACTTACATTTTTATACATTTACAGCTAACTGCTATTCATCACACCAGCTAGAAAATTTGTCTAAGTCATCTTGTATCCTTCTACAGTCACTCGACGATGATACGTTCTTATGGTCCACAATCCAAATATAAGTAAGCCAAAGCAGTCCGATGCAGCTTTGAAAAATTATCGAGAAAATCGAGTTTAAAGTTTTCCGGTGGTCTTCAGCACCATAAAGTAGTCAGATCTTGAGTAGGTAGTGTGGTTCTGTGGAAGAATGCTTCCCTCCTTCTCGGCTTATGCACTTTTTGAACAAAGGTTTATGTTGTACGAGCATTTCAATGAAGCGTAAATTACATCGCGGTAGAAAAAAAAAGAGTATCTCTTGAGACTGGTAATCGCTGGTTCGGGTCTCCTTTCTGTCCTTTATTTTATATATTTCTTTGGGGTGGGGGGGGGGGGGTTCCAAACCTCAGTCGGCAAAAAGAGAAAATTAATAGTAGCACTTTGCTGTCTGTTTGTCTCTGTGTCTGTCTGTTGGACTGTCTGTCTATCCGACTGTTATGAACCCTGTTTCTCAGGAACGCGTCGACGTGTCAACTTGAAATTTATGTCACATACTAAGGTCTACGGTCCCTTGGCGGTGTAAAACATTTAACCTTCTAAATCAAAGCAATTAAAAGATACGGCCGTATATGTTACGCTTCCATACTCGCAGCCTCACTCATCAAAATCTATAGGGTACTTCTCGTTGAGTTAGAAGCTTGAAATTTAACAAGGAGCAAGAATTCACATTGCAAGTACGGGGAAAAGTCTGAAAATTGCAATTATATCACATAAAAAAATTTCTTTTTGTCTTCAAAAATGACATTGCATTCATTACCCTTCAAAAGCCTAATAGAAAAATATTACTGCATGCAAACATAAAATGTGAGTAACATAAAATGTAAATAAAAAATAGTTCGTGCTACTATCAGGTACTATTGTAGAGATCTTCTCACCGCCTTGGAATTCCCTGGACTGATATCTTGCCGCTATCAGTGTTGATAACAAGAGAAAATCATTGAGATTCTAGATTCCCGAAATGGATTAACTATCTCGCACTTGGACATTTCTTTACTACATCACGAAAATGACTTGCTACAGACGCGAAATTTAACCGACAGGAAGAAGATGCGGTGATATGCAAATGATTAGCTTTTCAGAGCATTCACACAAGGTTGGCGTCGGTGGCGACATCTACAACGTGCTGACATGAGGAAAGTTTCCAACCGATTTCTCATACACTAACAGCAGTTGACCGGCGTTGCCTCGTGAAACGTTGTTGTGATGCCTCGTGTAAGGAGGAAAGATGCGTACCATCACGTTTCCGACTTTGATAAAGGTCGGATTGTAGCCCATCGGGATTGCGGTTTATCGTATCGCGACATTGCTGCTCGCGTTGGTCAAGATCCAATGACTGTTAGCAGATTATGGAATCGATGGGTTCAGGAGGATAATACGGAACGCCGTGCTGGATCGCAACGGCCTCGTATCACTAGCAGTCGAGATGACGGGCATCTTATTCGCATGGGTGTAACGGATCGTGCAGCCACGTCTCGATCCCTGAGTCAACAGATGGGGACGTCTGTAAGACAACAACGATCTGCACGAACAGTGCGACGACGTTTGCAGCAACATGGACTATCAGCTCGAAGACCATGGCTGCGGTTACCCTTGACGCTGCATCACAGACAGGAGCGCCTGCGATGATGTACTCAACGACGAACCTGGGTGCACGAAGGGCAAAACGTCATTTTTTTCGGTTGAATCCAGGTTCTGTTTACAGCATCATGATGGTCGCATCCGTGTTTGGCGACATCGCGGTGAATGCACGTTGGAAGCGTGTATTCGTCATGGCCATACTAGCGTATCACCCGGCGTGATGGTATGGGTTGCCATTGGTTACACGTCTCGGTCACCTCTTGTTCGCACTGACGGCACTTTGAACAGTGAAAGTTACATTAAGATGTGTTACGACCAGTGCCTCTACCCTTCATTCGATCGCTGCGAAACCCAACATTTCAGCAGGATAATGCACGACCGCATGTTGCAGGTCTTATGCGGGCCTTTCTGGATACAGAAAATATTCGACTGCTGCCCTGGTCAGCACATTCTCCAGATCTCTCACCAACTGAAAACGTCTGGTCAATGGTGGCCGAGCAACTGGCTCGTCACAACACGCCAGTCACTACTCTTGATGAACTGTGGTATCGTGTTGAAGCTGCATGGGCAGCTGTACCTGTACACACCATCCAAGCTCTGTGTGACTCAATGCCCAGGCGTATCAAGGCCGTTATTACGGCCAGAGGTGGTTGTTCTGGGTACTGATTTCTCAGGATCTATGCTCCCAAATTGCGTGAAAATGTAATGACATGTCAGTTCTAGTATAATATATTTGTCCAATGAATACCCGTTTCCTCTTGGTGTAGCAATTTTAATGGCCAGTAGTGTAGCTCCTCGACGTGGAACAGCATGTAATGCCGTCAGAAAACTCCTCAGCGTCAGCTAATTCGTCACAGGTCACGACGGCTTTTCCATCCTGACTCGAGTTAACGCTGACGGCCAGTGGAAGACCTGACGACATTTCGTACGCTGAATTATTCTATTCGCCGTGGCTACAGCAGCGCTCTCACTCCAACCTGGTTTCTGGCGCAATTGCTCATTGTATGTAAAGGTGATCTAGTGCGGGGAGAGCTCAACAGGCAGCGGTCTTCTGCCACCAAGCAGCTGCTCATTGTGGGTTATGTGAACCAACTGGAACAGGTTCTGTTAACCTTTTTGTCGTCTACTGAATACAAAATTTATTTAATCTGTCTGTTTTTTATTTCTAAATACCATTTTAGAGGTTGCAATATATTTCATTGTTCTCAACTGCATTTCCATAGGGCCCACATTTCTCTCATTTTTCGAGAACGTTTTCCTTTCTCTTATTGTGTCTAAATTCTTTTAGTTATTTATTTTTATCTCCCCTGAGAGCCTGCATTTTCTATTGCGTCTTTAAAAAGTGTTCGGTTTTTTATTTTTTATTCTCATACATTCTATATCTCTTCTTACTTCTCTCACTATTGTGATGTTGGAATTGCTTACTAACTGAAAAGTTTTGTTTAGTTATTCTTTCATAAGTCATTCTGTACGTGTATCCATAGAATTTTAATCTCCTTTATCTCAATTCATCTGTTGAGTTTTCAAATTTCAGTTGTAGTTCTATATCAGATCTTAGTATTTTTCTTACGATTCTTTTTTTAATTTTGTTTCTAATTTTCCACCTTTCCCTTCATAATCAGCTTAAGAGTTTCCACTGTATAGAGTAGTCCTGGTCGGAGCATTGCTTCACAGTGTTTCAGTTTTGTGAACAATTTATTACAAATCTGTAGCAGTTGCAGCACATATACACTCATGCTGGTAAATTAAGGATAATTGCAGAATGTGGTGTCACACAACGTGGCACTACACAAAACTGGCCCTAATAGCAGAGGCACAAAGGGAACACACACGACAGATATCTGTAAGTCCACGGTATTGGTGATATGTTGAGAAAGCCGTCCGGAAACACATGTGCTACAAAATGCCACTGTTTCCCGCGCTTGTACCCCGACATCAGTATAGCATATGGTCACCATGCTCACGTACACAGTCCGCACAACGGGTTGGCATACTCTGGATCTGGTTGTCGAGCAGCTGCTGGAGTATAGCCTCCCATTCTTGCACCAGTGCCTGTCGGATCTCCTGAAGTGTCCTAGGGGTTTGAAGACGTGCAGCGATACGTCGACCGAGAGCATCCCAGACGTGCTCGATGTGGTTTACGTCTGGAGAGCAGGCAGGCCACTCCATTCGCCTGATATCTTCTGTTTCAAGGTACTTCTCCACGGTGACAGCTCGGTTGGGCCGTGCGTTATTATCCATCAGGAGGAAGGTAGGACCCACTGCATCCCTGAAAAGGCGGACATACTGGTGCAAAACGACGTCCCGATACACCTGACCTGTTACAGTTCCTCTGTCAAATACATGCAGGGCTGTACGTGCACCAATCATAATCCCACCCCACACCATCAAACCACGACCTCCATGCAGGTCCCTTTCAAGGACATTAAGGGGTTGGTATTTGGTTCCTGGTTCACGCCGGATAAAAACCCGGCGAGAATCACTGTTCAGACTATACCTGGACTCGTTCGTGAACGACAGGTGTTGTTGATGTACATCAATGGGGACAGCTGAAAACGTGTGCCCCGACCGGGACTCTAACCCGGGATCTCCCGCTTTCATGGCAGACGCTGTATCCATCTGAGCCACCGAGGGCACAGAGGATAGTGCGACTACAGGGACTTATCTCTTGCACTGCTCCCGTGAGACCCACATTCCCAACTGTCCGCAACATACATTCGTAGTGTTGCTGATAGATATTTGCCCATCCATTCATTTCTCGCGCCAGACTAAGCTGAAGAGGCCCGTAAGAGTTCGGGTAAAGCGTGCGCATTCGCACAGAAGGTCAATGGCCGGGTAGCCTTTAACTATATCAACAACACCTGTCGGCAGCTAAGGGCTTCGATTTAATTATCATTTCATTCTAGAGAAGCTGCACTGTCGTCAGTGGTACTTTCGGGAAGAGATACCATCTTCCTATAATTAAAGCCTACCCGGTCATTGACCTTCGTCTGTGCGAATGCGCACGCTTGGCCCGAACTCTTAGGGGACTCGTCAGCTTAGTCTGGTGCGAGTAATGAGTGAATGGGCAAATATCTATTAGCAACACTACGAATGTAGGTTGTGGACAGTTGTAAACGTGGGTCTCACGGGTGGCGTGCAAGGGATAAGTCCCTGCAGTCGCACTATCCTCTGTGCCCTCGGTGGCTCAGATGGATAGAGCGTCTGCCATGAAAGCAGGAGATCCCGGGCTAGAGTCCCGGTCGGGGCACACATTTTCAGCTGTCCCCTTTGATGTATATCAGTAACACCTGTCGGCAGCTAAGGGTTTCGATTTAATTATCATTTCAATCTAGAGAAGCTGCACCGTCATCAATGGTATCTGTTCTTTCGGAAACATATACCATCTTCATACCATACAATTCATGCATGTTTGCGTGCTTGCATTCGTCTTTCTGACGCTTACACGTCGTTAACGTACCAGCATTTCATATTTGTAAATGGCTTATCTCGTGCTTACGTTAATCTGTGACCTTACAATGTTAATCATTTAAATATGTTAGCTAGACAAATGTATTTCCGAAATTTCTTTTTGTTGGATTAATTTTCTTCTTGATGTTGAGACTTTTTTTTCGTCAATGTACATGTGTCGGAATCTGAATCGTATACTGAGCACGTATGTGCGTTGCGACACTCATCTACCGTCCCTTTGTGATCCATGTATTGCCAATTTTAGATGGCTGTCCATAGTATTTTACGGGCTGCATATAGGCGTTTTCCTTTTACCTCTGATGTCGTAAGGTATATAGTGAAAGAATATCTAGTTAAATGTGGACGGAGAGAAAAACGCTTTTCCTGTAACCTGTCAGAATTAGAGTGGTCGCGATCATTCATACAGCGTCAGTCTGATGTACGAGTATTAAGCATTCGACTATCTTACACATTAAATGGCAACCTGCTGAAGTACGTTATGTGACAGTGAAATCATATTTCCAGAATTTCTAAACATTTGACAAAACTATTGTGAACACTTATAAAATATTTTGTTCAAAAATGGTTCAAATGGCTCTGAGCACTATGGGACTTAACATCTGAGGTCATCATCCCCTTAAACCTCACTAACCTAAGGACAGCACGCACATCCATGCCCGAGGCAGGATTCGAACCTGCTATCGTAGCAGCAGCGCGGTTCCAGACTGAAGCGCCTAGAACCGCTCGGCCACAACCGCCGGTAAATATCTTGTAACTATATGTAAAGCTTAGGGCCTCAATCCATGAGCAAATAAAAAGTTCTAGGATGATCCATAACTTTATTCCTAGGTAAGTTTAGACATGTTAGTGTAATTGCTGAAATGTAATTGTTAAAAAAGGTTCATTCAAGTAATTTTACATTAAGCCAAGGATCGATACATTAAGAAGTTGAGATGTTTATCTTTGCTTATCATCATCCTTATCTTTGCCTTATCATCTTTGAAATCAGTACGTGAAAATGGGCTTATAATCTGAAACTAGGTTGTGCAGTAACCATAACAAAATTTGTGAAACAACGCAAAAAACAGTGTTTGTTTAGTAATTTATTGCACAACGTTCCACCAAAAACCTACAGCTGATTCAATTAAAACGATATTTAACTATTTTCTACCCATGTAAAAAGAATTTCTAAGCATAGTTAATACGATGTTTTGAGCCCTAAATTACACCTTTGGAGGGAACTATGGAACTTTGGATGGAAATTCAATGAGCTTCCGTAATTACCCCATCGTATGGGTAATACCGGTTTGTTTATTTGTTAGGATTTGGTCACTTAAATAATATTTTCCGTTTATTTTCTTTTATCGTATTGTGCTCCAATATCATCCAAAATACCTCGCACTTTTTGTTGGTTGAATTTAGTGTTCTTTGCGAATCTGCCTTACAGAATATTGAAAATCCGTCCAATATTACTCCATCTCACGGTTCATTTTTTTTTATTGTCCTGATAAATGTGAGATATGCCACACAGAACGTTTGGTGTCTCTATTCTTCATATGTTTCTTATTATTTGAAAATACCTCTCCAGTTTATGTATTCTAGTCTCTATTGCTATCTTTTTCGTCATGTTGTTAGATATCTAATCTGCCAGATATTTGAAACAATCTGCTTTAGATATTGTGTTATTTAATTTAAGCTTTTGAGGTTGGTTACTTTGGATTTTATTTTTGTCTTTTCAAATGATATTTGATAATCATACTTTTGCTGCTTGAAGTTTTAATTCTGTAGTTTCTTATTACACACTTATCCAGTGCGTCTGCAATAAGTACCATGTCATCTGCAAATGCTAGACAGTCTACATCGATCTTGTTGGGCTCTTTTCCTAGTTGTACGACTGCTTACAGCTTTCCTCCTTTCTCTTTCCACTTTTTCTGATACACATCTAAAAGCTAGGGGTGACAAGGCGTCTGCTTGTCTTACACCTAATTTTGTTTAAAAGTTTTCTGACCGTTCTCAAATAAATTTTACTTTTGGTGTTCTGTCGGTTAAAGCTGCTTTAATAATCTCTGTTGTTTTCTTATCTAGGTCGAAACTCTTTAAAATTCTGAATAAAGTATTTCTATCTGTAGAGTCGTACGCCTTTTTAAGCTGTGTCAGTTTTATTAAATAATAATTTTAAACTACTTACCACACTTTGTCTATGAATGAATAGTACCTGAACACTCACTAAGTCAACGGCCAAGTTTCACATGCACTCTACACAATAAATGGAGAAGCACCAACATGAGAACAGGAAATATGTTGTACTTGGGGAGCGCTACCGAGCGAGATGTCGTGCGCTCTAACGGCGTTTCTTGCTCATGTTGAGATCGAAAGTCATGACCGAGCGCAGTGGCATAGAGTTTTAGACGCTATACTCACTTTCGGAAGGACGATGGTTCAGACCTCCGTGCGACCTGATTTTTTCAGCCCAGCCCACCAAAATCGGAGCTTCTGCTCTGCCTTAAATAAACTCATCGTCGACGAGACGTTACACTCTAATCTTCTTGCCATCCTGGAGAGAACTTATTGGGAGTGCTGATCTTCGCTTGTGAGCGAATGATTGATTGCTCAAAGCAGGAGCGCGCTGGCCGCATGAGGTGCTATAATGAGGAAACCTGAAACTGGAAATTTAGCAGTCTGTTATGCAGGAAGTCATGATGAGGTCTCACTTTTAAGAATCGTATAACTGAATCCATATACGACACTGAGGTATATTTGATCACTTTTAACGAGGTAGGAGGATTAATGAGGGTTAAGAGGGAGCATGTGGTTCGAGCGGCTAAAAATATTCCTTAACGCAGTTAAAATGCAAACAAAGAGAAGGTGATGTGATTAGTAATAACAGACGTCGAAATGTAGTATTAAATGTTACATAAAATATAAATTTCGAATTTATTAAAATTCTGTGTCACTATTCCCTGGCGATATAAAACTACAACTACGCTGTTAAATTGAGTATGAAGTCAGGTTTCGGAGAAACCTGCGATGGGAAACGATATTTACACCAAGATATCTAGGAACTTTTACAAAAAGCAGGCTGAAGACAGCTGTTTAAACAAAATTTATTTATGGCAGTGTTATTCTTGCAATGGATTGGATGGAACAACAACTGGAAATTTGTACTTCCCTCATCGGTCAAAGGGTTCTGCAATATACCTGTTTCATCATTGCCTTTCGGTCGATTTGAATGAAGTACAGTGGTATCAAAGTCTACATGGATCAGATTTATTTTTGTCGTATAGATGCATGAAGTATTTGGCTCTGGCAATAGATGGGTGAGGGGGAAATCCTCTCCTGTCCTCTTTATGGGTGCCCCTAACGAGCCATTCAGCTATACGTTCTAGGGTCAAATGAGTATAATTTTTTTCTTTGGTGAGCCATGTTCGTGTGTGCATAGCTTGGGAACAAAAACAACCAAGCTTGGTACAAATACGATTTAGTTTTGGGAGCCAATTACTGTTGGAGTAAAATACCCATAGTTCACCTTGTTTTGGGTGTAGTGATGCAAAATGGTAGTATGTAAAACATAACCATGGAACGTCTGGAGCAATTTCCAGGAAACTCGATACATACATGAATTTGTATCTGGAAAATATTCTGTTAGGGGGCGGGACAGCCCCTAGCACTCTTCTAGCAGGGATGCGGATATGAAGAGGGTGTAATATAATCAATTGTCTGTTTTTACATTACAGGCAGATTTTATACCTTCTCCTATCAGATCCAAGATTGAGTTGAATAAATAACTGAGTAAAATTGGGTAGATTTATGAACGGAACGAAGCACTTTTTGTATTAATTTTCCACAGTCTTTTTGTGATTAGAAGAAACCATTTTTCTGGCATGCAGAAAAGATAACTAATGGCTTACCAATTCGACAATGACAGTGGGTGAAGGTCGACTGATATGCCTTAAATTAACAATTCATCGTCTAAATACATGAGTGGGTAATGATACTTGATCCCCAACACTGTGGTATAACTAGTCCCGTATCCACCAGGTTATTTCTCCCTCAATGACGGCAAATCCGTATCGGCAGAAATCACATCAGGTTGGTATCGAAACCAGAATATTGATTTACTTATTTTTGGCGATGGACAGGTTCATTAAAGGGTAATATTGTCGTCTTCACAAGACGTCCAGTGCAAGAAACATCGGAGAACATACATTTTGTAACTGGTGTTGCAAATGCAGAAGGCGGTGGCGTTTTCATGACTTACGAGAATTGCCCAGAAACTAATGCACCACATTTTTTTCTTCAACAATTCTTTATCGAACATAATGAGAATTACACACACGAAAGAATGGTGTTTTATCTACACACACTATTTTTCCACGTAATCTCCATTTCGTTCTAGGGCCTTCCTCCATCGCGAAACAATGACGTGTATGCCTTGTCGGTACCAATGTTTGTCCTGGTGGCGGAGCCAGTGCTTCACTGTGTGAATCACCTCCTCAAACTGTCTTCCGATAATGGCATCTTTTAACGGCCCAAACAAAATCAGTCAGGTGTACAGCCGTGAATGGTCTCTCCGACCCCTGCAAGTCATGGAGCACCGTCGAACCGCCTTATGATGACCTCACCCTCCGTGCCCAGCGACTAACTTTACTTCTGTCGACAGGAGATCCTCCATAGGCTTTGTTTGTGAATATTACCCACAGTTTCATTCTCTGCAGAGAGAAATTCAACGACGGCACGTTGCCTGTAACGTGCATCACCTACAGACGCCAGTTTGTAGCTGTCCTGGAGCTACGCTATCTGTCGGAAGCGACGGAAACTTGGTGCGCTCGCTCAGGAGACTTCAAATAATGCGCACGTAACGTTTCGAATTCGTAGAATTGCTTTCGGATGAGAAATAAAAAATGCGTTGCATTACTTTATGGGCAACCCTCGTATTCTGGAGCAGGTCAATCCACTTGGAAAACCCTCTTGATTGGATTGTGTGCTAACCTACTCCGTACGTCGCATTGCTCCATACTCGACAACAATGTTACATGAGGAAGATGATATTGTTTATGAAGATAGTGTTACCTTGTCAGTCGGATATAAGAGACCCTAAGTGACTGGAGGAGCAGAATCAAGACCGTAGAATAGTACCCTACCGTCCCTCACAATCGTCGAATTTTACAGAAGAGTTGTAAAATATATATGTATTGTTCGCTATGTACCTTCCCACATATGTATAAATCACTAAAAACAGTATGATTTCAGGAAATAGGGTGAATTACCAGCATCTGATTCAGTCACTTCCGGGTTGTCGACTGGTCCTACAGTGTGTTCTCATGAAGATGATACAAACTTTCAAGGATGATGGAGAGCGACAAATGTGTCTGTTATAGTTATGGACCGGTGGTAAGGAAATAACAGTACTAAAACGACACGCCTAACAGATTAGCGCTATCATGGAAATAGTAGAACTTATGAATAGTTTATCGTAGAAAAGAATACACTGATTTCATACGAATGCATCTGTTATTGCATGTCGGTCTAATAAGTGGAATATCATGATGGAGAGAGAACTGGAAGCATCACTAATGGAATATACACATCATAATGCACATATACACTGCCTACAGAAAATGATGAAGTACCCAGAAGGGGAGGAGGAAACGAAACGAAAATTCATACACTGAGAGGGAATGTGGCGTTATTTCAGCGATTACCATATCGACACAAATTTATAAAGAACTTGACAGTATGAGCCCACTTGTCAGTATGAAGTTGCACGCTTTCTGGCCTCGATGCATCCACTGGCTCGACTGGGAAAGTATCATATAAAGCCGTAGTATCGTCACCTAATGCGAGCTGGCCCACAACCTTTATAACTGATTCTTCACATCCTGGATAGTGGCACTGGGACGAAGCTGCGGTCCGAGCATGTTCCACACACGCTCTATTGGGGAGAGATCTGCAGTTCTTGCTGCTGCAGTTCCTGCTGCCAACAGAAATACCTCAACCTCACGCAGACATTTCACGCGGATACGTGCTACGTGTGGACGAGCATTGTCATGTTGAAAACTGTCACCACGATATTGTCACCGTGACCTGAAGTCATACCTGACAACTTCTCTCATCAAGACGTCAGGATTAACTCCACTGTGACTCTGAAAACCATTAAAAACACTGGAAGAACGAGACCCAGGTTGTCGCCATATTCGCCAACGACGGTCATCTGGAGCAGTACAAAACCGCGATTCATTGCTGAACACAGTGCAGCGCCTTTCCGCAACTATCCATGCTTCCCAGTCACGGCATCCTCAGAACACAGACGTTTGTGTCGTGGTGTTAACGACAGGCTAAGCATGGGCCGGTAATTCCACAGTCGGGCTGCTTCTATTCCCTGACCAAACGTGTGGAATGCGTAAAATGTAGCAGGGAGTCCATTATTTGCTCTCGGTGGCAGGTGGAGATGAGAAGGATTTATGATATGCTTGGTGTGCAATGTCCTCTCTTGCGATGGTCAGATGGGGTCTACCGGAGTCTTGGCGACGAGTATGCCCGCCCCACGTTCACCAACATCAGGCCACTGGCACATTCGAATGCCCCCCCCCCCCCCCAAAACCCACGATTGGACCAGCTGTCAAACTGAAGACCCATAATAATGCCTCTTTCAAACTCTGTCAGGTGTTTCCAGAATGAGATTTTCACTCTGCAGTGGAGTGTGCACTGATATGAAACTTCCTGGCAGATTAAAACTGTGTACCGGACCGAGACTCCGACTCGGGACCTTTGACTTTCGCGGGCAAGTGCTCTACCAACTGAGCTACCCAGTTGTGGCCGTTCTACCTATCACAGAGATTACAGATCTCACCATTTGCCGAAGTTTGTGTGTGTGTGTGTGTGTGTGTGTGTGTGTGTGTGTGTGTGTGTGTGTGTTTGTTTGTGTGTCTCCGGGGTGCTTAACTTTCTTTGTCAGATAGTGTATGAGTTCAAAGTTACTGAACCCCATATTACTCTGTGCATTTCATCTTCGAATATCGGCATCATTTGATTCCTGAGAGGTAGAGGAGGTGAGGAAGTCCTGTGCTGTAACGACCTTGTTCGCCTGTTCTGATTCCATTTGTCTAAAAAACATTAATAACCAGGAAAGGTACCTGAGATTATTATTACTGTAATCTGTTTTAATATTTGTTTTAAATGTCGGCCTGTGATAAGTCAGTTCTTTTACTTAAACAAGCTGAAGTATCTTATAAAAAATATTTATAGGAATACTGTCATTATATTAGCTGTGGTAAAAAACAGTTGATTCTTATGTCGATAAAAGCAGTTATATGGCCTTTGAAAAAAGAGAGGCACTTTGCATTTATAATGAATGTTATTAGAAGGATGAACTAATCCAGCTGTACGAATATAAGAGGGTAAGTCAATTATTATCCGAAATTTAGTTATATTTTTGTTTATTTTGGTAGCTGTCGTTTTACATTGATGACACATGTTTTGTTCATTTGTTGTTATATTTTTGCAATTTTCAAGCTACTAGGTTATTTCCGTTATCCCTGCCGCTGTCTATTTGCACCAAAGAAGATCAACGTTCAGTGATCCGTTTTTTGTGGCCGGAAGGAGTATCAGGGGCCGAAATTCATCGAAGACTTTCGGTAAAGTGGGCTAACAGTGTTTTGCCACAACGGAGTGTCTACGAACGGATTTAAAAATTCGGAAATGGTCGCACAAGTGTTACGCACGATGAAGTATTCGGACGACCGTTTACCGCCACAAACGAAGAGACCATTGAGCATTTACATGAAATGATTCTCTTAGACAGACGGTTAACTATTGACGAAGTGGCACATCGTCTGCAAATTAGTCACGGTTCTGCCTACGAAATCATCCACAACAGTCTTGGGTTTCATAAAGTATGTGCAAGATGGGTCCCAAAACAACTCACACAGTTGCATAAACAAAGGCGCTTCGACATCCGCAAAAAACATTTGGATCGCTATGGAAACGAAAGGGACAACTTCTTAGATAGGATCATTACTGGTGACGAAACATGGATCCAAAATTACGAGCCGGAGAATAAACGGCAGGATATGGAATGGAAATATCCAAATTCGCTGTGCAAGGAAAACTGATGCTCACGGTTTTTTGGGACGCGAAAGTTCCACTACTGGGACATTATGGGGAAATGCGCACAACCATAAACAGTGTATGTTACAGTGAGATGCTTACTGCTTACTAAGCAGACGCCGAGGATTGCTGTGAAAAGGTGTTGTGTTGTTGCAAGACAATGCCCGTCCGCATACTGCTGCCCACACTGCTGAAACTCTCCATAAACTCAAATTTGAAGTACTGGATCATCCTCCATATAGACCCAATCTTGCCCCTTCTGACTATCACTAGTTTGGTCCACTCAAATAGGCATTAAGAGGCCGTCGATTTGCTTCGGACGAAGCAGTGAAAGAAGCGGTGCATTCCTGGCTCACATCACAACCGAGAACCTTCTTTTATGAGGGCATCAGGAAGCTTGTAGAACGATGGACCAAGTGTGTAGAAACGCAAGGAGATTATATCGAAAAATGATGTTCTTGTAAGTTTCCTATTTGATTACAATAAAATTTTATAACTACCTTGCGGATAATAATTGACTTACCCCCGTACATTACAGTTCGGTATACAATGTCTGAGTGATTTTCCACGGCTCGCAGCTACTAGGAAAAAAAGACTTCACCTCGGGGAAGGCTCCTGCTATGTCATTATTATTTGCTGGCCGAACGTAACTAAGCCATCCTGGTTTACAACGCGGAGCCATTGCCATCATGTGCCGTGATCGATTACACTCGACCAGATAGTGTTATCACAGACAGCCACTGAATGAAGCGGCCATACTGCAGCTTCCCGATACTTATGTCTCCCTTTTTCAAATAACCAGAAGCTGTGGAACACCACCTACACTACATACACATATCAAAAAAGATTTGCATCACCCCGTTTCCAAGAAGACCAGAAGATAGACGTTGAATGTGGATATTGTATCACAGACACAGTCCCTTAGACAGTTCAGAGATGTCACGAAACCCGCCCAAAGATGTAAACAATCATGTATGAGCAGCGCCTATTAGACAGAGGACGACCGACAGCCTATCAATTCCAGTCATTCCACCAGGAAGGAGGTACACGGCTCGTGTTGTCTGTAGTCCAACCACGCCTAGACGGGCAATACCGCGGTTCGATAGCGTCCACATTGTTACTTTTTGCCGGAAAGGGTTCCAGCAGTGGAAGTGTCCAGGTGTCTCGGAATGAACCAAAGCAATGTTGTTCGGACATGAAGGAGATACAGGGAGACAAGAACTGTCGATAACATGCCTCGCTCAGGCCGCCAAAGAGCTAATACTGCAAGCGGATAACCGCTAGCTATGGATTATGGCTCGGAGGAACCCTAACAGCAACGTCACCATGTTGGATAATGCTTTTCGTGCAGCCACAGAACGTCGTGTTACGACTCAAACTGTGCGCAATGGGGTGCATGATGCGCAGCTTCACTTCCGACGTCCATGACGAGGTCCATATTTCCAACCATGATACCATGCAGAGCAGTACAGATGGGCCCAACAACATGCCGAAAGGACCGCTTAGGATTGGCATCACTTTCTCTTCACCGACGAGTGTCGCATATGCCTTCAACCAGACAATCGTCGGAGACGTGTTTGGAGGCAACCCGGTTTGGCTGAACATCTTAGACACACTGTGCAGAGACTATAGCAGGGTGGAGGTTCCCTGCTGTTTTGGGGTGGCATTATGTGGGGCCGACGTAAGTTGCTGGTGGTCATGGAAGGCGCCGTAACTGCTGTACGATACGTGATTGCAATCCTCCGATAGCACAATCATATTGGCAGCATATTGGCGAGGCATTCTTCATGGACGACAATTCGCGACCCTATCATGCACATCTTTTGAATGACTTCCTTCAGGATAAGGACATCGCTCGACTAGAGTGGCCTATCGAACATGCCTGGGATAGATTGAAAGCGGCTGTTTATGGACGACGTGACCCACCAGCTACTCTGAGGAATCTATGCCGAATAGCCGTTGAGGAGTGGGACAATCTGGTCCAACGGTGCCTTAATGAACTTGTGGATACCATGCCACAACGAATACAGGCATGCATCAACGCAAGAGGACGTGCTACTGAGTATTAGAGGTACCAGTGTGTACAGCAATCTGGACCACCACCTTTGTAGGTCTTGCTGTATGGTGGTACAACATGCTATGTGTAGTTTTTATCAGCAATAAAAAGGCCGGAAATGATGTTTATGTTGATCCCCTTCAATTTTCTGTACAGGTTCGGGAACCCTCGGTACCGAGGTGACGCACACTTTTTTTTGATGTGTCTATATCGAATTACAACGTAGATCCTGTAGCTGAGTCATTTCACCCTTTTAAGTGTTCAGCGCAGTCAAGCCCATTTAATTAGTCTTTATTATACTAGTGTACCCCCCCCCCCCCCCTCATGAACCACGGACCTTGCCGTTGGTGGGGAGGCTTGCGTGCCTCATCGATACAGATGGCCGTACCGTAGGTGCAACCACAACGGAGGGGTATCTGTTGAGAGGCCAGACAAACGTGCGGTTCCTGAAGAGGGGCAGCAGCCTTTTCAGTTGTTGCAGGGGCAACAGTCTGGATGATTGACTGATCTGGCCTTGTAACACTAATCAAAACGGTCTTGCTGTGCTGGTACTTGAAACGGCTGAAAGCAAGGGGAAACTACAGCCGTAATTTTTCCCGAGGGCATGCAGCTTTACTGTATGGTTAAATGACGATGGCGTCCTCTTGGGTAAAACATTCCGGAGGTAAAATAGTCTCCCAATCGGATCTCCGGGCGGGGACTACTCAAGAGGATGTCGTTATCAGGAGAAAGAAAACTGGCGTTCTACGGATCGGAGCGTGGAATGTCAGATCCCTTAATCGGGCAGGTAGGTTAGAAAACGTAAAAATGGAAATGGATAGGTTAAAGTTAGATATACTGGGAATTAGTGAAGTTCGGTAGAAGGAGGAGCAAGACTTCTGGTCAGGTGACTACAGGGTTCTAAACACAAAATCAAATAGGGGTAATGCAGGAGTAGGTTTAATAATGAATAGGAAAATAGCAATGCGGGTAAGCTACTATAAACAGCATAGTGAACGCATTATTGTGGCCGACATAGATACGAAGCCCACGACTACTACAGTAGTTTATATGCCAACTAGCTCCGCAGAAGACGAGGAAATTGAAGAAATGTATGATGAAATAAAAGAAATTATTCAGATAGTGAAGGGTGACGAAAATTTAATAGTCATGGGTGATTGAAATTCGGTAGTAGGAAAAGGGAGAGAAGGAAACGTAGTAAGTGAATATGGATTGGGTCTAAGAAATGAAAGAGGAAGCCGTCTGGTAGAATTTTGCACAGAGCACAACTTAATCATAGCTAACACTTGGTTCAAGAACCATAAAAGAAGGTTGTATACATGGAAGAAGCCTGGAGATACTAACATGTTTCAGATAGATTATATAATGGTAAGACAGAGATTTAGGAACCAGGTTATAAATTGTAAGACATTTCCAGGGGCAGATGTGGACTCTGACCACAATCTATTGGTTATGACCTGTAGATTAAAACTGAAGAAACTGCAAAACGGTGGGAATTTAAGGAGATGGGACCTGGATAAATTGAAAGAACCAGAGGTTGTACAGAGTTTCAGGGAGAGCATAAAGGAACAATTGACAGGAATGGGGGAAAGAAATACAGTAGAAGAATAATGGGTAGCTTTGAAGGACGAAGTAGTGAAGGCAGCAGAGGATCAAGTAGGTAAAAGGACGAGGACTAGTAGAAATCCTTGGGTAACAGAAGATATATTGAATTTAACTGATGAAAGGAGAAAATATAAAAATGCTGTAAATGAAGCAGGCAAAAAGGAATACAAACGTCTCAAAAATGAGATCGACAGGAAGTGGAAAATGGCTAAGCAGGAATGGCTAGAGGACAAATGCAAGGATGTAGAGGCTTATCTCACTAGGGATAAGATAAATACTGCCTACAGGAAAATTAAAGAGACCTTTGGATATAAGAGAACCACTTGCATGAACATGAAGAGCTCAGATGGAAACCCAGTTCTAAGCAAAGAAGGGAAAGCAGAAAAGTGGAAGGAGTATATAGAAGGTCTATACAAGGCCGATGTACTTGGGGACAATATTATGGAAATGGAAGAGGATGTACATGAATATGAAATGGGAGATACGATACTGCGTGAAGAGTTTGACAGAGCACTGAAAGACCTGAGTCAAAACAAGGCCCCCGGAGTAGACAACACTCCATTGGAACTACTGACGGCCTTGGGAGAGCCAGTCATGACAAAACTCTACCATCTGGTGAGCAAGATGTATGAGACAGGCGAAATACCCTCAGACTTCAAGAAGAATATAATAATTCCAATCCCAAAGAAAACAGGTGTTGACAGATGTGAAAATTACCGAACTATTAGTTTAATAAGTCACAGCTGCAAAATACTAATGCGAATTCTTTACAGAAGAATGGAAAACCTAGTAGAAGCCGACCTCGGGGAAGATCAGTTTGGATTCCGTAGAAATGTTGGAACACGTGAGGCAATACCGACCCTACGACTCATCTTAGAAGCTAGATTAAGGAAAGGCAAACCTACGTTTCTAGCATTTGTAGACTTAGAGAAAGCTTTTGACAATGTTGACTGGAATACTCTCTTTCAAATTCTGAAGGTGGCAGGGGTAAAATACAGGGAGCGAAAGGCTATTTACAATTTGTACAGAAACCCGAAGGCAGTTGTAAGAATCGAGGGGCATGAAAGGGAAGCACTGGTTGGGAAGGGAGTGAGACAGGGCTGTAGCCTATCCCCGATGTAACTGATGATGGTCGAAGTAGAGAGAATATAAAATGTGAACTGGCAATGGCAAGGAAAGCGTTTCTGAAGAAGAGAAATTTGTTAACATCGAGTATAGATTTAAGTGTCAGGAAGTCATTTCTGAAAGTAATTGTATGGAGTGTAGCCATGTATGGAAGTGAAACATGGACGATAAATAGTTTGGACAAGAAGAGAATAGAAGCTTTTGAAATGTGGTGCTACAGAAGAATGCTGAAGATTTGATGGGTAGATCACATAACTAATGAGGAAGTATTGAAAATGATTGGGGAGAAGAGAAGTTTGTGGCACAACTTGACTAGAAGAAGGGATTGGTTGGTAGGACATGTTCTGAGGCATCAAGGGATCACCAATTTAGTATTGGAGGGCAGCGTGGAGGGTCAAAATCGTAGAGGGATACCAAGAGATGAATACACTAAGCAGATTCAGAAGGATGTAGGTTGCGGTAGGTACTGGGAGATGAAGAGGCTTGCACAGGATAGAGTAGCATGGAGAGCTGCATCAAACCAGTCTCAGGACTGAAGACCACAACAACAACATACTAGTGTGCTAATAGAAAATATGGAAATTAGATACATAAGCGAATTGAAACAGCTCAAGATCTCCGAGGAATACGATTGACAAGATGGAAATGGCATATTCAGTTACCAAATATGCTTTTGACAAACGATATTTAGCTCACACACTTAAGTCATTATTACAGAAGATCTAGACACAGCAGAAGATCTTATTTAAAAGAGACTACAAGAAGCCAAAGGAAGAAAAAAAAAAACGGTTCAAATGGCTCTAAGAACTATGGGCTTAACATATAAGGTCTTCAGTCGCCTAGACTTAGAACTACTTAAACCTAACTAACCTAAGTACATCACATACATCCGTGCCCGAGGCAGGATTCGAACCTGCGACCGTAGCAGCAGCGCTGTTCCGGATTGAAGCACCTAGAACCGCTCGGCAAAGGAAGATAGACTGCCTCAAAAATCTCGAGTCCAGACAAAGAAAATAGTGATTAGTCATGAGGCATGTCTCAACGTGTGGGGAAAATAACAAACGCCATCCGAGTAACGTGTTTTTCTTTATATGGTAGCTTGATAGAAATGAGATCAAAAGAGGAGTCAGTTGTAGTCTTTGCCATATCTTTTTTTCTGAAAAAGAAAGAAAAAAAGAAAGAAAACAGAAAAAGTAATGTCTGCGTCACAGAGATAAACACTGGCTGGCGCAAGGAATGTCACAAGATTACATATTGAGTTGAAATGTAAAAAATGAAATTTGTTGGGCATCGGAATTTTCAGCCAAAGAGACGGCTGGCAAGCCAAGACAAAGGTACTCTTACCGAACAAAAATTTGGATTGTTGGGCTAATATCAGAGCTACAGCGGAAGAGAAGCAACTGGCTGAATAACTTTATCCACGGTAGGTCGAAATCTGAAGAAAGACGAACACAGACACCAAAAACTGAAAACGTTAGAAAATCATGTGATAATTAAGTTAAAACTCACAAATACAGCGTTGATATGTACACAAGACAGCTGGGAACATTAGCAAAGTGTTATATCATCCCATAAATTTATTTATTTATGTTTTATTTAGCCTGAGCAGATTAGGGCACTAGACATAGAAAAAAATACTGTAGAACATTTTCAATTTCTGCATGTACTTTTGGTCTAGCTGTGTACACCTGAGATGTGGATAAAGATGAGCATAATTGTAATTACACTCCTGGAAATTGAAATAAGAACACCGTGAATTCATTGTCCCAGGAAGGGGAAACTTTATTGACACATTCCTGGGGTCAGATACATCACATGATCACACTGACAGAACCACAGGCACATAGACACAGGCAACAGAGCATGCACAATGTCGGCACTAGTACAGTGTATATCCACCTTTCGCAGCAATGCAGGCTGCTATTCTCCCATGGAGACGATCGTAGAGATGCTGGATGTAGTCCTGTGGAACGGCTTGCCATGCCATTTCCACCTGGCGCCTCAGTTGGACCAGCGTTCGTGCTGGAAGTGCAGACCGCGTGAGACGACGCTTCATCCAGTCCCAAACATGCTCAATGGGGGACAGATCCGGAGATCTTGCTGGCCAGGGTAGTTGACTTACACCTTCTAGAGCACGTTGGGTGGCACGGGATACATGCGGACGTGCATTGTCCTGTTGGAACAGCAAGTTCCCTTGCCGGTCTAGGAATGGTAGAACGATGGGTTCGATGACGGTTTGGATGTACCATGCACTATTCAGTGTCCCCTCGACGATCACCAGTGGTGTACGGCCAGTATAGGAGATCGCTCCCCACACCATGATGCCGGGTGTTGGCCCTGTGTGCCTCGGTCGTATGCAGTCCTGATTGTGGCGCTCACCTGCACGGCGCCAAACACGCATACGACCATCATTGGCACCAAGGCAGAAGCGACTCTCATCGCTGAAGACGACACGTCTCCATTCGTCCCTCCATTCACGCCTGTCGCGACACCACTGGAGGCGGGCTGCACGATGTTGGGGCGTGAGCGGAAGACGGCCTAACGGTGTGCGGGACCGTAGCCCAGCTTCATGGAGACGGTTGCGAATGGTCCTCGCCGATACCCCAGGAGCAACAGTGTCCCTAATTTGCTGGGAAGTGGCGGTGCGGTCCCCTACGGCACTGCGTAGGATCCTACGGTCTTGGCGTGCATCCGTGCGTCGCTGCGGTCCGGTCCCAGGTCGACGGGCACGTGCACCTTCCGCCGACCACTGGCGACAACATCGATGTACTGTGGAGACCTCACGCCCCACGTGTTGAGCCATTCGGCGGTATGTCCACCCGGCCTCCCGCATGCCCACTATACGCCCTCGCTCAAAGTCCGTCAACTGCACATACGGTTCACGTCCACGCTGTCGCGGCATGCTACCAGTGCTAAAGACTGCGATGGAGCTCCGTATGCCACGGCAAACTGGCTGACACTGACGGCGGCGGTGCACAAATGCTGCGCAGCTAGCGCCATTCGACGGCCAACACCACGGTTCCTGGTGTGTCCGCTGTGCCGTGCGTGTGATCACTGCTTGTACAGCCCTCTCGCAGTGTCCGGAGCAAGTATGGTGGGTCTGACACACCGGTGTCAATGTGTTCTTTTTTCCATTTCCAGGAGTGTATGAAGATAAATGTGGTCTTAAGTATAAAGTCAAAATAGGCCTGTGACATTACAGGCTGTGATAGCTGTCACAGTGAAACACCCATCGTACCACTTTCCTCAGTCTACAGTCATTAATGATCCTGTTTGTACCACTAAACGCTGTAATAGGACCGGTGGAATACGCAATACTACGCGCCCCTGTGTTCACAAGAGTTGTGTCCCGCAGATGACAAACTGGCATTTAGAGGGCAAGCTGAATGTAGCGTGTGTTCGTAGAATGATCCAGAGCCTAATTCACGAGCGAATGACATAACTGCAGGTCTGTGTCTGCAGCCAGTCCTAACTGGGAGAGATGTTGACCTCGCCCTGGAAGTAAACGTTGCCATTTTCTGTGAGCTATTTATAAGTCCCGTAAACTTACGCGTCACCCCGAAGTCACGCAGTAATGGCGTAAGTCGTACGTAAGCTATCTTCCCTACAGAGATCAGGCCTATACAGACGCCACCTAAATCTCTCGGTCCAGTTTCAAGATGTGAGAGTGCCATTATATGTGTCCAGCCAAGGATCAGACTCCAATGTGCCATTCAGCCGGGTGACCTGAATCTTCGATCAGCCTGTCAGTGCGCACTTCCTTGTCGGTAATCATGTTACGTCGCAAACTGTGAGCAAGGCAGGAAACGGAGAGGTACCAGAGTCGCATTTTTGATTGCCACAAATAACCACTAGCCATCTGTCATTTGCCATAATTGGAACAATGACAGCTCTGCAATTGGCCAAATAATTTACTTATAATGAGCATTTAAGAAGCTATCTTGTGAAAAAAATGGAAACTTCACGATAAGGTTTTCATTGCATTATTTTATACGATTTTCGTAAGGGGCTCACTCATCAAGGGGTTTCAAATCGATTAGTTCAACTTTTGGCAATCAGTCAGATAAAAAAAGTCATGGATGTCGATCAAAATCTTCATCTACAAATAAAAATTTTATTTCTTCAACTTCATCATCTTAATCTATATGTCTACAGCTACATCACAAGTCACTTTACGTTGGTTAGCAGAGAGTACATTGTATGCTATTATGACTTTCCCCTTTTCCTGCTCCAGTCTGTGAATGGTCCGCGGAAAGAACGATAGCCGGTAAGTCACCGAATGATCTCGAATATCTGTAATCTAACCGATGTGATCTTTTCGCGAGAGGGAGGAAGCAATATATTTGTTGACTCTTCTAGCAGCGTACGCTCTCGGAACTGGAACAGCGAATCACACCTTGATGTAGAACGCCACTCTTGCATTGTCTGTCATTGGAGTCGGCTGAGCAGCTCTCGAACGCATTCGTGCTTACTGCATGAACTTGTAACGAAAAGCGTTGCTCTTTGGATCATCTGTATTCCTTTCTATCAAACCTGTCTGGCACGAATACCAGACTAACGAGCAATAGTCGAGTATTTGTCTTACGAGGGTTTTGGGAGGTATCTCTGAATTGGCCTGAATTGGTAGATAGCGTGGAGCTGCGAGTGGTAAAGTGCTGGGCTTGAATTATCCACAGAGGAAAACGGTTTTTTCATGATGTTTATTCGCATCAGCGGTATTTAAACAATACTGATAAAAATGAACAATCTATAACAGACGTTATAAGCTCCACCATAAAATTATTGGCAAATGATATTGTGAAAAATGACAGTTCAAGACATTGGTTCAGTTTTGAGAATTTCTTGCTCGAAATTCCAAATCTTTCCATTTTTTTTCTAAAACACAGTTAAGTAGAAAAGATGATAAGCTATACACTCGTCTGTGCCAGCTTTTCTTTCAAATGGTTGAGATATTTCTCATACAAATTTTACTTTAGATATCGTGTTTGTCATAGTTTCAAAAATTACATTTGCTTGATCACTAAAGTCGCTAATGATTTTATCTACTGCTTTTCGGCGTACCGATTAAAATGTTTTCTTGAAATCAGTAAGTGATACTACTACAGGTTTGCTCGTTAACATTCTGTGTCGAATTACTGATTGAGCTAAAACTCTGTTCCGAGAAGGATCTTCCCTTTTGTGTAGTGCTCTCAGTTATTTGTCTAAAGTTTCTTCAGTTATGTTCAGGGGAATTTGTGATAATATTTTGCACGCCACTGGCAGAAGTGACACTCCTCTGTAATTTTTGACATTTTATTTGTCTCCATCTTTATGTAGCGGATGGAATAATCCTATTTTCCTCTGTTCTGTTTTTTTTTTTTTTTTTTTAAAAAAAAATATGGGACTCAACTGCTGTGGTCATAAGTCCCCTAGAACTTAGAACTACTTAAACCTAACTAACCTAAGGACAGCACACAACACCCAGCCATCACGAGGCAGAGAAAATCCCTGACCCCGCCGGGAATCGAACCCGGGAACCCGGGCGTGGGAAGCGAGAACGCTACCGCACGACCACGAGATGCGGGCGTTCTGTTTTCAAAATGTTGTTAAGACCAAGTGTAGATGATTTAAAACCTTTGATCTGACCTTTCAATGATTGTAATATAATGGGGTCTTCAGCACTTGCTTTGTTGTTTTTGAGCGTTTCGATGGCTTCCCGGATTTCTAGCTTTGTTGGTGGGAAATCTTCCTTATGGTTTCGCTGATACTGGTGAAGCCTCTAGTCTGACTGTTCGTACTACACTGTTGCAGTAACGGATAAAACATTTTACTAATATCTAACAGTTTTCCTTGTTACTTAATACTATTACACCATTTTCATCTTTGAAATAAATATTTGGTGCTTGATACACTTTAATTATGTGTTCGTAAAAAAATCTAGTGTTATTTTAACGAAATTTTCTTGTATTTCCATTAGGTGATATTTTTCAAAGGCTCGTTTGATTTTTCAGATTATTTTCTTTGTTTCTTTTACTTGCTGTCTGAATTATTTTAAATGTTATTCTTTTTGTACATCTCTATCTGCTGTTTTTCCATACTATAAGTAAAAATATAAATCAGATCTGAAATTTCTCATTCAGTTTTTCGGCAGTGAAGAAAGCGTAACTCTGGTGATCTCATATGCACGGAATATCATCTTGATCTTGTTCGGCTGGTTCTAAGCTGTTTATGACGACGTCTCACTCATAAAAATATCGCTATACACGCTTATGACGAAACTAGTAGTTTCCGGACGTATTAAAATCACAGCCACTTTCGTTCAGCTACCGAGCGAGATGGCACGTGGTGAAGGTACTGGACTCACCTTCGGGAGGAGCGGGTTAAAATCCCAATCCTGACTTTCAGATTTTCTATGGCTTACGTCAATTAGTTGCATTGGATGCCAATTTGTTTCCCTGGAGAAGAGATACTCAAGCATCTTACCCTTATCCAAACTTGTACTCTGTCTGTAATGATCCTTTCATTGATGGGTAATTAAACACTAAGCTGTAGAGCCTGGCGTTCTACACTCCTGGAAATGGAAAAAAGAACACATTGACACCGGTGTGTCAGACCCACCATACTTGCTCCGGACACTGGGAGAGGGCTGTACAAGCAATGATCACACGCACGGCACAGCGGACACACCAGGAACCGCGGTGTTGGCCGTCGAATGGCGCTAGCTGCGCAGCATTTGTGCACCGCCGCCGTCAGTGTCAGCCAGTTTGCCGTGGCATACGGAGCTCCATCGCAGTCTTTAACACTGGTAGCATGCCGCGACAGCGTGGACGTGAACCGTATGTGCAGTTGACGGACTTTGAGCGAGGGCGTATAGTGGGCATGCGGGAGGCCGTGTGGACGTACCGCCGAATTGCTCAACACGTGGGGCGTGAGGTCTCCACAGTACATCGATGTTGTCGCCAGTGGTCGGCGGAAGGTGCACGTGCCCGTCGACCTGGGACCGGACCGCAGCGACGCACGGATGCACGCCAAGACCGTAGGATCCTACGCAGTGCCGTAGGGGATCGCACCGCCACTTCCCAGCAAATTAGGGACACTGTTGCTCCTGGGGTATCGGCGAGGACCATTCGCAACCGTCTCCATGAAGCTGGGCTACGGTCCCGCACACCGTTAGGCCGTCTTTCGCTCACGCCCCAACATCGTGCAGCCCGCCTCCAGTAGCGTCGCGACAGGCGTGAATGGAGGGACGAATGGAGACGTGTCGTCTTCAGCGATGAGAGTCGCTTCTGCCTTGATGCCAATGATGGTCGTATGCGTGTTTGGTGCCGTGCAGGTGAGCGCCACAATCAGGACTGCATACGACCGAGGCACACAGGGCCAACACCCGGCATCATGGTGTGGGGAGCGATCTCCTACACTGGCCGTACACCACTGGTGATCGTCGAGGGGACACTGAATAGTGCACGGTACATCCAAACCGTCATCGAACCCATCGTTCTACCATTCCTAGACCGGCAAGGGAACTTGTTGTTCCAACAGGACAATGCACGTCCGCATGTATCCCGTGCCACCCAACGTGCTCTAGAAGGTGTAAGTCAACTACCCTGGCCAGCAAGATCTCCGGATCTGTCCCCCATTGAGCATGTTTGGGACTAGATGAAGCGTCGTCTCACGCGGTCTGCACGTCCAGCACGAACGCTGGTCCAACTGAGGCGCCAGGTGGAAATGGCATGGCAAGCCGTTCCACAGGACTACATCCAGCATCTCTACGATCGTCTCCATGGGAGAATAGCAGCCTGCATTGCTGCGAAAGGTGGATATACACTGTACTAGTGCCGACATTGTGCATGCTCTGTTGCCTGTGTCTATGTGCCTGTGGTTCTGTCAGTGTGATCATGTGATGTATCTGACCCCAGGAATGTGTCAATAAAGTTTCCCCTTCCTGGGACAATGAATTCACGGTGTTCTTATTTCAATTTCCAGGAGTGTAGTAATAGATTTTGTACCAGGATACCGGAAGGTCACCAGATCCCATCCCGGTCAGACCACGGAATATTTCGGTCTGCTATTACCCTCGCATTCACTTTTCACTGATGTGAATATTTGTCAGGACCGACACGTGGCTAGCCGGCCGCGGTGGTCTCGCGGTTCTAGGCGCTCAGTCCGGAACCGCGCGACTGCTACGGTCGCAGGTTCGAATCCTGCCTCGGGCATGGATGTGTGTGATGTCCTTAGGTTAGTTAGGTTTAAGTAGTTCTAAGTTCTATGGGACTGATGACCACAGATGTTAAGTCCCATAGTGCTCAGAGCCATTTGAACCATTTGACGCGTGGCTCCGATTCCACGTTACACTGTAGATCCACTTTCCAGGTGTAATGTTTCTTCATTTTTCATCACCATCGTAGGTCAGTAATTTTGCAATAAATACACTATGTGATGAAAAGTATCCGGACACCCCCAAAAACATATGTTTTCCACATTAGGTGCATTGTGCTGCCATCTACTGCCAGGTACTCCATGTGTGACCTCACTAATCATTAGACATCGTGAGAGAGCAGAATGGGACGCTCCGCGGTACTCACGGACTTCGAACGTGGTAAGGTGATTGGCTGTCACTTGTGTTATACTTCTCTACGGGAGAATTCCACACTTCTAAACATCCCTAGGTTCAATGTTTCCGATGTGACAGTGAAGTGGAAACGTGAAGGGACACGTACAGTACAAAAGCGTACAGGCCGACCTCGTCTATTGACTGACAGACACCGCCGACAGTTGAAGAGGTTCATAATGTGTAATAGGCAGACATCTATCGAGACCATCACACAGGAATTCCGAACTGCATCAGGATCCACAGCAAGTACTACGACAGTTACGCGGGAGATGAGAAAACTTGGATTTCATGGTCGAGCGGCTGCCACAGATCACGCCGGTAAATGGCAAACGACGTCTCGCTTTGTGTAAGGACCGTAACCATTGGTCTATTGAACAGTGGGAAAACGTTGTGTGTAGTGACGAATCACGCTACACTATGTGGTGATCCGATGGCATAGTGCGGGTATGGCGAATGCCCGGTGTACGTCATCTGCCAGTGTGTGTAGTGCCAACAGTAAAATCCGGAGGCGGTGGTGTTACGGTGTGGTCGTGTGTTTCATGGAGGGGCCTTGCACCCCTTGTTGTTTTGAGTGGCACTATCACAGCACAGACCTACTTTGATGTTTTAAGCACCTTATTGCTTCCCACTGTTGAAGAGTAATTCGGGAATGGCAACTGCATCTTTCAACACGATCGAGCAACTGTTCATAGTGCACGGCCTGTGGCGGAGTGGTTACACGTCATTAACATCCCTAAATGGTATTGCCTGGACTGAGTCCTGACCTGAATTATATAGAACAACTATGGGATGTTTTGGAACGCCGACTTTGTGCCTGGCCTCAGCGGCCGACATCGAAACATCTTCTCAGTGCAGCATTCCGTGAAGAATGGGCTGCCATTCCCCAAGAAACCTTCCAGCACCTGATTGGACTATGCCTGCGAGAGTGGAAGCTGTCATCAAGGCTAAGGGTGGGCCAACACCATACTGAATTCGATCATTACCGATGGAGGGCGCGACGAACTTGCAAGTCATTTTCAGGCAGGTGTTTGGATACTTTTGATCACATAGTGTAGCTGTATTTCATCAGTTCCTTTCCTCTTTATAAATAAAGAGACGATAAACACAGCATTCATTTCTGATACGCCACTGAAGTAGATCAGACGTAGTCGCTTTCTTGTCCGCCATTAGCTGTAATCTGACGTGTAGAAGCTTTAATGCACCATTATATGCCAAAGTATAGGTGCGGTGGCATACGCAGTAATAATGTAGATATAAAGGAGAAATTGTTGGTTAAGGTCATATACCAGTGAACTGGTGTGAGAAACAAGATATAAAATAAATCAAACGTAAATATCAAACTGTCTTCACTGTACATTTTCTGCCGGTGGTTGCCTTCTGAGTTGCGGTACCTCGACTGATAAAAAGGACGAGAGACGCTCTCGCCGTGCATCTCGTCATAGTTTCTAGAGGGACCCAGTTCGTGATCAACACTCGTGCAAAATACGGTTCATTTGTATGAAAATAGCCCCATTCTCCTCCCCCTCCTTCCCTATTAACCATGGGGTGGATGTGTACCTCATTGATACAGGTAGCCGTGCCATAGGTGCAACCACAACAGAGGGGGCAGAAAACAGGTGGTTCCTGAAGAGGGTTAGTAACGTTTTCGGTTGTTGTTGGGGCAGCAGACTGAATGACTGATTGATATGGTCTTGTAATGTCAAGTAGCATGGGATTGCTGTGCTGGTAATGCGAATGGCTGAAAGGAAGGGGAAGCTAGAGTCGTTAGTTAGTTTCATGCACCGTGAATCATTTTAATGATACGTTGTAATTACGTGGAACGAGTTACTTTACATTCACATCTTAAATTAATTATTTATAAATTTATCTATATGCTGAAAATTGCTAAGGTTCTTATTATTATTAAATATAGGGATGTGAGTTAATAATTCCTACCCATCACCTTTCACACATTACAGTAATAGAAATTCTTCTGAGGAACAGAAGGAGCTATCAAGGAGAAACATTTTCAGTTTGTTTTCAACTTTTGTTTTGCTGTCAGTCACACATTTTATATCAGTGGGTAAAATTATCAAGTATTTTAGTTGCAGCACCGTGTGCTCCTTTTGTGCTAAAGATAAGCTTCATGTGAAGCATTTGAATGTCACTTTTCCATCTAGCATTGTGATTATGTACATCATTGTTTCTTTTGAACTGCAGTGGACTATTTACAAAAAAATTCATGAAAGAATAAATATGCTGTGAAGCAGTAGTCAGTATGCTTAATTCCTCAAACAGATATCTACCAAATGATCGTGAGTGAGCACCAAACGTTGTTCTTACAGTACGTTTTTGCGTTATAAATACTTTGTTTCTTAAAGAGGAGTTACCCCACAACATTATTCCATATGACATAAATGAATGAAAATATGCTAACATGTCAGCTTACTATTTTTTTCCCAAGATTCACAATGTTAATAAGTGCAATTCTGGCTGCACAAAGTTGTTCTAGGAGCTTCAAAATGTGTTTTTTAAGTTTAAGTTCTCATCAATATAAAAACATAAGAATTTTTTAGTTTACGCCCTATTTATTATTTCCTCACCCTGTGTTACACTTGTCATTGGTGCAGTACCCCTAGATGAGCAGAACAGAATACATGTGTCTTTTTAAAATTCAGGATGAGGCCATTCACAGGAAACGAGTCAATGATACTCTTAAAAGAATTCTGCAAGTTCTATGTTAGACGGAAGATCGTTTGCTAATATTAGTGACATTGGCAGACCTAAGATTTAGACTTGGGGAACTCCGTCTGTTACATCCCCCCAATCAGAATAAAGTCTCCAGACAACATTAGCTGAATTACCAAGTCACTGCACTTTTTTTGGTTATATATGTCATTAGCCATTGTTTGGCTGTACCATCGGTCCAATGAATCTTCAGTTTATCTAGGAGAACATTGTGATTCACACAGTCAAATTATTGTTTGTTGTTGTGGTCTTCAGTCCTGAGACTGGTTTGATGCAGCTCTCCATGCTACTCTATCCTGTGCAAGCTTTTTCATCTCCCAGTACCTACTGCAACCTACATCCTTCTGAATCTGCTTAGCGTATTCATCTCTTGGTCTCCCTCTACGATTTTTACCCTCCACGCTGCCCTCCAATACTAAATTGGTGATCCCTTGATGCCTCAGAACATGTCCTACCAACCGATCCCTTCTTCTGGTCAAGTTGTGCCACAAACTTCTCTTGTCCCCAATCCTATTCAATACTTCCTCATTAGTTATGTGATCTACCCATCAAATCTTCAGCATTCTTCTGTAGCACCACATTTCAAAAGCTTCTATTCTCTTCTTGTCCAAACTATTTATCGTCCATGTTTCACATCCATACATGGCTACACTCCATACAAATACTTTCAGAAATGACTTCCTGACACTTAAATCTATACTCGATGTTAACAAATTTCTCTTCTTCAGAAACGCTTTCCTTGCCATTGCCAGTTCACATTTTATATCCTCTCTACTTCGACCATCATCAGTTATTTTGCTCCCCAAATAGCAAAACTCCTTTACTACTTTAAGTGTCTCAAAGCCTCAAAGTTTTTATTTCTTCTCCATGAATTTTAATACCTACTCCGAATTTTTCTTTTGTTTCCTTTACTGCTTGCTCAATATACAGATTGAACAACATCGGGGAGAGGCTACAACCCTGTAAACATATAAATGCAGAGCAGAGCAAACCTTCTAAAACCCAAACTGTGATTTGCTAAGGATATTATTCTTGCTCAGAAGAGGTACTGTTTTCAAACATGTCTTCTACTCAAAATTTTGGGAAAATCACATCAGTAGTGAAACAGGTAGCAATTTCTGACACCTCTCCTATCGCTTTTCTCACTTCAACAACGGTATATTTCAATGATTCTAGAAATATGTCTTGAGTTAATGATGCAATACATATTTCAGATACGATGGGGCTTTTTGAGATATATAATTATCTTAATTTCACAGCGATAGGCTGATGATACATTCTCATGATTGAATTTTATGAGACTAGCTTTTTTTTACATACTACTGTGATTTTTCTCTTGAACTGTTTGTCCCTATATATTCTCCTATATTTTAAGAAATGTTTTATGAAAAGTATTTACTGCCTGTGATTTATCATTTATAGACCTTCATTTTAGAATCAGGGATAGACAGTGTGATCAGTGATTCATTTTACCATTTGGTATCATCAACCACGTCATAATAAACACGATCAACAACTTGCAGTGAGAGATAGAAATCCTTGAGCATATCGATAATTGCAGTAGGCTACGTTCCATCAACATTTAGCTGTGAAAAAGATCTGATTCTAGTGGATTCCATGCAATTTGAGTGAAGCTCAGAAACAAGCTTGGGTCACATGGTGGAAGGATATAGTCAAAAAATTGGAACAAGGATCTACATAACCCATATAGAACATCGTAAAAAGTAATGAATCTTGGATATATTCGTATGATGTGGACACGGAGCAGAAACGAGCTGTTCCAAGATGAAACGAAGCCAACAAAAGGGGTTAAGTTTGCTAAATTCTTCCAGTAAAATGATGGTTTGTTTAATAGCCCTGTCACTGGCTGATACTGATCGCGGCTCAGACGCGCTATAGCTGGTGGTTGACGATTGTCATCAGGGTCGTGCGCGGCATGTCATGTGAGTTGAGCCGTTCGTAGCCTCGCGGCCAGACGGGCGCTTTGATTCAGTATAGTACAGTCCGTTGGTTGAGCTACTGTCAATCAGACCGTTCTGCTTACTGGATTTCAACCCTCCATTGCATTTGGACTTCTTTTTTCTTGTTATTGTCTCTCATTCATTGTTTTGAGCATGACGAACTCAGTTTTGCACACAGATTACGCTTTTGTGGAGGAAGGGAACATAAAAGTTTGTTTCTTTGATTACACGGGACGTATGGCGACCATTACTTTAGACAATCTAAGCGGCATTAATGCTGTATAGCATAAAACAGTAAGTTATCCATAAGCAATCGAAGTAAGCTGGAACAACATCGGAAACATTGCATCATTCTTCAGAGCTAGAATGCCAGCTGTCTATCACCAAGTCAAACAGCTGACTAATTGACGGAGAAAACTTCGAATTATTGTCTCACGACCCACATTCACCTGGCTTATCGACGGGAGATTTTTCTTTTTCTTACAAAAAATTGCCTAGAGAGCACTTTTTATAACATCGATAACGTATTGTATCCTACGAAAACCATATTCTGAGGCGGTATCAGAGTGGAAAAAAGGTTTTCAGCAATGTCGGAAACGACTAAAAAGTGTATAATTTGAAAGCCGAAAAGACTGATTTATATATCCAGAAACTTGTTCTTTCATTGTTTATGTCAAAAGTCGCTCCTGATCATGACTTTAGAACTACAGCAGTTATGAGTGAATTAGTATCGTCTCACAAGTACACTGTCTGATCAAAAGTATCCGGACATCTATTGGTGGACATTAATATGTGGTGTGTCCACCTTTCGCCTTTATGACGGCTTGCACTCTTCTGGGGACACTTTCAGTGAGGTGTTTGAATGTCTGTGGAAGAATGGCGGCTCATTTCTCCTCAAGAGCCGAAACCAGAGAAAGTAATGGTTTTCGATGCTAGGAGTCTGGACCGAAGTCGACGTTGTGACTCATCCCAAAGATGAGTCATTGGGTTCAGGTTGGACCTCTGGGGCCAGCCAGTGTGGCCGAGCGGTTCTAGGCGCTTCAGTCTGGAACCGCGCGACCGCTACGGTCGCAGGTTCTAATACTTCCTCGGGTATGGATGTGTGTGATGTCCTTAGGTTAGTTAGTTAGGCTTAAGTAGTTCTAGGGGACTGATGACCTCAGATGTTAAGTCCCATAGTGCTCAGAGCCATTTTAACCGTTTTCGGACCTCTGGGTAGGCTAGTCCGTGTCAGGAATATGACTGTCCACAAACCATTGCTACATAGAAGCTGCTTTATGGCAGGGAGCATTGTCACTCTTGTACAAATCATCATCGTCACCAAACTGTTCCTTTTCTGCACAGTACACTATGCTGTAAAATGTATTCATACAACTCCACATTTAGAGTTGTCTCAAGCAAAATTAGGGGACCACACCGTAGCACGAAAAACACCCCCATACCGAATAATACCTCCACTGTACTTCGGTGCTGGCACTACACATGATGGCAGGTAACTTCCTTCGGGGATACACCAATCCCTAATGCTTCCATCAGACTGCCACAGGGTGCAGCGTGATTCATCACTCCAAATCCCTCGTTACCGATCATCCACTGACTAGTGGAGTTTCAGCACCAGGCCATCCTGGGTTTTCCGTGATTTCCTCAAATAGCTTCAGGTAAATGGTTCAAATGGCTCTGAGCACTATGGGACTTAACACCTGAGCTCATCAGTCCCACAGAACTAAGAAAAACTTAAACCTAACCAACCTAAGGACATCCCATGCCCGAGGCAGGATTCGAACCTGTGACCACAGCCGTCGCGCGGTTTCAGACTGTAGCGCTTAGAACCGCTCGGTCACTGCGGCTGGCTTCAGGCAAATCCCGGGATGGTTCCTTTGAAAGTAAATGGTCGATGTCCTTCCCCACCCTTCGCTAATCCGATGGGATCGATGACTTCGCTGTTTGGCTCCTCCCTCAAATCAATCAACCAACTAACTAGTGGCATTTCTCAGTGAATCGCCTCAAGGATTGCTTAGGATCGACAATAGCTACGAGGAGCTACTCGCTCGTTGCAGCCCATTTCATTTAACTCTCCACTCAGAATCACTGTGCTACTTGGATTGCTGATAATCTAAGTAGGCTGTTTAGCTTTTTTATTGGTAACGCCACCTAGCGCTCTATATGAAAGTCACTGACAGTGCTTTGTGCAGTCTGTGGCTGGGTGGCATTGTTGGAATTTGCTATTGTAGTGTTGGGCTGTTGGCTGTTAACAGCGCATAGCGTTGCGCAGTTGGAGGTGAGCCGCCAGCAGTGGTGGGTGTGGGGAAGAGAGATGGCGGAATTTTGAGAGCGGATGATCTGGACATGTGTCCATCAGAAACAGTACATTTGTAAGAATGGATGTCATGAACTGCTATATATATTATGACTTTTGGACACTATTAAGGTAAATACATTGTTTGCTCTCTATCAAAATCTTTCATTTATGAACTATGCCTATCAGTAGTTAGTGCTTTCAGTAGTTTGAATCTTTTATTTAGCTGGCAGTAGTGGCGGTCGCTGTATTGCAGTAGTTCGAGTAACGAGGATTTTTGTGAGGTAAGTGATTTGTTAAAGGTATAGGTTAATGTTAGTCAGGGCTATTCTTTTGCAGGGATTATTGAAAGTCAGATTGCGTTGCGCTAAAAAATATTGTGTGTCAGTTTTGTGTTGATCAGAATAGGTAAAGAGCGAAATGTCTGAGTACGTTCAGTTTTGCTCAGCTGTTTGAAAATCAAATAATGTAAGAGATTTATCAGCACAGTCAATCATAAATTTTTCTAATGGGACGTTACAATAGCACTTTGGAACTCCCAAGTGATTCCCTCCACTGGCTTCATGCGATTTTTTTCCAGTCACCCTCCGCATTGCTCGACCGTCCCTGTGCGTCAGTGAATGAGACTGCCTGGTCTTGGTTTGTCCTTGATGGATTCGTTATTCAAGGGGCAGCCAGTGACTAGTCCATGTTCGAAGTCACTGATCTCTCCTGAGCGGCCCATTCTGTTATTACTGCTTCTCTGCTAACAAGACAATACTTCCCGCCTCTTTGTGCTGCCGGCTCTAGTCCCGGCGGAGGTTCGAGTCCTCCCTCGGGCATGGGTGTGTGTGTGTTTGTCCTTAGGATAATTTAGGTTAATTAGTGTGGGTTTAGGGACTGATGACCTTAGCAGTTAAGTCCCATGAGATTTCACACACATTTGAACATTTTTGAACTGCCAGCTCTGTCACTTATGACGGTTAGAGGTCAATGCCGTATCACGTGGGGGTGGCTTGATACTTGTCATCACATCTACTCAAAACGATCCATACACCTGGTAATCACACTTGCACATACTATGGTAATCGTAGTCCAGGCTTCTAGTGCCAGAGGGACCTACCCAACACGTAATTGAATTTGGGAAATACGTTTCACTAGAAACTGTCTGTGTCAATAATTGCTATATCGCTCCTCAATTTTCCGAGTTCAGAATGTGCTCCACGAGTTTTCAAGGAGAACTTGATTTTTAAAAGAGTAAATAAGTATTGTAAGTGGATGATTTCGCAGCACAATCATCAAAACATTAGAAGCTTTCGGAAAATGCAAGAAATATTGTAAGGTTCTCATATGTTTTCGGCTATTGTAAATAATTCACATTTATTGTACTAGGATTGGAATTTCGTGAGAAGATTCCGTCGCAACTAAAAACGCCTTTCTTTTAATGATTTCCAGCCCAAATCCTGTATCATTTCTGTGACACTCTCTCCCATACTTCGTGATAATACAAATCGTGCTGCCTTTCTTTGAACTTTTTCGATGTTCTCCGTCAGTCCTTCTGGTAAGGGTCCCACACCGTGCAGCAGTATTCTAAAAGAGGACAGACAAGCATAGTGTGGGCAGTCTCCTTAGTAGGTCTGTTATATCTTTTAAGTGTCCTGCCAATAAAACGCAGTCTTTGGTTAGCCTTTCCCACAACATTTTCTGTGTGTTCCTTCCAATTTAAGCTGTTCGTAATTGTAATACCTAGGTATTTAGTTGAATTTACGGCTTTTAGACTAGACTGGTTTATCGTGTAACCGAAGTTTAACGAGTTCCTTTTAGCACTCATGTGGATGGCCCCACACCTATCGTTGTTTAGGATTAACTGACACTTTTTGCACTATTCAGATATTTTTTCTAAACCGTTTTGCATTTTGTTTTGATCTTATAATGACTTTATTAGTCGATAAACGACAGCGTCATCTGCAAACAACCTAAGATGGCTGGTCAGATTGTCTCCAAAATCGTTTATATAGATAAGGAACAGCAAAGGGCCTATAACACTTCTTTTGTATAACTCGATGACTTTCCGTCAATTACTAAGAAATGTGACCTCTCTGACAGGAAATCGCAAATCCAGTCACATAACTGAGGCGACATTCCATAGGCACGCAATTTCACTACGAACCGCTTGTGTGGTACAGTGTCAAAACCCTTCCGGAAATCCAGAAATACGGAATGGATCTGAAATCCCTTGAAAGTAGCACTCAACACTTCATGTGAATAAAGAGCTAGTTGTGTTTCACAGGAACGGTGTTTTCTAAACTCATATTGGCTGTGTGTCAATAGACCATTTTCTTCGAGGTAATTCATAATGTTCGAACACAATATATGTTCTAAAATCCTGCTGCATGTCGACGTTAATGATATGGGCACGTAATTAAGTGGATTACTCCTACTACCTTTGTTGAATATTGGTGTGACCTGTGTAACTTTCCAGTCTTTGGGTACGGATCTTTCGTCGATCGAGCTGTTGTACACGGTTGTTAAGTATGGAGCTAATGCATCAGCACACTCCGAAAGGAACCTAATTGGTATACAGTCTGGACCAAAAGACTTGCTTTTATTAAGTGATTTAAGTTGCTTCACTACTCGGAGGATATTTACTTCTACGCTACTCACGTTGGCAGCTGTTCTCCATTCGAATTCTGGAATATTTACTTCGTCTTCTTTTGTGAAGGCATTTCGGAAGACTGTGTTTAGTAACTCTGCTTTGGCAGCACAGTCTTCCATAGTACCTCCATTGCTATCGCGCAGAGAAGGCATTGATTGTTTCCTGCCGCTAACATACTTCACATACGATCAGAATCTCTTTGGATTTTCTGCCAGGTTTCGAGACAAAGTTTCGTTGTGGAAACTGTTATAGGCATCTCGCATTGAAGTTCGCGTTAAATTTCAGGCTTCTGTATTAGATCGCCAATCTTGGGGATTTTGCGTCTGTTTAAATTTGGCATGTTTGTTTCATTGTTTCTGCAACAGTGTTCTAACCCGTTTTGTGTACCAAGGAGGATCAGCTCCGTCGTTTGTTAATTTATTTGGTATAAATCTCTCAATTGCTGCCGATACTATTTCTCTGAATTTAAGCCACATCTGGTCTACACTTATATCATTAATTTGTAAGGAGTGGACTTTGTCTCTCAGGAAGGCGTCAAGTGAATTTTTATCTGCTTTTTTGAATAAGTTTATTTTTCGCTTATTTTTCGAGGATTTGGGGATTACAATATTCAAACTCGCTGCGACAACTCTGTGTTCACTAATCCCTGAATCGAGCGGTCTAAGGCGCTGCAGTCAAGGACTGTGCGGCTGGTCCCAGCGGAGTTTCGAGTCCTCCCTCGGGCATGGGTGTGTGTGTGTTTGTCCTTAGGATATATTAGGTTAAGTAGTGTGTAAGCTTAGGGACTGATGATCTTAGCAGTTAAGTCCCTTACGATTTCACAGACACTGAAACATTTGAATCCCTGAATCAGGTTTGATGCTCGTTATTAACTCAGGATTATTTGTTGCTAAGAGGTCAAGTGTGTTTTCACAACCGTTTACTATTCGCATGGGCTCATGAATTAACTGCTCGAAATAATTTTCAGAGAACGTGTTTAGCACAATTTCGGATGATATTTTACGCGTACTTTCACCAGGTCCGATCTAATGCTTTTAATGAGTAATGACAGTTGTTTTGCCACGACTTTCCTTTCATTTTCGTTTCTTCTCAACGCTAGCTGTAGTATTTGCTTTCATTTTCTACTCACATGATTGCCGTCTTCGTACTTTGTAATATCTGAATATTCACAGAGTCATTTATGTAAATGGCAGAAATGGTTGAAATGGCTCTGAGCACTATGCGACATAACTTCTGTGGTCATCAGTCGCCTAGAACTTAGAACTAATTAAACCTAACTAACCTAAGGACATCACACACATCCATGCCCGAGGCAGGATTCGAACCTGCGACCGTAGCGGTCGTTCGGTTCCAGACTGTAGCGCCTAGAAGCGCACGGCCACTCCGGCTGGCCATTTATATAACTAACGATGGGATTAGGCTTTCATTGATTTCATTATAAGGCTCTAAAATAAAGTATATGTGAAGAAACTGTAACATAAAGCGTTCGTGTTAGTAATAAAGATTTCAAAATATGTAGCTTAAAACAACATTCTGTTGGCAGCAAAGATGTTTCCAGTCTACCCAACATTGGATGTGGAATAACTTATGGCAAGGAGGGTATCACCAACTCAAAATGAATGGCTTCCTGTAGACAACTGAAAATATCAGTTGAAAAAGACCAGTTGCTAGAAATTTATCTCTGATTAAAAGCGGCGATGACTTGTCGAATCACCCTGTAAACTAATTTCTTTCACATGTTTGGGGTAGGCCCCACTTGCAATATGCCCCTAAATTAATACTTGATGTAAAATTTAAGAATGACTTCAGCGATTTGATATTCTGCGTATGTGTCCGCGATCACCCTGATATTGCGTATCTTTCTACACCACTGGCCATTAAAATTGCTACACCACGAAGATGACGTGCTACAGACGCGTAATTTAACCGACAGCAAGAAGATGCTGTGATATGCAAATGACTAGCTTTTCAGAGCATTGACGCAAGGTTGGCTCCGGTGGCGACACCTACAACGTGCTGGCATAAGGAAAGTTTCCAACCGATTGCTCATACACAAAGAGCAGTTCACCGGCGTGGCCTGGTGAAACGTTGTTGTGATGCCTCGTGTAAGGACTGATAAAGGTCGGGTTGTAACCTATCGCGATTGCGGTTTATCGTATCGCGACATTGCTGCTCGCGTTGGTCGATATCCAATGACTGTTAGCAGAATATGGAATCGGTGGGTTCAGGAGGGTAATACGGAACGCCGTGCTGGATCCTAGCGGCCTCGAATCACTAGCAGTCGAGATGACAGACATCTTATCGGCATGGCTGTAACGGATCGTGCAGCCACGTCTCGATCCCTGAGCCAACAGAAGGGGATGTTTGCAAGACAACAACCATCTGCACGAACAGTTCGACGACGTTTGCAGCAGCATGGGCTATCAGCTCGGAGACCATGGCTGCGGTTACCCTTGACGCTACATCACAGACAGGAGCGCCTGCGATGGTGTACTCAACGCCGAACCTGGGTGCACGAATGGCAAAACTTCATTTTTTCGGATGAATCAAGGTTGTGTTTACAGCATCATGATGGTCCCATCCGTGTTTGGCGGCATCGCGGTGAACCCACATTGGAAGCGTGTGTTCGTCATCGCCATACTGGCGTATCACCCGGCGTAATGGTATGGGGTGCCATTGGTTACACGTCTCGTGTTCGCATTGACGGCACTTTGAACAGTGGACGTTACATTTCAGATGTGTTACGACTCGCGGCTCTACCCTTCATTCGATCCCTGCGAAACTCTACATTTCAGCAAGATAATGCACGACGGCATGTTGCAGGTCCTGTACGGGCCTTTCTGGATACAGAAAACGTTCTACTGCTGCCCTGGCCAGCACATTCTCCAGATCTCTCACCAACTGAAAACGTCTGGTCAATGGTGGCCGAGCAACTGCCTCGTCACAATACGCCAGTCTCTACTCTTGATGAACTGCGGTATCGTGTTGAAGTTGCATGGGCAGCTGTACCTGTACACGCCATCCAAGCTCTGACTCAATGCCCAGGGGTATCAAGGCCGTTATTACGGCCAGAGGTTTTTGTTTTGGGTACTGGTTTCTCAGGATCCATGCACCCAAATTGCGTGAAAATGTAATCACATGTCAGTTATAGTGTAATATATTTGTCCAATGAATACCCGTTTATCATCTGCATTTCTTCTTGGTGTAGCAATTATAATGGCCAGTAGTGTAGATTTCCGCCACTGTGGCGACGGTTTGGTGACATTTTATCGCGTGACTCGCACGCGCCGTGATGCGAACTGCTGAAGTCAGATGACAAACAAACACAGAGGTCTGCAGACGCTGGGGTTCCCGATACCTTCCGTGACGCAGTCTTTGCGTAACTCCTGCGCATCAGAAACCGGAAGCGGCTTATTCACTTCGTCTACCTTGGCTGCCCTGTTCCGCTGTAGCGCCCTGACATGAAGTAGGTAAACAAACAAACAATGGCTGTGACATTCAAACCGCCGCGCTGTGCTCGGCTTTGCCGTGCTGGCAAATTACTGAATTAAGGAAACGCTAACTTGGAAGATGGACTGACAACGATGACCGAGTGAGGTTGCGGAATGGTTGGACACCGTTCTGATGAAATGGGTGGTAGGATTCAACGTTCCTTCGACGACGAGGATTTAAGATATGCATAGAAGCTCGGCCTGGAAATGGTTTATAACGATGTCGTCTGTGTCGTTTCCAAACGAATCGTGCCAGCATTCATCTTAATAGATTCAGGGTACTTGCAGTGTTGATGACCAATGCCTTATTTCTTGATTTCTCGACTTGTAATTTCATTGCAATGCCACACTTCTCCACAGCACATGTTATTCTGTAACGCTCCATACACAGGCTGAGGCAGCTGGCAGGCTATACAAAATATAGCGCGTCTTGCGACTCACGGAAGCGATTTCTAACGATTTTAGCTGTCAAGAATTATAATTTCGACTGATCGGAGCTATGAGTACCTGTAGGTAACGAAACTAGCTCTGACGAGATTAAATGTGAGATCTACACTCATGCTCACAAATTAAGGATAATGCTGATGCATGTTGAAACATCGCTCTGGTGGGCGGTCTGTTACCATGTGGTGCATTTATCTTGCACGTGGCGCACGTGGCGCCGGCAGCAGTCCACATACGCAGAGGTGTGTTGGTGCATGTCAGAGTACGGCGCAGCGAGTAAGTGTGCAGACGTTTTCAGACGTGCAGATGGTGACTGCATGTCGAAAACGGCTCAAAGAACACATATTGATGACGTTATGAGGGGTAGAATACTAAGGCGACTGGAGGCTGGTCAAACACAGCAGGTCGTAGCACGTGCCCTCCGTGTGCCACAAAGTGTGATCTCAAGATTATGGTAACGATTGCAGCAGACAGGAAGCGTGTCCGGGCCATACAGTACGGGACGTCCACAGTGTACAACACCACAAGAAAACCGATATCTCAACATCAGTGTCCGCAGACTGCCACTGATTATTGCAGATAGTCTTGCTCAGGACCTTACCGCAGCCACTGGAACAGTTGTCTCCAGACACACAGCCTACAGACGACTGAACAGACATGGTTTATTTGCCAGGAGACCTGCAAGGTGCATTACACTGACCCCTGGTCACAGGAGATCCCGTAAAGCCTGGTGTCAAGAACACAGTACATGGTCATTGGGACAGTGGTCCCAGGCTATGTTCACGAACGAGTCCAGGTATAGTCTGAACAGTGATTCTCGCCGGGTTTTCATCTGGCGTGAACCAGCAAGCAGTTACCAACCCCTTAATGTCCTTGAATGGGACCTGTATGGAGGTCGTGGTATGATGGTGTGGAGTGGGATTATGATTGGTGCACGT
This sequence comes from Schistocerca piceifrons, assembly GCF_021461385.2. NCBI lineage: Eukaryota > Metazoa > Arthropoda > Insecta > Orthoptera > Acrididae > Schistocerca > Schistocerca piceifrons. The sequence continues at coordinate 388,752,692 of NC_060145.1, forward strand.
ACACCCCTGCATGTCTTTGACAGAGGAACTGTAACAGGTCAGATGTATCGGGACGTCATTTTGCACCAGTATGTCCGCCTTTTCAGGGGTGCAGTAGGTCCCACCTTCCTCCTGATGGATGATAACGCACGGCCCAACCGAGCTGCCATCGTGGAGGAGTACCTTCAAACAGAAGATATCGGGCGAATGGGGTGGCCTGCCTCTTCTCCAGACTTAAATCCCAACGCGCACGTCTGGAATGCTCTCGCTCAACGTATCGCTGCACGTCTTCAAACCCCTATGACACTTCAGGAGCTCCGACAGGCACTGGTGCAAGAATGGGAGGATATACTCCAACAGCTGCTCGACCACCTGATCCATATTATGCCAACCTGTGCAGCCTGTGTGGGTGTGCATGGTGATCATATCCCATATTGATGTCGGGGTACATGCGCAGGAAACAGTGGCATTTTGTAGCACATGTGTTTCAGGACGGTTTTCCAAACTTATACCGTGGACTTACAGATATCTGTCATGTGTGTTCCCTTTGTGCCTACGCTATAAGTGCCATTTTTGTGTAGAGCGACGCTGTGTGGCACCACATTCTGCAATTATCTTAATTTATGAGCATGAGTGTAGCTTCTCGAGAGTCTTATTTAACGAAGTATGTTATTCTTAATTTACGTGACAAGCAATACTCCCATTAGAATCCCATATATTTAGGAATCCGAGCGAATTTTGACCTTGAATGTGCCTAAATATTTAACTCAGAACCGTAAAGATATAATACTGAACTACTCGAGAGCTGGAAAATCCCATTGCGATACCGAAGTTTTCGTAAAAGTGACGTTTGCATTTAGTAAACAAACCCAAAAAATATGAGTTACGAAAATGCCACTACTAACTCTGTAAAATAATCGAAACAAATTATATTGTTACCCAAACATAACTGGAAAAGTGAGTAAGCTTACTCATATCTAAGGGAATGTTACAATGTGTCAAGTTAGAGAATGTAAACAAACCCTGTCATTCCTAAATGTTTCGAGACTCGATTAATGAAAAACAGATGAAAATTAAGATGGTGGTTTTAATGCTGCAGGTGGTCTACATAGTCTACCGACACCATGATACCAATGCACAGAGCATTCACACAACTATGCGAAAATTTCACAGACGTCCTTCTTCGGGATGTTGTTCAACTTGAGCGTCACATTTACTTCAACCTCGGTTATGTCATGTGAATTTCTGCAGTTCGTAGTTTTGTGATAGATTAGTTATCCGTGATGATTTTTCCCAGAAAAGAATTGTTCGCGTGTTGTATTTCAATCACGTCCCGGCAGGCGTCAACGCATTGTTGTTTTTGTTCGGGAGTCTAGGTGCGCGGGACAGACTTTGCACACACTTTTCTCTTCTTCAAGACAGTCTAGAGACTGTCTTGAACGGATCATTTATAGATGTTTCTTCATTGCAATTTGTGACACAACAACGTTGACACAGTGCGACCACACGTCCACTACTTAACACTGCCTGCTCACAACTGACTTCTCGAACGCGCATCTGTTATTAGTTCAAGCTGCTACCGTTGTAACTGCGCTGACGTTTCTTATGCGCCAGGAAGAAACTCAATCTAGGAACGTTTTGGTCGCATCGTACAGCTGTCAGATTTAAAATTTCAACTTTATTTAGACCTAGCAGCAATAAGAAGTAATACAATGCATTCCTATTAGTCGCAACCAGATATATAATGGCGGACGCCATAGCTCGTAGACTTTTTAGCAAATACCGCATATAAACAAGTAAAATTATCTAACACCGTCACTGAACGCACATATGCCAGATCATATCCCCCAGAATACATAAAAACAATTATAAGCTAAATACTTGAATTTAATTACCTTGAAACTACATTACTATTGAAAAGCACGTATTTGATTAAGTCAATGAAAAAAATAAGACTAGAAACTATGTGAACTGCTTTCAAAATCTTTGGGGAGGGGAAGCTTTATGGCAATGCAATGTTGTAAAGTTGCTTATCTGCGCACGCTACTTGATGTCGTCAGCAGTTATGCGGTGATAGCGAAGTTGTTGTAGGCACCTTAATATTAAAAGACAACTGTTGCATATTCTTGATATGTGCATAGCCCCTTCGGCGATGACAATGTCGTGTGTCGATTCCGGCTAGATATAGTATGGTCGGAAAAACTATGAGGGCGTGCTGAAAAGAAATGACCCCGAATTTTTTATATGAAAACTCTTAAAGCCTTTTTAAATAAAACAAACTTTATCAACTTTCTACATTTTTACTCTTTATGTATACAAGTTTATTTCTCAACACAGTCACCCTGGCGACGATCACATTTCTCCCAACGAGGGATCACTTTGTTGATACCGTCACTGTAGAGTGACTGACCTTATCGACAGAGCCACAACCTTACCTCTGCTTGCACCGCTACATCTCCATCAAAGTGAAGTCTTCGAAGGAGTTCTTCAATTTTTGCAAACAGATGAAAATCAGATACGGCCAAGTCGGGACTGTGAGGAGGGTGACTGATCAGAGTGAACCAAAGGCGTCTTAATGTTGCAGATGTCCCAGCACTCGTGCGTGTTCCTGCATTGTCATGCTGAAGGAGAGGGTGCTTGACGTGCAGACGAGCTCTTCGAATTCGTGCTTTCAGTTTTCTGAGGGTTTCGCATACGGTGCAGTGTTTATGGTTGTGACGTTAGGCAGGAATTGCAAACGCACTACATCTTCAAGATCCAAGAACAGTGTGAGCATGACATTTCCTACTGATGGTATAATGGATTGCAATTGGATGCACGTTTTCTGCGGTTAGAAACTCTATTACCACAAGCTGTTTCTCACGCATTGACATAGCTACGTTACTCACCGCCATGTTACACGCCACAACTCGGAGTCCTCTAGCGGCAGAGGATTGCAGCGTGGGTCAGCGGAGCGTGGAAGTAGAGCGAGTAATATGCATGGCATGTAATACACTGAAGAACCAAAGAAATTGGTACATCTGCCTAATATCGTGTACGGCCGCCGCGAGCACGCCTAAGTGCCGCAACACGATGTTGCATGGACTTGACTAAAGTCTAAAGAAGTGCTGGAGGGAACTGACACCATGAATCCTGCAGGGCTGTCCATAAATCTGTGAGAGTACGAGAGGGTGGAGTTCTCTTCTCAACAGCACGTCGCAAGGCATCCCAGATATGCTCAATAATGTTCATCTCTGGCGAGTTTGGTGGGCAGGGGAAGTATTTAAACTCATAAGACTGTTCTTGGAGCCAGTCTCTAGCAATTCTTTGCGTGTGGGGTGTCACACTGTCCTGTTGGAATTGCCCAAATCCAGCGGATGTGTTTAATTTCAGAAGAGTGTGCCTGGAGTCACTCTGTCAAAATTCTGGACTTTTGGGTTGTCACATTGTCCTATTGGAATTGCCAAAGTCCGTCGGAATGCACTATGGTCATGAATGGATGCAGGTGATCAGACAGAATGTTTACGTACATGTCATCTGTCAGAGTCGTATCTATACGTATCAGGGGTCCCATATCACTCCAACTGCACATGCCCCACACATTACAAAGCCTCCACCTGCATGAACATTCCCCTTGTGACATGCAGGCTCCATTTACTCATGTAGTTGTGTCCACACTCGAACATGTCTCTCCGGTCAGAAGGGTTGCACTTCAGTCGCATTGAACGATTCTGTTCATTCTTCGTTGGTCCCGTTCTTGCAGGATCTCTTTCCGTTCACATCGATGTCGGAAATTTTATATTTTTCCGCATTCCTGATATTCATGGTACACTCGTGGAATGGTCGTACGGGAAAATTCCCACTTCATCACTACTTCGGAGATGTACGCCGATTATAACACCACGTTCAAACTCACTTAAATCTTGATAACCTGCCATTCTAGCAGCAGTAACCGATCTAACAACTGCGACAGACAATTGTTGTGTTATACAGGGAGGACCATTGATAGTGACCGGGCCAAATATCTCACGAAATAAGCATCAAATGAAAATACTGCAAAGAAAGAAACTTGTCTAGCTTGAAGGGGGAAACCAGATGGCGCTATGGTTGGTCCGCTAGATAGCGCTGCCATAGGTTAAACGGATATCAACTGCGTTTTTATTTGACGCTTATTTCATGAGATATTTGGAGCGGTCACGATATTCTCACCTCTACCCGTTACTCGGGGAGGGCTATCCTAATCGTGAAGTGACATTTATCCTGCTGCTACGCTCCATGTTCGCTGAGGTTAGCTTTTTCATATGTCTTGGTATATTTGTCACCTAAGTGGTTTGAAGTCTTATTTTCCCTTTCCTTTTGATAGCCATGGAAACGCACTTTATCACGAAGTACTTGCAGTTATTCGTTTTATGTATGCGTGCCATCAGCCTGGATTCTGAGAAGTTTTCATTTATAGGGGTGACTTTGAAACTATCTTTGATGAATTCACTGCGCCCATTAGTATGGTACCGAAACCGTGGACGAACGAACCACTCGCTCCGACCAGATGTTATGGTATGAGATATGTCCGCTTCGCCGGCCACTGTGGTCGAGAGGTTCTAGGAGCTTCAGTCCGGAACGACGCGGCTGCTACGGGCGCAGGCTCGAATCCTGCCTCGGGCATGGTTGTGCATGATGTCCTTAGGTTAGTTAGCTTTAAGTACTTTTACGTATAGGGGACTGATGACCTCAGATGTTTAGTCCCATAGTTCTCAGAGACATTTGAACCATTTCTCTGACCACTTCAAATGTTTCGTCCTTTTAGGGAGGTCACTATTGCCTAATAAAGTAACGAACAGCATGCTATCGAAACGTTATTAGCCATCAAGATGCAGGTATTAAAATCGTTTTTAGGTTCCGACAACACCGGAAATGTTGCAGCTATATCAGACCAACCCAGAATATTTCTGTAGCCACTATTTATCGAATGGGCGGCGGCATACATAAGTTTCAACGATGCAACAGCTTCACTCGTGTGGAAAGGAATTATGTACTGAAAGTGTGTTCAAAAGTGGATTTTCCTGATGGGTTTGAACACGCACCAGTCGGACCTCTATGTTTCTCTCGACAGTAAGATGTTCCGCCGAAGTAGGAGATACCCGGTTAACTGTGTATTTCATTCTGAAGATTAGATTTAAGTACAGCGGAATCGAAGTCTGCGTAGATCATACGAATGGTGAACTACCTTTAACTTATACTACTCCTAAAATAGTGGAGTAGTGTTACGTGTGGGTGTTTTCTAGGTCTGCAAAAGTTTTTGCTAATGAAATTAGTTGATTATGAACTAACTCATGGAAATGCGTAAAGGAACAACAAAACTCAATGGAAAACCATACTGGAAACACAAAACCCCGTAGTTTCATCTAAACGACGAATCTGATACCTGTAGCTCGGTGAAAAACATAGCTAACATAACAAGCTACTTGCTATTTTATTAGGGGTATAGTAACTACTCTACAAAGTAAAACTAGACTATTAATATATTCAGTATATCAGAAAGTACCTAAAGTAAAGTACATTCCTCCCCCTGTAAGCTTACTGGCCCTTGTTGTGGTTTTCAGTTATCTTCTTTGGGCCAAACTTAATACACGGAATGTAAAAAAGTAGTTTTTTTGATGACTTTCACTCAACATCATGAAATTAAAATTTCACATATGTGTGTGTGTATTAATGTTATCACTCAACGCTGTTGATCACTTGTTGATTAGCTGTCATAAGTTTCATTCGATAGATCAGCAAACTTGCATACAAATGGGAATATTCAATAATTACATACCACAAGAACAACTGAGAATATTCCGAATGCCATCGTATTTGCATTCTTTGACTGCTTCTGACTGACTTGAAGATATTACTGACTGATAAGTAACATCAAGTAGTTTGTGTCCTGGTCGACAGTTGTGGATTGCCAATGATTTGTGCGCGACGCCTATTTAAAGTCATGTGTGCAATAGATATTAACAATATGAAGCTTTTACATTTTAGATATAACATGAAAGACAGAACAAACATACAATACAGATTTACATCACACCAAGACGTTATTTTGGTTAACAATTGCCTGAACGTCTTTATATTGGTACTAATAATGGTTCTACACTTTCCAGCCGAAAAGTTCCGAGTCCGGTCTTATTCGAGGGTAATAACCTATGTTTGTGCAGTAACTACTGTGGTAGCTTAAATTAACAACTGGAAACAACAAATTTGCATTCGACCAGGAAATTGTGAGCCAGTAGTGTCAAGTACTGGATGTGTGCCCGTTGTGAGTCAACGTTGATGCGTCACAAATCGCAATAGAGCATCACCTACAAATCAAGTATTTCAAGACATTCTCCCGAATTTTTTGAAGAAGGGAAAAATGTGTGCTGAGTTTTTTCCGCACTCCCTGACTCCCGAACAAAAACAACGACATGTGGACGCCTGCAGTAACTCGACTGAAATGAAAGACGCGGACAAATACTCATGAGTCACGGGTGACGTGACGTTGTGTTATCAATACGAACCTGCCACAAAAAAAGTGCAGAAATTCAGGTGAAGGGCAATTGCTGTGATGACATAATTGAAATTCAAGCCAATTTGACGCGTGAATTAAGCAACGCAGAAGGACTTTTTTGACAATTTTATGTCGTTGTTTGGACATTCTGTGCATTGTACTCAAATAGAGGAGGACAGTGTAGACAACGTGAAGGATTAAAACCACCATCTTAAATTTTAACTCTTTGTTTTTTATTAATCCTGTCTCGAAACTTTTGGTCTGACGGGCTATTTTATGAGGTGGACATATGGTTTGAACTAGTTTTACAATAAATAGCCCACCAAGAATTTTCTGGAAATTCAGACTTCCCAGCTGAAAGCTAAAACGCTTTTTAGTCGCAGAAGTTTTGATTATATTTCAACATTCGAACATTCTAGAAATTAAGAGTTTTGAGTAAAGGTAATTATTGAAGTAACGACCGTTTTCAGTTATAATATGCTCTTTAGAAAGAGGAGAATAATGGCATTCAAATAAAGTATATCAAACCCCATGACGAAAAAATTATTAGCGGGAACGAATTTTCGTAGTGTTTGTGGTTTTCAAGAATTATGCATTTTGAATATTTATCTAAGTACAATGTGTCTACGTAACTATCTACATTACAGTTATCAGAGGACTGTGAACTGTAAACTGAACAATAAAGTGAAGAAAAATACAGAATGTGTAAGAATATGGAGATTTCACATACTACGTGACAGAACATAACTAGGCAGCCGAAAGGAAGTGAATTAAAACTTCACAGGTGTGGAGTGTATGAGATATTACTTCAGTAACTTCAAAATCGAGTCAAATTTTCAAAGAACCTGACAGTATGCTCCCGTATACGTTACCTTTGAGCCATCAGAGTTTCCTCAATCACTGCCAGTCCTGACCTGAAGTCTTATCCGACGGCTCCCCACACCTTGATGACACCGCTGTGCCTCCACAATATGTTTGAAACATGGCGACTATCTCTACGTCGCTGCCATACTTGCCGGCAATGATTGTCCCGGGCTAGTGGAGAACTACGATTCATTGCTGAGCACAATGCAGCGCCATTCGTCAGCAGTCCACGCTTTCCAGTCACGGTATCACTACAGACGAGGCCGCTTGTGTTGTTAACGGTAGTCTAAACGTGCGACGGAGCCCCTTAGTCTGGCTGCTGCTCGTCTCAGACAAATGGTGCGGGATGGTACACAGTGTTGCTGGGAGTCCATTACTCGTTCTCGGATGGCAAGTGCAAATGTGAAGTGATTACAATGTGCCTGTTGCAGAATAGGGCGATCCTCCTATTCGACTATCCCACAAATCTGGATATGGATGAGTTGACCAACTGGTCAAATGGAGACTCAAACTGAGACCTCTCTGTCAGGTGCTGATAACGCCGTCTCACCCGTGTGTCTCATAGTGGTCACTCAACACCTGACACTGTTCACATCCCCAGCACACTACCACGAGTGGTAACAACACTAAGTCCGAACAAAAAGTGGAGGTACTGCGCCCTGCTACGTTTGACCCATAGGACCGTTAACTTTCGTTCTTTGGGGCCCACAGAACAAAATATGTGTTTAAGTGATGTGATTATTACGAATATCAGCCAACTACACTGCTCCTTAAATGGATTTCATTTTATAAATTATTACAAACAATCCTGTTGGCAGAACATTCGCAACTGAGCATTATAGCAGAGGTTGAAAATACCGCTTCAGTTGTAAATTACTTTATTTTCACGCGACAGGTTTCGGACTGTTATAAGCCCATCCTCAGGTATCGTAGCTGTGCTGTGGTCCCCGAGCGCCACGTGTACCAGGCACGGTGTGCTGCTTATGAGCGCAAAACAGGACTCCTGGGCTTATAACAGTCCGAAACCGGTCGCGTGAAAATAAAGTAATTTATAACTGAAGCGGTATTTTCAACCTCTGTGATAAATTATTCACGATGAGCCCATATCAGCATATTGCCATCATCAGGTACTCTTACATGTATTTATAATATCGTTGCTGCCCTGTTCTGTCCTTTTTTAGAATGATTAGTTTCTCCTTAGATGAAAAACTGCAGATGTATATCTGACTTTAGTTGGATTTTATGTACGTCAACAGAAAAAAATAATACATACAAACCAACTAAAATCAGATATACATATAAGGAGAAACAGATAAATTTAAAAAAGGAAAAAAAGCAAAAAAGAAAAAACAGACAGGAGATGGCAGCAACGATGTTACATGTAAGAGCATCTGATAGTGGTAATATGCCGAAATGGACTCATCGTGAATAATTTATAAAATAAAAACAATTTAAACAGCAGTATAGCCAGCTGATGTTCGTAATAACCTTAGGAGCGAGGTTCGAGGAAGTGACTTAGCCCCTCCTGTTTAAAAATCTCTCGCTCCCCGGTCGTCTGTAGCAACCCCCGGGGTACCGGCTGGAATGGAGTGAAGGCTCCGCTTCGGGCACGCCTCCTCTGTTACCAGCGCGACTTGGGAGACGTTGTAGGAAAAGAATGGGAACAAACAATGGTCTTACGGAGTGTGCGACGTTAAGGGGAGAGCTACTTCGTCGCCATCTGGAGCGCTAGTGTTGTCCAAACTGTCAAATAGTGACGATTTTCGCAACAGCGAGTGTCTCGATTGTATGCGTCAGACTGTTGTGTGTGTGAGCCGGTGAGGTATTGTCGCGTGGATCATCTGAAGAACAAAGCCCGTTTTACTTTTCGACTGTCGGCCCAGAGTATATTTGTACTTGTCATACGTTAGTAAAACACTTTTCATTCAATATAAAGGAAATATTGAATGCCTGGTGCTCCGCGGCTTTCAAATATTTATTAAAAGACGTCTTCAATACAGCATGAGCTGCACTAGAATTGTTTTATTTACTAAAACTGTTTTCGGAATTATAACCCACTATTAGTAGCGGTTGATGCAGAGGAACGAACATGTGAATGTGCATCGATTTCTACAAAATGATAACTGTGCACATGTAGCAGAAATACAAGTCTACTTACATTATGCACTTCTACAGCAATGACATCCTTGTAAGTTAATACGACAGGATTTGAAATAAGTCCTACGACGTAGTATACAGTTCTGGTCTCAAATTTTAGGCGGCGAGAATTTTTGATAATGTTTGGTATAATTGTCATATATAATAAACATAAAACTGACAGGTCAATTGTGAAAAATTGTAATTTACATGATTGTATGAATGCATGACATCCTGGATATTCTCAACTACTTCATGAACTGGGTACAAACGTTGCGGAGAGTAAATGGCACTCAAATAATCTGAACAGACAAGAAATTTAGCACTGGAAGAATGTCTCTTCTGCCCATGAGGCCGCAAGATTGCATATAATTCCGCATCGAAGCCTGTGAAGTCTTGAAACAGTCGGACCTTGAGAACGCACTCTGGGAAAACAACAGAGTAACCATCGGAGGCCTCCTGTGTGTATAACTGGTATTAGGCTGCCATGTGGTCTTCCATCACTGACGTAAGTCATGGCAATGAAGTGGTTTGTAGTCGTATATGCCAGTCTATTGTTTGGAATCACCGCAGTTAATTGCATCTACCCAGAGACGTGACAGAATGGCAGAAGATAGATGTAGTGTTCTGACGTGCCCTTGAATACACCGTTGATGAATTATCTCGATTCTTTTTGGTGTATCGACGACACTGTCCAACGTGTCCAAAGTGAATGGTGTGCCGCTTGGCACGTAACGCCTCTTAATAACAGTAAGTGGTCATTAAGAGATCCTAACCGACAGGTACCAGAGATGAGTGTTGGGTCTTGTCCGTACCTATTGCTATCAGTATCCGGGCGTACATTACGAAATCAACTGCATGAAGGGGGTATTTGGATTCGGATATGTCGAATTTTAGATGCGGAACTGTAGAAGGAAGCTGAACATTAGATAAACTGATAAGGTTAAAATTGGTTGCAACATTGTAAGTGCAAAAGAAAACAGCAATCGTTAAAACACTAATAGAAATAGTTTTAACAAAAGCAGTGTTGTTCGCATATATGTTATTTATATCATTCGATGACCGATTTCGACCCCTTTTAGGATCATTGTAACACTATGAAAAAGAGTAATACAGTTTCTTAGAGACCAAAGGATTTGTATACAATCATAATCTAAAAGTATGGTTGATGTACCCTTGATGAAAGCAGGAGACGGTAACGTGGAGAAGGCCTCTCTGGAGAACGCTGCTGAATAAGGTTCAGTCGCTAGCAGTTCAACAGTGGAAGATCCGCCCACCACCTCCAGCATAACGTCTCTAATAGCCAGTGATTGTGGAATGTATTTATAAAAATATATAATTATTAGAAGTTTGCTCATAGAATAAGCAGCTAAGGTTATTTCAAATATTACGAAAAAATGCACTACAAAAAGTTCAAAAGCAGAAAAGAAATCATTATCCAATACATTGAGACGTAATCTGCCCTCTATAGCGAGTTAGGCAGTTGTAAGCGTAGCAAAGAAAATTGGTAGGACGCCAATTGTTAACCAAGGAAACGATATGGAAATCAATCAGTTGTATCGCTATCAGTCATAGATGTTGCGGAGGTACCTGAAGCTACATTTTGACATGTAGTTGCCTGTTCTGTTGTTAAGGTTGAGTAGATCTATAATCGTTTAAACAGCCAGGCAACCCTTTACAAATAACATAAAAGCGCAAACTTTACAATCTTGGCGAACAAACTATTAAAGTACAGCAAACTTTGTGCAGATGCGATGTACATATATGTGCATTAAGGATGCAAATTACCTCAGACCATACATGAATCTTGGTCGAGAAAAAAAGAGGAAATTGATAACAGTAATGTAACATTGTAGTTAAAAGGCTGTGTGTAACCATTAGGTACTATATTTACGTTACGTAAAAACTAATACCGAATACAGAACAATAAAACTGTGTATCTATGAAATAAAATGATGTATCCCGGAAATTCGAAGGATGTAACGGAAATGTTATCACAGATATAAAAACTATTTCATACATCAAGAAATTATAAAATAATAAATAATACAAGGAGAGAGTAAATGAACCGTAATGGTCATACCATGTTGACACAGTACTCTGAAAGTGGACTTATACAAGACGTAGAATATTATTTTTTTATGCACAACCCTCTAAATACCCACAAGGCACAAATCTTGTTAATTTATTGCCTCCCTTAATGTACATAAATACCAAGAGTAAGAAACTGTTGCTCACATGGTTGGATAATATATGTACTAATTATTGAGTGTAATTAAATAGTATTCTTGTCAATACAGGCATGTACTAAGTGTAGTCTATAAAAGTAATTAATTACCAGTAAGGTATATGTTCCAGATTAACCACAGGCATAAGAGGCTAAATTATAGGCGGGACCGACGTTATACAACGTGCATAATAAAAAAAAGAACAATTCGTTCAAACCCGAAAAAACAAGGAGAGGAATATATGGAAAATTTATGGAAAAGAAGGTAAAATATTTTGAAAATATAAAGCAAATAAGTACTTGATTAAAATATATTTATATATAGGAAAAAGATAAGTAATAAAATAATTTCACCTATATAGCAAGAAACTAATTGACACCTATGAACAAGAAGAAGTGGGAATTTTAGAGTATTTCACCGAAAAGATAGAAGAAAAAGTTCTCTCTAAAATCCAGTTGATCATTAAGATATCCTTTTTAGGATGAATATGGATTTCAGGTTCCTCTATAGTATTAAGAAACATTCCTCAGGGGCGTATGAAGAACTTTGGTGTTTTTAGCAATAGTTCCCTCGGAATGCTTGTTCTGAATGTTCTGACAGCAAAAAGATTTACTACTAACTGTTCGGGAAGTGTGTTGACGACATCTAATTTGAAAATTCCTCGCTGTTTGACCTATGTAATGGTTGTCACAAGTGCTATAATTTATTTTATAAATTCCAGAATTCAAATATTTGCTACCACAGTTATCAATATCATGTCGTAAGTTATACCACAAAGGGTCATTTATTGAAAAGTGTTCAAACTTATTGTGCAAAATCTCATTTGTTGAAAAATCTATGGACAGTTCTGTATTGTTCAATAGTTTATTAACTTTATCGGAGACATTTCCTAGACAAGCCATTTTAGTAAAATTATAATTACCTTTAATTGTAACTTGAACTGAATTTTGATAAGATTTAGTAAATAGGGCATCTACATAGCTATTAGGTGTAGCGATCTGTTTAAATATATTCAGTTCTTTTTTAATTATTTTACTAGCGGCAGATTTAGAATCCCAAAAATTATACCTAAATGAATGATGTGACACTAGAAACTGTAGCTTATCTGTAGATAGCGAACTGACGCTTACCGAAATGATGAGTAGGAAATTGATGGTCTTATGAACCTCATGTTCAATGGTGAAACGTAAATTTGGATGAACGTTGTTCAGCATAACTGTCAGGGATTCAATTTCTTTTTGGGAGCCGTTACAAGGTATGACCGCGTCACCTACAAACCTTTTATAATAGATGACTTTACTCCTTATATCAGAACTGTTATTTCAAAAAATATGTTTCTATGTAAATTTACAAATATACCTGCAGTTGTGCCTACCAGGTAAATACCCACAGCATGACCATCCTTTGAAAGTAAATTTTCCCATCAATTGAAAAAAAATTCTGTAGTTCACAATTTTATTTTGTAGCAAGAACTCCAGAAACAACTGTATTTTCAACCAATTTTATTGTGTCACTAACGGTTTCGTGACTTGTAGCCATGTAATCAGGTGCATTTACTTCTTATGCACGAGGATGCCCTAGCGCCTGAGGGATAGGCAACTTCTTCGAAAATTTTCGGTGGAATGTGCCTACCTTCCGGTTCTAGAGTAGCTGTAAGGCTGAACTAGTTTCGAAGTTTGGTACAGGTACATTTTTAAAGTGTTCAGCAAAGGTTCATGTGTGGCTCAGAGGCTATTGCGGAACTGGTTGGTCTTAGCGGGAGAATTTGCCATGTTATTCACGCATGTGTCAATGTCTAACCGTCCTGCTATCACGTCACAGGAGAGCGCGACAAAGGAGGAATGAAAAAGCATGAAAACACTTTTCTGCTTCGGATCACGTTCAAATCTCATCGAATTGTTATGGACGATCCCTAGTGGTTCCATCCTGTACGGCGCAGCAAAAATTGCTATCGCACTACACTCCAAACGGGTGCTATCACTTTCAGGGTTTGGCAAAATTTTTCAAGAACGTCACATTGTTTATCATCACACTGCGAAATATGTGGTAATTAATACGTAAAGGGGAGCAGTGGTTTTTTTGACGTCCTTTATGAAAACCCCAGAGGCCTTTTTTGCATCGATCCTGTGCGGCGGTGCGTCCGAAATATTTTCCTCGGCCATCCAGAAAAAAATCGAGTAATTTCAATGCTGGGTGTCACAGTTCTTATTTCCTTCATACAGGTGTCAGAAAAAGGTGTGGAATATGGGTGACAGTGTATGTGAAAACCATCCCGTCGTGTGACACGTCAACGGTGTCATTGAGCAGAATTGTGGTGAGATTTGGTGCCAATGTGACATCATTAACACACCTAATAGCTCACATCAACTTCTGAACCGTGGCCTTTTATCGTGCGTGTAGACACACCTTCTGTCTGAAGCGTCGACGAGCAGGAGGGTGAAGTAGCGGGGCACCACGCTTTTGCAGAGTTACAGAGGAGGGCTGTAAGCGTCTTCGAGCAAAATTTCAAACCTTTGCGTCGAAACTGGATACAATTACGGGGTTTCGAAAAAGTGATCCTTTAATTTTGTTGCGAAGTGTCTATATTTTTATAAATAGATTCCGCGGAATACAGTCATGCCTCACAACCATTGGCTGTTAGTTACATTACGCCCGAGGCGGTAGGTGGAGCTTTCGCTATTAAACTATTAGCGACGAACCCTTATTCAGCAGTGTTATTCATGCCACTCCAGAGCAGTCTGTTCTACGCCACTGTCTCGTACTTTGACCAAGGACGTATCAGCCATACTTTTACATTATTTTGAGCTTATGATCGTATTCAAGTCCTTAGACCTCTAAAAAGTATGCTGTTCTTTCTCAAAGAACAAGATGGTGTAACGATAATCCTATAAGAGATCTGCCCAATGAAGCGCTTAATCTGCAGTGTAGTCCTGGAGGTCGTTCTGTTTTTGGAGTTTTTTTGAGTGCTGTGATTTGGATCCATTCATTCAGATTCAGATTCACTGTTAACGTGAACTAGGATTATTTCATTATTCTCGGTGACTAACTGTTGCCTTTTTCCTAGATCCTCATCATGACTACCGGTATACTGTGGACAGTCAGATGTTCCAAACTGACTACAGCCGTGTTTTCAGGGCTGTATGCATACGTTTCTGTTCTGATGAACACTCAGACTCTCTGTCGCACCCCGAGTTTTCGTTTAACTCGCCTGATCTTCAAAATGGTTCAAATGGCTCTGAGCACTATGGGCCTTAACATCTGAGGTCATCAGTCCCCTAGAACTTAGAACTACTTAAACCTAACTAACCTAAGGACATCACACACATCTATGCCCGAACCAGGATTCGAACCTGCGACTGTAGCGGTCGCGCGTTTCCAGACGGAAGCGCCTAGGGGCGCTCTGCCACACCTGCCGGCCTCGCCTGATCGTAATCCCATATAAAATGTCGGGGTCATATTTGGAAGAGCTTCTGAAATTTAGCATTCATCTTATTCTTCGAATTGGAGCCAATACCAAAGCTACTGGGAGTGTTACACGGTATTAGCTTCATGTCTCCTTTGGGTGATTAAATTTTTGTTCTGTGTGCTTATATGGGGACACTACCGCGCCGTCCGGCCTACTTAGGCACGTGTTGCGGGTAGCCGATACTCCGGTTGGTAGGCGAAAGCCTTGTGCCTGCCTTGGAGCTACTAATGTTCGTATACAATTAGGTGTATAGTGTGCACCTACACCTCACCACAGAATACCACTACACGTCTAAAGTTCTCAGTAACAGAGTTTATCGTGACACATGAAATTTTGTCGCAGGTTGGGGGTTCGAGATGGTTACTCTCCACCTGGTTGATCTAATTAGGTGGGGTGTTTCTAACGATACGTAGGATGTCTATAGTATTCGATTCTACACTGATTTTCATTTGTCACGATATATTTCTTACTTCTACTCAAGCCGCTGCTTCTGTTTTGAGTGAAAATCATCTGATGTGGTGACTTAAGACTTCCAGTATAACAGATCATTCTCATTCTGCCAACGGCCTCGTCGAAACAGGGAAGAGAAGCGAACAGAGGTGTAGAACACTCTTTCCCTTCAGGTGGGAAACTGCTCCTAAGAACGGAAGAATCAGGAAAAAAATCTGTAAAAAATAAATAAAGTCCACCAACTGCCGAATGTAATGAATATATTTTTTATTGCACTTGGTGAGGAATAATAAATTCTAAACAAAATTATATCGTCTGAGGATCCATCATCAGCATTGCGCAAGAGACAGCAATGAACGCATGAGGATGCAAAAGGGAGTGGAAACTGTTATATTACAAACGCGCAATGTATTCACAATAAATGTTTCCAAGTGGAGCATCTAAAGGTTGTGATTCTAAAAATGAATTGGACTGCTAAGGTGAGAAATGAAGAGGTTTTCCGAAGAATCGGCGAGGAACGAACATGTGAAAAACACCAAACAGAAGAAGCGGTAAGATGACATAACTTGTACAAATCACCAACGAACAGCTTTCATTGTAATAGCGGGAACCGCAAAGTGCAAAAATTATGCTGACGACCAGGATCTGAACATACACTACAAGTATCTGAAGACATTATGTATACACACTATTCTCAGATGAAGAGGAGACTGACACATGAGAAGGAATGTTAGCGGGCTACGTCAAACCAGTCAGAAGACTGGCGGCAGAAGTACAAAATCTTTATACGGGGGACATATGATCTGCTGAAATCACTCACAACATAAACATTTTTTTTTAAATTCTTTGCTTCTGGATGTCATCCACGAAGCCAACATTCACGAAACATTTATTATTCACATAGTGTACCTACTAGTTTTCTTTAATAAACAGGTGGTTGCAATCATTTGTTTACTGTTATACAGTGTGAGAAAGAATTAGCACACTCGCGATTCCTTGCATGCAAGTGACACAAAAATCTGGAACAAAATTTAACCATATGCATATTTCTGTAGAAAATGAAATGTCAGATATTGGAAGTATGACAGAACTATAATCAGATGTAGTTCTTCAGTGCCGTACAACAGCGCAGCTCATTAGCTGCAGCGGTTATTATTGGTTTTAAATAATCGAGGTAGAGTGTTCGATGACAGGTGGAGAATTTTTTTAAGTTACCGGAAATGAGCTGGACTTCGTCTTTTTCCACTTTGATGTGTGGGAGGTACGTTGTTCTGACGACGTGACCTGCCGATAATTACCTTTTTCAACCGTTAGTAGTTTCACATAACCTGTAACTATATCCATTATGATGTACACTCCTGGAAATGGAAAAAAGAACACATTGACACCGGTGTGTCAGACCCACCATACTTGCTCCGGACACTGCGAGAGGGCTGTACAAGCAATGATCACACGCACGGCACAGCGGACGCACCAGGAACCGCGGTGTTGGCCGTCGAATGGCGCTAGCTGCGCAGCATTTGTGCACCGCCGCCGTCAGTGTCAGCCAGTTTGCCGTGGCATACGGAGCTCCATCGCAGTCTTTAACACTGGTAGCATGCCGCGACAGCGTGGACGTGAACCGTATGTGCAGTTGACGGACTTTGAGCGAGGGCGTATAGTGGGCATGCGGGAGGCCGGGTGGACGTACCGCCGAATTGCTCAACATGTGGGGCGTGAGGTCTCCACAGTACATCGATGTTGTCGCCAGTGGTCGGCGGAAGGTGCACGTGCCCGTCGACCTGGGACCGGACCGCAGCGACGCACGGATGCACGCCAAGACCGTAGGATCCTACGCAGTGCCGTAGGGGACCGCACCGCCACTTCCCAGCAAAGTAGGGACACTGTTGCTCCTGGGGTATCAGCGAGGACCATTCGCAACCGTCTCCATGAAGCTGGGCTACGGTCCCGCACACCGTTAGGCCGTCTTCCGCTCACGCCCCAACATCGTGCAGCCCGCTTCCAATGGTGTCGCGACAGGCGTGAATGGAGGGACGAATGGAGACGTGTCGTCTTCAGCGATGAGAGTCGCTTCTGCCTTGGTGCCAATGATGGTCGTATGCGTGTTTGGCGCCGTGCAGGTGAGCGCCACAATCAGGACTGCATACGACCGAGGCACACAGGGCCAACACCCGGCACCATGGTGTGGGGAGCGATCTCCTACACTGGCCGTACACCACTGGTGATCGTCGAGGGGACACTGAATAGTGCACGGTACATCCAAACCGTCATTGAACCCATCGTTCTACCATTCCTAGAGCGGCAAGGGAACTTGCTGTTCCAACAGGACAATGCACGTCCGCATGTATCCCGTGCCACCCAACGTGCTCTAGAAGGTGTAAGTCAACTACCCTGGCCAGCAAGATCTCCGGATCTGTCCCCCATTGAGCATGTTTGGGACTGGATGAAGCGTCGTCTCACGCGGTCTGCACGTCCAGCACGAACGCTGGTCCAACTGAGGCGCCAAGTGGAAATGGCATGGCAAGCCGTTCCACAGGACTACATCCAGCATCTCTACGATCGTCTCCATGGGAGAATAGCAGCCTGCATTGCTGCGAAAGGTGGATATACACTGTACTAGTGCCGACATTGTGCATGCTCTGTTGCCTGTGTCTATGTGCCTGTGGTTCTGTCAGTGTGATCATGTGATGTATCTGACCCCAGGAATGTGTCAATAAAGTTTCCCCTTCCTGGGACAATGAATTCACGGTGTTCTTATTTCAATTTCCAGGAGTGTATATTACAAGTTAATATCTCCAAAGATGTTCGGGCACACATGCGGGTCCTCTTCGTCGAAATGTCTTGACTCAAACTCTTCTAGGGGTTGACCTGCGCCGGCCGCGGTGGTCTAGCGGTTCTGGCGCTGCAGTCCGGAACCGCGGGACTGCTACGGTCGCAGGTTCGAATCCTGCCTCGGGCATGGGTGTGTGTGATGTCCTTAGGGGTTAGTTAGGTTTAAGTAGTTCTAAGTTCTAGGGAACTTATGACCTAAGATGTTGAGTCCCATAGTGCTCAGAGCCATTTGAACCATTTTTTTGTTGACCTGCACGTGTCCCATTACACGCCCTAAATGAGACGCTTGTGACCCTTTGGTTAAATTGTCTGGCTGATGGCAAGTTTGCGAAATACAAAGTTAACATAACATATAATAACAGTAATAATAACATCGGGAACTAAATTAACGAACTATAAATCAGGTAGGCCACACAGTTGCGATTTTGTTAGATTAATGTTTATTCATAAAGCAAACTAATAGCGAAAGTGGTCGTAGTTACTGTTGCACTCGAGTGTATATTCATTTGACACAGTTCGATCATTCACAATCTCATCGCGAAACACAAGTCCGATACTGCACCAGGCGCGCGGCTGCTCACCGCAATACCACACAACGCGAAATGTTCTAAGTTGTTTCACTTCCTAGCTATATAAAGACGGACCGTTCGCTTTCGCGTCTCCACCAGCACTGTTCTCTTTGGTGTCTCCAGCCGAACTGTACTCTTTGGTGTCTAGACCAGGACTGTCCTCTGCCCGTCTCCGACCGCGTTTCCCGCGCGCCGAACATCTTCGTTCAACTGACTAGCGCAGTTCCCTTTCCTGAAGCCGTCCATCTGATTGGCTACAGCTTATTCTACATTACTTTAAATTTTAACATATTTAAATAATCAAAGCTTGACCACTTTCACGTTCTAAATAAAGTAACAATAATATCCATTACATAATAAACGTTAAATTACTTTACATAAAACCAATACAATTTCTTTCTTATCTTTGAATGTCACGGTGAGTAGCCTTGGACCAATGTGCTTTCTGATAAATAAATAAGGAACAAAAGTAAATATTATGCACTAAACTTTACAACAAATATTCTGTTACCTAATGATTCAATAAGGTGTCATGCTATCATCGTTCAGTGTGTTTTATGTGGAGGAAATGATGATCTGGTGCTTAACTGAAAATACTGATAATTTAAATTTACTATATCTTTTAAACAAATATAATTAAAAAGTTGATATCTACAAAGTTTGTCATTTTAATGATGCGCTTCTATATGAAATGTCGATCGTTAAGGTCGACCAAAGCGCTCAGATTTTAGCATTCAGGTCTTTGTTACAAAACTTGTTAATTTCACTAACAGTAAATCCGAAACTATAATAGATATGATCAATATTCTAGTTTTATTGGGATCACCATGAAAATTTATGGAGGGTGGCAGATTAAAATTACTGTGGCTTGATTCCCTGCATTACTATAGAATTAAACAGTTTTCATAAATGTTTCCCTTTATGGCCGATCTTAGGTCCGCCATATTTAACACTGCTACGTCTCCTCGGCCACGAACGGATTCGACTGGGTTTTACCTATGACATAGGTTCTCGTCTGTCTCACTCGCACACTACAGCGCTTAGGCCTCAATAAACAATTGACGGCTTTGAATTTACCCATATCGTAGTGAATCTGCCCCCTTTGCGGCAGTCTGTATTATGTTTAGTAGTACTAAAATTGATCATCTAATGACACACCTGAGTTTGTGCTTTGTGCACGTATTGGGAGGAGTCATTCCAAGTTCGGAAGAGGAGCTTCCGGGTGCGATAAAGAGCACAGGGTGCAGCCAACTGCAACCAACTCATGTTGATACTAACGATGTGTGTCGCTTTGGATCGCAAGAGATTGTCTCTTATTTTGGGCTGTTGAGATGAAGGTCCTTTGGTACAAAGTCATGTGGATTTTGTGAATCAGAAGATCGGTAGTGCTGCGACCGTATAGGTTACAGATTCCTCGACTTGCGCCATAGGGTGACGGGTTTCCGGCTTCCGTTAAATTAGTCAGAGTTCACTACTTGCAGGAAGCGGTTACACACGTAGCAGGGGCTATGTGGAGGGGGCTGGGCGGTTTTTTAGGTTAGAGGGTCTCGCGAACGTGCAGAAAGGCCTTCAGTTTCAAAGGGTGCTGGACGAGCACTGGAAGAGGATAGAAATAGGAATAATCATTATTGTAGTTGTCCACTGTCATAACTGTGTTGTAAAAGAACCAGATCTCCAAGCGATAATAGAAAGCACTGAATCACAAACCGCTATAGTACGGAAAGCTGTCTAAGGCTGGAAATAAGTTCAGCTGAAATTTTACAAAGGGTGTAACCATGTTAGGAAAGGATAATTAAATACAGATGGTGGTCGAGTGTTTATTGCTGTCAGAAGTAGTTTGTCGTGTAGTGAAATGAAGTAGATAGTTCCTGTGAGTTAGTATGGTTAGAGGTTATACTTAATTATCGAAATAAATTAATAACTGACTCTTTTTACCGACCCCCTCCCCCTCGCCCCTCTGGGTCAGATGATATAGTTGCTGAACAGTTCAAAGAAAATTTGGGTGTCATTTCAAATAGGTACCCCATCCACAGATTTATTGTTGGTTGTGACTTCAATCTACACTCGATGTGTTGGCAAAAATATGTATTGAAAGTCGTGGTAGGTATAAAACATCGTGGCCGGCCGCTGTGGCCGAGCGGTTCTAGGCACTTCAGTCCGGAACCGCGCTGCTGCTACGGTCGCAGGTTTGAATTCTGCTTCGGGAATGGATGTGTGTGACGTCCTTAGGTTAGTTAGGTTTAAGTAGTTCTAAGTCTAGGGGACTGATGATCTCAGATGTTAAGTCCCATAGTGCTTAGAGCCATTTGAACATATAAAACATCGTCCGAAATCGTATTGAATGCCTTCTCAGTAAACTATTTTGAAAAAAAGCAGATAAACATTCGCTTGACGTCTTCCTAAGGCTCCACTCCTTCCAATCTGATTACTTAAGCGTAGAACAGATGTTTGAATTCGAAGAAATAATATTGATGGAAATTGAGATATATATACGAAATAACTTAATAATAGATGGTACTGACACTCCATGGTGCACAAAACAAGTCTGAACACTACAGCAGAAGCAAAGATAAAAGCGTGTCAAATTTAAAAGAACGCTAAGTCTCAAGATTGGCGAAGTTTGATAGGAGCTCGAAATTTAGCGAGAACTTCAACGAGAGACGCTTTTAATAGTATCCACAACGAAATACTGTCTCGAAATCTGGCATCTGGCAGAAAACCCAAAGCTATTGTGGTCGCATGTAAAGTACACCAGTGGCAAGACTCAATCAATACCTTCACGGTGCGACAATGATGGTGATGCTACTGATGACAGCGACACTACAGCAGCGTTACTGAACACGGTTTCCCGAAGTTCCTTCATAAGATTTTATACCAGTCACGTGTCTTTCGAAGTAAGCTGATACAATAGCTAAATAATTAACAGTCATATACAACCTCTTGCTCATAGAGAGATCCATTCACAGAGACTGGAAGATTGCACAAGTCACACCAATACCCAAGAAAGGAAATAGGAGTAATCCGCTGAATAACAGACCCATATTACTAACGTCCATTTTGAGTGGGATTTTGGAACATATACTGCGCTTGAACATTATGAATTACACTCCTGGAAATTGAAATAAGAACACCGTGAATTCATTGTCCCAGGAAGGGGAAACTTTATTGACACATTCCTGGGGTCAGATACATCACATGATCACACTGACAGAACCACAGGCACATAGACACAGGCAACAGAGCATGCACAATGTCGGCACTAGTACAGTGTATATCCACCTTTCGCAGCAATGCAGGCTGCTATTCTCCCATGGAGACGATCGTAGAGATGCTGGGTGTAGTCCTGTGGAACGGCTTGCCATGCCATTTCCACCTGGCGTCTCAGTTGGACCAGCGTTCGTGCTGGACGTGCAGACCGCGTGAGACGACGCTTCATCCAGTCCCAAACATGCTCAATGGGGGACAGATCCGGAGATCTTGCTGGCCAGGGTAGTTGACTTACACCTTCTAGAGCACGTTGGGTGGCACGGGATACATGCGGACGTGCATTGTCCTGTTGGAACAGCAAGTTCCCTTGCCGGTCTAGGAATGGTAGAACGATGGGTTCAATGACGGTTTGGATGTACCGTGCACTATTCAGTGTCCCCTCGACGATCACCAGTGGTGTACGGCCAGTGTAGGAGATCGCTCCCCACACCATGATGCCGGGTGTTGGCCCTGTGTGCCTCGGTCGTATGCAGTCCTGATTGTGGCGCTCACCTGCACGGCGCCAAACACGCATACGACCATCATTGGCACCAAGGCAGAAGCGACTCTCATCGCTGAAGACGACACGTCTCCATTCGTCCCTCCATTCACGCCTGTCGCGACACCACTGGAGGGGGGCTGCACGATGTTGGGGCGTGAGCGGAAGACGGCCTAACAGTGTGCGGGACCGTAGCCCAACTTCATGGAGACGGTTGCGAATGGTCCTCGCCGATATCCCAGGAGCAACAGTGTCCCTAATTTGCTGGGAAGTGGCGGTGCGGTCCCCTACGGCACTGCGTAGGATCCTACGGTCTTGGCGTGCATCCGTGCGTCGCTGCGGTCCGGTCCCAGGTCGACGGGCACGTGCACCTTCCGCCGACCACTGGCGACAACATCGATGTACTGTGGAGACCTCACGCCCCACGTGTTGAGCAATTCGGCGGTACGTCCACCCGGCCTCCCGCATGCCCACTATACGCCCTCGCTCAAAGTCCGTCAACTGCACATACGGTTCACGTTCACGCTGTCGCGGCATGCTACCAGTGTTAAAGACTGCGATGGAGCTCCGTATGCCACGGCAAACTGGCTGACACTGACGGCGGCGGTGCACAAATGCTGCGCAGCTAGCGCCATTCGACGGCCAACACCGCGGTTCCTGGTGTGTCCGCTGTGCCGTGCGTGTGATCATTGCTTGTACAGCCCTCTCGCAGTGCCCGGAGCAAGTATGGTGGGTCTGACACACCGGTGTCAATGTGTTCTTTTTTCCATTTCCAGGAGTGTATCTTGAAGAAAACGATTTGCTAACGAATAGCCAATACGGATTGAAAAAATTGTCGTACTCGTGAAAGACAACTGTCTCGATATTCCCATGAAGTAATGAGTGCTGTCGACGAAGGACGTCAAATTGATTCCATATTTTTAGATTTCCAAAAGGCTTTTGACACAGTTCCTCACAAGCGACTTATAATTAAATTGCATACCCGTGGAGTGTCGTCTCAGTTGTGTGACTGGCTTCGTGATTTCCTGTGGGAAAGTTCACAGTTGTCGCCCGGTGTGGCCGAGCGGTTCTAGGCACTTCAGCGTGGAACCGCGCGACCGCTACGGTCGCAGTTTCGAATCCTGCCTCGCGCGTGGATGTGCGTGATGTCCTTAGGTTAGTTAGGTTTAAGTAGTTCTGAGTTCTAGGGGACTGATGACCTCAGAAGTTAAGTGCTAAAGAGCCATTTGAACCATTTTTGAACCATATCTTAGCAACTTTTACAACTATTTCGAAGCTTCTGTATAACATTCTTACAGTTTCACAGAGCCGTGCTTCGGCTCGGTTTGTGCCGTTGATAGGATGGCGTCGTACATTCGGATTGTGATCTCTCATTTTCTTAGTGCGTTCACTGACGCTACTACGTCTGCTCGCTTTGTCTGCCGTGAGTTTATCGCCAGCGAGTACTGTGGTACTATCTTTGGCGACCTCTAGTATTTCCGGGTCGTCGTCTGTCGGAGTTCAGTTGGGACTGAGGAGCAGTAAGGTCCTACAGTGCCAGCACTCGCCGAGGGAGCTGGCGATATATGCACTGCCCGATGGAAGGATGGGGTCGCGAGGGTGCGCGACCACGTGAGGTCCGGGTTCAGCGAGTTTAAGTTGAATGGATCGTTATATTCGAGTAGAGCAACTTTCGCTTGTGTGTGTCCGTCCGTCGAAGTGACCCCATGTCATCAAGCAGTCAGTTGGCGGGTTTTATACTCCGACGTTTCCCTTGCCTGGCTTGATTGCCAAAGACCGATGGTTCGTCGTTCGGTCGATCGTCTTAGTGGATGATGTGTATCTGGTATTTCGACAGTTTCTGTGTCCTCAGCGTTCATGTCTACTTGCAATTCGTCTGGTTGCTGTATAGTGAGTGTTTTAGCATCGTTTGAGTTATTTGTGGAATTGCCTTTTGTGGTTCCATGTGCATCTAGTCAGATTTTGAATAGGCACTTTGGTCTTAACCCTGTCTGCGTACTTGGATTTGGTGGAGCCAACTTGTGTGATTAAATGCTTGTCATTTGACGATGTCAACTGTTATTCTATCGTGGTATTGATTATCACATCTTAGGTGGATTTTGCGAATGTGCTGCTCGGCGTTTAAGCTGTCCCTAGTTTGAGCTGCCATCCTGTTTAGTGAGCATAGCTCTTGGCTGCCTATCTCATCGCTTACGCAGCTGTAGGGACTTTTCTCAGGTCGATCCTCGGAGCACTGTCTGTGGATCACCCCCTCCTTTATTTGGTCTGATCGTGTCAGTTGTCTAAAAATAATTCGAATTCTTCTTAATAAGGCCTTCAGCCGTCAGTGTAGCTTGTGTTACAATCAGTTTTTATAAAATGATTGTTTTAAAAAATGATTTTGGTATTTTCAACGTGTACTTGTCTTCCTCACTTGTAATTCAGGCCTTCAGCCACTGATTGTTCTGCTGACAAGTAATTATGAATTCTTTCTTAATAAGGCCTTCAGCCGTCAGTGTAGCCTGTGTCACAGTCAAATTTTTAAAAAAATTATTTAAAAAAAATTA
The DNA here is from genome assembly GCF_021461385.2 of Schistocerca piceifrons. Taxonomy (NCBI): domain Eukaryota; kingdom Metazoa; phylum Arthropoda; class Insecta; order Orthoptera; family Acrididae; genus Schistocerca; species Schistocerca piceifrons. The sequence continues at coordinate 388,778,018 of NC_060145.1, forward strand.
TTTCCTTAAATAAACCGAATGTGTTTACTATACAACCAACGGTAACTGATTAGGCCCCGTTCACAACTTTTACTGCTTTCCCTAAGTCCCACGTCTCTCACAGTAAAAAATGTTCAAATGTGTGTGAAATCCTATGGGACTTAACTGCTAAGGTCATCAGTCTCTAAGCTTACACACGACTTAACCTAAATTATCCTAAGCACCAATACATACACCCATGCCCGAGGGAGGACTCGAACCTCCGCCGGGACCAGCCGCACAGTTCATGACTGCAGCGCCTGAGACCGCTCGGCTAATCCCGCGCGGCCTCTCACAGTAAACTTGCCGTTTTTTGCACTCGTCTATCGAGCTTAGCTTTCGAGATATTGGAATTCAAGGACTCCTTTGCTGGAGACTCTGCATCAAGAAGAAGAGGAGACGGGGTTATTTTAAGGATGAAGCAGCTGTTGGTTTCTTGACATGGTCGCAGTTTAGCAAACTGTACCGGTGCCAGGAATGCATCTCGTTGACGAAACAAGTGCACACGTGCTGCAGTGGTCCGTGGTTCCCTTTCGCAACCGGATGCGCTATCTGAATGGCGTGTTTTGCTGCAGGCTGGGCCCTCCAGATATAAACGGCGTGCGTGGTGCCGAGGTGTGCAGAGGCGCGGCGGCACACATCTGTCACTCAGGACGAGAGCCCGCTAGATACTCGCCACTGGGGCACGGCGGCCGTCCGGTCACACACACGCGATCCCAGTTCCAGCGCTCGAGAGCGCGGATTTATAGCGTCCTCCGTGTAGGGTACGGGTCAGTCTACGTCTTATTTCGTCTTCTTAGCATGGCTCCCACAGATACGCAGGTTTCCACCTCTTAAGTTAGTCTTCGTCTCATTTTGCTTCCAACATTCCTTTTTCGAGGAACCACATGGACTACTTCCTTCAGCTTCATGACCGAGGATTAATTTTGAAATAGCAGTGTCATCTTAGTATCTCCACCAACTGTATTTCAGAATGAGATTTTCACTCGGCAGCGGAGTGTGCGCTGATATGAAACTTCCTGGCGGATTAAAGCTGTGTGCCGGACCGAGACTCGAACTCGGGACCTTTGTCTTTCGCGGGCAAGTGCTCTACCATCTGAGCTACCCAAGCACGACTCATGACCGATCCTCACAGCTTCAATTCTGCCAGTACCTCGTTTCCTACCTTCCAAACTTCACAGACGCTCTTCTGCGAACCCTGCAGAACTAGCACTCCTGGAAGAAAGGATATTGCGGAGACATGGCTTAGCCACAGCCTGGGGGATGTTTACAGAATGAGATTTTCACTCTGCAGCAGAGTGTGCGCTGATATGAATCTTCCTGGCAGATTAAAACTGTGTGCCGGACCAAGACTCGAACAAAGGTCCCGAGTAGGAGTCTCGGTCCGGCACACAGTTTTAATCTGCCAAGAAGTTTCATTAACTGTATTTGCTTTTTTTCTCATTTGTATATGGGGGTAACACGGTAATGTGATGACAGTGCTACAGATCTTGTATAATAGCGAGGGAGTTGAATACCTGTGAACTAGGGTGCATTGTATGCCTTGTTTATTTTCATTTGTGAAAATTAAGTTTTACATTTATAAAGTATCAAAAGAGAAACAGAAGGCCTAAGTTGTGTAGTTTTTCCAGATTTAATTGTTATACAAAAGTTGAGGGAATGTTTCCGCTTTTTGTTTCAAAACTACGATAGTTAAAACGCACATTTGAGAGATTCATTAATTAAAGACTACAAAATTTATTTTATGGAGTAAGTTGCTTCAGATTTATGTTCCAAAGGAGATAATAAGTTCAGTTAATGCAATTTTACCATCGGAAATCTACAAAAGTATAAAAGCTAGTACATGGGCGTCCTCAAGATAGCATTTGAGGTGTGAAATTCGCAAGTTTTCGGCTAAGATTTGACATGTAACATTATAGTTATAGACATATTCGTAACTGAATTCAGATGATTTTCAAGTTATACAATAATTTAATTATAAAGCCATTGAAATGTGGGTAGGGAGAAAATTTTCTCGGCGGTTGGCAAAGAATAGTTTAGTGTTAGACGTATAATACAAGTTTTAACGTGCAACCCATACGATGATAATAACGGTCGCAGGTTCTAATCCTGCCTCGGGCATGGAAGTGTGTGATGTCCTTAGGTTAGTTATGTTTAAGTAGTTCTAAGTTCTAGGGAACTGATGAACTCAGATGTTAAGTCCCATTGTGCTCAGAGCCATTTGAACCATTATAGTATTGAACTTGATAGAAGTGTGAATATTAACTGGCTAACAAAGCGAGCAGAACTTGTAGAGTTAACAGGACGCGCTGAAAAGTAATGCTCCCGATTATTTTGTGTGAAAAGTTTTAAAGCCTTTTAAATAAAATTTTTAACAATCTATATCTGTATTCTTCATATCTCCATATCTATTTCTCAACGCCGGCCGTTGTGGCCGAGTGGTCCTAGGCGCTTCAGTCCGGAACCGCGCTGCTGCTACGGTCGCACGTTCGAATCTCGCCTCGGGCATGGATATGTGTGCTGTCTTTAGGTTAGTTAGGTTTAAGTAGTGCTAAGTTCTAGGGGACTGATGACCTCAGATGTTAAGTCCCATAGTCCTCAGAGCCATTTGAACCATTTGAATCATTTCTCATCGTAGTCACCCTGTCGTCGAACACATTTCGCCCAAGGAGAGATTAGTTTGTTAATACGTTCACGGTAGCATATTTTAATTCGTTGACGGAGCCACAACGTCGCCTCTACTTGCACCGCTTCATTATTACCAAAGTGGAGTCTGCCAAAGTGTTCTTTAGGCGTTGAAAACAGGTGAAAATCTGATGGTGCAAGGTCGGGGTTTATGGAGGATGATCGATGAGAGTGAACCCAGTGCGTCTTATTGTTGCAGATGTCGCAGCGTCTGTCATATAGAAGGACACGGTTCTCCATGTGTGGATGAGCTCCTCGAATTCTAAAATTACAGCACGCTCCTTCTCATGCAACAACATAGTTATGTTACACACAACCATGTTACATGATACAGTACGGTGACCTCTAGCGGTAGTGGACTTCAAATACGTAGACCTCTAGAATAAAGATGTACAATGTAAATAACGTTTGTTTTATTTAAAAAGGGTTAAGAGTTTTCATATAATAGATTCAGAGACATTACTCTTCATTACGTTCCCATAATTGCCATAAGGTCGCTGCTACTGTGAGAAGTGACACGATATGTGCGTCGTATTTCATACAAGTGCACTGCACCACTGGGGTAAGGCTCCAGTCAGTTTTTGTAGCTACTGACATGCAATGAGGACCTCTTCTCAAGATGCAAGTCCCATCCTAGGGTCCAGGTGTATGTACAGGATCTGTGCACAAGGAAACAGAAGGAAAGGGTTGCCCTAACATGTGGACCGCAGTCCTGCGGCTTAACTAAACATTAATAATTACTAAGTGGTAATGGAGACTGTTATGATGACGACGAACGAGTCGTCGCTAATGTTGACTGGTGGCCAATGCTAAATAGAAACGTATAAATCAAAGCAGGTTTGTCAGTAATGTCGATAGGGTGCTAGCTACATGGCTTGGATCTGCAACGACTAAAATTGAAGTCGTTGGTAAAAAAATAATATACAGGATGAAAAGTATTTAAGCCGACAAACTCTGGGAGGTTGTAGGGCACATCAAAACAAATGTTTTTCCCCAATGTCATTTTTTCCTATGAGGACTATTTAAACCGGTAGAGGAAGATTTCTCTGGCGGCAAATTAATTAAACCAACCAACACTTTTACATTTTTTATGACCAAGAGACAAGAACTAGGTAGCAGATACGGCCCAATTAAACATTCTCCAGCAACACCGACCCACACATTAACGAAGAACCGCACTTGATGAGCGCTAGTAACTGTGGCATGTGGGTTATCCTCACTCCAAACATGCGAATTGTGCATGTTAAAGACTACATCACGCCCGAACGTTGCTACATCGGTAAACAACACAGAGGATGTAAATATAGGATGCATTTCACACTGTTCCAGGTACCACTGCGAGAACTGTGCTCTGGGTGGATAATCAAGTGGTTCCAGGTTGTGGACACGCTGTAAGTGAAATGGACGTAACAATTTCTCTCGAAGGATTGTTCTTACATTCGTCTGATTCGTCCGCATGTGACGTGCAATTGCACGAGTGCTGATTGAAGGATCCCGCTCCACATGCTGCAAGATAGCTTCCTCAAATTGCAGCGTTCTTACTGCGCGACGGCATCCCTGTACAGGTAATCTGCTAAATGACCTGGTCTCACGCAGACGTTGGTATACAGCATCAAAGGTCGTATGATGCGGGATACGGCGATTAGGATATTGTTGATATACCCGCTGTGAAGCTCGTCCGTTGTGGTGCGCCGTGTAGTAACCATATCAGTGTACTCACTCCAGGTGTATCGCTCCATTAGTAAACAGAGACAATGCACTACTGCACTGGTGGACAGCAGTTGCCTATAACTGAAGAGCGTAATACGCCCTCTAACTACTGAAGATCGTAATACGGCCTCTATCAACTTTACTAACGTCGATCAGTTGTAGAATTTTGGAACACGTATTATGTTCGAGTATAATGACTTTTCTGGAGACTAGAAATCTACTCTGTAGGAATCAGCATGGGTTTCGAAAAAGACGGTCATGTGAAACCCAGCTCGCGCTATTCGTCCACGAGACTCAGAGGGCCATAGATGCGGGTTCACAGGTAGATGCCGTGTTTCTTGACTTCCGCAAGGCGTTCGATACAGTTCCCCACAGTCGTTTAATGAACAAAGTAAGAGCATTTGGACTATCAGACCAATTGTGTGATTGGATTGAGGAGTTCCTAGATAACAGAACGCAGCATGTCATTCTCAATGGAGAGAAGTTTTCCGAAGTAAGAGTGATTTCAGGTGTGCAGCAGGGGAGTGTCATTGTACCGTTGATATTCACAATATACATAAATGACCTGGTGGATGACATCGGAAGTTCACTGAGGCTTTTTGCGGATGATGCTGTGGTGTATCGAGAGGTTGTAACAATGGAAAATTGTACTGAAATGCAGGAGAATCTGCACCTAATTGACGTATGGTGCAGGGAATGGCAATTAAATCTCAATGTAGACAAGTGTAATGTGCTGCGAATACATAGAAAGATAGATCCTTTACCATTTAGCTACAAAATAGCAGGTCAGCAACTGGAAGCAGTTAATTCCATAAATTATCTGGGAGTACGCATTAGGAGTGATTTAAAATGGAATGATCATATAAAGTTGATCGTCGGTAAAGCGGATGCCAGACTGAGATTCATTGGAAGAATCCTAAGGAAATGCAATCCGTAAACAAAGGAAGTAGGTTACAGTACACTTGTTCGCCCACTGCTTGAATACTGGTCAGCAGTGTGGGATCCGTACCGTATAGGGTTGATAGAACAGATAGAGAAGATCCAATGGAGAGCAGCGCGCTTCGTTACAGGATCATTTAGTAATCGCGAAAGCGTTACGTAGATGATAGATAAACTCCAGTGGAAGACTCTGCAGGAGAGACGCTGAGTAGCTCGGAACGGGCTTTTGTTAAAGTTTCGAGAACATACTTTCACCCAAGAGTCAAGCAGTATATTGCTCCCTCCTACGTATATCTCGCAAGGAGACCATGAGGATAAAATCAGAGAGATTAGAGCCCACACAGAAGCATACCGACAATCCTTCTTTCCACGAACAATATAAGACTGGAATAGAAGGGAGAACCGATAGAGGTACTCAGGGTACCCTCCGCCACACACCGTCAGGTGGCTTGCGGAGTATGGATGTAGATGTAGGTGTAGATGAAGAGCGTAATACGGCCTCCAACGGTTTAAATAATCCTCGTAGGAAAAAATGACATCAGGGAAAATATTTGTTTTCATGTCCCTTACAACCTCCCAGAGTTTGTCGGTTTAAATACTTTTCACAGTGTATATTGTACTTGACTAGTTGTACAGGATTCGTCTTGGCTGCATACATATAATTATAAACAGACAGCCATTGACGCCTCACTTCGGCCATATGTTACTAAGCTCCTTGTTAAAGGTTGCTTCCTTTCAGCTGAAGGCCACGCTACTTTACTACTTGACGTCCCGAGCAAGAGTGGACGAGAGCTCGCTAGAAACTTGATACAAGCCGCGGAGCGGCGCTGCGCGGGACCCGCGTGTCCAACGGTACTAATACGGACCGCTGTCGATAACTGCAACCCCTAACAAGTGTTGTTCCGAACGTTGATACCACAGGGACTATCACCTACTGTAATGAAACAAGGGTTACAAATCACTTACATTTATTGTTATGATTTCAATGTTTGCTCAGGGTCAGATACTCATCACGGGAGAATGAGTGCGTATACACTTGTGAGTGTGTGATCATTGTGGATCTTCAGAGGGAAGGGACAGGAAAAGCTCTCATCCTGTTAACTGACTGCTAATTGCGTAACTGAAATGTTGGTGATGACTGTATTGGAAGATTGGGGCGTATAGAGAAATAGAACCCCAAAGGGTAAAATCATGGCTGAAAGGTTGCCACACCGTGACTGGTTCAAATGGCTCTGAGCACTATGGGACCTAACATCTGAGGTCATCAGTCCCCTAGAACTTAGAACTACTTAAACCTAACTATCCTATGGACATCACACACATCGATGACCGAGGCAGGATTCGAACCTGCGACCGTAGCGGTCGTACGATTCCAGACTGTAGCTCCTAGAATCGCTCGGTCACGCCGGCCAGCCACACAGTGACTGACAGGTCATTATCATCGCGTACGACTTTCGTGCGCCATTGCTGCGACACATTGTTTGCGCGAGACAAGGTGCGGTGACGTGGCAGCTGAGGTCGGACGCGAGCAAGGCACGACCTGTCTGCTCGTGAATTGCCTTTTCCTCTGCACCGCTCGACTGTCAAGTCCGTCTACTATGGCTGTGGCGCTCCCAGCGAGGAAACGTCTGATACCTCTCTCTCCTGCTTCTTCTCGGTATGAGCCCGCCAAAACTACTATTTTGATCAATCTGAGACCGTGTACTTTATTTAGCCAATCAGAAACCTCCTAAAATGTTGTTCTGGAAGTTTCAATGTTGATTCTTTGGGAAGATTCGAAACGCTGACCCGTCTGAACCCCTCTTTCCAGCCAGCAACTTGCCATTGCAGCCCTATTGGGGGTTTGGGGTTGTTTAGGGGAGGAGACCAGACAGCGAGGTCATCGGTCTTATCGGATAAGGGAAGGATGGGGAAGGAATTCGGCCGTGCCCTTTCAAAGGAGCCATCCCGGCATTTGCCTGGAACGATTTAGGGAAATCACGGAAAACCTAAATCAGGATGGCCGGACGCGGGATTGAACCGTCGCCCTCCCGAATGCGAGTCCAGTGTGCTAGCCACTGCGCCACCTCGCTCGGTTGCAGCCCTATGGCACTTCGCCGTTCTCAAAGATTCAGAGTTCCGACTTATGAAAAAGCCTCCCGCCAAAAGCTTTCCTTTACTTTGTCTTCTCAATGATCACGGTCAAGGCGTCAGCGGCCAGTAGGCGCTAGACAAAAGACTCGCCTTTGAAGGCACCCTGCAGTTACTGCACAATATCGAGATGTTATCGCACGGGACAAGTCTTTAGCATGGGTGGTCTGCCGTTTGGAGAAACCTCTGTATTCAGATTCGCCAAGTGGCGAGGACATGACGAGTTGTCTGAAGTCAGCACACAAGTTCATTCTTTCCCGCTTGTGGCTACTTTAGTCAAAGACGCACGCCGCCCTATGCTGCAGGGAATGCGGTAGCGGACGGCTGCTGACGTGCCACAGGTGACCACCGGCGCTACCCCTCCCAGTGCGCGTCCAGTCAGTCACCTCGTCCGCTGAGAGCAGGCCAAGGAAAGAGCGACATTGTAACTGCCATGTTCTCCTCTAAGCACCAAAATGAAATCAGCATGCACTTTAGAACTGAAGGAAGTTAAAAGATAATCTCTACAAGCATCACTCACTCCCACTATAATAATACACTACTGGCCATTAAAATTCTTACACCACGAAGATGACGTGCTACAGACGCGAAATTTAAACGATAGGAAGAAGATGCTGTGATATGCAAATGATTAGCTTTTCAGAGCATTCACAGAATGTTGGCGCCGGTGGAAACACCTACAACGTGCTGATATGAGGAAAGTTTCCAACCGATTTCTCATGCACAAACAGCAGTTGACAGGCGTTGACTGGTGAAACGTTTTTGTGATACCTCGTGTAAGGAGGACAAATGCGTACCATCACGTTTCCGACTTTGATAAAGGTCGGATTGTAGCCTCTAGCGATTGCGGTTTATTGTATCGCGACATTGCTGCCCGCGTTCGTCGAGATCCAATGACTATTAGCAGAATATGGAATCGGTGGGTTCAGTAGGGTAATACGGAACGCCGTGCTGGATACCAACGGCCTTGTATCACTAGCAGTCGAGATGACAGGCATCTTATCCGCATAGCTGTAACGGATTTTGCAGCCACGTCTCGATCCCTGAGTCAAGAGATGGGGACGTTTGCAAGACAACAATCAACTGCACGAACAGTTCGACGACGTTTGCAGCAGCATGGACTATCAGCTCGGAGACCATGGCTGCGGTTATTCTTGACGCTGCATCACAGGCAGGAGCGCCTGCGGTGGTGTACTCAAGGACGAATATGGGTGCACGAATGACAAAACGTCATTTTTTCGGATGAATCCAGGTTCTGTTTACAGCATCATGATGGTCGCATCCGTGTTGGCGACATGGCGGTGAACGCACATCATTGGAAGCGAGTATTCGTCATCGCCATACTGGCGTGTCACCCGGCGTGATGGTATGGGGTGCCATTGGTTACACGTCTCGTGTTCGCATTGACGGCACTTTGAACAGTGGACGTTACATTTCAGATGTGTTACGACCCGTGGCCCTATCCATCATTCGATCCCTGCGAAACTCTACATTTTAGCAGGATAATGCACGACCGCATGTCGCAGGTCCTGTACGGACCTTTCTGAATACAGAAAATGTTCGACTGCTGCCCTGGCCAGCACGTTCTCCAGATCTCTCACCAATTGAAAACGTCTGGTCAATGGTGGCCGAGCAACTGGCTCGTCACAATACGCCAATCACTACTCTTGATGAAATGTGGTATCGTGTTGAAGCTGCAAGGGCAGCTGTACCTGTACACGCCATCCAAGCTCTGTTTGACTCTATGCCTAGTCGTATCAAGGCCTTTATTACGGCCAGAGGTAGTTGTTCTGGGTACTGATTTCTCAGGATCTATGCACTCAAACTGCGTGAAAATGTAATTACATATCAGTTCTAGTATAATATATTCGTCCAATGAATACCCGTTTATCATCTGCTTTTCTTCTTGGTGTAGCAGTTTTAATGGCCAGTTGTGTACCACTCTTTTCAAATACATAGCAATTTATTAATTAGACCTCTCTGAACTGTGGATTAAGTGCGCTCAGTAGAAATGAGAATGACATCCGAGGCTGCTTACAGCCTGACGCGTTTCACAAGATGGGCAATATATACTGAAGAACCAAAGAAACTGGCACACCTGCCTAATATAGCGTAAGGCCCCCGGGAGCACGCAAAAGTCTCGCACCACGACGTGACATAGACTCGACTAATGTCTGATATAGTGCTGGAGGGAACTGACACCATGAATCCTGCAGGGCTGTCCATAATTCAGTAACAGTACGGGGAGTGGAAATCTCACTGAACAGCACGTTGCAAGGCGTCTTAGATATGTTCTACAATGTTCATCTTTGGGGCGTTTCATAGCCGTCGGAAGTGTTTAAACTCAGAAGAGTGTTCCTGGAGCCACTCTGCAGAAATTCTTGACGTGTGGGGTGTCGCGTTGTCCTGCTGGAATTTCCCAACTCCGTCAGAATGTACAATGGACACGAATGGATGCAGGTGATCAGACAGGATGCTTACGCACGTATCATCTGTCAGAGTCGTATCTAGACGTATACCAGAGTTCCAACGTCACTCCAGCTGCACACGCTCTACACCATTACAGAGCCTCCACCAGCATGAACAGTCCCCCGCTGACATGCAAGATCAGTGGATTCATGAAGTTGTCTCCATACCCGTACACGTCCAAACAATCGATACAATTTTAAAGGAGACTCGTCCGACCAGGCGACATGTTTCCAGCCTTCACAGTCGAATGTCGGTGTTGACGTCCCCAGGCGAGGCGTAAAGCTTTGTCTCGTGCAGTCATCACGGGTACACGAGTGGGCTTTCCGCTCCGAAAGCCCATATCGATGACGTTTCGTTGAGTGTTGTGCACGCTGACACTTGTTGATGGTACAGAACTGAAATCTAGAGCAATTTGCGGAAGGGCTGCACTTCTGTCAAGTTGGTCGATTCTCTTCAGTCGTCGTTGGTGCCGTTCTTGCAGGATATTTTTCCAGTCGCAGCGATGACGGAGATTAGATGTTTTACTGGATTCTTGATATTCACGGTACACTCATGAAATGGTCGTACCGGAAAATCTCCATTTCATCGCTACCTCGGAGATTGTGTATCCCATCGCTCGTGCGCTGACTATGACACACGTTCAAAATCATTTAAATCTTGACAACCTACCATCGTAGCAACAGTAACAGATCCAACAACAGCGCCAGACACTTGTTGTCTTTATAGGCGTTGTCGACCTCAGAGCCGCATTCTGCCAGTTTACATGTATCTGTATGTGAACACGCATTTCTATACCAGTTTCTTTGGCGCTTCGGTGTAAAACATCCCAGGAAAATATTTTTAAGACTGACGCTGAACTGTTCCTTGTTAACGAACAAGAGAACTGCACATCGAACTGCTCATCACAGGAAATACTGGAATCCGTGAAACCGATGCACCAGTCTGTGGCCTCTGCTACGTGCTCGTCCCCAATTATTATTTTTGAGTGCGTGAGAGGGTTGACGTGTTCACTGACCAACTGAATGAAACACAAAGTGGTGTTCCTAGTAAAACATCCCATATTCATTTTCGAGTGTTATTCTAAACACAATCGGTGGAAAACGAGTGCGAAAACGTTTGAACAAAACTTTCGGACGGAAAGTGTTTCGGCAGAACCTCCAACAAAGTTTGTTAAATTTTGTGGCAGAATTGCGTGAAACGGGCTCTGTAGCGAATAAAAACATAATGGGGATCAATCCTGCGTCAATATTATCGTAAATATTTTTCAATGTTTGCTGAATTTTGCCCACTATGTACACTCCTGGAAATGGAAAAAAGAACACATTGACACCGGTGTGTCAGACCCACCATACTTGCTCCGGACACTGCGAGAGGGCTGTACAAGCAATGGTCACACGCACGGCACAGCGGACACACCAGGAACCGCGGTGTTGGCCGTCGAATGGCGCTAGCTGCGCAGCATTTGTGCACCGCCGCCGTCAGTGTCAGCCAGTTTGCCGTGGCATACGGAGCTCCATCGCACTCTTTAACACTGGTAGCATGCCGCGACAGCGTGGACGTGAACCGTATGTGCAGTTGACGGACTTTGAGCGAGGGCGTATAGTGGGCATGCGGGAGGCCGGGTGGACGTACCGCCGAATTGCTCAACACGTGGGGCGTGAGGTCTCCACAGTACATCGATGTTGTCGCCAGTGGTCGGCGGAAGGTGCACGTGCCCGTCGACCTGGGACCGGACCGCAGCGACGCACGGATGCACGCCAAGACCGTAGGATCCTACGCAGTGCCGTAGGGGACCGCACCGCCACTTCCCAGCAAATTAGGGACACTGTTGCTCCTGGGGTATCGGCGAGGACCATTCGCAACCGTCTCCATGAAGCTGGGCTACGGTCCCGCACACCGTTAGGCCGTCTTCCGCTCACGCCCCAACATCGTGCAGCCCGCCTCCAGTGGTGTCGCGACAGGCGTGAATGGAGGGACGAATGGAGACGCGTCGTCTTCAGCGATGAGAGTCGCTTCTGCCTTGGTGCCAATGATGGTCGTATGCGTGTTTGGCGCCGTGCAGGTGAGCGCCACAATCAGGACTGCATACGACCGAGGCACACAGGGCCAACACCCGGCATCATGGTGTAGGGAGCGATCTCCTACACTGGCCGTACACCACTGGTGATCGTCGAGGGGACACTGAATAGTGCACGGTACATCCAAACCGTCATCGAACCCATCGTTCTACCATTCCTAGACCGGCAAGGGAACTTGCTGTTCCAACAGGACAATGCACGTCCGCATGTATCCCGTGCCACCCAACGTGCTCTAGAAGGTGTAAGTCAACTACCCTGGCCAGCAAGATCTCCGGATCTGTCCCCCATTGAGCATGTTTGGGACTGGATGAAGCGTCGTCTCACGCGGTCTGCACGTCCAGCACGAACGCTGGTCCAACTGAGGCGCCAGGTGGAAATGGCATGGCAAGCCGTTCCACAGGACTACATCCAGCATCTCTACGATCGTCTCCATGGGAGAATAGCAGTCTGCATTGCTGCGAAAGGTGGATATACACTGTACTAGTGCCGACATTGTGCATGCTCTGTTGCCTGTGTCTATGTGCCTGTGGTTCTGTCAGTGTGATCATGTGATGTATCTGACCCCAGGAATGTGTCAATAAAGTTTCCCTTTCCTGGGACAATGAATTCACGGTGTTCTTATTTCAATTTCCAGGAGTGTATAATCTCGATTCGACAGTTGGTATCAGTAGCGAAATTGTGTGCGTTTGAAGTAAAATAAGTGCTTAGGTCAATTAAGAACATTGAAATTTTGAACACATAAAAACCTTATATTTCTCCTGAAATATAAAATTAACAGCGTATATTATTTTATGCATGGAGGGAATCGTCCATCTAAATGTTGAAATGATATAACCCGTCTTGAAAAGAGCACACCGGAAACTTAAGTAAACTTTAAAATTGTTTGACTTTTGAAATAACAATGTGTACCTGCGACCTGGCAGTTTCTGACCAGTATAAAATACATTGACCACCAACGCCTTTGTTCTGTAGAAATTGGATTTCTCAAATGTGAAACGTCATGTGATTCAGTGCGGCATGTTGTCTCTTATGCATGAAATGTATTCGCAGTCGTTGTGTATTATACATGAAATGTATTCGCAGACAACCACCAGCTGTATAGACAACCAGCAGCTGCATAGACAACCATCAGCTGTATAATGAAATGACGACCGTGAAAATTGTGCCGATCCCGGACTCGAACCCGAATTTCCCTCTTTAAGCAAACTGTCTGCTTAACCGTTTTGGCAGTCCGAGCTCAACTCACTGCTAGACCCAAATTTCCATATGACGTCGTTCCTGCGCCATAACCCGTACTCGTACACACATTATGTAATTCCCTTACAGAGGAGAACATTTTAATTGGAGGTCGCTGTCTGGTATCGGCGGATAAAGGCGATATTGCAGTGCGTCCGTCGTTAAGAAGAACGACAGATGCATGTCCGAAGAAACATTGCATCGTTCATCGTAGCAACAAGGGCACACAAATATCGTATCATGTCTGTTAGTTGGGACGCGTTATACAATCTGGTAATGTGCCAATATCGCCAAAGACGTAACTTTGAATTTGTTATTGGCTGCTGTTAGCGTACGCTTTAATGAACAAATACTAAATTGTCAGTCTTTCCTACTTCGATGGTATCGTTAACCCAAAACTCTGAAGGCCATATTCAAGAAGTTCAGTTTTTATTATGTTTAGTCTCAAAAGAATTATTACCTATCAGCTTATTCCAGCTCATGGTCTATGTTTTGAGATGTAGGTTCTTTAACTAGTTTGCAAATGTGCTGTCGGACAAGAAAAATGAATCACCCGGAAGACGGGTCGAATGCCAGTGTAGCTTCGCACGCGCACAGACCATCGGTAGATATGTATATGGTTACGGTTGCAGTTCTCTTCGGCAGGTGGACCGGCCACCAGAGAGCATAAGTGCTGTTAGTGGTTAGCGGTGTCATGTCCTCGTAGAGGATGTAATGGCTGTGAATAATATCAGATGCTGAGTGAACATGGTGAAGAACACGTGTGAGTCAGCGTTGTCTTCACCTAACATTTTGAAAGTGGCCACATTGTTGGTCTCCATTAGTCTGGCTGCTCGAATGGTACTGTATCTATGCTTGTATGTCATTCGGACGTGACTGTGCCCCAATGTAGTACGGCATGGGAACGCGAGAGCAGGCTTACCCGTCGTCAAGGTTTTGGTCGACCACGTCTGACCACCATAAGGGAGGATGGCCGTATTGCACCAAGCACATCGTGATCCCTTCGAATCTCTGTCTGCCATGCCAGAAGAAATAATACGCTGCCTGTGACATTCTGCGTCATCCCGCACAATTGGTCGGTGACTTTCGTTTGCACAAACGGCTGCGATTGGATTGGTGGGTAACTGGGAACCGTGGACTGCTGATGAATGACGTCGCATTGTGTGAAACTAGGAATCGTGGATCTGCATTACCCCAGATCACCATTGTCGGCGGGTATGGCGGCTACCTGGGGAGAGATCACATTCTTACAATGTTTTGGAGAGGTACAGCGGTGTTACTCGTGGAGTAACTGTGTGGCGAACCGTCTGATATGACTCTATGTGCTGCTGGTAGTGATTCAGGGAACTCTGGCGGCAGAAGGGTTCGTGACGACCATCCTGCGTCCTCATGCGTCAGTAACAAATGGTTCAAATGGCTCTAAGCACTATGGGACTTAACATCTGAGGTCATCAGTCCCCTAGAACTTAGAACTACTTAAACCTAAGTAACCTAAGGACATCACACACATCCATGCCCGAGGCAGGATTCGAACCTGCAACCGTAGCGGTCACGCAGTTCCAGACTGGAGCGCCTAGAACCGCTCAGCCACAACGGACGGCCGCGTCAGTATCGTGGTGCCATTTTTCAGCAGGATAAGGCTCGCCCATATATGGCAGGTGTCTATGAATTGTTTGCGTCATGTCGAGATACTGTCGTGACCAGCAAGATCGCCAGACTAGACCTGCTCTCATAGAACTTGTGTACGACCACTTTGGACGCGATTCTGTTCCCATGCCGTTATCCAGGATATCAAGGACCATTTACGGCAGTTGTGGGCCAGTTTGCCTCAGGAGAGGACAGAAGGCTTCATGACAAGCTTCTTAACCCAATGCGCGTAAGCATCCAGCCCAGAGGGAGTACATCACCGTATTGATGAGTGGATCAGTACTCCCTAGTTCTTTATGAATTTCAATTGATCTTTTAATCAGCGAAATAAGAATGCATACCCTCTCAACTCGCTTCATTTAGTTTCCTGCTCTCTTTCTGGCTGCTGTATCTTCTTTACCAGGTATCATACGTCATTAGCGCGTTCACTGTGGTCATACTTTTTTACAAGAACCAAAAAGATTGGGAATTCCAACTGGACAAAGGACAGCAGTATTAAACTGGCAGTAATGAGGATGAGTACATGCCACACCGTTATCATCATCATCGTCATCATCATCATCATAATCATCAACAACAACAACAACTGCTGTGTCGTCCGAACAAGACACAGCCAGGGCAAAAGCACCAAATGCGCAAAGATGCGAGCTGGTGGCAGTGCCCCAGAGACTCACCACTTGCAACAGTAGGATGAAGACCTCGATTTCGCCTCGGCCAATTGTCTGTCGGCCGAGTACAGTCCACCAATGACCGGACGAGAACTCTTGGGAGTGAACAGACAGTTGTAAATTGCATTTGCCATATACTGTGAAGTTTACCTACGATTGTTTGCACTTAGCCATTGAGGACCTTTTTTTGTTATATTACATGCAGTGTTGCAAACTTCACTATTCAATAATTCAAAAAGATAAGTAAACCTTTTTAATTCACTTGTGTGACTTGGTTACTAATTTTTTGAAGTGTTGTAGAATCTTCGTTCTCCTGTCCTGTTACCTGACCCTCGGGCGTAGCTGTGTGGCAAGGAGAAATTGTCTTAGCGGTGTACTGCACCAGAAGTCGTTTCACGAACTCACAAACTACCGTAACAATGGAAACTCGGCCTCCACAGCAGTAGCGACGAGGCCCTTACAAAACTGCAACGCATGTTTACAAAAACAACAACAACAACTACTACTACTACTGGATGAAAAAGTCTCCTGTAGACTCTTCGAAGAATTGTAGTCTTCAGTTAATAGCATCGGCGGTGCTCTATTTGCTCATCGTCTCGGTCGTTGCTAGTATCTCGGAATCAATTCACCTGGCTGAATGTTCTGCTAATAACCGTTTCATTTTCAGTATAGTCATACATATCATACCCCGATTAGTTCCCTAATCCATTTTCTTCTCTTCCTGTCTCTACTAGAAATTTCCAACAGGAATGTAACGACTAGTCGCTGAGCAACCTGGTTTTGAATAGCTGTCGCCTTCTTTATCTACTGCCAAAATTAAAAATGATAATACGCACTGAATGTAAAGAGTCCATTTTAGACACACTGGGTGATGAACGTTGACCCTCACTGTCGAACGATGCGGAAATTCAGAAAAAGAGGCGCCATGTCGCTAGAATAGGAGTTGTGTTGATCTGAAATTCTGCTCAGCACAGGACATATTACAAAAATGCTTCAAATGGCTCAGAGCACTATGGGACTTAACATCAGAGGTCATCAGTCTCCTAGAACTTATAACTACTGAAACCTAACTTACCTAAGGATATCACACACAGCCATGCCCGAAGCGGGATTCGAACCTGCGACCGTAGCGGTCGCGCGGTTACAGACTGAAGCGCCTGGAACCGATCGGCCACAACGGCCGGCCAACATATTACCTGCGGATTTCCCCACACGAGAGGTTTCGTTATCCTCTAGTCGTTACATTATTTCCACGAATTTCCATATTTTCTTACACCTGAAGAAATCGGTCCTGGGATAACATTTTGAAAGTAAGAAAGATAATTTGAAAGCTATCATACAGCAGTCCCAGTCTACAGACCTCTTCGACATATGATTACGAAACTTCAGCCTTAAATATGACAGATGTCCTGTATCTTGTAGGAAATGTGCACAAACCTGACCAATTAGTCTTCAGTCTCACTTGCAATACGTTAATCGGATTCCGTGGATTCGACAAAAGAAACATGTCTTGGATGTGAAAAGAACCATGAATATTTTATTGAACTGCAATACAATGGAATGACCAAACATTACGAAAAATCGTTTTCATACACGTATGATATTAATTACGTTATAAGTATAGCCAGGTGGCATTTCGGTTTCCCTTTAAAACTAATAAATCTTTTGGTGGCTAAGTGGGTAATCTTCAGACTACAAATCCAAATTTCAAGAGTTCAAACGTTTGGAGTTTTATGAGAAGTATTGAACTATTGATCAGAAAGATATCAAATACGTCTACTGAAATTTGACCTCTACATGATGTTCACCCATAAAAGAGCTACGCTGCTCAGCGAAAAGGACGAGATAGATAAAGCACCATAGCACTTCAACAGCTTGGTGTAAATGAATGAAAGTGCGATGCCATGTTGCCACAGGTCTCCCAGTCGTGCACAGAGAGGTGGACATCACATGTCGCCAGGTCAGCGTGACTATTTCTCCAAAGGGGGCCGGACCAACAACACGAGGCAATTTAAGGAACCGGAAGAGACAGTACGTGTCAATCAGCTAGCGGTTACTGTGCACTACGGTGGCTTTCTTCACTACAAAGTGGCTCGAGGACTACATTTGGTTGAGTTCACACGGGGGAGAATCGTCGGAAGAAGGTCAAAGTGCAACGAATGTAGCCCAGGAGTTTGGTATTGCTCACTGCATTGTTGCACGCGTATGGGGACTTTTCCGAACCAAAGGCACTGCTGTCAGGAGGAGGCGGTCGAGCACGGTTGGCTCTGAGCACTATGGGACTTAACTTCTGCGGTCATCAGTCCCCTACAACTTAGAACTACTTAAACCTAACTAACCTAAGGACATCACACACATCCATTCCCGAGGCAGGATTCGAACCTGCGACCGTAGCGGTCGCGCGGTTCCAGACTGTAGCGCCTAGAACCGCTCGGCCTCACCGGCCGGCGTGGTCGAGCACGGTTAACTGTAGCAGCAGATGACCGCTACATTGCGCAACAGGTAAGAAGGGACCCTCGTCAAATAGCGGATGCTATTGCAGACTCATTTAACAGGACTGCATGGTGCGGAATCTCATGCTCCTCGATGGCAAGGCGCCTGCGTGGGGGTGGTCACTTTTCTCGACGGCCAGTGCGTTCTGTTCCACTGACACCGGCACATAGCCGAAACCATGTACTATGGTGCCAAGAGCACTGGGTCTGGAACACCAAGGAGTGGGGCCGCGTGCTCTTCTCGGATGAGAGTAGATTCAGTCTGGGCGTACTTTCGTATGGACAGAGGCGAGAACACGTAATGCACCCAGAAACATTGTCGAACATGATGGTCCATATCGTTGATCGGGTGTTATGATATGGGGAGGCACAATGTTGTATGGACATATTGACCTCCAGATCATCGGAGGTGAGGGTATCATCTGGAGTGCCCCAGGGAAGTGTGGTAGGTCCGCTATTGTTTCTATCTACATAAATGATCTTTTGGATAGGGTGGATAGCAATATGCGGCTGTTTGCTGATGATGCCGTGGTGTACGGGAAGGTGTCGTCGTTGAGTGACTGTAGGAGGATACAAGATGACTTGGACAGGATCTGTGATTGGTGTAAAGTATGGCATCTAACTCTAAATATAGATAAATGTAAATTAATGCAGATGAATAGGAAAAAAGAATCCCGTAATGTTTGAATACTCCATTAGTAGTGTAGCGCTTGACACAGTCACGTCGATTAAATATTTGGACGTAAAATTGCAGAGCGATATGAAGTGGGACAAGCATGTAATGGCAGTTGTGGGGAAGGCGGATAGTCGTCTTCGGTTCATTGGTAGAATTTTGAGAAGATGTGGTTCATCTGTAAAGGAGACCGCTTATAAACCACTAATACGACCTATTCTTGAGTACTGCTCGAGCGTTTGGGATCCCTATCAGGTCGGATTCAGGGAGGAAATAGAAGCAATTCAGAGGCGGGCTGCTAGATTTGTTACTGGTAGGTTTGATCATCACGCGAGTGATACGGAAATGCTTCAGGAACTCGGATGGGAGTCTCTAGAGGAAAGGAGGCGTTCTTTTCGTGAATCGCTACTGAGGAAATTTAGAGAACGAGCATTTGAGGCTGACTGCAGTACAATTTTACTGCCGCCAACTTATATTTCGCGGAAAGACCACAAAGATAAGATAAGAGAGATAGGGCTCGTACAGAGGCATATAGGCAGTCATTTTTCCCCCGTTCTGTTTGGGAGTGGAACAGGGAGAGATGATGCTAGTTGTGGTGCGAGGTACCCTCCGCCACGCACCGTATGGTGGATTGCGGAGTATGTATGTAGATGTAGATGTAGATCTTTGAACTCGATACACTCACAAGTCATCGTCTGTGTGACACTGTATTCCTTCACCAGTGCGCCTTTCGTTCGACCCTCTCTTTATCTTCATGGCTGAGAAGAAAGAACGACCGCATCGAAGAGTGCGGATTGAGAAGCTTTTGGAACGAGGGTTCAAATGGCTCTTAGCACTATGAGACTCAACTGCTGAGGTCATTAGTCCCCTAGAACTTAGAACTAGTTAAACCTAACTAACCTAAGGACATCACAAACATCCATGCCCGAGGCAGGATTCGAACCCGCGACCGTAGCGGTCTTGCGGTTCCAGACTGCAGCGCCTTTAACCGCACGGCCACTTCGGCCGGCTTGGAACGAGGGGACATTCCACGAATGGACTAATCTGTCGGCTCTTTCCCCAAATTACATCGAGCACTTACCGCTACGTGGATACGCATTGAAGCACGTCCACATGGACCAGCTACCGCCTACCAGTTTTTAACAGTTCTAGTGGAGGATTGGAACAGTCTACTACAAGAACTCCTTTTGCATATTACCCCGTGGCGATAACACAGCCTATTAACAACATTGTCCCACCTTTTATGATGTGTAGGGAACAATCATGTATCGTGGTGACTTCAGTGTAATTATTATTGTCTCTGAATAAAAGTGTCATTTCTTTCGTGTCATTGAGTAGTTCTTTCATTTAGCGTTTGTGCTATACTGCAGCAGTTGTTTCTATGTATTTTCGATCATCGAGCTATGTTCCTTGGCACTGACACACCATGCAAAGTTATGTTCGTCATAGAATTTGCATATGAGCGTATTATAATGCAATCTGACCTAACGTCTTGAATAATGTAACACATGCAGCGCTTATTTCAGGCAGCGGTTAAATTGGACATAGCGAATACTTAGTTCACTTTAATGACTAAATTTCCTAACGAAAGAATTATCATTTGACCTTGGAGAACATTAATATTTACCACGTAATGACGAAATATGTGCAGCAAGCGTGCTTAGCTTATGAAAGTGATCCTAAATATATTTCTGCTCTTTCTACAAGAACCTGAAGCTATTGAACATTCGGAGAATTTTGTATGGAACATAACACACAGAATTCGCCGCTCAGAATATCTCGACGAAGATGCACCTTGTGGAAGCTGTAAGAATATTTGGACGGAAGTCAGCCGCAAATGGGCAGTGAAAGAACTCTATGGCGAAAGTCGAAAATTCGTGTCACTCCGTCACTTGAAACCGGATATCCAACTTCATACGAGCGGTTTCCGTAATAGCTTCTGCCATCGGAGGATGCTTTCTGTCTGATCCAATCCCAGCTTATCGCACGCTACAAAGTAGCATCACCGTCTATTTACCTCATTTTCCTCACAGCATTTCCTGTATTCCCGCAAGGGGCACGGAACCTGTTGTGCATCCACCTACCATAGTGAGACATGGGGCTTAGGGAAGGCAGGAAAAGGTGTGGACGGGGCCTAATCAGTAACCATAGGTTGCACAGTTAACAAGTACACTTTATTTACGGAAATAATTTTTTAAAAACAATCATTTAAAAAAAATTGACTGTAACACAAGCTACACTGACAGCTGAAGGCCTTATTAAGAAGAATACCAATTATTTGTCGGCTGAAAGCCACAAGAGCTAGGAATAATGTAAACAAAACATATTTTTAAACAATTGACACAATTAGACCAAATAAAGAAGGGAGTGATCCACAGACAGTGCTCCTAGGATCGACCTGAGGAAAGTCCCTACAGCTGCGTAAGTGGTGAGACAGGCAGCCAAGCGATATGCTCACGTAACAGGATGGCGACTAGGGACAGTTTAAACACCGACCAACCCTCTTACCAAATCCACCTAACATCTGATAATCAGTACATTGATGGAATAATTCAGGCGAGGGGGAAGTGACAGACAGCAATGCGTCTGCAGAATCCGGCTTTTAAAACGCCGAAAGGCAGAAGGAACCACTCCACAAATGCAGTACGCAGACAGCGTTAAAATAACTGCTCATTCAAACACGCTAGATACACAATGACCCGCGAAAACAATTCCACCAACAATTCAGACAATGCTGAAACCTCTCACTGTGGAACAACAAGCACGAACCACAAGTCGACACAAACACAGAGGACCCAGAAGCGGTCGGGAAACCAAATACACGTCGTCCGATGAGACGACCGACCGAACGACAAACCAACGGTCGTCCCCGCTCAAATCAGGCAAGGGAAAGGTGCCATATGAATTATCGACTGACAGCTTATTGCCATGAGGTCACTTCCGCGGACAGACACACACACACACACACACACACACACACACACACAAGTGAAGGTTGCACAACTCAAATATAACGATCCATTCAACTCAAACGGCTGGCCGTTGGTGGCCGAGCGGTTCTAGGCGCTTCAGTCTGGAACCGCGCGACCGCTACAGTCGCCGGTTCGACTCCTGCCTCGGGCATGGATGTGTGTGATGTCCTTAGGTTAGTTAGGTTTAAGTAGTTCTAAGTTCTAGGGGACTGATGACCTCAGATGTTAAGTCCCACAGTGCTCAGAGCCATTTTTCAACTCAAACTCGCTGAATCCGGACCGGGACGTGGTCGTGCACTCTCGCGACCACATCCTTCCCTCGGACAATGCCTGTGTCGCCAGCTGTCCTGGCGAGTACTGGAGCTGTCCGGAGCTCACTGCTCCTCCGTCGTAAGCGAACTGCCTGACACACGACGCCCCTGAAATACTCGAGGTTGCTCCAAAGACAGTACCACAGTACTTGCTATCGTATAAGCGCTGCTGCTGCCACTGACGGACAGACAAAGCGATAAAACGTAGTGTCGCCAGTGAACAGACTAAAGAAACGAGAGGTGACAACTCCAATACACGGCGCCAACCTTGAAACGTCCCCTTAGAAAAATTTATGAATGACTGTGCATTATTTGCTTTTCAAACAGCTGAGCAAAACTGAACGTACTCAGACATTACTCTCGTTACTTATTCTGATCAACACTAAACTGACACACAATTTTTAGCTCAACGCAATCTGACTTTTAATAATCCCTATAAAAGAATGGCTCTGACTAACAGTAACCTGTACCTTTCATGAATCACTTACCTCACAAAAACCTTCGTTACTCGAACTACTGTAATACAGCGAGCGCCAATACTGCCAGCTAAATAGAATATTCTAACTACTGAAGTCACTAACTGCTGATAGGCATAGTTAGCAAATGAAAGATTTTGATAAAGAACAAACAATGTATTTACCTTAATAGTGTTCAAAAGTCATATATATATATATATATATATATATATATATATATATATATATGTCTGGTATATGTTCTGTCGAACATGCCACATGCTTCCTTTAAGAGAACTTGTATAAAGAGGGTGTTGTGCATTGCGTTCATACAACGCGGTAGCCGCACGTGAGACGCGACCCCGCCATCTCGAGCACTGTGTGAGAACTCTCCGCCGGCCGGGGTGGCCGAGCGGTTCTAGGCGCTACAGTTTCGAACCGCGTGACCGCTACTGTCGCAGGTTCGAATCCTGCCTCGGGCATGGATGTGTGTGATGTCCTTAGGTTAGTTAGGTTTAACTAGTTCTAAGTTCTAGGGGACTGATGACATCAGAAGTTAAGTCCCATAGTGCTCAGAGCCATTTGAACCGTTTTTTGACAACTCTCCATGGGCAGCGGCGCGGTATATTTCAAAGTGCTCACAGTGGGGACGCCACAAGAGATGCAGCAGTCATGCCGCTGGAGTCGACGGAGCCATCAGGATGCGGCCCCAGATGATTAAATCGCGTCATCGGGGAGTCGTCTGGTAGGCCTCCTGGAGCACGGAACAGGTCTCCTCTCAGTCGCGTTGCTGTTACTGTGATTGTGTTTAGGGGAGGTGAACTTTGGCTACGGAACTGGACACTACTGATAATGCTGAGATACGTTTCACCTAGTTTGCAAAACAAAACTTCTAAATTGTAATTGATTCCGACTTTCCATTTCGTAGTTTGTGCCTGGTACACTACGGAGGGTGAATCAGCTGTTGCTACCCATGGGTTTCTTGAATTCCACAACGCCTTCAAATAGTATGTGCATGATTTTCATATTCTCTCGCTCGCTGTGCGCGAACTATTAGGCCTACAGAAAGAATCAACTGATACGATTCCACGAGAGGTCAAGGTTTACGAATTCTTCAATAAAAACCTACAAAACGATCTTCAAAAACGATTCACTAGAATAAGTCGAAAACCTTGCCCTCCAGCGTGAACGTATTCCAGTACTAAATTGAATTGCATTAATTCCACACAAAAAGTATCTGTTCTTTTTTTTCTGCAGAATTAATACTTCGAGCGTAGCGATCCACAGAATATGAACATATCGCACGTGGTTTCTGAAGGTGTTCCAGGTTGCATAAAACCTGGCAGTAGGGACAGCTGACACCTGGTATAAATACACTGCTGGCCAATAAAATTGCTACACCACGTAGATGACGTGCTACAGGCGGAAAATTTAACCGACAGGAAGAATATGCTGTGATATCCAAATGATGAGCTTTTCAGAGCATTCACACAAGGTTGGCGCTCGTGGCGACACCTACAACGTGCTGACATGAGGAAAGTTTCCAACCGATTTCTCATACACAAACAGCAGCTGATCGGCGTTGCCTGCTGAGACGTTGTTGTGATGCCTTGTCTAAGGAAGAGAAATGCGTACCATCACGTTTCCGACTTTCATAAAGGTCGGATTGTAGCCTATCGCGGTTGCGGTTTATCATATCGCGACATTGCTGCTCGCATTGGTCGAGATCCAATGACTGTTAGCAGAATATGGAATCGGTGGGTTGAGGAGGGTAATACGGAACGCCGTGCTGGATCCCAACATCCTCGTATCACTAACAGTCGAAATGACAGGCATGTTATCTGCATGGCTGTAACGGATCGTGCAGCCACGTCTCGATCGCTGAATGAACGTTTGCAAGACAACAACCATCTGCACGAACAGTTCGACGACGTTTGCAGCACCATGGACTATCAGCTCGGAGACCATGGCTGCGGTTACCCTTGACGCTGCATCACAGACAGGAGCACCTGCGGTGGTGTACTCAACGACGAGCCTGGGTGCGCGAATGGCAAAACGTCATTTTTTCGGATGAATCCAGACTCTGGTTAAAGCATCATGATGGTCGCATCCGTGTTTGGCGACATGGCGGTGAACGCACATCATTGGAAGCGTGTATTCGTCATCGCCATACTGGCGTGTCACCCGGCGTGATGGTATGGGGTGCCATTGGTTACACGTCTCGTGTTCGCATTGACGGCACTTTGAACAGTGGACGTTACATTTCAGATGTGTTACGACCCGTGGCCCTATCCATCATTCGATCCCTGCGAAACTCTACATTTCAGCAGGATAATGCACGGCCGCATGTCGCAGGTCCTGTACGGACCTTTCTGAATACAGGAAATGTTCGACTGCTGCCCTGGCCAGCACGTTCTCCAGATCTCTCACCAATTGAAAACGTCTGGTCAATGGTGGCCGAGCAACTGGCTCGTCACAATACGCCAATCACTACTCTTGATGAAGTGTGGTATCGTGTTGAAGCTGCAAGGGCAGCTGTACCTGTACACGCCATCCAAGCTCTGTTTGACTCAATGCCCAGTCGTATCAAGGCCTTTATTACGGCCAAAGGTAGTTGTTTTGGGTACTGATTTCTCAGGATCTATGCACTCAAAGTGCGTGAAAATGTAATTACATGTCAGTTCTAGTATAATATATTTGTCCAATGAATACCCGTTTATCATCTGCATTTCTTCCTGGTGTAGCAGTTTTAATGGTCAGTAGTGTATTCTCAGTTTAATAGTGGCAAATTGTGTGAGTGAATATAGCATCGTCTAATATCACTTGATAATTATTAGAAGGCAGAAGTACAATCGTTTCTCACCGCTGTAGAAGATCCACGTGGGTGGCTATACCATGGCAAGACAACATGTTCATGAAACGAAACATATGGTGAATACAGAATGCACATTCTTCATTTCGGTTATAAATCACATGCAAACAGATTCTGACCCTGTACACACGTACAGACGTGAACATCTTACATCAATAAGGCTCGCCAAACTACATATTGCAACAAATATTACTTTGCCTTTCGCTGCCCATACACATATCTGATTATACGGTTTCATAGACGAATCCAGGTCGTAATCGTTAACCACTATATAAAGGAATTTGATTGAAATCACTAGAACCTTTTGTTCGACTTCAAACCATGGTCCTTGCTGCACACTCTGGTCACCTAAAATCCGTACTGGCTGAGCTACAGCTCGCCCCAAAGACTGTTTTTTAAGACAACGCACAGAAGCTAATTCTAGATATCGACTAGTGGGAACAGATTATCATGGGGAAGATTGCTTCCGAGTTCACGATGCATAAAAGATGACGAGTTGTAAGTTGACGAATTTAACAGACATCCTTCAGCTGTACATTCTGAGCCTTGTCAATATTTAATGATAATAAATTTTTCTCGACTTATCAGCTGACTTTTTCTAATCTTTCATTAGCATCATCTAACATATGTCTTTATCATCTTAAAAAAAGGACAAAATTAGCGTCTTGTGAGAATGCACGTCGAAAATGGCTGACATACTTCATAAGAAATAGTAGACCGAAAATAGAACCCTACGGTAAGTACCTATTGCTATACACTGCAGCGGCAAAGAACTGGTATAGGCATGCGTATTTAAATACAGAGATATGTAAACAGCAGAATATGGCGCTGAGCTCGGCAACGCCCATATGACACAACAAGTGTCTGGCGCAGTTGTTAGACCGGTTACTGCTGCTACAATGGCAGGTTATCAATATTTAAGTGAGTTTTATCATCGATATGGGCTTTCGGAGACGACGGCCCACACAAGTACCCTTGATGACTGCACGACACAAAACTTTACGCCTCGGGTGGGCCTGTCAACTCTGACATTGGACTGTTGATGATTGGAAACATGTTGCCTGGTCGGACGAGTCTCCTTTCAAACTGTATCGATCGGATGGGCGTGTAAGGATATGGAGACAACCTCATGAATCCATGTACCGTGCATATCAGCAGGGGACTGTTCAAGCTGGTAGAGACTCTGTAACGGTGTTGAGCGTGCACAGTTGCACTGATGTAGGACCCCTGGTACGTCTAGATACGACTCTGAGAGATGACACGTAACGTAAGCATCCTGTCTGTTCACCTGCATCCATTCATGTCCATTGTGCATTCCAACGGGATTGGGCGATTCCAGCAAGACAATGCGATACTCCACATGCCCAGAATTGCTACAGGTGGCTGGAGGAGCCTTCTTCTGAGTTTAACACTGGCCACCAAACTCCCAAGATATGAAAATTATTGAGCATGTATGGGATGCCTTGCCACGTGCTCTTCAGAAGAGACTGCCACCCCGTCGTACGGATTTATGGACAACCCTGTAGGATTCAAGGTGTCAGATCCCTCCAGCACTACTTCACAAATTATTCGAGTCCATACACGTCGTGTTGGGCACTTCTGCGTGCTCGCG
This sequence comes from Schistocerca piceifrons, assembly GCF_021461385.2. Classification (NCBI taxonomy): domain Eukaryota; kingdom Metazoa; phylum Arthropoda; class Insecta; order Orthoptera; family Acrididae; genus Schistocerca; species Schistocerca piceifrons. The sequence goes on from NC_060145.1 coordinate 388,804,985, forward strand.
GGGGACCTACACGATATTAGATAAGGGTACCAGTTTTTATTTTGGTTCTTCGGTGTATGATCCAATTGAAATTGACATTCTGTGCTTCCTGCAACGTTGATAAGATAATACTCATGATTATGGTGTGTGTGCTGCAGCATAATGTATTTTTTTCTGTTTTGTTTGTTTGTTTTTTGCTCGATGTCGCCACGGTTCTCACAGTAAAAAGACTTGACTGAGTGAACAAATTTCAAGGTTAATGATTTCTTAGTCCTGTGTTGGGTTGCTAGCCCGCCATCGGGCGCCTCCTCAGGTTGCGGATCGAGGAACGCTCACTGTATATAGTGGGTACCGAGGAAATAAAATAATCGGGGCAGACCAAAACTAACACCTTACTGGCCAGGGGCAGGTCAAGAGCCATAGAGAAGGCAACGCCTCTAGGAGTGGCATCCGAACAAAATGCCCTGGTCCTCCAGCTTGGGGGTTGTGCAGAGGATTACCTCCCCACTCACATAAAAAGTATCTGGGCCAGGACGCTCTACATAAGCCTCGGAATCAGGAATGTCTTAACTGGAAACGGAAACGGATAACGGATTTCTCTTTTGTAACATGAAATGTCAGGAGCCTACACAGACCAGGAAGTGTGCAGAATTTCAGCAAAGAATTAGAGAAATACCAGTAGCAGATTAAATGGAAGTGTACAGTATCAGTAAAGATGAACGCAGAAGTATAATATATGGAGACTGTGGCGAGTGCCATGAATTAGGTCCTGATTTCTATGTACATGACTCAATAATGAAAGCAGTGAAATAATTTAAATCTATTAACAACAGAATCTCTTACACCACAATCACAAAGCGACGTAGTGATGTATTATTTATTAATGCACATGCACCATGGAGGGATAAGGATGACCACATTAGGGAGGAATTTTATACTGAATTAGACAATGTATATAAATCACTGCCAAATCACAAAGTCAAAATAGTATTGGGTGATTTTAATGCCAAATTGGGCCAAGAAAACATCTATAAATCGGTGGAAGGTCATGCAAGCCTGCATCAGGAAACCAGTGACAATGGCATCCATTTGATCAGTTTCGCAATTGAAAACAATCTCTGCATCGTGAGTACAAGGTTCCATAGTAAGGAAATTCATAAAGGAACATGGATTGCACTTGACGGGCATACAGTAAATCAGACAGACCATGTATCCATTCAGAAGCGTTATGCAAATAACATCAAAGATAAGCGAAATTATAGAGGAGCAGTCTGTGTCTCTGATCACTTCCTGGTAAAGTAAAATGAACATTAAATATAAGAAAGTATGCAGAATATCTAAGAAGACTATACCTTATAACACAAATAGGTTAAAAGAAACAGAGGTAAGAAGAAAGTATGAGTCAACAGTAGTAGGAAGCCTAATGAGTTGTGATGAGTTGGAAAGGGGCAGCGATGTGAACAATGACTGGTCTCAAAGGAGACAGTAAACAGTGCAGCCTCTAAGACACTGGGTAAACGGAAAAAGTCCGATAAAGTGTCGTTCAACCAACTGTGACAGCAAAAAATTGAAAAAAAAAGAAGATTGGCTAGGAGGATGTGACTAGAAAATCTGAGAGACCACGATCTCAGAGACGAGTACACTAGAATAAGAAAGGAAACAGCTATTGTACTAAGGCAGGAGAAACGTAGTATTACAAGGAACTAATAAAAGAGGCAGAAGAGGATTGTATTCATCACAAGACAAGACAGAGGTACCAAAAAGTAAAGGAAGTAACACAAAAATGTAAAAAGAGAGAAAATTTATTAAAGACACCCAAGGAAAAATCGTCACAAGTGATGCTGAAGTAGAACAGCTTTTGGCAGACTATTTCGCTAATTTACTAAATTGCAAAGACCTCACTGAACCTCTTTTATGTGACGCGCTAGACACAGTAGACATCAAAGTAGAGTCACCCAGTGAAGAAGAAATACAGGGAATAATTAAAAATTAAAAAAATAATAAAGCTTCAGGTGATGATAACATTGTGGGTGAACCAACAAAGAATGGAGGGCCAGAATTGGTAAAAAGAATTGCGAAATTGATAAGGAAAATGTGGGAATATGAAAAAATGCCTGATGACTGGAAAACGGCCATAATCTGCCACATTTTTAAAAATAATGACTCTCTGGATTGTGATAATTATAGAGGAATTTCACTCCTTAATGTAACCTACAAAATCCTATCACAGTTTGTAATCAAGAGAGTGATACCACTAGCTGAAGAAATTATAGGTGACTATCAGAGTAGTTTTAGGAGAGACAGGTCAACTAGTGATCACCTCTTTACACTCAGACAGATAGCTGAGAAAGAATGGGAACATAACGTTGACATCCGTATGTTATCTGTTGACTTCAAAAAGCTTACGACAGCATACACAGGAGCACAGTAACTAGGGTTCTCAAAGAATTTCAATTTCGTGGAATTTTAATATGCCTAATATGCCTAGAAACCGTCCGCTCCTCGTGGTCTCGCGGTAGCGTTCTCGCTTCCCGAGCACGGGGTCCCGGGTTCGATTCCCGGCGGGGTCAGGGATTTTTCCTGCCTCGAGATGACTGGGTGTTGTGTTGTCTTCATCATCATCATTCATCTCCATTACGGTCGGAGGAAGGCAACGGCAAACCACCTCCATCACGACCTTGCCTAGTAAGGCGGTGCGGGTCTCCCACATCGTTCCCCTACGCTCTGTAAAGAAGCATGGGACTTCATCTCATCTCATCAGAAACCTATTGCAAAGTAAAGACCAACACAGGAGTGTCAAAGGAGTTTGAAGTCAGAACAGGCCTTAGACAAGGAGATAGTTTATCTCCAATACTTTTCAATCCGGTTTTAGAAAAGACAGATAGAAAACACCAAAAAGTAAACCCACTGGGGGCGAAGATGGGTGGGAGTAAAATACATCGTCTTGCTTATGCGGACGATATTGTCCTAATAAGTGGAAACAAAGAAGAACTACAACTCACGACAAGTTCCAACAGAAACATTGCAAGGAAAGCAGGATTAGAAATTAATGAGAAGAAAACAGAGTACATGGTTGTGAGCAAGGCACCCAATGGTGGTAGTCCATTGACAGTTGACGATCTAACTTTTAAAAGAGTAGACTCCTTCAAATATCTGGGAAGCATCATCAATGTACAGAATAAACTGGAAATTGAAATTAAAGCGAGGATAGTAGCAGGGAATAAAGCTTATTCTGGCCTACGAAATGTTTTATCCATTAGATCTGTTACCAGAAGCTTCAAACTTAGACTATATCAGAGCGTAATTTTGACAGTAGCTCTATATGGATCAGAAAGCTTTACGCTTAGAAAAGCAGATGAACAAAAATTATTAGTTCTTGAAAGCAAAATATTAAGGAAAATTTTTGGACCCAAGAGAGACCCAGAAACACAGGAGTGGAGAATACTTAAAAACCAGGAACTGAAGGAGCTATATCGACAGGCTGATATTAGTCAAGGATGAAGAGGAGGAGACTGACGTGGGCCGGACATCTAATTAGGGTGGAGGAGGAACGACTACCTAAAGTAGCATTGTCTGGATCCATAGGGGGCAGAAGGAAGCGAGGAAGGCTTCGAGCCAGATGAAAGGATGACATCGACGAGGACGCGGTGGCAATGGGTCTGAGTAAAGGAGAATGGACTACAAAAGCCAGGAACAGAGAGCACTGGAAGAGGAATGTAGAGGCCCAAGCGACATTTAAGAAGAAGAGTGATGTCTTACTAATTGATTCAAGTGTATTATCATCGAAAGTAAATACAACTTGTTGACAGTCCATTTGAAGTAAACGCTGTTTATCACTAATGTGATGTGTGATAAGTGTTCATAAATTGTATTCTCCGTTATACGCTCTACGCTCTATGGACACGCAGGGAGAATGAAGGAAGACGGGTTGGGTAGTTCTTGGGGAAGGAGACCAGACATCGGATTAGGGAAGGATGGGGAAGCAAGTCGGCCGCGCCCTTTCAGAGGAACCATCCTGGCATTTGCCTGGAGTGATTTAGGGAAATCACGGAAAACCTTAATCAAGATGGTCGGACGCGGGACTGAACCGTCGTCCTCCCGAATGCGAGTCCAGTGTCTAACCACTGCGCCACCTCGCTCGGTTTCTACGTTATATCGAAACCTATTACGTACTGGAAACAATGAGATTGGTAAGTAGTTCTATACTATTGTTACATAGTATCTCTTTTTACACGAAATGGCTCGGCCGTGAATGTTTGGAGGTGAACTTGTATGTGACACGCGCAGTCGTCCCCCAGAAGTGACATTTATAACCCGCTCGTTGCACTCCGGCGAGGTAGAAAAATAAATACTTTTGGTGGTCTCGGAAGACGGCGCGACCTCCGGTAACGCTGTGCAGACGCTCCCGGTGTTTACACGGTGCGACCCTGGCGGCGAGGCGAGCACCTGGAGCCAACCGGACTCCACATGTGACCCACATGCGTCGCTCATCTCCGTGGAGCGACAAGGCCGGCTGCCGGCCTCCCTGCGAAGCGACGGGGCGCTGCCGGCGGCTGTGCAAACACCGGCCGCGCCGTGACTCGCCACCCGTCGAGTCTGACACAGTCTCAGAGCTCTCTGCTGCCTCTCCATGTAGACACGCCGTCCTCGCACGTTCCCGTCTTATCTTCTGTATGTTAGAAGGCAGAAGGCGTAGATAACATTTCTCCAGAATTTCTGGAATCATTGTGGAAGTGACAACCGAAAGATTATTCAGTTTGTTGTTGTTGTGGTCTTCAGTCCAGAGACTGGTTTGATGCAGCTTTCCATGCTACTCTATCCTCTGCAAGCTTCTTCATCTCCCAGTACGTACTGCAGCCTACATCCGTCTGAATCTGCTTAGTGTATTCATCTCTTGGTCTCCCTCTACGATTTTTACCCTCCACGCTGCCCTCCAATACTAAATTGGTGATCCCTCGATGTCTCAGAACATGTCCTACCAACCGATCCCTTCTTCTTGTCAAGTTGTGCCACAGACTCCTCTTCTCGCTAATTCTGTTCAATACCTCCTCATTAGTTATGTGATCTACCCATCTAATCTTCAGTATTCTTCTGTAGCACCACATTTCGAAAGCTTCTATTCTCTTCTTGTCCAAACTATTTATCGTCCATGTTTCACTTCCATACATGGTTACACTCCATACAAATACTTTCAGAAACGACTTCCTGACACTTAATTCTACACTAGATGTTAACAAATTTTTCTTCTTCAGAAACGCTTTCCTTGCCATTGCCAGTCTACATTTTATATCCTCTCTACTTCGACCATCATCAGTTATTTTGCTCCCCAAATAGCAAAACTCCTTTACTACGTTAAGTGTCTCATTTCCTAATCTAATACCCTCAGCATCACCCGATTTAATTCGACTACATTCCATTATCCTCGTTTTTGCTTTTGTTGATGTTCATCTTATATCCTCGTTTCAAGACACTGTCCATTCCGTTCAACTGCTCTTCCAAGTCCTTTGCTGTCTCTGACAGAATTACAATATCACCGGCGAACCTCAAAGTTTTTATTTCTCCTCCGTGGATTTTAATACCTACTCCGAAGTTTTCTTTTGTTTCCTTTACTGCTTGCTCAATATACAGACTGAATAACATCGGGGAGAGGCTACAACCCTGTCTCACTCCCTTCCCAACCGCTGCTTTCCTTTCGTGCCCCTCGACTCTTATAACTGCCATCTGGTTTCTGTACAAATTGTAAATAGCCTTTCGCTGCCTGTATTTTACCCCTTCCATCTTTAGAATTTGAAAGAGAGTACTCCAGTCAACAGTGTTAAAAGCTTTCTCTACGTCTACAAATGCTAGAAACGTAGGTTTGTCTTTCCTTAATCTTTTTTCTAAGATAAGTCGTAAGGTCAGTATTGCCTCACGTGTTCGAACATTTCTACGAAATCCAAACTGATCTCCCCGAGGTCGTCTTCTACCAGTTTTTCCATTCGTCTGTAAAGAATTCGCGTTAGTATTTTGCAGCTGTGACTTATTAAACTGATAGTTCGGTAATTTTCACATCTGCCAACAACCGATAGATTATTCAATTTAGCGAGTAGAATCAATGATACTAGAGACTTTCGGAACAATATCATCAACACAATGCCGATCATATCGAAGGCAGATAAACAGAAATCTATCGTACAGGAAGATTAACAGTCCATGCATGCATTTTACTGACCAGAATAATACGTACATCAATGGAAAATAAAACTAAGAATCTCTTAGATGATCAGTTTAGCTTCAGCTAGTAGAAAGTTAGTCCTGATGTTGATAATGGAGGCAAGACTTGATTAAAAAAACGACATTCTTCATAGGATTTTTCGATCTAGAAAAAGCGTTTGACAACCTAAAATGGCGAAAGAGCAATATTATACAGTATAGAAAACAACCAAAAGGGAATAATAAAAATGGAAAACCGAGGCAGATGTAGGTTATGTTTGCTTGGCTGGGTACCACAGTGCTAATACACTTTCTGAATGAAACTACTGCCGCCATATGTTATTACTTCTTTACGCTTATTTATTTCACTATGATGATTTCGGTTGTAAAGTCACTTTTCAAGTACAGTGGTACAAAAGTCATTACTATCAAAAATGTTTGAGTGTCATATTGTCACTGAAACATTACGAAACACAAAGGGAGTGGACAAAAATACGGAAACTGTCATGTAGGAGGCGGAATAATGGCCCTCATGGAAAAAGGGTGACCCGGCTGAGTCACGCAATTTGACTCTTAGTTTGATCACGACGTGTGGCCATTAACTGCACACGTTGATCACGTAGGCTGACGTGAGGATCAATCAACTATACTTGACGGGATGTATGTGGAACATCTTAAAAAATGTTCAAATGTGTGTGAAATAATATGGGACTTAACTGCTACGATCAGCAGTCCCTAAACTTACACACTACTTAACCTAAATTATCCTAAGGACAAACACACACACCCATGCCCGACGGAGGACTCGAACCTCCGCAGGTACCAGCAGCTCAGTCCATGACTGCAGCGCCTCAGACCGCTCAGCTAATCCCGCGCAGCTGGAACATCTTAGGTGCTTAGAAAGCTAGTAAGGAATACAATTAAATACTTAGCTTTAATTCAGCATCAGTGATGAACGTCGATCTTGAATTTGTACAATAATATTCACAAGTGCAGTTATAGACTGATCTGCGGTTACTTCTTTACAATTCTGATTGCTTAACACACATAGATCAATTGTCAATGCATACCCTGTATGTGGCGCCTGGCTAGGTCGTAGCTACTGAATAACTGAAGGCTATGCTAACTAGCGCCTCTGCATATGAGATCCCTGATGCTATAACAAGTGAACCACTCGTATTAAAGTCGGCTATAGAACTGGCCAGTGTGCTAGCTTGTCTCCAAAGACCAGCCGAGTGGCGGCGCCCGGTCTGCTAGCGTCGACAGTGGCAACTCGCGGGTCCAATGTGTACTGACGGACCGCGGCCGACTTGAAGTTTACAAAATGTTCAGATGTGTCTGAAATCTTATGGGACTTAACTGCTAAGGTCATCAGTCCCCAAGCTTACACACTACTTAACCTGAATTATCCTAAGGACAAACACACACACTCCCATGCCCGAGGGAGGACTCGAACATCCGCCGGGGCCAGCCGCACAGGCCATGACTGCAGCGCCTTAGACCTTGAAGCCTGCAACCTAGCAAGTGTGGTGCCTTGCGGTGACACCTCAGAAACATCAGAAACGCAACGCATTACCCCGCTTAATACGGTGCAGGAAAGCTGATTGAAGTCAATACCGCTTTCTGTCCTCTCGGAGTGGATAAATATAGTACCTGTATAGTTTTCAAGGGGATCTTTATTGTTAATCCTGCAAAACAGCGGCAACCTCAGGTAACGGTGATAGAGGTGGCCAGCGATCACGCGCTCTTCTCTCGAAAGAAGATCACGAGGGATCAACAATACTGAACTCTGGTGACTGTGACGACAAGGGAATATGCGAAAATTCCTCCTCGTTGTCACAAGACCAGTCCTGTATGATGAGAACTTTGTTGTGAACAGAGGCGCTGTCATCTTGGTACTCTATATCATACTGTGGATCTGATCAGCCAAAATGGTCTGTGGTTCAAATGGCTCTGAGCACTATGGGACTTAACATCTATGGTCATCAGTCCCCTAGAACTTAGAACTACTTAAACCTCACTAACCTAAGGACATCACACAACACCCAGTCATCACGAGGCAGGGAAAATCCCTGACCCCGCCGGGAATCGAACCCGGGAACCCGGGCACCCGGGCGCGGGAAGCGAAAACGCTACCGCACGACCACGAGCTGCGGACATAAAATGGTCTCATAACCCTTGACGGTAATGCGACCTTGCAGAGTACCCATGGAGCTCATGGAATACCGCCATATGGCTGCCGATATCATCACTGAATCCCTGCCTGTTTCATTCGTGCAACGTAAACATGGCCAGAAGTTCGAAACAATGTGAAACAAAACTAATGCTACCAGACGGCTTTCTTTTATTCCTCCATAGAACTGATTTTACAGTTTCGGCACCATGTTTTCCTTTTACGCGCATTTGCCTCACACGTGGGTGCTCGCCCTGCAATTTCCAGCTTGAGGAGTCCCTACATGATGTTTTGGTGCTAACAGGATGCGCGAGGGCAACGTTCAGTGCTGCAATCCTACAGTGACTTACACGGCTGTCGTCCTCTTATTTTTCGTCTCTCTCTTCTTCAATGATCGTCTGTCACGATCACCACAATTTCATCCGCATTGTGGCTTAGTGCATGATGTATTTCCGTTCTCCATGTATGTGGCATAAATCTTCAAAACGGTGTTTCACCAAACATCAAACACCTTGGCTGCCTTGCTTACGGAATCACCCACCATACAAGAACCAAACATTTGTCCTTTTTCGAATCCACTCATCTCAGCGTAACGCATTCACAATGCACAGAACACTTTTCTGACCACGAGTGACACTTCCAACTTTTGGGTATATTGCACAGGAGATGTTCGTGGTCAAATACAAGCAGACTTGGCTAGCACCTTCATTTATGTTCAAGCACTCATACAGGGCAACAATTATTGAACTATATTAAAAAAAACTTAAAGTAGCTAAAACGGCGTGCACACACTTTATTCAACATGTGAACGTGACTATAGATATTCCGATTTAGGTTCTGACATGTCTGATATGTATGCCATCATTGACAATGAGCTGGCGCAAACGAATAGCGAAATTGTGCACGACACGCTGAAGTGTTGCAACGTTGATGCTATCGATGACCTCCTGGATTGCTGTTTCCAGCTCGGTGTTGGTTTTGGGGTTATTGCTGTACGCCTTGTCTTTAATACAGCCCCACAAAAAAGAAGTCCCATGTGCTCATATGCGGAGAATATGGCAGCCAATCGAGGTGCATGCCAGTGGCCTCTGGGTACCGCACAGCCAGCATGAGGACTCCAGAATGCTCCTCCAGGACATCAAACACTCTCCTGCTTCAATATGGTCGAGCTCCGTCTTAGATGAACCACATCTCGTCGAAATGATAGTCGCTTTGGATAATCCGAATGAAATCATATTCCAAAACCTTCACGTATCGTTCGGTAGTCACCGTGTCATCAAAGAATAGCGCATCGATTATTCCGTGAATGGACATGGCACACAGCGTAGTCAGTCGTTGAGGGTGAAGAGACTTCTCCATCGCGAAATGCGGTTTCTCAGTCCCCCAAATGCGCTAATTTTGCTGATTGACGAACCCATCCAAATGAAAGTGGGCTTCGTCGCTAAACCAAACCGTACAGCACATACTAATTCCGATCATGCCCGGCTGCCAACCGTGCAGTTTGAACGTCCTAACGGAAACGGTTCAGAAGTTACGACTATTTTATTTCACATAGTTCAATAAATGTCGCCCTGTATCTCGCGGTGTTTCCATATTTTTCACAAACCTCTTCGGAATCTCGGAAATCATTGGGGAAAGTGGCAATCAAAATATTATTTAGTGTATTGTATAGATTTTATGAGGACTTTCGGAAAAATATCATCTGCACATCCGCAATGGTATCAAAGGCAAATCAATACGAGATCGCTAATGTTGACCATTAGTGCAACCATATTACTGACCAGAATAATATACAGATGAATGGAAAATAAAACAGAACAGTGGTTCTCAGAAGTGTTCCAAGGGTCGGCCTGGGGAGGAAACTCTAACAAGTTTAGGTGCGGCAGGCAGCCATGGATAAGATTAAATAATCAGATGGCAGCCCGACCAAGGGACGGTTGAAGGACCGACCAACAACCTAATCAATTCCCTTCCACCGACCAACGGCACGCCAACAGAAAATTTCAGCCGAGGACGAAGATACCAATGGCAATACTTCTTCAAAATTGGCGTCTAAAAACAGCCAAGGCACAATAACCACTTAAAATATGAACAACATCAAAGGCTGTCGAACTACACGCGGTATCGGACAGCATCAACACGGCGAGGGAACACACACTCGCTGCTCTGTCCCAGACGACCGACTGCCTACTCCAGTACGCAGACAGAACTAGCATAACTGTTCAGTCGAAATTACAAAAGCTACACACAGTTCCACGTAAACACTTGCACCAATAACTTCGACAATCCTAAAACCAATCACTGTGGAACAACAAGAAGAAATCACAAATAGACACACACAGAGAACCCAGAAGCGGTCGGCGACCAAATACACGTCGTCCGATGAGACGACCGACCGTACGACCACCCAAGGTCATCTCCACTCAAGTCATGTGTGTCAGCAACGGTAGGGCGAGTCTGGGATGTCCGGAGCTCACTGCAGTTCCATCCCGGCTTAACTCCATGTCCGTTCGGAACTCGGAGACACCGCGACTCGGGCACACTGGCTCGGACCCAACCATGCAAAGGTAACACTTGCCGATTGGCCACCCACATCTCTGCACAAGGAAGGAACCGACACACGTCCGGCAAGATGACCAACTGACGAGCCCAGAAACGGTCGAAAGACCAAATACACGTCGCCCGATGAGACGACCGACCGAACGGCCAACCACCAGTCGTCGCCGCTCAAGTCTCCATCCGTCGGACAGCGCATGTGTGTCGCCAGGGGTCGGCGAGTACTGTCTGTCCGCGCCTCACTGACACTCCATCCCCGACTGGACTTCAGACACACTTATTGGTAACGCCACGTAGCGCTCTGTGTGAAAAATCACTGGCTGTGCTGTGTGCAGTCTGTGGCTGGTTGGCATTGTTGTAATACTCGCCATTGTTGTGTTGGGCAGCGGTAGCTGGATGTGAACAGCGCGTAGCGTTGCACAGTTGGTGGTGAGCAGCCAGCAGTGGTGGATGTGGGGAGAGAGATGGCGGAGTTTTGAAATTTGTAAGACTGGATGTCATGAACTGCTATATATATTATGACTGTTAAGGTAAATACATCATTTGTTCTCTATCAAAATCTTTCATTTGCTAACTATGCCTATCAGTAGTTAGTGCCTTCAGTAGTTAGAATCTTTTATTTAGCTGGCAGTAGTGGCGCTCGCTATATTGCAGTAGTTCGAGTAACGAAGATTTTTGTGAGGTTAGTGATTTGTGAAATGTATAAGTTAATGTTAGTCAGGGCCATTCTTTTGTAGGGATTATTGAAAGTGAGATTGCGTTGCGCTAAAAACATTGTGTGTCAGTTTAAGCACAGTCATGTATAATTGTTCAAAGGGGACGTTTCAATACTACCGGTCGCTCCAGAGATAGTACGACAGTGCACTTATCGATAAGCGCTGCTGCTGCCACTCACGGGCAAGCAAACCAGCAACCTAGTGACGCCAGTAAATCGAATTAAAATAAAACGAGGCGACAGAAGCATAAAAACAAGACGACGAGCAATAAACGGCATGACCGCGAGCCCCGCACGGCTCAATTCATGCATCCATTTTACTGAACAGAATAATATACAAATGAATGGAAAATAAAATTTAGAATCTGTCAGATGAATAGTTTAGCTTTAGCAAGGGTAACAGCACCAGAGAGGCAATTCTGAGACTGCGTTTCACAATGGAATGGGGACTCAAATAGGTTTGGCCGACCTAGAAAAAGCGTTCGGCGACTTAAAATGCTGAAAGAGCCTTGTTACACAGTACTAGCGAACCCAGCAAAGTTTCATAAGTGCTACATTTGTATAGGAGTAGGATAAATGTCCTAACCTCCTTCACCCTCTCTCCCTGTCCTTTTCCTCCCGCCCCCTCATCACTCCCACAGCGTCTCTCTCCATCTCCCATTTCCCCTTCTCTCTTTGACGTTGTGCCTAGGTCATTGTTATTGCAAACGAAACCATGATTAGGAACTGAAGTCGCTTAAAATGAATGGGTAAACCGGTTGCGCAGGTGATGGTCGGGTGATGATTGAAGGGATCACTACAGCAAAAATCTACTTACACCAGTATTGCCAGCTCCTGTTTTGATCACGACCGAAGTAAATACTTCCTACAGGTCGGTCAGGGACCTGAAGATGGTGCAGTGAAACGCTGAAACTGGTTGCGAAATAAAAGGAGGTTGGAAACTAGATTGCTGAAAGGTATTTAATTTGACATCCTGTACCGCTTCTGGCTAAAGGTAGAGTTCTGGATTCTACCGAGGGTATCATAGAGGATGTGGGAGGAACCCGAGCCGTCGTAACGTTTTCCGCAGTGCCTTTAATTTTGGCGACCAGCAAGCGCCAGCAAGTGGTACACCGCAACAGCAAACAAACCAAGCGCGAAAACAAACTCCTTCACTGCTGTTTGTTCTCGGCGGCCAAGGAGTATCACGTGCTCCCACAAAAGTGCGAAAGCCAGCTCAGCACCATCCAAGATTGTTAATGCGTTAAGCTACTTTATCTCCTCAATGTGGTTAGCCAGGTGTGCAGAAGTGACTTTCGGAATATGTTACACGTTCGCACAAGAAAGGATAACGACAATAGGAGACAATGTGAGAAGTTTCCCGCACTCAGTTTTGTATCGTTATGATCAAAGGCGTTATGAGAAAATATTTTTTTGAGACCCACTCATTTACCTAGGGAGAAATGATCATTGTAATAAAATAAGAGAAATCTGAGCTAGCAAGGAAATATATAAGTGTTTATTTTCCCCAAGCGCTGTTGGAGAATGGAACGGTACAGAATTAGACTAGAAGGGATTCGATGAACCCCTTGCGAGGCACTTAAGTGTGAACTGCAGAGTAGTCATGTAGATGTAGATGGATATTGGATGATGCTGATTATACGTCGCAGGTTTCCGAAGGAGCAGATAGTTGGCTTCTGCGTGTGGTGAAGTGTAGTTGGCATACTGTTCGTCTATCAAAATATTGCGAAAAAATCGAAAATCTTATTCGACACACACTTGATAGCCTCAGAAATATTTAGCATATCGGGGACGCTTCGCTTTAAGGTAACTTTCCTATGAAAGCCTGGAAAAATACAATTTTCATCAAGTTAACATGGATCTCACTAATAAATGTGAACTCTTAGAGGAATGAAAATTCTATGACAATAGGAGTGCTTCATGCTGAACATTTTGATTTAATCACATTAAATCTCATATTGACAGTATTACAATTTTTTGTGAAGATCAGTAAATTACATGTTCTATTTGCCGGTAAATACTTGGAATGCACTGACTAAGTATCTCACTTAGATGCTTGAAACTTTAAGTATATATTAACAACATGTCTGTCTAAAAAATAGACTACAATCATTTCATTTCAGTCATAAGGTTTTCGTCTAGAAATATTTACGTCTGATACTCAAAATTAAGGCTACTTCTACAACCAATCAGCATGTATTTTTATTCCTGCTGGTAACACGTTAGTGTCTGTCCTCTATTTAACTCTAAATATTATGCTGAAAAATTAGAAAAAAACCAAGATTCTGGCTCACACATATTTTTTGTGTGTAAAATAACCAAATCAGAAAATTTAATTCTGAGGAAATTCAATTGAAAGTTATATTTCATCTAGGGAACACTTCCGCTGTTTCTAACACACTGCAGCTGCATAATCTTCTTGGTTTCCATGTTCCTCATCTGCTCTCTTCCTTTCTTTGTTATTCTGGCCTCTTTAGCTGTCTCAGGGACCCACATTTCACCTTTGGCTCTTCTCATTGTATCAGCTTTTACGAGTGATTTTCTCACTTTGAACACAGAATACATTCCTAGCAATTCTACAACTTCACAACAATACCAAAACACTTTCTTGAAAGGCGTAATAAGTTTGGAGAATGACAAAATAACAAACAGTCAAATTCAGAAATACTTATAATGAAAACAAGGGAAAACATAATACCACGGCATAGAGTATTTCTAACAGGGCTGCAAACTAAAGAAACAGTTGTATAGCACATCCTTCTTGATTGGGAGTCTAATCACAACATCTCACGTGTGAAAGCAGCGGAAACGTGGATGTGGCTGCATACCTTTAGATTTTTAAGTTAGCTTTTAAATAACTACCATTTGTGTAATTCAACTCTTTTAACTACCACTTTGTTGAGAAAAACTCTAAGCATTGTTTCAAGATGAAAAACAAACAATCAATTTTTAAGTGGATTAACAATCGAGTGACCATGACTTGCTTGTTGCAGATATCTGTTTTTAACATAGTGTACAATTTTCTCTTTAAGTAAATGTTGAATTGAATCTGTCACTGATTGGATATGTATTGTCCCTCTTGGATTTCTAATGTCATCAAACAACGTAGTTTACTGTTTTACGACCCTAAACAATAGAAATCTGAGTAATGCAAACCTCAGTAGCTTGAAATATTGATAGCGGGAAAGCCACAGCTTTCTGGACTGCTTGTTGGCTATTATGCAAGCAGTCTCGTAACCTCTAGCTGAGCCATTTCCCCGCAGTATCCTTTCTTCTAGGAGTGCTACTCCCACAAGGTATGCAGGAGAACTTTTGCTAAGTTCGGAACGTAGGGGATGTGTTGGCGGGAGTGAGGCTGTGATGGCGGGCTGTGGGTAGTGCCTGTGTAGTTCAGTCGTCGGACCGTTTCCCTGTGCAAAGTTCCATGTTCGAGTTACAGTCTGGCGTACTATTTTAATCTGTTATCAAGTTCCAAATTAGCCTCAATTCCGCTGCAGAGCAAAAATTATTTGTGGTGAAGTTGGTCTTTGTTTAATGAGCCCTTGATCACTATTCGTATTATTGACACACAACACCGTGATACCGACGTAACAATGATTTATTTCTTCCGAAAGGAACCTGCGTTATGGAACATGCAACGCAGATCAGGTCGTAGATAACTAGCGTCGTCAGAGAACCTATAAATACAAGCACCTAGCTGCAAAACCCTCCCCGCACGAGTCAGCTTTTGCAAGGATGGCCAATTGAATGGGACGTTCGGAAGTTCGTATCCTTCCATCTATTCCTTCATGATCATCTTCTATCCGCCCTTCCTCCACATGCGGCGCGGCTGAACATTGACCTGTAGAAGAAAGGCACCGCCCAGTCGGTATCTTCCTGACACTGTTCTTGGTTTATGACCTTCATGGAAGTTTTTGAGCAGGATTAGGCACTCTTTCTTCCACTTCTTCTAGAACTATTCTACTACCTTCTACAGCAGATGAAAATTCATGGTCGGATTCCTTCTGACTAGTGGTTCTGGATCTGTGGCCAGTGTTGTGAGTCCATCTCTTACAACGAAATGTGCTAGTGTAAATGGCTGAGATTCCTCCTCTCCTTGCTGTTTGGGATAGGTACAAGAACAAGATACGTCCGGCACTTGCCTTTTCATTGCACAAACACCAGTCAGATTCTTGTATGTGAAAGGAGTAGAACAAAACACAAGTATATCTGCAATGACGTCTTTACAGGGTATTCGGCAACTGCCGTTACAAACTTTTAAGATTTGTAGGGGGTAGTAAGTACATAATACCTTGTTGGGAACCCATATCCGGAACAGTACCGTTTCCGTTGTACGACGGTTTCACATCAGGTGAGTAACGCGTCCACGTCTGCCGACGGAAAGAGAAAAGTCTCAGAGTTGCTTGTCCTGGTACGCAATAGGACAGACAGGATGACGTGTACTACATCAGAGGGTCACCTGATCTCATTTCTCATGGAGTCATATGCAAAGTTTTAATGTATTTACGAGACTTCTGTAGAGACAGAGGAAGATCTGCTGGCACGAGTTCCGGCCACTACACGAGAAATTGAAGTGACACCAGGTGGGATGGACAGTATGTAACAGAACACGATTCGTAGGTATACCTCGCTTGTAACAACATTGGTGGTTGCTGTAATGCAACAGTACTGTTCTGTACATATGGTAAGCTGGGTTCTTTTGTATTTCGGAGTAATGTAAGCACGTAATGTTTAGGTGTTAAGAAATGTACTTAAGAGATAGATTAATGTTTGTTTCGTTATGTTTCCTTTCAAATTGTTACCTAATAATTTTACCGTGTCATGCCTCATTCAAGTGCTCAAGCAGAAGTGGATGAGTTGATTATCTGAACTGAAACCGTCGTAGCATGGAAACGGTACGTTTCCGGACATGAATTCCTATTCAAAATATTATGTGCTCACTCCCCTCTAAAAGTGCTAGAAGTCTGTGATGGAAATTGCGAACACCCTGTATTCACAGAACATCACGATTAAGCAAAAAGACATTTATTTATTTTTTTAATGAGCTTAGTTTAGCTGTGGGTGAAGTTCCACAAGATATGTTTATAGACTTGTCCTCCAAAAATGGTTCAAATGGTTCTGAGCACTATGGGACTTAACTTCTGAGGTCATCAGTCCCCTAGAACTTAGAACTACTTAAACCTAACTAACCTAAGGACATCACAAACATCCATGCCCGAGGCAGGATTCGAATCTGCGACCGTAGCGGTCGCGCGGCTTCAGACTGTAGCGCCTAGAGCCGCTTGGCCACCACGGCCGGCAATTGTCCTCCAACTAAAAAGAAAAACTGTTTCGGTCTAAATTAAGGGTGCTGATAACTAGAAGACCAGTAATTTAAAGTGCAGGTTCTCTGAACACTCCGCTAAACACAAGCACGGAGTTCGTTGTAGTGCATTACAACCACAACTTATCTACCAAGACTTCGTCATTTAGGAAGCTTCAACTACACTGACTTTTCGAGGAAAACGTTAATAAAGTGTCTCTGTCAATTAAATCAGAAGAATATAAAAATGTTATGAAGCTTGTAGCCTCAAACATGTAGTATCTTTATAGATTAGTCTGTGACATAACTGTTACGGAACAATGACCAGAAGAAGAAGCACAATGTTCTTATTAGCCTTCTAAAGCTATGACTTCTGTTGGTGTGGTAATTTTTTTGAAGTTCTTAGTCCTCATAATATTCAGTAAGTTTCATTTGATATCATATTCATAAAACGGAGTCCAATTTTTTAAAATTAAAAAAGAAGTCATTCATTGGTTATGTAATAAGCTGTTAATATGTGCTGGTGGCCCAAAATAAAGACTGGGAAAAGATAAGACTGATGAAACATTTTACCAATTTGTGGAAGCGTTTTTGTGTTTTACTCGAAATTGTGTAATTATGACTTACATGGTTATTGAACTAATGCCTTTAGTTGGTCATGAAGTTAGTGCTGCTCCTGTGCTGATCAGAAAAGTGTTGAGACCTTTTTCGTACATCCACGACCGTGCCAAAACCTACTTCAGGCAGCGTTTGAAAGATCCTAGGATCCGTTCCCACCAGCCTCCCCACCAAGGTGCGTTTGGGGCGATGAATTTGCATGTGACCGCTTGCTCGATGAGGTATTCGTGCGTTTTTCTTGCCGTGAGTGCGTGCCAGAACTCCTTCAGCTCTGTATGCATGAAATGAAAGGTAGTAGCATTGATAGTGTAAATTGTGCAGGGCACTTGGATCAAGTCATAGATAATCAGTATCGTCAGAATGTCTATAAATACAAGTATCAGCCTGCAACAGTTCGTCGAGTTGAGAAGAGGTTACAAATATCTTCAACAAGCCAAAACTTACTTCAGGTGAAAACACTCTGCTGGAATCCACAACAGGGAGTGAAAGTTCACTTTTAAAACTGGAAATTTTCAGTTATGGCGTCAAAACTTTTTATGCACTGCGATTATAATTTCGAGCCTTCATCATCTGCGAGGAAGTGGAAGCAAGGTCCATAAAAGGAAACTTGGGTCTCATACAAAAACTTGGGTCAACTTCCTTTTACGAACTTATTTATAAAACGACTGCGTCGTATGCTTTCAGCTGTTTGACAAGAACGAGTCCTCGAAACTGGAATTGCAGTAAAGTAAAAAAGGAAATTGATGTAGTAAGTGGTAATTAGTTTAACAAGCACATGAAGGGTATGGACCCTTTCCTCATTAAAGTACTGAGCTCAGTTTCACCTCTGTAGATCTCACCAACAATGAGAACGTTCAGGAATGTGGAACGAGTCAAGGTAAATATTAATACGAGACATAGACATCATGGAAGTTTAATCTATGTATTGCATTGACGCTGATCTGTCACGCTGCTGCTTTACGCTATTTGAATTTAACAAAGGCATCTGGAAATAAAGCTACCGTATTACTCTGAGCGAAGCTACTGCTCCCTCAGATATACAAAATCTTCTATTGTGAGTTCAATTACATTCGCCTTATAAAGAAAATTATTAACTATTGTACCCGAGCGGTTCTAGGCGCTTCAACTTGGAACCGCGAAACCGCTACGGTCGCAGGTTCGAATCCTGCCTCGGGCATGGATGTGTGTGATGTCCTTAGGTTAGTTAGGTTTAAGTAGTTCTAAGTTCTAGGGGACTGATGGCCTCAGATGTTAAGTCCCATAGTGCTCAGAGTCATCTGAACCAACTGTTGTACATTTGTAAATATTGACTTGTGTTTGCAGTACATCAGTACTTGTCATGGATCTTCACAACGAATGCCGCCACTTGCGAAGTGGGTAACAGAATTTCGAATTCTTTCATTGAAAATCGCCAGTTTCAGCTACATCAGATAGTTAGTGACTCTTTTAAATTAGTAGATGTGTTGAATTAGTTGGTCACCCCTTTTTATAAAATAACTGTTCTTCTCAAATGTCCTGCTCAAACATTATTAAGCGCATTTATTACTGGGTTCTTATGTTTGATCACCTATTTGAAAACATTAAATATTTTAACAGTAACAGTGGCGGACGAAATAAAAATTCACAATAGTAATAACAAAATGCTTAGCTCTAATTTTTAAACCGGCAGAGTTGGTGTTAAAACATTTAATGTGTTGAGATGTTTAGTAAAATGGTGAACGAGACGATGATGGCGCAGACGTGATGATTGTATTTGGATACGAGAGTTGAGAAAATATTTTATTTTCTAAAAACAGGTGGATCCGTAAACAGGTCTACATTAGAGCTTAACAATTAAAAAATAATAAAACCAGTGTTATTTGCAGAGATAAAAAGAAATCGATTACAAGTCTAGAAACTGAGGTGAAGTAAGATGGACGGAAAGGATGTGACTGACCTTGTAAACGCATATAAAATTGGCGCATTGTGTTAACATTTTTATTAAATACAAACTGAAACAACAATCTGGGCTTAATTCGCTGTCGAAATGGGGTCAGAGTGCATAGAAACTTCCACTTTTACAGCAGGGAAAGAGAGAATCACCGTTTAACATTCTGTCTGTGTCAAGGTCATCACAGACGAACTTCAAGTTCTTACTGGTAAAGGTAGCGGAATGAAGTATGCAGTAGTATCGTTTAAGGTACTGCATGTGATTTAGAGAACTCAAAACAGTATTTCCTACCAGGGAATCAAAGAGTACAATAAATTAAGGACATTGAAGGGATTACGAAAACAAACGTATTTAAAATGGCAATTAAATAGAAAATACTTTCGAAGCAATACATTCAGTCTGATGAAGGATTACTTGGATAACACGGAGTATTGGTTTAGCAAAAAATGTAAGTAAATAATAATAGGATGCCTCTCACTTCAGGACACATTATCGCTCTTTTTTAGAAGCCTTACATCAAAGTCCTACAATGGATAATGCAAACACCTTATCCTCTTTATGAGATAAGGAATTTTGGGTGGATATTGAGCTAATTTTTCCAGGAAATCAACTGAGAATCAGTTACACAGAAAGTGGAGACCAAAAATCACCGTAAAAATGTGATAAACAACAGCCTTTTTTTGTTATTTTTTATTAGGCAACCAGTTTCGATGCTCCAATCACGCCATCTTCAAGCCTGTCGCATGAATGACGCCAAGTAACATTCGCACATGTGTAAGACAAGACACCAATAATCATATCTGGTTCCGTAGATATCCGAACTTCATGAGCATGTAAGCTCTCCACACATGCAAATGAAGTTCGGATATCTACGGAATCAGCTACTATTATTGGTGCCTTGTTTTTCACACATGCTCATGTAGTCGGATGTCTACGGAACCAGATACGATAATTGGTGCCTTGTCTTATACATTCACGAGTGGTAGTTAGTGTCGTTCATATAGATGACGTGACTGGAACGAGGAAACTGGTTGCCCAATAAAACAGTATCAAAATAACCGCTGTTTGTACAAGATTATTACATGTCATCGGCAGGTGGCTGTCCCACGCTCCTGAATCCAAGATGGAGTGACATTTACTAAATATCACCGTAGTTGTACTGATGCCAGTTGATACTTGAGATTCATTGGGAGAGTCCTTAGAAAATATCCATCAACAAAGGAGGTGGCTTACAAAACACTCGTTCGGCCTATATTTGAGTACTGCTCATCAGTGTGTGGTCCGCACCAGGTCGGGTTGACAGAGGAGATAGAGAAGATCCAAAGAAGAGCGGCGCGTTTCGTCACAGGGTTATTTGCTAAGCGTGATAGCGGTATGGAGATGTTTAGCAAACTCAAGTGGCAGACTCTGCAAGAGAGGCGCTCTGCATCGCGGTGTAGCTTGCTGTCCAGGTTTCGAGAGGGTGCGTTTCTGGGTGAGGTATCGAATATATCGCTTCCCCCTACTTATACCTCCCGAGGTAAAATTAGAGAGATTCGAGCACGCATGGAGGCTTCCCGGCAGTCGTTCTTCCCGCGAACCATACGCAACTGTAACAGAAAAGGGAGGTAATGACAGTGGCACGTAAAGTGCCCTCCGCCACACACCGTTGGGTGACTTGCGGAGTATAAATGTAGATGTAGATTTAGATACTGTGTATAGTGTGTTCAGAGACTATTTATGAGAAATGATCGAAGACAGCAGCAACAGTTTTTTACGTTATGGAATAACTTCTTAGCAAGGACGTGAAACAGCCCTGTAACCAACAGATAAAATGAACTAGGCTGCCCTGTCGTTAACGAAGTGGTGTTGTTTTCTGGACGATAGTTTTTGATTTTCTTTGCTTTCCTTAAACTACTGCTGGTTAACCCGGAATGGTTCTTGCTATTACAGTTGTAATCCTTGTCTAGTTAGATCTGTGAGTTTGTAAACATGAATTAGATTTCTTGTTATTAATCTGTAGCACAATGGCGTGTCCGAAATGGTAGCGAAAGTGATCTACGAATGAATGAAACTGCTGCTACCACTGCTATAGTGACACACGTAAACATTAAAAAGGCAGGGCTGGGTAAGGGTTTGAGGCCCAGTGTTCCCCAAGTCGAATGTGTGCGACTGCTCGATTTGTTAGCTGATGCTTGCACACACTCACGGAACCTTTGGACATCCGGAGTACGTAAATAACGTCTCTGCGCATGCGTAGATTCTCTTTCACAAGTAAGTGTGTACTGTGTGGCGTCTGACGCCAGTGTCAATGGCTGCTCCGACCATTCCATTGAGACTCTGAGCGTCAGGAGGATGACGGTCTACGAGTGTTATTTACCAAAGAGGCTTGTCGCGAATCTCCAAATATTTGGACGGTACGAACAAAGCTGTCTTCTCAAACATCACGAGCGCCTGTTCGTGTGAAGGACACCATGTGCCTTTCTAGGTTTTTCCTTGTCCATGACCGTTTCTTCGCGGAAATGCATCTAAATAGTTCGTTAGTAAAGTTTCTGTAACATTCGGCAATCTGGTGACTGTCTTATTGTCCGAAAAGATTCGGTAAAGAAAACTGATTTTTTTTCATATTCTGCGAAACCTCGTGATTAGTATTATTTTGTACGTGACTACATTTTGTCTATTTAAAATATTATGCATTACAATAAAAAATAAAGCTATGAACATAACAGTTGAAGTGAAACATACCTTATGGCGCCTGTGGAAAGTAAAAGATACCGCATGACGCCCTTGGAAATTCTGTACGAACTCAAGAAAACTGGAAAGAGTCGTCATTAACAATGAGCAAAGCTAATAGTTATCTAATTGGCAACTAATAAATTCCATTGCCTCTTTTTCTGGGTACATCAAATCATTGTTGGCGTCTGAATAGTGTGCATCTTCTTTGAGGATGGTCTTCGCAATTCCGTGTTTCCACAGAATGATTGACTGTTCGATCCGTAAATGGAACAACAAAGTTCCCTCTTTTAAACATAAATTCATTCACGTGTATATTACCCTTTTAGACAAAGTCTAAGTAAGAGCTCGTGATCAATTTCTGGACATTTATATAACAGTGTCCCGCCAAAATAGCAGTTTTAATTTTGTTACTAACCACTGTCAGTTATTGCTATCATCGAATTAAGCTTTACTTGTACTTCTTCGGACTGTAATATATATATATATATATATATATATATATATATAGTTCGTCCGGCCTCGGAATGGAGAGCGTCAACGAGTTTTGCCTGTTTCCGATATCGATCCTCCAAGTTATTGCTCTGGTGAAATCCAAGACAGTATCAAAACCTCTACAACGGTTGGTCAGACTAGCCCTGACGGACGGACAAAAGGAATCGAACAGGATCTTCAGTTTACGTATGTAGAGAAAGAAGATTTTAGAAAACATTTTTTATTTACTTACTAAAACATGACTGTTGTTTACGTTTTATCTTTGCATGCAGTAATGTTCGTCTATTACACATTTGACGCATGATAAATGCAATAGATGTTCCAATGGCAAAAGATATTTTTTTGTGTTTTATAATTATGAGAAACATTTGATAGTATTTACGATAATTATCATGACTATGGATAGGAGAAATTAGTAAGAACTTTAAATTCAGATGAATGACTGTCAAAAGTTATCTTTATAAGAAAGATTATTAGTCGAAGATTTTTTTGAAAACATTTACGTGCGACTTTGATATAACATAGTACAAAAATCGGTTGTAGCAATTAACATATGCGCGTGGCAAGAAATAATAGCTAAATATTTTGCTTTTGCTTTATACTACATCCTTCAGCCACCGCCATCGTTCTACACGACCGGCATTGGTAATTCCATAACTCTACTGCTCTGTGTAAGCTATACAACTCGACAACTGCTCTCTAAGAGCGGACCTGACGCAACCGCCCGACTGCGAGAAACTACCACTACTACTGCCGACACTGTTCTCTTGTCCGCGATTCTATTGTAATTTACATGGCGCAGGCCGCGCATTAGCAATTCACTGAAGTCACATCTGCTCGAGTGCGCTAGCAATAAATTCCTTAGTCATGGACCTCTTACAATATAAAAACGATTGGTGAATGAAATTCCGGCACACTAAAGCCGGTCATGAATCAGAAGTAGCCCGTAAACCGAACGAGATATAACCCATACTTATCGTGAACCGCGACTGTCACCCTGCTACTCATTTCATAACCTCGCCTAAGCAGTCACGCTGTTCCAAAAAAAAAAAGCAGATTATCTTGTGCTGTAGAATAAGCGCTTAGAGAGGAGCTGTATATCCTGGATACTATCACTTTGTCAATATAAGCCCATTGCTGCTTTCATGCACGGCCTCCTCTCAGTAAATGTTAATTCAGTATCGGCTGTTAGCGCATCATAGCACACACGATCAAAACACATCTTCACTCCAGAGCTGCCCAAACGCAATAGCCTGAAGCGGAACACTTTGTTTTCTCTCAGAACCAAGCAAGCCGTATGTGGCGACGATGCCCAATTTCCACTCGCCTCAGGCAGAGAAACAAGAGTAGCCGAAACAGCCGCGGATGTGCGATCAACGAACCACAATCAGTGTGCCACAGATATAATAGCAAAGAGTTTTCGAGAGACGAAACTACGTAAAAAAAAATTATATATGGAAGATGTCCGACTAGTATGGAGAATTCTCATCTTCACGCTCATCAAACGGCTCGTAGTGAAATTGCGCGGTTATGGAATATCAAGCGGCTCTGAGCACTATGGGACTTAACTTCTGAGATCATCAGTTCCCTAGAACTTAGAACCACTTAAACCTAACTAACCCAAGGACATCACACACATCCATGCCCGAGGCAGGATTCTAACCTGCGACCGTAGCGGTCGCGCGGTTCCAGACTGTATCGCCTAGAACCGCTCGGCTACCTCGGCCGGCTTATGGAATATCGTCTCAGTTATGTGACTGGATTTGTGATTTCCTATCAGAGGGGTCACAGTTCGTAGTAAGTGACGGAAAGTCATCGAGTAAAACAGAAATGATTTCTGGCGGTCCCCAAGACAGTGTTATAGGCCCTTTGCTCTTCCATTATCTATATAAACGATTTGGGAGACAATTTGAGCAACCGTCTTCGGCTGTTTGCAGATGACGCTGGAGTTTAGCGACTAATAAAGTCATCTGAAGATCAAAACAAACTGCAAAACGATTTAGAAGAAATATCGAAATGGTGAGAAAAGTGGCAGTTGCCCATAAATAACGAAAAGTGTGAGGTCATCCACATGAGTGCTAAAAGAAACTAGTTAACTTCGGTTGCACGATAAATCAGTCTAATCTAAAACCTTAAAATTGAAACCCAGGTTACACGATAAATCAGTCTAATATAAAACCTCCTCCCATGAACCATGGATCGTGCCTCAGCGATGGCCGTACCGTAAGTGCAACCACAACAGAGGGGTATCTGTTGAGAGGCCGGACAAACGTGTGGTTCCTGAAGAGGGGCAGCAGCGTTTTCAGTAGTTGCACAGGCAACGGTCTGGATGATTGACTGATCTGGCCTTGTAACACTAACCAAAACGGACTTGCTGTACTGGTACTGCGAACGGCTGAAAGCAAGGGGAAACTACAGCCGTAATTTTTCCCGAGGGCATGCAGCTTTACTGTATGGTTTAATGATGATGGCGTCCTCTTGGGTAAAACATTCCGGAGGTAAAATAGTCCCTCATTCGGATATCCGTGCGGGGACTACTCAAGAGGACGTCGTTATCAGGAGAAAGAAAACTGGCGTTCTACGGATCGGAGCGTGGAATGTCAGATCCCTTAATCGGGCAAGTAGGTTAGAAAATTTAAAAAGGGAAATGGATAGGTTAAAGTTAGATATAGTGGGAATTAGTGAAGTTCGGTGGCAGGAGGAACAAGACTTTTGGTCAGGTGAATACAGGGTTATAAATACAAAATCAAAGAGGGATAATGCAGGAGTAGGTTTAATAATGAATAAAAAAAAGGGGAGTGCGGGTAAGCTACTGCAAACAGCATAGTGAACGCATTATTGTGGTCAAGATAGACACGAAGCCCACGTCTACTACAGTAGTACAAGTTTATATACCAACTAGCTCTGCAGATGACGAAGAAATTGATGAAATGTATGATAAAAGAAATTATTCAGGTAGTGATGGGAGACTAAAATTTAATAGTCATGGGTGACTGGAATTCGAGAGTAGGAAAAGGGAGAGAAGGAAACATAATAGTTGATTATGGATTGGGGGAAAGAAATGAAAGAGGAAGCCGTCTGGTAGAATGTTGCACAGAGCATAACTTAATCATTGCTAACACTTGGTTCAAGAATCATAAAAGAAGGCTGTATACATGGAAGAAGCCTGGAGATACTAGAAGGTATCAGATGGATTATATAATGGTAAGAAAGAGATTTAGGAACCAGGTTTTAAATTGTAAGACATTTCCAGGGTCAGATGTGGACTCTGACCACAGTCTATTGGTTATGAACTGTAGATTAAAACGGAAGAAACTGCAAAAAGGTGGGAATTTAAGGAGATGGGACCTGGATAAATTGACTAAACCAGAGGTTATACAGAGTTTCAGGGAGAGCATAAGGGAACAACTGACAGAAATGGGGAAAAGAAGTACAGTAGAAGAAGAATGGGCAGCTTTCAGGGATGAAGTAGTGAAGGTAGCAGAGGATGAAGTAGGTGAAAAGACGAGGGCTAGTAGAAATCCTTGGGAAACAGAAAAAATATTGAATTTAATTGATGAAAGGAGAAAATATAAAAATGCAGTAAATGAAACAGGCAAAAAGGAATACAAACGTCTCAAAAATGAGATTGACAGGAAGTGCAAAATGGCTAAGCAGGGATAGCTATAGGACAAATGTAAGGATGTAGAGGCTTATCTCACTAGGGGTAAGATAGATACTGCCTACAGGAAAATTAAAGCGACCTTTGCAGAGAAGAGAACCACTTGTATGAATATCAAGAGCTCAGATGGAAACCCAGTTCTAAGCAAAGAATGGGCAGCAGAAAGGTGGAAGGAGTATATAGAGGGTCTATAAAAGGGCAATGAACTTGAGGACAATATTATGGAAATGGAAGAGAATGTAGATGAAGATGAAATGGGAGTACGAAACTGCGTGAAGAGTTTGACAGAGCACTGAAAGACCTGAGTCGAAACAAGGCCCCTGGAGTAGACAACATTCCATTAGAAGTACTGACGGCCTTGGGAGAGCCAGTCTTGACCAAACTCTACTAGCTGGTGAGCAAAATGTTTGAGACAGGCGAAATACCCTGCGACTTCAAGTAGAATATAATAATTCCAATCCCAAAGAAAGCAGATGTTGAAAGATGTCGAAATTACCGAACTATCAGTTTAATAAGTCACAGCTGCAAAATACTAACGCGAATTCGTTACAGACGAATGGGAAAACTGGTAGAAGCCGACCTCAGGTATGATCAGTTTGGATTCCGTAGAAATGTTCGAACACGTGAGGCAATGCTGACGCTACGACTTATCTTAGAAAATAGATTAAGAAAAGGCAAACCTACGTTTCTAGCATTTGTAGACTTAGAGAAAGCTTTTGACAATATTGACTGGAATACTCTCTTTCAAATGTGAGACAGGGTTGTACCGTATCCCCGATGTTATTCAATCTGTATATTGAGCAAGCAGTAAAGGAAACAAAAGAAAAATTCGGAGTAGGTATTAAAATCCATGAAGAAGGAATAAAAGCTTTGAGGTTCGCCGACGACATTGTAATTCCGTCAGAGACAGCAAAGGACTTGGAAGAGCAGTTGAACGGAATGGACAGTGTCTTGAAACGAGGATATAAGATGAACATCAACAAAAGCAAAAACGAGGATAATGGAATGTAGTCGAATTAAATCGGGTGATGCTGAGGGTATTAGATTAGGAAATGAGGCAATTAAAGTAGTAAAGGAGTATTGCTACTTGGGGAGCAAAATAACTGATGATGGTGGAAGTAGAGAAGATATAAAATGTAGACTGGCAATGGCAAGGAAAGCGTTTCTGAAGAAGAAAATTTTGTTAACATCTAGTGTAGAATTAAGTGTCAGTAAGTCGTTTCTGAAAATATTTGTATGGAATGTAGCCATGTATGGAAGTGAAACATGGACGATAAGTAGTTTGGACAAGAAGAGAATAGAAGCTTTTGAAATGTGGTGCTACAGAAGAATGATGAAGATTAGATGGGTGGATCACATAACTAACGAGGAGGTTTTGAATAGAATTGAGGAGAAGAGGAGTTTGTGGCACAACTTGACAAGAAGAGGGGACCGGTTGGTAGGACATGTTCTGAGGTATCAAGGGATCACAAATGTAGCATTGGAGGGCAGCGTGGTGGGTAAAAATCGTAGAGGGAGACCAAGAGATGAATACACTAAGCAGATACAGAAGGATGTAGGTTGCAGTAGGTACTGGGAGATGAAGAAGCTTGCATAGGATAGAGCAGCATGGAGTGCTGCATCAAACCAGTCTCTGGGCTGAAGACCACAACAATCTAAAACCCGTAAATTAAACTAAATACCTAGGTATTACAATTACGAACAACTTCAATTGGAAGGAACACATAGAAAATGTTGTGGGGAAGGCTAACCAAAGACTTCGTTTTATTGGCAGGACACTTAGATAATGTAACAGACCTACTAAGGAGACTGCCTACACTACGCTTGTCCGTCCTCTTTTAGAATACTGCTGTGCGGTGTGGGATCTTTACCAGATAGGACTGACGGAGTACATCGAAAAAGTTCATAGAAAGGCAGAACGTTTCGTATTATAGCGAAATATGGGAGAGAGTGTCACAGAAATGATACAGGATTTGGGCTGCATATCATTAAAAGATAGGCGGAATCTTCTCACGAAATTCCAATCACCAACTTTCTCCTCCGAATGCGAAAATATTTTGTTGACACCGACCTACATAGGAAGGAACGATCATCACGATAAAGTAAGGGAAATCAGAGCTCGTACGGAAAGGTATAGGTGTTCATTCTTTCCACGCGCTACACGAAATTGGAATAATAGAGAATTGTCAAGGTTGTTCGATGAACTCTCTGCCAAGTACTTAAATGTCATTTGCAGAGTATCCATGTAGATGAAGATGTAGACTGCTCCGCAGTTAGGGATTTGTCAGTATCCTTCCGCATGTTAAAATGGAAACTCAGAGGTGGCTCAAACTTGATGGAGTGATAACTGATAAGAACAACGGGTATTATCTTTTCAATCCTACATGATGTGGATTCAATGCTACCATCCTCTTTTAAATTATGAAAGTATTGCCTTGTCAAAGACGGTACTGAGAACCTAATTTTCAATCGTTCATTAAATCAGTTTTTTCGATTGGTGACTATAGAATTGTTTATTAACAAACTGCTTTCATAATTATCTCCGCCCAAAAGAAGTTATTTATTTGTCACTTGTGGCTGATACTGTGTCACGTTACATGGCTGCCATCGTCTAAATAGTCAAGTCGATTCGCGAACCATATATATTCTGATGTATTAGAGGTCACATACTGAACTGCAGTTACAAAACGTAAATAGTTCCTCTTTGCATGCTAGGTAGGACGATGAATTGTGTTTCGATGATCGCAGCTTGCTGAATGTGCTGGGCGGTGACCTCCCACATTACTATTCTGTTAAGTGGAAGCGATATTCATATATTGTATGGTGATTTTGATGGAACAATATTTTTTTGTGCTTAAATCAACGATTGTAAAACTGAGGAAACATCCTCACTTGCATTGTTGGACGCTATAAGCACAATGTAAACACTTAGTTCTTGATGAATAATTACAATTTTTGAATCATTGAAAAATATAGAATAATTACTTGCTCTTTGATATTCAAGCGAGAGCTATGACAAGCCCATCTTTTTACATCACACGCAGCTTACAAGGAGGTGGGTCGAATCTTTTCCAACGTAGCCATAAGCAGTTTGGGAAAGCGCTGACAACCTGAATCTAGATCTAGATGACAATTAGGGGACTCGAACTCCTGCCCTGCAAAATGTAAGTCTAGTGTCATAATCACTTCACACCTTCTCATGGCGAAACAGGTAATGGCGCAGGTAGAACGTTTTTTTTCCTCAGAAGGAATTCCTCACATCTATTTTGTCGTAATCATGTAACGTGAAATGTGTGTCGTGTTCGTAGCTAAAACTTATCCATTGCAAGTGAACAAGACGCAAATGTTATTTTCTGTTTGCTTAAGCTCACCAAACGGATATTCCGGTTCATGGTTCATGGTTATAATCCCAGTTGCGCGTTGGCTGTCTGGCGGCGCACAGGGGCAACGAAATAATGATTTTCAACGTTTCACTAATTATTAACCGAATTTAAAAATTTAAAATACTGTCATAAACTAGTCATTAAGAGACATTATATCCAATGTTTAACACAATAGGGAAAATGTTACAGAGAGCTATCGAGGCCGCATAACTCACGGTGCACATTTACTAAAATTATATTCTTCCGGTATTTGAGAATGAGACATTTAATCACGTGCAAGAAACTTTACACAAAATTTCAAACGCTTACGCAACTCTCCACAAAATTATGAAAGGAAAAAAAAAAAAACTTATCGCTTACTGCATTTTCTCTGTTCATGTAGTATAACTGTCGCATCAGGCACGAAGATTTAATTTATTATTTTTTTATAAGCAACTCTATTCTCAAAACATTTTGCTGAATGTACCTGCAAAGTTGTGTTTCTGAGGACGGGACCAACGAAATATAAGGGCCCTCAACGAATTTGTGACGTCACATCAGTACATAGTCTTCCACACTCCGGGAACGCTCGGGTGCATGCAGAATCTGCGGGAAATCAATTTTGTTGTTGTTGGGGTCTTCAGTCCTGAGACTGGTTTGATGCAGCTCTCCATGCTACTCTATCCTGTGCAAGCTTCTTCATCTCCCAGTACCTACTGCAGCCTACATCCTTCTGAACCTGCTTAGTGTATTCATCTCTTGGTCTCTTTCTACGATTTTTACCCTCCACGCTGCCGTCCAGTACTAAATTGGTGATCCCTTGATGCCTCAGAACATGTCCTACCAACCGATCCCTTCTTCTAGTCAAGTTGTGCCACAAACTCCTCTTCTCCCCAATTCTATTCAGTATCTCCTTATTAGTTATGTGATCTACCCATCTAATATTCAGCATTCCTCTGTAGCACCACATTTCGAAAGCATCTATTCTCTTTTTGTCTAAACTATTTATCGTCCACGTTTCACTTCCATACTTGGCTACACTCCATACAAATACTTTCAGGAACGACTTCCTAACACTTAAATCAATACTCGATGTTAACAAATTTCTCTTCTTCAGAGACGCTTTCCTTGCCATTGCCAGTCTACATTTTATATCCTCTCTACTTCGACCATCATCAGTTCTTTTGCTCCCCAAATAGCAAAACTCCTTTACTACGTTATGTGTCTCATTTGCTAATCTAATTCCCTCAGCATCACCCGACTTAATTCGACTACATTCTCTTATCCTTGTTTTGCTTTTGTTGATGTTCATCTTATACCCTCCTTTCAAGACACTATCCCTTCCGTTCAACTGCTCTTCCAAGTCCTTTGCTGTCTCTGACAGAATTACAATGTCGTCGGCGAACCTCAAAGTTTGTATTTCTTCTCCATGGATTTAAATACCTACTCCGAAGTGTTCTTTTATTTCCTTTACTGCTTGCTCAATATGCAGATTGAATAACATCGGGGAGAGGCTACAACCCTGTCTCATTCCCTTCCCAACCACTGCTTCCCTTTCATGTCCCTCGACTCTTATAACCGCCATCTGGTTTCTGTACAAATTGTAAGTAGCCTTTCGCTCCCTGTATTTTACCCCTGCCACCTTCAGAATTTGGGAAATCAATATTTAATTGAAGAGGTATCAACTAAAGGTCTTAATTTAGTCGTGTGCCATCGAGAGCTTGCATGCATTTAAACGCGCAATCTAGACTTATTACATTCGCCTGAAATAATTATTCACTCCCAGCCGGAGACTGCTGCTGGCACTTGCTGGACCTGCTGCGTCGCGTACTGTGACGTACGAGCCACGACCTGTCTTCCTCGTGAGTCTAGATTCAGGAGATATGACGTCATAAACACTAAGATGCGTGAAAATCTAGCGTTTGTTTAAAACGAAGTGCAAATTTCCCAGACTATACTCATCCGGTATTTGCTAACGAGAGTACTTAGCGACATCTAACAAACATTAAAAATAATACGTTTCTTGTAGTGGCCATTTTCGCAGCAGCTGTATATAAATTGCAGTTGTTTCAAAGAAAATGTCTTTTGCGTGCTGTACATCGAAATTTTTGTTTATGCACCCCGACGCGTTTCGCCATTTTTTACAAGGCATCTCCAGTGGGTGTCGTGAAATATTACATGATTTGTCCTTTTTACACAAAGGTTATGGTTTCACATCTAAGTTATAAATTTAAAAACAGTTCCTTAACGTTTTTTTACGAAATGAAAAGGGACTTACAGGTAACTTCTAATTCACTGCATCTAAGTAAACTGCTTTGTCTCATCTGGCAACCAGGTGGACACTTTCAGTTCACTGTTTTCGTTACACATCACCGTAACTGCCATCTTTGTAATACAGAGATTCATTTGTTTTTCTAATTGTTACCAACTGTTTTGTGAATGTGTGTGTGTGTGTGTTTGTGTGCGTGTAGTAGAGAGGGAGAGAGATTTTTGTTTATTCTTAAAAATAATAATAATAATAATAACATTAATAATAATAATTATTATTATTAATGTTATTATAACATCCATCCACTCCACAAAAAAGGGGACAAAACTGAACCAAATAATTACAGGGGTATCTCACTCGTACCGGTCACATATAAAATCCTATCAAAAGTTCTCATGAATAGATTAGAAGAACAAGCTGACCCACAAATAGGAGAATACCAGGCTGGTTTTCGCAAGGGACGATCATGCATAGAGCAGATCTGGAATCTGAAAATGATTCTCCAGATGAGAAGCACCCGAAACACAGTGGTTACTTTTGTAGATTTTAAAAAGGCCTACGACTCAATAGACAGAGTAGTGCTCTGCAAGACGCTGGAAGAATTCAGCATTGACAGAAAGACAAGAGCAATCATTCAGGAAACATTAACTGACACAGTCTCCAAGGTTAAATTTATGGGGGATATCTCGGAACCATTTGTAATCCAAACTGGAGTGCGACAGGGTGACGGACTTTCACCATTACTCTTTAATATCATTCTTGAAAAAATCATCAGGACATGGGAAAAAGAAGTCAAAGGAATCCAAATTGGCATTAGAAAAGATAATAGATTCAATGTGAAGTGTTTAGCTTTTGCAGATGACCTTGCAATCCTCACAAATAATAGAAAAGAAGCCACTAACGCCATAGAGAAGTTACACGAAATTGCACAAAGAACTGGCCTGCAAATCTCATATGAGAAAACCCAGTACATAGAAAGAGTGCCACAAGACAAATTGCCTATTGTGACAACCCATGGGAAAATCATACAAGTACCACATTTTAAATACCTGGGAGAAATCATTCAGCCATCAGGGATCAACCTAAAGGCCAATGAGGAAAGAATAAAAAAATTACAGAAAGCATATAAACTCACGTGGAACTATTATAACAAAAAGTCCATATCCACTAACGCAAAATTGAGGCACTACAACACTGTCGTACTTCCGGAGGCACTGTATGCATCTGAAACAACACAAATAGGTGGGCAAACTAAAATCAAAGAAATAGAGAAACAAGAAAGGAAAATTCTCAGGAAAATTTTTGGCCCGATACAAGAGCAAGGAATCTGGAAGAAGAGACCAACATCAGAATTATATAAATACACAGACAAGATTACAGATACAGTAAGGAAAAGAAGAATGCAGTTCTACGGACATATCCACAGGATGAATGAAAACAGAATTTCAAAGCGAATTCTTAAAGTCATCAACTCAGGCAGGGGAAAAACAAAATGGATAAAAGAAGTTGAAGAGGACCTCAGACAAGCACAAATAACAGTAAACGATGCAGAAAACAGAACTGAATTCAGGAACATCATCAAAAAACATAAATTTGACACCACAACACAGAAGAGACCAGGATGCAAATGGACAGCGGAACGAAAGAAACAACACAGTGAACGCATGAAGAAAATTTGGGCTCAGAAAAAACACAAACAATCATCATAAAGGAATTCAAGTTCAAACGCTCTCTTAAATGGGAATAATCGAAAATAAAAAAAAAATAATAATTATTATTATATTTTCCTGTATATACTTACACACACACATACACACACACACACACACACACACACACACACATACACACACAAATTCACAAAACAGTTGGTAACACATAGAAAAACAAATGGATCTCTGTATTAAAGAGATGGCAGTTACAGTAATGTGTAACGAAAACAGTGACCTGAAAGTGAACTGTCAGATGTCCACCTGGTTTCCAGATGAGAAAAAGCAGTTTGCTTGGATGCAGTGAATTAGAAGTTACGTGTAAATACCTTTCCATTTCGTAAAAAAAAAAACCGTTAAGGAACTGTTTTTAAATGTACAACCTATATGTGAAACCACAACCTATGTGTAAAAAGGACAAATCATATAATATTTCAGGACACTCATTGAAGATGCCTTGTAAAAAAGGCGAAACACGTTTGGGTACATAAATAAAAATAGAAATTCCGACGTGCAGCGTGCAAAAGGCATTTTCTTTGAAACAACTGCAATTTATTAAAAATAATTTCGTAACTTTTCCAAACTTTCATTTGTAAACTAATCAGAAGATTGAAGTTGTTTTGTACATTGCAGTTTGATTCTTAAAAAAGGCAACCTTCTCGCTGCCTGAACTGTCGTAAAAATATTTATTAGCAATCGCGTTTTTTTTTTTAACAGCAATGATTTTGTTTTTATATGCAATTTTGAGAACAGAATGTATCCTTAAAGCTGAAATGGACTGTAAGCAATGTTGAGAGTGGCTTAATAGGGCGAACTCATGTTAGAGAATAACTACATTTAATAACAGACCAGACAGAAAAGGTCGTTTCTTAAAAGAAGGAATTTATTATTTTTTGTCAAGATGGATTCCTCAAGCATTTTTAAGTAAACACTGACCTCAATATTTGTGCATGACCTTACATATAAAGGGTGAACCCGAGCAGAACAGGCAAAATTCCAGAATTTAGTCTTCGTACCTCGATATCTCATTACAGAATAATTACATATCATCTGATAATTTCGCCACATTTATCTTTGCAACTATACTGCCTGACCAGAAATGTGAAGCACCCAGAAGGCATAGTCGGATGTCTGTGTAATTTCGTGCACAAACGCGCCTACGTCGAGTGCGTAAGTGATTAGAATTGCAATTCTGTGTGATAGGTAGGACAAGCAGAGTGCATTAGTGTGGTTCGTGTTTAATGTTATTACATACCTATGTGGAGGGCGTGAACAGTGTCAGACGCTGCGTGATCGCTGTGAAGGACACGGAGATGCCTCGTACTCGTTGAGACAGCGTTATCAGCACAGAAGGTTTGAAATGAGCCTGTTGTCAGTCTCCATTTGGCCCGCTTGTTGAATCGCAAGGTATCCAGATTTGTGAGGCTGTGGACTTGACAATGGACTGCAGGGACCGTGAGAGCAGGCTTACTCGTCGTCCGGATTCCGGACGATCACGTCTGAGCACCACATGGGAGGTTCGCCGTATTTTGCACCAAGCACATCCAAACGCGTTCACATCCGTGTCTGCCATCAGAGAAAAGGTAATGGACTCGCTGCAACGTTCTTTGACGTCGTGTAGTACTGGACTACCAGCACCCAGACAGGGACCGTCCCAACACAAACGGTTGCATCTGGAGTGGTGTCGCGACCGTTGAATCACGGGTCTGTACAACCCGGCTGCGCGTGGAAGCCGCTCGGTCTTGGTCCCCTTGCCACGGTTCGTACGGCTCCCTCCGTCCTATGTTCGAGTCCTCCCTCGGGCATGGGTGTGTGTATTGTGCTTAGCGTAAGTTTAAGTTAGACGAAGTAGTGTGCAAGCCTAAGGAACGATGACCTCAGCAGTTTGGTCCCATAGGAATTTTAAATACCACCACCAAAACCCCAGATGATCACTGTCAACGAGTATGGTGTGTCACGCCACCATCGGGTATGACTTCATTCCACGGCTGGTAGGGGTAGAGGGAACTCTGACGGCACAACGGCACGTCACGGATATCCTACATCCATATTTGTTACCTCTCATGTGACAGTATTGGAGCAATTTTTCATCAGGACAATGCTCGTTCACACATGCTGCGTGTCTCTACGAGCTGTCAGCCAGGTGGTGAGGTACTCCTGTGGCCAGCAAGATCTCTACCTTTCTCCCCGGGGAACCAGCACCAACGTCACATCCATCCCAGTGTTACCAACTCCAGTATCCGGGAAACAGGGTCCAGTTACATAAGCTCATTTGGACTAGCTTGCCTTGGGAGAGGACACAACGGTTTTATGACACCCTTCCCAAAATAATCAGTGCTTTCATAATGGCCAGTGGGGGTGCAATATCATACTGACAAGTAAGTGGACTTATGTAATTAAAATCTTCTGGGTTGTTAGGCCGCGTCATGTTTCGACCCCTCTGCTGGGATCTTCCTCAGGATCTTTTGATATCCACTACTGCTAGAGTGGCCTAACAACCAGTAAGATTTTAACTTCAGTGACAACGGCCACGAAAGCCTGCACACTTGCATAAGTGGGCTTATATTGCCAAGTTCTTTGTAAATGTGATTCTGTTCTGTGTTCATTGAAATAACATCACATCGCCTTCAATTCGTTAAGTTTCATTTCGTTTCCTCCTCCGCTTGCGGGTGATTAACTCTTTTTGTCAGACAGTGTAAACTGCACTGAAAATACACTGATAGGCCGATACATTATACCACTGTCCACCGCAATGTTGGATGCCGCCTGGTGACGTTGCGGGCACGTGATGCGGTAATGGAAGTATGTAAGCGGAGAAGACATATGGACTGCAGTTGGGGAAATGCGTTGAGGCGAGCGACTTTGACAAAGGGCGGGTTAATATTACACAGAGCTTGTGAACGACCATCTCGAAAACGGCGAAGTTGGTCGAATGTTCACGTGCTACTGTCGTGGACATCTACGGGAAGAGATAAAAGGAGAGTGAAACTGCTACTAGGTGTTAATTGGTTGAATGTCCACAACACTTCCAAGATCATGGGGCTCTGGGGCTTGTTTGCTCTATAAAGTAGGACAGATGGTTATTTGTGGCATCTCTGCCGAAAGAGCACAATGCTGGTGCACGCACAACTGTTTTGGAGCACACCATTCATCGTACATTGTTGAACATGGAACCCCGTAGTAGACCACTCCTTCATGATCACATATTGATCCAACGACATCATCAATAACGATTGCTGTGTACACGGAATCATCGGAATGTGACCATCGATCAGTGGAAACGTGTCGGCTTTCGGGCGAGTCACAGTTTTACTACACTAGGTCGATGGTTGTCTCCACAAACGCTGTTTTCGAAGTGAACGGCGGCTAAAATCGTGCAGCGCTCAACGGACGAAGTCGGCGGCCGGTAATTTACGCGAATTACATAGTCTGTTCATGTACACCTAATGCTAAATACCTTCACAAACTTACCAACAAGCTGGATCCCTGATCAGCGGAATGAGTGATGTATTTCGTTCTAAAGACTGACTGACAAGTTTTTAAGCAGGTGGTCATAATGTTTTGGTTCATCAGTGTATCTGTCCAACAGTGATAATGTCGAAGGTATGCACTGGTGTCTGGTGATGAAACAAACTACTTCCGTTCATTCACTTCAACTCTGCTTCTCCTCGGGTTTATTTCCTCGAATGTGTTAATTACACGTTAACATTCACGAGCACCAGTACGTTTTAACTCACTGATAAAGAGTGGGTCGACGTGCACCTCGTTTATGAGTTCACTGAATGCAGTGAAAGAGCGGCAATATTACGCTGTACTTAACTGTTCCCGCAGCGATGGCAAGCGCATACCACAGTACTTTTGCGAACACAGTCTAACATACTCTTTTTACCACGTTATACCTTAAAATTTTCGATTAACTTACTCGTAGATTACGAGTAAGTTCCATGAAGTGCTTGTACTGTGTACTTATTTTGATGGTTTCGTTGACCCTTCTCCACCAATCCAATGTTAATTAAGGTGCGTAATATTAACTGCTTCACAGCAGAAATCCCTGGAGTCAATGTGAAAAGGCGATGATATTAAATAATTTAGACCAACACACAGATTGCATTTTATGTTACAGTAAAATTGTTCCAGAACATTCGTACAGTGCATAGCTCAAAGAGACTGTCGCTGCAAATCATGTACATGAACTAACTGAAAACAACTACCACACCCTCGAGCTCTTAGGATCACTGCTTATACTATGGTTTCTTAACAATACAAGTTCTTTGAAAGTATTGTTCAACTGTCACATAAATTGCGTTACAATTAAAATCGGTTGTTTCATAAGAAATTACAATTACGGTTTTTACGATGATAAATGACTGATTATGTGAGTTCTGAAACTGCTTTTCAGATTTACTATCGAAACTATGGTTGAGAAATGTGACTAACAACATTTATACAAAATAATTAACATCTCGTTAATTACAACACAAATATTGATGGTAACTTATTTTGGAGTACTTTACATAATCCGGAAATAGATTTTGCGGTTCAAATTTGACATAATAATCACGTTTTGACCAAATGATCGAACTAATTGTCTATGACAGAAAGTCTTAGAACTCTTAATTACAAAATCAGTTACAATGAATCTGATTTGAGTTTTCATAGAAACATAATAATCTCTTGAGAGTGAACGAAGCTTTCAGTGCATCAGTTAGTTAGAAATCTACCCAAACCATTAATTTTCACGTTTTATGAAGTAATATAATTTTGACAATTAATTTCCCATTTAATGACTGAAATGATTTTAACGCTAACGTTTCTATGTGATATATTGTGTGACAGTTACACAAATGAAATAATTAGTTTTTCTGTAAATTTCGTAAAACTGATTACTGCGATAAGAATATTTTCCTCTGATAAAAGATTCCTGTTAATTGTATTTATACGAGTTAACGCGAATTCTTTACAGACTAATGGAAAAACTGGTAGAAGCCGACCTTGGGGATGATCAGTTTGGATTCCGTAGAAATATGGGAAGACGTGAGGCAATACTGACCCTACGTCTTATTTTAGAAGCTAGATTAAGAAAAGGCAAACCTACGTTTCTGGCATTTGTAGACTTAGAGAAAGCTTTTGACAATGTTGACTGGAGTACTCTCTTTCAATTTCTGAAGGTGGCAGGGGTAAAATACAGGGAGCGAAAGGCTGTTTACAATTTGTACAGAAACCAGATGGCGGGTATAAGAGTCGAGGGACATGAAAGGGAAGCAGTGGTTGGGAAGGCAGTGAGAAAGGGTTGTAGCCTCTCCCCGATGTTATTCAATCTGTATATTGAGCAAGCAGTAAAGGAAACAAAAGAAAAATTCGGAGTAGGTGTTAAAATCCATGGAGAATAAATAAAAACTTTGAGGTTCGCCGATGACATTGTAAGTCTGTCAGAGACAGCAAAGGACTTGGAAGAGCAGTTGAACGGAATGGACAGTGTCTTGAAAGGAGGATATAAGATGAACATCAACAAAAGCAAAACGAGGATAATGGAATGTGGTCGAATTAAATCGGGTGATGCTGAGAGAATTAGATTAGGAAATGAGACACTTAAAGTAGTAAAGGAGTTTTGCTATTTGGGGAGCAAAGTAACTGATGATGGTCGAAGTAGAGAGGATATAAAATGTAGACTGGCAATGGCAAGAAAAGCGTTTCTGAAGAAGAGAAATTTGTTAACATCGAGTATAGATTTAAGTGTCAGGAAGTCGTTTCTGAAAGTATTTGTATGGCGTGTAGCCATGTATGGAAGTGAAACATGGACGATAAATAGTTTAGACAAGAAGAGAATAGAAGCTTTTGAAATGTGGTGCTACAGATGAATGCTGGAGATTAGATGGGTAGATCACGTAACTAATGAGGAGATACTGAATAGAATTGGGGAGAAGAGGAGTTTGTGGCACAACTTGACTAGAAGAAGGGATCGGTTGGTAGGACATGTTCTGAGGCGTCAAGGGATCAGAAATTTAGTATTGGAGGGCAACGTGGAGGGAAAAAATCGTAGAAAGAGACCAAGAGATGAATACACTAAGCAGATTCAGAGGGATGTAGGCTGCAGTAGGTACTGGGAGATGAAGAAGCTTGCACAGGATAGAGTAGCGTGGAGAGCTGCATCAAACCAGTCTCAGGACTGAAGACCACAACAACAACAACAACAACAACATGAGTTTTAGTTGACTGAGTGGGTGTGTTACATTTTATATATGTCGTGTGCAATGCTACTTGATACAATACAGAGCACAAAAAGTTGTATTTTAACATTTGATATACTGTGAAGTGTGTATCGTATAATACATAAAGCTTGGTACCGAATAGTTCATATAAGGGTCACCATAGTATGTCCTATCACAATAGGCACCTATGAGAAACCAGATACTATGTATTAGAATCTAATAGACTTGTTTATTACACGCTTCTTCAGTGTTCTGACGGTATTTTCAAAGAAACAAAGGCATTTTGTGTAACAATTTCAGTAAATCACAATTATATCATTACTCTGTAAAGAGGTATCGGAGCCTTAAAAATCAAAACACTCAGGAAATGTGCCTTAATAACATCCAAAATATTATCAGTACACTCCGGAGACAACCTGTGTGGGGTGTCCCGATAGCAGAGATAAATTCCAGTAAATTTTTTATCAGTTCACAGTAAATTGATAGCACTTCACAGAATATATTCGGCTGGCCAAATTGATTGTTGATACATTTTGTTACGAAGGAGTGAAAGCCTGGATACAGTTATATGAATTTATCCTATACCACTGACGTAAGCTATATCTGTGATGTGATGCGCAAGACTGTCTTTTCGTGAACCCTTTGTGACTCACCGAGAGACGTTGTGCAGAAAGTGGATGTTCATGGTTTCTGTCTAAAATTTTGAGCATCCGTTCCTTTACCGTGTTATCTACATGATTGACCTAAGCTGTTTTCCAGTGAGACGAGACCATTCGCTCTGCAAGAGAGTCAAGATAAATATGAGCTACGTAAGGGGCAAATTCAGTAATCAATGTGAAATTAGAGTACCGTCACGTTCTGGAGCCTTATCCACAATGAGTAATCTTAATTGTTTTTCAAAGCGTGTTTAAATATCGCACATTGGTGAATGTAATAATATCATCTTGCGTGATCCCACTTTAAACACAAAATTAAATATTTCCTCTTGTTGTCTGGTATGTTAAGTTTTCAGCACCACATTGATTCGCACGAAGCTAGATGGAAGTTTTGATCCTTACACAGAGCGAAATTTCCTAGCGCTTTGTGAGAG
Organism: Schistocerca piceifrons; assembly: GCF_021461385.2. Taxonomy (NCBI): domain Eukaryota; kingdom Metazoa; phylum Arthropoda; class Insecta; order Orthoptera; family Acrididae; genus Schistocerca; species Schistocerca piceifrons. Next base: position 388,845,957 of record NC_060145.1, read on the forward strand.
AACTTTCACTAGCATCTTACTGTAGGCCTGACAGTCCTTCCCGTGGCTGCACCAGTTTACATCTACTCCTTTATCAGTTTCTAGATATTCTTTTATGTAAGGCGGGTGCTACAATCTGTTTTCGCAAACTATCCCGATCAGTACCATAAATTTAAAGCAGTTGGCTACTTTAGACCATGTCGTACAAGTTTACTTCTTACGTATTTTTCAACAGTACAATTTATAGTAACGTCTTTGAGTTTTAACCACAACTCACACGTTTGTTGCGTCTTCTAACAACCCTACCACAACAAAGCTCAAAATTTAATAATGATTGTGGTGTTGCTCACGCTGCTAAATACTGCATTTTCGGGCAACAACAAAGTTACTATGTGGCAGGTATCGTTAGAGCACAGTTAATAGAGTCATTTCATGCAATAATGAATAAACAAGCACTCATCTTTTCCTGTTTCCCACGCTGGTCTCATTGTAAAATCATGGCTCAGTCGTCGAAAATCTAGTTGGTGATGATTCCAATCTCGGATGCAAAGAGGCCTAGGTTTTATTATGTGACATTCGAAAGTTTTATAGATGTATTTCACAAACCATTCTTGAAGATTACTCATTTGCAGGACAATGGTGATGTAAAAAAGTAATCAGCACTCCGAATTTAAGTTACACTTCTTTTTTATTACTTGTGCTGCAATATCACGTAACACACAAAACATCACTTCACAATACAAAACACACTTGAAAACATCTTCCTCACTGTTGAAGTTCACATTTTATAAGCTTACTACAATATGCGTCTTTCCAGTATGACGTCCAAGACTTGACCTTCTCAAGGTCCGACTCTCTAACAACTCTATTAATCGCTTACGCGCCCAAAAATCAAGAGTTACAAGTACGTCAAATATCATAGTGACAAAAGAAAGAATACACATAAGAATAATATCATTGCAATATAAACATATAGATGTATCAAAGTACCTCTACATTAATGGAATCAAATCTGAATGTTGTCTCAGAAATATGTCAACCACTTTACAGAAACACAGTAGAATATTGCTGGTATCGAGAGGTTCAGGTGAGGTGCCGTAATGGTTGCGTAATTCAAGTACCATTACAGTCTGCAATTAATGTTCTCAGTTCAGTCTTCCAAATAGGATGTTATTGACTCTCACTCCTGTAGATACACACGTTGTCAAGATCGTTTCGACTACTCACCATGCGATTTCCAAATTTCTCTAGTCCTGAAGAAAGACATTCATGGCCATCAATTTGCTTCGGCCGAAGTCGTGCACGTTCCTTAGGCAACCGCGAACATTTTACAATGAAGGCATGAACCCCCGACTCGGAGATGGATAAAGGTATTGACAGTTATGGCGATTACTTCTGAAATAATTAACAGAGCCCTACAACTAACTGATAACCTTATCTCCATTGGTCACAAAAGATTTCATCTACTCCCTCATTTGATAAAACTATATCACAGCACCATAGTAACGTCAATAGCGAGTTACGGCTCGGGAGTCTGGGTGCACAGGCTTACGAGGGTGGTGCCCAGAGTGAGAAGAGTGCAGAGGAATATCGTATTAAGATCAGTGGGGGCCTACAGGACATCCCCAGGTGGGGTCCTGTTAGTAATAATGGGGCTCTGCCCTCTGGACATCAAGATTAGAAATCAGGCAGCATGGTTCTGGGCCAAGAAATGGAATATTGAGAAAACAGGACATTCTGGGTGTTTGGGATGGTGACAAGGGTCTGATTAGGAGAAGAGGTGAGGAACTGTAGCAGAAATAGTGGGAGACTGACGACACTGGTCGTAGAACATTTCAACAACTACCGGATATGAAAGAAAGGTTAGGAATGAAGTACTTTGAACCAGCTCGCGGACTGTTTCACTCTCGCACTGCTCATGGGCCCTGTCCGGCATATCTATGTCGGTTTGGGAGAAGGGCTACACCCGAGTGTGACTGTGGTGCACCGGAGGGTACTCCCGACCACGTGGTTTACGAGTGCCCCCTTTTCAATGATGTAGCAGCCGCGATACGATTTCGACTACAAAAGAATGATATAGAGACGTGAGGAGACATTTCGAACTCAACCTAGCCAACGAGGTATCACGGAAAGTTTTAACAGAATATCTGAGGGAAAATCGGGAATAGCAGCAAATAACTAAATGTGTCCCAGTACCCTGATCCAGTACCACCTGTGCGTGGATAGGTCGACTTACGATACAGTTGGAATCCGCCACGTACACGGCTAGGAGGATAGGGAACAACAAACCGAATTGAGACATGCACCGGACTTGAAGTAGGATAGGATCTTAGTTCGTAGTACCTAAAAATAGGAAACACAAATAGGAACCTGCAGCGATTCAAGTCTTGCTTGGCCTGCCTAGTCTCGAGGGCACGCTTATCGGGGTTAGCTCGGTGAGCAAGGCCGTGCAGTAGGTTTACACAATCACTGACACACCTGTGACGCTGCAGGCAGTAGAGGTTTTAGTCATAAGTAGCCATTAGAACTAAGTAGAGTACTAATCGAATAGAAATTGCCCATTGTAAAACCGTACTGTAGAAGACTTGTAATAACTGTAATTAGCTGTGCACACTAATGATATTGCAACATCATAGGACGCACTAATCGTGTAAGGTGGTGGATTGCATATGTATATTATAAAGATGAGGAATAAAGATTTTTTTAAAAAACAGGTAACTTACTTTCTTTCTATGTGTTTCGTTTTTATTTGATTGCCCCTTATATAATTTACCATGGCTCCCTGAAACAGGAAACCACATCTAGTAGTTGGAAGAAAGCAGTGATCACACTCATCTACAAGAGGGGTAGCTGTAGTGATCGACAAAACTACCAACCAGTATCCTTGACAAAACATTCGTTGTAAAATCTTAGACCATATTCTGAGATCAAACGTAATGTGGTTTCTCGAACGAAATGACGCTCTTCATGCCAACCAGTATAGATTCCGAAAACATCGATCACGTGAAACAAAACTCGCGATTTTCTCTCGTGACACACTGAAAGCCGTGAATGGAGGCAGCGCAGAAATTTGGACAATTACAAAAGCCCAAGAGAAAAAGATGGAAGTGGCAGAAATGAGAACGTTAAAGTGAATGAGTGGGGTGAAACGAAAGGATAGACTAAGGAATGAATACGTCAGGGGAACAGTGAAAGTGGGGCCCATAGAGAAGAATATCCAAGAAAGTAGGCTAAGATGGTATGGACATGTGCAGAAAAGAGGGGAGTACTACGTTGAGAGAAGAGTTGAAGACCTAGAAGTCGAAGGATCAAGAAGAAGACTGAAACTGAGATGGAAAGACAAGGTAGCAGGGGACCTACGGGAGAAAGAATGGCTCGGAGAAGAAGCACTGGATAGGCATTTGTGGAAAAATAATGTTCCAGCAAAGCAACGCCGACCCCCCATGGCGTGCGAGAAAGCTGAGATGATGATGATGATGATGACATGTTTGCTTAGTATCAAAAGTATCAAAAGTAAAATTTGTAACTGAACTGGGGATTATTCGGTATTGAAGTGTCCCAGGAAAATGTGTTGATACCCTTACTGTTCATGACGTTGACAACAATATTAATAGTCTCCTTAGATTTTCGCAGATGATGCAGCTATCTATTAGGATGATGTGTAAGTTCGTAGAGTTATTTCATGAGTTTAATAAACGCAACATACACACACAACAGAAACCTCAGTCTACATCTACATCTACACATCTACTCCGCAAGCCACTGTACGGTGCAGGTTACCCTGGATCACTACTTGTCATTTCCCCTTCTGTTCCACTCGCAAATAGAGCGAGGGAAAAACGACTGTCAGTACGCCTCCGTATGAGCATAAATTTCTCGTATTTTATCTTCGTAATCCTTACGCGCGATGTATATAGGCGACAGTAGAATCGTTCGTCAGTCAGTTTCAGATGCCAGTTCTCCAAATTTTTTGATAGTGTTTCACGGAAAAAACGCCGCCTCCCCTTCGGGGATTCCCATTTGAGTTCCCGAAGTATCTCCGTAACATTTAACGTTTTGTTCGAACCTGCCGGTAACAAATCTAGCAGTCCTCCTCTGAATTGCTTCGGTCTTCCTTCTGATACCAAACACTCGAGCAGTACCCAAGAATAGGTCGCACCAGCGTACTATATGCGGCCTCCTTTATATGAGAACCACCGTTTCCTAAAATTCTCCCAATAAACCGAAGTCGACCATTTGCCTTCTCTACCACAGTATTCACACGCTCGTTTCACCTCATATTGCTTTCACCTCATATTGCTTCGAAACGTTACGCCCAAATATTTAAACAACTTGACCGTGTCAAGCTGGACACTAGTAATACTGTATCCCAATATTACAGGTCTATTCTTCCTACTCATCAGCATTAACTTGCATTTTTCCACATTTAGATATAGCTGACATTCATCAAACCAACTGGAAATTTGGTCTAAGTTGTCTTGTATCCTCCTACAATTACTCAATTTCCTCAACTTCGACGACTTTACCATACACCATGGCTTCATCAGCAAACAACTGCAGGCTGCTGCCCACCCTGTCCCACATCATATACAAGGTGTTACAAAAAGGTACGGCCAAACTTTCAAGAAACATTCCTCACACACAAAGATAGAAAATATGTTATGTGGACATGTGTCCGGAAACGCTTACTTTCCATGTTAGAGCTCATTTTATTACTTCTATTCAAATCAAATTAATCATGGAATGGAAACACACAGCAACAGAACGTACCAGCGTGACTTCAAACACTTTGTTACAGGAAATGTTCAAAGTGTCCTCCGTTAGCGAGGATACATGCATCCACCCTCCGTCGCATGGAATCCCTGATGCGCTGATGCAGCCCTGGAGAATGGCGTATTGTATCACAGCCGTCCACAATACGAGCCCGAAGAGTCTCTACATTTGGTACCGGGGTTGCGTAGACAAGAGCTTTCAACTGCCACCATAAATGAAAGTCAAGAGGGTTGAGGTCAGGAGAGCGTGGAGCCCATGGAATTGGTCCGCCTCTACCAATCCATCGGTCACCGAATTTGTTGTTGAGAAGCGTTCGAACACTACGACTGAAATGTGCAGGAGCTCCATCGTGCATGAACCACATGTTGTGTCGTACTTGTAAAGGCACATGTTCCAGCATCACAGGTAGAGTATCCCGTATGAAATCATGATAACGTGCTCCACTGAGCGTAGGTGGAAGAACATGGGGCCCAATCAAGACATCACCAACAATGCCTCCCAAACGTTCACAGAAAATCTGTGTTGATGACGTGATTGCACAATTGCGTGCGGATTCTCGTCAGCCCACACATGTTGATTGTGAAAATTTACAATTCGATCACGTTGGAATGAAGCCTCATCCGTAAAGAGAACATTTGCACTGAAATGAGGATTGACACATTGTTGGATGAACCATTCGCAGAAGTGTACCCGTGGAGGCCAATCAGCTGCTGATAGTGCCTGCACACGCTGTACATGGTACGGAAACAACTGGTTCCCCTGTAGCACTCTCCGTACAGTGACGTGGTCAACGTTCCTTTGTACAGCAGCAACTTCTCTGACGCTGACATTAGGGTTATCGTCAACTGCACGAAGAATTGCCTCGTCCATTGCAGGTGTCCTCGTCGTTCTAGGTCTTCCCCAGTCGCGAGTAATAGGCTGGAACGTTCCGTGCTCCCTAAGACGCCGATCAATTGCTTCGAACGTCTTCCTGCCGGGACACCTTCGTTGTGGAAATGTGTCTCGATACAAGCGTACCGCGCCACGGCTATTGCCCCGTGCTAATCCATACACCAAATGGGCATCTGCCAACTCCGCATTTGTAAACATTGCACTGACTGCAAAACCACGTCCGTGATGAACACTAACCTGTTGATGTTACGTACTGATGCGCTTGATGCTAGCTAGTACTGTAGAGCAATGAGTCGCATGTCAACACAAGCACCGAAGTCAACATTACCTTCCTTCAATTGGGCCAACTGGCGGTGAATCGAGGAAGTACAATACATACTGACGAAACTAAAATGAGCTCTAACATGGAAATTAAGCGTTTCCGTACACATGTCCACATAACATCTTTTCTTTATTTGTGTGTGAGGAATGTTTCCTGAAAGTTTGGCCGTACCTTTTTGTAACACCCTATATATATATATATATATATATATATATATATATATATATATATATATATAGCGGTCTTATCACCCTTCCCTGGGGCACTCCTGACGATACCCTTGTCTCTGATGAATAATCGTCGTCGGGGACAACATACTGCTTTCTACTATTTAAGAAGTCTTCGAGTCACTCACGTATCTGGGAACTTATTCCATACGCTCGTACCGTTTTTAATAGCCTGCAGTGGGCACCGTGCCAAATGCTTTCCGGAATTCTAGAAATATGGAATCTTCTTGTTGCCTTTCACCCGTAGTTCTCAGTATATCATGTGAGAAAAGGGCAAGCTGAGTTTCGCGCGAGCGATGCTTTATAAAACCACACTGATTCATGGGCACAAGCTGCTTAGCCTCAAAAAAAGTTTAGTACATTCGAACTGAGAATGTGTTCAAGGATTATGCAGTAAACAGAAGTAAGGAATATTGGTCTGTAATTTTGCGGGTCCGTTCTTTTACCTTTCTTATATGCAGGAATCACCTGCTCTTTTTTCCAGTCGCTTGGGACCTTGTGCTGGACGAGAGATTCATGACAAATGCAAGCAAGGGGCCAATGCCGTAGAGTACTATTTGTAAAATCCAACTGGGATTCCATCAGGACCTAGTCATTTATTTACTTTCAAATCTCATCAATAATACGAGGGCTATCCACAAAGTACATTACGTTTTGGAATTAAAAATAAATAAAGTATTGGAAATTTTTTTAATTATATACAGATGAAAGCCACATTTAAATACTACTTTTCTACATAGTTGCCATTTAAATTAAGCCACTTATCGTAGCGATGGACGAGCTTGATAATTCCTTCGTCGTAAAATTCGGCCGCCTGCGCCTTCAACTACGTAATGACTGTCTTTTGGGACAGGGTATGATTTTTGTGGATTTCCTGGAAAGAGGCACTACAATAAACTCTCGAAGGTATTGCCAAACTCTGCACAACCTCCGAAGAGCAATACAAAACAAGCGCAGGGGAAAGTTGGGCTCAAAGATCTTGCTGATTCACGACAACGCCCGGGCCCACACGGCAAATGCCACTCGTGAAGTTCTCGAATCTTTTAAGTGGGAGTTGTTTCCTCATCCGCCGTGCAGTCCCGACCTGGCACCGAGCGACTTCCACTTATTCCCAGCAATGAAGAAGTGGTTGGCTGTGCAGCGTTTTGATGACGACGTACAGCTTCAAGAAGAGGTAACCACGTGGTTGAAGGCGCAGGCGGCCGAGTTTTACGATGAACGAATTTCCAAGCTTGTCCATCGCTACGATAAGTGCCTTAATTTAAATGGCAGCTATGTAGAAAAGTAGTATTTACGTGTGGCTTTCATCTGTATATAATAAAAAAATTTCCAATTCTTTATTTTAATTCCAAAACGTAATGTACTTTGTGGATAGCCCTCGTATATTCTCCTTCAATATTTACAACAGTATGCCAACCCAGCGTTAACTTTTTGATTCCACGACTGTAGAAATCACGGGGTTTTGAGGCGAAGAACACGCCAAGCCTTGTTCGAAGCGCGTTTTCATAAGACAAGGAAGTTCGTGGAAGGTCATTCGATAGAGAGCGAAAAAGGTGAAAATCTGAGGGCGCAACATCAAGCCAGTGAGGTGCGTGTGGAATGACTTCCTAAGCTAACTTTCCTATCGTGTTTTTCGTCTGTAGCAGACTGCGGGCGGGCGTTATCGTGGAGTAGCGTCACTTCACGCAGTCTCCCAGTCGTTGTTCTTGGACTGCGTCTTCAAGACATCTCAGTTGTTGACAAGAAAAGTCAGCAGTAATGGTTACACCTCGGGGAAGCAGTTCGTAGTACGCCACACCGTCGCTGTTCTACCAGACGCATAATTTTATACTTCGTGCATGTGCCCATGTCCTTGTACGGGGAGTTGCTGCTTTGCTTGGCCTCAGCTGTAACGTTGTTGCTTTCATTTGTGGTGTAAGCGGTGCTGATAGACAATAAAAGCGGGTTAAAAGCTGTGAGCTGTCTGGGGAAGTTAATCTTGCATTACTGAGCAACTGTTTCACCAGGTATCCAGTCTAGCTTACCAAATTCCCAACCAGACGAACATTAATTATAATCTTTTCATAGGCATACGATAACCGGTGATATATATATATATATATATATATATATATATATATATATATATATAAAAGAGAATTTAAATAAAAAGAAATAAATATCAGTTTATATTTGGAAATTTATTTTAACACTGATCATTAAAATTTCAGCGTATGAAACGTGAGTCATAACTAAGCTGGTGCCTTATTTAGGACTGTGAAAATGTGAGTTTGTAATCTTACGGAACACATCAAATATGGAGCCAAGATTGGGAGACTGCATACAACACTGCATTCATAAAATAACACACGAAGAACGTTGAAACATATGCAAGAGGAAATTAACCACAACCAACCAATTCAATTTTCCCCAAAGAAGTTACGTTCGTAGCGCAATCCTGTCCGTCATGTAATTACCACACACTGGTATACTAAATTCATACTAACTCTCTGTGAAATCTTCCCGAAAAAAATAGCTGAGGGCTACTTTGATGATTACACCACATGCTCCACGTGATCAACTTGGTTTACACAAAGAGTGCAACTCCACAATAATTTTGATAATTAAAATAAATTAGATCGAAAAGCAATTTACAAAAGAAAAACCTTGAACTGGTTACTATCGTATTACCATTAACCTGATGGGTCAAACAATTGTATAAGCACGTGGTACTGATCTCACAAAGTACACCCCACGTAGGATGAACATAAAGAAAAGTTGCTACATTGAAAAATATTGTCAAGACGAGACGTTATATTCTCACGCACATTCGCAATGAAGATTGATGATGCTAGTTAGAGTTACTGATCAACACGTCGTTCCACTTTACTCACGAAGTAGTGACAAAGCAACTACCGGAATATATTCTGAACTGTACACTCGAATCACACTGCATTACAATTTAAGATAACATTAGATATTTTAGAGCTAAACATGAAATAAAGGTGATTAAATTTTCAGTTAGGCTGAACTTAAGAAATCCATTGTCATACGGACTTAGCAGAGACGCGCTTAGCCGGAGATCTTACCACTTCAGACGCTCGCCACGGACAGACTGCCGTGGTCCCTTCCTGAGGGTGGCTCACAAATACAAATGGAAGTGGCCAGAGGGGCAGCTTCCTATACCAACATGACATGACCATACGAAGGATAGAAACGTCTTTGCTTTTAGAAAGCGTAGCTACCTGTTCCGACGTTGTTAGTACTGTTCTCTAGCAGACAGGCTTGTCTGCTACCCTCAAGCATGCAACTAGAAATACATTTGGTCATTCATCCTCTCACACAGAAGGGAAGGGGGATGACAGTATCTTATCATATACAGTATATAAAAGAAAGCGGATGTAGGTTCCGTATGAGACTGTGTGACATGAATTACATATAAACTGTGTTTTAAAGTGTAGTAGTGTGACAGATCGTTCTTGTTTATGTGTAAAAGTAACACGTTCCACTACTCAGTCTCCTCCCAGATAGTCAGAAACACCACAGTTAATTCAGAAGAAGAATTTATGCCGTAAATGACAACAGATTTAAGAAATCAAACATGAAAGGAATCCAACAGAGACCTTTCATAACCCCAACGCTCCGGGAAAAGACTGTGCAGGGAATTTTCTGGCCATGCTAGGACATTCCCAAGCAGGCTTCTCACACCCAACTTAAACCAAAAATGTAAAAAAAAAGCAAAAGGTCACCAGCTACTTGCTAAAACACAATAATATCAACACATCTTTAGAATCTACCAATTTCAAAGAGAAAAAAAATTATCTGTGACACCTATTTACAAGATAGTGTAGACATAATTCGGTCAGCAAGTAAAAACAATGGTTCCTGTGTCATTAATATGAAAACAATTTCTGGTTGTTCCCCTTATGGATTTCACCAGTATTTGCTCATTGCAAGGGCCAACTGATCACAGGAAAATTTATGACTCTTTATTGACAAGTAAAATTTTTGAAAATAGCAAAGGTGCCACAGCAATTAAAAAAGAACATGAAAATAACATCAGTATTACAAAGCAGAACATTACAATGCACAATCCACAAAAGCAAAAAAATGATAAGAGAAAAAAACATGTTATACAAAGTGGTTATCGCAAAAAAAAAATCTATATCTTATAAAACTAATAATTTGTAGAATTAAAATAACTATGTGGCACTAATTTAATCACTCTACTATATTTCAGTTAGTTAGCAAACAATGAGCACTGAGTCATTATACTGAAACTACAATAATTATGTTATTGTTACCGTTATGGGGTTTTCACTATAAATATGCCCCATGCAAAGGCTAATCGATCACAGTCCAATGAGAATGAATAGCTATCTGACTGATAAACGAAGCAATGCCACAGGAATGAATTTACAAAACAAAATATCACAAATCCAATACATCACACAAGAACAAACAATGATCAATAAAACAGCTCTGAAAGTACAGTAGTCAACATCTAAAAAAAAACACCAATAAATAAAACACCTGCAAAATACAAGAGTCAAAGTCTAAAAAAAAAAAAAACAATAAATAGAACGCCTGCAAAATACAAGAGTCAGTCTAATAAACACCAATAAATCGAACCCCTGAAAACACACAAGTCAAAGTTTCTGTGACAGAAACACACGTATATGCATTGAACTAAGAACCGTATAATCACTGTTCACTGACACACTCAGTAGTTCCACTGTTCCGAGGCACAATATAAGGGGTGGGGGTTCGTCGCCGCAGCTGTCAGTAGGGATTTTTGTCCATCTGTTGCGTGCAATCCCGCCGTCTCTGCCCTCTCATGAAGTTTCTCTTGGTGGCCCTTGTCACGTACATCTCGATTTGGTTACATGTTTGTGTTGTCAAATTCGTGCGGTTTCCTCGTTTGACACGCCAGGTTGATATTCCTGGGCAAGGATGACACTTAATGGCTCTTCTTTGTGCCGCACTTAGCTACCACAGAACATCGAACTATGATTTACTGTCGCTTGACAGTGGGCATCCGTCAGGAAATGTTGATAGGCGTCGTTGAAGTCTGCCAGTTTCTCTGGACTGTATGTATCAAAAGGCTCCACGCCCCTTGTGTTGTTATATTCTTGAGTTATCCTCAATTGGCTCGCCGGTTTGATATTCCTGGGCAAGGATGACACTTAATGGCTCTTCTTTGTGCTACCCTTAGCGACCAGGGAACATCGAACCATGATGCTTGACAGTAGGCATCCGTCAGGAAATGTCGATAGGCGTCGTTGACGTCTGCAAGTTTCTCTGGACAGTACCTGTCAAAAGGCTCCACGCCCCTTTATCCCCTGTCTTCTGTCGTTTCACCACGGCCGTCTCGTCATGTTCGCGTGCGTGTGGTGCGTTGCCAGCAGATGGATTTCCTTGCGGTGGACCGCTCGGACATCTCAGGTCATCGCCTCCAGGAAGGGTCGCATTGGTGCGGCCGGCCATTAGCTCCGGCTGCAAGGGAATGTGTTTGCCGCGTACCCTTCTTTTGTGGTCGACCGCGCTCCCCAAGTGGCCCGGTTGACAAAATGGTTGAAATGGCTCTGAGCACTATGGGACTTAACAGCGGTGGTCATCAGTCCCCTAGAACTTAGAACTACTTAAATCTAACTAACCTAAGGACATCACACACATCCATGCCCGAGGCAGGATTCGAACCTGCGACTGTAGCAGTCGCGTGGCACCGGACTGCGCGCCTAGAAGCCCGGTTGACAGTGCGTCCTGCCGGGAAACCCGCCACGTTACAACTAGCCCTCCTCCTCGCTGCTCCCGCTGTCACGTAAGAGTTTAGCCGGTTCGCTTTCACGTTCTCAACTGCATTCACAGAAATTGTTCATCATAGTTATGTGATTACAAAATGTCATACATAATACCACTTAGTATCGCCTTTCACAATTTTTAAGAACAAAAGTGAGACTTAATTAATATTTTTTTAAATAAAAAAGTTAGATGAATCGACAATATAAAAATAAAGGATAAATGACTTGACAATATAAAAAGTAAAAGTGAAATGACTTGACATTATAAAAATAAAAATTAAATGAACTGACAATATAATTTCTAAATCCACATCACTAATGTGGTTGACTTGCGTTTTAAAAACTCAAATGCTACTTATTAATTCACTAAAATGAATAGGATTATGCCTTGTGGAAGTATAGGTCAGGACAGCATAGGGTTCACATGTTATTTACACACACACACATGCACACCTGTTGTCTGTTCTACAAACTAACTACCCATAAACATGCATTACTCAAAATTCTACTTCTATCCACTACTAGTTAATCCAACAAGCTACTTCAATGCTACTTAAACAAAGTGTTTACACCACTACAACATTGTTCTGATTCGTCCTCTTCCTGACGCTCACGGCATACGTCTTGTCACATGATAAATATGGAGAAACTTTCCTTAAACATACACAGTAAAAAGAACAATGCACCAGCGAAAACAGTAAGCTGTGATGCTCACAGCATCAGCAAAACACATAAATGTCGCTTTTCTAGGACAAGTATTAACGCAGAATAAGTTTTCAGGCTTTGGCTCAACATCAATCAGACCACAGAAAGGATCCATATTTCTGTTCCATTCTCCATTTGCTGAAAAACTGCTCGTATTTGACTACCACAATAATATTTCAGGGCCAAGTAAATTACACAAACCACTATTCTTCTTTCACCTTGAAGGGAATCAATATACTTGCGAAATCCATAGACAGCACTTTACGTACTCAGCTATAAAGAACAAAAAAGACATATATCATCAATATTAACATATTAGCGTATATTGGGAAGCCATTGGTTAAACAATCGTATTATCGCATCATGTTTTCAAGATTCCAAACTTACTCATTCCTTTCTCAGAGTTCTCCTATCTTAAAATATTCATACAGCACGCATACTATAGTAAGAGGTCCTCATTTATACTGACAGCTACAGAATAGTAATAGATAGATAGTAGCACTGAGAGCAGAAAATCAGAAACAAGGCTACTAACAGCTGGGGACCTGGGTTTGCCAGACCCATAATACCCACAGATCGGATATTCCCCTGAGTTTTGCATTAATTCAACACAGATCTTGCTTCTCTCAGGAGCGACTCTTTTCAATTTACACACAAAAACATAAACAGCATTTCACACGTTCACAAAGAAACCTTTTATCTTCACATTTGAACCAACCTAAATCCTAATTGCACAAGGAAAGAAAAAAAATTTAAAAACATCACTTGAATCAACCACATATAAACATCTTTATCATTATTTTTACCAACATATTATTCAAAATGCATACGTCACAAATTTAAACTAATCAATTCTTTCTCCTCACCGTCCTCTCTACTTCTCACTGTCCTTTCTACTCATTTGCCATGTCGCTCATTTGTTCCGATTGGGCGCCTTCTGTGCTGATCGTTTGTCAATGCCGGTTTTGTTCATTTCCATTTGCTGGATTATGTCTAGGGTTATCCGGCCGATTTTCAACAACCTGAGGTGCTCCGCCTACAGTCCTATTCCCACCGTATTCATCGTAGTATCGATTCTGGTTGCCGTACCTGTAGCGTTCACGATCTTGTCCACGTCCTCGATCATTTCTGTTGTTCCACCTGTGTTCGCGATTGTCACCCCAGTTTCTATACGGCCGGTCCCGATTATTGTTCCGTTCGCGTCGCGACGACCAGTCACGCCGTTGATTAGTAATACGGCCACGACTGCGGTCGCGCTGCTGTGCCCGGTAATAACTTTGTGCCTGATTAGGCGGGCATTCTCCTGTATTGTATTCCAACTCTTGGAGAAGTGTCTTAAACGTTTCCACGTCCTCTTTGCATCGTTCCGCAAGAATGACGTGGCGCAAGCGCATCGGCAATTTAGTGATGCATATTCTAATTAGTTCCGCAGGCCCGTATGGGTCTTATAAAAATTGATTTGCCTGCAGCATGTGGTCAAATAGGCGTGCTGGGCTGCCGAAACCAGACTGGTTCAAATTTGGCAGCATAATTATGCCATACTTGACCCTATCTTGTGCCGCTTCCGACCAATAGGCGGAGAGAAAGGCTTGTCGAAACTCCCGAGTGGAGTTGCAGTGACGCGCTGCCGACCTCATTCAAATCGCCGGTTCACCTTCCAAATAGCCACACATATATTCTATCTTATGTGAGCTTGCCCAGTCGGGGGGAAGACAGAACTCAAATTGCTCGAGCCATGCTCGTGGATGTATTCCTTTTCGTGAATTTCGAAATATCTCAAACTTTCTCACCGTAAGGATATGTTTGAAATCAAATCCGCGCATTTCCTCCCGGTGAGGCCCTTGAATGTGTCTATTTTTCTCATGTCTGCCCCTCCAAATACATTCTTCCCCGTCGTCAAAATCTCCCTCGTGGCCAGAGTCCCTCTCTGCACTGTTCGTACGGCTATTTTTAGTGCTATTGGCGAGTTCGGAATCACACCCAATGCGGCTTTCCAGATGCGCCACGCGTTCTTGTAATTCGCCTGTTACAGCTTTGTGCCGCCTAATCACTTCAAACTGCCCCTTCTGAAATCTAAGAAGCGAACGCACTTCTTCGGTCTCTGCAATCGCTTCCTGTGTAGTGTTGTTCTCGCTTTCCGTCACCTTCATCGTGCCTACAATGTCTGCTAATGCCGCAATCTTATCATGTATTTGTCTGTTGTCCTCCGCCCCAGTCTACTTCAATTGTTCTACTTGCTGTTCGAGTGTGTGAATCGCTTGACTGTTGTCCGCTACTGTGTTGCTAATGGACGCGGGACAATGCGTTTCCGCCTCCTGGACCCTCGAGATTACCTGCTGGAGTTCCCTTTGGCATTCTTCTCTCAGCACTTGGAAATTCCTAAGTAGCTGTTCTTTGCTCTCTTTCGATTCTGCATCGCGACTCTGCTTGCCCTATCACTTTTTATTTCACTTGCCAGATTGTTTATTCTTTGTGAGATATCATCTCTGCATCGACTTGTCAGCTTTATTTGTCTGCTGGATTAGTTTTTCGTCTATTTGTTCGCCTAGCTCTCGGATCGATTTTTCAGATTTCTGCGTCATTTGTTCGCCTAGCTCGCGGATCGATTTTTCAGATTGCTGCGTCATTTGTTCGCCTAGCTCTCGGATCGATTTTTCAGATTTCTCTGCGTTTTCTTTATTTTGTTGCAATAAGGCTTTCATGAGTTCTGCCAAATCAATTTGGTTAGTTGGAGGCAAATTAATTTCTGGCTCTGATGTGAGCCCGTTCGTCCTGTTTTGCATTTCCTCTGAAGTATTCCTCATTGCATTTTCGGAACCGTCCGACGCGTTAATATTCGAAATCAATTTATCCCCTTGGTCCATGTTGCTTAAGTTGTTGGACCGCCTACTTTTAGCTTGCTTATGTGTCTGCATTCGTTCAATTTATTCCCGGTACGCAACACACTAATCACAATAAATGTATCCCCCAAAAATTACGACAGTTACACGAAAGGTACCCAACCAAGTACGCACTTTTTCACACGCAAAACAAATTTTTATCTTTGATCCAAACAGTGCAATTTACAAGCGAGAAAAAAAAACACACATACATATAAAACACACAAATATAGAAAACAAAACAAGACAATCAACACAACGCCGCTCAACAACGCCGTGAATCTTTTGAAAGTCTGCTCAGAAACAACGCAGAAGTTGTTTGAGCGCTGCAGGGAAAAAAAATTAAGATTCTACAACGCTCGCAATCTAACGTTTCAGAGATTCCAGAGTCTAGCGGAATCACAGAACAGGGTCGCCATGTGTCACGTTGTTGATTTATTTTGTGGTGTAAGCGGTGCTGATAGCCAATAAAAGCGTGTTAAAAACTGTGAGCTGTCTGGGGAAGTTAATCTTGCATTACTGAGCAACTGTTTCACCAGGTATCCAGTGTAGCTTACCAAATTCCCAACCAAACTAACATGAATTATAATCTTTTCATAAGCATACGATAACTGGTGATATATATATATATATATATATATATATATATATATATATATATATATATGTATATATATAAGAGAATTTATATAAAAAGAAATAAATCAGTTTATATTTGGAAATTTGTTTTAACATTGATCATCAAAATTTCAGCATATTAAACGTGAGTCATAACTAAGCTGGTGCCTTATTTAGGACTGTGAAAATGTGAGTTTGTAATCTTACGGAACACATAAAATATGGAGCCAAGATTGGGAGACTGCATACAACACTGCATTCATAAAATAACACACGAAGAACGTTGAAACATATGCAAGAGGAAATTAACCACAACCAACCAATTCAATTTTCCCCAAAGAAGTTACGTTCGTAGCAAAATCCTGTCCCTCATGTAATTACCACACACTGGTATACTAAATTCATACTAACTCTCTGTGAAATCTTCCCGAAAAGAATAGCTGAGGGCTACTTTGATGATTACACCACATGCTCCACGTGGTCAACTTGGTTTACACAAAGAGTGTAACTCCACAATAATTTTGATAATTAAAATAAATTAGATCGAAAAGCAATTTACAAAACAAAAATCTCGAACTGGTTACTATCGTCTTACTATTAACCTGATGGGTCAAACAATTGTATAAGCACGTGGTACTGATCTCACAAAGTACACCCCATGTAGGTTGAACGTAAAGAAAACTTGCTATATTGAAAAATATGGTCAAGACGAGACGTTATAATCTCACGCACATTCGCATTGAAGATTGATGATGCTAGTTAGAGTTACTTATCAACACGTCGTTCCACTTTACTCACGAAGTAGTGACAAAGCAACTACCGGAATATATTCTGAACTGTACACTCGAGTCACACTGTATTGCGATTTAAGATAACATTAGATATTTTAGAGCTAAACCTGAAATAAAGGTGATTAAATTTTCAGTTAGGCTGAACTTAAGAAATCCATTGTCCTACGGACTTAGCAGAGACACGCTTAGCCGGAGATCTTACCACTTCAGACGCTCGCCACGGACAGACTGCCCTTTCCCTTCCTGAGGGTGGCTCACAAATACAAATGGAAGTGGCCAGAGGGGCAGCTTCCTATACCAACATGACAAGGGATGGACAGGACCATACTAAGGATAGAAACCTCTTTGCTTTTAGAAAGTGTAGCTACCTGTTCCGACGTTGGTCCTACTGTTCTCTAGCAGACAGGCTTGTCTGCTACCCTCAAGCATGCAACTAGAAATACATTTGCCCATTCATCCTCTCACACAGAAGGGAAGGGGGATGACAGTATCTTATCATATACAGTATATAAAAGAAAGCGGATGTAGGTTCCGGATGAGGCTGTGTGACATGAATTACATATAAACTGTGTTTTAAAGTGTAGTAATGTGACAGATCGTTCTTGTTTATGTGTAAAAGTAACACGTTCCACTACTCAGTCACCTCCCAGATAGTCAGAAACGCCACAGTAAATTTAGAAGAGGAATTTATGCCGTAAATGACAACAGATTTAAGAAATCAAACATGGAAGCAATCCAACAGAGACCTTTCACAGCCATTCCTTTCTTTTCCTTATGTTAGTATAAAGACATCATTTCTCGTCAGCAGTGACAATACGGGACAGGAATGGTAGGTGTTGTTCGCGGGCCAGTTGATGACTAGCAAGAAGAGGGGTACATATGACCACATACTAAACCCATAGCAACTGGAATACCAACATACAAAACACGAATGTGACGCACTTATGAATCAACCTAATATAAAGAATACTGTATGAAAGAAGATTCGGTGTGGCCGAGCTGTTCTAGGCGCTTCAGTCTGGAACCGCACGACCGCTACGGTCGTAGGTTCGAATCCTGTCTCGGGCATGGATGTGTGTGATGTCCTTAGGTTAGTTAGGTTTAAGTAGTTCTAAGTTCTAGGGGACTGATGACCTCAGCAGTTAAGTCCCATAGTGCTCAGAGCCATTTGAACCATTTTTTTAAAAGAAGATTCCCAAAAAAAGAGAAGAGAAGGCTTGTAGCATCACTAGTAGCAGGTGTATCTCCAGAGGGACAAAAACTGTTTCTGGCAATCTCAAGGACAATTAAGGATGCTCCCTGGCAAGGCCCCAATATTTTGGTGTTTGAGCAAATAACCATCACTCCACCATATAAATTAGAAAATATTCGGGGTGATTCAGAGAGTAAAGCTTTTCTCCACATTCGAAAAGTGATGGAGAAACCTTCGAAAGACCAGGCAGCTGTTGCAAGAGCCGAAGCTGCGGGGGCTCACTCGCCACCACAGTAACAACTATTGGCGTACTGCAGAAACACACACACACACACACACACACACACACACACACACACTTGTTTTCCTGTTTCTGTGTTTTCAGTCCCTCCTCAGCTGGCACAAATCATTCTTTCATCTCTCTTGCATCATTTTGTGAACTGTTTTTTGTTGTTTCTTTACTGCCCAGGAACAATGGAGAAGAAATGCCTTTCTCCCATGAATGATGTGTAGAATCCGGTAAATGTATTACATTAAGTGTTCCCTACAATAAGCGTAAACATTTTTGTCAAAAAGTGCAACTTGTTTACTGAATTTTACACTATTTCTACAGTTGTACACGGTGGACGCCAAATAGTATTTGAATGTACCGAGTACCAAATGTATTTAGTTTGGAAATATATAATATATTGTTGTATGACCCTGTTATGTACTAAATTTGTTGTAGTTTTGTCATGTAACGTTCCACTAGTGAATGTACAGCAATACGCCATTCTTGTTATGTAAAATATTCAATCAGATCTTGATAAAATATCAAAGTGGTGCAAAGATTCGGAATTTGTATCCAGTGTTCAGAAATGTAAAATTGTGCGCTTCACAAATCGGGAAAACGTAGTATCCTATAATGTCAGTGAGTCACTGCTGCAATCGGCCAACTCACACAGATATCTGGGGTCCGCAGCTCGTGGTCGTGTGGTAGCGTTCTCATTTCCGGCGCCCGGGTTCCCGGGTTCGATTCCCGGAGGGGTCAGAGATTTTCTCTGCCTCGTGATGTCCTTAGCTTAGTTAGGTTTAAGTAGTTCTAAGTTCTAGGGGACTGATGACCATAGATGTTAAGTCCCATAGTGCTCAGAGTCATTTGAACCATTTTGAGATATCTGGGTATAACATTTGGTTGTGTTGTGGAATGGAACGATCACATAGCTCAGTCGTAGGTAAAGCAAGTGTCAGATTTAGGCTTATTCGTAGAATACTGGGGATACAAAATCAGTTGACAAAGCAGATTGCTTACAAAGCTTTCGTGCGACCAGTCCCGCAATACTGTTCAAGTGTGTGGGACCCGCTCCAAATAGGACTAACAGCGCATACTGAGAGTATACAGAGAAAGGCAGCAGGAATGGACCCGTGAGAGAGCTTCACAGAGAAGCTGAAGAAACTGAAGGGGCACGCACTTGAAAATACACGAAAATTGTCCCGAGAGAACTCACATACAAAGTTTCAATAGCTGTCCGTAAATGATGACTCGAGGATTATACTACAAACCCAAATGTATCGCTCCCATAGAGATCGTGAGAACAATATTTAATTAATTACGGCGTGCACAGAGCCATTTAAACAATCCCTCTTCCCGCGCTCCATACGTGAATGGGATGGAAGAAAGGCAAATTGCTGGTGCAGTGGGAGGTATCCCTCGCCATGCACTTCACACTGGTTTGCAGAGCATGGATGTAGATGTTGTTTTCGTCGTCGCCGGCGAATGCTGGTTTACAAATCACTTGTCAATGTGGACGGCACTCTTGGTGCTTCGACATCTTCTGCGAAGGGTAAAAAGATGAGTTCATGAACTTTTCTGCGAGGCTTTGGACAGGTAGCAACGACTTCATAACGACTAACACTATTAAGAACAAAATTATTTATATTTATCTTTATTTCAATGTTCATAGCAGTCCTATATAATAATTTCATAATTTCTTGACGGTTAGTACTAACATCGCTAATGAATTACCGGTATGATTAAGATATCCAGTCCGTACACAGATGAAATTTTGTGTGGGGGGATCTTGAAAGTTTCATTTAACCTAAAACCACCTCGCGTGAACTTCAAGTGCCAAAGTACTCTGACTGCCGATTCCTGCGTGTCATTCACACTTGACTTTGGACAGGTGTCTCCTTGTTTCAAAGATCGAGGAACCTACAGCCGAGCTCGTCACAAAATAGAACAATACAACATTCTCCTTGATGCATGAACTAAAGTTTCTAAGATACTTCCTAGTAATTCTTGCGATATTTTGTTGTTGTTACTATGTCATCTGGCTAACGGAATCCGGCACTCATTGTATTCCATCCAGTGGTCTTGATAACTGTATTGTCGCTTTGTGGTGTTCAAAATTACTCAGCTCTTTTGTGCGTGAAGCGAAAGCTAATTCCTTGGAGAATTTCAGTCAAATAATGAAATGTAGGCAAGGCATTCTTAACAGGACATAAATTCAGATAAAGTTTGGACATAACACACTCAGGGTCGAACGGTGCGTTATCGTTCACGACTTCTGTAGTTAAAGGGGAAAATATGTTCAATGGAAATTCGCTCATGTTGCAGTTATCAGTAAGCTATGATTTGACTCTTCGATATGGGTTACGCTACGTTGTACAAGTTACATCCACGGCCTACTGATATGCTGCGAACCGCTTATTGTCTTCTAAAGCTAGCGACGGTATTCGTCTTCCAATACACAGTGGTAAAGTAAAAAATTCCTTCTAATTGAAAAAAAGTGTGTTTGACACTGTCCATTGATTTTTGTCATTCGGAGTGCTATGACTAGTTGGAGATGTCAAATTCAGCGATCCGCCTGCCGTATATAAAATTAATAAGATCTAACGGTCGACCATATTCGGTTCGAGCCACTGCTTCGAAACACATCCGGGTAAAAAAATAATTTATTCGAGGAATAATGTTAGTTTCTCTATATGGGAGATTAATTCATGTAAAAGCAATTTATGGCCATACAGTTGTGAAGAGACCGCGGTTTCACGTCACACATTTTTTGTACTCGTCGCTCGAAAAACTTTCGGGACTGGATTAATAAGAAAGCAGAGGAAATTCCATCAGAGAACAACCATGGGAACTATCAGAAAAGCCCTTCTTTGGGATGTTCTTCAGTTCGTACATTACCTTGACTTGAATGACGGTATGTCATTAAAGACTGTATAAGTAGGCTGTTTAGGTTTTTATGTTGGTAACGCCACGTAGCGCTCAGTATGAAAATCACTGACTGTGCTGTGTGAAGTCTGTGGCTGGTTTGCATTGTTGGAACATTCGCTATTGTAGTGTTGGGCAGCTGGATGTGAACAGCGCATAGCGTTGCGCAGTTGGAGGGGAGCCACCAGCAGTGGCAGATGTGGGGAGAGAGATGGCAGAATTTTGAGAGCGGACGATCTGGACGTGTGTCCATCAGAAATAGTAAGACTGGATGTCATTAACTGATATACATATATATTATGACTTTTGAACATTATTAAGGTAAATACATTTTTGTTCTCTATCAAAATCTTTCATTTGCTGACTATGCCTATCAGTAGTTAGTGCCTTCTGTAGTTAGAATCTTTTATTTAGCTGGCAGTATTGGCGCTCGCTGTATTGCAGTAGTTTGAGTAACGAATATTTTTGTGAGGTAAGTGATTCATGAAAGGTTTAGATTATTGTTAGTCAGGGCCATTCTTTTGTAGGGATTATTGAAAGTTGGATTGCGTTGCGCTAAAAATATTGTGTGTTAGTTTATTGATGATCAGAATAAGTAAAGAGAGAAATGTCGGAGCACATTCAGTTTTGCTCAGCTGTTTTAAAATTAAAAAAAACGAAAGAGGTTTTCCAGCACTGTCATTTATAATTTTCCAAAGGGGACGTTTCAACTGGCCCTTCATGATAATTTCTATATTTCTATAATTTGTCATTTTGTTCGTATACGTAACACCATCCCTCATCACTCGTGACGATTTTTTCCAAACAATGATCGTATGTGTACTGCATTTCAGTCAAGTCCGGACAGGCGTCCACAAGTCATTGTTTTTGTTCGGGGGTCAAGTTGTGCGGCAAAAACTTTTCACACACTTTTCTTTTCTTCGAAATGCTCTGTAGAATGTCTTTAACACTTAAAAATGTAGTTCCATTGTGATCTGTGACACAACAACGTTGACACACCACGGCCGCACATCCACTACTTAACAGTCTATGCTACCAGCTGACTGGTCGAATGCACATCTCTTGTTTACAGATGTTCCTCCAAGCGGCCACCGTCGTTGCTCCGCTGGCGTCGCTTATACGCCAGA
This sequence comes from Schistocerca piceifrons, assembly GCF_021461385.2. Taxonomy (NCBI): domain Eukaryota; kingdom Metazoa; phylum Arthropoda; class Insecta; order Orthoptera; family Acrididae; genus Schistocerca; species Schistocerca piceifrons. The sequence goes on from NC_060145.1 coordinate 388,868,437, forward strand.
TTCAGAATCACACGGTGTATACGTTCCGTGTGTTTGTTTACTTAATTCACGCCACAGCTAGCCGGTATCGACCTCCAAGCCAATAGATGGATAAGTAAACCTCTCTGGCTCTCGATTATAGATAGAACGTTTAAGCTGCGAGCAGTGGGCGGTCGGTGGGCGAAGGTCGTAGTTAGCGTGGACGTGATACGAAGAAAGCATGCCAAATTTAAAAGAATGTAAAATCTCCGAGACTGGCAAAGTTTTGCAGAAGTTCGACATATAGTGCGTACTTCAAACTGAGATGCTTTCAGTAATTTCCACAACGAAACTCTGTCCCGAAATCCGGCAAAAAACCCAAAGAGATTCTGGTCATACATAAAGCATACCAGTGGCAAGACACAGTCAATACCTTCACTGCGCGATGACGACGGTGAAGTCACTGGTGACAATGCCACTAAAGCAGAGTTTTTAAACACGATTTTCCGAAAACCCTCCACCAAAGAAAACGAAGTAAATATTGCTAAATTCCAACCAAGAACAACTGCCAAAATGACAAACAAATAGATATCCACGGTATCGCAAAGCAACTTAAATCACTTAATAAAAGCAAGGCTTCCGGTCCATACTTTATAGCAGTCAGGTTCCTCTCAGAGTATGCTGATAAAATAGCTCCATATTTAGCAATTATATACAACCGATCGCTCACAGAAAGATCCGTACCTAAACATTCGGAAATTGCTCAAGTCACATCAATACCCAAAGAGGGAAGTAGGAGTAATCCGTTGAATTACACGCCCATATCACTAACGTAGATTTGCAATAGAGTTTTGGAACATATACTGTATTCGAACATTATGAAGTACCTCGAAGAAAACGATTTATTGGCACGTAGTCAACACGGATTCAGAAAATATCGTTCTTGCGAATCACAACTAGCACTTTATACTCATGAAGTAATGAGTGCTATCGACAGGGAATGTCAAACTGATTCCATATTTTTAGATTTCCAGAAGGCTTTCGACACCGTTCCTCACAAGCGTCTTCTAACCAAACGGCGTGCCTAAGGAATATCGCCTCAGTTGTGCCACTGGATTCGTGATTTCCTGTCATAAAGGTCACAGTTCGTAGTAATAGACGGAAAGTCATCGAGTAAAACAGAAATAATATCCGGCGTTCCCCAAGGAGGTGTTATAGGCCGTCTATTGTTCCTGATCTATATTCATGACATAAGAGACAATCTCAGTAGCCGTCTTAGATTGTTTGCAGATGATGCAGTCATTTACCGTTTTGTAAACTCATCAGATGACTAAAACGAATTGCAAAATGATTTACATAAGGTATCTGTATGGTGCGAAAAGTGCAATTGACCCTGAATAAAGAAATGGATCAAGATATTCACATGAATACTAAAAGAAATCTGCTAAATTGCTACATGCCGACGCCGCAAGCTTAAGATGAACAGATAGAGAAAGTGTATGAGGATATTGAAAGGGTAATGCAGTATGTAAAGGGGGACGAAAATCTAATAGTCATGGGCGACTGGAATGCAGTTGTAGGGGAAGGAGTAGAAGAAAAGGTTACAGGAGAATATGGGCTTGGGACAAGAAATGAAAGAGGAGAAAGACTAATTGAGTTCTATAACACGTTTCAGCTAGTAATAGCGAATACCCTGTTCAAGAATCACAAGAGGAGGAGGTATACTTGGAAAAGGCCGGGAGATACGGGAAGATTTCAATTAGATTACATCATGGTCAGACAGAGATTCCGAAATCAGATACTGGATTTTAAGGCGTACCCAGGAGCAGATATAGACTCAGATCACAATATAGTAGTGATGAAGAGTAGGCTGAAGTTCAAGACATTAGTCAGGAAGAATCAATACGCAAAGAAGTGGGATACGGAAGTACTAAGGAATGACGAGATACGTTTGAAGTTCTCTAACGCTATAGATACAGCAATAAGGAATAGCGCAGTAGGCAGTACAGTTGAAGAGGAATGGACATCTCTAAAAAGGGCCATCACAGAAGTTGGGAAGGAAAACATAGGTACAAAGAAGGTAGCTGCGAAGAAACCATGGGTAACAGAAGAAATACTTCAGTTGATTGATGAAAGGAGGAAGTACAAACATGTTCCGGGAAAATCAGGAATACAGAAATACAAGTCGCTGAGGAATGAAATAAATAGGCAGTGCAGGGAAGCTAAGACGAAATGGCTGCAGGAAAAATGTGAAGACATCGAAAAAGATATGATCGTCGGAAGGACAGACTCAGCATACAGGAAAGTCAAAACAACCTTTGGTGACATTAAAAGCTACGGTGGTAACATTAAGAGTGCAACGGGCATTCCACTGTTAAATGCAGAGGAGAGAGAAGATAGGTGGAAAGAATACACTGAAAGCCTCTATGAGGGTGAAGATTTGTCTGATGTGATAGAAGAAGAAACAGGAGTCGATTTAGAAGAGATAGGGGATCCAGTATTAAAATCTGAATTTAAAAGAGCTTTGGAGGACTTACGGTCAAATAAGGCAGAAGGGATAGATAACATTCCATCAGAATTTCTAAAATCATTGGGGAAAGTGGCAACAAAAAGACTATTCACGTTGGTTCAAATGGTTCAAATGGCTCTGAGCACAATGGGACTACATCGGTGGTCATCAGTCCCCTAGAACTTAAAACTACTTAAACCTAACCAACCTAAGGACATCACACACATCCATGCCCGAGGCAGGATTCGAACCTGCGACCGTAGCGGTCACGCGGTTCCAGACTGAAGCTCCCAGAACCGCACGGCCACACCGGCCGGCAATTCACGTTGGTGTGTAGAATATATGAGTCTGGCGATATAGCATCTGACTTTCGGAAAAGCATCATCCACACAATTCCGAAGACGGCAAGAGCTGACAAGTGCGAGAATTATCGCACAATCAGCTTAACAGCTCATGCATCGAAGCTGCTTACAAGAATAATATACAGAAGAATGGAAAAGAAAATTGAGAATGCGCTAGGTAACGATCAGTTTGGCTTTAGGAAAAGTAAAGGGACGAGAGAGGCAGTTCTGACGTTACGGCTAATAATGGAAGCAAGGCTAAAGAAAAATCAAGACACTTTCATAGGATTTGTCGACCTGGAAAAAGCGTTCGACAATATAAAATGGTGCAAGGTGTTCGAGATTCTGAAAAAAGTAGGGGTAAGTTATAGGGAGAGACGGGTCATATACAATATGTACAACAACCAAGAGGGAATAATAAGAGTGGACGATCAAGAACGAAGTGCTCGTATTAAGAAGGATGTAAGACAAGGCTGTAGCCTTTCGCCCCTACTCTTCAATCTGTACATCGAGGAAGCAATGATGGAAATAAAAGAAAGGTTCATTAGTGGAATTAAAATACAAGGTGAAAGGATATCAATGATACGATTCGCTGATGACATTGCTATCCTGAGTGAAAGTGAAGAAGAATTAAATGATCTGCTGAATGGAATGAACAGTCTAATGAGTACACGGTATGGTTTGAGAGTAAATCGGAGAAAGCCGAAGGTAATGAGAAGTAGTAGAAATGAGAACAGCGAGAAACTTAACATCAGGATTGATGGTCACGAAGTCAATGAAGTTAAGGAATTCTGCTACCTAGGCAGTAAAATAACCAATGACAGACAGAGCAAGAAGGACATCAAAATCAGACTCGCTATGGCAAAAAAGGCATATCTGGCCAAGAGAAGTCTACTAATATCAAATACCGGCCTTAATTTGAGGAAGAAATTCCTGAGGATGTACGTCTGGAGTACAGCATTGTATGGTAGTGAAACATGGACTGTGGGAAAACCGGAACAGAAGAGAATCGAAGCATTTGAGATGTGGTGCTATAGACGAATGTTGAAAATTAGGTGGACTGATAAGGTAAGGAATGAGGAGGTTCTACGCAGAATCGAAGAGGAAAGGAATATGTGGAAAACACTGATAAGGAGAAGGGACAGGATGATAGGACATCTGCTAAGACATGAGGGAATGACTTCCATGGTACTAGAGGTAGCTGTAGAGAGCAAAAACTGTAGAGGAAGACAGAGATTGGAATATGTCAAGCAAATAATTGAGGACGTAGGTTGCAAGTGCTACTCTGAGATGAAGAGCTTAGCACAGGAAAGGAATTCGTGGCGGGCCGCATCAAACCAGTCAGTAGACTGATGACCAAAAAAAAAAAGTCCATAAAACTAAATCAAATGTACAAAGGATGTTTAGAAAACGGGTACATGTTTTTGTGTAAATCTTGCATCTAAATTCATTAACAAATCACATAAGATCATTACCACATGAAGAAAATTTTTACTCCCTTCGGAAAAAATCAGGTCTGAAGGGGTTAATGATAGTCTCGTCAAAATGGTCACTCTCTCTCTCACTGCATCAAGCCACAATTGGTGACACCAGTCCGCTTTATTAGCTAGGAAAATTCCCAGCGATTTCGACAAACAGCCGTACCAGATTTCCATAGAGTATGTGTCGACATAAGCATGACGCTACCACCGCAAGAGTCGCAAACACATGCATAGAACAGCAGGATTTCCGACGCATTCCGTCTACAGGAAACGTGCAGCTGCTGGCATAGGTTGGCCGACGCCGTCATCTGTCGCCGTAGGGTCGCCACCGCAGGCGGCTGCTGAACCAATTTTCCCGGTACTCGTCCATCAGCAGGCGGCACCATCACACGCTGTCCTGGTCGCTGCCAGCCCCTGGCTCCAGCTCTCCGTTTACATTCCATGTAGTAACAACCAGACTCACGTGACACTGAGCCTCTTACTGATGGGCAAGTAGTGAAGTGGCAGACAATTGCAATTTCCACTCGTAACGACTCACGTAACAGTTAGTCTCTGAAGCCGCCTGGTGTCCTCAGGATTGGCCCTGAAAGTCACTCCATCAGACACTGCAGTTTTTCTTGGGAATATCTAAAACATCCTGTTTGTCAGTCAATCTACAGCACCAGATTTCATACAACGCAACAAGAGAGCTTGTCGCTCTGTAACACAGGGAGCGCTATACTTCGTGCATAGATCATTTAGAAGGCGCACTGAGTCCTGCATTCGGGAAAATGGGCACCTGTATGAATACCTCACTTAAATAAACATTCCGCTACTAGAATATCCATCTGAACACAGTCAATTCACTACAGCATGTTGGCTCCACCTCTAAAACTATCAGCGTTTCTAACTCTCCAAACGCTATTGATAGAATTTCTTGTGCGTAATTGGTTGAAACGTATCAGGTAAAATGGAAATGAGCGTTTGGCGTCATTGGCCGGGAGGCCCCTTATGGGGCAGGTTCAAATGGTTCAAATGGCTCTGAGCACTATGGGACTCAACTGCTGAGGTCATTAGTCTCCTACAACTTAGAACTAGTTAAACCTAACTAACCTAAGGACATCACAAACATCCATGCCCGAGGCAGGATTCGAACCTGCGACCGTAGCGGTCTTGCGGTTCCAGACTGCAGCGCCTTTAACCGCACAGCCACTTCGGCCGGCTATGGGGCAGGTCCGGCCGCCTTGGTGCAGATCTTATTACATTCGACGCCACGTTGGGCCACCTGTGCGCTGGATGGAGATGAAATGATGATGAAGACAACACACACCCAGTCCCTGAGTGGAGAAAATCCCCGACCCAGCCGGGAATCGAACCGGTGCCCATAGAGCGGCAATCCGTCACGCTGACGACGTTTTTTTCCTTTTTCATTTTGTTCGATATACTTCGTTGTGTTTGATGTCAGCGGATGTCACAAGACATCAGTTCAAGTTGATCGTTGATTCCTTGAGCTGAGCTACCGTGCTGGCTACCGCTCAGCTATCGGAGCGGACAACGTATCAGGTGTAAGTATGACTCGCTAACGGAGGGTTCCATACAGACAAAATTTTACATGCAGATCGTTCATCCATTCCAGGGATCGAGAATCGCGACGATTTTTTTCTGTGATCGGCATTGATACTAACACGATATCGGTCACAGGGGTTCCAAGATTTTCAATTTCAAGTTTGAAGTCGGATGCCAAATAGCAAAAGAAATATTTTTTTCGTGTGATTCAATTACAAACTAACAATTTTATGATTTTTTCCTCTACTTCTGCTGTGAAACCTTGCTTCTTGCCAAATTTCACGATTCTGTATCAACGGGAAATATCCTTTATGTTTCAATGAGCGATGTAGCGAGTATGAGAACATCTGACATAAATGGTCGTATCTTTTGATTGCATTGACTTAGAAGGTAACATTTACGCCACCGCCAAAGGACTACAGACCTTACTATGTGGCATAAATTTTGACTTGATACGTTACTCGTTCCTGAGAAAATAGGGGCATAAGAGATTGACCTACAGACAGCCAGTGAGATAGCCAAAAACAAATTATATTTTCGTGTGATATCATTACAAATCAACAGTTTTCGGATTGCTTCTTGTTAAATTACATGATTCTAGACGAACGGGATGTGACCTATAGTTTTTTATTACTGAGTTTGCGAGTATCAAAATATGTGACATAAATGGACGTACCTCTCGATTGTATTGACCTAAAAGCTTGAAAGTCTTACACCGCTAAGGGATTGTAGTTCTAAATATGTGATATAGGTTTCGACTTGATACGTCTACGTGTTTCTGAGGAAAAGAGATTTTAGGAATCGGACAGACAGACACAGATTCATAGATGCTCAACAAAGTCGTCCTATGCGAATTCCGATTTACCGCCTGTGATACGGAACCACAAAAGTAATGAGCATTTAAAACATGTTGTATCTCGTTGTTGTAACTGTCTGCAAAGTAGCTAAATGAACTGTTCACATATCTCCGTAGAAAAGGTAACGTTTCTTATGATTGTGTAACTAAATAAACATCGGAAATTAGAGTGAAGTCGACTGGGTGGGAAAAGCGACCTTTGCACATTTTTTTGTTCTAAACAGAGCTGCAGCTTGCCGAAAAGTGTTCAGGCTACCTCTAATATACCCAGTCAATGTTATCAGTGGGTTGGACAGAGGAAGCTTGATCCGTTATTTTTTAGCGAAGACGTCTTTGATTTTCAGTCGTCTGGCGTAAGGTAGGTCGTCTGATTGACTCATCATCGCCCAGTCCAAACCACTAAGAACCGAATCTTGAAATCTGCACACAACGTTGCTCTTACCTGTATAATGTGGGCATCGTTTAAGAAGGTATTTTTCGGAATTCCACCCTAAGGTGGTAAAGCGGGGGATGAAACGTTTTTTGAAAATATACCGCTATTAAGGTTCAAAAATGGTTCAAATGGCTCTGAGCACTATGGGACTCAACTGCTGTGGTCATAAGTCCCCTAGAACTTAGAACTACTTAAACCTAACTAACCGAAGGACATCACACACATCCATGCCCGAGGCAGGATTCGAACCTGTGACCGTAGCGGTCGTGCGGTGTCAGACTGTAGCGCTATTAAGGCTACTCTGAAGCTAGAACTACGAAAATTGGTATTTGGTTTCTTCGTTAGAAATAAAGAAATCCAGGCTTCAGTATTTTTAGAAATACAGCCACCAACGTGGTAAAATAGTGCGTGAAAGTTTATTTTGAAAATAAATCACTATTAAAGGATTACTAAAGCATTTTTAAAGCTACATCCACGGAAACTGGTATTTGACTTCTTGGATGGAAATAAAATGAAGTGTTTAGGTGTTTTCGGAAATTCACCCCCTAAAGGCATAAAATGGAAGAAGAAAGTTTTTATGGAAATATTTCATTACGAAAACATTTTTGAAACTGAATTTCTGAAATGATACGTTCGGCTTCTCGGATAGAAATAAAACAATACGTGCTTTTCTGTGCTTTTTGGAAATTCAACCACTAAGGGGGTGAAATGATGATGAAGTCCCATACTTCTTTACAGAGCGTAGGGGAGCGACGCGGGAGAACCGCGCCGCCTTACTAGGCAAGGTCCTAGTGGAGGTGGTTTGCCATTGCCTTCCTCCGACCGTAATGGGGATGAATGATGATGATGATGATGAAGACGACACAACAACACCCAGTCATCTCGAGGCAGGAAAAAAATCCCTGACGCCGCCGGGAATCGAACCCGGGACCTCGTGGTCGGGAAGCGAGAACGCTACCGCGAGACCACGAGCGGGGGACGAGGGTAAAATAGGGGACGAAAATTTTTATGAAAATATTGCGTTATATTTGAACATACTTAAAACTAAATCTATGAAAATTGGTGTTTGACTTCTAAAGAAATATGTGTTTGTGGTGTCACCGCCAGACACCACACTTGCTAGGTGGTAGCTTAAATCGGCCGCGGTCCATGTAGTACATGTCGGACCCGCGTGTCGCCACTGTGATCGCAGACCTAGCGCCACCACCAAGGCAGGTCTCGTGATACGAGAGAGGACTCGACCCCAGTTGTACGCGAACCTAGCTATCGCCCAGTTGTACGCGAACCTAGCTATCGCCCAGTTGTACGAAGCCTTTCTCTCTCATTAGCCGAGAGACAGAATAGCCATCAGCTCAGTTAATGGCAACGAACTAGCAAGGCGCCATTTGTATCAGTGCCTATAGCTTACGAGTATTCAAGAGAGATGTATTCCAAGGATTATTAAAAAGATAAGTAATAAGCATCTACATACTTTTCTTCTTATTCATTTATAAGTTCTCATGTTCCAGACATCACGCCCGTCTGCTTTATGCCGTGCGTGCACTATCGGCTACAGCGTTAGTCTAGAGTTCCTTTTCAGCAATTAACTTCACGGTGTCGGCACAGCTACCGACACAACATTTATTGGCGACGAGCAAAAGAGTTTGTATTAATTCATTTGCAACATTGGCGACGTTTTAAAGTGTTCTGATTGCTTACATTTACTTGTGTCATGGCTTCGCCACATTCTCCAGATGTACTGTCCGAATTTTATCGCTTGCAGAATCAGCAGACGCAGGCGTTACTGGATGCCCTTGGACAGCTCGTCCAGGGTCAACGTACCATTCAACCCGATGCGGCCGCCGCCGCTTCTTCGCTACCGCTGCCACTGAACGCTGTTGCACCTTCCTTTCGACCATACGTGGCAGCCGATGAGACGTGGCAAGAGTGGTCTCGCCAGTTCAACTTCCACCTTGCTGCCTACAGAATTCAAGGTAATGAGCGGCAGCCGTTTTTGCTTTCTTGTGTCGGTGTGTCCACATACCGGGTGATAGTGAAATTGTTTCCCCGACGCGATGTAGCAACTTTGTCCTACGAGGAAATTGTGTCTGCATTAGATGCCTATTTCAAAGAAACAGTTAATGTGGTTGCAAAACGGTATACGTTCTTTCGTACAAAACGTACGGCCGGTCAAACTAATAGGGAGTGGGTAGCAACATTGCAAGGACTTACTAGGGACTGTGCCTTTGAATGTGACTGTGGTCTTTCTTATTCAGATACAATGGTGCGTGATGCAATTGCACAGAACGTTTCTGATGTTCGCATACGGGAGCAAATTTTGAAACTAGTTAATCCCTCCCTTCAACAAGTGATAGACATATTGGATAGACAGGACACACTTGACTGTGCTCAGGAATCTTTTGAAACTTCGCCAGCCGTGTGTAACATTAACCGGCCCGCTGGACGCGCTGCGCGGCCCGGTAACCGGGCCTTGTGCACGTCGACACAGCGACCGCCGCGTGGTAACCCAGGTGTGCCGCGCCAGCCCACAAATGTAGTGAAATCGTGCCCGCGGTGTGCTACTAGACATTCGCGTGAACATTGCCCGTCACGCCAAGCTATTTGCTTTTTCTGCAATAAGAAAGGACATGTTCAAAGTGTTTGCCAGAAAAAGCTCAGATCAGACAATCACAATCATTCCAGGCCCTTTGCTTCGCGCCGGAATCGAACCAAGCACACTCAGGCTCGTGGACCTTCGCCTATGGACATTCATGTCGTTAATTCCACTTCGTCCAGTGACACTTTCTCTAACAGTGACTGTGTTCGTCCCACAAACACTGTGCGTCGACATCGCCGGAAATCACGTCAATTAGCAAGTGATTCTGTACCAGTGTCTGTTCCAATTGCACAAAACAGTCGCTCTTGTCGTCAGCAGAACAATAAACTTTTTGTGGACTTAGACTTTGACGGCCAAGTGATACCATTCCAGCTCGATACCGGAGCTGCCGTTTCATTGCTCAATCACGACACGTACAAACAACTGGGCAAACCTCCGTTGCGTTCCGCCAATGTTAAGCTAACTACATATTCCGGACAGAAAATTCCTGTGTTAGGACAGTGCAGCCTTCTTGCAACATACAAGGGACAAACAAAACTTGTGTCATTTTACGTTCTTCGTTCTTCTTCTGCAGTGAACTTGTTTGGTCTCGATTTATTTCAGTTGTTTAACATGTCTATTGTAAATCAGGTCCTATCAGTGAATCAGACTGTGCCTACAGACAGTGTTTCTCGGCTGTGTGACGAATTTGCAGACATTTTTGCACCGGGCTTAGGTTGCGCTAAAAACTATGCAGCACATTTAGAACTGAAGGTAAACGCGCAACCGAAATTTTTCAGGGCGCGCAATGTTCCCCACGCATTGCGTGATGAGGTCGCAAGAACGTTACACGATCTCGAATCACAGGGTGTAATTGAACGTGTGCAAGCTTCTCTCTGGGCCTCACCCTTAGTAATTTTGCCAAAACCTTCCGGAAAATTGAGACTTTGCGTGGACTTCAAGGCCACAGTGAATCCACAGCTAGTGACTGCTACTTTTCCTTTGCCCCGCCCGGAAGATCTTTTTGCTAAACTGTGCCCCGGAAAATATTTTTCAAAGTTGGACCTAGCCGATGCGTCCTTGCAAATACCGGTGGACGACGGAATGTGAACGCGCCTTTCGCCAGTTGAAATCGGCGTTGCTTTCTAATACTTGCCTTACGCCATTCGATCCCCAGAAACCCCTTTTGTTGATGGTAGATGCATCGGATTTCGGGATCGGTGCTGTGCTTGCGCACAAAGTTGGCTCCCATGATCGCCCTATTGCCTTTGCGTCCAAATTGCTCTCGTCTGCGCAAAGAAATTATTCACAGATAGAGAAAGAAGCTTTAGCTCTCGTGTTTGGTGTTACTAAGTTCCATGATTTCTTGTATGGTCGTCACTTTACCATCATCACAGACCACAAACCTTTGACATCGCTTTTTCATCCGACCAAGCCTGTACCTCCACGTACAGCGCAGAAATTCATTCGCTGGTCTATTTTCCTCTCGCAGTACCGCTACGATATCTTGTATCGGTCCACTGCTAAGCACGGAAACGCCGATGCGTTGTCCCGTTTGCCTGTTGCTGAGGATAAAGCATTCGATTCTTCCGAACTTGCTTGCATGTTCATTCATTCGGAAACCGATGAAGTGGTCGAATCGTTTCCGATTGATTTTCGTCGTGTAGCTACAGCCACAGCTGCTGACCCTGTCCTTGCTACTGTTTTACGTTTTGTTGCTACGCAATGGCCTTTGTCAAAGTCTCGGATCGAGGATCCGTTGGTTCGCCGATTTTTTGCTCACAAGGAGAGACTTTTTGTTCGACGTGGTGTTTTGTTGTTGCGTTCTGATAATGATCAGTCCAGAGTCGTGGTCCCACGTTCGTTACAGTCCTCTGTTTTACGGCTTCTTCACCAAGGACATTGGGGTATAGTGCGAACGAAACAACTTGCTCGTCAGCACTGTACTTGGTTCGGAATCGATGCTGCGATTACGAATATGTGTTCTTCGTGCCCGGCGTGTGCCGAACAACAGTCCGCACCGCCGCGGAAAGTCTTTGCATGGCCAAAAGCCACTTCCCCTTGGCAACGCTTGCACATTGATTTTGCTGGTCCATTCTGGAATGCTCGATGGTTGGTTCTGGTCGACGCCTTCAGTAATTTTCCTTTTGTTGTCCGGATGTCTTCCACGACGTCCTCAGCCACCATCCAAGCGTTGTCTGCTATCTTTTGCATTGAAGGTCGTCCGCAGACTATTGTTTCCGACAATGGCCCACAATTCATGTCCGCAGAATTTCAGTCATTCTGCCAGGCCAATGGTATTCAACATCTGACATCCGCGCCGTTTTCGCCTCAGTCCAACGGTGCCGCTGAACGATTGGTCCGGACTTTCAAGTCACAGATGTTGAAATTGAAAGAGTCGCATTCTCGGGAGAACGCATTGTTGCTTTTTTTGTCTTCGTATCGCTCTCAGCCCCGAGATGGTCGCTCGCCGGCTGAGTTGCTCCACGGTCGTCCTCATCGCACCTTGATGTCTTTGCTGCATCCGCCGCATCAGGTTGCTGTGCAGCGGCAGACTCCTGCTTTTGCTCCAGGCGACGTTGTATTTTATCGCCACTATCGAGGTTCACGGCGTTGGCTCGCAGGGCGCATTCTTCGCTGCCTCGGCCGCGCGATGTATTTGGTTTTGGGGGCCTCTGGTGAGGTGCGTCGGCATCTCAATCAGCTGCGCCTCTGTCGTCGCTCGGGTTCTGCCGCTCCCCGTCTGCTTTCAGCGACGGTGCCGTCCGGTCAGCGCCCTGGGGACCCATCTACTGGCTCGCCTCATCCCCAGGTGTTACCGACGATGCCTTCCATTTTGCCCCATGGCGACGCGCCGCCGCCGCCGCCGCAGCAGCAGCAGCCGCCGCCGCCGCCGCTTGTTCTCCCGCCGGCGCCGCCCGCGTTCGACGCTTCGTTGCAGCCGCCAGGCGCCTTCCAGGGTCACGCGCCGCCGATCGCTTCCCGTGACCAGCTGTCCTCCGCCATGGAACTCCCGCCCGCTCCGGACCGCATGACGTCATCGCGCGTCGGCTACCCCGACGCCATGGAAATCGACCCTTCGGTCCCTCCTGTCTTATTGCGGGCGCATACACCGCATGTTGACGTGCACCCTGGACTAGTTTTGCAGGCGTTTCCTAGCTCCCCTCGGACCGGATGGCCGGGTGCGGGTGGCACAGCCTCGCCTGTTGTTAGGCTCCCCACCTCATCGCATACGTCAACATGTGGTCCTCCCCACGGCGGGCGGAAGCCTTATCTCACGACCGTTCGCCGATTTGCGGGGGAGGAATGTGGTGTCACCGCCAGACACCACACTTGCTAGGTGGTAGCTTAAATCGGCCGCGGTCCATGTAGTACATGTCGGACCCGCGTGTCGCCACTGTGATCGCAGACCTAGCGCCACCACCAAGGCAGGTCTCGTGATACGAGAGAGGACTCGACCCCAGTTGTACGCGAACCTAGCTATCGCCCAGTTGTACGCGAACCAAGCTATCGCCCAGTTGTACGAGAACCAAGCTACCGCCCAGTTGTACGAGAACCAAGCTACCGCCCAGTTGTACGAGAACCTAGCTACCGCCCAGAAGTACGAAGCCTTTCTCTCTCATTAGCCGAGAGACAGAATAGCCATCAGCTCAGTTAATGGCAACGAACTAGCAAGGCGCCATTTGTATCAGTGCCTATAGCTTACGAGTATTCAAGAGAGATGTATTCCAAGGATTATTAAAAAGATAAGTAATAAGCATCTACATACTTTTCTTCTTATTCATTTATAAGTTCTCATGTTCCAGACATCACGCCCGTCTGCTTTATGCCGTGCGTGCACTATCGGCTACAGCGTTAGTCTAGAGTTCCTTTTCAGCAATTAACTTCACGGTGTCGGCACAGCTACCGACACAACAGTGTTAGGGGACGAAAGCTGTTACAGAAATTTAACCACAAAAAGTCAAAATGCAAGGTTAAAAAAGATCTCAGACTCCAAGTACGAGAATCGCGTTTTGTCCAGAAGTACGTTCGGGAATTACCGTGCTTTTACGGCCTCAATTAGTGTGAAAAGTTTAGAAGGTGTTGCAATTCGAGAAGCAACATAAAAATTCGATTAAGGAAAAACAAAAAATCTGTCTAGTCCATATAGTCTACGCGAGCGAAGCGTCGGACGCTAAACTAGTTAATTTATGTTACTTGAAATCCTCTCTGCTCTTATTTTTGGCCTAATACAAGAATCCGATTGAAAAGCCTCTGAGTCAGCCACTTAATATTGTTTCAGATACTAGGACATCAAGATGCCTACAGATTATGTCCGAAAATCGGAACAACAAACATGGGATGCTGTTGTGATGGTACTGACCACATTACCTCTTTAGGTATGGAAAATGGCCACTGTATAAGCCTTCAGAAAAATACGTGTGGTTCATGTACACTACTTTCTTTTTCACTTAAAATACGTTATAGTATGTAGATTTAAAATAGGTAAACGGAAAACTTCTTTGAATATACATTTTGTAAAAAGTCAATTTCCTCACATCTTCCCCGCATCCTTTTACTTATTATTTTGTAAGTTACAAAGGAAAACATCTTACATGAAACACAGTGTAAACTCAATGCCAAATGATTTCTGAAAACGGCTCATTTCACGTAAGTACGCCGGGAAAAAAATTAAAATTAGTCTTCCCCTCCCCCCTCCCGGATCGGGAGTCATCAGACTAATATGGTATAACACCGTCTCTGGCATTGCTAATTGTCTCAATTATACCAGGAAGGGAGTCCATAGGTTTCTTCAGGAATACTAAATGCCAGAAAAGCCTCTCTGTGATGTTCAGATTCGATATACCGAAAGGTGAAGGTGTAGATAGCTACTTTTCACACGCTGTTACAGATTGTCAGATATTTTCTTCAGGATAAATCTCGAGAGATTTCGAGGGCTACTGCAGCTATGTGTTAGACTACCTGGGTGTTAGTCAAACCAGGAAAGTAGGCCTGCAGCCCTGTGATGCACGACTTTTGGTTTGGAAACAGGTGGTGTCCACAGCGCATACTCATCATAAAGACGTAGAAGAAAAGGCAACACCTGAACACCGATAATGTTGAAATAAATGTCCTTGTCAACTGAAAAGTGTATTATACGAGGTGGTCCATTGATCGTGACCGGGCCAAATATCTCAGGAAATAAGCGTCAAACGAAAAAACTACAAAGGACGAAACTTGTCTTGCTTGAAGGGGGAATGATTGACCCACTAGATGGCGCTGCCATAGGTCAAACGGATATCAGCTGCGTTTTTTAAATAGGAACCCCCATTTTTTATTTTCAAATTCGTGTAGTACGTAAAGAAATATCAATGTTTTATTTAGACCACTTTTTTCGCAGAGCAAAAGATTTTGTTAAGGATGTTTTTCAAAGAATTATTAAGTGGTTTTCAGAAAATGGACTCTCCGTAATTTTGAAAAAACTCACTATATCCAGTTCTGTACACCGAATAGTCATACCGACATTTGCTGTAGCATATGAACAGGGCTCAGTTAACAGGGTAGATTTCTACAAATTTTTGGGTGTTCGCATTGATGACAACTTAAACTAGAAGAAACATATTACTGAGCTTCTCAAACAATTAAGTTCAGCTTCTTTCGCTCTTCGTATAATTCCTAGTCTTGGCAATAAGCAAATCATCCTCTTAACGTACTTTGCATATTTCCGCTCAATAATGTCTTATGGAATAGTTTTATGGGGTTACTCACCACTTAGACATGCAGTATTGATTGCACAAAAGAGACCAGTGAGAATAATTAGTGGTGTTCACCCAAGGACGTCACGTAGGCACCTATTCAATGAGTTAGGTGTTTTAACTGCACCATCAGAGTACATATATTCACTAATGAAATTCGTTATAAATAATCCATCACAATTCGCGACGGACATGTTCATACGTACTACACTATAGGGAAAAATGACCTTTCGTATCCGTTATTGAAGCCGTCAGTTGCTCAGAAAGGAGTATATTATTCAGCAACAAAAATCTTTGATCATTTGCCCAACAACATAAAGTGTCTGGCAGATAGCAGATAAGTGTTAAATCTAGCTTAAAATCATTTCTTTTGGACAACGCCTTCTATTCCATGGACGAATTTCTGTTTCAGAACTGGTAAAAAAAAAAGTGCCTCTAAATGTAGTTGCATGTGTAGAACTAAAAATTTCACTAATATTAATATTAGCGCTACTCATATGTGTATATATATCTTGTAATGTGACTTGTTCCACATCATATCGATAAAATAATCGTGAAAATGATCTACGGAACATGACATAACTAAACTAAACTGAAACATGCAAAGGATGCGACACACAAGACAGTTCGAAACGGTCAACTGTCTTGCACTTCCATAAACGGCTTACCTTCCCGAACACAAGGAACAGACAAAATTAATGTATCAGCAAACTGGTAAAGGACATCGATTATTGCGAGAAGACACACTGTATTAATCATAAGTATACTTCTGTTCCTGTACTACAATACGAAGAACAGCTGCTTTTTTTCTTTTTTAATCGTTGCAATCGATGGAAGTGGGGCGGAAGATTAGCACTTAACGTCACGTCGACGATGTGACCTTTTAGGGTTGGTCACAAGCTCTATATGTCGGTCCTCTGGGCCGCAAGCTGAGCGATTTGTGCTCCACATCAGGTTTCTACCTCTTTTTCATCAATAGAAATATGTGTACTTCCAGTGATAGTTCATTACTCTTAATGGTATAATTGTGTTACTTATCTAGCGCATTGTTAGAGAACGATCAGTTTGGCTTCAGAACAGGCGCCGATGCATCGCTGTCGTTGCGCTTGATAGTGGAAAGAAATCTTAAGAAAAATCAAGATACGTTCATGGGATATGTCACCCAGAAAAAAGTGTTCGACAGTTTAAAATATTTTAAGATGTTCGAAACTCTCAGGAAAATAGGTTCAAGGCATAGGGAAAGACGGGAAATACACGGTATGTACAGGAACTAAGAGGGAAAAATGACAATGGAAGACCGAGAAGTGCTCGGATTAGATGGGCAGAAACAGGAATGTGGAGTTTTGATGCTATTGTTCAGTCTGTACACCGAAGAAGCAAGGGCGGAAATATAAAAAAAGGTTCAGGAGTAGGAGTAAAATTCAGGGTGAAAGGACAGCAACGATAAGGTTCACTGAAGGCATTGATATCCTTAGTGAAAGTGAGGAAGAGTTATAAAACCGAGTGAAATGAACAGTTTGCTGAGTACACACTACAGATTGAGAGCAAACGAAAGGAAGTAGTGAGAAGTAGGAGATATGAAGTTAGCGACAAACTTAACATAAAAATTTCCATCCACAAAGGAGATGAAATGAAATTTTGAGGCCTTGGAAAAAGAAGCACATGATAGTCGAAGCAAGGGGGGCATAAAACGCAGACTACTACAGGCAAAGAGGGCATTTCTGGCCAAAAGAAGACTACACTGGTCTTTGTTTGACGAAGAAACTCTTGAGAATGTTCGTTTTGAGCACAGTATTGGGTGGAAGTCAGTCATGGACTTCAGAGGAAACCACAAAAGAAGAGAATCCAAGCATCTGATTAAGTGATGCTATAGAAGAATGTTGAAAGTTAAGTCAACCGATAAGAAATCAGGAGGTTCTTCGCGGAATCGTCGAGGAGGATTTCCTGTGGAAAACATTGCAAAGAATCGGGAAAGGATGGTACTATATGTTCTTGAGGGGGCTGCATGTAATAAAAACTGTGTGATAACACAGAAATTTGAATATATCCATCAAATAAGTGAGAACATTGGATGTAAATCCTCCTCTGACTGATGACCAAAAATATGACCTCAGATTTCGTCCGGCGATACGGTTATTTGTGAGGACCTGTTATTGAATAAATATTGTGACAACTGATGAAAGAAAAACTTTTACGTTTTTCCCCCTTCAGATACATTACTTGGTGTTGGTTTAATACGCTGTCTATTTCAGAGCTAGATAGTTTCCGGATAAAAGAAAATATTGTAGCAGTATTCAGTTAGATCTCGACAAAATATGATGCAATGACTGACAGGTACCTGTCAACCTAAAGAAGTGCAAAGTTGTACTCTTCACCAAATCTAAAATGTAATTGCCCTTAACGACAGCAGTGATAAGAGACAACTGCTGTCATGGAAGTCCTACAGACGTATGAGTGTGGTAACGTGAAGTGGAACAATCACGTAGGTTTAAATCTAGGCAAACACTGAGACGACAACATAATGGTTAGTGGATAAATGACATTAAGAAACATGAAGATGCAGCATGGGTACCTATAACGAAATACTGGAGAAGTCTAGACAAGACGTTTGTTTACCAGTGGATAGTGATGGATGATGTTATGTATAATAAAGGTGACGATGATGGTGATAAATACATGAAAATGCAACATTTAATTCGTTTCTAGAATACTAGGAATTTGTTGTTTGTCAAAAAAATAGAAACAGTGGTTCCGTTCATGCACAATATTACTCATACAATGTTCAACTCCCCCCCATGAACCATGGAACTTGCCGTTGGTAGGGAGGCTTGCGTGTCTCAGCGATACAGATAGCCGTACCGTAGGTGCAACCACAACGGAGGGGTATCTGTTGAGAGGCCAGACAAACGTGTGGTTCCTGAAGAGGGGCAGCAGCCTTTTCAGTAGTTGCAGGGGCAACAGTCTGGATGATTGACTGATCTGGCCTTGTAACACTAACCAAAACGGACTTGCTGTACTGGTATTGCGAACGGCTGAAAGCAAGGGGAAACTACAGCCCTAATTTTTCACCAGGGCATGCAGCTTTACTCTATGGTTAAATGATGATGGCGTCCTCTTGGGTAAAATATTCCGGAAGTAAAATAGTCCCCCATTCGGATCTCCGGGCGGGGACTACTCAAGAGGATGTCATTATCAGGAGAAAGAAAACTGGCGTTCTACGGATCGGAGCGTGGAATGTCAGATCCCTTAATCGGGCAGGTAGGTTAGGAAATTTAAGAAGGGAAATGGATAGGTTAGATATAGTGGGAATTAGTGAAGTTCGGTGGCAGGAGGAACAAGACTTCTGGTCAGGTGACTACAGGGTTATAAACACAAAATCAAATAGGGGTAATGTAGGAGTAGGTTTAATAATGAATAGGAAAATAGACATGCGGGTAAGCTACTACCAACAGCATAGTGAACGCATTATTGTGGCCAAGATAGATACGAAGCCCACGCCTACGACAGTAGTACAAGTTTATATGCCGACTAGCTCTGCAGATGATGAAGAAATTGAAGAAATGTATTATGAAATAAAAGAAATTATTCAGGTAGTGAAGGGAGACGAAAATTTAATAGTCATGGGTGACTGTAATTTGTCAGTAGGAAAAGGGAGAGGAGGAAATGTAGTAGTTGAATATGGGTTGGGACTAAGAAATGAAGGAGGAAGCCGCCTGGTAGAATTTTGCACAGAGCATAACTTAATCATAGCTAACACTTGGTTCAAGAATCATGAAAGAAGGCTGTATACATGGAAGAAGCCTGGAGATACTGACAGGTTCAGATAGATTATATAACGGTAAGACAGAGATTTAGGAACCAGGTTTTAAATTGTAAGACATTTTCAGGGGCAGATGTGGACTCTGACAACCATCTGTTGGTTATGAACTGTAGATTAAAATTGAAGAAACTGCAAAAAGGTGGTAATTTACGGAGATGAGACCTGGATAAACTGACTAAACCAGAGGTTGTAGAGAGTTTCAGGGAGAGCATAAGGGAACAATTGACAAGAATGGGGGAAAGAAATACAGTAGAAGAAGAATGGGTACCTCTGAGGGATGAAGTAGTGAAGGCGGCAGAGGATCAAGTAGGTAAAAAACGGCTAGTAGAAATCCTTGGGTGACAGGAGAAATATTGAATTTAATTGATGAAAGGAGAAAATATAAAAACGCCGTAAATGAAACAGGCAAAAAGGAATACAAACGTCTCAAAAATGAGATCTACAGGAAGTGCAAAATGGCTAAGCAGGGATGGCTAGAGAACAAATGTAAGGATGTAGAGGCTTATCTCACTAGGGGTCAGATAGATACTGCCTACAGTTTAAAATTGAAGAGACCTTTAGAGAAAAGAGAACCACTTGTATGAATATCAAGAGCTCAGATGGAATCCCAGTTCTAAGCAAAGAATGGGGAGCAGAAAGGTGGAAGGAGTATGTAGAGGATCTATACAAGGGCAATGTGCTTGAGGACAATATTATGGAAATGGAAGAGGATGTAGATGAAGATGAAATGTGAGTACGACACTGCGTGAAGAGTCTGACAGAGCACTGAAAGACCTGAATCGAAACAAGGCCCCGGGAGTAGACAACATTCCATTAGAACTACTGACAGTCTTGGGAAAGCCAATCCTGACAAAAAACTACTATGTGGTGAGCAAGATGTATGAGACAGGCGAAATACTCTCAGAATTCAAGAAGAATATAATTGGTGTTGACAGATGTGAAAATTACCGAACTATCAGTTTAATAAGTCACGGCTGCAAAGCACTAACGCGAATTTTTTTACAGAGGAATAGAAAAACTGGTAGAAGCCGACTTCGGGGAAGATCAGTTTGGATTCCGTAGAAATATCGGAACACGTGAGGCAATACTGACCCTACGACTTATCGTGGAAGCTAGATTAAGGAAAGGCAAACCTACGTTTCTAGCATTTGTAGACTTAGAGAAAGCTTTTGACAATGTTGACTGGAATACTCTCTTTCAAATTCTGAAGGTGGCAGGGGTAAAATACAGGGAGCGAAAAGCTGTTTACAATTTGTACAGAAACCAGATGGCAGTTATAAGAGTCGAGGGAAGCAGCGGGTGGGAAGGGAGTGAGACAGGGTTGTAGCCTCTCCCCGATGTTATTCAATCTGTATATTGAGCAAGCAGTAATGTTGTGAGCTTTATGATGGATGATGGAGAAATGTAAATGTATGAATTTGTGATAAGGGACTATGATCCGGAACCGACCAAGTTGAAATTTAATTCCGAAGATAGTTCTGATACCTGAGACAAATCCATTCACCAGTACTTTTGTTGCTAACATTTAGGGTAAGCAACTTCCACATGTGGTAATACGAGAGGCAGTGTGGAGCAAAACAACAAAAAGGTCTAGCAGAAACACAAGTTCTATAAAATGTATATGGGTAGTCGATCAGTAGAAGAGATATGTTTCACAGTAGCGAAGATGGATAAGTTCTCATATATCTCTTAAGGTAGACACTTGAGAGCTCTCGTTTAGTGATTTTTTTTCTCCATACCGCTGAAAATTGCCTACCCTAGCAACACAGTACCGTTAAATCTACCCCGTGTTTGAAATACCAGAGTGATTTTCGCTTATAACTTTCGACTCAGCCGTTTCCGGACCAGGATTCCTCACTTCTTGCTGTGCTGACACATTTACCCTTCTCCATCAACCCTGAAAGATTGTAACACTATCACGAAATCACTCTGGTATAGTAGGTGATCGCGCAAAGACCTACAGATTCTTTTCACACTGCATCCGTGAATATAGCATTACGCAACCTCAATTAATGGTTTTCCCTAGTTGTCCTCTACCACACTGTTTACAGTCTTTAGCAGAGTACAATGCCAATGAATCCTCAGAGCAGTCAAAATTCAATTACGTAACTGTCGTCGGTGCGATGTAGACTCGAAGGCTTACCAAAAACTAAGAAACTGCGACGAGGTGTGTCGTATCCTAAACTGGGCTGTGTAATATTGGCCTGTAGCATCACGATCGTCTCTGTTCATAGTAGAAGCACTTCATATTAGAATACACTTGTTTTTTTTTTTCAGATCAGTTCATCACTTGTGTAAATTATTCTTCTTATTCCGCACTTCATGTATTAAATTCTTCTTCTTGTTCCACATTTCATGTATTAGGCCTTTGGCTGTTAAGGCGCTCGTCTCTACCCTGGCCTTGGCAGACTCCTATGGCCGAATGCGTTATAAATTCTAACTTTGTAATACAGTCTTCGGCTCTCCGTTCTTCCAGATGTTTTTAATCTGTGTAAATGATTTAGCAGACAATCTGAGCAGATCTCTTGGAATGTTTACAAACAATGATGTGGTTTGTCGTCAAGGACACTAGCAGAGTCATCGAAAAATCGTAAAGAATTGCAACATTATTTAGAAAAAATCTCTGTATGGTGCGAAAAGAGGCAATTTACCCTAAACACAATCCGTTAAATTTCTACTACACGGCTTATAATACAAATTTGAATACACCTGGAAATTACAATTAAAAACAACGTAAAAACTGGAATAGTCACATAGAAAATGCTGTGGCGAAGCCTAACCATCTACAACTGTTTCTTGACAGAACGCTTAGCAGATGCAAAAAATCTAGTAAAGATACTGCCTACACCACATTTGTCCGTCGACTTTTGGAGTACTGTTACGCGATATGAGATACTTACCATATTTCTTCCAAAAAATTCAAGGAATTGCAGCTCGGTTTACACTAACGCGAAATAGGAGACAGTTACGGGTATGGTGAACGAGAAGGGGTGGCAATCATCAAAACAAGGGCGTTTTTCGCTGCGACGAGATCTTTTTACGAAATTTCTGTCACCAACTTACTCCTCTGGATGCTCAAATATTTTGTTGGTTCCCACTTTCATACTGAGAAATGTCAATCAGAATAATATAGGAGAAATCCGAGTTCGCACGGGAAGTTTTAGGTGTTCATTCTTTCGACGTGCTATGATTAAGTGGAACGATCAAGATATAGTCAGTAACTGGTTCATGAACCCTCTGCCAAAAAGTTAAGTGTGATTAAGTACATGTCTGAAAGAACAGACACTGTGTACAGTCCACAGCTGTAATAATATTTCGAAACTAATTCGCTGACACAAGGAATTCTCAGTCAGCAACTTAATGTCGAAACGTAAGTGTAAATTCTGTGCAAGGTGTAGATGTAAATGCTAACTCCATTTTCTTATACCCAGTTTTGTTTATTATGTAACCACGTTTTCTTTACTATGGTCACTATTTCTTGATCTGTGCACTCTGGGATATTCTTGTTCTTCCAGCGCCCTAAGAAATCTCATTTCTGCTGCCTGGATCTTAATTTTCTTGTCGTTTGTAAATGACTCACGAATGAATTCCGTACAATGTGTGGAGAGGGTCATTACTTTATAAAACTTAATTTGTGTTGTGTAAATCATTCTTGAGGAATCAGTCTTTGAAATATGCGTTCTGACTCCATTGACGCGCGAAAAATTCCTGGTGAATTGAAGTGCGAAGCTTCACATCTGAAAAGATACGCCAGGTAACCAATAAAACACGCAAAATCAATTGAAGCACCATCTTTCGGCGTGAGGGCCCATTGCTGTTAGCCTAACGCTCAGGGGAACTCGACAGGCCTCTTCTTTCACCTAGTCTTTCTTTTTTAAAGGCTAAAATAGAAATATTGTCGTCCTGAAATAACTCTAGTATTTTGAAATATTTCGCACTCTTTCTTCCAGTTCTCTTCATCACGAGGCGCTTTTGTTGGGACGTTTAGCTTTGTATTGTGTAGATTTAGTGTCAACTAGTTAATGCCGTAACATTAATAATAATGCCAAAATATTACCAGCATTGTATGTTTGTTGAGGGGTAATTTAATATTGGAAGATGCAAAATGCCTGCTTACTGAACTGCTTGCGCTAATTAAAAAATAAAATAATAAAAATAAAAAGTAAAATATTACCAGAATTGTATGTTTGTTGAGGGGTAATTTAATATTGGAAGATGCAAAATGCCTGCTTACTGAACTGCTTGCCCTAATTAAAAAATAAAATAATAAA
Source organism: Schistocerca piceifrons (assembly GCF_021461385.2). NCBI lineage: Eukaryota > Metazoa > Arthropoda > Insecta > Orthoptera > Acrididae > Schistocerca > Schistocerca piceifrons. Next base: position 388,891,961 of record NC_060145.1, read on the forward strand.
AATAAAAAGTAAAATAAAGTCAGAACTATACATACTTGTCAGTACTGAGTAACCCACGACCCTTAGTTGTAGAACATACTCATATTTTCATTCTGTCAATCTCTGTTTTATTAGCTTAGAATTTCCGGCTTTATCAGAGTCGTTATCTTCAGATCGTTGTCCTAGTTACAGAGTGCGGTAACCAATCTGAACGGAAACACTATGAGTTTCACCGCCGCGTGCTGAGGCTGTTTACCCTGTAACTATAAGGATGACTTGAAGGTGAGCGACACTGCCCGAAACAGGCAACTTTGAGACAATAAAAGAGCGATCGACGGACTGTTAATAAGTGCAGTTTCTGATAAGTAAAATTATAATCCCAATCTCTTTCGTGGATCTCACCCGTTATCTTTTAATTCATATACGAGAGCTACTCGGAAAGTAATTTCCGATCGACCGCGTAATGGACACCACTGTGAAAATCAAAATTTTTTTATATACAACAAGTATCTACACATTCCAGCTACTTTTGTACATATTCGCCGCTCCGACTTAGTCATTTGTCGTAGTGTTGTGCCAGCTTTCCAATACTCCAGTCATAGAAGGCAGTCGCATGCACGTTCCGCCAATGCTCTGTTGTCTTCAAAGCCAGCGGTTCATATGAGCAGAGATAAAACTCAGGGAAAGCAAGTTAGGGGCTGTGTTGTGGGTGATCAAACACTTCCGATCAAAAACGCTGCAGGAGGATCTTCCTTGCCGCTAGAAAGTGCAGCCGAGAATTGTCATGACACTTGTGTTATGTGGGTTGCATGACATCAGGCGAAATCTCTCACCAGGTCCTTGGTGGGAGATGCTGTTTCCTAGGCATCGGTACGTGCTCACTGCACACTCAGAAATGAAGGGACCGACATAGCGCGATCGACGGGCCTACTAGAGACACGTCTCAACACATTTATACAAAGCTTCACCGTATTTTCACAGTGGTTTCCATTTCGCGACCGATCGTACCTTACTTTCTGAATAGGTCTCATAAGACCCATTTTCTCAATTTTGCGATGTTTCGGTGGCAAATCATTAAAATTCCATGGAAACTACACATTAACACAACTGATGATTTTTATCAGATCATTATCAAACTCAGAATCCCTGCCAATCTGAAAGGCCTTTTGAGGATGATGTCTGAACGTCTGTTGCTTCAGACATGCGTACATGTCACTGCACTAACTGCGTTTCATGTGACAGCAATGGCAAGCTGACGAGAAATCTTTGTCTGTCCATGCCGGGATCGCGTAAACGGTGTGTGCGCACTAAGGGACGTAGATAATACGTCTTACGGCAGTTTGGATCGGTATGGGAAGCGTGCACGGTTAGCCAAAGTGGTTAAGATGACGGCTCGCGCTAAGCGGGAAATCCGGGTTCGAATCCCGCTCTGGCACAACTTTTCATGTGTCTATAGCAAACTGTACAGCTAGTGTAATATCGTATTCGCAATCTGTGAATACATTTCATAGTCTTATAAACGTTATGCAAAAGCTAATTAATTTTACAATTCGACTTAAAATTAAACTTAACCGATACAAGCACAGTTTCGGAGTAGGAAGATCAGAAAAAGAAAATGATTTGTTGATTTTATGACGTGAAAATTCACTATATTTTCAAGTAAAATTTTCAATAACGTCAATTTTATATTTAGCAAATGGAAGAACAAGAGGGTTTTAATAGTCAAGGATATTTTAGCCCAACTCTCGGTCGGCGATCACGTGCTATAGGTTAGGCAACTATTGTAGGGCAGTTTGAGGTTGTTTACCGGCTTGATAGACCACAACGGCCCAATATCAATCTGTTCGTTTCAACTTCACCTACACCAACGAGGACGTTGTAAACAGTTACCATTTTCACCCAGCAGTGTCATAATTTGATTGGTCGTACGCCATGTAAAGGAACGGCTCTTTTCGGAACATTGTGTAACCGAATTTGCAGGACAAAAAGTTGCTTGCCAATTATTGTATACGCACAGTCTATGTAACTGGAAAAGTAAACTGAAAAAAGAAAACTGCGTGAAACAGTATTGAAGTAAGAGTAAAGCGATCGTTTGTGAAAATAATATACTTCTGGAGAAGAGTGACACATTTTGACTTCAGCTATATCGATTGTCTATGTTCTGCCTCCACCCCCCCCCCCCCCCCACTAAAATAATACCAAGGCACTTCAGATGACACAACATAATATTTCATTGGTAAAATGCAAAAACTTAATTTAAACGTCAACGCTAGTCAGTTCATCGTATATCCAACTAATTCCGTCCTGAGAGCAAGGAACAGTTCAATATGTGCACTGGGGCGTCTAACCATGCCAATCATCTCTCTGAACACAAACAAACCTTGCTTTTTAGTCAAGCCACATAGAATAGTATCTTGCGACGGACTTGAAAGCAGCGTATTAACAATGACTTTTGAACTGAAAGGCTACATGACTGCTCCTCCAGACATTCCATATTCACACATTTCAGTGCTATTAAAAATCATTTTACTAACTTTTATGTAAATCATATTAGTAATTACCTTTCGGCAATTTGCTATTTACTTACGAACGAAAATATTATCAAAAACAAAATAAAGTAAAAAAAAAAAAAATTGAACAACAGAAACTGTGAGAAATATTGTAGGCAAGTCACACTTGAACATTCAGTATGCAGCGAGAGGTGTGCTGGAACGAAATTTCATTAAAGATTACATTCAGCTTCCTATTACATGAACAGCACGCAAGTCCCCAACGGGATGAATAGAAAAGGGAATTGACAGTTCCGCAATGCCGAATAATGAATGCCCAATCCACACCATTAAACCACGACCTCCACACAGGTCCCTTCCAAGGACATTAAGAGGTTAGTATCTGGTTCTCGGTTCACGCCAGATGAAAACCCGGCAAGAATCACTGTTCACACTATACCTGGACTCGTCCATGAACATAACCTGGGACAACTGTTCCAATGAGCCGCTTTGTGAGTCCACAAAGTTCCCAGCGAATAGGACACAGAATGTCATTGTTAACAGAGAGACAGCTACAGAAACACTAGCTTCCGGCGTACGGCAAGAGAGTATTATAGAGTCATTTATACACTCATGCTCATAAATTAGGGATAATTGCAGAATGTTGCGCCACACAACGTGGCACTACACAAAACTGATGCTAATAGCATAGGCACATAGGGAACACACACGACACAGTTATCTAAGTCCACGGTATTGGTGATAAGTTGAGAAAACCGTCCCGAAACATATGTGCTACAAAACGTCACTGTTTCCTGCGCATGTACCCCGACATGAATATGGGATATAATCACCATGAACACGTGCACAGGCCGCACAACGGGTTGGCTTACTCTGGACCAGGTGGTCGAGCAGCTGCTGGGGTGTAGCCTCCCATTCTTGCACCAGTGCCTGTCGGAGCCCCTGAAGTATCCTAGGGGCTTGAAGACGTGCAGCGATACGTCGACTGAGAGCATCTCAGACGTGCTCGATGGGTTTTAGGTCTGGAGAACAGGCAGGCCACTCCATTCGCCTGATATCTTCTGTTTTAAGGTACTCCTCCACGATGGCAGCTCGGTGGGGCCGTGCGTTATCATCCATCAGGAGGATGGTGGGACCCACTGCACCCCTGTAAAGGCGGACATACTGGTGCAAAATGACGTTTCGATACACCTGACCTGTTAGTTCCTCTGTGAAAGACACGCAGGAGTGTACGTGCACCAATCATAATCCCACCCCGCATCATCAAACCACGACCTCTAAACAGGTCCCTTCGAAAGACATTAAGAGGTTGGTATCTGGTTCTTGGTTCACGCCAGATGAAAATCCGGCAAGAATCATTGTTCAGACATACCTGGATTCGTCCGAGAACATAACCTTTTTCCAAAGCTGTTTCACAGAGGAAGACCGCACTGCAGTTCCTTCTCTAAATCCTCGCACAAACGAAATAAGTGTCCAAGGAATAGAAAAGCAACTGGAATCACTCAATAGAGGAAAGTCCACTGGACCTGACGGGATACCAATTCGATTCTACACAGAGTACGCGAAAGAACTTGCCCCCCTTCTAACAGCCGTGTACTGCAAGTCTGTAGAGGAACGGAGGGTTCCAAATGATTGGAAAAGAGCACAGATAGTCCCAGTCTTCAAGAAGGGTTGTCGACCAGATGCGCAAAACTATAGACCTATATCTCTGACGTCGATCTGTTGTAGAATTTTAGAACATGTTTTTTGCTCGAGTATCATGTCGTTTTTGGAAACCCAGAATCTACTATGTAGGAATCAACATGGATTCCGGAAACAGCGATCGTGTGAGACCCAACTCGCTTTATTTGTTCATGAGACCCAGAAAATATTAGATACAGGCTCCCAGGTAGATGCTATTTTTCTTGACTTCCGGAAGGCGTTCGATACAGTTCCGCACTGTCGCCTGATAAACAAAGTAAGAGCCTACGGAATATCAGACCAGCTGTGTGTCTGGATTGAAGAGTTTTTAGCAAACAGAACACAGCATGTTGTTCTCAATGGAGAGACGTCTACAGACGTTAAAGTAACCTCTGGCATGCCACAGGGGAGTGTTATGGACCATTGCTTTTCACAATATATATAAATGACCTAGTAGATAGTGTCGGAAGTTCCATGCGGCTTTTCGCGGATGATGCTGTAGTATACAGAGAAGTTGCAGCATTAGAAAATTGTAGCGAAATGCAGGAAGATCTGCAGCGGATAGGCACTTGGTGCAGGGAGTGGCAACTGACCCTTAACATAGACAGATGTAATATATTGCGAATACATAGAAAGAAGGATCCTTTATTGTATGATTATATGATAGCGGAACAAACACTGGTAGCAGTTACTTCTGTAAAATATCTGGGAGTATGCGTGCGGAACGATTTGAAGTGGAATGATCATATAAAATTAATTGTTGGTAAGGCGGGTACCAGGTTGAGATTCATTGGGAGAGTGCTTAGAAGATGTAGTCCATCAACAAAGGAGGTGGCTTACGAAACACTCGTTCGACCTATACTTGAGTATTGCTCATCAGTGTGGGATCCGTACCAGATCGGTCTGACGGAGGAGATAGAGAAGATCCAAAGAAGAGCGGCGCGTTTCGTCACAGGGTTATTTGGTAACCGTGATAGTGTTACGGAGATGTTTAATAAACTCAAGTGGCAGACTCTGCAAGAGAGGCGCTCTGCATCGCGGTGTAGCTTGCTGTCCAGGTTTCGAGAGGGTGCGTTTCTGGATGAGGTATCGAATATATTGCTTCCCCCTACTTACACCTCCCGAGGAGATCACGAATGTAAAATTAGAGAGGTTAGAGCGCGCACGGAGGCTTTCAGACAGTCGTTCTTCCCGCGAACCATACGCGACTGGAACAGGAATGGGAGGTAATGACAGTGGCACGTAAAGTGCCCTCCGCCACACACCGTTGGGTGGCTTGCGGAGTATAAATGTAGATGTAGATGTAGATGTAGAACCTGGGACAACTGTTCCAATGACCATGTAATGTGTTCTTGACATCAGGCTTTACGGGATCTCCTGTGACCAGGGGTCAGTGGAATGCACCTTGCAGGTCTCCGGGTGAATAAACCACGTCTATTCAGTCGTCTGTAGACTGTGTGTCTGGAGACAACTGTTCCAGTGACTGCGGTAAGGTCCCGAGCAAGGCTAACTGCAGTACTCCGCGGCCGTCTACGGGCACTGATGGCGAGATATCGGTCTTCTTGTGATGTTGTGCACTGTGGACGTCCCGTACTGTAGCGCCTGGACACATTTCCCATCTGCTGGAATCGTTGCCATAATCTTCAGATCAAACTTTGTCGCACACGGAGGGCCCGTGCTACGACCTGCTGTTTTTGACCAGCCTCCAGTCGCCCTAGTATTCTACCCCTCATAACGTCAGCAATATGTGTTCTTTGAGTCATTTTCAATACACAGTTACCATTACCATGTTTGAAGACGTCTGCAGACTTACTCGCTGCACCGTACTCTGACATGCACCAACACACTTCTGCATGTACGGACTGCTGCCAGCGCCACCCTGCGACGACCGCAGGTCAAATGCACCGCATGGTCATACCCGGAGGTGATTTAAACCCACAAACCGCCCACCAGAGCGTTGTTTCACCATGTATCAGCATTATCCTTAATTTATGAGCATGAGTGTACGTAGAAGATCTGGTAAGGTAAGGTCGGAGATTTCACGAAGCTGTTCGCGGACGATGCTGTTCCACATAAATAAAACGCAACGCTAGAGAACACCATCGACATTCACGAAGACCTGCAAACGATCGAGAGTTGGTGCAGTGATGGGCAGTTGACCTTCAACACACACAAATTTCATGTGTTGCTCAAAAATAAGACGTAAGTCCTGTTATTGATGAAACGATGGCCAATCAATGGAAACATATTCATTAAATAACTGGCAGTACCCGTACGGAGCGATTTAATTGGAAGAACCGTACACAATTAATGGTAGGAAATTCAGGCACCAGACAGATTTACTGCTGAGCCCTCCTGAAACTGTAGCACGACCACGAACGAGGTAACTTACAAAAACATCGTTCGACAGATACTTCAGTACTGATCATCAGTATTGAAGCCTTATCAGTGTGCGGTGTCTGTTAAATTGGAAGTGACTCTGACAGTAGCAAGGGCGTTCCACTTCAAACAGCCCTGATTAAAAAAATCAAATGGCTCTGAGCACTATGAGACTTAACATCTGAGGTCATCAGTCCGCTAGAACTTAGAACTAGTTAAACCTAACTAACTTAAGGACGTCACACACATCCATGCCCGAGGCAAGATTCAAACCTGCGACCGTAGCGGTCGCTTGGTTCCGGACTGAAGCGCATATAACCGCTCGGCCACAACGGCCGGCAACTCTGATTAAAGATTCTCTCTGTCGACAGTGCGTAAAATCCGACGGAAATGATATTATTACCCCCTGAATGATTCGTCACAGACAACGAATACGTAACGCTAGAGTAATTCTCTTGGCATCTGAAATGATCTACCGTTGATAATGGTAGCGTAACTTTGTCACAGAGCATAGTAATGGGACGATGAAGCAGCTGTTGCCCCGGATCTCTAGAGGAAAACTTACCTTCCGTAATCTGAAAATTATTTACTGATAGTAAGAAATCTATATTATCTGAATTAACTGCTCGCAGCAGAACTGGCTCTAAATTGAACTATCAATCGAATCAAATCATGAAAACATATTTGTAATTACTTCTGCATGAGGCAAAGCCTCGTGATTATTCACTGCAAGTAAAGTGCCATTTACTTAAATTAACGAAAAGAATGGAATTGCAGTTATTCTAACTTCAGGGATATTACTTGAATTCTGCACAGAGCAATCAGATTAATGTTACATGACTCATGATGTGCTCTCGGCATAATCATACAAAGATCTGTTTCCTAACTTGGATTTGGAAGAAAAACAATTTAAAATGGAAAACGTTTTGGTGAATGAGATATCGGCTTGGTAAACTCGATCACGAATCAGACAACATTAAACATAACGGAGATGAGCCACTCATTCGAGAACATTGCTTAACCAACCTCACTGTTTCAACATTGATCGACAAGTCGTAAGATAAGGAAATATATTACTTTGTATTGCAGAACAGGTGCGTAAAGACGCGCTGTGAATGCTTATTATAATCATTACGACACTTCAAGCCTATTGCGCCGTTCATTTACTGGTCTCTGTTAATACAGCCAAGCTCGCTATTAGACATGAGCAAAACACGACTACATTTCAGAGCAACCCAAACAGAGTAGACATCAAAACTGCAGGCATACAAACCTGCAGGCTAGGTGTAGCAACGATTCCCTCCCTAGACAAGGCCGAAGACTTCAGGCAGATTCACTCTGGTAGCCGAAGCAACCGTGATTACGCGGAAGTCGACCGATGTGCCACAGATATAATAGCAAAGATTGCTCTCAAGAAGAAGCTATGTTAAAGCAGAATATTAAGACGTTTTAGGAAAACGAAAATCTCCTATATAAAAGTCAACATGGACTCCGCAAACAGAGATCTTGCGAAACTCGGTTCGCTCTGTCTCTCCATGAGATACACAGCGCTGAAGACAAGGCGCTCAGATTGATGCCGTAATCCCTGATTTCAGGTAGGCATTTGAAACCGTCCCGCACTGCCGTTTAGTGAAGGAAGAACTAACTTACCGAACATCGGACAAGATTTGCGACTGGATTCAAAACTTACTTGCAGATAGAACTTAATTCGTAGCTCTAAAAGGAATAAAATTGACAGATGAAAAGGTAATTTCCGGAGTACACCAAGGAAGTGTGATAGTGTTCACAATGCATATACGTGATGTAGTAGGAAGCGCCGGAAGCTGTTTAAGACTCTATACTTATATGGATATGGTGTCCGTTCTTTCGGGCCGGCCGGAGTGGCCGTGCGGTTCTAGGCGCCACAGTCTGGAACCGAGCGACCGCTACTGTCGCAGGTTCGAATCCTGCCTTGGACATGGATGTGTGTGCTGTCCTTAGGTTAGTTAGGTTTAATTATTTCTAAGTTCTAGCCGACTGATGACCTCAGAAGTTAAGTCGCATAGTGCTCAGATCCATTTTGTTCTTTCGGACATGTTCAAAAGAACAGACACAATACCCATATAAGTATATAGTTCTGGCAACACCGGCCATGACCTCCTTCTTCTGTGCGGATGCACACATATTACCCGAACTCTTGCGGGACTTGGTAAGAATGTCATCCACGAGTAATGAGTGTGTTGGGTTGGGACACTACGAATGTAATGTGTGGACATATAAGGTGAGAATGTGAGTTTCGCGGGAGGCGTGCGCGAGATAGTCCCTGCGGTCGCACTATTCTCTGTGCCCTCGGTGGCTCAGATGGATAGAGCGTCTGCCATGTAAGCAGGAGATCCCGGGTTCAAGTCCCGGGCGAGGCACACATTTTCACCTGTCCCCGTTGATATGTATCCACGCCCGTTAGCAGCTGACGCTATTAATATATAATTCTAATTTAATTCTGTTTAAGACTGTTCGCAGATGATATGATTGTCCATAAAAAAGCAGCAATGCCAAAGGCAGTAGCAATTTGTAGAATGACCTGGAGAAGATTAATGAATGTTGCAGGCTCTGAACGCAAATAACGTAAAGTATTACGCAACTAAAGGAAAAGAAATCTACTTATGTACTACTACCTAGGAATAACTATCCCGCACGAAATTAAATGGAGTTACCATACAAAACAAGTTGCCAGCAAAGCACATGCCTGACTGAGATTCATAGGAAAAATCGTAAGAAATGTAACTAATCGACGAAGGAAGTCGCTTAAAAGTCGCTTGTTCGACCAATTCTTGAGTATTGTTCGTCAGTCTGGGATCCTTACCAGGTAGCATTGACAGAAATGACAGAGGAGATCCAACGAATAACAGTGGCTCTCTTGAAGGGTTTCGTTTGATCGGCGCGAGAACGTAACAGCGACGTTCAGCCACCTCCTGTGGGAGACGTTACAAGAGAGGTGTTGTGCACCTCGGAAAGGTCTACTATTAAAATTTCGAGCAAACGCATTCCCGTAACAATCGGACAACATTCTCCTTGCTCCCACAAACACCTCGCGAAATGACTACGACGAGAAAATTAGAGCCAATACAGAGGCTTACAGACAATCATTCATCCCGCGTGCCATTCGCAAGTGCAGTAGGAAAAGGGGAGATCAGTTAGTGGTAGCCGCCCGGGGTGGCCGAGCCGTTCTAGGCGCTACAGTCTGGAACCCCGCGATCGCTACGGTCGCAGGTTCGAATCCTGCCTTGGGCATGGATGTGTGTGATGTCCTTAGGTTAGTTAGGTTTAAGTCGTTCTAAGTTCTAGGGGACTGATGACCTCAGAAGTTAAGTCCCATAGTGCTCAGGGCCATTTGAACCATTTTTTGAGTTAGTGGTACAAGAGATACCTCAACCCCGCCAGGCCAGGTGGCTTGCAGAGTATGATGCAGATGTACACCACTGGCCATTAAAATTGCTACACCATGAAGATGTGCTACAGACGCGAAATTTAACCGACAGGAAGAAGATGCTGTGATATGCAAATGACTAGATTTTCAGAGCATTCACACACGGTTGGCGCCGGTGGCGACACCTACAACGTGCTGACATGAGGAAAGTCTCCAACCGATTTCTCAAACAGCAGTTGACCGACGTTGCCTGGAAACGTTGTTGTGATGCCTCGTGTAAGGAGGAGAAATGCGTACCATCACGTTTCCGACTTTGATAAAGGTCGGATTGTAGCCCATCGCGATTGCGGTTTGTCGTATCGCGACATTGCTGCTCGCGTTGGTCGAGATCCAATGACTTTTAGCAGAATATGGAATCGGTGGGTTCGGGAGGGTAATACGGAACGCCGTGCTGGATCCCAACGGCCTACCAGTCGAGATGACAGGCATCTTATCCGCATGGCTGTAACGGATCGTGCGGCCACGTCTCGATCCCTGAGTCAACAGATGGGGACGCTTGCAAGACAACAACCATCTGCACGAACAGTTGGACGACGTTTGCAGCAGCATGGACTATGAGCTCGGAGACCATGGCTGCGGTTACCCTTGACGCTGCATCACAGACAGGACCGCCTGCGATGGTGTACTCAAGGACGAACCTCGGTGCACGAATAGCGAAACGTCATTTTTTCGGATGAATCCAGGTTCTGTTTACAGCATCATGATAGTCGCATCCGTGTTTGGCGACATCGCGGTGAACGCACATTGGAAGCGTGTACTCGTCATCGCCATACTGGCGTATCACCCCGCGTGATGGTATGGGGTGCCATTGGTTACACGTCTCGGCCACCTTTTGTTCGAACTGACGGCACTTTGAACAGTGGACGCTGCATTTCAGATGTGTTACGACCTGTGGCTCGACCCTTCATTCGATCCCTGCGAAACCCTACATTTCAGGAGGATAATGCACGACCGCATGTTGCGGGTCTTGTACGGGCCTTTCTGGATACAGAAAATGTTCGACTGCTGCCCTGGCCAGCACATTCTCCAGATCTCTCACCGATTGGAAACGTCTGGTCAATGGTGGCTGAGCAACTGGTTCGTCACAATACGCCAGTCACTACTCTAGATGTTCTCGCTTCCCGCGCCCGGGTTCCCGGGTTCGATTCGCTTCGGGGTCAGGGATTTTCTCTACCTCGTGATGACTGGGTGTTGTGTGACGTCCTTAGGTTAGTTAGGTTTAAGTAGTTCTAAGTTCTAGGGGACTTATGACCCTAGATGTCGAGTCCCATAGTGCTCAGAGCCATTTGAACCATTTCAACTACTCTTGATGAGCTGTGGTATTGTGTTGAAGCTGCATGGGCAACTGTACCTGTACACGCCATCCAAGCTCTGCTTGACTCAATGCCCGGGCGTATCAAGGCCGTTATTATGGCCAGAGGTGGTTGTTCTGGGTACTGATTTCTCAGGATCTCTACACCCAAATTGCGTGAAAATGTAATCACATGTCAGTTCTAGTATAATATAATTGTCCAATGAATACCCGTTTATCATCTGCATTTCTTCTTGGTGTAGCAATTTTAATGACCAGTAGTGTAGATATGGAAAATGTTTGATTATAATGGACGGCTTTCACCAGACGGGACTGATAGAAAATTCAAAGAAGAAGAGTGCATTTGGTGTTGGGTTTGGTAGACGTATAAGCGTAAAACAGATGCTCATTCAACTCCGGCGGCGGACGCTGTAACAGAGCCGCGGTGTATTACTTTGTTCTTTACTATTAAATTTCTGAGGGCATACGTTTCTAGAAGAGTCCACTTATATCTTACTTCCTCTTATGTATATCTCGCGAACATATCGTACAGGTAAAATTATAAAGACTCAAGCTCGTGTACGAGGTTACCAACAAACGTTCTCGCCGCTCACAGTTCGCGACTAAAACAGGAAAGTGGGGACTTGCCGGTTCACACGAAATGGGTTCACAACACTCTGCAAAGTGGCTTGCGAAGTACAGACGTAGGTTAGGCAGCAGCTGTCTCTCCTGTTTCCAAATTTAGGAGAAACAGAGATTAAGCAACGAGATAAAACAGTTCCCCACAGTCGTTTAATGAACAAAGTAAGGGCATATGGACTATCAGACCAATTGTGTGATTGGATTGAAGAGTTCCTAGATAACAGAACTCAGCATTTCATTCTCAATGGAGAGAAGTGTTCCGAAGTTAGAGTGATTTCAGGTGTGCAGCAGGGGAGTGTCATAGGGCCGTTGCTATTCACAATATATATAAATGTCCTTGTTGATGACATCGGAAGTTCACTCAGGCTTTTTGCGGGTGATGCTGTGGTATATCGAGAGGTTGTAACAATGGAAAATTGGACTGAAATGCAGGAGGATCTGCAGCGAATTGACGCATGGTGCAGGGAATGGCAATTGAATCTCAACGTAGATAAGTGCAATGTGCTGCGAATACATAGAAAGAAAGATCCCATATCATTTAGCTGCAATACAGCAGGGCGTTACGGATATGATAGATAAACTCCAGTGGAAGACTCTGCAGGAGAGACGCTCAATAGCTCGGTACGGGCTTTTGTTGAAGTTTCGAGAACTTACTTTCACCGAGGAGTCAAGCAGTATATTGCTCCCTCCTACGTATATCTCGTGATGAGACCATGAGGATAAAATCAGAGAGATTAGAGCCTACACAGAGGCATACCGACAATCCTTCTTTCCACGAACAATACGAGACTGGAATAGAAGGGAGAACCGATAGAGGTACTCAAGGTACCCTCCGCCACACACCGTCAGGTGGCTTGCGGAGTATAGATGTAGATGTAGAGTCTAGCCAGGATTGGTGCCTTTTCTGGATAGTTTGAGCGTCCACGACGAGCTAAACGTGTCACTGTAGCCATTCACGTTTCACAGGTCGATCAGATTTTTTTTTGAGAAATGTAGTAGACAGTACAGCAGCTTCATTTGCCACCGTATACCTTGCACTCCATCCGGCGAATACAACACCTCAGATGATGCAGTTATCTGACATTGCTGATATCCACGTTACGTTGGCATCTCAGTTTCTTCTGGTTGCTTACGTCGTCAGCAAACGACGCTGTTGCATTAGACGGGAGCTTTCCTCCGGAGAGAGGGCTGTTCAGTGTCACCAGCTCAGGAAGCACGCTTCCGTCTGTGAAAATGGAGCTTCGCTTACGCGAGAATTCTTCTCAGAGCCGCACTGACAGCTGAGTTATCCTGCGGAGACTGCTCAATGAATTACCGAGTGAGCAAGGCAGGACGCAGTTTCCTCCTGCCCCTGAGGCGTTTTCCACCGCTGTATCTGCACTGCTGCCCATTAACATCACGACAACAAGAAGGATAGCAAACAACGAAATTTTACATGCTGTGCGCATAGGGTAGAATACGAAGAACACATATCAAATTTGTTAGTGACCTGGATGTATAGGACGTGCGAAATTTAAGACAGAGTTGCCACCTCTGGCACGCGGCTGCTACGGTCGCATGTTCGAATCCTGCCTCGGGCATGGATGTGTGTAATGTCCTTAGGTTAGTTAGGTTTGAGTAGTTCTAAGTGTAGGGAACTGATGGCCTCAGATGTTAAGTCCCATAGCTCAGAACCATTTGAAACATTTTTGGGCCACCTCTGGCAGCAAAAATTGCTCTAATGCGACTAGGCATCAAGTCGAAATATGCTTGGATGACAGCTACGGGTACGTCCTTGCTGGAAAACCCTCAAGGAAATTTACAATTGGTTCGTATGCAACAGTCTGCCTCCGTAGCCAAATGAATGAGTGTATTAAACGCTTTGGGTTTTACTCATAACGCATGCTCACTGATATATATGCCTCAGTGGTTGTAAACGGACACCTTAATCCCCCCCCCCCGATTTCGATCCGACGGGTTTTACTCCAGGGAAGCCACTTATCCATGTCACTCTTTGTTTTGTTCTAAGAACGCTTGCTTCGCTGTATTTCCACGCAGTTACCTGGCAGGTCTATATACCGGGCACTGTTTTGGTCCAGATAGTCCCACACCTCAACGGCGATTCGCCGTAGATCCCTCAGAGTAGTTGGTGGGTCACGTCGCCCATAATCAGCCCTTTCCAGTCTATCCCAGGCATGTTCGATAGGGTTCATGTCTAAAGAGCGATGTCGTTATCCTGAAAGAAGTCATTCACAGGATGTGCACGATTGGGGCGCGAATTGTTGTCCATGAAGACGAATGCCTCGCCAATTTGCTGCCGATGTAATTGCACTGACGGTCGGAGGATGGCATTCACGCATCGTACAGCCGTTGCGGCGCCTTCTATGACAACTAGCGGCGTTCGTCGGCCCCACGTAATGCCACCCAAAACAAGTCGTTCAGACTGTTCGGGTTGCCTCCAAACACGTCTCCAACGATTTTCTGGATGAAGGCATATGCGACAGTCATCGGTAAAGAGAAAATGATGCCAATCATGAGCGGTCCATTCGACATGTTGTTGGGCCCATCTGTTCCGCGCTGGATGGTGTCGGGGTTGCAAAGATGGACCTCACCATGGACGTCGGGAGTGAAGTTGCGCATCATGCAGCCTATTGCGCACAGTTTGAGTCGTAACACGACTTCCTGTGGCTGCACGAAAAGCATTATTCAACATGGTGGCATTGCTGTCAGGGTTCCTCCGAGCCATAATCCGTAGGCAGCGGTCATGCACTGCAGTAGTAGCCCTTGGGCGGCCTGAGCGAAGCATGTTATCGACAGTTCCTGTCTCTGTGTATGTCCTCCATGTCCGAACAACATCGCTTTGGTTCACTCCGAGATGGCTGGAAACTCCCCTTGTTGCGAGCCCATCCTGGCACAAACTAACAATGTGGACGCGATCGAACCACGATATTTGCCGTCTAGGCGTGGCTGAACTACGGACAACACGAGTCGTGTACCTCCTTCCTTGTGGAATGACTGGAACTGATAGGCTGTCGGACCTCCTCCGTCTAATAGGTGCTGCTCATGCATGGTTGTTTACGTCTTTGGGCGTGTCTAGTGACATCTCTGAAAAGTCAAAGGGACTGTGTCTGTGATACAATACCCACCATACCCACCCACGTCTACCATAAGGAGCTCTGGGAACCGGAGTGATGCAATATATATATATATATACAGGGTGTTACAAAAAGGTACGGCCAAACTTTCAGGAAACATTCCTCACACACAAAGAAAGAAAATATGTTATGTGGACATGTGTCTGGAAACGCTTACTTTCCACGTTAGAGCTCATTTTATTACTTCTTTTCAAATCACATTAATCATGGAATGGAAACACACAGCTACAGAACGTACCAGCGTGACTTCAAACACTTTGCTACAGGAAATGTTCAAAATGTCCTCCGTTAGCGAGGATACATGCATCCACCCTCCGTCGCATGGAATCCCTGATGCGCTGATGCAGCCCTGGAGAATGGCGTATTGTATCACAGCCGTCTACAATACGAGCACGAAGAGTCTCTACATTTGGTATCGGGGTTGCGTAGACAAGAGCTTTCAGATACCCCCATAAATGAAAGTCAAGAGGGTTGAGGTCAGGAGAGCGTGGAGGCCATGGAATTGGTCTGTCTCTACCAATCCATCAGGCACTGAATCTGTTGTTGAGAAGCGCACGAACACTTCGACTGAAATGTGCAGAAGCTCCATCATGCACGAACCGCATGTTGTGCCGTACTTGTAGAGGCACATGTTCTAGCAGCACAGGTAGAGTATCCCGTATGAAATCATGATAACGTGCTCCATTGAGCGTAGGTGGAAGAACATGGGGCCCAATCAAGACATCACCAACAATGCCTGCCCAGCCGGCCGCGGTGGTCTAGCGGTTCTAGGCGCTCAGTCCGGAACCGCGCAACTGCTACGGTCGCAGGTTTGAATCCTGCCTCGGGCATGGATGTGAGTGATGTCCTTAGGTTAGTTAGGTTTAAGTAGTTCAAAGTTCTAGGGGACTGATGACCACAGATGTTATGTCCCATAGTGCTCAGAGCCAAATGCCTGCCCAAACGTTCGCAGAAAATCTGTGTTGATGACGTGATTGCAGAATTGCGTGCGGATTCCCGTCAGCCCACACATGTTGATTGTGAGAGTTTACAATTTGATCACGTTGGAATGAAGCATCCGTAAAGAGAACATTTGCACTGAAATGAGGATTGACACATTGTTGATTGAACCATTCGCAGAAGTGTACCCGTGGGGGCCAATCAGCTGCTGATAGTGCCTGCACACGCTGTACATGGTACGGAAGCAACTGGTTCTCCCGTAGCACTTACCATACAGTGACGTGGTCAACGTTACCTTGTACAGCAGCAACTTCTCTGACGCTGACGTTAGGGTTATCGTCAACTGCAGGAAGAATTGCCTCGTCCATTGCAGGTGTCCTCGTCGTTCTAGGTCTTCCCTAGTCGCGAGTCATAGGCTGGAATGTCCGTGCTCCCTAAGACGCCGATCAATTGCTTCGAACGACTTCCTGTCGGGACACCTTCGTTCTGGAAATCTGTCTCGATACAAACGTACCGCGGCACGGCTATTGCCCCGTGATAATCCATACATCAAATGAGCATCTGCCAACTCCGCATTTGGAAACATTGCACTGACTGCAAAACCACGTTCGTGATGAACACTAACCTGTTGATGCTACGTACTGATGTGCTTGATGCTAGTACTGTAGAGCAATGAGTCGCATGTCAACACAAGCACCGAAGTCAACATTACATTCCTTCAATGGGGCCAACTGGCGGTGAATCGAGGAAGTACAATACATACTGACGAAAATAAAATGAGCTCTAACATGGAAAGTAAGCGTTTCCGGACACATGTCCACATAACATCTTTTCTTTATTTGTGTGTGAGGAATGTTTCCTGAAAGTTTGGCCGTACCTTTTTGTAATACCCTGTATGTATATATATGAACGCGACATACTCTCACACGAGGGATATGGGTTCGATTGCCGGCAGGAATTTTGTCTTGGTGGGACGACTGGACTGGGCTCCCCTTGCTTCGTGATGGCGAATGAACAGATGCCTGATTGAGAAGTAGCGATTCCAATGTCGAAATGTCGCAACAGCTAGAAGTGCGGTGTGCTAACGCACGCCCCTCCGTACCGCATCCGATAATGAATAAATGAGGATGACATGGCGGTGGGTCGGCTATAGCGTGGCGTTCAGGACCTGGTCATTGGTTTCTTTTCCGTATGCAAAAAAGTGTCATTGAACATAATGAAAAAAAAATGCCGTGAATTTCACTTTGAAGTGGGAAACTGATACTGTTAAATTAAATATGGGTGACAACTCTATAGACTGCGTAACAACACGTAATTTCTAGGAATGAATAGTGATTCTCGATTGAAGAGGTGTGGACACACACACACACACACACACACACACACATACACAAACACATATGCACGGGCACGCTCACACTCACACATACAAAAGAAGCTGCATACGGAATGTCATCAGCGTGATATGGCCTTAAGAGTCCTGTCGTCAATGAGTAACAGCGAGAGCCGGCCGGGGTGGCCGAGCGGTTCTAGGCGCTACTCTTTGGAACCGCGCTACCGCTACGGTCGGGCATGGATGTGTGTGATGTCCTTAGGTTAGTTAGGTTTGATTAGTTCTAAGTTCTAGGGGACTGATGACCTTAGAAGTTAAGTCCCATAGTGCTCAGAGCCTTTAGATTTTTTTTTTTTAGTAACAGCGAGAGTCTTTTAGTTCAATATCAAATGGTAATCTGGCTGTTACACAGAGACGACATCACTCGACATGCTGATTAAATTCTGTAAGCAGTTTCTTTTTTGTGTGTCTTCTTATCTCTTCAATTGAGAATCACTGTTCATTCCTAGAAATTATGTGCTGTTTCGCAGTCTATAGAGGCGCCATGTATAGTTAATTTAACAGAGCCAGTTTCCCCCTTCAATGAGAAATTCGTGGCTTTTGTTTTCTTTATATTCAATGTTACTTTATTGCTTACGTACAGTGAAGAATTCAGTTCCGTTTTCTTGTTGAAAGGCAGCGTCACTGAGATTTCAGAGATCGGCCAACGGCTTTGACACACCGGAAACATAAAGGCTGCTTTCCACATTATCGGTTATTCGGTTATACAAACCAAAGGCGAACTTGTAAACGCACCGTCGCACGATCCCAGCATGCCAAATGCCGGGCCAGTGAAGCGATTACGAAAGAAACATCGCAAACTTCGTTCTATTCGGAGCGTTTGCACACTCATACGTCCAATTTGACACTGTGTATAGAAACGCAGACTCGTCAGAAAAAACGTGATAGCTCTAGGCGCCCTCTCTCTGCTGTAGTGTCGATGGAAACCGCAACAATGTTTCTGGTGCTCTACATGTTGCGGCGCTTAAGTCCGGACAAATTTCAATCTGAATTTCCCGCCATATCGTAGTTCCGCCGGAGGTCGCGATTGGCGCTCTTGAAAGACATAGGCATCTGGAAAACAGTCAGACCCTCAGAACGACCGAGATTCAGGACAGCTTCCACTTGCTCCACTTGCGGGGCGTCTCTGTGGCACTCCTCTCGATCCCAGGACACGTTGGTATCCGTGTAAACGAGGTGGCCGATATAGCAGCCAAGGCTGTAGTCCCTCTTCTTCAGCCTGCTGTTCGCATGGTTCCCTTCGATCTACAGAGTCTTTTATGTCGTCGTGTTGCTCTTTTATGGCACGCACATTGGTCTACACTTTCCAATAATAAATTGCGGGACGTGAAAACTCTTCCCTGCGCTTGGACCTCTTCCTCCCTAACTCGTCGTCGGGAGGAGGTAATTTTGACTCCGGATAGGGCACTGTCTTTTTAGCCATCAACATCTTTTAAGTGGCGATCCTCCCCGCTTCGTCCCCACTGCTGTCAACTGTGGACGATGAGACAACTTTCTTCCTCATTTTACTCCGCTCCGCGGCCGTCTATAGCTGTTGCCTAATATATCTTTCATTTTAGCAGATGACACGCGCTCAGCCAATCGCGTCCTCGAGTTTATCAGTGTCAGTGAGATAACGTCGGTCATTTGAAGCTCTTTTTGGCGAAAACAACCCCCCCCCCCCACCTTCTATAGTGGTTTTCTAAGCTTCCCCTCTGTTTTTTTAGTTTCCCCACTTTTTAGTTTCGCCCCCATTGCTGCTGATTTCCAATTTGTTTTCTTTTTTTTACGTTTCCCTAAGCCACAGATCGGGCGCTAATGGCCATAGCAGTTTTGCGCCCTAAAACTATAGCAAAAAAAAAAAAAAAATCACGGAGTGCAACCGAAGGGCCGCGATGATCGAAAGTCTTCGCGCTGGGCGTTCATTGAAATAGTATACTATTCTTCGGGTAGCAGAGCTCAACTGTTTACGATATTGTGGCCAAGTATAATGCTTCGGAGAAATCTGGGGAAAGTTCCGCTAACCCGGAGGGCAAACGAGGACCCACGGCAATCGCCGAGGGAAGTGGCGTCAATATTGAATGTCAGCGAGCGAACGATGTGCCGGACGGCAGAGGAGAACCTCACACGATCCATTTAATCCAATACTGGCTCTCGCATAAAGTTAACATATTCTGGTTAAAGGATTTCTGGACCCTGAATACCCCAGATTTGGACTTCTTCGACTACTATCTTTGGAGCCTAGTGGAAAGAGTTAATTCGCAAATATGGACAGCGCTATTTTAAAGAGTGCGTGCGGGCGCCTCAGGACAAAATTGGAGGCGGCCGTTGTGGCTGAAGGGGGTTACATAGAGTAATGTTACTCTTGAAAGATACTACTACTTATATGCAAAAGGATTTTTCATTTTCATTTGCATTTTGTTTTAATAAATTTGCTTTTTTAAAAAAGTTTCATTTGTCCGAATTTAAGCGCTGCACCCTGTACACTCAGCAACACAGTCAAAGGGTCACTTGTTCGAAACTTGGTACTTGTTTCCGATTACGGTGTAGAAGTTTGAAATTTGTCTCAAAGGTGCCTACAACCTTCCTGAAAAAGCGTGGCGTCCAGCGACGTCACCCTTTTGCTCGGCGACAGCTCAAATGGTTCAAATGGCTCTGAGCACTATGGGACTTCTGAGGTTATCAGTCCCCTAAAACTTAGAACCACTTAAACCTAACTAACCTAAGGACATCACACACATCCATGCCCGCGGCAGGATTCGAGCCTGTGACAGTAGCGGTCGTGCGGTTCGAGACTGTAGCGCCTAGAATCTCTCGGCCACACCGGCCGCCTCGAGGACATCGAAGTGAGAGAAAAAACAAAAATTCCCGGACCCAGCAGTTCATGTGTGGTATAGGGTGAGTTAATGATGTCATGTTGACACCAAATTTCAGCACGATTTTCAACAACGCCACAGTGGGCGTGTCATGCGATGGGTTGGTAGTCGCACCTCGTCTTACTCACATTGCGCACCTTTTACGCTATGCGGGTCAGAACTGCAGCGATGATGCGACGCAGGTTTGTGACCAATTATCGAGGAAAACGTTTTAGTCGCCCTGCCGATTTGAATCGACAAGGAAAGGGCTCAGAGGGTGGTATGAACGGTTAAATGAAACAGTCCCCTTCACTTGGGGTATTGATTCCCAAACATTTCGCGATAGAAAACGACAGTTCGCGGTGCGATGACCTTTAAACTGCTGAACTCCTTCGGAGGGTTCAACTCTTCTCGAAGGAAATAGTGGGTCAGAAACCATACGATATAGTATCCCTCTGGAGTGCAGTGTGTACGCACTTCTTTTTATCTGGTGTATTTGGTGGAACCACTAAGGACGATTCAAAAGCTTTCGAGGAAATTTTAGCGTGACCCGAAGCAGCAGAGGTTGTTTATGCTTTTTCAGCCCTCCTGCCTCGCGCCTTCCTGTGACGTGATCACACCCCAAGGGAAGGAGTAGTTTCGTTGACACCCTTTATGCCACCCCTTGAGTCCTCCTCATGTCTATTCTGTGCGGCGGTGTAGCTGATATGTTGTCCTCGACCACCCATAAGGAAAACGGTTGATTTCAACGCTGTGCGTCGCTGTTCTGACCTCCATCGAAGAGGCATCAAAAGAACGAGTGAAATGAGAGTAGGAAGGGGTTGCGACGACGTTCCCATCACGTGACACATCCATGGTAGCATTGGCCAGAATGGAGGTGAAATTTGGTGCCAATGCGCTATCATTAACGCACGTAACACCTCACATGAACTACAGTCCTCTGGTCTTTTTTCACAAGTGTCGACACCTTGCTGTTTGAAGCGTCACGGAGTCCGAAGGTAACGTGATGGGACGCCACGATTTTCCGCCATTACAGAGGAAAGCTGTATCGACCTTCGAGCCCAATTCTGCTACGTCGCATTGAGAAACAATTACAAGCCGACATAAAAGTTTTCTGTGTTTGGTACCACGTCATAATGTAAAAACTACTGTTGCTATAGAAAAGCCAACGTTTCGGCCACGATTGCAGTGGCCTTCTTCTGGGTCTAATGGTGCGTTCTAGCTATGCAGTGTCCTTTATATTTTGTTGTTAGTGTTCACTGCGCACGCCATTACGTCATAATTTTAAAAAGGTAGTTGGTTTATTGGTCACTTAACAGCAGCAAACTTCTCATTCGACGGTGACCACCAATCATGGCACATAACACAAGAGCCAATGGACAACAGAGGTCACGTTCTCCCTCCACCGCAATAACCTATTAAAAATAAAGTTCCCTCTCCTTCTTCCTTAAGTGACCAATAAACCAATTACCTTTTTAAAATTATGACGTAATGGCATGCGCAGTGAACACTAACAACAAAATATAAAGGACACTGCATAGCTAGAACGCACCATTAGACCCAGAAGAAGGCCGCTGCAATCGTGGCCGAAACGTTGGCAGCAGTAGTTTTTACATTATGACGCGGTACCAAACCCAGAAAACTTGTATGTCGACTGACTCTGGCCGCGGAAGCCTACGCAATTATATTAACAATTACAAGGTTTCGAAAAGTAATCCCTTAACTGTGTACAATTCCCTCTGTGGCATTGTAGCGAGAAGGAACCGACTCTGCCTTACTTCTCTGGTTTCTGTATTACTAACCCGTTGCTGCTTCGGTAGTCCCTCGTCGCACAGTAGTAGCGCTCAGGCGCCAGGTTCAATGTAGGTTTGTGATCCTGCTGAAGTGGGGTGTTGCGGAATGTCAGATGTTAAACGTCAACAACGTTTTGTAATGTACTCGTTTTAATGAAGACTGCTTTGAAAAACCGTTGTGTTCAGTCCTTTTCAACACATTTATCACTTTCCACACCCGTGATAGATACTGTCCACGACACATGGCGTTCACTGATAACTAATACGTTCATTTTTATATCTTGTTTAACAGCTGGAATATTTACTCGCGACCGTTCTTTTGGAGCTGCCCCCGGTTACCCAACCGTTTGTAAGGTCCTACTCCCGAATAGTCGTATCTTGTCCCTACTAAGGTTGCACAACATTGCTTCTTATGATATTATCGCCATGCTCCTTGCTGACGCATAATTGTCAGATATACATGTAGCCTGGCTGCTGCTGAGCATTCCCGATCGCATAAATGTGCGTAGTACATAAACACGTGAAGGAAATGCACGGATGCATTACATGTGTTGCGCATTGTACTTGTGTCTCTGTGTGAGACGTGCTGCTCACAAACCCAAGTAGTATGTCCAGATGGATTTTAGTGAGAAACTCATTTTCTGACTCAACGTACCTCAAGTAACGTACCTTCACGATCCTGCACGGCTGAGAAAATTTGGAAATTTGTGGTAAAATCTTATGGGACCAAACTGCTAATTTCATCGGTCCCTAAGCCTACGCATTACTTAATCTAACTTAAACTAACTTACGCTACGGACAACAAACAAACCCATGCCCAATGGACGACTCGAACCTCCAACGGGGGGAGCCACCGCCACCTAGACCGTGACAAGGCACCTGAGACCGCGCGGCTACCCCACGGCTGAGAAAACAATGTGTATGTATTTTCGGGCGCTAGTCGCGAGGGATCGCTGAATTTCTGCATGGCGTTGAGTATGGTTTCTCTGAACCTATGTATATCATATTCGGGCAATTACGGTATCATGTTTTTGTAGAATTTTTTTCTTTTTGCACAAGTCGTATGACAATGTCTTTACAACCAATCAACGTTCAAACGCTAATTTGTGCGGTTGCAATGAAATGCTAATCGTTTGCATATCCAAACATGCTGTTCATGCTAATTTCATGTTCGTTACATACCACCTTCATGGTGCTTCAGTTTTAATGGTCAGCAGCACATGTCTTAGAAAAGTGTAGTAAAGCGCAAATTACATATACATGGTACGTCGAAGAAGTTGAGTGAATAGTATCGTAAACAAAGGAAAGACACATATCATTTTCTAATGGTCTTGATTTATCCTGGTCGCTGCCTAAACAGCTTGCTCTTAATTAAAAGTCTTCTGTCCGTTGATAGACGATTCTGGGGGCATCTACTGCCACCTCGGAACAATTTAGCCTCAAGCAAAGGATTGAGGTAAGAGATAATTTCAAGCCTCTGATCTGACGAACACTGTTTGTATTAATAAAAATCTCTGGAACACAGCTGTATACAGTGTGACAACATCTTCTAAAGCAAATATTCAAATATTTAGTGTTGTACATCACCTTCTCTTACACATAATTTAAAACAGTGATTCACAATCTCCTGCGCCTCTTGGGTGAAACAGCGATAGTAAGGGGAAAAAAGCATATAAGGCAAGTTTTGATCCGAAATGATTTGCTGGCATCATTCGGTGCACAATAATAAGTTGCTTCTATTGATAAATCGGAAAGAGTTAACAAGAAGGGAGGCCAGGACATGTGGATGGTCAAAGTTTTGCTTCAAAATAAATATAAAAAAAACAGATCAGGTTAAGGGTTAAGAGAAGCAGATGAGTTATCCGGTCTTACGGCTGCCCAATGCTGGTTACTGCCATGTGTCATTATTTTCTGCTATGAAATTATGAAGTTAAATTTTTTTACAATAGTTTCTTATTATACGAGTACTCGCCTTGTGCTGAAGTATAATTTTGTTGCTGACATTAGCATGTATTCGAGAGATTTTGTAATGTCAGCGAGTTCGGAATCGTGCGAAAAGGGCGATGAACTGAGAAAGAGCTACTGATCGGACGTCTGAGGTTACCAAACAGATGAAGCTAACCAGCCATACGAAGGACAACCCTTAAACAATTAAATTGTTTTCTTGTGGCAACTAAACCAGAAAGACTTCAAATACTAAGTAATTTCGATCATATTGAAAGAAAAGCGAGCTGACCCAGTATTTGACACTATTAATGAAGGCATTGCATGTTGAACAAAGGATGGTAGAACGTCACAAATACGTAACAGAACTTCGTAAGGATTGGCTGTAACACGAGAACAAAAGACGACGGAACTATCTGTGCGATAGCATTTTGCTCTATTCATGGTATTACAAAACATAAACTTTAATACATACAAAATGGCCTGAATCGTATAGGCAGTGCACCAACTGATAAAAGACAAACTCAGAGTGTTACATATGAAGCTTGATTTTCCAACAGAATCGTCGATCCGCACCCACACTAAAACCTTCAATGGTCGCCGAAACCACTATCGCCTCCAAGTCACAAGTATAGTGTATTTACTGGAAATTTTAAATGTTAGAGAAGTGTTTTGAGCGTATTTCTTCCCCGTCAAGCTTCAGTTAGCTGCTACTTTGGTAATTATTAGAACTGCAACCAAATAAATAAAATGGTGACAAAGGGCAGAGCTAAGGAACAAACGTACGATATTCACGTCTTACACTGTATTGTCAGCGTCTCTTCAGTGGTGGTCCGCATATTCTGTCATTATTGAATCAGTGGTCAACAATGTGCGTTATACAGCATTAGTGAATTAACTACAAAAGTGTGTATCAAATTTTTCACAAGGTCCTGTTCAGAATGGTAGCTTTTCGGAACCCAACGCGCATCTCAATTTGTAAACTATTTACGAAATGTCCTGCAGATGTTACTCTGTATTACTTTTCAGAGAACGTAAGATGTAATGAAGTTATTTACTCACGTGAAATAGATGCCTAAAAGTAGCAAAGTTCTTATGGAGCATATCTTCTGTCCAATGGTGCGTTATAATAAATTAAGTAAGCCAGTTTGCCATTAGAGTCTTTTCGCGTCTGACGCCTAGAAAGAGTGGGAGAGGATTCAGATGGGTAATGTAACAGAAGATAGAGATAAAACTAAAGTACATATTGCAACATTAGTTGCAAGTCACTTTTGACGATCCCATGGTTCAATGTATTCGGTAGCCGAAGTGCAGAATAATCCCGAACGATAACTGCTTGTTTCTTATGCTGTTAATCATTTTACTAATACGTGAATGAAAGACTTAATGCTTTTTGCAGGCAGACAACATGAGTCATGGATTCCAGAGACTTCACGGCAATGACTAGGTCGTTGTACTGAGCACATGACTGGCAGATATCGCGCCGTATGTTAATCCAGGCTGCAAATAGGCGGAACCGCCGCTGACTTAAGGAACAAGCTGTGTCACGGGGCCGCGGTACAGAAACCCGTCTCGAGTACGGCAGACTCTTAGCTAATCTCGCCCAGCTCAGTGGCTACAATTCTCGCTTTTTTGTTCTCGACGAGAAAGTATGTCTCAAGAAACGCTCGTGCTCATGAAAGCCAGTGCGTCATCGACAGCGAAGCAATAAGCTAGTAATCTCACCAGATGAGAACGTGGTCGGCACGAGGACTGGATCCAAGGACAGGGACTTATGAGAATCATGGCCTCACCGCTACGGAACATGTTGGTCTCTGAAGTGGCTAGGGATTATAGAAATCAGTTATGGTTAACACTGAATACCTTTTAGCTCTTCAGCGAGGTACGGTGCCATGGGTTTCCCGACCGTGGGCATTGCGACACTTGACGTCAGCGGGGTGTGTTGTTTCGGACCACAAATATTTTAGCCGTGGGTTTTCCGACTGTGGCGTTCGGGACCCATGACTTCATTGTGATGCTTTGGACCACAACTATCTTAGTCGTGGCTTATCTGATCTTGGGCTTTGCGACAGTTGATATCAACATGGTGTTCGAGATCACAAACATTTTAGTCGTGGGTTTTCCGACCGTAGTCCTTACGATCCCTGATGGATTTTGGACCACAAATATTTTTGCCGTGTGTTTTCGACTGCAGGATTTGCAAACCGTAAGGACAACGTGGTGTTTCGGAACACAAATATTTTAATTGTGGGTTTTCCGATTATGGGGTTTGCGAAATGTAACGTCAACATGGTGTTTCAGGCCGCAGACATTTTACTCGTGAGTTTGCCGATCTTGGGTTTTGTGACCCGTGACTTTTGTGTGGTATTGTGGACAACAAGTACTGTAATCGTGGGTCTTCCAACCGTGGGATTTGCGTCACTTGATGTCAACGTGGTCTTCAAGACCGCAAACATTTTAGTTGCGGGTTTTCCGACCACGGCCTTTGTGACTCATGATGATAGTATGTTGATTTTCACCACCAATATTTTAGCCTTGGGTAAGCCGACGGTCAAAGGAAACTGCAACAATGAGGGAGGGTCTGCCGATTGTTTTGTAATAATGTCGCTTCACACTTTAGTCAGGCTTAGAACTGGCTAGCCGTAGGCGTTTCTAAATTCTTATTTTACTTCTTTCTTTTATTTTTCATTTTTTTTAAATTTACATTTTTCTTTCTACAACACTGCTACAGCAAATGATTAAGCTTCACGACTTATTTTCTGAAATTTCATCCATTACCCTTTTCTTCTCTTTTGAACATGTAGACCAATGGAACCATTTTAATTTCAAATATAGCGTTTTGTACTTACTGCTTCAGCCAATTTTTTCAGAAACTCGTGTGGTGCACACTTCTTTAAATTTTTACGAACAACTGTCAAATGTCCCGTTCCATTTTCATACAGGATTTTTTTCCGCTTCTTCCAAGCAAAACACCAAATTCTTTTGCCAGGAAAAAATCCCATCCAACCTGCGATCCTGTGCCAGTGTTCTAGGTCATACCAATAGCTTCCCTTTTTGCTTTACACAATGCAGTCTTGGAGTTCTCATAACTCGGCATACGAGGGTTGTCCAGAAAGTAAGTTCCGATCGGTCGCGAAATGGAGACCACAGTGAAAACCCAATGAAGCTTTGGACAAATGTATTGGGTAGTGTCTCTAGTATGACTGTCGATCGCATCAAGACGCTCTTTTCAGTTGTGAGCGCTCTGTGATCGAGTAAAGGTGCCTAGAAAAACAATGTCTGCTGCCAAGTAGGAGTGCCCACTGAGAGGCTTCGCCTTAGTGAATGCAGCCCACCTAAAAAACTGCCACGCACTTCCCTCTTCATGGCAATTCTCAGCCGCACTCTGCAGTGGCAGTGAAGACGTTCCTGCAGCCTTTTCAATGGGAAGTGTTCGATCACCCACAACAGAGGCCTAATTGGCTCGTCCTGAGTATCATCTCGATTCACATGAAACGCTAGATATGAAAACACACTTGGGCGCAGGCTACGCGCTATAGACCAGCTTAGAGAATTACCGGAAAGCGTAGGCAGCTGCCTTGTATGAGGATGGTGTTGGAAATTTGGTATAACGCTCTGACAAATGTATAAGTCGCTGTGGTGACTACGTAGAGAAGTATCTGGAAAGTGTAGCTAACTCTTGCAAATAAAATGTTTCTGGTTTTCACTGTGTTTTCCATTTAGCGACCGATCGGAACTTACTTTCTGGACAACCCTCGTATTTGCAACGAAATCTAAAACTTTATCTTTCAAATCTTGAAATTCCTCTTCAAAAATTTGGAAACCAGGCACTCTCTTTTCTGGGGACTCTTCTTCTATAGTTATGCATTCATTTCCCAATCTGGTCATCACCTTTAGCAATGGGGGAGGCTGTGGTCGGAAAATCCACGGCGAAAAGTTGCTTGGTCGGAAGTCCCACTGTACCTGGAGCACCTAGAAAACGATCGGCAACACCACAGTCGGAAATCCCGCGTAGGCACGTGGATGGGGTTTCTGCCAGATCCCTAACATTCCAGCTAGGTGAAATCGCGCATTCAGGGTCTGACCATATGTGCTGTCAATAACAGATCCGTTGCAGTTCATAAAAGGTCAGGCAAAGCGCCAGATCACAGAATTTAGAGCAAAGGAAGATAGAGGGAAGACCGTCCACAAAAACATGAATTCCTAAGCGTAGGAATAAAGGACTGAAAGAGCGTTCCACTCATTTATACGGTTGCGTTGCCATAGTTTTCAACCAGTGCTCATAATGTAGCTTAGTGAAGTACTATGAATGGAGAGTGCACATTCCGATATATGTAGCGTAATCTGTGACGCTGTCAAAGTTGTGAGAGTTTGTTGCTGTTAAGATTCTCAAATCAAATGCATGACTTACTTAAAGTCGAACATAAGACAAGAAAAAGGATGCACCACGAAGGAACTATCCGAATGGGGCGGAAATCGGTAGATATGATGCACATGTGCAGAGAAACAAATATGATTACAGTTTCAGAAAAATTGGATGATTTATTCAAGAGAAAGAGATTCACAAACTGAGCAAGTCAGCAACACGTTGGGCTCTGATTTCCATTTGCGTTAGGCTATCTGAGCACGAATAGCAGCCAGACACAAAATTCCATACGTCATCAACCACGTGTCTACGACCTGCACTCGTACACTCATTATCTACACTCCTGGAAATGGAAAAAAGAACACATTGACACCGGTGTGTCAGACCCACCATACTTGCTCCGGACACTGCGAGAGGGCTGTACAAGCAATGATCACACGCACGGCACAGCGGACACACCAGGAACCGCGGTGTTGGCCGTCGAATGGCGCTAGCTGCGCAGCATTTGTGCACCGCCGCCGTCAGTGTCAGCCAGTTTGCCGTGGCATACGGAGCTCCATCGCAGTCTTTAACACTGGTAGCATGCCGCGACAGCGTGGACGTGAACCGTATGTGCAGTTGACGGACTTTGAGCGAGGGCGTATAGTGGGCATGCGGGAGGCCGGGTGGACGTACCGCCGAATTGCTCAACACGTGGGGCGTGAGGTCTCCACAGTACATCGATGTTGTCGCCAGTGGTCGGCGGAAGGTGCACGTGCCCGTCGACCTGGGACCGGACCGCAGCGACGCACGGATGCACGCCAAGACCGTAGGATCCCACGCAGTGCCGTAGGGGACCGCACCGCCACCTCCCAGCAAATTAGGGACACTGTTGCTCCTGGGGTGTCGGCGAGGACCATTCGCAACCGTCTCCATGAAGCTGGGCTACGGTCCCGCACACCGTTAGGCCGTCTTCCGCTCACGCCCCAACATCGTGCAGCCCGCCTCCAGTGGTGTCGCGACAGGCGTGAATGGAGGGACGAATGGAGACGTGTCGTCTTCAGCGATGAGAGTCGCTTCTGCCTTGGTGCCAATGATGGTCGTATGCGTGTTTGGCGCCGTGCAGGTGAGCGCCACAATCAGGACTGCATACGACCGAGGCACACAGGGCCAACACCCGGCATCATGGTGTGGGGAGCGATCTCCTACACTGGCCGTACACCACTGGTGATCGTCGAGGGTACACTGAATAGTGCACGGTACATCCAAACCGTCATCGAACCCATCGTTCTACCATTCCTAGACCGGCAAGGGAACTTGTTGTTCCAACAGGACAATGCACGTCCGCATGTATCCCGTGCCACCCAACGTGCTCTAGAAGGTGTAAGTCAACTACCCTGGCCAGCAAGATCTCCGGATCTGTCCCCCATTGAGCATGTTTGGGACTGGATGAAGCGTCGTCTCACGCGGTCTGCACGTCCAGAACGAACGCTGGTCCAACTGAGGCGCCAGGTGGAAATGGCATGGCAAGCCGTTCCACAGGACTACATCCAGCATCTCTACGATCGTCTCCATGGGAGAATAGCAGCCTGCATTGCTGCGAAAGGTGGATATACACTGTACTAGTGCCGACATTGTGCATGCTCTGTTGCCTGTGTCTATGTGCCTGTGGTTCTGTCAGTGTGATCATGTGATGTATCTGACCCCAGGAATGTGTCAATAAAGTTTCCCCTTCCTGGGACAATGAATTCACGGTGTTCTTATTTCAATTTCCAGGAGTGTATGTTCCTGTACAGGAGAAAGTCGCTTGCTCAGTGTTGGGGGATAAATAAATATGATATTGCAGGCACTGCAATACTTAATGCAAGTGTTTATGCGTATTAGTGTTATTGACAGAGTTGTTGCACGTCCTTCTCAGAGGTATACTGCCAAATTCTGTCTAACTGCCGCGTTAAATCGTCGAAGTTCCGAGACGGTTGGAGAGCCCTGCTCCAGATGTTCTCCATTGGGGGAGAGATCCGGTGACCTTATTGGGCAAGGCAGGGATTGGCAACCACGTAGACAAGCAATAGAAGCTATCGCCTTGTGTTGGCGGGCGTTATCGTGCTGAAATGTAAGTCCAGGACGGCTTGCCATGAACGGCAACAGAAAGGGGCGTAGAATATCGCCGATGTACCGTATTGCTGAAATGTTTCTCTGGGTGACAACCAAAGGGGTGTGGCGTCTCCACACAAGTCTTCGACTTAGAATCTCGTTGACTAGAGTAGAACTGCTGCAGTGATGAGTCGTTCTTTGGAATGAGACCTGAGCCACTGAGGATGTGGTGGAGATGCCCCGAACAGTGATGGAATACCAACCTGAATGTCGGCCACCCTACGGCCCAACAACCAGGATGGTTTGGGATGCCATTTCATTTCATAGAGAGATCCGTTTGGTTGTCATCCGCGGCGAGCTTACAGCACAGCGGTAAGTCAACGATATTCTGTGCGCTGTTTTTTGTTGTCCTTCTTGGTAAGCCATACTGAGCTTTCATTTCAGCAAGTTAAGTTCCTTCTGCTTGTCTTCGTGCTTACCAAACCCTACCTCGGCCAGCACGGTCGACAGATCTTTCCCCAGGTGAAAACCTTTGGAGAATTACGGGTAAACACCTCGAACCAGCTCGCGATTTTGACGATCTAGCTTGCCAATTGGACAGAACTCGGTAATATGTACCTCAGGAGGACATCCAACAACTGTCAATGAGTGCGCCGAATAAATGTTTGCATAATGGCTAGTGGTGCACCAACGCTAAATTTGTGAATCTCTTTCTCTTGAATAAATAGTGAATTTTTGTGAAATTGTAATTATTTATTGGTCTGTACATGTAAATCCACCGACGTCCGTCGCATTCGAATGATTGCACCATATTTTCCCTTAGAGTGTATTTCATAAGTGGCTTATACATTTATGATACGTAATTTACAATTTCTTGGTTCAAAAATGGTTCAAATGGTTCTGAGCACTATGGGACTTAACATCTGAGGTCATCAGTCCCCTAGAACTTAGAACTACTTAAACCTAACTAACCTAAGGACATAACACACATCCATGTCCGAGGCAAGATTCGAACCTGCGACCGTAGCGGTCGCGCAGTTCCAGACTGAAGCGCCTAGAACCGTTCGGCCACTCCGGCCGGCACAATTTCTTGGACCTCATATTAAACCAATGTACTAAACGGTGGCGTAAATTATTATTACTGTATCGAAACATTTAATATGAAGGTAAATAGTCATGTGTCAGAAACTTCAGGTATTTGTTGTTGACATCACGTTTAAAAACCATATCAATTTAGGTTTGCAAATCCGTCGCTAGACAGGTATGAAAAGAAGTCCTTGTAGTTGTTCCTGGATGTGTAATTTACCTCACATGTTCGGTCTTACTTAGTTCATTATTTACAGTTAGTCATGGAATTTGTTTTCTTTGTCCGATTGTTGTTTGCTTTGTTTTAGAGTAACATCCATCACAACATATCACAACGATGGATTCAGTGTCTAAAATGACGGATAAGCACAGAGTGTACGGCCTGGTATATGAGACTGGGACGTAGCACTTCCACTTTATACTGGACGCTACCCATAGAGGCAGAAACCATGTGCCAGAACGTTTGTATGACTCCAACAAACTTTTAGGAAAAACAGGCTCATTAGAAAAGAACTGCAAGTGGTGAGAGAGCACGCGATGTTTAGAACGTCAGAGCTACAAGGACAGGTTATTCGTACCCTGGGTGACATTCCATCAACTAGTCCAAACTAAACTGTGAAAAGGAAGGCGTTAATCTCATTGCAAGCCGCGCGGTCTTAGGCACTTGTCAACCCCCCCCCCCACCCCCCTCCCCCGTCGGATGTTTCAGTCATCCCTCGGGCATGGGGTGTGTGTGTGTGTGTGTGTTGTCCTTAGTGTAAGTTAGAGTAAGCAGTGTGTAAGCTTAGGGACCGATGGTGTCAGCAGTTTCGTCCTATAGAGCTTACCACAAATCGACAAAATTTTTATCATTACGATCTGGAACATTTTGCATGAATATCTTCTGTACCCGTGCCACCTTCAAGAAGTGTAGGGATTAAATAAGACAGAAATTCAGATAAAAATAACTTTCTATCACCACATGTTAGGGCAGTTTGCTATGTTTCTTCAACTCTTAGCGTTAACCTTATTCACTGGTGAGGCTCGATTTTCATGTAATGGAATCTTCAGTTATCGTAACCATCACGCATGGGCTAGTGAAAGCCCTTGTGAAGTGCGACAAGTCAGCCACCAACAGTGGTTCAGCCTCAACATGTGTGATGGAATCACTCACGACCATTTCATTGGTCCCTATTTCTTTTCACAACGTCTTACGTATGTGTAGTTTATCAGACACGAATTGTTTTATTTAATTTATGATATGTATCTAGACGTCATCGAACGGATTGGTTTTTGCACGATGGTAATCCACCTCATTTCATGCAGTTAGTTCGCCAGTATCTCGATAATCAGTTTCCGAACAAGTGGATTAATTGCTGGTGATCTACTGCAAGGCCTGCTCGGTTGCCACATTTTAATCGGCCAGCCGGAGTGACCGTGCGGTTCTAGGCGCTACAGTCTGGAGCCGGGCGACCGCTACGGTCGCAGGTTCGAATCCTGCCTCGGGCATGAATGTGTGTGATGACCTTAGCTTAGTTAGGTTTAATTAGTTTTAAGTTCTAGGCGACAGATGACCTCAGAAGTTAAGTCGCATAGTGTTCAGAGCCAGATTTGAATCCAATGAATTTGTTTCCTTCGGGGACATAAAAAATCCTTGGTGTGTTCAACTTCCATTTCAAATACAGAATACACTAGGAGCTTTCCGCAAAGTACGGAACGTACGGCAAAGTATGGCCCGCAGGCTCAGAGAATGTATGGAAGCAGTAGGTGGTCACTTCAATTTCTGTAAAAAGTATATGTGTCTGATAAATGTATATTTTTTGTGCCATGAATAATAAATCCTGTCATACATGCAAATGTCTGTGGCAAATTATTATTTTTGTGACATAAATAATAAATCCTTTCATAATCTGTGCAGGGATGCTAGTCCTCAGACAACTCCCTAGTTGGCGGGTCGGGAACGGCATCACAGATATGGGTGGCGTTGGGGAAATTTAATAGCTGAGGTGGACCAAAACTAGCAAAATGGGTGGCAACTGTACTCCAGAGGAGCGGCCACCCAAAGGCGTCTGTACTCCACGTCAGAGGTGGATTGGATAAATAGATCCAATCTGTTTTGAAGCAAGCGTGGTGATTATGCTTTTCACCTTTGAGTCATGATGTGCGAAAGTGACGTTAAATGTTCCTGGGTTGAATTAGCCCCACATTTGGATCGGGATCGCAGGTGGGATCTGCTTTGGTGTCACTAAATGCTAAGTCTCAAAAAAAAAAAAAACATTCAAATATGCACTTGTCTTTCGCAGTGGGAGATGACATATGGACAGAAATAGAAGAGGAATTAGAAAAAACAACCGGAACACTTCTACATCTACATAGATACATATATACTCCGCTAGCCACCAAGCGGTGTGTGGCTGAGGGCACAATTCACGCCAAAGTCAAATTCACCCCCCCCCCCCCTTCCCCCATCTGTTCCACTCGCTGATCGCGCGAGGGAAAAACGACTGTCTGAACGCTTGAGTACGAGCTCTTATTCCCCTTATCTCTGAATCGTGATCATTGCGCGATTTGAAAGTTGATGGTAATAATATATGCTCTACATCCTCGGTGAAGATCGGATTTCGGAATTTAGTGAGCAGCCCCTACTGTTTAGCGCGCCGTCTATCTGCAAGTGTGTCCCACTTCAAACTTTCTATGACAGTTGTAACGCTCTCGCGATGACTAAATGTACCAGTCACGAATCTTGTCGCTCTTCTTTGGACCTTCTCAATTTCTTGAATCTACATCTACATCTACATTTATACTCCGCAAGCCACCCAACGGCGTGTGGCGGAGGGCACTTTACGTGCCACTGTCATTACCTCCCTTTCCTGTTCCAGTCGCGTATGGTTCGCGGGAAGAACGACTGTCTGAAAGCCTCCGTGCGCGCTCTAATCTCTCTAATTTTACATTCGTGATCTCCTCGGGAGGTGTAAGTAGGGGGAAGCAATATATTCGATACCTCATCCAGAAACGCACCCTCTCGAAACCTGGCGAGCAAGCTACACCGCGATGCAGAGCGCCTCTCTTGCAGAGTCTGCCACTTGAGTTTATTAAACATCTCCGTAACGCTATCACGGTTACCTAATAACCCTGTGACGAAACGCGCTGCTCTTCTTTGGATCTTCTCTATCTCCTCCGTCAAATCGATCTGGTACGGATCCCACACTGATGAGCAATACTCAAGTATAGGTCGAACGAGTGTTTTGTAAGCCACCTCCTTTGTTGATGGACTACATTTTCTAAGCACTCTCCCAATGAATCTCAACCTGGTACCCGCCTTACCAACAAGTAATTTTATATGATCATTCCACTTCAAATCGTTCCGCATGCATACTCCCAGATATTTTACAGAAGTAACTGCTACCAGTGTTTGTTCCGCTATCATATAATCATACAATAAAGGATCCTTCTTTCTATGTATTCGCAATACATTACATTTGTCTATGTTAAGGGTCAGTTGCCACTCCCTGCACCAAGTGCCTATCCGCTGCAGATCTTCCTGCATTCCGCTACAATTTTCTAATGCTGCAACTTCTCTGTATACTACAGCATCGTCCGCGAAAAGCCGCATGGAACTTCCGACACTATCTGCTAGGTCAGACCCAACCGGTACGGGTCCCATGCAGACGAACAATACTCCAAGACTGGACGAACTAACAAATTGTAAGCTATTTCCTTTGTTGAAGGACTGCATCGCTTCAGGATTCTACCAATAAACCGCGATCTAGAGTTCGCCTTAACCGCTACTTGTGTAATCTGTTCATTCCATTTGAGATCAGTTCTAATAGTCACACCCAGATACTTGAAGGACGTTACCGCTTCCAAAGACTATCATTTATTTTGTACTCGTACATTAATGGGGATTTTCGCCTTCTTGTACGCAGTAGATTACACTTACTAATATTGAGAGATAACTGCCAGTCATTACACCACGCATTTATTTTCTGCAAATCCTCATTGATTTGTTCACAACTTTCGTGTGAAACTACTTTCCTGTAGACTACAGCATCATCGGCAAACAGTCAAGGCCGCTGTCAATACCATCGACCAGATCGTTTATGCAAATCGTAAAAAGCAGAGGACCTATTACACTGCCCTGAGGCACACCTGAAGTTACGCTTGTTTCTGTCGAAGCCACCCCGTTCAGGACGACATGCTGCTTCCTGCCTGTTAGAAAAGTATCTATCCAACCACATATGTCATCGGGCGCGCACTTTTTGTAGCAAGCGACAGTGCGGAACTGAGTCGAACGCCTTTCGAAAGTCGAGAAATATGGCATCAACCTGGGAGCCGGTATCGAGAGCCTGTTGTATATCATGCACGAAGAGGGCCAGCTGTATCTCGCATGATCGCTGTTTCCTAAAACCGTCCTGGTTTCAGCAGATGCAAATGCACATTTGGCTTAAGTACATAGTATAAGTGAAAGCTGCCGTCGACTGAATTCGGGAAATTTCCTTTTTTTATTGTGGTGAACCAAATGGCAAAATAAACGAAATCGGACTTTTGGTAAATAAAACCATTGTAGACAAGACAGCAGTATTAGCAGGAGCTTCTAGCAGAATTGCATGTTCGGTACTAAAAATACCAGCAAGGTATAAAATCCAAATAGTTCATGCATGTGCATATACCTGTAGTCTCTCTGATGAAGATATAGAATCCTTGTGTGATTGCCGGAAAGTAACCAGTGTGAATGTGAGAGATTATTTTTATAATTAATAATTGGTGACTCTAATGGCAAAGTTGAACGTACAAGGAAGGTGACTCAGTTATTGGCCAAAATGGAGTAGAAGAAAGAACTGACACAGGTGAGAAATTGGTTCATAATGTATGAAACATCTATTATGAATACGGTTTTCAAGAAGTATCCAAACTGCAAATGGACTTGGAATGGTTCTAACTTTAAAACGAACAATGAGATAGACTTCACTCTTACCAATAGGCCTCAAAACATTAAAGATGTCTGTATCCTGAAAGATTCAATAAAAACAGTGATTATCGATTAATAATAGCAAGATCTGAACTGATCAGAGAATACGAAAGACTGAAAGTAAATAAAAAATTAAAAAAAATAATTTCAGAAATCTCGAAAAACAAAAAGAGGAATTTGAAAAGAGTTAAGAGAAAACTAAAGAATGTAAAACAGAGGAAGTAACAAAGCTACGAATCACAGACTCTGAAGAAGTGGGTGGCTTGCGAAAATATCAAAACCCACAAAAGGAGCTGATAATAAAACAATAAGTTTAATGGACAAGAGAAGAAAAATGAACGTAGAAACAGACGAAGATGGAATATACATAAAAGTGCAAACCTCTGAGAAAGAAAACGAAAGAAGACATTGCAAGACGCCACTTGCTTTGATCATAAACATGTTTCTGAGTGATGCTAAATTATTTTAAAGTAAAGTATTATCTTCCAAACAATCGTGAGCTACAGCAGCAGTTTTTAATATGAATTGGTGAAATTACTCACGAGACTTCTCTTGTGTATCCTTGTGGTAACTGTCAGTACTCAAATTAATAATCAAATCAATTAATTTAATAAGATTGAACCTTAAATTGGTGGTGTAGTCATGTATCACCACAATAAACTGAAAAAAAAAGGATAGTTGAGGGAGTATCAATGAGAACAGTGATGTATTTAAGTTTAGAAAATAATGAAAAATTTTATTACTCCTTTTGTAACTACAACTGGCTGAGAGATCTTACATAAAAGTGACAAACACAAATCAGAAAAGGAATGGTGTTTGATTGGTTCAAATGGCTCTAAGCACTATGGGACTTAACATCTGAGGTCATCAGTCCCCTAGACTTAGAACTACTTAAACCTAAGGACAACACACACATCCATGCCGGAGGCAGGATTCGAACCTGCGACCGTAGATGCAGCGCGGTTCCGGACTGAAGAGCCTAGAACCGCTCGGCCACAGCGGCCGGCGATGTTTGATTGGCAAAGAATATTTGTGGTGGAAGCTATACAAATTTCCTCCTGAATTAATCCATTTTACAACGCAGTCTGACTTTGTTTACATGAATCCATTGTGAGGCCCAACTCCTTTCAAATGGAATCAACTACGCCCAACTACACGACAAACTATGGTTTACCTGAGAACGGGGAGCTGTGAATATCATTTAACATCCCTGCACTTGTGCGGCAGTATTTTATCCCCTCACCTTGATTCAGACAGCAGCAGAAAACAGCACGCTGTGGGTGAGATGCGGTGCACTGCGGCAGCTGTAATGTTCTGACACACCCATGGAATCTTGCGAACTACGCGGTCTGGCGTTCTGATTATCAGAACGCGTGAAACTTCCCTACCAGAGCCCTGAAATCGCGGCAGATTCAGTGTGAGGGGTCCCCGTTTGCAGATTTGGCCAAGCCAATTTGACTCACAGGCGCGACGTTGTGTGCTGGAATTGTCAAACGTCAGACAGCGGAATAAGTTCACCTTCGCGACACACGACATGTATGCAGTCACGCTGTTGGTACAGTTGGAAACTGCCACAGTCTCTTAGTCCACCATAATGTACAGACCACAAGTGTAACCCACGACGGAAAGAACTGAAGTTGTCCATCCTTGGAGGACGCGAAGATGAATGAAAAAAAAAAGAAAAAAAACACATCTACTTTCCACCCAGCTTGCGATGTGGACTCTGACCACAATCTATTGGCTAACTGAAGATTAAAACTGAAGAAACTGCAAAAAGGTAGGAATTTAAGGAGGTGGGACTTGGATAAACTGAGAGGACCAGAGGTTGCTGAGTTTCAGGGAGAGCATTAGGAAACGATTGACAGGAATGAGGGAAAGGAACAGAGTAGAAGAAGAATGGGTAGCTTTGAGGGATGAAATAGTGAACGCAGCAGAGGATCAAGTAGGTAAAAGGACGAGGGAAAGCTAAAGTGAAACCGCCCCCACTGTGCACGTACCTGTCAAACTATCCTCTACTCATTAAACCTCACCTTTTGACTGGTCTGTTG
This sequence comes from Schistocerca piceifrons, assembly GCF_021461385.2. NCBI lineage: Eukaryota > Metazoa > Arthropoda > Insecta > Orthoptera > Acrididae > Schistocerca > Schistocerca piceifrons. The sequence goes on from NC_060145.1 coordinate 388,930,466, forward strand.
GACTTACAGCCAATTCAGACACAGCTGTGGGAGCATGCCTCCAGTTCGCATATCCTGAGAGGAACACATCAACGATTCCAAATTTCTCGTGTCTGGAGTCTGAAAAAGATGATTTAAGACTAGGGAGGCTTCATTCTCAAGGTAAGCATGGCCGTGTTTTAACAAAAAACAACTACCAAGACGGATTTGCAGCGCCTTCTTTGTGGAGAGATCTAATATTTCCGGACCGACCATTTCCAATTTCTGAAAGAAGGCTAGTAAGCTTCACAGAGAGTGGTGCACAAGAAACATATGCTTCTGCTGCTCGCTAGAAGAACTTGGCGACTTCCTGGCATCAGTGGAGTTACAGTCTTGCCTCCACTAAACATGTGCACCAGCCTCTCTGTCCATATCATCCGAGGCTCTCACATGAGAATGCAAAGAGTTTTATGACCTTCCACCATTTGCACAAAGGCTCCGTTTACAGCAATCTCTATTAAATGGCTTCCTCCACCCACTTTCCGCCAACTGGCCATCTCCGTGATCGACCGCTACCTGGCCCAGGTAAGATACACTCCTGGAAATGGAAAAAAGAACACATTGACACCGGTGTGTCAGACCCACCATACTTGCTCCGGACACTGCGAGAGGGCTGTACAAGCAATGATCACACGCACGGCACAGCGGACACACCAGGAACCGCGGTGTTGGCCGTCGAATGGCGCTAGCTGCGCAGCATTTGTGCACCGCCGCCGTCAGTGTCAGCCAGTTTGCCGTGGCATACGGAGCTCCATCGCAGTCTTTAACACTGGTAGCATGCCGCGACAGCGTGGACGTGCACCGTATGTGCAGTTGACGGACTTTGAGCGAGGGCGTATAGTGGGCATGCGGGAGGCCGGGTGGACGTACCGCCGAATTGCTCAACACGTGGGGCGTGAGGTCTCCACAGTACATCGACGTTGTCGCCAGTGGTCGGCGGAAGGTGCACGTGCCCGTCGACCTGGGACCGGACCGCAGCGACGCACGGATGCACGCCAAGACCGTAGGATCCTACGCAGTGCCGTAGGGGACCGCACCGCCACCTCCCAGCAAATTAGGGACACTGTTGCTCCTGGGGTGTCGGCGAGGACCATTCGCAACCGTCTCCATGAAGCTGGGCTACGGTCCCGCACACCGTTAGGCCGTCTTCCGCTCACGCCCCAACATCGTGCAGCCCGCCTCCAGTGGTGTCGCGATAGGCGTGAATGGAGGGACGAATGGAGACGTGTCGTCTTCAGCGATGAGAGTCGCTTCTGCCTTGGTGCCAATGATGGTCGTATGCGTGTTTGGCGCCGTGCAGGTGAGCGCCACAATCAGGACTGCATACGACTGAGGCACACAGGGCCAACACCCGGCATCATGGTGTGGGGAGCGATCTCCTACACTGGCCGTACACCACTGGTGATCGTCGAGGGGACACTTAATAGTGCACGGTACATCCAAACCGTCATCGAACCCATCGTTCTACCATTCCTAGACCGGCAAGGGAACTTGCTGTTCCAACAGGACAATGCACGTCCGCATGTATCCCGTGCCACCCAACGTGCTCTAGAAGGTGTAAGTCAACTACCCTGGCCAGCAAGATCTCCGGATCTGTCCCCCATTGAGCATGTTTGGGACTGGATGAAGCGTCGTCTCACGCGGTCTGCACGTCCAGCACGAACGCTGGTCCAACTGAGGCGCCAGGTGGAAATGGCATGGCAAGCCATTCCACAGGACTACATCCAGCATCTCTACGATCGTCTCCATGGGAGAATAGCAGCCTGCATTGCTGCGAAAGGTGGATATACACTGTACTAGTGCCGACATTGTGCATGCTCTGTTGCCTCTGTCTATGTTCCTGTGGTTCTGTCAGTGTGATCATGTGATGTATCTGACCCCAGGAATGTGTCAATAAAGTTTCCCCTTCCTGGGACAATGAATTCACGGTGTTCTTATTTCAATTTCCAGGAGTGTATTTGGCGAACTGGTGCCCTTCGCTTCAACCCTAAATGGAAAGAGGCGAGGCTTAGGCCAGAAGTTCCTCTGCAGTTGTGATCACCAGAGCGCTGCTTCCCAGAATCACACAACCAGGTCACCGCACTCAGGTTTAATGGCCCCAAATTTGTCTCTCTTCCTAGTCTCCTACTGCAGCCCCTTTGGTATAAGTTCTCTACAGATTACACATGTAGTTACGTTATTCCCACAACTTCCTCGTGTAAAGAGTAATTAACCATACATATCAAATGCAACACTGAGGAACAGCGTGATTATGACCTGACATATGAATATTAATCTCACTGAGAATGTTGTTGAAGAGAGAGAGAGTAGCATGCCACCTTTCAACATCAAGACATGCCAAACGCCTCGGGCATGGGTGTGTGTGATGTCCTAAGGTTAGTTAGGTTTAAGTAGTTCTAAGTTCTAGGGGACTGATGACCTCAGATGTTAAGGCCCATAGTGCTCAGAGCCATTTGAACCATTTTTCAGTACCACCTATCTCTTTGCCTTGTCTGTGCAGATGTTGAAACTGCATTCGATTCCATCAGTCACCCAGTTCGTTTGGGGCTAACAGAACAAGGAGCAGAACAGAAAGTCTCGTGTAATATACACGAAACGTCCACTGCATTTGCTAGCGTTGTTGAAGAAACGAATGAATTTCCCATTGAAAACGATGTAAAACAAGGTGACTCTATATTTTCAAAACTATTTTCAGCTGATCGAGAGAAAGCAATGTCTAAATTGAACTGAAAAACAAAGGGAATCCAAATTCTGAGGTTTCCTGATGATGTATTTGCAAATAATATAGAAGACGTCCGATGGTGGCCTTGTAAGCCGAAAACCGGTTAACTCAGTACATTAATCCTGTAGAACATAAGATATGTAGCGTTTTTCGTTTATTATAATGTTGTTCTACCAAGTACCGATGGAAGAATCAGTTAACAAATGTCATTCAGATGTGTAACCGCATTGCGAGGGCTTAGACAAGAAGTATTTCTGTAGGCCATGAAGTACATCGTTACCTTTTGCGGTTCACGACAGCCATTTGAATTACTGAGCTACCTCTTCAGTGGACGAAACAACACTCCAGTGGCAAACGATTTAAAACTCACAAACAGGAGTGAAGGTGTTACCATCTGCTTGGTAGAAGCTCACTGTAGCATTCTTGGTTATAACACAGCAGACAGACTGGGAATACCAGACACTTAGAAAGAAAAAGAGTATACTTCATCCTCAAGCCAGCAAGCCAGCTCATGGCGTATGGCAGAGATTACTTCGTAGACCATCGTCACTTCCCCTCTTTAGTCCTACTGTCGCAAATGTTACTCTGGAAGAACGATTCTTGGTAATCCTCCATGCAATTCCGAATCTCTCTAATCTTGCATTCGTGGTCTTTTCGCGAAATATATGTGGTAGGAAGCAATATACTGGAACGGACGTTCTCTGGAATGTAACGGTGTGCTGCACAACGCCTCTCTTGTAGCGTTTGCCACTGGAGCTGAGAGAGCACCTACTTGAGGCTTCCGCACTTACTAAACTGACCTGTGACGAGAATCTTTTCTACTTCATCTATCGCTCCTACTGGTAAGGGTTACAGACAGTGCAATGCTCAGGTGTCGGTCGAACGAGCGTTTTGCAAGCTACCTATTTCGGGGATGGTCTACACTTCCTGAGAGTTCATGCAGTGAACCTCAGTCTGGCATCTGCCCTACGACTAGTTTTATGTGGTTGTTCCCCTGCCTACCTAGCGGGAGAGCTTCTGCGAGGTTTGGAAGGTAGGAGATGAGGTACTGGCGGGAATAAGGGTGTGAGGGCTTGGACAACTCAGTCGGGATCGGCTCTGCGCCTTGCGGCGAGGTATTAAGCCATATGGAAGAAAGGTGGCTTCAGTTCGAGACTTATCCTGTGCTTAACGGAATGCACCAGGTGTATATTGAACTGCACAAATACATCCCATTGTACGTGACCGTTGGTGGCTATGGAGCGATCGTCATTTATAGCGGTGAACCACCTCTAGGATGGGACAGGAAGGAAACGTTCAGTCTGAATGCCTGCAGAGACATCCTGTCCAGGTACCTCGCGCTGACACGACACCTACATTGCAACCTTCGATGCTGCCTATTACTTCGTTGAGGCAGCGAGGAAAATGAGGAAAACGGACGTTGTTCCGTTCCAGTTACCGACGCCTCCTTCCCCCCCCCCCCCCCCCCCCCCTCCACCCCCTAACCCCTTGCGCACGGTTTCCGCGCAATGATGCCACGGGCTATGTCGACACCATCGACATCATTGCAGCAACCCTGTATATACTTTATCCGTGTGAACAACAGGACCAGCTGATGATCGATTCAAGCTCAAGCGGCTGAGATGTGAGAGATGCCTACCGTTCGTCGGGATCCACAAGACGCAGACAACCGTTCCCGTAAGCAGAAGTAGCCCAAACGCTGAAGGACGAGGAGGCTGTCGGCAGGAAGTCCTTTGTGAGACGGTGACACGTTGCAAGAAGACGAGGATGATCCATCTGTGATCCATGCAGTGGACTCCACTCCAGCGGCAACGACCGCCCAAGGACAAATACAGCTTGACGATGCTCAACACAATGACGGGCCCGTGGCGATGATGCGGCTAAGACACCATATGAATGACATTTTACGCCTAAGGTACCACACCTCCACCTTGGCGATTGGGTGTTTGAGGTGAATAATGATGTCAAACTCGAACTCCCAACCCATTCCCATGGATGGTGGTTCATCAGGTGGACAATTTGTCTCGGTCAGTCACTGACACTCGTGTTGCAGGTGACAGGGGCGATTGGTTGTTCGAGATGGCGCTTACTGGCCCAAATGGCTGCAATGTACTACATAATGCTACCCTGTGAGCCAGGTGTATCAGGGATAGGTACAACCAATGACAACAGCATTAGTTCCACTACCAAATCCCAGCTGTTGAAGGACATCATATGGGCAGTGGACATTTGTAGAATACTTCTACAAGAAGTCTGACCTGATCTGCATCTGGATGTTTATCACTACACTTCTTAGGGCAACACGGCTACCGAAGGGTGTGGTGATACGGTTAAACTATTATGCGATGATATAGAAGCAACGGGTACACACTGTTTTCCATCGCCAGAAGGTGTTGTGCTCAACTTCAGTGCAGTCTGCCTTCTGAATCTGTATACCATGTCCGGAAAGGTGGAGCATAGGGAAGAAACTATACATTAAACTTCCTGGCAGATTAAAACTGTGTGCCGGACCGAGACTCGAACTCGGGACATCTGCCCTTCGTGGGCAAGTTTGAAAGGTAAGAGACGAGGTACTGGCAGAACTGAAGCTGTGAGGACGGGTCGTGAGTTGTGCTTGGGTTGCTCAGATGATAGTCCTTTTCAAGAAGGGACGTCGAACAGATGTGCAAAACTATAGACCTATATCTCTAACGTCGATCAGTTGCAGAATTTTGGAACACGTATTATGTTCGAGTATAATGACTTTTCTGGAGACTAGAAATCTACTCTGTAGGAATCAGCATGGGTTTCGAAAAAGACGGTCGTGTGAAACCCAGCTCGCGCTATTCGTCCACGAGACTCAGAGGGCCATAGACACGGGTTCACAGGCGGATGCCGTGTTTCTTGACTTCCGCAAGGCGTTCGATACAGTTCCCCACAGTCGTTTAATGAACAAAGTAAGAGCATATGGACTATCAGACCAATTGAGTGATTGGATTGAAGAGTACCTAGATAACAGAACGCCGCATGTCATTCTCAATGGAGAGAAGTTTTCCGAAGTAAGAGTGATTTCAGGTGTGCCGCAGGGGAGTGTCATAGGACCGTTGCTATCCACAATATACATAAATGACCATGTGGATGACATCGGAAGTTCACTGAGGCTTTTTGCAGATGATGCTGTGGTGTATCGAGGGGTTGTAACAATGGAAAATTGTACTGAAATGCAGGAGGATCTGCAGCGAATGCAGTGCAGGGAATGGCAATTGAATCTCAATGTAGACAAGTGTAATGTGCTGCGAATATATAGAAAGATAGATTTAGCTACAAATAGCAGGTCAGCAACTGGAAGCAGTTAATTCCATAAATTATCTGGGATTGCGCATTAGGAGTGATTTAAAATGGAATGATCATATAAAGTTGATCGTTGGTAAAGCAGATGCCAGACTGAGACTCATTGGAAGAATCCTAAGGAAATGCACTCCGAAAACAAAGTTACAGTACGCTTGTTCGCCCACTGCTTGAATTCTGCTCAGCAGTGTGGGATCCGTACCAGATAGGGTTGATAGAAGAGATGAAGAAGATCCAACGGAGAGCAGCGCGCTTCGTTACAGGAGAATTTAGTAATCGCGAAAGCGTTACGGAGATGATAGATAAACTCCAGTGGAAGAGTCTACAGGAGAGACGCTCAGTATCTCGGTACGAGCTTTTGTTGAAGTTTCGAGAACATACCTTCACCGAAGAGTCAAGCAGTATATTGCTCCCTCCTACGTATATCTCGCGAAGAGACCATGAGGATAAAATCAGAGAGATTAGAGCCCACGCAGAAGCATACCGACAATCCTTCTTTCCACGAACAATACGAGACTGGAATAGAAGGGAGAACCGATAGAGGTACTCAAGGTACCCTCCGCCACACACCGTCGGGTGGCTTGCGGAGTATGGATGTAGATGTAGATGTAGAGCACTTGCCAGCGAAAGGCAAAGGTCCCGAGTTCCAGTCTCGGTCCGGCACACAGTTTTAATCCGGCAGGAAGTTTCCTATCAGCGCACACACCGCTGCAGAGTGAAAATCTCATTGAGTTTTTCTACATGGTCCTAAGGGAACTAGCATCACAACAAACCTTCGCCGGAGCGCCAAACGGCTGTCCGTAGGACACAGGCACGTGTCTTGCAAATCATGGCAGCCAGATAGGAAGGTATGCAGGTTCGCGCGAGGCCGCAAGATTCTGTTCCAGATGAACGTGCTTCTCCCTATCACGTGGTCAGAGAATAGATACATCGTAAGAGGTGACCCATAACGGCAGCTATTGCTGCGGGCGGGCAACGTGCAGAGACACAGGTTACAATCTCCTGTGTCACAACCTGTCTGGTCAACAGCCTGACAATGACATTCAAGACGTGCTGCACGGCCTGCCACCTTCGGGAAGGGCACAAGGAGACGACACATTCTTGGCAACTGTTACCCTCTGTCGCCTGAACTAATCATGCGAGTACATTTTGTGAACGTCTACGCCACCCCGAAACTCGGAGTAACATGGGCACTGCGGTAAAGTATGCGCAGTTTCCATTTTGGTACGGTTGCCCACTGCTGGCTCCTAATACGCCTCATATTGTTGTCGCGACAGACGCCTCTGTCTGTAGAGCACCCGAACTGATTCATCCTGACGTCCCGTACTACCCTACTATTCGACATAATGCCATGGTGTCGATTAAAGGTATGACGCTGTCACACTTTAGTGCTTGCGTTACATAGTTGTTATATTTTTGACACTACTTAAAAAGCGACTAGACGTTTTTACAGCGCAAGGCGTTTTATGATTCGCTCTTTGCGAATTATCTGGGGTTGTGGTTCAAGCGTCCTCCAAGCATTGGGGTATACAGGGGATGAGAACGTTTCAAAAGTATAGCACAGGATAGGCTGGCGTAAGACTCAAACGATAATTATAGGGTGTTTAGCCCTTGGTGAGCGAGAAGAGGAGATGGACACTTCCCTGTCCGGCCTCTGCGCACACACCCGAGAATAAAATAAAGTAAAATAAAATTAAAAATAGGAAAATAAAAAGCTAATAAAAAACCTTGTGCTTTCTCTTTTCTTCCCTTTTTTCATAGGACGATCGGAAGCGTGTTTCATTTTTGTTCGCACCAGAGCCTAAAGTGGTGACAAAACACCGTTCTAGTTATCTTTAGGGTGAAAGTGGCGGTAGCATTAGATATTATTTTTGTTTGTAGGTTAGGTAATTTTTAGGGTAGTGTGGGTGTTAGAGATCAACACCTAAAGTAGAAGAGATTTAGGTAGAAAAAGACCCGTGAAAGACAACAAACCCAAGTTAGAGTCCCAATGCAGCAAACAATCTAAAACTGCCAGGAAGTTTCAAATCAACACGCTCCCTGCTGCAGAGTGGAACTTCTTTCGGGAAATATATTTCTTTCAGAAATTCTTTTCTCATCGTTGCCAGCCTGTATTTTCTATCCTCTCTGCTTTTGACATCATCAGCTACATTGCTGCCCTAATACCAAAACTGCCAGCCGCTGCTGCCGAGCGGTTCTAGGCGCTTCAGTCCGGAACCGCGCTGCTGCTACGGTCGCAGGTTCGAATCCTGCCTCGGGCATGGATGTGTGTGATGTCTTTAGGTTAGTTAGGTTTAATTAGTTCTAAATCTAGGGGACTGATGACCTCAGATGTTAAGTCACATAGTGCTTAGAGCCATTTGAACCATTTTTGAATACCAAAACTCGTCCACCACTTTCAGTGTCTACTTCCATCCGCATCGTCTCATATGATTCAATTACATTCCATTGTCAAAGTTTTTTTTAATGTTCCATCTCAGAGGTCTTATTTCTTCTCCCTGAACTTTAATTTCCCTTCCAAAGGTCACTTCGGTTTCCTTTGCTACTTGCTCAATTTACAACTTGAATAACGTCAGGGATAGGCTAAAAACCTGTCGAGCTACCTTCGCAAATAATGCTGTCTTTTCGTGTTCATGGATTCCTGTAACTTCAGTATTGATCCACGGAACATGTAATTGACTGGTTTCCGTCTCTGTGTTGGTGAAATTAGAAGTCAACACCGCTTTCCGAGGAATACTGTGTGTTAACGACCTATAATAGAAGTGAGACCTTTTCTGAGCAGAGAACGTAACGTCCTTTCTTTTACTTGTTCTATGATGGCGGGAGGAAGTACCTGACAACTACTTACAACAAAGGCATACATTTTTACACGAATACACAAAATCTCTAGTTCATGATGGGTTCGTAGCCATAAGTTCGCTTTGGAAACGCTTTAAAGCTATTCCACTGTTCTTTGAATGATCTGAGGGAACATGTGATACGATGTATGGTTTGCTGATTTTCGCCGCTGTCACGCTGAAAAATGGATTCCCAATCCCATTTGGGGCAGCGGTGCTTCACATCTACGCTGGTTAATTCTGGTCCGACAGTATGCACCAGTGTCGTCGATGTGTATGTAAATTTGCTGGTCGCTCCCAGCAAGTTTTAATTAGTTGATCTGCGTCTGCCATTGTTTGCTTCGGGCATCTTGCATGTTGAAACGACGATTGTTGTGCGCCACAATAATTTTTTTGGGCCTCAATCGTTTGGGGTTCTGATAATGAAAATTCTGAATGAATTGGTAGTTCTGTATTGTTAAAATTAGGATAGGGAATTTACGATGTATTATTTAAACAGCAGCCAGCTACAAGTATAGTTTCAAATTTTTTATTTAAATCAAACCTTTGCCGGTTCAGAATTTGTTTCAAATTGATCTTAGACTGCTCTTGCAGATTTGCTTGCGTTCCTGCTGGGTCATTCGTTTGAACACGTTACTGGTTTGGTTTACAATGCAGTAAGCTTACGATAATTTTTTATTTTTGACCTTCATAGAGACATTTATGGAACGATTTTAAAATTAATAAAATGTGAAATGCGGCAAATACTTGCGTGGTGCATTTTTCTGTGCGATGAATTCGTCCTGTATGTGTGTTATGTAGGTTAAAGTCACTAGATTTTTGTACGTGCATAATGTAAGCGCTGTTTAATTCTCTGGACACTGCTTTGACAAACGCCATTTTATGTTACATGACCACATTCACTCTTAAAATGGCCCACCTCGACATAAATAATAAAAACAGTAGTCCATTAAATTTCGGGCATGCAACCGTGCAAATAAAATTTCTTCCACTGATACTTCGGCTGCTTATAGTCCGACCATCCTCAGAGTAAGTCATTAGATTGCGAATTGCCTTGAAGATGGACAGACGATACGCGGCCGAAATATCAGTGGAAGAAACTTTATTTGCGCGGCTGCATGCCCGAAATTTAATGGACTATTCATTACGCCGTGAAAAGTTGAAAGTGCACAACAAAAACAATAGTTTCAAAGATGTTAGAAAAGTGAAGACGTTATGGTGAAGATGCGGCGCACAATGGATGGGCGCAGTAAATAATGTCTTTGCTAGAGCGATTAAATTAATTTAAAACTGAAAAAGGAAGTAAAGCTATGTACAATATAACATGGCATTCGATTGCAAGACTCAGTTTATGCAGACAAATATGGGAATGGTTAATACGTACATTTTTAATATCGATCATATCAAAGTGTGTTGCATTGTGGGAAAGTAAAGTATTTGTACAACGAATAGAACCAGCGCTGATCGCGGGGAAAAGATGAATAACAGTGTGTGAATGACAATAGCAAACTAAACCGTGATATTTTATCTCTTCGTTGTTCCAATGATACAACTACGTATAATTGACGAATATAAAGTTACATTGTATAATATAAATAGTATTATGATATTATTTACACTGATTAACCAGTTACAATGTAAGAGATGTTCTGCAGTATTAATACATTCGAAAGAATCGGCATTAAACATGGGTATTACATAGACGACACTGTGTACAATACAAAAACTCAGCAAGGTAAGTTTTTTGTGATAAAACTGTTGGAAACCAAATATAGAGTTGCATTCTACATTACAGTTATTAACATGATATATTTTAGTGACTGGTCAGTTATGATGTAAGAAAAAAGCTTTACTGTTTCTGTATTTTAAACAATGAATATCAAATAAATGGAAATTTTGCAGTAAATGTGTGGGTAGTTTATACTGCATTCATGTAAATGGCTAAAAAATTTAAATGAAACAACATCGAAGATATGCTATGATCCTCTTGAACTATAGAAATATTATACTGCTGTAAACGAAAACATTTTACTTTAGTGCACCAGCCTAATTACGAATACAGAACAAGGCCTCTGTACGAAAGTAGGAAACGTGTGAGGTATCCGAAGATAGGTTTATAATAGATCCAAAACCGGTAATGGTTTGATTTCAATGAAGTTTTTAAACCATACTTGTGCTGATCTCTTCTTAATTTATAGACGTTAAAATTCAACTAGAGCCGCGGTTCTTAGTATGTGAACTTTCAACAAGATAACGTTAAGGGAATTTAAGTTCAGGGAGAAAAAATGAAACCTATAAGACGGACGTCAATATAGCCAAAATAAGGATAATGGAATGCAATTGAACCAACAACCATCGTCTACTCATAATTGTTGGCTATGTTACAGTACCATTCGTAAGTTCACGGTCATAGCTGAACGTGTGGACAAGAATTTACGCTACTGGCCATTAAAATTGCTACACAACGAAGATGACGTGCTACAGATGCGAAATTTAACCGACAGGAAGAAGATGCTGTGATATTGAAATGATTAACTTGTCAGAGCATTGACACAAGGTTGGCGCCGGTGGCTACACCTACAACGTGCTGACATGAGGAATGTTTCCAACTGATTTCTCATACACAAACAGCAGTTGACCGGCGTTACCTGGTGAAACGTTGTTGTGATGCCTCGTGTAAGGAGAAAAAATGCGTACCATCACGTTTCAGACTTTGATAAATGTCGGATTGTAGCCTATCGCGATTGCGGTTTATCGTATCGCGACATTGCTGCTCGCGTTGGTCGAGATCCAATGACTGTTAGCAGAATATGGAATCGGTGGGTTCAGGAGGGTAATGCGGAACGCCGTGCTGGATCCCAAAGGCCTCGTATCACTAGCAGTCGAGATGACATGCATCTTATCCTCATGGCTGTAACGGATCGTGCAGGTACGTCTCGATCCCTGAGTCAACAGATGGGGACGTTTGCAAGACTACAACCATCTGCACGAACAGTTCGACGACGATTGCAGCAGCATGGACTATCAGCTCGGAGATCATGGCTGCCGTTACCCTTGACGCTGCATCACAAACAGGAGCGCTTGCGATGGTGTACTCAACGACGAACCTGGGTGCACGGATAGCAAAACGTCGTGTTTTCGGATGAAACCAGGTTCTGTTTACAGCATCAGGATGGTCGCATCCGTGTTTGGCGACATCACGTTGAACGCACATTGGAAGTGTCGTCATCGCCATACTGGCGTATCACACGGCGTGATGGTATGGGGTGCCATTGGTTACACGTCCCGTTCACCTCTTGTTCGCATTGACGGCACTTTCAACAGTGGACGTTACATTTCAGATGTGTTACGACCCGGGGCTCTACCCTTCATTCGATCCCTGCGAAACCCTACATTTCAGCAGGATAATGCGCGACCGCATGTTGCAGGTCCTGTGCGCGCCTTTCTGGATACAGAAAATGTTCGACTGTTGCCCTGGCCAGCACATTCTCCGGATCTCTCACCAATTGAAAGCGTCTGGTCAGTGGCGGCCGAGCAACTGGTTCGTCACAATACGCCAGCCACTGCTCTTGAACTATGGAATCGTGTTGAAGCTGCATGGGCAGCTGTACCTATACACGTAATCGAAGCTCTGTTTGACTGAATGCTCAGGCATATCAAGGCCTTTAATACGGCCGATGCTGGTTGTTCTGGTTACTGATTTCTTAGGATCTATGGACCCAAACTGCGTGAAAATGTAATCTCATGTCAGTTCTAGTATAATATATTTGTCCAATGAATACCCGTTTATCATCTGCATTTCTTCTTGGTGTAGCAATTTTAATGACCATTAGTGTATTTCCGAATACAGAATAAGGCTTTAGTAGGAAAGTAGGAAATGTGTGAGCTATCCGAAGATAGGTTTATAATAAATCGGAAACCGGTAATGGTTTGATTTCAATGAAGTTCTGAAACCATTCTCGTGACTGATCGCTTCTTAATTTATAGACGTTAAAATTCTACTACAGCCGCGGTTCTCGGTATGTGAACTTTCAACAAGATAAAGTTAAGGGAGTTTAGGTTCAGGGAGAAGAAATGAAAGAAGGATATCAACATGCCAAAAATACGGATAATTGAATGCAATTGAACCAACAACCATCGTCTACTCATAATTGTTGGTTACGTTACAGTACCATTCGTAAGTTCACGGTCACAGCTGAACGTGTGGACAAGAATTTAAAAAAGGCGTATTAAGGGTGGGGGGGGGGGGGGGGGCTACGTGACTGAGCAGTCCACATCAGCAGTGTCAGAGCGGCCGAGTTTGTACGCCGCTGGCTAAGCACTGAGCCTCTGCTTTGCGGCGGTGGTTGAGAGGGGACTCCCCGCCCGCCCACAGCTCGAGCGGCGCCGAATTCGCCGACAGAAGACGGTCGGCCGGCCGCTGACTCGCCGATCTGGTGGGCGTCGCGCCGACCGGCGACCAGTGACGGAGCAGGGGGGTTCCCGGAAGCGGGGCGCCCGTCTCCACTGACTGCGCAGGCGCCGACGCCCGGGCCCCACAACACGCCGATTCCGCACCATGCCAGCCCCGAGGAGGCTCTAGCAGCAGGTCCTTGCTCAGAGCTCTGTCAGCATTTGATAACCACAAGGTTTTGCACTATTCTGCATGTCCCCACGAGGAGGTCCAGTACCATGAAGAACACTCCACATTAACATTGGTGGTGTGCTGATGAAAGGTCCTACTGCAGTGCACTAAATGCTTGCAGTGATAACAGATAAACACAACATACAACAATACACACGGTGTCCGAAAAAGGATGAATCCTTCCAACCAACGAACAAATATTCGGTTCAATCCCTAGTAACAGTGCAGATATCTAGTCGATAGTCCTTTTCATCCCATACTCGAATCAACATTCGAGTAACAGCAGAAAAGGCCTCTATGACCCGCTTTTAGTTCTGTCAGATCTCGAAGCAACGATGGGGCAATGACTCGTTCTTTGACAAAGCCCCATAAGAAGAAGCCATATGTTTCTGAAGACCTTGTGGGTCATCACACCAACGTCTTAGCATCAGGACCACTGCGACCTATGCAACGGAGCGGGAAACGTTCACTGAGGTACCCTCTACATCGTTATTGAAGTAGAGCTCCGAAAATGAAATCTCGGGAGTCTTCAAGCAGTGATATCAACGACGCCTAGAATATATCAAGCAAGAGTGTCTCGTTGCAATTCTTGCTGCAAAGAGAAATCGCCCGTGAAGCTTTGTTCTCCACATGGCAGCGAAAACGATTTCTGATATGACCAGATTCGCCGAAGGTGTTCTGAACCCCAGATTCGAACTTTATGCCTGTCGACTTTGCCGTTGGTATGGAAGATCGCCTCATCTATGAAGTTTTCCCTGTCCCTAAAATCTTTATTTTACAGGAATCCTAGCATGTCCACACCGAAAACAATGCGAAATTTTTTTATCACCTTCAGTGAATGCCTGCTCAACCCACCAGGACAGCCTGGGCTCAGGTAAGCGCGCCGGCCCCGGATCGAATCCGCCCAGCGGATTAACGACGACGGCCGGTGTGCCGGCCAGCCTGGATGTGGTTTTTAGGCGGTTATCCACATCCTACTAGGTAAATATCGGGCTGGTCCACACGTCCTACCTCAGGTACACGACTCACGGGCATTTGAAACACATTCACACTATTTCACGATCCACACTCGATGCAGCAGGAAGGGCATACGGCAACCCCCTACAAATAACGTGCCAAATCCGGTTAATCACGGCCGATCCTGCGTAACCGCGGGACACTGTGCTGCTGGTTCTGGCAGAGGTTAAGTCCTCCCTCGGGCGTGGGTGTGTGTGTTTGTCCTTACGATAATTTAGGTTAAGTAGTGTGTAAGCTTAGGGACTGAGACCTTAGCAGTTAAGTCCCATAAGATTTCACACACATTTGAACATTTTTACTGCGGGAAAAGGCGCAAGCGATAGATAAATAGAAGTGAGTGCCCGCACGTTGTAAGCCTTCTACACTATTGGCCATTAAAATTGCTATACCAGAAAGAAATGCAGATGATAAACTGGTATTCATTAGACAAATATATTACACTAGAACTGGCATGTGATCACATTTTCACGCAATTTGGGTGCATATATCCTGAGAAATCAGGACCCAGAACAACCACCTCTAGCCGAAATAACGACCTTGATACGCCTGGGCATTCAGTCAAACAGAGCTTGAATAGCGTGTACAGGTAAAGCTGCCCATGCAGCTTCAACACGATATCACAGTTCACCATGAGTAGTGACTGGCGTATTGTGACGAACCAGTTGCTCGAACACCATTGACCAGACGTTTTCAATTGGTGAGAGATCTGGAGAAGGTGCTGGCCAGGGCAGCAGTCGAACATTTTCTGTATCCAGAAAGTCCCGTACAGGACCTGCAACATGCGGTCGTGCATTATCCTCCTGAAATGTAGGGTTTCCCAGGGATCGAATGAAGGGTAGAGCCACGGGTCGTAACACATCCGAAATGTAACGTCCACTGTTCAAAGTGCCGTCACTGCGAACAACAGGTGACCGAGACGTGTAACCAATGGCTCCCCATACCATCAAGCCGGGTGATACGCCAGTAAGGCGATGACGAATACGCGCTTCCGATGAGCGTTCACCGCGATGTCGCCAAACACGGATGCGACTATCATGATGCTGTAAACAGAACCTGGATTCATCCGAAAAAATGACGCTTTGCCATTCGTGCACCCAGTTTCGTCGTTGGGTACACCATCGCAGGCGCTCCTGTCTGTGGTGCAGCGTCAAGGGTAACTGCAGCGATGGTCTCCGAGCTGATAGTCCATGCAGCTGCAAACGTAATCGAACTGTACGTGCAGATGGTTGTTGTCTTGCAAATGTCCCCACCTGTTGACTCGGGGATCGAGACGTGTCTGCACGATCCGTTACAGCCATGCGGATAAGATGCCCGTCATCTCGACTGCTAGTGATACGCGGCCTTTGGGATCCAGCACGGCGTCCCGTATTACCCTCCTGAACCCACCGATTCCATATTCTGCTAACAGTCATTGGATCTCGACCAACGCGAGGAG
This sequence comes from Schistocerca piceifrons, assembly GCF_021461385.2. Lineage (NCBI taxonomy): Eukaryota > Metazoa > Arthropoda > Insecta > Orthoptera > Acrididae > Schistocerca > Schistocerca piceifrons. Next base: position 388,946,446 of record NC_060145.1, read on the forward strand.
CAATGTCGCGATACGATAAACCGCAATCGCGATAGGCTACAATCCGACCTTTATCAAAGTCGGAAACGTGATGGTACGCATTCCTCCTCCTTACACGAGGCATCACAAGAACGTTTGACCAGGCAACGCTGATCAATTGCTGTTTGTGTATGAGAAATCGGTTGGGAACTTTCCTCATGTCAAGTTTCGCCACCGGCGCCAACCTTGTGTCAATGCTCTGAAAAGCTAATCATTTGAATATCACAGCTCCATCTTCCTGTCGGTTAAATTTCGCGTCTGTAGCACATCAACTTCGTGGTGTAGCAATTGTAATAGCCAGTACTGTATGAAGTTGCATTCTACATTGCAGTTAGTTACATGATATATTTTGGTGACTGGCCAATTATTATTAAAACATGGCAGGGCGGAAACTGAAACCGGTTTGAGTGTGCGGAATTTCATTACTACAATGCAATGTACGTTAGATTACAGAAAATATTAATACTGGTATGATAATATTACTTCTTACTAGTGTAAACCGATGCTGAAAATTAGACCGCTCACCAGCTTCGACACTGAAAAATAAATAAAATTTATTTGTTGTAGGAATTCAACAGCTATATCACTCAAATTCTAGCAAATGGCGTTGTGATGTCTGCATTTTATTCCAAGTACTGCATGCGTTCGCCGTCTAAAGGCAACCCCTAGACACATCTAGTTGTCCTCCATTCCCTCACAGACTAACTGCCGTTCCCATACGTAGTGTAGGGAAGAAATAAGCGCGATCAATCGGTACGGAAAGCCGAGAGAGGAATGCTCGGATTGAATTCATGGTAGCTTTTTATGAGCTTGATTGAAAGGATTAGTTCTCGCGTTGCTGACAGACTTTGGAGAATAAATAAAATACACTATCTGACCAAAGCCCGCAGCTCGTGGTCTCGCTTCACGAGCACGGGGTCCCCTGTTCGATTCCCGGCGGGGTCAGGGATTTTCACCTGCCCCGAGATGACGGTGTTGTTGTGTCGTCTTCATTATCATCATTCATCCCCATTACGGTCGGAGGAAGGCAAAGGCAAACCACCTCGCTTAGGACCTTGCCTACCTAGTACGGCGGTGCGGGTCTCATGCAGCGTTTGCCTATGCTCTGTCAAAAAGTATAGGACCTCATTTCCATTCCATCTGAACAAAAATATTTGGATATACCTATGTAATGTGGAAGTGGCCACTAAAAGTCGTGAGAGAGGAACTACCAGTATAAAAGGCTGCGAGAAGCATTTTGTTGTCAGTGGAGGAGCAGAAACAGCAAATTTGGTCGATCAGGAGGGGTCAGGGACTTCGAATGTGGGACAGGCAGTGGATATCACCTGAACAACAGTTCCATAAGCGACATTTCAACCTTCCTAAAGCTGTCCAAGTCGACTGTTGGTAACATGACTGTGAAGTGGAAAGGCGAAGAAACAACCACAGGTAAATCGAGTCCAGGTAGATCTCATGTGTTGACGGACAGGGATTGTCGGGCATTGCGGAAGGTGGTTGTAAACAATCGCATAAAACGAGGAGAAGCAAACGAGACCTGTGGTCCAACTAGCACACTGACAGAGCGTAAATAGGTAAGAAAGATTGTGGTAGAATGGTCGATCAGCTTCTCATAGGCCACAAATTCCTGCAGTCAGTGCTATGCGGTACTTGAGGTGGTGTAAAGGGTGACGCCACTGAACAGTGAATGACTGGAAACGAGTAATTTGTAGTGATGTATCACTCTGTACCCCGTGGCAATCCGAAGAAAGGGTTTGGGTTTCGCAAAAGCCTGAAGAACGTTACCTGCCATCAAGCGTCCTGCCAATAGCAGAGTAGGGAGGAGGTGTTGTCACGCTGGGGGGGGGGGGGGGGGGGGGGGGTGTTTTTCACTGCTGGGTTTTGGTCCCATTACTGCGCTTAAGGAAACGTAAAATGTAGCGGGACATGAACACAATGTACAGCTTTACGTGCTGCGTACTGTTAGAGTAACAGTTCGGAGACGATTGTTATATAAACATGACAACGCTTCTTGGATCTTTGAGGAAATAGGTTATCCACAATAACATTCCTGAAATAGACTGGTCTATCCAGAGTGGCGCCCTCAACTCGGGGTAGCACCTTTGGCATGAATTAAAACGTTGAATTCGCTCCAGACCGCAGCTTGCACTGTCCTAAATCAGTGGTTCCAAACCTGGGGGTAAAATGAGATTTTCTAAGTGGTGAGAAACCAAAATGGCGTGATTGTGTTTCAGTCATGAAACTAAATTACTGTTATCCCAATTCTGTAAGACTTTAATGCTGATTATGTAAGTTATCACTAATTACTTTTTCCTCTATGTGGTGGAGGTCACAGGCACCTCACATAGACCACCGATTACACACGTACTTTGAACTGTAAATCTATGAAAGTAAAAATAAAACATACGTAAGTATGTTATGAAAACGTCTTCTGCAAGTTGTAGATAATTCCTGTGATAGACCAGAAACTGCTTGATTACTTACTTTGAAACAGATATATGAACTAATTGGCAGCACAACACTACAGTGCTGTACACAGAATTATTATGATTATTGTTATTAATGCGGCCAGACTCAAAGCGTTAGCAGCCTCAAGTCTTGCAATGCCTACCACTTCAGAAGTAAGAAGTCCAGCAGTCAAATGATTTCCAAAATAGTAACTATAGTGCATACTGTTTAACTAGCTGGATTTTAAATGGGGATGCATGATGTGGGTGCTGCAAATGCCGCTTGGGAGAGGAACACTGCAGAGAAAATGAGTTTTGTAACAAGTGCCTGCCCGTACTGTGGATAGTTAGCTCCGTGACAGAGTTGTATGTAGCACTAGCTACTCACTGGGAATTTCTTACTCATTCTGTTCTACGCTTGTCACCAATGTAGAGTCTTGTACCATAGGGATCAGGGGAGAGGATGTTGTTTGGTGGCCAGCATCCTATTTCTACAACACAACTGGACACATGTTTTAACAGGATTCTTTATTTACGTTAACAGGACGCTACTTATCTTTAAGAGAGTCCTTGTGTTGTGGGACAAGCTCTTCAAATAATAGTCCACGTTAGCTTCACTGGTGGTGAAGTAAAAGTCCCGCTATAAACACTACTCTGGTTGCAATGTACTAACAGACGCCAACTAGAATAGTGAGTGAGCCAGTGACTGAGTTGGTGAGTGAGCTAGTGACTGGGCTAGTGACTGAGATAGTGACGGGCTAGTGGCTGAGCCAGTGATTGAGCTAGTGACTGAGATAGTGACTGAGCCAGTGATTTGAGCTAGTGACTGAGAAACTGAGACTGAGATTGACGCTGCGACTGAGACTGAGCCCTCCACACAGTAGTGGCGATCTAGCTATTTGGGGTAGAGAGGGCGTTGGCGGTGTGTTGCTTGCGAGTCTATATTTGGCCTCTCTCCTGAAAGGCGCGCTTGATCCAGCGCCTACTATCGCTATTCTTGCTACATCTTTGCTGACCAGTGTGCTGTCGACAGCTTATCCCAGCACACATTCTGTATGGCACACACGCACACACACAAAATATAATTCATCTTTCATCAATTTAAAAACAACGGTTCTCGAAGAAAACTCATTTTCTTTCTGTTTCTAGTTAGGCGTTAACGGCGGGGGAAGCGATTGAGGGGTGGGAGTGGTGTACGGGGGTGGGGGGGGGGGGGACTTGGTAATATCTGATTGCAGTGGTCTAAGAAAGGTTGGCAACCACTGTCCTTGATGAATGAGTACTGACTACTGAACATTTGTGCCGCACTGATAGTCTAACCGAGCTTAAGAATGAGAGTGGTAAAGCCGGAGAAATACAGTTTTATACAGACTCATGGAAAGTACAATAAATTTCATTACTTACAGGAGCAAAATACTGACACGAATTATTTACATACATGTGGAAAAACCAGCAGGAAAATGCTTCTATCGGAGCACAAAAAAGGCGAATATGCTCCTGTTTAAAAAACTCTGAGTGAAATTGGGGTACCAGCTGCCTCCTTCTAGCTCCCTTAGCACCTACAAAAATTTCCCCAAAAAATTTGGCATGCGAACATATTCGCGCTTTTCTTAACAGGCAACTCAGTTCTGACTCCCATCAGCTCCCCCAGCTATAACTCGATCACACCCACTTGTCTAACACCTTGAGTCGCTCATACTCACCCACAGCCACTTGTCCATTGTCACTCACTCCTTCAGCCTAACTCGTTGTCATTAACTCTCTGAGTCCCTCTAATTGTTACTGTCTTCTGTCTCTCAGTTAAAGAGTCCTGAGTTCTGTTCTGCTGCTACTACCTCATCTCAGTATCAGTATCTCCCTCTTCCTGTCTCTACTGCTAGTCTCTCATTCGCTGCCGCTCTGTCTTCTCGCGGTCAACACTGCTGTCTTCTCGCGGTCACTGTCTCCCTCTTCCTCGTTGTCATTGCCATATAATCTCTAACAATCATTGGCTCTCACCCACTTCTAATTTCTCCTTCTCTTTATTCCTCTCCCACTGTCCATGTCTCTTTCACTCTTTTTCCTGTCACTGTTCTGTCACTGTCAACTACGTATCATTGGCACTGCCACCCTCTCTTTCTCTGAAACTATCATTGTCTCCTTCGCTCTTACACACCACAACCATTGTTTCTATCTTCCAGTATTTATTAATTTTCCATCCTTTTCAGTCTAGCACTGTCTCCATCTCTCTCAGAATAAAATGGCGTGATTATGATCACATGTCTAAATTATTGCGAAAAGTTTTAAAGGTGCTGCGGAAGGTAGAATGAGGCAGCTGATACTCTAATTTTTTGTCAGGGTACTAAGCAGGAGCATATTCACCTTTTTTGTACTCCGATAAGAGCACTTTGCCGCTGGTTCCCTTCGAACCTTTGCATCAAGTAAATTTCAAAGATTGTTACGGATCGTCATCTTAGGAATACATTGTAAGACTTGCAGCCATTTGCTGTGCATAGCCTCTTGCAATCTGCACCTCGGTTTTGGTAAGAAGATATGGTAGTAAAACGCTTTTTTGAGGCTTTTCTAAGGAACCGTCAATGGACCAGCAATGACTTTTAAAAACGAGAAGATGGAACTTCTAGATAAATTCCTGCACAATACAAATCTAAAATTTGAGAAATTTACAGCAGTTACTTATTATTTAGATTTCGCCTCACGCCGGATTTTACGTGTGCATGTAAGGCAACCTTGAATCTCTGTATCTCGGAAACGAATGAAGATATTAGTAAAATTTCCAAGGTTGTGCGTGATTGTTGTTGTTTCGCACAGCCGTCTTGAAATCTGTGCCTCGGTTTTGGTGCCTTTTTTGGGTTTTATAAGAAGCCACTCTTGAAGTAATGGTGCATCCATGAGCCCCTTGGGGCGCACCGTAGACCAAATGCAAAAAGAACCAACCGATTTGGTCCATCTGCCTAAGCAGGGGGAAGTGTGTGATATCCATAGATTGCCCCTGTACTGTGGGATAGTGACACTAAGACGCTCTTTCTGTTGGGTATTCAAATGGTCTCTAGCACAAGGGCTATGCAAAAACTTTGATCCCACCTTTCTGTCTCCAACAGAACTCGAGGTAAGAGACCCTGCAGAATACAGTTTTTATGGGCGGTGTTGTGGAACACATTAGGTAGCGCATGCAGTGAAGACAAGTTTGGGTTACGGAGAAATGTAGGGTCCTACCGCTTATCGTAGGTGATAACAAAGGTAAACCAATAAAACAAACAAGAAGGAAGTCGAAGAGGGAATTACAGCCCAGGGAGAAGAAATAAAAACATTGAGGTTCGGCGATGACGTAATTCTGTGAGAGACAAGAAAGGGTTTCGAAGATCTGAACACCAAAAACGTAAAAGAAGAGTAACGCAATGCAGTCGAACAAAATCAGCCGATGTTGAGAAAATTAGATCGGGAAATGAGAGAGGAGTGGTGGTCAATGAATTTCGCTGTTTCGGTAAGGACAGCTTCTGAAAAACTGAAATTTTTTAAACATTGAATATAGATTTATATGTTTAGAATCTTCTCTTGGGTGTAGGCTTATACTGAAATGAAACATGGGCGGTAAACAGTCGAGACAGGAAGAGAATAGAAGGTTTTGAAATATAGTGCTTCAGAAGAATTATGAACAGTGGGTACACAGAATAGCTAACGAAGAGGTACTGAATTCAACTGGAGAGAAAGAAAATATACAGCATAACTTATCTAAAATAAGGAATCAGACAAAAACAAGAACAACAACAATGACAATTTTTTTGTACAGTTGCTATTGATACACAAATAGTATAAAATTTTTGCTTCACTGAATTTATTAATGTTCACTTCGCGTTTCAGCGATCGTGCCATGATCTTGAGGTGCGAGTTATTCTGTTCACATTACGAACTGAATATTTGGTCCGCACATAGTGATGTGTTTTTGACAGCCAGCACTTAGACGAGAAAGAAGGATGTCGACTAGCATGCGTCGATAAGACAAATACTTTCTCCCTGCCGCCATAGCGCATCCCATGCATTTGTCTATACAAATTTAAGAGCAACTGCATACACACCTGTGGAATGCGACGCGCTGTTTTACCCCGCTGTGAAAATAATATCAACACGTTTTAAACGTAATTCTCTGATACATGCTAAAAATTAACAAATATATCATGTCAACGTTAAACACCGTGTTTGTTAAATTTGTCAGTGCTTATGCCATATGTTTTATGCAATGAGTTGTCACTTCGTTATTTTGTCTCTTATTTTGTTAATAGTGTTGCTATTATTAGCTGAAAATGTGTCATTAGTTGTTGTAGGTGAGATTTGATACACATGTAGCTTTTATTATTATACTTATTGATTCTTTAATAATCTTGTACAACGCTACTGGCAAGTGATTTTACAACATTTTGTACTTGCTCACAGTTCTGAAGTAATTGTGGGTAGATACAACCGTATGCCACTTAAGTATGTGTAAATATTATGTCAAATATCTCATAGCACCCAATTAGAACACTACTATTACCACTAGTGCACGCTGTCTGTGCTAATCCAAACAGTTCAAACAGTAGCATTTTTCCTTACGTGAAACAAGTAATAAACTGCAGCACAAACATGTTTTAACAGAGTGGTAGACTAGTGTCAGTCTCAGTAATTGAATTACTCCTCAACTCAGATCAATTGTCTGATAGTAGTACTGCACACCTATTATCATTATCTTCAGTTATTCAGACAATACATAGCACTTATGATTCTTATCTGGTTTTTTGCCATGCAGTACCCTATGGAATTAGTTCATGTTCCTTGTTTCATCGATATGAACTTTGCTGTATAATGCAGAAAATTTCGTGTGTAATAGATTCAAATGGTTCAAATGGCTCCGAGCACTATGGGACTTAACATCTGAGGTCATCAGTCCCCTTTAACTTAGAACTACTTAAACCTAACTAATCTAAGGACATCACACACATCAATGCCCGGGGCAGGATCGAACCTGCGACCGTAGCGATCGCGCGGTTCCAAACTGTAGCGCCTAGAACCGCTCGGCCACCCTGGCCGGCGTGTGTAATAGACATGGATATACAAGGTGTATCACAATTAATGGCGTAAAAGCATACTGTTGAAAGTATACGACACTAGCAGCAAAAAAGTCTAGTCAACGTGGGATCTGATATGCTTAGCTTAAGAGCTATTAGAATTTCATCATCTTCGATACTGTGAAGCAAATCCCGTCTACTGCAAGCTCTTTGCCTTACATGTTTTAAGAGGTGGTAGTAGGGACCAAAACAAGAAAAATAAAGTGCAGTAAACATAGGCTCTAAAGTGCATACATTAAGAATTTCGAGTATGAGCACTTGTTCATCTCCGCTACTGTGAAACACATCCGTTCTACTGAAAACAGCGCTCATAGCTCGTTTACTTGAAAATATTTTGGTCCGTACTATCTCCTCTCAAAATATGGATAGCTAAGAGCCTGCAGTAGAAGACATTTGTTTCACAGTATCTAAGATGAAGTAGTCTTCATAGCCCTTAAGCAATGCGCCTTGGAGTCTATATTTACTAGTCTCTTTTGCTTCTACTGTCGTGTATTTTCAACCGTACGCGTTTATTTCATCAACTATGATGCACCCTGTACATTTCATTAACCATGATGCACTGCCTATTTCCTTCCGTATTCCTTTCTTCTTGCTTACGATCTGTGGCCCGCGCTCCGTTCTCAAGTCCAGCAGAAAGACAGGGCGCAGCTCATACCTCGCGGCACGTGACCTGCACGTCTTGCGAGTGCTAGCAGGTGTCTCTGAAAGGGAGCGAGTAACTATTTCAGACGAGTTCAGCAATTCTTAGCAGCGCGTTTAAATGTATGCAAGCTCTAGATCATGACAAAGTTAAGATGCCTTTTCACTGGCATATTGATTTCCAGTGGGCCCTGCAGAAAGCCGAGCGTCCGCGAAGTATGGCGGACAAGGCGATTATTGTAACGTCACAAGTTCTTTGCGAGGCACCATTCGTAATGGCATCCTCGATGAGACGTTAAAAGCTAATCGTACTTCCTTTCTATTCTACCTTTCTTTGTAGGTCATTCGACGTGGTGCAAATTTTAAACTTGTTCAGTTATTGGTTTCTAGATTCTATTTCATTAGCCAAAACTGCAGTAGTTCCTCGGCTCATAATACAGATGATAACTGCACAAATCTATTGTTTACAGTATCCTAATCTGAAGATGCACAGCTTTAGCAAGACAATCACTTGAAATTGAAAAAGGAGTAAAGAGAAAAAGAAAAGGTTTGACAATAACGAATCATATAGAATTCTGTTAAAGAGTCTAAAATGTTTCTCCCATCACGAAGTAGAAAGGATAAGATCCAGCACTCCATCGATATTGAGACGATTACTGATGGAGTGTGAGAAGGGTGGCAGATGACATTAGCTGTAGGCTCAACTATCAGGCGTTTCCAATGGTGGCAGAAATCAGAGAGGGCTTACGAGGATCTGAAATGCTCCAGAATACATTTCCATTGTTATAAACACGAAGCCAGTTTGCTTGAAAAGGAATCTAGCATTTACAATAAGTTTATGATGATAATGAGAATGATTACGAGGCTTTCATAAATAAGACTGGCAATACTGTGGATGGCATGCCGTATCGATGTCGTTGATTGCGTTAGCTATAGAGGAAGGCTTCAGGAGAAAACTGATGCAAGGGAGTGGTGAAGAGTCGTTCGCCCCCCCCCCCCCCTCTCTAACCACGTAAGCAACACACGGATCATCGCTGGAAAAGTCCGGGTCTTCATAACTCGGATTGTGACTTTGACCTGCTTAGTCAATTTGAACATAACCTTGACGTGACAAGCTATTTAAATCGTGACGATGAATGAAAGCGAGAGCAGACTGGCACGAAAAAAGTGTTTGGCTGACTGAGCCTGAGCTAGAACGAAATACCTGGTATTTGAATCTTACGGCTGGAAAATGTATTTAGCCGTCCTTACGTGGTACGTGAAAAAGCACGTGGACGAGGAACTGGTGACATTACCACGCTGTGGAGCGAGAAATGCATCATCTGGTGCGCTAGGATTTTGCGTCGTGGAGAGTAACGTGCGAATGAGATGCGACTTCGTTTTACCTCACAACCAAAACGTAGCAGCCGCCATATTTTGTAGCGTTAAACACGTATTTGGTGGGTTTTCTTTCTCATAGATTACGTGGTACTGGTATAAGCTGATTCAGAGTATCAGCAAATTGAGGGTCTTCGATTTGTTGTAATAAAACAACAGGAAACTACATTTCGGTAAGTAACCGCTTCCTGGTGTTGTTGTTTTAGTGTGATAACTTGTGTGCTGGGAAAATCTACCTTTTCGGTGCGAGAGCGCAATGGTACTCCACCAAAGGTGCGTCTTTTTAGAGAAGTTTGCGTGTTACATATCAAATGTCGATATCTGCAGATACGGTGTTTAGATATTGATTGTCGTATTAGGAGAACTGGTATCTGTGTCGAAACTGTAAAGCAGTTATGAACCTTCCTGGCAGATTAAAACTGTGTGCCCGACCGAGACTCGAACTCGGGACCTTTCCCTTTCGCGGGCAAGTGCTCTACCAACTGAGCTACCGAAGCACGACTCACGCCCGGTACTCACAGCTTTACTTCTGCCAGTACCTCGTCTCCTACCTTCCAAACTTTACAGAAGCTCTCCTGCGAACCTTGCAGAACTAGCGCTCCTGAAAGAAAGGATATTGCGGAGACATGGCTTAGCCACAGCCTGGGGGATGTTTCCAGAATGAGATTTTCACTCTGCAGCGGAGTGTGCGGTGATATGAAACTTCCTGGCAGATTAAAACTGTGTGCCCGACCGAGACTCGAACTCGGGACCTTTGCCTTTCGCGGGCAAGTGCTCTACCAACTGAGCTACCGAAGCACGACTCACGCCCGGTACTCACAGCTTTACTTCTGCCAGTACCTCGTCTCCTACCTTCCAAACTTTACAGAAGCTCTCCTGCGAACCTTGCAGAACTAACACTCCTGAAAGAAAGGATATTGCGGAGACATGGCTTAGCCACAGCCTGGGGGATGTTTCCAGAATGAGATTTTCACTCTGCAGCGGAGTGTGCGCTGACATGAAACTTCCTGGCAGATTAAAACTGTGTGCCCGACCGAGACTCGAACTCGGGACCTTTGCCTTTCGCGGGCAAGTGCTCTACCAACTGAGCTACCGAAGCACGACTCACGCCCGGTACTCACAGCTTTACTTCTGCCAGGACCTCGTCTCCTACCTTCCAAACTTTACAGAAGCTCTCCTGCGAACCTTGCAGAACTAACACTCCTGAAAGAAAGGATATTGCGGAGACATGGCTTAGCCACAGCCTGGGGGATGTTTCCAGAATGAGATTTTCACTCTGCAGCGGAGTGTGCGGTGATATGAAACTTCCTGGCAGATTAAAACTGTGTGCCCGACCGAGACTCGAACTCGGGACCCTTGCCTTTCGCGGGCAAGTGCTCTACCAACTGAGCTACCGAAGCACGACTCACGCCCGGTACTCAGAGCTTTACTTCTGGCAGTACCTCGTCTCCTACCTTCCAAACTTTACAGAAGCTCTCCTGCGAACCTTGCAGAACTAGCACTCCTGAAAGAAAGGATATTGCGGAGACATGGCTTTGCCACAGCCTGGGGGATGTTTCCAGAATGAGATTTTCACTCTGCAGCGGAGTGTGCGGTGATATGAAACTTCCTGGCAGATTAAAACTGTGTGCCCGACCGAGACTCGAACTCGGGACCCTTGCCTTTCGCGGGCAAGTGCTCTACCAACTGAGCTACCGATGCACGACTCACGCCCAGTACTCAGAGCTTTACTTCTGCCAGTACCTCGTCTCCTACCTTCCAAACTTTACAGAAGCTCTCCTGCGAATCTCTTCTGCAAGGTTCGCAGGAGAGCTTCTGTAAAGTTTGGAAGGTAGGAGACGAGGTACTGGCAGAAGTAAAGCTGTGAGTACCGGGCGTGAGTCGTGCTTCGGTAGCTCAGTTGGTAGAGCACTTGCCCGCAAAAGGGAAAGGTCCCGAGTTCGAGTCTCGGTCGGGCACGCAGCTTTAATCTGCCAGGAAGTTTCATATCAGCGCACACTCCGCTGCAGAGTGAAAATCTCATTCTGTAAAGCAGTTGATAGCGTCATGATTAGTGGGTTGCATCCACCACCTTCCAAATCTTTTTTCACCTTCCGTTTCCTATACGATTCTGGGTCTTTTTTTATAGATTTAATGGAACTATTATGTACAATTCTTGATGTTATTTATTATAAGTAATATACTTTCTCCGGTTCTTGTTGCAGAGGCTGTGGAATGTTCCGCCAGTGGCCAAAAATCTTAACGTGACTGCCGGTCTACATTTATCAGAAAGTAAACACAAGCCACAGCTGGAAGCGTTTTTTATTATGGTTCACATGGTTCATATGGTTCTGAGCACTATAGGACTTAACATCTGAGGTCATCAGTCTCCTAGAACTTAGAACTACTTAAATCCAACTAACCTAAGGACATCACACACATCCATGCCCGAGGCAGGATTCGAATCTGCGACCGTAGCGGTTGCGCGAATCCAGACTGAAGCGCCTAGAACCCTCGGCCACACGGCCGGTTGTTATTATGAAACCTTCTGTAAAATATATATATCAGTCCATCTCATAGGATATTTGTATCTTGAAAGCAAATATCTTTTTCAATGATGGTGAACGTCATCGAAAAAATATCCTCTTCCATTCCAATGAAACTGCAAAACGATTCTCGATCCTGATATCTATGCGATGAAGTACGCTATTTCAGAGCCAGCCGAAGTGGCCGAGTGGTTCTAGGCGCTACAGTCCGGAACCGCGCGACCGCTACGGTCGCAGGTTCGAATCCTGCCTCGGGCATGGATGTGTGTGATGCCCTTAGGTTGGTTAGGTTTAAGTAGTTCTAAGTTCTAGGGGACTGATGACCTCAGCAGTTAATTCCCATAGTGCTCAGAGCCATCTGAACCATTTTTGAACGTTATTTCAGAGTGTTGGTAGTCAATGCAACACCGAGAATGTGGATACCATGCATGAACAGACTGACATTAGCCACTACAGCTTAACTATATTCTATTTAAAATCTAAAATTGAATGAAAATGCAACAGTGCTAACGAATAATAGCGACTAAATGGTGTCCCAGAATGAACGTAGTTTTTAAATAGAGCTCCTTTTTCAGTTTCTTAGGTTGCCGGACCTGAAATTTGAGCGACTGTCATCTGTTGATATTCCGATGTCCGACTGTCATTGTCAGTTGACATTAGTGCCTACTATTTTGAGCTGGAATGGAGCGATACGCGATGGGTCAACACATCCAGATTTTGAAAGTGCGTTGCAAGTACGGTAAATGCAATGGAGATACAGTTGGAAGACTTCGTGTAATATTTGGTAGGCGAAATGCGCCTAATATGCCAAAAGTGGAGAGACTGGTAAGGAAATTTGGAGATACAAAATCGACAGTGAACATCAAATCACTTGGACGTCCACGTTCTCGTCGCTAGGAGTCCAAGGAAGTCGATTCGCCGCCATTCTCAACAGTCACCCATCCCGAGAAACATTTTTGCATCGAGTTTTACAAAAAAATCTGCTTTGCATCCTTTTTCTATCCAACTCACACTAGGGCTGAAGTCGATGGACCATTTGATGTGTAGAACATTTGTTGATTGGGCATTCACGAAACAAAAATTCGATAGTGATTTTCAAAAGAAAATAATCTTCAGTGAAGAGGCACACTTCCAGCTCAAAGGTTCCGGATTTGAGGCACGGAGAATCCTCGCATGGTCCGCGAGAAGTGTCTTTATCATGAACGAGTCACTGTTTAGTGCGGGTTATGCGCTGGCGGGGCATACTTTTTGAAGACGAAAGTGGAAAAGCAACGACCATTGACTGCTGATCGTTAACGCCAAATAACAACACAGTGTTAATGGCCGCAATTGTAAAAATTGAATTTAGAACACATGCAGTTCCAATAGGATCGGACAACATGCCACATTGTCGTTGAAACAGCAAGGCTGCTTAGAGAAAGACTCCATACTCGTGTCATTTCTCGACACCATGTGACTTTATTGTTGGGATGTGTCAAATCTTATGTTTATGTGAACAGTCCACGAACCATCCGTTAACTCAAGACAGAAACTAAATGTGAAATGGGTCAAACTGAAGCGGAACTTATCTTCAGAGCCGTCGAAAATTTTGTCTGCACAGATGATGTGTGCAGACGAAACCATGGAGAAATTTGCTTGATATTTTGCTTAATGTTTAATAGCAGTCTTTAGGTTTCATATTGAAGCAATAATACTAGCAATTTTCAAATAAATTATGTGTTTTATTGTTAAATTAAAAATTACGTACTTTATGGGGCACCCTTTGGTATGTGTCTCAGATAACTGTACGGCATTATGAAACGTCCCTCTGCCCAGCAATTCGGTGTTCAAGCCATTGACTAATCCAGAATCTTCTCCACGAATTTCTCCACTCTTCTTCGACAGTCACAAACAGAGTTAACGCAGACATTTTACTCGCGTCGATTTTCGTAAATTTGCTAGCCAACTAATGTGAAATGGAGAGATTGAGAGCGCAAATCACGTTAAACATCTCGTCGCGTGTGCCAACGAAACGAAAGGGGTGCGATCTGAGCAAGTTTTGCGGCCAAGACTATGACGGACCATCCGTAATGAGCAGCGTATGTGAAGGCGTGTGAAAAAAAAATTCAAGTCACAATATAAATTCAGTCCTTACAAGCGCTGTAGAGACTAAAAGGCTAACCAAGAAACAACTCTGTATTTCGAAACACTTGAGAACATCTACGAATTATTTTGTCACAGTGTACCACCGCGATAAGACTCAAAATCTTGAGTGCTTCCAAGGTAACACTAAGGAACCAAGCCCAGTGCTTTGGGCTGGCAGAAAAGAAACCATATATGTGCTTAAAGAGAGACGCATTGACCTCCTTAAGACTCTCACAAACGTAATTCGTAAGGGTAAGTAATTTAATGGACAAAGTGTAGCAATAGGTCCGAAACCCATAATCTTAGCCCTTTCAGATTCAATATAACCCATTTGAAAGAATTCCGACAGTATAGACGTTGCAGCTGCACATTTCTTAGAAACAGAATTGTCAGGAAACAGGTTTCAGTTCAACGCCTTGTCACGTGGGAGGACGCCTTTGTAGTTTCCGGCTCTGGCCAGGTGAACTCGGCCACTGTCGGCGAGGAATGGATTGGGTATGTTCGATGGTGCTTTTACATCATTCCTTTGAGACAGAATTTGCTCAAGGACGGGAATAAAATGTAGAGTCATTATGACTAGATAAAGTGACTCGGTGAAATGGCAAGATCATTGCAGCAACGATTTACAACCGCAAAAACGGGTGCAATGTCGCGCTACTATATTTGTCGACAGACCTCGCTAGCTGGGGTGAATGTAACGTGGTCCGGAATTTCGCAACGCTATTGTTACAGGAAGGAATGTTTCGGACTGTGGAAAGTCCAAGTAGCGCATTATGTCCTGGATTCCATGGTCAAAGTACGTAGAAAAGAAACGTTTGGCATTGCTATGTATAGCGCTGTCACTGTTCGCGGCTGTGACGTCACGTGGTGGACAGCGGTAACAGTTTTTTAACTATCTCGCTTTGTATGGACACGTCGCTTGTAATTTCTGCTCGTATGCAGAACTGCTATTTTGAATTCTGAGGAGCTTCTTTTTATTGATTGGTTGTTGCTGAGGAAAACACAACAGTAGTGGCTTCTCCTTCATCTTTCTTCTCTCTAGCGTTTTCCCGTTCATTACAGGGTTGGTTCATTATTTATTATATGACTTTGACATTGTTAGTACACTTGTTTTCAGATTGCCTCTTCTGACACAACTATCCTCTCCTCCCGTCTTCCCAGTGTAGTTTCTTGTTAATTGTGATAGCATTTTAATTTCTGTACATTTAGTAAGTGAGGCGGAACTGGAGAACTAGCTCACTGTTAACGGAGATATAGATCGGAAACCACCTTCAAACCACCTTCACACTAACTGTTCTTCAGCTCTGTTCGTCACGCCACGAACCTAGGCTGCACCAGCTTCCTATAAAACCAAGCACTCTGTGTGTTCAGATAACCAGGCGGGAACCTCCGATGATCCTTATTTTATTTACAAATTATCACGTATTGTTTTATTCATTATCAGACTCAGATAAGTAGATAATCACAGGTGAATTTAAAATCATGGCTCTACTCTTTCTCCTTAGCTTTTACAGTGTTTTATAAGAAAATGAAAAGATATTAATTGTTACATTTCGTAACCAGAAGGTATACATAGTGCATAGCTTAACTTCGTGGCCGCATTGCATGATCTATAATAAAATATACATTATAAAAGAAAATATTGTTGAATGAACTGCCAATGATGACAAATGAGGTGCAGTTTAATTGTTTAGGAGCTGTTCCCACAACGTTGAAAATTAATGTTAAAATTCATGTAAAATAAAATGCTGCCTTGTTTCGTACGTGTTTCTTTAATGACCCGTGCCTCTTGAGCCCGAAGATTGCACATTCAGATCAACACATTACGTGGCAATGTCCAGTCACAATCCACAGTGTTTTAAGTGAAGTTCGTGTATCGTAGTATAGTTTTTCCTTGGGCCAATCATCCTCAAGAACTTCGTGTGGTCATAAACACTACGGGAAGCCAGGAGGGCCGAAAACGCAAATGACCGAAGTGTGATACTTGCGGCGGATGCTCTGGATGGTGACTGCTGTGCAACACATGAGGGAGTTCCTAACGCTACAAAGATTCAATCGTCATCCGTATTCCTAACTCTGACTAATGACACGCACAGCAGAGAAATCTCTGCACGATAGCTCCGTCACTGGTTGAGTGATGAACTGAAATGCAAACTGCTAGACACTGCAAGTCTGCTCGAACAATTTTTTGGTGTTACATCAAATTAACGCTATTGATGAAACGTGGGCCGGAGTCGATATCCCATTCTAACGAGTGGATAGATCAATTTTCCCCACTTTCAAAAAAATTTCACAGTGTTCCATCACAGGTCAGAAAATGCGTTGCTTATTATCACCATGGAACCATCATTACGGACATAGTTCTACGTGGACAAAGACGCACAAGAGAGTATTATTTGCGAATTCACTCAAGAAAATGCACGAAAAACGACGTGACTAGTTGCTTGAGACTAGACCTTTCATTCTCCACCGCAACGTCAAACCTCGCGTCGCTACTGGCGTGACTAAAACTGCGTGAATATGTTTGGAAACATTTTGCTCGTTTGTCCTATATAGGACACGCGGCACAAAGAACATATCAGTGCATGGAAATATGGAACTAGTCACTCAACGTTTGCAGAACATTTGAGAGAAAATAACCACAAACCTACTACAAGAGAAAAGAGACGAAAATAATTAGAATAAATAATGAAAGACATCTCCTAACATTACAGGAAAATTATCATAAATACAAAACAAAGGACTAAAAGAAGCAACTACTAAATGACCAAGTAAATATGACTAACAACTCAGTGTTTACACTGATTGATCATATAATAGACAGAAATACCAACAAATGATTACACATCTGTTTCCTCTCATAAGTACATACAGAAAAATAAAATAATAATAATAACTATTATTATTTTTAAGAATAAGTAAATGAATAAAAAATAGTAATAAAAATAAAATAAATAATTTTTTTATTAAAAAAATAAGGACTCTCCCTCTCTAATACACACACACACACACACACACACACACACACACACACACACACACACATCCACAAAACAGTTGAATGGAGAAAACTGAGAAAGTTGGTAATACTTAGAAAAGCAAATGAAAGTCTGTATTAAAAAGATGGCAGTTACAGTAATGTGTAACGTAAACAATGAACTGAAAGTGAACTGTAAGAAGTCCACCTGGTTGCCAGATGAGAAAAAGCAGTCTGCTTCGTTGCAGTGAATCAGAAGTTACCTGTAAGTACATTTCCATTTCATAAAAAAACGTTGAAGAACTGTTTTTAAATCTATAACCTATCTTTGAAACCATAACCTATTAGTAAAAATGGACAAATCATGTAATATTTCAGGACACCCACTGAAGATGCCTTGTAAAAAGGGAGAAACGCGTCTGGGTGCATAAATAAAAATAAAAATTTCCATGTGCAGTATGCAAAAAAGGCATTTTCTTTGAAACAACTGCAATTTATATACAGCTGCTGCGAAATGGCCGCTACAAGAAACGTGTTTCAAAATATCTCCATTATTTACAAAATAATCCCTGTTATGACGATCTGATGAAACTGGAGCTGAAGCATGTTATAAAACTTGAAGATCAGAGGAAAAACTCCTTACAATTAGGAATTTCACGGTTTAACATACAGACCGGTTCATACTAATATCATTATTTACTAACTGAATGACATCACACAGCTTAAGATCGCAATGGCCTGTCGTTTCCACTGGGAAGTACGCAACATACGTACGCCAGTTTCTAACGTCTATCTGAGACTGACGCGATTTGTGTGTTGATTTCTTCGAAAAGCCATTTAGACAGCTTTCATGTCCTTCGTGAACGACCTAGGAATTGTTACGTCAGGAACGGCCTCGACACCGAAGTAAGTCTTACACCAAGGTCGCCATTGGCTGTTACTCGGAGGTCGTGACTGCCGTTAACTCCGAGATCCTTTAATTCCATCGAGAAGCAAATCTTTGTTACTCGATACTCGATACTCAGGTGTCAGTGGGAGAGGTGAAACCGGCTGTCAAGCTTCGTCATCAGCAGCTTTGTCAGCAACTGCTGACAAGTCAAAGTCTTGCGGGTGGCCTGCTTCTTACTCCCAGAGGGTCATCAAGCTTCCGTCTCTTGAATCTCTCAGTCAGTCATTGTATGAACCGTCGTAATCTCTACTAAAAAACACACACGCACACACACAGAGAGAGAGGGAGAGAGAGAGAGAGATAGATAGAGAGACTAATATGTACACACATCAGTGTGTTGGTTGCTTTTTCTCTGTGTAGAACATTCTTCCCACAAATGCGTCGCAAAATTTACGACCTGATGTCCGCATGGTCGTACTGCTCTTCTAAGCGGATTATGCCTGCCAGTGTAGATTAACCGCCTTGTGTCCCAACGTCCACACATTTCTGCATGACTATATTGCATCACTAAGTGGATTTCGCCTGTCAGTAGAGACTAACCGTTTCGCCTGACATGCCACCCAGTTGAAAATATTCCTCATTTTAGACCAAACCAAGGAAAAAATATCCACTACACACAGCGTCTAAAATACATTCCTTAACAACTATGAGCGGTGTTGTTCAGTAGAAGCGTGTTTCTCACATTAGCAAAGATGAGCAAGTTCTCACAGTTCTTAAGGTATGCACTTTAGAGCCCCCATTTACTGGCCTTTTTTTTCTTATTTCGGTCCATATTACCACCCTCATAATATGGAATATTTTTAACACCCTGTAGAGTTACGTTTTATCTAGTGTTTCGGCAGATATTTACAATTTTGTTCTTGTTATATATAGCTGGAGTCAGATCAAGAACGTTTTGCTCGTCAGGTCTCGCATGCGATGTCAACCGTCGACGGAATGCGTCGTTTTGTTTCCCGGTTCGGCATTAACCCATTAGTACATCTACCATACGACAGTTATTGCTCACAATGGACCTCTGTGAATAGGTGTACTTTAATTATAACCACCTTGGAGTCTGTCAAATGATCGTTTGATTTCTGGCAACATCGAGCGATTGACGGTTTGGTAATACTGACTCACACTGGGAAGATTAGCGATTCAGACCTTCGTCTGCGCATCGAGATTGAAGTTTTTTTGCGATTTCCCTCAAATCGTTTGAGACAAATGCAGAATAATCCGACTCATAAGGATATGGTGGGACTTTTTTTATCTATCCTTCCCCTACCTCTAAGAACCTCGTCGATGACCAGACGTTGAATTCAAATCCTGTTTCCTGACAACGCCGTTTCTAAGAAATATGCAGCTGCAACGCCCATACTGTCAGAATTGTTTCAAATGGGTTATATTGAATCTGAAAGGCCTAAGATTATGGGTTTAGGACCTATTGCTACAGTTTGTTCATTAAATTACTTACCCTTACGAATTACGTTTGTGGGAGTCTTAAGGAGGTCAATGAACCTCTTTAAGCACATATATGATTTCCTAAATGTCAGCCCATAGCGTTGGGCTTGGTTTCATTAGTGCTACCTTGGAAGCATTCAAGGAACAAGTTTTTGAGTCTTAACACGGTATTACACTGTGACCAAAAAATCTGTAGATGTTCTCAAGTGTTTCGAAATACAGAGTTGTTTCTTGGCTAGCCTGTTAGTCTCTACAGCGCCTGTGAGGGCTGAATTTATGTTGTGACTTTTTTTTTACACGCCAACACATACGCCAGTCATGACGAATACTCCGTCAGAGTCTTGGCCGCAAAACTTGCTCACATCTCATCCCTTTCGTTTCACATACTCTACTCATAGATGTTCGTATCCTCATGCAGACTGATCTTTGACTTGTGTAAAGAATGTAAATAAACCGTATTTATTTACGTAAGTGTGATTTTCAAAACAATCGTTTATTATTTTAACATCGTGAAAGCCTTCTCTTGGCTGATCGACTTTACTAAGTTTTTCCACTTTCCCTTCCTATTTTAATTTTTTCTCAGTTATTTCTCTTTTTTTGCCAGATGTACCTTATCCTCGGTAGCATTATCGCTGGCGTCCCAGTCTAGTTAGACCGCTGCCATTATAGCTGGTTAGATGCTTAGTTGTACGGGTATTATATTCCATCTTCCCTCTTAAACATATCCGCAACTTGACGCTGTTCTCAACAATATAGGGATCTCTGTAGCGACACAGTCCGTTGCTTAGTAACAGTTTAAGACGAGGCGACTAGCGAGCAATATGGACAGCTGCCCCGAGTCAACAGCGGAATGCGGTAAGATCACTGAGCAACAACTGCAGTCAGAAGGTAAGCCTTCGAAGTTTCGCCTATCTGTAGCAACGAAAACAAAGTGATTGCACTTTGCTGCGAACGCATAACATAAATTCTCACAGGCATTTATATTCAATGGGCATGGAGATCTTCGACAATACTGTTGTATTCAGGATAATTTGACTCTGGAAATCAGTCATCCACGGTGTTTATCGAGGTTTATCTAATCAGTTTCTGTTGGAAAATTATAAATTTTATAGTTATAAGGGTAATTTCCAAGAATGATTGCCTATCGCTGAGTCCAAACGATAAATATCGAACGTGCGATCGTAAATCAATAATGCGACTCCGGTAGCTGGCGCTGTGATCAATTATTTGTGATCGTCATTCTTATCTGTTTCCCGTTGTTCCCGCAGTTTCTCTAAATTACATACCTCGGTGAATTATTTGTGAGTTGCTAGGAAAACCCAGACAATTTATGTTGTTAGTGAGTGGGAGGCCTGGTGTTCTTGATGTTTCTTCGACGGTTTCTCTCACATGGAAAAATCCAATTCCATGTTTATCCAGCGTAGAAAATTGTTTGACTTTTTGTCGGAAATATGGAGTACTACCAGATGAGGAAAAAATGGACTGTGTAGACTGTGGTGGCGCAAAGTGTGTAAAACTTCGTAAGAACCGTTTCAATGCTGAAATACCGTTACAATTTCATTGCGGACAGTGCGGAAAACGAACGAGTATCAGGAAGAATACATGGTTCGACTCTTCCAAATTCTCCATCGAGGCCACCGTAATGGACTTTAACATGGCGACAACACCGGTGACGAATAAGGTAAGACGTCTGCTTTGCAACTGCAAGTATTTTTGTAACGCTCTTCTTTTGTAATTGCTGTAGTGACTACCGTAAACATACTCGTAACGCCCGCCACCAGAGTTGCATGATCGATTTACGATCGCACGTTCGATTTGTATCGTTTGGACCCCGCGACTTCGACAGACAATCAATCTTGGAAATTACCATTACAAGAATCCCGAAATACTGCAAAATATTATACATCCTCCAACAAAGCTTCCATGCAGAGTGATCTCCGTAATTGTTTGTGTAGTCATCGTACAAGTCTAGTGTGCCACCATTGTATCACGAAACACACGTTTGCCACCCTCGTACTAGATGGTTCTAAATAAGCTGCATCAGCTTACGGAGATCTAGTGTGGACTGCTAAGTATCGCAAGGCAGCCAAACATGGTATATACGTCAACGCGTTAATGCAGAACGGATTTAAACTGGAAAAAAAGTTTTAATTTTGGCCAGCAGGTGCAAATCTCGCGCTGTACTCTAACACTAATAAAAGGTCAGAGGAGACGCACCATGTCATTAAATGGTTTAAAGAAAATGACACTGAAATTCGAATATACGAGAGAGCTTGGTGACGCAACTGGAAGAGGAACGCGACGTATCCAAGTAGAAGTTACTGGCAAGTCTGCTGTTGATGTAACTGACCAAGCAACATTTGTTCCGGGTTAGCGCTAGTGCTAGTGCAGTGTCATGAGGATTTTCCATCCCATGGACAAAAAGTACGGACTATTTTACATTGGTGCCCTTACAAGATCCAGACGGTGTAGCAACTGAAATCTCACGATCCGTAGCTACGTTCTGAATTTACTATTCGGTTTTTGGCACGGATTGAAGTTTTTGACATGTTGCGGGGCAATATTCTGTGGATTGTCGAGGCACATTTTACGCTGTAGAGTGCAGTGAATACACACAACTACCGAGTATTGCAGTAGCGCATTGTGCACGAAAAGCCACTGAATTCGCTGCATGCGACTGTGTGGTGTGGGTTCACAAGTACCTTTATTTTCGGTCAGTTCTTCTTTGAAGAGAATACACCTAGAGGGCCTGTCAGATGTACTTCCTTGTACAACATGTGATTCCAGCTTTGGAAGAGCGCTGCTGTATGGAAACCACTGTTTTCATGCAAGATGGGACAACACCTCACTTCGCTATCCCTTTGAATGATCGGCTTAATGCAACCTTCCTCGAACCTGCCATCTCTAGAGGTTTTCCAGATGTATGGCCAGCAATATCATCTGACCTGAATCCATGTGATGTTTGCCGCTGGGGATATCTAAAAGAATGCGTTTACCAGGGATACATTCGTTCTCTACTTGATCTGAAGGCCAGTATACAGGAACACGTTGTCAGATTCCACCAGAACTGCTGCGAGCAACTGGTGATCACGTCGTTTTACGGATACAGCATCTGTCCAACGTCCTCACTGCTCGTATTGAACAAATTGTGTTAAGAGGCTGGTTAATAATAATATAATCAATATTATGCCTTTCTCACTCATTTGATCTTTTCTGCCCACGTCTCGTTCCTAGTCCATTACATACGGAAACATTTCTATGCGTCTTTCTTACATTCACAACGCCAGATTTGCACCTGGTGGCCAAATCTGGAACAATTTTTTGAGCTAAATCGATTCGATATTAACGCATTAGAATATCTACCAAGTTTTGCTGCCAAACGATTGTTACAACCCACACTGGACTTCTGCGAGTAGCTGCAGTTTAATTATAGCCACCCAGCCTTATAAGGAAGAATACATTTTTTATAAAAATGTTTAATAATTACAGACGTATTCCTAGTGTTACACAACATTTTTGTAAGAAACGTGATTTGACTTTTAAATCGTAAAGTCTTATAAAGAAATGAACCGCAACTGAAATTGTTGTTTCTGCTTATGTGCGATTTAATAAGATGGGTCAGCTTTCGTCTTGGCGCCAGTGCAGTTCGAATCCTCAATGCCAGTGCGGTGCGCCCACATTTTCTAGACTTCTCGTCTCCCTGGAACTGAATCGGCAGAGACCGCTAGTATTCCAGTTGCTACTATGTTTATTCTTCTCGCTGACAACTTAGGTGATCAGATAATACTGTCTGCAGTAGGCCTGGCGCTATATTCGTCATTGTTTAATGCTTTGTTACATATCAGTGATAAGTAATTTGTAGCAGGGAGTATCATTTTTACAAGACCTCTTGTGCCACTGTATGCCCCCTGGTCTGTCACAACAAATTTTAATCGTTTATTCTAAGAAGACAGTTGAGCCAACAGCTGTTTCGATGGAAGTTGAAAGATTTCTAAACTTAAGAAAACACTTCACGGTATCCGCTTCAGAACTGCTACAAATTCGTCGGGCAATAGACCGCACCGCTCGAGCCGTCAACACAACTGGCACCGCTAAGAGTATCACTACGACCTCCACATCGCTGGCAACAGGTTATACACAATGCTGGTGACTACTTTGAAAGTCATTAAAAGTTTGAAATACGTATCTATTTTGTACGAGCTGTAAAGAAATAGTTGCCGCTATTAAAGTTCCAACACTCGTATACTCATTCCGGTCGTTACCAATCTTAGCTTTCAAAGCTGAGTGCATAGACCGTCTTCATTGAAAGTATCATTAAATTTAAACAATTTGAAATTCATATATAACTGAATTTATATATGACATATCTGCGGTCTTCAACTTCTTGTGTTACGTCTTTTTTCGTTTACGGGTGCATAGGTGCAATGAAAAAAGCACCGTCCGCAGACTGTAGATGACTAAATGGTTATCATATCCTTATGCCAGAATGTCATTATTTCAATATATGGAAATGCTTCACTTGACTGACAATTTTATTAATATTTCAAATTCAGTTTTACCGTGCTTTTCTAATTTTTTTCCGTTGCTATGTCCCATCCTATTAACTAGCCGACAACCATCTGGTTGCTCCAGCCTTGTTATGCCCCATCCAAGTAACAAGACTACAATTTCCCATTCGCCCCAGCATAGTTACACCTCACCCTAATTCTACAGTGAACCGCTTGTTCCAGCGTTGTTAGGCTTCATCCAAAAAAGTTGACTACAGTGCTTCAGTTGCGCAATCCAAGTTACACCCCATCCTACTAATTACATTACAATTCCCTAGCTGCTCCAGCTTTGTTTCGCCCTATCCTAGTAACTAGACTACAAATCCCTGGGGCCCTACTATCCAATCCTAGTAACAAGAGTGCAACAAAATTTGTCCCAGCTTTGCTACCTCCTGTCCAGTAACTAGACCTACAGTGCCCCAGATGCTCTAAGCTACTTATGCCCCGTCTTAATAAGTAGACTACAGTACCCTCAATTCTCCAGTCTTGTTAGACTCCATCCAAGTAAGTAGACTATAGTGTCTTAGTCACCCCTGTCTATTTACACCCCATCCTGGTAACTTGATTACATCGTGATAACTGCTCCAGCCTTGTTAGGTCCCACCCTAGTAACTAGACTACAACGACTTGGTTGCCCCAACCCTATTAGGCCCCAACCCAATAACTAGACAACAGTTCCCTGGCAACCCTGGGTAGTTATAGCCAATCTTAGTATTAAGACTACAATGCCTCAATTGATCGAGCCTAGATATGCCCAATCCTAGTGACTAGACTACAATGCCCCAGTTATGCCAGCCTAGGTATGTCTCTTCCTTGTAACTAGACTACAATGCCCTGGTAGCCCCTGGCTAGTTATATCTGATCCCAGTAACAAGACTCAAATGCCTCAGTTGCTGCAGGATGCTTATGCCCTGTCCTTATAACCAGACAATAACGCCCCAGTTATGCCAGCCTAGGTATGCCTCTTCCTAGAAACCTCTTCCTAGACTTCAATGTCCAATGTGCCCCAGCCTAGTTATGACCCATCCTAGTAACTAGACTACAGTGCCCAAGTTATCCCTGCTAGTTGCACCACATCCTAGTAACTAGCTATACATACATCTGCATAAATACTCTGTAAACCACTGTAAAATGATTGGCAGAGGACACTTAGGCTGGTAACATATATCAAAGTCTCTTCTCATTCCAGTTGCGTATGGAGCGTAGGGAGAATGACTGTTCGAATGCCTTTGTGCATGCTGTAAATAGTCTAATACAGTCTACACGGTCCCTACAGGAGCGATATGTAGGGGACTGAAGAATGTCATCGGATTCTTCACTTAATACTGACTCATGGTATTGTGTAAGTAGGTTTTCACGATATAACTTTCGTCTTTCTTCAAGAGACTGTCGATAAAGGTTTTCCAACGTTTCCGTGACGCTCTACCAAGTGCCGAAAAACCCGTGAACATTCATGACATCTTTCTTTGCCCTTTCGATATCCCCTTTTAGTTCTATCTTGTATCGATCGTACACAAGTGGCCAATATTCTAAGATTCGACTCACAGATCCTTTGTAAGTAGTTTATTTTGTAGACTGACTATAATTTTCGAGTCCCCTGTCAATGAACCATGTCTGCCACCTTCTTTACCTATGTCTGAAGCTATGTGATCATTCCATTTTATACCCTATAAATGTTGAATGATTCTGATTCTGAATCACTGAAGATGTAGGTTTATGATACTTTTTCTTGGTTTTATAAACTGAATAATTTAAAATTTCAGTAAATGTAAAGCAGGTTACCAATCCTTGCACCACACTGAAATTTTATCCGCATCTAATTGAAAATTTGTGCATTTCAGACAATACTGCACCATATGTGTGTGTGTTACTGTTAATGTATTCTCTACTAGGTCATTAATATACAACGTGAATAACAAGGATCCCAACACATTGGAGTGCGGCACATCTGAAGTTCATTCTACATCTGTCGATGACTCAGCTGTAGTAAAATGTCAGAGTGATTATATTAAGTGAGGTTGCCAATATGCCTCTATCTATTAGCACAGAACTAGTTGCAATTAAGATAACAGCGACACGATCAACAAGAAGCGAGATGCTAAAGTCGTCTGATGCATGTGCTGCCATTCAGGCCCAGCGCACAGGTAATCTCATTAATGCTTCTCGTCTCGTTTGAATCGAAATCTGATTCTAGATAATTTGTATTTTACTTTAATTAAATTTTTTTCGCCAGCCATTTTGAATCCTTTTCATACTGATTAAATCTGTGTAATTGCCACATACGTTATTTAAAAACATCATATTCTTATAGAAGATAATACCAGCCAAATCTAGAAAGATAATAACATATACATAGTAAATACAGATACTTCTTGAATATGAAACACTCTTTGATCGCAAAACTTTTTCTTTTAATTTATGACTTTTAAGATCTATACGATCATCATCATAAATGTCTGTCTAAAAATGAAAAAAAATAATGTGCAGATTTATCAGTGGTAACATACAATAGCAGTCAACAGTATTGGAAATAGCATTTTATACAAGTTGCTTGCATCGCAGCTACAAGCACAGAATGCTAAAACTGACGTTTCATTGCGGATCGACTCTGTTTATCATAATTTTATTATGTTTTTACATCATCTGAGATATCTATCTTGCTATGTGTTTTATGTACTTTGTATAATAGTTGCTTCTTAGTTGCTTCTTATTTGATTTACAGTACGGTTTTATGCTGTAGTACTTCTGCCATTAATAAATTTACACATTCATTTTGATTTTAAAGAAATATATGGTGATTGTATTATAGCTATAAAAGAAATGAAATGCGATCAAAGACTGTTTTACATTCTACACGATCTAATGATGTGGAATAACAAATAGTTTAAAAACAATGTACAGAGAACAGTGCGTGTGTTGGATGCTGAAGTATAAAGTGGTGTATTCTTCTCAATGTAGATCAATGACACAACGTTGTGGTTGTGTCGCAAATAAGTTACACTTTTCGTTAATGATTAACACAAGAGTCACAGAAAATATAATGTGCATTAGATCATGCATCGTCATTTTCTGTGTCGTTGTAGCACAGAGACAGTGAGCAGTTTTAAATAAGTAAAAACTTTGTGGCTGTTATTTTAATCAAATTTGCAGAACTCACAACATAGTCCATAATGACTCAAATTGAGAATCCAAGTAAGTTAATATTACCTATCGTCTCTCGGTTCATAGAAAAAATGACAGAAATCAGTCTTAAAGAAATGTTAAACAGTAAATTAATCGGCTATTTAAATATCATACAGTGTTTCTCATGGTAAGGCATATCTAGATCCGATATTGTGCCACTCAGCTGTCTGCATAAAGTGTACTGGTACAGTCAGTGCAGTGGCCAACAAACACATATCAAATATTATCGACAACGTTCGGCTTCGAGCAAAGGAATAGCCAAACAATACATTAAATAAAAGGATTTCGTGGATTCTCTGTAAATCCTTCAAGCGAAAGTTAAGATGTTCCTTTGGCCGATTCTAATACTACTTCTTAGCCTCTCTTTCACGATTCTCGACACAATGTAGAAAGCTAATAAAAATTAAAAACACTTGCAAAGAAAAAGGTGCCGACTGACATTTCCGTGCACACACACACACACACACACACACACACACACACACACACACACACGCACTGTTTTTTGCTGGCTGCTTCGCAAACTTTCCTCTGTGTACGTTTCTTAATGCCTGCTTAATGGACATGTTAAGTGGTTGTTGCTTTGCTGTTACTGTATATTCACATGGGAGTCCTCTATTCTGATGACACTTTCGTTCGCACTAGGCTGCGTTATGTAAAGACATTATTGCGAGGGCTTTCTTCTTAGTGCTTTCAATGGGACCTACTCTTAAAATTCTATTTTCTCCTGAACGGTACTTGAAAACATTCATATCGTAATCACTGAATAAAATAAAACAAAGAATCTCACAAGTTTTTAATGATATTCCAGCTAAGGAGCGACTATGGTTGCGAAGATTTTGGGCGGTTTCACTCAGTAACTTATGTTTGATGTTAGTTTCATTATATTTCGAGCAAATTCTGCGACATGCACAGAAGCCTACCGTTTCCGCAAATAAATTATCGTGCAATTTACAATACATTTATATTTTGTTCGTTGAACGATGTTACTGTGTAAATAACAATACAGCATAGCGCAAAGCAGATACGTAAATTAGGATTTTCAGGATTTTGAGGGACGTGTAAGGTTGAGAAGTAAAATCGTAAACCAGATATGAAGGCTATTTTCTTTCATTTTCATCCTCATACTTAGCCGCATAGCGATGCTTGTGTTATTTAAACAGTTTCCGTACAGATACTACATACAACTATTATCTACCTTTTGACGTAATTACAGCAGGAGAGCGTCTGTTGCAGAGGTTGTTCGAATAAGTGATTTTTCGAATACTCGATCATTTACAATAATATATTGAACCATTGTTATTGTAGGAATATGAAACAAAGAAACATGAAACTGGACATCCATATTCTGTGTCATACGACTTGCAAATTACATACGGAACTGATTACATAGCCTAGTTTGAAAATTTCAAAATGGCTATTAAACTAGGCCAGTAGGATAGTAAAAGAAGTTGTTCTTTTTTTCCAGTGCTGGGGCTCATTTTTTGCCACTAAATATCGCAAACATTTCAAAGAAAGTAGTTGCACAGCACCATCTTCTCCTTCTCTTTTTAACCAATTTACAGCAGTTTCAAGAGCAGTGAGGAACTTCCTCAGTGGATGGGCCTTTTTAAGTGCGGTCTTTGCCACTAGGCTCTTCCTTGCTGTCGTCGAGGACTCTGGCAATTATTTCATCGTCGGACAATATTTTACAGCCAGGATAACCTACATCACATTTGAGCCAGTCTTGAATAGTTTTCTGATCTCATTTTTGCAATTCTGAAGATTCTTTGACCAGACGAGCCCAGCCGATTGCAATGCCACGTTGCTTAACCGAGTTTCTCAATTAGACCTTTCATTCCAAACTCGTGATATCAGGACGGGGCTGATGTAGAACTTCGTTCTCCACAAACGAAAATCCCAAGAGGCAGTGAGTGAGACAGAAGAAACCCTAATGGAAACCTTTGAAAGCTGACTTCCTGCTGTGGCATTCGTCTTATAGTCAATGGAAATGTCCCGAAAACTTTTCTCGAATTGGGGGATCGGAACTGTTTTAAATTATTTCTGAAACAATGAGTTGTATTTGTCTCAAGACAAAAATTAAAATTTCATTGTATATATTATACGTGAGCGTGTTTCAATTGCTCTTCCGTGCTGCATGAAAATTGAGAAGTTTATCGAAACGATGTAACAGTTGCACGTAGACTGCCGAGACGAGTGTTAGGCACACTAACAACAACTTAACTATACTGGGTGTCCGTGACAACTGTTTATAAGATGCCACAGAGGAGTAGCTGAAGTCGTGCCGAACAAATTGATATATGGCATTCGTGGTCTATCAATACGGGCAATGGCCTCAAATTAGCCGACAAAAACCACCTAGGCTACGACTCATGCGCGCCACGTGAGGTTTCGCCTAAAATTTATTTTTATTTATTTATTTATTTAATTAACCTGATCTGATTAGGGCCATCAAGCCTTCTCTTACGTCGAACCGGTGATTCGCACATGCATTACCTTTCTCAAATCATAGTTATCTAAGGATTTCAACATGAAAAATAGTATTAAAATCATTTAAGTGGCTGACGATGTGAATAAATAATGCTGAATACGCACTAACAGAGTTAACACTGGCAGTATTTTCACTACTACTGCCACTGTTTTTACCACGAATAGTGACAGTAGTAATAATAATAAAGACACTGGTAGTAAGAATAATAATGATAATAGTAACATCAATGGCAGTGAAAGACATAAAAAGAATTTATAAGTATACAAAATAGATGTATTCTGACTTAGCAAGCTCTTGGCAAAAGGGATCTAAGAAGACTGTAACAGGTAAGAATACTGGGAAACGAGGAAGATCTGGTTGGAAAGAAGGATGTACAAGGGTAACTAGTGTATGCAGGGACATTAGCAATCATTACCGTTGCTTTAGTGTATGCAGGGACATTAGTAACAATTACCGTTGCTTTTACGTGTATGTAATGAGCTGTCTTTTGAAGCTGGAGATGTTTTTCAGTACCCCAATACAATGCGGGAGGTTAGATAACACTTAATTACACAATAACTGGAAGTATAAGTGTTTGTACAAGTTTCTTTTTCAACTTAAGAGAGAAGAGATTTTTATTTTTTTGTAGTACATGTCGAGATGCTGAGGCCTTCTGGCACATTCCAATTACGTGCTCCGACCAATTTAGGTTCTCAACTGTTATTGCTCCTTGACTCTCTGCTGAAGGAGAGAAGTTGATATTTGTTCCACTTACGGTTAAACATCATAGGGATTCCAGATGTTTCGGGCTAATGACGCTAGAATTACCAAGAAGTTCCGCCTGATTTTTTTATTGGGATGAGCTTTACCCCATACCCTGCGCCCATTTTGGTAGTGCACACAGGTCAGCACCGAGATTCTGATAGCTGTCTTCAGGTTTACTAATTTTGCGCTTAGATACAACAGGTCAACGTCGCACATGTGGTATTTGCAGTAGGACAAAATGATGACACCTCAGTGGCGTACAACAAAAAGCGTGTAGGACCGAATACCGGGCCCTGGGGACTCCTGATGCTACTTGACTCCAATGTCACTTGACTCCGGACATGACACATTGCTGACGAGATGTCAGGTATGAGCGATACCATACTTGAATATTAAGGACCTCTTTTTCTAGGACTTACAAACAGTAAAACAGAAGTTTGTGTAAATTGTACCTCAAAATTTTTGAATTTTAACAGCATAAAATCAACAACTAAATCGTTATGTTTTTCTGACCTTCCTACTATGAAGTTACTGCGCTTGAAAGTGTTACGTTTATGATGAAATATAAAAGTAATTATTTTTTACATAAAGTTAGCAAAAGTCTTTTTTCTTTTATTACTCTCATGAGAAAGTTTAAATTAATTATGTTAACGAAATAGACGACCAAGCCCATGGCGTAAGAGAGTGACAAGATATTCAAAATCGCTGTGTCTTAGGCGGCTTTTGTAGGCCATTTGAGGTTATTTCCCGGCTTGGTAGACATCATGTTTTCTATTTCTAACTTTTCTTCTCGGCTTGCCTCACACCATTGTGGCAGTTTGTAAGCAGCTATCGTTTAGACCTTATAGATTAACTCTCTCATTCTGTTCTTCAATCTGTTTCAGGTTTCATAAATCTCTCTTCGAGGTTTAATATCTGTTTTCTATGGATTTCATCCCTGGCTGTGCTTATAAATTGCCAACATCTACATTACAACAATAGTTTTCGACACACTCAGACGTCTGAAAGGCTCACAGCCAAAATATCAATACTAGCAGTCAAATACATCCCACTGCGTAAGAGGAATGCATTCCTATTTAGTGTCGTCAGTTTGTAAACAACGGTGTTATCAATAAATACGATACTGTAAATAAAATTTATCTGAACTATCCAACATCATTCCAGTTCAGGAGCTGAAAATTGTTCATTGCTTCCATGATGTAATTCGAGTCACTAATCTCAAGTTTATTCGTCTAGATTTTCCATATTACTTTCAAGCCCTTAAAAAATTGCAAAAATTACACAAAATGTACAGTTGTCGTAATACGCCTCTAAACAACGTAATATCCATCTTGAGCATAATTTTTTGTATTTACTTTTTTATTTCACTTCTTTGGGCTTAAGATAACTGCACAATCGTCAGATAAAAATACACAAATGGGAAATAATTATCTTACAGAGCATAAAATGTAATTTGCTTTAACATGAGAGCTAGACATACCACACTAAGAGGACATCGATCCACAGAATCTCGTCGAAATTTCCAGTGTGCAAAAGTACCATGGACTAGCGCTACTGTGAATTGACATAGTCTGCTGTAAGTATGACAGGCTGCGCCCATTAGATGGCAGACACCTTTTCAAATGTACCATCCAAAAGTTTTTGTGTTAGGCGTACAGTCGTTTTCTATAAAACAAAATCTATTAACATAAACCGCATGTACGTAAATTTGGCTTTTAACATTTTAAAAAAATAGCTCTTACTTCTTTTTTTATAATGCAGGGTGTCCCACTAAAACCTTCCTGATTTCAAACACCCAGGGAAAAAAAACCACAGTAGACACGATAGTGAAAAATGCACCACATTGTAGAGCATCTCAAAGAATTTATTTATCATCAATACACCTCTTCATGTGCATCATTTGTAGCACGAAGAACATCACATCTATATTAAATTTCTTGCCAAGTTCTTTGTACATTTCCTCTGTTATTGTTGCAATCGCATTAGTGATATGATGTCGCAACATACGAATATCGTCCACTTTGGTGGCATACGCGCGGTCCTTTCCCAAAACCCCACATGAAGAAAACAAGCGGCGTAATGTCGGGTGAACATGGTGCCCAGGCAGGGGGTCCTCCGCGTCCGATCCAACGATTGGGAAATTTCCTATTGAGGAACTTGCAAACATCCGTTGACCAATGTGGTGGAGCTCCATCTTGTTGAAAAATGATGTTGGATTGCAAGTCCTGTATCTGAGGGTACACAAACTACTCCAACATGTCCAGATACAGTGACCCATTCGCTGCTTGTTCCGCAAAGAAGAACGATCCAACAATCCTGTCGTTCATTAGTCCGCACCAGACGTTTAGTTTAGGGATATCATGAACATGTTCAATGATTACGTGCGGATTTTGCGAACCCCAAATCCGAACATTATGCCTATTAACCCTTCCTGATAGATGAAAGGTTGCCTCATCTTAGAATAAACATCTTTCCAGGAAGCTGGCTTCCACATCAATATGTTGCAGCATATCCGCAACAAATTGTTGTCGGTGTGGTTTGTCGTTCGGCGTCAGATGTTGTAGAATTTGCACATTGTAAGCACACATACAAAGACGCTGGTGTACTACACAATCCAATGTTGATCGAGGTACATCAAGTTGCCTAGATGCTTAACGAATTGACTTACATGGGCTTCTGAGAAACGTTCGTCTGATGTCCTCCACTGTCTCTTCTGAAACCCCGTAACGTGCACCGCCAGAATGCTTCAGAACACTTCCTGTTGCCAGAAACTTCCTATACCGTTCCTTAATTGTTTTCACATCAGGTGCATCACATTCATACACACGACAGTAATTTCTTTGCACAGTAATCGGCGATTTTGTTTCTGCAAACCACACTACTACTTGCCTGCGCTGCTGTGGAGTCGCCATTTTCACTTCATGCGGCTATGCTGCACTCTGGCGACAATACTTGGCACTTCTGAGGTGGGAATATAAATTCTTTGAGATGCTCTACAATGTGGTGCACTTTTCATTGTCGTATATACTGTGATTTTTCTTTCTTGGGTCCTTGAAATCAGGGATGTTTGAGTGGGACACCCTGTATTGTGTCATTAGTTAATATTTGTTGCATTGTAACATTAAGACAGAGTATATTTTGTAATGTTTATAGATTTTACTTATTTTTATAAAATGGCTGTATGGCTAATACAAAAACTTTCAGATATTGTATTCGAAAGCGAGTCTGCTGTAACGCCAACAAACTGCCATAGGTTCTTTGACTTAAGACAGCCTGTGTTACTTAACAGTAGCATCAGTCCAAGGTACATTCTGACACTGGGATATTTCACGAGGTAACTGTGTGTAGATGTCCTCTTTATGTGTTATTTGCATTTAACATTTTGTGCTCTGTAAAATGGCTACCGGCCACGCGTGTCTTTTTATCTGAGTGACTCTGAAGATAGCTTGAGCTGAAACGAGTAAAATCACGAAGTTTAAAAAACTATCAAGAAGAAGCATTACATTGCTTTGTGCAGTTATGGTCGCGCACTCTCTTATGACTTTATGTCATTCATTAACGAGATTCAACTCTGTAAAGACGAAGTGCTGAAGAAAAGTGGCTTGGGGCGTACGAGACATTTCCTACTGCGTAGCAGAATGTCCGTCCTTGGCGCTGGCTGGCCGATGCGTAACTGAATTTAGCAAGCGAGAATGGATCCGATATGGATGTCAGCTTCATTTGGACGCAGTTCTCAATCTATAAATACAGAGGCGTCGAGAAGGTTAAGTGACTGGCGTCATGAAGCTCCTATCGCGTTCTGGTGACCTGCTCTACTCCGCTACACCCTCCACACACGCGTCACATTTGCGCACGTCATTCGGCCAACATTTCCGGGGCTGCGATAGATATTCAAACGAAAACAAAGAAAACGTAACTGTATTATTAATAATTACTTTTTGTTTATTTCTTATGTTGCCCCAACGGGGCGGAGTTACTACGTTCATAGAATGCCGATTAGAAACCAATACAGGTTGAGGTTTCGATCTATCGGAACCTTTGTGTCTCAAATAATTGAAACATCTGGAGTTTACCTCTCACACTGTAAATCTCTGCTGGAAGCATAATGAAAATAAACATGTGTATTCCGGTTTCACTTCAGTGAATAATTCTGTGGACGATTGAGTTTCGTGTCTTCTCGTTAACTGTCTGCGCCTCAGTATTACCTATAATGGTAATTATTTTTATTTTGTCTTCTTTAACATGTTTAGGAACTGTAATATCCCACATACGGGGAGCTAAGGACACAAGAATAAAGTAAAGCCAAGTTCTACAAGACAAAAGTGGAAGAAGAAAAATGAAGGAAAATTTCTCAGTATTCATTCTGGACACACTAGAAATACTGAAAAATACTGAAAAATTACTGAAAAATAACATAGTTTAATACATAAGAAACTATCAGCCTCGATTGCGGTAATGAAACCAACCTTTACCTAGGTTTCAGCCCAAATAATTGAGCCTTCTTCAGGCTGTTTTAATTTCTAGACCATGGCCTCTTAGACAAATTATAGATTCAGGTATATCTTCTGAAGCAGGCTCAATTATTTGGGCTGAAACCTAGGTAAAGGTTGGTTTCATTACCGTAATCGAGGTTGATAGTTTCTTATATATTAGATTATCACGATTGCTGACTGTGCTGCAGTGTTGAAAGTACAAAAACATAGATTAAAGTAGTAATATAGAGAGGGCACCAAATACGCTGTCCAGTCACATTAATATAACCACGGCCTACATTTGAGGTCAACATGCAATAACAACTCACAGACGGCAGGTGGAAGCACTAGCGGTGGAGGATACATAAAGCGTGCTGGGGGCACACGGAAAAAAGTGCAGCCGTTATAGTAGTGCGGATACAGCTCGCCCGGCTAGCCACGCGGTCTAACGCGCTGCTTCCAGAGCGGGAACGTGTGCCGGTCCAGGGCACGAATCCCCCCGACGGATTAGTGTCGAGGTCCGGTGTGCCGTCCAGCCTATGGGTAGTTTTAAGGCGGTTTTCCATCTGCCTCGACGAATGCGGGCTGGTTCCCCTTATTCCGCCTCAGTTACATTACGTCGGCGATTGCTGTGCAAACACTGTCTCCACGTACAACATAATTACTCTACCACGTAAGCATTGGGGTTACACTCGTCTGGTACGAGACGTTCCCGGGGCGGGGGGAGGGGGGCAGGGTGGGGAGGGGGGAGGGGGGGGGGAAGAGGGGCGTCCACTGGTCCATTGGGGACCGAACCACACAATAACTCTGGGTTCGGAGTGGGCAACGGTGAGGTGGGTGGACTGCTGTGGCCTGTTGTGGGGTAGTGAACCACTGAGGGCTATGGCGGGAAGAAGCGTCTCCGTCGTTTCTAAGTCCCCGGTTCAATACACAATACACACAATGCGGAAAGAGAGCGATTTATCTGACGTCCAAAAGGGCATGATCATTGATTTTTGGGCCATTCGGAGAAGCATTTCCAAAACGGACAATTTTTTAAAACTGGTCGGGTTTCGTGAATCGCAAAATGGCGCTATACAAACCCGGCGCTGAGGCAACAGTGGTTCACCACGGGTCATAGATGAACGGGCGAACGACAACTGTGGAAATGTGTGAGTAGAATAGCCGTGTAGCTGTTGAGTAACTGACCATCCAGGTGAACCAAGGGGCTACCAACAGTATCTTCCCAATGACTGTTCAGCGAACGTTGCGCCTGATACATGTGCTCATGCTAACTGCTATTCGTCGGCTACGATGGCTGGAATTTACACGCCAATACAGCAGCCGGACGTCCAATGAGTGCCGACAGGTGGCTTTTGCAAAAGAATCAAGTTTTATGCTCCATTGGACAGATGGCGTCTACGGCGAGAAATATCCGTAACCAAACACCCTGCAACAACATTCAGAAGGCTCGAGGAAGGAGGAGGGAGTGTTATGTTCTGGGAAACGTTTTCGTGGAATTCCCTGCGTGATCTCGTCTTTCTGGAAAGCAAAATGGATCAACGCACGTATGCTCCTATCCTTGGGGACCATGTCAACCCCTACATACAGTTGGTTTTTTCCTCGGCACGACAGCACCTACCAGCAGGGCAATGCGACGTGTCACACAGCTCGCATTGTACGTGCATGGTTCGAAGAGCACCAGGATGAATTTACCGTACTCCACTGGCCACCAAACTCCCCGGATGAAAACCCAATAGAGAATCTGTGGGACCACGTCTGTCGGACTGTTCGCGCCACGGATCCTCAACCGAGAAACGTAGAGCAGCTGGCCACAGTACTGAAGTCGGCATGGCTGCACATTCCTGTCGATATCTTGGTATCTTCCTACACTCCTCCTGCCCGTCTCGCAGCGGTCCGTGCTGAAAAGGTGGTTACTCGGGCTTTTGACAAGCGGTCACATTAATGTGAATGGACGCTGTAAGATATTCAGGAGAAATTTCTGTTTCTGTCAGATGATGAAGTTATTGTTAATGATCACAGAACTGCTTGGGAGCATGACAGTGAACTGTTTAGCGCCCACACTGAAGTCTGGGGAGGCGAATAAGTTAAAACGCGTAAAAACACTAAAACTGTAAATAAAAAGATAACACATTTCCTAAAACTTCTCTTGTGAAATATGCAAGCAAGTACATATAAACGAAAATATTATAAGACTTTGTCGTGTGTCATTTCTTTAAAGTATATAAAAGGGAAATGTGAGCCCAAGAAAGAGGTTTTAAAAGGCTGAAAAAATACGTGTTCTACAAAGCATTATTTTTATTTCGTCTAGGTGGTGCTTTACAGTTTGGATATATTTTTTGTGTAGGTTTCTCGACTTCTGAATCACAATGCAGTTCAAAACAAGTGAATGTTAAAGTGGCAACGATTGAAGCCTCGCTTACCAAAAAGAATCTTTCACTAGGAAGAAGTTCGTGTCTTCTGAAAATTTACCGACAGATTAAAAGTGTGTGCCGGGCCGCGAGCAATCCTCTTCCATCTGCGCAATCCAGGTGCAATTCACAGCACGCCTCAACAGCTTCAGTTTTGATGGTACTTTTCTGCTACTGTCCAAAATTCACACATAATCACTTCTATGGTGGGTTAGCACTGCTGGGAGAAAAGATATTGCAAAGGAAACAGATTAGCAACAGTCGGTTTTAGAATTGATCTTTCGTTTTGCATCGACATACACTATGTGATCAAAAGTATCCGGGCACCTGGCTGAAAATGACTTACAAGTCTGTGGCGCCCTCCATCGGTAATCCTGGTATTCAATATGGTGTTGGCCCACCCTTAGCGTTGATGACAGCTTCCACTCTCTCAAGCATACGTTCAATCAGGTGCTAGAAGGTTTCTTAAAGGATGGCAGCGCATTCTTCAGGGAGTGCTGCACTGAGGAGAGGTATCGATGTCGGTCGATGAGGCCTGGCACGAAGTCGGCGTTCCAAAGCATCCCGAAGGTGTTCTTCAGCATTCAGGTCAAGACTCTGTGCAGGTCAGTCCATTATAGGGATGTTATTGCCGTGCAACCGTTTCACCACAGGCCGTGCATTATGAACAGGTGCTCGATCGTGTTGAAAGATGCAATCGCCATCCCGGAATTGCTCTTCGACAGTGGGAAGCAAGAAGATGCTTAAAACATCAATGTAGGCCTGTGCTGTGACAGTGCCACGCAAAATAACAAGGGCTGCAAGCCGCCTCCATGAGGAACACGACCACACCATAACAACACCGCCTCCAAATTTTGCCGGCCGAAGTGGCCGTGCTGTTCTAGGCGCTACAGTCTGGAGCCGAGCGACCGCTACGGTCGCAGGTTCGAACCTGCCTCGGGCATGGATGTGTGTGATGTCCTTAGGTTAATTAGGTTTAATTAGTTCTAAGTTCTAGGCGACTGATAACCTCAGAAGTTAAGTCGCATAGTGCTCAGAGCCATTTTGAACCTCCAAATTTTACTGTCGGCACTACTCACGCTGGCAGATGACGTTCACCGGACATTCGCCATACCCACACACCGCCATCGGATGGCCACATTGTGTACCGTGATTCGTCACTTCACACAACGTTTTCCATTGTTGAATCGTCCAATGTTTACGCTCCTCGCACCAAGCGAGGCGTCGTTTGGCATTTACTGGCGTCTTGTGTAGCTTATGAGCAGCCGCAAGAGCATGAAATCCAAGTTCTCATAGCTCCCGCCTAAGTGTCATAGTACTTGCAGTGGATCCTGATGCAGTTTGGAATTCCTGTGAAATGGTCTGGATAGATAGATGTCTGCCTATTACACATTACGATCCCCTTCAACTGTCGGCGGTCTCTGTCAGTCAACAGACGAGGTCGGCCTGTACGCTTTTATGCTGTACGTGTCCCTTCACGTTTCCACTTCACTATTACATCGGAAACAGTGGACTTAGTGATTTTAGGAGTGTGGAAATCTCGCTTACAGACGTTGACACAAGTGACACCCAGTCACCTGACCACGTTCTAAGTCCATGAGTTCCTTCGAGCGCTCCATTCTGCTCTCTCACGATGTCTAATGATTACTGAGGTCGCTGATATGGAGTACCTGGCAGTAGTTGGCAGCACGATGCACCTAATGCGAAAAACTTATAATCTTGGGAGTGTCCGGATATTTCTCATCACATAGCGTATTTTATCATAATTTGGTATGTTTTATTTTGCATGTTTTCTTATTTAATAATTACAATTGTTATTTCACTGGCTGACAAAAAGTGAAGCGCACAGAAGATTTTGTCGGATGTCGTACAGTTTAGTACATGTACACGCCATCGATACGGTTGCAAGTGATCATTGTTGCTATTCTGTCTGTGCAGGTAGAATGGCCGCCGTATTGCATTAGTGTTGTTCCTGTTGGTCTTGTCATCAGGCCTGAAACAGTATGTAAGAAGTGTGAACAGAGTCGGGTGTTGAGCGATCATTGCGACTCACGCAGAGACGCCGTGTACTTGTGTAAGAGAGCGTTATCAGCATCTGAAAGAATTTGTAAGTGGCTTCATTGTATGTCTCCATTTTTGCAGCTGACTGAATCGTGCAGTATCTATCTGTGGGGCATGATACTCTGACAGCGGTCCGATGTTACACTGTATGGGAAAGTGAGGGCACGCGCATTCGTCGCCACGGTTCTGCTCGACCGCGACCGACCACCACAAGGAGGGTACTGTGCGCCAAGCACATCGTTACCCTTCACTTCTGGCCTCCCACCCGACGACAAGTAACGGACTCTGTTCTGTGCCCGGGAAGCATGGACTACTGAGGAATGAAGTATTCAGCAACGATCACGGTTCTGCACTACCCCGGATGACCAGCATAGTGGCGACCTGCGGTGAGGTCCCCTTCTTTCCGTGCCGCCATAAAGCGTTCGAGTGCACATCGACCAGCGCAGAGCCATGAAATGGCATCGAGAAAGCGCTGTCCCCCACGCCGATGGAAAGAGCAGGCAGCCGCCACACCACCAGGGATACAGGGTTCAGCGCCTCGTGTCAACGCTGATTTAAAGAGCCGCCCATCGCTGGTCGGCCCAGTTCAGTCGCAGACTTCGGGAACATCGGTGCAGAGTAATGGGTAGACGTTACTTACCCCGCGTTTTGCGAGTAGTGACACTGAACAGTAATTACTTGTAGGAGGCACAAGCAGCACCTCAAGTTAAGTTGTACTTATCTTATTTGCTCAAATAATGTATTCAATTAATCCTCAACTGTTTTGTACAGATAATTTTGGGGTTCTACCACCGGCCATCGCAACTTCTCTCCTTCCTTGTTTTTATCTGACTCCCACTGTAGCCGACATAACATTTCCATTCTTTTGGAGAGGCACGGCGATGTTACTTCCAGCATCATGCTTTGGAGAGCCATCGGTTATGACTGCAGCTCAAGACTGGTAGTGACAGAGGGAACTCTGACGGTGGAGCTGTAAGTCACTGACATCTTCCATGCTCAGCCGGTCGGAGTGGCCGAGCGGTTCTAGGCGCTACAGTCTGGAACCGCGTGACCGCTACGGTCGCAGGTTCGAATCCTGCCTCGGGCATGTGATGTGTGTGATGTCCTTAGGTTAGTTAGGTTTAAGTAGTTCTAAGTTCTAGGGGACTGATGACCACAGTAGTTAAGTCCCATAGTACTCAGAGCCATTTGAACCATTTGAACCATCTTCCATGCTCATGTAATTCCTCTCATGCTATACTGTCGTGGTACCATTTCTCAACAGGACAATTCTCCTCTATATATGACACAAGTCGCTATGAAACTTCTTCGCAGTGTTGAGGTACTGCTGTGGGTAGAAAGATGCCGAGACCCCCGAATGACAGAACAGGAGTAGCACCAGTTCGACGTCAACTCTGTCTTAGTGTGAGTATCGAGGATATCAAGTATCAGTTACAACGATCGCGGGCTGGCTTTTGTCTGGGGACGATACAACGGCTTTAAGACGCCCTTTTCCCCCCTGTCAGATAGTGCGTCCAAGCCCCAGGTCAGACGGGGTGTAGCGTCATACCTAAAAGTGAGCTCATACTGTCAAGTTCTTTGTAAATTTGACTCGACTTTGTAACCACTGAAATAACGTCACATACTATGTCAGCCTGTGAAGTTTGGTTTCGTTTCCTCCTCATCTTCTAGATGCTTCACTTTCTTATGCCACTGATTGTGTTTCTGAATGAAATGTGTAGAAAAAATACATTACAGTACAGTAAAAACAGACAATTACTTGTACATATTTATGAAATAACAACCAAGTAAAAAAATATATGTTAATAGACACACTTTAAGAAAAAAAGCTGCACTACTATGGAATCATCAGAAACGGACGCAAATCAGTACATTATGTTCATGAACAAATTGTTGCGGGGTCGAGGGTCGAACCCAGGACTCCAGATAGTAGAGCTAAAGCCAGGATCCACCACGTTGTATTTCATCAGGAGGCCAAGCAAGAGGCAGTGCAGAGTGATACAGCAGTATTCGGTAACATTTGTGTATTCCAAAAATGGGTGAAGCGTAGTGTTGGCGTGTCGTCCACTTGCTGTCCCGCGAGTCCAGCCAGCTCAGCAGACTCCTGCTATGCAGACGGCGCTGCTGCCATCCTCAAGGCCACCCTGCTGGAAGTCGGCCGCGCTCCCCTGGTCACCGCCCGTCGATGCATTGCGACTTGTGGCGCACTGCTACCTGTGATTCCAGAGACTGCTACAATCCCTGGTCCTCACTGCCCTCCACCCCATTCGGTCTGCTCTGTCTGACCGTGGGATGAAGGTGGGTGTGCAGGTCACCTGTGGCCCTCGGTCCACCACTGCTCCCAGGACAGGACTGGACTCGAACCAGCGCCCTCCTGGATGCTGTGCCGCAACTTGCCACTAGTGGTGCTTGCTGGATGGCAACACCCACCACCATCACTGGTGCTGCTGCGCCTCCCACAGCATATGCCTCACCTGGACCACGGTACGCCAGATGGGCAGCGAATGTGGCCCATAGGCTCGAGTGGAACTGAGCCCCTCCTGGACCCGTTGCAGACCAATGTCACTGCCCTCTTTCAGGCAGACCGTGCAATCTCCATGTAACAGGCTGCCGTTCTGTCCCACTCTGGAATATAGCCCAAACAAGTACACAGAAACAGAATACAAGTTTAAACAGAATACTTATAATATTGCTGCCAGACTGGCCCCTGTAAGCGAAGACCAGCACAGGTCCATCCCGACACTGCCCCAAGCTATAATTGCCCGTCTATTTATATTGGTTTCTCCCTCGCTTCTGACATAATGTCAGATAGAGAGACAGAATTTATGACAGGGATAAATTCCCACAAGTCAGCCACTTACAAATCGCCACTCTTGGTTCTGGCCTAGTTCCCCGCCTCATACATCAGAATAACTTAAAGCAACACTGCAGTTTCCTGCCGCGTTGTTCCTCCACTCAAAACAAATCGTGCGTGCAATACCGCCGCCGCAGCTACGCGCCCGCGAGTGCCATGTTTACCTTGCCTGGCCCGCTGACCATCGACTGTTACCACACTCTGCCAGCAGCCACAGATTTCATGGCCCAAACGCGCCTTCATTGAATTTTGATAAATTTTTCCTTTCCCTCGACTAGGACTGACACTAGCGCAGCAAAATACACGATCAGATTTTTTTTTAAAAAAAAATAGATTGTTTATTCCAGAGAATGAGCTTCACGGACTGATCATGTCAACAACGCGTTGGTACACCTCTGGTCCTTCTGTCCACCAGGGTCTGGAATCTCATTGACTGAAGTAGAATTGCCATCAGTGATGAATCCCACTTCGATCTGAGCCCCTATGAGCAGCGAAGACGTGTCTGGAGATGCCCTGGACAGCGCAGCGGTGGGATACCAACCCGACTATCGCCCTCCATATGGCCCGACAACCGGGAGTGAAGGTTTGGGGTGCCGTTTTTTTCTCATACCAGTACATGTGGTTCTCATCCACAGCACCCTTTCAACACAGCGGTACGTCGATGATATTCTATGCTCCATTTTGTTGCTCTTCATGGAAAGCCATCCCCGGATTACTTCTAAGAATGATAATTCCCGTCCGCACACGGCGAGTGTTAATACTGCCTGTCTTCGTTCATGCCAATCCCTGCCTTGGCCAGCAAGAACGCCAGATCTCTCACCAACCGAGAACGTATGAAGTATTATGGGCAGGGCCATCCAAGCAGCTCGGGGTTTGACGATCTAACTCGCCAATTGGAGAGAATTTCGTGCGATATCCCTCAGGAGGACATCTAACAACTCTATCAATCAGTACCAAGTCGCTAGCTGCTCGCGTATGGGCCAGAGGTGAACCAATTCATTATCGGCTTGCTCTTTCTCTTGAATAAATCATCCACGTTTTTATGTTCGAGTATAATGACTTTT
This sequence comes from Schistocerca piceifrons, assembly GCF_021461385.2. Lineage (NCBI taxonomy): Eukaryota > Metazoa > Arthropoda > Insecta > Orthoptera > Acrididae > Schistocerca > Schistocerca piceifrons. The sequence goes on from NC_060145.1 coordinate 388,989,865, forward strand.
CTGGAGACTAGAAATCTACTCTGTAGGAATCAGCATGGGTTTCGCAAAAGACGATCGTGTGAAACCCAGCTCGCGCTATTCGTCCACGAGACTCAGAGGGCTATAGACACGGGTTCCCAGGTAGATGCCGTGTTTCTTGACTCCCGCAAGGCGTTCGATACATTTCCCCACAGTCGTTTAATGAACAAAGTAAGAGCATATGGACTATGAGACCAATTGTGTGATTGGATTGAAGAGTTCCTAGATAACAGAACGCAGCATATCATTCTCAATGGAGAGAAGTTTTTCGAAGTAAGAGTGATTTCCGGTGTGCCGCAGGGGAGTGTCGTAGGACCGTTGCTATGATGCTGTGGTATATCTAGAGATTGTAACAGTGGAAAATTGTACTGAAATGCAGGAGGACCTGCAACGAATTGACACATGGTGCCGGGAATGGAAATTGAATCTCAATGTAGGCAAGTGTAAATGTGCTGCGAATACATAGAAAGAAAGATCCCTTATCATTTAGCTACAATATAGCAGGTCAGCAACTGGAAGGAGTTAATTCCATAAATTATCTGGGAGTAGGCATTAGGAGTGATTTAAAATGGAATGATCATATAAAGTTGATCGTCGGTAAAGCAGATGCCAGACTGAAATTCATTGGAAGAATCCTAAGGAAATGTAATCCGAAAACAAAGGAAGTAGTTTACAGTACGCTTGTTCGCCTAGTGCTTGAATACTGCTCAGCAGTGTGGGATCCGTACCAGATAGGGTTGATAGAAGAGATAGAGAAGATCCAACGGAGAGCAGCGCGCTTCGTTACAGGATCATTTAGCAATCGCGAAAACGTTACGGAGATGATAGATAAACTCCAGTGGAAGATGTAACGCCGGAAATGCATATCCTCCTATTTCCATCTATTGTACTGTAAGTTTTTTCCTTATTTTGTTACCTGAATATATGACATTTCTGTGCCTTTATATATTGTAATTGTTTTACTATTTGTATATATATATTTATGCATTTATGTCGATGTATAATTGATTTGTTGTGTAAAGATTATTTGTATTTATACGCTGGGTCTGGCCTAGGGAAAACTATACTATCGAACGAATACATCGATAGGTCGTGTGGAGAACGAAAGTGTTTAGGATCTTTGGTAGTGTTAACTCTGTCGCGTGGAGCGCGGGCGGAGAGAGAGTCCGGCTGCAGTAGCGAGTGGAGCAGGTGTGCTGTGTGTAGCTCCCGCGAGTTGCCGCGCTTTCGGGGTTTGGCAGCATGTAATTGCGCTCGACTTGCGATGATAGTTTCTGACATGGTGTCGCGGACGGGAAGCATTAGCTGGCGCACATCAAGAGCCCGTTTCGTCTGGTGACCGTGTTGAGAAGAAGGCGCGCCAACATCCAGCTTCTGCAACAGCGACGGCCGACAATGAGTGACTGTCGCCACCTCCTCGGTCGACGGCTTCAAACCTTCAATCAACCAACAAGGAAGACTAAAAGCACGTAAAGTTTCAGAACTGTATGGCAGACCTCAGCTTTGCAAATTGTTCCATTTGCCTCGCAAAATTACAGCAACTTAGCATGAACCTTTGTTGCTCATTGTCCCAATTGCATTGCCAAGCAGGGTCCCTTCCTTTTCCGAAATGAACCAGAGTGTCGTTGAAATTCAAACGCCAGCATTAAAATAATATAATTAGATTTCACTGCTTTAATTTCAAAGTTCAGTTAAAGTATTCATAGCTGGCTACAATATTTAGGTTACACGAGCACAAATTAAGAGTGCGAGTTTTGTTAGCATATTTTAGCTTACCTGTGACTGCAGCTCAGCTTGGTACGTACTAAATTTTACTATTGTTAATAGTTCAGAATCATTTAATTCAAGTTCAAAGTTAAATCTCTTGTTTCTAAATTGCGTAGAGTCAAGTTGCTTTTGAAATGATTGTTGAGGTAGTCCAAGACTAACCGTATTTTACTGGATTTCGATGTGCTTCAGACAGAAAGCTCACTATTAACTTCAGTCACTAAATTAACTTTCGATTTTCCGGTTTTATTAATTCTTTTGCTAAATTAAGTCAGAGTGTAGCGAAATTTATTACTTCTGACAAACTTTCAGTTTTCACACTACACGTGTCAACCTTCAGTTGCCATGCTTCTAGTGCTAATTATATGTGTAATAACCTTTCTTTTTCAGTTACTATAGTAATTGTCCTTAGGACTGGCGACCGTGATTTCCTCCAAATCTCAAATATCTAATTACCGCTAGTTAATTGTTAACGTAACGGCCGCACATTTACTTTCTTTATTAACTTTACCCCTTTTCAAAATTAATTTCCACCAGTTTCATTTGCATTTTTTCTTTCATTTAGATGTAACCTTTTCCTCCCTCTTTACCGACAGATTAACTTCGGTGACGATTGCTTTCCCAAATTTCCATTAGGTACACGCGATTTAATTTTTCACTGTCATTAAGGTCGATAAGTGAGGGGGAGGTTACACGTGGCGACCGTGACAGGACAATCTTCAGATTTGAGGTTGTTCTGGACACGAATTTTGCATTGTGCTGAACTCGCACTCTTTGGTCTGTCTGTTTCACGTTGAACGACCCTATTCAACGTGCGTGCGTCAATCACAATACGCACACTACCATCCCGTTTTGCTACAATGACCAAACCGTTATTGTATGGACTCGTACTTCTTTCAATCACTCCCCATTCGATCATCTTATCTATCTCCCGTTGCACTGCTTCCTTTTTGGACAGCGGTATAGCATACGGTCTCACGAAGAATGGTTCGTGCGGAATTACGTGCAACTTGCATTTATATCCTTCCACAAGTCCCGGTTTGTCTGAAAACACACTCTTATTCCTCATTATCACTTCATACAGGCCTCGTCTTTGTTAGTGTGTTACGTTTGACACACCGTCTACAATACTTTCCAATTCACTTTCTAGACTATTGTCAATGCCGAGATTCCTCACATTACAGTAGTTCAAATTCATTCCTGCGTCAATGTCATCCGGCCAGTTAACAATGTGTATAGGCTGGTATTGCCTATGCACACCGTCTCCTGCCTCGTCAAAACTAACTGCTATTGTTTTATCTTGGGATGTACATGTCAAAATTTTGCTTTCGCAATTAATCACTGCACGGTACTTTAATAGCCAATCTAACCCGATAATTACTTCCGTACTTACGTCTGGCACGACGACAAACTCTTGTTCAAATCGTGCCCCACATATCTCGAAGTGGACAAAAATCTGTTTTGTGACCGGTTTACTGGCCTTCCCAGTAGCACCGATAATTTTCACTCCTGTTACTGGCATAACTACGATACCAGGTCTGTCTTTCAGTAACTCAAATATTTTCCCAGATACAGCACTCAATTCTGCACCGGTGTCAATCAACACGTTTAGTTGTAGGTCGTGCATATTAACAGACACTACTATCTGTCTACACTTGTCCTCGACTGTTTCTTTATTTTCCCACAGTAAATCCTCGTCTATATCCAGGTCATTCCAGAAAAAACCATCCAGCTTTGATCCTAAATTCGGCTTATCTGGCGGCTTTTTCAGCCTCTGTTCACATACAGTTTTAATTTCAACACGTTTGTCCTGAGGCTTAGTCTGTAGCTTCGCCTCCAATACCGAAACCTTATCCTGTAACTCGTCAACTAGTGAGTGTTGCTTTGCTATCGATTCACTAATTGTCACCTTCGTTGATTCCTCTTTGGTCAGATCGATCTCATCTGCCAATCTACCTGGAGGAATGTGCCCAGTAGTATCTGCAATTACTTCCTCTGGATCTGCGCAACCCACACTGCCATCATCTGACCGTATAATGTCAGCTCTAACCTCATACACGCTGTAATCCACATGCTTTTCTACCAATCGTGTCCGGCTATCACTAAAATTCTCGTAATCTTTCTCCTCAATACTTTCGCAATGTTTAAACTGGAGTTTTGCGTCGGATGGGTCGGCCACTTCTAACACTATAACTTTCGGCAAAGTCTGCCGGTCAGGGCCAGAACTTTCCGTTACTACTTCAACATCTAACTCCTGCGGGACGAAACACGACGAATCTTGCTCGTGCTCCCCATTAACATCAACTGTTTCCGGTAAAGTCTGCCGGTTAGGGCCAGAACTTTCTATCATTTCACAAACACTATCTTCCTGCGGGACGAGACGCGGCAAATCCTGCACGCGCTCCCCATAAACACTTCTCCCATACAGACCCCTATAATCTCTTAGTTCGTCGTATAAGCGACCGAACTGCCTTAACCAGACCTCATCCCTTTCTGCATCCCTACGCCCGATGGCGGACGTTTTATCCGAGACCTGAACTTCTCTCAACACTTGCGAATCATTCTTAAACTCAATCTCCAGTTCCGCTGTGGGTATTACAGCTGCCACTTTATAACCGATTTCCGGAACACTACTTAAATTGTTCTCACTGACAGTGAATGTATTTTCTACTGCCGTGTCTACAGCTGATCTACTACTTGTGGGCGAGTTCCTTTCTCCTAACACTGGCACACTCTCCCGCCGTTGATTATTCCATACGGAATTTTCATAACGACGACACCTCGGTTTCCTACTGTTATTGGGCCGCCAAAATTTCTCCACGCCCGGTCGGCCCCTCACCGGCGCGGCTAATGGTTTCCCTGTCTCGTCCCAGCAGATACGCTCCCCGGATGCTGCTGAGGCGGCTGATCACACCCTCTGGCGTTATTACTATTCTGCGAAGCCCGTATCACGCTAGTATGATACTGCTTTCCGTCATTCCTGTTATTATTTGCACTGTATCGATTGTCATTACGGCCCGAACCACTATTGTTATTGCTGCCAAGATTTCGGTATGCATTATTTCCATAGTTGTCGTTGTAGTGGTTGCTGTGGTACCCGTTGTTGTTACCACGGCCTCTACCACTGTCGCGATTATTGCGCCAATTGTCCTCGTCCTCAACTCTTTCCAGGAACTCATTGATTGTCCTGTAACTGCTTCCTACGTAGCGTTTTGTATCATCTGGAAGCTTCTTGTAGAGTTCCCAAACTAATTCGGTTTCCGTGCGGCGATCACGCAAATATTCCAACTTGCGAATCCAGCCCTCACAAAACTCCTTCATCGAGCCGCGCGAATTCGCATCGAAAGGCCTCGATACGACAAATTCGCGCCAGACACTTTGCTGTTTTTGCTCTGACCAGTATTCAGCCAGAAACAAATTTTTGAACTCGTCAAAAGTCAGGTTCGTAATGTTGAGGTTTAAGCCCCAACGCTTGGCATCACCAGCCAACACATCAATAACCGCATTAATTTTTCTCTCATTAGTCCATGATCTGGGTAAAACTCTTTCACAATTTTTAATGAAATCCGTCGCGTGTATACCGCCTTTTTTCAAGGGGTCGAACCGCTCCTCTTTCGTCAACAATTCCGAACTATGTGCACAGATTGGCACATAGCTCTGTTTTTCTTCAAGTTTCTTTTCTAATTCCGACACTCTCGTAATCACTTGGCAAGTGATTGTCGCAAGCGTTTCCACTTCCCTCTTTTTCTCTTCGCAGGTATTAGCCTGCTTCCTCACTTTGGTATCTACTTCGGATACTAAAGCCTTTAAAGTTTCCACCTTCTGTTGATCCTCTTTTCTCACTAATTGAATTTGTTCCGTCACCTTATTCTCGATGATCGGAGCAACTGCGTCTCACTAATTGAATTTGTTCCGTCACCTTATTCTCGATGATCGGAGCAACTGCGTCTCCTACACTTTTCTCGATTCTGCTAATTTCGGAATCAAAACGAGTATTTATGCTCGCAATTTCCGCCTGAACGCCTATCATTTCCTGTTTAAGATTACCGATTTCGGTATTAATCACGACAATATCGTCTTTGATTTTATCAACTTTTATGTTAACAACTTCAACATTGTTGTTAACAACATTAATAGCTTTGTTCTGATTGTCTTGCATTCGTTCAATTTTTTTAGACTGAGCTTCTTGCTTGGCAGCCTGAGCTTCTTGCTTGGCACCCTGAGCTTCTTGTTTGGCAGCCTGAGCTTCTTGTTTGGCAGCCTGAGCTTCTTGCTTGGCAGCCTGATCGTCTTGCTTGGCAGACAGAGCTTTAATTTCTGCCGATTGACTCTCGATTTCGTTAATCAAAACATTCAATAAATCAGTTAAATTCCCGGAAACTACCGGTTTTACTTCCGTAGCGGCTTCCTCTTTAATTGTCCCCCCGTATTCGTCATCAAGGGATTCAGATTTGATTTTCACTTCCGATTCCGAAACATTTTCTAAAGTCTGGAATTCCATTTCTGCTCTTTGTTGCGTTTCGGCGGTCGCATCTTTCATGCTAACCGCCTGCCCCGGAACAATGGGTACCGCGGTGCGCGTTTCCCACTGTTCGACCGATTGTTCTGTATCTAAGTCTACCAAATTTTGGTAATTGTTGCCTTCACTCATTTTAATATTTTTCAATATAAATGCCAAATCTCAAATCTAATTAGGATTCCTCACACTAATATTCTCGCTGACGTATCGACCATTTCGTAATCAGTACTTTGTTACGAGATTTGCACAATGCAAAATTCGTGTTGCGATGCTTTTGCCTGACCTAGAGATCATTAAAGAACTTGTAATTAACAAGTAATTAATTTTGATTAGACGTTTTAACCAACTGAAAAATCCAAGCTGCTAGTTTAAGTTTTCATCTGAGTCACAGTAGATTAAGGAATGTAAATATGCTTTTGTAACTAGCTGTCAGATTTCATGAATGTGTGTTTTATTAGTCATTGCCGATGTACTTAGACGCTGTTTTAAGTTTCAGGCTAGTACATGCGTGTGATGATGGACAGTGTTGAGTTATCCACTGTGATAGTATTAAGGGACTCCTTGAGATTACTCGGGAGTGAGTTTTTCCCAAAGAATTCAGTGAAGCGGACGTTCTGGAAATGCTGTTAGACAGGCGAGTGAGATCAAGCGTGCCGCACAGGCGGGTGCAACAATACTGGCGAGGCGGAGCCGCTGTCGGCTCTTGTGCCGCCGTAGGCTCTCCGTGCCGCTCTCGGCATTCTTTGTACTTGCGGGTACGAAATGCGGAATAGTTTTTCTTCCCGAACAGCTGATGTGAAAGAATTCTGCTGTCAATATTTATGTTTTTTTTCGATCTACTGAATATTATTTTCTTGTTTATCGTTAAGTGGAATCTCATGACGAGATAATAATTATGAAAAGGTTATATAAAATGTGTATTCTATGTAATTAATAATTAATTTGCGTATTTTGATCTACCTGTTTTTATGACCATGTACTCTGATTTTGTAAATAGTATTCCATTTCTTGATAGTGTTACGAATTTTAATGATTTTGAAGTAGCTAAACCATTTTCGTTGCTTTCTATGAATTTTAATATGTTGTCAACCTGTTTTATTTTGTGCAAGATGACAGAGTGGAATAAGATTAGGACTGTCTCCACTCAAATTTTATGGTCTAAAAATTGATTTATGCTTAATTAGACGAATGCTAAATTTTGATGATGTTTTGAGCATATGCATTTCCGCTGTTTCTTTTTTGGGACATTTTCTGAGTCTGTTTAGGTTACACGAACATCCTCAGACAATGTGGGGCACGTGTAACGCCGGAAATGCATATCCTCCTATTTCCATCTATTGTACTGTAAGTTTTTTCCTTATTTTGTTACCTGAATATATGACATTTCTGTGCCTTTATATATTGTAATTGTTTTACTTTTTGTATATATATATTTATGCATTTATGTCGATGTATAATTGATTTGTTGTGTAAAGATTATTTGTATTTATACGCTGGGTCTGGCCTAGGGAAAACTATACTATCGAACGAATACATCGATAGGTCGTGTGGAGAACGAAAGTGTTTAGGATCTTTGGTAGTGTTAACTCTGTCGCGTGGAGCGCGGGCGGAGAGAGAGTCCGGCTGCAGTAGCGAGTGGAGCAGGTGTGTTGTGTGTAGCTCCCGCGAGTTGCCGCGCTTTCGGGGTTTGGCAGCATGTAATTGCGCTCGACTTGCGATGATAGTTTCTGACATGGTGTCGCGGACGGGAAGCATTAGCTGGCGCACATCAAGAGCCCGTTTCGTCTGGTGACCGTGTTGAGAAGAAGGCGCGCCAACATCCAGCTTCTGCAACAGCGACGGCCGACAATGAGTGACTGTCGCCACCTCCTCGATCGACGGCTTCAAACCTTCAATCAACCAACAAGGAAGACTAAAAGCACGTAAAGTTTCAGAACTGTATGGCAGACCTCAGCTTTTCAAATTGTTCCATTTGCCTCGCAAAATTACAGCAACTTAGCATGAACCTTTGTTGCTCATTGTCCCAATTGCATTGCCAAGCAGGGTCCCTTCCTTTTCCGAAATGAACCAGAGTGTCGTTGAAATTCAAACGCCAGCATTAAAATAATATAATTAGATTTCACTGCTTTAATTTCAAAGTTCAGTTAAAGTATTCATAGCTGGCTACAATATTTAGGTTACACGAGCACAAATTAAGAGTGCGAGTTTTGTTAGCATATTTTAGCTTACCTGTGACTGCAGCTCAGCTTGGTACGTACTAAATTTTACTATTGTTAATAGTTCAGAATCATTTAATTCAAGTTCAAAGTTAAATCTCTTGTTTCTAAATTGCGTAGAGTCAAGTTGCTTTTGAAATGATTGTTGAGGTAGTCCAAGACTAACCGTATTTTACTGGATTTCGATGTGCTTCAGAAAGAAAGCTCACTATTAACTTCAGTCACTAAATTAACTTTCGATTTTCCGGTTTTATTAATTCTTTTGCTAAATTAAGTCAGAGTGTAGCGAAATTTATTACTTCTGACAAACTTTCAGTTTTCACACTACACGTGTCAACCATCAGTTGCCACGCTTCTAGTGCTAATTATATGTGTAATAACCTTTCTTTTTCAGTTACTATAGTAATTGTCCTTAGGACTGGCGACCGTTGATTTCCCCCAAATCTCAAATATCTAATTACCGCTAGTTAATTGTTAACGTAACGGCCGCACATTTACTTTCTTTATTAACTTTACCCCTTTTCAAAATTAATTTCCACCAGTTTCATTTGCATTTTTTCTTTCATTTAGATGTAACCTTTTCCTCCCTCTTTACCGACAGATTAACTTCGGTGACGATTGCTTTCCCAAATTTCCATTAGGTACACGCGATTTAATTTTTCACTGTCATTAAGGTCGATAAGTGAGGGGGAGGTTACAAAGACTCTGCAGGAGAGACGCTCAGTAACTCGGTACGGGCTTTTGTTGAAGTTTCGAGAACATACCTTCACCGAGGAGTCAAGCAGTATATTGCTCCCTCCTACGTATATCTCGCGAAGAGACCATGAGGATAAAATCAGAGAGATTAGAGCCCACACAGAGGCATACCGACAATCCTTCTTTCCACGAACAATACGAGACTGGAATAGAAGGGAGAACCTCAAGGTACCCTCCGCCACACACCGTCAGGTGGTTGGCGGTGTATGGATGTAGATGTAGATGTAGATCAAGCTTTTCCGAAACTGTAATCATTTGTTTATCTTGGGTAATTCCTTCGTTGTGCGTCAGTTTCTATGTCTTAGAGTGAATGTACAGCATAATACATAAATTGCTCAGGACAAAACTTTGGAGGTCGTTCAGGGATATTTTTTGAGCACTTCATGATAACGGACCTACGGTTTCCTATGGCTCATTACAGAACAATAACGTGGTTCTGATTTATTCGGTTTGTTATCCGCCTTGCCATTTCTTCTATGGAAGTGTCTTTACAACGGCGAAAAACCCTGTAATATCGCGTCACCAAAATGTACAACAGAAAACGCAGAGTAAAGCAAAAGTACTGTGATTTGTTGAAATGCAGAAACAGCCCAGCACAGGGTCTTGTGGTCCTCTCCCACAGCTTTCAGTGATCCCACCGAGCGAGATGGCATTATGGTTAGCACAACGGACTCGCGTTCCGGAAGACGACGATTCATATCCACATCTGACCATCCCCATTTAGGTTATTTGTGATTTCCTTAAATTCCTCCAGCTCTATGACTGGATGATTCTTTCGAAAAAGTCACTGTCGATTTTCTTTATTAATCCGAGCTTCTGCGCCGTCTCTAGTAACCGCTCTGTCGATGGGTCATTGAACTGCAATCCTTCTGTCTTCTCTTTTCTCTACAAATCGGCCAGATTCTTCATCAGTAAACCTGCGTGTGTGTGGGGGGGGGTGGCTCTAAGCACTATGGGATTTAAAATCTGACGTCATCAGTGCCCTAGACTTAGGAGTACTTAAGCCTAACCAACCTAATGACACCACACACATCCATGCACGAAGCAGGATTCGAACTTACGACCGTAGCAGCAGCGCCGTTCCGGACTGAAGCGCTTAGAACCGCTCGGCCACAGCGGCCGGCAGCAAACCTGTCCATACAGCTGTGTACCACTGTTAATGCACAACTAATCCTGCTGGAAAAACTCGAGACTAGACCGCGAAGTAGTGACTGCAACCCTGAGGGCTAAAAGTAAAGTGGGCGCTACTGTTTTTATCAGCAAGTATAATGTGTGTGTGGGATAAGTTTCTTTACACAGAAGATAAACAGTGCATATCGTCGACACTTGCACTATTGTACAGATATTTTCAGTGCGATACAGACACAAAGTTGAATTGGGTAAGGAATAAAACGAGATGCAATTGCCCTGTACTGCGCCACCAGAAACCATGTGTGCTTTATAACTAAGTATTCAGAAAATATCCCTGAAAAACCTCGGAAATTTTGGCAGTGGACTTCGGTCTCATCCTATATAGTATAAATTATAAAATGTTTGTTTTTGGAGTGGCCGAATATCAAAGCGGGGCATCCTGTCAGCAGGACCCTTGTAGTTTAGTAACATCTGTAATCGGCCTTTTCTTCTTATTTTTTTTTTTAAATGCACTGGTGGTCACTGGTACAGGTATGAGTTCATGAGAAGTCATACTGCTTAGCTAGCGTTCTATTCATAGTAGCTTCTTGCTTTCAATGATTTTATTAAAATGCCTAAACGTGAGAGCGTTGTGAGGATGTGTAACCTTAATTTGTATAATGTTGCATGGACTGATTACTTCTGAAGTTTACTGTGCGATTAAAGATATCGCCAGAACAAAGATACTGTTCCTTTACCGAAGAGAGGCAGGACCGGTAATATCGTGAATCTACATATTATCCAAAGTCAGGTGTACACCTCAGTATTTCAGTACATCGAAACAAGGATTTAGATAAGTAGTAATAGCAAAGAAGTGGCGAGTATTTCGTAGTAGTACCGATAGATTTCTGTCAGCCAGGACACTGAGTCTCGACTGTGTGAGCCTTCACGTGCCCCCTTCCCCCCCCCCCCCCCCCTCTCTCTCTCTCTCCCCCTCCCTCCGAAGTTCTCACGGCTAACTTTAAAGGGCATTAAGTCACTGCATTTTTTAAGAATAGAGCTTTGGAATGTCAATAAATATGTACTTCATTAAACAAGGAAAAAAACAAAAAAGTTTATTTTCAGGATTCGGTTGAGACAAAAGGTGGTAGTATTTACCATAAAGGAAGATACTTCCTTTGTTGCGTAATTGCATAATTTCACAACTCTTCCGAAGTATGGATCAGCATGTTTGATGTGAGTTGTATGTGCTATCTTATTTTCATGTATGTCTTGCGCGGCACTATTTTCTAAGTGAAGACAGCGGAACTGCACAACTCGCGATGTGGCACTGTATTATTGGGTTTTTATACAAGCCTTTATGTCCTTTGTCACATTCAAGTATTCGCTGACGTACCGTTTTCTTTCTTTCTTTCTTTTCTTTTTTTTTTTTAAAAAAAAGGTGATGTATGCCATATAGCAACCACTGACTTCCGGCAAGAGAGTAATCTTTCTCATTCTGACAAGGACCTTTAGAAAATACGGTGTTTGCGTGGAGGAGGGTTTAACATGGAAAATTGTCCCTATATGCTGAAAATACAGGAATCAAAGTTGTGGGGTCGCAGAAAGTAAGAAACCTGCAGTACCAAAGACAAAGGCCGGTTTTAGAGAAAGATAACGCGAGGACGTTTTCCTCGGTAAGGAGAAAGTCGGTAGCAAACTAGATCCATATAATAACTACTTTGAAAGAGGAGAATGACAAGGTTATGACACTTAGAATCATTGCGTGAAAGCTCGGAAATCTGAGTGCAGTGAGAAAACTCATAAAACCCAACGCGAGAGAAATTTGTGATCAGGGTAATACAGTCCAAAGGAAAGTTAATTAAGCAGAGTTCGTGCTCACATCATGGTATGTTGGCTAATGGGATGCAAAGCTAATTATGCCGCAAAATACATAAATTTTAATTATACCGGTCCTGACACCCTGCAGCGCCCAGTGAGTGTATTTATGGGCAGTCTATCACACTCTCTCGCTATTCCTCTTGAAAAATGACGTATCATGAGATTAAAGCGACAGTTTGACGTAAATGTGATGGAGTGATGAGGTAATACCTTGGCCTCAAGATCAATTTAATGTAATGTGGCCCAAAACTTTAATTTTCCGCAGTGCGATACTCTGCATTTTCTGCAGTACATACCACATAATACAAAATTGCAGGAAATTAGGAAATACAGCGTAAAAAATTAGTATATTGAAGGTAAAAATTTAATTACCGTATTTTTGTTGTTGCTGAAATCGTCACCGTCGAGTGCCATTGCGACTCCCTCCCCCCTCCCCATCCCCCCCATCCCTCTCTCTCCCTCTCTCTGCCGGCCGGTGTGGCCGAGCAGTTCTAGGCGCTTCAGTCTGGAACCGCGCGACCGCTACGGTCGCAGGTTCGAATCCTGCCCCGGGCATGGGTGTGTGTGATGTCCTTAGGTTAGTTAGGTTTAAGTAGTTCTAAGTTCTAGGGGACTGATGACCACAGAAGTTAAGTCCCATAGTGCTCAGAGCCTCTCCCTCTCTCTGTCTGTCTGTCTACTGAAAGTACTCATGTTGCACTTTGCTTTTGTTTCCAAAATCAGCCAATAATTTCTCTAATTCATTCTCTACACTTTATTTTTCTATTAGTCAGTTTGGTGATGGAGCAAAAGGGTGTGTTTGAAAGAGGGGGGGGGGGGGGAGATTGAGTTGAAAATTGTAAAGAGAGACCATGACACGAATATAGTCACCAGGTCACAATCGAATAGTGTATAGCTCATTAAACCAGTCAGGGCATTGAAGAGCACAACAAAATCCGTTTATTCATTATTACAGCGTTGCACCACAGACTGACTGGCGAACTAAATGCATTCTCCATTGAGTGTGTGTCCCTAGCTGCGGTGAATTGCTTAACTGATGTAATGATACCTGCAGCTGTTATTTCATTCTTTATTCGTACGACTGTTCAGTTTCGAAATTACTCCATTCTCAAGTACCATCACAAAAAACTAATAGGTTTCTCATTATTGTTTAAATATACATGGTTACATAATGTGCCATCGTCATATTTTTTGTAAAGGTATTTAATAATGGAGTAAGACCGAAACTGTACAATCGTAGCACAAATTAAAAATCAAATCACAGTTATAGGCGGAACTATATCAGGTGAACATTTTTTTAAATATCTACGTTCATTTTACATAAAAACATTCGTAGAACGTAACAAATATGTTTGTATTTTAATACGAAAAATGTTTTAGAGTTCGAGAGAACTTTGTCATTTCTCGTTAATACGATCAAATTGTGGCTATGTTTTTAATTTATTGCAGTTTACAAAAGCGAAAAAGTGTTAACGAATTACTAAGAATAATAATTTGACCCCAAAGATTTTATCGAAGTATTATCATTTCTTAGCCGGCCGAAGTGGCCATGCGGTTAAAGGCGCTGCAGTCTGGAACCGCAAGACCGCTACGGTCGCAGGTTCGAATCCTGCCTGGGGCATGGATGTTTGTGATGTCCTTAGGTTAGTTAGGTTTAACTAGTTCTAAGTTCTAGGGGACTAATGACCTCAGCAGTTGAGTCCCATAGTGCTCAGAGCCATTTGAACCATTATCATTTCTTAAAAATATCAATAAAAATCATTCTTCCCTAACATTTTTTCTTTATATCATTCAATAGGAACAGCCTCTTCATTAACAATACCCAGTTGTAATTATGCAAATAATATACCAAGTTCTTGTCTCCTGTTATCAAAGTTGTTACCAAATTACTTTTTTTACATTAAGTTCGCAATACATGTCCGCGAATTGTCAGTACTTTCGACAATACTTATGCTGGAATAACTAAGTCACTTGCTGTTCAAAAATTATTATTTATTGAGGCGTTCCGGAAACAGACGGTCGACGGCTGTCATATGTGACTCCACATTTTGTACCATGATGGTCTGTGCCCGAAATGCGCCAATAAGTAAGAATTTTTGAACAGCAAGTGACCAATTATTCTAGCAAACTATTCAGAATGGCGTAAGTCTCCTAAGATCTAAGTCATGGCTGCAGACCTCATGTAAGACTACACGTCACACCATATGTCAGTAATTTCTCTCATGGGATATAAAACTTGTAATTTTCGACAGCTGAATTATTTTATAAATGAATTAATCAATTATGTGATGTGATTTGAAGTTAGATTGTATAAGAACATGATTCGACAAACAAAACTCATGCTCATTACTAATTACGCAGTTAAAGTCTCTCTTGGAAGAAGCGTGCTCAATATGCATTGCAATAAAGTATGCAGCATAGAAATACTTCAGATGATCGAAGAATAAAGTACAAAAATGTTCAGTGAAATTCAGGAATGCAGAAATACAAATCACTTAGAAATGAAATAAATAGGAAGTGCAAAGAAGCTAAGGGAAATGGTTGCATAAAAATTTGAAAATATCGAAAAAGAAACGATGTCCGGAGGACTGAATCAGCATATAGAAAAATCAAAACAAGCTTCGGTGAAATTAGAGGTAATGGCAGCACTGTTAAGAGTACAGTGCGAATTCCAAAAATCAAATGTGTGTGAAATCTTATGGGACTTAACTGCTAAGGTCATCAGTCCCTTAGTTTACACACTACTTAACCTAAATTATCCTAAGGACAAACACACACACCCATGCCCGAGGGAGGACTCGAACCTCCGCCGGGACCAGCCGCACAGTCCATGACTGCAGCGCCTGAGACCGCTCGGCTAATCCCGCGCGGCTGCGAATTGCACTACAAAATGCAGAGGAGAGAACGGATAGGTGGAAACAGTACACTGAAGGCCTCCAAGAGGGCGAGAGGGCGAGGACTTGTCTTATAACATGACAGAAGAAGAAACAGGAGTTGACTGGAAAGAGATAGGGGATCAAGTATTAAAGGCAGAATTTAAAAGATATTTTAATAATATAAGTTCAAATAAGGTAGAAGGGGTAGATAACATTCCACCATAAATTCTTAAGCCATTGGACTGTCAACAAAACGACTATTCACCCTGGTGTGAAGAATGTATGGGACTGGAGATATACCATCTGACAGTCAGAAGAACATCGTCCACACAGTTCAGGAGACAGCTAGAGCCGACAAGTGGGAGAAGTATCGCACGGTCAGCTTAACAGCTCATGCATCCATGTCGCTGACAAGAATGGTGTACAGAAGAATGGAAGAGAAAATTGACGATCTGTTGGATGACGATCAGTCAGTTAAGGTAAAGGCATCAGAGACGCAGTTCTGACCCTGCGGTTGTTTTGAAAGCAGGACTGAAGAAAAATCAATACACTTTCATAGGATTTGTTGACCTGCGAAAAGTATTCGACAATTTAAAATGGTGCAAGATTTTCGAATTCTGATAAAAACAGAGGTAAAATATAAGGACAAACGTCGATATACAGGGTGAGGCAAGTAAAAGTGGCTTGGGGAACAGAGTTCCAGGGTACAAAGAAACACAATAGGCGAAAGGAAATACAATACCAACCTGGCTATACCAGATGCTAAAAGTGGCCACCATCCATCTCTTGGCGCTTTTAGTCCCTGGTCAGAAAGTTGCAGCAGGCAGATATCGAACCTGGACTGTTGGAATTGTTGCAGTCGCATCCGAAATGTTGTGTTGCAGTTCTTGAAGACTATGAAGGTTGTTGCGATATACTTGAGGGCTCCCCACACAAAACAATGGCACACTGACATACCAGGTGACCTAGGCGACCAGCTACGGGCGCGACCACCCCCCCCCCCTCCCCCCCCCCCCCGGCTCTCCTCTGCTGATAGCTCCGTCAGCCGTCAGGCGTGAATCCTGTGTAAATTTGCTATTTGCTATTTGCTTCAACGTTCGGTCGGCTGTATGACCAGTTGTTCCATCCTGCTGGAAGTAAGTTGTTCTGGTTATATGCATACATTCACGTCCAATCGTATCGACTCGTCCAGGCTACTTTTATTTGATCCACCCTATACAATATGTACAAGAACCAAAAGGGAACAACAAGAATGGAAGACAAAGAACGAAGAGCTCGGATTACAAAGGCTGTAAGACAGAGATGTAATCTTCCACTCCTACTCTTCAATCTATACATCAAAGAAATGTCTGGTTTAAATGGCTTTGAGCACTATGGGACTTAACGTCTGAGCTCATCAGTCCCATAGAACTTAGAACTACTTAAACCTAACTAACCTAAGGACATCACACACATCCATGCCCGAGGCAGGATTCGAGCCTGCGACCGTTGCAGTCGCTCGGTTCCAGACTGTAGCGCCTAGAACCACTCGGCCACACGGGCCGGCACATCAAAGAAGCAATGACATAAATAAAAGAAAGGTTCAAGAGCGAGGTTTAAATTCAAGGCGAAAGGATATCAGTGACAATATTAGCTCTTGACACTGCTGTCATAATCGAAATTGAAGAAGAATAACAGGGTCTGTTGAATAGAATGAACGGTGTGATGAGTACAAAATATGGCTTGAGAGTAAATCGAAGAAAGATGAAGGTAATGGGAAGTGGCGGGGATGGGAACAGAGAGGAACTTAACATTAGAGTTAGGGATCACGAAGCAGACGAAGTTAAGGAATTCCCATGATGGAAGGAGCAAAGAGGACATAAAAAGCAGATTAGTACTGGCCAAGAAGACATTCCTGGCTGAGAGAAGTCTGCTAGTAACAAACATGAGCCATCATTTGAGGAAGATATATGTGCCTTGCGCAGTGGTAACGCCGGTTCCCGTCAGATCACCGAAGTTAAGCGCTGTCGGACTGGGCTAGCACTTGGATGGGTGACCATCCTGTCTGCGAAGCGCTGTTGGCAAGCGGGGTGCACTCAGCCCTTGTGAGGCAAACTGAGGAGCTACTTGATTGAGAAGTAGCGGCTCCGGTCTCGAAAACTGATATACGGCAGGGAGAGCGTTGTGCTGACCACATGTCACTCCATATCCGCATACAGTGACGCCTGTGGGCTGAGGATGACACCGCGGCCGGTCGGTACCATTCAGCGTTCGTGGTCTGTTCGGGAAGAGTTATGTGAAAAATGTAAGTTTGGAGCACAGCATTGCATAGTAGTCAAACATGGACTGTGAAGAAACCAGAGCAGAAGAGCATCGAAGCGTTTGAGATGGCTACACAAGAATGTTGAAAATTAGGTGGGCAGATAGGGTAAGGAATGGGGAGCTTCTTCGCAGAACTGACAAGGAAAGGAATATACGGAAAACACTGGCAATAAGAAGGGACAGGATGATAGGGCATGGGTTTAGGGAATAATCTCTGTGGTACTGGGGGGAGCTGTGATGGTAAAACCTGCAGAGGGAGACGGAGACTGGAATACATCCAGCAAATAACTGAGGACGTAGGTTGCAAGTGCTACTCTGAGATGAAAAGATTGACACAGGAGAGGAATTCATGGAGGGCCCCATCAAACCAGCCACAAGACCGATGACTCAAAGAAAAAGGGAAAAAAATGTTGTTGTTTATTGTCTTCAGTCCGAAGGCTATTTTTGTGCAGTTCTTCACGCTAGTCTGCCCTGATTAAGCCTCATAATCTCAGAATAACTGCTGTATCCTAGATACATTTGAACCTGCTCACTGCATTCATAAGTAGGTCTCCTTCTACAATTTTTACTCCTCACCCTACCCTCCGTTAGAAAATTACTGTTCTTTGATGCCTCAGGATGTGTCCTATAAGACGAACCTTTATTTTAATGAAGTTGTGCAATAAGTTTCTTTTTTCCTCAATTGAGTTAAATATCACCTTAGTAGTTATTCGATGTATTCATTTAATCTTCAACATTCCTCGTAGCACCACATTATAGAAGCTTACATTCTCTTCTTGTCTGATTTGTTCGTTCTACACGTTTTACTTCCCTTTCAAATCTTTCCACTCTTTGTAACCTGTAACAGAACTGATCTTTCGCTACGCACAGTCCTTGTCGATGCATTAAAAGAAATGGATTATTCGATACAGCCCGTAGATTTCCTTTATGATACAGACTAAATTGTAATTTCACATTTCGTATAGTTTTAACGACATCAATGAAATAATTCTGGACACTTGTCTTCAGAACATATGTTCAAGCATGTATCTACAATAAATAATATTAATTTTATTATTTTTCAAAAAACTCTTTATTTGTCATGAATTGGATTTATTTCAAAACTAAGTTATTCAATATAATTTTCATTTGAATTTATTAATTTTAAAACTGTTAATTGTAAAGTTTCAAAACATCCTCAAAAATATTAAAAGATTATCAATAAGTAACTCATTTGTCATATACACGACTTCCTTTTATATATATATAATTTTTGCCCTTCTTGGCGAGTAGTTAATTCGAAGTTGTTTGTAGTTGGCCAGAAGTAGTTGTACAGTGTGCGTCTCGTCATATTCTGAGTGTCAGACGTATTTGAATACTGATATTGTGATATAATGAAGAGTATGAAATGCTCTATGTCAAAGGTAAAGTGCTTGCAACAAATTATTTCGCTGTACATATTTTAAACCAAAAACCTGAATATCCTCCTGCAACCAGAAGTATGCCTCTATCTGTTGAGTCAACAAAGTCGTCAAAACACAGCGAATAAAGACAGTAAGTTAAGTTATGACAACAAGTATTTATTGTCAGTGCCGCAAAATACCAAGAAAAAAAATTCTTCAATGTTTCCTATAGAATTAAGTACTGGATATGAGTGTAGATGTCTGAATGTCTGAAACTGCGGTCTGGTTTTTGGTGGTAAATAACGTCTCGCTCCCTGGCAAGGTAACAGAAAAATAACGTATTTGATTATCTTAATGCAGTCAAACATCTGCTAGGGCAATCACATGTCGTAACTTGAGCGGTCACGGTTGCGACTTGGACTTCTGTTTTCCCCGCTTCGACGTCTCCTGGGCGCCTTCCGAGCTTGCAATGGCGGGGCACTACCGTGAACTGCGATGGCAGTCTGCTGCAGTCCTCCAGACCGCTTCGCTCAGCAGGGCGGCCAGTACTCAGAGAACGACCGTGCAGCAAGCACAGAAGTTTTTCGCTGCGCTCACTTATTTTATCACGCTACATGTCAACAAGCAGTTTCCTGAGGGCGAGCTTGTTTACCTCGTACGTTTCGCCGTGGACATGGAAGAGGTATGAACACAGTAAGATGTCTTGGAGGTGGAGTAACAGAGCTTCTAAAAAGTTTGTACACCAGAAGTAGATCCTAGTACGAGCAAGTCCTTCTGTTGCAGTTGCTGTATGCCCTCAAAAGTTCTTCCCCTTTTACTTGTGAAGGAAATTCCCTTCCTCGGGTGCACAATAACGCAGAGCGAACGTAGCGAGGATGACATGCACTGGCGCGACAAGATATTACGAGCATCTGGTGAACAGCGTGTTGGTTCACCATTTGAAAGCAATACAACAGCGGTTTTTTCCGTAAATTGCGGATCGGTGGTTGCGGGCGCGAAGCTCGTGCCCGACAGCGTCCCAGACGTGTTCAGTTGTGTTGCGATGAGGCTAACTGGGTAGCCAAGACACCAACGTGAGTTCACTATTATGTTCCTCGAACCTCAGTAGCACGATTGTGATCCGGGGGCGTGGACAGTTACCCTACTGGAAGATGCCATCGCCGTCTGGAAAGATAAGCTCACTGGAAAAAACATTAGTCATCCCAGTGCGCACTCATCAATGAATCGTTAAGGCCTTAACAGATGGAGCAGCGATCGAGACATGTGCTGAACAGCATGCGAACTGACTCTGCGTGAGCATAAGGAGTAGCAATCAATGAGACATTTATGTAGCAAGTGGACACTGTACGTAAACGTGCGTAAAAGTAAGGAGGTGACAGACTGATAAAAGGCGGTATTTCATGTCTGGCTGTGACCACTGCCACATGGCGTGTGGAGTTGCTGGATTTGTTGGTGTTTCGCAAGGAACTGTTCAATCTGCCTACAAGCAGTGGTGTAGCACACATGACCACGAAACACGTTATCGGAATTGTTGTCGGAAAAATATGTTGATAATTGGCAGCCAATGCTGTACAATCGCAATAAAGTCATGAGATGTTCAATTGACTCTTTTATTAGAAAATGTTACGCGTTTCGGGGTTACACCCACCTTCAGACATCACAATTTTCAACTCCTTCCTAACCAACCAGCCGTACAGCCTTGACAACTCAAAAAAAGTGTCGAATAACATATGACTGCGACACTTTCTTTGAGTTGTCAGGGCTTACGCCTGGTTGGTTAGGAAGGAGTTGAAGTTTGTGATGTCTGAAGATGGATGTAATCCCGAAACGCGTATCATGTTCTAATAAAAGCGTCAATTGAACATCTCATGATTTTATTGCGATTGTACAGAATTGGTTGCCAATTATTAACATAAAAATGATCGAAGGCCTCAGACGGGATTTTATCTCCTGTATATCAAAATATGTTGACTGAAAGGGACCGGTGATTCGTTTCACGACTTGTGAGCCAAATCGCTTCGAAACCCGACAGCAATTGCTGCAGGCAGTGAGTGAAGGTCCCTCCCAATCCATTAGCGAAAGAACGTTGCAACGGTGACTGCATGAGTTGAACATTTGGAGTCTGTCAGCTCGCAAAGGGCCATTACTCAAAGCAAAATCTGTTGGGCTGGATCAATACGTGACTGGTTTTCTGAACATTCCGTCAACTTATCACATCACGACGGGCCTACAAAGCACCTGTCTTGAATCTCATAGAAAATATGTGGGAGATGTTGGAAAAGCGGGTAAAATGCCGACATTAGAGTCCCCGCCGTTTGGTGGAATGGTGCCATCAAATCCTCAGCGAGATACGGCATACCTGCACAACCTTGTGGGCTCACTTTCTGACCGAATCCAGGAGATTATCAATTCCAAGGGCTGAAATGCACGGTACTACAAGATGCTTCTAATGATTTCTATAGTGGTGAATAATTTATCAAGCATGAAAGGGTGCAGATGATCAAAATAATCTTCACAAAGTTCACAGTTGTTGCGATGCATTCAGTTACTACCATAGGTCCAATGGAATGGCAGATGTATCTCCTCCATGGCAAAACACTGCCTCCGACAGCGTGCACCTATGACAAGTCGCATGTTTCGAGCGGAAGCTCGCTTGATGAAGGCGTATCCGGACGTGGCCATCGAGCTGAAGTAACAAGACACCTGACTCATCGTACCAGGCGACGCTTTTCCATCGATCCATGGTGTATTCTCGATGATAAGTTCTAACGTACCTACGACAAACAAAGCCTATGTTCGTCTGTGAAAATAGACTCGATAAGCAACGTGAGCTATCAGTAAACGGAATCTAACCTGCATAACACTGTGTGAGTGTTATATGAGTGTTATTTCCACTGTCATTTAAGCCCTCAACAGATCGTTACATGAAAATCTTAAAACTAACATTTGGATAAGCTATCTGACTGCGTATTTGCATAAAAATTTACAAGTGATACAGAATCTGGCTTGTGCAAAGGACTTTATTGGATTAGAATACATGACATGTTGTGGTGTGTGGCCCTAAGTTTTGCACTCACCTCTTTAGATGACTGTCTTTTTCCAAGTATTTTCCAGCTTATTGTTAGTAAGAATGAATTTAATAATTTGGAGTTTGCTTGGGTCCTGTTAACTACTAAATAACGTGTAAGATGGGATTTCATAAATTAAGTCCATTTAAAAACTTCAGAAATCATCATGACCAAAAATAGTTTGATAAGTATTAATAATGGTGAAATGTCTGCCAATGACCTTGTATCAGTAAGGGCTGAGTGCTAGATTAACAAATTATTACAGTTTCAAAGTTACATTGACATTTAACAACCGCAGAATAGTTATGAAATGGATGTGGACAGTAATTATTATTATTTGGAGGATAAGGGGACGTCTTTAACTGACAAGCAAAACATGGGATTACTGCAAACTCGGAGTAACGAATGGTTCAAATGGCTCTAAGAGCTATGGGGCTTAACATCTGAGGTCATCAGCCCCCTAGACTTGGAACAACTCAAACTTAACTAACCTAAGGACATCACACACATCCATGCCCGAGGCAGGATTCGAACCTACGACCGTAGCAGCAGCGAGGTTCCGGACTGAAGCGCCTAGAGCCGCTCGGCCACAGCGGTCGGCTCTCGGACTGACAATCACCAGCCTAACGCTGCTTGCTTGCGAATTTTACTTCGACCGTAGTTAAGCCATCTAAATCTCTCCTGGCAATACAAATGAAATCAGGCCTTGGCTGTGGAAAGATGTGCCACCACTGACATGAGGGCAGCGTGACACGTCTTCTGTCTGCGAGCTCTCGACCAACACTACAGAAATTTTACTCTCGCGGACAGATCTCGTCTCACAACAATGCTTGGAATCGCGCTGCCATGTTTCGCCCTCAGATTGTTACTATCAATATCTGAGTGCTTATTTATTTCCATAGAGGATCGTAGAATCTTACACAACGCAAAGAATAGTCTCCAGTTTGCTGTACAGTTTTCGATACTCAATGTAATATTTAATCAATGTAATGGAGAGTTCTGACACACTCCTTACACAGTGCACACCGCAGCCGTAATTGACGATGGCGTTGGGTCAACATGATAGCTTGTAATGGTCATTGCAGCGATCCCACATGTTCAGCAATGTGCGGAGAACAGTATGCTTCGAAACTCTCATGCCTTGGCCAGCACTGCACTCTGATAACAGATCTGCCACAGATCACCACCTATCCTGCTTTACGCCTGAACCTCCACGTTCCTTGATGAAGTGTGGAAGCCGAAAAACTCGTCGTCTACGGGCTGTTTCAGCCATTCTCCGTAGATGCTGGCGACAGTAGTACGCGAACGGCCGACCAGTTTCGCCGTTCCACAGCAATCAGCCTTTTGTCAAAGTCACTTATGCCAGTGGATTTCCGCACTATCCGCCTTAATCGTCGCTAGGATGATTCGCCCATTCGTCTCTGCTCCACGTATTCATTTTCCTTATCGCGTTCCGTTCCTGAAACGCCACCAGGCAGAACTTAATCTCGCGGTGGGCTGTGGTCATAACGTTATGGCTTATCAGTGTAAGAAGCACACTAGCACGGGCGCAGTAAGCGCTCTTCGCCAAAAAGAAGTTGACTAGTGTCAAACATTCGACGAGGAGAAATGTATGGGTAAAATACAAAAAGGGTAGGATGGTAGTTTATGTATTAAGACAAGGAATAACTTCCACAACATCGGATGGCTATAATCAATGACGGAGTTCTGAGTGCTGCAGCGCGGGCTTGTACATTAAACAGTGCACTTGCGGAGCATGCTGAAACAGCATTAGTTCCACTTTCTGCCACCAGCTCAAAATACGAAGCTGTTAGCAGTCAGAATGTGATATAGGTGTAGGAAAAGAGGAGGAACGATCAAACACATTATGACGGTGGTTCTAGCATGTTTATTAGAATACGGTCACAAGCTAAAATGTGAGTTCAGCACTGTCTTTGGACTTAGCAACTTGCTACACCCGTAACACGACATGGATGCTCGCAGCATACTCTCTGTAATCAGAGAGATATGACGTCGTATTCTATCCTTAAAATCAGAACCACGATCAACCGAGACTGTCAGCGTTACACAAGCGAAATTACTGCGAACACTGTGAGCTGTCCGAAAGAACAGATAACATCTTCATATAGTTAAGGCTAACCGGCCATTGACCTTTATCTGTGCGGATGCGAACGTATTACCCGAACTCTTACGGGACTCAGTAAGATTGTCTGCCGCGAATAATGAGTGTAATGGGCAGGGGCACTACGAATGTCGTATGTGGACATTAAGTTGGGAATGTGGGTCTCACGGGGAGCGTACAAGGGATAAATCCCTGCAGTCGCACTATCCTCTGTGCCTTCGATGGCTCAGATGGATAGAGCATCTGCCATTGAAGCAGGAGTTCCCGGTCGGGGCACACATTTTCAGCTGTTCCCGTTGATGTATATCATCGCCTGTCGACAGCGTAGGGTTTTGATTCAATTATCATTTCAGAAGGCAAATCAGTTGCTGACAATTTCATAATAGTATGTGATTATACAATACCGTAGGGGGAACGTGATTGTATATTAAAATTGATATCTTACTTTTGTAAAATGTATTTAAAACTTATGAGAATTATTCTGTTTTGTTTCAGTGCGTAAGTTACTTGTTCATGGTCAGTTTTCTGAGGTGTCTGTTGTGCACAACACACAACCGGTCTAACTCTATACCCACTGAACCTAACACACATGTTTATTTAAAATATTGAAATCTAAATTGCCCGTTATGTCGCCTTCTGAAATATTTACAAATACCCTTGACGCTAGTATTTATTTGTATTCCAGAAAGGAACAACAAATTCAGGAATGTCACCGATTACAGTATTAATAGTCTGACATAGAGCGACTCAAATAGTAATGCGAGTGACGTCATCATTCAGTGATAGTGACTAACGATCTATAAATATGTGTTGTCACGTATTCCACTGATGCATTACCAAAACTGTCAAAGAAACTACAAGGATCATGTCAGGGGAGTAGAGGTGTTTTAGGAGCATGTAAATAGTTAACAAAGGACGTTGCCTTTGTGATTAATACCATGGGCTGCTGCAAAGGAGCTAAACATTGAGTAATGGACACTGTTGACGGTGTGTTGGTGGATAAACTCCTCACAGCTTCGTCAATGTTAGCACCTTACGATGCAAAACTCAAAATTTTACTATTTTGCGGAATGAAATGCTAAAAACCGTTCGCTTTCTCAGCTCATTGTCGGATGGGGTATATAGACAGCACACAGCGTGCAGAAAGCATGTTACATTTAAAGTGCAGTTATTGACGGACGACGCTCTTGTATTATTAGATAAGAGTCGAAAAGTAAAGGGTAAAAAATTATGAAATGAATCATGTTAGTAACTGTTTCCTTTGTGGTGATATTCACATTTTCATGGTCGGCGTCTGTGTCTTCTGGGTTTAGAATCATTATAATAATGTGTAGCGATAACATTCCTGTTGCCTCATTGTCATTTCCCATGGCTGAGAGAAAAAATTTGTGATTCATCTGTTTGAAGTTTAGTGGGAATTTCTTTATGAATACGATGGTATTTCAAGTGTTCGTATGTCTTTTTCTGTGGAGCACATACGGAAAATTGCGCGAATGTCGTAATCAAGCCGGATAGTGTGACGGACCGTCATCTTTAAGCTAGTAATAGATTTATGAATCTTCCTATCTTGCCTTCGGTCGTCAATGTTCGTAATTCCTTGAGATAATCATTGTAGAATATCTTTGGGAATGTATGTTTTTTTATCTTGATTACATATTTTTCCTGTTATGTCAAAGACTGCCTATGAGTTTTGTCCCTCATATACTTGATACACTAAATGTAAACCGGTATGGCATATTATGCAGTTTCATGGGGGTTTCTATTTCTCATGCTGTTTTGTAATATTTGTAAATAGGCTGTTTATGTTTTCTTATTGGCAACGTTACGTAGCGCTCTGTATGAAAATCACTGGCTGTGCTGTGTGCAGTCTGTGGCTAGTTTGCATTGTTGTCTGCCATTGTAGTGTTAGGCAGCGGCAGCTGGACATGAACAGCGCGTAGCGTTGCGCAGTTGGAGGTGAGCCGCAAGCAGTGGTGGATGTGGGGAGAGAAATGGCGGAGTTTTGAAATTTGTAAAAATGGATGTCATGAACTGCTGTATACATTATGACTTTTGATGACTATTAAGGTAAATACATTGTTTGTTCTCTATTAAAATCTTTCATTTGCTAACTATGCCTATCAGTAGTTAGTGCCTTCCGTAGTTTGAATCTTTTATTTAGCTGGCAGTAGTGGCGCTTGCTGTATTGCAGTAGCTTGAGTAACGAAGATTTTTGTGAGGTAAGTGATTTGTGAATGGTACAGGTTAATGTTAGTAAGGGCCATTCTTTTGTAGTGATTTCTGAAAGTCAGATTGCGTTGCGCTAAAAAAAAAATATTGTGTGTCAGTTTAAGCACAGTCATGTATAATTGTTCAAAGGGGACGTTTCATATGTCGACCCTTAGCCGAGGATACCTCACTGGAATCTTCTGATTTTTTTCTTGTAGTTTGTGTAATTAGTGTAGATTTTGTTTATTGCTAGCGCGTAATTGTAGAGAGAATCTCCTTTATAGTTGCAGCCTTTCATTGTTGTACAGCAAAACAGTTGTGGCATGCATGTAGATTTGCCCCAAGTATTTCGCTGCTGCGCTTGCAATTAACGAGATATTATTTTCAGTGCTATGTTAATGTGTTCTTTTATTGTTGCTCTTCAAATTGTGTTTTTCTGTGTTATCGTGTGAAATATTGTGACAATAATGGCGTGTGAAAAACGTAACACTAGGTTTCAAAGTAAACTGAGAAATAATAGTGACGACGAGCGTAGCGTATCAGCACCACTGTGTAGTGAATTAACAGACATTCTACGTAGTAATTTGGTAATTGTGCATAGGGAAATGGAGCGGGCGGCAAATAATGGTGTAGACAGTGAAACAGGTAGTGAACAGGGAAGCATTATCGATCGGTCGGTCGGCAACAGCTCGCCTCAGGAATCCGAAATGACAGAACACAATACTGCAAATACTGTAGACTTAGATTTTGGGTCCTCACCGTTTTCTCAAATGAGTCAAGACACATTTTCTGCTTTTCAAAATGTGAATGTTGCCGGTGAAAATGCACTGCAAAAAAGCATAAAGAAACAGATTCCAGACACTAATACATTATTATTGCAATTAATGCAACAAATGGAACAAAATCAAAGACAAATGGGACAAAATCTTCAAAAGTTAGACACAATGGAACAACACCAGAGACAAACACAGCAACAGTTAGACACAATGGAACAAAATCTTCAAAAGTTAGACACAGTGGAACAAAATCTTAAAAAGTTAAACACAGTGGAACAAAATCTTCAAAAGTTAGACACCACACTTGAACAAACACTACTGAGTTACATAACATTGAATCGAAATGTCAAAAAGTCTGTAATGACGTAAAAACACAGATTTGTGAGCATTTTCAACCTATTTTTTTCACGGCATGAAAATGCATTACAGAATCACGAAGCAGCCATAAAAGAACTGCAAACCATTGTTCATCAAAATCATGAGACCTTGTGGGCTAAAATTGACTCAGTTGCATCTACCGATTCGGTTACGCAACTTGCAAAAACTCAGGAAAACTTGAAGGACACAGTAGATTCGATTTCAACACAAATGGACACTCTGAAACTTGGTTCAGAATAACACACTGAGGAAATGTGTTCACTATCGGAGAAAGTAGCCGAACTTTCGGATCAGTTCACTAACTTATCTACAAAGGTAGATGATGATCTGAATGACACAAGACCTGTAGCCTTCACTGACACAGAAGCGTATGAACAAATTAGAAAATTCAAACAAAATCAAAATCAAATCAATACACAGTAGAAAAGAGAAATCCGGGAAGTACAAGATCAGTTGACGCAGGTAATACAAGAATTACATATTTCAGAGGACACTCGCGCTCCAGTACGGGAAGAGGGACATAGAAATACGGAACAACCACAAAATAATAACACAGGACATTTCGGAAATTATGAAAGAATTTGGCAAGGTGCACCGAATTTTGAGATGGAACCGCCGACACGACGTAACAATGACCGATATGCTACTCGACGACATGATGATTTTGACTATAAGCTGTTCATTACTACACGTAAATTCAAAACATTGAAGAATTCTGGCAACGACATTCATCCACAAGCATGGCTCCATCAATTCTTTCATTGTTTTCCGCCCAACTGGTCGTTAGAACACAGATTAGAATTTATGTGTGGCTACTTAGAGAATGAACCAGCTGTAAGAATGCGATCGGTCATTCACGATTGTCACAGTGAAGGAGAATTTTATCATGCCTTCCTCTCAGCGTATTGGTCTCAAGCTACACAAACATAGCATCATAATGATGAAACGTTTCGAACAATCTGAATTCTCCAGTCTTATGAAATATTTTGAAGACATGTTGCATAAGAATCAGTATCTTTCAAACCCATACAGCCCCTCAGAACTCATCCGCATTTGCTTAATCAAATTACCTGAACATTTACGGCATATTATTTTAGCAGGACGTTGCAAAGACGACATTGAAGCTTTTCAGGGACTGTTACAAGAACTGGAAATTGACACTGACAATCGCGGAACGCGAAAACAGGAGCACAACAATTACAGGTCACATCTGTCACAATTCCGCGGTGACAGAAATAATACACAACAAGGCTATTCTTATAACGCAAATCGTGACCAAAACAGACACCACCCGTATGACAACCGTTGGCAGAGTAGTAATAATTACAGGGAAAGATCACCTCTCCGCGGTAATGACTATCACAGAGACAATCAGAGAAACAGACAATACGGGAACCAAAATAATTATTATTACGGGAGACAGAATAACTTTAGACGCAACGGTCCACCGTGCAGTAATAATTCAGGGAGAAATTCTCCACCACTTAACCGACAAGAAAGAATCTACAGGAACTACCGACAAAACGACAGACCTGAATTCCATCAGAACTGGCGAGCTTCAAACAGGGCAGGGCCTTCTCGGCAAGGCGAATTTGTAGAAGTTAGGTCTCCTAATCCCAGTAACGACGCGCGCCAACAAAGAAACAGACAATGACTCGCACCGCAGGCAGCCACGTACGCCCGCTGGCTCAGGGAAAAATAACATAGACGCTAACCTTGAGAAAAATTCCAGTATTCTTTACTGACATATACCACATGATAATTGCGTTAAAGTTGAAACTCTCCATACTAGGAAGAGCAAAGGGTTACACCATATTTCACATGTAAAACCATTTATTGGGAGATAATCTGCTTTTTAACTTAGTCTTTGCAATAAAATTTTTCACTACGCGTTACTAGTACTCTTTTTCAATCTTAGAAACTGTTAACATGCAACTATGTTTTAAAGTTAAATATCCAGTGAAGAACCAAGAGAACTTATTTAAGCAGAAATTACGAATGCATTGTTATAGTGAACAGACGTCACAGTGTTATTGTGTGTGTACATTCTTGCTTGTTTGTTGCACGATTACGTAATGACTTTAAGGCTTACATACTTAGAACATATACTGCTGATGAGATTTTAATGCAACATTTTGGTTTACTTGAAAAGGCATTCTTTATTTGAAGTAGTTTTTGTGAGATTAAAGATGACTTAGTATTTGGTTTCTTTGACAGCTACACGATTAAATCATGACGCTACTAATGTGTGACACAATTTACTTGCGGTGTTTCTGTTTTATATCTGCAGTTTTTCTGAATTATTCTGGAAAGTAAACATGTTTTAGTAGTAACTTTTGTGGTATAGCTACAACGAGACAGCCTTTTTCGTAGCACAACAATATGTTACATTATAGTACTTTCTTGATCATGGTAAGATACGTAATAACTACGGTATCCATATGCAAAGCATTTCACTTTCGTTTATGATGAGGTAAGTACATTGACTTCAGCAGAACTTTGCTTACAGAGGACGATAACTACGACAGTTCCACAGAATTATTTTACAGCAAGACGTACATTCAGCGCTACAGGACACGTATTTGAGTGATTAATTTTGTACTTAAATCATTTATTTTTAAAGATATTTGAAGTACAATGATACAAAGGTTTTCCATAATACATTTCATTCCATTGTTGTAATCTGTAACCCCTGAGGGTATAATTACATTAATCCTCAGGGGGTACACGCTTACTTTGTGTACCATGTGTGTGGCAAGCACAAGGAGCCCTAGCTAATATGGTATTTGCTTAGGCAACTTTACACATCGGTACCATATTTCTCTAACACAGAATTACACAGCTATCTGATCATTTAACTGAGAGAGACAAACTTTTTTACTACGGCAGTGACAGATGTTTACGTAATTACACCGTTGGATAACTTCACACTTACGAAATTGTATTTTGTTGTACTATGTGAACTCTTCATATTTTTTCGGAACCATTGTGATGCTATAAGAGCTTTGAATGTCGTATTTGGTAAGGGAGCATGATTTTTAAAGTATGTTTGAGGTAGATGACACTATTGAAACGATCAGAGAATTTTCTTTAGGTTTTGAAATGATTGGAGGAAGCTACGACAATGTTAAGATTAAACTGAAGTGTTATGATGTTATTTTTACGATGACGATGTGTATTATGCTGTTGAGGTACGTTTATGATCAATAACCTGAAGCCATATGAGGAATTTGATTATGCTACATATTTATAATGATGAAATATTGATGAATGTCGACGAATATGTATAGGTGTAATAAGGTAAGAAATAATGAGTAGTGGTTAGGGACTCTGACTTGTGAAAAAGGATGTTGGAAACCAAGAATCATACTTTAAGAGTTATGAAATGTGTGTAAATGCATGAATGTATCACATTGCCAGCAAAAATTTTTTGGACACTGTTGTATTTATAGGATTTCGTTTCTACAGATTTGTAATGCAAATTATCGACCTGTGAATTTTTTATATGAGACTGTCACTGTAGTGCACAACTGGTGTCGTAAATATTTCGGTAAGAAAGTTAAGTGACCACCTTCACGTAATGTGTCGTGGGCACCCAGTTGCGTGACAGTCACCTGGAAAAAGCCATTAGTGTGTGCCTTTCAGAGGCACAGGTGGAGAAAAAAAAAAGAGGTCATTATCCTCGCTATTGACAATCCTTTGTAGAAAGCATCGCAAATAGGAGGCGCTCAAACTTGAAAACATATGATTACACTGTGGAGCTCTTAATTTATGATATTTACTAAAATGCCTAATGAAATGATGAGAAACATTTTACATCTATTCTCTTTCTAGTTGAGAGTTTGCTCATTTTGTTTAATATCTAGTTTCTAGCTGCACTGCAGCATTGGTTAAAAATAAAATTTTGTAGATGTACTAATATAGATATTTTATGCCTACAGATCCAGTAAATAATAGCTTTATGATCTACTTAAAAAAAAAACAAAAAAACGAAGGAGCACAAAAAGACATTTCCCTTCACAGGAAATGCATAAATAATTTTCTTTTCAACTATTTGGTAGTATTTTTCGTAGAATAAGTTGTGGTGCACCACTTTAATTGCTTAAACATTAAGAGGTGAATATAAATTTCCCTTACCAGCATTGTTGTCTTTAGTGTACTATTTTTTCTGCTTGTGGGTTTGTCATGTTTAGATATAAGTTATTACATTTTCTGCTGCTGTTTGCCAGGCATAGTGCTACTGAATTTCACTTTACATTACTCTGTTAAGCCAGTTTT
Source organism: Schistocerca piceifrons (assembly GCF_021461385.2). Taxonomy (NCBI): domain Eukaryota; kingdom Metazoa; phylum Arthropoda; class Insecta; order Orthoptera; family Acrididae; genus Schistocerca; species Schistocerca piceifrons. The sequence goes on from NC_060145.1 coordinate 389,021,521, forward strand.
ACTACTGATTTATTTTTCTTGTTTGCTGCTCATTGCGTAATATTAGTTGTAATATTGCTGCTTGCTTGGCCAGTTTGAATATTTTGTCATTGCTGTTTGTGTTAATTGTTTTGTACTGCTGCATTGCCTCGTCCCTTAGTTTAGCATCTGAGCTCAGTAGATTTAAGTTAGCTTAAAATGGAGTAATCTATATAAGAGAATGAGTTATGATGAATTGGAAGAAATGCATTTAGAAGCTATAAGAAAATGGTTTGGCCAAAAAAGTAGTGTACAGTGGGGAAAAACTATTTTTGAAAGAGGATATGAACAAAAAAGTGGGGTTTAGAGACAACAAGTTTAGGTCGGATTTTCTTGGAAATAAATGATGTAAGATAATGGAAAATAAATAATGAGGTAAGAAATATGTGAACATATAAATACAGAAAGCATGCTTGGATAGGATGTTTTGGTGGAAACAAATGTTGAAATAAGACGAAAGATCCATGGAATGAAGGTTTGGGTTGGACTGCAGTACCAAATGTTACACTGAAAACGAACCCTGTCCTTTCCTTTTGTGTTATCCCACTGTGTGTTTGTGTACCCTTGTGTATTTATGTTCTTCCTGTCTTTATATGTTTATCTGATAAGACTTATATTGTAGAATTTTTCTAATACTCAGCTACACGAACTATGATGAGGAATACTGTTATCATCAAATATAATTTGCATTAATAATCTGTTATGTACTTTGTAAAGATGTTAGACATTATTAAATCTGTTCTGTTTTGTTGCTTATATGTGAAGTTGATGTTTCATTTCAAAAGTTATTCTGATCTTTATGTATGTACTTATGTCATAATTCCTGTAACACTGATGTATATGTTTATTTCTATTCTTTTGTAAAGCCCCTATTAGTACAAATGTTATCTGTATTGTTATGTTCTTTAATGATGTATTTTGTACCTTTGTTATTCTATTCTTATGTTATCAAATTGTAATTGACACCAGTACATCAAATTAAGTAACTTGTATGTTACATTTCACTGCACACGTTTCTGTTGGTCATAGTATATGGAGAATATGTGAGAAGTAGGGACTGATAGTGTTTGCACGTGTGTTAATAATTCAGCAAGGGACTGGTTACCAGCATTGCTGGTTCTAAGGACAATTAAAAAACTTTGTGAGTGCACAAGTGGTGGTTCATGGACTTGCTATATTCTCCACAACACTCTTCGATGGTGATTGTGCACCTGCACAGTCACAACAGATGGGTGCTGGCCATCTCTACAAGGACTACAGTGGGTCTGCACGTTTTATGGCCCACCAATACCATTATTTCTACAAGGACTACAGTGGGTCTGCGTCTTTGCTGACTCACCAGAACCATTATTTCTACAAGGACTGCAGTGGGTCTGCGCCTCTGGTGGCCCACCAATACCGTAATCTCTACCAGGACTACAGTGGGTCTGCTCTGTGATGACCTACCTACCGATACTCTTCAAAATTTCGACTGACTCTGCTGTGGGTTTGCTCTGTTGTGGACCAATACCTGTCTGCATGTCAAGAGTCAGCACTGTCTTTCCGTTGGAAGGACAACACTACTTCTTCAAGATTGCATGGAAATCCACTACTTCCTTTAATTCTTTTACTGCTCAGACTTTGAGAAAAGAAACGGCAGTTTTACTGTGATGTGTGATCAGGACTGTCTTTATGGACTGTGAGAAAATTTTAGCTTTTGACAAACATTGTATTAATAAGTGTGTACATTTGATATCTTTCTTACTGTATTATTTTCAAATCGGTATTGGCCAGTGCCCAAAACAATTTGTAAAATTTTTTGTGGGGAGCATGGGGGCTATGTAAATAGGCTGTTTATGTTTTCTTATTGGCAACGTTACGTAGCGCTCTGTATGAAGATCACTGGCTGTGCTGTGTGCAGTCTGTGGCTAGTTTGCATTGTTGTCTACCATTGTAGAGTTGGGCAGCGGCAGCTGGATGTGAACAGCGCGTAGCGTTGCGCAGTTGGAGGTGAGCCGCCAGCAGTGGTGGATGTGGGGAGAGAAATGGCGGAGTTTTGAAATTTGTAAGAATGGATGTCATGAACTGCTGTATATATTATGACTTTTGATGACTATTAAGGTAAATACATTGTTTGTTCTCTATTAAAATCTTGCATTTGCTAACTATGCCTATCAGTAGTTAGTGCCTTCCGTAGTTTGAATCTTTTATTTAGCTGGCAGTAGTGGCGCTCGCTGTATTGCAGTAGCTTGAGTAACGAAGATTTTTGTGAGATAAGTGATTTGTGAAAGGTACAGGTTAATGTTAGTAAGGGCCATTCTTTTGTAGGGATTTCTGAAAGTCAGATTGCGTTGCGCTAAAAAAAAAAAAATATTGTGTTTCAGTTTAAGCACAGTCATGTATAGTTGTTCAAAGGTGATGTTTCATATATTATACTAATTGTGGCCCTCGTCATATTGAATTAATCTACTTTATCTGTATACCTATTAAGTAAATGTCTTAAATTTTGGTTCTCAAGTATTTAAAAAAATCGTGGTATTTCTCAAGAGCTATACTATTTTCAGAAACTTCAATCTAGTGGACTCATTTCCATTTCAAATCATTTGTGTTGTTCTTTAATTACGATGTGACGTTGGAATGTTATACTCTTGCGTATTGTAAACTAATTGTCTGAAAGGATAGTTTTTGATATCATTTTTTTGTTTAAGTTAAATTTTCACTTGGTGAAAATATGTATCTATTCGTTGAAATTTTCATTTGTATGCAAATTAGAAAGTTCTGATGATAAATTGGATCCCTTTTGTTAAGGCCAGTTTACTGACTTCTTTAATTTCACCTCACGAAACATGTTGGCATACGACCTCTTGTGAACACTACCAGCCACTGATAATAGGAACAGGAGTGCATCCATTTAACCAGATCTTTAACTTTTGTGTGAATTCTTTCTCTTCCATTCTTTTATAAAGTGTGTCTTTCAACTTCTTCTTCCTCTTTTTCTTCTTCTTCCAAAAGGCTACGCCTTGTCTCTGAAGCCATGGCTTCCTCTCTTCAGCAGTTCTCATCACCTCCACGTATGAACATCCCATCTTTTCATTGATCATGGCTTTTTAAATAGATTATTCTTGGGCTTCCACTCTTTTTCTTCCATACTATCTTTCCTTTGTAAATGTGTTGTAAAAGAATATAATGTCTAATTAAGTATCCAGTATGTTTTGTTTGCATTGGCCTATAACTTTCAGTAGTTCTTTATTCTATCCCATTTCTTATAGAACCACCTCACTCCTTTTTCTGTCAACCCATCTACTTCTTGTAATTCTCCTCCAGAGCAGCAGCTTCGAGGTGAGCTTTCCCCTTCTTTGCTAACGTCCAGGATTCACGTCCGTATCTCAGGACGCTGCATAGGGAGGTCTTTACAAATCTTTTCTTATTCGGGTAGCTGATGTACTTGTTCAGTAGGAGGTTTTCTTATTCTGGGAGGCGCTCTTGATCAGTGCTGTTCTTCACTTTGATTTGCTTGAGACATCTATAGTTTTCCCCCACAATGGTAGTGAGATAGTGAAATTCAGTTATTTCCTCGAATTGCTCGCTCCCTACTCACTTTATTCACTTTTCATTGTCGAATGACTTTCCGTCTGTAACAGAAGATAAAAATATGTCTTCGTTTTCAATTCGGTGTTTCTCTCTAGTTTTTTCATTTGGATTATATTACATGCGTAACTCCTTTCTTCCCTTATAACCACATCATTTTTCTGTTACGGTGAACTCAGCTGCGGTATCAAGTTACTGTACTCACTTTGAGTATACGTTGCAGTAATTTATCACAGTCAGACAGATTTCTGTTTCTGACTATAGGTAATATTTTGCTATCTGCAGACAGTAGTGTCACGAAGTACCTAATCCGTTGTTTGTATTAAATCCGTACTTGACGAAAATGTTAATGAGTTCTATCAGAATTTCGTCAGCATGTATTGCAAAAATCATTGGGTGATAAATTGCACTATTTTGTTGAGCCCATATTAGTAGCTTCTGTGACATTCTTGTTGTGACAAAATGCATATTTATACAAGGAGTAGAACTTTGCTTCCGTCGTTTTATCCCCAATATTTGAGGCTTTAATGAAATAAATTGGTTATACATGTACCATTAAAAGTATTTTCCATCGCTGGCCAGTACTTTCTCCCATCTTTCGGGCAGTGTACGAATCCCACGTCGAAAAAATTGTTCATCTTTTGAAGTGAGCCACGAATCGATCCAACTTGTAACTTATTCATGAGATCGGAAGTGTTCGTCAGCTAGGCCATGCGCCATTGAGCTAAACAGGTGATAGTCAGAGGGAGCAATGTCTGGAGAATACTACGGGTGGGGTAGGACTTCCCATTTTAACGTTTCCAAGTACGTTTTGACCTCTTTTGCGACGTGGTATCGAGCGCTGTCGTGCTGTAAAATCACTTTATCGTGCCTCTCACTGTATTGCAGCCGTTTGTCTTTTAATGCTCTGCTCAAACGCCTTAATTGCGTTCGATAACGTGCACCTGTGATTGTTTCACTTGGTTTTAACACCTCATAGTACACGACGCCGAGCTGGTCCCACAAAATACAGAGCATGATCCTGAAACCGTGAAAATTTGGTTAGGCCGTCGACGTCGAAGCATGGCCGGGATATCCACATGATTTTTTGCGTTTAGGGTTATCATAATGAACCCATGTTTCGTCCACGGTCACAATTCAGAAATCCCCTCCGTTTTTGCTTCTGAAGCAACTATTCACAAACACACACACGACGTTCAACGTGTCTTGGTTTCAGCTCACACGGGACCCAAGTTCCTTCTTTGTAAATGATTCCCATAGCCTTGAGACGTTTTGAAATGGCTTGGTGTGTCACTCCCACTAGTCGTGCCTATTCTCCTTGGGTTTGACGCGAGTCCTCATTCAGCAATGTCTCCAATTCTGCATCTTCGAAAACACTACGCCGGTCTACGACGTTCAAATCACCGTTCTTGATGCGTTGAAATCACTCACGACACGTTCTTTCACTAAAAGCGTCCTTACCATACGTACTTGAGAGCATTCGATAAGGCTCAGCCGCTGTTTTCTGGATACTGAAACAAAACAGTAACATCTCCTGCAAAGGACGAGAATTAGGGTCGTAAACTGACATTTTCAATCAAGAATAACTTCATGATGCAGACAAAAATCGACTAATGTTTGAATGAGGTTATGTTGACCGAAGCCCAAGCTAGCTGCCTGACGTCTGCGATCTGTTTCTTTCGACCGCTAGTTACCGTGTCACCACCTATCGGCAAACGGCGGAAGCAAAGTTGTACATCTTGCACCTTTAATTCGCAGTTCCAGGAACAGTGTTCACCATGCACCACCCATTGCCTACAGACACCAGTACGATTGTAATTTTTACAGAGATTTTTCTTTCACCAAATAATTCATGCCTTAGAGTTTTATTCCACTCACATACAGGACTTAAATGTAATGGATTTGAGGCTTATATCTGTTGTGATCAAAGGTATCCGAAAACATATTAATTGACATGTGTCCACCCTTTGGCTTTATAATGGCTTGAACTCTGCTGGAGACACTTTCAATGCAGTATCTTAATGTCTATGGCCGAATGGCAGCCCATTCCTCACCAAGGATCGGAACGAGAAAAGGTTGTGAGCTAGGAGGCTGACGTCTGGAGCGATGTCAACGTTCTAACTCATTCTACAGGTGATTCAAAAGGTCAAGGTCGGAAAAGCGAGTAGCCCAGTCCTTTTCAGGAACGTTACTGCCCACATTTCTCTCACAGACGCTGTTTTATGACAGGGTGCATTGCTATGCTGACACAAACAGTCATCGTTGCCGAAATATTCCTCTAATCTGCGCAGTACACAATGCTGTAAAATTTGGTCATATCCTTCAGCATTCAGCATTTTCTTAAGCGCATAAGAGGACCGCATCCAAATTGCGAGAAACACCCACATACGGTAACACCACTTCAGCTGTCCTTCACAGATGGCACTACACAGGACAGCAGGTAACGTTTTTCAGGCATTCGCCAAACCCAAACCCTTCCATCGGACTGCCACAGGGTATTGCGTGATTCATCGGTTCAGGTCACTTCTTTCTAGCGCTTTACTATCCAGTGGTGTCTCTTTTTACATCTTCCCAAGCGTCACGTAAGACTGACTACAGAAGTCTATGGCATAAAAAGAGTTTAAATGAAACAACAAGTTTACTGTTACCAGTCACTGTTAATTTTTCCCCACGACGCGTTTCGAAGGTTTAAACCTCCATCATCAGGTGGATTTACATTTGTTAATATGACATCCAACCAAAAGGCGGGAAACTAGACATCCTTGAAACACTCCAAATATACAAACACCAAACAAAACAACCGGAATCCATGACAAATGAAAATCCTTAAATGACAAAAATGACAATATTTACAGTAGTATCATCTCTGTTTCCAGGGACTGCCTACGTCATTAAAAATTGCAAAGCACACACACACACACACACACACACACACACACACACACACACACACACTAATTTAAATATTTAGTTATGTTACCGCAACAGCCCCCGAGTATACAAGAGACTGATCTCATTTACAGATATGTCATTACATCAATAGCTTGTACCCCTTGTCAGCTTGAAACTATGTGTACTTCAAGTACTGGCACAAATTGCACATCCATCTGCATATATTTAAGCATTAACCAATGTATTACCGCAACCTTCAGGCAGTTATTACATGTAACACATATATAATCTTAAGACCCCTTGCTTTGTAAAGTATGCTCTCATACAATCACTCTATCCACCCTCTCACTTTCTCTTTCTCTTCCTCCCCCTCTGCCTCCAGCCTTTCATATCTATCTATGAATCCGAACCAAAACTGTTATTTGTGTATAATTTTACTACTGTAGCCAATATGATTCACCTGATTGTATAATTTTTTCTGTTACTGCTTCTACGCTGAGAACACGAGTCTCCAGCTCCTTTTATAGTGGCTGACCCGCACATCGTGAGATCTAGTGATTAATCTTTCGTTTTTGTCAGGACGATTTTGATCAGATAGTGTAGACTATCTCTTGTTTTTCTTTTCAGGTTTGTCCATTATACACTACTTTCTGGGTGATAGCTGAGACATTTTCTAAAAGGACCGTTCATTTGTATATAGCTTCTTCAGCCCCTCTGCATAGCAGGTCTTCTCCAGTGGACAAGGCAGTATCGAGCTCTTCGTCATACTCAAAGCATTGTCCGCCATGCCGATATTTCAAATGCAACAATAGGTAATAATCGTTCGGCTCGAGATTGAGGCTGTAGATTGGGTGGTCGGAAATTTCCAGAGTGAAATGCTGAATCTCCTGCTTGGTATGGGCGACGGCAGGCCGGATCTACACTACTGCTCATTAAAATTGCTACACCACGAAGATGACGTGCTACAGACGTGAAATTTAACCGACAGGAATAAGACGCTATGATATGCAAATGATTAGCTTTTCAGAACATCACGTTTCCGACTTTGATAAAGGTCGGATTGTAGCCTATCGCCGGCCGAAGTGGCCGTGCGGTTAAAGGCACTGCAGTCTGGAACCGCAAGACCGCTACGGTCGCAGGTTCGAATCTTGCCTCGGGCATGGATGTTTGTGATGTCCTTAGGTTGGTTAGGTTTAACTAGTTCTAAGTTCTAGGGGACTAATGACCTCAGCAGTTGAGTCCCATAGTGCTCAGAGCCATTTGAACCATTTTTTTGTAGCCTATCGCGATTGCGGTTTATCGTATCGCGACATTGCTGCTCGCGTTGGTCGAGATTCAATGACTGTTAGCAGAATATGTAATCGGTGTGTTCAGGAGGGTAATGCGGATCGCCGTGCTGGATCCCAACGGTCTCGTATCACTAGCAGTCGAGATGATAGGCATCTTATCCGCATGGCTGTAACTGATCGTGCAGCCACGTCTCGATCCCTGAGTCAACAGATGGGGACGTTTGCAAGACAACAACCATCTGCACGCACAGTTCGACGACGTTTGCAGCAGCATTGAGTATCAGCTCGGAGACCGTGGCTGCGGTTATCCTTGAAACTACATCACAGACAGAAGCGACTGCGATGGTTTACTCAACGACGGACCTGGGTGCACGAATGGCAAAAAGTAATTTTTTCGGATGAATCCATGTTCCGTTTACAGCGTCATGATGGTCGCATCGGTGTTTGGCGACATCGCGGTGAACGCACATTGGAAGCGTGTATTCTTCATCGCCATACTGGCGTATCACCCGGCGTGATGGTATGGGTTGCCATTGGTTACACGTCTCGGTCACCTCTTGTTCGTATTGACGGCACTTTGAACAGCGGACGTTACATTTCAGATGTGTTACGACCCGTGGCTCTACCCTTCATTCGATCCCTGCGAAAACCTACATTTCAGCAGGATAATGCACGACCGTATGTTGCAAGTCCTGTACAGGCCTTCTGGATACAGAAAATGTTCGACTGCTGCCCTGACCAGCACATTCTCCATATCTCTCACCAATTGAAAACATCTGGTCAATGGTGGCCGAGTAACTGGCTCGTTACAATACGCCAGTCACTACTCTTGATGAACTATGGTATCGTGTTGAAGCTGCATAGGCAGCTGTACCTGTACACGCCATCCAAGCTCTGTTTGACTCAATGCCCAGGCGTATCAAGACCGTTATTACGGTCAGAGGTGGTTGTTCTGGGTACTGGTTTCTCTGGATCTGTGCACCCAAACTGCGTGAAAATGTTATCCCATGTCAGTTCTAGTATACTATATTTGTCCAATGAATACCCGTTGATCATGTGCATTTCTTCTTGGTGTAGCAATTTTAATGGCCAGTAGTGTATGAATTTGAAGTGGGCCGGGTGAAGGCCAGAAAGGAATCATTTGCCTGGGGTGTCAGAATATTGGGGGTGGCAAATTTTGGGTGGAATTTTATTTTTAGATTCAGTATAAATGTTTGTCTCTGCTAAATTTTAATAAAAATAATGTAAAACATGGGCAATCAGAAAACGATACCATTCAATAAAACTTAAGTTCTTCAAGTCAACAGGCAAAGGGAATCAAACATGATGCGTGCACAGCCTATCGCGTTCCGTCACGTGACATTCCATTGTTCGCTCATTCTTTGTTTAGTAGGAGCACACGCAAGCGACGCATCTGTCGAAGCTCAAACTTTTTTGGATCCATCCGTCGTTTATGTATATTATTTGTGGCTTCAGTTTCGAGATTGGAAATCTTACAAAAATATGTACCCATAAAATTAAAATTCCCGAGCGCGAGTAGGTGGTCTACAAGAACAGAGGCTTTAGAAACTGTTTACAGGCATTTTGGTGAAGTTATAAATGCCGTGGAAGAAGCTGAATCTTATTACTTGTCAACACCCGAAACAAAAACTTAGGAAAAATTTATTTGGAAAAACATGAGAAAACTCAAATTCATTACTTCAATTTCTATCTTGTATGCAGCATAGAAAATAGAGCGTATCAATCACTTTCTGCAAAGATAAGATCTTACGATTGATAGAGATGCATGAAATACTCAAGCCACTTTGAGCTTTCTTAAACCTTCTAGACACTCCTGTACCTCCGAAGCTATTTCTGAGGCGAAAGAGTTAGCATAAAATAATGAGGTATCAGTGGAATTCTCAGACAAAAATTGTTAGAAGCAAGAAAAAAATGGGCAGTGAACTTTGTGCGGATGAAGTACCCCAACATTCACAGCAAGATTTGATAATTATATCACTGTTAGAAATAGCTGACAGAGTGATAATGGAGCTGAGTACCAGATTTAAGGCAGTGGAAAAAGGTGGTGCAAAGTTTTGTTTTTTGTGTGGTTTCCAAATTTAAGAACTAGAAATGTAGGACAAAGCAGCAGAAGTGACAGATAGACCTTATCTATGTAGAAGATCTTAACAAGGAAGAATTTATTTTTCAAATTTCAACAATAGTGCCCTGGCAATAGAGAGAGGTCTGCAAGATGAAACTGCGTGATCCATATTAAGTTTAATTTACAAAAATATATTTATGGAGGAGTGTCCCAAACTTACTATAGTCTTAAAAATATTCCTTACCGTCCCAGTTGCTTCTGCAGAAAGGTGTTTAAGCAAGTTGAAACTAAAAATTATTGGAGGAGCACGACTGCTCAACAAAGATTACCAAATCTGAGTAAAACCTCTATAGAGCACCAACGAGTTACTTCCATAAACTCCGATGAAATCATTAACATTTTTTCTGCAAAAAATCTCTGAAAGTGAAATTTTAAATTTAGTATTTGTACAACGAGTAATCGCGTTTTTCGTATTTTTTTTATTTTCTGTTTGTTTTATTTCGATTTGGACCTTAGCTCAGCCAGTAAAATGATTTAATCTTATGAGATGGTGATATTTATTTCGAATTATATTACCTCAATTATCGTTATAAAAGTGTTGACTTTTATGTGGCGGGAGGGGGGCGAGGGAGGTGAAGAGAGAAGGAGGGGGCGGCAAATTAAAGCTTGCCTCTTGGCAAAAGTCCGTTCTGTCCCCACAGGCGAAGGTATTTGGAAGAGCGATGTCCCGTAGAGGCAGTATCCCAGACGACATTTTCCCGAGTGTCAGGACTTGGGTGGCACTCTTGTGCATCGTGACCGTTTTTCAGTATACGTCAGGTATAACTGTTGACCAGAGTACCATGAAATCATGCAGGAGATTGCCCTTTTCGCCCTACAAACTATTAGTCATCATTTTTGGACTTGAGTTAGGAGACTGCTTGAATTTCTTTCGGTTTGAGCGAACCGGACGGTACCGATGCATTAATTATTGTTTTGGTCTCGCGTTTGCATGTGGTGTAGTTGTCTTCATAGCCTGTAACAAAGTGGGAAAACAGTTCATCCCAGTGTTACCGATATTGATCGAAAATAGTTTGTACACTTGCCAGTTTTCTGTACCAACCTTGCGCACAGATGGCGATATCCGAGCTTCTCCGTGACAAACGAGTGTTTTTCCATCAGGAAGAAATTCATCAGCCAGAACACCAGTTACCGATATTGTCGATCGGAAAGCTGTCTTTTGGTGCAGTATCTGCACAATTTCATCGGTCTGGATGCCTGGCTCGCTACCTCGCTTTCATCATGCATGTTTGTACGGTCGCTTTTCGGTTCTTAACATCGTCTTGGCAGCATTCCTTCATTCACTACTGTAGGTCCGTAAAATAGCACAAATCCTGATGAATTTGTGCTGCTGTTGATCCTTCTGCATATAAAAGTCGGATTACAGCATACGTTTCACAACTTGCGGTAGTCACTGTTTTCGTTTACTTTCATCCGCTCTCAGACAACTACAGAATCAAAACGGTGAATTCTGTTGTTTCACTAACAATGAATAGACGCCGCTGCGTTGGTGAAAATTTGTGCTTAACTTCCAATATTTAAATATAAGCAAATGGTCCTTACTTGTTCGAAGAAGCCTTGTAAACTGTATCAGTTTAACATATACGTTACTGTCGTTTGTCCACCACTAGCTCAGAGCTTCACGCGCTGGGGATCAGGTGACTCCAATATTGGCTTTTCCAGCGGTCCACACGGTTGCAAATTTGGTTACACAATAATTGTATGTAAAGTCTGCATGTTATGTAAAACACCGTTTTTTTAGTGACCCAAACATGTTTCAGTGGCTCTTTGCCATCGTTAGTAAGTTTTCTTTATCCAAACCTGTGAAATGTGAACATATCTCAAGTGATAACTAATCTACGAAAATTATGCCTTTTCGACTAAGATTCAGTTTCTACATCTACATCCTTCATCTATATCGACCTCTACATCTACATATACTCTCAGAAGTGGCGCAGGGTACTTTGTCTACCACTTCCTGTTCCAGTCGGGAATATCGAGCAGGAAAAAAGATTGTTGGTGAGACTGTGATCTCGAATTCATTTACCTCGATGGTCTGCTCGCAATCATTGGCTTTAGGACCAAGAGTGGGAACATTTCCAAAGTGCCTAAGTCTCTAAGCTGTTCGCGTGCCGCCGTGTTTAACCTAAACCTTGTGTGGCAAAATGGCACAATCCAAAACCTGCGTCCATGGATCTATGGTGCACCACGAGCTGTTGATAACAGGGATGATCGACTGGTGAGGAGATACGGGAGAATACACATGTAACTGTTGAGCAACTGACCGCCTGGATGAACCAAGACTGTCCCTTCAATGACTGTCAGCAAACTTTCCTGCATACGGGCTTCCGCAGCATACGCCTGATTCGTGCAGCCATGCTGACTGCGGTGCATAGGCGACGAAGGCTGGAATTTGCAAGTCATAACCGCAAGAGGACGTCCTGTGAGTGGCGAGAGGTGACCTTTTCAGATGAATTAGATTTTGTGCTCCATTAGACAAGTAACCATTGGCCTGAAAGGCGTGGAGGTACGTAAACAAACACCCTACAACAATCGTCGGAAGGTTCCAGGCCGGAGGAGAGAGCGTTGCGCTCTGGGGACTGATTCTGGGCATTCCCTGGGTGATATCGTTGTTCTGGAAGCCACACTGGATTACGACAAGTCTGCATCTATCTTAAACGACCGTGTCCATCTCTAAGTGAAATTTAGTTTTTCTCGGCACCATGGCATCTACCAGCAGGAGCACACAACGTACCACACTGCTCGCCGTGTACCTACCTGGTTCGAAGAGCGCCAGGATAAGTTTACCGTACTCCTCTGGCCAAATTTACCGGATTTAAACTCAATCGATTGGGTTGTTCGCATCGTGGATCCACAACCGAAAAACCTAGCCTAGCTGGCCACGGCACTGGAATCAGCATGGACCACGTCCCTCTTGGTTCCTTCCAAAACCACATTAACTCTCTGCCAGCACCTCTCGTAACAGTACGTGCTGTTAAAAGTGGTTATCCAGGTTTTTGATAAGAGGTTAAACTAATGTGACTGGACAGTGTAGTTCTGTACGCATTCTACTAAATACAGGGTGTTTCAGAAAGAACATACGTATTACAAAGTGTTATTTTGTACAAACTATCGATCGCTGCTCCTCGGCTCGGCTAGTGCGGAAACGAACGCATAGTCTAGTTTGTATTAATAGCCGCTAGAAATCAGTTGTCTTCTGTTTTGCTTGGCAACTGTCATATGTTTAAAATGGCAACTCTGCAGCGGAAATCATTTTGTGCTCTCGAGTTTGCGAAGTGCAATTCCGTGATAACAGTCCAAAGACGTTTCAGTTTGAGGTACCAAATTGATCCTCCGAATGCGTGAAACATTCGCAGATGGTATCGACAGTTTCGAGATACGCGATGTGTATGTAAAGGAAAGAGTTCTGGCCGCCCTAGCGTTCCTGAAGAAAATTACTTTCCAACGTAGTGCTTCGAAATCAACTCGTCGTTCCAGTCGGGAGTTACAGCTGCCTACAACAACAATTAGTCGTGTTTTGAGACGTCGGTTGGTTATGAAGTCTTGCAAGTTACAGCTGTTACAAGTCCTGATGACAAACGCAAACGTGTGGCATTTTGTTACGAGATTCTTGACGCTATTGACAATGATAACACTATCGCACAACGCATCGTGTTCAATGATGAAGCGACTTTCCGTGTTAGTGGTCAGGTAAACAGACAGAATGTTCGAATTTGGGGCCTACAGAACCCACAGGCAGCTGTTGAACATGTACGAGATTCGCCCCAAGCCAATGTGTTCTGTGCGATATCCCGATCATCTGTTTACGGCCCATTCTTCTTTGATGGAAACACGGTTAACGGTCAGCAGTATCTCGCTACGTTACAAAACTGGTTGTTTGCGAGGCTGCACGAAGACAACTTCATTTTTCAACAAGACGGGGCACCCCCTCACAGGAGTCGCCAAGTGCGTGAGTATCTGAATGGAACTCTACCGAACCGTTGGATTGGTCGTCAAGGAGCTGGCGACTTAGCATGTCTGAGTTGGGCTCCACGATTACCGGATTTGACACCCTCTGACTTCATCCTGGGAGGTTTTCGTTAAAGAGAACGTTTATGTACCACCACTCCCACAGAACCTGGACGAGTTGAAGAACCGGATCCGTACTGACACTACATCAGTGACGAAGGACATGCTTGCCAGAGTATGGGAGAAATTTGAGTATCGATGCCGCGCGGGATTAGCCGAGCGGTCTTAGTCGCTGCAGTCAGGGACTGTGCGGCTGGTCCCGGCGGAGGTTCGATTCCTCCCTCGGGCATGGGTGTGTGTGCGTATGTCCGTAGGATAATTTAGGTTAAGTAGTGTGTAAGCTTAGGGACTGATAACCTTAGCAGTTAAGTCCCATAAGATTTCACACACATTTGAACATTTTTTTATCGATATGATATTGTTCGTGTCGCTGATGGAGGACATTTTGAACATCTGTAATCTGAACCTGAGGTTCGTGTGTAAAGTTTCATATTCGTACGCCTTAAAGTTTAATAAATATATACATTCGAAATACGTATATTCTTTTTGAAACACTCTGTATTTTACTGACGTGACTGCTCTCGGTAATGATCTGATGAATTGTAATTAGGAAATAAACGATCTTGCTTTCCATTTATGTGCAACATGTTTGTTTATATTGAGGGTCAGCTGCCACTCACTCCACGAAGCGTCGACCTCCTTCGGGTCTTTCTCATTTCGTTACAATTTTCTAGCACTGCGACTGCTCTGTACACAACGGCATCATCCGCGAAACGTCTCATGAAGTTCCCGACGTCATCCTCTATGTCATTTTTAGACATTGTAAACAGCAATGTTCCTGTAACACTCGCTCACCACACGCCTGAAGTCACTTTGATGTCTGAAAGTTTCCCCCCATTACGAATGACGTGCTGTCTCTGTTTCACAGCAGCTCTTTGGTTCAGTTACAAAGCTTGGATGAAGTTTCGTACGCTCGTGTTTTGTTCATTAGCTAACAGCCCCGAAAGGCATCGAACGCCTTCCGGCAGTCAGGGAACGTGGCATCGACCTGCTGCTGCTGGTACCTGCTGACTTTTGAGTCTTGCAGACGAACATTGCGAGCTGGGTTTAGCACTATTGTTGCTTGAAAAATCTATCTTGATTTCAAAAGAGGAGATTCTCCAGAAGGATCATCATATGCCAGCATTAAATGTGGAAATGTGGAAATTCTACAGCAGACGTCAGGGGTATTGTTTTTTTCTCGCTGATCCTCATTAATGCGCAATACTTATTTTCCACCAACGAAGTCCCCTGTGGAATATTTCCATTGTGATATATACTGCTGCAGTGGTTAGAGCTATTTTGCTTGCTGACCTCGTTGCCGAAGGTGTTTTCTTCGAGCGCGCTGGGGAAAACCACAGCGATGAGAACAAAACCATTGCCGTTCCGCTTGTGCGAATATACCCGGAAAGGTCTGCGGTTTCCGTTTATTTCGAGCTCAGTTTCTTTTTGAGAGCATGCCTTCCAGACTCTTAGAAATAACCACAAATATCGTGTGGTTAGATATAATCAGATGCGCAAGGTCGGCAGCAGCTACAGCAATTTTTCTAAGATGTGCGGCAGTATTACGGGAGATTTTGAAAATTTATTCATAGTGATATAAACGAAATACAACACGAATTTACAATACTTGCACTTTAAAAGATCCATCACTTGAAAATGACAACATTTCAATCTGTTTTGGAAGTTAGAGGACTGACACTGGAATTCGGTTAACTTCCTCCCGATTTTGATCCTTCAGTTCTTGGATGGTTTGTGGTGAGTCACAACGGAAAATCTGAGATTTAAGTTGACTCCAAACGAAGAAATCACAGACTGAAAGGTCAGGGAGCTTGGAGGCCAGGAAATCTACATGAAATGAGATGGCTAGGAAAGATGTTCTGCAGCGCGTTAAACGAATGCCATGAGGTACGGCATATGATCCTGTCTTCTGGAATAATATTTGCAGTTACGCGAAGATCAGCAAGCTGTCGCACTAGGAAATGGTTCGACAGGTGAACATAACGTCCTGTAGGCCATATGATTCCAACCGATGATACGCGCACCACACTACCGCTTACTGACTGTGAAACAGCGTTTCATGAAGCGTTTCACGACTTTCACGCGGTCAGTATGTAAGGTTTTGCATGTTAATAAAGCTTGACACATGAAAATTGGCCTCATCGCTCTCGATCAGATTGTCGTCCAAGCCTGAGTTGTCGTTCATGAGTTCCGACAATTCTCGGCAAAAGTGTAGTCTTTTTGGGACTTCGTCAGCATTCAGTTATTGCACTATCTGAATGGTCAAATGTGTGTGAATTCCTAAGGGATCAATCTGATCACACTGCTGAGGTCATCAGCCGTTAGACTTACACACTAGTTAAACTAACTTATGCTAAGAACAACACACACACCCATGCCCGAGCGAGGACTCGAACCTCCGACGGGAGGGGCCGCGCAATCCGTGACATGGTGCATCAAACCGCGCGGCCATTCCGCGCGGCTATCTGAATTTTGTATGGATGGTATTGCAGTTCCTTGTGTAATATTCGCCGTACGCTGCTATCTGATGTGTGAATGTTGCAGTGCATGCTTGCGTGGAGACCGTCTGGGACTTCGGCTGAAGGTTTCTTCCACTCTTGCAACGCCCTCCGATGTACACACGCTTTTGCAGTTCCAGTCCTCTTTCGCACCGTATCAGCCGTTTCCTCAAAGTTCTGTACCCATATTTTGATAGCATGCGACGACGGGACTGGTGAACGACGTGCAAGATTGTAAGGGTACGAAATACACTCTGTGCCGACTTACAGCTGTCGTTATAATAAAACGCCCTCAAGGCAACAGCGTGTTATTCACCGGTCCGCGACACCATCTCTACCGAACATCGGCATCTGAGTAAATGGCAAACTTTTGCTGTACAGATACACTCCATTCGCATATTCTGATTCCTAACGCAACGTGCTATTACCAGGATCGCCATTAATTATCCTATAGTACACCGTACAACGACTGCAGACATTTCACTGTAATTTGCCTTGTTCTACTGCCTCAGTTACTTAGTTTTTATACCTAAGTACTTATTTAATTCTACTGCTTTCTTAATGTTCATATGAGTCGAATGTCGAAGAACAGTGTTACCTATCAGAATAGAGGCCGTTTTACGACGGACATTGCTACTTGTCCTCGTGTTAATAAGAGTCTTCTTATTTTATACACAGAGTGATCCATTGATAGTGACCAGGCCAAATATCTCACGAAATAAGCATCGAACGAAAAAACTACAAAGAACGGAACTCGTCTAGCTTGAAGGGGAAAACCAGACGGCGTTATGGTTAGACTGCTAGATGGCGCTACAATAGGTCAAATGGATATCAACTGCGTTTTTTTTTTAAATAGAAACCCCCATTTTATTACATATTCGTCTAGTACGTAAAGAAATATGAATGTTTTAGTTGGACCACTTTTTTCGCTTTGTGATAGATGGCGCTGTAATAGTCACAAACATATGGCTCACAATTTTAGACAAACAGTTGGTAACAGGTAGGTTTTTTTAAATTAAAATACAGAACGTAGGTACGTCTGAACATTTTATTTCTGTTGTTCCAATGTGATACATGTATATTTGTGCGGGACAATACGTTGAGAATGTGGGTTTCGCGGGAGGCGTGCCAGAGATAAATCCCTACAGTCGCGCTATACTCTGTGCGCTCGGTGGCTCAGATGGTTAGAGCGTCTGCCATGTAAGCAGGAGATCCCGGGATCGAGTCCCGGTCGGGGCACACATTTTCATCCGTCCACGTTGACTTATGTCAACGCCTGTGAGCAGCTAGGGTGTTCATTTCATTTTAATTTCATTCTAACGAGCTGGATGGTCACCGATGGTATCTGTACTTTCGCACATGTCCGAAAGAACATATACCATCTTAGTATACATAAAGATGATGTTCTTTACAGGAAATGCTCAATATGTCCACCATCATTCCTCAACAATAGCTGTAGTCGAGGAATAATGTTGTGAACAGCACTATAAAGCACGTCCGGAGTTATGGTGAGGCATTGGCGTCGGATGTTGTCTTTCAGCATCGCTAGAGATGTCGGTCGATCACGATACACTTGTGACTTCAGGTAACCCCAAAGCCAATAATCGCATGGACTGAGGTCCGGGGACCTGGGAGGACAAGCATGACGAAAGTGGCAGCTGAGCACACGATCATCACCAAACGATGCGCGCAAGAGATCTTTCACGCGTCTATCAATATGGGATGGATCGCCATCCCGCATAAACATCGTACGTTCCAGCAGATGTTTATCAGCCAGGCTGGGGATGATGCGATTCTGTAACATATCGGCGTACCTCTCACCTGTCACGGTAGCAGTTACAAAACGAGAATTACGCATTTCCTCGAAGAAAAAAGGCCCGACAACGATAGATGTGGTAAATTCAACCCATACCGTGTCTTTCTCGTCGCGCAACGGAATTTCCACGACAGTTATAGGATTTTTGGTAGCCCAAATTCTGCAGTTGTGGGCGTTGACAGACCCTCGGAGCGTGAAATGAGCTTCGTCGGTCCACGACACGTTACTCAACCAATCGTCATCTTCCGCCATCTTTTGAAACGGCCACACCGCAAATGCCCTCCACTTCACTAAATCGCCAGGTAACAGGTCATGATGCCGATGGATTTTGTACGGATAGCATCAGAGGGTACGCCTCAGTGCCAACCAAACAGTAGTGTATGGAATGCCGGTGCAACGTGCGACTGCACGAGCGCTGACTTCCCCGTGCATAGACGAACCCGCTACAGTCTCCATTTCTTCCTGAACTGTTTCAGCAGCATTACGCATTGTGCTCGGTCGGCCACTACGAGGTCTATCGTCTAAACAACCCGTGGCTTCGAACTTCGAAATCATTCTCGCCCCAGCTGCATTTGTCAGCGGACCTTTATCCGTTCGAATCGCCTCCTATGGCGATAGGATCGTAACGCTGAACTAACACATTCCCCATTCTGATAATACAGCTTCACTAAAAGCGCCTTTTCAGGTAACGTCAACATGCTGCGACTGCTGGCGCATCTGATTCTCCCCCTTTTTTTTCCTTTATTGTTATTTTGCACCTCGTACAAGGTGGGCTGGCAGCGGAAAATTTTACTCCCCTCTTCAGCCACAAGCAGTACAATAAAAGAGAAAAACAATGAAGACAAAAAAGTAACAGACTGGAGGTTAAAAGACGATACATGCGAACGAAGGAGCGTGGGCGGCGAAAAACACTGAATGACAAACACGACGGCACATACACTAAACCGATGGCGATGATCTCCGGCGAACGAATGTCCACTTAACGTGTGCGAGTCCAGGGACCTGCCAAGAGGGGAAGAAGGTGGTGGGGGAGGGAGCTGATTCTCTCTCTCATTACAGCTCCTTTTATACACGATTGTCATGCGCAGTCACTGATGTGCTGTCGGACATTTTGTGAACTTCGTTTTTTTTTTTTTTGTTCTAATAAAACCCCATGTCATTCCAAGCATGTGTGTCAATTTTTACCTCTCTATCTACATTATTCCGTGGTTTATTAAGTTTTCAAATTTATACTAACTTTTTGATCACCCGGTACTTTTCATCTTTCACCTTTACAAGTGAACGGAGAGATTTTCGAAATCATAGGCAAAAGCTGCATTAACATTGTGGCTATATGTGAGTACCAATTCACCTACAAATGATTACCGTTAAGGTCAAATGTTGTATTAAAGAGTGAATGAGCTGGGAAATTAATGTAAGACCTGTCCAACATGTGCTGTTCTATAGTTCACACAGTATTTTTACTGTATTGTTTTTTTGGGATAAGTACTTTATTTTAACTGATGAATTCTAACGTTAATACCAAAATTAAAGAGTAAAAAACATACTTTCATTCCTGTCTTTGAGGAAGAAATGTAAAACATTGATGTTCGTCGATATTTATTTGCTGCCTGCATTTTAGTTTGTTATTCCAATAGACACAGTGTAAATATACACGAGGATAGAGAATCACCACTCAGATTGATATCAGATTTGAACACCATAGGGGAAACGACACGAAAAAAAGCAAATAAATTTGATCAATAGATGGCGTTGATCTTGTCTTTTTGTTTAAAAATCTGGTTGATAAAAAGATGGCGCTGTAATAGCCAGAAGATGCGCGGCACACGGCTGTTCCACAGTTTGTGTCCTAGACCCCGAACAGGGTTGCCGGTAAAGCTCTCCAGACGTTTCGGACACTCAAAGGTCTGAAAACAAGGCGTTGGCCCGATGCCTGATAAATTCGAAGAAACAGGTTATTTTCAAGTGCAATGTGGCAGAGGGAGGAAAGCAGTTCAACCGAAATCTGTCCAGAATGTGGTCACAACGCTGCAGGAGAGGTCGAGCAGTGATGTGCAAACCTACAGTGCACGGGGAATTGCCTGGAAGTTGGACATGACTGCGACCACGGTGCATAAACGTCCTGAGTTGCTATCCAACCAAATCACCCACGTTCGGGAGCCGCTTCCTATTGACCTCCGAGCACGACAAACGCTCGATCTCGAATTTCTTGATATGAAAGTGAACATTATGTGGACAGACGAGCTCCATATCCGTCTTCAAGGACATGTCAATGCGGATAATGGCGTAATACAGACAACGGGAAATCGGCACACACTTTTCATTCTGCAAAGGTAGGTTTGTGATGCGGGTTGACGGCCTCATGTATTGTAAGGCAGTATTTTTTGTGGGGAAATGTGTCGTGCAGGTGGTGTTACCTGTACCGTCACTGGTGAACACTATGAGAGTATTTTGTGCCCCATCGTCACTGAAAGCCTTCAACAGCGTGGATGTGTGTGTGTAGGATCAATTTCATGCGGGATGGCGCTCCTCCACACACTGTGTAAGTAGACTGTTTATGTTTTCTTATTGGTAACGCCACGTAGCGCTCGATATGAAAAATCACTGGCTGTGCTGTGTGCAGTCTGTGGCTAGTTTGCATTGTTGTCTGCCATTGTAGTGTTGGGCAGCGGTAGCTGGATGTGAACAGCGCGTAGCGTTGCGCAGTTGGAGGTGAGCCGCCAGCAGTGGTGGATGTGGAGAGAGAAATGGCGGAGTTTTGATATTTGTAAAAATGGATGTTATGAACTCCTATATATATTATGACTTTTGATGATATTAAGGTAAATACATTGTTTGTTATCTATCAAAATCTTTCATTTGCTAACTATGCCTATCAGTAGTTAGTGCCTTCAGTAGTTTGAACCTTTTATTTAGCTGGCAGTAGTGGCGCTCGCTGTATTGCAGTAGTTCGAGTAACGAAGATTTTTGTGAGGTAAGTGATTTGTGAAAGGTATAGGTTAATGTTAGTCAGGGCCATTCTTTTGTAGGGATTATTAAAAGTCAGATTGCGTTGCGCTAAAAAAATTTATTGTGTGTCAGTTTAAGCACAGTCTTGTATAATTGTTCAAAAGGGGACGTTTCATATGTCGACCCTTAGCCTAGGATACCTCACTGGAATCTTCTGATTTTTTTCTTGTAGTTTGTGTAATTGGTGTAGCTTGTGTTTATTACTAGCGCATAAATATAGAGAGAATTTCCTTTGTAGTTGTAGTTTTTCATTGTTGTACACAGTTGTGGCATGCATTTAGATTTGCACCAAGTATTTCGCAGCTGCGCTTGCAGTTAACTAGATATTATTTTCAGTGCTATGTTAATATGTTCTCTTATTTTTGCTCTTCAAATTGTGTTTTTCTGTGTTGTCGTGTGAAATATTGTGACAATAATGGCGTGTGAAAAACGTAACACTAGGCTCCAAAGTAAACTGAGAAATAATAGTGACGACGAGCGTAGCTTGCCAGCACCACTGTGTAATGAATTAACACACGTTCAAAGTAGTAATTTGGTAACTGTGCATAGGGAAATGGAGCGGGCTGCAAACAATGGCGCAGACAGTGAAATAGGTAGTAAACAGGGAAGCATTATCGATCGATCGCTCGGCAACAGCTCGCCTCAGGAATCCGAAATGACAGGACACAATTTTGCAAATACTGTAGATTCAGGTTTTGCGTCCTCACCGTTTTCTCAAATGAGTCAAGACACATTTTCCGCTTGTCAAAATGTGAATGTTGCCGGTGCAAATTCACTGCCGAAACGCACTGAGGACCATGTTTCAGACAACAGTGCATTGTTATTACAATTAATGCAACAAATGGGACAAAAGCTTGAAAAGTTAGACACAATGGAACAAAATCAGAGACAAACACAGCAACAGTTAGGCACAATGGAACAAAATCAGAGACAAACACAGCAAAAGCTTCACACAGTGGAACAAAATCTTAAAAAGTTAGACACAATGGAACAAAAACTTCAAAAGTTAGACACGACGCTTGAACAAACACGTGAAGATTTAACTACTGAGTTACATAACATCGAATCGAAATGTCAAAAAGTCTGTAATGACGTAAAAACACAAATTTGTGAGCATTTCCAACCTATTTTTTCGCGTCATGAAAATGCATTACAGAATCACGAAGCAGCCATAAAAGAACTGCAAACTATTGTTCATGAAAATCACGACACCTTGCAAGCTAAAATTGACTCAGTTGCATCTACCGATTCGGTTACGCAACTTGCAAAAACTCAAGAAAACTTAAAGGACACAGTAGATACGATTTCAACACAAATGGACACTCTGAAACTTGGTTCAGAAAAACACACTGAGGAAATAAGTACACTATGGGAGAAAGTAGCCGAACTTTCGGATCAGTTCACTAACTTATCTGCAAAGGTAGATGATGATCTGAATGACACAAGACCTGTAGCCATCACTGACACAGAAGAGTATGAACAAATTAAGAAATTCAAACAAAATCAGAATCAAATTAATACGCAATACAAAAGAGAAATTCGGGAAGTACAAGATCAGTTGGCACAAGTAATACAAAAATTTCATATTTCAGAGGACACTCGTGCCCCAATACGGGAAGACGGACATAGAAATACGGAACAGCCACAAAATAATAACACAGCGCATTTCAGAAATTATGAAAGAAATTGGCAAGGTGCACCGAATTTTGAAATGGAACCGCCGAAACGACGTAACAGTGACCGATATGCGACTCGCCGACATGATGACTTTGACTATAAGCTGTTCATTACTACACGTAAATTCAAAACATTTAAGAATTCTGGCAACGACATTCATCCACAAGCATGGCTCCATCAATTCTCTCATTGTTTTCCTCCCAACTGGTCGTTAGAACACAGATTAGAATTTATGTGTGGCTATTTAGAGAATGAACCAGCTGTAAGAATGCGATCGGTCATTCACGATTGTCACAGTGAAGGAGAATTTTATCATGCCTTCCTCTCAGCATGTTGGTCTCAAGCTACACAAGACCGAGTAAAACATAGTATCATAATGATGAAACATTTCGAACAATCTGAATTTTCCAGTCTTGTGAAATATTTTGAAGACATGTTGCACAAGAATCAGTACCTGTCAAACCCATACAGCCCCTCAGAACTAATCCGCATTTGCTTAATCAAATTAGCTGAACATTTGCGACATATTATTTTGGCAGGACGTTGCAAAGACGACATTGAAGCTTTTCAGTGACTCTTACAAGAATTAGAAATTGACACTGACAATTGCGGAAAGCGGAAACAGGAACACAACAATTACAGGTCATATCTGTCACAATTCCGTGACGACAGAAACAATAACTGGACACGACAAGTCTATTCTTACAACGCAAATCGTGACCAAAACAGACACCACCCATATGACAACCACTGGCAGAGTAATAATAGTTACAGAGAAAGATCGCATTTCCGTAGTAATGACTATCACAGAGACAATCAGAGAAACAGACAATATGGGAACCAAAACAATTATTATCAAGGGAGGCAGAATAACTTCAGATGCAACAGTTCGGCGCACAGTTACGATTCAGGGAGAAATTCTCCACCACGTGACGGACAAGGAAGAAACTACGGAATCTACCGACATGACGACAGACGATATATTCGTAACGACAGACCTGAATTGCATTAGAACTGGTGGGATTCAAACAGGGCAGGGCCTTCTCGTCAGAGTGAATTTGTAGAAGTTAGGTCTCCTAATCCCAATAACGGCGCGCGCCAACAAAGAGACAGACAATGCCTCGCACAGCAGGCAGCCGCGTGCACCCGCTGGCTCCGAGAAAAATAACATAAGACGCTAGCCTTGAGAAAAATTTTAGCATTCTTTACCGATGTATACAACATGATAATTGCTTTGAAGTTGAAACTCTGTGCACTAGTAAGAGTAAAGGTTTACACCACATTTCACATGTAAAACCGTTTATTGAAAGATAATCTGCTTTTTAACTTTGTCTTTGCCATATAACTTTTCACTTTACATTGCCGGTATGCTTTGTCTGACTTAGAATCTGTTAACATGCAACAATGTTTGAAGTTAAATATCCAGTCAAGAACCAAGAGAACTTATTTAAACAGAAATTACGAATGCATTGTTATAATGAACAGACTACACAGTGTTGTTATTTCTTCATTCTTGCTTGTTAGTTACACGATTACGTAACGACTATCAGGCTTACATACTTCGAACATGTTCTGGTACTGCTAATGAGATTTTAATGCAACATTTTGGTTTACTTGAAAATTCATTATGGATTCAAAGTGCTTTCTGAGAGATACCAGATGACACAGTGGTTAGTTTATTTGACAGATACACAATTATATCACGACGCTACTAATGTGTGACACAATTTACATTGTTGCTTTTGCGGTGTATCTGTTTTATATCTGCACAGTTTTTCTGTATTATTCTGGAAAGTAAAACATGTTTTAGTAGTAACTTTTGTGGTCTAGCTACAATGAGACAGCCTTTTCCGTAGCACAACAATACGTTACAGCACAGTAATTTCTTCATCACAACAATAAGCGTAATAACTAAGATATCTATACGCAAAGCATTTCACTTTTGTTTATCATGAGGTAAGTACATTGACTTCTGCAGAACTTAGCTTTCGGAGGACAATAACTACGACACTTCCACAGAGATTATCTCACAACAAGACGCACAGTTTAGCGCTACAGTACACGTATTTGAGTGATTAATTTTATACTTAAAACATTTATTTTTAAAGATATTTGAAGTACAATGATACAAAGGTTTTCCCGGTACCATATTTCTCTAACAAATAATTACACAGCTATCTGATCATTTAACTGAGAGAGACAAATATTTATTTTATTACATCAGTGACAGATGTTTACGTAATTACACAGTTGGGTAACTTCACACTTATGAAATTGTATTTTGTCTGTACTTTGTGAAATGCTCATATTTTTCTGGAACCATTGTGATACTATGAGAGCTTTGAATGATGTATTTGGTAAGGGAGCATGATTTTTAAAGTACGTTTGATGTAAATGACACTACTGACATGAGCAGAGAATTTTTTTTAGGTTTTGACACTATTGGAGGAAGCTACGACGATTTTGAGATTTGGCTGAGGTTTTATGATGTTATTATTACGATGATGATGTGTATTATGCTTTGCCATATGTTTATGATCAATAAGCTGATGCTATGTGAGTTATTTGATTATGCTACGTATCTGTTATGATGAAATATTGAAGAAGTGTCGACGAATATTTATATGTGTAATAAGGTAAGGAGTAATGAATAGTGGTTAGGGACTCTGACTTGTGAAAAAAGGATGTTGGAAACCAAGAATCGTACTTTAAGAGTTATGAAATGTGTGTAAATGCGTGAATGTATCACAATGCCGGCGAAAATTTTTTGGACACTGTTATATTCAATAGGATTTTGTTTCTACAGATTTGTAACCCAAATTCTTGACCTGTGAAATATTTTTATATGAGACTGTCACTGTAGCGGAAACTGCCGTCATAAATATTTCTGCAAGACAGGTAAGTGACCTTGGAGTAATGCGTTTTGGGCGCCCAGCTGAGAGGTAGACGTCTGACAAAAGAATGCCATTAGGTGCAAACAAAAGGAAGAGGCCATTATCCTCACTATTGACGTTCCTTTGCAGAAAGCATCGCAAAAACGACATGGTCGAACTTGAAAGCATATGATTACACAGTGGAGCTCTTAATTTATGATATTTACTAAAATGCCTAATGAAATGATGAGAAACATTTTACATCTATTGTCTTTCTAGTTGAGAGAATTTTTTGCCTTTGGAGACGCCATTTGCTTAGTGAATGACGTTTCATATGTTGCTTTATATATATATATATATATATATATATATATATATATATATATATATATATATATATATATATATAATTGCTCATTTTGTTGAACATCTAGTTTCTAGCTGCACTGCAGCATTGGTTAAAATAAAATTTTATAGATGTACTAATATAGATATTTTATGCCTACAGATCCAGTAAGAAATAACTTTATGATTGATGTACTCCAAAAAACCGAGGGAGCACAAAAAGACATTTCCACTTCACAGGAATTGCATACATAATTTTTGTCAGTGACTTGGTAACTTGTCTGCTAGAGCAAGTTACAGTGATGCATCACTATAGTGTTAAGATGTGACATAGGTATTAGCCATGGCCATTTTTTAGTGTAATATTCTTTCTGCTTGAGCTTTGTCATGTTTAGGTATAAGTTATTTAATTTTCTGCTGCTGGTTGCCAGGCATAGTGCTACTGAATTTTAATTTGTGTTACTCTGCTAAGCCAGATTTATTTTTCTTGTTTGCTGCACATTGCCTCATATTGGCTGTAATGATGCATTGCTTGGTAATTTAGATTTACTGTAGCTTGCTTTGCAATTTTCCATTTTTTTTGGTCATTGCTGTTTGTGTTAAATGTTTTGTGCTGCTGCATTGCCTCGTCCCTTAGTTTAGCATCTGCGCTCAGTAGATTTAAGTTAGCTTAAGAGGGGGTAGACTATATAAGAAACTAACTATGATGAATTGGAAGAAATGCATTGAGAAGCTATAAGAAAATGGTGTGGCCAAAAAAAAGAATTTTGAAAGAGGATATGAACAAAAAAGTAGGGTTTAGGGACAACAAGTTTAGGTAGGATTTTTTTGGAAATAAATGTTGAGGTAAGATAATGGTAAATAAATAATGAGGTAAGAAATGTGTGAACAGAATACAGAAAGCATGCTTGGATAGAATTTTCTTGGTAGGAGCAAAATTTCGAAGTAAGAGGAACGATCTATGGAATGAAGTTTTGGGTTGGACTGCAGTACCAAATGTTACACTGAAAACAACCCTACCCTTTCCTTTTGTATTATTCCGCTATATGTTTGTGTTCCCTTGTGTATTTGTGTTCATCCTGTCTTTATGTGTTTATCTGATACGATTTATGTTGTAGAATTTTTCTAATACTCAGCTACATTCAGTATGATGAGGAATACTGTTATCCGCAAATATAATTTGCACTAATAATATGTTATTTTCTTTGTAAAGATGTTTAGACATTATTTATTCTGTTTTGTTTTAATGCTCATGTGTTTCAAAAGTTATTCTGATCTTTTATGTAAGTACTTACGTCATAATTCCTGTAACACTGATGTATCTGTTTATTTCTATTCTTTTGTAAAGCCTGTACTGCTACAAATTTATCTGTATTGTTATGTTCTTTAAGGATGTATTTTGTACCTTTGTAATTGTATTCTGATGTTATAAAATTATAATTGACACCAGTTCATCATATTATTAACTTGTAAGTTCCATTTCACTGCACACGTTTCAGTTGGTCATAGTATATGGACAACATGCGAGAGGTAGGGACTGATAGTGTTTGCACATGTGTTAATAATTCAGCAAGGGACTGGATAACAGCATTGCTGGTTCTAAGGACATTTCAAACAAATTTTTTGTGAGTGGACATGTGGTGGTTTATGGACTTGCTATATTCTCCGCAAGACTCTTCGATGGTGATTGTGCACCTGCACAGTCGCAACAGATGGTTGCTGGCCATCTCTACAAGGACTACAGTGGGTCTGCATCTTTGATAACCCACCAATACCATTATTTCTACAAGGACTGCAGTGGGTCTGCACTTCTGGTGGCCCACCAATACCACAATCTCTACCAGGACTAGAGTGGGTCTGCACCTCTGGTGACCCACCAATACCATTATTTCTACAAGGACTGCAGTGGGTCTACTCTGTGGTGACCTACCCACCAATACTCTTCAAAACTTCGACTGACTCCGCTGTGGGTATGCTCTGCTGTGGCCCATGACCTGTCTGCATGTCGAGAGTCAGCACTGTCTTTCCGTTGGAAGGACAACGCTACTTCTTCAAGACTGCAAGGAAATCCACTACTTCCGCGTGCATTTTCTTTTACTGCTCAGACTTTGAGAAAAACACTGCAATGTTACTGTGATGAATGATCAGGACTGTCTTTATGGACTGTGAGAAAATTTTAGCTTTTGAGCAACATTGTATCAATAAGTGTTTGCCTTTGATTTCTTTGTTATTGTAATTATGAAAAATTTTATCAAATCATTATTGGCCACTGCTCAAAACAATTTGTAAAATTTTTTGTGGGGAGCATGGGGGCTATGTAAGTAGGCTGTTTATGTTTTCTTATTGGTAACGCCACGTAGCGCTCTATATGAAAAATCACTGGCTGTGCTGTGTGCAGTCTGTGGCTAGTTTGCATTGTTGTCTGCCATTGTAGTGTTGGGCAGCGGTAGCTGGATGTGAACAGCGCGTAGCGTTGCGCAGTTGGAGGTGAGCCGCCAGCAGTGGTGGATGTGTAGACAGAAATGGCGGAGTTTTGATATTTGTAAAAATGGATGTTATGAACTCCTATGTATATTATGACTTTTGATGATATTAAGGTAAATACATTGTTTGTTATCTATCAAAATCTTTCATTCGCTAACTATGCCTATCAGTAGTTAGTGCCTTCAGTAGTTTGAATCTTTTATTTAGCTGGCAGTAGTGGCGCTCGCTGTATTGCAGTAGTTCGAGTAACGAAGATTTTTGTGAGGTAAGTGATTTGTGAAAGGTATAGGTTAATGTTAGTCAGGGCCATTCTTTTGTAGGGATTATTAAAAGTCAGATTGCGTTGCGCTAAAAAAATTTATTGTGTGTCAGTTTAAGCACAGTCTTGTATAATTGTTCAAAAGGGGACGTTTCAACTGCACAACCAGTGAATCGGCTGCTGCGGAGGCACTTCGGAAATGCTAGAATTGTTATTGGTAATTTCCCTACAGCCTGGCTGTCCAGATCATCTGATCTTAAGCCGTGTGACTTCAAGCTGTGGAGTTAACTGAAAGGGCGTTGAGTTCAGCGCTCGAATTACGAACGTAGTTGAACTGAAGGCTCGCACTGCGCATCGCGTTCTGAACATGACCGGCGAGACAATCCAATCTGTTGGAAAAGATGCTGTTCCTCGATTTCAACTCGTGATAGAGAACGGTGCTGAGCATATTGAACATGTCTTCCGCCAGTCTTACGACTGTTAGAAAGCGATGTCGTTTTGCTTTTCGTGCGGTTTTTGGTCCCAGACAATTAAAAGCCGATGTCATGTTGCTTTTTATGCGGTTTTTAGCCTCAGGACAATTAAAAACCGATTTTTCCCATCCAATGTGGTACGACTTTGCCGTGGAGTATCGGCTTACCTAACTAACAGTGCCACAAATGATGCCTGCAGAACTTGTGCAGTGATGCATATTGAACAGTACGAATGGTGTAACGGCGTAATTACGATTCATCGGTCATTTGGTGTAGCCGACCCCATTTACGTTAAGACGCATTTACGTTAAAACGGTTACGTATTGGCAAAAATTTCGGTACAAAGTTGTTTTTGTTTCAAGACGTTTTATCTTGCGCCAATAATATGCTGTTCAAACTAGACTTTATTCTGAACAGTGTGTGAGGGTACTGGTGTGTAGTATCTGTAAGTGGCTGTTCTCTGGAGAGCGACAATGCCCAGTGGCGCAGAGAGTCACAAGCAGAGGCAGTTGTTGAGAGGCTATGGAAGGTGTAGGCTGCGTGAGCCAAAGGCGGTTGCGTAGCGAAGGATTTATCTCTATGCTTAATAGTAGTGGCACACAGTTTGAATAATAGTGTGTTTATGTTTGTGCAGTGTGATAAAGGAAATAAATTAAATTTTACCAGTTCTTAATGCGTCTCCATCAGTTAGTACCACACCATTGCATTTAACAATGAACGAAGTCTCGATACACACGGTCAACTACAACAAGAGGATTGTAACACAATAATCATTAATTAAGCCATATAATCTCCAAGACGAATGGAGCTTATTAGTGGTTTATCTTTCTACAGCGTTTTTGAAACTGGAACTTTCATACTGGACACCCGGTATCTTGCCGTTTTGTTTCAGAATCCGTTTAGATTCCTCCGCGCACATTTTCGTACTGTCAATCACTGGAAGAGGAACTGGCAGAAGTGACAGTGGAAACTTCATTACGTTATTAGAGAAATCTTCCGCGCTGTGTGGTGCTGGCCGTTACGTCAGCGGGGCTGGCGGAAGTGAGCTGAGGTCAGGCGAGCGACCGCTGTGAAGCAGCGCGGGAAGACCGCCTGACTGGGAAGCGTGTAACGCGCTCCATTGGTTCGGCCTTCACACCGGCCCAATTGACACTGACGCTCCCGTCCACTGCCCGACATCAGCCGGATCAAACCGGCTCGCAAGGCCTCCACGATTATTCTCCAATTGCGCCGGCATCCGTAAGTTCTGT
Source organism: Schistocerca piceifrons (assembly GCF_021461385.2). Taxonomy (NCBI): domain Eukaryota; kingdom Metazoa; phylum Arthropoda; class Insecta; order Orthoptera; family Acrididae; genus Schistocerca; species Schistocerca piceifrons. Next base: position 389,052,182 of record NC_060145.1, read on the forward strand.
AGACCTTATATAATTAAAGTTTCCTCGAGACATATGAGTCTCAACTTGTGTACGGTAAGCGTACAAACTGAGGGCGTGAATTAAAATTTTTACCAGAACGTTGATCGTTGTGTTTGGTTGCTGCGGACGTCACATGACATCCGTTAAAGTTCGTTTGTTGATCCTTGCACTCAGTTTTTTATCACAGAGGCCAACCAGTTCTCTGACCGAACACGCTGAGCTACAGTGCCGGCAACAGATGGGCTAGTCATCACACCACAAGAACAACGCACGTGACACCACTGCATGTGCTACACTAGTCCAATGCTCCGCCCCCCCCCTCCCCCCCCTTCGAACACAAACTTCAATTCACACCTTTAGTCTATTTTTTTTTCTTCTTAAATCGTCTGTATGGGCGAGACGCTCTGGTACTGTAACTTCTCCCAGCTTCGTACGTAAAGCGAAAGGCCTGCCTGTACTTCTGGCGTACGCGATCTATAGATCTTACATAATTAAATTTTCCTTGAGATATAAGAGTCTCAACTTCCTGTCCAGATCTGTTCCCTGCAGTTTTACGGTAGTGTAATGGCTATCATACCTGCCCAATAAACAAGAGACCCAGGATCGTGTCCTGGCTGTACCACAGATTTTAATTCATTTCTTCAGCTTCTATCACCCGTAAGTCCTGTTTATGTTTACTCCCTTCCTGACGATGTTATATTACTTCAAAGGACACGGCCTACATCCCGTGTATGTTTCGTAACAGAAGAGAACACACTCAGAAGGAGACAAGGTTTAGTGTTTGCTGCTAGGATTACGTTCAGAAATGCTATGAGCGCTGGCACAGAAGTGGAATGTGGAGGACAGGCAGTTTCATGCCGAAAAAAGATATTTAGGGCCAGAACAACGCTTTGCACATGGCGCGATGGAGTGCTGGCACCAGGCAAAAGTGTTAATCAGCGTGGGGTGGGTGTCAGCGGTCCAGTCGACTTTGTGCGCCTACAAAATACCAGAATCGGCCGCAAACTGAGCCACCGAATCTCAGTTCTCACAGATAAGTATAGAACAGATAAAATATGCACCAACTATTGCAAAAATAAGAATACACGATGTTATGAAAATGTCCTGGCAAAGTGGTTACACGCCTGAAGAATGGATTATAGCCCAAATACGCCCAATTTATAAGAACGGAAACAGATATTAGTGTGGGAACTACAGAGGTATTAGCCTTCTGAGTTCATATTGTAAATTGCTTGCTACAGTTTTAGGAAACCGACTGTCACCAATCGCTGAAACTGCATTGCCTGGTGCACAACATGACTTCCGAAAAGGCAGATCATCCTGTGGCTGTATCTTCGCCGTGATACAACTAATAGAAGGAACACCGTGAATTCAGTTTACAAACTTTTCTTGTCTTTATTGAGTACGAAAAGACGTTTGGTAAAGTGAATCGAAATAAACTGTGGTAAATTTTAAAAACAGAGTGATCACATCCCCTCTTACAAGATTTGTACAGGGTTTATATATGAATAACACAATTAAAATAGAAATATCAGGCAGCAGACATAACATGGCTGAAATAAACCAAGGAACTAGACGAGGGTACCCCTCTCACTCACTCTTTTTAATATATATATCGACGATGTAAGCAAAAATTTGGATATAGCCAAAATACATTTTAAAATAACGACATAGATGTTAGTACACTACTTTTTGCTGACGACCAAGTAGTTATTAGTCAGAATGAAACTGACTTACCAGAAGCTGCCCTTAATTTAAGTAAAACAGCTAGAGAGTACACACGAAATAAGAAAAAATGAAAAAAAAGCAAAGGGGAATACAGGTGTCTGAACAAATAAGATTAACACAAAGTGCAGTATAGCAAAGAAGGAATGTCTATAGGAGATCTTCAAGGTTGTAGAAGCATACAAGACTATAGGAATGATAGATGCCATCTAAGCAAAGTTAAAGAAAGTTTTGGAGGAAGAGAAGCAATTGCATTATTATCAAGAGCTCTTGTAGCAAGTGAGTAATACACTGATCAACCAGAACATTACGACCACCTACCTAATAGCTGGTATGTCCACCTTTGGTACGGATAACAATGGCGACGCCTCGTGGCATGGAAGCGATGAGGCCTTGGCAGGTTACTGGAGGGATTTGACGCTACATCTGCACATACAAGTCACCTAATACCTGTAAATCACGGGGAGCCATGAGCTATGAGGTCACATTCAATTGCATCCCAGATGTCTTCGATTGGGTTTAGATCTGGAGTTGGGGAGAGGGGACGGAGGGGGGGGGGGTAACACGTCAAGTGGAACACGCCACTGTATTCTTCGAACCACTCCACCAAACTCTTGGCCTTCTACATCTACATCTACATCTACATTTATACTCCGCAAGCCACCCAACGGTGTGTGGCGGAGGGCACTTTACGTGCCACTGTCATTACCTCCCTTTCCTGTTCCAGTCGCGTATGGTTCGCGGGAAGAACGACTGTCTGAAAGCCTCCGTGCGCGCTCTAATCTCTCTAATTTTACATTCGTGATCTCCTAGCGAGGTATGAGTAGGGGGAAGCAATATATTCGATACCTCATCCAGAAACGCACCCTCTCGAAACCTGGCGAGCAAGCTACACCGCGATGCAGAGCGCCTCTCTTGCAGAGTCTGCCACTTGAGTTTATTAAACATCTCCGTAACACTATCACGGTTACCAAATAACCCTGTGACGAAACGCGCCGCTCTTCTTTGGACCTTCTCTATCTCCTCCGTCAGACCGATCTGGTACGGATCCCACACTGATGAGCAATACTCAAGTATAGGTCGAACGAGTGTTTTGTAAGCCACCTCCTTTGTTGATGGACTACATTTTCTAAGCACTCTCCCAATGAATCTCAACCTGGTACCCGCCTTACCAACAATTAATTTTATATGATCATTCCACTTCAAATTATTCCGCACGCATACTCCCAGATATTTTACAGAAGTAACTGCTACCAGTGTTTGTTCCGCTATCATATAATCATACAATAAAGGATCCTTCTTTCTATGTATTCGCAATACATTACATTTGTCTATGTTAAGGGTCAGTTGCCACTCCCTGCACCAAGTGCCTATCCGCTGCAGAGCTTCCTGCATTTCGCTACAATTTTCTAATGCTGCAACTTCTCTGTATACTACAGCATCATCCGCGAAAAGCCGCATGGAACTTCCGACACTATCTACTAGGTCATTTATATATATTGTGAAAAGCAATGGTCCCATAACACTCCCCTGTGGCACGCCAGAGGTTACTTTAACGTCTGTAGACGTCTCTCCATTGATAACAACATGCTGTGTTCTGTTTGCTAAAAACTCTTCAATCCAGCCACACAGCTGGTCTGATATTCCGTAGGCTCTTACTTTGTTTATCAGGTGACAGTGCGGAACTGTATCGAACGCCTTCCGGAAGTCAAGAAAAATAGCATCTACCTGGGAGCCTGTATCTAATATTTTCTGGGTCTCATGAACAAATAAAGCGAGTTGGGTCTCACACGATCGCTGTTTCCGGAATCCATGTTGATTCCTACATAGTAGATTCTGGGTTTCCAAAAACGACATGATACTCGAGCAAGAAACATGTTCTAAAATTCTACAACAGATCGACGTCAGAGATATAGGTCTATGGTTTTGCGCATCTGCTCGACGACCCTTCTTGAAGACTGGGACTATCTGTGCTCTTTTCCAATCATTTGGAACCCTCCGTTCCTCTAGAGACTTGCGGTACACGGCTGTTAGAAGGGGGGCAAGTTCTTTCGCGTAGTCTGTGTAGAATCGAATTGGTATCCCGTCAGGTCCAGTGGACTTTCCTCTATTGAGTGATTCCAGTTGCTTTTCTATTCCTTGGACACTTATTTCGATGTCAGCCATTTTTTCGTTTGTGCGAGGATTTAGAGAAGGAACTGCAGTGCGGTCTTCCTCTGTGAAACAGCTTTGGAAAAAGGTGTTTAGTATTTCAGCTTTACGCGTGTCATCCTCTGTTTCAATGCCATCATCATCCCGTAGTGTCTGGATATGCTGTTTCGAGCCACTTACTGATTTAACGTAAGACCAGAACATCCTAGGATTTTCTGTCAAGTCGGTACATAGAATTTTACTTTCGAATTCACTGAACGCTTCACGCATAGCCCTCCTTACGCTAACTTTGACATCGTTTAGCTTCTGTTTGTCTGAGAGGTTTTGGCTGCGTTTAAACTTGGAGTGGAGCTCTCTTTGCTTTCGCAGTAGTTTCCTAACTTTGTTGTTGTACCACGGTGGGTTTTTCCCGTCCCTCACAGTTTTACTCGGCACGTACCTGTCTAAAACGCATTTTACGATTGCCTTGAACTTTTTCCATAAACACTCAACATTGTCAGTATCGGAACAGAAATTTTCGTTTTGATCTGTTAGGTAGTCTGAAATCTGCCTTCTATTACTCTTGCTAAACAGATAAACCTTCCTCCCTTTTTTTATATTCCTATTAACTTCCATATTCAGGGATGCTGCAACGGCCTTATGATCACTGATTCCCTGTTCTGTACATACAAAGTCGAAAAGTTCGGGTCTGTTTGTTATCAGTAGGTCCAAGATGTTATCTCCACGAGTCGGTTCTCTGTTTAATTGCTCGAGGTAATTTTCGGATAGTGCACCCAGTATAATGTCACTCGATGCTCTGTCCCTACCACCCGTCCTAAACATCTGAGTGTCCCAGTCTATATCTGGTAAATTGAAATCTCCACCTAAGACTATAACATGCTGAGAAAATTTATGTGACATGTATTCCAAATTTTCTCTCAGTTGTTCTGCCACTAATGCTGCTGAGTCGGGAGGTCGGTAAAAGGAGCCAATTATTCACCTAGTTCGGTTCTTGAGTGTAACCTCCACCCATAATAATTCACAGGAACTATCCACTTCTACTTCAGGATAAACTACTACTAACAGCGACGAAAACTCCACCACCGGTTGCATGCAATCTATCCTTTCTAAACACCGTCTGTACCTTTGTAAAAATTTCGGCAGAATTTATCTCTGGCTTAAGCCAGCTTTCTGTGCCTATAACGATTTCAGCTTCGGTGCTTTCTATCAGCTCTTGAAGCTCTGGTACTTTACCAACGCAGCTTCGACAGTTGACAATTACAATACCGATTGCTGCTTGGTCCCCGCATGTCCTGACTTTGCCCCGCACCCGTTGAGGCTGTTGCCCTTTCTGTACTTGCCCAAGGCCATCTAACCTAAAAAACCGCCCAGCCCACGTCACATAACCCCTGCTACCCGTGTAGCCGCTTGTTGCGTGTAGTGGACTCCTGACCTATCCAGCGGAACCCGAAACCCCACCACCCTATGGCACAAGTCGAGGAATCTGCAGCCCACACGGTCGCAGAACCGTCTCAGCCTCTGATTCAGACCCTCCACTCGGCTCTGTACCAAAGGTCCGCAGTCAGTCCTGTCGACGATGCTGCAGATGGTGAGCTCTGCTTTCATCCCGCTAGCGAGACTGGCAGTCTTCACCAAATCAGATAGCCGCCGGAAGCCAGAGAGGATTTCCTCCGATCCATAGCGACACACATCATTGGTGCCGACATGAGCGACCACCTGCAGATGGGTGCACCCTGTACCCTTCATTGCATCCGGAAGGACCCTTTCCACATCTGGAATGACTCCCCCCGGTATGCACACGGAGTGCACATTGGTGTTCTTTCCCTCTCTTGCTGCCATTTCCCTAAGGGGCCCCATTACGCGCCTGACGTTGGAGCTCCCAACTACCAGTAAGCCCACCCTCTGCGACTGCCCGGATCTTGCAGACTGAGGGGCAACCTCTGGAACAGGACAAGCAGCCATGTCAGGCCGAAGATCAGTATCAGCCTGAGACAGAGCCTGAAACCGTTTCGTCAGACAAACTGGAGAGGCTTTCCGTTCAGCCCTCCGGAATGTCTTTCGCCCCCTGCCACACGTTGAGACGACCTCCCACTCTACCACAGGTGAGGGATCAGCCTCAATGCGGGCAGTATCCCGGGCAACCACAGTCGTAGTCCGATCAGGGGATGCGTGGGACGAGCTGGCCGTCCCCGACAAACCTCCATCCGGACCCCCACAGTGATGCCCATTGGCAACAGCCTCAAGCTGTGTGACCGAAGCCAACACTGCCTGAAGCTGGGAGCGAAGGGATGCCAACTTGTGACATGATGTATTACCTTGCTGAAAAATGCCACAGCCACCGGGAAATATGATCGTCATGAAAGGGTGTACGTGGTCTGTAGTCAGTGTACGATACTCCTTGGCCGTCATGGTGCCTTGCGCAAGTTCAACTGGATCCATGAATGTCCACATAAATGTTGCCCAGAGCATAATGGAACATCCGCCAACTTGTCTCCGTCCCGCAATAATGGTGTTAAGGAGCTATTGCCCAGGAAGACGGCGGATTCGCTCCCTCCCATCGGCATGATAGATAAGGTATCGGTATTCATCAGACCATGCAACGCTCTGCCACAGCGCCAACGTCCAGTACCGATGGTCACGTTCCCATTTAAGTCGTAATGGTCGATGTCGTTGTGTTAACGTTGGGACATGCATGGGTCGTCGGCTGCGGAGGCCCTTCTACAGAAGAGTTCGGTGCACTGTGCGTTCAGACACACTTGTGCTCTGCCCACCATTAAAGTCTGGGTTTAGTTCCGTCACAGTTCACCGCGTGTCCTGTTTTAACAGTCTGCCTAAACTACGCTGTCCGACATCTGTAGTGAGGGATGACGACCCACCCTCACGCTGTGTGGACGTGGTTCCACTTTGGTTTCGCCACGTGTTGAAGACACTCACCACTGCACTCCTCGAACACCCGACAAGTCGTGCAGTTTTTTTTTTAAATTCTTTATTCATCATTGTTATTGTTATACAGAATAACCTACTACCTAATACATTAGTAGGTCCTATTATTAACTATTTCTAATTTTCTATCTGGAGCGAATGTTATGTTTAACACTACAGGATTTTTACGATGGATCACCACTATGAGAGTATTGTGCTACTGCTTTGCTATGCTGTTGTTTTACTACTGTACTTTAATTTTTTCTTCTATTGTTAAGATGCTAATGTCAAATGGTTACTTGTTATAACTATTCTAACTATTCTACCTGCAGCGTTACATCTGTGTCAGATTATGATACAAACCTATTTTATTGGCCGTTCCCACTGAGCTAATCCCAGTGGGAGTGCCCCTGACACTGGGCTGGCCAGAAACCTGGTCGCTGAAGTTTTATACTGTTTCTCTTATCCTAATTGTTGATCTTATAACTAACTTAATTCTAATGTCATAATTGGTGCTTGTCAAATCCGGTAGTAATGTACTGCCCCCCAACCTATTCCGTAGACCTGGCGGATTCCAGCCGTGAAGCGACTGGCCTATTCCATGTCCCGGCGGAACAGGGGGGCGTACGCGACAAATCTGGTGTTTAATTAATGATTATTACGGAGATATTCTTTGAGGACTTTAGTTGAGATATCATTAGTTAATTTGTTCAGAATTTCGAAGATGTTTTCTTGCCTGAGCAGGTGGTACGTGTCGTTGTTCGGTAGTTGTTCCCTGAGTTGGTGTGCTACATCGTCGAAGAGGGGACACTCATACACCACATGGTCTGGAGTGCCCAGCACTGCTCCACAGTCACACGCTGATGCCGCCCTTTTCCCGAACCGACAGAGATATGTCGGGTAGGGTCCGTGGCCAGTAAGAAAGTGCAGTAGCCCCCTTGATGGTTTGATATAGGTCAGTTCAAGGCGTTCCTTTATGCTTGGAAACAGCTCATGCGTTCTTTGGCCAGTTTCCTCACTGTCCCAGAGTTCCTGCCACAATTCCATTCCCCTTCTTTTAATGCTTGGCTTATCCCCTACATATACCCCCATAATTTCTTCTATCTTCTCCCTTCTATTTTTCTTGACCCAGTACCAGGTAGCCTGTTCCCTAATTTTTATGTCCATAGGACATATCCCCATCAGTACTGAGAGTGCCCCTCCTGGAATTGTTCTATATGCGCCTACTGACCGTAGGAGCATATTTCGCTGCACTCTTCTTACGGCCACGGCAGGCATGACCCTCGTGAGCCTGTGTGCCCAGACCGCTGATCCGTAGCCTACAATGGATGTGAGAATGCTGTTATGATACAGTTTTATGAGATCAGGTGGGAGGTGAAACCTTTTGTGCCCTATTCCAATTAAGTTGTGTAATACTGTGAGCGAACGTTGTGTTACTGTGTCTATATGTGATGCATAGTTCCACCTCTCGTCGATGATGACACCAAGGTACCGAGCTTCTCTACGCCTGAGGATTGGTAGGCCATTTATTCTGACGGTAGGGTTTCTTATAAGTTGACCCTTAAGCAGCAAGTAGGTAGACTTATTGGGTGCTATTGACATCTTAGTTTTATGACACCATGTTGTCAGTATTGTGATAGCTCTTTCTACCTTAGGCTCCAATTCTTCGCGACTATGGCCGCCAACCAGCAGAAGGAGGTCATCTGCGTAGGCTATGACCTCTAGTACATCTTCACTTCTCTTGAGTTCTTCCAAGAGTGGTTCCATATTTATGTCCCACTAGGGGCCGATAGCCAAACCTCCCTGTCTTCACAATAGCTCCTCAGACAGCCATATAGTGGCCCTGGGCACTCCTTCTCCCGCAAGCAGGAGAAGAGCGAAGGCCACCACAGGCTGTCAAAGGCGCCACTGATGTCCACCATGATGCCAACTATGTACTTGTGCGGGGCAGAGTCACAGACATCCGCAGCCAGGGCGATTGCGTCAGACGCGGATCGCCCCGTCCGAAAACCGAACTGTCTGTCACTCATCCCGCACAGGACCCGGTGTGCAGCCAACCTGTCTGCCAGCAACCTCTCAAAGAGCTTGCCCAACAAGTCCAGAAGACATATAGGTCTGTAAGACTTTGCTTCTTTGGGATCTTTGTCTGGGCCTTTTTTAATTATGACAACATTTGCCTTTTTCCGAAATGCTCTTATCGAGCCTCGCGTCATCACAGTCTGCCATCGGTCAAACTCAGACACATCGTGCACCTTCCCCATTCCACACGCGGACAGCACGCTCACTGATAATACATACACCGTGCGTGCGACTGACCAGCGGCCATTCCTCGCCAGATGACCCTGGATGGATCTATATCGATAGTAAGTAGGAGATCATGATTTCCTGGCTCATTAGTGTAAGCAAAGAGTGAAAAGCTGCAAAATGGATAGAATGTATAAAAGGCCTATACAAAAGAAACCAACATGAAGACAATTTTATGGAAAGGGGAGTGAAAGCAGATAAGAAGGGAGATGTGATTCCGCAAGAAGAATTTGACTAGAACTTTGGAAAACGTAACAGGAAACAAGACAGTTGGAATTACAACGATCTTTTGGAAAACAAGCCATTACAAAACTATTCTAGCTGGTATGCGAAATACCATACCACGATATGGCTATCCGAATTATCACCAAACCTCCGGAATGTTTCACTCTTTTGACAGAAACATTGCCAGAAGTTGAAAACAGTGAGAAACAAGACTGATCCGACCAGATGACTTTCGTCCACTGCTTCATAGCCCAAGTTTTATGATTTCAGCAGCACGGTTTTTTGTTACGGGTATTTACATCACTGGAATTTCAGCTCGTCCTGCAGTTTCCAAGATATGGAGCTTCCTATGTGTTGTTTTCGTGCCTAAAGTGTTCAGTGTGTGACATTCAGTTCTTAAAAAACTTTTTCAGGTAGCGACCTCTTATTTTTCGTCACAATCCTCTTCAATGAACGTCTCTCACGATCACTCAACACATACTTCCATCCGCTTTGTGACTTTCTAGGTACTGCTTTACCACTTTCCGTGTAGATAGTATAAACCTTCGATCGGATCGCTCCAGGCAAATGCCGAAATGGTTCCTCTGAAAGGGCACGGCCGACTTCCTTCCCCATCCTACCCTAATCCAATTAGGCCGATGACTTCTAACATTCTGCGTGGTGTCTGTTTGTTCTATATCGTGTCTCCCTACCACTTTCGCGCAACGACGCTCTGAGCGTGTTTTTTAGGGAATTGACTAGTTTGAACCTGGGACCTGTTGCTGGTAAGGAGACGTCAGACCAGACATGACATGTAGAATTCAAAAGAGTTCAGTGAGACTAGCAATGATATAACCAAATACTTAATGATTTCAGCGTCAGCTCCACTGCACTCCCTGTAAAAGAATCTTAATACTAACTAAATTTAGTGGAAGGGGTTCAAGGCTTTCCTATTTTTAGTTAGCTGGTAAAATGACGTCGAAAAAGCAGTTAAGTTTACCACTGGAAATTTTATTCTACTCACAAAACATTGTTTATAAATTGCGCTATTCATAAAAGGAAATGCTTTAATACAGGATGGTAAAAACCAACTGCGTTCAACAAAAATATGAACGAATATTCCCTGAATGGGTTTCCAAGTTCTACAATGGATCGAAGGATGACCTATGCCATATCACATCTATAATCTAGGTTTAAATTAAGTTTCACAAAAGAGAAAACTATCAAAATGGTCTACAGTGACCCTCAATTATCTTTAATTACTTATCTAACTTGTCGTAAACTACAGTGGCTGATGTGGCTTCTAAATAGGTATAAAACAGAAAAATCATCGCATTTCAGATTTTTACTTCAAGTGGCAAATGTGAACACCATGAGCTTTAATTGACGATCGACGCTATTATTACGCAAAAAGGGGGTGTAATAGATGAGACTTCTGCAGTTCTGAGTGAAGCTTTATGCACTGTTATGCGGCATCGCGTGCGTTCATTACCTTGTTGGTGTTCGTCAGGGGGCGGCGGGCAGCACAGCTCCGCTCACCTCGCCGTCTCGGAAGCAACTCCCTCCTAACTTCTCCTTACTACAATTTACCGAAGTTGGTTTAAAAAAAACTATCTGGCTGTGTTTTCATCTGACCAATCAGGGTCTCAATGTTAACCTTAAGCTCCGCCTACAAAAATTCTGTCTATCCAATGAGAAACGTTATACTTTTCGTGGTGGGACAATGTTTTTAAAGTTTGCAACGTAACAGAGACGCGAAAAAGTCTCACGCTAAAACTTGCAGCTGGTGTGGTCCTTTTAATGTTATCGTAAGATCTATATTGTTCTTCTGGAGGGCTCTATCTTTTAACATGGGCTGGGGGGTGGTCCTGACGTAACAGAGACGCGAAAAAGTCTCACGCTAAAACATGTGGCTGAGGTGGCCCTTTTTTTGTTATCGTAAGATCTATACTGTTCTTCTGGAGGGCTCTAGCTTTTAACATAGGCTGGGGGGTGGTCCTGACGTAACAGAGACGCGAAAAAGTCTCACGCTAAGGCTCTAGCTTTTAACATGGGCTGGGGGGTGGTCCTAACGGTTAGCTGGCGACGTGGGTGTTCGTCCCTTATCGTAGGTCCTTCTAACTTAACACGGTTCTGCTCTCGGCTTCTGTTCTCGTTTCTCCCCTCGGAACTGCGTCTGTCTCACGGTGGGAAGGTATGACATGCACTTAGGCATTCTTGTGTTAGTCTGTGGTATTCCATTTGCTCACTCGTTACTCGTATTACTTTGGTTAATTTAATGTCACGATTTGTTCGGAACTATGTGACATACTACTGCATTTGCTTATCATGTCAGGGTTTTCATGGAAGGTGTTGGATTTGCCTGACACCTTACATATCACCACCCTTCGAACTTAATTTTTGCACTGAATTTAGGCAATGATTGAATCGTTGTCTAAGTCAGTCAAAAATTGTTCCTTTATCTAAATTTTGTCGCTCACTGTTCATCCACGTTATTCTGGTTCTATGCTAGTTTGTATTACTAATTTATATTTCTATATTCTTCCACATTATTCTCAAAAATGACAAGAGAAGAATATTTTTATGCTATTATTAATTTTTAATTATTTTCTTTCTTTATTTAAGCGTGAAGTTTGTTTTTTATGAAGTTTGTTATCGAAAGTGCGGAGTCTTTCACATCGATTTTCTTAGAAATATATTTTTTTTATAAATGTAGTAATTAAGTAAAATCTATTCCTAACACATTTTCTAAATATCATCTAGAAGTAAAATGTTTTTGTTTCTAGACACTCATTTCAACATTGTTTAACTAACAAATAAGAATTATTTCCAAGAATTGCTTTGACAAAAAAATATACATACACAAGTAATGAGATATTATCCTAACAAATGGTACAAATGTTAAAAAAAGGGAAAGCATCCAACAAGATAATTTTTTATTCTTCGTTTTTATATGGAGATAATATAGTTATTCTTTTATTTTTTATGAGGGTTTTCATGGAAGGTGTTGAATTTGCCTGACACCTTACAACCTCGCTGTTTGATCTCTTCCCCCAAAACAACCCCAACCGCAACCCAACCCTTCGATCGGAGCTTCTTGAAACATGTCACATTCGGTTACCTTGGTTACAGATGCACTTTTTTAAAAGTTATATTTAGCTTGCAACAATTTTGCATAAGAATAGAAGACAAACTCATCTGAAAAATATATACATTACAACACATTCACATCTTCGAGACATTGCCGACTGAGATGTTTCTTAGATCACAGCAATTTGGCCACGTCCGAGTTTTCTTAGATCGGACATAATGCACTCACAGGTACACAGAACTCTGTTCCGACCATGACAGCCACGTGCAGCGCAATTGAAGACATTCCAAAAGTGCCGTTCATAGCGTGTGTGTGAGAGAGTCTCAATTACATATTTGAAATAATTCCAGAAATACACTGCAGGAAAAAAAAGGTTCAAATGGCTCTGAGCACTACGAGACTTAACATCTGAGGGCATCGGTCCCCTAGACTTAGAGCTATTTAAACCTAACTAACCTAAGGACATCACACACATCCATGCCCGAGGCAGGATTCGAACCTGCGACCGCAGCAGCAGCGCGGTTCCAGACTGAAGCGCCTAGAACCGCTCGGTCACAGAGGCCGGCCAGGAAAAAATAATAACACGAAGAAGGAGTTATGCGACATAAAAGAAAATTGGTAAGCATGTTCCTACATCTGAAAAATGGCTTAAGAGTCGCGCTAGGAGCACCGTTGTGAGGACGCCGATCGGACTTGCGTTGGTCGTGAGCGTTAGTTACCGAAATGGTGAATTGATGCAAGTCAAGACTGTCTTCAAGGCGACAATGAGCCCGTATCATCACCTCACTGATTTTGAACGATGTCATATAATAGGGCTATGACAAGCTGTATGTTCGTTCTGCGATTTTGTACAAAGTCTTGGCAGGAATGTAGCCCCATACGTAATTGATGGCAGCGGTGATCACGAGGATGTACGGTGGAAAGGCGACTGGGATACGGACGGCAATGTGGCACTACCGAGGCGGAAGACCAACGTGTTTAGCGAACGGCCATGGCGCATCGTACTGCGTCCGCAGGAGCAATCTGAGCAGCAGTTGGCACCACAGTGACACAACAGACTGTTACACATTGGTTACTTCAACGGCAGTTCCGAGGTTGACGTCCTGTAGCGTGCATTCCGTTGACACGAAACCACATCCGTTTACGACTTCAGCGGTGTCAAGGGAGATTTCATTGGGGGACAGGGTGGAGGTCTGTTGCATTTTATGATGAAAATCGATTCTGCCTCGGTGCCTGTGACGACCGTGTGTGGGTTAGCAGGAGACCAGTTGAGGGTCTGCAACCAACTGCTGTGGTTGGTACAAACACTGGACCGACACCTGGTGGGGGTCAGGAATCTTCTGTGCCTCGTGATGACTGGGTGTTGTGTGCTGCCCTTAGGTTAGATAGGTTTAAGTAGTTCTAAGTTCTAGGGGACTGATGACCATAGATGTTAAGTCCCATAGTGCTCAGAGCCATTTGACACCTGGAGTTAGGTTCTGGGGTGCAATTTAGTATGACTGCAGGAGCTTTCCCGTGGTTATCCCACGCAAGCCTGTAAGTAGGCTGTTTAGGTTCTTATATTGGTAACGCCACCGCCACGTAGCGGTCTGTATGAAAATCACTGGCTGTGCTGTGTGCAGTCTGTGGCTGGGTGGCATTGTTGGAATTTGCTATTGTAGTGTTGGGCAGTTGGCTGTTAACAGCGCGTAGCGTTGCGCAGTTGGAGGTTGGAGCCGCCAGCAGTGGTGGATGTGGGGAGAGAAATGGCGGAGTTTTGAGAGAGGATGATCTAGACGTGAGTCCATCAGAGACAGTAAATTTGTAAGACTGGATGTCATGAACTGCTATATATATTATGACACTATTAAGGTAAATACATTGTCTGTTCTCTATCAAAATCTTTCATTTGCTAACTATGCCTATCAGTAATTTGAATCTTTTATTTAGCTGGCAGTAGTGGCGCTCGCTGTATTGCAGTGGTTCGAGTAACGAAGACTTTTGTGAGGTAAGTGATTTGTGAAAGGTATAGGTTAATGTTACTAAGGGCCATTCTTTTGTAGGGATTATTGAAGTCAGACTGCGTTGCGCTAAAAATATTGTGTGTCGGTTTAGTGTTGATCGGAATAGGTCAAGAGCGAAATGTCTGAGTGCATTCAGTTCTGCTCAGCTGTTTGAAAATCAAGTAATGTAAGAGGTTTATCAGCACAGTAATTCATTATTTTTTCTAAGGGGACGTTTCAAGCTGACTGTAAAACTCTACATCAGTCTGATGATACGACTTGATGCGCTGCTATTCAAGAACAGCATTCCAGGTTTTTTTTCAACAAGATAATACTCGTCCCCATACCGCTGTTGTAACCTAATGTGCTCTGCAGAATATCGACATGTTGCTTTGGCCCGCTCGATCACCAAATCTGTCTCCAGTAGACTTGGCCACTGTTTCTATGTTACGATACAGTGTATCGATACGTGGAACTGTTTCAGTGTTTCGGAACGGCTGTGGTTCACTGTTTCGAAACAGTGGTGTTTCATTCCGCCCCTGTTTCGGATAACCGCACCAGATTCGATCTCGAGCCAGACACAGAAACTGTATCGTTGTTTCAAAATAAGGCTGTTTCAGTCCACCTGCGCTTGGAACGGACTAATTGTATCGAAACAGTGATGTTTCATTCCGCTCTGTGTCGTACGAGATTCGGGCTCGGCACAGATACTGGAACACGACATAACACTTCATGAAACACTTTCAAGAGTGTCGAATTCTTTTTGACAAGCAATAGAATGAAGCTTAAGATATCCGAAAATAAAGCTTCGTTTCTAGCTGACTGTCCTATTACGAAATGGCGTAACATCTGCTTTATAAACACTAACCAAACAATGAAACAACGCATACTATTCCCATTCAAAATAATAAATATGTGAAAAATCATTCGATTAAATTACACTTTTTTTTATAACATACGCTTCTCTTTTCATGTACAGTAATCGTATTAAGAAACGCAAGTAAGCCTACAACATTTTGAATAAAAAAAGGCTTAGAGTGACAGTTATTAGACATATACATAAATTTGATCTAGGTATAGTTGCAAGCAATCTGTTTGACACATCACTGATAGTGTAATGGTGAACGGGAAGGGCTCGGAAGCATGGTGACTTTATAGTAAAGGTTCGAAACACCTTGAAAGACAAAAATTTTTCTGTTATATTTTGTTATTTATACGAACTATTTGGCGTTATTTGTGAGTCTATAGTCACTGGGCCTATTATCTACAATGATTCCCTTTGTGTCATGGAAATAAGCAGGATGGGTATATTACCCATACTAACGGAATGAGGGAATCCCAGTAGCATATCCGTTGTTTCTGCAGTTTGCTCCTACCTCCAGTTCCGTTCGTGGTGGTTCTTCTGTCTTCAGCTATGGCTGTCCTCAGCCAATTGAAAAGTATGAAAGTCACACAACACGAAAGCAGCGCATTTGCTGCAGGAAATACGAAACTGCCAAGACGCCTAGGTGATAGTTTCATACTTTCTGCGAAATGATTAGCACTCTCGCACCTCATTTGTGTTTATATGGACATACTTATACAGTAGACATTCAAGATGATTAAATGTGTACGTTTATTAGATTACAAAACACAAACTGTTTCACTGTTTCGAAACAGCGTATCGAAACATTACATTGTGCTGTTTCATTTGTTTCGAAACAGTTCAGTGTTCCAGTTTGCCCATCTCTAGTCTCCAGTTGAGAACATATGGGACATAATCGGACTACAACTCTGATGTCAAGGGATAAAACTCCAGTCTACAAACTGAGATCCATAACCAGTACAGCACAATACATGCACGTTTGCATACTTGCATTCAATATTCTGGTGGTTATATCGGTTGTTAATGTATCACTGTTTCGCATTTCTAATGCCTTATTTAAATGTATTACTCTACACGAATTATTTTTTTATAATGCGACCTTTTT
Source organism: Schistocerca piceifrons (assembly GCF_021461385.2). NCBI lineage: Eukaryota > Metazoa > Arthropoda > Insecta > Orthoptera > Acrididae > Schistocerca > Schistocerca piceifrons. The sequence goes on from NC_060145.1 coordinate 389,068,531, forward strand.
CCGTTAATTTCTATAGATGACTCAGAGGATAACTTACACTAAATACTTAGGCATCAGCATAGTTAACTCAGCAATAATTTGTTTAAAATCATAAATTATCTAATTTTCTCAGCTTCAAAAAAGTAATTTGTTTCAGTATGTATGATATTGTTTTTTCATCTGTTCTGCTGTCAAAGTGAGTAAAGGGGATGAATGCAGCATATATGTGATATAGGAATGTTGAAATTTATTATAACTTACGATGAATGGAAGTGTGAATTACGTCGTGACTCACAAAAATGGTATGATGTACTCACTTTAAAGTAGACAGTCTAAGTTTCGAAGTGGTGGAATCTCTACTTCTGCTCTTAAAGATGAGATCCTTTTCGATTTAGTTAGTTTTTAGGAAGTAGCTATTCTGGTAAGACTTTAAGGACATTCAGAATTCGGATTGGTCAAGGCAGAGAATTGCTGGGATCTCGTAAAAAAATGAACTTGCATGGCAACAATATGTTTCGACCAACTGGAAGGAGAATGAAACTTCCTGGCAGATTAAAACTGTGTGCCCGACCGAGACTCGAACTCGGAACCTTTGCCTTTCGCGGGCAAATGCTCTACCAACTGAGCTACGGAAGCACGACTCCCGCTCGGTACTCACGGCTTTACTTCTGGCAGTATCTCGTCTCCTACCTTCCAAACTTTACAGAAGTTCTCCTGCGAACCATGCAGAACTAGCACTCCTGAAAGAAAGGATATAGCGGAGACATGGCTTAGCCACAGCCTGGGGGATGTTTCCAGAATGAGATTTTCACTCTGCAGCGGAGTGTGCGCTGATATGAAACTTCCTGGCAGATTAAAACTGTGTGCCCGACCGAGACTCGAACTCGGGACCTTTGACTTTCTGGCAGAAGTAAAGCTGCGAGTACCGAACGTGAGTCGTGCTTCGGCAGCTCAGTTGGTAGAGCACTTGCCCGCGAAAGGCAAAGGTCCCGAGTTCGAGTCTCGGTCGGGCACACAGTTTTAATCTGCCAGGAAGTTTCATATCAGCGCACACTCCGCTGCAGAGTGAAAATCTCATTCTGGAAGGAGAATGTTCCCACGTTCTGAAAGAGAGAGAAATTTGCGTGTGCTTGTCTCGAGGAGGTCAGAAGTCAGCTATGACAGCGTATGGCTTTGTGGATTATGCTTATGTATGCTAGGAGAAATGCTATAATATGTTTTCGTTAGGAAGCAGGGTGGTGCATAAAACGATTGAGATTTGACGTAACTGCCATTCCCAGAAGTTTAAGAATTTTGCATCTTTCTTCTGCTGGGTTTAAAAACTCCATGAGGCACGTTATGCAGTCATAATTCCGAACTTCAGGCTTCTGAATATTGGTGAACTGTGAAATACTGAGCGATCATATCAAAGCTAACAACAAACGTGGAACTGTTGAAGCCTTTATTGAAGTCTGGTGAAGTTGTAACCCGACTTTCAGGAACCAAACATACTTTTCATAGGTCTTGATAGATATGCTAAAGTTGTGTTGCTCTCTGTAAAAAATATGAGTAGTTCTGTAGAATTTCGCTCGGGAAAGTTTTACCTTTGGAAAAAATCATTTGCCAATTTGCGAAAAAATATGTTCACAATTCTCAATAGCTCCTAAAAAGTTCTACGAAAAACACTTATGACGTTTTTTGTGCAGCTAATAGTTCATACCTTCAATGCTGAGTGACCTATGTTCTCTACATAAAATATGCAAAATCGCCCTAATTCTGCTGAACTATTCATATCTCTTACGGTACTCTTGAACTACTGCATATATACACTGAAGCGGCAAAGAAGCTAGTAGAGGCATGCATATTCAAATACAGTGATATGTAAACAGGCAGAATATTACGCTGCGGTCGGCAACCCCTATATAAGACAAGTGTCCGGCGCAGTTGTTAGATCGGTTACTGCTGATTCAACGGTAGGTTATCAAGATTTAAGTGAGTTTGAACGTGGTCTTATAGTCTGCGCACGAGCGAAGGAACACAGCATCTCCGAGGTAGCGATGAAGGGATTTTCCCGTACAACCATTTCACAAGTGTACCGCGAATATTAGGTAAAACATCAAATCTCCAACATAGCTGCGGCCGGGAAAAGAGCTTGCAAGAACGAGACAACGACGACTGATGAGAATCCTTCAACGTGGCAGAAGTGCAACCTTTCCGCAAACTGCTGCAGATTTCAGTGCTGGGCCATCAGTAAGTGTCAGCGTGCGAACCGTTCAACGGAACATCATCGATATGGGCTTTCGGAGGCGAAGGCTCACCCTTCGTGACTGCATGACACAAAGCTTTACCCCTCGCGTGGGCCCGTCAACACAGACACTGGACTGTTGATGACTGGAAACATGTTGCCAGGTCGGACGAGTCTCGTTTCAAATTGTATCGAGCGGATGGGCGTGTGCGGGTATGGATACAACCTCATAAATCCATCGACCATGCATGTCAGCAGGGGGTTGTTCAAGATGCTGGTAGCTCTGTAATGGTTTGGGGGGTGTGCAGGTGCTGTGATATAGGACCCCTGATACGTCTAGATACCGCTCTGACAGGTGACACGTACGTAAGCATCCTGTCTGATCACCTGCATCCATTCATGTTTATTGTGCATTCGGACGGACTTGGGGAATTCCAGCAGGACAATGCGATACCCCACACTTTCAGGACTGCTACAGAGTTGCTCCAGGAACACTGTTCTGAGTTTAAACACTTCCGGTGGCCGCCAAACTCCCCAGACATGAACATCATTGAATATATCTGGGCTACCTTGCAACGTGCTGTTCAGAAGAGATCTCCACCCCCTTGTACTCTTACGGATTTATGGTCAGCCCTGCAGGATCCATTGTGTCAATTCCCTCCAGCACTAAGTCAGACATTAGTCGAGTCCATGCCACGTGATATTGCGGCACTCCTGCGTGATTGCGGGGGCCTTACGCGATATTAGGCAGGTGTACCAGTCTCTTTGGCCCTTGAGTGTATACAGAACTGTGAAAAAATGTACTCGTATATTTCTCGAAAGTCGGGTGTGAATTTCACGTGACGGTTTATTGACTGTTTCAAGTAGCGATTCATTAGAAACCACGTTCGGTGGTTATGTTAGCTATTATTGACAGAATTTGTGTCAGGTTGGACATGGTTCCATGAAGTATGGTATTGAAATGGGAATATAGTAGAAAGATTTTCAATCAGGACTTGTTTTATTTAATAGACTCAATTGGTCCTATGATAAAAAAACCTCTATGCAGCGGGAAACACGATGTTTTATGCACCTTGCTAACACGTACAATGCAGCCCATCGTTGAAATAGCTTTTCCAGCTTGAACTAGAGTATACGTTGCTTCAGGGTAGGCCACAGTTTGAAGGAAACTTCCGAAGATGTGTCAGTAAAATGCTATTTTACACTAATATATAAAGACAAGTCGTTATTTAACGCTGATACCAAAAATCTCGAAGAGCACTTGACGGGTTTACTTCAAAATTCTTCACGATACTCTAATAAATGGTCGGACGGACAGGGGCTACATATTTTTAATATGTATGTGGTATATAAATATATATTTACTATTAGGTTGGTGCATAAGTTAATAGGGTTCTTCCATAAGTTTAATAAACACAACAGATAAACATTACAAAGACTTTAGTCATCAATAATATATTCTCCTTCACTATTTACGACAGTTTGCCAACGCTGGGGTAGCTTTTCGATTTCTCGACTGTAGAAATTATCGGTGTTTGGGGCGAAGAACCCGTCGAGCCATGGTCTGAGCGCGTTTTCGGCAGGAAAGGAAGTTCCTTGAAGGTCGTTCGATAGACAGCAGAAAAAGTAAAAGCCTGTCTGCGTAAGGTCAGGCAAAGAAGTCGAGCACGGAATGACTTCCCAACCCAACTCCTATTTAGCTTTTTTTGTCAGTCTAGCAGAATGGAGGGGAGGGGGGGGGGGCAAAGTGGGATTATTGTGGAGTAGCATCACTTCTGTAAGACTTCCTGGTTGTTGGACTACGTCTGATGTTGACAATAAAAGTCGGTAGTGATGATTACAACTCGGGAAAGCAATTCATAGTACATCACACCGCCGCTGTTCCTTCAGATGCGTAACACCTGGCTCTGAGCACTATGGGACTTAACTGCTGAGGTCATCAGTCGCCTAGAACTTAGAACTACTTAAACCTAACTAACCTAAGGACATCACACACATCCATGCCCGAGGCAGGATTCGAACCTGCGACCGTAGCGGTCGCGCGGCTCCAGACTGTAGCGCCTAGAGCCGCTCGGCCACTCCGACCGGCGATGCGTAACACTATCTTTTGTGGATGCGCACAGGTCTTTGTACACGGAATTGCTGCTTTGTTTGGGGTCAACCTCCCTTTTCTTTTCTTTGTGTTAGCATAAAGACAATATTTCTTGTGGTGTCACCGCCAGACACCACACTTGCTAGGTGGTAGCTTTAAATCGGCCGCGGTCCATTAGTACATGTCGGACCCGCGTGTCGCCACTGTCAGTGATCGCAGACCGAGCGCCACCATACGGCAGGTCTCGAGAGACGGACTAGCACTCGCCCCAGTTGTACGGACGACGTAGCTAGCGATGCACACTGTCGAAGCCTCGCTCATTTGCAGAGCAGATAGTTAGAATAGCCTTCAGCTAAGTCAATGGCTACGACCTAGCAAGGCGCCATTAGTAACATTGCATGTATCTATAGAGTCTCACTTGTATCGTCAATAGCGATGTACAACAAGGATGGATTAAAGTTAAGTATTCCAGCAGCTACGTACTTTTCTTTATAGCATTCATTACGTATCCTGTTTCAGACCTATCTCTAGCCTGCGTGAGTCTAACGCGTGCCTTTCGGCTACTTCCGAGTGGCGTGGCTGTCTTGTTACGCCACAACATTTCTCGTCACCAGTAACGATACAGGATGGGAATAATCGATGTTGTTCATGAGCCAGTTGATGACGAGCTAACAGAGATGCACATATGGCTGGCCGCTGATTTTTGCGATTTAGGCTTGGAGCGTGAGGAATCCCTAAAAGCCGGCCGCGGTGGTCTGGCGGTTCTAGGTGCTGAGTCCGGAAGCGCGCGATTGCTACGGTCGCAGGTTCGAATTCTGCCTCGGGCATGGATGTTTGTGATGTCCTTAGGTTAGTTAGGTTTAAGTAGTTCTAAGTTCTAGGGGACTGATGACCACAGATGTTAAGTCCCATAGTGCTCAGAGCCACTTGAACCATTTTTTGAAATCCCTAAAACCGACTTTTGAACCTTCTCCAATGCATGCAAACATCGAGCGAGGGTGCAATGATCACAGTTCATCACACTTGACAGCTCTCGAGTACACCGACGTGGATAATTGTGGACGAATGTGTTAAGTAAAATCACCAGACAGACATACAGTATTGCAGTCAGTGTGCGTGGGATAACCACGAGACTGCTGCTGCTGTCATACGAAATCCCATCCCAGACCATAACTCCAGCTGTAGGTCAAGTGAGTCTAGCAAGCAGACTGGTTGGTTGCAAGCCCGCAATTGACCTCCTCCTAATCAACATACGGCCAGCGCTTGCCCCGAGGCAGAACCAGCTTTCATCAGCAAACATAACATGTCCTCCAATGAGCTCTTGCTTGATACCACTGAAAACGCAAATGGTGGTGGTTTGTGGTAGGTGGAATGCACGCTGGAGGGCGTCTGATGCGGAGCTGTCATTGAAGAAACCGATTAGAAACAAACTGGAAATCTGTGGTTAATTCCTATGGGACCAAACTGCTGAGATCATCGGTCCCTAGGATTACGCACTACTTAATCTAACTTAAACTAACTTACGCTAAAGAGAACACGCACACACGCATGCCCGAGGGAGGACTCGTACCTCCGACGGGGGGAGCCGCGCGGACCGTGACAAGACCCCCCAAGACCGGGTGGCTACCCCGCGCGACGATTAGAAACAGTTAGTGGTCTGATAGTGGTGCCAACTGCTGCTCAAATTTCTGCTACAGATGCAGTACGATGCGCTTGAGGCATCCGCCAAACACGAAGGTCTTCCCTCCCGGTAGTGACAATTGGCCGTCCAGAGCCCAGTCTTCTTGTGTACATATAGTGTCGTGACCACCCAGTCAGTACAGTGGCTTCTTTCCTGTCAAGTCTTTCAGCAGTATGCCAGAAAGAATACCCAGCTTATCGTAGCCCTATTACATGACCTGTGCAGCCGGCCGCGGTGGTCTCGCGGTTAAGGCGCTCAGTCCGGAACCGCGCGACTGCTACGGTCGCAGGTTCGAATCCTGCCTCGGGCATGGATGTGTGTGATGTACTTAGGTTAGTTAGGTTTAAGTAGTTCTAAGTTCTAGGGGACTGATGACCACAGAAGTTAAGTCCCATAGTGCTCAGAGCCAGCCAGCCATGACCTGTGCAAAATCAGTGTAGTGATGATAAAGGCGTCATTGTCGTCTTAAAGACAGTCATGACTAACATAGACTCACTATGTTGCCAATTTCCATGACAACTAACGCTCACGGTAGTTACAGCGTGTATTTCAAGCAAACCTGACTTCCATCCTCATAGTGGTACTACTATTTTCAGATATAGGGACACTTGTACTAACTTTCGTTTATGTCGCACAACTCCTTGGTATTGTGACTTTTTACTAGCAGTGTAATAGCGACGAGTTTAAACAATTTCGCAAATATTTAATTTCAAACAGAGGTTGCACACACCTCTATGGGCAATACTGTTTTCTTCCTCGCAGTCGGTTTTCGTAAAGAAGAGGATTTTTTGATTCGTCTGCAAGTTTGTAGCCAGTAAATCCAATATCTCGTCAGACTGTCTATTCGTTCTAGCTCATTTAGCGTTATCCAGGATGCACGTGCAGAATTCCACTACGGACGCGAGCTATTTACACCCCAAAAAGAGGAAATTTGTATTTGTGGCTTATCAGCTAATGATTAACATATTACTATGGAATCTGAGTAGTTCTAAACTTCGTAATTCTACGTGTTTCCCTATTAAAACTGTGCGAAATACTGTCAATGAAGCTACTATCCTCATAGATCCAGAAAAGAAAGGAGTAGTGGGTTTAGCTTCTCATCGACATTGAGGTTGTTACTGACGGAACACAAGCTCGGATTGTGTTAAGGATGGGGAAAGAAATAGGCGTGTCCTTTCAAAGGAACCATCCTGTCATTTCCTTCAAGCCATTTAAGGAAATCACAGGAATCCTAAATCTGGATACAGGTTTGAACCGTCGTCCTTCCGAATGCGCGTCCATTGTGCTAACCACCACACCACTCGCTTTGTGCGGTTCCAGCAGCAGGCTAAGTCTCTCATAACTAGTGTACCAATGATCTCAACCGATTTACTTATTCATTTGAAGCGTCTTTAATTCCCAATCGAAAACTCGTTGGTAATAACAATAAACAATGCTCAAAATCAGTGAGAGGGCGGGAGAGGAGATTGACAGAAATGTGGGGGGAAAATTGATAGAGGGAGGCGAGAGGAGGAGATGGACAGAGGCAGGGGGGAGAAAAATGTTAGGAAGTATATCCGGTTGCCACACATATTCAGCAGTTGCGAAGAATTGTCGGTTCCGCTAGTAGCCTGATAAAACCGCGGCGATGCACTGTGCTCTAGTAATTGTTGCCATATACCTCCGGAAAGTACGAAGAACTTATCGAAACAATACTATGCATAGTCTGTACTCCTCTCTAAAGGTGGACCAACATCCTGTTAAGCATCTGGTCATAGTGTTTTGGCTAATCATTGCGGGGTGTTACGTTGCATTGCCCCCGTAATATTACATGTCCTAGCGAAAGCCACTTGCAATAGTGACAGCAACGTTAGTTCAACATTTTTATAATAATGCGCCATCTACAATCCGGAGGAATTTTACGGATTTGACTCCAGCCGCGAATGCTGAAAACATAGACAAGCTTTTCGTTGGTTTGTGAAGCGTTTACCTAACAGTCATGATTACGACGTGTCTGACTGCGACTCACCACTCGCGTGCGCTCAATGACGAATGTGATACACACGCAGCCCGAGGAGAATGAGAAGAGCTGACGGAGGCGTGATGCCCAGCTGGGTGGTCTCATGCGCGGGGCATGTCAAGCGTCTGGGTTCGCGGCCAGTCGCACGGGAGTCCTGTGTAGGATCTCCCGTTACGACGCTGTACAACACGGCAGAAGTAACGCTACCTGCCGCAGCTCTTCCCACAGGATATCCTCTGTGGGAAGTAGCTTACTGCGGGGGTCACCGCACTTACGTGGAAGACGACGTGGTCCTAGAGCGAATAGGTTCCTCGCAAACAACTGGACGTAATACCACATTTGTTACCATTCAGTCACTAAACGCCACTCTTCTTTATCGTGAAATGAGTCCACTTTTTAATACAGAAGCAGTGGATACCCACATTCTTCGCTATACAACTCCTGACAGAAAAGTAAGAATCCAAAAGGCATGGTCGTGGATCCACGTAATTTCGTATACGTACACACCATCGGCGAGTATGTACACTGACTTCCATAAGTATGGAAACACCATGCTGCGTATTACAACGGAGCAAAATGGAAGTGACCCATGTGAGTTATTGGTTAGAATACGGAATAACAAGCTCAAATAACGGTTAATAATGATACGTACAGTATTGTACACTTAATTATTACAGAATGAGATTTTCACACTGCAGCGGAGTGTGCGCTGATATGAAACTTCCTGGCAGATTAAAACTGTATGCCCGACCGAGACTCGAACTCGGGACCTTTGCCTTTCGCGGGCAAGTGCTCTGCCATCTGAGCTACCGAAGCACGACTCACGGCCGGTCCTCACAGCTTTACTTCTGCCAGTATCTCGTCTCCTACCTTCCAAACTTTACAGAAGCTCTCCTGCGAACCTCGCAGAACTAGCACTCCTGAAAGAAAGGATACTGCGGAGACATGGCTTAGCCACAGCCTGTGGGATGTTTCCAGAATGAGATTTTCACTCTGCAGCGGAGTGTGCGCTGATATGAAACTTCCTGGCGAAAGGCAAAGGTCCTGAGTTCGAGTCTCGGTCGGGCACACAGTTTTAATCTGCCAGGAAGTTTCACTTAATTATTGTACATATACATACATATTGTAACTTACTAGTATTGCTCCGTTTTATGTAAACCCACGTTACCTGTCCAAGCAATTCTACTAAAGACGCCAGGTGGCGCGAGTAGACCGCATGGCTATGTAGAGGTACGTTGTTTACATTCTTGTTCACTCATAGTTGCGTTTGCAAAAAGGTATAACACGCCGCGAAAGTAATTAAAAATGGTCCCAAAGTGCCAGATTCCTTATGAATCACGGGTAATGATGATCACTTTGCACCAAGAAGGCAATAGTGTCCGACAAGTAGCAAAGAAACTGATGATTTCCATCAGCGGAGTTGTCAAAACCATACACCGGCATCGAGATCGTCCTTGCTCAGGAGCACCCAGCAAAATATCAGAACTCCAGGAAAAGTATTTGGTTGTGACCAGTTAACGTAACAGATTAAAAACTGTCTGTGAATTGACTGCTGAACTAAAGGTAACGGGGGATACACCGGTGAGTGAGTCAACAGTGAGACGACGCCTGGCAGACAACAGCCTCCGAGATATATGTCAACAAGAGCACCAATTTTGAGCCCTGTTAACAAGAAGAAAAGGCATCAGTGGGCTAAGAGAAACCAACATTCGACAGTGGGGGATTGGGAAAGAGTCTTATTCACTGATGAATCTAAGTTCAAAATATTTGGAAGTAAGTTCCGTTCAATTTGTATGCCGTTTACCCCATGAACGCTTGAATCTTCAGTGTGTCATTGCAACTGTAAAGCATGGAGGGTGTTCTGTGATGGTATGGGGATCCGTAGGAGGGAAGAAAGTCGGAGATTTGGTGAAAATAGATGGAAAAATGAACCAAAATGATTATCATGCCATTCTCCAGCGACATGCTTAGACATTTGGTTTGCGTCTGATTGGGAAAGGGTTTGTCGTGCAGCAAGACAACGACCCAAAACATACGTCTCGTTTGTGTCAGAACTATGTGAAGTCTCTAGAGGTTCCTAAAATATTGAAAAACATGGAATGGCCGCCCCAATCCCCTGATTATTCAAATGGTTCAAATGGCTCTGAGCACTATGGGACTTAACTTCTGAGGTCATCAGTCCCCTAGAACTTAGAACTACTTAAACCTAACTAACCTAAGGACATCACACACATCCATTCCCGAGTCAGGATTCGAACCTGCGACCGTAGCGGTTGTGCGGTTCCAGACTGTAGCGCCTAGAACGGCTCGGCTACCCCGGCCGGTCCCTGATTGTAACCCAATCGATCTGCTATGGGATGCATTGGACAGAAGGATCCGAAAACGGGATGTCATGAGTGGGTCACAATTTTGGGAGGTCCTGCAGCAAGAATGGAGACGAATTCCAACTGAAGCCTTTGGCAAAACTGACGCAGCGCATGCCGAGAGTGTGCAAGGCAGTGATGAAAGCAAACGATGGCTATTTCGAGGAATCGAAAATTTAATTGTTGCCTCTTCCTGTGTTTTATTTGAGCTTAATAAACATTTGGAAAACAACAAAATGCATGTTTCTACTGTATTTCCTTTCCATTGTCTATAATCACTAGGTGTTTCCAAACTTATGGAGGGTAACGTATATGATTAAAGTTGCAATTTTCTGTGATAGGTAGAGCGGCCACCAGAGTCCATAAGTGGCGTTTGTGTTTAGAGTTGTTACAAGCCCTAATACAATCTACAGGGTATTCCCGTAAGAGCGTGCAAAAATTTAACAGGGGCGTAGAGAATGTTCTACTGAACAATTTGCGATAGGACCTGGGGACGGAAAGCCAGCTTAAGGAGATAATCGAAATAAAATCACAGTACTGTGTACTTCTCTGTTTACTTTTTTTACAGTTAACTACAAATACCATTATTGACACAATGACCGTACCATTTGCATTGTAGATTACAAAATGTGCTGAAACTGACGGCCATTAAGCTCAATGCAAGCATGGCACCGGCGAACAAGATTGTGGAGCATTCTGACAAATACCCCTGGTGGGTTTCGAGTCATACCACAGGCAGCTACAATTCTGGCAAGTAAGTCCACCACCGTATCCACTGAAGCCTCATACACAACTGACCTTAGATATCTTCATATGAAATAATCAAGGGGATCCAGGTCATGTGACCTCGCAGGCCATGGAATAGGGCCTCCCCTTCCAATCCAGCGACCAGGAAATACTTATTAGTAATCATGCTCGTCCTCCTCGTTTCCTTGCGGGAAATAAAGAACAATCCTGTAAATAAACAGTACAGTACATGTAAGCTTGTACGCATGTTAGTTGTAAATAAGTTGGAAAAAAGTAATGTTAGGCAAAGCGGTAGACAAGTTTACTTCCATCTCATTAAGTTGGCTTCTTCGACCTAAGGTTCCCTGCCTCGAATTGTTCAGCGGAACATTCTCTATGTCCCGTTACATTTTTGCACTCTGTTACGGAAACACACTGTACAAGGAACATGAACAGTGTCAGATGTCGAGTGATTACTGTGAACAGCGAGGAGATGTCGTGTACTGGAGCGAGACAGCGTTGTCAGCACGTGACAGTTTGAAAGGGGCATCATTGTAGGTCTCCATTTAGCCGGATTGTGGCATCGTGTAGTACCCAGGTTTGTGTTGCATGAGGATGTGACAGTGGTCCGATGATGGACTTCATGTTAACATGAGGGCATGCATACTTGTGCCGCCAAGTATCCGGTCGACAACACCCATCAACGCGAGAGAGGATCGCCGCATTTACATCAAGCACATCGTAGGCCCTTTGATACAAGCAACCTCTGAGCGCTATGGGACTCAACATCTGAGGTCATCAGTCCCCTAGAACTTTGAACTATTTAAACCTAACTAACCTAAGAACATCACACACATCTATGCCCGAAGCAGGATTCAAACCTGCGACCGTAGCGGTCGCGCGGTTCCAGACTGTAGCGCCTAGAACCGCTCGGCCAATCTTTGATACACTATGTGATCGACAGTATCCGGGCACCTGGCTTAAAATGACTTACAAGTTCGTGGCTCCCTCCATCGGTAATGCTGGAATTCAGGAATTCCATATGGTGTTGGCCCACCCTTAACCTTGATGACAACTTCCACTCTTGCAAGCATACTTTCAGTCAGGTGCTGGAAGGTTTCTCAGGCAATGGCAGAGCATTTTTCACCGACTGCTGCACTGAGGAGAGGTATCGATGTCGGTCGGTGAGGCCTGGCACGAAGTCGGCGTTCCAAAACAACCCAAAGGCGTTCTATAGAATTCAGGTCAGGACTCCGTGCAGGCCAGTCCATTAGTGGGATGTTATTGTCGTGTAACCACTCCGCCACAGGCCGTGCATTGTGAACAGGTGCTCGACAGTGTTGAAAGATGCAATCGCCAACCCGGAATTGCTCTTCAACAGTGGGAAGCAAGAAGGTGCTTAAAACATCAGTGTAGGCCTGTGCTGTGATAGTGCCACGCAAAATAACAAGGGGTGCAAGCCTTCTCCATTAGAAACGCGATCATGCCATAACACCACCGCCTCCGAATTTTACTGTTGGCACTACACACGCCGGCAGATAACGTTCACCGGGATTCGTCATATCCACACCCTGCCGTCGGATCGCCACATTGTTTACCGTGATTCGTCACTCCACACAACATTTTCCACTGTTCAATTGTCCAATATTTACGCTGCTTACACCAAGCGAGGCGTCGTTTGGCATTTACCGGCGTGATATGTGGATTATGAGCATCCGCTCGGCTATAAAATCCAAGTTTTCTCACCTCCCGCCTAACTGTCATAGCACTTGCAGTGGATCCTGATGCATTTTGGTATTCCTGTGTGATGGTCTGGATAGATGTCTACCTATTACACATTACGACCCTCTTCAACTGTAGACGGTCTCTGTCAGTCAACAGACGAGGTCGGTCTGTACGCTTTTGTTCTGTACGTGTCCCTTCACGTTTCCACTTCACTATCATATCGGAAGCAGTGGACCTAGGGATGTTTAGTAGTGTAGAAATCTGGCGTACAGACGTATGACACAAGTGACATTCAATCACCTGACCACGTTCGAAGTCCGTGAGTTCCGCGGAGCGCCCCATTCTGCTCTCTCACAATGTCTAATGCTTACTGAGGTCGCTGATATGGTGTACCTGGCAGTAGGTGGCAACACAAGAAACCTAATATGAAAAACGTTTGTTTCTGGGGTGTCAGGATACTTTTGATCACATAGTGTATCTGCACCTGCCATCCGAGAACAAGTAATCAACTTCCTGCAATGTTCAGTGTCATCCTGCACCATTGGTCGTAGACAAGGAGTAGCCGAACTGGAGATTACAGTCCCATGCGTCGGCTACCGTCAACACCACCACATCAATGGCTGCGTTTGTGGTCGTGTCGCGATCGGGAAGGATGGACTACTGATGAACGGGGTCGTATTGGGCTCAGCGACGAATCGTGGTTCTGCGTACCCTGAATAATCATCGTCGGCAAGTACGGTGCCGACTTGGGGAGAAGTGCTGTTCTTCCAATATTTTGGAGAGACACAGCGGTGTTACTCCTGACGTCACCATGTGCGGACTGTTATGGAATGACTTCTGGTCACAGCTGGTATTGACTGAGGAAACTGTAACGGCACAGCTGTAGTCACCTTGAAAGGTCTCTGTTGGATTCCTTTCATGTTAATTTCTTAAATCTGTTGCCATTTACGGCATAAATTCCTCTTCTAATTTTAGTGTGGTGTTTCTGACTATCTGGGAGGAGACTGAGTAGTGGAACGTGTTACTTTTACACATAAACAAGAACGATCTGTCACACTACTACACTTTGAAACACAGTTTATATGTAATTCATGTCACACAGTCTCATACGGAACCTACATCCGCTTTCTTTTATATACTGTATATGATAAGATACTGTCATCCCCCTTCCATTCTGTGTGAGAGGATGAATGAGCAAATGTATTTCTAGTTGCATGCTTGAGGGTAGCAGACAAGCCTGTCTGCTAGAGAACAGTAGGACCAACGTCGGAACAGGTAGCTACGCTTTCTAAAAGCAGAGAGGTTTCTATTCTTAGTATGGTCCTGTCCGTCCCTTGTCGTGTTGGTATAGGAAGCTGCCCCTCTGGCCACTTCCGTTGGTAATTGTGAGCCACCCTCAGGAAGGGACCACAGCAGTCTGTCCGTGGCGAGCGTCTGAAGTGGTAAGATCTCCGGCTAAGCGCGTGTCTGCTAAGCCCGTAGGACAATGCATTTCTTAAGTTCAGCCTAACTGAAAATTTAATCATCGTTATTTCAGGTTTAGCTCTAAAGTATCTAATGTTATCTTAAATTGCAACGCAGTGTAATTCGAGTGTGAAGTTCAGAATATATTCCGGTAGTTGCTTTGTCACTACTTTATGAGTAAAGTGGAACCAGTTCGAGGTTTTTCTTTTGTAAATTGTTTTTCGATCTAATTTATTTTAATTATCAAAATTATTGTGGAGTTACACTCATTGTGTAAACCAAGTTGACCACGTGAAGCATGTGGTGTAATCATCAAAGTAGCCCTCAGCTACTCTTTTCGGGAAGATTTCACAGAGAGTTAGTATGAATTTAGTATACCAGTGTGTGGTAATTACATGAGGGACAGGATTGTGCTACGAACGTAACTTCTTTGGGTGAAAATTGAATCGGTTGGTTGTGGTTAATTTCCTCTTGTATATGTTTCAACGTTCTTCGTGTGTTATTTTATGAATGCAGTGTTGTATGCAGTCTCCCAATCTTGGCTCCATATTTGAGGTGTTCTGTAAGATTACAATCTCACATTTTCACAATCCTAAATAAGGCACCAGTTTAGTTATGAATCAAATTTAATATTCTGAAATTTCAATGACCAATGTTAAAATAAATTTCCAAATATAAACTGATTTATTTAAATTCTCTTTTATATATATATATATATATATATATATATATATATATATATATATATATCACCGGTTGTCGTATGACTATTAAGAGATTATAATTAATGTTAGTCTGGTTGGGAATTTGGTAAGCTAGACTGGATACCTGGTGAAACAGTTGCGCAGTAATGCAAGGTTAACTTCCCCAGACAGCTCACACCTTTTAACCCGCTTTTATTGTCTATCAGCACCGCTTTCATAGCAAGTTAAACCAACAGCGTTACAACCTACATCTTGCATCACAATGTATTACCTCTTATGCAAGAGTATCGTGGTGCCATTTTTCAACAGGACAATGCTCTTTCACACATGTGACATGCCTCTATGAACTGTTAGAGTGATTTTGAGAGACTCCTGTGGCCAGCAAGGTCCCCAGACGTGTCCCGGATGGAACACATGCTGTATCAGCTCAGATGTCAACTGTGCTCCAGTACCATTACCTATGAAATAAAGGACGATTCACAACAACAAGTGCGGGCCAGCCTGCATCAGGTGAGGCTAGACGGGGTGCAACGTCATACTGACAAGTGGGCCTGTACTGCGACAATCTTCGTAAATTTGATTCAGTTGTCAGATCACTGAAATAACAGTACTTACCCTCTCAACCCGTGAAGTTTCATTTCGTTTCCTCCACTCCTTTGGGTGCTTCACTTTTTCTGCCAGTTAGTGTATGTTTTCTAGTCATACTACTAACTTCCGTAGTGCATAGCATCTTTTCTATTTCTTCTCGCATTCAGTACAAAATTCTGTTTCTATTCTTGTTTGAGGCTACCCACTTTCCTCGACATCATCGATAAACCTTTATCAGTTAATAATTTCAGTGTCCTAATTTGTTTATCAACAGTCTTCACTCAAGTAAATGTAAAACTTACAAGTCATTGCGTGTTATTTAAGAGACTGTATAACACTAATCAAGTTTACGAATAGTGTGTTGCATGTTACTGTGACAGCACGTAACAGTCACTGCTATTGTAAGCTACGAAATATTACCCTTTTATAGCATTTATCGACCGTGGTCGTGATTCTAACAACTTGAAGCAAACAAACTGTGAATTTCGTTACCTGACATACCCAATTATTATGAGAAATACTCAATAAAGTAATAACAATTACTGTTATTATATGTTCAAATAAAGACTTTCACTTTTATATTTACTCGGAAATATTCAAAGCTCTGAAAAGGTATCTAACTTAAGTGAAGTGATTAAGGTAGGCGATGTACGCTTGACACATCTATTTCAGATTAACGGTTCTATTAAACGAATGTCACGAAATGTGGTGTGTTCACCTCCCAGGCGTAGAGGGACTTCACTACACCTTTTCCTGTCAGTTACCATTCTAAGATCCATAAGCATGAGCCAGTCAATGTAGATAGTAGTTCAATACATTTAATAAACAACAGGAATTAAATTTCATAGTAAAATTCTTTCAAATACACGAATGTGAAAACACACTTAAGATTGTACTTTAATATTTACATAGCTGGTATGAATTATATTAATGGGAACTTGTGGTACAAAGCACAGGTGTTACAACTGCTTCCATAAAAATGGCAGTGCCAAGATGACGTGCACAGGATACGGAAGGAACTAATGACACGTGCTGACCAAATTTCTGATTGAGACAAAGTAAATCAACATTCCTACAAATGAAGAGTTCTTCGAAAAATTTTTAAGCGTTTTCCTCCAATAAGTTTTATTACCTACACTTTTTGCGCTGGAGGTGGCGTTTAAAAAGACGAATGATTTGGTGAGGTTCTTTCGAAGCTAATACATTACATTGGTTTCCATGTTACTTGAAGCATGGTACCTTTGTGCGACATTGTTTACCTACTGATTTTGAAATTTTATTTTGTGTTGTCTTGGTGGAGATCGTTATCAGCGGAATTTATTGAGAGCCAGCTCGAGGTTGACTGTTTGCGCCGTACGTCTTCCAGTCCGATGATTGAGTGTTGAAGTGTTTTGAATCAAGCAGGATAGTTACAAGGGCTAATTATTAGTTTTGGAGCACTGACAAGTTTAGCCCTGTCTCGTGGGTCAAAACGAGGATGGTGACACTTGTCTATGCTAATTTTATGAGCCGGTGCAAGTAGGCTATTGCCTGGTTAATCTTCGGAGTAATAATTCGCGTAATCTGCCTCGCGGGTCAGGACATCGTGGGAACTGGGTGCGGCGTCGGGTGATATGAGGGGCAGTCACATGAAAACGGAGAACGCACCACAACGGAACCATGGAATGGCTCCATTCAAAAGTAATCACCACACGCGATAACACATTTAACCCATCTGGAGACGAGACGATCAGTTCTCGTTTTGTAGAACGCGGTCGACAGCAGATGAATTCACAACGACACCCACCATTGCACTCCCTTGTCGACTGAAACCGACATCCACATATGTCTTTAATCAGGTCGCCAAAGATGTGAAAATTACCAGGAGATCGATACGGGATGTGCACGTGGTCTTTCAGTATGTCCCCGACCAGATCGCTGAAGTGTAGCCTTCGTCCTATTGGCAGTGGGGGTAGGGGGGTGGGCGTCCGTTATCACGCAACAAGATGAGTCTGTCTGTATGTCAGTATTCCTGGACGTTTTGACTTCTGCGAAGTGTCTTCATACTGCCGCACATTGATTGTAATTCCACGCTCGAGAAACTCGACGAGCAGTAGGTCCCTGCAGCTGAAGAAATAGGTCATCATGAACAGCATTGGATTTCTTTGTTGTTTCCATTGTTGGTTTTGCCGTTTGCCTTCCAGCTCGAAATGGTGGCACCACGTAAGATCATGGTAAACTACCTCTTCGATTGCATGGGCCCTCTGGTCGTCGAGTTCCTCGAGTGTAGAATCACAATCAATGCGCAGCGCTATGAAGGAACTTTGAAGAAACTGCGAAGAACCATGAAGTCAAAACGCCCAGGAATGTTGACGGACAGAATCATCCTGTTGCACGACAGTGTCCACCCTCACACTGCCGATCAGAAGATGGTTACACGTCAGCTCATTTCCAGGGAAACACTGCAGCATCTTCCACACAGTCCAGGTCGTTCACCATGTGATTTTCACGTCTTTGGCGACCTGAAGATAGATTTTGGTCGGACGAGGGAGTGCAAGAGTGGATGCTTTTTTGGGTCTGTCAGCGACCGACCTCTTTCTATGAAACGTCAGTTGATCATGCCGTCTCCCAGTGGGGTAAATGTCTTAACGCGGGTGGCGATTACTTTTGAATAGAACCATTCAATGGTTCTGTTTTGGCGGATGTTCTGTTTTCATTCGACAGCCCCTTACACGAGGTGTGTCCAGAAAATAAGTTCCGATTGCTCGAGAAATGCAAAACACAGTGAAAATGCGATTAAGTATTAGGAAGATGTGTTGGGCAGTGTCTCTAGTATGCCCGTCGGTCGCATCACATTGCACTTTGAAGTTCTGAGTGTATTGTGAGCTCGTAAAGACGCCTGGAAAATAGTGCCTCCCGCCAAGTAATGAGTGCCTGCCGGTAGATTTCATCTGATTTCATCCAACCACACACAACGTAATTGCCATGCATTTCCTGCAGCATTGTCGATGGGAAATGTTTCATCACCCACCACACAGCCCAGACAGGGCTCCCTTTGTTTTTCATCTCTGCTCACATGAATCACTTGCTATGGAGACAACATTTTGGCACAGACAGCGAGCGGCAGACCAGCGTAAAGAATTGGTGGAAAGTACAGGCGGCTACCTTCTATGACGAGGGTATTGGAAAGTTCGTACAACGCTGCGACAAAAGTCTAAGTCGGAGCGGCGACCACTTAGAGAAGTAGCTGGAAGATGTAGCTAACTGTTGAAAATAAAACATTTCTGATTTTCACTGTGGTTTCCATTTCATGTTGGATCAAAACTTATTTTCTGGATAGCCCTTGTACCTCAGGCGATGTCAGAATCCATGGTATCAAAGGTCTCAATTTTTGCGGAGTGTCACGACTTTTAGGGGTATTGTCACTCGCCCCGCTGCGACGATACGCGCAGTTCTATCGACGCTCGTCGTTAGTTACGACAACGTGAACTCCCCATCATGCTCTACAGGGGCACTCAGACAGATGGTACTGCAGCCTGAAAATCACTGGAAAAAACAGTGATTCTGATTTTCTCTTTACATGCAGGCTCCTCCAGGTGTTTTTCCTGAAAAACTACTCTTCAGTTTCGTTAGTGGTGTGGTAACTGACTAATTAGAAAAGAAACACACTCTGTGTACCATTATATATATTCTGAAAGAAAATATTTACAGACATATCATGCGAATAAGTCGTTCGTAGCAATTCTTTATGTAATAGCGCAACGATGTTCTCTCTTCACTGTTGACATTCAGAGCCTGCACTTTCCATTGTTCTATAAAGTGACGAAACAGTTGTAAGTTATGTGGGTAAACTTTCATTCAAAATGATGGAGAACAGCAATCAGTCGTCCTTTCCTCTCAGGTTTTGCTAAGAAAATCTAGATTTCGGTTAGTGCCTAGCCACTGCCAATGCGTGTCCAAGTACGTCTGTCCCTTGTTGTTCCGACTTCTGTCAAAGTTCGTTCAAGACTTCCACTAGTAGTCTTGAACGAACTCTGACAGAAGCCAGAACAACTGGGGACTGATGTAATAAAACATGCATTGATACTATGAAATAATGCATTGTTAATTGCTAGGCACCAAACGATATCTAGATTTGCTTAATGAAACTAGAGACGAAAGGCTGAGTGATTGCTGTGCTCCATCATTTTGAAAGTCATATCACAGTCGTTGAGTGCATCCACATTCCTAATGGAAGGTAACTTGATGGGCAAAATTTATTTCATATCCCGCCCTAAAGCAGGCCGGAGTGGCCGCGCGGTTAAAGGCGCTTCAGTCTGGAACCGCACGACCGCTACGGTCGCAGGTTCGAATCCTGCCTCGGGCATGGATGTGTGTGATGTCCTTAGGTTAGTTAGGTTTAAGTAGTTCTATGTTCTAGGGGACTTATGACCACAGCAGTTGAGTCCCATAGTGCTCAGAGCCATTTGAACCATTTGAACCCGCCCTAAAGTAGATTCTTGAAAACATGAAGTTCAATTAAAGTTGCTTCGTAAGAAAATAATTACTCACTACACGGTAGTGTATGTTAACATTGCACGAGAAAAAGTTTATATTTTTTAATTGATTCAACTGTGGGTTCTTGGTGAAACATTGTATATTGTGTTTACCAAACGAAATACTTCTTTCGCCTTGTTTAACAAACTCTGTTACTGCTGTACGGACAAGGTTTAGGGATATAAGACCATTTTATAGTACTGATTGATCCCAGGGATGAGAACCAAACGAAGATAAGCGTGTAAATTTTTAATTCTATCGATTCTTTACTGAAACTGTAAATGTTATTTCTGTTGACGGTTTCGACAAATTAAATATGGATTTAAAAAGTTCATTAGGACAGCGTTTACAAAATTTATTAGGATAGCATCTACAATAACTATGACTATACTGGAGCAAATCTAGGCACGGGAATTTTGAGTAAAGGCTCCAAAGTTTTTCTTCTACTTAGAAGTTGCAGTATTGCCTTATAGGGGTGAGTAATTGAAATGAGTTCGTTCATTCAGTAATGAATATGGGTATACACAGATCAGTTTCTTAATTTCTAAAATTTCTATCTGAGTGTGCTTTGCTCTCTTTCCTTCTGTGCATAGGACTTGTATAGCTATTATGAATTTGTGGTTTTCGTTTATGCAATATTCGACAAAGGATGAATTTACCGTCTTTAATGTCCACCTTCTATGGTGTTCGCTGAGCCTGATCTCGCAATCTGTCCAATATAGTAGCTCTTCGCAGATGATTTTGCAAACCCCACTTTTCACAATATTTTAGCTTTTGATGTTTTTCTTTTCAACTGAAGAGATATACCTACTGACTGTGGAACAAACAAAAGCAGAGAACAACATAGAAAAGTAATTTGTTTTCAAAAGGTGCTTATCGCATTTGAAGGGGTAAACTGCACAGTTTCTTTCTGAGTCTGCCAACGTGGTTTACCGGATCTGGCTTGCATCATCAGTTTTTTGTTGAGAATTTTCTCAATAATTTTGCAATAAAATTTATTGTTTGTGGCTATCATTTTTGTTCTATTGACTTCCTGGTCATAGTCTTCTTGGGACATGAGTTGGTGGATCATGTGGTGGAATGCTGCATGTTTTTAGGCTGCAGGTTTTGGAGGAAGCTGGGATCAACGTGTCAGTAAAGGACACTTTTTGCAACTGGAACCCCCCTCCCCCCTCTAATTCTATATTGATCTTTATGCTAGTATGCCATTGATACATATTTTCCATGAACTTGTGGAGTTGTCTAGAGGAAGCTTTCCATATGCAGAGAATATCTTCGACATATCTGTGCCAATATACAACATATTTTGTCAGTGGTTCATTCTGATGGAAATCAGTCTCCAAGTCATCCATGAATATTTCTGCGAGAAAGGAGGATAAGGGCGAGCCCAATGCCTGACCATGTATTTGCATATTATAGCTCCCTTGAAAGCAGAAATAATTCTTATTTAGACAACATTCCACTGTACTAATAATGATCAACGGTTCTTCTGGACTTTTGTTATGTAAGTACAGTGCTTGTGAGACACAATATCTATACATCATTTTACAGGAGTGCTCGAGAACAAGCTCTGTACATCAAAAGAGACTAATTTTGCACTAGCTGGACGTTGCATACACGAAAGCCACAAATACATAACAGATATAAGAGTCCTACACACAGAAGGAAATGATGCAAAGTATACTTAGAAATTTTAGAAATTAAGAAACAGATCTGTGTATCCCAGTATTTGTTTCTGAATGAACAAACTCAGTTCAATGATTCAACCCTTATGGACAATACTGCAACTCCCACACAGAAGAAAACCTTGATCTCTTCATTCACATAACAAAACATTCCAGTCCTGTTCATAGTTCTACTACAATGTACGTTTAGTCTTAGTTATTGTAAATGTTGTACTACTGAATTTTGTAAATGCTGTCCTAATTATTTTTGTAAAGCCATATGTAATTTGTCAAAATTGTCAACAGAGATAACTTTTGCAGTTCAAGCCAAGAGTCGATTGTCAACAGAGATAACTTTTGCAGTTCAAGCCAAGAATCGATAGGTGATGAAAATTTGGCATGTTTATCTTTTCCTTGGTTCGCATCTTTGGCGTCAGGTATATACTAGAATATGGGCATACAACCCGAAACCTAGGTCGTACAATAATTGCAAAGTTCGTGAAACAAAGCTAAAATGTATTTCGCTTAGCTAATAAAGTTAGTAATGTTTGTAGCGCGTCTGCTATTCTACAGTTTCTAAGTCCACCATCTAACATGAAGAAAATTCTTCAGCTTCACAGACAACACAGTTACCGAGGCAGAAAGCGGAGTAGCGAATAGACGGCGTCTTTGTTCCACCACTAATCACATCTGGGCAGCGAGGGGCGCATCTTTCACCTGGAGGAATGGACGGCGGGTGAAATGTCCACACTCAATTCGCTGGTGGGTGCTTTCACCCCGACTAAAGTATGATCCATCTGACCTACTTCATCACCTGTAGCATCCACATTTGCGTCTCTGCTACGCCTTTCTAATTTTTAACGTTCGGGGAATATTTTCTGAGCGAAGTCCAGCGAATGGTATCTATGGTCTGCAAAACAACTGTAGACAGTTAAAAAATGCGGCATGGTCGGATACGGGCTCTGGAAAAACGTATCAACATCATTTCCATCGGAATAATAACTTAACATTCTTTCACCACTAAATATCGCTACAAATTTCTATGACGTACAATATATCAAAATATCTATACTTCGGGCTTACTACAAAGATTAATTAAGCTACATAGGTTTTACAATATTCAGCGACATCATTAATTTCAGAATGACTTGATAAAATTAGAAGATAATTTCGGAATAACTTGATGGAATTAAAAGATTTCTTCATGGTCACGGGGAATTGTTGTCCTATATGAAGTACATGTTGCTTTTGAACTGCTGTTCTCCAACGCCTTTCCCTAGAGGCTATAAGCTCATCGGATAAACACCAATATTTCCAAAAGCATATGTTTAATTTTGAAGAACCTTTCCAGAAAATGCGTTTTTGGTACGCTATGCATTGACAACATGATATGTACTGAAGAAGCTAGCTATAAAACAAGTGCACTACAGACTGTGACGTCACAGCTATGCTCCCCACGCGGGTGACGAACACAACGGTCGCCTGTGTGTATAAAAACCGTTAAGTATCCTCACTTGCCTCGCCTTACTGCTTAAGGCTTACGCGTGAAGCCAAATTTCCTGACTTCTGGGAACCGCTGGCAGCTCAAAATATCTTGAAATGTAAAAATTGAGAAAAAAGGTAATAGCCTAGATCGCGTACATTATAAATAATTAAAATGTGATGACAAGTGCTCCTGGGATCGCAGATTAACTATAAGTTTTGAAACAGCGTATTATTTTTTACTCCAAACTTTAACCCCATTTTTCTCCAAACAACATTTTTCAGCTCGCGTAGCGCTCTAGAACCTCAACACGTTAACCGAGTCATTTGACTTTTTTTTAAAAAAATGGAATATAATTAAATTTAGGGAGCATTAGCAAGAGCGTTTCTTCATTCGAATTTTATATGTACTTTTTAAACCTTTGAATTTAGTAAAGCATGCCAAGAAATTGACATGTTTTTCAAATAGCTGACATTGTTCCTTTTCAAGGTATTTTTTTAAAAAAAAAAAAAAGTGTGAAATCTTATGGGACTTAGATGCTAAGGTCATCAGTCCCTATGCTTACACACTACTTAACCTAAATTATACTAAGGACAAACACACACACCCATGCCCGGAGGAGGACTCGAACCTCTGCCGGGACCAGCCGCACAGTCCATGGCTGCAGCTCCTAAGACCGCTCGGCTAATCCCGCGGGCCGGTATTTCTCAAAATCCTGTCGTAAAGCCCCCCATATTCGTTCTAATATGAAAATTTTCTGTAATTATGTGTTTCAGAAACATCCCCTAATCTGTACAACGCTTCACTCAAACCATGACGCGCCGCGAGGCGCATACGCTGACAGGTCTGTAGGCGCCATTTTTAATTTGTTATGAAATAATTTTTTTTTCTTACAGGAATGTATGTATGTAAAGTGGTAAAACACCCATTTTTTTAAAAACTGTCCTTTTAGGAAAGAAAATTCTATAGTTCACTCGTTCTCCATGTCTCTCGACCAGAATCTCCCGTTAAAGTACCGAAATGAGTTTCTAACCACCTCGATGGATGTAACCGAGGAAGTTAGAATACGGCGCACCAGGAAGTCGCGAACAGACGATGAACTAAAAGGTGGTTTCAGCGCAGGGCCGAACTGTGCGTATCGCAAATACTCAAGCTTCGTGACTTTCCCTGTTCTATTATTACCGCCACGCCACTGTTTTCTGAATAAGCTTTTGCCTTCCTTCGCATTTACACTTTAGCGAGAGGTTTTTCCTACTAATTATTTTTTGCAGTCTAGTTTATCATAGATGTCAGAAACAATAATGAAAAATTCAGCTTTATTTTTTTGCAAAATATTTTTATTACCAGCGGAAAGTTGGTACTTTTGATGAACAGAACAGTACAGGAGGTTCAAGTATTATCGAATGCCACAAGTGTATCTCCAAACTGAATTCATTGTTGGCTCTCATACACTTTCTTATAATAAACTTCAATTGTTTAGCAATAAGTGTTTGTATTCCTCTTAATGAAATTAAAAAAAACCTTTACACCGAAAAAAAAATTTAAAAAATGTTGCGCTTATAGGCGAATATGGAATAGTTGGGAAATGTGGAATAGGCTTGTAAAAATGTAGGTAATCGTGAGACTTTGGAAAGAAAACATATTTTTTGTACACAAAATACCATTCTGAGAGTATTTTAAACTCTTAGTGAGAGAAAAAAATAATTTGACTCTATCTGTTAAGTTTGTAAGGTGGCTATAATGCACGCCTTACAAGCACCCATCCACATACTTTGCAGTGATACACAAACACAACTAGGTATCATGTGATATGTTGTACATCGTATATATGAATATATAAAGGAGACTGACATTGTCACGTACGTCTTGTAAATAATTGTTGACGCTTATTGTATGAAAGCTGTGGGCGTGTCCTTATTATCATACTAGTAGAGGCTGGAGTGACAGTGGAAGGCGGTATGCAAGCCCTGGGTGGAAGGCCCACACAGGTGTGTTGGTCCTGCTTAAACATAGGAAGTAGCGAGACGGAAGTTGGGACACCTGAGTGCTAGAGCACAATAGAGTCGCGGCCGGCCGGTTTTGCCAGACAGGAAGGATTATACTTCGGAAACTACAAAGATCTTGGACGCAGCTGAGAGGAACGAGGAAGCGTCACCTTGGAAACCACGCAGGCTGGGTTATTTCCAAGGATTTTTACTCAGAAGTGTACTATTGTACGAGTATAGGTTTTTCCTCGCCAACTTTCCGCACTGGACGACAAAAGACTAAAATATGGTTGGTCAGCGTTCTGAAAAATCCGTAGAGAGGGAGAATATTCTGTGATTTCGGGAATATGATTCGTTTTCCGAATTACGAGGGTGGGGAGCCGAGACTTGCTGGGAGGCCAGTGGTGGAGAGATGTCTTCCGTTGTGAGCGCCTGTGTGTGACGGTCGCTCGATATCAGCTTTGTTGGTACAGACGGACCTGCTGTCTTTGCTCTCAGGAGAGTTTATAGTTACAGCAGTTAGGCACTGTACTGTTGCAAACCTATACAATCCTGGACTTCACCTCCGGGTTGGAAGTCGTCGTTGAGTACGCAGCATTCAGTAATTGAGGACACTTCCTCTGCCTATACTTACGTTGAGACGTTATCTGAACTCCATCCTTGTGGCTGGGAGATCGCGTTTCTCGTCTGTAGAATACAGAGAGGAGAAGACAGTAGCAGAATATATTAGTCAGAGGACGGCCTTATGCCGTCCTAGTGTTTGAAAGAGTTTATTTGTGGCTGAAGTTCTTCCATCGTCGCAGACGAGAACGAGAACCATCACATCGACACACCGGACGCAGTACATACGGTGATATCGCAAATTCCTTCGGCTTATTATGGCTATAAAAGCTAAACAGCTGTGATCACGTTAGTTTATTTCCACTGAAGTTCCCCACTACCGTAGACCATCTTTGAAAGTAGTTCCTTCTAGTGTTTTGTACGTGGATGATGTCAGTCATGCCAGGTTATTGATATTAGATCGCGCAGTCCTAATAAGGGACAGAGTTGGGCAATTGATTAGTAATTTTAGTTAGGAAATGTAAACTTTATTACAAAGATTTTTTTAATCTACAATAAATATATAATAAGTAACAACGTTTATCATTTAGTAGGATTAGTTGCCTTCATCATTCATTTATGTCTAGATTGTAATTTACAGAATTAAGAGGGCCAAATCTTCATATTAGCGTTTATTATTTCCGTTGCCCACATTCATTTTACACCCGCCTGGAGTAGCATCTTGGAAGTTTATTAACTACAAAACACAGTTCTTAAAAATTATTCATCTGGATAGCAGTGGTGATTCGTTTTATATTCATCTATATGCGTATGTTACAAATATAATTTTCGTTCTCAGCACCTGCTCAGTCAAGATGGATTTTATGGAATACCAAGTACTTCATATTGCCTGAAATTCCATCTTGGACTTCACAACAGCCAGCCGCTGTGGCCGAGTGGTTGTAGGCGCTTCAGTCCGGAACCGCGCTGCTTCTACGGTCGCAGCTTCGAATCCTGCGTCGGGCATGGATGTGTGTAATGTTCTTAGGTTAGTTAGGTTTAAGTAGTTCTAACTCTGTGGGACTGATGACCTGAGATGTTAAGTCCCATAGTGCTCAGAGCCATTTGAGCTTCACAACATGACAACAGACCCAACGGTATCCGTAGCCAAAAATCGTGCAATACATAACGCTATAGTACTTTTGCTTGATACATTGCATAGTTTTAATCGTTAGTGTACACTGTGAATAATTGTTGCGTATTACCTCAAAAAATTTTGTCAGATAACGAAAATAGTTTTTTTTTTTTTTTTTTTTTTTTTTTTTTTTTTTTTTTTTTTTTTTTTTTTTTTTTTTTTTTTTACGCGAACGCACATGATTTCTGGAAACGAACTGTCCTCACTACAGAGCATGGTGGGAACATTTTGAAGTAGAGCATGCTTCTCCCTCTTAGGAGCGCCATTCGATAGATGAGAAATCGCGGTACTCCATTTTGCCCCGCTATTCTATAATTCCCAAAGTTCGACTACTTTTGTCTACATCTGTATCAGAGCAACAGCTATGCTGATATTGTAGGGAAATACTTGTCTAATGATTGGAAATTTACATCCTCTTTTCTGTGTCCCGACTTTTATTTCCTTGCCCCGCTTATTTCTTAAACCACCAGTCGGTAAGTCCCGATTATCTTCAAATTGGTTGTGGCAACACTACCAAGAGCCTGCAAAGACGTGACAGGATAATAGTTTATTTTTTCGTAAGATAACGAAATGGTTGTATCTCTGTATGTTGTCATTTCCGTCTTTCTGCTCCTGGTCTATCTCATTCCCAGTTTACATTCCTCTGAGCCTCCGCATATATCTAGAACAACTTAGTTGTATCGTCGGACTGCGGTACATTTACGACGACCATTACGTAACATACTGCAGCGGGCTCAGCTACGCTCGTTTCCTTTGAGGCTGCCCGCCTTTAGGGCTTCAGCAGTCATCCAGGCCGCCCGGAGCGTGGGAGTGAGCGCCGCAAGACGGTCCGCCGATCGGCGACAATGGCGGCCGTTACGCAAGGTGCGCCTTTGTTTGCGGCCGGCGGAAACTACCGATGCGTCGCCAGACACCGGAAACGGATTATTCCGAGCGCGGGGCATGAACGCCCTCCGGTTCAGGTGCAGGCGTGTCCTCGCCATACGCTCCGGGATGCATAGCCGTCGATACTAACAACCTACGTCTGTATCCAGATGGTTAAAATCACTCTTGAATAAAAAATTAAGTTACTTTTGTGTTTACCAGAGGGTTCATACGACCACTTTAAGACAATACTCATGTTCAGGAAAAAAAAAAAACAGAACATCTTGAACGACTAGAGATAGGACGTTCATATTCACAAGTCATGTACATTAGTAAGTTCTGCGTATACGATTAGCATTTGAGCCACGTCGGCCCGTTGGTTTATAGTCAACTTCGATATTGGTTTTATGACTGAATTCAGGACGTATTAGACGATGAAACTCAAGATGTCATTTGCACTCTTAAAAGTAAGTTCGGGATAACAATAGCTAAGTGTTAAGGACCATTGCTGTTATCAATATACTTTTATTGACGAGAGCTTTTGTCGCTAAGCTTAGACTACTGCTGTTATCTCCGTTGGTTTGACCATACTACATTATCTTGCTTGCTGGATAGAATTCGTTCATTTCTTCTACTACTGTACAGTTCTCAGTTGTAATGTTCAGCAAGTCGTTATTTTGTTTTGTAACACCCTTCATGAGTTTCGTCTTTACTTTTCTTTATCCTTAAGTCAGACTGCGTGCTGTTTATCTCGAATTCATTCAACAGCTCTAAGCTTTTCTTACGTCCAGCTTGAAGATCTGCGTTGTCTTAGAACTGGTGTCTGTTCCTCTCGAACTGTTATTCTTTCTCCTATATTTCCTAAAGCTTACATTTTTGCTTCTTTCATCTATTAATTGGACAGCAGTGGAGATAATCTACATTCCAATTTTATCTGAGGATACAAGTACCTTATTCCATCATTAAGGATATCCATAAAGTCCCGCTATTATTCCAAAAAATCGTAATTAGGGAACAGTTAGATATAGAGTGCTGTGTTTTTCTTGTAAAAGGTTTAGCAGTTCTAATTTTTGTTTTGTTTTGTGCTGTTCCAGGCTTGTCTTCGACTGCATCAAAATGGCAACAGACCGGGAGTGGGTGGAATGACTCATCTGCTACGCAGAAACCGAATATGTGTGACAAAGGTACCGCGGAATTGTCTACGCCAGTATGGGATGGCACCACCGGAAAAAACAAGCATAAAGAGGTCGTCCAAAAACTTTAAATTGACAGGCAAAGACCTTCCTAGAAGTGGACGTCCCCCCATTCTTCAGCCACGTGTTGTCAAAGTGGAAGCTGCATTTTAACACAGCCCCCAGAATTGCATGCTGGCCTCCAATACACGCCAACAATGAATACCTGTCCGCCCCCCGTAGCTGAGTGGTCAGCGCGACAGACTGTCAATCCAAAGGGCCCGGGATTCGATTCCCGGCTGGGTCGGAGATTTTCTCCACACAGGGATTGGGTGCTGTGTTGTCCTAATCATCATCATTTCATCCCCATCGACGCGCAATTCACCAGACGAACGGTCTACCCGACGGGAGGCCCTCGTCACACGACTTTTTTCTTGTTTTAATGAATACCTGAAGGAGTGCTTATTTTCGGACGAAGTAGCGTACCACTTTTCTGGACATGTGAATCGTCACAAGAGTTGGAGCTCCGAAAACTTACAAAACACACATGAAGACATCCATACTAATCCATAGCCTAATGTTTGTTACAGCCTAATGCAAGATAGGGTGATGGCCTTTCTTTTCGCAGGGAAAACCATAATGAGAAATGTTTTCGTAGATATGCTCCAACAGTTTCTGCTACCACAGATCGTAGAGCTGCTGCGTCCATCTTCCAGAACGATGGTGCACCCCCACATTGGAGGTTTAACGCGCGAGTGTGCTGAATGACACACTTCCTGAGATGTGGGTGTGTCCCGATGGTTCCATCGCATGGCCCCGCGCTCTCTCGATGTCACGTCAATAAATCGCTTTTTGTTGGGTTACAAAAAAGGATCACGTGTAAACATCGCCAGCCAATGAGTTTGCTATTCTTCGTGCACGAATCAGTGAACCAATCAGAACTGTTGACGCTCCAATACTGATCCGTCCATAGGCAGAACTCGAATATCGAGACGTCAGTACCCTGTCGTTTCATTGCACGCCCTAGGAAGCAAGCAAATCGGGTGGCCACCTGCTGGTGAAGAACACAGTACACTAACTGTACGAGTAAAAAGAGCTGGTGGACATCGTATGTATTCGCCACTGAGTAAGGTTTTGTTACTGCCTGAAACGGTTCGTTACTCGCATGTTTTCCTCTGTGCACGCAGTTCGTACCCGACTAATGTTATTTTGTCACTCGCCGCGTTTTCTTTCGCGCATGAACTTCGTGTCGGGCTCTGGTCGAGTCGGCACTACACTCCCTTATCCTCAAACTCGACTCAGTTCCGCACTGTCTCTTGCTCCAAAAAGTGCGAGCTTACGGACTATCCGATGACATATGCGCTTGGATAGAAAGTTTTCTAACAGACAGAGAGCAGTATGTTGCCCTGAATGGGGTGACTTCAACAGAAACAGGCGTAACTTCAGGTGTGCCCCAGGGCAGCGTAATAGGTTCACTGCTTTTCACGATTTACATAAACAATCTGGTTGATGGTATTGAAAGCGGCATTAGACTGTTTGCCGATGATGCTGTAGTCTACAGGAAAGTAGTATCACACAAAAGTTGTGAGCAAATAAATGAGCATCTGCAGAAAATAAATGTGTGGTGTCATGACTGGCAGTTATCTCTCAATATTAGTAAGTGTAACGTACTGCGCATAACAAGACGAATATCCCCATTAATTTACGAGTACAAAATAAATACCCAGTCTCTAGAAGCGGTTACACCCGTCGGTTATCTGGGTGTGACAATTCGAAATGATCTCAAATGGAATGATCAGATTACACACGTAATGAGCAAGGCGAACTCTAGATTGCAATTTATTAGTAGAATCCTGAAGCGATGCAGTCCTTCAACAAAGGAAATTGCTTACAATACGTTAGTTCGTCCACTATTAGAGTATTGTTCGTCTGTATGGGACCCTTACCAGCTGGGTCTGATTCAAGAGATTGAGAAGGTCCAAAGAAGAGCGGCAAGATTCGTGGCTGGTACATTTAGCCATCGCGAGAGCGTTACAAATCTCATTGAAAGTTTGAAGTGGGACACACTTGCAGATAGACGACGCGCTAAATGGAAGGGGCTCCTCACTAAATTCCGAAATTCGATTTTCGCCGAGGGTGTAGAGCATATATTATTACCACCAACTTCCAAATCGCGCAGTGATCACCATTCAAAGATAAGGGAAATTAGAGCTCGTACTGAGGCGTTCAGACAGTCGTCTTTCCGTCGCGCGATCCGCGACCAGAACAGAGGGGGGGGGGGAAATGACTTTGGCGCAAATTGTGCCCTCCACCACACTCCGCTTGGTGTCCAGCGGAGTATATATGTAGATGTAGATGTAGAAACGTTCCACGTGCGTCCTGTGCATTCAAACACCTCACGTGAGATCTAGGCGGCTTGAGTGCCCTAAGCAGGAACTGTATGTTTTCGAAATCATTCACTTGTACCTATCTATGTTTCTTACAGTGTGTCCAGGACAATGTAAGACTAAACTGTGATCTGACTTCAGTGGAAAGATTAGATCTATTTTACAAGGACGCGTTATGCGATTCATTTCCGTTGCTCCGTAACCATAGCGTAATACATTTTCTCTTTGGGTAGTTCAGTCATCGTGTAGAGAAAAAGCAAACGATGTGATTTCTACAGCTACATCTACGTATATACATACATACTTCGCAAGTTACCGTATGGTGTATGGCGGAGGGTATCTCGTCATTCCCTTTCCTGTTACACTCGCAAGCAGAGCGAGGGAAAACGACTGCCTTCATGTATCCGTACGAGCCATAATCTCTCCAATCTTATCTTCGTAGTCCGTACGCGGAATGCACGTTCACTGTGGTAAAGTCGTTCTTCAGGCAGTTATAAAAGTCGGTAACTTAAACTTTCTCAACAGCGTTTGGTGAAAATAAATTGCATCGATGTCTACCTTTAATCTGACCAGGTAGGGATCCGAAACAATTTATCAGCGCACGATAATCTTTCTGAAAAAAGAGCCAGGAAATAAAATAAAATATCATTTGCATGAACAGTCATCCTCAATCAGGGGAGAGTCCACAAGAAACCTGAAACAAACGTTTCTAAATAAGTAGCGAACAGGCCCGGCTTCACACAGTTAGACGACTCGTTAAGTATAGCGGTCATGAATTACGAGTATACAGTGTAGACAAAGATCCCTCGTGAATCAGATTATATATTAGTATAAATCGTATCAAATTCCCTAGGGCAATTCCTGAGATTTTTCTTTTCACACTGTTGGAAAAACACCGCAAAGAACTTTAATTTAGTAATATTTGTAGATTTATTAATGTATAGATGACAACCAATAACGCATACGTGCAAACCATGGGAGACTTCAGACTTCATAATTTTTCTCCGACCTCCCGATTGTTCCATTATTACTCGCGATTATTAGGTAATTATCTTCAATTGTAGGGTACTCGTATTTGCTTTGAAAACCCGCTACTTTAATTTTTTTGGCCATTGGTCGGAAATCCTTTGCTCATTAGTCGTTTCTAATGGATACACCTATCGAAGTTTATAGAAATCAGGGAGTCGCACTCGAGCTGATGTTACAAAATTCAGGGGATACTTCCTAACGCAATGTATCATGGACTCAACAAGTCGTTGAAAGTCTCCTGCATAAATACGGAGCCGCGCTGCTTCTATAAGCGTCCGTAATTGCGAAAGTATTGCCTGTGCAGAATTTTGTGCATGAGCTGATCTCTCGATTATGTCCCATAAATGCTCAATGGAATTCATGTTGGGCGATGTGGGTGGCCAAATCATTCGCTCGAATTATCCGCAATGTTCTTAAAACCAATTGCGAACAACTGTGGCCCGGTTACACGGCGTTTTATCATTCACAAAAATTCCACCGTTATTTGCGAACATGCAGTCTGTGTATGGGTGCAAATGCTCTCCGAGTAGCCGAACATAACCATTTCGAGTCAATGATTGGTTCAAGTGGACCAGAGGACCCAATCCATTCCATGTAAGCACAGCTCAAATCATTATGGAGCCAAGACCAGCTTGCACAGTGCCTTGTTGACAACCTGGGTCCTTGGAATCGTGGGATCTGCGCCACGCTCGAAACCTGCTATCAGCTCTTACCGAGTGAAGTAGGGAGTCATCTGACCAAGCCACTGTTTTCGAGGCGCCTATGGCCCAACCAATATGGTCAGTAACCCAGGAGAGGCGCTGCAGGCAATGGCGTGCTGTTAGGAATGGCTCTAGCGACGGGCAACTGCTGCCTAAGCCCATTAACTCCAAATTTCACCGCACTGTCGTAACGGATACTTTAGTTGTGCGTGCGACATTGATTTCTGCGGTTACTTGAGGCAGTGTTACTTGTCTGTTAGCACTGTAAATTCCACACCAACGCCGCTGTTCTCGGTCGTTAACTGAAGACCGTCGGACACTGCGTTTTCGGTGGTGAGAGGCAATGCCTGAAATTTGCAATTTGAGTCACACTCTTGACACTGTCGGTCTCGAAATGTTGATGTCCCTAATGATTTTCGAAATGGACTGTCCAATGCGTTTAACTCCAACTACCATTCCGTGTTCAAAGTCTGTTAATTGCTGCCGTGTGGCCATAATCACATCGAAAACCTTTTCACATGACTCACCTGAGTAGAAATGTCAGCTCCGCCAATGTACTGCCTTTTCATACCTTGTGTGCGCTTTACTACCGCCACCTGTGCATGTTCAAATCTCTGACCATGAGTCTTGTCACCTCAGGGGTATTTCGAATTTTATTTTTCCTCTTTAGCGTGCGTTTTCTACAAGTTATACTCGTATTGCTCAGTATTGTGACAGTCGGCGAGTCTGTGTTTACAGTTTTCATCCATGTCAGAAAAAAATATGGCGGGCAATGTTTACGGCAATCATACTGTTTATTCGAGGTGGTTAGGACGTCAAACGGGCCGTCTTGGAGCAGGAGACACACCACAGAACTTTTTAATTCCCACTGTCTACACTTTTACGAATAAATTCATAAAACTTTGTCAGCATGACCAGGAAGGATTCAGGATTGAAACTCATAGTAGTGGAAGTTCAAAAACATAACAAAATTAATTCTGTTTTACATGTGAAAGTTCATCATTTTTTCAGTTACTGCTGGCTGCGTTTGTATCTGTAGGTACACGTTTCTTCATAAGTAAGAGAGATTCTTCGAAGAATTTTGATCAGCATACAAACCATACTTACAGATGTATGAAATTAGAAATTATTTAATTTATGAAAAAATGAACGTGCTGTTACATTTTAAAATTCATGTTTAGAAAAAACCCAAATTTTATCGTTAATTATCTCAATTTCTACCACAGTTTTCAATAGATTTGGAAAATTCTAGAGTTTCATACACTTGTAATTACGGTTTTTATGCTGTGCAAAATTCATCGGAGAATCTCCCTTACTTATGAAGAAAAGGGTACCTATAGCAACGAATGCAGCCAATGGTTAAGTGAAAAAAGGTCAAATTTCAATTGTAAAAAAATAATTTTTTTCTTACATTTTTGAACTTCAACTGCTATGAGTGTAAATTCTGAATCCTTTCTGGCCGTTTTGACAAACTTTTATGAATTTATTCGTAAAGGTATAGACAGTGAAAATTAAAATGTCCTCTGGTGCCTCTCCTGCTCCAAGTCGTCCCGTTTGACGTCCTACACCCCTCAAACGAAAAGAACTTCTCACCCTAATTACCTGGGCTGCCGTACAGATAAGGGATACAGAATCAATGTTTTGGGTAGTTCTTATGTTTTTATAAGTGCATGTCATCAGTTGTCTCGGGCTTGTACTGAAAATGGCCTGCGGTTTATGAACAGCCGTACGCCATGGTGTTTTGTTTTTGACGGTTGGCAGGTATGATAGCAAAAATATGCTCACCCTAATTACCTGGGCTACCGTACAGATAAGGGATGCAGAATCAATGTTTCGTATAGTTCTTGTGTTTTTATGACTGCATGTCATCAGTTATGTCGTGCTTATACTGAAAATGGCCCACGGTTTTTGAACAGCAGTAACCCCCTGAGTTTTGGTTTTTGAAGGTTGGCAGGTATGATAGCAAAAATATGCTCACCCTAATTACCTGGGCTACCGTACACATGAGGGATATAGAATCAATGTTTAGGGTAGTTCTTGTGTTTTTATAACTGCATGTCATCAGTTATGTCGTGCTTATACTGAAAATGGCCCGCGGTTTTTGAACAGCAGTACCCCCCTGAGTTTTGGTTTTTGAAAGTTGGCAGTTATGATAGGAAAAATATGCTTACTCTAATTACCTGGGCTACCGTACACATGAGGGATATAGAATCAATGTTTTGGGTAGTTCTTGTGTTTTTATAATTCCTTGTCATCAGTTGTGTTGTGCTTATACTGAAAATGACTCGCGGTTTTTTAACAACCATACCCCATGATGTTTTGTTTTTGAAGGTTGGCAGGTATGATAGCAAAAATATGCGCACCCTAATTACCTGCGCTACCGTACAGATGAGGGATGCAGAATCAATGTTTTGTATAGTCCTTGTCTTTTTATGACTGCATGTCATCAGTTATGTCGTGCTTATACTGAAAATGGCCCACGGTTTTTGAACAGCAGTAACCCCCTGAGTTTTGGTTTTTGAAGGTTGGCAGGTATGATAGCAAAAATATGCTCACCCTAATTACCTGGGCTACCGTACACATGAGGGATATAGAATCAATGTTTTGGGCAGTTCTTGTGTTTTTATAACTGCTTGTCATCAGTTGTGTCGTGCTTATGCTGAAAATGGCCCGCGGTGTTTGAACAGCCGCACCCCATGATGTTTTGTTTTTGAAGGTTGGCAGGTATGATAGCAAAAATATGCTCACCGTAATTACCTGGGCTACTGTACAGATAAGGGATGTAGAATCAATGTTTTGTATAGTTCTTGTGTTTTTATGACTGCATGTCATCAGTTATGTCGTGCTTATACTGAAAATGGCCCGCAGTTTTTGAACAGCAGTACCCCGCAGAGTTTTGGTTTTTGAAGGTTGGCAGGTATGATAGCAAAAATATGCGCACCCTAATTACCTGGGCTACCGTACACATGAGGGATATAGAATCAATGTTTTGTATAGTTCTTGTGTTTTTATAACTGCATGTCATCAGTTATGTCGTGCTTATACTGAAAATGGCCTGCGGTTTTTGAACAGCAGTACCCCCCTGAGTTTTGGTTTTTGAAGGTTGGCAGGTATGATAGCAAAAATATGCTTACCCAATTACCTGGGCTACCGTACACATGAGGGATATAGAATCAATGTTTTGGGTAGTTCTTGTGTTTTTATAACTGCTTGTCATCAGTTGTGTCGTGCTTATACTGAAAAGGGCCCGCGGTTTTTGAACAGCCGTAGCCCATGATGTTTTGTTTTTGACGGTTGGCAGGTATGATAGCAAAAATATGCTCACCCTAATTACCTGGGCTACTGTACAGATAAGGGATGTAGAATCAATGTTTTGTATAGTTCTTGTGTTTTTATGACTGAATGTCATCAGTTATGTCGTGCTTATACTGAAAATGGCCCGCAGTTTTTGAACAGCAGTACCCCGCAGAGTTTAGGTTTTTGAAGGTTGGCAGGTATGATAGCAAAAATATGCTCACCCTAATTACCTGGGCTACCGTACACATGAGGGATATAGAATCAATGTTTTGGGTAGTTCTTGTGTTTTTATAACTGCTTGTCATCAGTTGTGTCGTGCTTATACTGAAAATGGACCACG
Source organism: Schistocerca piceifrons (assembly GCF_021461385.2). Classification (NCBI taxonomy): domain Eukaryota; kingdom Metazoa; phylum Arthropoda; class Insecta; order Orthoptera; family Acrididae; genus Schistocerca; species Schistocerca piceifrons. The sequence goes on from NC_060145.1 coordinate 389,105,248, forward strand.
GTTTTTGAACAGCCTTAACCCCTTGGTTTTTCTGTTTTTTATGGTTGGCAGGTATGATAGCAAAAATAATGACCATCGAATACTTTGAGGTACCGAATACATGAGGTAGGAAAAGTAGTAGTTAATTTTTGCAGCCGTAATACTAAGCGGCCGCTCGCTAGCAGAGAGTTCGGCAAGTGAGGTCGGCGCAGGCGGCCGCCGGGGCCGCTTATCGCGCCAGGAAGTGGGGCGGCCGGCACGCGCCAGACGCACGGGGACCTTGACCCCAGCGGCCTCTGCCGGCGGCGCTGGGCCAATGCCAGGCCGACGAGGCTGGGCTGCGCACGCTCCGCTACTCTGCACACACCATCCCCTCGCCGCTGCGCGTGTAACCGGCTTCCTGCTTGACGTAGGTCAGGTACATCAACATCGGAGATTTGTTTGAACACATATTGACAGATGAACATCAATGCCCGGCCTACATTCACATTCGTGTCAGTTGCTTACTGCTACCAGACCCCGTGCCACCTTTAGAATGCAAGGCGTCTGGTAGCAGTACGCAAATGGCACGAATGTGAATCTAGGCCGGGCATAAATGCTCATCTGTCAGTAAAGGTGGCAGGGGTAAAATACAGGGAGCGAAAGGCTATTTACAATTTGTACAGAAACCAGATGGCAGCAACAAGAGTCGAGGGGCAAGAAAGGGAAGTAGCTGTTGGGAAGGGAGTGAGACAGGCTTGTAGCCTCTCCCCGATGTTATTCAATCTGTATATTGAGCAAGCAGTAAAGGAAACAAAAGGATAATTCGGAGTAGGTATTAAAATCCATGGAGAAGAAATAAAAACTTTGAGGTTCGCCGATGACATTGTAATTCTGTCAGAGACAGCAAGCCCTTGGAAGAGCAGTTGAACGGAATGGACAGTGTCTTGAAAGGAGGATATAAGATGAACATCAACAAAAGCAAAACGAGGATATTGGAATGTAGTCGAATTAAGTCGGGTGATGCTGAGGGAATTAGATTAGGAAATGACACACTTAAAGTAGTAAAGGAGTTTTGCTATTTGGGGAGCCAAATAAGTGATGATGGTCGAAGTAGAGAGGATACAAAATGTAGACTGGCAATGGCAAGGAAAGCGTTTCTGAAGAAGAAAAATTTGTTAAGATCGCGTATAGATTTAAGTGTCAGGAAGTCGTTTCTGAAAGTATTTGTATGGAGTGTAGCCATGTATGGAAGTGAAACATGGACGATAAGTGGTTTGGACAAGAAGAGAATAGAAGCTTTCGAAATGTGGTGCTACAGAAGAACGCTGAAGATTAGATGGGTAGATCACATAACTAATGAGGAGGTATTGAATAGAATTGGAGAGAAGAGGAGTTTGTAGCACAACTTGACAAGAAGAAGGGACCGGTTGGTAGGACATGTTCTGAGGCATCAAGGGATCGCAAATTTAGGATCGCAGGGCAGCGTGGAGGGTAAAAATCGTAGAGGGAGACCAAGAGATGAATACACTAAGCATATTCAAAAAAATGGCTCTGAGCACTATGGGACTTAACATCTATGGTCATCAGTCCCCTAGAACTTAGAACTACTTAAACCTAACTAACCTAAGGACATCGCACAACACCCAGTCATCACGTAAGCATATTCAGAAGGATGTAGATTGCAGTAAGTACTCGGAGATGAAGAAGCTTGCACATTATAGAGTAGCATGGAGAGCTGCGTCAAACCAATCTCAGGACTGAAGACCACAACAACAACAACAACCAGACGCCTTAATCAACTGGGCAGTCTGAGCACGCTTTCAAGACCGTCCAAATATTTCTACGTCACCCACGTTTTGTCTTCTTTAACACTTTTTCGTTAGGTCACTTTCTTAATTGTCAGTCTGTCAATCTGCTCGGTGCAAAGTTTGCAATTGACTTCAAACTATCTTCCTAACGAGAAAGGCATTTGAAATTTTGAACATAAGGGAGACTGCAAAAATACGGAAACACCAATAACAGAATATAGTATCATGCCTAGTACGGTGCAGGAAAATAGATTCAAGTCGTCACGGAATCGATGAATACAAGTTCTGTATGCAGAATGAGATTTTCACTCTGCAGTGGAGCGTGCGCTGATATGAAACTTTCTGGCAGATTAAAACTGTGTGCCGTACCGAGACTCGAACCCGGGACCATTGCCTTTGCCTTTCTGGAAACATCCCCCAGGCTGTGGTTAAGCCATGTCTCCGCAATATCCTTTCTTCCAGGTGTACTAGTTCTGCAAGGTTCGGAGGAGAGCTTCTGTGAAGTTTGGAAAGTAGGAGATGAGGTACTGGCGGAAGTGAAGCTATGAGGACGGGGCGTGAGTCATGCTTAGGTAGCTCAGTTGGTAGAGCACTTGCCCGCAAAATGCAAAGGTCCCGAGTTCGAGTCTCGGTCCGGCACACAGTTTTAATCTGCCAGGAAGTTTCAAGTTCTGTATGGTTTTCAAGGGGATCTTATTCCATTATTCCTGCAAAACAGTGGCAACCTCGAGTAACGATGATGGAGACGAATAGCGATCAGACACCCTTCTCTCCAAAGTGGACCACAAAGGCAGAATAATGTTTAGATCTGGTGATTGGTGGCCAGGAGAGCTGCGACAATTCAACCTCGTGCTAACAAAACTATTCCAGCCAGATGTGAGACCAAGGGCCCTGTCATCTCTTCGAACACAGTATAGCCACTGGGGAACAAATATTGCACCATTACATGGACTGGTTCAAAAATGGTTCAAATGGCTCTAAGCACTATGGGACTTGACATCTTAGGTCATCAGTCCCCTAGACTTAGAACTACTTAAACCTAACTAACCTAAGGACATCACACACAGCCATGCCCGAGGCAGGATTCGAACCTGCGACAGTAGCAGCAGCGTAATTCCGAACTGAAGCCCCTAGAACCGCTCGGCCAAGGCGGCCGGCTCAGGTGGACTGGATCAGCCAAAATAGCTACATAATCCTTGACCATAATACAACCTTGCAGAGTAGCCTTGGGGCCCATGAAATCCCACGATACGACTGCCCAAATCATTTTTCACTGTTGGGCTGTAAACTCGGTAAGAAGTGGGAAACAGTGCGAAACAAGACTCATCCGACCAAACGACATTCTTCCATTATTCCATAGGCCAGGTTTTATGGCTTCAGCACCATGTTTCCCGCTATGGGCATTTACATCACTGATGGGTGGGTTTGTAATTCCTGCTCATCGCGCAGTTCCCTGCTGCTGGTGCTCCCTTCATGTTGTTTTGGTGCTGACAGGGTTCGAAAAGTCCGACATACAGTTCAGCAGTCTCTTTTTCAGCTCCTACTCTCGCATTCGTCATAATACTCTTCAATGTCAGTCTGTCTCGATCACTCAACACATGCCTCCATACACATTACGTTTTAGCGGATGATATTTTTCCACTTTCCCTGCATGCACTATAAATGTTCGATTGGTGCCACTTGAAACACTGAACACTTCGGCTACCTTAGCTAACAAAAGCACCCACCATACGAACACCAATAATTTGCCACAGTTGAAATTTATTTAGCTCCGGTAAAATACCTTCATAATTACACAGAACACTGTTATGATCACATCTGACACTTTCAAAGTATTTAGCACGTTGCACAAGCGGTATTCGTGATCAAATACGCCAGTATAACCTGCACAACTGCCTAGCGTCTCTATTTATGTTCAAGATTACGTTTCTCGTAGTGTTTCCATATTTTTGTCCGACCCTTGTAGCTCAGAACTGGATGAGAATACAATCTTAACTCTCTTTCTTGTCGATCTGTTCGGGGAAAAGTTTGGTAACACCTGCCATCTCGTGTGCCCTCCAGAACCGGCGTGTTGTGCAGGTAGTATCAAAATGTGTTTCAGGCGGTATGTGCGCAGATGGGAATGGCTGAGCAGAATGAGGGCGAAGAAGAGATGGACAGAGTGTGGCAGAAGAGGAGATGTGTACAATATTTATGACATACTTATACCTGGTTGAAGCTATGGGTGAAAATAATTACGAAATAAAAAAAAAAAACAATCTCATCAAGATGTTTAATCCCCGTTGAGAAATTTCAGACACACGACTAAAAAGAGGAAACTAATTACTTAAATAAAAATAAATTGCACTAAAAAGATTAAGAAATTACTCCTATTCCCATATGGGTTCCTAATACCATTTATATAGTTGTGAAGATCTGTGCTTGTGAATTTTTGGTAGCTGTGACAATACTAATAAGAAAAAATGTGTGGTGCGTGCAATATATAACAGATATATATCGCATGTGTCCACGATTTTCATTATAAATGTTACAATTATTATCATAGCTATTGAAAATTCACAAGCAAAAGTTTTCAGGATTATCTGTATGGGATTAGGAATCTGTATAGGTCCACGAGAAATTATTTTATACACCTCACATTTTTTCATAGTGCACATTAAAAATTTTGTATATATTTAAGTAATTATTTTCTGAACAACCAATAATACCCCTTTGAGAGTAACATCATCAGACGCACGGAAATGGAGGCGGACCGTGGTCTAACGGCCCATAGCGAGGTGTCACATGTGTCAAGTTCAACATGAAGTGTAATGAACGAAACATGTGTATCGGTATGAGACCGTGCAACAAAAAAGAGTTACGGTAGGGGCGTGGATTCTATTTGTTGCATTCACTGTGCATTAGGCAGGGCACGAGCCGTCATTGAGCGGTGTCATTCACAGGTCAAAGTCCCTGGAATCTGTATCGATGCTTGATAGTCGCCGATGGGCATCAGTGAGCAGTAAAGACACGTAACGGTGCTGCCGGGGATGGACAACTTGCAGTTTGGGCCACACATCGTCGCTGAAAATTAGAAAACACAGACAAAACTACGTGCTCCCAAACTATTATCCAACATTATGGGACATCGTATACAAACCGTTGACTAAACAGAACCTAATTTGAACTGAACTGTAACTTATTTAAATGCAACTTCTCTTATGTTAAATGCGCTACTCGAGTAAAACAATTGTCTGGCCCTAAATGGTTCAAATGACTCTGAGCAGTATGGGACTAAACATCTATGGTCATCAGTCCCCTAAAACGTAGAACTACTTAAACCTAACTAACCTTCCCGGGCGTGGGAAGCGAGAACGCTACCCCACGACCACGAGCTGCGGACTGTCTGGCCCTAACCAAGATTTCCACTTACTTCGTGGTTGACAAAATTGTTGCATAACAGCAATCAGCAAGATGGCAGTGGCTAAGTTAGATTTTTGTTTCTAAATACATATTGAAACTGTTGCATGTTATAATGCGTAATGATAAACAAATGTTTAACATAGTGCAGCGCTTCAGCAACAGTGAATTGTTCAGAAATTAAGAAATTAAACCTTCATTTGCAAGGTAAAATTTTATTAGTTTACCTAGGTTTCAATGCCGATAATAGTATCTTCTTCAGGACAAAAAATAAATTATTTTCAGGGCAAAACGTTGGCCATGTCACAGAATAAAGTGAAAACAGAATGAAGACGCATAGTCATAAGATTATGCCTGTGAAAACTAGAAACATTAAGACACACGTAGACGGAGCTACGCTGGCCAGAAATAAGAGTCACACGTTTTCATCGAGACGGCGGTGAACGTTAGATTTACTAAGGAGGACATCAGGAACCTCAACTGATAGAGGTTCGGACCAGGCAGGTAATGGCAGTCTAATAGATCCGTAGAGTCCCCACTGAACTCGCTTCTAAAAGAGACGAAGTTTCGTTTAGGCACGTCCTTTCAGGATGGGAGTAGACGTTGGTATCAACGACGATAGTACACTGTTTCCTCGCTGGGACAGAGTCCTTAACTATGACACAGCAGGATTGTTCGGACTCGCTTTTGTCAGCTGCCTGACGCAGCTAACGTGTAACGTCCAAAGCCATGTAAATAGAGTTCACGCACTAATATGAGTAGTACGAGTAAGTACTACTGATACAGACAGCCATGTTTACCGCTCGTGTGGCGTAGAATATCTTCGGAGTTTACGCGATGAAAAGACGAATCATCGTTCCGCAACCTATAGCTAGCCATCCAGGTGCTAACGGTACGGCCAAGGTAACACGTCGCCATTTTTTATTACAGCTTCTCCTTGCTTGAAGTTTTCTCTCTCGCTCTTAGCGATTCCAAGTCTAATTTTACATATCTGAAGATACTCATTTCATAACCTCTTCTGAATTGATATCTTTGGTTTTTAACGTACTGATCAACATTATCGGATATTTTATTTCTGATTTTAGTGCGAAATATTCAAAGTATGCGTAAAATTTTGGTGCAGAATATATTTCATTTATCGAATCAAATATGGGCTGTTATCGGTGTTATGACTGAGTTCCGCATCTACAGTTCATCATCAGTGTAAGACTTGACTGCTTGATTCACACATGAAAGTAGGATCGAGTAGAATGTATTCCTAGCTACACGGAAAATAATCTCTTTCTTCCAGTACCACTTGATAAACGAGCTAGTGAACAAGCTTGTACTACCGCATAAGCCAATTTTCATTAAAGAAATTAAATTCAATCTTGACAAGACCGTTTCTTCGAATTAGTCATAGGGCCCCTAATCCTCACAACAATGCAGCAAAGTTACCAATCAGGCAACGTACAAAGCAAACGTAGTCGTTTTGACCAGCAAGAGGCATTTAGCTAAAAACTGTATATGAATACTGAACACTATTTATATTGGTAAAGAAAATTTTAAAACTGCACTTTGTGAACTTTCTGATGTGTTGTTTTTATACAGTCTAAATAGGGCAACAACTGACATTCACTGCAAAACTTCGAGGGCTGACGGAGCGAAATAGTACGTGAAAAATGTTTCATAGCTGGGTATCGCTTATAATCCACATGTTAGGAACATTCGTAGAACTGAATGGAGAGAGTTCCATTGCGTCCTAATGAAGAGGTACGCCAAGCAGACCACGAGTTTTTTGCGAAGACTGTTTCCTACGGCGTTTCTCTTTCTAAACGCTGGCGAACTTAACATTGAGCATGGTGGAGATAATGTCGATCATTGATCTTTGGGAAAGGTGTGACAATACATAATATTGCTCGCCCGGCTAGCCGCTAGGTCTAACGCGCTGCTTCACGAACGGGAGGGCGTGCCGGTTCCCGATACGAATCCGCCCGGCACATTAGTGTCGAAGTCCGGTGTGCCGGCCAGCCTGTGGATGGTTTTTAGGCGGTTTTCCATCTGCCTTGGCGAGTGCGGGCTGGTTCTCCTTATTCTGCCTCAGTTACACTATGCTGGCGACTGCAAAAACTGTCTCCACGTACGCGTACACCCATAATTACTCTACCACATAAACATTTGGGGCTACACTCATCTGGTATGAGACGTTCCAGAGCGGGGGGGGGGGGGGGGGGGGGGCGGATCCACTGGGGGCTGAACCGCACAATAACCCTGGGTTCGGTGTGGGGCGGCGGTGGGGTGGGTAGACTGCTGTGGTCTTTTGTTGGGTTGTGAACTACTGACGGCTACGGCGGGACGAAGCGTCTCCGTCGTTTATAGGCCCCAGTTCAATACGCACACACAATACATAATATTAAAAAAAGAGAAAAAGTTAGTAAGGTATATGAGAAGTACTTGTACGTCTGCATCTGAGAACGTGGGTCTCGAACGACACCTGGACCCCTGATTCAGAAAGCAGGTTTCCCACGAAACAGAGCGAATGAGAGGGTTCCACAAACGCACACACTCCGCTGTAAACTGAGAGATTCGTTCTGGACTCATAATAATACTTCCATTCTTAGAGAGTTTCTTAAATTTGATTATACTGACAATCTCAGTTCTTTGTTTGTCCTGTTCTAAATACGCTGCTATCTACATTAACATGCAAACGCTCTGCAAAAGCAAACGAATGGGAACGCTACGAATGCTAGGATACAGTATACTTCTACTTGTCACAGATCTGCACCCCATCGCCCAAGAAATCCGCGTGGACGAAAAATTACAGACCATATCTCCTGTGAATCCTGCGTACAGTTCTGATCTCTGTTCAACTGACTATGTATCTTCTCAATCAGAACGTTTCAGTGAATTGGAGAAAACGAACAGTTTGAAATGTGTGTAAAACCTTTAGAGTGGTTTCTAGCTTAAAAATGAAAAAAAAAACGGTAGCTTAAGTAACCATCTTCCGCAGTAATAGAACCCAGTACGTTGTCCTCGACGGTGAGTGTTCATCGGAGGTGAGGGTATCATCTGGAGTGCCCCAGGGAACTGTGGTAGGTCGGCTGTTGTTTTCTACATAAATGATCTTTTGGATAGGGTGGATAGTAATGTGCGGCTGTTTGCTGATGATGCTGTGGTGTACGGGAAGGTGTCGTCATTGAGTGACTTTAGGAGGATACAAGATGACATGGACAGGATTTGTGATTGGTGTAAAGAATGGCAGCTAACTCTAAATAAGATTAATGTAAATTAATGCAGATGAATAGGAAAAAGAATCCCGTAATGTTTCAATACTCCATTAGTAGTGTAGCGCTTGACACAGTCAAGTCGATTAAATATTTCGGCGTAACATCGCTGAGTGATATGAAGTGAGACAAGCATGTAATGGCAGTTGTGGGGAAAGCGCATAGTCGTCTTTGGTTCATTGGCAGAATTTTGGGAAGATGTGGTTCATCTGTAAAGGAGACCGATTATAAAACACTAATACGAACTATTCTTGAGTACTGCTCGAGCGTTGGGGATCCCTATCAGGTCGGATTGAGGGAGGACATAGAAGCAATTCAGAGGCGGGCTGCTAGATTTGTTACTAGTAGGTTTGATCATCACGCGAGTGTTACCGAAATGATTCAGGAATTCGGGCAGGAGTCTCTGGAGGAAAGGAGGCGTTCTTTTCGTGAATCGCTATTGAGGAAATTTAGAGAACCAGCATTTGAGGCTGACTGCTGTACAATTTTACTGCCGCCAACTTATATTTCGCGAAAGACCACAAAGATAAGATAAGAGAGATTAGGGCTCGTTGTTGTTGTTGTTGTGGTCTTCAGTCCTGAGACTGGTTTGATGCAGATCTCCATGCCACTCTATCCTGTGCAAGCTTTTTCATCTCCCAGTACCTACTGCAACCTACATCGTTCTGAATCTGCTTAGTGTATTCATCTCTTGGTCTCCCTCTACGATTTTTACCCTCCACGCTGCCCTCCAATACTAAATTGGTGATCCCTTGATGCCTCAGAACATGTCATACCAACCGATCCCTTCTTCTGGTCAAGTTGTGCTACAAACTCCTCTTCTCCCCAATCCTATTCAATACTTCCTCATTAGTTATGTGATCTACCCATCTGATCTTCAGCATTCTTCTGTAGCACCACATTTCGAAAGCTTCTATTCTCTTCTTGTCCAAACTATTTATCGTCCATGTTTCACTTCCATACATGGCTACACTCCATACGAATACTTTCAGAAATGACTTCCTAACACTTAAATCAATACTGGATGTTAACAATTTTCTCTTCTTCAGAAACGCTTTCCTTGCCATTGCCAGCCTACATTTTATATCCTCTCTACTTCGACCATCATCAGTTATTTTGCTCCCCAAATAGTAAAACTACTTTAAGTGCCTCATTTCCTAATCTAATTCCCTCAGCATCACCCGACTTAATTAGACTACATTCCATTATCCTTGTTTTGCTTTTGTTGATGTTCATCTTGTATCCTCCTTTCAAGACTCTGTCCATTCCATTCAACTGCTCTTCCAAGTCCTTTGCTGTCTCTGACAGAATTACAATGTCATCGGCGAACCTCAAAGTTTTTATTTCTTCTCCATGAATTTTAATACCTACCCCGTATTTTTCTTTTGTTTCCTTTACTGCTTGCTCAATATACAGATTGAATAACATCGGGGAGAGGCTACAACCCTGTCTTACTCCCTTCCCAACCACTGCTTCCCTTTCATGTCCCTCGACTCTTATAACTGCCATCTGGTTTCTATACAAATTGTAAATAGCCTTTCGCTCCCTGTATTTTACCCCTGCCACCTTCAGAATTTGAAAGAGAGTATTCCAGTCAACATTGTCAAAAGCTTTCTCTAAGTCTACAAATTCTAGAAACGTAGGTTTGCCTTTCCTTAATCTTTCTTCTAAGATAAGTCGTAAGGTCAGTATTGCCTCACGTGTTCCAGTGTTTCTACGGAATCCAAACTGATCTTCCCCGAGGTTGGCTTCTACTAGTTTTTCCATTCGTCTGTAAAGAATTCGTGTTAGCATTTTGCAGCTGTGACTTATTAAGCTGATAGTTCGGTAATTTTCACATCTGTCTACACCTGCTTTCTTTGGGATTGGAATTATTACATTCTTCTTGAAGTCTGAGGGTATTTCGCCTGTTTTATACATCTTGCTCACCAGATGGTAGAGTTTTGTCAGCACTGGCTCTCCCACGGCCGTCAGTAGTTCCAATGGAATATTGTCTACTCCGGGGGCCTTGTTTCGACTCAGGTCTTTCAGTGCTCTGTCAAACTCTTCACGCAGTATCGTATCTCCCATTTCATCTTCATCTACATCCTCTTCCATTTTCATAATATTGTCCTCAAGTACATCGCCCTTGTATAGACCCTCTGTATACTCCTTCCACCTTTCTGCTTTCCCTTCTTTGCTTAGAACTGGGTTTCCATCTGAGCTCTTGATATTCATACCAGTCGTTCTCTTATCTCCAAAGGTCTCTTTAATTTTCCTGTAGGCGGTATCTATCTTACCCCTAGTGAGATAGGCCTCTACATCCTTACATTTGTCCTCTAGCCATCCCTGCTTAGCCATTTTGCACTTCCTGTCGATCTCATTTTTGAGACGTTTGTATTCCTTTTTGCCTGTTTCACTTACTGCATTTTTATATTTTCTCCTTTCATCAATTAAATTCAATATTTCTTCTGTTACCCAAGGATTTCTACTAGCCCTCGTCTTTTTACCTACTTGATCCTGTGCTGCTTTCACTACTTCATCCCTCAAAGCTACCCATTCTTCTTCTACTGTATTTATTCCCCCATTCCTGTCAATTGCTCCCTTATGCTCTCCCTGAATCTCTGTACAGCCTCTGGTTCTTTCAGTTTATCCAGGTCGCATCTCCTTAAATTCCCACCTTTTTGCAGTTTCTTCAGTTTTAATCTACAGGTCATAACCAATATATTGTGGTCAGAGTCCACATCTGCCCCTGGAAATGTCTTACAATTTAAAATCTGGTTCCTAAATCTCTGTCTTACCATTATATAATCTATCTGATACCTTTTAGTATCTCCAGGGTTCTTCCATGTATACAACCTTCTTTCATGATTCTTAAACCAAGTGTTAGATATGATTATGTTGTGCTCTGTGCAAAATTCTACCAGGCAGCTTCCTCTTTCATTTCTGTCCCCCAATCCATATTCACCTACTATGTTTCCTTCTCTCCCTTTTCCTACACTCGAATTCCAGTCATCCATGACTATTAAATTTTCGTCTCCCTTCGAAATCTGAATAATTTCTTTTATTTCATCATACATTTCTTCAATTTCTTCGTCATCTGCAGAGCTAGTTGGCATATAAACTTGTACTACCGTAGTAGGTGTGGGCTTCGTATCTATCTTGGCCACAATAATGCGTTCACTATGCTGTTTGTAGTAGCTTACCCGCATTCCTATTTTCCTATTCATTATTAAACCTACTCCTGCATTCCCCCTATTTGATTTTGTGTTTATAACCCTGTAGTCACCTGACCAGAAGTCTTGTTCCTCCTGCCACCGAACTTCACTAATTCCCACTATATCTAACTTCAACCTATCCATTTCCCTTTTTAAATTTTCTAACCTACCTGCCCGATTAAGGGATCTGACACTCCACGCTCCGATCCGTAGAACGCCAGTTTTCTTTCTCCTGATAACGACATCCTCTTGAGTAGTCCCCGCCCGGAGATCCGAATGGGGGACTATTTTACCTCCGGAATATTTTACCCAAGAGGACGCCATCATCATGTAATCATACAGTAAAGCTGCATGCCCTCGGGAAAAATTACGGCTGTAGTTTCCCCTTGCTTTCAGCCGTTCGCAGTACCAGCACAACAAGGCCGTTTTGGTTATTGTTACAAGGCCAGATCAGTCAATCATCCAGACTGTTGCCCTTGCAACTACTGAAAAGGCTGCTGCCCCTCTTCAGGAACCACACGTTTGTCTGGCCTCTCAACAGATACCCCTCCGTTGTGGTTGCACCTACGGTACGGCTATCTGTATCGCTGAGGCACGCAAGCCTCCCCACCAACGGCAAGGTCCATGGTTCATGGGGGCAGGGCTCGTACAGAGGCATATAGGCAGTCATTTTTCCCTCGTTCTGTTTGGGAGTGGAACAGGGAGAGAAGATGCTAGTTGTGGTACGAGGTACCCTCCGCCACGCACCGTATGGTGGATTGCGGAGTATATACGTAGATGTAGAGCTGTTACAATCAATTATTATCTTTTTTTACGTATATAACTGAAAAATGCATTAAAATATGTTAAGAATTTCACGGCCATTTTCAATTTGAATAAAATCCGTTTAAGCACAAGGCCGTGTCAGTGTTGCCCTGAAGAGCACCACTGGAAAAATGATCGAAACGTCGGTTATAATAGTGGTTTTCGTTTCAAAATGATCACGTCTAGAAGTGGATTTTACTCAAATATCAGAAGTATTTACAGTGGAAGCAGTAACTGCTAATGAGTTTCGCCAAGTATTTTCTGATGTTGATCCGCGGGTAGTCGACGGCTGCTGGCTATATTAAATTTTGGGAGCTTCTTCGTTAAATATCTTAATTGCCGCCACAGTTTCCAGCGCAGCCCGCTTCTCGCCGGTTGCTGGATGGAGACGCGTTAATGAGATCTCCGGCCGGGCGTAACGGCTTTCTAATCCCGTAAATAGGGTCCGGGAGGCGAAGCCTCGTGCTCCCCTACTCTTTTAATTAAAACTGAGCGCCCAACGCTCGTTATCTCGAGCGTTCTTTTTACCATCTCACTACACATAACTGAAATCAGTTTCCAAAACTAGAGTATTTCTGATGTCTGCGATTTATACTGACCAAAAGTAACAATAATAATAATAATAATAATAACAATAAAACTAAGAACCTGGACCTGAAGTGAATGGTTCGATGGAGACACGATTTTGTACATGTACCGGGCGATCAAAAAGTCAGTATAAATTTGAACACTTAATAAACCACGGAATAATGTCGATAGAGAGGTAAAAATTGACACACATGCTTGGAATGACATGGGGTTTTATTAGAACAAAAAAAATTCACAAAATGTCCGACAGATGGCGCTGGACAGCAAAACGTCAGTGACTGCGCATGACAATCGTGTATTAAAAGGAGCTGTAATGAGAGAGAGAATCAGATGCACCAGCAGTCGCAGCATGTTGACGTTACCTGAAAAGGCGCTTTTAGTGAAGCTGTATTATGACAGTGGTGAATGTGCTAGTTCAGCGTTACGATCCTATCGCCATAGGAAGGGGATTCACTTAGGCGTACCCTCCGATGCTATCCGCACAAAATCCATTGGCATCATGAACTGTTACCTGGCGATTTGGTGAAGCGGAGGGCATTTGCGGTGTGGGAGTTTCAAAAGATGACGATTGGTTGAGTAACGTGTTGTGGACCGACGAAGCTCATTTCATGATCCGAGGGTCTGTCAACGCCCACAACTGCAGAATTTGCGCTACCGAACATCTTAGAACTGTCGTGGAAACTCCATTGCACGACGAGAAAGTCACGGTATGGGTTGGATTTACCACATCTACCGTTATCGGGCCTTTTTTCTTCGAGGAAATGTGTGATTCTGGTTTTGTAACTGCTGCCGTGACGGGTGAGAGCTACGCCGGTATGTGACAGAATCGCATCATCCCCAGCCTGGCTGATAAACACCTGCTGGAACGTACGATGTTTATGCACGATGGTGCTCCACCCCATATTGCTAGACGCGTGAAAGATCTCTTGCGCGCGTCGTTTAGTGATGATCGTGTGCTCAGCCGCCATTTTCGTCATGCTTGGCCTCCCAGGTCCCCAGACCTCAGCCCGTGCGATTATTGGCTTTGGGGTTACCTGAAGTCGCAAGTGTATCGTGATCGACCGACATCTTTAGGGATGCTGAAAGACAACATCCGACGCCAATGCCTCATCATAACTCCGGACGTGCTTTACAGTGCTGTTCACAACATTATTCCTCGACTACAGTTATTGTTGAGGAATGATGGTTGACATATTGAGCATTTCCTGTAAAGAACTTCATCTTTGCTTTGTCTTACTTTGTTATGCTAATTATTGCTATTCTGATCAGATGAAGCGGCATCTGTCGGAAATTTTTTGAACTTTTGTATTTTTGGTTCTAATAGAACCCCATGTCATTCCAAGCATGTGTGTCAATTTGTACCTCCCTATCTACATTATTCCGTGATTTATTCAGTTTTCAACTTTGTACTGACTTTTTGATCACCCGGTATATACCACCAGCCTATATGAAGCTGATATGTGACAGCTAGAACGGCGACCGTAGTCCTTAAGCTTTTCCAATCATCACGTTATGATCTTATGAAGTGATTAAGCGCGTACTGTCTGTACTGTGTGTATCACAATTAATAGCGAAAACCTACACAGGTGAAAATACACAAATACAAACGCTAAAGCTTTCTAGTAAACATAGGTCAGCAGACAACTCTGAGATAACTGCAAATGTGGGTTTACGAGCTGACGCGGACTTCAGAATGAAATAATGTGCAAGTTATTAAAAAATTGTTTGAAATGTAACCTTCTGGATTGTCTTCATCTAATGGGGCTCAAATTACACTAATGGCCTATTTTAACAAAAAAATGTAATATCGCTCCCAGCTCATTATGCGCTACGATTTGCTGTGAACCAGTATCTGTTACAGGAGGTTAAAATGATACCGGCAGCTCCGTTTCATAACAGTTATCGCTTAAAATGTCCATTAGTGTTTTGCGAAGCAAGACTCACACCAAGTGCTACTCCTCTGCTGTGGTAACGAGCATCTGGAGGAGGAATGATTAGAAAGAAATTGGCCAGGTGCAAGCAAGTATGACGCGCTCACTGAGGGTTCTGTGAATCGAGGATCTCGATGATTTATGTTTGTTATCGACATTGATGCGGGGGAGATATGGTTTCCAGGGCTTTCAAGACTATCGAAAATGTTTTAATTTCAAGGGTTAAGTCGCATGAAAAATGACAAAAGCAATATTGTTTTCGTATGACACGAGGGTTGCCCAGAAAGTAAATGGTTCAAATGGCTCCGAGCACTATGGGACCTTACTTCTGAGGTCATCAGTTCCCTAGAACTTAGAACTACTTAAACCTAACTAACCTCAAGACATCACACACATCCATGCCCAAGGCAGGATTCGAACCTGCGACCTTAGCGGTCACGCGGTTCCAGACTTTAGCGCCTAGAACCACTCGGCCACCACGGCCGGCTGTGCAGAAAGTGAGTTCCGATTGGTCGCTAAATGGAAACCACAGTGAAAATCAGAAACATTTTATTTGCCAGAGTAGTTAGCTACACTTTCCAGATACTTCTCTACATAGTCGCCGCTCCGACTTAGACAATTTCCAACACGATCGTCATAGAAGGCTGCCGCCAGTGCTTTCCGATAATTCTCTATGCTCGTCTATAGCTCGTAGCCTGCGCCCATGTGTTGTCTTCGGATCCAGCGTCTAATGTGAACAGAGATGATACTCAGGACGAGGCTATTAGGGCTGTGTTGTGGGTGATCGAACACTTCCCATCGAAAAGGCTGCAGGAGCGTCTTCACTACCCCTGCAGAGTGCGGCTGAGAATTGCCATGGAGAAGGCAGTGCATGGCAGTTGTGTTAGGTGGGCTGCTTTCATTAAGGCGAAGCCTCTCAGCAGGCCCTCCTACTTGGCGGGAGACGTCGTTATTCTAGGCACCTTTACTTGCTCACAGAGCGCTCACAACTGAAAAAGCGTCTTGATGCGATCGACAGTCGAACTCGAGACACTACACAACACATCTGTGCAAAGCTTCACCGGGTTTTCACTGTGGCGTCCATTTCACGACTGTTCAGAACTTGCTTTCTGGACAGCCCTTGTATAATCACAGATTAACCATTTTCTAATGTGTCCTTTACTTGTACTGTGATACATTTCTTCTTGACAAACTTCATGATTCTACATCAAGCGGAAGTACCCTACAGATTTCAATGAGTTTCTGAGTATCAAAATATGTGTCATAAGTGGCCGCATCTTTTGATTACATTGACTTAGAACCTTAAGATTTCCGCATCACCAGGGGACTATAGATCTTAGCACGTGACACAAATTTGAACTTGATTCCTCTACCCGTTCCTGAGAAAAAGGAATCTATCACATGGATGGAGGGACTGACAGGTGGATAACAAATGACATTTTTTTTCATGTGATATAATTACAAATTAACAATTTCGGATTTTTTCTTGGGATGTAGTGTGAAATATTCCTTCGTGTATTTCTTGATTCTAGCCCACCTAGAAGTACACTACAGGTTTCGGTGAGTTAGTTTGCCAATATGAAAATACGTGTCAAAACGGCGGTATTTTTTTATTACATTGACTTTTTCGTCATCTTGGGACCGTAGGCCTTAATATGTGACATAAATCAACTTGATACGTCTATCCATTCTTGAGAAACAGAGTTTTGAATAGTTGCACAGACAGACGGACGGACGGACAAGACAGAGCTCCGATTTTAGTACGGAAACCTAAAACTGCGGTTGATTCTAGCGCGCTGGTCCATTTCCTGTCCCCGAGCCATGACGACATTTGGAATTAACTAATGTACCATGCGGAGGATGTAAGCGGTCTGATATGAAATGTTATCTGTGGTTGCCTAGACAATTGGCGTAAGCTATGCACTGTTTATTCCGAAGAAGTCGTGATTTCCGAGGATATTGTTAGGCAGGAACCGGAGAGCACAGCTTAAATACCTGCGAGTGACACGAGTAGCAATCATATATAGCATTTTGGTTCTCACAAATATCTGACAGCTTTTTTCCCAAGTGTAGCACAGTTTCCGAGGGCGAGGTTAGGCAGGAACCTAACAGAATAGCTTACATTTTAATAAAATTGGTTCTCATGAATATTTGTTTGCTTTTTCTGATAGTGGTACGAATTCTGAGGGGTGGGTGTTAGGTCGCAACTCAAGAGAACAGCTTTCCCGGTCGTGTCGGAGATTTTCTCCGCTTGGGGACTGGGCGTTGTATTGTGTTGTACTTGCGTTCATATCGTAATAATTGGCATTCCACTGTTAGGATGGCTGTATTGGCATGCCCCAAATAGTAATAAATTTAAAAAAGGACAGCTTACATCTTTTTTGAATATGGCGCGCTTTCCGACGGTGAGGTGAGGTAGGAACCTAAGAAGACGTAGAGCGATACCAACACTGAAAATCCTAAAATCAAACACAGTACACACCTACGGCAGAAACACAAAAAATATCGAATCTTGAAATTGGCAACTAGGACTGACCGGTGTAGATGAATTCTACTTATCGTTTCCATTTTTCGTTATTTTCCATGAATTTTAATTACCTTTGTAGTGCGAATTCTTTTAGGATTTTTGTGTTGAATTTCCGCTATTTCCTGTTACTGTAGATTTTGGGTTTTGTGCAGGTTACTGTTTTATTATTTTGCCGTCGTTGTGTTCCATTTTAGTTTCTCCCCGCCAAAAAACCTCACTTCCCCGCGTTAATCTCGTTCGATTCAATATTTATTTTGAATTACCGCAATTCTGTGATGCCATGAGTTTCCGACGCAGAGTATTGTAGTGGACATTAAAAGATGTATGTTGTTTTTGTTACTCGCGTAAAGTATAATTCGAATTGAATTGATGTTTGTATATTTCCTTTCCATTCTGAGCTGATTTTTTTGTTCTTCGTATTTTGTTGCGATGTAATTCGTCCTTAAATATCTTCAACTTTTGTGGTCCTGTCCTCCTCAGTTGCGCGTAATACTACGGTATATTGATAAGTTTCACTTATGGACCGTCTGACAGCAACTGAATAAAACACAATTTTAGTGCCGTATGCGTTTCGCCTTTATTTTCTGCAAGGCATCATCAGTGGCAGGTTGCGTAGACAGTTTCTTACATATTACGCTCCTGTTGCATTTTTGGTGTTGTTCTTCTTCCTATGAGCGCCAATTTGCTGTTTTTTCCACATTCCACAGCACTATGCACTGAACGCTTGTTTCAATGCAATGTTTTGGTTTCTGTTGCAAAACGCATATGGCACTAAAATTGTGTTTTATTCAGTTGCTGTCAGACGGTCCATAAGTGAAACTTATCAATATACCGCGTCCTTAAATAGTTACTCACGTGGACCATGATTGTAATGTATGTGCACCATCTTTTATTTTTGTACCACATCCGTTTGTTTAAGCATAATCGTCGGTTTTTTAAAAATGTTGTCTGCGTGTAGAACTTTTGGTCCTGTACGATGTCACTGGAATCGTACTTGAGAATTTATCCGAAAAATATATTTATGTATCATGTAACTGAATCCATCTAGCCAACATCCCTTCCTATCTACCCTTTGAGTGACTAGACAAATAAACGAGGCTGTTCTAAAAGTTCCGCGAGGCGCCATAAATCTAACTTCTGTATGTCTGAGATTTGGGAGCTTAACCTTACTCTAGTAGTCAGATGTAGCAGTAAAATTTGTGCAAAGGGAAAGATGTACCGTATCCGTCAAAGTTTCTCAGAACGGGAGTTGATCCTAACTAGCAGTTCTATCCTCCTCCACTTCGTGTAGAGCGATAAGACCAGTGAAAATCGCGAGAAGACAGACACTGACTCTCTTGTTCCGGGACTTGTGGGTATTGGATAGTAGCTCTTTGGCGCTTGGTGGCATATCATGGAGTTGGGTAAAAGTGTGTTTCGTCTCAACATATAGTGCGTTTGGAGCTGTTTCAGTGTGATTAGGCAGCATGTTTCATTGTTATAATTTGTTGGTGGCTTTTATTTTAAACTTTACATGGAGAAAGAGACTTAGGCTATAAGTCTTTGTCCACGACAAATGAAACCACGTGTTTCCGTAGCACATTGATTTCAATCCTTTCGGGATTATTCAAGTTCTAATTGGGATACTTCAAGTTCAAATTCAAATTCATACACGTGCCTATTAAAAAGATTTATAGGTATTATTCTTCCGGAATGTTTATTATTTCTTGCGTGTTAACCAGTACCTTAGGTCTTGACCCTTCTTCTCTGAGCGAGACACGCAGTATCATGTCTGCTTGGAAGTTATTCGTAACCGCTGAAATGTAGAGACTAGCGCCTCCAGCGCTCCAGTTTCGTCATTTCGCGAGTCCTTTTGTTGGAAGATCACGCGAGTTATTTCTTTTTTAAGTCGAAAATAGCTTTGGTGGGTAGGCAATGCCGCGTGTCGATCACTATCAAGTACGCGGTGAACCATTTATCTGTAAGTGGAGTTACGAATAGAACGACTGCCAACGTGCGTAGGGAATTGTTTCCCATCTTTTATTCGTAGAGTTCGTTGTGCGTTTCCCGATAGGCTGGTAACATGTCCAGATTGTGTACCATCATTAACATCCAAGCATATTTGTGTGTGAGAGTGTGTACGAGTAATTCCTATTACCTTTATTCAATCTCTCTCTGCTTCAGAAGTGCCACACATACAAGGTCAACTAAGTGTGTTGTAGCTTAATCAAATACTTTGTGTTCTCTTATTGAGGAATCATTTACTTCTGTTTGTGATACCGTTATTCATAAACTGAATGTGCGTGTGTGCTATAGCCATTCTAAACCCTCGCTTTTGTGTATTTCTCTGGCAAT
Source organism: Schistocerca piceifrons (assembly GCF_021461385.2). Classification (NCBI taxonomy): domain Eukaryota; kingdom Metazoa; phylum Arthropoda; class Insecta; order Orthoptera; family Acrididae; genus Schistocerca; species Schistocerca piceifrons. Next base: position 389,125,060 of record NC_060145.1, read on the forward strand.
CTTATATTTTAACAGTAAATAAACTACCATCTGTGTAACAGTGAACCCATCTTTTATTGACACCCAGTACAAGTCCGAAGATAATCTGTTCCCAACGTGTTTAATCCGACTGAGAGGTGAGCTGTGTTTGTGTTAACAAAAGATAAATGACAGCGATTTAGAGTAAAGAGATAAACGGCAATTCTTGTGTTTTCATGATCTATCATCTTGTGTATTAAAGTCAAAGCTATCCGTTGTACATGCCATCAATATTAACGTTTCTGGACCAATACTATGTTCTCAAATAAGAATCATCACACGATACAAGGAGCTTGTGACCGCAGAATTTTGTTACGCACACAAAGCAGTCCTGCTTAGGCAATATTTTGCCACATTACAGTCGCACAGAAAACGCACCCCTTCAAGGTGTTCCACGTTTCATCCACGCCTTTGGATGCAATGCTGCACACTTAAAATCACAATTGTTTCAAACACAAGGAATCAACACCTAAATCTTGACAAGACTACAAAAGTCGCTGTACCAGTCCTTCAGTTAAGTGTATATCACCAGGACTACTGCACACTTCACTTTTGAGGTGAACTCAGACCAAAAATCCAGATAACTGAAGTGGTGTTGGAGGCCAAGGTAAGGTCCGTTCGACATAAGTAGGAGGGCAATAAGCATTTTGGGCCACGGGAGGAATGCTTTGGCAATTATAAACCAAAGTAGATCTTTGATCATCAGGTTGCCTACATACTGGGGCAAGGGCATGATGTCGCTCTATGCCTCACACATCTCATCAGCCACACCCTGTTTCATAGCCATGCCCTTCCTCTCCCCCTCTCCTCCCCCTCACCCGCCCACTCCAAAAACCACACAACTTCCCCTCCCTCCCCTTTTCCAAGCAACGCCATTTTACTGGAAATAGGCCAGTCAGACAGCTTCTAAGCCAACACACATATATAGCTCTCCCAATAACAACTCAGTATTTAGTGTCATATCAGCTCGACCAATCACATTTTTCAACTCCTTCTGAAGCCAGTCCCCTCTTTTGAAACTGACTAATCAGAAAGCTTCTACGCCAACACACACATATAGCCTGCCCAGGTCAGTATTATACTGGCATATCACACTTCTCAACTCCTTAAGCCACGTCCCTTTCTTGGAAATAGGACAGTCAAAGAGATTTCTATGCCTAGGATTGGTGGGGCGTAACATCATTCTAGTCCAGTGGTGCTGGCAATTCCATAACAACGCATGGCATTGGAAATACACAGTTAAGTTCGTTTTCAGTGCCCCAAGGCCTCAAATGGCAAAAAATTATTCTTTGCAAGGTTTGAAAGGATATTAAAGGCTACACTTTCTTTTTTTGGTGTATAGTTAACGTGAGTGGTACGCACCTAAACAAATGTATGTTGACCCTGTCGGCGTCACAGACTAATGGTAACATAAAGCTCCAGTTGGCTTTATTTTGTATTTTGACGTTATTGAGAAAAAAGATTTGAAGTTACAGTCATATCTGTTGTGTCTAGACAAGACAGCCTAGACACAATGAGAGGAAGCCGAAAGGCACGCGCTTAAACTCACGCAGGCTGGCGTGAGGTCTGAAACAGGATACGTAATGAATGCTATAAAGAAAAGTACGTAGCTGCTGGAATACTTAACTTTAATCCACAATTGGTGAACATTGGTCTGTTACTGTACATGCTTCATTAGATACATAGCAAAGGATCAATGGCGCCTTGCTAGGTCGTAGCAATTGACTTAGCTGAAGGCTATGCTAACTATCGTCTCGGCAAATGAGAGCGTAATTGTCAGTGAACCTTTCCTAGCAACGTCGGCTGTACAACTGGGGCGAGTGCTAGTAAGTCTCTCTAGACCTGCCGTGTGGTGGCGCTCGGTCTGCAATCACTGATAGTGGCGACACGCGGGTCCGACGTAGACTAATGGACCGCGGCCGATTTAAACGCTACCACCTAGCAAGTGTGGTGTCTGGCGGTGACACCACAATATCCACACCTAAATCAATAACTTATTTTTTGTTTTTTTAATAGTAATATTTGAAAGTGAGTCTTACGTTTTACGATCAAAATGTAAAACAGTTTCTTTACTGACTAAAATTACAGTTTTTTGTTATTAGGTTGCTATATTCCAAGTAAAATTCGTGTTCTTAGAAGTTTTTCAGTAGTGGTTCACTTTACCGGCCATCCTTTTAGGGAAGGAGATAAAGCACAATGCGAAAATATGACTGACGTCGTTAGCTGGATGATATAGCTCTCATGAGTTTAGCTTTTTTAGACCCAATAGCTCAGCTTATGTTTCAATGTTTACACAAAAAAAGAAATTTGACCAACTGACGTTTGTTAGAAGATTTTTCATTCATTTCACCAACCACCATTTCAGGGGGAGTAAATGATAACACATCACGTTCAGTGATAGAGAAACTAATATTTATTGTTTTCTGACTAATATGGGATCCTGTTCCCCTTCATTTCTTTCGATTTTTGGGCCCTAAAAGAGTCAAACATTATATGACGACTAGTTTCGAGAAAATATTATTGAATTATTTGCTAAATTTTCTACGTATTTTACATTTACCTATTGGGAGCAGTACGTGCTTAAATATGTGTTGACACTGAGGGCATCAGTGAAGGATGGTGGGGGACACACAACGAAATGTTCAGAATTCCAAAAAGTGATCTTAGCGTAATTCGTCGATCCTCTCTCACAATGACAGCAGAAGTGTTGATGTTTTCTTCCGTAAGGGCAGTAACTGGAGCACCGGGCTCACCTTCCTTTGAAATTGATTGTCCCCCTCTTTAAACATTTTAAACCACGTTCGAGCTGTGTAGGGAAGAACAGACTCTCCATAGGCCTCGTAACGTTACACAAAGATAATTCGTGACAATCAGGAGGACACACCTATTCTGGCGCTATGCTGTCACTGGCAAAATAAATACTGCGTGACGAACACATAGGGACATGATATCGATCCTTTGCAACCTTCTTGTACGAGAAGAGTCTCGTAGTTATTAGAGATTCAAATATGACACAATCTAGGAAAAACGATCAGCAGCAGCAGCAATGGATAAAGGCTTTATAATCTCAACATAGCTCAGACCTATAATGTCTGGGAAATAGAAGTAATTACCATAGATATCTTTTCCACTGCTGCAGCTTGTGCATCTTCTCCAGGATGCTTATTCAAGTACAACTTTTGAATTCAAGAGGAGGCATTTAATTAAAGGGTGAGTAACTGTTTATTTTGGAATCCCATACATACACAGTGTCCTCAAGGCTCGACCAGTAAGTAATTAGTTCATATACGACTAGTTGTATGACATTAATTAATAGGGCATTAAGTAAAATCGAGACTAAATAAAGAATCCCATACTTATTTAAGGTAAGCGACGTTTCAATTGCTAAGCTACGTGAAGGTTCAGCTTTCGTTCTCTGCGTGTAACTAGTCCACAAGGTGCCTCCAAATAACGAAAGAGTTGTCACACGTTTAAGTTTGACTTTCGTTGTAATCGAAATACGGGACAAGGAAAATAACCCTACCCCCTGTCCTAGGGAATTAACAACATAAGCAATAAATAACTGTCATGTGAAATAATTGTAAAGCCCTCTTCAAATATCGTGGAATTCTTACACCGACTTCCCAAATCGTTTACTCTTACCTGTACTTGCGACTATTCACAAAATCAATTAGTGATACAGCAAAGCAAAATTTACATCTGCTGTAAGAGACGCAAAATTAATTTTATGTTAAATTATAGCCTAAGCAAGCAAACAAAGAATAAAGCACATAAGTGATAAATGATTGTTAATGTAACCCATGTAATTAGTTTCTGAGAACTCCTTTAATAGCTATAAGGGCGCGTCGTGAGTCATACATGGATAGCTCAATCGCTGACCATTTTCCCTCGAAAGCGAAGTCCCAGTAAGGCATACAGTTTTAATTTTCCGGGAAGTTTTAAACCACACTCCGTCGCAAAGTGACTCGAGGCTTGTTAGTGTATACTCTGGGTCCATTGGATTCTCCAGCTCGATACCATGTCCGGGAGAGGACAATGATTAATTAAACGAAACGTTCGAATCCTGATTCAGAACGTACTCTTCTTGTGATTGCAGGGTTCATACTAAGCGTAACCCGTCCTTCTCCGCCCCCCCTCCCCCTCTTACTCCCTCTGAAACTATTGCTTTAACGCTTCCTTCCATCCTTCGCACTTTTACAGACGTGTATTGCCCTATGGAAGGTATGGTTAAATCAATATTCATTTCATTAGAAGCTTGTTCAGTCTGCTTCTCCAGTGCATTCGAACAATCTCGATCTGTTGCCGATCATGGACACTTCGACTCTTAAAAGTGCCCAAGTCGACTGTTGGTGATGTGATTATGAAGAGAAAACGTGGCAGAGGAGGTGATATTACAGTATGGAGATGTTTTTCGCAGTTGTGACTCCTTTATTGCGCTCAAGGGAAAGCTAAATGTGGAAGAACATTAGTAAATGGTACAGCATTGTGTACTTCGTACAGCAGAGGAGCAGTTCGGAGACGATTATTGTTTCTATCAATATGATAACGCGTCCTCTCATAAAGCAGCATCTGCAAGGCAGTGGTTTTGGACATTCCTGAAATGGATTAGCCGGCATGGAGTCCTGACCTGAATCCAGTGGAACACCTTTGAGTTGAATCAGAACTTCGACCCCAGCGTCCAACATCATTATCTTCTCTGAATTCGGTTCTTGAGGAAGAATGGGATGCCATTACTCCACAGACATTCAGACACCTCTATTAAACTGTCCCCAGCAGAGTTAAAGTCGTCATTAAGTCGGAAGATTTAAAATCCCATATTAATGTCTGCTAACAGATGTCCAGATGATTTTGATTGGATACGAAAGGCAGGTAAACGCGGGTAAATACACTATACGTCGCAGATCAAACCAGAAATGAACATCTCACTGCAAAATGATGACTAAAATCTTCTGCACTTGCTGCTAAAATTATTTTATTAAAAGGTCACTAAGAGTTTCGCATCAATAGATACATTTTTGGGTTCAAAGTCAGCTTTAAGCGCCCATTTCCATGAAACAGGTCATTTCATCTATTCATATTTTCATGTTCTGCACTATGGAAATATGGATATTACAATCAACATTATAGAGGAGACTGAAATTTACCGTTCACTAAAAAAATTCGACGGAATAACTCCCAATGCGCAGACTGAGCTGCGACACAAAAGTCTGGTACCCAAGTTTGATTGTCCTGGTAGAGGATGTTTAGTTCTGCCACACAACTAACGGTTACATCCCTACTGCACACTGTTATCCTGTGTGGGGTTCTTGCTTTCGTTAAGCCTCGGTTTTATTTAATTTTTTCTCAATTAACGTAATTTGAAAATTAGAAATGAACATATTTTTTCATGGGTTCTTTACGTGCGCTGCAGCACTATGGACACGCTGTACTCTTCCTTCTTCTAAAAGTAGAGTAATATGGCTTTCAAAACGAGATCATGTAATTAGCGAGGCTTTTCTGGGTTATATTATCTTGAATTTTATGGTTTTTAATTGTCGTTAACTGTGAATAACTTTAAAAAAGAAAATTCCTAATGACCATATAACATGTAAGTTAGACGGACCTTCAAGGCATCCCCCACCTTACTTGTCATAGATAGCGTCAGTTCGGCCAAAGACGCGCACTAACGCCGCCTAGCACGCGTTACTCGTAATACCGACATGTTAGTATAGTTTATGCTGGCGCCGTACACACTTTATGCTGCCTACGGCATGCTAAGTTACTCCTAACTCTATTATATCTGTCTGTCGAATGTAAGACACGTTAATGTGGTGTGTTTAGTTAATTCGTATAACTATACGGTAGGCAGAAATAGGAACAGCTTTATCCAGCTTCACACCACATACAGGTGTTCCGCGGTCCCATTCAGTGTAATCATGGACTACGGCTCTTTTAGCGTGCTGTTTCTGAAACGGTGATGAGCCGTGGGACTTGGCTCTAAGCAAGCGTGTGAGTACACCTCTCACTGGATATATGGGGCTTTATGGTAGTACACATCTACTGTCAAGCTACTACAATCGTATGATATCTTAATTTATTGTAGAGATCACCTGAAGATACACCTCTGTTGAGGCGACACCGGTAGTGGCTTTTTGATGCAAGTACTTCAACAGCCAGTGTGGATGATTTTCTTCAGCATGTGGAATTTTGGCTGCTGTTGCCCGACCTTTAAAATAATATGTTCGTTATGCAACATTTTCAATACCAAATAATGGCACGAGATTAACAGCACCGCCGCGGTATCTTTATATGGAGGGAATGTTTCGCTTGTTTTCTGTACCAGAGCGACCTTTGGCGTCCCCTTTTGCTACGTATTGGCGTCCGAGACAAAGGAAAGCTAACTCAGAAGGGTGCGTGTAAGTGTCGAACACCGTGTAGGCTGTTCCCCGTAAAGTAGTTCTTGGGAAGCAATCAGGCGGGCTTTCAGAGAACTGCTTCCCGCGTTCGCCATTTACGGAGCGATGGTCCGGCGAAATTGTTACCGGCCGCAGCCGGCTCTGGGCGGTGGACTCTCGGTTTGTCTTCCTGCAGTTTCCACATTCTGCTCTCGGTATTCCTCCCTACGTCGAATTATAACAGAAAGTCTAGCTTTCGGAAAAGACTTCCATCGCTTTGCCAGTAAAAAGTGACTGTCGTCATAAAATACGATGGCTGTTCGGAAAGTAAGGTTCGATCGGTCGTGTATTGGAAATTGCAGTGAAAATGAAAAATGTTTTATTTGCAACAGCTTGCTGCACCGTCCAGCTACTTCTCCACAGAGCCGTCGCTCCGAATTTGACATTTGTCGTAGCGTTGAACCAACCTTGCCACATCCCACTCATGGAAGGCAGCCGCCTATGCTTTCCGCTACTTCTCTGCGCTGGTCTGCAGTTCGTTGTCTGGGCCAAAATGTTGTATTCATAGTCAGTGTTTCATGTGGGCAGAGAAGAAGTCCGGGCTGTAAGTGGGTGATCGAACAGTTCCCATCGAAACCCTTGCAGGGGCGTCCTCATTGGGTCCTCATTGCGCCCTCATTACCCCTGCAGTGTGCGGCAGAGAATATTGTGATGAGGAAGGAAATGTATGACAATTAAGTATGTGGGGATGCATGAAATCAGGCGAAACCTGGTAGTGGGCACTCATACTTGGCGCTGGATACTGTTGATCTAGGCAACTTCGCATGTTCGCTTTGTGCTCAGAACTAAAAAGAGCGACGTGAAGCGATCGACAGACACTTTAAAGACGCTGCCCAACACATCTGTACAAAGCTGCATCGGATTTTCACTGTCATTTCCATTTCACGTCACATCGGACCTTACTTCCCGAATAGCCCTCGTACGTTGACGGAAAAATATAGCAACACCAAAAAATTATTACTGTAGATGTATCAACTTTCGTGAATAAATTTCTCTACGCAACATTTATAAGTAATTAACATTGCAAGATCAGAGGTTAATGTAAGCGTCTGATAAGCCATTGCAAATGTGAAAAGTTGGTACATTAATAACCGGTGTAGTCGCTAGGATGGTGAAGTGCATTCATTGTGTTGTCCTGATGCCGGATCTCAGTTTGGGGAGTGCCTGTTGGGCTTGGTCGGTCGACACCGGCACGATTAAGGTTGGTTGTGGATGATCCTGCAGCTGCCGTTCGATGATGAACCACATGTGCTCGTTTGGAGACAGATCTGGTGATCGAGAGGCCCAAGGCAACATGTCAACACTCAGTAGAGCATGATATATTACAACAGCGGTATGTGTGGTCGAGCGTTATCTTGTTGGAAAACATCCCGTGCAATACTGTTTATGAAAGGCAGCACCACTTGTCGAATCACCAGACTGACGTCTCAGTGGAATGCATGCTACGGGGCGTCTGTCTCTGAGCAACCGATTTGAAACAGTTCGTTGTACCACTGTGGTGCCGATTACTAATCAAATTGCTGCTGCAGATGCAGTACGATGCTTCAGAGCTATATACCGAACACGATGGTTTTCCGTCTTTGTAGTGTCACCTGGTCGTTATAGGCCCGGTCTTGTTCGGACCGTACTTTCTCGTGACTACCGCTGCTAGCTATCATGTGCAGTGGTGACATTCATGCCGTGTCTTTCTGCAGTATCCAGCTTCTCGTCGTCCTATTACAGGACCTCGTTCTAATTTAGTGAAGTGTTGTTAAATGCGTCTTTGTCGCCTCAATGGCATACTTGACTAACATCAGCTTATTACGTCCAATCCGAAAGGTAACTAACTATTTAAAGCAAACCTGATTTGCATCCGTCAACGTATAAATAAAAATACTATGTACGTCGATACTAATTTTTAAGCTGCCCGTGGAGAAGCAAGGCGTACGAGATGAAGACCTGAACTTCCAACCCATGATGAAGCAAAGCTTCCAAAACGCAGCGTAAAGAACAAAAGCACTAGGTGTTAATTTAGTAACTGATTACATTGTGCTTTATTTATCCTTTAAAGAGTCACAGAAGCAGCCTACCAAACATTTTTGTGTGTCGACTATCATCAGGCTGTAACACAGAGACTTTCCAAAGTCTTTAAGAACACATGGCAGTCCTGACCAGTTCCTATACAATGAGAAAGAGTAAAATAAAATTAAAACTGTTGTTACAATCATTGATTCGGGTTGCTGCTACACGTACTAGTCACATCGTGACCACCGCCTATGTTATACTTCAATGGCAATAACCACTCACAGATGGCAGGCGACAGCACTAGCAGTGGAGGGTTTGTGCTGAGGATTGGGTGGGGGGGGGGGGGAGTGGGGGGACGCTGTAAACAGTGCAGTCGTTGTAATGCGGTAACAGAGCTATTTACCTGACGTCCAGAAGTAAATGATCATTGGCTTTCGGGCCACGAGAGGAAGAATTTCCGAAACGGCTACGTCTGTAAACTGTTTGCCTGCCGCCGTGTTTGAAGTATATCGTGGATGGCAAAATGGCGCTATCCAAAACTGGTGCAGAGGTAAATGTGGTGCACCACGGGCCACAGATGATGGGAGTAAAGCACGGCTGTGGTGATGTGTACGATCCAAAAGACGTGCAACTGTTGAGCAACTGACCGCCCAGATGAACCGAGGGGCTACCAACAGTGTCTCCTCAACGACCGTTCAGAGAACGTTGCTGCATTTGGGCCTCTGCAGGAAGCACCTTGTTCATGGAGCAATGCTGACTGCTCTTCGACTGCGAGGAAGGCTGGAATTTGCGCGGCTGTACCGCAGCTGGACGTCCACTGACTGGCGAGGGGTGGCTATTTCGGATGAATCACGTTTTATGCTCCATTAGACAGATGACTATTCTACATCTACATCTACACCCATACTCCGCAAGCCACCTCACGGTATGTGGCAAAGGGTACCTCGACTCACTATATCGGTTCTCCCCTCTATTCCAGTCTCGTATTGTTCATGGAAAGAAAGACTGTCGGTATGCCTCTGTGTGGCCTCTAATCTCTCTGATTTTATCCTAATGGTCTCTTCGCGAGGTATACGTAGGAAGGAGCAACATACTGCTTGACTCCTCGGTGAAGGTATGTTCTCGAAACTTCAACAAAAGCCCGTACCGAGCTACTGAGCGTCTCTCTTGCAGAGACTTCCACTGGAGTTTATGTATTATCTCTGTAACGCTTTCGTGATTACTAAATGATCCTGTAACGAAGCGCCCTGTTCTCGGTTGGATCTTCTCTATCTCCTCCATCAAACCCATCTGGTACGGATCCCACACCTGTGAGCAGTATTCAAGCAGTGGGCGAACAAGTGTACTGTAACCTACTTCCTTTGTTTTCGGACTGCATTTCCATAGGTTCCTCCAATGAATCTCAGTCTGGCATCTGCTTTACCCACGATTAATTTTATATGGTCATTCCATTTTAAATCACTCCTAATGCGTACTCCCAGATAATTTATGGAATTAACTGCTTCCAGTTGCTGACCTGCTATATTGTAGCTAAATGATAAACATCTTTCTTTCTATGTATTCGCAGCACATTACACTTGTCTACATTGAGATTCAATTGCCATTCCCTGCACCATGCGTCAATTCGTGCAGATCATCCTGCATTTCAGTACAATTTTCCATTGTTACAACCTCTAGATATACTACAGCATCATCCGCAAAATCCTCAGTGAACTTCCGATGTTATCAAGGTCATTTATGTATATTGTGAATAGCAACGGTCCTACGACACTCCCCTGCGGCACACCTGAAATCACTCTTACTTCGGAAGATTTCTCTTCATTGAGAATGACATCCTGCGTTCTGTCATTTAGGAACTCTTCAATCCAATCACACAATTGGTCTTATAGTCCATATGCTCTTGCTTTGTTCATTAAACGACTGTGGGGAATTGTGTCAAACGCCTTGCGGAAGTCAAGAAACAGGCATCCACCTGGGAACCCGTGTCTGTGGCCCTCTTGAGTCTCGTCGACGAATAGCGCGAGCTGGGTTTCATACGATCGTCTTTTTCGAAACCCATGCTGGTTCCTACAGAGATGATTTCTAGTCTCCAGAAAAGTCATTATACTCGAACATAATACGGGTTCCAAAATTCTACAACTCATCGACATTAGAAATATAGGTCTATAGTTCTGCACATCTGTTCGACGTCCCTTCTTGAAAACGGGGATGACCTGTGCCCTTTTCCAATCTTTTGGAACGCTATTCTCTTCTAGAGACCCACGGTACACCGATGCAAGAAGGGGGGCAAGTTCCTTCACGTACTCTGTGTAAAATCGAACTGGTATCCCATCAGGTCCAGCGGCCCTTCCTCTTTTGAGCGATTTTAATTGTTTTTCTATCCCTCTTTCATCTATTTCGATGTCTACCATTTTGTCATCTGTGCGACAGTCTAGAGATGGAACTACAGTGCAGTCTTCCTCTGTGAAAAAGCTTAGGAAAAAGACATTTAGTATTTCGGCCTTTAGTCTGTCATCCTCTGTTTCAGTACCATTTTGGTCACAGAGTGTCTGGACATTTTGTTTTGATCCACCTACCGCTTTGACATAAGACCAGAATTTCTTGGGATTTTCTACCAAGTCAGTACATAGAACTTTACTTTCGATTTCGTTGACGCCTCTCGCATAGCCCTCCTCACACTACATTTCGCTTCGTGTAATTTTTGATTGTCTGCAAGTCTTTGGCTATGTTTATGTTTCCTGTGAAGTTCTCTTTGCTTCCATAGCAGTTTCCTAACTCTGTTGGTGTACCACGGTGGCTCTTTTTCATCCCTTACGATCTTGCTTGGCACATACTCATCTAATGCATAAGGTAAGATGGTTTTGAACTTTGTCCACTGATCCTCAACACTATCTGTACTTGAGATAAAACTTTTGTGTTGAGCCGTCAAGTGCTCTGAAATCTGCTTTTTGTCACTTTTGCTAAACATCAAAATCTGCCTACCTTTTTTAATATTGGTGTATAGATCGTGAAACGTCTGAAAGAAAACTATTAATCATCGGAAGTGTCCAGACCGGATTATATTCCCTTGATGATCCCGTCATTCTAGAAAGCAAAATGGCTAAACGGAAGTAAGCATCCATTCTTGGGTACCTTGTCCACCCCTATATGCAGTCCGATTTTTCTCGGCATCTTGGCATCTTTCAGCAGGACAATGCAACCTGTCACACTGCTCGGAGTATATGGGCGTAGTCCGAAGAGTACCATGGTGAGTTGACCACACTCCACTGGCCACTAAACTTCCCACATTTAAGCCCAATCACCAATCTGTGGGACCATCTCGATTGGGCTGTTCACACCATGCATCCTCAGCCGAGAAACCTAGCCTTGTTGGCCAAGGAACGAGAATCAGCGTGGCTCCACATAGGTGTCCATACCTTCCAAAACCTCACTTACTCTCTTCCTGCACGTCTTCCAACAATCCACGCTACAAAAGTCGTTTATTCAGGTTTTCCACAGGTGGTGACATTAATGTGGCTGCACCGTGTATAGTCATGAGTTCAATGGTAGTAGGCACAGGGCTGCAGATAACTTTATTAAAAGTACGATGAATTTAATTCGCTTGGTTATGCGATAAAAGTAATTTTCTCAAGCCATCTGTGACCACAGATCACTTTTCGGAGCACAGGATGGGGAGGGAGAAGTTTCTGGTAGCACCTGTCAGTAAATTCAAAGATTCAGGGGCACGGGCCTCCCCGACGGCCAGACACCTGGCACCACTCCAGTAACGCCAACCTGCGCGAGTGTGGGCCGAACAGCCCCTCTGCTGAAACCCTAAGAGATTGTCGGCATTCCCGTCCCAACTCGTGTTGGCAGCGAGGACCTGTTGTTCTCCGAGGAAGCACACAGTGCGCTAGGACCCAAGTTTACTAAAATTACTGAGAGACGCGCCCTAGGTCTCAGTTTGTGGCAGCACGTCGTACGCTGTTCTTCGTGACTAGCAGTCTCGCGGTATTATCCGCCATTTTGCGATTCATGCGTTACCTTCTACCGGCTTGTAAGCAATGATGCATAGTTAAGCTCTATTTTGATCAGGTAATTGGTGGTAGAAAGCTCTTAGCAAACTCGACCGTGTGTAAGATGCAAAAATTCGATTTTGACGGCGGTTTTATCGGTGTTCAATCATTAGTGTTTTTGTCAGGTGCTCCCAAATTACTTCTTCTCGTGGCTCTTTGCTATAATTTGTGATTCATATCTTGGAATTCCTCTTTATTAAGCTTCATCAAAACTCGATTCTGGAAGAGTTATCGTTGTCTTCGTTCGTATTTTATATCTTTCCGTCTACTTGTGATTTATCCGACAGCAAACTTGCGAATCGCTTGTGTAGTACGAAGTTGTCGACTAGCTAGTTATTATTTATTTGTACAGAAGCTGTCCCTCATTTCAGTGTGTTTACGGGAATAGATCTGCTTTTCTTTTAGCTAGCTATATGTTGTTGATCTGTAGTCTCCCCAGCTACTCTTTGTTAACTAAATAACTCCAGTCAGCAATCGGAATACCTGCAGTACGTGAAGAAGCATGCGACGCCACCACGATCCGGAGATCAGCAGATATTCACATGATTTTTTCTAATCTGATGGTAGGGTGACCCGCTGAACTCATTTATTTCTTCCATTTTGATCTCTCAGAAGCCAGAAGAAATAGGCAAGTAACAAGGCTGTCAAAGATTGTATGGATGTCTGCGATGTTAGACTATGGACTGTGAACAGTTCAGTGACCGGGTTGTTCTAATCAGAATCGACAGCAGACCAACACCGAAAACGATAGTGCAGGTATACATGCCGACGTCGCAAGCTGAAGATGAACAGATAGAGAAAGTGTATGAGGATATTGAAGGGGTAATGAAGTATGTAAAGGGGGACGAAAATCTAATAGTCATGGGCGACTGGAATGCAGTTGTAGGGGAAGGAGTAGAAGAAAAGGTTACAAGAGAATATGGGCTTGGGACAAGGAATGAAAGAGGAGAAAGACTAATTGAGTTCAGTAACAAGTAAGTAATAGCTAGTAATAGCGAATACCCTGTTCAAGAATCACAAGAGGAGGAGGTATACTTGGAAAAGGCCGGGAGATACGGGAAGATTTCAATTAGATTACATCATGGTCAGACAGAGATTCCGAAATCAGATACTGGATTGTATGGCGTACCCAGGAGCAGATATAGACTTAGATCACAATATAGTAGTGATGAAGAGTAGGCTGAAGTTCAAGACATTAGTCAGGAAGAATCAATACGCAAAGAAGTGGGATACGGAGGTACTAAGGAATGACGAGATACGTTTAAAGTTCTCTAACGCTATAGATACAGCAGTAAGGAATAGCGCAGTAGGCATTACAGTTGAAGAGGAATGGACATCTCTAAAAAGGGCCATCACAGAAGTTGGGAAGGAAAACATAGGTACAAAGAAGTTAGCAGTTTTAATGGCCAATATTGAAGTAAGGCACTGATCGTGACATAAAGGAAACGACTTTTGTGAGTACAGGTATGCAAACACCTAACAGAAAGGTAATGCAGGTATCACCTTAACTGGCCAAAGCTACTAGTAAAACTACCGTAGTTTACCCTTATTTATGACAGTCTACAGTAGTTCATGGGTAACAGAAGAAATACTTCAGTTTATTGATGAAAGGAGGAAGTACAAACATGTTCCGGGAAAATCAGGAATACAGAAATACAAGTCGCTGAGGAATGAAATAAATAGGAAGTGCAGGGAAGCTAAGACGAAATGGCTGCAGGAAAAAGATATGATTGTCAGAAGGACAGACTCAGCATACAGGAAAGTCAAAACAACCTTTGGTGACATTAAAAGCAACGGAGGTAACATTAAGAGTGCAACGGGAATTCCACTGTTAAATGCAGAGGAGAGAGCAGATATGTGGAAAGAATACATTGAAAGCCTCTATGAGGGTGAAGATTTGTCTGATGTGATAGAAGAAGAAACAGGAGTCGATTTAGAAGAGATAGGGGATCCAGTATTAGAATCGGAATTTAAAAGAGCTTTGGAGGACTTACGGTCAAATAAGGCAGAAGGGATAGATAACATTCCATCAGAATTTCTAAAATCATTGGGGGAAGTGGCAACAAAACGACTATTCACGTTGGTGTGTAGAATATATGAGTCTGGCGATATACCATCTGACTTTCGGAAAAGCATCATCCACACAATTCCGAAGACGGCAAGAGCTGACAAGTGCGAGAATTATCGCACAATCAGCTTAACAGCTCATGCATCGAAGCTGCTTACAAGAATAATATACAGAAGAATGGAAAAGAAAATTGAGAATGCGCTAGGTGACGATCAGTTTGGCTTTAGGAAAAGTAAAGGGACGGGAGAGGCAATTCTGACGTTACGGCTAATGATGGAAGCAAGGCTAAAGAAAAAACAAGACACTTTCATAGGATTTGTCGACCTGGAAAAAGCGTTCGACAACATAAAATGGTGCAAGCTGTTCGAGATTCTGAAAAAAGTAAGGGTAAGCTATAGGGAGAGACGGGTTATATACAATATGTACAACAACCAAGAGGGAATAATAAGAGTAGACGATCAAGAACGAAGTGCTCGTATTAAGAAGGGTGTAAGACAAGGCTGCAGCCTTTCGCCCCTACTCTTCAATCTGCACATCGAGGAAGCAATGATGGAAATAAAAGAAAGGTTCAGGATTGGAATTAAAGTACAAGGTGAAAGGATATCAATGAAACGATTCGCTGATGACATTGCTATCCTGAGTGAAAGTGAAGAAGAATTAAATGATCTGCTGAACGGAATGAACAGTCTAATGAGTACGCAGTATGGTTTGAGAGTAAATCGGAGAAAGAGAAGGTAACGAGAAGTAGTAGAAATGAGAACAGCGACAAACTTAACATCAGGATTGATGGTCACGATGTCAATGAAGTTAAGGAATTCTGCTACCTAGGCAGTAAAATAACCAATGACGGACGGAGCAAGGAGGACATCAAAAGCAGACTCGCTATGGCAAAAAAGGCATTTCTGGCCAAGAGAAGTCTACTAATATCAAATACCGGCCTTAATTTGAGGAAGAAATTTCTGAGGATGTACGTCTGGAGTACAGCATTGGATGGTAGTGAAACATGGACTGTGGGAAAATCGGAAGAGAAGAGAATCGAAGCATTTGAGATGTGGTGCTACAGACGAATGTTGAAAATTAGGTGGACTGATAAGGTAAGGAATGAGGAGGTTCTTCGCAGAATCGGAGAGGAAAGGAATATGTGGAAAACACTGATAAGGAGAAGGGACAGGATGATAGGACATCTGCTAAGACATGAGGGAATGACTTCCATGGTACTAGAGGGAGCTGTAGAGGGCAAAAACTGTAGAGGAAGACAGAGATTGGAATACGTCAAGCAAATAATTGAGGACGTAGGTTGCAAGTGCTACTCTGAGATGAAGAGGTTAGCACAGGAAAGGAATTCGTGGCGGGCCGCATCAAACCAGTCAGTAGACTGATGACCAAAAAGAAAAAAATAAGTTGGCATCTAAATAACTCAGCAGATGTTTATGTAATCTCTTAACGTGGAGATATCACATCTATGCACCAATAAGATTATAACTACTCTATGTTTTATATTTACTGTTGCGTGTTTTGAGATCCACTTGCTCTTTGATGATTGTACAGATTGCTTGACCGGTATAGTTGGTTCCGCATTGACAAGTAATGTTGTAAATTGCAGGAATCCTGAGACCAAGTTTGCATCCCCATGTTGGACAGAAAACCAGCGACGTGTTACAAACTGTCATTAACAAAAATCAGTGATTTCGTGAAACAAACATTATGAATAAATGTGAATTTGTATTTGGTAACACAAAAATCTTGCGTCACGCACCAGGCTACTAGGGTTCTGAAATCAAAGAGGTCAAGGAGATCACAACGGTAACTTTACCCGGGACAGCGAAAATATCAGTATCTATGGAAGCGGACCATCTATGTCGAGAGGCTACAGCTAAATTCTACGAGCTATGTAGGCTACAGTGCCCATCACTAGCGTGGAACATAACGACACATCTGGCATCATAACAACTGTCAGTTGTCCCTGGCTACGATAACGGAGGATATCGTCGAAAGCTCGAATATTTATCCTAAATTCACGAGGCAATAATATCAGAGAGTTTTATACGAGAATCTGGAAGCGAGAAAGTTTGTTTCTACATTCTGCATTCTCGGTTCCTGCCACTATGTTTGAAATGCGTGTTTTTTAGGAAACACTATCATTCATCACTACGCAGAACAAAGTTTGTTTGCACTGCCAGAAAAGAAATGCAACGCCCTCAGGGACTGTGGTCAGCGGCACCAGAGTATAATAAGTGCACACTGAGGGGCTGTAGTGTTAGTGATTCCTTTGTCAAGGTCATCGGCGATCAGATAATGCTCAAGAGGACGGTCTGCGAGCCTACCGTTTTGACTCTGCAGCCAGTAACTGTTCAGATTTTAGAGGTGAGTAGTGTTTGCAACATTCATACCAGGGCCCAACCTGGCCCCACCAACGAGTACGTGCGCCTGTGAAACAGCTTCAGCCATTTTAGCTGATCGCACTGTGGGCCTGCGGGAACCTGCATGAATGTAACACAAACTGCTGCACTCATTGGGCACATTGTGTCGAAGGTATCTCGATGCTTTCAACAGTGGTCTGTGGAACATCCTCAGGGACCAAATCCGGGAACACGCTGCATCTACTGTGTCATGGGGGACAATTAGGAACCGTCTGTTTGCAGCAGGATTATGGACACGTTTGCTTCTGGTTAGGATAGCACTGACACCATGACACCGCCAACCACGGCTACTCTAGGGTCGTGAAAATGTTGACTGCAGAGAGGAATAGCGCTCTGTTGTCTTCACTGGTGAGAGAAAGTTCTGTCTGCAGGGAGTGATGGACGTACACATGTATGGTGCAGATATGGTGAGCTGCCTATTCCTACGTGCTTTTGCCCACGACGCACAGGTCCCATATCAGGCTTCAAGGGGGGAGATGGGGAGGGGGATGCACCAGTTACAATTCGCTGTCACATTTGTTGTTTCTGCAGGGGAAAGTAACCAGTACCTGCTACATTGCACAGGCTATTATTCCCGTGCTAGTGCCATTTATCGCACAGGAAGGTGATGTGTTTTTTCAGCAGGACAATGCACGTCCACATACGGCTGCGACGATGTAACACCCTATTCGTGAAGTACAACAATTGCCCTGGTCAGAAAGATCCACCAGATCTCTCGCCAACTGAATGCGTGTGGGACATGAGGGACATGAGGGACAGGATGAAGCGGGAACTTACTCGTTCTCCAAGGGCAACAAAAGCTATTGCCGAATTACAACAAAACGCGCAAGATTCTTGTGACTGTCTATCGCAGGATGGCATTCGGCACCTTTATGGTGGTTAGCACGCGAGAATATAACCTTGCTTTGCCGCCAGATGGGATGGACTGTGACTGATGCCATTGTATGGGCACCGTTTACTCTCTGACATACGTGTTTCATTTGGTCTGAATTTGTCATATACCTGTACTCCAACAATGATAAACTGTCACCTCACTTATCAGTAAAATGGCATTGTCACTGAGGATGTTGTAATTTTTTACGACAGTGTACACTGATATTTCAAATGTTGACAAGGGTTCTTCAACGAGTTTTTGAAGTAAGGAATTTAGGAATTTTTACCGCTGTAGGCTCGATACTTTCATTTAGTCTGTTAACTGCATAACCCTCGTTATCGTTTCGTGCTGAAAATACCCGCACACACCGGCGACGAATGTATTACGTGTCTCACGTGACGTTACCGGTGGGTAATGAGCGAGCTGAGGTTTGTGGACGTGAAAACCAGGGCACAACTGAGCGACGGAGGTGATTTTTTTTTGGGGGGGGGGGGGGCACTTTCTTTCAAAACTTAGCGGACACCGGTCAAAATGTTACTTATGCCCTCAACAGCGCACAGTGGTCGTTTTACAAAGTTTTAGATGATGTAGAAATGGTACTATATGGTAACGTGACCCACCACGGCTGACGTGATGGCAGCAAAGTGGTATGTGGCAGTCGGTTGTTTGGAATCAGAGCACTACGAGGTGCATTCAAGTTCTAAGGCCTCCGATTTTTTTTCTAATCAACTACTCACCCGAAATCGATGAAACTGGCGTTACTTCTCGTCGTAATCGCCCTGCAGACGTACACATTTTTCACAACGCTGACGCCATGATTCCATGGCAGCGGCGAAGGCTTCTTTAGGAGTCTGTTTTGACCACTGGAAAATCGCTGAGGCAAGAGCAGCATGGCTGGTGAATGTGCGGTCACGGACTGTGTCTTTCATTGTTGGAAAAAGCCAAAAGTCACTAGGAGCCAGGTCAGGTGAGTAGGGAGCATGAGGAATCACTTCAAAGTTGTTATCACGAAGAAACTGTTGCGTAACGTTAGCTCGATGTGCGGGTGTGTTGTCTTGGTGAAACAGCACATGCGCAGCCCTTCCCGGACGTTTTTGTTGCAGTGCAGGAAGGAATTTGTTCTTCAAAACATTTTCGTAGGATGCACCTGTTACCGTAGTGCTCTTTGGAATGCAATGGGTAAGGATTACGCCCTCGCTGTCCCAGAACATGGACACCATCATTTTTTCAGCACTGGCCAACTCTGGAGGCGATCTATTCAACAGTCATTCAGCGATCCCCCAAAACAGTTCTCTCCACTTTCTCGATCATGTCGTCAGACCGGCTTGTGCGAGCCCGAGGTTGTTTCGGTTTGTTGTCACACGATGTTCTGCCTTCATTAAACTGTCGCACCCACGAACCCACTTTCGACACATCCATAACTCCATCACCACATGTCTCCTTCAACTGTCGATGAATTTCAATTTGTTTCACACCACGCAAATTCAGAAAACGAATGATTGCACGCTGTTGAAGTAAGGAAAACGTCGCCATTTTAAGTATTTAAAACAGTTCTCATTCTCGATGCTGGCGGTAAAATTCCATCTGCCATATGGTGCTGCCATCTCTGGGACGTATTGACAATGAACGCGGCCTCATTTTAAAACAATGCACATGTTTCTATCTCTTTCCAGTCCGGAGAAAAAAAATCGGAGGCCTTAGAACTTGAATGCACCTCGTAAGATGAGTCGACGCGGTGACGTGACAGGATGGCAGATAGATGTTTCGTTAGCATGCGCCCATGGCCACACCATGAATAAAGTTTTCCGATTATTTGCGGTATCAAAGTGGACTGTCCAACATATTTACAGGGAATGGTGTATTACTCGGAGCCTACATTGCGTAGGAGTAGGGGTCTTAAGAAGACAGTAACCAACATCGGAGACGAGTGTCACGCGTTGACAATGATAGTCGAATTCAAACCCGACAGAAACTGCCGATCTTAAGTCAGTGACGGTCCGTCTCAACAAATTTGCGAGTGGACATAGCGGAGGAAAGTGCGTGAAACTGACATCTGCAGTTGCGTACCTCACAAAAGACCAGTGTACACATCGGCACATAAAGTTTGCACGTCTTCAGTGGACCATGCAGCACAGAAACTGGACAGTAGCTGAATGTAGCGTGGTCCGTAATGTCGTGATTTCATGCTTTTTGACTCTGTGAGAGACATCGAGCTCCCCAACTCTTCAAGGAGGGGTTCAGCCTGCAATGTGCCAGTTGCACGTTTGGTACCCTAGACCAGGGCTTATGAAGATCTGCGGATTCCAGCACTCAGTTCTAAGTGATATCGTTAGAGACAAAAACAAATGGCAACTAGCGAACGAAGTAGCAAATAAGGTGTTTGGGAAAGAAGTTAAAAATTATATATAAAGCAAAGACAATGTATGAGAAAACAATTTCTATGAGATACTGCTGAAGTGAATACTGAGCGTGAATTGATCATCACCGCTGATTCACCGCCACCAGAATTAACTCCCACACAGAGGACGACCAAAGGTGCCGGACAGGTGGCCAACAACGTGGCAGCTATGATAGAACCAAGACTTACGCGCTTCTCTGAGCAAGAACGGGGTTCGGGGGTTAGTGTGACTGACCCGTAAGTTTCGTTGGTTGACACCATTGGGACTGCGGACGAAGGCTCTGGCTCACCTGTGGCCCCATCTCACGACTGACATGTAGTGGGTTCGAAACTGTTTGAGGATGGTAGTGGTTTCCTGGAACTCCGGTTCTAGAGATTTAACGTGTTATTCCCATCCATAGCGGACTCACTCGCATAGACTTAACACGGGTTGTACACTGCTGGCCATTAAAATTCTACACCACGCAGATGACGTGCTACAGACGCGAAATTTAACCGACAGGAAGAAGATGCTGTGATATGCAAATGATTAGCTTTTCACACAAGTTTGGCGCCGGCGACACCTTCAACGTTCTAACGTGAGGAACGTTTACCACCGATTTCTCATACACAAACAGCAGTTGACCGGGGTTGCCTGGTGAAACGTTGTTGTGATGCCTAATGTAAGGAGGAGAAATGCGTGTCATCACGTTTCCGACTTTGGTAAAGGTCGGGTTGTAGCCTATCGCGATTGCGGTTTATCGTATCGCGACATTGCTGCTCGCGTTGGTCGAGATCCAATGACTGTTAGTAGAATATGGAATCGGTGGGTTCAGGAGGGTAATACGGAACGCTGTGCTGGATCCCAACGGCCTCGTATCACTAGCAGTCGAGATGACAGGCATCTAATCCGCAAGGATGTAACGGATCGTGCAACCACGTCTCGATCCCTGAGTCAACAGATGGGGACGTTTGCAAGACAACAACCATCTGCACGAACAGTTCGACGACGTTTGCAGCAGCATGGACCATCAGCTCGGAGACCGTGGCTGCGGTTACCCTTGCCGCTGCATCATAGACAGGAGCGCCTGCGATGGTGTACTCAACGACGAACCTGGGTGCACGATTGGCAAAACGTCATTTTTTCGGATGAATACAGGTTCTGTTTACAGCATCATGATGGTCGCATCCGTGTTTGGCGACATCGCGGTGAACGCACATTGGAAGCGTGTATTCGTCATCGCCATACTAGCGGATCACCCGGCGTGATAGTATGGGGTGCCATTGGTTACACGTCTCGGTCACATCTTGTTCGCATTGACGGCATTTTGAACAGTGGACGTTACATTTCAGATGTGTTACGACCCGTGGCTCTACCCTTCATTCGATCCCTGTGAAACCCTACATTTCAGCAGGATAATGCACGACCGCATGTTGCAAGTCCTGTACGGGCCTTTCTGGATACAGAAAATGATCGACTGCAGCCCTGACCAGCACATTTTCCAGATCTCTCACCGACTGAAAACGTCTGGTCAATGGTGGCCGAGCAACTGGCTCGTCACAATACGCCAGTCACTACTCTTGATTAACTGTGGTATCGTGTTGAAGCTGCATGGGCCATCCAAGCTCTGTTTGACTCAATGCCCAGGCGTATCAAGGCCGTTATTACGGCCAGAGGTTGTTGCTCAGGGTACTGATTTCTCAGGATGTATGCACCCAAATTGCGTGAAAATGTAATCACGTGTCAGTTCTAGTATAATACAGGGCTATTACAAATGATTGAAGCGATTTCATAAATTCACTGTAGCTCCATTCATTGACATATGGTCACGACACGCTACAGATACGTAGAAAAACTCATAAAGTTTTGTTCGGCCGAAGCCGCACTTCAGGTTTCTGCCGCCAGACCGCTCGAGAGCTCAGTGAGACAAAATGGCGACAGGAGCCGAGAAAGCGTATGTCGTGCTTGAAATGCACTCACATCAGTCAGTCATAACAGTGCAACGACACTTCAGGACGAAGTTCAACAAAGATCCACCAATTGCTAACTCCATTCGGCGATAGTATGCGCAGTTTAAAGCATCTGGATGCCTCTGTAAGGGGAAATCAACGGGTCGGCCTGCAGTGAGCGAAGAAACGGTTGAACGCGTGCGGGCAAGTTTCACGCGTAGCCCGCGGAAGTCGACGAATAAAGCAAGCAGGGAGCTAAACGTACCACAGCCGACGGTTTGGAAAATCTTACGGAAAATGCTAAAGCAGAAGCCTTACCGTTTACAATTGCTACAAGCCCAGACACCCGATGACAAAGTCAAACGCTTTGAATTTTCGGCGCGGTTGCAACAGCTCATGGAAGAGGATGCGTTGTCTGCGAAACTTGTTTTCAGTGATGAAGCAACATTTTTTCTTAATGGTGAAGTGAACAGACACAATGTGCGAATCTGGGCGGTAGAGAATCCTCACGCATTCGTGCAACAAATTCGCAATTCACCAAAAGTTAACGTGTTTTGTGCAATCTCACGGTTTAAAGTTTACGGCCCTTTTTTCTTCTGCGAAAAAAAACGTAACAGGACACGTGTATCTGGACATGCTGGAAAATTGGCTCATGCCACAACTGGAGACCGACAGCGCCGACATCATCTTTCAACAGGATGGTGCTCCACCGCACTTCCATCATGATGTTCGGCATTTCTTAAACAGGAGATTGGAAAACCGATGGATCGGTCGTGGTGGAGATCATGATCAGCAATTCATGTCATGGCCTCCACGCTCTCCCGACTTAACCCCATGCGATTTCTTTCTGTGGGGTTATGTGAAAGATTCAGTGTTTAAACCTCCTCTACCAAGAAACGTGCCAGAACTGCGAGCTCGCATCAACGATGCTTTCGAACTCATTGATGGGGACTGCTGCGCCGAGTGTGGGAGGAACTTGATTATCGGCTTCATGTCTGCCGAATCACTAAAGGGGCGCATATCTAACGTTTGTGAATGCCTAAAAAAACTTTTTGAGTTTGTGTGTGTGTGTGTGCAAAGCATTGTGAAATATCTCAAATAATAAAGTTATTGTAGAGCTGTGAAATCGCTTCGATCATTTGTAATAACCCTGTATATTTGTCCAATGAATACCCGTTTATCATCTGCATTTCTTCTTGGTGTAGCAATTTTAATGGCCAGTAGTGTATATGCAGAATTACGCAGTATGGGCTTCTTGAGGAATGGCAGCTTCCATAATTCTGAGTTTCCTACCACGTTAGATCAGGAACTGTCAGTAAGACATCTGGTGAAATGGTGGTATGGAGGATCAACAAATGTAGTGACATAGTATAAGCGTTTTAGGTGTTTTTACTTCTTTATTTTACATCTAATTTCTGCAGGATGAATTCGTTAGTGAGTAGCTTCAAGTGAATATGGCACTCCTGGAGAAACTTACGGCCTCTGTTGCTCTGGAAAGTAAGACAATAATGAAGACCTGATCACAGTATTAGTATGGCATCTGCGCTTATTACACTGCATGCGTTCCCTTCTATTTAACAGCAATTGAACTGTGCCATATGGGACCTATTATTGGACGAAAATATGGAGTACGTCCACGGTTCACCTTGAGGATGGCTTGAACTCCGCTGAGGGCACATTCAATGACAAATCTGAGTGTTTATAGAGGCGGCGAATCCAGAGAAGACAGTGACGTTAAACGCTGGGATCTGGAGGGAAATCCCAGAGCAGTCCAGTCCATTTTACGAATGTTACTGTCCACAAACTCTTGCATTACAAATGCTGCTTTATAACAGGTTACTCCGTCGAGCTGATGCAAACAATCATCGTTTCTAAGCCGTTCTTCTACCATTCACAGTGCACAGTGCTGTAATATGTGTTCATATCCTTCCACATATAACGTTTCCTTAAGCGCATTAAGGGGACCACACCCTAACCACGAAAAACATCCCCATACCGCAACGCTGCCTCCTCTGTGCCTCACTGTTGGTGCGTTATCAACGACATCTTCGTCAATCACACCCGGCACTCTGTTCACAGTTACGGCAGGGACGCCACTTCTGAGCTTCCCGCCATCGATCGCTCTTCTCCGGCGGGTGGCGCCGCACATATGCGCCACCCGGAGACGCTAAAATGACATGACTTCACTGCTACAGTTCTCTCTTGAAGCAGCCACGCTCAGAGCTTCGCTGCACCCCCCCACACCGCCGCTCCAGGATTCAGTGCACCTACAGACTTATCAAAATTAGTACGGAAGGCTGCAGTCATAAACATAGCATGACGCCACTCAGCGTTACTAATATTCAGACATACATAAGCGTATCAGCATTCAAGACTGACTGTTGCAGTTATAGTTGCAAAACTACTGTAGACTGCCGGCCGGTGTCGCCGAGCGGTTCTAGGCGCTTCAGTCTGGAACCGAACAACCGCTACGGTCGCGGGTTCGAATCCTGCCTAGGGCATGGATGTGTCTGATGTCCTTAGGTTAGTTAGGTTTAAGTAGTTCTACGTTCTAGGGGACTGATGACCTCAGATGTTAAGTCCCATAGTGCTCAGAGTCATTTGAACTACTGTAGACTGTCATAAATAAGGGTAAACTACGGTAGTTTTACTAGTTGCTTTGGCCAGTTAAGGTCATACCTGCATTACCTTTCTGTTAGGTGTTTGCATACCTGTAGTCGCGAAAGTCGTTTTCGTTATGTCCCGATCAGTGTCTTACTTCAATATTGGCCATTAAAACTGCTAAACCAAGGAGAAATGCAGATGACAAACGGGTATTCGTTGGACAGATATACACTCCTGGAAATTGAAATAAGAACACCGTGAATTCATTGTCCCAGGAAGGGGAAACTTTATTGACACATTCCTGGGGTCAGATACATCACATGATCACACTGACAGAACCACAGGCACATAGACACAGGCAACAGAGCATGCACAATGTCGGCACTAGTACAGTGTATATCCACCTTTCGCAGCAATGCAGGCTGCTATTCTCCCATGGAGACGATCGTAGAGATGCTGGATGTAGTCCTGTGGAACGGTTTGCCATGCCATTTCCACCTGGCGCCTCAGTTGGACCAGCGTTCGTGCTGGACGTGCAGACCGCGTGAGACGACGCTTCATCCAGTCCCAAACATGCTCAATGGGGGACAGATCCGGAGATCTTGCTGGCCAGGGTAGTTGACTTACACCTTCTAGAGCACGATGGGTGGCACGGGATACATGCGGACGTGCATTGTCCTGTTGGAACAGCAAGTTCCCTTGCCGGTCTAGGAATGGTAGAACGATGGGTTCGATGACGGTTTGTATGTACCGTGCACTATTCAGTGTCCCCTCGACGATCACCAGTGGTGTACGGCCAGTGTAGGAGATCGCTCCCCACACCATGATGCCGGGTGTTGGCCCTGTGTGCCTCGGTCGTATGCAGTCCTGATTGTGGCGCTCACCTGCACGCCGCCAAACACGCATACGACCATCATTGGCACCAAGGCAGAAGCGACTCTCATCGCTGAAGACGACACGTCTCCATTCGTCCCTCCATTCACGCCTGTCGCGACACCACTGGAGGCGGGCTGCACGATGTTGGGGCGTGAGCGGAAGACGGCCTAACGGTGTGCGGGACCGTAGCCCAGCTTCATGGAGACGGTTGCGAATGGTCCTCGCCGATACCCCAGGAGCAACAGTGTCCCTAATTTGCTGGGAAGTGGCGGTGCGGTCCCCTACGGCACTGCGTAGGATCCTACGGTCTTGGCGTGCATCCGTGCGTCGCTGCGGTCCGGTCCCAGGTCGACGGGCACGTGCACCTTCCGCCGACCACTGGCGACAAAATCGATGTACTTTGGAGACCTCACGCCCCACGTGTTGAGCAATTCGGCGGTACGTCCACCCGGCCTCCCGCATGCCCACTATACGCCCTCGCTCAAAGTCCGTCTACTGCACATACGGTTCACGTCCACGCTGTCGCGACATGCTACCAGTGTTAAAGACTGCGATGGAGCTCCGTATGCCACGGCAAACTGGCTGACACTGACGGCGGCGATGCACAAATGCTGCGCAGCTAGCGCCATTCGACGGCCAACACCGCGGTTCCTGGTGTGTCCGCTGTGCCGTGCGTGTGATCATTGCTTGTACAGCCCTCTCGCAGTGTCCGGAGCAAGTATGGTGGGTCTGACACACCGGTGTCAATGTGTTCTTTTTTTCATTTCCAGGAGTGTATTATACTAGAACTGACATGTGATTACATTTTCACGCAATTTGGGTGCATAGATCCTGAGAAATCAGTACCCAGAACAACCACCTCTGGGCGTAATAACGGCCTTGATATGCCTGGGCATTGAGTCAAACAGAGCTTGGATGGCGTGTACAGGTACAGCAGCCCATGCAGCTTCAACACGATACCACAGTTCACGAAGAGTAGTGACTAGCGTATTGTGACCAGCCAGTTGCTCGGCCACCATTGACCAGACGCTTTTAATTGGTGAGAGATCTGGAGAATGTGTTGCCCAGGGCAGCAGTCGAACATTTTCTGTATCCAGAAAGGCCCGTACAGGACCTGCAACATGCGGTCGTGCATTATCCTGCTGAAATGTAGGGTTTCGCAGGGATCGAATGAAGGGTAGAGCCACGGGTCGTAACACATCTGAAATGCAACGTCCACTGTACAAAGTGCCGTCAATGCGAATAAGAGGTTGCCGAGACGTGTAACCAATGGCTCCCCATACCATCACGCCGGGTGATACGCCAGTATGGCGATGACGAATACACGCTTCCATTGTGCGTTCACCGCGATGTCGCCAAACACGGATGCGACCATCACGATGCTGTAAACAGTACCTGGATTCATCCGAAAAAAATCACGTTTTGTCATTCGTGCACCCAAGTTAGTCGTCGAGTTCACCATCGCAGGCGCTCCTGTCTGTGATGCAGCGGCAAGGGTAACCGCAGCCATGGTCTCTGAGCTGATGGTCCATGATGCTCCAAAAGTCGTCGAACTGTTCTTGCAGATGGTTGTTGTCGTGCATGCGTCACCATCTGTTGACTCAGGGATCGAGACGTGGTTGCACGGTCCGTTACAGCCATGCGGATAAGATGCCTGTCATCTTGACTGCTAGTGATACGAGGCCGTTGGGATCCAGGGCGGCATTCCGTATTACCCTCCTGAACCCACCGATTCCATATTCTACTAACAGTCATTGGATCGACCAACGCGAGCAGCAATGTCGCGATACGGTAAACCGCAATCGCGATAGGCTACAATCCGACCTTTATCAAAGTCGAAAACGTGATGGTACGCATTTCTCCTCCTTACACGAGGCATGGCAACAAGGTTTCACCAGGCAACGCTGGTGAACTGCTGTTTGTGTATGAGAAATCAGTTGGAAACTTTACTCATGTCAGCAAGAAAATGGCCCTGAGCACAATGGGACTTAACTTCTGAGATCATCAGTCCCCTAGAACTTAGAACTACTTAAACCTAACTAACCTAAGGACATCACACACACTCATTCCCGAGGCAGGATTTGAACCTGCGACCGTAGCGGTCGTCCGGTTGCAGACTGTAGCGCCTGGAACCGCTCGGCCACCTCCATCATGTCAGCACATTGTTGGTGTCGCCACCGGCGCCAAACTTGTGTGAATGCTTTGAAAAGCTAATTATTTGCATATCACAGCATCTTCTTCCGCTCGGTTAATTTTCGCGTTTGCAGCACGTCATCTTCGTGGTGCAGCAATTTTAATGGCCAGTAGTGTAGATTCCCCTGGAAACCCGAAGCGGTGAAACATCTAGAAACTGAGTGACAATATATAAAAGGCTGCATAACCTATGGACCGTCTGTTACTTAATACACAACATTTACAGAAAAATTGAAAAAGTCACTGTTTAATTCAGGTTTTATTCGGAAACTATTGATTCGTAACGGGAAACAGAGGGATGTTGCAGTAATAATAAAGAAAACAATGTGTATTTATCATATAGCTCTATAAAAAGCAATTTCCTCAAGAAAAAACTAACATAAGAAAAATGGAAAACAAAAATCTATCAAACGTTGTTTCAATACTTCATCAGACTTATATAAAACATGTTTCTGTTATTCAATGCCACTTCCGCAGTATTAATAAATACAGGAAACTCTCCCTTTTTGATCATGATAAACATTCCGTCGAGTTAAAAAGTAACAACAATAATTATACATATTTTTTATTTTTCCGTATATAAACTGTACTTGCATAAGAAATAATTGATTTGGGTACATAAAAGAGCAGAAGATACGCTATCAAGCGATTTTTATTACTTAGGTAATTCAGTTTATGTTCTGTAGGGATATAAAATACACAATGGACTGGCCATGCATGAATGATGTGCAGTTAATTAGAAACAAAAATACAAGGAGAGGGCGTTGGCTTCCTGTTTTTCTCTTACAGATTTATTTATGCTTTTTTTCCTTATCAGCGCTAAAATACTAGCTGTAATCCTACCATTTACTACTTCACTTATGTACTGTACCAAACCTACCGCATCGTACTTTTGGTAGAGCGCAACTCTAGTTACAATCAAGACGTTCACTGTCTTTGTATATAACTCAGCACCACTGAAGAATCTACGGCACTTTTAAGATATATGCATTTCAGATATTCATTGTAAGTAAACATATTAATGTGTCGTCTTTTTGTAGATGTGTGAATGTATTTATTCGCCACTTCAGCAACCGATACATCACTTGGCACTACACATAATGACAGGTAATGTTCTCAAGGTATTCATGAAACCCAAAGACTTCCATGAGACTGACACGGGCATAGGGTGATTGCCGATCGCTGTGACCGAGCGGTTCTAGGAGCTGCAGTCCGGAACCACGTGGCTGCTATGGTCGCAGGTTCGAATCCTGCCTCGGGCATGGATGTGTGTGAGGTCTTTAGGTTATTTAGGTTTAGGTAGTTCTAAGTCTAGGGGACTGATGACCTCAGATGTTAAGTCCCATAGTGCCTAGAGCCATTTGAACCAGCGTAGCGTGATTCGTCACTACAAATCTCTAGTTTCCAGTCATTCGCTGCCCAGTGGCGTTGCTGTTTACAACACCTAAAATAGAGCAATATTTTAGCTACAGACTGTCTTTTTCTCAAATAGTCACTGCCATTCGTTATGCACTTTAGAGTTTTACAAGCAGGCTTTGGTTCATGGTTGGCTAAAGCACCTGAGGCTAACCACTTAATTACAGCTTTTACAACAGCATCCGAGTCTTGAAAATATTCACCACTTAGTCCTTCTTTCAGAGGCGCAAAGAGATGAAAGTCTGAAGACGCTAAATCGGCACTGTACGGTGGATGTTGTAAGACAGTCCAGCCGAATTTTGCAATGAGTTGCGTGTGGTCGCAAAACAGGTGAGGGGCCTGGTGTTATCACGTTGCAGGTAAAAGTTGCTCTTCTTCTTTGACCTTACCCTGGAAATTCGTGCTTTCAGAGCAATCAGTGCAGTCTTGTACAGCGCTGAATTGACAGTTTCTACAGGCTCCGTGATATCCAGAAGAACCACACCCTGTCTATCACAGAAGACTGTGCACATCATTTTGCCTGCAGACGGCTGTCTCTTGAATTGCTTCTTTGACAGAGAATTGTCACGTTGCCAGTGGAGTGTCTTTTGCATTCCGGCTAGTGGTGGTGACACCATGTCTAATCTCCGGTGACGGTGCTATTCAGAAACTTGTCACATTCAGCTTCGTATTGGTTCAGCAGGTCCCTACAGATTTCCACTCTATGAGTTTTTTATTCTTCTGTAAGCTTCCGCGGGACCCATCTCGCACAGACTTTGCGATAACTAAGACGTTCTAACATTGTTTTCCGCCGACATTCAGCTGTGCACACAATTCTTTGGCCGTTATCCGCCATTCGGTGCGGATAAGTTGATGAAGACGCTCTTCTTTGCGAGGAATGACAACTGTGCAGGGTCGACCGGGCCGTTCATGCACACACTTCTCACCATCTTAAAAATTGCGTACCCACCTCCTCACATTGATCACGCCTATTGCATCGTCTCCATACACCTTTAGCAAGCGTCTACGGATTTCAATCGGCGCACTTTCTTCAGCGGAGGGGAATTCAATCACACGTCGCGGCTTTATACGCGCGTCCATATGACTCTCCATTTTGGAACACTCCTCTGCTGGTGCCAACTACCACAGGACAACGAAACCACCTGCAAATGAAAAAGGAAGGTTCAAGCATTAATGGTACACCAACGACATCTGGCACGGACATCCAAAGTTACCACAGAAAAATAAGAGGCATTACTTTCGGATCGACCCTCGTACTTGCGATTATGCCTCTCGTGACACCTGTTGGTCGAATTCGCATTGCACTGAGGTGTCCGGATACTTTTGATCATAATGCTGTATATGTGCCAACACGCTTATGCTTGTCGTAATAGGCTTTCGTTTAGATGCGAAGACACTGCCTCATTGTGAAGTCTGTCTTCTTCGCCACGTGACCTCTAATCTGAGGACGCCTGCGAGTACGTTACGTGGAAACGCAGTTATTGGAACGCAGTGCCGCGCGCGCATAGCTGCCACCCTGTTCAAGCCGCCGCCCAGCCGCTTCATGCAGAGTGAGCCGACAGATTGTCGGAAACGACTGGGCCGCGGTGATTTTCCTCTGTGTCGTCAACCCGCGTATCTTACAAGCCGCCTCTGCAAGAGCGCAGACCGCATAGCCGACATCTCCGAGAATACGAAAATAATCTTAGGAGCAGCATTTTTGGGATGCTGGAATAACATTTCTATTGGGTTGGTGGATAAGTTCGTATCGTTTATCCATAAGTTTAGTAAATACAATACGTACACATAACAGAGACTTTAGTCATCAATAATATTGCAAACTCACCGCCTTTTTGTTACCACGTACAAGCTTCGTAAACATCCGTACTTCTGCGTGGTTAAGCAACTGTTAGAGACAAAACTATGATAATAAAACAGGGCCATCACAAGCCCTAGCCCTTCCTAAGTATCTAGAATGACTGAAGTGGAATATCAGTTGAATAATTTCTTCAAGGGGAAATATAAATTTCATTCAAATTAATTGGGACGATTGATGACCGTAATTGATATCCACAGTGACTTGAAATATTACTCATTCCTCTTTAGCTGAGCACACCGGTTTCGTGAATTTATCTGGCTACAGCCCGTCCCAGGGAATATATGAGACGAGCATAAAATCACAATTTTTAGAAACGGGAGAGGCACTTAAGGAATTGTAAATGAGCAAACAGAACACAGGAGATTAACTTTCAGGAATCAGGATTATTCATTAAAAGAACACAATAAAAGAGAGGGGGGGCATATTCAGTTAACATTCTAACCTAGCACCTGAAAACTAAAGCATTAAAACGATGCAGTAAGCTTATGTTAGAACAAATAAGCCCTCGGTCACAAATATTAAGTCAAAATTGATCAGGTTTCGACGCTACTATGAGCGTCGTCTTCAGGATTAAACTAACTGTTTTAAAACATATTAGGTATATAATTCATTAATAAAATTAAAGTTTGTACTGACTGGAGAGATGCAGTACTTACAAGTCACATTTAAAAAAAATCTAAGCCTGAAAGGCGACGTCATGAATAGTTGTAAATAAGATGGCGAGCCGCTAAGATGGCGAACCGCTAAGGGCTGCTCGTACTTGAGTGAACAAGACTTAGTCTTGTTGCAACCCTTGTTCACTCAAGTACGAGCAGCCCTTAGCGGTTCGCCATCTTAGCGGCTCGCCATCTTATTTACAACTATTCATGACGTCGCCTTTCCGAGAGCGCGAGGATAAAGTCCGGCTAACATATACTTACGCTCACACGATAGAACAGGTCAAGACATAATTCACCATCACTAAATGCATGCACGAATCGGCAAAGACGTTTAACCGTTTAGAATAGTTTACAAAGATAATATCAAAGCATAATGAATTGCGCACGACAACCGAGTGCCAACCTCTCCACGTGGCTAGTTACATACACTTTTAAACGAACTGAAACGTTTCCAAAAAAATATAAACACCAAGAAAACCGGAAAGCTGACTAAAACCACGACAAGACTAAATGATCGCGAGTCATACGTAAGAGAAATAACTTTAAAAAAGAATACTGAGAACGGTTTTACGGTACATGTGGCCATTCACTAAACAAGGTAGCTCCCACAAATTCGTATACAACGCTCAGATATGAAAATTCAAATGATCTGCAGGCACAATTTAAATTCAAACCGAATCAAGAAATACGATTAGAAACTACAAACAGCACACATGGCTCGTCGCCCAACGAAAATGAAGTTCAAGCACGAGTATGGACCGGACTCTTAAGTCATACAGAAAAATGCGGAAAATTAGAAAAATAAAAACACACATGCATGTAGATCCAGTCATACCACATTCACACGATACTTTGAGTTACTGTCTCAAATTAAACACATCTACTTCTGATTATTCCACCCCGCTGTTCCGAAGGAACAAGCAAGGCTTCGCTCACTGACAAACTCCGAAACAAACATACTCCTCTCAAAAATCTAGAAACGAAGTGAAAAATAAATACTGCGCTTCAGCAAACCTAAAGGAACATAAATATTTTCAACGATTCCTTTAGTAACTGCAAACGCGCTTAACATCATATTCTAATTCAGCGCAGGGCTTACTTAAAGGGGGATGTAATGCATTTTGGTCCAAAAAATCGATTTTTCAAAAATATTATTTTCTTGATCTGCACTGTTTAATCTATGTTGTGTGTGAATTTCATCGTGACAGCAGCCTGAGAAATACCTTTAAATTATTAAACTGATTAACTCTGCACTGGCGGCCACTTCCGCCTTTTCCGACATTTTGGAGTCCGCAGCTCGTGGTCGTGCCGTAGCGTTCTCGCTTCCCACGCCCGGGTTCGATTCCCGGCGGGGTCAGTGATTGTCTCTGCCTCGTGATGATTGGGTGTTGTGTGCTGTCCTTAAGTTAGTTAGGTTTAAGTAGTTCTAAGTTCTAGGGGACTGATGAGCATGGATGTTGAGTCCCATAGTGCTCAGAGCCGACATTTTGGAAACTGCTTGCTTCAGCGGAATTTTTGTCGGTGTGAAGGCTATTTTCTTTCAATATCTTTGACTGACATCTACATCTTTGCCGGAAAACTTTCTTGCGTGTGGTTTATTTACGTTTAGACAATACTAACACATATTAGTAAGTGGAAGGATGAATTCGCAAACCTTTATGTGGAAGTCAAGATCTATGCATAATGGGTGGTGGAAAAACTGTGTTTAGGAAACGGAAGTTTCATGGAAATCGGTTTACCATCAAAAAAAGGAAGCAGCTCGAAATGAAGAACATAAGCTCTCAGCTTCAGCATCGAAACTTGGGACAGGAGAATTGTACAGGTGCGTGAATGATGTTGATACGGATTCCATTGGATTCAGACTTATTGATTTCGAGCTTCTCTCCCAGGATATAAAGTTTTCATGTTCATGTGTTAGCTATAAAAATACGGAATGCATGATTGTTGTTGAAGAAAGAAGAGTGAGAATAGCTTGTAATTTTAAATTAATTTGTAATTCGTGTGGCTATGAATTTTCATTTTCCTCCTTAAAAAAAAAGTCAAACTGACACTGGTACCTATGAGAGCTCTTTTAGGTTAGCATATCCTCAGAAATGCCTTGGACTGGGCCGGGAAAGAGGTAATTTATTGTGTGGTTTTCTGAACATGCCTCTACCTTGTGCAAGGTTCGAAAAAATAAATAAAGAAATGTCTGATGCTGTACGTGATACTGCCAAAGTTTCTATGAAGAAAGCAGTGGAGGAATTGGTGGAAATAAACCTAAAAGAAATAGATCCTGGGGTAGATATTCTTGATAGTGGTCCTCCTACAAATGTTACTGGCCTGTGTGTGTGTGTGTGTGTGTGCGTGTGTGTGTGTGTGTGTGTGTGTGTGTGTGTGTGTAGATGGGACCTGGATGAGAAGGGGTCTCACATCTCTGTATGGAGTTGCATCTGTTATTGGTATTGACTCAGGCAGAGTTTTAGATGTAGAAATTATGTCTAAATACTGCCACCAGTGTGCAACAAGGAAAATGCCCAACAATGAAGACAGTGAGTAACAGTGGCAAGAAAAGCATGCAGTAGCATGCCCTAAAAATTATAGTGGCTGAAGTGGGGGCATGGAGACTGGTGCAGTTGTGAGGATGTTCTCCAGATCTGAGGACCAGTATGGTGTTAGATATACTAAACACCTTGGTGATGGGGACTCCTCTTCGTTCAAAGCTATAACAGATAAAAATCTGTACAATACAACTATAGAAAAGTTGGAATACATTGACCACATCCAAAAGAGGTTTGGTGGTAGCCTTCGTCGCTTGTTGAAAGAGCAGAAAGATGAAGTGCTTGAGGATTGAAAACCACTAGGAGGAAAAGTCAGGCTTACTCTGAAAGAAATTGATTCCTTGCAATTATTTTATAGGAGAGATATCAGGAGAAACACACATAATTTAGAGGCAATGAGGTGTGCTTTGTGGGCAATTTTTTTCCACAAACTATCCACTGACCAAACACCGGCGCACAATCTGTGTCCGGAAGATGATTCGTGTAAATTCAACTACAGAAATGAGACGTATTCACATAAATACTCATTACCGGAACCTGTTATGAATGCAATTAAGCCCACTTTCAAGTTTCTTGCAAACTCCGATTTATTGAGGAAGTGTCTTCACGGAAAGACACAAAATGCAAAGGAAAGCCTCAGTAATTTAATTTGGGTTGGATGCTCAAACAGGACACTCTGTGGACTTGAAGTACCGGTTCTGAAAATAGGTGTCTATGATGCAGTTTTGCATTACAATAACGGAAATAATGGGAGAATTCAAGGTCTGATGAGAGTTGTTATAGATCCTGGTGTGTTTACAACAAAAGTATTTTACACCGTCGATGAGAGCAGGGTCAAGAAAGCTAACAGATCAGTGTCTTACCTGCAAATACAGGCCAGGCAGATTCGAAGAGGAGAGAAGAGAAACATGGAGGATGAGGAGTAGCAGTAAGGAGGGTTTTAAAATTGAGGTAAGCTTATTACATGTGGAATTACGGCAAGAAAATGTTTGAAAGTAATTTTCTCTGTTTCATATTTTTTACGTTATTAGAAGCCTTTTCTCAAAAAGTATATGCGCTAATGCTATGAAATTTTCAGGAACTGTTCGCAAAGTGTTGCTGTCTCCCTGGAAGTAAAATATACGAGATCCTGCAATTACATTCAGATTTTTAGATGATTGTATGTAGAAAAAAAAAGTTAATTTTAGATGTGCAAAATTAAAAACTCTGTTAATGATACAATTTGTACCATAATTAATAACTGAAGTTTAGTGGTCTTACACTACAATAAAATTTAATTGCATGATTAGAATTTGAGTTATGGCTTTTTATAAAAAAACCGTTAAAAATTACAATTTCAAATTTCTGGCAAAATGTTAATCCTGCATATTTTAGGATGTTTTTTCAGTTAAAACACAGCTTTTTTTGCTTGACACGTGCAAAATTTTAGATTTGTACGTTACTAAATATGGTTATAATGATTTTGTAAATAAATGTTTACATTTTCAGTTACATCCTATCTTAATCCTCTGACCATACTCTCCGGCAACCAAACGAAGAAGAGTGCCGTTGTGAACAAAGCTCCTAGCTACCTTGGATTACAGGCGGAACTGACCTGAGGACCGATTACGCCACCAACCAGAGTCATTTGAACTACTGTAGACTGTCATAAATAAGGGTAAACTACGGTAGTTTTACTAGTTGCTTTGGCCAGTTAAGGTCATACCTGCATTACCTTTCTGTTAGGTGTTTGCATACCTGTAGTCGCGAAAGTCGTTTTCGTTATGTCCCGATCAGTGTCTTACTTCAATATTGGCCATTAAAACTGCAAAACCAAGGAGAAATGCAGATGACAAACGGGTATTCGTTGGACAGATATACACTCCTGGAAATTGAAATAAGAACACCGTGAATTCATTGTCCCAGGAAGGGGAAACTTTATTGACACATTCCTGGGGTCAGATACATCACATGATCACACTGACAGAACCACAGGCACATAGACACAGGCAACAGAGCATGCACAATGTCGGCACTAGTACAGTGTATATCCACCTTTCGCAGCAATGCAGGCTGATATTCTCCCATGGAGACGATCGTAGAGATGCTGGATGTAGTCCTGTGGAACGGTTTGCCATGCCATTTCCACCTGGCGCCTCAATTGGACCAGCGTTCGTGCTGGACGTGCAGACCGCGTGAGACGACGCTTCATCCAGTCCCAAACATGCTCAATGGGGGACAGATCCGGAGATCTTGCTGGCCAGGGTAGTTGACTTACACCTTCTAGAGCACGTTGGGTGGCACGGGATACATGCGGACATGCATTGTCCTGTTGGAACAGCAAGTTCCCTTGCCGGTCTAGGAATGGTAGAACTATGGGTTCGATGACGGTTTGGATGTACCGTGCACTATTCAGTGTCCCCTCGACGATCACCAGTGGTGTACGGCCAGTGTAGGAGATCGCTCCCCACACCATGATGCCGGGTGTTGGCCCTGTGTGCCTCGGTCGTATGCAGTCCTGATTATGGCGCTCACCTGCACGGCACCAAACACGCATACGACCATCATTGGCACCAAGGCAGAAGCGACTCTCATCGCTGAAGACGACACGTCTCCATTCGTCCCTGCATTCACGCCTGTCGCGACACCACTGGAGGCGGGCTGCACGATGTTGGGGCGTGAGCGGAAGACGGCCTAACGGTGTGCGGGACCGTAGCCCAGCTTCATGGAGACGGTTGCGAATGGTTCTCGCCGATACCCCAGGAGCAACAGTGTCCCTAATTTGCTGGGAAGTGGCGGTGCGGTCCCCTACGGCACTGCGTAGGATCCTACGGTCTTGGCGTGCATCCGTGCGTCGCTGCGGTCCGGTCCCAGGTCGACGGGCACGTGCACCTTCCGCCGACCACTGGCGACAACATCGATGTACTGTGGAGACCTCACGCCCCACGTGTTGAGCAATTCGGCGGTACGTCCACCCGGCCTCCCGCATGCCCACTATACGCCCTCGCTCAAAGTCCGTCAACTGCACATACGGTTCACGTCCACGCTGTCGCGGCATGCTACCAGTGTTAAAGACTGCGATGGAGCTCCGTATGCCACGGCAAACTGGCTGACACTGACGGCGGCGATGCACAAATGCTGCGCAGCTAGCGCCATTCGACGGCCAACACCGCGGTTCCTGGTGTGTCCGCTGTGCCGTGCGTGTGATCATTGCTTGTACAGCCCTCTCGCAGTGTCCGGAGCAAGTATGGTGGGTCTGACACACCGGTGTCAATGTGTTCTTTTTTCCATTTCCAGGAGTGTATATAACATGATCTTTTGTGGATGTCCGCAGGTCTTTGTGCGGGGATTTGCTGCTTTGTTTGGGCTCAACTATTCCTTTCCTTTTGTTACGTTAGCATAAAGTCGCCATTTCTCGTCACCAGTAACTATTCAGGATAGGAGTGGTCGGTGTTGTTTCCGAGCCAACGTATGACGAGCAAGCAGATATGCGCATATGGCCGCCCCACGATTTTTGCGATTTTGGCTTAGAACATGTGGTAAACATTCAACTAGTTTTTTAACCCTCCTCATTGCATGCAAATGTCGCACGATGGTGGAATGATCACATCTGCCAGTTCTCGAGAACTCCGACGTGGAGCATTGTCGATTAATGTGTTTAAACGATCTTCGTCAAACCCCGAAGGTTTTCCTGAACGCAGGGTGTCAATAATGTCAGAACAATCCATCTTAAAACAAGAAAACCGATTTCTCCACTTGGCACTCCGTCTTGTAGCGTCCACTGCTCCATTCACTATCTCCTAATGACAAAATGACAATATGCAAACTCAAAAAGCAACACTGAACTACAAATAAAATATGACAATCCATATATAAACCCATAGAAAGCGGAATACCAACATGCAAAACAAAAATGCTACGAACTGATGCACAAATCTAATAATTGCCAAAGGAAGTTTAAATTAAATAAGCTGTTCATACTGTCACGCATAGTTGTACGTAGCTTACTCACTCCAGAGTCAGCACGTATTGAAACAATCTAAATCTGAACATTGAAAGTTGTTTGACAACACATTCAATGAAACTGTGCTTTGATAAGGAAGCCTTTGTGGTTATAATTTATTGTTGGTACACTGAAATTAACTTTGTACTTTGTTATAAATGTAACGTGATAGTGCTTACCACAGAATATTCTGATGGAATCAAGTTCTCCTGTCGGTTGCAAGAGTTCATTTGTTCCTCAGTTCGGTGTCCTTTTTAAATTTGAACACAGATATTGTTTCCCAGAGTGGCAGTTACTAGTACAACCTCGTACACAGCACTTACTATAGTGTGATGGAAAGCAAATACCACGTGGTGGCGAAAGAAATTTCTAGCAATAACAACACCTTAAACAAGTCAAAGCTCGACAGCAATCCACTCACAGTAAAAAGCTGTCGCCGCATTCCCAACATACTTTCTAGCTCTGGGCCGTTTGGCGTGACGTCACAGTGACGTAGCAAAACTGTTGGCTGGCCTTGTTTCCTCGTAGGTGCTGGCACAGTATATGCATTCGCTCACTTGTAGCGGCTTATGTCTGCACGCCAGAGATCACTAATTTTCTGTCAAATTTTGCTTGCAATCAAAAGTAAGCTGTGTTTCTTCCTCTGTTGGGGGAAGCCCTTCTGTGAGACGGCCATCGTTTTGAAGTTCTACGTATTTCACGGTACCAAGGATGAACAGCTGCTCCGAGCTCTTCAGGTGCA
The DNA here is from genome assembly GCF_021461385.2 of Schistocerca piceifrons. Taxonomy (NCBI): domain Eukaryota; kingdom Metazoa; phylum Arthropoda; class Insecta; order Orthoptera; family Acrididae; genus Schistocerca; species Schistocerca piceifrons. The sequence continues at coordinate 389,164,130 of NC_060145.1, forward strand.
CACTACAGAGATCATCTTTCCTGAACTTTCTTTTTGGTTTTGGTCCATACTACCCCCTCCAAAAATATGGAAATCAGAAAGCTTGTACTAAATGAGATCCACTGTTTACAGATACCAGAACGGTTTTCGCTTATAATTTTCGACTCAGTCGTGTCTGCAGCAGTGGACCAGGATTCCCGAAACTGTGACATCATCACGGAATCACCCTGCTTTTTAGGGTTCAATGCCTCCATCAGTAGAAACGGAATCCTTATACGGTAATCCTGATGCCAATGTTTGTCTGTCTGTCTCCATGTACGACTGTTAAAAACAATTGTTCACAGGAACGTGTGAACGTGTCAAGTTGAAATTTATGTCGCATGCTAAACTCTACTGTCCGTCAGCGGTGTAAAAATTGAAGCTTCTAAGTCAAAGCAATGAAAAGGTACGGCCATTTATGTCATATATTGTCATACTCGCAAAACTCGCTCATCAAAGCATATAATGTACTTCCCTTTGACGAAAAATCATGAAATGTGTCAAGAACGAAGGTATCACAGTAAAGGGGAAAACTTTTAATTATATAACATGAAAATTTATTTGTATCATTTCTTGTCCGACAGTATATCTGTCAATCCGTCTGTGAAGACGCCTTTTTCTCAGAAATAGGTAGAGCTAGCGTTGAAATTTATGCCCATTACTAAGGTCTATGGTCCATTACAGTGTAAAAGTTTAAGCTACTAAGTGAAAGCACTCAAAACATACATCCATTTATAATCCGTACAATCTTTATTCATAAATGGGAAAAATCTCTCTCTCAGCAACGATGGTAGGAGTCATAATATACACACATCAAAAAAAGTTTTGCATCACCTCGGTTCCGAGAGTTCCGGAATCTGTACACAAAATTGGAATAGATACGAACATAAACATCATTTCCGCCCATGAAAACCACACATTGCATGTTGCACCACCACACAGCGACATCTTCAGAGGAGTTGGTCCAGATTGCTGTACACACCGGCACCTCTAATACCCAGTAGCACGTCCTCTTGCATCGATGCATGCCTGTATTCGTCGTGGCATACTATCCTCATGTTCATCAAGGCACTATTGGTCCAGATTGTCCCATTATTCAACGGCGATTCGGCGTAGATCCCTCAGAATGGTTGTTGGGTCACGTCGCCCATAAACAACCCTTTTCAATCTATCCTAGGCATGTGTCGATAGGGTTCATGTCTAGAGAAAATGCTGGCCACTCTAGTCGAGCGATGCTGTTATCCTGAATGAAGTAATTTATAAGATGTGCACGATGGGGTCGCGAGTTTTCGTCTATGAAGACGAATGCCTCGTCAATATGCTGCCGATATGGTTGCACTATCGGTCGGAGGATGGCATTCACGTATCGTACAGCGGCTACGGCGCCTTCCATGACCACCAGCTGCGTACGGCGGTCTCACATAATGCAACCCCAAAGCATCAGGGAACCTCCACCTTGCTGCATTCGCTGGACAGTGTGTCTAAGGGGTACAGTCTGACCGGGTTTGTTTCCAAACACGTCTCCGGCGATTGTCTGGTTGAAGGCATTTGTGACACTCATCGATGAAGAGAACGTGATGCCAATCCTAAGCGGTACATTCGGCAAGTTGTTGGGCCCATCTGTACCGTGCTGCATGATGTCGTGGTTGCAAAGATGGACCTGGCCATGCACATCGGGGGTGAAGTTGCGCATCATGCAGCGTATTGCGCACAGTTTGAGTCGTAACACGACGTCCTGTGGCTGCACGAAAAGCACTGTTCAACTTGGTGGCGTTGCTGTCAGGGTTCCTCCGAGCCATAATCCGTAGGCAGCGGCAATCCACTGCAGTAGTAGCCCTTGAGCCGGCTGAGCGAGGCATGTCATCGACATTTCCTGTCTCTCTGTTCTCCTCCATGTCCAGACAACATCACTTTGGTTCACTCCGAGACGTCTGGACACTTCCATTGTTGAGAGGCCTCCCTGGCACAAAGTAACAATGCGGACGCGATCGAACCGCGGTATTGACCGTCTAGGCATGGTTGAACTACAGACAACACGATACGAGCACCTTCTTCCTGGTGGAATGGCTGGAAATGATTGGCTGTTGGACCCCTTCCGTCTAATAGGCGCTTCTCTTGCACGGTTTTTTATATTGGGTGGGTTTAGTGACATCTCTGAACAGTCAAAGTGACTGTGTCTGTGATATAATATCCACAGTCAACATCTATCTTCAGGAGTTCTGGGAAACGGAGTGAGGCAAAAAGTTTTTGGGTGTATGTATAAATGAAAATCTAACTGGACTGCAAAGTGCAAGAAGGTATCAGCATCTCTCTACGCCCTACGAAAGTATAGAAAGCTGTTCCCTCTTACACCGAAAAAGAAATTTTTACAAACACTTATACTTCAAAATATTTATTACAGTAATGCTATCCTGAAGGACTTTGTCAGAAAAGGTAACGGCGCATGAAACTGGTTATAAAGACTTGTGTTCTTTGTGTCTGTGATGCTCGACTCTTTGATCATATTTCACCATTCTGGCTGCGTGCAGAGAACCGCAGAGATTTCCATATCCCCGTGTTCTCTACTGCCTTAACAACATACACTGTTCCTCATATCTCTCCTCGGTCTCAACGATTTTGTTTGAACAGTGTGGCAGAAACACCCGTTCCCTTCAGAGCAAATACCATTCTGACCCACCCCATCGTTCAGCCACTTTCGCGATGTCCTTCTTAGTTGCAGAAACCCTTTTCTAGAATAACCTCCCACATAATAATAGAGAAACGAATAACATCTCCAGCATCGACGATAGTTAATGACACATCTATGAGACGCCAGCTAAACCCGCTTGGGAGAACAGTTGTTTAGGATTGTGGAAAGGGCAAAATAATGTGTCGGTCAGGTTCACTAAAAATTGTAATTTGTTATAATTTAATGACACCTTTAAACTAAAACGGCACATAGCATAAACTTTTCAACTACGAGTTTCAAAAAGGATATTATTTAACGGCTGAGGGCCTCCAAACAAGAAATCTTAAAAGTCAACAAAATAAAAATGCAGTTAAAATTGCAAATAAAACAATTAAAGTATTAATGATATCACAGCTAGGCTGGAAAGCCTGAAGGCAAAAGTAGATAGAACAAACATATGCAAGGTGCAATACAAGTGGTTGAGGGCCACAATTAAATTTGAAAATTTTAAAATATATTACCATAATCTTTTAAGGCAGAAGGCCGCAATTTTTTTCCTTAAAAGGTAATTTCAAAATAAGGTTTTAAGCGCTTAGAGCCCACAATTGATTTTTCCAAATAAAAAATACATAAAGTCCAGTAAAAACAAGAATATTTAAATCATTGGCTATGATAGATTAATAACAGAGGATTAAACATCGGTGAGAAGGACAATAAAGAAAACGGCACTCAGAAACCTCCAGGGAGGTCGGTCTGCCCTCGTTCACTTAGGTGAGACACGTGGTGAGCCAAACTACACTTGATCCGTTGGAACCCAACCACGGGACAGCCACGCACCGACCGACACAACGACTCGCTTGCCACCAAGCAGTACATGAGAACTCAAAAACAAAAGGTTACGAACGTGATTATCCACGATGAAATAATGCAATAGCTGTCAAAGTTACACACCATGTTGGACAGCGACAACAGGTGAAGAAAGGACGGTGCCTGAAATTACGTTAGTGGCCAGGGCTAGTAACCGGAACACTAACGGCCACAAGACAGAAAATTCCACTGGTACGCTTGAATTTGAAATATGGTAATATAGTTCACTTCACCCAAAAGAACGCGTCCTGAATTTACGTCAGTGGCCAGGGCAGGTAACCAGAACACTAACGGCCACAAGGCAGAAAATTCCGCTGGTTCACTCGAATTGTAGTCAACCATATAGTTAATTGCACCGCATGGCGGCTAAATTTCAGCAGTACAAACACTAGGTGTTGCTCACAGGAAAACCTCCCCAACAGCGAACCACCGAAACGAACTACACAACATGAATGCATGTGGCTTGGGTAGTTGAAACCACAACTCAACTTTGACATCCTGCGACACTGTGCAGAGACCGCCAGTGGACCCAGTTGACTGCACTGCGCGCAGATACAACCGACCGAATCGCAGCAGAATGCCGACAACATCTAAAATCGTCGTCAGTGGAAACAACGGCGACTACACACACAACCGGACAAACACCTGCATGAAGACCTGAGCGATACCCAACAGTAACTAAACACACACGAAGACAATCGGGAATCGCTGCACACACACAGCTGACTCATGAACGACTGGCGAGCCAAAACACGTCGTCCAGTACGACGACCGACCGACGATCCACCAAGACAGTGGCCCTGCTCAAGTGATGCGTGGCGCAATGGTCGGGTGAACCATGTCGACGCAGACCTCACTGTTCCTCCAACCGACTGCACTAGCGCCGCATTGCAACTCCCCGACTGGCAGGTCTGGACTGAACTCCAGACGTGTTGCAACTGACTGGCCTACCCAAACTCGCTACCTGCACTCACTCACGACAGACAACGACTGGGAAGTCATAGAAGTCCAGCAAAGATACTACGAGAGGGGATATATCGATACGCGCTGCTACCGCCACTCACGGTCAGGCAAAGCAACAACTCAGTGACAGCAGTAATTTAAATTAACGTAGTGAGGTGGAAGTACGTTAAAAACAGGGTGTAAAATACATGATGGCGGGAACATGAGCCACGCACGGCTCAATCTACTCAAGCAAAAATAATTATTACAATTGCCCCTGAATGCCCTCGTTACCCTTGTACACCCTTCTTTCCAACCACATCTTCCTCATTTCCCAGTATTCTTAGCTGGTGAATCGTCCTTAACTTTTTTTCTTTCCCACGAACTCGCTATGTAGGAAAACACCTATTTTGTACACCTGTAAATTCCTATTATATTTGCCACTATAATTTTTGTTATCATTGTCATACTTGTAATGATTTTCATTATGATTATAAGTGGAAACGGCAGCAGTAGTTGAATTACTACCAGTATTAACTTTATTAGTTCATAGTATTAGTTAGTCACTTTGTCATTATATACATATAATTCAAAAAGTAACTGTATGTGTAAAAACTCCATCCCTAGGTAAGAGAGGGTCTGATGGTCCTCATCAGAACAATTTAAATAAATAAATATATTGATACCCGCAAACCTATAGGATACCTTCCGCTGGCCTTTGATCACGATATTTGGAAGCAGCAAGATTCATAGAACATGTAAAGAAAAAAATAATTCCGAAAACTGTTGACATGTAATTATATCAGTTGAAAGAAATATTTCATGCATCATTTGTTATACAACTTCAGACTTAAAATTATAACGTTCTCGAAACACTTGGGGTCCCCAGCTCATGGTCTACTGGCTATTGTTGCTGCCTTTGGATCACGGGGTCCCGGGTTCGATTCCTGGATTCGTGGGTTTTTCTCCGCTCGGAGACTGGGTGTTTATGTCGTCCTCATCAGTTCGTCATCATTCCTGAAAGTGGCGAGTCTGGACTGTGTAAAGGTTGAGAATTTGTACGGGCGCTGATAACCACGCAGTTGAGCGCCCCACAAACCAAAAATAATCAACATCATGGAAAGCTTTAGAATTCCTGAGACCGATATTTTACCAGTATCTATGTCAATGACAGGCAACAGACGTCGAGATTCGGAATGGATGAACTGTCTATATACATAATTAAGTTTGTACGGAACCCTCAGAACGCGGTTCCTATTCATAACTGCTCTATTTTTTTTTTTTTTTACCTCCTCTCCTCGGTTATAGCTAGTCTCAGCGAGCAAACTCAAGACGGATAAATTTCAGTTTCAATGTTAAAAGCAGGATGTAATTTTTTGCTTTCATTGGTCATGTGAAACTATCGCCATGCGGAAACATGGGCTAAAGTGTTGCCAACTAATGGACAGTCCTGGTTGGCACTGTATTACACACACGGGCAGAGTCCAAACGAAAAAAAATAAAATCGTACGAATAAAAAGACGGAAAAAAGTCATTGATGAAAATGATGCTCCAGAAGATTAGAGAAAAATACATATAAACAAATTAATTCAATAAAAGTTATAATGAAAGTCATTTTGAGAAGGTAAAAAATTTCAAAACAGCTGACTGACTTTGAACACACAATATCGATTGGTCCAGAGTGTACCTTAACAACTACACTATACTATAACTGATGCTATAAAATTTATGACATGTTTGGATTCCGAATAGTGGGTCGGCCTCTTTTATTTTGCATTTCATCAGAAATGATAACCAAACGTAAAACGTCAGCAGCTCGTGGCCTTCTGGTTAGCATTGCTGACTCTCAACCACCAGGCGTTGGGTTCGGTTCCTGGCCGGCTCGAAGATTTCCTTACAGTGAAAATCATGGAAAGTGGTCGCAATATTTACAGTTAGTGGCAATAGTGTCCACAAAAACTGAATCGTATCAGTACGAACTTTCCGCCACTTGTCAGCACTAACTGATGGTTGCTGTGTTTGATTGTAGTAGTGCTGTCAGCCGAAATGCGCTGGTTAGTTTGCTCCTGAAAGGACCTCAAAAAGCTCTCTCTTCTGTGTGCCTTTCTATCTTACGATGTTGCCACATCTCATTTGAATATTAATAAAAATCTTCTTGGTAAAGCATAAAGGGTCAACCTTGAAAGACAGAAAGAAACTGGAACTTCTTCAAGAACAATACGCTTCATCTTAGAATGCAAAATGTTTCTCCATAAACAACTACTTCTAGGAAGCCGAATAGATCATTTTTAGAAAAAAAAGATGTAATTTCTCTTGAACAACAGTGAAACGCTATAAAAAATAAAACTACTTTTGAAACTACGAAGCTCCACCACAGTTATAAGCCCGTCAACATTATCTGAAGGTCGCGATCGCGCATCGCCGAGACCACGCAGATCCTGGGCGTGTCCGCAAGTCTAACTTTGAGCGACGCCACATAAGCTCCGAAGAACGGATGAAAGGAACGTTTCAAACTCTCGGAAATTTGCAGTACATAAAGACAGAAACGAGGAGAAAACTCATGAACAGGGTTACGATAAAAAGCAACATAAAATATGGGTTTATACGTCTTAGTGCCGAGGAACATATTGCATAACATTCCGGCGCGCTGGTGAAAGGAGAGTGGAAATGCTTTTAATAGACAACGGGCCGTATAAAACCGCAGGCGCCCATTAGCGAATTGCTGGGAACGGGCAGCGCGCTGGAAATCCCACAGCTGCGAGAGTCGACGCGGTAATTTTCCGGCGACCCCGTGGCGCCGGCCTGGCCCGTAGCAGTTCCCGGGTCGCTTTCTGCTGTGATCCCTCACTACCCTCCCCCACCAACCCCCTCCCCCCCCCCCACTCCAATGACCACTCCTCAACGTCCCGCCCTGTTCCACTCGTCTCCCGTGCTTCGACTCCACCCTCCCTCCCTTTTCCCCTCCTCTTGCCAAATCCGTTGCGATGCATCGATTTAACGCTGCCGCGGTCAATGTCACCACTATAGCAGAGTCTACCATAAACGTCGCGACACTCACTGGTGTAAAGGTTGTTACCGTTTGACAGATGGATCGACACTAGCGCTCCATGTGGCGACTAAGGTGGACGTCAGACGCGTCGTAAGCATAATGTTTGTTTTGCATCCTTTTCCTAAGTAATTTACGAAATATTTGAGTTATTTTCTTGCCTCCAAGGGTGTGTGTAGTATCAGAAGGCATGTTGTTGTTGTCTTCAGTCCTGAGACTGATTTGATGCAGCTCTCCATGCTACTCTATCCTGTGCAAGCTTCTTCATCTCCCAGTACTTACTGCAACCTACATCCTCCTGAATCTGCTTAGTGTGTTCATCTCTTGGTCTCCCTTTACGATTTTTACCCTCCACGCTGCCCTTCAATGCTAAATTTGTGATCCCTTGATGCCTTAGAACATGTCCTACCAACCGGTCCCTTCTTCTTGTCAAGTTGTGCCACAAACTCCTCTTCTCCCCAGTTCTATTCAATACCTCCTCATTAGTTATGTGATCTACCCAGCTAATCTTCAGCATTCTTCTGTAGCACAACATTTCGATAGCTTCTATTCTATTCTAGTCCAAACTATTTATCGCCCATGTTTCACTTCCATACATGGCTATACTCCATACAAATATTTTCAGAAACGACTTCCTGACACTTAAATCTATACTCGATGTCAACAAATTTCTCTTCTTCAGAAACGCTTTCCTTGCCATTGCCAGTCTAAATTTTATATCCTCTCTACTTTGAGGCATCATCAGTTATTTTGCTCCCCAAATAGCAAAACTCCTTTACTACTTTAAGGGTCTCATTTCCTAATCTAATTCCCTCAGCATCACCCGAGTTAACTCGACTACATTCCATTATCCTCGTTTTGCTTTTGTTGATTTTCATCTTATATCCGCCTTTCAAGACAATGTCCATTCCGTTCAACTGCTCTTCCAAATTCTTTCCTGTCTCTGACAGAATTACAATGTCATCGGCGAACCTCAACATTTTTATTTCTTCCCCATGGACTTCAATACCTACTCCGAATTTTTCTTTTGTTTCCTTTACTGCTTGCTCAATATACAGATTGAATAACATCGGTGGGAGGCTACAACCCTGTCTCACTCCCTTCCCAACCACTGCTTCTCTTTCATGCCCCTCGACTCTTATAACTGCCATCTGGTTTCTGTACAAGTTGTAAATAGCCTTTCGCTCCCTGTATTTTACCCCTGCCACCTTTAGAATTTGAAATAGAATATTCCACTTAACATTTTCAAAAGCTTTCCCTAAGTCTGCAAATGCTAGAAATGTTGGTTTGCCTTTCATTAATCTATTTTCTAAGGTAAGTCGTAGGGTCAGTATTGCCTCACATGTTCCAATATTTCTGCGGAATCCAAACTGATCTTCGCCGAGGTTGGGTTCTACCAGTTTTTCCATTCGTCTGTAAAGAATTCGCGTTAGTATTTTGCAGCTGTGACTTATTAAACTAATAGTTCTGTAATTTTCACATCTGTCAACACCTGCTTTCTTTGGGATTGGAATTGTTATATTCTTCTTGAAGTCTGAGGGTATTTCGCCTGTCTCATACACGTTGCTCACCAGATGGTAGAGTCAGAAGGCATATACGTTTCTAAAAATGATTATAAAATAACGCAAGCATGGACAAAAACCATGAATCGAGTGGCAAGCTACAATACATTCGTGAAGAAACACTTGTGACGTTGGATAGAATGGCAACTTACCACGCTGATATCAAAAGAATATAAACACACAGATTCACGCGTAAGAAGCACAGACATGTACCTCTACATGCGAAAGCGATCGACAGCTCATTTATCGTTCTGCAGGCCTACTGTGTTTGTCATTGTCACCTGTTGCCACATGCACGACCTTCATATTTATATTACTCTGAGTGGGACAATCAACAGCCAAATATTAGGAAAATATGTTGAAAACTTTATAATGAGCTGATTAAATTACATTTGACGCAAAACAAAATGTTTGGAAAATTTTCAAACAACTTGTCAGCGAACAAGGTGCTAAAAAAATGTAATCACACGAAGGGAGCAAGGGAAATTAAGTGACTAACAACAGAAGTGAATGAAATACATACCTACATACTTCAACATTCGTTTGTCCTTGTTCACTTCATCCTTCCGATACAATTTCTGTCTCTGTCTGTAGGCACTTTCCTATTCCTGTAATAATTTTGCTCGAAGTCTAGCGATCTGCACATTCTGACTTTTCACACTCTTTTGTAATACACGGATAACTGCACTTAATCTAACCACTTCACCGTCAAAGCAGGTCTGTATTGACGATTCACACGAATCTGACACTGATGCATGGAGAGCTGAACTGACAGCTTTCGTGTCATACGACTGTTTTACAGCTTTAGATGGATTTTCGAATCTTTGTGGCCGTTTCCTCTTCATCGTCAGTTTAGGTGGCTTATTTGCGATGCCAAACAGTGTAGGTACTGCATTCCACACGAGTTTATTATTGTTGTATTCATGGACTGGTTTTGTTCGAAATGTAGCAAACAAAATCTAATATTATTACACAGGTAAACTGGGTCTTTTTTCATAAGCTCTTCTCGTCTGCTATTAACTAGTCATTTTCCGCTCCTAAAACGAAACATTAATCATTAATACACATGTAGTTTGAAAGTGAATCCTGACGATACAGTTTAGTAACATGATGGTATATACCTCTCAGGATTCTTAGGAAACCCAAAAAAAGGCCAGCTGCGGTGTCTTCTTCCTGTTGTTGCTGCAATTTATTGCGCTACAATCGCTCCCGCTTGTAAAAACCATTGTAGAAATAAAAACAAACAACCACTATTCACTTTCATGATCGCGCCGAACTCACAGTTTAACTTACTGGCCGCTTGGGGCGCTGCTGGCGTGGTAGGCAACAAAATCGAGGCGAAGTGTCGCGACTGTAATGTTAGACTGTGCCTACAGCGTGTCAGCAGAGCGCTGAGAGAGACAAATTCCTGTCATTTGTTACTGCTCCAGCTGTCCCACTTTCAGGTGTTCACCCAATTTGCTGAGGATGCGCTGGTAATACCAGTCAAGGCGGTACAGACGTCGTGACGACATAGGTTCCGCCAAAGGCGCAGGCATAGAGGGGGTGCAAACTGACCGAAAAAGAAAGAACAAGAAAGGGAGATGGTTCAAGAATTAACTGGAAGATGCACCTGAGTTTTCCTACCCGTTTCTGCCTCTGGTAAGAAACCTTTCCGTCGGCCTACGACTGTAAACACACGCTGATGTGACAGTGTCGCTGCTACAGTGTCAATTCGTCCAAGTAGCATCATAAAGAAATGACTACTTCTGAGCAGGCGTCCGTTGCTAATAAGGTTTTACGCAATTCTTACTACTACTTCGGTATGGTATTGTGCTTCTTCCGCAGGAACTTCGGAAATCGCAACATATTCGCTGGACAAAACTGCTAAATATTTCTTGACAGCAGATCTAAGCTGTTCCCTTAGGTTCCTGCCCTATCACACCTTCGAAAATCGTAACATATTCAGAAATAAACAGCCAATTATTTGTGACAAGCAAGAATATGTGTTATTGCTGCTCGATTCACTTTTATCAATTTAATCAGTGGTCTCAATATTAGTAAGTGTAACCTACTGCATACAACAAAGGGAAAATCCCCATCAATGTACGAGTACAAAATAAATTCCCAGTCTTTGGCAGCGGTAACATCCGTCAAGTATCTGGGGGTGACTATTCGAAATGATGTCAGATGAATTGATCAGATTACACAAGTAACAGGTAAGGCGAACTCTAGATTGCGTTTTATTGGTAGAATCCAGAAGCGATGCAGTCCTTCAACAAAGGAAATTGCTTAAAATACTTTAGTTCGTTCAGTCTTAGAGTACTGTTCGTCTGTATGGGACCCCTACCAGTTGGGTCTGATTCAAGACATTCAGAAAGCACAAAGAAGAGCGGCAAGATTCGTGATTGGTACATTTAGCCATCATGAGAGCGTTACAAATCTCATAGAAAGTTTGAAGTGGGACATACTTGCAGATAGACGACGCGCTAAACGGAAGGAGCTGCTCACTAAATTACAAAATCCGATCTTCGCCGAGGATGTAGAGCATATACTATTACCACCAACGCCGGCCGGTGTGGCCGAGCGGCTCTAGGCCCTTCAGTCTGGAACCGCGCGACCGCTACGGTCGCAGGTTCGAATCCTGCCTCGGGCATGGATGTGTGTGATGTCCTTAGGCTAGTTAGATTTAAGTAGTTTTAAGTTCTAGGGGACTGAATACCTCAGATTTTAAGTCCCATAGTGCTCAGAGCCATTTAACCATTTTTTTACCACCAACTTTCACATCGTTCAATGAGCACCACTCAAAATAACGGAAATTAGAGCTCTTACTGAGGCCTTCAGACAGTCGTTTTTCCCTCGCGCGATCCTCGAGTGGAACACAGGGAAGAAATTTGACTTTGGCGCGAATAGTGTCCTCCGCCACATACCGCTTGGTGGCTAGCGGAGTATACATGTAATATGTATGTAGATATGTAGATGTAGCTCTAATTTCCAATCTAACAGCACTCACGAAAATCGCGACGTGGTCGGAAATAAACAGTCAGATATTTGTGCCAAACAAGGAATATAAATGTTACTGTTGCCGTTTCAATCGCAGTATTTTTAGCTTTACTGTTATTTCCTTGTTTCCTTTTTTACTTGACTTTCAGTTCGTGCCCATTCAGCCATTTCTGTAATAGAAAGACGATACGACATTGTGTTCGAGACGATTTTCATGGCAGATACGACGATACGAACGTAAGGACAAAACAGCACCCGGTCTTTGAGAGGAGAAAATATCTGAGACGGTCGGGAACCGAAACTGTGCCCTTGCGATTCAGAATTCACAGTGCTGACCGCGAAGTTACTGATGCGCAAAGACTCTTAGGTTCCTGTTTCGTCACACCCTCGAATATCGTGACATATTCGGAGCAACGGCTATTATTTGTGACAAGCAGTAATACAAATGTCATTGATGGTAGTTTCATCCTTCGTTTTCTAATCAGAAGGTAGTCACAAAATCTAAAAAAAAAAAAAAACTCATTCATGAGAGAGCGCACTCTTATATGTAAATAACGTGGAATATTGCAGAACATATTTCTATTACATTAATAGCAATGTCCCAGAATCGGTTACAAACGCGAAGACGGGGAAAAAACGTATTACCTTGTAGCAGGACGCAAACCTAGTTACTTCGACTCCATAACTCGACGTTTCTAACAACGAGATCACGAAGAACACCCGCAATTCTGAATAATAATGTCGTTCATCTTAGCAACTCCTTAAGATTTATACCACCAATGCGCCGTTAACTGACATTTAATTATGAGAAGTCGCACCAGCAGTAACGTGTCTTTGATTTATCTTCAATGTACCGTTGGCTGAAATGGCCATAACACGCAAGCTATCATACAAAAACAACATAATGCGATCTGTCATGCCAATGCATCTTACGTCAGCTGTCCAGCTATTTAAGACATGGTGTACATTTATAGCTCAAATTGGGCACATCTGTTAACCTGTACTGATATCAGGTGATCTACATCTACAGCTACATCTACATCCCTACTCCGCAAGCCACCGGACGGTGTGTGGCGGACGGTACTTTGAGTACCTCTATCGGTTCTCCCTTCTATTCCAGTCTCGTAATGTTCGTGGAAAGAAAGATTGTCGGTACGCCTCTGTGTGGGCTCTAATCTCTCTGATTTTATCCTCATGGTCTCTTCGCGAGATATACGTAGGAGGGAGCAATATACTGCTTGACTCCTCGGTGAAGGTATGTTCTCGAAACTTCAACAAAAGCCCGTACCGAGCTACTGAGCGTCTCTCCTGCAAAGACTTCCCTGGAGTTTATCTATCATCTCCGTAACGCTTTCGCGATTTCTAAATGATCCTGTAACAAAGCGCGCCGCCCTCCGTTGGATCATTTCCTATCAACCCCATCTGGTATGGGTCCCACACCGGTGAGCAGCATTCAAGCAGTGGACGAACAAGTGTACTGTAACCTACTTCTTTTGTTTTCGGATTGCATTTCCTTAGGATTCTTCCAATGAATCTCAGTGTGGCATCTGCTTTACCCACGATTAATTTTATATGGTCATTCCATTTTAAATAACTTCTGATGCCTACTCCCAGATTATTTATGGAATTAACTGCTTCCAGTTGCTCACCTGCTATATTGTAGCTAAATGATAAAGGATCTCTATGTATTCGCAGCACATTACACCTGCCTACATCGAGATTCAATTGCCATTCCCTGCACCATGCGTCAATTCGTTGCAGATCATCCTGCATTTCAGTACAATTTTCCATTGTTACAACCTCTCGATATACTACAGCATCATCCGCAAAAAGCCTCTATGAACTTCCGATGTTATCCACTAGGTCATTTATGTATATTGTGAATAGCATCGGTCCTGAGACACTCTCCTCCGGCACACCTGAAATCACTCTTACTTCGGAAGACTTTTCTCCATTGAGAATGACATGCTGCATTCTGTAATCTAAGAACTCTTTAATCCAATCACACAATTGGTCTGATAGTCCATATGCTCTTACTTCGTTCATTAAACGACTGTGGGGAACTGTATCGAACGCCTTCCGGAAGTCAATAAACACGGCATCTACCAGGGAACCCGTGTCTATAGCCTCTGAGTCTCGTGGACGAATAGCGCGAGCTGGGTTTCACACTATCGTCTTTTTCGAAACCCATGCTGATTCCTACAGAGATGATTTCTAGTCTCCAGAAAAGACATTATACTCGAACATAATACGTGTTCCAAAATTCTACAACTGATCGATGTTAGAGATATAGGTCTATAGTTCTGCACATCTGTTCGAGGTCCCTTCTTGAAAACGGAGATGACCTGTGCCCTTTTCCAATCGTTTTGGAAGGCTGCGCTCTTCTAGAGACCTAGGGTGCACCGCTGCAAGAAGGCGGACAAGTTCCTTCGCGTACTCTGTGTAAAATCGAACTGGTATCCCATCAGGTCCAGCGGCCTTTCCTCTTGTGAGCGATTTTAATTGTTTTTCTATCCCTCTGTCATCTATTTCGATATCTACCATTTTGTCATCTGTGATGGTGACTTTTTGTCGAAATCGGCCATCGTAAATAAAGGTTTTAGAAATGTGATCTTGGTTGAGAATCCGTCTTTCTTCAAGTTGAACATTTACAGATCGCCACTTATTATTCAGCATGAGGAGTTTAACTAATTATATAACTGTAAATGTAAGCAAAGAAATGATTTGGCTCCGTTCTTACAGCATTATAAAGATTTATTCACGTCTTTTTATATAACTCTGGAAAATTTATTTAATTACGAACCAGTACCTTACCGCTTCAAACCTACCTTCCTGCCGTATCAAATACGTATACAGCTCACTTACACATTAGGAAAGAATCTTGGGCCTACACTTCATTCGATTATAAGATTTAGTGACGTATAGTTAGTTTCTCATGCGCAGTAAACCGTCACTAATTCGAATCTGACTACTTTTTTTTATTTACACCGAAGTGAAATGAAATGCCCACTAACTGTACCGTACATCATTTACTGCAAAATGTTCAATTCTGCCACTTGTTTCCCATTCGCTTCACCTGTTGCCGATAATGAGTAACATGTTTTTGTTGATCACAAGCACGCAACGAAGTCGGACTCAACTCAGTTGACTTGCTGCGGCCCACAGGACAATCTGTGGTAACTTCCATCTCTGTGTTTGCTTGTAAATGTATTAGAGTGCGGTACGGAACAATTCAGTAAGCAAGATGATGTTACGAGCAAATGTAAATCGTTTGGCTTAGGAGAGTGCCTGATAAAATCCAAACCGGTGCTTCAATCCGGAATTTTATAACAGAATTTGTCATTGCTAAATCGACGTTTTGCGACATTAATAAAAGTTGAAGTAAAACTGTGGACTTCGTGCTAAATTAATACGAACTAGTAAGTAGAATAAAATGGACAACTGGACCAAAACTGACAATTGTTGATGATGCTGTGTACACCGATCACAAACAACGTCGTGTCCGGTTCCTATAAGAAGAGTTGAACTGTAGGCTGCATCACAAAAATTAGCAAATAGGTACAGGATTTCCCATAATATTCGACCGCAACACACACTGTATGTTACTCGTGTATTCCTATGATTCAGACTTTCAAGAGCTCGGACTGGACGTCGCTCCAGTTATTTCTTATTAGT
Source organism: Schistocerca piceifrons (assembly GCF_021461385.2). Lineage (NCBI taxonomy): Eukaryota > Metazoa > Arthropoda > Insecta > Orthoptera > Acrididae > Schistocerca > Schistocerca piceifrons. The sequence goes on from NC_060145.1 coordinate 389,179,890, forward strand.
GAGGTTTCACTGTAATGTAACCCATATCTTACAACGGTGCAATGTTATGACTGAACATATTACAGCTATGTGTTTAATAGATCGTTACGCTTGTTAAACAGCTTTCTTAACTTTTTTAATGAAAAATATGTTAATGATAGCATTTTAAGCTTCACTCACGAGCCCACTGCGATTCAGAGCGAACACTCCCATGAAGCCCGCAAACAGCACGCGGTGTTCTGTGAAAGCAAACAGTGCTGTAAGAAATGCGGAGTATAGCTATCGTTGTTTACTTAAGAAGACTGTTATAGAGAACAACATCGAACACCTCGTAGCCATCTCGAGACAAGAATAGGACACCGAGCGAGGTGGTGCAGTGGTTAGCACACTGCACTAGCGTTCAGGAGGACGATGGTTCAAACCCGTGTCCGGCCATCCTGATATAGGTTTTCCGTGATTTGCCTAAATCGCTTCAGGCCAATGCCGGAATGGTTCCTTTGAAAGGGGACGGCAGATTTCCCTCCTCATTCTTCACTAACCCGATGGGACCGATGTCGTCGCTGTTTGGTCCTGTCCACCAAATCATCCAGCCAACCAAGAGTATGTCGAAGAAGGCAATAAAGGAAGTCAGCAAGCACAAGACGGCGTCTCTCTTTCCCCCTTCCTTAGTTCGTCGTTGCAGCAGCGTGCTCTAAAATATCGAAAAGAGAACGATCGAAAAAAAAAAAAAAAAACGTTCTCCATTATCGACTGACTCATGCTACCCTCTTTTGTTACTTTTTAACAGAGAACATGCTTTTCTTGTTCTCATAAACTGAAACTGACAGCCAAATGGTCAGATCAACGGTGTCCTAGATAAAACACATTAATAAACAAAAAAAACACACCTGGCCTACACGGATAAACAAAAACTGACAACAGTTTTCGTAATTAGTACAAAGAAAAACCAGACCAAAGTTGCAAATTTTTTATATTCACTGGATGAGTAGTTTCAGGCCGTGACCCATTTTCAAATCATGGTAACATAGTAAAAAATGCTATTTCCAAAGATGTGAAAACCATGTCAAAAACGTGCAACGAACAATGACAGCATATGCAGATAACATCCTCTCCTGTGGCATCAACTTCATCTGCAGGCTGATTCTCTCTAGTAGGGCCATATAGAGGGCCTACAGAAGGCCCAAAGAAGGAAACAAAGAAATTTTTTTTATGAATGTTCACTTCATGTGTTCAGTACTTCCCATCAATTTCCTATAAGTAAACCCTAATTTTCATTCATCAGTTACAGAAAATTTTTAAGTTTGCTAAATATCGGTAGATAAAACGCAGAAATATAATTTTATTGAGTATTGAGGGAGGGGAGGTGGGTGGCGGAGGGGGGAGGGGCGTAGTTTTGGCAGTTCTGTCACGGTCGCAGGATCAGCCCACTAGTACGAAGCAAGCTATTCCACGATGACATAAAAGATTTCTTATTATGCCATATCTTCTTCTAGCTACTCTTTGATACTAGTAGATTTCTTCTGACCAGGAGTGTTCTCCTTGTCTGTGCTCATTTGCTTCGTATGTCCTTCTTTCGTTGACTGTTACGCGTTACTTACAATTCCTTTTCTTCACCTACTTCGTGGTCCCCCATTTTAATATTAAGTTTGTCAGTAATCTCATTTTAGAAGTTATTCAATACTTTCGTCTTTTTTTTGGTTTACTCTCGATCCACATTATCTGCCCATTAGACTGTTCATATATTGCATTCAACACGTTCTTCACTTCTGCCTCTAATTAATAAGGGATATTTGATATCATTTCACCCTGAATTATATTTCCACGTCTGACTTTTTGGTTTTGTTTCTTTCATTCATTCATTGATGAACATGTTAAACAGTAAAGGCAAGAGACTGCATCTCTTTCCTACGCCCGTTTTAATCTGGGCATCTCTATCTTGGTCCTCCCCTTTCTTGTGTCTTGTACATACTACGTATTACCCGTGTTTCTGTCTAGCATATAACTGTATTTCTACGCATTTAATACATCTTGCAACATTTTACAGTGAAGATTTTTTGAAAAAATTCTTCTTAATCCTTGTCCCTTATCAAACAGGTAGCGAGAACTGCCTATCTGGTGCATTTACCTTTCCTAAAGCCAAAGTGATAGGGCATGAAACATATTACCAGTTTTCCTTCCAATTGTTCTGAATGTCATTCTCGTTATATTATTCTGTTCAGAAACTCGGATTCATAGATGGTCAAACAGACTGTCCTTTAGTTCTCTTATTTAGTTGCAGTTGGTATCTTGTGATTTGTGTGTAAGACATACTTCAGAATGTTCGATGGCGTGTTTTCACTCTCATAGAGTAAACTCCCTAACGTGAACGTTAGTTTGATTTGTCACTTTCCCCTAATGACTTCAATAATTCCACTGGAAATTCATCCTTTCCTTCTTGTTTGATCTTAAGTCTTTTAAAGCCCTATCAAGCTATGGATGTAATACTGCATTAACTGTGTTCCCCAGATGGATTTCCTTTTCTCTTTTATCACTTTATCATGTAGTCCCTCTCGTTCACACGGGCCCTCGTAGCTTTTCCAACTATAAGGTCTCTTCATTTAACTGTAGAACTTCTTTTGTAATCTCTATATTGACTCCTTTGCATTTTCCCTCCTTAGGATTCATAGTTCTGGGAATGTGGCATTAAGTGTAGCATAACAGATAAAAGATAATTTGAAATGAAAACATTTCTTCCGGGAAATTTTATTATTTCATTATTTTATTTGGTTGTCGTAGTGCACTTTCTTCAATACAACAATGAATCGTTACCTGTAGAATTACATGTGCGTGAATTTTGTTGGTAATCTACTTACTGCCCTATCCTTTTTTCTCTGTTCTGAACATGTATTAACTTTACATTGTCTGTAATATTATTTTTCCTAGTCTTTACCTTTTTTACAACTTTCACTCTAACATATAGATGGCAACCTATCGTTTTCCTATGGCACCTCTGTCCATCGTCAGTCACGTAAAGGCACACGAGTTCTCATAACACTTCCGTTCTCATCTTCTGCCGAAAAGAAGATGTATTTCCCCGTAAACGCACGTTATTGCCACTTAATCAGTCATAAAGTGTTGGTCCCTCCATGTAGCATCATGAAGAACGATTATTGCCGAACAAGTGTATCCCGCTAACATACCTCAGGCAAAATCAAGGCTAACCCGCAACATAAGCCAAGCCAAGAGCCGCTTGTTTTGACGTTCTGCCATCTGCCGTCGCCTGCTGCCCATGTTAACAGCCTCTCTAAAAGCATTCCTCTGCAGAGATAGGCGAAACTATTTGCCTACTTCAGTAGGGGTCGCTCACCCTTCTGGTATGGTGGAGGCTACTGATCGCCCAGTGTGTCGATTGTCGCGGCCTCTGTGCGTCTAAGGGATCAAACAAAAGATACCGCTATTATTGTTACACATTTTGATACTAGCAAATTCGCTCATCACAACCTATAGGCTATTTTCCATTGACCTAGAATCATGATATTTAGCAAGAAATTGACTCTACTACGTAGAAAGCTTGAAACTAATCCGTCTTTCCCAGTTCATACCAAAGCATGTAACAAATTAAAGTTTAATTATCATAGTACATGTAAGAAAAATCCGAAAATTGTTAATTTGCTATCAGATCACACGAACAAATATTTTTTGTTATTTCTTACAAACAATAAATATACATGTATAAATTTACAAACGTCAGCATTTCATACGTCAGAAATTTATGTCAACTTATTGTATTCGATGTGCCATTAATCTATTAATTTAGAGATTTTTCTAATTCTTCAGGATCAGAATATTTGTTGGCAAGAAAATCGCCTCAGTCGTTTCCCACTGCTTGTGGGAGAATCTGTCTATCCGATCCTAGAGACTTTATTCGGATAATTCATGTAAAACACCCCCTCGAATGATTGTTATTTTGGCTGCACTACGGTCTTGGTAGTATACTAAGTGGAACTGAACTCAGCTTCGGTATGGCTACGTAGTTCGTATTGTGCGTCGTCTGCCCCATTCTTCCTGCGTAAAATTGCGTACAAAACCGACGATAAGTAGTCGTAGAGAGTGAGTGACTTGATTTGCGCAAACATCGCAACATCCAGTGAAAAACCTGAAAGGTCTTTTAAGCGTATCGCTGTGGCCCGCCCCTTGGGTCTATCGCAACTAGGAAACTCCTTGGTCTACTCCGGAATTACGGTCAAAAGACTATCATAACGTACCGATACCCTCGGTATTTGTTGCAGAATTCTCATTGTTGCGGGACTTCGGAGACGCTTCTGTATTAAAGCTCGTGAGGCAACCGTGTACCATGGATATTTGGAGCGGAGATGTACGCAAGAGAAACTTGTTCACACCAATTCTGTACCACAGCGGACTACGACGCTATATGGCTAGAAAAATCACAGTGATTCCTGTACATGATCTATGTGCTTCGTCCTGTTCAAATTATACCTCAGGCAGCGACAGTCCAGGTTGTACTCAGACAGGAAGGGACTGCGCTGTGTTTATAAGTAGTTAATCACGTGGAAACGTCTCCTATGGTTCAGATGACGCATACCTCAAGTCATATTAGTTAAATTGTCGAGCGTAATATTACTGGTCCAGTCTTCCAAGACAATTATAGTTGCGTCCACCGCGCAGAAACTGTAGCTGCGTGACATGGAAAAATTTTAAGGAGCATTTACTTATCTTGAAAAGTACCAATACTCATACTAGAACGCTAGTGGAAATACCTGGGACTGGCTAGATCCATAGCCCCGTTGACACGAGCGATTGTTTTTTTTTTTCGTCCGCAACTCCTGGTCTAGTGGCTAGCGTAGCTGCCTCTGGATCACGGCGTCCCGGGTTCGATTTCTCTGCCTGGGGACTGGGTGTTCACGAACGGTTTTTTCGACTCTTGGGACGTACACCCCAAGCGCGCACACCAATACTGAGCGAGTAAATGAGAGATGTAACAAGAGGCAAGATATAATTAAAAAGTTGTTTGTACGTTGTGGCGCTTTGGAATGTTATAAAGGTTAAAAAATCTTACACAAGCACTAATCTAAAAAAAATTATTGATTTATGAAGGGTGGCAGAAACAGTCTGAAAAGGTTGTAAGGGTTTTGCAGGGTAGGTAGTGCTGAGAAATAATTGTTAAGAAAAAAATTCGATATATTGCGCGGTTTCTGAGATAATCAGCAGTGAAGTCAGCCAATCAGGCCGTAGCGACCCGCTTGGCAAAAGCTTGGCAAAATCAGCAACTGAAGGCTATTTTTGTAAAATTTGCTAACAACAACTTACAACAAGTGTTCAGTCTACTCACAGTGATAATTGTGGTAAACTATACTGCTAAACAGCTAAAATGTCATGGTCCCACTTGTACGAGGGGCGCTCAATAAGTAACTCAACAAACTTTTTTTCTTCTAAAATCTGGTTCGTTTTATTTAGGATTCCAATACACCATACTATTCCCCACTGTTCTGTTTGCAAAATTCTACTTTTCGACATAATCTTCTTTCAATGCGACGGACACGCTTCTATATTAGAACTCGTGAGGCAACCGTGTACCATGGATATTTGGACCGGAGGTGTACGCAATACAAACTTGTTCGCTCTTTTCGACATAACCTCCTTTCAATGCGACGGCCTTAGGCCACCTTACTTGGAGGGCCTATACACTGCATTGTACCACTCTACTGGTCGACGTCTGAACCGAAGTCTACGAAAGGGATGAGCTATCATCAGAATTTAGAAAATCATTATCGTTACAGTATTTGAGTGAGAATGAGCAGGAGAATGCTGAATTAGCAAGTAAGGTGACGAAAGTATTGTTCATGCTGCCCTAATATTTGGGAGTCAAACAGTAGAGGGCTATTACTGAGCATCTGGGAATAAGGGACCATTGGCAGGAAATGAATACGCTAAAGTAAATAAATAAACAAATAGAAAAGAGTATTTACGGTGTTACTGGGTCTCGGATAAATTGTGTTTGCGTGATACTCTTTTTTGCAAAATGTTTACCCTCCTTGACGAACAACTCCTACCACACTGACATTCGTTACACCACCTTGAAAAAGAATAAAAACGTGTCTGTGACGTGTCCACGTTGGAGTTTATAGTCCATGACAGGCTCCTGAAGAACAGTCAAGCAGTGAAGGAAACGACGGAGAAATTTGAAAAGGGCGTTGAAATGAAATGATCTTATGACATTGACGGCCAGAAGTTCCCCACGTGAGGAAGTTCGGCTGTCAAATTGCAAGGCTTTTCAGTTAACGCCACATTGCGTGACATGTGTGTCGATGATGATGAAATGATGACGAGGACAACACAACACCCAGTCCACAAGCAGAGAAAATCTCCGATCCAACCAGGAATCGAACCCAGGCCCGCTGGGTGGCAGTGAGACGGCTTACCACTCAGCTAAGGAGCGGACAAAAATGCGTTACGATAAGGGAGATGAAATAAGAACTTTGAGATTTATCGATGACATTGTAATTCTGTCAGAGGTGGTAATGGACATGGATGATCATTTGAAAGGAACTGATAGAACCGAGGTTAGAAGCTGACTATAAACAAAAGTAAATCAAGATAATGGAATACCGTCTACTTAAATGAGGTGCTGCTCACATAAATAGATTAAGAAATGAGAGATTGAAAGCAGTCGATAAAATTTGCTATCTGGACAACAAAATAATGTACGATGGACGAAGTAGAGAGGAGATAAAATATAGACTGGTAATAGCAAGAAGGTAACACTGAAAATAAGAAATTTTTTAACAGCGAATAGAAACTTAACTTCAATGCTCAGATAGGCAAAGAAAAACAGTACTGGAAAACTGTAGGAAAATATCCCACCCACAAATTTACCAACAAAAAAGGAAAAGGACTTATCGAACTATGCCAACAAAACAACCTTAAAATCTTATGAACATCATTGAGGAAGATTCCCCGAAACAAAAGACCTGGAGATCCCCAATAAAAGAGCTCGATGAATATCAGATTGATCATGTTGCCATCTCGTATCCTCTACAGAAGGAAGGTCATGACATACAAGTTCGTAGAGTTGCAAACATAGATTCAGACCACTATGTAACAAGGATAAATATGTAATTTCTCGCAGAGAGAGTCCACCGCAATAAAGTGCACCAGCAGAAATTTGACACCAGAAGAATCAAAAAAACTAAGCTTGGAGAAGAACTGGAAAAAATCCAGGCAGATACTTGGGAAAAATTTCATAGTAAAGTAATCCAGAAGGCTAAAGAAAAGCACAAAACATACATTGTGGGATACAGAGTGTGATGAAGCTGTAGAAAACGAAAAAAGGCTTTTCTTAACTACAAAGGAAAGAAAGTACAGTAAAAACCTCAATATTTTTATTAAATTAGGAAACAAGTGTGGAAAATTATTAGGCAGACCAAAAGAAAATACCTGAAAACCCAACTGAACTTTATCGAAGGAAACTTCTGCAGCTACAATACACAAGATTTATACAGAAATTTTGCAGAAAAAATTCACGGATACAGCCCACAAAATTTATGTTTCAAGAAATGTAATGGAAATGTGGAACTCACTAACCAGGAAAACTGTATGGAACTGGTACATTGTTTTTCAACACGCCTTAATTGTCCGGAACAACCTTCGAGATTCCCTAAAGAAACATCTACTTACACGCACCCTGAATCATCCCCACCACATCGTTAAACTAAAAAAAAAACAAAAAAAACAATAGAACTTCTGGTTCAAATGGCTCTGAGCACTATGTGACTTAACTCCTGAGGTCATCGGTCCCCTAGAACTTAGAACTAATTAAACCTGACTAACCTAAGGACATCACACACATCCATGCCCGAGGCAGGATTTGAACCTTCGACCGTAGCGGTCGCGCGGTTCCAGACTGTAGCGCCTAGAACCACTCGGCGAACTTCTGGTGAACATCGGATTATTGCTAAGCTACTGAAAACTCTAGGACCAAACTCTCTTAAAGAGTTAACCCAAATCATCGAAGATATTTGGGAGACAGAAAAATAACCCCAGGAATGGAAATGTGCGATTATTCATCCTACACACAAAAAAGGAGACAAATCCTATGTAAATAATTATCGAGGCATACCCGTACTTCAGGTGACATACAAAGTTCAATCAGCCTGTCTTCTTCAAAGAGCACAAGAGCAACTGGAAAACAAAATTGGTGAATACCAAAGTGGTTTTCGCCAGGTAGATCCTGCACAGAACACATTTTCTACCAAAGGACCGTGCTAAACTACAAATCAGTCAGAAACAGCCCTGTAATTGGCACGTTTGTTGACTTTAAAAAGGCCTACGACTCTGTTGACCGACAAACACTTTTTGATATATTTGATGAACCGGGGTTAGATCCAAAAGCCCTTAACCTCATCAAAGAAACACTGACCGTTACTATCTCTAAGGTTAAATTCATGGATGAAATATCCGAGCCCTTCCTGATCAAAACTGGCGTCTGGCAAGGTGATGGTCTGTCTCCCGTCCTATTCAGCCTTGTGCTGGACAAGGTCATCCGCGAATGGGAAAAGGAACTGAAGAAAGAAAACTGCTGGAAAGCTATTCAGACGGGACGAGTCAAGGATGACATAAGATTAGCTTAGATTAGATTAGATTAGTACTTGCTCCACAGATCATGAATACGAGACTTCGTAATGACGTGAAACGTCTCAGGTCAATAAAAGGTGTCTATACAAGATATTACATTACACAAAATATTTAATGACACTTAATACTTTTATTTTATTTTTTAATTTTTTATTTTACTTTGTTTTACTTTTGGTAGGGTTTGGGTTGGAGAAATTACCCACTTACTACATCCAAAAATTCATCTGATGAGTAGAAGGAGTTGCCATTAAGAAATTCTTATAATTTCCTTCTAAATGCTATATGGCTATCTGTTAGACTTTTGATGCTATTAGATAAGTGACCAAAGACTTTTATGGCAGCATTATTTACCCCCTTCCGAGCCAAAGTTAGATTTGATCTTGAGTAGTGCAGAACATCCTTTCTCCTAGTGTTGTAGCCATGTACACTGCTATTACTTTTGAATTCGTTCGGATTGTTAATAACAAATTTCATAAGTGAATATATATTATGTGAGGCTACAGTGAAGATCTCTAGCTCTTTAAATAAGTGTCTGCAGAAGATCTTGGATGAGCTCCAGCAATTATTCTGATTACACGCTTTTGCGCAATGAATACTCTTTTACTCAATGATGAGTTATCCTAGAATATGATGCCATACGAAAGCAGAGAATGGTAAGCTAATTTACTGAGATGTATACCTCCAAAATTTGCAATGGACCTAACAGGATAAGTAGCTGAACTCAAACGTTTCAGCAGATCTTCTGTGTGTTTTTTTGTAGTTCAACCCCTCATCAATGCATACACCTAGAAATTTTGAATATTCTACCTTAGCTACCGATTTCTGATCGTAGTCTATGTTTATTAATGGTATCATTCCATTTACCGTGTGGAACTGTAAGTACTGTGTTTCGTCAAAGTTTAATGAGAGCCCATTTGCAGAGAACCACTTAATGATTTTCTGAAAAACATCGTTTACAATTTCTCCAGTTAATTCTCGTCTGTTGGGTGTGATAGCTATACTTGTATCATCAGCAGAAAGTACCAGCTTTGCATCTTCGTGAATATAGAATATAAGAATTTCATGTTTAGCCTTACTAGTGGATGATGAGATTACAGCAATCGAACAGGTTGAAATACTTAAAGGATGTGCAGACAAAGTTAGTCTGTAAATATGTTTCCTAAAGTCTCAGTTCAATGCCACTAAAACTGACATCCAAAACATGACTACAAAATACGATCATATCAATAGAGTCCCATATTTTAAATACTTACGTGAAGTCGTTGTACCAGTGGGGCAAGAGAAAATAGCACAAAACATGCGCCTCCAAAACCTAAAGAGAGTCTGTAGAAGAACCTACAAGGTGTACAATAAAAAAATGCTTGTCCAAAAACACTCAAATTAGACACTCTAATACGTTATTAAATCTGAAGTCCTGTATGCCAGTGAAACCCTGACAGTACACATATAAAGTGACCTAGAAAACTTATTAAAGGAAGAACGTAAGACCATCAGAAAGATACTAGGGCCAAAGAAAACAGAAGGGGAGTATAGATTACAATCTCGTCAAACAACTGAGAAATTGAAACGTCCCGGCAGATTAAAACTGTGTGCCCGACCGAGACTCGAACTCGGGACCTTTGCCTTTCGCGGGCAAGTGCTCTACCATCTGAGCTACCGAAGCACGACTCACGGCCGGTACTCACAGCTTTACTTCTGCCAGTATGTATTGAGAAATTGTCCAATCTTGCAGCAGACATTAGAAACAGGCGATTAAAATTTATGGACCGTCTCTAGGCATCCCAAAAGAAGATTTATATATATATACTTCCCCCATGAACCATAGACCTTGCCGTTGGTGGAGAGGTTTGCGTGCCTCAGCGATACAGATAGCCGTACCGTAGGTGCAACCACAATGGAGGGGTATCTGTTGAGAGGCCAGACAAACGTATGGTTCCTGAAGAGGGGCAGCAGCCTTTTCAGTAGTTGCAGGGGCAACAGTCTGGATGATTGACTGATCTGGCCCTGTAACATTAACCAAAACGGCCTTGCTGTGCTGGTACTGCGAACGACTGAAAGCAAGGGGAAACTATGGTCGTAATTTCTCCCGAGGGCATGCAGCTTTACTGTATGGAGAAATGATGATGGCGTCCTCTTGGGTAAAATATTCCAGAGGTAAAGTAGTCCCCCATTCGGATCTCCGGGCGGGGACTACTCAAGAGCACGTCGTTATCAGGAGAAAGAAAACTGGCGTTCTACGGATCGGAGCGTGGAATGTCAGATCCCTTAATCGAGCAGGTAGGTTAGAAAATTTAAAAAGGGAAATGGATAGGTTAAAGTTAGATATAGTGGGAATTAGTGAAATTTGGTGGCAGGAGGAACAAGACTTTTGGTCAGGTGAATACAGGGTTATAAATACAAAATCAAATAAGGGAAATGCAAGAGTAGGTTTAATAATGAATAAAGCAATAGGAATGCGGGTAAGCTACTACAAACAGCACAGCGAACGCATTGTTGTGGCCAAGATAGACATGAAGCCCACGCCTAAGACAGTAGTACAAGTCTATATGCCTACTAGCTCTGCAGATGACGAAGAAATTGAAGAAATGTATGATGAGATAAAAGAAATTATTCAGATAGTGAATGGAGACGAAAATTTAATAGTCGTGAGTGACTGGAATTCGATAGTAGGAAAAGGAAGAGACGGAAACATAGTAGGTGAATATGGATAGGGGTTAAGCAATGAACGAGAAAGGTAGAATTTTGCACAGAGCACAACTTAGTCATAGCTAACACTTGGTTCAAGAATCATAAAAGAAGGTTGTATACATGGAAGAAGCCTGGAGATACTGACAAGTTTCAGATAGATTATATAATGGTAAGACAGGGATTTAGGAACCAAGTTTTAAATTGAAGGACATTTCTAGGGGCAGATGTGGACTATGACCACAATCTATTCGTTATGAACTGCAGATTAAAACTGAAGAAACTGCAAAAATGTGGGAATCTAAGGAGATGGAACCCGGATAAACTGAGTAAACCAGCGGTTTTACAGAGTTTCAGGAAGAGCTAAACGGAACTATTGACAAGAATGGGGGAAAGAAATACAGTAGAAGAAGAATGGGTAGCTTTGAGGGATGACGTAGTGAAGGCAGCAGAGGATCAAGTAGGTAAAAAGACGAGGGCTAGTAGAAATCCTTGGGTAACAGAAGAAATATTGAATTTAATTGACGAAATGAGAAAATATAAAAATGCAGTAAATGAAGCAGGCAAAAAGTAATACAAACGTCTCAAAAATGAGATCGACAGGAAGTGCTAAATGTCTAAGCAGGGTTGGCTAGAGGACAAATGTAAGGATGTAGAGGCTTATCTCACTAGGGGTAAGATAGATACTGCCTACAGGAAAATTAAAGAGACCTTTGGAGAAAAGAGAACCACTTGTATGAATATCAAGAGCTCAGATGGAAACCCAGTTCTAAGCAAAGAAGGGAAAACAGAAAGGTGAAGGGAGTATATAGAGGGTCTATACAAGGGCGATGTACTTGAGGACAATATTCTGGAAATGGAAGAGGATGTAGATGAAGATGAAATGGGAGATATCATACTGCGTGAGGAGTTTGATAGAGCACTGAAAGACCTAAGACGAAACAAGGCCCCGGGAGTAGACAACATTCCATTAGAACTACTGACAGCCTTGGGAGAGCCAGTCCTGACAAAACTCTACCATCTGGCGAGCAAAATGTATGAGACAGGCGAAATACCCTCAGACTTCAAGAAGAATATAATAATTCCAATCCCAAAGAAAGCAGGCGTTGACAGATGCGAAAATTACCGAACTATCAGTTTAATAAGTAACGGCTGCAAAATACTGATGCGAATTCTTTACAGACGAATGGAAAAACTCGTAGAAGCCGACCTCGGGGAAGATCAGTTTGGATTCCGTAGAAATATTGGAACACGTGAGGCAATACCGACCCCACGACTTATTTTAGAATCTAGATTAAGGGAAGGCAAACCTACGTTTCTAGCGTTTGTAGACTTAGAGAAAGCTTTTGACAATGGTGACTGGAATACTCTCTTTCAAATTCTGAAGGTGGCAGGTATAAAATACAGGGAGCGGAAGGCTATTTACAATTTGTACAGAAACCAGATGGCAGTTATAAGAGTCGAGGGACATGAAAGGGAAGCAGTGGTTGGGAAGGGAGTGAGACAGGGTTGTAGCCTCTCCCCGATGTTGTTCAATCTGTATATTGAGCAAGCAGTAAAACAAACAAAAGAAAAATTCAGAGTAGGTATTAAATCCATGGAGAAGAAATAAAAACTTTACGGTTCGCCGATTACATTGTAATTCTGTCAGAGACAGCAAAGGACTTGGAAGAGCAGTTGAACGGAATGGACAGTGTCTTGAAAGGAGGATATAAGATGAACATCAACAAAAGCAAAACGAGGATAATGGAATGTAGTCGAATTAAGTCGGGTGATGCTGAGAGAATTAGATTGGGAAATGAGACAGTTAAAGTAGTAAAGGAGTTTTGCTATTTGGGGAGCAAAATAACTGATGGTGGTCGAAGTAGAGAGGATATAAAATGTAGACTGGCAATGGCAAGGAAAGCGTTTCTGAAGAAGAGAAATTTGTTAACATCGAGTATAGATTTAAGTGTCAGGAAGTCGTTTCTGAAAATATTTGTATGGAGTGTAGCCATGTATTGAAGTGAAACATGGGCGATAAATAATTTGGACAAGAAGAGAATAGAAGCTTTCGAAATGTGGTGCTACAGAAGAATGCTGAAGATCAGATGGGTAGATCACATAACTAATGATCAGGTATTGAATAGAATTGGCGAGAAGAGGAGTTTGTGGCACAATTTGACAAGAAGAAGGGACCGGTTGGTAGGACATGTTCTGAGGCATCAAGAGATCACAAATTTAGCATTGGAGAGCAGTGTGGAGGGTAAAAATCATAGAGGGAGACCAAGCGATGAATACACTAAGCAGATTCAGAGGGATGTAGGTTGCAGTAAGTACTGGGAGATGAAGAAGCTTGAACAGGATAGAGTAGCATGGAGAGCTGCATCAAACCAGTCTCAGGACTGAAGACCACAACAACAACAACAACATCAGTCCAGTTTTGCCGCTGAATTATGCAGCGCAGCACAACAGTGACAATTTCCAATACATTTATATACTGAAGCGCTCAAAGAAACTGGTATAGGTATGCGTACTCAAATACACAGAGATGAAAACAAGCAGAAGACAGTGCTGCAGTCGGAAACGTCTATGTAAGACAGCAAGTGTCTGGCGCGGTTGTTGTATTGGTTTCTGATGCTACAATGGCTGGTTATCAAGATTTAAATGAAGATGAATGTGGTGTAATAGTCGGCGCACGAGCAATGGATTACAACATCTCAGAGGTAGCGATGAAGTGGGGGGTTTCCCGTATGACAATTTCACGCGTGTGCCATGAATATCAAGAATACGGTAAAACATCATATCTCCGACATCTATGCCGCCGGAAAAAGATCCCGAGGGATCGGGAACAACCTCGACTGAAGAGAAACGTTCAGCGTGGCAGAAGTGGAACCCTTCCGCAGATTGTTGCAGATTTCAGTGTTGTGCCATCAACAAGTTTCACCGTGCGAACTATTCCGCGGAACATCATCGATATGGGCTTTCGGAGCCAAAGGCCCACTCGTGTACCGTTGATGACTGCACGACAAATAGTTTTACGCTTCGTCTGGGCCCATAAACACCGACATTGGACTTTTGATGACTGGAAACATGTTGCCTGTTCAGACGGGTTTTGTTTTAAATTATAACGAGCAGATGGACGTGTACGGGTATGGAGACAACCTCATGAATTCGTGAATCCTGCATTTCACCAGGGGACTGCTTAAGCTGGTGGAGGCCCTGTGATGCTGTGGGGCGTGTGCAGTTGGAGGAATATCGGATTCCTGATACGTCTAGATACGAGTCAGACAGGTGATACGTTCATTGCGCTATTCGACGGGCTTGAGCAATTCCAGCAGGCCAATGCGACACCCACATGTCCAGATTGCTATAGAATGGCTCCAGGACCACTCTTCTGAGTTTAAACGCTTCTGCTGGACACCAGACTTCCCAGACATGAACCTTATTCAGCGTATCTGGGATGCCTTGCAACGTGCTGTTCAGAAGAGATCTCCATCCCCTCGTAGTTTTACGGATTTGTGGACAGTCCTGCCGAATTCAGGTTGTCAGTTCCCTTCAGGACTACTTCAGATGTTAGTCGAGTCTATGCCGCTTCGTGTTGCAGCTCTTGGGCGCCCTACGCGATATTAGGCAGGTACACCAGTTTCTTTGGCTCTTCAGTGTATTTTTCGCGAATGAGGCAACTTTGAATCATGATCCACATCTGCATCTATACTCCGCAAGCCACCCAACGGTGTGTGGTGGAGGGCATTTTACGTGCCACTGTCATTACCTCCCTTTCTTTTTCCAGTCGTGTATGGTTCGCGGGAAGAACGACTGCCGGAAAGCCTCCGTGGGCGCTCGAATCTCTCTAATTTTACATTCGTGATCTCCTCGGGAGGTATAAGTAGGTGGAAGCAATATATTCGACACCTCATCCAGAAACACACTCTCTCGAAATCCCGACAGCAAGCTACGCCGCGATGCAGAGCGCCTCTCTTGCAGAGTCTGCCACTTGAGTTTGCTAAACATCTCCGTAACGCTATCACGCTTACCAAATAACCCTGTGACAAAAGGCGCCGCTCTTCTTTGGATCTTCTCTATCTCCTCTGTCAACCCAACGTGGTACGGATCCCACACAGATGGGTAATACACAAGTATAGGTCGAACGAGTGTTTTGTAAGCCACCTCCTTTGTTGATGGACTACATTTTCTAAGGACTTTCGCAATGGATCTCAACCTGGAACCCGCCTGACAAACAATTAATTTTTGTAAGTAGGCTGTTTAGGTTTTTATATTGGTAACGCCACGTAGCGCTCTGTATGAAAATCACTGGCTGTGCTGTGTGCAGTCTGTGGCTGGGTGGCATTGTTGTAATATTCGCTATTGTAGTGTTGGGCAGTTGGCTGTTAACAGCATGTAGTGTTGCGCAGTGGGAGGTGAGCCGCCAGCAGTGGTGGATGTGGGGAGAGAGATGGCGGAGTTTTGAGAGCAAATGATCTGGACGTGTGTCCCTCAGAGATAGTAAATTTATAAGACTGGAAGTCATGAGCTGATATATATATATATATATATATATATATATATATATATATATAATGACTTTTGAACACTATTAAGGTAAATGCATTGTTTATTCTCTATCAAAATCTTTCATTTGCTAACTATGCCTATCAGTAGTTATTGACTTCAGTAGTTAGAATCTTTTATTTAGCTGGCAGTAGTGGCGCGTCACTGTATTGCAGTAGTTCGAGTAACAATGATTTTTATGAGGTAAGTGATTCATGAAAGGTATAGGTTATTGTTAGTCAGGGCCATTCTTTTGTAGAGATTTTTCAAAGTCAGATTGCGTTGCGCAAAAAATATTGTGTGTCAGTTTAAGCACAGTCATTAATAATTTTTCTAAGGGGGACGTTTCATATGGCGACCCTACCAGGATACCTCACTGGAATCTTCTGATTCTTTCTTGTAGTTTGTGTAATTAGTGTAGCTATTGTTTATTTTTAGCACATAATTATAGAGAGAATTTCCTTTGTAGTTGTAGTTTTTCGTTGTTGTACAGTAAAACAGTTGTGGCATGCATGTATAATGGCACCAAGTACTTCGCAGCTGCGCTTGCAATTAACTAGATATTATTTTCAGTGCTATGTTAATGTGTTTTCTTATTTTTGCTCTTCAAATTGTGCTTTTCTTGTTATCGTATGAAATACGTGATAATTATGGCGTGTGAAAAATGTAACACTAGGCTCCAAAGTAAACTGAGAAATGACAGTGAAGACGAAATCAGTGTGTTAGCGCCACTGTGTAATTAATTAACTAATGTTCAAAGTAATAATTTGGTAATTGTGCATAGGGAAATGGAGAGGGCTGCAAATAATGGTGTAGACAGTGAAACAATTGGTGAACAGGTAAACATTATCGATCGATCGGTCGGCAACAGCTCGTCTCAGGAATCTGAAATGACAGGACACAATCTTGCAAATACTGTGGATTCAGGTTTTGGGTCCTCATCGTTTTCTCAAATAACTCAAGACACATTTTCTGCTTTTCAAAATGCGAATATTGCCGGTTCAAATGCACTGCCGAATAGCACTGAGGAACATGTTTCAGACACCAGTGCATTGTTATTACAGTTACAAATGGGACAAAGGCTACAAAAGTTAGACACAACGCTTGAACAAAATCAGAAACAAATGGGACAAAATCTTCAAAAGTTAGACACAATGGAACAACACCAGAGACAAACACAGCAACAGTTAGACGCAATGGAACAAAATCTTCAAAAGTTAGACACCACGCTTGAACAAACATGTGAAGATTTAACTACTGAGTTACATAAAATCGAATCGAAATGTCAAAAAGTCTGTAATGACGCACAAACACAAATTTGTGAGCATTTCAAACCTATTTTTTCGCGTCATGAAAATGCATTACAGATTCACGAAGCAGCCATAAAGGAACTGCAAACTATTGTTCATCAAAATTACGACACCTTGCAAGCTAAAATTGACTCAGTTGCATCTACCGATTCGGTAACGCAACTTGCAAAAACTCAGGAAAACTTAAAGGACATAGTAGATACGATTTCAACACAAATGGACACTCTGAAACTTGGTTCAGAAAAAAACACTGAGGAAATAAGTTCACTATCGGATAAAAAAGTAGCCGAACTTTCGGATCAGTTCACTAACTTATCTATAAAGGTAGATGATGATCTGAATGACACAAGGCCTGTAGCCATCACTGACACAGAAGAGTATGAACAAATTAAGAAATTCAAACAAAATCAGAATCAAATTAATACGCAACACAAAAGAGAAATCCGGGAAGTACAACATCAGTTGGCACAAGTGATACAAAAATTACATATTTCAGAGGACACTCGCGCTCCAACGCGGGAAGAAGGACTTAGAAATACGGAAAAGGCGCAAAATAATAACACAGGGCATTTCGGAAATTATGAAAGAAATTGGCAAGGTGCACCGAATTTTGTGATGGAACCGCCGACACGACGTAACAATGACCGATATGCGACTCGCCGACACGATGATTTTGACTATGAGCTGTTCATTACTACACGTAAATTCAAAACATTTAAGAATTCTGGCAACGACATTCATCCACAAGCGTGGCTCCATCAATTCTCTCATTGTTTTCCTCCCAACTGGTCAATAGAGCACAGATTAGAATTTATGTGTGGCTACTTAGAGAATGAACCAGCTGAAAGAATGAGATCGGTCATTCACGATTGTCACAGTGAAGGAGAATTTTATGATGCCTTCCTCTCAGCATATTGTTCTCAAGCTACACAAGACCGAGAAAAACATAGAATCATAATGATGAAACATTTCGAACAATCTGAATTTTCCAGTCTTGTGAAATATTTTGAAGACATGTTGCACAAGAATCAGTACCTGTCAAATCCTTACAGACCCTCAGAACTCATCCGCATTTGCTTAATCAAATTGCCTGAACATTTACGACATATTATTTTGGCAGGCCGTTGCAAAGACGACATTGAAGCTTTTCAGGGACTGTTACAAGAATTGGAAATTGACACTGACAATTGCGAAACGCGAAAACAGGAACACAACAATTACAGGTCACATCCGTCACAAATCTGTGATGAAAGAAATAATAACTGGGCACAACAAGGCTATTCTTACAACGTAAATCGTGACCGAAACAGACACCACCCGTACGAAAACCGTTGGAAGAGTAATAATAATTACAGGGAAAGATCACCTCTCTGCAGTAATGATTATCGCAGAGACAATCACAGAAACAGACAATATGGGAACCAAAATAATTACTATCAAGAGAGACAGAATAACGTCAGACACAACGGTCCCCCACGCAGTTACGATTCCGGGAGAAATTCTCCACCACATGCCCGACAAAAAAGAAACTATGTAAACTACCGACAAAACGGCAGACCCGAATTTCATCAGAACTGGCGGGATTCAAACAGGTCAGGGCCCTCTCGACAAGGTGAATTTGTAGAAGTTAGATCTCCAAATCCCAATAACGACACGTGCCAACAAGAGACAATAGGCAATGACTCACACCGCTGGCAGCCACAAAACGTACTTATGAAGCTGACGATGTAGCTGCCGTGGCTAGTAATTATGTAAAAATGGAAGACATTAGGGACGTCTTACTCCAGGAACACAACGTAAAACAACAACATTGCATATCCTGTCATTCACATTACAGTAAATGACGTAAAATTTACGGCAGTACTTGACTCTGGGAGTCCCACTTCAGTAATTAGTGAAACATCCTACTTACATAGGCATTATTGGTTCAAATGGCTCTGAGCACTATGGGACTTAACATATGAGGTCATCAGTCCCTTAGAACTTAGAACTACTTAAACCTAACCTAAGGACATCACACACATCCATGCCCGAGGCAGGATTCGAACCTGCGACCGTAGCGGTCGCACGGTTCCAGACTGAAGCGCCTAGAACCGCTCGCCCACACTGGCCGGCAGGCATTATTGAGCCTGCAGTAAGCTCATACATTACATGTTGTTGAGAATAAAAATGGATCGATCAGACTTGTCTTAGATTCGAGACAAATCAATACTATCATCATTCCTGAAACAGACAGGCCGCAAACGATGGAAGAACTTCTTCAAAATTTTAATGGTGTAAAAGCGTTGTCTTTTATTGATCTCAGATCCAGCTTTTATCAGATCAAACTTCATCCAGAATGTAGAAAATACACAGCTTTTCTTTGTTTCGGCGTTTGTAATCAATTTCGGAAACTTCCTTTTGGTTTGAACATTTCTTCGGCAGCATTCATTCGCGGGCTAAATTCCATATTACCTGATTTCTTAAAACGTCACATCACCTTATATGTGGATGATATTCTAATAGCAGAAGCCTCATGGGAACAACATAATCGCATCCTCAACAGTTTGTTACGTATCTTTGCAGAATCTCGAATTACAGTTAACTTGGAAAAGTCTGAATTCGGTAGGTCAAAGGTGAGGTTTTTGGGACATATTATTTCTTCTGAAGGCATTCAGCCGGATCCTGAAAAGTTAGAAGCAATCAGAACCATTCCAGTTCCATCCACAAAAAAACAAGTCTGCAGTTTTCTAGGTCTCGTAAATTTTTACCGTCGTTTTCTGAATATGTAAATTCTAGTTACACCAAAACTTTGTTCTCTCACTGGAAAAAAATACTATTTGGAACTGGGACGAACAAGCACAGTGGGAATTCAGTTCTTTGAAAGAAGCGCTACTTAACGCGCCAATACTAGCTCATCCGGATCTGTCACAAGATTTCTGCCTTAGCACGGATTCTTCTAAAGTCGGTCTTGGTGCCCATTTATTTCAAGAAGCCATAGAAAATGATACTACTGTTCAGAAAACCATTGCTTTTGCTATCTGAGTGCTAACAAAATCTGAAAAAAATTATTCTGTTACTGAATTAGAAGCTTTAGCTATCGTTTGGGCATTTAACAAATTCCGTTTCTTTCTTTCTGGCAAGCACATAAAAGTATACAGTGATCATCGTGCATTACAATTTATTATGTCTTCAAAATTAAATCATGATGGGTTAAAACGTTGGGCATTGTTTCTGTAAGAATTCCACTTCCCCATAGTCTACATTCCCGGCAAGGAGAACATTGTTGCGGACGCACAGTGTATGCGCACCGGCTGGGCTTGAGAAAAGTAACACAGAAGGCAACCTCGAGAGAGATTTCAGTATTCTTTACATTCAGAAAGTCGCCTTTGAAAACTTCATCACCACATCTTCAAAGGACATTGCTCATGAACAAGATAAAGATCCGATTTGGAAAGACATCAAAAGCAAATGGCATGAAAAGACGCACACTAAGATTCGGCATTATTATCTGGTTAGAAACAACATACTCTTCAAACGCTGCACTGTTGATGACAAGCTATGGGTACTTTGCACTCCAGACGATTTTGTTAATAAGCTCATTTGGTACATTCATTTCAGCTACGTACATTTTGGTCCACGAAAATGTTATCATATTCTTCGAACGACTTGTTATTTTAACAATATGGAAAAGAGAATTCGAAGAGTCTTGTCTATATGTAAACTTTGTCAAAAGGCGAAACCATCTACTATCTCACATCGTGTTCCTTTGTTTCCTACCATTCCTTCTAAATTAAAAGAATTTGCTGCTGGTGACCTCTTGGGACCCCTTGTCAGAACATCGAATGGATTTTCGTACGTTCTAGTCGATGTTGAACTTACTTCAAAATTTGTTTCTTTCACTCCGTTACGTAAAGCCACTGGACGGTCTGTATCCAACGCCTTTGTTAAAAATTTCTTACATGAAGTTGGACACGTTAGTAAAGTCATTTCAGATAACGGACCGCAATTCAGATCTGTTGTTTGGTCACGCATGCTCCGATACCATAAAATCAAACCTGTTTTTATTTCATTGTACTCACCACATTGTAACCTGTCTGAACGGATTATGAAAGAAATCAATAAGCTTTGCAGACTTTATTGTCACAGAAAGCATCAACATTGGGACAGATATTTACACTTATTTCAAAACGTGCTGAATGAAATGCCTCATGACTCCACTGCTTTACCACCTATTCTTGTACTGAAGAATGAAGAACCACCGAACAGAATCAGAGAGCTTGTACCTTTTCCGAACACACGTAAACCTCGACACAAAGACATACTTGATTTGGCTGTTAAAAATATAAATTCTGCAGCAGACAAAAGGAGAAAACTACACGGTAAAGCAAATGCAAAGAAATTACATATCGGTCAGAAAGGTCTCATTAAAGCTCATTCATTGTCACATAAGAAGAAACACTTGAGTCACAAATTCTTTCTGATTTACAATGGATCTTACAGAATCTGTCGTATACCACGTGATAATTGCGTTGAAGTTGAAACTCGGCGTACTAGGAAGAGTAAAGGATTGCACCACATTTCACATGTAAAACCGTTTATTGAGAGTTAATCTGTTTTTTTAACTGAGTCTTTGCTATAAAATTTTTCACTTCACGTTACTAGTACTCTTTGTCATACTTAGAAACTGTTAACATGCAACTATGTTTTAAAATAAACTACCCAGTCTAAAACGTAGGGAACATATTTAGACAGTAATTATGAATGCATTGTTATAGTGAACAGACGACACAGTGTTATTGTGTGTGTACGCTCTTGCTTGTTAGTTGCACGATTACGTAACGACTATAGGGCTTACATACTTAGAACATATATCGGTACTGCTAATGAGATTTTAATGCAACATTTTGGTTTACTTGAACAGACGTTCTTTATTTGAAGTACTTTCTGGAAGAATAAAGATGATTTAGTATTTGGTTTCTTTGACAGCTACAAGATTATATAACGACGCTACTAATGTGTGACACAATTTACGTTGTTGGTTTTGTGCTGTATCTGTTTCTTATCTGCACAGTTTTTCTGTATTATTCTGGAATGTAAAACATGTTTTAGTACTAACTTTTGTGGTATAGCTACAATGAGACAGCCTTTTTCCGTAGCACAACAATACGCTATAGTATGGTACTTTCTTCATCACGGCAATAAGCGTAATAACTACGATATCTATACGCAAAGCATTTCACTTTTGTTTATGATGAGGTGAGTACATTGACTTCAGCAGAACTTTGCTTCCAGAGGACAATAACTATGACAATTCCACAGAATTATCTTACAGCAAGACGCACATTTAGCGCTACAGGACACGCATTTGAGTGATTAATTTTGTACTTAAAACATTTATTTTTAAAGTTTTTGAATTACAAAGAAAGTTTTCCGTGGTACATTTCATTCCATTGCAGTAATCTGTAACACCTGAGGATATAATTACATTAATCCTCAGGGGGGTACACGCTTACTTTGTGTACCATGTGTTTGGCAACCACAAGGAGCCCTAGCTAATATGGTATTTGCTTATACAACTTTACACATCGGTACCATATTTCTCTAACACGGAATTACACAGCTATCTGATTATTTAACAGAGAAACAAACATTTTTTTACTACGTCAGTGACATATGTTTACGCAATGACACAGTTGGATAACTTCACACTTACGAAATTGTGTTTTGTCTGCACTTTGTGAACTGTTCATATTTTTTTCGGAACCACTGTGATACTATGAGAGCTTTGAATGATATATTTGGTATGGGGTCACGATTTTTAAAGTACGATTGAGGTAGATGACACTATTGAAATGAGCAGAGAATTTTTTAGGTTTTGAAATTATTATAGAAAGCTACGACGTTTTTGAGATTTGGCTGAGTTTTTATGATGTTATTATTACTATGACAATGTGTGTTATGCTGTCGATGTATGTTTATGATCAATAAGCTGATGCTATATGAGGAATCTGATTATGCTACATATTTATTATGATGAAATATTGAAGAAGTGTCGACGAATATGTATATGTGTAATAAGGTAAGGAATAATGAGTAGTGGTTAGGGACTCTGACTTGTGAAAAAGGATGTTGGAAACCAATAATCGTACTTTAAGAGTTATGAAATGTGTGTAAATGCATGAATGTATCACATTGCCGGCAAAAATTTTTTGGACACTGTTATATTTATAGAATTTTTTTCTACAGATTTGTAACGCAAATATTTCGACCTGTGAAATTTTATTTGTATCAAACTGATGTCGTAAATATTTCAGTAAGAAGGTAGGTCACCTTGACGTAATGCACTGTAAGCACCCAGCTGCGCGACAGTCGCCTGGAAAAAAGCCATTAGCGTGTGCCTTTCAGAGGCACAGGTGGAGAAAAAAAGAGGCCATTATCCTCACTAATGACATTTCTTTGTAGAAAGCATCGCAAATACGACACGCCAAACTTGAAAACATATGATTGCACTGTGGAGCTCTTAATTTATGATATTTACTAAATTGCCTAATGAAATGATGAGAAACATTTTTGGATCTATTGTCTTTCTAGTTGAGAGATTTTACTACTGCCTTTGGAGACGGCATTTGAATAGGGAATTACTTTTCACACATTGCTTTGTATATATGAGGGCTATCCACAAAGTACATTACATTTTGGAATGAAAAATAAATAACGTATTGAAAATTTTTTTTATTGTATACAGATGAAAGCCACACTTAAATACTACTTTTCTACGTAGTTGCCATTTAAATTAAGGCACTTATCGTAGCGATGGATGAGCTTGGAAATTCCTTCGTTGTAAAATTCGGCCGCCTGCGACTTCAACCACGTGGTTACCTCTTCTTGAAGTTGTGCATCGTCATCAAAATGCTGCATAGCCAACCACTTCTTCATTTGCTGGGAATAAGTGGAAGTCGCTCGGTGCCAGGTCGGAAATGTACGGCGGATGAGGAATCAACTCCCACTTACAAGATTCGAAAAGTTCACGAGTGGCATTTGCCATGTGGGCCCGGGCATTGTCGTGAATCAGCAAGATCTTTGAGCCCAACTTTCCCCTGCACTTGTTTTGTATTGCTCTTCTGAGGTTGTGCAGAGTTTGACAATACCTTTGAGAGTTTATTGTAGTGCCTCTTTCCAGGAAATCCACAAAAATCACACCTTTTCTGTCCCAAAAGACAGTCGCCATCACCTTCCTTGCCGACATTGTCTGCATGCATTTCTTGGGTTTTTGGGGGGAATTTGTGTGCCCCCACTGCATTGACTGCAATTTTGTCTCGCAGTTCACATGCTTAACCCATGTTTCGTCACCAGTAACGATGCGATCGAGTAATGAGTCGCCATCTTTCTCGTAAGCGTCGAAAAACGTTAACGCTGCAGCCATTCGCTGATTTTTGCGAATCTCTGTCAAGATTTTTGGTATCCATCTTGCACAAAACTTGTGGTAACCAAGCTTTTCGGTAATGATTTCGTGCAACAAACTTCGTGAAATTTGTGGAAAACTCATTGAGAGTTCCGTTATTGTGAAATTACGGTTTTCACGGACCGCGGCATCGACTTTTTCGACAAGTTCGGCAGTCACTATGCTGGGTCTTCCACTTCGCTCTTCGCCGTGAACGTTAGTTCGGCCATTTTTAAATTTTATGACCCATTGACGCACTCCACCTTCAGTGATTATGTTGTCCCCATACACTTCACAAAGCTGCCGATAGATTTCTATCGGTGTACACTTTTTTGCAGTCAGAAACCTTATTACAGCACGCACTTCACACTTCGCGGCATTTTCAATTAACGCTGGCATTTCAAACTGTCACAGTAACTCAACGGAGTACAGCACAAACCTCTCACTAGCACGGCAGGATGCCGACTGAGCGGCGGAATGCCATGACACCAAGATGGCCGCGCTAGCCCCGCCCCTAACGGACACAAACGAAAACGTAATGTACTTTGTGGATAGCCCTCATATTTGCTCATTTCGTTTGATATCTAGTTTCTAGCTGCACTGCAGCATTGGTTAAAATAAAATTTAATAGATGTACTAATACAGATATTTTATGCCTACAGATCCAGTAAATAATAATTTTGTGATCTACTTCCAAAAAAACGAGGGAGCACAAAAAGACATTTCCACTTCACAGGAATTGCGTACATAATTTTTGTCAATGACTTTGTAACTTGTCTGCTAGAGTAAGTTATAGTGTTGTATCACTTTAGTGTTAAGGTGTGACAGGTATTAGACATGGCCATCTTTAGTGTAATATTTTTTTTGTTTGAGCTTTGTCTTGTTTAGATATAAGTTATTGCATTTGCTGCTGCTGTTTGCCAGGCATAGTGCTACTGAATTTCACTTTGTATTACTCTGATAAGCCAGTTTTACTACTGATTTATATTTCTTGTTTGCTGCACATTGCCTTATATTAGCTGTAATATTGCATTTGCTTTGCTAATTTATATTTATTGCTGCTAACTTTGCCAATTTATATTTTTTGTCATTGTTGTTTGTGTTAGTTGTTTTGTGCTGCTGCATTGCCTCGTCCCTTAGTTTATGCATTGGAGCTCAGTAGATTTAAGTTAGCTTAAGATGGGGTAGGCTATATAAGAGAAAGAGTTGTGATGAATTGGAAGAGGTGCATTGAGAAGCTATAAGAAAATGGTTTGGCCAAAAAAGTATTTTGAAAGTGGATATGAACAAAAAAGTATGGTTTTGGGAAAGCAGGTTTAGGTAGGATTCTCTTGGAAATAAATGATGAGGTAAGATAATGGAAAATAAATAATGAGGTAAGAAATATGTGAACATATAAATACAGAAAGCATGCTTGGATATGATTTTTTTTTTTTTTTTGTGGAAACAGATGTTGAAATAAGAGGAAAGATCTATGGAATGAAGTTTTGGGTTGGATTGCAGTACCAACTGTCACACTGAAAACAAACCCTGTCCCGTCCTTTTGTGTTATTCCACTGTGTGTCTGTGTACGTTGTGCATTTGTGTTCTTCCTGTCTTTATGTGTTTAGCTGATAAGAGTTATGTTGTAGAATTTTTCTAATAATATGTTATTTACTTTGTAAAGATGTTTAGACATATTTATTCTGTTTTGTTGCTCATGTGTGAAGTTGATATTTCGAAAGCTATTCTGATGTTTTATGTATTTACTTATATCATAATTCCTGTAACGCTGATGTATATGTTTATCGAATTAAGTGACTTGTAAGCATTCATTTCACCACACACATTTCTGTTGGTCATAGTATATGCACAATATGTGAAAAAAAGAGGACTGTTAGTGTTTGCACGTGTGTTAATAATTCAGCAAGGGACTGGATAACAGCATTGTTGATTCTAAGGACATTTCAAAAAAAATTTTGTGAGTGCACAAGTGGTGGTTCATGGACTTGCTATATTGTCCACAAGACTCTTCGATGGTGATTGTGCACCTGCACAGTCGCAACGGATTGCTGCTAGCCATCTCTACAAGGATTACAGTGGGTCTACACCTCTGACGACTCACCAGCACTATTATTTCTACAAGGACTGCAGTGGGTCTGCACCTCTGGTGGCCCACCAACACCGTAATCTCTAACAGGACTACAGTGGTCTGCTCTGTGATGACCTACCTACCAATATTCTTCAACTTCGACTGACTCTGCTGTGGGTTTGCTCTGTTGTGGCCCATTACCTGTCTGCATGTCAAGAGTCAGCACTGTCTTTCCGTTGGAAGGACAACACTACTTCTTCAAGACTGCATGGAAATCCACTACTTCCGTGTGCATTTTCTTTTACTGCTCAGACTTTGAGAAAAACACTGCAATTTTACTGTGATGAATGATCAGGACTGTCTTTATGGACTGGGGGACTTAAAGGCCTTCTCGTTACAAACAAACAGACATGTTGTTAAGCTGCAGCTTTCTTAGAATGCACAGAGTGGACCCCTCGGCGCATTCACAGCCGTTTATCAAGAAAATTCCGGGTGTGCGTCATTTGGAAATACGTCGTTGGAGGCGAGCTTGGACACATCACAACGGCTGCTGATGACAGTAGGCTGTCCACTCGCAGAGCAAAATCCAGGCAACTTTGGAATTGGGACCGAAATGACTGGCGGTCTATAACCAAGACTAATAGACCACTCATTGAGGAGACATCGCAAACTGAGCCCACCAAAGACAAGACGGGAAATTCAGCACCCTGAATGACAGGGGTGTAGGTAGACGAACGAAACCCCCAACTCCCTTAGAGAGAAGAGATTCTGTTGATTTGAGGTCATTGTAAGTGATGACATTGTCTTTCGCATATGCCATTCCGACGTAGCATTCTGGAAGCACGTCGGTATTTCTTCTATTCGTTTTTCAGACTCTGAGTCAGCTTCCTGTATTCATCCTGATGTCTATTGCCATTCAATGCAATTCTCATTTTCCGTTCCACGTCAGATTTTCAGTACATAACCATTCGACTTTATTTCCGTTATCTGTCCTACACCTCTAAATATTGCTTGGACCCCGCTCTGCAGTCTAATTCCTGCAGAAGAAAGACAATAGGGCAGCACTAACCTGCAGGTGGTATTTTTACGTGGAGTGTGACTTGGAGAAAACAGGGGACAAGACGTGTATTGAGTTGCTCCTAGCATTGCTCGTAGGGCTCTGTGTACACAGAGCTATAAAGTTAAATGCCTCCAACTGTGAATAAAAGGCTACGAACACCATGCAAAATCGACTTTCACGCACTGCCAATTCCATGAGATAGTGAGATAAAGAATTTTCTCTCTTCCACCCGCCCCACCCCTCACCTCTACATGCCCACCTGCTGAGTCGTGTGTACTTCCAACCAATAAGCCCTGATAAATTTTTATTTATGAGGGTTGTACAAAAAGTATGGAAACACCGCGAGAAATGCATGCTTGACCGTAACTACAGGTACTTTGGCCAAGCTTGCGCCTTGCGCTGCTGTATTTGGCGACCGACGGCACCTGTCCAATGTCTTCAATACGTTGCAAGTATCAATCGTGGATAGAACAGTGTTTGTTACTTGGAAGTGCCTTATGTCTAAGCTATGTGAATTCGAACCTGGGCAAATTATTGTTGATTGTATTGTGAGTGCTTCCAGGACCAAGGAAGCCGAAGTGGTCTCAAGAGGCACCGTATCCAAGATTTATACCGTATCCAGGGAAAGAGGCAAAACATCATCCGCTAAGTCACGCGGACAAAAAAGTGTGTTGTATGATCGTGACAGACGTTCTTTGAAGAAGATTTTGACGAAAAACGAGAAGACGACAGTTAATGCAGAACTGAAGCCTGTCAGCACCAAAACAACACGAAGGGAGGTCGATAAGCTGGGAATTGGAGGGCTAGCTGGAATTGGAAAACTACGCACCTGTGGTTCAAACGCCAGTAACAGTAAAACGTCGTGTCGAAGTCACAAAAGCTGAACTGTGGAGTAATGAAAGAAACTCATATGGTCGGATGGGTCTTATTTCAACCTGTTTCCAAATTCTGGCCGAGTTTACGTCCCTGCAGTGACACATGACGGAGGTTCGGTGATGATTTGGGCAGCAGTATCGTGCTACTCCATGTTCTCCATGGTTACTTTCCAAGTCGCTTTACTGGCAAGGATTATGAGACCATTATAACTGATCATGTCCATCCGGTGGCACATTAATTGTTGAAGCTGTATTCCAAGACAACATGTCCCCTATTCATATGGCTCGAATCATCCAGGTCTGATTTCCTGATTAATTCAGTTTTAAAATGGAAGCTGAAACCGAGTCAGGTTGGATTATAGGTGATAACCAGCGTTCCTACTTCAAAATCGAGTCTCTTCGTGGGAACAACTTAACAGTAATTTATAACGCTTTGACAGAGATGTCTGGGAGTAGTGAAACGGATCTTAGCACAGTGTCACGGTGTTCTCGTTTCCGTAAAGGTCGGGTAAGCACTTAAGAGAGCCCAAGACGTGGCAGGCCATCAAATGCAACAGCTCTCAATTCATTTTTAAGACATTCTGAGAGAGGAAATTGCACATGAGGTCAGAATATCTGTCACTTTAGTTTACGAACTCATAACTGAAAAGTTAAAGATGGGAGTTGTTGATGCCAGATGGGTTCTGCATGATCTGAGTGAAGGGCAGAAAGCAGGTCGCAAAAGAACCGCAAAAGAGCTGCTTCAACGTTATCGAACAGGAGAACAACGGTTTCTGAAAAGGACTGTTGCAGTTGATGTAACCTTGATACGAGATTTTGAGGCAGAGCTGGTTTTCACAATGGGAAAGACTCGACTCTCCACGGCAAAAAAATAAGTAAATAAATAAATAAATAAAAATAATCCGCTGCCAACAGTCAAGGGCGCAACTGATAATGATCTTTGCTTATGACGTCAATGGAGTCATATCTATAAATAGTGCCCCAGGGCACGTATGTAACTGGCGAGTACTACAAGCTCTTTCTGCAAAACGTTTTGCGCCCGAAAATTCGTCAAAGGAGGGAAAAGTTCCACAAATATGGATCAAATCAAATGTGTGTGAAATCTTATTGGACTTATCTGCTAAGGTCATCAGTCCCTAAGCTTATACACTACTTAACCTAAATTACCCTAAGGACAAACACACACACCCATGCCCGAGGGAGGACTCGAACCTCCGCCGGGACCAGCCGAAATATGGATCGGAACTACTTCCCCACCGTCCATACAGTCCTGATAAGACCAACACCATTTACTACCCAAACTGAAGGAACAACTTAGTGGAAAATGTTTTGATACAACTGTTGAAGCACCCAGGGAAGTGCCCCGAGTAATCAGGTAGCTCGAAATGAAGGTGCCCTGTCCGGATTACAGAAGTTGCCAAAACGGTGGGGAGCTGTCACAAGCAAGAATGGAGATTACGCTGAAAGCCTTTAAAGGTCTCTTGTAAAATAAATTATTTTCTTCAATTGTATCTTACAGTGTGCAGATCTTTTGCAATGACCCTCGTATTTACGAGTTGTTCTTTGTAGTCATTGTCAGTCAGTGCAGTTACCCAGAAATACAGCAGGCCCCTCGAGACGAAACACAGACTGGGTGGGCCAGTAAAGGAATGTTACTGAAATAGGTAGATTCAACGATTACATTAATCTTAAGTAATGTCGCAAATTTAATTTCGTAAAAACCCTACAGTAAAACTTATCTTGGGTCGGTATATAGCTTCCAATAAGAATGTAGCACAACGTCGGAGCGATTTTTGTATTTTCGATGGTGGGTGCCAATTTAGTTAATGCAGTGACTCTTCCGATGAAAGGGGCGACACGTTGATGGAATAATTTCATCACAGCGCGCTGTCCACCCACGCGGCCCTTGGTTATTAACTCCGCCCTTCAGCTTTGCATCATTGCGGTGAAGGTCACAAGCGATTAAAGGTGGGGGCGTGTTTGGCGCGCTCGCCGCTGGATTACGGGTTCCACTCGTTTTTACTGCGGTCACCCTTCGATCGACAAAGCTGCGTAGTGGTAATAAGGCCCGTGTGTCCCCGGTTTACGGCAGTGTGTAGGCTGACCAGAAATAACCAGTGTCCTCCTGACTAGGATCTCCCCGTTCTGAGTCGAACAAAGTTTTTCCATCCATAGTAAGATTCTCTCCGATATTCGTCTATGATTCTCAGAATGTGTTCAAATGTTTCAAATTGCTCTGAGCCCTATGGGACTTAACATCTCTGGTCATCAGTCCCCTAGAACTTAGAACTACTTAAACCTAACTATCCTAAGGACATCACTCACATCCATGCCCGAGGCAGGATTCGAACCTGCGACCGTGGCGGTCGCGCGGTTCCAGACTGAAGCGTCTAGATCCGCTCGGCCATACCGGCCGGCTCAGAATGTGTACAGTCAGGAGAAGCAGCTACACAGCGAGTATGAACATACTTCAGTTATATAATAAAAACCACGCCGTTTTCTTGTACTGCTATTAATTTGAAATTTGGTCTAGATTCTTAGTCGTAAAGAGAACAAAAACTGAGACACGGGAGTTCGAAATTTGTGCACGACCTTTATTTCGTCTGGAAATCTATATCACAAAGCGATAACATTTATATTCGGGTTGTAGGAGCAATCCACGAAATTACACGCCCATAGCGTTAACGTCGACATGTAGCAGGATTTTAGAACATATATTGTGTTCTAACATTGTGAATTACCTCGAAGAAAACTGTCTATTGATACACATTCAACATGGGTTTAGAAAACATTCGTTCCTGTGAAACACAACTAGGTCTTTATGCACATGAAGTGTTGAGTGCTACTGACAAGGGGTTTCAGATCGATTCCGTATTTCTGGATTTCCAGAAGGCTTTTGACACTGTACCACACAAGCGGCTCGTAGTGAAATTGCGTGCTTATGGAATATCGTCTCAGTTATGTAACTGGATGTCTGATTTCCTGTCAGAGAGGCCACAGTTCATAGTAACTAACGGAAAGTCATCGAGTGAAACAGAAGTGATTTCTGGCGTTCCCCAAGGTACTGTTACAGGCCCTTTGCTGTTCCTTATCTATATAAACGATTTGGTACACAATCTGAGCAGCCGTCTTCGGTTGTTTGCAGATGACGCTGTCGTTTATCGACTAATAAAGTCATCAGAAGATCAAAACAAACTGCAAAACGAATTAGAAAAAATATCTGAATGGTGCGAAAAGTGGCAGTTGACCCGGAATAACGAAAAGTGTGAGGTCATCCACATGAATGCTAAAAGGAACTCGTTAAACTTCGGTTACACGATAAATCAGTCTAATCTAAATGCCGTGTATTCGACTAAATAGCTAGGAATTACAATTACGAACACCTTACATTGGAAGTAACACATAGAAAATGTTGTGGGGAAGGCAAACCAAAGCTGCGTTTTATTGGCAGGACACTTAGAAAATGTAACAGACCTACTAAGGAGACTGCCTACACTACGCTTGTCCGTCCTCTTTTAGAATACTGATGCGCGGTGTGGGATCCTTACCAGGTAGGACTGACTGAGTACATCGAAAAAGCTCAAAGAAAGGCAGCACGTTTTGTATTATCCCGAAATATGTGAGAGAGTGTCACAGAAATGATACAGGATTTGCGCTGGTAATAGTTGAAAGAATGGCGTTTTTCGTTGCAACGGAATCTTCTCACGAAATTCCAATCACCAACTTTCGCCTCCGAATGCGAAAACATTTTGTTGTCATCCACCTACATAGAGAGGAACGATCACCACGATAAAATAAGGGAAATCAGAGCTCGTACGGAAAGATATAGCTGTTCATTCTTTCCGCGCACTATACAAGATTGGAATAACAGAAAATTGTGAGAGAATCTGCCAGGCACTTAAGTGTGATTTGCAGAGTATCCGTGTAGATGTAGATGTAGGTGTATTAACTATAAAATCGAGAGGAAAATTTTCTATATTTTGAGGAGTATAAGACAAAATTATTAGCGAAAAGAACATATTGTTGAGAATACTCGCGTTATCACCTCCAAACTAGACAGTTAGTTTTGTTTGCAAGACTTTATTTCTGTTTAAAGATTTTTGAAAACATGTTTGCATGAAAAAAGGAATTTGTGAGTAAAGAACACGGTTAACGAAAAGTTGGAGGGTCATACCTTCAAAAAAAAAAAAAAAAAAAAAAATTACAACACAACTCAAAATGAACACGGCGATTACTTTTATAGATGGATACAGCTCTTAAAAACAGAGCGATACATCGATAACGATTACCGAGAATGTAAAAGGACGTTCAAAATTTAGATCATTGTGCAAGCGCATTGAACTGGAAGTCAGGGCATGCTCGTTGAAGCACAACCGAAAAGTTCCAAGTCACAAGTGAAAATGAGATGATGTAGTAGCGTCACATTGACTTACACAGTAGATAAGTGTGCTTAGACCAGCGATAGTGATAAAACAACATTGCATATCGTCCACCTAGAACACAAATTCAAAATGAACACGACATTTGAAAACACCAACAAATGTGAAGTTCGCTCTGTAATATAGTTATTAGCGACAATAAATCTCAAAGGTACCGACTCTTATTATGATATTTGTCATGTATTATATTCAAAAGTGATGACTGATTCTGTTGTGAGTCAATTGATTTCCTTAAAGGAGTCTTACTTGTTCATTTATCTGTATTCCGGTTGGGTCGTTCGGATGTAAAACGGGCCAGTACAGATATTATAACGAATAAAAGTAATAATGACAACACTAATATCTCATTCTCATTGTAACTGTTGGAGATCTACAGCGTCGACCAGAACTACACCAACAAACTTTCAAAGGTCAATCAGGGACGCCTCTTCAACATTTTGATATCTCGTAACAGAGCCATTGCATTTCGTTTGGTTTCTTGTTCCGATTAGCTATGTATCTGTACTGCGTTGAAAACAGCGGGCGCTTGGGTGGCCGAGCGGTTCTAGGCGCTTCAGTCCGGAACCACGCGGCTGCTACGATCGCAGGTTCGAATCCTGCCTCGGGCATGGATGTGTGTGATGTCCGTAGCTGAGTTAGGTTTACGTAGTTCTAAGCCTAGGGGACTGATGACCTGAGATGCTAAGTCCCGTTGTCTTTAGAGCCATTTTTTTTTTAAACAGCACAACAGTATAAATGTCGATGGTTGGCGCTGTATGTCTTGTCTCCATTCGCCCACGGCGACTGCTGTTGACAACAGTAATGTCCTCCTTACCTCTGTGCCCTCAACTCTGCGAGGTGGCACAGTGGTAAGAACGCTGACTCACATTCGGGAGGACGACAGTTCAAACACGCGTCTGGTCATCCAAATGTAGGTTTTCCATGATTTTCCAGGCAAATGGTTCCTATGAAAGGGCACGGTCGATTTTCTTCCCCATCCTCGCCAAGATGCACCTCTCTAATGACCTAGACGTTGACGGGACGTTAAACCCAATCTTCCTTCCTTCAAGTTTGCGTGCAGTACTGATCTGTTCTGTATCGAGTTTTGTTTTCCGGTCGCGTTAGTTCTGCGGTAACAGTGATACAGAAGTACTGCTGCTAACTTTACTCGCAAAGAGTTGGTCAATATGTATCTGGTGTATGGATCAGCTGGATGCAATGAAAGAGTGGCAAAATGGCGCTATGCTGAAGTGTTCCCACACCGAAAGCAGCCACTTCACAGTATTTTTACATCTCTACGTACACTGAAGCGCGGAAGAAACTCGTGTAGGAATGCGTATTCAAATACAGCGGAATGTCAACGGGCGGAATACGGCGCTGTGGTCGGCAACGCCTATAAAAGACAACAAGTGTCTGGCGCGGTTACTTCTGCTACAATGGCAGGTTATCGAGATTTAAGTGAGTTTGAACGTGGTCTTATAGTTGGCGTACGAGCAATGGGACACAGCATCTCCGAGATAGCGATACAGTGAGGATTTTCCCGTACGACCATTTCACGTGTGTTCCGTGAGTATCAGGAATCCGGAAAAACATCAAATCACCGACATCGCTGCAGCAGGAAAAAGATCCTGCAAGGCCGGGACCAACGACGGCTGAATAGAATCGTTCAAAGTGACAGAAGGGCAACCCTTCCGCAAATTGCCGCAGATTTCAATGCTGGGCCATCAACAAGTTTCAGCGTGCGAACCATTCAACGAAACATGGGCTTTCGGAGCCGAAGGCCCACTCGTGTACCCTTGATATCTGCACGACACAAAGCCTTACGCCTCGCCTGTGTCCTTCAACACTGACATTGGACTGTTGATGACTGAAAACACGTTGCCTGGTCGGACGAGTCTCGTTTCCAATTGTATCGAGCGGACGGACGTGTAAGGATATGGTGACAAGCTCATGAATCGATGGACCCTGCATGTCAGGAGAGGAATGTTGAAGCTTGTGGAGGCTCTGTAATGGTATGGGGCGTATGCAGTTGGAATGATATGGGACCCCGATACGTCTAGATACGAATCTCACAGGTTACATGTACACAAGCATCTAGTCATGTCCATTGTGAATTTCGACAGACTTGGGCAATTCCAGCAGGACAATATGACACCCACATGTCCAGAATGCTACAGAGTGGCTCCAGGAACACTCTTCTGCGTTTAAATGCTTCCGCTGGACTCCCCAAACATGAAAATTATTGGGCGTTTTTGGAGTGCTTTGCAACGTACTGTTCAGAAGAGATCTTCACCCCCTCGTACTCTTACGGATTTATTGACAGCCCTGCAGGATTCATTGTGTCAGTTCCCTCCAGCACTACCTCAGACATTAGTCGAGTCCATACTACATCATGTTGCAGCACTTCTGCGGGCTCGCGGGCACCCTACACGATATAAGGCCGGTGTACCAGTTTCTTTAGTACTTCATTGTTGGTGTCCACCAGTAAGTGGGTCTTTCCGTGTTAGGATGGAAGATACAGACTGTGTGAGGTACGCTACAACACCTGGTATGGAAGAGAATGTGTTGCACGCGACTGGTGAAAATCATGCCAATAGTACCACGTTGCACGAGCTCAAAACACAAGCCAGTCACCAATTTTGGGCGCCTTACATGAATAAAAGTTAAACCTCTATCATCCATCGAAAGATACTATCATTGCATCCAGTGGGCTTTCCGTTTGGGAGTGGCGTTTGCAAAATTATTCCTACAGCAATGTGCAGGGTGGCTGTAATTAATGTGCCTGAACCAGTGTGGACGGAAATCTATTTACCCTAAGCTTACACAAATTGTAGGAATTATGTTCAGATAGTGCGCTGCAGGATTTGTGTTGTTAGTAGTGTTAGGGGGATGACTTAGCGTTAGCTGACGGTACTGGTACGGCGGCGTGGGGCTAAAACATACGCATCAGTGTGCACTGCAGTTGCAGACACTCAACATGGGTCTGGACAAGGTGAGCAGGGCTTTATTCATATAGACGTTTTATCAAAACAACAGCAACAGTGCCGCAGCTCTTCCCGAGTATCGATGTATTAAATGAATACAGGGAAGTCCTCCTCCCGCATAGCGGTTAAAGGAGATGATTCGGAAGTTCGAATGAACTGGCGACTTGGGTATTTCTCCTGGGGGAAGCAGACCAATTGTGCCAAAAATTGTTGAAGAAGCTACTATTTCGTGGTTGGACGCAATGTGCTATCTTCAAGCAGCACATGAGCTGTTCAAAAATGGCTCTGAGCACAATGCGACTTAACATCTGAAGTCATCAGTCCCCTAGAACTTAGAACTACTTAAACCTAACTAACCTAAGGACATCACGCACACCCATGCCCGAGGCAGGATTCGAACCTGCGACCGTAGCGGTCCCGCTGTTCCAGACTGAAGCGCCTAGAACCGCTCGGCCATTCCGGCCGGCTGCATGAGCTGTGACACAACAGCTGAACGTTCCGTGGTTCACCTTTCGGAAAGTTCTGCCAACAAATATGAAACAGTATCTGTGTAAATTTCCAGGCTGTCATGGACACGTATGTCGTCACATTGAGCAATGTTTGTAACCTGGAACGTAAACATGGTACGCAACTGATAAATGTTACTCCTCTCATTTGGAAACTGAAATGTGTTTCTTTTATTCGTTATCTCTGTTCAGCATGTCGTTATAAATGTTTCCAAAAAGTTTCTTTTTCCGACAATCATTCGCTTTTCACGAGGGCTCCATCAAGTAGCGGAAGTTTAATTACAACCAACATGTACATAAAACTCAAATTTTCATGCTTTCGTTTTTTTTTTTTTTCAGACTAGGCCATGCTTACAGTAGATGCCATGTTCAACAGTGGAACACAGCCATGTATGGGCGACAAAATCCACAACCAATGGTATGTCGATTCAGTCATCAGAAATTAGCTATGAATGTATGTGGTGATATTGTCAACGATTTTATTATTTGACCTTGCATTCATACTCTTACACTGAACAGAGTCGTTTACAGGAAGTCTCTTTTAGAATGCCGTTCCACTGTGCCTGGAAATGCGCAGCTGGGAATTCGTCACCTTACGTGGTTTCCACAAGACGGGAGGTGGGATCGTTCTGACACGATTTTTGTTTTTGAGTCATCAGTCTTTAGACTGGCTTGATGCGGCCCCCCACGAATTCCTCTCCCGTGCTAACCTCTTCATCTCAGAAAAGCACTTGCAACCTACCTCCTCAATTATTTGCTGGATGTATTCCAATCTCTGTCTTCCTCTACAGTTTTTGCCCTCTACAGCTCCCTCTAGTACCACGGAAGCCATTCCCTGACGTCTTAACAGATGTCTTATTATTGTGCCCCTTCTCCTTACCAGTGTTTTCCACTGATTCTTTTCCTCTCCAATTCTGCGCAAAGCCTCCTAATTCCTTACCTTATAAGTACACATAATTTTCAACATTCCTCTGTACTACCACATCTCAAATGCTTCGATCCTCTACAGTTCCGGTTTGCCCAGAACCAATGTTTCACTACCGTACAATGCTGTGCCCCAAACGTACATTCTCAGAAACTATTTCTTCAAATTAAGGGCTATGTTTGATACTAGTAAACTTCTCTTGGCCAGGAATGCCCTTTCTGCAACTGCTGCTCTGCTTTTGATATCCTCCTTGCTGTGTGCGTCATTGCTTATTTTGCTGCCTAGGTAGCAGAATTCCTTAATTTCATCTACTTCATGACCATCAATCCTGATGTTAAGTTCTTCTTGTTCTCTTTTCTGCTACTTCTCATTACTTTCGTCTTTCTTCGATTTACTCTCAATACGTATTCTGTGTTCATTAGACTGTACATTCCACTCAGCACATCCTGTAATTCTTCTTCACTTTCACTCAGGATAGCAATGTCATCAGTAAATCGTATCATTCATATCCTTTGGCCTTGAATTTTTAATGCACTTCTAAACCTTTCTTTTATTTCCATAATTGCTTCTTCGATGTACAGATTGAACAGTAGAGGCGAAAGTCTACATTCCTGTCTTACACCCTTTTTAATCCGAGTACATACTGTATATGACTCGTCTCTCCCTCTAGTTTACCCCTATTTTTCTCAGAATTTCGAACAGCTTGCACCATTTTACATTGTCGAATGCTTTTTTTCAGGTCGACAAATCCCATGAACGTGTCTTGATTTTTCTTTAGTCTTGCTTTCAGTATGAACCGCAACGTCAGGATTACCTCTCTGGTGCCTTTACCTTTCCTAAAGCCAAACTAAACGTCATCGAACACACATTCAATTTTCTTTTCCATTCTTCTGAATATTGTTTTTGTCAGCAACTTGGATGCATGATGTGTTAAGCTGATTGTGCGATACTTCTCGCCCTCGTCATCTCTTCAGTCTTCGGAATTGTGCCGATGATGTTTTTTCGGAAGTAAAACGGTGCGTCGCCAGACTCATACATTCCACACACCAACGTGAATAGTCGTTTTCTTGCCACTTTCACAATGATTTTAAAAATTCTGATGGAATGTTACCTATTCCTTCTGCCTTATTTGATCTTAACTCCTCCAAAGCACTTTTAAATTCTGATTATACTACTGGATCGCCTATCTCTTTTAAGTCGACTCCTGTTTCTTCTACTATCACATCAGGCAGATCTTCACTCTCATGGAAGCCTTCATTACTCTTTCCACCTACCCATTCAATGTTAGCAACCAGATTGAAGTACATTTACATATTGGTCGCGCTGGTTCTGTTCTGTGGCTATCTCGATCACCAGACATGACACCAATGAACGTCTTCTTCTGGGTTCATGTGAAGAGCCTAGTTTGTAAAATTCCGGTCGACACTTGTACCAACCTGGTCGCTGGGATTATCAGTGACGCGGAAGTAGCACACCAAAACCCTGGAACTCTTGAGAGTGTAAAACAGGAGGTAGTGCGTCGATGTACACTCTACCACGATAATGCTGATCGAAATTTTGAACAATACGTGTACTGTATAATCACCGACCACTGTGATAAAAATGTACGTGTTTCGTCTGAGGGTTGTTACATTACTCTTTTTTGGGTGCTTGCTGAATTTTTTTGGTTATTACATATTACAAGCTTCTTCACTGTTGTGAAGGTACTTTTACAGAAACAAGTGTCACTGCAGTAACAAACCGAATAATTCATTATTACATTGTTAGTCTTTAACGAGCCACCAGAGATCATTAGTCTCTGATACTGAAATACTCAGAAGGTATCGTTGAACAACCTCTGGAGGTTTGTCATCTGACGGGGTTCATATGATGTTGATGATGGACTTCAGTCGGAATGAAGTGAAAATTTGACCATTTAGTGCCAGATTAGTGATGAATTTTGATAAACATCAGACTGGGGTTATACAGTGTGACACTTTACATTTAATCAGCGTATAACGAACCATGATCAGCTCAGTTCACAGGAATTCGTGGAATATAGCAGTAGATGCAGACACTACGTAAAATACAAGTTTTGCATCACGTCAGTTCCCAGAACTACTGCAGATAGTCATTGACTGTGAATATTGTGTCACAGACACATTCGCTTTGACTGTTCAGAGATGTCAGTAAACCCGCCCAAAAATATAAACAACCATGCATGAACAGCGAATATTAAACGGAGGAGTGCGACAGCCTATCAGTTCCAATCAATCCCCCAGGAAGGAGGTACATGGCACTTGTTCTCTATAGGTCAACCATGCCTAGACGGCCAATACCGCTGTTCGATCGCGTCCGCATTGTTACTTTGTGCCAGGAAGGGCTCTCAACAAGAGAAATATCCAGGTGTCTCGGAGTGAACCAAAGCGATGTTATTCGGACATGGAGGAAATACAGAGAGACGGGAACTGTCGATGACGTGCCTCACTCAGGCCGCCCGAGAGCTACCACTGCAGTGAATGACCGCTACCTGCGGATTGTGGCTCGGAGGAACCCTGACAGCAACGCCACCATGTTGAATAATGCTTTTCGTGTTACGACTCAAACCGTGCGCAATAGGCTGCATGATGCGCAACTGCACCCCCGACATCCATGGTGCGGTCCATCTTTGCAACCACGGCGCGGTACAGATGGGCCAACAACACGCCGAATGGACCGCTCAGGATTGGCGTCACATTCTCTTCACCGAAGAGTGTCGCATATGCCTTAAACCAGACAATCGTCGGAGACGTGTTGTAAATAGGCTGTTTAGGTTTTTATGTTGGTTACGCCACGTAGTGCTCTGTATGAAAATCAC
This sequence comes from Schistocerca piceifrons, assembly GCF_021461385.2. NCBI lineage: Eukaryota > Metazoa > Arthropoda > Insecta > Orthoptera > Acrididae > Schistocerca > Schistocerca piceifrons. The sequence continues at coordinate 389,220,123 of NC_060145.1, forward strand.
TGACTGTGCAGTGTGCAGTCTGTGGCTGGTTAGCATTGTTGGAATATTCGCTATTGTAGTGTTGGGCCGTTGGATGTGAACAGCGCGTAGCGTTGCGCAGTTGGAGGTGAGCCGCCAGCAGTGGTGGATGTGGGGAGAGGGATGGCAGACTTTTAAGAGCGGACGATCTGGACGTGTGTCCGCCAGAAACAGTAAATTTGTAATAATGGATATCATGAACAGATATTATGACTTTTTAGCATTATTAAGGTAAATACATTGTTTGTTCTCTATCAGAATCTTTCATTTGCTGAATATGCCTATCAGTAGTTAGTGCCTTCAGTAGTTAGAATCTTATTTAGCTGGCAGTAGTGGAGTTCGCTGTATTGCAGTAGTTCGAGTAACTAAGATTTTCATGAAAGGTATAGGGTATTGTTAGGCAGGACCATTCTTTTGTAGGGATTTTTGAAAGTCAGATCGCGTTGCGCTAAAAATATTGTGTGTCAGTTTAGTGTTGATCAGAATAAGTAAAGAGAGTAATGTCTGAATACGTTCAGTTTTGCTCAGCTGTTTGAAAATCAAATAACGTAGAGGTTTATCAGCACAGTAATTTATAATTTTTCAAAGGGGCAACCCGGCCAGTCTGAGCGCCTTAGACACACTGTCCAGCGAGTGCAGCAAGGTGGAGGTTCCCTGCTATTTTTGGATGGCAGTATGTGGGGTCGACGTACGCCACTGGTGGTCATGGAAGGCGCCATAACGACTGTACGATACGTCAATGCCATCCTCTGACCCATAGTTCAACCATTTCGGCAGTATATTGGCGAGGCATTCGTCTTCATGGACGACAAATAGTGCCCCCATCGTGCACATATTGTTAATGACCTCCTTCAGGATAACGACATCCCGCGACTATAGTGGCCAGCATGTGATCCAGACATGACCCTATCGTACATGCCTAGGATATACTGAAAAGGGTTGGTTTTGGACGACGTGACTCACCAATCACTCTGAGGGATCTACGCTGAATCGCAGTTGTGGAGTTGGACAATGTGGACCAACAGTGCCTTGAAGAACTTGTGGATAGTATGCCATGACAAATACAGACATAAATCAATGCAAGAGGACGTGCTACTGGGTATTAGAGGTACCAGTGTGTGCAGCAATCTGTACTAGCACCTCTGAAGGTCTGGCTGTATGGTGGCACAGCATGCAGTGTGTGGTTTTCGTGAGCAGTAAAAAGGACGAAAATGATATTTACGTGGAACTCTAATCCAGTTTTCTGTACAGGTTCCGAACCTCTCGGAACCGAGGTGATACAAAAAATTTTGATGTGTGTATTTGAATACGTTGACATACAGGAGTAGAATTGCGCGATACTCGCAGATGATTGCATTACGTGTTTCACTGCTGCATCCTATAGACGGTAGAATGCCTTGTGTTTCAGTGAAGAGGGATTATCCTTAAAAAACCGAACAAGAGCGAGTAGGATTCTCACTTTGAGGGCTCGGTACAAACTTAGTTATGTATGTAGATGATAATAATAATAATAATAATAATAATAATAACAATTTCGTGTGGCTCAGTAGCAAGGACTTCCCTAACCTACCCCCAGTTATCTAATCGGATAAAGCGCACCTACAGTTTAACGTGGAATCGAAACCACGTGCTGTTTCTGGCGACTCCTAACATCGCTGAGAGGTGTTGGCCAGGTTGAAACGCTGACTGAAAAATTCGTGTTAGGACTCATATTAGATCCAACGACCTTGCGGGTTCCAGACATGCTGATTATCTCTACACCACCATACGTGGCACGTTTATAGATAGCGCATAATAGTATGTGAGATATATGGTCGCATCTTTTGACTGCAATGACGTATAAACCTACATTTTTTGCAGTATCAAGTGTTGTGTCTAGACAAGACAGCCTAGACACAATGAGAGGAAGCCGAAAGGCACGCGCTAAGTTAAAGCAGGATGGCGTGAGGTCTGAAACAGGATACGTAATGAATGCTATAAAGAAAAGTACGTAGCTTCTGGAATACTCAACTTTAATCCGTCCTTTTGGCACATCTGGAGATTGTGGCGATACAAGTGAGGCTCTTTAGATAAATGCAATGTTACTAATGGCACCTTGCTAGATCGTAGCCATTGACTTAGCTGAAGGCTATTCTAACTATTGGCTCGGCTAATGAGCAATGCTTCGTCCATGTAGTCGCTAGCAAAGTCGTCCGTACAACTGGGGCGAGTGCTAGTCCGTATCTCGAGACCTGCCTTGTGGTGGCGCTCGGTCTGCGATCCCTGACAGTGGCGACACGCGGGTCCGACATGTACTAATGGACCGCGGCCGATTTAAAGCTACCACCTAGCAAGTGTGGTGTCTGGCGGTGACACCACATTCCTCCCGCGCAAATCGGCGAACGGTCGTGTTATAAGGCTTCCGCCCGCCGTGGGGAGGACCCCATGTTGACGTATGCGATGAGGTGGGGAGCCTAACAACAGGCGAGGCTGTGCCACCCGCACCCGGCCATTCGGTCCGAGGGGAGCTAGGAAACGCCTGAAAACCTAGTCCAGGGTGCACGTCAACATGCGGAGTATGCGCCCGTAAAGAGACAGGAGGGGCCGAAGGGTCAACCTCCATTGCGTCGGGGTACCCGACGCTCGAAGACGCCATGTGGTCCGGAGCGGGGAAGAGTTCCAAGGCGGAGGACAGCTGGTCACGGGAAGCGATCGGCGGCGCGTGACCCAGGGAGGCGCTTGGCGGCTACAGCGAAGCGTCCACTGCGGGCGGCGCCGGCTGGAGGACAGGCGGCGGCGGCGGAGGCGGCGGCGGCGGCGGCGGCGGCGGGTCGCCATGGGGCAAAATGGAAGGCATCGTCGGTAACACCTGGGGATGAGGCGAGCCAGTAGATGGGTCCCCAGGGCGCTGACCGGACGGCACCGTCGCTGAAAGCAGACGGGGAGCGGCAGAACCCGTGCGACGACAGAGGCGCAGCTGATTGAGATGCCGACGCACCTCATCAGAGGCCCCCAAAACCAAATACATCGCGCGGCCGAGGCAGCGAAGAATGCGCCCTGCGAGCCAACGCCGTGAACCGCGAAAGTTGCGATAGAATACAACGTCGCCTGGAGCAAAAGCAGAAGTCTGCCGCTGCACAGGAACCTGATGCGGCGGGTGCAGCAAAGACATCAAGGTTCGATGAGAACGACCGTGGAGCAACTCAGCCGGCGAGCGACCATCTCGGGGCTGAGAGCGATACGATGACAAAAAGAGCAACAACGCGTCCTCCCGAGAATGCGACTCTTTCAACTTCAACACCTGTGACTTGAAAGTCCGGACCAATCGTTCAGCGGCACCGTTTGACTGAGGCGAAAACGGCGCGGATGTCAGATGTTGAATACCATTGGCCTGGCAGAATGACTGAAATTCTGCGGACATGAATTGTGGGCCATTGTCGGAAACAATAGTCTGCGGAAGACCTTCAATGCAAAAGATAGCAGACAACGCTTGGATGGCGGCAGTTGACGTCGTGGAAGACATCCGGACAACAAAAGGAAAAATTACTGAAGGCATCTACCAGAACCAACCATCGATCATTCCAGAATGGACCAGCAAAATCGATGTGCAAGCGTTGCCAAGGGGAAGTGGCTTTTGGCCATGCAAAGACTTTCCGCGGCAGTGCGGATTGTTGTTCGGCACACGCCATGCAAGAAGAACACATATTCGTAATCGCAGCATCGATTCCGAACCAAGTACAGTGCCGACGAGCAAGTTGTTTCGTTCGCACTATACCCCAATGTCCTTGGTGAAGAAGCCGTAAAACAGAGGACTGTAACGAACGTGGGACCACGACTCTGGACTGATCATTATCAGAACGCAACAACAAAACACCACGTCGAACAAAAAGTCTCTCCTTGTGAGCAAAAAATCGGCGAACCAACGGATCCTCGATCCGAGACTTTGACAAAGGCCATTGCGTAGCAACAAAACGCAAAACGGTAGCAAGGACAGGGTCAGCAGCTGTGGCTGTAGCTACACGACGAAAATCAGTCGGAAACGATTCGACCACTTCATCGGTTTCCGAATCAATGAACATGCAAGCAAGTTCGGAAGAATCGAATGCTCTATCCTCAGCAACAGGCAAACGGGACAACGCATCGGCATTTCCGTGCTTAGCAGTGGACCGATACAAGATATCGTAGCGGTACTGCGAGAGGAAAATAGACCAGCGAATGAATTTCTGCGCTGTACGTGGAGGTACAGGCTTGTTCGGATGAAAAAGCGACGTCAAAGGTTTGTGGTCTGTGATGATGGTAAAGTGACGACCATACAAGAAATCATGAAACTTAGTAACACCAAACGCGAGAACCTCACATGATTTGGACTTTGAAGGCAAGGTGATCCCATCCTCGTCGCCAAAAATGTTGTGTCTAGACAAGACAGCCTAGACACAATGAGAGGAAGCCGAAAGGCACGCGCTAAGTTAAAGCAGGATGGCGTGAGGTCTGAAACAGGATACGTAATGAATGCTATAAAGAAAAGTTCGTAGCTTCTGGAATACTTAACTTTAATCCATCCTTTTGGTACATCTGGAGATTGTGGCGATACAAGTGAGACTCTTTAGATACATGCAATGTTACTAATGGCGCCTTGCCAGGTCGTAGCCATTGACTTAGCTGAAGGCTATTCTAACTATTGGCTCGGCTAATGAGCAATGCTTCGTCCATGTAGTCGTTAACAAAGTCGTCCGTACAACTGGGGTGAGTGCTAGTCCGTATCTCGAGACCTGCCTTGTGGTGGCGCTCGGTCTGCGATCCCTGACAGTGGCGACACGCGGGTCCGACATGTACTAATGGACCGCGGCCGATTTAAAGCTACCACCTAGCAAGTGTGGTGTCTGGCGATGACACCACATCAAGGACCACAGATCTTACTGCTTGACAAAAATTTCTACTAGATGCCTTTATCCATGTTCGGATTTTTACTTTTATTGTGAAATCTTGCTTCAGGTCAACTTCCATTATTCTAGGTCAAGTTTTGATGACTAAGTATGCAAGTATAAAAACATGCGATTTAATTGGCCATAGCTTTTGAATGCATTGACTTAGAAAGTTATTCTTTTTTAAGCGAGCTATGGACAGTGGATATAAATTTCAGCTTCATACCTCTACCAGTTCCTGAGAAAAAGTGGTTTTAAAAGTTGGACAGACAGCCAGACAGAGAACTAAATACTCTGTGAGGTTTCCGTTGAGGTATAGTACCCGAAAAATCTGAAGCCTGCCCGGTTAGCCACGCCGTCTAACGCGTTGCTTCACGAGCGGGAAAGCGTGCCGATTCCCGGCACGAATCCGCCCGGGGCATGAGAGTCGATGTTCGGCGTGCCGGCTAGTCTGTGGATGGTTTTTAGGCGGTTTTCCATCTGCTTCGGCGAATGCGGGTTGGTTCTCCTTATTCCGCCTCAGTTACACTATGTCGGTGATTGCTGCACGAACACTGTTTCCACGTACACCCTAATTACTCTACCACGCAAACATTTGGGGTTACACTCGTCTGGTATGAGACTTTCCCGGGGGGGATCCACTGGGGACCGAACCACACAATAACCCTGGGTTCGATGTGGGGCGGCGTTGGGCTGGGTGGACTGCTGTGGCCTGTTGTGGGGTTGTGAACCTCTGAGGGCTACGGCCGGACGAAGCCTCTCCGTTGTTTCTAGGTCCCCGGTTAAATACGCAATACACAAACCCAAAAAATCACTACAATTTCTTACTGCTGCAGGGAAAAAAAATCGAAGAGTGTGGTAAAGATCAAGGAGAACTGCGAATTTCGTTTACATTTTTACCTAAAATTAACTATTACATGTCTTTTATGACTGAATGTTTATTACTCCTTTACGAAATAGTAAGGTTATGTGCAATGTATAGCATAGTTGTTACAAGCAGTTGAGTCCAGAAGTGCCTACATAAGAGACAACTGACACACATAAAGAATAGGATATATAAAGACCGCTGAAGATACTTGAGGTGAAACATTCTTCCAAAACAAAAAAAGCCCATTCCAGAAGACAAATAATAGTTATTTATATCTACAAGACAAACAGCATTGAACTGAGTAAGAACGGCTGCATAAACCTACAAGGCTTGTTCAGAAACTACTAACCCCTATTGTTTGTGTTGACTTTGAGTGTTCGAGTCAGATTATTTTGGTGAAATACATCTTTGTGAATCTTCTTACAAATAGCCTTTTGATTTCTTTGTCACGCGACAGACATTACTTGCAGCAGAGTGTTGCAAAAATGCCGTCTGGCATCGAGGTAAACGGGACTCTACACATTGTATTTATTGTGCAGTAATATTATGTAAATATATTGCGCGAAAGTTCGAGGCCAAGAACGTAATATTCAATATTACTGCGCAATGTTTATTAGCGGGACGCGTCAGTTACGGCTCTGCCTTCTTCGGGAACATGTCACCGCACGATGATGTAGCACCCGCAATCGCCTACGTGCTGCAGAAAGAAAAACAAAAGGAAGCGGCGATGGCGATAAAGTTGCTTGGAAGGCTCTCGATGTACGGTCGTACTAACGCGCTAAGAGAACTAGCTGCAGGGCCTGATGAACGAGGTATCTTTCAACGAATTAGGAAGCATCGTAAAGCATCATGCACACAGAAAAGATACTGTTAACATAGTTACCCGATTTCACTTTCCACAATGCTGGGTTGCGATCCATAAACCTTAAAAGAGTAAAGATACATTCCTGTAGAGGATCCGTAGGTAGTTCTGTCGTCTATTTCTGCCGTCAATAATTCAGACTCCAGAAAGGCACAAATAAGCAGTTGCAGAATTATTTCTATGCACTTAAACACTTATCGACTGTTTCTATAGCTATTTACTGGGGTTGAGTTTTTTGGGGGAAGAGACCAATCAGCAAGGTCATCGGTCTCATTGGATTAGGGAAGGACGGGGAAGGAAGTCGGTCGTGCCCTTTCAAAGGAAACATCCCGGCATTTGCCTGGAGCGATTTAGGGAAATCACGGAAAATCTAAATCAGGATGGCCGGACGCGGGATTGAACCGTCGTCCTCCCGAATGCGAGTCCAGTGCAGCTATTTACTAAATAAGTACTAAATATAATCTGCTAAATGCACTTCAGCGCACGATTCCTTTTATCTGCCTTTCCTGAAATGTCAGCACTATTCGAAAAGTAATGTCCAATCTGTAGCGAAATAGAAACCACAGTGAAAATAAAAAATGCTTTATTTGCAACAGTTAGCTACAACTTCCAGCTTTCCTGAAATGTCAGCACTATTCGAAACGTAATGTCCAATCTGTAGCGAAATAGAAACCACAGTGAAAAGTAAAAATGGTTTATTTGCAACAGTTAGCTACACCTTCCAGCTACTTCTCTGAATATGCGCCGCTCCGACTGAGACACTTGTCGTAGCATTGTAGCATATTTCGTCGTAGAATGCAGCCGTCTGAGTTCTCTGCCAACTGTCTGCGCTCATCTGCCGCTTGTTGTCTGTGCCAAAATGCTGTCTTCATGGTCAGCAGCCGCGCGGGATTAGCCGAGCGGTCTAAGGCGCTACAGTCATGGACTGTGCAGCTGGTCCTGGCGGAGGTTCGAGTCCTCCCTCGGGCATGGGTGTGTGTGTTTGTCCTTAGGATAATTTAAGTTAAGTAGTGTGTAAGCTTAGGGACTGATGACTGTAGCAGTTAAGTCCCATAAGATTTCATACACGTTTTGAACATGGTCAGCGGTTCATGTGAGCGGAGATGAAAATCAGAGACAGCCAAGTCTGGGCTGCGTGGTGGGTGATCAGGCATGTCCTGTGAAAACCGCAGGAGAGTCCTCACAACCCTGCTGTGTGCGGCGGAGAATTGTCATGAAGAAGGAGGTGCATGACAACTGTGATACGCGGGCTGCATGAAATCAGGCAAAGTCTTTCATCACGCACCCGTACTTGACGGAAGACGCCTTTTTCTAGGCATCTTTACGTGCTCACTATGAGGTAAGGAGTGGCAGGAGCGACGTGATTCGAACGACGGTTATACTAGAGACACTGTCCAACATATCTATGCAAAGATTCATCGGGTTTTCACCATCGATCAGACCTTACTTTCCGAACATTCATATTCTCGTCGTACTGCATATCAGTTGTTTGCATATCGCAAATCACGAAGTCTCGGCAGGAACTATCGTATACTGAATAACATCGCGATTATACGGTGCTACATACTCCTCAGCATCATGAGCGAGCGGAAATATTTTTAAAGTTTTGCAGTCTCCTTCAGTATTCTCTGTAAACCGTGAATATCACTCTTATGTGGTCACTATTATTTCACAATGCTTTCACTATTCTCACTGTAAACCAACACTTCCTTAAATTTAGTGTTCACAGCCTAGTAAATTTCCATATATTCTTTGTTGTCAGATTTCGTTACTAAAGTAGATTCGTTGTTTGAAACTTTTTATATGAGGGGGCATTTTTCTCAAGTCGGATTTACTTTCACAGGTAATTCAAACATTTATCCACACACTTGAAAGCAAAGACGACAATTTTAAGAGAGCAAAAGGAATTCCACTGTTAAACACAGATGAGACACTAGATGGATGGAAGGGGTACATTGAAGGCCCCTGCGAGGAGAGGAATTGTCTAGAAGTGAAAGGCATGGAGGATCTAGTATTAGAATCACAATTCAAAGACTTGCGTCCAAATAGTGTGGAAGGCATAAATAAAATTCCTTTCAATCTTCTAAAATAACTGGAGTAAGTGAAAAGCTAATGAGTATTGAAGTTCTTCGTGAAATGTATGGATCTACAGACATACGCTCAAACATTCAGAAAAATATGATCCACGAAATCCCGAAGATGGCAGGAGAAGATAAGTGTGAGAACTATCGCGCAATCAGCTTAAGAGTTCAAGCGTCCAAATTGCTTTCTAGAAAAATACACAGAAGAATCTAAAAGAGCAATTTGGCTTTTGGGAAACGAAAAGGCACCAGACATATCATCCTGATGTTGTGTTTGATAATGGAAGAAAGACTTAAGGGAAAGGAAACCAAGTTCATTGGATTTGTCGACCTAGAAAAAGCATTCCATAATGTAAAATGCTGCAAGATATTCGAAATTCTCTGGAAAATATCTATAAGGTATAGGCAATGACGGACAATACACAAGATGTAAAAGACTCAACAGTGAAAAATACAGATGGAAGACCAAGGACGAGGTGTTCGAATTAGAAAGGATACATCAGAGTGTATCACAGGAATTGCCGCTGGCAAAAAGTGTCTCTGAGCACTATGCAACTTAACTTCTGAGGTCATCAGTCGCCTAGAACTTAGAACTAATTAAACCTTACTAACCTAAGGACATCACACACATCCATGCCCGAGGCAGGATTCGAACCTGCGACCGTAGTGGTCGCTCGGTTCCAGACTGTAGTGCCTAGAACCACATGGCCACTCCGGCCGGCCTTACGTTAGCAGCTACTGAAGGAGAGGAATGTTCAAGAGTGCGATTACATTGATGGTGGAAGGAAATCAATGATAAGATGCGCTGGTGATCCTGATGTACGCAGAGTAAACGAGGCAGACTTGCAAGACGTGTTGAATGGAGTGAACTGTCTAAGGAGCGCACATCATGCGTTGAGAGTTGATTGAAGAAAGACGAAAGTAATGAGAGGTAGAAGAAATGAGAGTAATGATAAACTGATCAAAATAGGAGACGACGAAGTAGACGGAGTTGAAGGAATTCAGCTGTCTTGAAAGAATAACAACACATGACGAAAGAAGCTAGAAGGTCATTTCTGGCCATAAGAAGTTTACTAGGATGAAATATCGACCTTAATTTTGGGGAGAAATTTTTAAGAATATACGTTTGGAATACAGTGTTGTATGGAAGCGAATTATTTATTTATTTATTGTTCCGTGGGACCAAGTTAAGGAGAAGTCTCCATGGTCATGGAACGAGTCAATACATGGAATTGTAACACGATAGTAGAAACAGATAAAATGAAATATAAGAAACATATTCAGAGGACAAGTCGTAAGTTTAAATAAAGAAAATAAACAGTGTAGCACTGGAATTTGCTTAATTTTTCAGCTCTTCCAGGAGCTTCTCGACAGAATAGAATGTGAGCCATGAGGAAACTCTTCAGTTTAGACTTAAAAGTGTTTGGGCTACTGCTAAGATTTTTGAGTTCTTGTGGTAGCTTATTGAAAATGGATGCAGCAGAATACTGCACTCCTTTCTGCACAAGAGTCAAGGAAGTGCATTCCACATGCAGATTTGATTTCTGCCTAGTATTAACTGAATGAAAGCTGCTAACTCTTGGGAATAAGCTAATATTGCTAACAACAAACGACATTAAAGAAAATATATACTGTGAGTGCAATGTCAGAATTCCCAGCCTATTGAATAGGGGTCGGCAAGAGGTTCTCGAACTTACACCACATATAGCTCGAACAGCCCGTTTTTGAGCCAAAAATACCCTTTTTGAATCAGAAGAATTACCCCAACAAATAATACCATACGACATAAGCGTATGAAAATATGCGAAGTAGACTACTTTTGGTGTTGAACTGTCACTTATTTCAGATACTGTTCTAATGGTAAATAAAGCAGCATTCAGTTTCTGAATAAGATCCTGAACATTGGCTTTCCACAACAGCTTACTATCTATCCGAACGCCTAGGAACTTGAAATGTTCCGTCTCGCTTATAATATGCCCATTCTGTCTGATCAAAGTATCGGTTCTTGTTGAACTGTGAGTTAGAAACCGTAAAAACTGAGTGTTACTGTGATTTAGCATCAAATTATTTTCCACAAGCCATGAACTTATTCCATGAATTACATTATTTGGTACTGTTTCAATATTACACACAAGATCCTTCACTACCAAGCTGGTGTCATCAGCAAACAGAAATGAATCACCTGTGATACTAGAAGGCATATTATCTATATAAATAGGAAACAGCAGTGGCCCCAGCACCGACCCTTGAGGAACGCCCTACTTAACATTGCCCCATTGGGAATGAACATCACTACCACTCTCAGTATTGCGGAGAATTACCTTCTGTTTTCTGTTCTTAAAGTAAGAGGCGAACCAATTGTAAGCTACTCCCCTTACTCCATAATGGTCCAACTTCTGCAGTTATATTTTGTGGTCAACACAGTCAAAAGCCTTCGATAAATCAAAGAAAACACCTAGCGTTCGCAACTTTTTATTTAATCCGTCCAAAACCTCCCAGAGAAAAGAGAACATAGCATTTTCAGTTGTTACACCATTTCTAAAACCAAACTGTACATTTGGCAGCAAATTACGTGAATTTAAATGCTCCGGTAACCTTGTGTATACAGCCTTCTCGATAACTTTAGCAAACGCCGATGGCATAGAAATAGGTCTAAAATTGTCAAAATTATCTCCTTTCTCCCTTTTTATAAAGTGGCTTCACTACTGAGTCTTTAACCGCTCAGGAAACCAACCACTCCTAAACGAAAAGTTACAGACATGGCTAAGTACTGGGCTAACATACATAGAACAATACTTCAGTATTCTGCTAGACACCCAGTCATATCCATGAGAGCTCTTGGTCTTTAGTTACTTAATTATTAACTCAATCTCCCTCTTGTCAGTATCATGGAGGAGCATTTCAGGTAACAGTCTCGGAACACTTTTTTCTAAGAGCGCTATATAATTCCCTGTTGGAACTAGGTTTTTATTTAGTTTACCTGCTATATTCAGAAAATGATTATTAAATACTGTACATATATGCGACTTATCAGTAACACAGACATTCCCAATTCGCACTGATTCTATATCCTCGACCTGTCTCTGCAGGCCAGCCACTTCCTTTACGACTGACCATATGGTTTTAATTTTATCCTGAGACTTAGCTATTCTGTCTGCGTACTACATACTTTTTGCCTTCCTAATAACATTTTTAAGCATCTTACAATACTGTTTGTAATGGGCTGCTGCACTTACATTTTGACTGTTTCTAACGTTTTGTTATAATTGCCACTTTGTTCTACAAGATATTCTTATCCCTCTAATCAGCCACCCAGGCTGTCTGTTTGTGCTAGTATCCTGTTTTGAACGTTCTAACGGAAAGCAACTTTCAAAGAGCACGAGAAAAGTCTTGAGGAAAGCATTATATTTATCGTCTACTGTATCTTGCCACTATTATTCCTTGATAAGATTTACAAAGGTCTCTACAGCAAGTGGATCAGCTTTCCTAAACAGTTGATAACTATATTTAACATGTGTTGCAGCACAAAAACCTTTTTGCTAACAGAATGCCCTTCTAGTAATGAGGAATGAACAAAAATGCTGCCTGTGGTTGTTGGAAAGAATACGGTTTGTATAAGATTATATGAATTAAGAAGGTCTACCAGCATCCTTTTCCTTGCGCAATCACTTATACAATTAATACTGAAGTCACCACATATAACTAACTTTTTGTATTTCCTGTAAAGTGAACCAAGACTCTCTTCTAGTTTTAGCAAAAATGTTGTGGAATCGGAGTCTGGGGATCTCCAGATAACAACAGTTAGAAGTTTAGCTCCACTAAATTTAACCACACCTGCACAACATTCAAACACCTTTTCAGTGCAGTACTTTGAAACATCAATAGACTCAAATGGGATGCCGTTTTTCACATACATGGCTACTCCTCCACACCGCATAGAGCTCCTAGAAAAGCTGCCAGCCAACCTGTATCCTGGAAAAACCGGTAAAGAAGATAATCGAAGCGGTTGGGATGTGAAGCTACAGAAGGATGTTGAAAATTATATAGGCTTATAAACTACGAAATGAACAGGTTCTCTGCAGGATCTGAGATGAGAGGAATAAGTGGAAAACACTTGAAACGAATTATTTTTTTACTAGCAACAGCAACACCAACAACGGCCAGCTGAATAAGAAGACTCTAGGAGACATACGGTTAGCAAAAGAAAGATGTTATTGAAGAGCAAACAACATATTTAGACCCTTGAAGTGTCGACGATTCCTGTCGAACGAGGACGTGTAGAAGCCACTTACGGGCTTCTTCACGCAGTAGGACACGGAGTTTTACGAAACATGGGGCGGCGGTGGGATGATTGCGTCAGTGCTCACGGCGATTTTAGCTGATCGGGATTCCAGTTCTCGACTGTAAGACTATCGAAAAGAAACTTTTAGATCGTCCCGTACAGTTACAGTATTTAAGTGAATTTATGTTTCGTTTAACTGTTTTATTGCATTTTCTGTGCGCTGTAGTTTCCATGAGAATAAATAGCATTATTTGTTTCGGAATGATCCCACTATAACAGGACACACTGGACTCTTATTCGGGAGCACGACGGTTCAAGTACGTGTCCGGCCATAATGATTCAAGTGTTCCGTGATTTCCCTAACGCTCCAGGCAAATGCGTCGATAGTTACTTTGAAAAGTGTATGGCCGATTTCCTTCTCCATACTTGAATCATTCCAAGCTTGTGCTTCGTCTCTAATGACCTGGAACTCGTAAGGACGTTAAACCTTCATCTTCCTTTCTTTTTTTTCTTAATAGCACAACACACGATGTCAGAAGGCGGAACGACAATGTAGGTCCACCGAGAACAGAGAGTTACGAAAACAGCGGCGTTTCGTCCTCTGGTCCGAGAGTGCCATCGGTGATAGGGCAGTGGTCACGCCCTTGTCGCAGACTTCCTCACGTGACCACCTGGACGTGGTCGGGCAGGACGGAGGACGCGGCGCTGGCGTTGGCCGTCAGAGACGCGCGCCGCTTCGCTCTTTAGTAAAACAGAGGCTGCCTCCGCTAAAGTCGTTGACGTCACTTTCTCTGTATACTCGCCTGCAAGGTCAGCAGGCCATCGTTCGCAGAACACGTTCCTGCGGTCGCGTATTTGTAAGGCAGACGGTGTACGAGCGGGAGAGAATCAGAAAAAGACTTCCGCGATCTGCAGTCACTCTTCGTGAACGTTCTCCCGGCTGCTGACATTACAGCTGTGGCAAGAGAATACCGAAACAGGAACACACTGCACTACGTTTGAGTATAGTGAAATCTCACATTTCTTACAAGCAGTTTAAAACGTGTTTCCCTAATCACATGCTTAATCTGGTTCGATTACGACAATTTTTATTTGGTAGAAGACCCTCATTCAACAACAACAACAACAACAAAATTCCACGGAGCAACCATTGGATCATAACTAAGAAATGTTTTATTAACCTAGCGACTGAAGTGATATTACACGTTGCTGTTATTTATATGGGAAGTGACTATGGCACAAAGACTAAACTACGCGAATTAAAATATAGTTGTGACACAATATAGCGAACAGTAACGAAGAGCAGCGTATGGAACGTTGCCACAACTGGACAGAAATTAGGTTTCATCTTGAATGAAAATGGCAACTTTGTACTGCAAATAAGTAGACAGTCTGTAAGGTGTGCGAGTATAACAGAATACGGAGTACTCCCATACGTAATGATAAATTAAGAGCTGATATTTTAATTTTTTTTCTTTATTGTTGTTTCATGCCATGTGGGCAGGGTTGGGCTGGAACGGCACAATTCGCTGCTCTTCAGCCAACAGACTGTATAAAATATCACAGCAGAACGGTATATACATAAAATACAGGGATAAAAGATGAGGCCGGCCGCGGTGGTCTAGCGGTTCTAGGCGCGCAGTCCGGAACCGCGTGACCGCTACGGTCGCAGGTTCGAATCCTGCCTCGGGCATGGATGTGTGTGATGTCCTTAGGTTAGTTAGGTTTAAGTAGTTCTAAGTTCTAGGCGACTGATGACCACAGATGTTGAGTCCCATAGTGCTCAGAGCCATTTGAACCATTTTTTGATAAAAGATGAAGGGGGAAGGAATTGGAGTTAAATTATACAGAAAAGGAGCAATTTGACGAGGTACGTTTACATAAAATCCACAATTATTTAAAATGACACTCGCCAAAGACGTAGCACATAACACTGGTGCCACGAATAGCACAATTATAAGCGGCGTTTCTGATGTTTTAATGATATGCAGAATATGAATATGTAATCTCCACGGGGAAAAAGCTGGCAACGCGATACGACTCGAAAATACATGCAAAATGGTGACACACAACACGCTTGTATAAATTCAGCTCAACAGAAAGAAGAACTGGCCTGCATCACGAAGTATACAGAATGGCCCAAAACTCCTTTAATATTTGAAAATGCATTAATTCACGGAATAATGTAGGTAGGGAGGTAAACATTGATACACATGGAGCGATTCTAGGCGCTTCAGTCTGGTACCGAGCGACCGCTACGGTCGCAGGTTCGAATCCTGCTTCGGGCATGGGTGTCTGTGACGTCCTTAGGTTAGTTAGGTTTTCGTAGTTCTAAGTTCTAGGGGACTGATGACCTGAGATGTTACGTTCCATAGTGCTCAGAGCCATTTGAACCTTTTTTGATTCATATGCCTAAGATGGCATGAGGTTTTACTCAAACAAAAAACTAGTGCAAAAACTGATCAATAAATAGCGCTGGACAGCAAGATGTCAGTGACGCTGCATGAGAATCGTGTATGAAATTAGCTGTAGTGGGGGAGGCAGTCAGATCATCCTTAGCTTGGGTGATAAACACCTGCTGCAAGGTACGACTTTTATGCGCTTTACCACATACTGATACACGTGTGAAAGATCTCTTGCGCATAGTGTTTGCGAGAATCACATGACTGATCCGCCATGTCCGTCATGGTTGGCCTCCCAGTTCTCCAAACCTCAATCCGTGTTATTGTTGGTTGTAGGATTACCGTAAGTCGCAAGTCTACCGCGTTCATTTGACGGTAGTTTCTCACCATACCTACTGATATGCTGTACAATGCTGTGCAAAAGATTGTCCTTCGACTACGGGTACTGTTGATAAGTGACGGCCGACATGTCGAGCATTTGTTATAAAGAACTTCGTCTTCGCTACAAATCAATTGCTATGCTAATTATTGCTTCTGTATCCGAGCATGTGTGTCAGTTTCTATTTCTCTACCTATATTATTCCGTGAAGTATTGAATTTTCAAATGTTAAGACTTTTGGGTCACCCTTTAGTATGTGGTACGTAAACGAATAGTTTCATCAGCGCAACAGATTCCTTTGAATATGTGCTAGCTTCCCATTCACAGCGTCCAGCTGTGTTGTGAGACAGTCTGCCCTGTTATATACACACAAAATTCAGAATTCAGAAAATAGTTAAGTACCTGAAAGATCGTTTAATAAAAGCCTAAGTTCCTATCGGACATGTCATCTGATGATGAGTTGACGATGGCGTTTGAAGCTTATGAGTGCTCAACGACGAGGTAATTAGCGCCCTTACAGTCATTAAAAGAAACGAATGTGGCTAAAATCACGATAATTGTTCACAGTCATGCACTTGAATCGATAACACAATCACACTATCTTATGTGCTCTAAAACAACTGAAAAATAGTGAAGGTAGCTTAAAATACAAGTAAAACGACAAGAGAATAAAAGAAAGGCACAGGCAAATGTCACTGTCTGACGAGTTACAAAGACTATCGGTGAGCCTGTTAACATGTTAAAACAATCTCCGTAAACTCTTGAGAAGAATGATGGACAGTACACAAAACTTAAAAACTCGTACCACATTCGTTTGAACGCTACTTAAAAGAGAGGGTGGATCCGTCGGCAAATCCGCCGCGACCCGCTTGTCGAAAAATAAAACACAGCCCAATCAAATGTGGCGCTGGTCGTGCTGGTTGTTGACGCATATTCCAGATTTTTATGGTTAATCACTAGTCGTGGGATCACGGCAGCTATTATCATTGTACATCTCACCAACATCTTCAGCTGGTTTGGGCCCGCTAAGGCTCTTGTCAGTGATAACGCTACGGCGTTTGTTTCCGAACAGATTAAGCAGTTTTCCTTTCGTAGCGCTGTTCACCACATAACTAGCAACCATAATATTCCCAGACATCTTTCGCCGAGAAAGTGAATCACAATCTTAAGTCGGCGTTGATTATTTACCATCATAAGTGTGGTGTCACCGCCAGACACCACACTTTTTAGGTGGTAGCTTAAATCGGCCGCGGTCCATTTAGTACATGTCGGACCAGCGTGTCGCCACTGTGTGATCGCAGACCGAGCGCCACCACAAGGCAGGTCTCGAGATACGGACTAGCACTCGCCCCAGTTGTACGACGACTTTGCTAGCGACTACACTGACGAAGCCTTTCTCTCATTTGCCGAGAGACAGTTAGAATAGCCTTCAGCTAAGTCAATGGCTACGACCTAGCAAGGCGCCATTAACCATTTTAAGATAGAGCCTCACTTGTATCATCAAAGAATGCTGTATTCACATGAAGGATTAAAAGTTAAGTATTAAAGCAGCTACGTACTTTTCTTGCTACCATTCATTACGTATCCTGTTTCAGACCTCTATCTAGCCTACGTGAGATTACGCGTGCCTTTCGGCTACTTCAGTGTGGCGTAGCTGTCTTGTTACGCCACAACAATAAGTATCCGAGTAAGTGGGATACCACCCTCCCTTCGCTCAATTTTGCTTTCACACTTCTCAGCACGAAGCATCCAAGGGAGTTCCTGGCACTCTCTTGTTTGCGTATCCCATCAATTCCCCTTTATCCAACTTGTGGGATACCAACGACCTCCTGTCGTCGTTCGTTACTCTTAAAGATCTTAGAGAAAACTGAGAACGGGCCTGGGATAACATTAGGCTAGTCCACCGCCAGGCACTGCGATATAATAGGAATAGACGCCCCTTTCATGGCAAGGTAGGAGATAAGGCTGTCGGTCGGTTAATTGGTACTGCCAAGCTCGGGAAGTTCACTCTTCGTTGTATAGGCCGATGCTCTGTCATCAAAATTCTGGGTCCGGTTAACGTGCTTCTCACGCATCTGGCCACTGCTAAGGTCCTCAGGGTGCACCTTAATCAACTTAAACCAGTTAATTCCTCTTCCTCTTCTGTAGGCTGGACTGGGCTCCATGAGTTTAAGGGGGCGAGGTTGAGCCGTGACGGGGTTGCTGGCGCCACTAGCTCCATCCGTGGTGTGATGTCCCTCTGGTTTGAGGACACTAAGATCTTTGCTTGAGGTTGTTGATGGGGACGGGCCGTGGCGTGGCGTGTCGAGTTGAGTACTGCTAACGGAGTGAGGAGGACGGTGTGACAGGTCCAAATTCAAATGGCTCTGAGCACTATGGGACTTAACATCTGAGGTCATCAGTCCCCTAGAACTTAGAGCTACTTAAACCTAACTAACCTAAGGACATCACACACATCTATGCCCGAGGCAGGATTCGAACCTGCGACCGTAGCGGTATCGCGGTTCCAGACTGAAGCGCCTAGAACCGCTCGGCCACAACGGCCGGCGTGACAGGTCCGCCTTGCGGGTAAGGCGAGCCCTTGCGCTACCTCCTTGGGCACGGCGTGGTTGCTGGCCATATTTGTGGGCCGATTTCAATCCGTGGCTCTCCCAGTGTCGTCTTCAAGCGTAGCCTGGCCAGCCAGCTCTGGGAAGTGGCACACTGATGAGCGAGTTGAAGCCAGTTTCGCTGTGCTGGGCTCTCTTTGGAACAGGCAAACTTCAGCTTCGATTCGTGAACTTCGGGATATCTTAAACTGTGTGAGCCTACAGTGTTTCCTGAGCAGGACCGATAACGTGTTTCTTCAATGCTGTGGCTGTCCCCTACCAACCACCCTCCTTCCGCCTAAGCCACCTGCCCCCCCCCCCTCCCACCTGTCGTCACGCAGTAGATCCCCGCCCTGCCAAACGTCTTCAAACACAACATAAGAACCATCCTCTTGTAATACGACTGGGTGCCGGCTTCGGGCATTGCAGACATCACCGGTCTGGTAATAACACTGCCTTAGACGGTGCCTGGCTCTCCAAATTTGCTGTTGCTGAGGCCACGTAATTGGGTCTGGCAATATACTTTTTTTTCAGGCGTTTCTCTGTTGTTGTAGAGGCAGTAACTTGCAGTGACGAAGGTGTACCCTTCGGCTAGTTTTTGTTGCTTTCACGTAGTTAAACTTGCTGTGTTAACATTCTTTCGCTGGTCTTAACCAATGAAAAGGGCCTTGAAAGGCTGGGCCTCTCGTTGTAACCTTTCTTGGCCTTCCTGTTTAGTGAAGTCTTGTGCTCCTTGCGTATAAGCCTTCTGTTGCACCCCTTGTGAGTAGGCAATTCAAACTCTTGTTTATTTAATTGAAGCTATTTTCTATTTGGTAATTTTACTTTACTGTAGCTGTTATTGAAGAAGGTTTGACTATTTTCAAAAAAATGGTTCAAATGGCTCTGAGCACTATGGGACTCAACTGCTGAGGTCATTAGTCCCCTAGAACTTAGAATTAGTTAAACCTAACTAACCTAAGGACATCACAAACATCCATGCCCGAGGCAGGATTCGAACCTGCGACCGTAGCGGTTTTGCGGTTCCAGACTGCAGTGCCTTTAACCGCACGGCCACTTCGGCCGGCCTGACTATTTTATATTTGGTAATTTTACGAGATTGAAGCTGTGGCCTGCCTATTTTCTATTTGATAATTTTACTTAACTGAATCTGCTGTTATTGAAAATCTGCTCGTTCCCTTTTAGTTGAGTTAAGAGCTATTTCATAATTTGAGTCAGCTGAAACTCTTATTAAGCAAGTTCTACCTTTTCTTATTGCCTTGTTATTCAAATCTGATATCTTACTCAATCTGAGTTGTAATTAACTGAAACTGTGATTGCCAAAGGCCTACCTGTTTCACCCGGCCGCTGTGACCGAGCGGTTCTCGGCGCTTCAATCCGGATCCGCGCTGCTGCTACGGTCGCAGGTTCGAATCCTGCCTCGGGTATGGATGTGTGTGATGTCCGTAGGTTAGTTAGATTTAAGTAGTTCCAAATCTAGGGGACGGATGACCTCAGATGTTAAGTCCCATAGTGCTTAGAGCCATTTGAACCTTTTTGTACCTACCTGTTTCAGAGATATTTATGTCAATAAGTAACAGCAAATGTTACATGATGGTACACAGGCCCTTACCTTTCGCCTTACATCCATTTCAAAGTGTTTTGTTTGTTCTTGCCAGCTAGAAGTACGTCGCGCAGATCGGGCAAGTGCTGACGTATCGACTTCCATCGGCTCGAGTTTATAACGCCTCCGTAAACAGTAGACACGTGGTCGATAGCAGTCGATCGCTACAAGAAACCTGAAACTTTACCACATTTGCATCAGCGCTTATGATGTTGCAGAGAAATAAATGAATCGATAGTGAGTATAGGCACGTGTTTAAAAGTGGAGCGCACTCTCGAATGAAGTTCACTTGTATATTACGAATTAAAATATTTTAGAACGTGGTCGGCCTATGTATATCTATGGTGTGAATAAACCAAGCTAAAGTGTTTTATGCTCAACAAGGAATATTCATGGAGGACATATGCTGCCTCATTTATCAAAAAGGAAGGTAATTTCGGTTGTATCTTTTATCGAATTTTAATTAAGTGGCTAAAAGCACATGGAGATATTATTTGATTTTAAGACGTTCTAAAAATCAGAAGTATATCTGCGATATTATAATACGGAATGTTTCACAAGGTTTTGACGAATTTAAATTTGAGCAAGGCGCCGTAAAAGCAAGATACAGCGACGGTGGTGTCGTCTGTTAGTAGTGCGGAGTGTCAAATTTCACGTTATATACGATATGGTATAAAAAAATCCGGAATTATTTTTAAAAGTTGTGTATATGTTCAAATTGTAGCCGTGCGGTCAGAGGCACCTTGTCACGATCTGGGCGGCTTCCCCCGTCGGAGGTTCGAGTCCTCCCTCGGGCATGGGTGTGTGTGTTGTCCATAGCGTAAGTTACATTAAGTAGTGTGTAGGCTTAGGGACCGATGACGTAAGTAGTTTGATCCCATACGACCTTCCCACCAATTTCCAATTCCAGTTTTACAAAACAACCTTATCCCCATTAAAATATTCTCCGTTACAACTAATACATTTATCCCGCATGTGCTTCTACTCTTCGAAATATTTTTTTGTAGTAATCTTTAGAAATGGCTGTCAGCTCCCCCCTTGTTTTTTATTGACTTCTTGAATGTTGCCAAACTAGTGTCACTTCACGCCCCTTTTCATGAGTGGAAATAAGAAAACGTCGGACATAGCCAGGTCAGGAGAGTAACGTGCGTGAGGCAGCAGAACCATGCCATTTTTAGCCGAAAACTGTCTAACAGGGATGGCTGTGTGTGCAGGTGCGTTGTCGTGGTGGAAGAAAATGTCCGCCACAAATCGGGTCCTTCTTGACGAACACTGTAGCGGAATCTTCTTTAGAACTTCCAAATAAAAGGTTTGATTGACGGTCTTACCTGGGGAACAAATTCTGAATGAACTACGCCCTTGGCATCAAAAACAGCATTGTTTTGATGTTTGATTTCAATTGACGACATTTTTTTGACGGTGTGACTTTGACGTCTTCCATTGGCTTGACCGATGCTTTGATTGTGGGTCGTAACCCTAGCAACAGGACTCATCACTAATTGTGACAGTTGACAGAAAATCTGTATCAGTTTCAAGCTGTTGTTTCAAAGCACGACATATTTCATCTCGACATTCCTTTTAATTGTCAGTCAGAACCCGGAGGACAAACTTGGCAGCAAACCTTTTCAGTCCCAAATCTTCCGCTGAATTCGATGAACCGAGCTCCAAGATAACCCACTAATCTCTGACAGTTGATCAGTTGTTTGTCGACGGTCTGTGAGAAAAAGCTTTAGAATTTTTCAATATTTTAGCCAGTTCGGGCAGTTGTTGGATGTCCAGAACGAGGTTTATCATCAATCGACATGTCGTACAGGTCAGTAATCATGTCGCTCTCGTCACAGCAACATCGCGTGTTCGCGATGGAGTGCTATTTTCTCTACGGCGAATCGTAGTACGCATAAAACGTAACAATTTCAAGATTCAGCAGCGATATCTAACTCCTCCTCGTGGATCAATATTGAACTGGGTAAGAAACTTCAATGCAACTGCCAGTGCATCGACTCGAAAGTCAATCGGCCTTCGAAAAACTGTCCGACCTCTCGAGAACATCGAACATGTGCATAGCAAAAATGGTTCAAATGGCTCTGAGCACTATGGGACGTAATATCTATGGTCATCAGTCCCCTAGAACTTAGAACTACTTAAACCTAACTAACCTAAGGATATCACACAACACCCAGTCATCACGAGGCAGAGAAAATCCCTAACCCCGCCGGGAATCGAACCCGGGAACCTGTGAGCGGGAAGCGTGAACGCTACCGCACGACCACGAGCTGCGGACCATGTGCATAGCAGTTTACAGGCAAGCCCTCGTCCATTATGAAACGTGCCCAGAAGTTTGCACCCATTAAAAGACTGAAATCGCTATGAAATTTCCGGAATTCCTCCAGAAGTCACGAAAGATGTGTTTAAAATCAAGTGAAAGGCCCTGAGTATTGTATAGCCGCGAATGGGCGTATTTTATGAGATAAGGTATTCCGTAAGCAAACTTCAATAAATGTTCTGCCTTGTGCAGAACGTTCAACTTTGTTTCGCGATTAGTTCGTGTGTTATTCAGATTTGAAATCGTGAAAATATTGTGGACTACCCTGTATATTTCGACGACGTGATTTTACGAATGAATATGTTGGTGTTTCATGGAGAGGAAAGAACTACAAATTACAATTGTAAACAGTAAGTGTTTACAGCGTACCACAATGGTGATGGTGAAGTCGAGGCGAACAAATTGATGCAGGACACTTGAGGTCTATCAAGCCGGACAACAGTCTCAATTTACCTGAAAAAGCCATCGTAAGATACAGCGCAAGCACGCCGTTCGAGATTTTGGCTAAAGTCCGCCTTGAATATTAAAAACTTTTTGCACTTGTAGTTACCAAATTGAACAACGACATTTGTGTATATTTCATCTGAAAACTTTGTGAATTTTCACAGCGTAAAATTAACAGTTCAATCGTTTTGTTTGTCTGATCTGCTAACATCAAAGTTACTATGCATGCAAGGGTTAAGCCTAGATCAAACTGCATAACATTTATAAAAGTTTAAATTAACAATGTTAATGAAGTATACGACTAAGACAGTGCCGTAAGAGAGAGACAGAGAGGATATTGAAATAGCTCACGTAGCGCGCATGCTCCGTACCTTCGATGGCTTTTTCAGGCAAACTGGAAATGATTTCCTGGCTTGATAGACCGCAATTATTCTATATCAATTATCGTTTGACTTCACCTACACCACTGTAGGCCGTTCTAAACAGTCATCGTTTACATCATGTATATGTTAACGAAAAGTACGCAGGCCAGTTTTCTGAAAATTAATCCTACGGAATAGTAATGTTGAAAAATATTATTTTCAAGCGTAATTGCTATTGATGAAGGCAACGATTCATATACTTTACTGTCTGTTTAAACAGCGCCGCTCGCTATCTGAAGGAGTGTATCTCGTTTAACTTAGGTTAGGCCGAGAGAAAAGATGACATGTCTTCTCTGTGCCCCTGATATTTCACTTCACGGCCTACCTTGGGGCTGACTGTATGTCTTACTTTTAGTCTGTGTTGTGAAAAGTCAAATACAAAATTGTTCAAATGTGTGTGAAATCTTATGGGACTTAACTGCTAAGGTCATCAGTCCCTAAGCTTACGCACTACTTAACCTAAATTATCCTAAGGACAAACACACACACCCATGCCCGAGGGAGGACTCGAACCTCCGCCGGGACCAGCCGCACAGTCCATGACTGCAGCGCCTGAGACCGCTCGGCTAATCCCACGCGGCAAGTCAAATACATTAACGCATAGCAATATTATTGGTTCTGTGTCACAGTGGTGGCACCAAATTGTATAGTGTACATGTATACAATCCACAACTAGTATTATATGGGTTCTCAGATATATGGGCCAAGGAATGAAAGTACTCTTTTGGTTCATAGTGGACTTGAAGATGGCATAAGTGTTGTTCCAAAACTAGTCGTTTGAAATAAATTTCCTTGACTATTCGGCTGTGGTGGCCCGCTTGTTTATTTATGTCATGAAGTTGCTCTACAACCGGTACTTTTTAAGTTATGTACTGTTTTGCTTCAGTAGTAAATCAATAGTTATTAAATTGCTGGTAATTTTTTCGAAAATAGACAGTAAAAAAAAATTAAAATTGTGCTTAAATATTAACAGAGATCCAACAGTTCCGAGAACGTCCCGTACTTCCGGGAATTGGCTAGTTGCCTTTCAAGGGAACCTACCAAAAGCGGGAGACAGTTCGGTCCTAACGTCATCATATTTCGTCGAAACCTCCACTGGTCGTACATATCCTGATTTTTGTGCCTTCCCTTCCCTGTGCGTATGTTGTCCTGTAGCTGTTCAGAAGAAGTCTCAACAGAGTGTCACTTTGGCGCTGAACAAACAGCTCCGCGGAGGAAGTCGCACCAACACGTTTCTAACTAAGAAAGACAGAGCCCTTTTTTGCCGCCGTGTTTACGGATCCTTACCCGCAGAAAGCAGGCGGTGCTGCCTGCGGACCGACAGTTCTCGGGCTGCATCTCCTTTCAACATCATTTCTCATTAACTCCCGCACTTTCATACCCACCAACAGTCATTCCCCTTAAAGGTGGCACCGATCACTGCAAAGAATTATGAGTTGTATTGCATTGCTTAGGGTTCATGAAAGATCGGTTGCGAAACTGCGGTTTTTTTTCGATAGTGTTGGCGCTTGTCCTCTGGGGTCTATTTGGTTTAACTGTTTAAAACAGACAACCAATAAACATGCTGTAACTCGCTGTTAGATTACTTACTATTCATTGAGTGGTAGGCTATGGAAGGTCGCTTACTTCAGTCAGCAGGAACTTCTTTTTATTATTATTTCTTTTTGTTCCAGCATGATGTGATAGTATATTTTGTGCACATTCACACTTATTTTTGTTTGGTGACGTAATCTTCTCTGATTATTTTGCCCGTTATTTGATTAAGGTTTAGGACCATCTAAATTTTCAGAAAAATCCCTTTACTGATTGAATTTATTGAGGTCGCAACGGATAACATAATGATATTCTTTGGGGCAATCAGAGAAAACTACGTGCTGTGAGCTAATCCTGTGCCGAGGACTTTAGATTTTGGGAGCGTATTCTTCAAATGTTACTAATGTGGCACTCTTTTTTGATATGTTGGAAAATAAATTAACGGTCATGAAAATTAGCTTCAGATGACAAAATATTTTGAATAATCTTTCGCATGTTAACAGTAATCAGGTGGACAAAACATTCATGATACATTTATATAAACCATCCTATGTCTTTCTCACTCTAGAATTACAAGCCACGTTGGCCTTAATCTGCAGAGTCCTTTGGGGTGGGGAGATCTGGGGAGCACGTGGTCAGTGCTCAATTTTGAAACACAGAAATTCACGTGCACTAAATCCACACCGCAAGCAAAATGTCGACAGCATTTTTAGCCAGAAGAATTGTATGCACTTCGTGGATGGCATCAAGCAGGATTTGGTGGGTGCATATCTTTAGCATGAAGCGCTTGGAAACAAATCGACTCATCTTGCCAAATGCGCGCTTGATACAGTTTTTTTTATATAATTTAAAATGTTCACCACAAATAAAAATAAGAAGGCAAGCTGTAGCTTTTAAGGTTTGGGTTGAGATTTGAATTTATAGACAGCGTGGTCGCACATAACGGAAATCACATTACTCTGCAACCTATTAACTGAACCAAGAATTATAACAAGTACCTAATGGTCATTGCAAAAATAACTACGAGAGGAAATTGTTGAGTTTAACAAATTAATAACATATTCACATACTTTTTGTCCCTTGTTCGATACAGCTGTTCTGAGGGAACGTCTGGTCGCTTATCTGTCTTCAGAACAACTCACTCTGTAGCCGTCGCGCGGAACTCTCTCCGAATCGCCCGAGGTGGTGGGGGAGGCTCACGACCAACCTCTACTACGAATACGTTTCGCTTTACTCATCTTTGGCCAAACCCTCCTGTTCCTGCTCTCTGATTTCCACCTGCACTGTTTATGTTGGTAGAAGATTAAGAAACCCACCACTTCTCTGGTTCGTCTGCCACTACACACAAATCACTCACACTTAACCACACACTTTCAGGAGGGGTGAAAAACAGAAATAGGGACACAGGACGTGCACATAAGAATGAAAAAAAATGTCGACCCTATTGTTTCTATAGGCATGCGGTTGTTGGGGCTGAGATTAATTAGTTCCATAAAAGATCGGTTTAATTTTGATTTTTAGTATATCAGATACTGTGAAGATTTGTTTTGGCACTGATTTTTAATCATGTAACGACACCTATTGTGATGTTCTGTTTTGCGAGTGAAACATTTAGGTGGCACACAGCGTTACTAGCTCGACGCACCGACCCTGAGGACCGTTCGCTACTGACAGCCGCCGTATCGTCCTCTGTCAGTGGCGTCTTTCGGATGCGGTATGGAGGAGCATGGGGTCACTGCATCTCTCTCCCGAACGTTGTCAGTTTCCCATAAATCGCTTCTTCTCGCTCTACTGGCTGAGGGCAGCCTGTTTCAATGCCTTCGCAGTACCGGGAGAGGAAAACTGGGTTTAACATCGCGTCGACAACAAGGTCATTAGCGACAGAGCACAAGCTAGAATTGTGTCAAGGAGGGGAAGGAAATCGGTCGTACCCTTTTCAAATAAACCGTTCCGGAATTTGCCTAGAACGATTCAGGGAAATGACAAAAAACCTATATCTATATGTCCGCAGGCGGGTTTGAACGTCGTCCTCTCGAATGTGAGTCCAGTGTGCTAACCACTGCGCCACCCTGCTCGGTCCGGGAGACGAACCCGAGTCCTCTGCAGAGTAGTCAGACACGCTGAGTATTTAACTACATAGGCGGACACACAGTACCGATATTTCTCAAATATCGCGATGATTGCAGACAATTTTGGCGGCCCTATCAATCAAAGATGTCTCTGGAACTCTCTCCTCACTATTGGAGAACGCTGGTAACGAGTCTTGCACATAGAGTGCCACTAGTTAAACATTCTTTACAGAAGGTATCGCGTTAGTAAAGTATGTTTCATACCTATACCTTGCGTGTGTGTCATGCTTGTTTCATTAAGCGAATGAGAATTTGTAGTCTCTTGATATGTAATAATATACTGTTTAACTGATTCTTATAGAAAAATTGTAACTATTAAACAAGGAAACACATTGATTTGACTATCTTTCACAGCTTTTTGTTTCACGTGGACCTTGTTTTGAATTTTTAGTGGTAAGAACGTAAAACATCCACTCAGAACAGCTAGTGTACGATCAAACGGTTTGTTCTTTCTTACGAGTTCTGGACACTACCAGAATAGCTAAGGGAAAATGTGGTTGACGTTTCCCCCTTGTCCACCCACCATCACTAGTCAGTTCCACGCTGAAGTGCGAAAGAAACTGGTATAGGCATGTGTAATCAAATACAGAGATATGTAAACAGGCAGAATACTGCCCTTTGGTCGGCAACGTCTACATGAGACAAGCGTCTGGCCCAGTTATTAGATCTGTTACTGCTGCTACAATGGCACAATGGCAGGTTATCGAGATTTAAGTGAGTTTGAACGTGGTGTTGTAGTTGGCGCACGAGCGATTGGACATAGCATCCTCGAGGTAGCGATGAAGTGTAAATTTTCCCGTACGAGTGTACCGTGAGTATTAGGTAAAACATCAACTCTCCGACATCGCTGCTGCCGGAAAAAGATCCTGCAAGAACGGGACCAACGACGACTGAAGAGAATCGTTCGATGTGACAAAAATTCAACCCTTTCGCAAATTGTTGCAGTTTTAAATGCTGGGCCATCAACAAGTGTCAGCGTGTGAACCATTCAAAGAAACGTCATTGAAGGTCCACTCGTGTATTCTTGAAGACCACGACACAAAGCCTTACGTCTCGCCTGGGACCGTCATCACAGACATTGGACTGTTGATGACTGGAAACATGTTGCCTGGTTGGACGAATCTCGTTTCAAATTGTATCGCGTGGATTCGCGTGTACGGGTATGGAGACAATCTGATGAATCCATGGACTCTGCATCTCCTCAGGGGATTGTTCAAACTGATATGAGACTCCTGATACGTCTAAATACGACTTTGACAGGTGACACTAAAGATCTTGTCTGATCACCTGCGTTCATTCATGTACATTGTGCATTCCGACAGACTTGGGCAACTCCAGCAGGACAATGCGACACCCAACATGTCCAGAGTTGCTACAGAGTTTCTCTAGAAACATTTTTCTGAGTTTAAACACTTCCGATAGCGACCAGACTCCCCAGAGATGAACATTATTTCTGTTCAGAAGAGATCTCCATTCCCTTGTACTCTTACAGATTTATGGACAGCCCGGTAGGATTCATTGCGTCCGTTCCCTCCAGCACTACTTCAGACATTAATCGAATCCATGCCAATAGGTGTTTCGGCACTTCTGCTTGCTCCAGGGAGGCCTACACGTTATTAGGCAGGTGTACCAGTTTGTTTGGCTCTTCAGTGTATACTTTGTAGCAAATTTTTCATCCTTACCTGCTGCCAACAACAAATACGACGTACTTCCTCAGTCGATATGCGTCCCCGAAAGTACTTGCAATGAGATTGAGCGCGGCTGGCCCTTGTTAACGAACATTACAGAAGATGATATACAGGGTGTTTCAAAAATGACCGGTATGTTTGAAACGGCAATACAAACTAAACGAGCAGCGATAGAAATACACCGTTTGTTGCAATATGCTTGGGACAACAGTACATTTTCAGGCAGACAAACTTTCGAAATTACAGTAGTTACAATTTTCAACAACAGATGGCGCTGCGGTCTCGGAAACTCTATAGTACGATATTTTCCACATATCCACCATGCGTAGCAATAATATGGCGTAGTCTCTGAATGAAATTACCCGAAACCTTTGACAACGTGTCTGGCGGAATGGCTTCACATGCAGATGAGATGTACTGCTTCAGCTGTTCAATTGTTTCTGGATTCTGGCGGTACACCTGGTCTTTCAAGTGTCCCCACAGAAAGAAGTCACAGGGGTTCATGTCTGGCGAATAGGGAGGCCAATCCACGCCGCCTCCTGTATGTTTCGGATAGCGCAAAGCAATCACACGATCATCGAAATATTCATTCAGGAAATTAAAGATGTCGGCCGTGCGATGTGGCCGGGCACAATCTTGCATAAACCACGAGGTGTTCTCAGTGTCGTCTAAGGCAGTTTGTACCGCCACAAATTCACGAAGAATGTCCAGATAGCGTGATGCAGTAATCGTTTCGGATCTGAAAAATGGACCAATGATTCCTTTGGAAGAAATGGCGGCCCAGACCAGTACTTTTTGAGGATGCAGGGACGATGGGACTGCAGCATGGGGCTTTTCGGTTCCCCATATGCGCCAGTCCTGTTTATTGACGAAGCCGTCCAGGTAAAAATAAGCTTCGTCAGTAAACCAAATGCTGCCCACATGCATATCGCCGTCATCAATCCTGTGCACTATGTCGTTAGCGAATGTCTCTCGTGCAGCAATGGTAGCGGCGCTGAGGGGTTGCCGCGTTTGAATTTTGTATGGATGGAGGTGTAAACTCTGGCGCATGAGACGATACGTGGACGTTGGCGTCATTTGGACCGCAGCTGCAACACAGCGAACGGAAACCCGAGGCTGCTGTTGGATCACCTGCTGCACTAGCTGCGCGTTGCCCTCTGTGGTTGCCGTACGCGGTCGCCCTACCTTTCCAGTACGTTCATCCGTCACGTTCCAAGTCCGTTGAAATTTTTCAAACAGATCCTTTATTGTATCGCTTTTCGGTCCTTTGGTTACATTAAACCTCCGTTGAAAACTTCGTCTTGTTGCAACAACACTGTGTTCTAGGCGGTGGAATTCCAGCACCAGAAAAAATCCTCTGTTCTAAGGAATTAGCCATGTTGTCTATAGCACACTTGCACGTTGTGAACAGCACACGCTTACAGCAGAAAGACGACGTACAGAATGGCGCACCCACAGACTGCGTTGTCTTCTATCTCTTTCACATCACTTGCAGCGCCATCTGTTGTTGAAAATTGTAACTACTGTAATTTCGAAAGTTTGTCCGCCTGAAAATGTACTGTTGTCCCAAGCATATTGCAACAAACGGTGTATTTCTATTGCTGCTCGTTTAGTTTTTATTGCCGTTTCAAATATACCGGTCATTTTTGAAACACCCTGTACGTATCCAACAACGACGTCGATGGATGGCTGAGCCCGATTTATCCAACTGTTGTACGCAGGTATCACTCGTTCCTGAGTAACACGAGCAGTATCGTCTCCAGTGTTCTGCTTAGCTCTTCCACTGTATGAAGATTATTTGCGTGCACCTAACCCTTCAATTTTTTCCACAGGTTAAAATCACTGTGAGGGAGATCAGACGACCCAAGTGGCCCGAATACTGTATTGCCTCGGCTGATTGTCCTCTGCTCACTAAGAGAACAACAACTTTACCCACTCGTGACGAGGTTGTCACGGTAGTGCCTGTTGTTGCTCAGTCCTGTTGTAAATGTACACATAGTCGTTCATCTTTTGTGAGTTGCTTCACATGTGGATTAGAAAGTATCTAGACATGCCGTTTAGCATTAATACTTGGGTGAAAGAACGGTATTACGATGCAGACATCAGACATCGTACATCAGACACTAATCTAGAGTTGCGATCAAACACGATTCTATGCTGACTTCTGATTTTTAAAACCCTCTGGAGCCGTAATTACTCCACAATATTTCGGCAGACAGATTCATTGTCAACTTCAGGTGGTCTCCTATGCAGCTTCTCCTCTCCTGTCGAAATCCTAGACATATTTGCCACTAATCCACGAAATTACAGGCCCATATCATTAACGTCGATATGAACCAGGATTTTGGAACGCATATTGTGTTCGAACACTATGATTTAACTCGAAGAAAACGGTATATTGACACACAGTCAACATGGATTTTGAAAAGATTGTTCTTGTGAAACACAACTAGCTCTTTATCCGCATCGAGTGATATTGACAAGGGATTAGATTCAGTATTTCTGGATTTCCGGAAGGCTTTCGAAACTTTACCACACAAGCGGCTTGTAGTGAAATTGCGTGCTTATGGAATATCGTCACAGTTATGTGATTGGATTTGTGATTTTCTGTCAGAGAGGTCACACTTCGTAGCAACTGACGGAAAGTCATCGAGTAAAAGAGAAGTGATATCTGGCATTCCCCAAGGTGAGACTTGAGCAGCCACTGGCGAAGTGTCAGTGCAGCAGCAGTGCAGTAGCGAGTCGCATATTTAGCTTTCATATTTGTTTTGTAGTTTGATTCTTAATTTATTTCCGAGTGTTTGGGCACTTGCATATTTAATTACATAAAATTCTTGCGTATTCTCGTATTTGAGAGGAGTAATATTGCTTGTTGATAGCCGTAGAGTATAAATTCGCGGAGTCGTTAGATATAAGCAGTAGGATGGATAGAGTGTGTGCGTGCTGTATGCGGGCGCAGGAGGAACTGGCCGCGGTTCGCGAGAAGCTGAGCGTGCTGTTGGCCACGGTCAGCCGCCTTCAGGCTGCTGCCTCGAGGTGCAGCGACGGCGGAGGGTCTGGCGCGTCGCTTGAGACACCCCAGGTGTCGCTTGGCTGCCTCCGCTGACTCAGCCGCCGAGGCACCTTCTAGTGTACCCGGCGCGTTGGGGCCACTCGAGGCGGAGGGCCAATGATGAGGCTGGCTAGCTGGTCTCGCCCGTTCATCCTGTCAGTGGGTAGGTGGCCGCTCCTTCAGCAGGGCCCGAGCAGGCACACGGGGGCAAAGGCTTGATGGTTATTGGGAGCTCCAACGTTAGGCGGGTGATGGAGCCCCTTAGGGAAATAGCGTACAGGGCTGGAAAGAAATCCAACGTGCACTCGGTTTGTCTGCCGAGGGGCCTCATCCGAGATGTGCAGGCGGCCTTGGCTGCGACTATCGAGCGTACGGGGTGCAATCGTCTGCAAGTAGTTGCTCACGTCGGCACCAATGATGCCTGTCGCTTGGGTTCTGAGGCGATCCTCAGTTCGAACAGGCGGCTGGCGGATTTGGTGAAGACCGCTGGCCTCGCACGCGGGGTGCAAGCAGAGCTCTCTATTCAGCATCGTTCCCAGTGTGGATCGGGGTCCTTTGGTTTGGAGCGGAGTGGTCTCAACCAGAGGCTTCGTCGACTCTGTGACGGTCTTGGCTGCAGATTTCTAGACTTGCTCTATTGGGTGGGGAATTGTAGGACACCCATAGACAGGTCAGTGGTGCACTACACAAAAGAAGCGGCTACTCGGGTAGCAGAGTGCTTGTGGCGTGCACATGGGTTTTTTTAGGCTAGGCAGCAGTGCGAAGTGTCCTGATGAACACTCACCAGTCGACGTGCAGGCAGGAAAATCATGACGCGCCCAGTGTAAAGACACTTCAGCTATCAAGATATTAGCAGTAAATTTTCAGAGTGTTCGGAATAAAGTTCCTGAATTTACTGCCCTCCAGGAAGCGTGTGGCGCGCAAATTATTCTCGGGACTGAGACCTGGCTGAACCCTGAGATAGGAAGTTCTGAAATATTTAGTGAGGTTTGGAACGTGTATCGGAAAGGTAGATTAGACACCGTAGGAAGTGCTGTCTTCATTGCAGTTGACAAAAATATTGTGTCTACTGAGGTCGAAGTAGAGTGTGATTGTGAAGCTATCTGGACACGTTTAACAGGGCTAGGGGAAATAAAGTTAATTGTTGGGTGTTATTACCGGCCACCAGGTCCCACCGTGACAGTTCTAGAATCATTCAAAGGGAGTCTACATTCTGTATCGCAGAAGTACCCGGATCACGCTATATTAGTCGGAGGCGACTTCAACCTACCCCGTATAGACTGGGATGTCTATGGATTCATTACAGGTGGTACAGACAAGCCGTCGTGTGAATCACTTTTGAACACATTATCCGAAAACTGTCTTGAGCAGCTAAATCGACAGCCAACGCGTAATGGAAATATTTTAGATCTGGTAGCTACGAACAGACCAGACCTCATCGATGGTGTCGGTGTTGAGACAGGGATTAGTGGTCATGATGTTGTCATTACGACTATGGTTACAAAAGTTAAAAAGTCGGTCAAGAAGGCTAGGAGAGTGTTCTTACTAGAAAGAGCAGATAAGCAGTCGTTAGCATCGCACTTAGTAAATGAATCGACTTCATTTACTTCCGGTACGATGGACGTGGAAGAATTATGGGCAAATTTTAAACACATTGTAAATCGCTCATTGGACAAGTATGCGCCGAAAAAGTTGGTTACGCACGGAAAAGACCCACCGTGGTTTATCAGCGCAATTCGGAGAATGCTCAGGAAGCAAAGACAGTTGCACTCGCGGTACAAGAAAGATCGGGAAAATGAGGACAGGCAAAAGTTAGTAGAGATTCGTGCTGCTGTAAAAAGAGCGATGCGCGAAGCATTCAACCACTACCACCGCCATACCTTAGCAAAAGATCTTGCTGAAAATCCAAGGAAATTCTGGTCTTACGTAAAATCGGTAAGCCGATCGAAGGCTTCCATCCAGTCACTAACTGATCAGTCTGGTATGGCAACAGCAAAACGAAAGCTGAAATTTTAAATTTAGCATTTGAGAAATCTTTCACGCAGGAGGATCGTACAAACACACCGCCGTTTGAGTCTCGTACAGATTCCCGTATGGAGGACATAGTGATAGACATCCCTGGCGTTGTGAAGCAGCTGAATGGGTTGAAAATAAATAAATCGCCAGGTCGTGATGGGATTCCGATTCGGTTTTACAGAGAGTACTCTACTGCATTGGCTCCTCACTTAGCTTGCATTTATCGCGAATCTCTTGCCCAACGTAAAGTCCCGAGCGACTGGAAAAAAGCGCAGGTGACGCCTGTATGTAAGAAGGGTAGATGGACGGATCCTCAAAATTACAGACCAATGTCCTTAACATCGGTTTGTTGCGGGATTCTCGAACATATTCTCAGTTCGAATATAATGAATTTCCTTGAGACAGAAGTTGCTGTCCATGCATCAGCACGGCTTTAGAAAGCATCGCTCCTACGAAACGCAACTCGCCCTTTTTTCACATGATATCTTGCGAACAATAGATGAAGGGTATCAGACGGATGCCGTATTCCTTGACTTCCGGAAAGCGTTTGACTCGGTGCCCCACTGCAAACTCGTAACTAAGGTACGAGCATATGGGATTGGTTCCCCAATATGTGAGTGGCTCGAAGACTTCTTAAGTAATAGAACCCAGTACGTTGTCCTCGATGGTGAGTGTTCATCGGAGGTGAGGGTATCACCTGGAGTGCCCCAGGGAAGTGTGGTAGGTCCGCTGTTGTTTTCTGTCTATATAAATGATCTTTTGGATAGGGTGGATAGCAATGTGCGGCTGTTTGTGGTGGTGTACGGGAAGGTGTCGTCGTTGAGTGACTTTAGGAGGATTACAAGATGACTTGGACAGGATTTGCGATTGGTGTAAAGAATGGCACTAACTAAATATAGATAAATCTAAATTAATGCAGATGAATAGGAAAAAGAATCCCGTAATGTTTGAATACTCCATTAGTAGTGTAGCGCTTGACACAGTCACGTCGATTAAATATTTGGGCGTAACATTGCAGAGCGATATGAAGTGGGACAAGCATGTAATCGAAGTTGTGGGGAAGGCGGATAGTCCTCTTCGGTTCATTGGTAGAATTTTGGGAAGATGTGGTTCATCTGTAAAGGAGACCGCTTATAAAACACTAATACGACCTATTCTTGAGTACTGCTAGAGCGTTTGGGATCCCTATGAGGTCGGATTGAGGGAAAACATAGAAGCAATTCAGAGGCGGGCTGCTACATTTGCTACTGGTAGGTTTGATCATCACGCGAGTGTTATGGAAATGCTTCAGGAACTCGGGTGGGAGTCTGTAGAGGAAAGGAGGCGTTCTTTTCGTGAATCGCTACTGAGGAAATTTAGAGAACCAGCATTTGAGGCTGACTGCAGTACAATTTTACTGTCACCAACTTACATTTCGCGGAAAAACCACAAAGATAAGATAAGAGAGATTAAGGCTCGTACAGAGGCATATAGGCAGTCATTTTCCCCTCGTTCTGTTTGGGAGTGGAACAGGGAGAGATGCTAGTTGTGGTACGAGGTATCCTCCGCCACGCACCGTATGGTGGATTGCGGAGTATGTATGTAGATGTAGATGTAGTGTTATAGGCCCTTTGCTGTCGCTTATCTACATAAAAGATTTGGGAGACAATCTGAGCACCCGTATTATGTTGTTTGCCGATGACGCTGTCGTTTATCGACTAATAAAGTCATCAGAAGATCAAAAATTGTAAAAATATTTAGAAAATGTATCTGAATGCGGCGAAAATTGGCAGTTGAGACTAAATAACGAAAAGTGTGAGGTCATCCACATGAGAGCTAACAGGAATCCGTTTAACTTCGGTTACACGATAAATCAGTCAAATCTAAAGGTCGTAAATTAACAGAATACCTAGGAATTACAATTACGAACAACTTAAGTTGGAAGGAACACACAGAAAATGTTGTGGGGAAGGCTAACCAAAGATTGCGTGTTATTGGCAGTACAATTAGAAAATGTAATAGATCTACTAAGGAGACTGCCTACACTACGCTTGTCCGTCCTCTTTTGGAATACTGCTGCGCCGTGTGGGATCCTTACCAATAGGATTGATAGAGTACATCGAAAAAATTCAAGGAAGGGCAGCATGTTTTCTATTATCGCGAAATATGGGAGAGAGAGTCACTGAAATGATACATGATTTGGGCTCGACAGGCGTTTTACGTTGCGACGGTATCTGCTCACGAAATTCGAATCACCAACTTTCTCCTCCGAATGCGAAAATATTTTGTTGACACCGACCTACATAGGGAGGAACGATCGCCACGATAAAATAAGGGAAATCAGAGCTCGTACGGAAACATGTAGGTGCTCGTTCTTTCCGCACGCTGTACAAGATTGGAATAATAGAGAACTGTGAAGCTGGTTCGATGAACCCACTGCCAGGCACTTAAATGTGATTTGCGGAGAATCCATACAGATGTAGATGTAGAATTACAACCCTTTTCACGACTCTGCTATTATTGAGAGCCGTGCAGTCGCTGCGGGGTATGGCGGTGGTGGTGGGGGCAGCGGATCTCACTGCATGGGAATGCTTTTGTTTTTCTAGGGTCAGTGCAGGGATTCACACCTGACTCAGTTACAGGCATCTGTATTTATTAACTGGCTTAGCGCCCGCTGCTTCGCACACGTAAACAGTATCGCCTGCAGAGATTTTTTGTTTTTGTTTTTATTTAATCGAATGTTTATGTTGTTCACAAATTCCGTCTGTTTCCAAGCTTTTCACGCTAATTAAGGCCATATAAGCATGGTCTTTTCAGAATGTACTTCTGATCAAAAAGTGATTCTGGTAGCTGGAGTCCAAAGTTTTTTTAATCGTTTCTTCTGCGTTCTTGTGGAGATATTTCGGTAGCAACTTTTATCCCCTACAAATATTTCTTTATGTCCAGCCGAGAAGTGAAATACCAGTTTTCATAAATTTAGCTTCAAAATTTTTTTGATGTAAATAATTATTTTCTTAAAAATTTTCATCCCCTATTGCACTATATTAGGGGTTGGACACCAGAAACGCTGAAACACATGTTTTTTAAAATTTCTAACCGTGAAGCCAAATGTGAGTTGTCGTAGATGTAGCCTTAAAATCCATTAGTAGTTTTTTAGTAATTACTTATTTTCCAAAGAAAACTTTCACCCACTAGTTAACCCCCTTAGTGGTTGAATTTCGAAAACAGCTAAAATGCACATTTTTTATTTTGTGACTGGAAACCAAATACCAGTTTTCGTAATTCTAGCTTTAAAATTCCCTTACTAACGATATGCTTTCAAAAAGCCTTTCATCCCCTATTTAACTCCCTTAGGAGTGGAATTTCGGACAATCCCTTCTTAAACGGATTTTTATTTATTATTTCTAACTAAGAAGCTAAATTTAAATTTTTATAGGTTAAGCTTTAAAAATGCTTTCATAATAAAATAGTTTTGTAAAAGGTCTCATTCCCTATTTCACTCCCATAGATGTTCAGTTTCCAAAAACAATGAAACACGAATTTTTTATTTGTAACCGAGAAGTCAAAATACCATTGTTAATAGATGTACCTTTAAAACTGTTATAATATTTCGTTAATAATGACATATTTTCAAAAAAATAGCTTTCACCCAAAATTTGAGCCCTATAGTCTTAGATTTCCATAAATGCTGAAACACGTATTTCTTTATTTCTGAGTGAGTCGTCAAATGCCAATTATCATAGTTTAGCCTCGAAATTCCCCGAATAGCAACATTTTTAAAAGAAAAACTCCCTTCATCTTCTATTTCACCCCGTCAAGCTTGTAATTTTGAAAAATGCCGTCCTAAATGATTCCTACAGTATAAGTTACACGCCTTCTCCAAATTTCAAGTTTCTATCCTTCGCGCTTGGGTCTGGGCGGCGATGAATCAGTCAGTCTGGACATTGCCTTTTATATAAAGACATTAGACCATCTTTCACCGTAAATTCTTCAACGGATTCTTTGATACGCGATCCCAGAAGGAGGAAGAGTGTCTAATGATTTTGCTGTTGTAATCCATAACGTAGCCAGTTTACGTACTGTGGTAGGCCAAGGATGATTTGATGGTGTGGCGTAATTCCATGTGACGCCTATGTTCACGGCACTTCTGTTCCACCGTGCTTGCAATTTACCAGAATAACTTTTCTACACTGCCTGGGGATTTGGGAGACCCCTGTTTGTGGCCACCGCACCAATGGCGAAAGGCGCGGAATGATGGAGAGGGTAACGGCCAACATATGGGCCTATAGGATGCCGACAGGAGTGGAACAGCACTCATCAGGGTCCACCTGAAGATGGCAACAAGTTTGCCGAAATATCGTGGAGTAATTACGACGTGACCAGGCCAGAAACTCGATAATTCTGAAAATCAACCTTAATATTATGCAACGGCTCGTCAAAGAGCTGACTCATAATGGTGCATGTTTTGTGAGTTCACATGGCCTGACTAGCTGAACCAGGTCTTATCTCAAAAAACAGAGTGTGGAAGTCCTAATTCCACTCAGAAATCATCGGTAGAACTCAAAATGCGAAAGATCGTATGGACTTTCTAAAACAGGCACTTATGTAGATTTGTGAGGATACACATGCAGCTCCTTTTAATAATCTTTTGACACGACGGCTTAACTGTCACTTTCACAGATAACCGGCGTTGACATGTCATCGGATCTCGTTCCAGGCTTTCCTTAGCTCGAGTAATATTTTCTGATGTCCGAGCTCTCTTCAGTCGGTTACGGTTAATATTCGCTACAGAGCTCGTTTTGCGCCATTTTGCCACGATGTTTCGTATTGCAGACTCCTGGAAGTTTTGACAAAATCAAACCTTAAACTCTTGTACTAACAATTCTACGTGCATTTTCCTTGAATTGTGCTTCGAGTAATAGTCGAAATGAACATGTTTTTTTTTTTTTTTTTTTTTTTTTTTTTTTTTTTTTTTTTTTTTTTTTTTTTTTTTGGTGCGAGCGCCGTTTTGTGTTGCCTTCAGCAAATCACTAAATGTGTCTACTCTTCGCTCTCACTCAGTCGCGATGACACAGCCAAGTACTCGCGACAGAGCATGTGGGAGATGTGCACACGCTGACATGTGGCACCAACCTGCTGGTGCATCAAACTCACGGTTTCCAGCAGTTTCTGTAGAAGGAGGTGCTGGTGTTCACTAGCAAGGGTCAGTTCTGCGTCAGTCTTATACATACTTTTTGGTCCAGATTTTTTGCCAACGCTGTGTGTATCTGAAATTACTAAATTTTAAAAGTTTCCAGAATCAGTTGCTACTACACTAGTTAAACAAATTGCATGACACAAGCGCTTCTTTAATTTTCGATGGAATACTTTTCAAACTGTGTGTTTTTATGAATTTCACTAAGCAGTGATGTAGAATTATTATTATTGTATTAACTAATTAATGTTTTATTGTTATTACAAGTGGTGTACAGTAAGTAATTCAATACATTTTTTCTCTCGGCCAATTTCAGTTGAAAAAATGTGGAAATTGTTGTGGCACATCGTGAAGTACTCCCTTCCAGTCCCTACAGTTCCATGAAGTTCCGACAGGTAGCAGCTTTGTGCAATACTTTCAAAATGGTATCTCTAACGGAGGTGGGTTCCAATCAGGGAGCTGTCATTGAGTTTATTTTGGCGGAAAACTAGTGCATCGGAAACATTCACATGCGCTTGCAGACTATATACGGAGGCCTGACAGTGAACAAAAGCACGGTGAGTCGTTAGGCGAGGGACCTGTCATCATCGCAACAAGATCGTGCAAACTTGTCCGATCTCCCGTTTGCCGCCGACCGCACACAGCTGTGACTCCTGCAATATTGGACCGTGCGGACACACTCATTCTTCCCCAAAAAACTGCAAACGAACTTCTCCTTCTCCATGACAATGCAAGACCTGACAGAAGTGTGCGCACCGGAGAGTAGCTCACACAACTTCACTGGACTGATCGCCCTCATCCGCCCCACACCTCGGATCTTGCACCCACCGACTTCCACCTGTTAGGTCCAATGAAGGATGGACTCCACAGGAAGCAGTTCGTTGATGACAGGGAAGTTGCTGATGCAGCAAGACTCCTGCTACGATGTCGAACAGCAGAGCGGTACCATGTGAGCATAAAGGCCCATCCAGTAAGGCGGCGTAAGGTTGTCACATTAAACGGAGATCATCCAGAAAAATAAGGTCTTGTAGCCAAAGGATTGTGGAATAATATGGTGTATTGGAATCCTGGGTAAAATTAACACGCCTTCAGCGGAAAGGTGGCTGTATTATCGGGTGTTAATAACTAAACTTTCCCTGTTTAACACGTTATAACACGGAAGCTAATTACCGTACGAGAACAAAACTTGGTAGCATTAACGTCAAGTACATGGGAAAGATAAATAACTTAGGATCAACTCAATTTAAACAATTTTAATATGCTACTTCGGTACATCATACCATTACATACCGGTACCATTACTGCTATAAAATTAGCTCAATATGGCGCCCATCGGTGTCCAGAGGAATCTGAAAGCGCAGGACTTCATTCTGCACAGCAGAACGAAGCTTGTCCGTAGGTATACTGGCTACCTCTCTTGATATGCTGCGCTTCGGATCAACACATGTGTGAGTGTTCCCCTGATTAAATCCCATTGTTCAAGTAGCCCAATAACGAGAAATCACTGGGGGTGAGATCAGGTGATCGTGCCGGCGAAGCATTTGGAAACGTTCGGCTGATAAATGATTCAAATGGCTCTGAGCATTATGGGACTTAACATCTGAGGTCATTAGTCCCCTAGAACTTAGATCTACTAACCTAAGGACATCACATACATCCATGCCCGAGGCAGGACTCGATTCTGCGACCGTAGCGGTCGTGCGGTTCCAGACTGAAGCGCCTAGAACCACTCGGATCGTTTCCAAATGTGTTTTGGAGAATCAGGTGAGCTTCACGAGCGATGTGGGGTGGGGCACCATCTAGCATCAGAACTATTGAGTTCAATGCGTCTCTCTCGTGTAGGGCGAGTATGTCATGCTGGCGAGGCATATCGCAGTAAGGCTGGACAGTCACACTGCACTTTTTTGGTCCTTGAGCGCCAACCTGTTCAAAAAAGAATGAGACAATGATGAACGTAGCCGTGAAGTTACACCATATGGTGACACTTGACTCGAGGTGAAGATCTCCACACTCGGCAATTCTGTGTGTTCACCTCACCCGTCAGAGAAAAAATGAGCTTCATCTGTTCACAGGATGGTCCAGGGCCAGCCCTTGTCACCTTCAATCCTTACGAGAAAGTGGAGAGCGAAGTCGACACGTCGTTGTGCGTCCTGTTTGTATAGATACCATTTGAGAATGGTTCGAAGCACCCTCCGTGCAGTGGACCACGGAATGTTCAACTGGCGTGACACAGCACGCGCACTGCTTGACGATCGGGTATTGCGCGCAACGTTGTCCGCCATAGCAACAGCCATTTCATCAACCACCTGGGGTGCAACCAGTCGTCGGCCTCTTCCCGCAGCGACGTCAAGTTCTGCAGTTGATTCGAACTTCATCATGCTTCACACAGCAGGTGGAGAGAGAGGACCCTTCCATAGTCCTTTCAGCCGGCGATATTCTCGAAGTGCAGCTGCAGAATTATTGTTGTTTTTTGATAGAGCTTCATCAATAATACTCTGCTCATTTTGTCCACGCCTATGTTGACCAACAAGTTCACTGCGACTGGTCAGGTTGTGCGACTACGAATCACGATGACTGATCACGGCATCTGGTGGCCATAGTTGGAACTGGACGGTGGCGCTGTGACGCATGGAAATGTCGCTCCCCATACACTGGACATTAATGCTACCAAGTTTGGTACTCGTACGGTAATTAGTTTTCGTGTTAAAAAAAGTGTTAAATAGAAAAACTTTCATTATAAACACCTGGTACTTATTGAGTTATTAAGTTACGCGTGGTACGTTAAAAGTGGTGTGACTATTTCTGTTTGGGAGACAGCCATGGTAACGTACTGTAACCACCACAAGAACCGAACCAAGGAGCCGTGACAGTCTAGGTTGCAGCTGCTATGAGGGGATGAAAAGGCTTACACAGGATAGTCCAGCGCGGAAAACTGCTTCAAAACCAGCCTTTGAACCGAAGACCATATGAACAACAGCGACAGAACATGAGTATTCATTGCCAATCAAAGCGTCACAACTTATTGCACAAACAAAAATTAATTCTTCTATAAAGTGGATTAAACTCCACTTGCAACTTCTTTCATAAATTTCGTTCGCCCTACAGCCTCTCAGTTCCTTTCCACGGGTCAGAGGACGCAGATATTTTAATCTGTCCACTCCACTGCTGACAAAGCCTGCAACATCCGCAATCTGGAGGCTTTCTTATTTCCTCTTCGGATGCAATAATCCTTTTATTACAGCAATATGGACGGCGCAGTAGCCCATTATTTCTCCTACCAACATCTCCTCTCGTCCTTGGAGCGCTATTTTTGGCTTTTCGACTGTAGCGGAATGCGTAGTAATTCCCAGTTTACACGCCATATCCTTATTCCATTCGATTCCTCTGCACAACCTGTAACTGTTTCTTTTGCAGTTTCCGCTCCAGTCTTCAAAAACAGCTGCGAACACTACGGACTTAGGTAAATATTGCTTTCGAATCGGGAGTGGTGGGGCTCTAAGGTTTCTACAAAACTTTGTGTGAATTCTCCTACCGCGGGAAGTGGTGACACGCAGGAAATATCTGTTATACTATGAACGTAAGTTGAATATTGAGATTGCGAAGTATTTAACACAGTGAAAGGAAAGCTTTCACTCTTGACCACTTATTTTTTTTTTTTTATTTTTTTATTTTTTTTTTTTTTTACTCAAATACAAATATCCAGTTTGTAACTATGAAATGTATGCAACAAAGTTATTACACCACTCGACACCCTGCAACGTAAATATTAGATTGTACCATTTCTAAATTACTTTTCATTCTTGGTTTCTTTTTTTTCTACAAATGCAAAAGTAATATGTTGACTAACTGTAGAACTTCGGTTAAAAAAGTGTCATGTTTGAAACCGCTGAACGATATTTCAGAGTACCATAAATAAATATTCAGATGTTTGTGTTGAAAAAAAAGGTATATACTGGAAAACGAAAAATTCGTGTACTATGTAAACGACGAATGAGTCCGTTATTGCTAAAATTTTTCAAGAGACTGTTAAAATCAGCAACGAAATACGCTAAGTGTTTAACCCGAAACCGATGTGACACTGACCATTGAGCAGTGAACTACATGTATATCGCATCAGCATTTTACGGAATGCTTAAGCAACTTATGTTTGAAATGCAGAACTCTGTTTCACAGAAGGGAGTTAGGAAGCTCTATCTGCCTATCTGCCAGAAGTATTTTTGGCGACAGTTTTAACAGCGTATGACTAAAGCCACAACTCGGAGCTACACTTGCTAAAATACCATTTAGCAGACAGCATTAGAAGATCAAAGCAGTCATAACGTGCATATTAAATTCTTTCCAAGTTCAGCGTTAGTATCAGTTTGAAACTTTAATTCATTACGCATAGCTAGGAGGAGTAGGACTGTGTTTTCATGAAAAAATGTAACGCAAGTTCCTCTGAAGTTACACACATCAAAAAAAAAAATTTGCATCACCCCAGTTCCCAGAACTCCTGAAATAGACGTTGACTGTCGTTATTATGTCACAGACACAGTCCCTTTGACTGTTCACAGATGTCACTAAACCCACCCAAAAATGTAAACAATCATGCATTAGCAGGACCTATTAGGCGGAGGGGGTCCGACAGCCAGTCAGTTCCAGTCATT
Source organism: Schistocerca piceifrons (assembly GCF_021461385.2). NCBI lineage: Eukaryota > Metazoa > Arthropoda > Insecta > Orthoptera > Acrididae > Schistocerca > Schistocerca piceifrons. Next base: position 389,263,533 of record NC_060145.1, read on the forward strand.
CCACCAGAAAGGAGGTACACGGCCCGTGTTTTGTTTAGACAACACGCCACGTGTTGCCTGTAGTTCAACCATGCCTTGACGGTCAATACCGCGGATCGATCGCGTCCGATCGTTACTTTGTGCCAGGAAGGGCTCTCAACGTCTCGTAGTGAACCAAAGCGATGTTGTTCGGACATGGAGATACAGAGAGACAGGAACCGTCGATGACATGCCGCGCTCAGGCGGCCCAAGGGCTGCTACTGCAGTGGATGAACGCTACCTACGGACCATGGCTCGGAGGAACCCTGACAGCAACGCCACCATATTGAGGGGAAATGGTTTTCGTGCAGCCACAGGATGTCATGTTACGACTCAAACTGTGCGCTATAGGCTTCATGATGCGCAGCTTCACTTCCGACGTCCATGGTGAGATCCATCTTTGGAAACAGCTCGGTACAGATGGGAGCCGGTCGGAGTGACCCAGCGGTTATAGGCGCTACAGTCTGGAACCGCGCGACCGCTACGGTCGCAGGTTCGAATCCTGCCTCGGGCATGGATGTCCTTAGGTTAGTTAGGTTAAAGTAGTTCTAAGTTCTAGGGGACTGACGACCACAGCAGTTAAGTCCTATAGTGCTCAGAGTCATTTGAACCAAATGGTTCAAATGGCTCTGAGCACTATGGGACTTAACATCTTAGGTCATCAGTCTCCTAGAACTTAGAACTACTTAAACCTAACTAACGTAAGGACATCACACACATCCATGCCCGAGGCAGGATTCGAACCTGCGACCGTAGCAGTCCCGCGGTTCCGGACTGCAGCGCCTAGAACCGCACGGCCACCGCGGCCGGCTCATTTGAACCATTTTGAACAGATGGGCCTTACAGCATGCCGAATGGACCGCTCAATATTGGCATCACGTTCTCTTCACCGATGAGTGTGGCATATGCCTTCAACCAGACAATCGTCGGAGACGTGTTTGGCGGCAACTCGATCAGGCTGAACGCCTTAGAAACACTGTCCAGCGAGTGCAGGTGGAGGCTCACTGCTGTTTTGTGGTGGCATTATGTTTCGCCGACGTACGTCGCTGTTGGTCATGGAAGGCGCCGTAACGGCTGTACGATACGTGAATGCCATCCTGCGACCGACAGTGCAACCATATCGGCGACATATTGGCAAGAAATTCGTCTTCATGGACCACAATTCGGTCCCACATCGTGCACATCTTGTGAATGTCTTCCTTCAGGATAACGACATCGCTCGAATAGAGTGGGCAACATGTTCTCCAGAGATGAACCCTACCGAACATACGTGGGATAGATTGAAAAGGCTGATGGCAAGCGAGATGCACTCAGCCCTTTTGAGACTGAGGAGTTACTTGATTGAGAAGTAGCGGCTCTGGTCTCGTAAACTGACAAACGGCAGGGAGACCGGTGTACTGACCACAAGCCCCTCCCCCCAGCCAGTGTGCGGAGGCACACAACGGCGGCTGGTTGGTACCATTGTGCCTTCTTGGCCCGTTCGGGCGGAGTTTAATTTTAGTTTACTATGTGGATCGTCAGGCTCTATATTGAATGCTCTGAGCATAACACGTAAAATAAAGCCACACTGCACAGTATAATTGGACGATCACTTTTCGAAACTTTATAATTCTCACGTATTGTGACGCCTAAGTTTGAAATTTGGCTCAACGACGCCTGCAGCCTTTCTCCGTAACGGTCCAAAAGCGTGCCACCCTGCTACTTCACCATCGCAGTTGACAACGCTTTAGAGAGCAAGGTGTCGACACATCCGAAAAAAAAGAAAAAAACACAGCTCAGAAGTTCGTGTGACGTGTAAGGTGGGTAAATGATGTCCCATTGACACCAAATTTCACTATAATGTTCAACAACACCACTGTTGACGTGTTACACGATAGAAAGATCATCACAACCCTCTTACCGACAATTAACCTCTTCTTTTGACTACTCTGCGATGTAGGTCAGAGACGCGAAGCACAGCGTTGAAATCACACGGTTTTCATACGAGTGGCCGAGGAAAGCATTTCAGCCACACCGCCACTCTGTATCGCCACGACAAGGCCTCAGGGAATGGCATAAAGCGGGTCCATAAAACCACCCCAATTCCTGGGGCATTGATTCCCACACACTCCGCGGTTAGAAACGAACAGTTCGCAGAGTGATGAGCAACATCAAGACGTTATTGTCTATCTTTGATGCTGCTAACACCTTCGACCGTTTCAGTCCTTCCCTAAGGGAGTTGTGGGGCAGCATCTCCCTCGAATGTGATCGCACCCGTTTCTAGCGCAGCGTGCCCGAAATTTTTGCTCTTGTGTACAGCTTGGAGCCACTAGGAACCGTTTAACACCGTTCGACGAAATTTGAATGTGATACGACTTATCTTAGAAAATAGATAAAGGAAAGGCAAACCTACGTTTCTAGCATTTGTAGACTTAGAGAAAGCTTTTGACAATGTTGACTGGAATACTCTCTTTCAAATTCTCAAGGTGGCAGGGGTGAAATACAGGAAGCGAAAGGCTATTTACAATTTGTACAGGAACCAGATGGCAGTTATAAGAGTCGAGGGACATGAAAGGGAAGAAGTGGTTAGGAAGGGAGTGAGACAGGGTTGTAGCCTCTTCCCAATGTTATTCAATCTGTATTAGGAAACAAAAGAAAAATTCGGAGCAGGTATTAAAATCCATGGAGAAGAAATAAAAACTTTGAGGTTCGCCGATGACATTGAAATTCTGTCAGACAGCAAAGGACTTGGAAGAGCAGTTGAATGGAATGGACAGTATCTTGAAAGGAGGATATAAGATGAACATCAACAAAAGCAAAACGAGTATAATGGAATGTAGTCGAAAAAAGTCGGGTGATGCTGAGGGAATTAGATTAGGCAATGAGACACTTAAAGTAGTAAAGGAGTTTTGCTATTTGGGGAGAAAAATAAATGATGATGGTCGAAGTAGAGAGGATATAAAATGTAGATTGGGAATGGCAAGGAAAGTGTTTCTGAAGAAGAGAAATTTCTTAACATCGAGTATAGATTGAAGTGTCAGGGAGTCGTTTCTGGAAGTATTTGTATGGAGTGTAGCCATGTATGGAGGAAGGAAATATCGACGATAAATAGTCAGCACAAGAAGAGAATATAAGCTTTCGGAATGTGGTGCTACAGAAGAATGCTGAAGATTAGATGGGTAGATCACATAACTGATGAGGAGCTATTGAATAGAATTGGGGAGAAGACGAATTTGTGGCACTACTATACTAGAAGAAGCGATCAGTTGGTAGGACATGTACTGAGGCATCAAGGAATCACAAATTTAGTATTGGAGGGCAGCGTGGAGGGTAAAAATCGAAGAGGGAGACCAAGAGATGAGTACACTAAGCAGATTCAGAAGGATGTAGGTTGCAGTAGGTACTGGGAGATGAAGAACCTTGCACAGGATAGAGTAGCATGGAGAGCTGCATCAAACCAGTCTCAGGACTGAAGACCACAACAACAAGAACGAACCAGCAGGGGATGCTTACGCTTCTTCATTCCTCCTACTTCACCGTCTCCTGAGGAGTGATCCGGGGGAATGGGGCACTGACACATGCGTGAATAAAATGAAAAGGATCGCCCAAAGTTCCCCCAGTTCGGCAAGCGTCTGTGACACCCACCCACCTTTACTGAGAATTTTAGAAACGTGCCTGTACAGAGAGAACTTTGACAATGCCCTAGGCCGTTGCGGATCAGCAATGCCTTCGACACCTCCCTATTCTGGATGGTCTACTATGAGGCGTAAGAGCAGCAGTACAGCGGCGAAGGAACAACAGTGAAACCTGCCTGCTCCCGCCTGGGACTTTCGGCACGCTTCCTGCCTGCACAAGTACATTCTGAAGTTTTTGAAGGTGCCTAGAAGAAGGCCGGTGAGTGGCGCCAATAGTTTTGCCGTACAAGGGGTTGGGAAGGTCTTAGAGGAACGCTTTTCCACTTTATTCACGCATCTGACGAAGTAGCATTCCCCCATGATCAAGCCATGCGAAATAGGAGGGTTGGAAGAGCTGCTCCGGATCATGATCAAATACCGTCGAACGCAAAACTAGCGGTCGCGCTGAGTTCGAAAGTTCGTAAACCTGGGGATCGATGACCTCAGTAATTTGGTGCCATAGGAACTTACCACAAATTTCCAAATTCTTGCACCATTACAGAGGAAGGCTGTACGCACCCTTGAACCAAATTTCAAACTTAAGTGTCGCAGTGGGTGGGAACCGCGGGGTTTCAAAAAAGCCATCATTTAATTCTGTTTCGCAGTGTTTCTCACGACTATTGGAATCTGGTGGTAGTCAAGGGAAGGCAGGATTCGGTTACGATTGTGGACGGGGCCGTAATCAATTACTATTGGTTGCCTTTTACAATTACAGACAATTTATTTTAAAACAGTAATTCCAGACTCAACTATAAATAAAACAATACCACACGTTACTAATGAAGGAATAAACAACTGCGCAAATAATAGCGTTTTCAGTGCGTTGCGTTTAGCAAATCACCATAAAATGCAGATACAGATAACATAAAAAAAACCACAAACAAGGCACTGTGATCACGGCTGAAGGCCTTACACGCCAAAAATGGCAATAAATTAAGAATGTTTAAGAACTCGCTGCAATTACAGCTTACAGGTATTGAAATATTAAAAAGTAAATGGCTATAAACAAAGCAGAAGGTATCAGGCGCCAGGAATGGGAGTAAATAAGATTTTAAGGCTTACTGCTAAAATACAAATATCGAATTATTTTTTTAAAGCAAATGACCACAATCATGGCTTAAGGCCTTACACACCAGGAATGGCAGTTATATAAAAAAAATTTAGAAACCTGCTGTAAAACAGCAAATACAAGCAACGGTTAATTAAAAGAAACAAGCAACTGACCACCAGACAGGTGAAATAAGATGATGGTAACCTTGTAACGTAACCCTTACTCTGCTAGATTTATTCCAGAAGGCGACCGGAACTATTAAATATACATACATAACCTTTAATGTAGGCATTACAAGGTATGGTAATAAATAATACAATAATAAAACACAAGGACCATGCACAGACGGTGCTCCAGGAATGGACATCTGAGAAGGTCCGGCAACAAACACTTTCGCGAGTGATGAGATAGGCAGCCAAGAGTTGCATTCACTTCACAAGATGCAAACTCAGACTAGTGGCAGTCTAACGAATGACTAATGATAATCTTGCTGAAGCTACCTGACGTCCAACAAACCAAATGCAAGAACGGAACAACACGTCAAGCTGGAACCAGCGGACTGCACTACGCCCCCAGAATACTGTGCTTAGAGCGCCCAGAACGAGGAAGGAACCACTATCACCACAGTGGAAGAATCACAAACGGCGTACAATCAAGAAAGCTGTCAAAACTACATGCGTTAGTGGGCAGCAGCGGCAAGGCGAGGAAACGTGCACTGCTGTTACATACACCAACCCCCAGGCCAGGTAACTGTGGCGCTGGCTGCCACCAGGCAGGAAAAATGCTGCTGGTTGAACTTCACAAATTGTAACAAGCTGAACGCAGTAAATACTAATAAGAAGCCCAGGAAAGCTAATCAGATCCGCCTTCCCCAAGCACTGCACTAACTGCTCTTCGTCTCGGCGACACTACGAGCAGCAACAACGCAAATCACTGGTGAATAGCGAGATGTCACAATGATGGAGGTTTCTCTACTTAAATTGAAATGCACTCATCTTAAAGGCTGCAGGATCTGGTTTACGACGAGGTCGTGCACCCTCGTGACCACAACCCTTTCATCTGGCAGTCCACGCGCGCCACCAGCGGTCCCGCCGTGTTCTCGCACTGTGTGGACCTGGATCTTCCTGAGTCCCTAACCGAACTGCCACCCTCTCACGACACGGAAAAACAATGACATCACCCCAAAGATAGGGCAAGTTACTACATATCGATAACCGCCGCTCCTGGCACAAGCGGACAGGCAACGCTTGCGAAACGATTGGCGCCAGTGAAGACGAGAAGAAGATAAACAACCGCAACCATGCCAACTAAAGGATACGTTCTGGCCTCGAACAGAGGGCGGAAGCCTACAAACAACACCAACGCAAGCCACAGCACGGCTCAACTATTTTACTTTATGTAAGTTATAAAATTAGGTTACATGACAGTTTCATAAATTCATCTTTAGAAATTGTAGTAGCATTGTGCACATGATAGAATGTGTTACGGCATAAAGTCAAGCGCCGGCACACCAGTCGGGACCGAAAGGAAAGAGATGGCTGTATGACGACGTGAGCCAACAGCACGCTGATCGACCCCTTTCCAGGACGACAACGCGACAGCAGCGGCCTGTAAGTGAAGAGGACATAAGCGCCGCGTCCGACTGGTGGCGGCCAGTCGAACAGCAGCTTCAAGATTAGGCACTTGTATAGCAGCGACTTAGAATTGTTATACAGAAGAACATTGACTACTTCGTATGTCGCCCTTTGCTCGACGCATCTGTGTAACACAAAGTTAAGGATTGTAATTGCTCATTTTGTAATAAAACGCATTAATACGATTTATTTGAATGTTGTCTAGCGATCCGAGAAAGCAGGTTTCCTAGCCACCAGATATTCGACGACTAGACAGGATTTAACAGAATGTTTGATGCAGATATTCACTTGTATGACTAACCAGTAGCCTCAGTCACAGTTGTGTTAACATTACATTTTACGTAGGTCTCTTCATTTTTGTGAATTCATTATTTTCTGTTAATAATGGCTTCCGTCATCGTGCCAACAATACAACAATTTTTCGTGTCTAACGCCATCATAAAGTATTGGGCCTCTCTCTACCCAGTGACCAATTTTCTCGTATAGTGTTTCATATACCACATGTCAATCGTAACGGCCTGGGTTCGATTCCTGGCTGGGTCGGAGATTTTCTCCGCTCAGGGACTGGTTGTTATGTTGTCCTAATCATCATCATTTCATCCCCATCTACGCGCAAGTCACCGAACTGGGGTCAAATCGAAAGACTTGCACCAGGCGAACGGTCTATCCGACGGGAGGCCCTAGTCACACGACATTTACATTTTACATATACCACCTTATCAAAAATGTTTTTTAATTATAGTCATTGTCACAAAAATACCATGGGGTGTTGATCCGACATTTGTAAATCCTCCTTGTATCTGGCCTATGACATACTCAATGCTCAATATCAGATACAGTATGTTATCCACGCCGCACGGAGTGGCCACGCGGTTTGAGGCGCGATGTCACGCATTGCGCAGCCCCCTCCCGCTCGAGGTTAGAGTCCTCCCTCGGGCATGGGTGTGTGTCTTGTTCTTAGCATAAGTTGGTTTAAGTTAGTTGAAGTAGTGTGTAAGTCTAGGGACCGATGACCTCAGCAGTAATTCACGCACTTTTGAACATGTTGTTCACAATTGTAGATCATATTTTACACCTTGCACGCTGTGGGTTGATTGTTCTGTAAATTATTTGTATTTGTACGTAATTTCTTTTTTCAGTGGATTAAAGTATTAGATACCCTAAGAAATTGGAACTAATGTAGCGGCAGAATTATTTGATTGTATGTAGATGCTAATAAACAATTCTGACTAACAACTAATATAATGACAGCAGGGATTAAAATTTGGAGAGAGGATAGACAAGGTCTTTCAGGTGTACTGCTTAATATCTACTTAAAGCTGTTTTTATAAACGTCTTGTACGTCTCGTAAGAACCAGTGCATAAGTTGCGAACTACTCCAGTAATTCAAAGATCTTATAGTCCATGTTTTCGTCTCCAGTGGCGTCTTACGTGGAGAGAAACAGGTCTTCATGTACTACTTTGAGAGCAGAGCTTTTTAATACAACCAGGTTGCTTGCCACAGAGTTTCCAGTTAGGCTGAGCAGTATACGGCCTATTGGACATTCTACTCTGCGTGTTGGTCTGTTTACTATACTGCATTACTATACTGCAGTGTCGAGTATTATTGGTGAGATCGTTGCTCGGTTGCATTAAATTGGCATAATTCCTCATTACAGGATTTTTCAGATGCTGCTATTGAAAATGCTGTTCAGTCGTGTATCCATGTGAGGCAGTTTCGCTCTTTGTCCAGGTCGCGACTTCCTTTGAATCCTGAAATTGTAGGTCACTTTTCATGTCACTTTTTTAATCTATAAATAGTAGTAAGGGGATTTTAAAACGTATGGAATTATTTTTCTGCTTCTTTTGGATGTGTGGTATTGTATACGACGTGGTTCATTAGAGGACGTAAGTGAATATTGTTCATGCATTTTCGTCCCTGAATGATAACTGAAGTTAATTTGAAGTTCAAATGGTTCAAATGGGTCTGAGCACTATGGGACTTAACAGCTGTGGTCGTAAGTCCCCTAGAACGTAGAACTACTTAAACCTAACTAACCTAAGGACATCACACACATCCATGCCCGAGGCAGGATTCGAACCTGCGACCGTAGCAGTCGCGCGGTTCCGGACTGCGCGCCTAGAACCGCGAGACCACCGCGGCCGGCTAATTTGAAGTCTCTCACGAATTATTTCCCTCTCGGAGTTCTTCTTCCGCAGTACAATATTTTATGCTCGTATGTCCATGCGCTCACAAATCTTTACCCATTATAGTGCCACGTGCGAGTATAACGTATTTAAAAGGGATCGTCTTCAGCTGAATTAATAGTGCAATGAACTGTCTTCAGCAGTCACTCTCTTTCTATTTTGCATATAATTGTTCATCCAAACAAGGTAGGTACGAGTTACAGGGAACCTCAAGACATGTACTGTAACAATGAATTATTCAAGACTTTACATTGCTATGAACCATTATTTTGATCGTTACCTCTTAGGACACACCTCTTGCAGTCACATCTGCCTAGCGCGCGTCTTTTCTACAAGGAGAGAGGCATTTACACCGATGGGGTTTATTAAGGAGGTTGAAAATCTTGCATGCTATGTATCTTCCTTTAATTTATGTTAAAGACGCCCTTCTTCTGTTCCATTGCGCTGTGAATATTTGTTTACGAGCCAATATTTCATTGTCAGTCGTCAGATCGCTGTGTTGTTCATTCATGGGTCCAATGTCATACGAACGTGAGTAATTTCAGGGCATTAATACTGGAGCCATAATTTGCTATGCAGTCAGGTTAAATGACAACAAGTGGCAGTGGCTTTCCTCTGGCAACTCTCTGTCAGGATTAGTTTCTGTGAATCTTCTAAGTGTAGCCAGCCTGACCGAAAACTTTCGTCATTCTCACGCAAAATCCTGTCCGTGTCAGGTTTCGCTGTTTAGCTGACTTATTTAAAAACTGCTTCCAACAGAAGTGTAGTGTGACAATAGCAAGGATGATAATAAAGTGTATATTTGCTGAAGCATGTTCTTACTGAATGACAATGAAAAGATAATTACAGACATGCTAAAGGAGCCGAAAACCAGCTACGAGGAATAAAGAATGAAGATACACGGGATAAAGACAAAATAAGTTGTTTTCCACAAGGGAATAATTGTGAAAATTTGTGATTAGTTGGTGGAACATGTTGACAACTTTACGTACGAGGATGCAAAATTACCAGTTACATAATATGTAATCAAGAAAATAAAAACAGTGATAGATATTGCGAAAGAAATGTTTTACAGTAAGAGTAGCAGCTTCTATTAAACAAGCAGTTAAGGAAAAGATCAGTGAAGTGTATTCTAAGCAATGTTGCCTTGTGTGGTGACGAAAATTGGACACTGCCAAGGAGAGAGGAGAAATGCCCAGGGACTTTCGAGATGTGGTTTTGGAGAAGAATGAAAACTATGGAATGGATAAATGAATTAAGATATTATGTAGTGTTAAAAATGGTGAATAAGAAAAGACGAATAATGGAAACAATTAATAGGAGGGAAAGGAACTGGTTAGGCCGCTGGATGAGAAGGGACTACATAATGAAGGATGCACAAGCAGGAAAGAAGACTGGAAAGAGGACCAAAGATAGAAGAAGATACATGTTTTTTGAAAGCATCATATGCAGTTACGGAAACTGTGGGGGACAACCGGAAGGATTGAAAAGTGTTGAGCTTGGAGTGATGCACCCGCCTAATGGAAGAATACATTGTCATCATACTTAAACTACAGTGTGTCACTGATGAAGAAGATGATGTCGTTCATACCATCGAGCCATTCCTTGGCATTGGCTCTTCACTGAGGGCCGGTGACTGTTTGTTTAGACAGTCTCCGGTGCTCGACGCCGCACAACACCTACCGTCTTTACTTTGTGTAGTGCGAAGAGGAAAATCCGGAGCTCTCCCTGCGAGAAACAAATGCTGACGCCAATAGGATGGACACCGTTTACCGTGGCCTCTCTTTCATCTGCCCCCCCCTCTCTCCCCCTCCCTCTCTCTCCCTTCCTCTCTTTCTCTCGCCCTCTCTCTCTCCCTCCCTCCCACGCTCCCTCAGGATGTTTCTGCCGACAGAGTTAGCACCGGACAGACACTTTCAGAGCGAACGCCAAAGGAAATATGTTTCTGCACTTAAGAGCTAACTCATCAGAAGTGTGCTCGAAAATAACTGCTTTGGGCCGCACTGAGCTGTCGGAAATCTCGGAAGACACAATTCCGGTGCACGAAAAAGCAATAACCACCTGGACCTAATGTTCAACAATCAGCAGTGGGTGAAACAGCGTTGTACTTTTCAGAGCTTTTTTATATGAAGCCCCCTACAATCGGTGTTCTTGTAGTAGCGCGAGCAGTTGCATCAGTGTGGCAGGAAAGAGACATCAACCCGTTGCTGTTGGTACAGAGCATTATTTAGTGTGAATGTTCATAGTAACAGCCGGCCGGTATAGCCGAGCGGTTCTAGGCGCTTCAGTCTGGAACCGCGCGACCGCTACGGTCGCACGTTCGAATCCTGCCTCGGGCATGGATGTGTGTAATGTCCTTAGGTTAGTTAGGGTTAAGTATTTCTACGTTCTAGGGGACTGATGACCTCAGATGTTAAGTCCCATAGTGCTCGGAGCCATTTGAACCATTTTTGAATCCATAGTAACATGTTCTGCAACCAGGCTAGTAAGCGCCATATACTACAGCCAAAGGCAAAGTGTGTACACCTAGAAAGTACTTCCGTGCAGGGTTCGTGAAGCAGAGAAAGAATTATGCTCCCTCTGTGGCAGCGTAAGATGCCAGTCAAGTTCAGGAACACTTTCCGCAACTGGTCCAGCACTTTTCTTAAATTTGGGAGTTAACTTACGCCAACACTGCCTGCCCTTACATAATACAAACCATGCTATTATTTGTTGTGCACATTAAAAACGTCCCATTGTTTACCAAATTAATGGCTAAAGGGATTACTGAAAATAACGGTTTTCACATTTTGATGCTTACACCTGAAATCTACTTGAAAGCACAAGTCTCATGAAAGACCAGTAATAGTTTCTTTGAGAAGCAGCTATAAATAGCTTGCTGAGTGAAGTGGTGCAGTTGTTAAGAAACGCATCCCCTTGTCCAGCGAGGTTAAGGTTTTTTGTGGTTTCGTTGAATCGCTTAAGGCAAACGATGGGATCATTCCTTCGAAAGGCAAACGGCAGATTTCCTCGCGATCCTTCCGATCTCAATGGAATGTTAAACCAAGATCTTAATTCCATTGTAATACCTACAATTTAGAGTGCACACAATGACTTTTGCGATCCCGTGGCTGTATATCCAGATGCTCTTTTCCTACAAGATATGAGCGCTTACATTTATATAGATTCTTGTACCTTTTGGTAATAAAAGAATTCCTTTTCATTTTCCTTGTTTTCATGGCTTTTTCCAACCTTGAGTATGCAGCCAACTGCATAACAGCACATACTGCATATAGTGATTAGGTCATCCTAGTCGAGGGCTACCGTCCTGAATTATTAATCAAAACATCGTGGGTCCTTGGTGGGATCCCAGCTGCTGTTCAGATTTTGACCAAATGTCATCAGTATCAGACTTCTGATGTAAGGAGTGCTACTGAGTCTGCCAACAGCTTTGTCAAAGAAGATGGTCAAGCGGATAGAAATTCTGGCCACCTCTTGCTCTTGCGGTATGAAACTTACCCTAAACGCGGAACAATGATCAAAGAACAACGGTATAACGACACAAAGGGTAATGGAAACCACTACATTAAAGTCACATTATACAGGAAATGTCGCCCGTAGTTGACAAAAGATTCCGGATTAGTCTACCATTCGGATCTTTGGGAGGGCACCGATAACTGAGTAGCGATCGTCCGAGAAAAGATTCAATAAGCAATGCATCTGTACCATTTAACTAGTCGAGGCGTGGAATGTCTAAAGCATGAATGCAACAGAGACGCTACAAAATCTGAAAATGGAAATTAAAACGCTCAATTTAGGTATAGTAGGAGACCATGTAGTGAAAGGGGACGAAGGAAAGAATTTCTGGTCACGTGCATATAACATTATGTCAACACATGCTTAAAATGTCGTTACGGGAGTGGAATTCTTTATGAACAGGAAGGTAAGGAAAAGAGTGAATTACTGCGAACTGTTCAGCGATAGAATAACTTTATGTCGGAATCGATTGTAAACCAGAGACAATGGCAATAGGTATCCACATACGCCAATATCACAAGTAAGTGAAGGAGCTACAGTGAGCGTATATGAGGGCATCGAATGGGTAACTCAGTTTGTAAAGGGAGATGATAATGCATTAATCACGTTGAAATCTAACCAAGGAAATGGAAAGAATGGAAGGCAAAGTTGTAGGAGAAAACTGAATCAGTAGAACGAAGGGGAGATGAGAAATCGTACTTAAGTTCTTCAGTGAACTGAAGGTAGTAATAGAAAGTACACTGTTGAAGCAGTGTTCACAAGAGAAGGCTGTATACTTGTAAAGGTCATGGAGGCGTGGAAAGGTGCTAGATTACATTATGATGAGCCCTATATTCCGAAATCAGACACTGAATTATAAGGTGTGTTCCGGGGCTAATACAGATACAGACCTCAGTTTAGTAATGATGAAGAATGTATTAAAATTTTTCGTCAAGAAATATCAATGTGTAATGAACATAGAATAAGAAAAAGAAAAATGATGGTTACTGCAAGATTTCTGATAATTTCAGAAACTAAAAACGTCCACAGACTCACACGCCCAATCGCCACTAGACACACCCTCATAACATCCCTAACCAACCACTCCTCCACCCATACAAATACACACGCAAGCCATTCCTTGCAGGTTCGCAAGCGTCTTTTCGTATAATCCATTTGAGTCCACCCACGTCTCCATCGTTTCTTCTACTACCCAAAATATTTCCGTATGACGGTCTCCATGAGTCTCTGCAGAAATACCCCTGTTTTGGCCTTCTCACGGAGTGCGGCCGTGAGTTGTTCGTCTCTGCTGCTGAGGTGATCGAGTAAGCTGAAATTTGTCACGGCGTAAGGACTCAGATCAGGATCGGAAAAATGCCTGACACTAGTATCTCGCGTCAAATAGTTCCATAAACATACGCGCGACCACACTTAGATATGTTGTGACTGTAGGATTCGATTTCTCCATGCAGCATTTTTGCGCGATGCTTAAATTTAAATTCCGAGCTCTTCTAGTAACCCGAGCCTCCTGATTCTTTGTGTTGCATGGAGACATTGAGATTATTGCAGACATATTGCATTAAATTAGTAACTTAAATGTCGCTTCCTTTTCTTTCCGTCTTTTGTGAACCGTCCATTGTTAGAGCTCCATTTCCGCTACAGGCAGTATCCTAGCAACGACCGTTCTACTTAATGCGCAGTCGAAATTAGCTATTCAAAAAATCTGAAATTTTTTGAGTTAATTTGGAGAAGTGTACTAGTCTGACCGTCCCCCAGTACGGCGTATAGCAGGCTTGTTTCAAGTCCGTAAAATGTATAGGTATGCAGCATGGGAACATCGTCTTGACACCTCAACAGCCACCGACATGAGCAGCGGAGATTATGCCGAGGGAAGAGGGCTACCACAAGTACAGCCGGAGGAGGGGAATCTAATGAACCATCTTAGCTATCTTCCGTCGTGGACGCTTTCACACGAGCTAAGCAAGATCACATAAGCATGAAATCAGCAGAAAGATTATAGTAACCAGACACGATATGGATGTGATCCAAAGGTTGCAGCAAAGGCTCCAGCATAGCAGTCAGTAAAATCTGACGCTGAAGAAAGTAGCAATCATAAAATACTGGAAGTGCCAGGTACTCTTAACACAGCAGTACGCCAGGCAGCGAGGACGCCATCGGATCCAGATGCGAACGACTATCAACAACAGCGAAAGGTAAGAAGTTATACACGTAACTACTATGAACAATATGTTTACACCTACATCTAAACGCTGCAAGCAGCTATGCTCCCAGTACCAAGGATACTCCCCATTCTAGAACGTACTACGGTTTTTCCCGTTTGATTTTCCCGTTTCATTCTTACGGGAAAAAGGCTTGTTTCAATACTGTTGCTCACGCTGTAATAAATCTGATCTCGTCTTCGTGTTCCGTACGGGAGCGATACGAAGCTCTTGCACATTTCTAGATTTCTCAATGTTGTTTCTTGAAACCATGTAAATAGCCTTTCATGGGATGGTTGGCATCTGCCTCCAACTGTCTGGCACTTCCTCTTTTCATCATCTGAGTGACCATTCCCAGTGGGTCCACAGACCTGTGACCGTTCTTCTTCGTATTAGTTCACTATAGCCCATTGGTCCAGTTTGTTAAAGATCTAACATATTACAACAGTATTCTAGAACGAGTCGCAAGAGTGTTTTGCAAACAATTTCCTTTGTAGATTTATTGCGTTTTCCTAGTATCCTACTAAACAACCGAAGTTCACCACCAATTTCACATATGACTGGGCGTATGTGGACCTATCACAGCCAGGTACGGGGATTAAACAAAAATTTGTAAACACCATGAGAAATGCATGTTTGTACATAAATGCAGCTGCTAGCGAAGCAGGTGGTGCTGTTAGATTTTACCACCAGCGGCGCAGTGCAATGACCTCAATACGTCGTCTCCAGGACTGAATGTCGCTGTGTCGAACTCCATCAGTACCAAGACAACACAACTGGCGCTCCATAAGCAGGGAATTACAGGGAGAGCTGCAATTCATGGGAGCGGGGGTTGAGACGGGAGGGGGGATAAGTGTTTAACGTTCCGGCGGGAACGAGGTCGAGGTCGTTGGAGACGGAGTACTAGCTCGAATTTCGGAAAGATGGGGAAGGCAATCTGACGTACCTTCTCAAAGGAACCAGCATTTATCTTAAGCGATTTAGCGAAATCACGGGAAACCTAATCAGGATGGGTGGTGTTTGAACTGTCGTCCTCATTAAGGCCCGACCAATGTGTCAACCACTGCGCAACATTGTTCGGTTTGGAATTACAGAACCATTCATCAGTGATGCAAATGCCATTCACAGGGAAACGTGCTGCCGAAGCTATAAAACCTGGATTATAGAGCAATGGAAGAATGTCATTTGATCGGATAAGTCTTGTTTCACTCTCTTTCCAACTTCTGTCCTAGTTTAAGTCCTAAGAGCGAAATATGGCAGGTGTTTGGCAGCCATGTCGTGGTACTCCGTGGGTTAATCTGCAAGGTCGTCATACCGTCAAGGATTATGTGACCATTTTGGCTGGTGAGGTCCATTTCATGACACAGCGTTAGATCCATAGTGGTGACGATTCGTTCAAGGACGTTCAAGGACATATAGCTCGAAACGGACCGGACTGATTTTGTGAGCACGGGTATGGATTTTCGCATTTCCCTTGGCCACCACAGTCAGTAGATCTCAATATTGTTGAGCCTTTGTGATCTGCTTTGGAGACAAGCATGCGTGATCCTTATTCACTTCCATCATCAATTGCCTGAACTTGCCGCCACTGGTATTCTGCAGGAAGAATGTTATAAAAATCCCTTTAAAACCAGAAAGGAACCTGTATTTAGCATTCTCAGACGAGTGAAAGCTGTTCTGAATGCCAACGGGTTTCCTACGCCGTGTTGTGTTTTCGGTATTTACACATTCTTGTCCAACCCCTCTACATGTATGAGTTCGCTCATTCCAGTTGTAGTTCCTTCATATTGCACCCACAGGATATTGCTTTCTGCGCTTGGTAAAGAGCAGTATTCTACATTCATAAACATTTGAAGCATGTTGCCAGTCTTTGCACCACTTTGAAATCTTATCAAGATCTGAATGCGTATTTCTGCAGCTTTTTTTTCAGATAGTACTTCACTGTAAATGACTTCATCATCTGCTAAATGTCTGATATTAGTGAAGATGACGGTGATGATAATACATTTAAAGCAACTAAAGATCTTCGTTAACAGTGCCTCTGAGACTCTCTGCCTGGTTATTAAAGTACAGCATGAACTATAAAATTCCCAGCATTCTTCTCTGAGGCAAGCCTTAAGATACTTCTACTTCTGACGAAGACTCTCCATCCAAATAACATGCTGCGTCCTAGATACACAAAAAAATCCTTAATCTAATAACAAATTCGTTTTATAAGACTGATCGACAATTTTTTTCGAACTTCCAGGAAAATGAGATATTTTACTGATTCTTAATGTTTCTGATAGTCCGCAGCTCGTGGTCGTGCGGTAGCGTTCTCACTTCCCACGCCCGGGTTCGATTCCCGGCGGGGTCAGGGATTTTCTCTGCCTCGTGATGACTGGGTGTTGTGTGATGTCCTTAGGTTAGTTAGGTTTAAGTAGTTCTAAGTTCTAGGGGACTGATGACCATAGATGTTAAGTCCCATAGTGCTCAGAGCCATTTGAACCATTTGTTTCTGATATGCTGACTTCCTATCTGATATCGGTTTTGCTCTTCGTGCTCAGGTTTTCATAGAATCCGAACTTTTCCATTTCATCCGTTTGCGGTTTAGTTAATTACTTACATCTTATTGGCAGGTTTGTGATATTGGACATTTTTTTCTTTCATATCTGATGTCATTTCATGATGCCTACGAGTAGACGACGATATTACTATCATACAGACAGTATCTGCTACGTTTGTGGACGCTGCATCCATATTTTTAAAATTCAATGTAACATCCTTTGTAAGGTAAGACTATTAAGAATACTTTGGACTTACTCTTGGGGGCCAAGACAAAACATACTGCATGTCGCAACTGTGAGGAAATGCTACGTTTGTGGACGAAAGGAAAGTGTAATTTTTGCTTTGTGAATCCCCATGACCTGGCGAGAACCAGTGAATGACACAAGTGACTGTTATTTTTGCATCGTTAGTACAAATGGAATTCGTATGAAAAACGGCCATGAAATATCAAATACTAATATCTTCTCAGCAAGCAGACCTGCTTTGTACTTAGACGACCTATCACATCCAGGTTTTACAGGATATACTCTCTCTGCTGATGCCGATAGCGACCAAAGCCCGGAGACAGGTGAAGAAAGTGTCTTTGACATGTATTCCTCTAATCCCTCACAGTCCTCAACTTCTCGTCTGTTTAAATAGTCCGAGGTGAATGATCTTGTGCGTTATTTGGGACTTTCCAAGTTTCCAGCTTCACTGTTAGCCTCTAGATTACAGGAGTAATGTTTGCTGAGTGACACTGTACAAGTACCATTATTGAAAGATTATTGAAAGTGGGAAGAGGTCTTTGTTTATGTCGTGAAATTTAATATGAGTGTTAAACTCCATTTACCATAGATTAACACTGGTAAATTTCCCGATAATTTAGAAAATGTCGGTGACGAGCAAGCCGAACAGTTCCACCAGGACCCGAATTATGTGGCAGAGCACTATCAATGCATATGGGACACACATATGAAGGCAGACTTTTTCTAGAGTAGTAAACGCGACCTCCCTGAACTACTCAACAGCGGAAGAGCCTGAAACGAAAATTTCTACCTCAGTAGAAAGTGTCAGTTATAAGTCACTTCTTCATGATACTATGTGTTTCAGTTTGTCTGACTGTATAGATTTATACTTTGTTAATATTTAATTTGTATTGAATTTAATCTTTATTATCCAGCTAAATTCAAGAGACTAAAATAAAATATTTATCCATCTACATTATGACTGAATGATAAAAATATGAAATACTGACACTGGACGATTACAAAGAAAAACTAGAGTGTTCAGAGAAAAAGACCTCAAATCTGAAAAGAGCACCCTCAAATTTGGTAAGAACAGTTGCTCATAGTAATGAAACAAAAATGTTATTGATCGACGGATTTCATGGCGACATCTGAAAAAAAAAAAATGCGAGTTGAGTTTCGCATGACTATTGTTTACAGAATCCAAGCTGGTTGGGATGACGGCTATGTAACAGGGCTGCGAGTGGTCAACCATTCCATATACATATGTTGGACAGTCCGCTTTGTTACGCAAACAAATTGTGTGACTTCATTCACGACTCGGCCAGGGGTACTTCCAAACACGGTAACTCGTTTCTACCATTCTGACATGTTTCCAAGTCGACCCATCTATAAAACCGACTGGCACAAACACAATAATTCGCTGCCATGATTTACGTCTACTGTGTAGGTCACATGACAAGTTCTACACCACTTACAGTGACCCATGCTGCTTTAATAGTGTGGTCAACATCTTGCTTGGTGAGCTTACATTCCTTTCACGAAACATTGCTTTCCTCGCAACCCCAGTACATGTAATGCTAGTTTTTTAAAAACGTGACATAGCTGTTGCTTACTTATTTAATAAACATTAGTCTATCGAAATGATGAAGATAGAGATAATTTTTCTAAAAAAATAGTACCCTGAGTAAGCAACAGTTGAACCGTTTTGACTTTACCTCTCAGAAAGTCTTATTTTATCCGGTAGGCAGCCCAATGCTGGCCTCCAGTACAGCAGGGAATGACGGATGCTTTGCAGTTTCGTTGTCGTTATGAACGAATTTCGTCACGTTTGAAGCTTGGATCTTGTGAGGTACGTAGTGAAATGTACATGATCACAACTGGTATCACTGGTAGCAAGCTAGTATCAAAGAATTTCAGTCAGTTAAATTCATCCACTTAAAAGCGAAGTATCAGCTCATCAGTTAGAAGGTCAGAATGATTCCAGCAACCGATTGTTAATGGAGTAGTTCACAAAACAAAAGAATGATTATTCGGTTGTATTCACTCCTCTTCGATCAATTAGTGTTTTTTTTTCATTTTCGTTTGTATTTTCATAGTATTATAACATATCCGTTTCGATGTTCACCGAGTTGCTAACCGTTTTCGTACTTCACCATTCCATGAGTTTCAATCACTTTCTTCCAGGTTTGAATCGAGAATTCTCCTAAAATTAGCAGTAAGCGATCCATACTGCTAATGTAGTTCCTCCAAGTTCACACTAGGGAGTCACGTCAAAGACTGAAGAGAGGTAGGTTTGGAAGTGATGGCTATATTTGCCATACTGGCAAATAAAAAAAGCAAGAAAGTTTAATCTGCACGCGTCTGGCAGCACACATTCATGTTACTTGATTAATATGTTGTATATATACCTTTTTACCATTTTATTTTGAATGCAAACACAAAGTGCAGTGTGTACACGTATATACTGTAATATGTAATATCATTTCAGTGTATATCTAACCACTACTTATTAAAGACATCAAGTTACATGATCGGCTTTCTTGAGGCACAAAAACAAAAACGAGAAAAAGATGCAGATCAATATTTTATCTCATGAAAAGAGGATGGTAGCAAACATAAGGAGCAGCTTGATCCTAGTGTTGCTGTCTTATTACTTCTCAGCAGTCTAGCTTGTATGGCATCCACGAAATCAAAGTTTTCCTGTACCACGGTCAGTTTAGAAAAGTTTTACTTGACTAATTTCTGTCTCGTAGTTAGCCGCTTATGTTAACGTTTGTGCCACTTTACTATACAAGCGTGTAACTAATACAGTGTTGTTCATTGCTACATTAGTATTAGTTTTATATTTACAATTACTAATAACATTTTGACGTCTCATTTACGTTACGGTTGCGGGACAAGAAAATGTTCTCTGTAATGTTACTTGTCCAGTCACAGAAAAGGATGATTCAGTTAGGTTATTCACCGAAAATATATCCTGAATCACTTAACATATCCTAATTCTGTTCTCAAGCAGATGATTTGTAATAAAGTCCTTACTAAACGATTTATAGTGCCTTGTTCTATCCATATTAATTACAATAATATTGACATGCACTTCGCGCTTTCCAATAGAACTATCGAAATTTCTCCTGCATTTATCGTAAATCAACAGGAAACGAATTTAATAGCGTCAGCCTTTCAAAATACAATACATAGTTATGAGAAATTACAATATTTATACTCTAAGATTTATCCCATTTGACCAATTAACCATTTACGGTCTTATCCAGAAGTTCTTGATATCGTACGGAAATAACGCATCTGGGTGGTTTGAAACAGCTAAAAGAGTCTAATTAACATTTCAGAATAATTTCGAAAAGCTTAATTTTAAACTGATAGTAATTACAATTGGTTACATCTGATTTGATCAACACACCAACTGGAAGACAAAGGACTTGTCATATAAGAATGATTCATCAGTTGACTGCAGTATCAGTTTTGCTCTTGTTTAGCCAAAGACTTGTAGGAAAGGAGAACGAAGCAAATCGAATGGATTTATAAAACAGGAAGTTGAGATAAACATACTGTTAAGTAGTAGCTTTGTATTACCGAAAAAATTACAAGAGTTTAATTCTGAAATACACACGCACACTTTAGGATTACAACAACAGCAATTCACCTTATGAGGCGGTAGTGTGGGAGGGTGATGACTGTCAGAACCTAGGAAGTCCTACCAGATCCTCTACGAGGCTTATCTTCTCACTGTTTCCTAAGGACGTTATGGTTTTAAGTTCTGTCTTGATACATCTTCTGCCTCAGACAGGTAGGCTAACATCTTGCTGTCTGATATTCTGCCTGTTTGGACGTTCAGCTTGTACCACAGACACATATACCGTACAAGTACTTCCCAATGGGACTGCTGATATTTTTGTAAAATATCGTGAATCCGAGATATTGATATTTAACAGATATCGTTAATGCCTCGATACATCGATAAACATCGGCGACACATCTATTCAACTTATCGATGTATAGATATATCGACGAAAAAATATCGGCTACACATTGTAAATATACTGCCGATTTTAGATATATATATTTAAGTACTGATTTATTATTAGGTATTCTGTACATCAACAAACTAGCTGCCTACTTTTCCCCATTAGAGCAAGAATTGAAAGCAAAGCGATCGACGTTCACGTTTGGCGATAACCACTTTCGTAACAATGGTAACTGCATGTAAGTTGCACAATGAAAGGTGTCTGATGGGTCCGTCGTTCGGTTTCATCATATATCGGAATTGACTGGAACACTTCATGCCTACTTCTCTCATTACTCATTTCTGCAAACGACAGCGACTAGGAGTTGTAGTGTCAAAATTGCGTGGTGAAGTTAAATGTTGGGATTTCCGTTGGTAACTCCGAGCGCCAACTAGGTCAGCAAACCCCTCAGACATTTCCGTCCACCACAAGACAAACCCAGTCATTTAGATTATGGTCATCTTTTTCAGCAGCTGTTACTGAAGAATGCCAATGTGAAGAAATAGCGCACTAGTTGCGTTAAAAACTTTTTTAACACAACTGGTGTGCTATTTCTACTCATCGGAAATAATGTTGTTCCATTCAGTGCAATCGGATTTCTCCTTTGTACCACCTATACTTGCTTCACACTGTCAAAGAGAAAGACTGTACGTGATAGGAGCTCATAAAGTAGTAAAACCCCTTCATACAGTGAACAATTTCAAAAGAATAATTTCATATATTTATCGAAAATTGCGAAAATAATGTAATATAAAATAAAAATGCCGGCAC
The DNA here is from genome assembly GCF_021461385.2 of Schistocerca piceifrons. Taxonomy (NCBI): domain Eukaryota; kingdom Metazoa; phylum Arthropoda; class Insecta; order Orthoptera; family Acrididae; genus Schistocerca; species Schistocerca piceifrons. Next base: position 389,285,357 of record NC_060145.1, read on the forward strand.
TCGACATCGCAATTTCTGTAGCAATATATCGACATATTACGGAAAAATATGGCCGTTATGCATAAGTTATGTTCAGGAAAGATATCGATATATCGTAACATAGACAAACCGATATTTTATCAACAACCCTACTTCCCAGGGTACTGCTTATTGTATTTCCTCCCATTCCACCCATGTATGGACTCTGTGATTAGTCTAATCTTCTGTGGAATAGTTGGCGTCTTTCTTCGAGTCTGCCCATTTAGGTTTTTCAGCATATTCGTGGTGTTCAACAATAAGTCAAATAATCCTGTGATGATTAGTGCAGTCCTCCTTTGAATACTTTCCATATTTCCCATTGATCCTATTTAGCATTTAAAATGGGACATGAATGTTTGAAAGAGATCTCCTTCGTGGACTGACTGCATTCTCTCAGTACGCTGTCAATGAACTGAAGTCTGCCACCTACTTTAGTTATGACTGAATATGTGTAATCATTCCCTTTCATATCTCCACCAACTGCTACATTCAAACATTCGTATGAGTTGACTGACTTCAGTTTTGGTCATTGATATTGCCTTCATAGGATAGCACCTTTTTTCGTTTTATAACGAGGAAAACTTTCATCTTTGAACATTTAAAGCAATTTGATGGTCTTTTCCCCACTTTCAAATCTTATCGAGATATCGCGGAACATTTTTGCAGCTTTTGTCAGCACGTACATCGTTACAGATAACTGCATCATCTGCAAAAAATCTGATGTTGCTATTAACATCCTCTGCTGGGTTAATAATATATTATATGAACAACGAGCGTCGCTATACAGTTCTTTGGGGCATGCCTGCAAGTCTGTAGTTACTTTCACATCTGTCGTTGACTATCCATCCAAGACATCTTGCTGCATTTCCCTATCAATAAATCATCTGCCCAGTTACACATTTCGCTTAATACCTCCTATGATCGCATTTTCACGAACATGTGTTGTCGTGATATTGAGTCTAACGCTTTTTGGAAGTCAAGAAATGCAACATCCCCCATGATTGCCTGGATCCACGTGTAGGATATCATTAGAGAAAAGCACGAGTATTATCTTGAATGACCAGAAATTTCAAGATACATTCAGACGTGCATGGAGGAGGTCATTCTGCTGCAAATACTTCATTCCATTTGTGCACAGAATAAGTTCTTAGATGGTAAAGATACTGAAGAATTGTTTTGTGCATCACTTCTGCCCATCTTGTAGATGTGTGTCCTGTTAGCAATGAAGAATTTTCCGTCTAAGTCCGTGACATCCTGTCTGTTGGCACACTTTTGGACGATGTGATCAAAGCTGCTGATATCTCCACTTTTGCAGGTGTCTCTGCGGCACGATGGAAAAAACCTGGCGTCAGAGTGTGTTTTCAAGCAATAAAATTTGGTGGTAAGGTGGGTCTCGGGTGGGAACATAGGATTATGTCACCCTAATGGAAGGACTGGATACCCACACAGCTGTTGCAGCATTCGATGGCCTTTAAATGTAGTTTCTTTTACTAAATTATTGAAAGAGTCAAACAGATTTAAGACTAATAGACAGTGATTATGCAGACAAATCGTATGATCCTTTACTATAAATGAGTTTAATTAGAAAAAATTCTAAGAGCTGCCACACATTTAAATTACCAATAAACAATTAATGTGCCCCCAAATGACTTCTTAGTACACCCCAACTTTAAAAAAGAACATTCTAATAACTGTCACAATTTTTTACAATAGTAAAACAGTTACTAAGCAGACAATTCATGTCACTTCTTAGTAGTCAGCAGTTTCAGAAAAAATTTATAATAGCTATCATAATTTTTTTTAAAAAAATAGAAAAACAGTTGTTAACCAGGCAGCTGGAAGACTAACTTTCTACGTATCAGCTTGAGCCACAATTGAGCACCCCTATTTTTGAGTACTATCGACATAAACACAAAAAAGGAAAAATCAGAAACCATAAAACTACTGCGAAATAACTTAACTTGGAAGGCAAGGACGCCGTCCTTCGGTTCCATAGGGGCAAATCAATTCCAAATCGCCTCTGCAGTCAGCAGACGTACCATGCCCCTGCTAATATGCACTGGTCTCCAGAACAGGCAATCGTAGTCGATGCAAACCGGGCTCTTGACCCTCCCAAGAAGCAGTTGATTCTGTCTGCAAAACGTCAATATCTCAATACCATTAGCTCACACTGCCAAGAGACACCTCACACTTCAGCAAATGACCCCCCCCCCCCCCCCCAAGGCCAACAACAGAGCGTTTGATCTTCACGCTAGACCACGTCGAGTCCCACTGCCGTTCCACCTCCCTTCCATCTTTCCGCGAGCGAGCTCCGCCGGAGACACTAGAAGCACTCCTCAATATCAAGGCAACAATGCCTAAGATGAGCGGAAATCGTGGCTCAACTTCCCCCAGTGAAACCCATAGATTTTTGAAATTTTTGGAAACATAGTCAGCGATCTTAAAATTCGTTAAAATTAAAATTTAAAACAGTCTTGATGGAGTTTTTTTTCTTTAATTGGAGTGAGTGACCGGTTTCGACTCTTTCGTAGAGTCATCTTCAGACTCCAGAGCGGTGGACGGACACTGCCAGACGAGTTCCGTCGACCCTCGCCGCTCGTGTAATTGCTCGCAATATATTAGGACATGTTTTTATAACAGAGAACTGAAGATGGTCATTATAGACCGAAACCGGTAGTCTGATGACAAAAAATTTGTGAACTTAGACCTGAAGTAAGGGAAATTTATGCGAACAGTAGTGTGCACGTTGTTTTAATTTCTGGATTGTAAGCTATTGTTACCACCCTTCCCCGCTTCCCGGGTGTAAACACGAATGTGTTGCCGACGTGGCCAGCTTATGAGTTGGGTTTGCCGAATGATACCTCGTCCTTCTGACCAGGTGTCGTTACTTTGATATTCAGAGCGTCACAACACATCGTAGCGCCACGTGGGCGCTGCGGCTGTTACTCGGAGTGGGGCGTGTGCTGTGCGCGCGCGCCCGAGGCCGCCGCCGTATTTCTGGCGGCGAGGCCGGGATCGACGCCCGCGCGTGCCCTTGGCAGAGAGGCGCACGAGGCGTCGTGGCTACAACAGGCGGCGGTGGCTTCCATCCATGAGACTGGGTGGGTCCTAGGGGGTTCGGTGCGGGGGGGAGGCTGGGCACAGCGAGGGCTGCCGCTGACAGCCTCTCGTCCCGGCGCGTAATATTAATAACGAGCCAGCCGATCCAACGCGACGCCCAGCTGCGGCACAACTGCGGCACATCTGTTGTCCCTTTAGAGACGACCCAGCCAGGACCTCTCACAGTGAAACACGTATGCTGGAACAGAAGTCCGGCTACGGCCATACGAACTAACGTTGAGCATCACAATGTCTATCCACGGGTGGCGATGGGGTTAACTTTCAATATGTTTTTAATAAACTCAAAGTGGCAAGTATCATGCAGCTAGGCGTGCTGAGGAGCTGAACTCACCATTCTCGGAAAGAAGGAAGATTTTTTTACAACATTTATACTCGTCAGTGCCATTCAGACAATATTGTCAATAATGAACAAATAATATTTCAGTTAACAAAGAATCAACTTTGTATCGTGAGCAACCGAACCATAAGAATGGTTTTTTGTTAAACAAAATCTTAGTAGCTACTGAACAAGTACAAGTGGTTTCGCAACCTAAGGTTGCATTCACTAGCTAAAATTAATAAATGTTTTGGCAAGAGGTCCAGTAAAGTCAATATGTAACCTCAATGCTACATACACGAAATAAACAATAACCCTCAAGAGAATCAGGTACGCAACAAGGAGAATACTCACAATCAAATTATCATCATCGTCTCGTTACAAGCTCTTGTAACCACCTGTTCCCGTCCCTATTATCCATCCGTCCAATCTCTTAAGAGGTTTACGTAGTTCAATCTTTGTAGTCGACCGATAATTCAATATCTTTTTTGGCATTCTGTTTTCTTTAATTCTGTCAACATGATCCTTCCATTTCATTCTATTGTCTTCTGTCTTGTTAATAACTGAAAAGATATTTAAATTTGGTCTTATTGTTTCATTCCTTATTTTATTCATTTTATTACAGCCTCTTACGTACCTCATGAACATCATCTCTGCTGCTTGTATAGACTACTTTTTTTGTTACTGTCCATGATTCAGAACCATATAAAAGAGAAGATAACTTTATAGAATTTCGTTTACATATCTTTTCTTGTTTTTCTTTCTAAAATTCTTCCAGTTGTTCGGCAGAAAACTTTATATTTATTAGTCTTCTTGTCAACGTCCTTGTCATAGTTAAAAGTAATATCGCGTCCTAGATAATTGAAATGCGATACTTCTACAACAGTTTTCTCATATAATATTAATTTCGATTTGACTACATTCTTTCCGTGCCACGCAGAAATTATTGGATGCCTGCATCACTTTCAATCAAGATGTATTAAAAGTTACGTAAAACGAGAGGTGGTTAAAATAAGAATGGTGGAGAGACGAAGACAGCCATGCAAATGTCTGAAGTTCTAAAAAGGAACCTGAGGACCAACGTATTAAAATATATCTACCGAACTAAGGAATGAATAAAACTCACAGAAGACTGTTTTAACATGCTCACCCTAGGGAAGAAACTATAACAATCGTGAGACGGCAGATTTTTATGAGTTTTATCCATTGCTTAGTCCGATAGAAATATTTCAATACATCATTTTGCACGTTTGTTTTTAGAACTTGAGGCATTGGTATGGCCGTCTCATTCGTTCCAACACTCTTTATTTTGACTGCTGTTCCTTTTACGGACATTTTACAAGTTGATTGAAAGTGATGGAGGCGTACAATAATCTCTACGTTTCGCTGTAAATGTTTGGCTGTGAGTGTTCCATACAAATAGAACAGTTTTTGCGTCAGTCACTTGTTTATTTTGCCACTACGCTTTTCGATGGTTGAAACCATCATCGTAAGGTGCAGAACTGCTTTTTTACGTGGCTGATGTTGCAGACACCTTTTCACAGTCGCAGACCAAGAGCATTGTATGCTATTTTGCGTCTTTTGCTAATGATAAACATTGTTGACTTAGAAACGGAACGTAAGGGGTTAAAAATATGAATTTCTAAATCAAAAAATTTTATCATTAGCAAAAGACGCAAAATAACCTACACCGTCCTTGGTCTGCGACAGTGAAAAGACGTCTGTACTCCTCACCGACACCAGCCATGTAAATAAACTGTTCTCCACATGAATACAATGGCGTGAACCGTCGAAAAGCGTAAAAATAAACAAGTGATTGACGCAGAAAGTGATTTATTTGTATTGATCAACAGTCGGAGCCCTCACAATGGCGTCCCTTATGGGCGAAATACGCATGTGAGTATTCTGCTTATTGCGTACGCGTGTCTCTTTACGGTGGCCGGCCGCTGTGGCCGAGCGGTTCTAGGTGCTTCAGTCCGGAACCACGCTGCTGCTACGGTCGCAGGTTCGAATCCTGCCTCGGGCATGGATGTGTATGATCTCCTTAGGTTAGTTAGGTTTAAGTAGTTCTAAGTTCTAGGCGACTGATGACCTCAGAAGTTAAGTCGCATAGTGCTCAGAGCCATTTGAACCAATCAGCAGTTGATGTTATGTTTTACAGCAATACTTCACAATCTCGTATTTTAACATTTAAAGAAAATTTTAAAATTTTGCACATTTGAATATTAAATCCTATAAGCAGTGATAGAGTCAATATTAACCGTCTTTACAAGTTCCAGAACAATTTTCCATTATTCAGTAGATGAGGTTGTGAAGTGTACAATTTACACGTAAACAATGAAAGCATTAACAATGTTAAATCACAATTCAGGAAACCGAAAACAATACATTTGGTAAGTAATCAGGCTTTGCCATAAGGTCACCAGCTTGAGCTTAGCCCAGACATCGCTTAGTCCTTCATTCAGCTCAGATTAAGTACTCAGTCACAGGTGAACATTAAAACCATATAGCCACAAGGTTACGACCACAGAACTGATTTACAGATCCCACACCGAAAGATCTGATAAGGCCCTTTCAGGCTTTAAATGTGAACAATATAGATTTCAGCTAAGTAATTTTGAATTACGAAAGAAATATAATGTGGTGGTTTAACACATAAGTGTTTATAAGGAAACCAACAATTTAAAAAAAAATCCTTTATGGCAATATTAACTCCGTCCCCAGTATTTGAGTGGTCAGCGCGACAGAATGTTAATCGTAAGGGCCCAGGTTCTATTCCTGGCTGGGTAGGAGATTTTCTCCGCTCAGGTACTGGGTGTTGTGTTGTCCTAATCATCATCATTTCATCCTCACCGACGCGAGAGTTGCCGAAGTGGAGACAAATCGAAAGATTTGCACCCGGCGAACGATCTGCCCGACGGGAGGCGGTAGTCACACGACATTTAAGTTTATATGGCAATTTTAACACGTGGGCGTTTAAAAAGTTAACACACAATTACAGATCATTAACACTTTTTATATCAACGGCCTAGGCGCAGTGGTAGGAACGGCTCCCGTAAGATCATCGTGATTAAGCGCTGTAGTGGTTGGCTAGTACTTGGGTGGGTGATTGGGTCTGCCGAGCGCTGTCGGTAAACAGGGTGCACTCAGCTCTTGTGAGACCAATTGAGCAGCTATTTGTCTGAGAAGTAGCGGCTCTAGTCTCGAAAACTGACGACTCCTAGGAGAGCGGTGTGCTGACCACATGCCCCTCCGTATCCGCATCCAGTGACTCCTGTCGGCTGAGGATGACACGGCGGTCGGTCGGTTCCCTTGCGTTTTCCAAGGCCTATTCAGACAGTGCACTATTTTTTTATACCCAGCCATAATTGCACCAAACAGTAGAAGAGTTTGCTTTTTACAAGTGGGCTTAAGAATAATTCGGGCATAAGAACGCTGGTCCACCTTTAGGACTAAGACAGAATGACGGTCACTAAACAAAGCTAGACAGCTAGAGGCCAAATTAAATTTCTGTGACAAGACATTGATGAAAGAGTAAGAGTTTTTTCTAACCACAACTAGTATCTCAGGTACAGCGCAGGTCTTCAGCTGAGTAGTAAGTACTGTCAGCTTGCCATCCACTAATGAAAGCAGTAAAAATGAGAAACATGCTAAATGTGAAGATGCGAACCCGCAGTCACGAAGGTGGCGGGAAGCAGATATTCTTCGAATATAGTGCGCACACTTTTCACAATTACGGTTTACCATCCGTAACATGCCGAACAGGTCCTCAGTCCTCGGTGGTAAACACTGGTGACCATGTGGAACAGCCAGCAAACATTGCCGGCTCAAGTGAGTGCGCGTGTGGTTAAATGCCGTCGGCGAGAGGTTACACTGTCTCTGGTGGGATGCTGGCGAAACCAGCGGCACGATACGCAGTGCAGAGAAATTAAATGAGCGGCAGGTATTGATACAAGGCATGCATGGCTCATTAACTGACTGAAGTTAAATGGTCTGAGAAGGGAGTGAGAAAGGGCTGTAGCCTATAACTAATGCTATTAAGCTTGTACAGTGAGCAAGTAGTAAAAGAAACCATGGAGATTTGTGGAGAAGAAGTAAAGTTCATGGAGAAGAAGCACATGCAATGAGACATTATTGTTATTCTCTCAGAAAGTGCAAAGGACTTTTAAGAGCAGCTGAGCGAAATGGACAGTGTTTTGAAAACAGGTTCGTAGGATAATATCAACAAAAGCAAATCGAGGGTACTGGAATGGAGCTGAATTAAATCAGGCGCCACCGAGGGTATTAAATTGGGAAGTAAGGCACAAATATATTACGAGTGGAGTTAAAAAATAAGTTATACATGGTGATGGCAGTCCTAGCGGCCTTTATAGAATGCTGCGCTACTCTTCAATGTGACGAAGGTATGTGACACTATTTATCAAAAACTGTTGGTCGGATGATTTCAGGGAGAGGACCCAACAAAATGTGTAAGTAGACTGTTTAGGTTTTTTTTATTGGTAACGCCACCTCTGTATGAAAATCACTGGCTGTGCTGTGTGCAGTCTGTGGCTGCTTTGCATTGTTGTAATACTCGCCATTGTAGTGTTAGGCAGCTGGCTGTGAACAGCGCGTAGCGTTGCGCAGTTGGAGGTGAGCCGCCAGCAGTGGTGGATGTGGGGAGAGAGATGGCGGAGTTTTGAAATTTGTCATGAACTGCTATATTTATATATGATGATATCAAGGTAAATACATTGTTTGTTCTCTATTAATATCTTTCATTTGCTAACTATCCCTATCAGTAGTTAGTGCCTTCCATAATTTGAATCTTTTATTTAGCTGGCAGTAGTGGCGCTCGCTGTATTGCAGTAGCTTGAGCAGCGAAGATTTTTGTGAGGTAAGTGATTTGTGAAAGGTATAGATTAATGTTAGTCAGGGCCATTCTTTTGTAGGGAATTTTGAAAGTCAGATTGCGTTGCGCTAACAAAATATTGTGTGTCAGTTTAAGCACAGTCATGTATAATTCTTCAAAGGGGACGTTTCATATGGCTACCCTGCCAGGATACCTCACTGGAATCTTCTGATTATTTCTTGTAGTTTGTGTAATTAGTGTAGCTATTGTTTATTGCTAGCACGTAATTGTAGAGAAAATCTCCTTTGTAGTTGCAGTCTTTCATTGTTGTACAGTAAAACAGTTGTGGCATGCATGTAGATTTGCAGCAAGTTTTTCGCAGCTGCGCTTGCAATTAACTAAATATTATTTTCAGTGCTATGTTAATGTGTTCCCCTATTTTTGCTCTTCAAATTGTGCTTTTCTGTGTTATCATGTGAAATATTGTGACAGTTATGACGTGTGAAAAACGTAATACTAGGCTCCAAAGTAAACTGAGAAATGACAGTGAAGACGAAAGCAGTGTGTTAGCGCCGCAGAGTAATGAATTAACTGATGTTCAAAGTAGTAATTTGGTAATTGCGCATAGGGAAATTGAGCGGGCGGCAAACAATGGCGTAGGCAGTGAAACAATTAGTGAACAGGGAAGCATTATCGATCGATCGATCGGCAACAGCTCGCCTCAGGAATCGGGAATGACAGAACACAATATTGCAAATACTGTAGACTCAGGTTTTGGGTTCTCACCGTTTTCTCAAATGAGTTAAGAAACATTTTCTGCTTGTCAAAATGTGAATGTTGCCGGTGCAACTTCACTGCCGAAAAGCACTGAGGAACATGTTTCAGACACCAGTGCATTGTTATTACAATTAATGCAACAAATGGGACAAAAGCTTGAAAAGTTAGACACAATGGAACAACACCAGAGACAAACACAGCAACAGTTAGACATAGTGGAACAAAATCTCAAAAAGTTAGACACAGTGGAACAAAATCTCAAAAAGTTAGACACAATGGAACAAAATCTTCAAACGTTAGACACTACACTTGAACAAACACGTGAAGATTTAACCACTGAGTTACATAACATCGAATCGAAATGTCAAAAGGTCTGTAATGACGTAAAAACACAAATTTGTGAGCATTTCCAACCTATTTTTTCGCGTCATGAAAATGTATTACAGAATCACGAAGCAGCCATAAAAGAACTGCAAACTATTGTTCATGAAAATCATGAGACCTTGCAAGCTAAAATTGACTCAGTTGCATCTACCGATTCGGTTATGCAACTTGCAAGAACTCAGGAAAACTTAAAGGACACAGTAGATACCCTGAAAATTGGTTCAGAAAGACACATGGAGGAAATAAGTACACTATCGGAGAAAGTAGCCGAACTTTCGGATCAGGTCACTAACTTATCTACAAAGGTAGATGATGATCTGAATGACACAAGACCCGTAGCCTTCACTGACACAGAAGAGTATGAACAAATTAGAAAATTCAAACAAAATCAAAATCAAATCAATACACAGTACAAAAGAGAAATCCGGGAAGTGCAAGATCAGTTGGCACAAGTAGTACAAGAATTACATATTTCAGAGGACACTCGCACCCCAATACGGGAAGAGGGACATAGAAATACGGAACAACCACAAAATAATAACACAGCGCATTTCGGAAATTATGAAAGAAATTGGCAATGTGCACCGAATTTTGAGATTGAACAGCCGACACGACGTAACAATGACCGTCATGCGACTCGCCGACATGATGATTTTGACTATAAGCTGTTCATTACTACACGTAAATTAAAAACATTTAAGAATTCCGGCAACGACATTCATCCACAAGCGTGGCTCCATCAATTCTCTCATTGTTTTCCTCCCAACTGGTCATTGGAGCACAGGTTAGAATTTATGTGTGGCTATTTAGAGAATGAACCAGCTGTAAGAATGCGATCGGTCATTCACGATTGTCACAGTGAAGGAGAATTTTACCATGCTTTCCTCTCAGCATATTGGTCTCAAGCTACACAAGACCGAGTAAAACATGGCATCATAATGATGAAACATTTCGAACAATCTGAATTCTCCAGTCTTGTGAAATATTTTGAAGACATGTTGCACAAGAATCAGTACTTGTCAAACCCATACAGCCCCTCAGAACTCATCCGCATTTGCTTAATCAAATTACCTGAACATTTACGACATATTATTTTGGCAGGACGTTACAAAGACGACATTGAAGCTTTTCAGGGACTGTTACAAGAACTGGAAAGTGACACTGACAATCGCGGAACACAGGAAAACAATCACTACAGGTCACTTCCGTCACAATTCCGTGACGACAGAAACAATAACTGGACACGACAGGTCTATTCTTACAACGCAAATCATGACCAAAATAGACACCACCCGTACGACAACCGTTGGCAGAGTAGTAATAATTACAGGGAAAGATCACCTCTCCGCGGTAGTGACTATCACAGAGACAATCAGAGAAACAGACAATATGGGAACCAAAATAATTATTATTACAGGAGACAGAATAACTTTAGACGCAACGGTCCAGCGCGCAGTTACGATTCAGGGAGAAATTCTCCACCACTTAACCGACAAGAAAGAAACTGCAGGAACTACCGACATGACGACAGACGATGTGATCGTAACGACAGACCTGAATTGCATCAGAACTGGCGGGATTCAAACAGAGCAGGGCCTTCTCGTCACGGTGAATTTGTAGAAGTTAGGTCTCCTAATCCCAATAACGACGCGCGCCAACAAAGGGACAGACAATGACTCGCACCGCAGGCACCCACGTGCGCCGGCTGGCTCAGAGAAAAATAACATAGAAGCTAACCTTGAGAAAAATTCCAGTATTCTTTACCGACGTATACTGCATGATAATTGCGTTCAAGCTGAAACTCTGAGTACTTTGAAGAGTAAAAGATTGTACCACATTTCAAATGTAAAACCGTTTATTGAAAGATAATCTGCTTTTTAACTTTGTCTTTGCCATATAACTTTTCACTTTACATTAATAGTATGCTGTGTCAGACTTAAGAAACTGTTAACATACAACAATGTTTGAAGTTAAATATCCAGTCTAGAACCTAGGGAACATTTTTAAACAGAAATTACGAATGCATTGTTATAGTGAACAGACGACACAGTGTTGTATTTGTACATTCTTGTTTGTTAATTGCACGATTACGTAACGACTATAAGGCTCACATACTTAGAACATTTACCAGTACTGCTACTGAGATTTTAATGCAACATTTTGGTTTACTTGAAATTTGGTGTATCATGAGGTAAGTACATTGGCTTCTGCAGAACGTAGCGTTTGGAGGACGATAACTACGACTCTTCCACAGAGATTATCTTACAGCAAGACGCACATTTAGCGCTACAGGACACGTATTTGAGTGATTGATTTTGTACTTAAAATATTTATTTTTAAAGATATTTAGAGTACAATGATACAAAGGTTTTCCGTAATACATTTCATTCCATTGTTGTAATCTGTAACACCTGAGGATATAATTACATTAATCCTCAGGGGGGTACACGTTTACTTTGTGTACCATGTGTTTGGCAAGCACAAGGAGCCCTAGCTAATATGGTATTTGCTTATACAACTTTACACATCGGTACCATATTTCTCTAACACAAATTACACAGATATCTGATCATTTAACTGAGAGAGACAAACTTTTTTATTACGTCAGTGACAGATGTTTATGTAATTACACCGTTGTATAACTTCACACTTACGAAATTGTATTTTGTCTGTACTTTGTGAACTGTTGATATTTTTTCGGACCCATTGTGATATTATGAGAGCTTTGAATGATGTATTTGGTATGAGATCATGATTTTTAAAGTACGTTTGAGGCAGATGACACTTTTGACATGAGCAGAGAATTTTTTTAGGTTTTGACATTAATGCAGAAAGCTACGACGTTTTTGAGATTTGACTGAGGTGTAATGATGTTATTTTTACGACGACGATGTGTATTATGCTGTTGAGGTATGTTTATGATCAATAAGCTGATGTTATATGAGGAATCTGATTATGCTATGTAGTTATTATGTGTTGATGAATACGAATATGTATATGTGTAATAAGGTAAGGAATAATGAATAGTGGGTAGGGACTCTTGATTTGTGAAAAAGGATGTTGGAAACCAAGAATCGTACTTTAAGAGTTATGAAATGTGTGTAAATGCGTGAATGTATCAAAATGCCGGCGAAAATTTTTTGGACACTGTTATATCAATAGCATTTTGTTTCTACACATTTGCAACGCAAATTCTTGACCTGTGAAATATTTTATATGAGACTGTCACTGTAGCGGAAACTGCTGTCGTAAATATTTCTGTAAGAAAGTTAAGTGACCACCTGCACGTGCGTCGTCGGCACACAGCTGGTCAGACACCTGGAGAACAAGCCATTAGGGTGTGCCTTTCCGGAAGTACAGGTAGAAAAAAAAGGGGGAGGCCATTATCCTCGCTATTGACATTTCCTTGTCGAAAGCATACTGTGGAGCTTGTAATTTATGATATTTACTGAAATGCCTAATGAAATGACGAGAAATATTTTTACATCTGCACACCTGATTACGACAAGCGTCTTTCTACGAGAGTTGAGAGAATTTCTACTAATTTATGAAATGTCACATGACTATTGAATGATATTTTTATGCTTTGCTTTTCGTTGTTGCTTATTTCACTTGATATCTGGTTTCCAGCTGTGTTGCAGCATTGCTTTTATAAAACAAAATGCATTTGCTAGGGTGAACACTTTCTGTCAACAGATCTATTCAATAATAATTTTGTAATCCACATTCTTTAAAAAAGGAGCACTTGGAAAGGAAAGAACAATAAGAAGGGACTAGTAACAGTAACTGGACACATAATTTTCTTTTCAAGTACATGGTAATATTTTTTTTACAATAAGTTGTTGTGGTGTACCACTTTAATTACATAGACATTAAGATGTGAATATACATTTCCCTTGTCTGCATTGTTGTCTTTAGTGTAAAATTTTTTCTGCTTGAGCTTTGTCATGTTTAGGTATAAGTTATTTCATTTTCTGTTGTTGGTTACCAGGCATAGTGCTGCTGAATTTGAATTTGTGTCACTCTGTTAAGCCAGATTTATTTTTCTTGTTTGCTGCGCATTGCCTCATATTAGTTGTAATGTGAATTGCTTGGTAATTTAGATTTACTGTAGCTTGCTTTGCGATTTTCCATTTTTTTCCATTGCTGTTTATATTAATTGTTTTATGTGCTGCTGCATTGCTTCGCCCCTTAGTTTAGCATCTGAGCTCAGTACATTTAAGTTAGCTTAAGAGGAGGCAGACTATATAAGAAACTATTATAAATTTATAAGAAATGCATTGAGAAGCTATCAGAAAATGGTCTGGCAAAATAAAAAGGATACTGTACAGTGGAGAAAAACTATTATTGACAGAGGATGTGAACAGAATACAGAAAGCAGGGAGAAAAACTCTTTTTGACAGAGGATGTGAACAAAATACAGAAGGCAGGCTTAGATAGGACTTTTGGGAATAATGATGAATGAAGGGAGATCTCCAAGAAGCAAAGAAAGTTTTGTTTGCAAAATACTGCAGTAAAACAAACCCTGTCCTTTCCTTTTGTATTATTCCGCTATATGTGTGTGTACTCTTGTGTATTTGTGTTTTTCCTGTCTTTATGTGTTTAGCTAATACGATTTATGTTGTAGAATTTTTCTAGTACTAAGCTATATTCACTATGAGGAGGAATACTGTTATCCTCAAATATAAGTTGCATTAATAATATGTTATTTTCTTTGTAAAGTTGTTTACAATTCTGTTCTGTTTCAATGTTCATGTGTGAAATTAATGTTTCGAAAACTATTCTCATTATTTTATATATTTACTTATGTCATAATTCCTGTAACACTGATGGATATGTTATTTCGATTCTTTTGTAAAGCCTGTACTACAAATGTTATCTGTATTGTTATGTTCTTTAATGATGTATTTTGTACCTTTGTAATTTTATTTTCATGTTGTAAATTTATAATTGTATAGACACCAGTTCTTCAAATTAAGTTACATTTCACTGCACACGTTTCTGTTGGTCATAGTATATGGACAATATGTGAGAAGTAGGGACTGTTAGTGTTTGCACGTGTGTTAATAATTCAGCAAGGGACTGGATAACAGCATTGCTGGTTCTAAGGACAATTCCAAAAACTTTGTGAGTGCACAAGTGGTGGTTATGGACTTGCTATATTATCTGCAAGACTCTTCAATGGTGATTGTGCACCTGCACAGTCTCAACAGATGGCTGCTGGCTATCTCTACAAGGACTACAGTGGGTCTGCATCTTTGATGACCCACCAGTACCATTATCTCTACAAGGACTACAGTGGGTCTACATCTTTGATGATCCATCAATACCATTATTTCTACAAGGACTGCAGTGGGTCTGCACCTCTGGTGGCCCACCAATACCGTAATCTCTACCAGGACTACAGTGGGTCTGCTCTGTGATGACCTACCTACCAATACTCTTCAAAATTTCGACTGACTCTGCTGTGGGTTTGCTCTGTTGTGGCCCATTACCTGTATGCATGTCAAGAGTCAGCACTGTCTTTCCGTTGGAAGGACAACACTACTTCTTCAAGACTGCATGGAAATCCACTACTTCTGTGTGCATTTTCTTTTACTGCTCAGACTTTGAGAAAAACTCTGCATTTTTACTGTGATGAACAATCTGGACTGTCTTTATGGACTGTGAGAAATTTTTAGCTTTTGACCAACATTGTATCAATAAGTGTGTGCATTTGATTTCTTTTTTATTGTAATTACGAAAATTTTTTCAAATCTGTATTGGCCACTGCCCAAACCAATTTGTAAAATTTTTTTGTGGGGAGCATGGGGGCTATGTAAGTAGGCTGTTTAGGTTTTTTTTATTGGTAACGCCACCTCTGTATGAAAATCACTGGCTGTGCTGTGTGCAGTCTGTGGCTGCTTTGCATTGTTGTAATACTCGCCATTGTAGTGTTAGGCAGCTGGCTGTGAACAGCGCGTAGCGTTGCGCAGTTGGAGGTGAGCCGCCAGCAGTGGTGGATGTGGGGAGAGAGATGGCGGAGTTTTGAAATTTGTCATGAACTGCTATATTTATATATGATGATATCAAGGTAAATACATTGTTTGTTCTCTATTAATATCTTTCATTTGCTAACTATCCCTATCAGTAGTTAGTGCCTTCCATAATTTGAATCTTTTATTTAGCTGGCAGTAGTGGCGCTCGCTGTATTGCAGTAGCTTGAGCAGCGAAGATTTTTGTGAGGTAAGTGATTTGTGAAAGGTATAGTTTAATGTTATTCAGGGCCATTCTTTTGTAGGGAATTTTGAAAGTCAGATTGCGTTGCGCTAACAAAATATTGTGTGTCAGTTTAAGCACAGTCATGTATAATTCTTCAAAGGGGACGTTTCAAATGGGTCAAATGGCTCTGAGCACTATGGGACTTAACTTCTGAGGTCATCAGTCCCATAGAACTTAGTATTACTTAAACCTAACAAACCTAAGGACATCACACACATACATGCCCGAGGCAGGATTCGAACCTGCGACCGTAGCGGTCGCGCGGATCCAGACTGCAGCGCCTAGAACTGCTCGGCGAGGACCGAACACCGAGGTCATCGGTCCCATCGGAGTAGGGAAGGATGGGGAAGGAAGTCGACCGTACCTTTTCAAAGGAACTATCCCGGAATTTGCCTGAAGCGATTTAGGGAATTCAAGCAAAACTTAAATATGTGTGGCCGGACGCGGGTTTGAACCGTCGTCTTCCGGAATGCGAGTCCAGTGTGCTAACCACTGCACCACCTAGCTCGGTCCAAAACTGTCATCAAGTTTCTGTAGACAACAGTTTGAATGTTGCACCAGTCGTTCAATTACCAGACGATATAAATCAGGTACTTGCACATGGGCCCTATTCGAGAATAGCTGTGCCCGAAAATTCTACAGAGTTGTTTGCAGCGTGTTTGGCTCCACTGGCAGTTAGACCATACATATTACTTCCAAAATGTATGGTTCCAGTTTGGCATAAGAAAAGAAAATAATTTAAAGATTCTAACAAATATACCGTCTGACCAAGGAAAGTGAAGTACCCAGAAGGGGAGATGGAAACGAAACGAACTTTCACGCGTTGAAGAGCTATGTGGTGGTATTTCAGTGATTAAAAATTTGTCAAATTTACAAAGAACTTGGCCGTATGAGGTCCACGTATCAGTAGGACGTTGCACCCTCAACTGGCCTGGTTGCATGGACTGATTCGCTTGGGAAGGATGCCACAGAGCCATCGCATCATCTCCCGAGGCAAGCTGGCCCACAACTCTCGAACTCGTAAGTGGTTCTTGACTGCTTGCATCCCGCACTAGGACAGAATTGAAGACCTGGCTGGTCCCGTACATGTTCTATGGGCGACAGGTAAGAGGCTCTTACTGAAGACGGGAGTATCTCAACATCACACTGACAGTTCATGAACGCTCATGCGATGTTTAGACGAGCATTATCGTGTTGAAAAATTGCACTACTATACTGTCAAATGAGATGCAACACATGAGGTCGCAGTATGTCCGTGACATACAGCTGTGCCATTAGTGTTCTCTCACTACCAGATGTCATACCCGATGGCTCCTTGACGCCGGAAACAACATCGTTGTACCTCTCCAAAACATTGACAGAATGGAGAAACTCTTCCTAGGTGCTTCCATATTTGGCGACGACGGTCACCCGGGAAGTGTAGCATTGCGATTCACTACTGAACACAATCCGACGCCATTCATGAACAGTTCATGTTTTCTGATCACTGCAAAACTCCATACGCAGTCGTTTTTGTTGTGGTGTTAATGGCAGCCTACGCATGGGACCGTAATTTCCTAGTCCGGTTGTTGATAGCCTCCAACCAGTGATGAGGAAGACTCAGAATATTACAGGTCGTCCATTACTTGTTGTCCGGTGGCAGGCGAAAATATTAAGGGCTTACGATTTGCTTGGTGCGCAATTTGGCCTTCCTCCCTTAATGGGGCTGAAGTATGGTGCCCAAAACCTTGACACCGAGTATGTCTCCTCTCACGTTCCCATGCAGTTCAACATAGTGCCCCTGTCACATTCAAATATCTCACTAATCTGTATACTGCAAGCCTAAGTAGACCCTCACAATGAGGCCAATTTCAAAGAAACTGACAGGTCCTGATAACGCCGTTTCAAATGGTTCAAATGGCTCTGAGCACTATGGGACTCAACATCTTAGGTCATAAGTCCCCTAGAACTTAGAACTACTTAAACCTAACGAACCTAAGGACATCACACACACCCATGCCCGAGGCAGGATTCGAACCTGCGACCGTAGCAGTCCCGCGGTTCCGGACTGCAGCGCCAGAACCGCACGGCCACCGCGGCCGGCTAACGCCGTTTCACATGATTATGCGTCATTTCGGTGTCCTTCACTAAGATCATTCAAAGTCTGATGCTGTGTTCGACAGTTTTATACTCTACCAAGCCTGGTAATAACACTAAACATGAAGGACACTAGTGCATTCTGGTGGTTGTCCCACCTGACACATAAATTGCAAATCTAATGATTTATGTACCCTACAACGTTGTATACTTGTAAGAATTTTCACTGGCACCCTACCATGGCTTCTGGATGATTCAGTTTCCTTGTTTGGCAGTGTCAGCCCTGTGAATAATTCTCAATGACTTATTAAACCTTTGGTTCCATACTATTTACATCTACCAGCACTTGCCTTTTTGTAACTGGAATTAGTCGTCTTTGTGTCTGTCGATACTTCGACGGTCTCATATACACTCCTGGAAATTGAAATAAGAACACCGTGAATTCATTGTCCCAGGAAGGGGAAACTTTATTGACACATTCCTGGGGTCAGATACATCACATGATCACACTGACAGAACCACAGGCACATAGACACAGGCAACAGAGCATGCACAATGTCGGCACTAGTACAGTGTATATCCACCTTTCGCAGCAATGCAGGCTGCTATTCTCCCATGGAGACGATCGTAGAGATGCTGGATGTAGTCCTGTGGAACGGCTTGCCATGCCATTTCCACCTGGCGCCTCAGTTGGACCAGCGTTCGTGCTGGACGTGCAGTCCGCGTGAGACGACGCTTCATCCAGTCCCAAACATGCTCAATGGGGGACAGAACCGGAGATCTTGCTGGCCAGGGTAGTTGACTTACACCTTCTAGAGCACGTTGGGTGGCACGGGATACATGCGGACGTGCATTGTCCTGTTGGAACAGCAAGTTCCCTTGCCGGTCTAGGAATGGTAGAACGATGGGTTCGATGACAGTTTGGATGTACCGTGCACTATTCAGTGTCCCCTCGACGATCACCAGTGGTGTACGGCCAGTGTAGGAGATCGCTCCCCACACCATGATGCCGGGTGTTGGCCCTGTGTGCCTCGGTCGTATGCAGTCCTGATTGTGGCGCTCACCTGCACGGCGCCAAACACGCATACGACCATCATTGGCACCAAGGCAGAAGCGACTCTCATCGCTGAAGACGACACGTCTCCATTCGTCCCTCCATTCACGCCTGTCGCGACACCACTGGAGGCGGGCTGCACGATGTTGGGGCGTGAGCGGAAGACGGCCTAACGGTGTGCGGGACCGTAGCCCAGCTTCATGGAGACGGTTGCGAATGGTCCTCGGCGATACCCCAGGAGCAACAGTGTCCCTAATTTGCTGGGAAGTGGCGGTGCGGTCCCCTACGGCACTGCGTAGGATCCTACGGTCTTGGCGTGCATCCGTGCGTCGCTGCGGTCCGGTCCCAGGTCGACGGGCACGTGCACCTTCCGCCGACCACTGGCGACAACATCGATGTACTGTGGAGACCTCACGCCCCACGTGTTGAGCAATTCGGCGGTACGTCCACCCGGCCTCCCGCATGCCCACTATACGCCCTCGCTCAAAGTCCGTCAACTGCACATACAGTTCACGTCCACGCTGTCGCGGCATGCTACCAGTGTTAAAGACTGCGATGGAGCTCCGTATGCCACGGCAAACTGGCTGACACTGACGGCGGCGATGCACAAATGCTGCGCAGCTAGCGCCATTCGACGGCCAACACCGCGGTTCCTGGTGTGTCCGCTGTGCCGTGCGTGTGATCATTGCTTGTACAGCCCTCTTGCAGTGTCCGGAGCAAGTATGGTGGGTCTGACACACCGGTGTCAATGTGTTCTTTTTTCCATTTCCAGGAGTGTATCTTGCACACGAGGTGGAATATTTTTGTCATGACTAGCTCCACCATGAATCTAAATACTCTCTGAAGAAAAAAGAAAACCACCAACGAATTATACGAATCGGACCGAAATCGGTAGGTATGATGTAAATGCACAGGCGTCAAATCATTAAAATTTTATAAAAATATAATGGTTTAGTCAAGAGAAAGAACTTCACCAGCTGATCAAGTCAATAACGTGTTGGTGTACCTCCGGCTCTTGCGAAAGCACTGATTGACAGAGCTGCAGGATATCCTCCTGCGGTGCCACCGTGCCAAATTCTGTTCAACTGACAAGTTAAAGCGTCAAAATAACGAGTTGGTTGGAGGGCTCTAGACATAATGCACCAAACGTTTTCAATTAGGGAGAGATCCAGAGGCCTTTCTGGCCAGACAGGGTTTCTCAAACCCCGAGACAATCAGTAGAAAGTCTCGCCATGTGTGTGCGAGCATTATCTTGTTGAAATGTAAACCCAGGATAGCTTGCTATGAAGGGCAACAAATCGGGGCGTAGAATATTGTCGAAGTACCGCTATGCTGTAGGGGTGCCGTGGATGACAACGAAACAATTATCTTCGGACGACTATTGTTTCGGCTGGTCACAAGAAGCATAATAATAATTAACAGAGATAAAGTTCCCTAAAAATCGAACAAAATTAGAAAATCATGCTAAGACTGTAGAGAGGCAGCAGGAAGTGTGGAAGAGTATATGGAGAAAGCACAATAAGTTCTGCTCATCTGAGCAACTCTCAAAATCAAAGTTATCGATACAACAACATGCCACAAATTATAACTAAGAAAAGCAATACAAGTGACGCGGGACAATGTAGCGAGCTGCTCAGAATATAGATTGCGCTACCCCAATAACGACGCGTACATTTCCCCAAAGTCAGTAAACCGTGCGCCCATCATCACGAACCAGCGACTGGGAGACGAGTGACCCTCACGGCAGCCAGTGATCAAATGATCTTGAAACACAGATCTCCCTCTGCAAGTCGCTAGTATGAAAAAAAATTGAGTGTGTGGGGAATCACTCAATGCTGTTTCTGGCATACAGAATGCACCTTCACAAATAAGGGAAAGTGTCCCGTTATCGTATACTATTTTTAAATTTAACATTACCAGTAAATTAGAAGTCTTGAAATCATTGAAAATATGCTACCCTATTACTAGGGAATATTTAAATAGTACCCTTACAAAAAAAAGTTCCGAATATTTTCTCATTCTGTTATAGCTGAACAAAGAATTAAAGCGTCCAATTTTACCCCCATAAAATATAGTTTCTAATTGCGTATTGCGGGTTTCCAGATTACAGGTTGTAAATAAACACTAAAATTTAATGAGTTAGTAACATAGCCTTTATTCCCATCAACTGCCATAGCAATAAAAATGCTCCGCCTTTGTTCTTTTTGGTACAGAAGTCACATTCAAAAACTTGCCAAGTATCTTCGTCGACACCTGCAGGAAGCTCATGACACCTAAGAAAGCAGCCGATGCACTTAATCCAGGTCTCTGGACAGGCGTCAGCTGACCATATTTAGTCGCAGTAAATGCACTTTGCCCTCTTCATATTCAGACGACGAGCCTTTCATCGTGGCTTCATCAACGTTTGAATCGTAGTCTTCCTCACCAAGATGGAGCTGCTTGGTGACTCTTTCTTACGAAGAGCTTCCTTTTGGTAGACATAGGTGTTGAAGGTCTATCAGAGGCATCGAATGAAGCTCGTACTGCTGGATTTGTTGCTAAAGTCTTACTACTTGCTTTCTTTTCCACTTTAGCCAGGAACTCCGTTTTAAAAGAAGGTGACGTTAACATTACCGTTTGATCTGCTCTTGGTATTGGGTGTCATGATGAAAGTACAGGAGGTGGCCTACTTTCAAAAGTACAAGCCACTGTTTCATGCATTCCATGAACTGCAGTCGACAATGGCGCTGCTGTGGTTTGTGAGGCCTTATCCGGATTTTCTACAGATTGCTGAGGAGGAAAATCCATAGATGAAGAAACCAGATGGTAGCAAGGATACATACATTGTTTGAAACCATTTGCATTTACTTCCATTGTTGCGGTCGCGGAGTATGGCCGACATATCACTGGGTCACCGTATTTGTCTCCCAAAAACTGGATAAGTGGCATTTAGAATAAAATTCGGAACATCTTTTAGTATAAACTGCCGCCAAATTTCGGGCACCCGAAATAGTGCAGCCTATTACTACTCACTATCAGTGACCATCCTTTACTTCTATTCAGGCACAATCTAACCGTTAAGTGAACTATGGACGATGCGTTTTATCAGTTAGATAAGAAAGAGCATGCTTCAATCTACTGTCTCATATGAAATATTTTGAAAGTGCCTTGGAAGCTTGAGGAGGGATTTTCTGCTGAACTCTGTAGAAAATGTTTGTCTTGACCAAATTGCAAAAAGCTGTGGCGAACGAAACGTTAATAGCACAAGCGCCAAAATCACAATGACGTATCGAATAACCTTCGCTACTGGTTGATGGAGCAAGCTGCGGAGTGTAGTACCAAGCAAGGGAGAGATTCAGCTATACACAATTATGCGACCATCTGAAATATGTCCACTTTACCGTGAAACGTTGTTACTGGGGTGGAGCAGTGTGCCATCGATCGGTCGGCTTCTTTCACTTTGAATGGGTACACCAAATATTGGAGTGAAAGCAACAGGCCTTCCCACACTGGTCGAACGGCGTCTCAGGCGCTGGTACTGCTGACGAAATTACCAAGCACACTGCAGCCTTACTTCCGAGGTAAAAGAAATGGTTCAAATGGCTCTGAGCTTTATGGGACTTAACATCTCAGGTCATCAGTCCCTAGAACTTATAACTACTTAAACCTAACTAACCTAAGGACATCACACACATCCATGCCCGAGGCAGGATTCGAACCTGCGACCGTAGCGGTTCCGCAGTTCCAGACTGAAGCGCCTACAACCGCTCGGCCACCAGCGGCCGGCGCTTCCGAGGTAACTGCCCAGTCAGCGCCCAGGACCTTCACCCTTCCTAATGAGATTTACTGACCGCCTTCTGCGGTCAAGGAGACCTCAAGAACGACAGCAGGAGAACACGGTCACAGTGAGAAAAGGCAAAGCTTTCCTCCTGTAAAATGTACTTGTTGTGTACATAGTTCCGCGTAGTCAGCACGTACACAACATCCCCACTAGAGCGCGCCCCGCTAAGCACAACAGCGTAGGCGCAGCGGTCGTTCATCTCCGCACTACGAGATGGCGCTGCCATAGAGACTGACCAAATTCTGCTTCCGCCGATCCGCTTATTAATATGTAACGCAGCCAATGAGACTGCTGCTAACGTAGAACCTTTTCTCCTCGCGGATCACACTCGCACAGTGATACATGAAAGCACGAGGTATCATTACGAGTGTACAGACCTCCGATTAGTCAGTCTGCATTTATCTGCGCCAGTCTGTACCACTTTACATTAGCCTGTACCACTCTATAGTCAAGTTTCAGTCTGCATCTAATAAGATTACCATATGCCTGTACATAGCCATGAAGTTAAATGAATAGACACTTTGTCAAGTATCAGAGATATGCGGGAATAAGATTAACGTACTAAGACTAAAGGAACTTCAGATTGTCAGTTGTAAATAGCTTCCAGAATCAAGTTACGTAATGTCTGTGCTTTTTATTATTTTAATAAATGTGTGTGAAAATTAATCAAGTTCTATTTAAAGTTGGTCACCGTCAATCTGCTCCTCTAAGCATGCAAGTGGCATTTCTATCGTCTGACCTAACGGCAGAAGATAAACACGCCACGATAAGACCAGGAGACATATTGCTGACACTCGCCTACTTCGCTAGAGCGACAAGTCAAATAATCTGATGGTGTGTGTACGGAAGGTCTTACAGTACGCACACCTCAGTACTCCTCACACTCTAAATAAAAGTAACCACGACGCTGCAGCAAAAATCAATCTCGCGTAGCGATATGTGACGGTAAAGTCGCAGAGTTTACATTATGAAAGGTGCCCTCTGAGCTATCCCAATTTTTACTGCGTGGGTTTCAGAAAACGCGAACATGTATCACCCGAATTGCCTCCACATTCGCAATTGCTCCTCACAAACTTTGAATTAACTTGAGCAACGGTGCGGAGTAGTTATTGCCTCGAGTAGTCGCGTAGACTTGCGAAGCGCGGTACTTAACTGCGCGCAATTACAGCGGAAGTGGCCGGCTGATGGGGAAGGCGCCTGCAGCTGGTGGCTTGGCAGCCGCTTCACACAGCGGCGCTGCTCCAGAGCCGAGAGAGGGCTTTATTTTAGAGCCGGCCTTACATAACGGCCGTCCTTCGACGCTGGACACACTGGCACACTCAGTGGTCCGAGCACTCGGCGACCAGAAGCAGCGCCAGCTGCGGTCTAATTACCACCGACCACACGCCGGCTACCATCGCCGTATGAGACGGGCTGTGAGTCGTGCATGGGTAGCTCAGTTGGTAGAGCACTTGCCAGCGAAGGGCAAAGGTCCCGAGTTCGAGTCTCGGTCCGGCACACAGTTTTAATCAGAGTGAAAATCTCATTCTGGAAACATCCCCCTAGGCTGTGGCATAGGCCGATATTACATTATCAAATTTATTTATAAAATATCTTTGTCCAATACCTTTGTCAAAGATATTTGATGGTGTAATAGGGTACTTTGTCAAATATCGTCCAATATTTCATCAAATCTAGAGCCTCGCTGTAGATTTGATCAAAGAAGTCGCTTGTCTTCTGCTCACTGCAATGTGACATGTTATCACATGGAGCGCTAGCATCGCTGCATTTTGTCCTCTGTAGTGGCTCTGAGCACTATGGGACTTAACATCTGAGGTCATCAGTCCCCTGGAACTTAGAACTACTTAAACCTAACTAACCTAAGGACATCACACACATCCATGCCCGAGGCAGGATTCGAACCTGCGACCGTAGCAGTCCCGCGGTTCCGGATTGCAGCGCCTAGAACCGCACGGCCATAGGGGACGGCCTCGTCTGTAGTGTTTTTATAAACATTGCGGGTAAATACAATTGGTGTGTGCCAACAACTACAAAATTAATAGAGATGTATGAAGCTGATGAGGCGCTATACAACGTGAGGCACGCTGAATACAAAAATTAATTACGGAGGTTGGAGACCTGACCTAACCTAACCTAACCTAACCTCTCCTGTAGCAAGAAATGTTACAGTGAGCCTGTCTTCTGCAGATGTAGCAGTTCTTAAGTAAATATTGTGCTTTGTGATATGAGCATACACTTCATTGAGCACATACAGAAACGTATGCTCATGCGTTCTTAAGTAATCGATGTACCACTTGACGTCCTCCACTAAAAGCTCACGTAACAAGTTTTGTTGAATGCTTTTATCGTGTCGTCGTAAAACCCACGGCTTCACCCAGGTTTGTTTCCTTTTCTTTTCCCCGCTTCTCTTCCGCATATGCACACAGTGCACTTGTGGTACATGCAACAGCTGCGGTTAATAACAAGTTGTTGTTGTCAGCTATCTTGAATTTTGACGAAAAATATTATGACAGTGTAGTACCCCTTCTAGCGCTACGTCAAAGATCTCTGTCAAATATATTTGACGGAATATTTGATCACATCTTTGTTCAAATCTTTGAGAAAGAGATTTGGTAGTGTAATACCGGCTTAAGCCATGTATCCGCAATATCCTTCCTTTCAGGAGTGCTAGTTCTGCAAGTTTCGCAGGAGACCTGTAAAGTTTGGAAGGTAGGAGACGAGGTACTGGTAGAAGTAAAGCTGTGAGGACGGAGCGTGAGTCGTGCTTGGGTAGATCAGTTGGATGCCGGCAAGGTAGCTCAGCGTGTTCGGTCAGAGGGTTAGCTGCCCTCTGTAATAAAAAAAAAACTGAGTTAATCGATCAACAACGAACTTAAACGGACGTCTTACGACGTCCGCCCCGAGCAGATACAACGAACGAAAGCGAACAAAAATGAGATTAAAGAAAAAAAAAAGTTGGTAGAGCACTTGCCCGCCAAAGGCAAAGGTCCCGAGTTCGAGTCTCATGCACACAGTCTCTGGCACACAATTTTAATCTGCCAGGAAGTTTCATATCAGCGCACACTCCGCTGTTGAGTGAAAATCTCATTCTGGAAACATCCCCTAGGCTGTGGCTAAGCCATGACTCCGCAATATCCTTTCCTTCGGGAGTGCTAGTTCTGCAAGGTTCGCAGGAGAGCTTCTGTAAAGTTTGTAAGGCAGGAGACGAGGTTCTGGCAGAAGTAAAGCTGTGAGGACGGGGCGCGAGTCGTGGTTGGATAGCTCAGTTGGAAGAGCACTTGCCCGCAAAAGGCAAAGGTCCAGAGTTCGAGTCTCAGTCTGGCATACAGTTTTAATCTGCCAGGAAATTTCACATCGGCGTGCACTCCGCTGCAGAGTGAAAAACTCAGTCTAGTTAACTGCTAGCTCCGCATGTATTCGTACGCAGTCGTCATGCCACCAGTGCTAACAACGTATACAGGATCAACAAAAATGCCGCACTTGGAGATCGGCATACGATTCCTCATCGAGATTCAAGACAAAAGTTTATCGAGCAAAATCATATCGGGCGCATTTTGAAAAAACGTGTATGAAAACCAGGACCTGCCAAAATTGTCATTTCGTGCAGCGCATCGAAATGTACAGAGGAACATATATCACCCTGCGCTATCGAACCAGCTGTCGTACCTCACTGAGTAGATGTTGGGACAGCAAACCATTATGCGCCAGTTATCTATTTTTCGAATCGTCGCCACATTCCTTTTTTTATTTTTTAGACGCGCGTTCCCTAGTTCTCATCGTTTATAATCAGTACATCAGTTGCCGTGACCACAGCCTACCATACGACAGTGGGATCCATTACATCGCATGCAAGCGTCTACTAACAGCTCAGTGCACAACCATAACTGGTCCTCTGAACTTCATGTAGGGCGGCTTCCTCATGGAGTACACAAACGATGAGTACGTCGATATAGCCGGCCGTTGTGGCCCAGCGGCTCTAGGCGCTTCAATCCGGAACCGGGCTGCTGCTACAGTCCCAGGTTCGAATCCTGCCTCGGGCATGGATGTGTATGCTGTCCTTAGGTTAGTTAGGTTTAAGTAGTTCTATGTCTAGGGGACTGATGACCTCAGATGTTAAGTCCCATAGTACTGAGAGCCATTTTTAGTACGTCGATATGTTTTCAGTACTGGGTATATCCGATAACCAAGCTGCTACTGCTACTGCTGCTTGTGCGTACGCTGCACGGTACCCTTAAAGGCGCCATCCCGATAAGAATGTTTTTCCTTGCAAGCAATGCCTTCGGGAAACAAGTAATCTTCGTCAACAAGTAACGGACACAGATCGTCGAAGGACTAGACGTACTCCTGAAACAGAAGACGCCATTCTGGAAACCATTCACCAATCACCTCAGCGAACACTGTTGATGTTGCAAGGCTGTTCCAGATATACAGGGTGTTACAAAAAGGTACGGCCAAACTTTCAGGAAACATTCCTCACACACAAAGAAAGGAAATATGTTATGTGGACATGTGTCCGGAAACGCTTACTTTCCATGTTAGAGCTCTTTTTATTACTTCTCTTCAAATCACATTAATCATGGAATGGAAACACACAGCAACAGAACATTTGCACTGAAATGAGGATTGACACATTGTCGGATGAACCATTCGCAGAAGTGTACCCGTGGAGGCCAATCAGCTGCTGATAGTGCCTGCACACGCTGTACATGGTACGGAAATGACTGGTTCTCCCGTAGCACTCTACATACAGTGCCGTGGTCAACGTTACTTTGTACAGCAGCAACTTCTCTGACGCTGACATTAGGGTTATCGTCAACTGCACGAAGAATTTCCTCGTCCATTGCAGGTGTCCTCGTCGTTCTAGGTCTTCCCCAGTCGCGAGTCGTAGGCTGGAATGTTCCGTGCTCCCTAAGACGCCGATCAATTGCTTCGAACGTCTTCCTGTCGGGACACCTTCGTTCTGTAAATCTGTCTCGATACAAACGTACCGCGCCACGGCTATTGCCCCGTGCTAATCCGTACATCAAATGGGCATCTGCCAACTCCGCATTTGTAAACTTTGCACTGACTGCAAAACCACGTTAGCGATGAACACTAACCTGTTGATGCTACGTACTGATGTGCTTGATGCTAGTACTGAAGAGCAATGAGTCGCATGTCAACACAAGCACTTAAGTCAACATTACCTTCCTTCAATTGGGCCAATGGCGGTGAATCGAGGAAGTACATAACATACTGACGAAACTAAAATGAGCTCTAACATGGAAATTAAGCGTTTCCGGACACATGTACACATAACAACTTTTCTTTATTTGTGTGTGAGGAATGTTTCCTGAAAGTTTGGCCGTACCTTTTTGTAACACCCTGTATAAAGTACTGGTTGTTGAAGAGTTTCAGGTTGAAGAACTGCATCTATATCATTAGACGTTGTATCAACACCAGCGGTAGGAAGATGGCAATCGACAGGTACAATTTTGTGAAAGGTCTTTGCATCATGTGGAAGATAACCAACATTTTATGAATAACGTGGCCTGGTCTGACGAATCTAGCTTCACTCGTGACGGTATTTCAATCTTCACAACAAGCTATTATTGGGTGCAACACAGTTACCCATGAATGTGGCTTTCAGGCATCCATTGGCATAAACCTTTGGGCTGGATGCATAGGAGGAATGATTTTGGGCCCTAACATGTTGCTGGACAAGTTGAAAGCACCTGTATCGTACGTTTCTTTGCAACATCTTGCCTGACACGTTAGAAAACGTTCCACTTGGCGTTCCACTATGGATTCAACATGATGAATGCGTCGCCACATTTTGGAATGACTGTGCACAGCTATGTAAATAAATCGTTTCCAGGGAAACGTATTGGTCATGGAGATCCAATGTTCCGGCCTTCATGTTCTCTGGACATTAATCCACTAAATTTTAATTTGTGGGGACACTTAAAAGAACAGATTTATAGTGCTCCATCCACGGATGTACACGACCTAATGGTTTTGCGTGCATGCCACTCCGGCTTTGGTGGATGCAGGCTTGTTGCTTAAGGTTCAGCAAAGTACTATCCAGCGATTGGCGAAGCGTTTGCAAATGCAAGATAGTCCCTTTGAACTTTACTTTAAAGTGAACACTGCTCACACTCGTGCGTACCGGATCTGTGAAGATATGTTTGGACGTCAAACGTGCAGAATGCTGTTACTGTGTTTAACAGAATTTGCAATACAGTGTAGCCCACCTATCGTGTTTTCTTAATTCATTGGATACAGATGATGTTACTGTATCCATTATTATTTTCTATTGTCTATATTTGTTTCATGAACAGAACAAAGTGGTCGTTAAGGTCTGCAAGAAATTCATGCTATGTATTAATGTTTAAATAAAGGTAACAGTAACAGAAAGAAATACACGAGATAATGCACTGTGGAGGTGTAAATTGGACACAGTTAGATTCTCTAACCGACAAAAAAAAAAAAATGTTTTATGCGAACGCGACTTGCACATCGGCCGGTGGCCTTGTCTCATTGAGCTTGTACAGTTCATGTTACCTGTTCTTGGCCAGGCCGTACGTAGTTACAGCGTTGTAGAGCCTCGTTCTCTACATATCTTTCCTATTTAACCTACTGGTGACACTAGGGTTTGCTAGATACATTTTTGTCTTGAATTTGGATGAGGAATCGCATGCTCACCGCCAAGTGTGGCATTTGTTCTGCCACGTTTATGTCTCAGTAGCTGAGCATTCGAGGAGTGCTAACGTCAGATGTACAGGGTGCCCCAGGAGGAATGGTCAGTATTCAGGCATATGACAGGAACTTTCACTTCAAGCAAAATCTATCTACACTCGAGGTATGAATTAAAGAACGCCTCCAGTCGCAATTTTTCGTGTTTTATTTAGTGCACGATGCATTTCGGACCCTGTGGGTCCATCTTCAGGTGTAATTCGTCTTAATACATGACTTATTTGTTCTATTGAATGAGATGAAATGCCTATTCCTGTCACGAAAAGGTTTCATGTTAGGTTACGAAATTCCGTGTCTGACTTAAGAAGTTCGCAACCTAACATCAAACCTTTTCGTGACAGGAATATGCATTTAATCTCATTGAAGAGAACAAGTAAATCATGTATTAAGGCGAATTACATCTGAAGATGGACCCACAGGGTCCGAAACGCATCGTGCACTAAATAAAACACGAAAAATTGTGACTGAAGGCGTTCTTTAATTCATACCGCGAGTGTATTGAGTACAGTCAAGTTTGAAGCTGCAAAATATGGATAAAATTAAAAAAATCTATCTAGGTGTCATCGGCCCTGAAATCCATACCTTAAGAGATGTGAGCACTTGTTCAATATAGATGTGTTTCACAGCATCAAATATGAATAAGTGCTCATAGCTCTTTAAAGTATACACTTTAGGGCCCACATTTACTGGACGTTTTTTTATGGGTTTGATCAATACTACCACCTCTCAAAATATGGAAAGCAATAAGCTTGCACTAGAAGAGGGTTGTGTCAGAGTATCGAAGATGAAGACGTGCCCATACGCATTTTAGAACTCATGTTTACTACAAATTTTGCTGCGAAATGTCGTTCCCGACGAATCCCTGAATATTGAACATTCCTCATGACACTGAAAATTATTGTGCTGCTAAGGTAAGAAATGTGAACACTTTTTGCAAAACAAGTGAAGAAAAAACATCGGGAACGAACTTCTATGGTACTACTGCGGCTCGTAGAGGTGAAACTTGTAGGGTAATACAGAGATTAGAATATATACAACTAATAATTGGTGTAGTTGGGTGTATGTGCTACACTGACGTGAGGACACTGGCTCAGGAAAAGAAAACTGTGACTTTCCTTTCCAAAAGAATCAAGAGACTAATGAGCGAAAAAATCAAGTAAAATAAACTCAGTTAAACACGAGTAATTCATTTTCAGAGTGATTTGTCTTAGTATCCCGGTTTCAATGTAACTTTTTGGAGCTACGTAACTCATATTTACATTAATAAAGAGATCAGGTCAGCCAGTTCCATTTCAGGACTGTCTATCTAATGGCTTTTAGGGGGAACAAGAATTTGACTTTCGTTATTTCACATAATTAATGACGAAATTGAAAAAAATTAAAACGCTATATTATCTTGTCATTAAGTGACATAATCCTACATTAAACGTTTACGCAATAAGACAAATATTAAAGTTATAAATTGTGTATATGGTTTGAGGCAGCGTAACATTCTGAGCAAATTAACCGATTTATATTCAAGTATTTGAGGATGAGAGCTCTTTGCGACTATCAAACACTTTAAACAAACCTTTTGCGTCTTCAACCGTATAGATTTTACATGCTTAGCATCAAACACTTAACGCATTAACTCAATTGTAAACTTATCAGCCGTGTGGAGCTGTTTTAGTCGTGGAAGATCGATTCTTTAAAGACTCGGTCTGTGTGTGGGGGGGGGGGGGGGGGGGGAGAGGGTGGGGGGGGGGGGGTTTACTGGCCTTAGTCTATTGTAAGAGAAACTTTATAACTACAGAAGTTACTAATACAAGAAGCTTCAGTTGCTGGTTGTGTTACATGCAAAAACGAGTATAAACATGCTCTGAAGCAGGTTATGACTTTCAGTCTGGTGCCTGCTATTCTAAACATTCCCTCCATCGAAACACGTACGGGGTCTGGTATGAATACTGGAGATGCATTTACCATGAGCTATCCTAGGAATGTCAAAAGTGCCCCTACAGGATCGTTTTCCTTCACGTTTGTGTTAAGACACATAATATGCATACATTTCTTTTCATTTTATTCGACTTAGGTTTTATACATTAAATGCTTCTATACACGCCTTCCATAGCAACTGTCAGTCCTAAGCTGCGAGCAGTCTGATGCGGAATCTCGGAATAGGTTTCGGCTTTAAGTGGGTGCGGCGTGTTGTGTACTTTGGCAGAGAGGCTGTGCTGAGAGCCGGTAGGCACGTTCTGTTCACGTGGCCCCTTCATGGCAGCCGGCAGGCGCCTGCCTCTTCTATATTACGTCCTATTCTCTGAGGGTTCGCTAGATTTCGGATAAAATTAATGAGTATGTACAGGGAGTTGACAATGACGTCTTCTCTGACCCAGTACGCTATGTTTCGACAAGTGTGACGCATGCGGTATTGCTGTTCAGAACCATGAAATACCGAAAATGGTTCAAATGGCTCTGAGCACTATGGGTCTTAACATCTGAGGTCATCAGTCCCCTAGACTTAGAACTACTTAAACCTAACTAACCTAAGGACATCACACACGTCCATGCACGAGGCAGGATTCGAACCTGCGACCGTAGTAGCAGCGCGGTTCCGGACTGAAGCGCCTAGAACCGCTCGGCCACAGCGGCCGGAGGTCGGGCTACATTTTGACTTAGGGTGGTTTACTGATTATAAATGGTATTCGATTAGATATACTTTTTGTTCCATAGATCCGTCGCACGGAAATACTCAAGCGTGAAGAATATGTTAAACTCGCATAACTTAACTGTCATTACTTACGTAACTATGGACAACGATCCAGGAAAGCATTAGTGAAAATGACTTCATGAAGTAGGTACATCCAATACATAAAAACGGAAACAGTGGGCAATGCTAGTTAATTAGGAAGACTAAAATAGTAATGAATGCTTTATTATCAAAAATTATAACTGTGGCACAGACGTACAGAAATATGTAAAGCTCTATCTCTGACAATACTGTCGTTATCTATACTTTCTCTAAAACTTTCTAGGATATCTAATGAAACTTTATTAGCGTTATAATAAAATCTGAAATGTAGCTGTAAAACTTGTATTGTGAAAACGCTTATTCCAACACGTCAGTATTCAAATATTTTCTGGAACTTCCTATTGTTGGAAGTGTCAGTACTCTAATACTCAATAAAAAATAGAAATTAATTACTCTTCCTATAAAATATGAAAAATCAATTGTCTAGTATCTGACGGCGATTTTTAAAATATTCTCTAACATCTCCTAACAATTATACCGTAATGCTCCTGCACGCAACAGACAATTTTTCATCGTCTTGTCGCAGCACGAATATTCTGCTTACAGCAACATGCTAAAATAGTTCAAAAGAAATACTGTAATCCAGGCAGGGTGCAATGCATGGTCAGAACTACTGATGCAACTATTGCATTATAGAAATTAAATGATCAGGAGGGGTTTTGTCAACGAGCATTAATCGGTGTGAAAACTGAAAGGACCACACACTGACCAACTTTCCTCAGAGTTTTCTTTTCCTTGGATAGTTTGTTAGCAGAAGCTTTAATTATTCCACAATGTCTTTAATCAATAATCACGCATATGCTCACAATAAAGATTCGAGTATTACTTTCAGTGTATGCATACACAAATCTGACAAAATCCCTCCATTGCGCTAGCAATTAAACAACTACGCGCAGCAAAAGGGCAAATTACCAGAAATCCTCGATTGATACAAAAATCGCGTCCGGCGCCACTAGCAAGGTCAGGGCAGGCTCGAACCTCTCCTGACGGACGGATTCTCTCCACACCAGGCAACGTCCGACTACCCTCCAGCAGCTGTTCGCTCGCTGCCACTCGCGATAATTATATCTCAGACTCAGAGTTTGTGCATACAGGCAACAGCAGAATCAGTAGTCAACTTTCCAAATGAAAGACATGAACGTACAACTTTCGTTAACACCACCTTGAGGAACCCTACAAATAACCTAATTTTTTGGTATACACTGTATGTTCGAACGTTACCAACGACTAGTATTTCCAGGTATTTGTTATTAAACTACTTTTTAGTGCTGCAGTGCAGTTCTGTATGGAAGAAAAACCTATACTTCGTCGCTGTACAGTCGTCATAGAGAAATATTATCAGTACACAGATAATTGAAATCTGTTTTCATTTACTTTCTATGCACTTCAGCTCATAGTTTATGCTTATTTACAGAAAAACGACCTATCAAATCATGTTTCGAACTATCTTAGTGTTTCCATGAACATAATGATGTTGTTGTGGTCTTCAGTCCAGAGACTGGTTTGATGCAGCTCTCCATGCTACTCTATCCTGTGCAACCTTCTTCATCTCCCAGTATCTACTACAACCTACATCCTTCTGAATCTGTTTAGTGTATTAGCCTCTTGGTCTCCCTCTACGACTTTTACCCTCCACGACTTTTACCCTCCACGCTGCCCCCCAATACTAAATTGGTGATCCCTTGATGCTTCAGAATATGCCCTACCAACCGATCCCTTCTTCTAGTCAAGATGTGCCACAAATTTCTCTTCTCTCCAATTCTATTCAAAACCTCCTCATTAGTTATATGATATACCCATCTAATCTTCAGCATTCTTCTGTAGCACCACATTTCGAAAGCTTCTATATAATGATAAGATCTGTTAAATTTGTCACTCTCACATGTTTCTGCTGCTTTTAATCGACTTTGCCGACATCTAGCGTAGAAGTGCATCGACGTTGCCGGCCGCTGTGGCCGAGCGCTTCTAGGCGCTTCGGTCCGGAACCACGCGGCTGCTACGGTCACGGTTCGAATCCTGCTTCGGACATGGATGTGTGTGATGTGCTTTGGTTAGTTAGGTTTAAGTAGTTCTAAGTCTAGGGGACTGATGACATCAGATGTTAAGTCCCACAGTGCTTAGAGCCATTAGAACCATTTTTGCATCGACATTTTTATGCTTTGGTTATTCTAAAAGTACAAGGAAACGTTTGCTGGAGTCCCCTGTTATAACAAAATATCTTACGAATCATAATGAGACGACGGATATATATATTGTGAGGGAAAAAAAAAAGACTTTCGAAATTTAGTGGCTACAAGATTCAGTGATGAACATTCAAACAAAGAAACGAATGAAACTTTTTTTCCTTGCCCATTTCTCGTTATTTTCACAACTCTGAAATATGTGACTAATTTCCATCAAGTCTACCGTTCGTGGGACATGTACGCTGCTTTGCAAACAGTATCGTCTACTTGAATAATTATATACGTCTCCGAATCGAAATGACATTTGCTTTCATCTAATATCAAGTAATATAGTGTGTAACAGGTATGAGTGCAGATCTTTCTATTGATAACTGTACTGAACAACATTATGCTCTCATACCCGTTACGCCCTGTATATTAAAAGTTCTGCTTTGCTGTCATTTATCCAATAAATCTCTTTCTATAATTTATAAGTGACTGCATTTCACTTAGTGACGTTACATAAATCTAGGTTTTGCACAGAGCCTGCCAAAAATGTGACGGCTGCCAGCTAAATTAACACTCTCTCTCTCTCTCGGTTCAAAAAATGGTTCAAATGGCTCTGAGCACTATGCGACTTAACTGCTGTGGTCATCAGTCCCCTAGAACTTAGAACTACTTAAACCTAACTAACCTAAGGACATCACACACATCCATGCTCGAGGAAGGATTCGAACCTGCGACCGTAGCGGTCACGCGGTTCCAGACTGTAGCGCCTAGAACCGCACGGCCACCCCGGCCGGCCTGTACATACATTACTTTGCTGTGCAGATCGGTAGGAGATAAGTGCTATTTCTAGTCAGGTATTTTGTAGCTGCTTCTTAACAGCAATTTAAGAGCGAATTAGTGTTTATCTATTACTCTAAAATTAGCATCACATGTGACAAATGTGGATGTTAGTATAGATTAATGAGTGTAGGAGAAACATATGGGAACTAACTGTCATTTGGGTGAGTGTAGTGAGGACGCTAGTGAGGTACCTATATCTACGGTTGCTTTCTTGCTCTGTGTCCAGAATCGTATGGCGCGTTCGCTGTGGCGTTTTGAAGCATTTAGCAAAGCCAGGGAAAACGAAATGTGACTTGCGAGTTCGCGCGACTGCAAGTAAAGGTTCCTTACAGCATTTTATCGCCACCCCACTTAAAGCTCGACAGAATGCACTGATCTCGTTGAAAGAACGATGCCACCTGTTAGGTGGAACTTGAAATTATATTCTCCACCGCAATTATTTAAGCTAATGGTCTCCTTTTCTAGAAAATCATGGTTCATATCCCGCAACAAACATCGTGTTTTAAGTTTCCCATTTATAGTTCATACCGGCAACAAGGACACGGCCTGATTTCGTATTCTGTCATACTCCATCGGAATTAGTGCCTCTACTAAAATGACTTCCACACCGACGAGACATTTATTTTTAACCTTCATTCCTCGTAATTTTTGCCAGTCATGACTTAAAAAAAATACTGCTCCATTACAGTTTTTGTTGTGCCGTGATTCATATTTGGAAGCCGCTCAAAAATGATTTTTAGGGGTCATGGGCAGATGACGCTGAAAACAGTTACTACAATTCCCTTGTTTATGACGTATTTATTAAGTTGGTCATGGTAGATCGATCCCATGACCATGTCATAAATGCTAAAGTCGCCAATTATTATCTATGGTAATCAGCGATGAGTATCTTAAGCTCATCTTCCCATGAAACGCTTACTCGTTATTGCTTCGTCTATTACTAGATCAGGCGCTTCTCATTGGTGCTGTTGAGATGAATTCGTCTTACCACCATCAAACCTCTCGGTCTGAATATGATAAAGGTTTCCCACGAACGACGCTGCGCTTCAGTTCTTGGTTTCAGTACGTCGCTTTTCTGAAATCATACTCTGACATCAAATTTAAAATTCTTCCGACTTTGCTTCTTCCAGGTGGTATAGGTCAATGAACGAAGCTGAATATCATTCAACAGCGAAATAGTACCTAACGTTGAGAAGATGAGCCTGTAACTCGCAAAAGCCCTGTTTTAGTGTTAAGCGACGTTCACTAATTATTTTCCTCTTTGTTTTTTACTGAACACTTCAGCGAATATATTTGACTCCTGTAGACCAGAATTTCGCTGAGAACAGCAGAACAGCACAGCGCCCCCGGAAACAGACTTTTAATGCAGAGTCGCTAACAAGGCCAGGCTTTGTCCTTTGAATAAGAGGGCGTGAAGGATTAGTCGGTCGTTGCAGTCGGCTGGATAATTTTAAAGGCCCTAACAACTGCAAAGAAAACACCAGGTTCTCGACTCCTTTTACTACTGCCGTATTTTTAATTCTATCTTAACTTCCGCAAATCTGGATCGTGTAATATCAAAACACGAAACATTAATATAATTTTTGCTTACGAAGGTATCTTCGAAGTTCAGAGGCAAGACAGATATTTTAGCTGATATTTTAGCTTATTGTTGCTGAATTGTCTGTTCTCAAATGTTTTCTTGTGGGGTATTAAGATATTTTAGCCTATATCTTTATTTCTCCTGGCGAAGGCATCCGAACGAACGACACGCTTTTGCTCATTGCTCCGTCTCAACATTACACGCAGATTTAATTTTTCTGCTAGGTGTGAAAACAGACATTTATGTAAAGGAGACATTAAAAACTTAGATAGAGGTAAGGAACATGCATTTCTCATTTATAGTTAAAAATCTGAAATGCACGAATTGTTAATAATATGTATTTCTGTTAAAAGATTATTTATGTGTTTTATGTATTATTCGACCGAAATGCTGCAGGAACTGGTACAAAAGTCCTATGAATCAAATTCTATCTCAGGATTGTTATGTGAATATTTGTATCTACAGTGAACACGGCGGAGATTTGATGTTACATCTTTGAAAGTAATTAAGCGGTACACAGTTTATAATAATCAGCATCATTTTTATTAAGATTATCTCTGAAAAATTTAAATTTTTGTTCAATAAGTGAATACGTATATCTTTTCATTCAACTAACATAATTATTTATTTACTTATCTTAGTGCCACTATCAATCGATTTAGAAACAAGCTAACATACATATGATTCACTAATGTGTCAGTTGATATTGTCTTACGACATACTAAATAGTGCTATAAAACAGTAGAAAACGACTTGTACTTTGAGAAATCACTGTCAAGTCGTTAGGAAAAGAGCAAATCGGTCTCACAAGTGTCATAATTAAATGAGATGAACACATGGGCATATAAATGACTAACTAACTAACTATCTTGACAAGAATTTTAGAAAAATAAATACACTGATTAGTCAGAGTATAATAATTCCCCCTCCACGTTATCGATTAACCCATTTAGGTCACAGTTAAACACGAAAGGTATATAGGATGGTTCTGCTCCCTCCATAGATGTTTTATGCAACCCGCAATTCTGTGTTTGTCCTTCAAAACCCACATGAGAGATTTTCATATTCTCTCGCTGGCGACGTGCAAACTGCAGAAACAAATGAACGCGATCTTTTTATAGGAAATTGGATATAACTAAATTTTGTATGGGGATACTTCTCCCTGGAGGTCACCGTTTTCAAGTTACTCAAGACAAACGTACTAAAGTGACAGTAAAACGCGCGTCTACCTCATCACTGATCCCTCATCAGTCATAATTTCTAATACGTTGTTCGTGGCCCTCCCTCCTACGCCTGTACAAAAATTTTCGACTGCACGACTTATTACCGATATTCGAACTTCTGTTCTACCGACTGGGCAGTTACGGCACCAGCATAGTCTATTGCTTCAACATTATTAAGCTGAACGTTCCCATGAGGTGATGAAAGAAAAACGACTTTGTAAACATTTCTCTAAAACTAATTATGTTGACAATTCCATCCAAACTTAGCCCTTACAAACACAGCAATTCCATTGTCAGATGGCCCGACGAATTTAAGAATGAAACTGTTTATTTCATTCTTAATTTGTCTGGACAGTGTCCATAGTTGCTTTACAATTATTGAGGGTATTTTTCTTCTGTCGTTGCAACTACAAAAATGCGTAATTTTTTTAACCAGACGCGTTTCCCTTTATTGAAGTAAAACATCATCACTGATCTGTAATTAAATTACTTACGTTTTGATTTGCTTTTAGATCGAAAAGCGAGAAATCAAGGGAAAATCACCGTAAGTACAAATCAACATAAGCCTAACGAACTGTTTCTCGATCTAAAAACAAATCAAAATTAAATAATTTAATTACAGACCACCGATGATGGTTTATCCCAATAAAGCGAAACGCTTCTGGTGAAAAAAGTCACGCATTTTTGTAGTTGCAACGACAGAACAAAAATACCTCAATAATTGTTTATTTCGTGCTGTTAAAATTCACGAAATGGTTAGGTATAATTTACAGAGACGTCAATTTTACAACTTATGAGTGCTCGACTAAGCTGATGGCGTAATAATGCTAGTCAGAGAAGACCAAAAGAGGTATAATGTGGGAAATTAGCCGTGCAGTCTCATGTTTTTGTACAGTGGTAAGAGGGAGTGCCTTGAACACCGCAGCCTACTAGAAATCGTCACCGGTGGGGCAGAGTGTGGGAGTCGGAGTGCGTTTAAAGGTCACTTTTGTACTTCTACTTGAATATCTCGAAAACGTCAGCCTCTAGCGAAAATATATGCCAATACAAAATTTAACTACATTAAATTTCGTACAAAAGGATCCTGTTCACTTTTCTGTAGGATTATTAGTTCGTCCGTAACCAGCGAGAGAAATGTAAATCTTGACCTTTGTTTTTGAAGGCCACATAGAAAATTGCGGGTTACATGAAACGACATCGCTAGGGGCAGCTGAATCGCCCTGTAGAGGCAATGTTCTTTCTTGGAACAAGTAACAAGTTCCAGACTTTCGCCTCCAGCCCACCCTGTAATAGAAGAGGAATACATTTTCTTATTCAATTTTTAAATGATGGCTTTCACTTTTTGTAAGAATACAAAAATACTCCGGAAAAGTAACGTTCTTCCAAATTTGATGGAGTGTTTGAAGATACAACACTGGTTTGTACTTAGTAACAAATATTCTAGTGAAATTTAAAAGTGCTGAAGTCAAGAAAACGTTTTCAGTACCTTCTTTTGAAGCTTATCTGTTACATTATTACTTTATTACACACCAACAATCAGTAAGTGAAATCAAATTAAGCAGAAGTATTATCAAAACCCAGTTACAAGTTAAATACATTTTGAAGGAGAAGGTACTGGAAAATAACTCAAATTTCCATTTTCAAAACATGTGAAATTGTTAAGAGATTAGAGAAATTCGGTTCATTTGCAAATATCATATGTTCCATGGTAAAAAAAATCTTCTGTTCCAAGGTATACGATGGCGAATGACCGACGAAGTGTGGCTTAACTATCCACAAATTATATAACATAGTGTTAAAAATACGTAGAACAAAATTCCGACACTGAAGAATTAAGAATATCTCCCAGATAGCTTTAATTTACATACATGTGCGGAATACGAAATATTTACTAACGCTACACAAAACACAAGGAAAACAGTACAAAATTCCTAAACTCTCTAGTGAGTAATTCTTTGCATGATTCTGAAATCGATCACTAGACTTAAACGCAAACCAGGAAGTATCCTAGGTATACTATCCTCAAGATTCAGCACTCCCAACTGCCGGTAAAGTAAGGTGTTTCACCATTAAGCACTTGTCCAATATTTAACAGATTTCGTGGAGATGTTCATCACATTGCGAGTATTAAATGATTGAACGTTCATTACATTGGAAATGGTGTTCATCAGCAGCATCAGTATGAAGTGTTGCCCCACGGGCACAAATACACTCGTGCACTGAAGAAAAAACAGCCTCAGAAAGCCATCTTGAAGAGGCTCTTGTCCAGACTGTAATAATAAGTGTGAAATTTCATAGAGATGACTCGCTGCTCGTAGGGATGAAACTGTACACCTTCCCATGGCATCCAGGTCATACTCTATGGGTGTAATAACTACACGAACACGTAACTACAGGAAAAGAGTCCACGAAGAAATGACAGTGTATGTTTCCCAAACTTTTTAAAGGAGGTATCTCAAGATTACACATATTAGATTAGGTCGAAAGTGTGCGAAATGATGAGACTTCCACGAGTCTTGTGTGTAAAGCAAGAAGTGTGGTGTCGTCAGAACAGTGAAATGCCAAGACAGTATTGGTACCTCGCGGCAGTATGACAGGTAAACATCGTCGCTGCCAGAAGCAACGACGAATGAGAGCCAACGGGTGATATGTACACGCGCAGAGGAGTTTCCGTACGCCACCACACCAGCTCGCTTACTTACGTCTGAGTGTAGTGTCGCTAAGCTTAGTCTGCAATGATCTCTGCAGACAAAAACATCGTCTCTCTATCGAGCCACCAGTTCGAAAATCATATTGTACAGAACTTGGCATAAAACGCCGGTTGTACCTTGTAAAAAGCGACTAGCATCCTGCACTTTACCAAGTGCTACATTAATATTACGTGACAGTAATAAGTACTCACGGCATTTCTGCGCACATGGGTTGTTACAGAATCAAGTATTTCGCCTTGTTGAATTTGTAATAAAGTGATCTAATATTTCGGATCATCGATCCTTCAGGTGTACAGCTAGGAACCCACCACTGAGCCGAAGAGTTATTTCGTCCTTTATCAACTAGAAGGAGAGCTACTGGGACGACCCAAAACCCTGTCGCTACTCGGGGGCTTCAACTGAGTGAAGGCTTTTGAAATTAACTGAAGGTAATTCTTTTCTAAAAATTGACGATGGGTTTGTTGCTGACAAAAGGATCGTTGTGTTAGATTGTGGAGAAGCGGAGAAAATCCTGTGTGACAGCAGAACTGTTGTGATGGACAAGACATGTGACAAATGTTCTAAGCAGTTCAAACTACTGTAGGCCATGCACGTTAACATCGTGAAGTGCAGAAAATCCTGTGTGACAGCAGAACTGTTGTGATAGACAGGACATGTGACAAATGTTCTAAGCAGTTCAAACTACTGTACGCCATGCACGTTAACATCGGAGAAACAGAATAAGAAACGAATGTATATCCTGTTTAATTTTCTTTGTTCCCAGATAAAAGTCAAACTACAAATGAAAACTTATCCAGGATTGAAAAATAAGGTACTTGGCTAGTCACCGAAAGGTGTTGTGCTAGATTTTCAAATGGCTGCAATTAAAGGTATGCAAACTGTGTTCCTTGAAACACCCCCTTTCGGGCTGCAATTTTCATTGCAGCCAGAGTGTGAAGAAGAAAAGAATTGGGATTAACGGATGAAAACAGGAACAGAGGCGGAATCCGATTGTTTAGTCGGAGTGGCACATGTTCCACCAGCAACTTTGACGAAGTGCGGATAGAACTAATGGAGGAAATGCTCGGTTTTGGATGGAAAGCAACGGGAAGATTGTTAATTTGAGACCAAGTTGGAAAATTTCATTTGTACACATCCTTCTGACCCACAGAATCGCCTTGAGGTAGAAGCTCGTCTCTTAGGTTGCGAAAACAAAATGACATTCGTACTTCCGTTGTGAAACGAAATATTCTTTACCGCCATACAAGCATATATTTCCTGGGGTGCCTGCATTTTATACTTGGTCAAATGTTTGATGGGAGAGAAAACAAGGGTTTCTATACACTGAAGAGCCAAAGAAACTGGTACAGGCATGCGTACTCAAATATAGAGACATGTGAACTGGCACAATACGGCGCTGCGGTCGGCAACGCCTATATACGACGACAAGTGTGTGACGCAGTTATTAGATCGCTTAATGCTGCTACAGTGGCAGGTTATCAATACTGAAGTGAGTCTGAACGTGGTGTTATAGCCGGCGAACTAGCGATGGGACGTGGCCTCTCCGTGTTAGCGATGGTTCAAATAGTTCAAATGGCTCTGAGCACTATGGGACTTAACATCTGAGATCATCAGTCGCCTAGAACTTAGAACTACTTAAACCTAACTAACCTAAGGACATCACACACTTCCACGTTCGAGGCAGGATTCGAACCTGGGAACGTAGCGGTCGCGCGGTTCCAGAGTGAAGCGCCTAGAACCCCTCGGCCACAGCGGCCGGCCGAGGTAGCGATGAAGTGGGGTTTTTCCCGTGAATATCAAGAACCCGGTAACACATAAAATCTTCGACATATCTGCGGTCGGAAAAAGATCCTGCAAGAACAGGACCAACGACGACTGATGAGAATCGATCAACCCTTTGCTGCAGATTTCAATGCTTGGCCATCAACAAGTTTCAGTGCGCGAATCAGTCAACAGAACATCATCGATATTGGCTTTCGGATCCGAAGCGTGTACCCTTAATGACCGCATGACAAAAAAAACTTTGCGCCTCACCTTGGCCCATGAACACAGACATTGGACTGTTGATGACTGGAAACATGATGCCTGGTAGGACGAGTCTCGTTTCAAATTGTGTCGAGTGGCTGGACGTGTACGGATATGGAGACATCCTCATTAATGCACGGACCCCGTATGTCAGAAGTGACTGTTGAAGCTGTTGGAGGTTCTATAATGGTAAGAGGTGTATGCAGTTGGAGTGATATGAGATCCCCGATACGTCTAGAAACGACTCTGACAGATGACACGTATGTAAGCACCTTCTCTGATCACCTGCATCCATTCGTGTCCATTGTGCGTTCCGACGGGATTGTACAATTACAGTAGGACAATGCGACACCCCACATGTTCAGGGTTGCTATAAAGTGGCTCCAGGAACAGTCTTCTGAGTTTAAACACTTCCGCTGGCCACCAAATTCCGCAGAAATGAACATTATGGAGCACATCTGGGACGCCTTGAATCGTGCTATTGAGATTGAGA
The DNA here is from genome assembly GCF_021461385.2 of Schistocerca piceifrons. NCBI lineage: Eukaryota > Metazoa > Arthropoda > Insecta > Orthoptera > Acrididae > Schistocerca > Schistocerca piceifrons. The sequence continues at coordinate 389,328,582 of NC_060145.1, forward strand.
AGAGATATGCAGCCCCTTGTACTTTCGCGGATATATGGACAGCCTTGCAGGATTAATTATGTCAGTTTCTTCAAACAGTACTTCAGACGTTAATCGAGTCCATGCCACGTCGTGTTGCGGAAATTTTGTGGTGTCGCGGGGGCCCTACACGATATTAGACAGGTCACAGTTCCTAGTAATAGACGGAAAGTCATCGAGTAAAACAGAAGTAATATCCGCCGTTCTCCAAGGAAGTGTTATAGGCCCTCTATTGTTTCTGATCTATGTTAAGGGCATCGGAGACAATCTGCTTAGCCGTCTTAGACTATTTGCAGATGATGCTGTCATTTACCGTCTTCTAAAGTCATCAGGTGGCCAAAACGAATTGCAAAATGATTTAGATAAGATCTGTATGGTGGGAAAAGTGGCAGTTGTCGCTGAATAAAGAAAAGTCTGAAGTTATTCACATGAGTACTAAAAGAAATCCGCTAAATTTCGATTACGCGATAAGTCACACAGATCTGCAGGCTGTAAATTTAACTAAATACTTAGGGATTACAATTACAAATAATCTAAATTGGAACGATTACATAGATAATGTTGTGGGTAGAGCAAACCAAAGACTGCGATTCATTGGCAGAACACTTGGAAGGTGCAACAGGTCTACTAAAGAGACTGCTTACATCACCGTTGTCCGCCCTATTCTGGAGTATTGCTGTGCGGTGTGGGGACCGCATCGGATAGGACTGACGGATGACATCGAAAAAGTACAAAGAAGGGTAGCTCGTTTTGTATCATCGCGAAATAGGGGAGATAGTGCCACAGACAAGATACACGAATTGAAGTGCCAATCATTAAAACAAAGGCATTTTTATTTGCGACGGGGTCTTCTGATGAAATTTCGATCACCAGTTTTTTCTTCCGATTGCGAAAACATTCTGTTGGCACCCACTTACATAGGGAGCAATGATCATCACGATAAAAAAAGAGAAACCAGGGCTAGCACGGAAAAATTTAAGTGCTCGTTTTTCCCAGGCGCCATTCGAGAGTGGAGGGGTAGAGAGACAGCTTGAAGGTGGTCATTGAACCCTCTGCCAGGCACTTTATTGTGAATAGCAGAGTAATCACGTAAATGTAGATGAACCAGTTTCTTCGGCTCTTCCGTGTAAGTTACACAATGGGTTCTTTTCCTAATCTTCATAGCCAGGCGGAAAGTGGGAAATAGACAAATGCTGCATCAAATTGATCAGATTAACGTCTAGCTTTGCAACAAAAGCGTTTAATTGCTTGCACGTAATCAGAACAATTAGCAAAAAATTAGTGATATTGGAAAAAAATTGTATCCGAAGTTTCAGAGCAAAACTAAAAGTGGGAAATGGACAAATGGGCTATCAAAGAATTGTGTGGTCTAGGTACGGAAAACATTAATTGATTGCTTGAAAATAGGCAGCGTAATTAAGGAAAAATAGTGATTTGAGAGAAATTTTCAGAATCGTTTTTTTGTCTGAATTTGCATAGCTAATCGAAGAGTGGGAAATGGACAAATAGGGAATCAATCTAAACAGCATCAGATATAATTTTGCGAAGAAACGTTTAGTTACTTGAAAGTAGTGAGGGTAATGAAGAAAAACTTCGTGATTCGAAGGAAATCCGCTGACAGAAAAGAAATTGCAACACAAAGAAGGAGTTGAGCGACACAAAGGAGTTGTGCAACATAAACGAGAGTTGGTAAGCGTGTTTCTACAGTTGAAAGATTGTATTTATTGAAGTTTAGTACCAGTCGAATACTACTGGCGCTAGTAGCGCCACTATGAGTATACAAATAATGTTTGCATTAAATACACGCTGTAACGGTCATGAGTGTTGGCTACCTTGAGATTTGACGTGACGAACTGATTTTAGTCAAAAATGTCTTTAAGGCGACAAAGATGCCATTAACAACATGTCACTGAATTTGAGCGAAGTCGCGTAAATAGGGCTACGAAGAGCTGTATTTTCCTTCTGCGATACAGCGGAAACACTTCGCAGGAATGTAGCCACTGTGCACGAATGCTGACAGTGGCTGTCACGAGAATGCACAGTCGCAAGAAGACCAGACTCCGGACGGCTGCGTGGCACTATCGAGAGGGTAGACTGTCGTGTTGGATGTACTGCATCTTCAGCAGAAATCTGAGCAGGAGCTAGCATCAGAGAACCACAACGAAATGTTACAAATCTATTACCTCAAGAACATTTCCGAGCCAGATGCCCTGTAGCATTCCACCGATCCCAAAACATCGTCATTTGCGACTTAAGTGATGTCAAGCGAGAGCTCATTGGGGGGCAGGGTGGATGTCTCTGATGACAGCTGGTTCTGCGTCGGTGCCAGTGACGCCCGAGTGTTGGGTAGAAGGAGTCCGGTTGAGGGTCTGCAACCAACCTGTGTGCATGCTAGGCACACTGGACCTGCACCTGAAATTATGCTCCGACATGCAAATTAGTATGTCAGTTTGGGGATTCGACCATTTGTGATACCGTTCATGAACAGCATTCCCAAGGATTGTTTTCCATCAGAGTAACGCTCGCCCACATACCGATGTTGTAAGCGTACAGTGTGTCGGCCTGCTCGATCACCAGATCTGCCTGAAATCGAGCACATGCTAGACATCATCGGACGGCAATTCCTGCGTCACCCACAAACAGCATTAACCGTCCCTGTATGACCCGACTAAATGAAACACTCCTTTAACTACATACCACAAACTGACATCCAGTGCCTGTACAGCACAATGCATGCACGTCTGCATGCTTGCATTCGACGTTGTCCTGGTTACACCAGTTATTAATGTACCAGCGTATCACACGTACAATGGCTTAAGTCGCGCTTACGTTAACCTGTGATCTTGCAATGTTAATAACTTACATATGTTACCTACACAAATGTTTCCAGAAATTTCATTGTTGTTGTGGTCTTCAGTCCTGAGACTGGTTGATGCAGCTCTCCATGCTACTCTGTCCTGTGCAAGCTTCTTCATCTTCCAGTACCTACTGCAACCTACATCCTTCTGAATCTGCTTGGTGTATTCATCTCTTGGTCTCCTTCTACGATTTTTACCCTCCACGCTGCCCTCCAATACTAAATTGGTGATCCCTTGATGCCTCAGAACGTGTCCTATCAACCGATCCCTTCTTCTAGTCAAGTTGTGTCACAAACTTCTCTTCGCCCCAATCCTATTCAATAGCTCCTCATTGGTTATGTGATCTACCCATCTAATCTTCAGCATTCTTCTGTAGCACCACATTTCGATAGCCTCTATTCTCTTCTTGTCTAAACTATTTGTCGTCCGTGTTTCACTTCCATACAAGGCTACACTCCATACAAGTACTTTCAGAAACGACTTTCTGACACTTAGATCTATACTCGATGTTAACAAATTTCTCTTCTTCAGAAACGCTTTCCTTGCCATTGCCAGTCTACATTTTATGTCCTCTCTACTTCTACCATCATCAGTTATTTTGCTCCCCAAATAGCACAACTCATTTACTACTTTAAGCGTCTCATTTCTTAATCTGATTCCCTCAGCATCACCCGACTTAATTCGACTACATTCCATTATCCTCGTTTTGCTTTTGTTGATGTTCATCTTATATCCTCCCTTCAAGACACTATCCATTCCGTTCAACTGCTCTTCCAAGTCCTTTGCTGTCTCTGACAGAGTTACAATGTCATCGGTTAACCTCAAAGTTTTTATTTCTTCTCCATGGATTTTAATTCCTACTCCAAATTTTTCTTTTGTTTCCTCCACTGCTTGCTCAATATACAGATTGAATAACATCGGGGAGAGGCTACAATCCTGTCTCACTCCCTTCCCAACCACTGCTTCCCTTTCATGTCCCTCGACTCTTGTAACTGCCATCTGGTTTCTGTTTCTTGGTGCAACAGTTCTTTTCCGTGAGTGTATTTCACGAGTAGCTGTTGCTAGGTCGTGAATAAAATATCAGCAACGTCATTTCTTAAAACCCTAGCTATTTTGCTCGTAATAAGTAGCATTGGTGTGATATTTAACGGTGAAATAGGCCTCCAGCGAATTAAGGGCTAAATTTATCATATTTCGAGAACAGAAGGCACTAGTGATGTCCACACCTACATTATAGTGGAAACAATGACCTCTATTGTCCATTATTAAAGCTGTCAGTGGTCGAGGAATGAGTTCAATACGCAGCAACAAAAATTTTTGACAATTTGCCCAATAATATAAAATGTCTGAGAGGTAGCAAAACAAGTTTTAAATCTCACATAAAATCATTTCTTCTCGACAACTCTTTCTATTCCGTGGTCAGATTTCTATTTAAAAACTTATAGCCTGTAAGACAGTGCTAGTTTTTGAGTGTAGGACAAATAATAATGTGTTTCTTGATGTTAAGATAAATATTCCTGTAAACTGATTCGTTTCATATCATTCCGATAAAATAAAGTTTTCAATGATCTGTGGAACTTGTATCGAACTACGAAAGAGAATAAGGTGTGAAAAAGTTCATCTCTTCAAAACCTTGCTGTTTCGCACATAAACAGCTGCGTTGGCATGATATTTAACTATCAAAACAGCTTCCTTCAAATCAAGTACTAATATCAGGACACTTAGCAGGTGACACTAGGCAAGAAAAAAAGGTGTCAAAAAGATCATGCTTTCTGAACAAAGATTTAAAATTTAAAAAAATAAAAATGGTCAAATGTTTTGTGAAATGATTTGTGTAAAAGTAATAAGTGAAATAGCTTAGATAAACATCTGACGTACATCGAATAATGTTCGAAATCCTGTACAGCAAATGTGGTGCTGATTCAGAGTTTAAAGTTAAATACACTCCTGGAAATGGAAAAAAGAACACATTGACACCGGTGTGTCAGACCCACCATACTTGCTCCGGACACTGCGAGAGGGCTGTACAAGCAATGATCACACGCACGGCACAGCGGACACACCAGGAACCGCGGTGTTGGCCGTCGAATGGCGCTAGCTGCGCAGCATTTGTGCACCGCCGCCGTCAGTGTCAGCCAGTTTGCCGTGGCATACGGAGCTCCATCGCAGTCTTTAACACTGGTAGCATGCAGCGACAGCGTGGACGTGAACCGTATGTGCAGTTGACGGACTTTGAGCGAGGGCGTATAGTGGGCATGCGGGAGGCCGGGTGGACGTACTGCCGAATTGCTCAACACGTGGGGCGTGAGGTCTCCACAGTACATCGATGTTGTCGCCAGTGGTCGGCAGAAGGTGCACGTGCCCGTCGACCTGGGACCGGACCGCAGCGACGCACGGATGCACGCCAAGACCGTAGGATCCTACGCAGTGCCGTAGGGGACCGCACCGTCACATCCCAGCAAATTAGGGCACTGTTGCTCCTGGGGTATCGCCGAGGACCATTCGCAACCGTCTCCATGAAGCTGGGCTACGGTCCCGCACACCGTTAGGCCGTCTTCCGCTCACGCCCCAACATCGTGCAGCCCGCCTCCAGTGGTGTCGCGACAGGCGTGAATGGAGGGACGAATGGAGACGTGTCGTCTTCAGCGATGAGAGTCGCTTCTGCCTTGGTGCCAATGATGGTCGTATGCGTGTTTGGCGCCGTGCAGGTGAGCGCCACAATCAGGACTGCATACAACCGAGGCCCACAGGGCCAACACCCGGCATCATGGTGTGGGGAGCGATCTCCTACACTGGCCGTACACCACTGGTGATCGTCGAGGGGACACTGAATAGTGCACGGTACATCCAAACCGTCGTAGAACCCATCGATCTACCATTCCTAGACCGGCAACGGAATTTGCTGTTCCAACAGGACAATGCACGTCCGCATGTATCCCGTGCCACCTAACGTGCTCTAGAAGGTGTAAGTCAACTACCCTGGCCAGCAAGATCTCCGGATCTGTCCCCCATTGAGCATGTTTGGGACTGGATGAAGCGTCGTCTCACGCGGTCTGCACGTCCAGCACGAACGCTGGTCCAACTGAGGCGCCAGGTGGAAATGGCATGGCAAGCCGTTCCACAGGACTACATCCAGCATCTCTACGATCGTCTCCATGGGAGAATAGCAGCCTGCATTGCTGCGAAAGGTGGATATACATTGTACTAGTGCCGACATTGTGCATGCTCTGTTGCCTGTGTCTATGTGCCTGTGGTTCTGTCAGTGTGATCATGTGATGTATCTGACCCCAGGAATGTTTCAATGAAGTTTCCCCTTCCTGGGACAATGAATTCACAGTGTTCTTATTTCAATTTCCAGGAGTGTATTTAACTTAGAATCTTACAATTTTAAATATTACTGGAGGATATATGTCTGACGGAATATCTAGAGTGTGCAGGTAGCTGTTGTGTGGTCTTGAATTCTGTCATCTACGCTCGAAGGTGAAAATATGTTCCACCAATTTTTTAGTACAAAAATTTTCTCGATAGAGAATCCTTGTAATATCAGGGAAGACAACGCGCATTCTGAATCTACACCACGGTTGCTGTACATTTTCGGGCATTATTCAAAGATGTCTCAAATGTGGCTCTAATCTATTTTATTTCGTACGTTTAGAGAAATTATTTCTCAAAAATATTTGACCGTTTCTTTTCCAAAGACTCTGTTGATAAGAATTATGTATTTGTTTCACAGTATTAAGATACATCGTTGTAATTACATTTGGAACATCTAATCACACAACTTCTATTTAGTATTAGTTAAAAGGTGTGTAAACGTGACTATTAGGGAGTGGGTATCTCTAAGAAGAGGTACATGGCTCTGCAAGTGGAACTGTGAATGTTGTCTTCGCCACTGTAGGTTGTCGTGTCAGATGTATGTTGAACAAGGACGCTAAAACACGCTGTACCTGCTGTAGTCGTCGGTGATCAGTGCTTTGAATGACATAACATAGGATAATAGGGTGAGTAGCGTAGCGAAGCGAACAGACTCGAACACTGATCTTATTTGTTTTGCACTAAGCGTGCAGACAATGGTCGCATAGAGTTCTCCAAAAACAACTGACATGAATGCTAATATGACTAGTTAATGCCTGTATTAGCTGCACACGTGTCGTTACAAGGCTAATGATGTGGTTCCACGGCGATTGTATTACTGAATGGAGCTAGATGGCATGTTTTTGTTATTTACTATTACACCATGCATATACCGGTCTTAGGAAGTACGGTTTGCTCCTCATAAAGTAAATTCTTTCTCAGAAAACTTTTTCACCTGTAATTTATTTTCCCGTGCTTAATGTCTACTAAAGAATAAATTTCGAGTGCTTTGCAAGATTTGTGACATGACTGTTGGTTTGTCATACAGACTGCGCCATATTATAATGAAAAGAGACATATGCACAAAATCAGAAATAAATCTCGGTCTTCTCCAGTGATGTTTTATAAAACTTCTATTGTTCATGTTGAACAATAAGATCTGGTCGATAGAAATACTTGAAATCTCAGGCTTTTTGCACTGCCTCGGCTATCTAACGCAAAATGTTATTCGAAAGTAAGAAGGGTAGGAATATCGAAACAACTGTCACAAATATTTCAGCCTGATGGATAGGCTGCCCACAGGTTGAAAATAAAGGAAAATGGAAGTATATACATGTCAGCGCACGCTCTGAAGTAATTTCTTTTGAATGCACGGTTAATAAATTGCAACTGAAGTTTTCCATATCAAAGGGTATGTAAGAAAAAGATAAGGCCACACTTTCAGGAAACATTCCTTACACATAGAGTAACAAAATTCGTTACATGGACATGGGCGAAGAAACGCTTTATTTCCATGTTCGGGTTCATTTATTGTTTTCCTTCACAATCACATTATTCAAGGGGAACAAACAGAAGTAGAACGTTCCAGCATTGTTTAAGATGTTTTCTCACATCAAATGTTCAAAACACCCCTTGGTTACGTCTGGTTGGAATGCTGTTGTTCTATGTTTCGCCGTCAGTGTTTCTTGTTCCAGTTGAACGAAGATAGTGTTCACGTGCGCTTCAGTTGATTGCTTGTGTTAACATGCGACTAACTTCATCGCTATGCATCATGAACAGCATGCATCATGCACATAGCACCAGTTGTTCAGTATTCATCACGGACTTGAGTCCCGGATCAGTGAAATGGAAGTGTAGTGAAATGTGGAGCTGGCAGATGTCCTTTCGAAGGAAGTCAGCGTTTTTGTGGAGATATTTCTAGAACGACGGCGCACCGACTGGAGGACGTTCGAAGGACGTGATTTTCGACTTAGAGAACATGGGACTTTATCCCAGTACTAAGCTGGAGGAGACCTAGAAGGACGGAAACACCTCAGCTGGAGGAGTAACTTCTTCGTGCAGTTCGTCAACTGGCTTTCATTTCGGCTTCACAGTTTGCAAGGGATCGATATACAACGGACTACCCGTAATATCGGGCATGAAAAGAGGTTGTTTGACAACATTAGTGTCAGCGTAAGACAATTAGTTGTAACAAGTAATGTTGATCACTTTACTGTCAGGAGAGTGCGACAGAACCTTCTGTATCCATAGCATGTATAACGTGTGCAGGCGCTATCAGTAGCTGGTTTTACTGCACTGGTACACTTCTGCGACTGTTCCAACCCTCGCTTTAATGCAAATCTGCTGTTGTGGAATGATGTTTCGTTTTAGCGTGATAATATTGTAATTTTCGCAACCAGCACGTATGGACTGTCGAGAATCTTCATCAATAAAGATTTTCTGTCATCGTTTCGGTTGGCGTTGATGATGGCTGTTTGTTATGATCTCATGTTCTTCCACATAGCCTCAACGGAGAAACTTATCATGATCTCATAGAGAATACTTTACCTGTTCTGAGACAACACGTGCCTCTGCGAATTCGACATAACATGTACTTCACGCACGATAGGAGCTCCTCCTCATTTCAATGTCTGTAGGCTTCTAAATAACAGATCCGGTGACAGATGAATATGTGGTGTTTGACCAATTCCATGGTCTCCACCTCTACAGGCCTAAACCCACTTGACTTTCATGTGTCAGGCATTTGAAGGGTCTTGAATACAAAACACCACTAAAATATGTAGAGAGTCTTCATGGTCATATCGTGGGAGGCTGTGAAAAAATACAAAATTCCCCAGGGACACATCATTACATCAGAGATTCAATGCGTGTAGGATTGATGAATGTGTTCTTGCTAATGGAGAAATTTTGAATATTTCGTTTAGGAAAGTATTTCATACTGTGCCAATACACCTTTTTTTCCTCTACGTCTCCTTTGATTAATGTGTTGAAGATAAGTAGAAAATAACCTCTAACCTGTAATAAAGTCTTTGCGTACCCATATGCATGTAACATGTTTACTTCCTCTACGTGTGAGATATGTTTCCTGCAAGTTTAGCCATGTCTTCTTGTTATACCCCACGGAAATACTCGGGAACCACAATGCAATCTAAATTCAAGTTTTTCAAACGCAAACGATATGCCTAAATATATTGATACGTATTACCGTAGTTAGTGCGTGAAAGAGATCGTTACTAAAATATTAGTATGATGTGTAACATATTAGTATGAGGTAAATCGAAACAGTGCTCAAGTGTATGAGAACTTGATGATGTTCGATTGAAACGAGACATTGAGCGCATACAAAGAATAACAGGGAGACACGTTTTTTTCTTTCTTAGGTAAAGTGTCGCAGAAATATCGAAACATTCAAACTGATGGAAACTTCAGGAAGATTCTTCTTGAATCGTGAAAACATTCTTAAAACTTCAAATAATCTCTTTTCATGTCCCGGATTACGGGTAGTCCTTTGCATACCGATTCCTTGTAAACAGCGGAACCGAAATGAAAGCCGTAGCGCTAGGGTATATAACCGTCATTTCTTCTCACGCGCCGCGCGCCGTTCTTGAATGGAATGGGAAGAAAGCGTAATATACAATATATAAAAAAGAGCCTGTCATTCCTCTGACAGAAATTTAGAAGGTATGGATATACCGGGGTTGGATAAAAATATGGACACACCAAAGGCTGTAGACATTACCATACCTTATACGGTGTAGGAAGACCATTGCCATTCAAGTCAGCTTTTAGTCCTGTCGGAATGCATAATTACTGGTTCTTCCAAGACCCCCTGGTTCGGATGTGAATACCAACATCCAAGATTAAGATCAAGAAAGAGTTTCCTCCGTTCAACAGAACCACTTTTAACGTCACCCGCAAATCGTTGAATACAGCTTTGGCGTAACTCACCATCAGAGAGGTACTGGAACAACCCTAAAGAAGAGATTGCTAAAGGACCTTACCTCCCATATAAAACATGGAAGGTCCTCAACAGGCTGAGAACTGGTGTATCCCGATGCAAGGTCAATCTGAAGAAACGGGGTTTCTCCCCAGGAGCTGAACTATGCGAATGTGGCAAACAGCAAGAACAGCAAGAAACCTCCCAGCCCCATGCCCGATGGACGATCGGGTTATCGCCAATGATACAGCAGTTCAAACAGCGGAATTTTAAATGTCATATGAAATTTAATCATGTACCTATACTGTTTGTGAATTGATGTCATTTGGAATTTAAACATGCACTTATATTGTTTGGAAATTGCTGTCTATCGGCTATATATGTATGTTATGTTCTGGACACGAGTAAATAAAATAAATTACTGGTTCTGTATGGTACACAGAAAAATCTTACACTCATGTTTCTGCAAAATAGTGACAAGTTCACGCGACGAGGTTGGAGATGGATAGCGGTCATGTACCATTCTCTCCAACGTAGACCAGATAGGCTCCATAATATTAAAAGTTAGTGGCCACAGTAGATGCGACAGTTCATTCTCATGCTCACAAAACGAGTCGTGGACGATGCGAGCTGTGTCAACAGGGTCTCTGTCGTCTGGGAACCCAACATCACCAATAAGAAGCAAACGCTGTAGCATAGGGTGGACTTCAATACCCAAAATGGTCACATAAAAAAAAGGTTCAAATGACTCTGAGCACTATGGGACTTAACATCTAAGGTCATCATTCCCTATAACTTAGAAGTACTTAAACCTAACTAACCTAAGGACATCACCCACATCCATGCCCGAGGCAGGATTCGAACCGGCGACCGTGGCGGTCGCACGGTTCCAGACTGAAGCGCCACAATGGTCGGCGGTCATGTAATCCTTGATAGTAATATAACCTTGCATAGTAACTGTGGGGACTACGGAATACCACGATTTGGGTGCCCAAATCATGGCCGAAACCCCTCCATTTTTTGCTCTTGTGGCGTAAACTCGGCTAGAAGTCCCAAACAGAATGAAATATTACTCATCCGACGAAATGACTTTCTTCCGTTGCTCGAAAGTACAAGTTTTATTTCGAAGGAAAAGATCTATTGACACACAGTCAACATGGGTTTAGAAAACATCTTTCCTGTGAAACACAACTAGCTCTTTATTCACATGAAGTGTTAAGTGCTGTTGACAAGGGATTTCAGGTCGATTCCGTATTCCTGGACTTCTTGAAGGCTTTTGACACCGTATAATACAAGCGGCTCGTAGTAAATTTGCATGCTTGTGGAATATCGTCTCAGCTATGTGACTGGATTTGCGATTTGCTATCGGGGAGGTCACAGTTCGTAGTAATTGACGGAAAGTTTCACTCGATAGTGAAACAGAATTAATTTCAGGCGTTCCCCATGGTAGTGCTATAGGCCCTTTGCTGTTCCTTATCTATATAAACGATTGGGAGACAATCTGAGCAGCAGTTTTTGGTTTGTTGCACATGACGCTGAGGTTTATCGCCTAATAAAATCATCAGAAGATCAAAACAAACTGCAAAACGATTTAGAAAAAATATCTGAAAAGTGCGAAAAATGGCAGTTGACCCGGAATAACGAAAAGTGTGAGGTCATCCACATGAGTGCTAAAAGGAACTCGTTAAACTTCGGTTACACGGTAAATCAGTCTAATCTAAAAGCCGTAAATTCAACTAAATACCTAGGTATTACAATTACGAACAACTTAAATTGGAAAGAACACACAGAAAGTTTTGTGGAGAAGGCTAACCAAAGGCTGCGTTTTATTGGCAGGACACTTAGAAAATGTGACAGACCTATTAAGGAGACTGCCTACACTACACTTGTCCGTCCTCTTCTAGAATACTGCTGCGCGGTGTGGGATACTTACCATGTAGGACTGACGGAGTACATCGAAACAATTCAAAGAAAGGCAGCACGTTTTTTATTATCGTGAAATATGGGAGAGAGTGTCACAGAAATGATACAGGATTTGGGCTGGAAATTATTAAAAGAAAGGCGTTTTTCGTTGCGGAGGGACCTTCTCACAAAATTCCAATCACCAACTTTCTCCTCCGAATGCGAAAATATTTTGTTGACACCGACCTACATAGGGCGAACGATCACCACGATAAAATAAGGGAAATCAGAGCTCGTTCGGAGAGATCAAGGTGTTCATACGAGATTGGAATAACAGAGAACTGTGAAGGTGGTTCCATGAACCCTCTGCCAGGCACTTAAATGCGATTTGCACAGTATCCATGCAGATGTAGATGTAGATGTAGATCGGCGACACGTTTACTCATTAAGGGTATTTGTACCACTGAGTGGTTTTGGAATGCCAGCTTGCTCTGCAATTTCTAGCTTATGGCTCCCCGTTCGTGTTGTTCTGGTGCTGTCAGGGTTCACAAGTGCGGCGTTCAGTTCTGTAGTGACTTTTGCTGCTGTTGCCTTTTATTTTTCCTTATAATCATTTTCAATGACCGTCCGTTACAATCACTTTTCTCCCCTTTCTTTGTATGCGATATAAACCTTCCATACTGTGCCTCTTGAAACATCAAACATTTCGGTTATCTTTGGCACGGGAGCATCCATAATACAAGCCCCAACAACTTGTGCACATTTTGAATTCACTTAGCTCCAGCATAATTCATTCAAAACCACACTGTGCTGGCCACGATTTGCACTTGTAACGCACTGAAGACATTGCATACTACTAAACACGACAGTGGAACCTGCAAGCTTGGCTAGCGTCTGCATTTACGTTCAACCATCCCTAGATCGTTGTGTTTCTATGTTTTTGCCCAATGCCTGGGTTTATGACGTGAGCGCCTGCAGTAACAGATTTCTTTCTATGTATCTTTAGTGGGATAACTTATTTCATTTGGTACTCGACTCTGTAGTAGGTTTTATGTTAAAGCAAAGCAATTTTCTAAAATTGAGACTTTGTTTAAGATCTGTCGGGTCCTCATCACCGTCAGACTTTACCGATTTGCACCGTGGTACTTGATATTTGAGTCCACAAACTGTGAGAACGTTACTTTGAATTTTACGGAAAAAGAAGCTTTAAGGAAAACGTACAGTTCGTTTGTTTACGTGTGCGACGTGGACTCTGTGCTGCTTGTAAGTGACATAAGCATTTGTTGCCAACCTCGCGTCCGATAAATATCGCTTAGCCTGTTATGCAGGAGGAACATGCGGCAACGTACTGGTTGCTTATACAACCTCTTGCGATAACTGTCCGAGTTGTCGCCCTTCCACAAGGAATACTGCAGCTCGTTTCTGAAACAGGTTACAACATACTTGTTAGTTTACTTGTCGCATTTCTTAAATTCGTCAGCCGTTTCCACTGTGCCATCGAGTAGCTTTGATGATTTGTGCACCCAGTTTTTTGGACATTGCGTACGGAAATGTTGGAATAACGGTTTCCTTGTAGTCAAAGCTTGTTTCGACAATTTTTATACCTGTTTTCTTCTGATTATAATAACCATACTCAAAAATGAAATCAGGCACCTGGTATATACAGGGTGTAAATTTTAAGTCGACAAACCAGAATAACTCGAAAAATAGGATTCACACGAAAAAAATGTGTAGAACCCAAAGTTGATTATTTTCGAGGGGGACATCTCCTGGTGCTAAAATTAGCCCACCGCCCCAGGCCTCTGCAGGTGGGGTGGGAGGCAACTTTAAAATTTCAAATGAGAACCCCCATTTTTTATTGCAGAATCAGATTCCACATAAAAAACTACGTACATTTTTTCGTAAACATTTGTTTTGTTTCTTGGTAGTTCAAGAAAGTCCATGTTCTCATTTTTGCGTGGAAAAAATTAATATTTGGGTCAGCATTTGTAAAAGTCTAATTCCTCTTTCTCAAACCCCACCCAATGGGGAGAGAGGGAGAGCTTTAGTTTTAGCGAATTAAAATTCTCGAAGTAAATAAATATTTTTTATTTATTCGTAACCATTTTCGACACAAAAATAAGAACATGGATATTCTTGAATTACAGCGCCAACTACCAACAACCAACACAAATGTTTAAGACAAAATGTACGAATTTTTTTTATGTAGAATCTGCTTCTGCAATAAAAAATGGGGGTTCTCATTTGAAATTTTAAAGGTGCCTCCCGCCCCACCCCAAGGGGGCTGTGGTGGCGGGATAATTTTAAGACCAGCAGATGTCCCCGTCGAAAATAATCAACTTTGGATTCTACACATTTTTTTCGTGTGAAGCTTATTTTTCGAGTTATTCTGGTTTGTCAACTTAAAAAATTCACACCCTGTATAAAAGTAACTCCAGGCGCCTAAGTAGAACATGGAACGATGTGGAGCTGGTAGCAACTTCCAAGCTCCCTTCTCGTAAAAGATACCACCATTATAACAGCATTTTGACACTCACTACACCGTACGCTGTCTGAACTACTGGCACACAAGAAGCTGCAGTTAATAAAGAATCGTCTTATGTTTTCTGAACCAGTTACTATTACGAACAGTTTCTTGCTACTTGCCGCTCGCCGTAATCTCTGTCGCTTCTTACAGCTGGGCTCTATATGAGAAAAAACGCGAATTCTGACAGCAGATTTGTACGTCAATCTGGTGGTTCGACCTGTTGTGCTGCCATTCATGAACAGCATTCCTGTGGCTGTTCTCCAATAGGATAACGCTCACCACTTGCCACTGTTGTAACCCTATATGCTCTACAGAGTATCGAAATGTCCTTTGGCCTACTCTGTCATCCGATCCGTCCCCAATCGAACACATATGGGATTTCATTGGACGACTCTAGCGTCATCCACAAATAACATTATGAATCGACCAAGCCGGCCGCGGTGGTCTCGCGGTTCTAGGCGCGCAGTCCGGAACCGCGCGACTGCTACGGTCGCAGGTTCGAATCCTGCCTCGGGCATGGATGTGTGTGATGTCCTTAGGTTAGTTAGGTTTAAGTAGTTCTAAGTTCTAGGGGACTGATGACCACAGCTGTTAAGTCCCATAGTGCTCAGAGCCATTTGAACCATTTTTGAATCGACCAAGTGCAACAGGTATGTAACTACATCCCACAAGCTGACATCTAGTACTTGTGCAACATAATGTATGCACATCCGTATGCTTGCATGCAACGTTCTAGTGGTTACAACGGTTATAAACGTACCAGAATTTAACATTTGCAATGGCTTATCTCGGGCTTACGTTGGTGGTAAGTTCCTATGCGACTTAACTGCAGAGGTCTTCGGTCGTTAGGCTCACTCAATACTTAATCTAACTTAAACTAACTTACACTAAGGACAACACACACACACACACACACACACCCATTCAGGAGGAGGGACTCGATCCTCCAACGGGCGGAGCCGCGCGAACCGTGGCAAGGCACCATAGACCTCGCGGCCACCCTGGGCGTCTGGGCTTAAGTTAACCTGTGGTCTTGCATTCTTAATCACTTAAATAAGTTACCTACAAAAATGTATTCCCGAAATTTCATTATTCTACATCAGCTATTTTTTGGTGTTGCGATTTTCTTCCGTCAGTGTTGATTACCACTTTGGTATAAATGTAAGTAGTTTTAGAACCCGAACAGAGTTGAAAGCGGTTCTGCGAGAAACACACAGCTAAGCTGACGTAGAAAATTTTGGGTTACGGAAAATGACTCCTCCTCAGAGTGACAAACATGGGTTACTTTAGGATATTGTTGAACAAAGGTTCAAATGGTTCAAATGGCTCTGAGCACTATGGGACTTTTCATCTGGGGTTATCAGTCCCCCAGAACTTAGAACTACTTAAACCTAACTAACCCAAGGGCATCACACACATCCATGCCCGAGGCAGGTTTCGAACCTGCGACCATAGCAGTCGCGTGGTTCCAAACTGAAGCGCGTAGAAACGCTCGGCCACCGCGGCTGGCTTGAACAAAGGAAGACGATAGTTTATAATTGTAAATTATAGACTTACATCATATCCGGTTGCTGAACACTTCTGGCAATGGATCATACAGTATGTCGATGCTGCAAACGGAAATTTCTTGGTATAGACAGTACAAACTGATGCCGATGGAAATATTTCTAACGTTGGGAGACAAATTAAAGAATATAATGATGTTGGTAGTGAAACAAGCTGTGGGTCCGCACGTTTTGTTGCACAGGACGATGACAGTGAGTAGGTTGTGCCATTGCAGGAATTGTCAGGGTGTGTTGGTATCAGTAAGTTCCGTTAGTATTTTCAACAGTTCTGTAGGTGCAATCTTGCTATCGAATTCATCGAATGCCTTTCGCGTAACTGTCTTTACCATTGGTTTCACATAGATCTACGGTTGTTGGTTAGTAGAGATTTGATATCTTTTGAATCTTCTGTGCTTCTCTACTTCTGCAGTAATTTTCTAATACTGTAATTGAATTGCGATGAGATCTTCCCATCTAATATAATAGCCTTTTTTGAAGGCGTTTCCTATATCTAAGTTTATTTATTCGAAAAGTTTGGTCCTGTATGATGGCGGCAATACGTTTTCATTGCGGGTTAGATTTTTCAACAACTATTCAAGACGTACGAGGGCAGTTCAATAAGTAATGCTACACATTTTTTTTCTGAAGCAGGGGTTGTTTTATTCAGCATTGAAATACACCAGGTTATTCTCCAATCTTTTAGCTACACAACACTATTTTTCAACGTAATCTCCATTCAATGCTACGGCCTTACGCCACCTTGAAATGAGGGCCTGTATGCCTGCACGGTACCATTCCACTGGTCGATGTCGGAGCCAACGTCGTACTGCATCAATAACTTCTTCATCATCCGCGTAGTGCCTCCCACGGATTGCGTCCTTCATTGGGCCAAACATATGGAAATCCGACGGTGCGAGATCGGGGCTGTAGGGTGCATGAGGAAGAACAGTTCACTGAAGTTTTGTGAGCCCCTCTCGGGTGCGAAGACTTGTGTGAGGTCTTGCGTTGTCATGAAGAAGGAGAAGTTCGTTCAGATTTTTGTGCCTACGAACACGCTGAAGTCGTTTCTTCAATTTCTGAAGAGTAGCACAATACACTTCAGAGTTGACCGTTTGACCATGGGGAAGGACATCGAACAGAATAACCCCTTCAGCGTCCCAGAAGACTGTAACCATGACTTTACCGGCTGAGGGTATGGCTTTAAACTTTTTCTTGCTACGGGAGTGGGTGTGGCGCCACTCCATTGATTGCCGTTTTGTTTCAGGTTCGAAGTGATGAACCCATGTTTCATCGCCTGTAACAATCTTTGACAAGAAATTGTCACCCTCAGCCACATGACGAGCAAACAATTCCGCACAGATGGTTCTCCTCTGCTCTTTATGGTGTTCGGTTAGACAACGAGGGACCCAGCGGGAACAAACCTTTGAATATCCCAACTGGTGAACAATTGTGACAACACTACCAACAGAGATGTCAAGTTGAGCACTGAGTTGTTTGATGGTGATCCGTCGATCATCTCGAACGAGTGTGTTCGCACGCTCCGCCATTGCAGGAGTCACAGCTGTGCACGGCCGGCCCGCACGCGGGAGATCAGTCAGTCTTGCTTGACCTTGCGGCGATGATGACACACGCTTTGCCCAACGACTCACCGTGCTTTTGTCCACTGCCAGATCACCGTAGACATTCTGCAAGCGCCTATGAATATCTGAGATGCCCTGGTTTTCCGCCAAAAGAAACTCGATCACTGCCCGTTGTTTGCAACGCACATCCGTTACAGACGCCATTTTAACAGCTCCGTACAGCGCTGCCACCTGTCGGAAGTCAATGAAACTATACGAGACGAAGTGGGAATGTTTTAAAATATTCCACTAGAAATTTCCGGTTTTTTCAACCAAAATTGGCCGAGAAAAAAAATGTGTTGCATTACTTATTGAACTGCCCTCGTATTTCGGATAATAATTTTTGTACAATGCCCTTGTCACCAGTTACAAATCCGTGCTTCTCTCAGCGCTTAGATGTCAGATTTATTCTATTGCTAGAGAAAGATCGAAGTATTTATGCGCAGGACTTTGCAAACTTACTACCACTTCATTCCTAGATGAAAATGAACAGTAGAAAAGTCTGATTCTTATTCTAGGTCCAGTTTTAACGTTTGTCTTTACGTAGGATGGATTTTATATTTTTTAACGCCGCAGTTTTAATGTTGCCTTGCAAGCTGCTATTGTCGAGCTTAAGATAACTGATGATGATCTGGAGATCGAAACCTGTCATGAATAATGATCTGTTTATAAGTAGCTCTTTGTAGCTCTTTGCAGTCGACGTATAATGTTCTTCAAATTAATATTTGATTGGTATTTTATCTCTCTCTGCGATAATGTGCATTTGTTTGTTCAGCTGTACCATCCTACAAGAACCTACACAGTGCACCATAAAGGCGTTCCAGGATTGTGCCAGAAAGGTACTACACAGACACAATGCTGTATCTATACTTTTCTCACTCCTACCGCCCCTCCTCGCCAAGCCACCTAATTATCAACCCACCTATGACGTCGGCAGGCGAGATACTCGTATATCTTGTACCAAGCTGCAACATAGTCGCCGTGAGTTGTGACCAGTGGCAGAGCGGTCATGGATCAGAATGTCTTCACAACGATTTGGGGTTTCTCATGGAGCCCATGCTACAAATGTCTTTGCCGCCATCACGACGAACATGTTGCCACACGCTTGTGCCTGCGGGCTCGGCGGCTTTTACAACAACCACTCAAGACACTACAATCGCCATAGTCAGCCAAGTACTGTAACCAGGGAGAAAATTTCCCTATCGGAGCACAAAAAAGTGCTAATATGTTTCCTTTTGCGTAAAAGAGTCTGACTGAAAAGTGGGGTACCAGCTATCGCATTGCACGCTACTCAGTACCTTTAACATTTTTCTCAATAATTTTAGCGTGCCTACATATTCGCACTCAGTCCAGCGCTGTAAACTGCTCATTCCCATCCACTCCCACCTGCCCGTTCTCATTCACTCATTCAGCCCAACTCATTGTCATTATCACTTTGTGTCTCTGTCTCACTGTCTCCTATTCCACAGATACTACTGTACCTTCTCTCTGCCACTGTCTCCCCCTTGTTCTCTCTTACTGCGACTATGTCATTCATCCCTTCCCACTGCTGCAGTCTTCTCACTGTCTCTATCTGTCTCTTCCCTGACGTCATTGTCATAAAACGTCTCTCACTATCATTGACTCTTCCATTTTCTCCTTCTATTTATTCCTATCCCACTGGTACTGTCTCCTACACTCTATTCATAGCATTGTTCAGTCACTGTCAACTCTGTTCCATTGCCACTGTGTCCCCCTCTTTCTCTCACGTTGCCGCTGTCTCCTTCGCTCTTCCTACACCATAACCACTGTCTACTACCTTTCAGTATTTACTACGTATCTTCTCTTTCCCACTGCCCTTACCTACTACTCTTTCGGCATATAAAAACGCAAATGTGCTCGCATGCCAAACTTTTTAAGAAAAATTATAAAGGTCCTAAGACAGCTAGTACCCCACTTTTCAGAGAGTATTTTAAACCAGGAGCATGTTAGCCTTCTTCGTTTTCCGACCAGGCAATTTTTCCACTGGTTTCCATCTTTTCCCTGCTACAGTAGGGCATGTCACTTTTATGAAAACAGTTTTATGGATCAGTAAAATTTGGTAATTTATTTTTGTGAAACTAATTTTAAACCACAGTTTGAGTGTAAAAAAAAAAAAAAAAAAAAAAAAAGAAAAAAGAGAGAGAGAGAGAGACAAAGAGAAAAAAATATTAGAATTGCCTCAATACTATAACACTGGGTTCCCACAAAACTTATGCTGATAATGGAGATAGTTTAAAGCGCATGTCTCCATAGTACATCTCTTTATAAACTACGTTTTTGGCTCTCACCGGAAATTCCACGTGTATATTACGTGAACAGGTAGCGTAACTTTGAACCTCTGTATCTCGGTAACAGATAAAGATATCAAGGAAATGTTAAAGGCTGTTAGAGCTATTGATGTTAGGAATACATCGTAAAAAGGTTAGCCATTTTCTGTGCATAGCCATCTTGGAATCCGCGGCTCGGTTTTGGTACGAAAAAATGCGTTTTTCTTCAGATTTTCTAAGGAATCGTCCAAGAACTAAAGGCGCCTCCATACGTCCCTTAATACCAACCGTAGACCAAACCTAATCCAGAAAGAACCAACCATTTTCCTCCGTTTGCCTAGGCTGCTGGAATTGCGTAATTATCGTACTCTGACAGTGAGATTACGAAGATCATCCTGTTTGGTATACAAATGGTACCTAGCCCAAAGGCTACCCAAAACACTTGATCCTACCTTTCTGTCACCAACGGAACCCTAGGCATGAGCCCCGGAATAATCCAGTTTTATGAGCGGCGTTTCGGAGCATATTGGTAACGCATGTCGTTGCATGCGTATCGACTCCACTCTGGCCACACCGGGCACTTCGCCCGCCCCAGAAACCCCGTCGGCCGCAGCAACATCGACTGCATATGCAGATGAAGGTCGCTACTAATGGCCACGGTCTCATCGGATCAGATTTTATTCCTCCACTCCTCTTTACAAGGCGGCACACGCAAAGATCCGGCGAGACAAACCTTAGAAGAAGACTGTCAACGAATCCTGCTCCGCAATCATCAGTTTCTAGAAGCTATAAGTATGCCGAACCAACGATAGCATTCTGTTAGACAAAGCACTGTACATGCAACAGAGGAAGTTAAGTATTTGTCAACTTGGTTACGGGTAAGTATTGCATATAAAACTGTGTGACTTTTACATATGCATCAGTATGTCTTTGTATTTGCAGTACAAAGGTCTACCTTGTGTCCGCCTCCTATAACTGCAGCCACAAGACTGTCTCAAATTGAATTGCTCATTAGAATACTGGAGTGATTATTCGAAACATGCCACAATTATTTATTGTGCCTTTTCCGAAGCTTACTTTTCATTCAGTCACAAATAAATGGAATACGTTCGCCTTGAAAAGCGCAGAAAAAGCTGTTACTCATTCTAGCCAGCAAAACAATGACGCCTACATACAGGCGATTCACTTTTGCGGCGATCCCGCTATGGACCGTAAACAATTGTCACATTCATCAGCAGATGCGCACATTACGAGAAGCAAGAGCGATGAACCCTTTGTTGTCTGGAGCGAAGACACAATGGAGGGAGCGTAAATGTCTTAACGGTTTCCGCCACCATTTAACACTCGAAATAAATATCAGGCACGGATGAACACCTCGATTACGTGATATCCCAATATTCAAGGTTTTGGGTATCCTTCGATGACGTCAGTTCCCACTATTACGGCAGCGTCATCTCTGGCCAAATTGTGCCTTTATGTGATCACCGTGCTACCACTATGAACGCCGTCCTGAGAACTCTCCCACATTGTAGACGGACAAGTCTTGCTACAACAGCAAATGTTGATATATTTCAGTACAAACTGTCTCTAGAAGATGGGTGAAATCTAATGTACGACATTTTTGCCGCCGAGGTATCACTATAGCATTTGTCTTCCCCGTAACGTGAGACTTTTGTCGATTACGCCGCTGTGTGATACGAATATCTGGAATGTCTAAGAGTTTATGAGTAGAAAATTTTATTCATTACTTGAGATTGCAGTCTGAAATTGTAGTTTGCATCTGGAATGCTGTAGTGAAAGAGCGAAAAACACATGGAAATACTCAAGAATCTAACTAGGTAGAAATAGACAAGTTTCACTGATAAAACTGTAGAAATACGAGAACAATTTTTCTTTCCTTTTTTTACCGTTTCACTTATTTTCATAGGCTTCCAAAAACCCTAAGGATTTCAGTTATCTTGCTCTGAAAGCTCTACACCCTACTGTATTGTGAACCAAGTTTCACCATCATTTCAGGTAAGTGTTAGAGGGCAGATGTGGAGAACTGGACTGCTTGCACTCAATATGTTTTACAGTAATTTATTTATCGTTAAATATTGCACAGTACAATTTAAATAACTATGATGGCGGGGCTCGTTTGCTCCAAATCAAAACATGCAACTTAAGATAAATTTAAATTCCAAATGATAGTAATAAACTATGTGGCACTAATTATTTAGAAAATCAGAAAGTGCAGATTGTGAGTTGTATCTGTTTTTTGTTACAGTTGACGTTAACTGAAGTCCACACTAATAATAAACACTGATGGAAAAAGAATCGTAGCACCATAAAACGATAACCAATGGAGAGAAATGAAATTTCGACAATACATTTATCTAGTTAACATATTTAAATGAGTAACATTGTAAGATCACAGGTTAGTGTGAGAGTGATAAGCTATTGCAAATGTTAAATGGTTCAAATGGCTCTGAGCACTATGGGACTTAACGTCTGTGGTCATCAGTCCCCTAGAACTTAGAACTAAGTAAACCTAACTAACCTAAGGACATCACACACATCCATGCCCGAGGCAGGATTCGAACGTGCGACCGTAGCAGTCACGCGGTTCCGGACTGCGCGCCTAGAACCGCTAGACCACCGCGGCCGGCGCAAATGTTAAATGCTGGTACTTTAATAACCACAGTAACCGCTAGAATATTGAATGCAAGCAAGCAGATTTGCATGTGTTGTGTTGTACGGATGCTGGATATTAGTTTGTGGGATGTGGTTCCATGTCTGTTGCACTTTGTCGATCACTACAGGGACGGTTAGTGCTGTTTGTGGATGACGCTGGAGTTTCGTCCGATGATGTCCCATATGTATCCGATAGGAGACAGATTTGTTGATCGAGGAGGGCAAGTTAACATGTCGACACCCAGTAGAGCATGTTTGGTTACAGCATCGGTATATTAGCAAGCGTTATCCACCCACTAGAATGCTGTTCATAAATGCCAGCACAACTGGTCGAATCACAAGGCTGACATACAAATTTGCAATCATGGTGCGTGGGATAACCACGATATTGCTCCTGCTGTCATCCAAACCCAATATCTGGCCATCCACTACCCTCCTCCCTCTCTGCCCATCTCCTTTCCGCCCACCTCTCTGCACTTATCCTCATCGCCGCCCTCTTTGCCCATCTCGTTCTCCCCAACTCTCTCGCCATTTCCTCCTCTTCCTCTCTGCCCATCTCCTCCTCTCACAATCTCTACCCATACTCTTCTGCCCTTCCTCATAGTCTATCTCCAAACCCTCCCTGTCCATCTCCACCTTCCTCTTCTCTCTCTGTCGGTTTCGTCCTCCCTTTGTCCCTGAATATCTCCTCATAATAGTCCCTCCCTGCCCATAGTCTTCTAGCACTATAACTCTTTTTACTTAGTCCTGCCTCCCCTATCCATCTCCCCCTGTCCGTCTCACCCTATCCATATCCTCCAGTGAACTTTTCCCTATTCAGCTCCTTCTGCCCCTCTCGCCATCCATCTCCTCCTCCTGTTTCTCATTCTTCATTTCCTCTTCCCCCTCGTTCTGTCCCTCCTGACCCCTCTTCGATTTCCTGCTCACCCTGTCCCTGTCTATCTCCTCCTCCTCCTTCCTCTGTCCACATTCCTGCCACCCCTCTCTCTGTCCATCAACTCCAGACTCCTATCCCTCCCTATCCATTCCATCCTATCCCCTCTCAAAATGATCATCCCTCTTGTGTCCATCTCAAACTTCCCTAGTCGTTACCACCTGTGTGTGTAACCCTAGTACAGCAGGTCACTGAAGCAATCTGCTGTGACTCTCACAATGCACCTGTTGTGGACAGCAGCCTGCACATCAGGTGCTTGCAAATTATTGTGTGCCACTGACTTGTAGGCCGTGCTGCAAAGAAAGTCGATAAGGCAATCAATATTATTCCTGCAAAACATGCCTGTTGTGCACGTCAGCCGGTATAGTGGGACTGGCAAAAACATGTGCCAGCACGTATCTCTGCTCCTATTGGAACTAGGAGCTTAATAAACACACAGTGCTGATACCTGCAAAGTTTGTTGTTTGTGTGCCAAAATTAGTTGAAGTCGATCTAGAGGTTTGGTAGGAGATCATAGACACACACACACATACACATCCATACATATTTACAGTCTGATAGATAAATAACCACTTCCAATCATCTTTGTTTACTTCTGTTGCATTTATGAACAACAAAATGTATATGCTCGGTTAATGACTTGTGAGTTACTGTTGCTATTTTCAGCATATGCAAAAAGAATATGGCGCCATCTGGTCAACATGTGCACGTCTGTCATCCGACCAAAACATCATCACGTGCAAGTGCTATTGCCAAAAGCGACGCGTTGTCAACTGAGGCTGCTGGTTTTGTTGTAGTACCTAGTGACTCATTCGAATGGCATCAGACAACTCCTAAATGAGAGTTATGACATGTACAGTGATTCAAATTAAGTATTGTGTAAATTAAACACAGATAGTTTAGTGCATCCAAATGACATTAGAAGTCCTTCACAAACTGACTGTTCCAGTTTCATGCACATTGTGTTTATAATGTTTTGACTGAACTAGAATAAAAGGGATGGAAAGGGTTAAAAACCAAAATCGTTTTAAAAAAACCCAAAAGAAAGACCTAACAGACTGTTATCGTGATGTAGATCAAACTATTCTTTTCGATAAGGGGATTGAAAAACTGTAAATGGATTTCATTTTGTCAAGGCTTGATGGAAATTACTGATATGTCTCAATTGATGGTAGTGTGATCTCTTCTCCCGACGGCTGGACGGTAGTTTGTGTTGGATCAAATAAGTGGCACTGGAAAGCACCTCCGAAGAGGAGTTAAACGATGTAGCATTTATCGAATTTGATAGAATAGTAACAAGATAACAATCACCGCGAACCACCATCCCACCATCGGGAGAAGGGATCACGTTTTCGTCTGCTGCGCTGAACCTAATGTAAGCAGACAAGTGGCTCAGACAATCTGCTGATGCCCGAAAAGAGTGAAACGCGTTACATCAAATAACTATGCAACCAAGACTGTTTTTACTGTGAAATGTTTATCTGTCTCCGAGATAGAGGGATTCAAAATTGCCTACTACTTGTACACGTAAAGTGAGCACGTAAAATCCGGTTTGAGGAGAGATCGAAGCAATTAATAACAGCGCCAAATTGCCTAAATCTTAACGGTATATTCTCTAGGTATTTCTCTAGAGATGCCATCTTCCTGTTTTCAAAAATATTTATCCATTATCGAGAAACACCCAAAAAGGTCGTTTTTGGGTAGCAAAACAGAGTCGCCGATTCCAAGCAGCAAATGGCTGCAGTTTATATACTTAAGATCCAGATCTCGAGCAGCCTTGAAAATTTTCTTGATGCCTTTATCCGTTTCCGAGATATAGAGATTCCAATTTATCCTAGTTGAATACGTAAAATATGCACGGATATCCGGTGTGAGACGAAAACGTAGTTTCTAAAGCTACGTACCACGGAGCAAAGTGCTATAAAATGTCTCCGTTATCATCAGAAGGGTTTTGGGAACCCCGTGTTGTAGTACGAAACTCATGAAAAATTTTTGTGCACGTAGAATCCTGCCTGAGGTGTAAAGTTAGTTTTGTGTTAGTTCATTTTCACATAAATAAACTATCAAAATTGTACTGACACATAACTTTTCATCTGAGTGTCATGTTCGTCTGTAGAATGGAAAAGAAGGGAGCCAGCGGGAAAATTAGGGGTACTTGATGCCTCATTCTACTTTCCTCAGCACTTTTAAAAAATCTAAAAAATTTTGGCATGCTAACATATTCGCGATTTTTTATGCCGAGAGATGATGCGGTGGCAGTTGGAAGGAGATGGAAAAGTAACAAATGCTTGAGGACAGTAGACAGTGATTGTGGTATGGAAAGAGAGAGGGAGACCGTGGTAGTGTGAGAGAAAGAGAAGGACACAGTGGCAGTAGAACATAGCTGGCAATGACAGAACAGCGCTAGGAAGAAAAGGAGACGGTGTCAGTGGAAGAGAAGCAAAGAGAAGGAGAAAGTGGAAGAGGGTTAGAGCCAATAACAATGAGAGACAGAGTCTATGACAATGACTATGAGGAAGAGAGAGATTGTGGCAAGAAGAACATCCCTGGGCACTACGAAAGCCTGTAACTGTTGTTCAACTGGCAAACACATAAAATGGTGGCCAGTGATTGAACGTTACAGCTTAAGTGCACCCGCCGCTGGAGATTTGGGGAGGGTATGCTTCCATTGGCAGCGGCGTAATCGTTCTTTCAAGCCACGTTGGTGGCTGTAGGAAACACGGCTGCATAACTGGCTGGGAGCGTATCTGAAAATGCGGCCGACCAGATAGTGGCCGGCACCGCATCCAAAGGTTGTAGCTATTGCAACCCAATAACCATCCTGCACGTGTGCGTTTCGTGCAATAGTTTCTGCGCCAATGAGGCCGAGGTGTACATTTACCACCTTATGTATTGTCCACAGATGAGACCACTTTCACAAGAGATGGCTTATTCAGTCATCACAATGAGCATCTGTTAGCAGCAGAAAATTCCCACGGCATGCAGCACCACGTGTCACAACATCGTTTCACAGTCAATGTGAGGGCGAATTTTGTCGTCGACTGCGTAGATGGGCCGTACCTTTCACCGTCCCTCTTGACCACCGCGTATTTTCAGATCTTTCTGGAACCCGTTCTTTCCGGCTTGCTTGAAGATGTTCCCGCAAATGTGGTTGCAGCATGATGGGGCGTCTTCATATTTTGGTCGAATGTTCGTAGACACCTGAACAGCTCATTCACGCATTGATGAATTGAGCATGGTGGACCGATTCCCTGGCCCTCACGCTTACAGAGTATTTCGTACCTTGATTTCTTTCTATGGGGAGCCATGAGATCTCTCATGTATTGCGATCCTATGGAGTTTGAAATGGACCTCGTCGCAAGCATAGTCTGTGCAGTTGCTACAATCAAACAAGTTCCCGGTGTGTTCGAGCGTGTGCGACAGTCAGTGATCCGCAGGTGTCAGGCATGCGCAGAGTCTGATGGTGCAGACTTAGAGCGTCTGCTGTAACATTAGACCTGCATCCATGTTATACACTACTTGTACTCATTGTATCCAATAACTGATTCGAATGAATCACGCTCTTGTTTTCAGATCTTCGGTCTCTCCTACCAGTTACGTTAGAGATCACGGATTGGTCTTCAATTCTCAATCCTCACGATGGACCCCACCTACCCTACATCTTTGTTGCAACGTTCCTGGGACACCCTAATATTAAAAAGCGTGGATAGTGTATTCCGAAAAGTATGCCATACAACATTAATGAATCAGTTAATTAGTTACAGATGCCTGGTCATGTAGAGCGAATGTCGGAAGGATCGAGCAGTCAAAAAGGTTTACACAGGAAATCTAGGTGGCAAATGGAGCAAAGGGAGGCCCCTGAAGCTGGAGGATGTGGAGAATGATTTGAGAAAGATTGGAGTCAGGAGGAGGAGGAAACGAACAGAAAATCATCAGGATTGGGCTGTGATCATCAAAGAGGCCAAGGTCCTACATGGGCTATAGCGCCAAGGAGTAAGTAAGTAGTCAGTTACAGCTATATCGCGTCCCACCCGCTCTCATTTTACCAACAGCAGGCTAACAAACTCAGTTGAGAAGCGCTGTTCTGGCTCCGCGTTCAGTGCGAGAAGTGTGATTTATGAGCCGTGGCAAATATTTGGCCAGGCGGCGTCCTAGCGGCTGTAAGTTGATTCTGTGAGTGTGTAACCCAGGTCGCTGATGAACTGTGGCGCCATAAAATAACTGCAGCAACACGCTAACGGGCTTGTTAACAGCCGACAGCCGCCGACCACGTTGTGAATTTTGTGTGGTTATTATTCTAGGCAATTTGTTAATTAGAAAGAAGGTATTGTATGTGATTTTAACCTACAGTCATTCTGTAAGCGCCTCTTGAAGGACGTATGAATTCTATTATCATGTATAATATAATATGTATTCGGGAAGAAACTGTTTTATATTCCAAGAAAGAAAAGGAATTCAACAGTCAGTCGCAAACCAACTCTGTATTTTTATTGCAAATCTAGATTTTAGCTGTTGTGTAGTTATCTTCAGCACTAAAAATATACGAGAAAATAAACGAGGATGTAAATTAAAACCACATTGTACAGCAGTAGTATCGCTTAAATCGAGTCGTATAGACTCGTCGAGCTTTTGACAACGCGTTACTATACGACTTTGAGGCGTTCGTGGCCAGGTTCTGTGGTATCGATAGCTACGATGCCACAACGTAGGTACGCTCTCGTAGGTTGGCACCACGAGAGCGAACGATCACCACCGACCACAGCGCCCTCTAACCCGACGCTGTGCAGGTCTACGAGCGCCGCTTCGGATTCATCGCTGTTGATCAAGAGCAGACGACAAAGCAACTTAGCTTCTACTTCATAGGGGGCTAGCCATTACAGACTTCGCCTTTGTTACTTAAATGATAGTTTGTCCAACTACTAGTAACTGCTAGCTTTGATACATTGACAACGACTTCGCACCTACTTTACCAAAAATTACGTATGTCATTGACTAACTTTCTCTTGCTTTTACTTTACTGGCAGTACCGAGATTTTTACCTCACCTGCTCCTACTCGCTTCCTACACTCGGCCTACCCTTCAGTTTACAGGAGCAGACCCGCGCGCCGCCTTCCAGGCGGGATACAGAAGGTTCTAACTGAGGCTGTTGTTTACAGAGCAGTATAAGCAGCCGCACTTTACGTCACCTGGGTAGAGCAACGCCGTCTATACCACTAACAACTCAAAGTAACAGTACAACTTTTTATAAAACTGATATTATAATTGAAAACTAAAACCAAGTAGTCTTTACTAAACGCTACATGTTAAAAAATTACAGATCATTAACTTTGTGGAAAATTAAGAACTAAATAAATGTGGAAAAACATTTAAAAATAGTGTAAAACGTTTTTGTAAGAATCACACTTTGGAAAAAGCTTATTAGCAACTAGTCACACTCAATGATTATGATTACATTGTGATATGTTAAAATAATATCGTTTGAATTGCAGTGCCTTTGCTGTAGAGAAGACAGCTGCATAAAAATTGCCTTCAAATTTAACTACTAGGAGATAAATTGAAATATATCGGGTGAAATCGACGCTAGAAACGTTAACAATGAAGATAGTAGTAGAAATTCGAAGACAATCGAGAACCACAAGTAATAAACAACTTATGTTCTCAAAAGCTATAAAACTTATGATCAAGTATTACCATGCCTGTGCGATATGTTGATAGAAATTTCGTCATTATGTGAGCGTATTTGCAGTACAGAAAAAAGCCATTTCTACAAATGAAAAATGGTATGAGCATAAAATGGTTGTTGAGTGTGTCTAAAATTCCTGGAACTTATCAGGTGGAGATCGGAATGCAGAATACCCTGAGGACGTGTTCAGGACCTTTTAGAATCATGAGAGCCATTACAGTGCTGTAGCGATGTATCGTGCAGACAGTTGACTGTAATGGGATGACTGCAGAACGATTCGTGACGTCACGGACAACAGTGTGGCAAGTAGAGAAAGCACAAGAGCTGATGGAGATTATCGCTGAAACAAATGGTTTTCGGTAACAATGGTTCTTTTTGTCTCCATTTCAGTTTTTGGGATTTCTCCCCGATGCTTACAAACTCTTCCAAAGAAACTTTAAAAAGCGGAAACAATGTATAATGACTGTAGACGACACATTGAAAATTCCCATGCTCATAAAAAAGATATCATTGATGAAGGCGTGAATAAAATCAAATCACAGATTAATAGTTTTGCTAGAGAAGAAAGTCAATACGGGAGTAGAAAGTCAAGTAAAGAATATTTCAGCCCGGGCTTAAATATAAGCCCAAACTTTCAGTGTCAAGCAAATTAAATGAAGAGAAAAAGAAGGACCCATTTGTTATGATTCCGTTTTGTGATGTGATATATAGAGAATTTTATGAATCTTTGGTTTTGTCAGTAAGTAGCAACGGACGCGCAGTCTAAAATCAGTATGTTGCCCACAGTACACTTTGCTGTCCCTTTTGGCGCCATATTGTAATAGTATTTACTATTAGTAGCAAGGTGTACGGTTTGAAAAGAAGCGTGTCAGCCCGAAACCTGAAACCACCACAGCTGAATGTTGTATCAGTGCAACTGAGACGGACAAAATATAACAAAAAAAAAAATTATCCAATTTCGCCAGTACTGAACAGTTTCAGACCTACCATCTCGTGACAGTATGCCTCGAATGAACAACTTAGTATACGTGATATCAGGGTGTAACAGCTTGAGTGAACATTGGGCGTTTCCTTGGCTAATCAGCATGGCAAATTCAGTGTTACAGAAACATTCAGTTTTATGGGAGTCTGTGCTCTGTATGAAATGTTTGTTAAAATGTTTGGGTGTGTTGTCAAATATCAGAAATTATATTTCATTAAATACAAATTGTTTGAAGTGTAATAAGGTTTTTTCTCATTTTTTTGAACATTTATTTTTGCTACATTCAACATTTCCCACTTCCAGTCTTCAATGGTTTTCTAAAATAACAGGCTTTCTGTTTTTTATTGTCATCACTCACAGTAATAAACGTAAACTTCGAAAAAATACTGAAACATTTTAGTGAAGGTGAAGGACTATGAGGTCGAGATATGCTGTGGCATGTATCGGTGTCATTGGCTGCAGCAAAGACTGAGAAGATGACGATAACGGACGCGGCGAGGGCGACAGCGAAACGTCACAACCTGGTAACTTCCTCGGCAGTTACTTTTGGAAGGTCTGGATTTTTCATCCTGAACCGACCATCAGAATCAAGGGTTCAGTTAGTATCACGAGTTTATACAACGCCAGTAAAATTATAGTTATATCAACCAAATTAACATTCTCTTCCTAGGAATACTGCGGAGATTTTCTCCCTATACGATGTCGCAAGTACGTTGTGCCGTCTCCCGTTTTTAATTTTTCAAATCAAATGGATCGTTCCACTTCACAGCTAGCACACATCGTAAAATACTTCCAAACTGGAATACAACTGATGTCCAAGGACGACAGCAAGAAACTACTGTATAGACCAGGTGGGGGCAAGCCTTGAACGTAGCACGTTTGCTTTTACCGTCAAAGTGGCCACACAACACGGGGCAACAGGAACGTTATTGTCTGTGCAATGCTGTTCCGATTCTTTGTCATGTGTTTGGTGCTAGTTTCTAACTATAAGAATTGTTATTAAAATGGTCCTGTTCGCTTTCCCCAATTTATTTGATAATTCAGTATTTCAAAGCATTGGAAAATCTCACGAATAAACATTACTTGCTAAAGAACGTTTTATAAAAAAACGGAAGTTTTAATACTGCTTCAATGACAAATTGATATTACTATTCTTTTTACCCGGTTAACGAAGAATAACTGTTGTAACCGGAATCAAACATATCCTGATAAATGTTGGTTATTCAGAACTAAAAGACAGGTATCCGTTTTAAACGGTCGGCTTTTTCTATCCCTAGCACGGGTCCTTCCAGAAGGAATTCAACACGGAAGTATCGTAGAACAGTTCGACTGACGCTTGTGAAGAGGCCAATCGCAACATCTGAAATCATGGAAGAGGTGCCAACGAGAGTTTTGTCTGCAAATGATATAAAATCATTGTTCATGTCCCCTATCTTTAAATCGATTCGATGTAATTTCTCGACTTGATCGTTACTTCTTAAAATACGCAAATTATCACGTTTCGGCCACAGCCATCATAAATATCTGTCAGATAAACAAAACAAATGAGAAGTAATTTGTACAAGAATTACAATAAAACTTTTATGATACAAAACGATGACACACCACATACAAACGTCGATACACTGTATCGCGTCAGTTCGCATGTACACGTGTACCATGAGTAGTGCTGATTAATGAGGAAGCTCACCATATATAATAATCTGTGGCCATAAGGGAGTGTTAATGTAACTCCGCTTGTCACGCTAAAATGAAAATTAAAGGCTTCGAATTGAGCCTACAGTCATTTCACAATTAGTCTATAAAGGTAATACATTGAACTGACACGCTAAAATTCCAGTTACCGCCTGCATATTTAACACAGTGGTGTGGAGTTCTACTGTATGTGACAACAGGACTGCTTTTCTAATTATTGAACAGACATTGAATGCTCGCCGTTTTGTGGTCTCTGTGGTAAAGCCTGCTGTGGTATCGTTTATTACACGAGCACCAAATGACACATTTCAGTAGGATAATTCAACACGACACAGCCGAAATCACACCACAAACGCCTTTATAAATGTACTGATCCTTTACTAGCCTGGCTAGTTCTGTGGCTTGCCACCCACGAAACATGTCTGGGATTCGATTGGAAACGTATATTTTCATGCCAACTTTGCAGTCGTATTGAACTGGCAAAATCATATTTGTAAGTCTTGGCTAGTAATTTCTTAGTATGAACCTCAGAGGATCAAGCACGGTCGGATTCCGCACGTCTGCTTTGACCCTTGACGTCCTATGTGACGATATAAGTTTACGAAGCGAAGGACCTAAGCGGCGTGTTAGTAAATGTCATCTGTGATTGTATTAGTAAGTGCTACAAACTATGCTGTCTATTCCAGATACATAGTTATGTACGAGGATGTAGTAACTCAGGAACCTGAGAGCACACCTAATATTGTTGCAAGATAAACGAGTAGTGATCATATTTATAATCTTGGTTCTTACTAGTATTTGACTTTATAATTTATAATACTAGCTCTCACAAATATCTGGTTGTTCTTCAGGTATGTGGCACAATTTCTGGGAGTAAGATAAGGTAGGAACCTAAGATCGCAACTTAAATTGTTGCGACTGGAACGATTAATGATTGTAATCTTGTTTCTCAAAAATATTTGTCTGTTTTTCTAAAGTGGTACATTTTTCCAGAGCGAGGTTTGGGAGAAATCTAAGAATACATCCCTAGTTGTTGTGAGTGAAACGAACAGTGATCGCATTTATAATCTTGGCTCTTACTAATGTTTGACTTTATTTTCTCAAATGTGACGTCGTGGAAGCGTAGCGTATTTGAAATGGATTGTTTTTGTAGAGGGCTTGCTGTTGTCAAGTTAAATTTGCATTACTAATTATTATGGTGTACTTGAGGGCGAGAGGAGGAGAGGTGTCTTGTATCGCTATCTTCGTTTGAATTGTTGGTAAAGCGAATTATTCGATTCCAGCTGTATGTTTTTTGCAAATTTTTGATCGAGTTATGCTGGAGGATTTCGTGTGAGTTATATTTCAATTGTTTAGTTGCCATGGAAGGATGTTAGTCTCATAGGGTTCATATCATCAGGTTACTGATATATTTCATGTGTTTCCATGTTTGTGTACGGCCGTAGCTATCTACCAAGCCATCTTAAAAGAAGTAAGCGATCTGTTATGAAATGTTACCTGTGGTGGTCTTCGTAACTGGCATAAGCTATACGACTTATTCTAAATATCACGTCATGCGTCAAAGTAGACGAGTGGAACCGGACCACGCGCTGATCCGCATTCAAGACGCTATCTGCTCTCACGTCCCACGCCACAACGAATGAATGAGTATATTCCTGCCCGTGGGAGAGTCGCATTTTGTGCTGATGTTGGTGACGGACATTAAGTCCGAATCGAATGAAAGTATAATCACTTACTTGATGAATATTTCTAAAAAGTTTGTTAAACATCGAATTACGGTTTCATTGTGTAAAACTTCCAGTTTACCTCAGTGTTCCTTAATTCTGGACTTCTTGTAGCTGATTCTGAAGTCTACTTTCAAAGTTACTTAGTTAAGATTCCTGAAGTTTTCTACACTGTAGGCAAACAGTATGGGAGATTGTTGCACGTTGGTGCACTTCTCAGACTTTTGTATCTCATCAGCCTTGTTAGCGCAGTTTAATATGTGTTGTTGTTACATTTTTAAATAACGGCGATCACTTTTCAGTTCTTCACTGTTTTTCTGAAATTAAAATAATTTCTCCCAAAAATTAGGGTTTTTCCAAATATGAGAACATGTTCCAAGGTAAAACATAGTCACATACCTAGGAATAAATGTTCGATCGAAATTTAAAACCGTTGCACTTAAGAAAATCTTGTCAGTACTGTATTTAATAATCTATCTGTTAATTGTTTCTCCAGTACACACCAGCAATCAGTAAGTGAAATCGAATCTAGCAGAATTATTGTCCCACAACATTGAAACTGAAGCTGCTGGAAACTAACTCAAATTTCCATACACAAGGCAGGTAAAATTATTAAGACATTAAAAAAACGCAGGTCAGTTGCATGTATCATGTGTTTCATGCTAAAACACATTCTGTTTCAAGGTACAAGCTGGTGTACGACCGTCGAATCATAGCTTAACAGTCCAAATGTTATGTAAATAGTTCTAAAAATATATAGCATTTTACATTACTGAGGGAATTAGATTAGGAAATGAGACACTAAAATTGATAGATGAGTTCTGCTATTTCGGCAGCAAAATAACTGATGCTGGCCAGACTAGATATGATATAAAATGTAGACTGACAACGGCAAGGAAAGCGTTTCTGAAGAAGAGAAATTTGTTAACATGGAATATAAGTTTAGGTGTTAGCAAGTCACTTCTGAAGGTTTCTGCCTGGAATGTAGGCATTTGCGGAAGTGAAACGTGGACTATAAACTCTTCGGACAAATGGTTCAAAT
This sequence comes from Schistocerca piceifrons, assembly GCF_021461385.2. NCBI lineage: Eukaryota > Metazoa > Arthropoda > Insecta > Orthoptera > Acrididae > Schistocerca > Schistocerca piceifrons. The sequence continues at coordinate 389,363,362 of NC_060145.1, forward strand.
GGCTCTGAGCACTATGGGACTCAACTGCTGTGGTCATCAGTCCCCTAGAACTTAGAACTATTTAAACCTAACTAACCTAAGGACATCACACACAGCCATACCCGAGGCAGGATTCGAACCTGCGACCGTAGCAGCAGCGCGGCTCCGGACTGGAGCGTCTAGAACCGCACGGCCACCGCGGCCGGCAGGACAAGAAGAGCTTTTGAAATATAGTACTACAGAAAAATGGTGGAGATTATAAGGGCAGATCGTGTAACTAATAAGGAGGTACTGAACAGAATTGGGGGAGAAAAGAAATACGTAGCGCAACCTTACTAGAAGAAGGGATTGGTTGATAGGACACGTTCTGACGCTGCAGGGGATTACCACTTTAGTACTGGAGGTAAGTGGGGGGGGGGGGGGGGAGGGGTAGCAATTGTAGAGGGTGACCAAGCGATTGAAACAGTAAGCAGATTCAAAAATACGGATTCTAGAGCAGTTACTCGGAGATAAAGAGGTTTGCACAGGACAGAATAGCGTGGAGAGCTGCATCAAACCACTCCGAGGACTGATGATCACAGGAACATTCTGTACCTGAACAATGAACAATACATTCAAAATAGCTTTAATACATTATACAGTAGTTATATATGTAGAACGCGAAACATTTGCAAATGCTGCGCAAAACACAATTTCATGTCTATAGTGCTCATTCCTTCGTTTGAATTTATAAACTCTCACTAGACTGCAGTATCGAGCAAAAAACGGCCCCTCTTTGTAGGCACAGTATTCTCTTGGTACAACACTCTTCCTTTACAGTGGAATCGTAAAAACGAATGTGGCCGAGATATGACTCCAAGAGAGATTGACAGACCCATTACACGATTGCATCCTAGGGCACAAGAAATGAGGACTGTAATGGCCAATGGCACAATTTATTACATTTATAGTCTATGAATCTGTAGATTTGGATTGTTGATTAATTAGTTTTGCACTTTCCAACATGGCGTCCCTGACTATCCTATAGTGACTAGAAATTCTGTAGTGATACGTGGGTTCTTCACAACGCTTGACCTACATTTACTGATTAGGTTTCTGCTGGCAAAAGCAAATAGTTAAAATGGTTCTGTGTGAAATCTTATGGGACTTAACTGCTAAGGTCATCAGTCCATAAGCTTACACACTACTTAACCTAAATTATCCTAAGGACAAACACACACACCCATGCCCGTGGGAGGACTCGAACCTCCGCCGGGACCAGCCGCACACTCCATGACCGCAGCGCCTCAGACCGCTCGGCCAATCCCGCGCGGCTTCATATGGTTCAAATGGCTTTAAGCACTATGGGACTTAACATCTGAGGTCATCAATCTCCTAGACTTAGAGCTACTTAAGCCTAACTGACCTAAGGAAATCACACACATCCATGCCCAAGGCAGGATTCGAACCTACGACCGTAGCAGCAGCGCCGTTACAGACTAAAGAGCCTAGAACCGCTCGGCCACAGCGGCCGGCACAAATGGCAGTCAAATATGCAACTAATGGCTTACCTTACTCACCGCTGCTTCTAAGTCACGAAAGTAAAATTCTGCGATACAAAGTGCACAGAAATAGTTTACCTCTTGGCCGTAGTCGGGAACACCGGGAGTCGTCTCCAGGCAACGGTTGTAAGTAGGCTGTTTATATTTTCTTATTGGCAACGTTACGTAGCGCTTTGTACGAAAATCACTGGCTGTGCTTTGTGCAGTCTGTGGCTAGTTTTCATTGTTGTCTGCCATTGTAGTGTTGGGCAGCGGCAGCTGGATGTGAACAGCGCGTAGCGTAGCGCAGTTGGAGGTGAGCCGCCAGCAGTGGTGGATGTGGGGAAAGAGATGGCGGAGTTTTGTAATTTGTCATGAACTGCTATATATATTATGACTATTGAGGTAAATACATTGTTTGTTCTCTATCAAAATCTTTCATTTGCTAACTATGCCTATCAGTAGTTAGTGCCTTCAGTACTTTGAATCTTTTATTTAGCTGGCAGTAGTGGGGCTCGCTGTATTGCAGTAGTAAGAGTAATGAAGATTTTTGTGAGGTAAGTGATTTCTGAAAGGTATAGTTTAATGTTAGTCAGGGCCATTCTTTTGTAGGGATTTTTGAAAGTCAGATTGCGTTGCGCTAAAAATATTGTGTGTCAGGTTAAGCACAGTCCTGTACAATTTTTCAAAAGGGACGTTTCACGGTACGGCATGCTCTTACATTGTTTCTGTATTTTACATCTATATTCCGCTAGAGATGCACTGTTTGTGAGATGCACAAAATATTTATCAAATCAAGATTACAACACAAAACTTTTTTTCAAAATCTAATTTTATATTCAGGCTTTCAGTTCGAAGATCATGTTACTAGTAGTCTGCTTCCACTTACACGTATAATCTCTAATCTTTACAAATAAAAAATCAACCTGTGTGTGTTTGTACTCCCAGTACTCTAAAAAAACAGTTGATCGATTGACTTGAAATTTTGACAAAACGTTGCATTCGGACAAGTGTTTTTAATTGCCTATTTTTTAAATATATGTAATTTATCAGTAAATATGTAGTATATAAAGGGAAAACATTGTTACCAAAACTCTCAAAAGCTACTTGACCGATTTACTTCAACGTTTTAGTGAAATGTTGTTAGTAAAAATCTCGAAAAGTTTTCAATTGATCTACTTCAAATTTTAAACGATACTCTATTAAACATTCATATTATAGAAACTGAGTTTGTAATAACAAGAAACAAGATTCAAAGTCGGAGGGAGGGGAGCGGGGAGACAAGGTGGACAGAGGGGTGGAAGGAAATTGACATATAGAGCGGAAAGGGGGAGATGGAGAGAGGGGGCAGGAGTAGATGGAGATATAAGGGGGAGGAGACGTGCTTTCTCTTTCGTTTCTTTTATTTAACCATAGTTAGCAACATTAACGCATAGACGGGTACAACTAACATCTCATAAAATAATACCGAACGCGGTGGACATATGAGTTCTCAAATTACTCTACAAGTAACAGAACTGGGTTTATTCAGTGTATCATTAACAATAATGCATAAGTTAGGCAAAAGAAAGTCAGAAGTAATGAAGGAGGTACGTCTTAATTCTTGAGCATGCAGCAGAAAAACAGAATACGTTCTTCAATACAGAAAGTAAAAATACTACAGAAGGGCGGTAAGAATACGACAGACAGGTGGTAAGAATATGACAGATGGGTGAAGCATGACTGAAATAAAGACTGTATAGCACAGAAACAGGTAAAACTGTGCAGATAAATCATTGCTTGAAATGGCAAATAAGTTTCTCAATTTGTGTTTTGTAAAACAGAAATATGAAACTGGAGAGTCGAAAATATAAGCAACTGAGGTATACTACTACACGAATATGTGAAAAATTGAATGAACATGTTAACAAGGAACGAACTGGTACTAATAGATTAAATGAAGAAATACATCCATAGAGAACGTTCACCACATGAAGGAACAGATTATACTTGCGTTACAAAGCGAGATAGCATTGTGTTTCAGGATCTGCACTTGCATTTGGCAGTAGCGGTGTTCAGATCACATTTCCAATATTCAAACGTAAAGGGTCCTGTGATTAATCGGTAACAGCGTATACTAATATGATTGTTGTGATAAATAGACGGTCGGCATCTTATCACACACTTTATGAATCCGGTTTTGATTCCATATCCTACAACCTAGTTATCAACAGATAATTTATATATTTTTTTAAATTTCCTTTCATCAGATTTGCGCTGAGCACTAGTTAATCTGCCACTAAAAGGTGTAAAAGAGACAAGAGAGATTAGTGATGAATGTCTCGCTGACGTCGATGTCACTGGAGACAGGCTAAAGCATCAAATGCGAAGAGAATGGTGAAGGAATGCTTTCTAGTCCTTCTCACAGGAACCATTTGGACATGTGACTTAAGCTAAATCTGGATGTCCAAATGCGAATATGAGTCATAATATTGACGAATGCGAATTTAGTAGAATTGCAACAGCGTCACCTCGCATCCCAGTCATGGAGCAAACAGCAGAGAAATATAACTGCTTATGGCAGCACTGCTTCCCATTCATGGCCATCGACTTTCATAACAGCATTTTCGTTTCTGTACAGGTCCTACATAACCTTCCGCTCTTTGCATTTTATCCATTTTAGCTCCAGAATTTCAATGTCTAGTCCAGTCAACTTTGTAAAAGTCTTTCTATAAGCGCTGTTAACGTAAGTTTGCCTTTATTTAACTCATCTATTAGGATACGACGAAGGTTCAGTACTGCCACGCGCAATCTTACATTTATCCGGATTCCAAACTGATCGTCCCAAGCGTCAGCCTCTATCATGTTTTCCATTTTTCTGTAAGTAATTCGTGTCAGTAATCTGCAGCCATGGTGGCAGCAGGGGAAGGACGGTGTATGGGAAACGTTTTAAGGTATTTGAAGAATCTGACATGTTACGACGCTACGAGACCGTAAGTTATCTTTCACGCTATGGGCATTAAGACATCTTGTACGTTGCCCGTAATACCCTCATAACGAATGAAGTTATATGAAAACGGTTTTACTCAGTTTACAGAGGTCAAGTGCCCGGGTCTGCGAACAGGCAGTAACAGATATTATCTGTCTTCATTTGGATGAAATAAGGAAAGGTAGAAAAATGATTTCCGCGAAATAGAATGTACTTAAAAGTTCAACAGTTCCGTTAATTATTCTTCTAAAAGTCATGATGATTTTTGTCACTGGAGTGCCTCGTATTTGGCAAGGCACTACTGGGAATTTTACGCAAGGGATCATTGAGCTTTAGATGTGAATACTCACTTAATTTATAACAAAAGGCCCACTGAAAAAATCGGCCGAATACGTCTACACAAGATAATATTGTCTCCACACATAAACTCATGTTCAGAAGAGACAGAACACATTGAACGACTACAAATGGGACATTCATATTCGGAGAACGTGTACATTAGTATGTTCAGCAGAAATGATTAGCATTTGAACCATGTCGGCCCTCGGGTTCAAGGTCTACATCGATACCGCGACGCAGCAGCACCTGCCGATAAAATGTGCCTGAGGCTCTCGTTGTCACTACAAACGATAGGTAATGGATCAGTGGGACTTGAGCAGACGTGTAGGATGCCTCGCAGACGTATGGGCGAACCGTACCGTCAAATCAGAGAGTTCGAAAGACGGCACGTTATTGGTGAGAGAATGTGATGCGTCTATCCGGGAAACTGCTGCTCGTGTGGAACAAAGTGTTTCGGCAGTGCAACAGGTGTGGACAGAATGGTTCACGAGACCCGTAGAACACAACGAGAAGGCTCAGGTCGCACCATCCACACTACCACTCGAGAACATCGACACCTCATTCAAATGGCATTGCAGGACTGATCTGTCCTCCTCGGCTCTGGTGCAACAGTGGAACAGTCTAACACATGTTACACTATCAGGGGTGACCGTCCGTCGCCGTTTATTACGTCACGGGTTACGTGTGCGTCGCTCACTTCTCCGTCTACCGTTGGCGAGTGCGGAGAAACGTGTTGGACGGTAATGATCTATGGGACGACGTCACTGGGGACATGAATGGCATCATACAGTATTTTCGGACAAATCCAAGTTCTGTTTGTTTGAAAATGATGGCCGCATTTTGGTTCGCCAAGACAGGGGGAGCGGCATCATAGTGACTGCATTCGCAAAAGACATACAGCGCCAACTAGGCTTTATGGCGTGTGGTGCTATTAAGCACAACCACAAATCACAGTTGGTGCATTTTCAGGCACTATTACCATAGTGACCTACATGAATGACATCCTGCGATCCGTAGCCATATCCTTTCTGCACCATACCCCAGAAGCCGTTATTCTGCACGACAATTCACGACCACATGTTACGGCACGAACAGGTGCCGTCTTGGTGTCACACGATGTCAGCCTTTCGCCCAGTCCTTCGACCATAGATACTAATAGACTGGGCAAGCAGTGCAGCGGCTATACATCTGGCGTGGCTGCAACATAGAATCACGTGACTGTTGGCAGAACGTCGGCGGGAGTTCAAGGCAGCATACTGATTCCTGATTTCACTTCCAGTATTTCTCAGTGGATTTCCTGCTAACTTCACCACATTAAATGTAGCTTATGTAAACACAGCTAGAAGTGATAAATTATTGCGTAACCACTGTATAAATTTAGTTTTACAGCCATTACTTCACAATGAACTTTGTGAACTGCTGTAACACTTTCGATGTTCGGCAATATATTCGCCGCAAATATTTCAGTGTTACCAATTATGAGATGCATTCTCTACTCACAATACGCGTTATGCACTGCATAAAATGTAAATATTGCGTGTGTGTGTTTTAGTGCCTTGGTTGTAGAAAGTGTTATAGACTACATAAATCGGCATAAACAACGAAACCTGTAACGTAAACACACGTGTTCACATCGAATGTAACGAACTCAATTGTGTCGTTCACCCACAAAACGTAATGCAGTTTCATTTGAAAGCTCTTTTTTGGTTTAAACAGTTTGTTTCGTAGATGTATCAAATAAGATATCTACAAAATCAGTACCTACTTACATGAATACTTGTTCCACATATCATGAATACGATACTTCACAATGATGTGTCAGTTTAATGAAAGGTAGACCTATCATTACATGACAATACTTCCAATCACTTATTTATACCTAAAAAATCGTCTACTGAGTAGGAGCTGTCATTCATAGATTCTTTTAGTTTGATTTTAAATGCTGGTTGGCTATCTGTCAGGCTTTTAATGCTTTTTGGTAAATGACCAAAGATTTTTGTAGCAGCATATTATTTATCCCATACATTACAGCTTATTATCTGGAAACTAACATAGACCATACAACTACCTTTCTGCAAATGGTATTCAGTATTTGTTTTGTAACTGCGAAGTACAAAAAAAAAAACTAAACCCTGATGAGAAATCAAACCCCTAACTTGTTTTTGCAATTTGTTCTTTAAAATAATACCAGCATAATTCACCCCTTTTTGTACCAAAGTCACATTTAACCCAGGATAGTAAAAATCATCCTTTCTTCTTATGTAGTAGCAATGCACATTGCCATTGCTTTTGGAGTGGGAAGGGTTATTGGTAATAAATATATATATATCTCTCTCTCTCACACACACACACACACAATATATATATATATATATATATATATATATATATATATATATATATATATATATATATATATATATATAGGTGTGTATGTGCGGACGGATATGTGTGTGTGTGTGTGTGTGTGTGTGTGTGTGTGTGTGTGTGTGTGTGCGAGTGTATACCTGTCCTTTTTTCCCCCCTAAGGTAAGTCTTTCCGCTCCCGGGATTGGAATGACTCCTTACCCTCTCCCTTAAAACCCACATCCTTTCGTCTTTTCCTCTCTTTCCCTCTTTCGTGACGAAGCAACTGTTGGTTGCGAAAGCTTGAATTTTGTGTGTGTGTTTGTGTTTGTGTTTGTGTGTCTATCGACATGCCAGCGCATTCGTTTGGTAAGTCACATCATCTTTGTTTTTAGATATATATATATCTTCTTCAAAGTGCTTCGAAAAGATGCGTGTGTGCGCAGTAGGCTTGAAATCTTTTCGTTTCACTGCCTGTATCCACATCTGCCTGCGCCCTTCATCCTTTGGAAACCTACAAGAAAGAGAAAAAGCAGCTTTGTAGCTTACCATTTCAAGAAATATATACGATTGCAATGTGCGCCTGGAAACACACACAGCACTTCAAACCGCCAATTTACGTAACTGTGGCGTTCTGGGTAAGGATATGATACACACAATAGTTTACCAGTATTCAAGAAATGCCGCTAAATTATACTAATAATACTTACACGTGAAATTTAATGTTACTTCCCTTCACAAAACGCTCGGTACAACCATAAGCACAACAGGATACGACCATTGTTTTGCCAATAGTCACATGGTATAGCAGTAGAGATGTTGGTGCCACGAAATATACGTCATGACCAGTCTACCAATATCTATGGTCGAAGGCCCAGGCTCACCAGATCACCAGGCTTGACGCCAATATAAAATGTATGGGATATGGTGAAACGATGGATGCGGCACTGTGACTCAGTGTCAACCACCAAAGATGAACTTGAGAACCAGGTGAATGTGGCATGGATGGCTATACGACAGGAAGCAGTTCGCGCCTTATACGCCTAGATACCATCACTCATGGAACAAGCTATCAGTACCCACGGCTCGAGTGTCTGGGATCCACCCCAAGTCGGACTGAAAATATACACCGAAGAAATTCAAATGTAGACTATTAGATTTCTTACCGGATTATGCGATCAACACGCAAGTATTACGGAGATGCTTCGGGAGCTCAAATGGGAATCCCTGGAGGGAAAGGTATGTTATTTTCGAGGAACGGTATTGAGAAAATTTAGAGAAGTTGCGTTAGAGGGTGACTGCAGAACGATCCTACTGCCCCCAACGCACATTTCGCGTTATAAACACGAACATACGATAGAAGAAATTAGGGCTCATAGGGAGGCATGTAGATAGTCGTCTTTCCCTCACTTTATTTGCGCGTGGAACACAAAGGGAAATGATTAGTAGCGGTACAACATACCCTCCATCCTGCACTGGAAGACGGCTTACGGCGTATATATGTAGATGTAGCTCTTCTTTTCCCGGCACAACTATGGCTCACGGTAGCAACCTGCCCAGGGTTCGCTTGGGTAGCACTAAGCATGTGTGGCCAGACAACGTTCGTAGCTTAGTTCGTAGCTTAGTAGCATTGACAAAGCTTCCTTCCTAGTCAGTCTGTCTCTTAGGAAAAACCGAATCCAAATCCCTACAGTAGTTCCCGAGATTAACCTTCACATACAGACAGAAAAATGCGGAGCGAAAGTTTAATTTAATAATACACTATCTGAAACTTCCTGGCAGATTACAACTGTGTGCCCGACCGAGACTCGAACTCGGGACCTTTGACTTTCGTGGGCAAGTGCTCTACCATTTGAGCTACCGAAGCACGACTCACGCCCGGTACTCACAGCTTTACTTTTGCCAGTATCTCGTCTCCTACCAGTTTTAATCTGCCAGGAAGTTTCATATCAGCGCACACTCCGCTGCAGAGTGAAAATCTCATTCTGAATACACTATCTGATCAAAAGTAAGCAGACACCCCCCCCCCCCCCCCGCCTCCCCAGTAAACTGACCACTAGATGACATGGGAAGTTGATCAGCAAATACAAAAGGAGGCGGGGTGTAATGTGTTGGCAATAGAGAAGCAACACCACCCGAATAGGTCTGTCAAGAAAGCTCAGTAGTAGTGGGGCAAAGTTCGTTCTGTGCCACTGATAGCTCTGCCTGGGTGGTACACCCATCTCCACATGGGTCAGTAAACGTGACAAAGTCGCACGAATGATTTCACCGTCGCCATGTATCCCTTTTCCCCACTTCTGTTCTACTTCAAAACTTCCCTCTCCCCTCCTCCACTCCTTCTCTCTTCCCACACTTGTGAACTGGCAGGAAAAGAACTCAATCTGTGCTGAGTTGCTGGAGAAGAAGGATGTAAGGATTATCTTGGGAACAGGGTGCATTTATTTGTATGTGTATTATGCTGATGGACGAATTCCTAACTTTTGGTGGAGAAACCGAACTGACAGTTACCATACAGCTTTTCTGCTTGAAATTAAAATAAACACAACTGCTTGAATTTACTGGGAAAAAGATTTAGTCTGTGCTGAGGTACTGGAGAGGAATGACGTAAGGTATTTATTTATATTTGGCAGGAAATGCTCACAGTTAATGAGATATTGGTGTCGGACAGAGAAGACTTTAATGAGCATATTACCTGATAGCATACAGCTGAGGACAACGTCTATAGCCTCCTATATGAGGAATGAAAGTAGCTGATGATAGATGAGTGTAGATGGAATACTTCTCAGCAAATAGTGGTGAAGCAGTGGAATGGATTGAGGATGCATTTCACAACTCGTAGAGACTGCTGCCTGTGTTTGTGTTTTTTGAAATGGCTGATCAATACACAGTGCAGGAGTCAACTTCATCCTGTTTCATTACCCCGGATGGAATGGACTAGAGGTGCTCAACTTCATATATGGGGCATAAATGGGTTTTGTTCTCCTTTCCGATTATGTGTCTGTATATGTTCACCTTGTTGTGTGCCCTAATTCACAACACCACTCAAAATTGGTGGGGATCTATCCTACAGCCACTGCTGAAAGAATTGCATCCTTCTTACCTACAAGTGTAAAACTGCTGAGGAAATTGTATACAGATACACTATGTGATCAAAAGTATCCGGACACCCCCAAAAACATACGTTTTTCATATTAGGTGCATTGTGCTGCCACCTGCTGCCAGGTACTCCACTTCAGCGATCTCTGTAATCATTAGAAATGGCGAGAGAGCAGAATGGGGTGCTCCACATAACTCACAGGCTTCGAATGTGGTCAGGTGATTGGGTGTCACTTGTGTCATACGTCTGTATGTGAGATTTCCACAATCCTAAACATCCCTAGGTCCCTGTTGCCGATGTGATAGTGAGGTGGAAACATGAAGGGACATGAACAGCACAAAAGCATACAGGCCGACCTCGTCTGTTGACTGACAGATACCACCGACAGTTGAAGAGCGTCATAATGTGTAATAGGCAGACACCTATCCACATCACCGTAACGGAATTCCAAACTGCATCAGGATCCACTGCACATACTATGACAGTTAGGTGGGAGGTGAGTAAACTTGGATTTCATGGTCGAGTGGCTATTCATAAGCCACACATCACTCCGATAAATGCCAAACAAAGCCTCGCTCTGTGTAAGGAGAGTAAACATTGGACAATTGATCTGTGGAGAAACCTTGTGTGAAGTGATGAATCACGGTATACAATGCGGCGATCCAATGACAGGGTGCGGGTATTGCGAATGCCAGGTAAATGTCATCTGACAGCATGTGTAGTGCCAACAGTAAAATTCGGAGGCGGTGGTGTTATGGTGTGGTCGTGTCTTTCATGGAGGGGGCTTTCACCCTTTGTTGTTTTGTGTGGCACTACCACAGCACGGGCCTACATTGATGTTTTAAGCACCTTCTTGTTTTCACTGTTGAAGAACGATTCGAGGACGGAAATTGCATCTTTCAACACAATCCAGCACCTGTTCAGAATGCACGGCCTGTGGTGGAGTGGTTACACGACAATATCATTCCTGTAATGGACTGGCCAGCACATAGTCCTGACCTGAATCCTATAGAATACCTTTCGGATGTTTTGGAACGCCACACCTAACTGGCCGACATTGACACCTCTCCTCAGTACAGCACGCCACGATGAACGGGCTGCCATTCTCCAAGAAACGTTCCAGCACCGGACTGAACGTATGCCTGCGAGAGTGGAAGCTGTCATCAAGTCTAAGGGTGGGCCAACACCATACTACTTCCATCATTACCGATGGAGGGCGCCACGAATTTGGATGTCATTTTCGGCCAGGTGTCCGGATACTTTTGATGATATAGTGTACACGGTAAGAAGAGATAGGAAAGCAGACTATCCTCGAAGTGTAGGAAAAGTTGCCTTCTACCGATCTACAAGAGTGCAGCTTCTGAGGAACTTGTACAACGGTACAGGGTAAGAAAGGATAGTGGAGCGAAATGTAGGAAGGCCCATACACGATACAACAGCCGATGGAAACTGTCTTACTGCTCTAATTAAACATCGAAATTGCGTGTAAAAGACACCACTCATTAACAGTGGATCATAATGCAACACATGCACTGGGAACTGAGAACAATCGTTTTAATAACACAACTACTGCAAACATCGAACCCAGAAACTCTCACCAGGAGACAGCGGGGCAGCTGCATGTGAGTTCAGATCGATAAGAGCAGACTAAGCAGCCTAAAAATTCTTACCTCCATCTCTCCATCCCCTTACCCCCTCCCTCCAATTAGTAGGGTATCGGTTTTCCAGGTCGTTCTAACATATCATTAATGCTAGAGAAAGAGGTCAGTTTGCTGTCAGTGATATACCATTCCATTCTGCAGATATCAGTCACAGTTGTAAAAAGAAATGCAGAGCTCAATGCTTCTTGCAAACTGTTAAATATATTTCTTGGAAAGCCTGGTCCCCCTGGAACAATAGCGAAATACTTGACTTCCCATCACGGATGAGAACTGAATGGCGAACAGTGGTGTGCTTTGAAATATTCTGGGTGTTCTGACACTGTCTAAAAGTGGACCTCAGCTAGATGCAATCAGTGTCATGTAAGGGAAACTTTGAAATAATACATCCCACATAAATGATATATAGGCGGATTATTACACTATTCAACTCGCTATGCGCCAATCTGCACTCCCCTACCCCCTGCCCCAGACAGGTGAAGAGCAGTGCCCACACTCGCTAGTCTCTGCTACTGCATGTGGCCATAACCAGACATCACTTACGCTTCTTCTCCATCTTCAGGTAAACAGTCCAAAGGCTATCTGGTAGAGGTTATAGGTGCTCCACTGTACTGAATAACAGTTCTATGTGTGTACGTGCATGTTTGTGTGTGTTTGTTTTCGAATACTGTAAAAGGATGAGGTTCCCACACTACAGGCGGTGGAGGAATAGATGTTGCAGGAATTTTACACAGGTCATTTGCTCCTTGTGGAATTAGATACTGCATGCCTGCCTAAAGAGATGCCATTTTTAACAACTCAGCTGCTGTAATGTCAGCTCATTTATGCAAAAAAATGACATAATAGACAAAAACCCTCACATTCTGAATGAAGTATTACCATCGTGCCTTCTCCAGGTGTGACTCTTATGCTTGCTACAATGAATATTAAACTGATAACATTCAGTCTTGCGCTCAATACACAACAAAATAAGCACTAACACCATCTAACAGTCCTTAAACAAACATTCCACTAGGTAGTTGCACACACTATGGTGAGGAGAAGACTTCACCATAACGCTTGGACCAAACAAAAACATGATAACCAATGTTAAATGAACATTCTGAGATGGATAGACGTGTTTTTCTTGTGAATGGTACCAGTGTGTCTTAGGAGTAGAGACATGTAATCTCCTTATAAAAGACTAACTATTAAAAAAAAAAAAGCTCAATAGCAATGACTGTGTTACACTGCGAGTGTATCTCTTTCTTGATTCGTGGTAGTCGCATGTTCTGAGGCATCTTGTCACGGTCTGTGCAGCTCCCCCAGCGGGAGGTTTGAGTCATCCCTTGGGCATGGGTGTGTGTGTTGTCCTTAGAATAAGTTAGTTTAAGTTAGATTAAGTAGTGTTGTATCCTAGGGACTGATGACCTTAGCAGTTTGGTTCTGTAAGACCTTACCACAAATTTCCAATTTTCTTGATTGTACAAGAAGACGAAACACTGTAATAACTTCACAGAACTATCGAGAAAACACCTGATATATGAACACTGCATGTGTCTTCACCTTGATATGTGGATACAGACTAAGCATCTTAGAAAAATTTTACCTCCCCTCCGGCCTCCCCTTCTACCACCCCTCCAACCCCCTTCTTCTCACCCTGCAGGTATGTATACTGATTTTCAAGGCCTGTTGTAACCTGTTACTGGTGGCAGACAAAGACATTCGTCCACTGCAGGTGTTCTGCCTACGTCGGTATCGGCTTGACAATGACAATGTTTATAGTCGGCAGCTGGACCCTCCCTTAGGTAGTTCTGCATTCACAAGCCTGTTCTAACTTCTCACTGATGGTACACAAAGAGATCCATTTGTTGGTGATGTTCTGCTTTGTTTGGTGTTTGGCTGACAATGATATACTGTTTCAGGTCTACAGAAACCAAATGTATTCCTTGGAAGTGCTGACTTCTGCAACAATAGTGACACACTTGACTATGTCACAGATGGGGCAAGACAACTCCCCAGGAGAACAGCCAATAGCACGTTATGGCTCTCAGCTACATCTCGCAGTGGAAAGAGATTCCTCTATGGGCTGCACTCACCAGTGGGGTGGGGTCTACGACCAGTGACCGTTGAGGTCGCTCTGGGTGGCCGCTATTCAATATTCTGGTGTCATCACCCCTTCTGTCACTGCTGCCACCAGTCACTACTAGCAGCCTCATGTAGCCTGTGAGTCCTCCTAGCCACTGGGCACTCAAAACCTACGGAAGTCCTGTAAATGAAGTGTTATGCATGTGTGTATTACATACATTTTAGATGCACAAATATCAACACACAACAGTTGCTTATCCAAGAACAGTGGCTGTCAGAAGAAAACACACATCATGGCACCTGGCAGCAAGCTATAATTCGCATCCCCTCCTTTCTTGTTATTTCATAGCATCCAACTGAGTAGGGACATGAACTAAATCTATGATACGTTCTTGATGATGGATGAGAAAACTGCTGACGAGATTCTTAACAACCATTTATGGTTGTATTTTATTCAGTATTATGGATCTTATATCAATTTTCGAAATTTTACGAGGTTTCTGTAATCTCAGTACATTTTACCCATTTACTCAAGTTCCAAATCTCTGCTCTCACGACATGTCATGTTAATAAAAGGTTTCATTGCGTGGACCCATGATGCTGTCAGCGAATAATACTGCAGTGTGGTTCTGAATTTCTGTATCATTGCTAAGCCAGTCCCTCCATTACTTTGCCAGTGCTATTTGCATGTCCACATATGATGAACTCTGTTACACTGCCTACACCACAGGACCCAAATACTGTCCTGTAATGCGGGAAAAAGCCAGTTGTAGAGAGGAGGTGCAGAAATTACGTTCCTTACTGCAACAGTTTATAAATCCTGTAAGATTTTATTACGTTTAGCCATCTGTCACCATGTGGATGCGAATCACAAAACATTCTCGCTTTTGCATGGTAAAGTTGCAGAATGAAAGACCTCATCAAAACATTTGATGATTGCCACCCCAACAAACGAATCATATCCCTAGCATCATTCTGTTCTTTATTTCGAAACGAGCTTCCTTTCTTTTAACCTATCGGCTAAGGATCCTGAGCAAGACTGAAGATGGTCTCTCTGTGCATTTTGTAACTGTTCCTCTGTCTTTAACCAACCCTTCTTGCAACATTGTCTCCAGTTTAATGTGGAACAGACCAATGCTAGCGATTTATACCGGTATTCTCATCCCATGCTGTAACTGCGATTTTGCAAAGACTCTTCTCTACCGACATTACTCATGTCACCCATCACAGTACACACCACATCTCTAGATGCATGCATGCTGTGGAGGTTGGCTCTCCTTATTAGTGTATAGTAGATACAAGGCTGACACAAAAAATGGTCTAAGCACTATGGGACTTAACATCTGAGGTCATCAGCCCCCTAGACTTAGAACTACTTAAACCAAACTAACATAAGAACATCACACACATCCATGCCCAAGGCAGGATTCGAACCTGCGACCATGGCAGCAGGGCAGTTCCGGACTGAAGCGCCTAGAACCGCTCGGCCACAGTGGCCAGCAAAAGCTGACACATTTGAAGTGTTGTAATGATATAATAGATGGTTAAGAAGAAGAAGAGATATATGATTTATGTATGATGGAGCTACAGGCAGAAGAAGTTTGAAACACATTATGCAAATTTCTTGTGCTATCAATTCTGGAGGATTGTTCAAGTGTTTGGAGTGCATACCATGAATGTACTGGAAAGAGAGAAATGACCATAGAACATAAATTCACACTCATAAGGCTGCACAGTTCTGCACTTAAACGTGCTATAAGATTAAAGCATTGTGGTTTCTGATGTATTCGAATGTAACGCTGTTAATACTTCAGTGCAGGAAATATATTTCCAAAAGCTGACACAACGTTCACCCTGCAACTATTCTATCTCACTCACTATGGTGACAAGCCTTAAGACGATAAAACTACTACTTTCGACATCAAAGGAAGAAAAGCATATATTCTTCGTGTTATATGCACTATATAGTTTTTCACAGATGTTTAGACCCAATGTTCATATTCCATTATGGCTTGGAAAATATGCTATCCTCACATACATACTATACAATGGTAGTGAGCAAAGAAAAGTCCATGAAACAACAGCATCTTATGCAGAAACAGATGAATGCCGAGCAACAGTGTTTGACATGCCATGCTCCACTAACTCTGCGGAAATAACACATTTGTTCCACACACAACAACTGCCAAGCAAATACATACACAGGGATAGCAGTGCCTCGTAAACCTCTGTCACTGACCTTGAATCATTGGAGTTACGAGACTGAAGACTCGATTTATGTCCAAGAAATGGCAGGGAAATGGAGTACTCCACATGCATCTTCATTCATCTAGAGGTGTGGGCTGGAATAGGTTTTCCGTCAGTTTGGTGAACATGATTCATCAAACATGCATTGGAAGTCTTCTGCTGACTGAGGTATAGAGAGGTTTGCTTTTAACGATTGTGGGTATACAGGGCTCTAAGCTGTACCCAGAACATGCAGTTGTATATGGGTCATCTCCGCAGTTATGAAACTGAAGACTTGATTTATGTCGAAGATGTGGTGGTGAAATGGTGTACTTCACATGCATGCTCACTCATTTCGAGGAGGGTGCTGAAATAGGTTTTCCATCAGTTTGGTGAACATGATTAATTACACATGCATTGGAGGTTCTCTGTTGGCTGTGGAGGTGCGGGGCAGTTTGGTGTTAGTGATTACAGGTAGAGAGCATGCAACTGTATATGAGCTCGAATCCCTAATCTGAGTGAGTGCTCCATGTCTAATGACCTCATTGTGAAAGCGACATGAAACTCTAGTCTCCTCCTCCTCCACCAGAACAACAATCCAGAACTGATAGTACAAATGATTACATAATATTTTTCACAGTGCTTTCACCTGGCACTCCATCACGCATAAACCATACATTTCTTCTTCTTCTTAACCATCAGTTATACTACTGCAAAACTTCAATGTCTCGGGCTCACATTTACTCTACACAAATAAGAAGTGCTAACATCCTCAGCATGCGTGCATCTAGAGAGATCATGTGAAGTGTGATGAATGACGTAAGTAACATAGCCACAGAAGAGTATTCGCAGAATGGCAGTTACAGTAATGGAATGGGAATACCGATCTGAGTCACAAGCATTGGTAGGTTGTGCAAATTAGGTTCAAATGGCTCTGAGCGCTACAGGACTTAACTACTGAGGTCATCAGTCCCCTAGAACTTGGAACTACTTAAACCTCACTAACCTAAGGACATCACACACATCCATGCCCGAGGCAGGATTTGAACCTGTGACTGTAGCGGTCGCGCAGTTCCAGACTGTAGCGCCTAGAACCCCTCGGCCGCTCCGGCCGGCGTGCAAGTTAGGAACACATATTCTTTCTGAAATCAAAATATCGATGTACATTAATTACGTGGAAATCAGCTCGTTCTGTTCCTCCGTGAGCCAATGAATGTAGCGGGTATAGTATCCTCCAACTTCTGGTCCACTCAAAATTAAAATGGAGACTGTTGTAGGAAAGGTTGGTTAAAGACAGAGGTTACAAGATGCATACAGAGAATAACTAGGATTTTGATCAGGGTCCTTAGGCAAGAGGTTCCAAGAAAGGGCAGTTCATTTCGAAGTGAAGGACAGAGTGTTTCTATGAATATGATTCGTTTGTTGGGGTGATAATCTTCAAAAGTGTTAGTGAGATCTGTGACTTTAACCTACAAATGTGGGAATGCTTTGTCACTCCCGCCCACATATGGAGAGATGGCCAGTTATGATGAAATCTTACCAAATTAATGAAGTGTTTCAGCTAAGAAACGTAGTTTTTGCACATACTCTCTGCAGCTAGCTTTTTCCCAATTATGATACAGTATTTGCGTCATGTGATGTGTACACTGTAACAGTGTTCACGATATGTGTACATATAAATAGCACTGGCAAAGTAATGGAGGGTCTGGTTTTGCAATAATATAGAAATTTAGAACCATGCTGCAATGTCATTGGCTGACAGTATCACGTGATCGATGCAATGAGATGTTTTATGAAATGAGAACTCGTGAGAGCAGAGATTTGGAACTTGAGTAATTGGGCAATATGCGCTGAAATATTGGAAGCCTGGTGAAATTGCGAAAATTGATCAAAGATATGTAAAACTGAAGAAAATGCGACATAGATGATAGTTATAGATCTCCGACGTCGGCAGTCTGCTCATACGTTTCCAACATTATCTTAGGCCGAATTCGTAAGTCAACCCAGTTGGATACTACGAAATAGCGGGGAGGGAGGGGATGCGAATTGTAGCTTGCTATCAGCCGTAAAGATGTGTGCATATGTTTCCTTATGGCATGTGAATAAATAGTGTGAAAACCGCTGTTCTGTGTTGATATTTGTGCATCTGAAATGTATGTGCTCGTAATAATCACATGCATGACAATTTATTTACAAGACTTCCTCAGACACTAATTTTGAGTTCTCGGACGTTAGGAGAGTGTGCCGGTTATGGGTTGTTACAGGAAGTAGCCAGCAGCAGTAGGAGGTGGTCGGGGCCAGTGACCTGAATAACGACCATCCACAGAAAATGCTGGTCACAGCGTCTGCGCCTGTGGCGTGTGCAGCCATTGGAGCTGCCTCTTCCTTCCACGAGACATATCCGAGGGCAGTAGCACGCTGTTTTCTATTCTTCACCTGGAGAGATGTCTTTGATTCATCTGTGATGAATAGCCAAGTATTCTGCTGTTGCTCCAGGGGTCGCTATTTTCTAGGAATGCATTTGGTTTTTACAGCCTGAAACAGTGTAGCAGTGTCTCAATGTCAAGCCAATACTGACTAAAGCAGATCGCCAGCAGAAGGAGCTTTACGAGTACCATCATTCAAATGTTAGAACAGGGCTTGGAAAGCAGAACCATAGCCTTCGTGAGAGTTCAGCCACAGGCTGGAGGCGGTATATGTTTTCATCGCAATATTAGCCAAAGCAGAGCACATGCATTGGATAGACCTCATTGTGTACCATCAGCATCTGGTTAGAACAGCCTGAAAAACCACTATCCCTTCCTATGGGATGAAAAGAAGGAGGCAGAAGGAGAGGTAGGAGGGTAGGTAAGACTGGTTCTAAGTTGCTTAGTCTGTATCCACACACTGAGATGAGGAGGCATGCACTGTTCTGGTGGAAGGTTTTCTTCCCGATGGTTGTGTGATGACATTACATGTTTCATCTCTTTGCAAAACGAAGGGAAGAGTTCACCCATAGTCTAATATTATCATTGCTATTGTGTTTTTTTAATAGTTGCTGGTTTATAAGTGGATTAAATCTCTGTCCTCTTATGACACACTGGTACTATTTACAAGAACAACGCGTCCATCCATCCATCCACCCAGAATTTTTACTCAATGTTGGTTATCGTATTGTTGTTTGGGCCTAGCACCCTTACGTTATTGGTGAAGTTTTCTACTCATCATAGCGTTCGGAGCTTGCTGGCTGAATGCACGTTTAAGGACAGTTGGATGTTTTAAGTGCTTAATTTGTAGTACATTCTATTCAAAATTCAATGTTCTCAGTTCAGTATTCATTGCAGAGAGAGTTTACACTTATTTAGCAGGAGAACATATTGATTTTTGTACTATATTTGCTATTTCCACTGTTGCCATCACGGTATTCGTTTTAAAAGCGTAAGACTACACCATTTACACGATCTGAGCTGAGGTCTGATGGTACCATATTCGTTGTAACAAGCATAAGAATCGCATCTGGAGAGTGAGTTACCACTTTAGGCTGACAAGCAATGTGTTACTCTACAAGGAGTAAGTGACCTGTTTACATTTCCTCCACCCACTGTTCCTCCGCCATCTGTACGGTACTTTCATAGTATACAAACAGATACACAACACACACACACACACACACACACACACACACACACACACACACACATATACAAAGCTGTTGCCCAATACAGTGGAGCATCTGAAACCTATACCAGACAGCCTTTGGACAGTTTATCTGAAGAAGTAGAATAAACGCGAGTGACTACGGGCTATAACCACACGCAGCAGCAGAGCCTAGCGAGTGCAGGCACTGCTCTTCAGCTGTCAATGGCAGAGTGGGTATACGAATGGTATAAGAATCTGTCTGTATGTCATTTATGTGGGACTTACTTCAATGTTCTTGCTAGATGAGAACCAGTTTCAGACAGTGTCAGTACATCGAAAACATTTGAAAGCACCCTCCTGTTGTCCATTCAGTGCTTCATCTGTGATGCATAATCAGATATTTCGCTATTTTTCCAGGGGGCTAGTCTTTCTGAGAAATATTTCTAATGGCTTGCATGAAGCATCCTGTTGTTGAGTCTTTTCTCCGTCTGTGACTGATTTCTGCAAACCAGGAAAAATCACTTGCAGCAGATGTCGCTCTTTGTGTACCATCTGTGACAGGTGAGAACAGGTCAGAGAAACTGATATCTGTACTTACAGGGAGGAAGGAGAGGGAGGGAAGATGAGAGGTACGAGGGGAGGTAAGACTGCTCCTAGATTCCTTAGTCTATCCACACATCGAGGTGAACACGTGTGCAGCTGCTGCCACTGTCTCATGTCAGTTTTTGCTGTAGTTGTATTATTCCAAAGATTTGTCACAATTTGTGTGCTGCATTATGATCTATTGTTTATAAGTTGTGGTTTTCCCACGACAAATTAGATGTGTTGTTATGGAAGTGAAGCATTTTATGTCAGTTTTGGTAGCATGTATTGGCCTTCCTAAACTTCAGTAATAGTTTGCCGTCCTATCCCTTCTTATCACGTATCCGTGTACGAGTTCCTCAGCACCTATACTCTTGTAGACCTAAGGAGGCAACTCTTCCTGCACTTCAGTGACAGTTTGCTTTCCTGTCCATTCTTACCATGTATCTGTGTACAAGTTCCTCAGTAGCTATGCACTTGTAGATCTGTAGGAGGCAATTCTTCCAGCAGCAACTGTAGGGCAGTTCCCCACGAATTTAGAGCGGTAGTGTGGACTATGGCACACAGCAAGGTGAAAATATGCACAGGAGCCACAAGAAAGGGGAACAAAAACTGTTTCAAGCATTCTCAGTCGAGCTGCATACACGAAGGTTCATTTAGTCCGAGGTAGTCGAAAAGAACGCTGGTCTCCTCCACTGTGGACTGACCATTTATTTCAAACAAGACGAGCAGCTCCAGCACAAACAGTAGTCTCTATGAGTTGCGTAATGTCTGCTTAGTCCATCCTGTTGCATCATAATTATTTTCTTAAGAGTGTTCCGCATACACTCATCCATTATCAGTTCCTTCCATTCCTTATGCAGGAGGCTATGGACGCAGTACTCAGCTGTATACTTACATATAATATACTTATTAAACTCCCCTCTGTCGTAGACAAACACCTCGTCAATTGAATACATCTTCTACCAAAAATCAATAAATAAATAAATCCCTAATGCCCTTCCTCTCCAGCAAATCGGTACAAACTGAGTCTTCTTCCGCCACTTTTAAGTAGTTGTGTTTATTTGAATTTCAAGCAGTATGGAAAATTTAGGAAATTCTTCCATCGGGATTCTGCAAATGTAAACGTACGAACACAAGTCCCAAGATGGTACCTTACGTCCTTCTCCAGTAGCTCACTGCAGACTGTGTCTTGCTCCCGCTAATTTGCAAGTGGGGGACGGGAAAAAGAGTGGATGGGGGAGAGGGAAGTGGGGGAGAGGAGGAGAAGGTGGAGGGGGAGGAGTGGGGGTGGTGATGTTGACACTGTCACATCTATCACCCACAGAGAGTAGTTTGGGGGACCTAGGGAGAGCCTTGAACAAACTAAAATTGGCGTAGAATGAACTTTGTCTTACTACTCTCAGTGACTTAGAATGTACTACCCATTGGATTTTACGTGAGTGATAAATCCGTCAGCGACATTTTGCACCTTTCCAAAACTACCTAAGTCATATGTCGGTAATGTAATTGTGTAGTGGATATACGAAGGAACATCCAAAGACAAACCGAGATCAGGAAGATCTCATGGAGTGACGGACAGGTAATGTCTAATAGTGTGGAGGGTAGTGTAGAAAATGTCTTGATATCAACCGAAGGAATCACGCGTAAGTTCCAATCTGCTGCCAGCAATTTAGCTAGCATAATGACCGTTTGTAGGGAGCTGAAACGATTGGAGTACAACAATCGAGCAGCTCCTTATATGATATATACACATATCAAACAAAGTTTTGCATCACCCTGGTTTCCAGAGCTCCTGCAGATAGTGACGTTGACTGTCGATATTGTATCACAGACATAGTGCCTTGCATTGTTCAGAGATTTCACTAAACCCATCCAAAGATGTAAACAACCATGCATTAGCAGCGACTATTAGACGGAGGGGATACGACAGCCGATCAGCTTCAGTCATTCCACAAGGGAGGAGGTATACGGCTCGTGTTCTCTGTACTTTAACCATGCCTACACGGTCAGTACCGCGGCTCGATCGCATCCGCATTGTTACTTCGTGCCAGGAAGGGCTCTCAACAAGGGAAGTGTCCAGGAATCTCGGAGTGAACCAAAGCGATGTTGTTCGGACATGGAGGAGATACAGAGAGACAGGAACTGTCGATGGCACCCCTCGCTCAGGCCGCCCAAGGGCTGCTACTGTAGTGAATGACCACTACCTACGGATTATGGCTCGGAGGAACCTCACAGAAACCCCACCATGTTGAATAATGCTTTTCGTGCAACCACAGGACGTCGTGTTGCGACTCAAACTGTGTGAAATAGGCTGCATGACGCGCAGCTTCACTCCCGATGTCCATGGCGAGGTCCATACTTGCAACCACCATGCAGCACAGTGCACATGGGCCCAAAAACATGTCGAATGGACCGCTGAGGACAGGCATTACGTTCTCTTCACCGATGAGCGTCGTATATGCCTTCAACCAGATAATAGTCGGAGGCGTGTTTAGAGGCAAGCCGGTCTGGCTGAAAGCTTAGGACACACTGTCCAGCTATTGCAGCAAGGTGTACGTTCCCTGATGTTTTGGGGTGGCATTATGTGAGGCCGACGTACGCCGCTGGTGGTCATAGAAGGCGCCGTTACGGCTGTACGATACGTGAATGACATCCTCCGACCGATATTGCAATCACATCGGCAGTATATTGTAGAGGTATTCGTCTTCATGGACGACAATATGCGCCCCCATCGTGCACATCCTGTGAATAACTTCCTTCAGGGTAACGACATCTCTCGACTAGGGTGACCAGCTTGTTTTCCAGATACGAACCCTATCTAACAAGCCGGGGATAGATTGAAAAGGGCTGTTTATGGACGACGTGACCTAACAACGATTCTGAGTGAGCTACGCCGAATCATCGTTGAGGATTGGGACAGTCTGTACCAACAGTGCCTTGATGAACTTTTGGACAGCATGCCACGACGAATACTGGCATGCATCAATGCAAGAGGACGTTCTACTGGGTATTAGAGGTACCAGTGTGTACAGCAATCTGGGCCACCACCTACGAAGGTCTCGCTGTAGTGTGGTACAACATGCAATGTTTAGTTTCCATGAGCAATAGAAAGGCCGGAAATGATGTTTATGTTGATATCTATTCCAGTTTTCTGTGCAGGTCCCGGAGCTCTTGGAACCGAGGTGATGCAAAACTTGTTTTGATATGTGTATTTCTGTAGACAATGCTAACAAGGGAACCTCCCCATCGCAGCCCCCTCAGACTTAGTTATAAGTTGGCACAGTGGATAGACCTTGAAAAACTGAACACAGATCAATCGAGAAAACAGGAAGAAGTTGTGTGGAACTATGAAAAATATAAGCAAAATATACAAACTGAGTAGTCCATGCTCAACATATATAATATCAAGGATAGTGCTACCGTAGTAGCGCTGTGGTCCTGTGGTTAGCCTGAGCATCTGTGGAACGAGAGATCCTCGGTTCGAATCTTCCCCTGAGTGAAAATTTTAATTTTTTATTTTCAGACAATTATCAAAGTTCAGGCACACACACACAATAAACTTCGCTCTCCAGAATTCCAGGACATGTTCAGATTTGCTTGGACATATGTAGGATTTGACGGTCTACACACGGAAAAATTTGAAAACGTTAAAAACATATGTTTTGACAGAGCACAGGGAAAACTGTGCGACTGTTGCAGTCATTTGTTGCAGTTTATGTGACAAACTCTTATGTTTTCACCACTTTTTTGGGAGTGATTATCACATCCACAAGAAAACCTAAATCGGGCAGGGTAGAAGAATCTTTTTACCCGTTCGCCAAGTGTACAACTTAGGTGGGTCGACAACATATTCCTGTCATGTGATGCACATGCCGTCACCAGTGTCGTATAGAATATATCAGACGTGTTTTCCTGTGGAGGAATCGGTTGACCTATGACCTTGCGAACAAATGTTTTCGGTTCCCTTTGGAGAGGCACGTCCTTTCGTCTACTAATCGCACGGTTTTGCGGTGCGGTCGCAAAACACAGACACTAAACTTATTACAGTGAACAAAGACGTCAATGAACGAACGGACAGATCATAACTGCGAAAATAAAGAAATTAAAACTTTCACTCGAGGGAGGACTTGAACCAAGGACCTCACGTTCCACTGCTGCTCAGATGACCACGGGACCACGGTGCCCCTGATATTACGCTCTCCTTGATGTTGCATATGTTGCACATAGACTACTCAGTTTGTATATTTTGCTTATTTTTTTCATAGTTCCACACAACTTCTTCCTGTTTTCTTGATTGATCTGTGTTCAGTTTTTCAAGGCCTATCCATGTGCCAACTTATAACTAAATCTGAGGGGGGTGCGATGGGGAGGTTCCCTTGTGACCAGCGCTTGACGAGGTGTAAAGAGCTACGCTACTGGACAGTAGGTGATTGGAAGCGAGTGCTTTCGAGTGCTGACTCAAATAATACACTGTGGGAATACTTCGGAAGAATTTGGGTGTGGGAGGTACCTGGGGAATGAGGAACAGCTCGGAAACGATGATTGTAACAGCATGACAATGCACCCTCTCATAAATCAGCAATGTTTTGCAACCAGTAATATTCATGAAATGCGCTGGCCAGTACGGAATCCCGACCGAAAAGGATCTGAGATGAGTAGGAAAAGCGACTGCCCTCGAGAGAATAGGGTCGTGGGGTATGTATAGATGTGCGTAAACGCGGTTTTGATGGTGAATCGGCTGCGGCAGACACTTGTAGGCGCACTGCTGTGGCTTGTAGTTTACGAGGCTCTAGATCAGCCACTGCTGATTAGGCCTTCTCCAGGGACGAGGCGACGGAAGGCAGAGCCAGCACGTGTCTGTCATTAGCTGGTCAGGCGAGCAAGGCCGGCGCCGCTACCGATGCTCTCCAGTGACACCGATAGTTGGTCACAGCGAACGCCAAGCGAGCAGCACGGGCAGCGGAAATGCGGGCTCAGGCGCTCTGTGCTGCAGCTGTCGGTTATCTCGTGTATTCGTTACTGAGTAACGAATACACCACGGGACTGAAAGATGTGTGTGAATTCTTAAGAGACCAAACTGCTGAGGTCATCGGTCCCTGGACTCACACATTACTTACACTAACTTAAACTAACTGATGCTAAGGAGAACACACACACACCCATGCCCGAGGGAGGACTCGAACCTTCGGCGGGAGGGGCCGCGCGGTTCGTGACATGGCACCTCTAACCGCGCGGCCACACCACACGGCCGGACTGAAAGTATTATGGCCACATTGACATGCAGGCTGTCTAATCACAAGCCTGGCCAGAGTGGCCAGCACCACAACATTTTAAAAACCAAAACGTCTTTGCAGGATTGCAGGCATTTCAGGCATTTTAGCTCCTGAAGACGATCAATGCGAAACTCGTCGGAACGTTGCGACGACACGACCCATGACTCGAATGACAACGCGTATTTCATCAACCAAGATTTTGTTTTCAGTACCGCAGTGCGGACCTTTGTAAAAGACGCAGACGCAGTTATTTTCTCTGGGATTTTTCGAGCCAATATTTCAGTGCCCACCTGATGTGAAATAAGTCAGCATTCGCCCTCAAAGCTAACGTTCAGTCACGTCGAATTCACAGTGGAGTCCGGCGAAATGCAGAACACTTCAGTCGGTAACATTTCTAAGTCGCTTGAAAGTGGTTACCGGGCTTTGGCGCTTTGGAGCGTTTTCGAATCCTCGGAAATGTGACTTTTCCGTATCTTATTCTATCCACATATGGAACTCAGCCTTTATTTTGATTTGTTTTTAACTGACTGTCACCAGGTGCAGATTCTTGAGATCGTAAAGTAACATTATTTGGTAACAAGATAGCACAAAATTATTGATTTCAATTTAATGTCAGTAAAATAAGCTTGAAAACTACTTTCCTCCAGTTATCTTGCAATTGCTGCTGAACATGATGACTTGTAGTTAAAACCTGTTATTATTAAAATTCAAATATAGAACTTTGATTGGGCTTGAATCTCAATCATTAGTTTTTTTTTTCTCTCTTTTTCTCATGGAATTCAATAAATCGAGTTGAAAACTTCAATGATTCCATTTCTTTTCATTTTCTTTGAAGTTTCAATAGCTAACATATTCTACCATAGCATTTTACAGATTTAAATAACACGTGTAAAATTCTAACTCGTAGACTAAAAAATTCAAAATTTTGTCTTTTAGTTATCACAAAATTTCGGCTGGTAGGGTATGCCCCACAAGTTCACCCTAGTGGCGTACAGGTCCTAAATATGGTCCTTGGAAGTACAGTATCATCATACTGTCGGTAAACGTTTCATTTCTTGCATATTTTCTTCCCACACGCATATCGCGCCCAACAATTTGTTACCTACAGCTGACAAGGATGAACGGAAACGTTTCGCTGCTTGCCTGTCTTCCTCCCCTGCGCGCAGTTCGTAGCGACTTGACAGTTTTCGAATTACTCCGATCACTTATTCACAGCGGCCAAATCGGTAGTGACACTGAGTACATAATACATTTTCAGTTGCCACGTTTTCTCTGCCGAGCAGAGTTCGTGTCCGGCATGGCATGGAAATTTAATTCTTCTTTCGAAACTGACCGTCAGTGATAAATGTGGGACCTGTTACACGATAGTGAGTAGGAGGATTTGTTGCCAAACCCGCAAGAATTTTTTTTACTGGGGTGGGGGGAGGGTGTAATGTAGTAGGAAGAACGTTAAGATAACAGAAGAAACTCTTTCCTGGAAATGCAGAGTCCGCAGCAGGAACATTTTGACTATGAAGGAGGAAAGGATAATACGTGCACTTAGGCACAGTTGAAAGAGGAAAGGATTGATGAGGATCAAGACTTGACGGAGAGGAGGAAGGCGGTTGGGAACAGTCATTTGTTAAGAAGGCGGAGAGAAAGCGAACACGATCTGATAAAAAAATCCATTCCACTTAACAAGCAGTGTGAATGAGAATTTTCCCAGTATTTCAGAGAAATCACAACAAATATTCCCTAAAAAAAGTATAATGAAGTCACTAACAACCACGGAGATTTAAGTCAGTATAAATGTACAAAACCTAAAAAATAACAAGTCAAGAGGCTTAGATGAAGTACCAATGTGTGCGCTAAAACAATGCCCAAAATTATAGAAAATCCTTCACAAACATAATAAATGAGTAATTCACATCAGGCAGATTTTCTGGTTACTTACAATAGGCAAGCGCCTTCGCGAAAGAAAGATAACCAGCAGACATAGCGAACTACTGGACCATTTTGTGTCATCACACTCAAAAATAATAGAATCAGTCATGAAGTACAGATTAATCAATTACTTGAATAAATATAATCTTCTAAGTGAATCAAAGTTTGGTTTCTGAAGTAGTAGAAGTACAGTAGCAGCTACAGATGAATTCGTAAAAGAGGTACTAGTTAATGATCCTGATAAAGATGAGTGTGTCACAGAAATGTTTTGATATCTCCTGAGGATTTTTGTAGTGTTGATCGTAACATTCTACTGGATATGCTAGAATAATTAGGAATAAAATGTATAGCTATTTGGTTTTGTTCATACCTAGCAGATAGCGTACAAAGAGAAAACCTTACACACATCCAAAAAGAGAGAAAACTTTTAGTAAACACTTATCAGTAACAAACTATATTTATGAAGTGATTCCTCAGGGTGTCCTGATGTACGTCGACGACTTTCCCAGTAATGTTAGTCACGACGAAAAAAAGTTCTGTTTGCTCTTGATGAGGGCAATTTCATAGCTACTGAGAAAGCAAAAGAACTCCTTGCAGAGGGCTCAGGTGAAGCAGCCAGGGCAGTTTACGATTTGTCAATATGTAATAAAGAGAAAGAAAATGAATACCATAAATTTCAGTTTGACAATGGAAAAACTACACTGTTAAATAAATTGTAGGTGGTACCTGTGTAGATTGACTAACAAACAGAAAATTTCTACGACTGAAAACCGACTTTCAGTTGAAGAGACATGAACATATAAACCAAACAAGATGTCATCAGCATGTTATGCCCTTAGACTATCGTCATTGTGTATCAGCTCTCAGTTACTTTATATTCAAATGTACACTCAGATCTTAGCTGTGAAATCAAATTCTTGGCTATTATGACCACAGTTTTCAAACCACACAAAGGGACCACAAGACTAATAAGCTAAAATAGTAGTCAAGCTCTTTACATAGATCTTTTCAAAACACAGTGGATGCTAACTACACTATGTGACTACATTTACAAATCAGTTGTGCTCTTCAAAAACTAGGAATGATAATTACTTCAAAAACAGCTCTTTCAACGACCTTGGAACATGATTTACATTGAATTTACGTTTATCAAGAAAGAATAAACATAAAGCAGAAACAGCGTTTTCTACCAGGGGGATTAAAAAGATTACTAAAATGATCTTATTTAAAATGTTAATTCAAAATATATTTTAGCAATATATTCTATAAATGAAGCATTACTTAGATAACATAGCGCAGGTAGTTTGGTACCTAATGTAACTCAAAGATACAATAATAACGGTAAAAAAACGTCTACCATTTCACATAATATTTTAACAAGAAGTTTGATTCTTTTCTTTTGTTTACTTTTCTTTTGTGGAAAACCTTACTACCAGAGTTATGCAACGTGTAACAGCAATATTTTAACCTACCTCTGAGCTCAACATTTTGCATATTATAGAGGGATGTTGACTTGGTTTTTCAGGCTAGCAAATGAGAATCTGTTGGATACACAATTCAAACCAGACCTCTACACTATGGTTTTCGGGTCAACCAATAGTGTGAGTATCATTACTGCATTAAATAATTTTGTAGTATGTGTGTATAGTGTCTGTAGTAACTGGGACTGAGAAATGAATTACCACTGTACCACTAAATTTTTATTTTATTAAATAATCTCTTTGCAAAATAGTATTGTACACTAGGGGTAAACCGAATGATGTATCACTGTTTCAAACGGACTGGCCTTGTATTCGGGAGAGTAGTGACTTCGATCTTCACTCGGCCATCGTGGTATAGATTTCCGTTACTTAATTACTTCAGGCAAAGGCCGGGATATTTCCGACGTAAAGGCTACAGCCGACTACTTGTTTCATCCTTTTCAAACTAGTAAGTATGTGAATTCTTATATATATATATATATATATATATATATATATATATATATATGGAGCTTGTTATCTCCTTGTTGCTAAACTGTATTACCATGACATGTACAATATTCTTGCAGAAGCGATCTACGGGTAAATAAAATTACTACTGTCGCCATTATTTGTAATCTCCAATTTCTTACTGTCATACAGGTTTCACATGCACCTTCTGAATTTAAACACCGTTCCCCAGCAATACATGACATGCGTGACTTGTGCGAGAACTGTATTTCTCCGATATCAATTAGTTCGACGTACAAGTATCTGCGTTTGTTACTAAACCTTCAGCACAGTTGTAAAAATATACTGTGAACTGAGTTGAAATGAGAGATTAGTTTATTACTCCTTATTATTTCTTATTAGATTTTACAAGGCCTTATTGTGCTATTAATTTGAGTTCACATTAAAGATAATGTACTTTTTCTCCTTCTGCAATACTATCAACATGAAGCGGAAAATGAGCAAACGACCTGGGATTCTTCAGAGAAGAGCCAGGAAATAAATGAGATTCTAATTTGTGTCGACAGTCATTTTCAGTCATAGATGGGCCCATTACGGATTTCAAAAAAACATTGAAATCTAATGACATTCAGTAACGAATGTAGCAAGTAACGTTTGATTTGTAACGTATATGTTGCTCGACAATACCGAATTCATATGGTAGAAAATTTAGTAGGTAGTTTTATAGTTTGCTCATGAAGCGAAGATGCCTTGACACTCGCTACTACAACCAGCGCTAATCCTCCTGACATCGACAAAAGACATTATACAGCTTACCCTACTCCAAAGCTGTGAAGTGGTCTGGTCTTTACAACCCTCGGTGCAGAAGCCAAGAATTAATTTCTGCGGAGTAGTATGTATTTCTCGTGACGCATTCTAAATAATGAAACTTGTCAGAATACGTTTACCACAATGACTGCATACAGTGGTCGTACCAAATAACGTGAAGACATGTGTAACAACAGTATTAAAGAACGAAACTTTATGTATACTTTGGTACAATGATAGACAGAGAATGGGTGGTACGGGTGTAAGAAGGGGGAAATGTGACGGGATTCTACAACGGGGAGCTTGACAACATGCAGTGGAGCCGTCTAACATGTTTATTAAACATTTAAAGAAAAGTGTAGATGGAAGAAAGACGACCAAATTTCATTTTTGAACGAAAAATTTGGGCAAGTGTCTGTTAGAAAATACTAATCAGTAAATGCAACAGCTAAGAGAAAATACCTCCAGTTACTTAGATGTGTCAGTTAATGTGAAATATTATAGTGCCTGTGCAGGTATAGGAAAAAAAACCGGAAGAAATTAGAGCTGCATACTGGATGCAACACGATTCTCTCTGGCTCTGAAATACTGTATCATGTTTCAGGTTGCTACCAACAGCTGCGCAGCCAACCGCTAAGCAAAAAACTTTTTTTCCTATCATCCTTACCCTGTAATTTATCAAGAAAAAGAGTAACTGAGGAGCACATAATTTGTGAAACTTAATGGTGTCTTTCGGCGAAGCATATCCTCAACCGCAGAAATCATACTATCTTATCGTTCACCTACTGCCTGTTAGTGGAGCAGAGAGAACACTACCGTGGTGTTCACCTTATCCGTCTTCTGCTTTCATATCTTCAACAATGTCCGACACTCACTTGTTATTGGACAGATAGATAGATAGATAGATAAATAGATAGATAGATGGTCCCGGTATGCGCATGGATCATCGCCGTTATACCCTGAAACGGTTTAAAGTTTACATGCGCAGTTACAATTAGAGTCATGCTACTAACCTTTGCACTACTTTACTTCTGAAGGCACCAAATATCGTAGCATGTCTTCTAGATCTTAATCGTCGTATCCCTTGGTAACAGAGAATCTGTATGACTAGTATCATACCATCATAGAAGTCTGTCATCTATGTTACAGCTGGCCTTTCTTGCTTTTTTTGTTCGTTGCATGGTCTTTTAGACACGCCACGTTAAATCATTGTTCTTTCTTAAGATAGTAACATACAACTGAATTTGGATAACGTTTCTGGAAAGACTTTTCAAGGCGAATAGTCTGAAAGATGATACAGACATATTAGTCAATCCCGCAAAAACATACTTCGAATTTTACAAACATAATTACTTATGGAGTATCTGGAATTCGCTACACGACACTGAGTAGCACTGCTGAAGGTACAGTGAAGATAAAATTAAGCTAATAACAGCAACACGAACTTAAGACTTTTCGTATCCCATTGTAACTCGGGCTGCAAGTCTTCTGTTAATGACAGACATAGTAAGCGACTCGAGCAATTTGCGTCCGTTTGTGATGCAATTCAATTCTACGAGGAACTTAGTACTGAGTATAAAATCGAACATTCTGACAGTGGATGCGATAAAAATTTGAAACCTAAAGAAGATGGTGCATAAGGAAAGAAACCAAAATTTGAAAAGACTACGCCGCGCCGATACCAACGGGCATATACGTCAAGCATCCAGCTATCAAGGTGCAGATTATAAACTTTGTGGATTATAAGCGCATAGTTTGCTGATTTTTGAAAAAAAAAAGGCCTGAAGTATTCTCTTTTAACGAAAACTAATATTGTCGTTTAGAATACGATATTATTCTAGTGGCCCACTTTTCTCCATTTTCTCCCATTTCTCTTTATATGGGGACTCTGCCCCTGTAACATTCTCGTGGCCGGATAAGTAGGTTCAGAAACTCTCTGTTTCTGCAAAACTTGAGCGAGCTCTATGCAATCCGCACTGCCAGAATGACTTGAGACATCATTAAGATGACAAGAAAATGGTCAAATGGCTCTAAGCACTATGGGGCTTAACATCTGAGGTCATCAGTCCCCTAGACTTAGCACCACTTAAACCTAACTAACCTAAGGACATCACACACATCCATGGCCGAGGCAGGATTCGAACCTGCGACCGTAGCAGCAGCGCGGTTCCGGACTGAAGCGCCTAGAACCGCAAGGTCACAGCGGCCGGCTAAGATGAGAAGAATAGCTCACTCGTTGAAGAAAATTGCAGCACCTTGAAAGACGCCAACCCATCTGGTCATGCCATCTGGCTGCCACGTTCGCCTGCATCAGTCGCACCTTCCGAGAGGTAGACGCTGCCCATAGAGTCAGACGAGGTAATAAAACTGTCGGGCAACAGAATAACGCGATGAAAAGGATGGCCCTAAGAAATGTGTCCTGGTGTTGGTTGTTTCAAAAAGCATATACAGGGTGATTCAGGAGGAATGTCACATAATTTGTGAGTTGATTCTACGTGGGAAAATAAGCCAAAAAAGGTAGTACGAACTTGTGTCTGTTTTTCGATCGTTACGGAACTGGGGTGGGTTGAAGACTACAAACATTCATGAATGATTATGAAGACTAGTCTGAATATTCCTTATCCAAATGCATTTATCAAAGCGTTGCAGGCTGTGAGGCGTTACACATCGAACATCATCTCGGCGGGCTTTAATGCGGGCAACAGCATCGGTGATGCGAGCGACAAGTTCTTCACGTGTATGTATACATTTCCCCTTTAACCGGCCCATAAACAGAAGTGTAATGGGGTTAGGTCAGGTAATCTGACAGGTCCGTCAGTGCCGGTTCACAGTTGAGAAAATGTGTTATTCAGCTACTAGGACATTTGTCTTTTACATTTGCCATCGTTGCTCTCACGTCACGTCTGCCAAAATGGCAGGTAGGTCTTCCATCAGGAAACGTGAGTATGCTGCGGCTGCCATGTGATATGGCAGGAGCACAGTCCTATCACCACGTCATCAATCATACCACACTTTCACTGAGAACCTAACTTGGGATCTCGTTTCCCCTGTGTCATCTGTGTTACGGATGTTCAAGATATTGTGTGTAAATCTAGCCACATCTGCAAGTGAATGTACTGCGCGACGTCTCTGTGCAGAGCCAACTATTCACAATCTTTTTGTCTGCTTGCTGCGTCACCCTGATCAGACGTTGCATAGGCTGCCCATGGAATGGCTACAAGCCCTTAGGATGTAACGTACATTTCCGGAATATCGAGCTGATGGCTAACGCGCCGGGTACTGTCGGTGGGCCTCCGTTGTACCGTTGCAATAATGTCTTCCCTTTCCACATCTGACTGGACGGCTTCTCCTTCTGATGTTACATGTACACTGGGTAGTGTTCCAGGCTTAAGTAAGATATCAAAAACCCTGGCAAATATCCTAGCACAGGAGGTTCATCGGTCTGGAAAATGTCTCTGTTATTCTGTCGCAGTACCAGTTCACAAACAACATGTCCGCGTATTCGGCATGGACAAACGTATGCGTCGTGTTGATATTCATGGACACAACGGACTTCCTCAGTTAAAGACATTCAAGCAAGACACCCACACTGCGTCATGCCTGCTCGCTGATCGAACCCACGATTGCACACTGGCGTCTATTGGAGAATCCCCAGACGTCTTGTAGGACGGATCTGGCCACGACAGTTCCTACGCAGCATTTCGGTAAGTAATAGTCACACTTGTGATCATATCAATTCATCGATCTATCCATTCCAGTTCCGTAACGATCGAAAATCGGACACACGGTCGTTAGGCATCTTTGGATTATTTTCACATGTAGAATCTGTTGTGTTGGCAGAAGAGCCAACACCGGGTTACTAGAGGAGGCCGAAATGCACGCGTTTTAGCTCACGCAGGCTGGCGTGAGGAGGGAAGAACTATACTGACGTGAGGTCTGGAACATGACAAGGAATTAGAATTCAGAAAGCGGACGTAATTAGTTTGATACTTAACTTTAACCCATTAATGACGAACGTCGCTCTTGACAGTACATGATTCACAATATTATCCATTCAGATTATAGTAACTGAATATGGCACCTTGCTAGGTCGTAGCAAATGACGTAGCTGAAGGCTATGCTAAACTGTCGTCTCTGCAAATGAGAGCGTCTGTAGTCAGTGAACCATCGCTAGCAAAGTCGGCTGTACAACTGGGGCGAGTGCTAGGAAGTCTCTCTAGACTAGACCTGCCGTGTGGCGGCGCTCGGTCTGCAATCACTGATAGTGGCGACACGCGGGTCCGACATATACTAACGGACTGCGGCCGATTTAAAGGCTACCACCTAGCAAGTGTGGTGTCTGGCGGTGACACCACAGAATCACCTCATAAATTAAGTGACATTCCTCCTGAATCACCTTGTATTTTCGGTCGGTGCTTATGTTCGTTGCGTATTTGTTTTGCCTGTTTAACGACTGCCGTTGTCTTTTGTAGTTCACTGTTGCTATCTGAGCTTAAATATTGTCATTTGGTGATAGTGAGTGTAGCTGTGGACGCTAGAAAATGGAGTGCCAAGTTAAGAAATCGAAAAAAATCGACATTTTCTTCTGTTTGAGTTCAATACAGGGGTGACAGCAGCGCCGTGTGTGGGAATAGTGCCATTGGACAGAGGACGGCAAGAAAATGGTTTTATTGTTATAAGGAGAATCATTTTGACGTTAGGGACTCTGCATGTTCAGGAAGACCTTCAGGGTTAGTTGAAGATAGTTTGAACTCATTAATCCACAACGAACATTTTAGGTTAGGCTTTACCGTGACTGTTATTCACATTAGTTTCCGACACCATATTTGTTTACAAAATACGACAGTCTACATGTGATGTGTTTCGACAGTGAAAGGAATCTGTGACCACTGGTTCAAATGGCTCTGAGCACTATGGGACTTAACTTCTAAGCTCACGAGTCCCCTAGAACTTAGAACTACTTAAACCTAACTAACCTAAGGACATCACACACATCCATGCCCGAGGCAGTATTCGAACCTTGGACCGTAGCGGTCGCGCGGTTCCAGAGTGTAGCGCCCAGAACCACTCGGCCACCCTGGCCTGCTGTGACCACTGGAGACAGTGCTACAAGTTCCTCCAAAAATCTTAACACAACACACACACAAATGTCATATTAACAAATGTAAATCCACCTGATGATGGTTTAAACCTTTGAAACGCGTCGTGGAGATAAATAAACAGTGACTGGTAACAGTAAACTTGTTGTTTCATTTAATGCACAACGATCCACGTCAGAGCACTCGAGAAGTGACAAATGGCAAGCTTGATGCAACGTCATCATACCACCATCGTGCGACATTTGCATGCAATGTGAAAGGTTCAAAATTCTGGTGTATCGGTGCGAGATGCTCTAAACCACTGTCACAAAAATCAGAGTGTGGCCATATGTGCATTTCCGCTTGCTCTTAATCAATTGGGTCGTGAAGAACATCAACCATTCCTGTCCTGTATTATTACTAGTGACGAGATATAGTGTCTTTACTCCAACAGAAGGAAAAGAAAGGTATGGCTGAGCCCAGACAAAGCTGCAGCTCTCCATACGGAGACCTGCGCCCATCCACAAAAGATAGTGTTATGCGTCTGGTGAAACAGCGACCGTGTGGTGTACTACGAATTGGTTACCCGAGGTGTAACAACTACTGCTGACATTTATTGTTAATAACTGAGACATGGTGCAGACGCAGTCCAAGCATGACTGCCAGGAAGAGTTGCGTGAAGTGATGCTGCTCCGCGATAACACTCGCCCCCACCACCGCGTTCTGATAGACTCACAAAAGACACTATACAGGAGTTGGGTTGGGAAGTCATTCCGCACCCATCTTACTCACGTGCCCTTGCACCCTCAGATTTTCAACTTTCTCGCTCTCTATCGAACAATGTTCAAGGAACTTTCTTTCCGGGTGAAAATGTGCTGCGAACATGGCTCGACGAGGTCTTCGCTTCCAAACCAAGTGATTTCTACAGTCGCGGAACCGAAAAGTTACCGCAGCGTTGGCAGACAATTGTAAATAGTAGAGGAGAACATACACTCCTGGAAATTGAAATAAGAACACCGTGAATGCATTGTCCCAGGAAGGGGAAACTTTATTGACACATTCCTAGGGTCAGATACATCACATGATCACACTGACAGAACCACAGGCACATAGACACAGGCAACAGAGC
Organism: Schistocerca piceifrons; assembly: GCF_021461385.2. Taxonomy (NCBI): domain Eukaryota; kingdom Metazoa; phylum Arthropoda; class Insecta; order Orthoptera; family Acrididae; genus Schistocerca; species Schistocerca piceifrons. Next base: position 389,399,906 of record NC_060145.1, read on the forward strand.
ATGCACAATGTCGGCACTAGTACAGTGTATATCCACCTTTCGCAGCAATGCAGGCTGCTATTCTCCCATGGAGACGATCGTAGAGATGCTGGATGTAGTCCTGTGGAACGGCTTGCCATGCCATTTCCACCTGGCGCCTCAGTTGGACCAGCGGTCGTGCTGGACGTGCAGACCGCGTGAGAAGACGCTTCATCCAGTCCCAAACATGCTCAATGGGGAACAGATCCGGAGATCTTGCTGGCCAGGGTAGTTGACTTACACCTTCTAGAGCACGTTGGGTGGCACGGGATACATGCGGACGTGCATTGTCCTGTTGGAACAGCAAGTTCCCTTGCTGGTCTAGGAATGGTAGAACGATGGGTTCGATGACGGTTTGGATGTACCGTGCACTATTCAGTGTCCCCTCGACGATCACCAGTGGTGTACGGCCAGTGTAGGAGATCGCTCCCCACACCATGATGCCGGGTGTTGGCCCTGTGTGCCTCGGTCGTATGCAGTCCTGATTGTGGCGCTCACCTGCACGGCGCCAAACACGCATACGACCATCATTGGCACCAAGGCAGAAGCGACTCTCATCGCTGAAGACGACACGTCTCCATTTGTCCCTCCATTCACGCCTGTCGCGACACCACTGGAGGCGGGCTGCACGATGTTGGGGCGTGAGCGGAAGACGGCCTAACGGTGTGCGGGACCGTAGCCCAGCTTCATGGAGACGGTTGCGAATGGTCCTCGCCGATACCCCAGGAGCAACAGTGTCCCTAATTTGCTGGGAAGTGGCGGTGCGGTCCCCTACGGCACTGCGTAGGATCCTACGGTCTTGGCGTGCATCCGTGCGTCGCTGCGATCCGGTCCCAGGTCGAAGGGCACGTGCACCTTCCGCCGACCACTGGCGACAGCATCGATGTACTGTGGAGACCTCACGCCCCACGTGTTGAGCAATTCGGCGGTACGTCCACCCGGCCTCCCGCATGCCCACTATACGCCCTCGCTCAAAGTCCGTCAACTGCACATACGGTTCACGTCCACGCTGTCGCGGCATGCTACCAGTGTTAAAGACTGCGATGGAGCTCCGTATGCCACGGCAAACTGGCTGACACTGACGGCGGCGGTGCACAAATGCTGCGCAGCTAGCGCCATTCGACGGCCAACACCGCGGTTCCTGGTGTGTCCGCTGTGCCGTGCGTGTGATCATTGCTTGTACAGCCCTCTCGCAGTGTCCGGAGGAAGTATGGTGGGTCTGACACACCGGTGTCAATGTGTTCTTTTTTCCATTTCCAGGAGTGTATTATTGATGACTAAAGCCTCTGTTACGTGTACGGTAAAGCTATGGAAAAACGCCACGAACTTACGCAGCAACCTACTAATTTCGATAAAAAAAAGGTTCATCTATCTACATCTACAGCTACATCCATACTCCGCAAGCCACCTCACGGTATGTGGCAGAGGGTACCTCGAGTACCTATATCGGTTCTCCCCTCCATTCCAGTCTCGTGTTGTTCGTGGAAAGAAAGACTGTCGGTATGCCTCTGTGTGGGCTCTAATCTCTCTGATTTTATCCTCATGGTCTCTTCGCGAGATATACGTAGGAGGGAGCAATACACTGCTTGACTCCTCGGTGAAGGTATGTTCTCGAAACTTCAACAAAAGCCCGTACCGAGCTACTGAGCGTCTCTCCTGCAGAGTCTTTCACTGGAGTTTACCTATCATCCCCGTAACGCTTTCGCGATTACTAAATGATCCTGTAACGAAGCGCGCTGCTCTCCGTTGGATCTTATCTATCTCTTCTATCAACCCTATCTGGTACGGATCCCACACCGCTGAGCAGTATTCAAGCAGTGGGCGAACAAGCGTACTGTAACCTACTTTCTTTGTTTTCGGATTCCATTTCCTTAGGATTGTTCCAATGAATCTCAGTCTCTCATCTGCTTTACCGACGATCAACTTTATATGATCATTCCATTTTAAATCACTCCAAATGCGTACTCCCAGGTAATTTATGGAATTAACTGCTTCCAGTTGCTGACCTGCTATATTGTAGCTAAATGATAAGGGATCTTTCTTTCTATGTATTCGCAGCACATTACACAACTATCTACTGAATTTAAAAAATCGGTTCGATTTCACCATAAATTATGACCAAATGTCTGTGTCAAATACATATTTTCTCAAAAAACGATATGATGCTGGCCACAAAAAACCAGAATTTACAGAACCATGCTCTGGTCGAGTCGCTTCGGCTTGTAAAAATGGGCAGTACTCTACACGGGGCCAAGTTTTCGCCACGATTCATTATATCGTCGCTTCAAAGCGGGTTTCCTGCTGGGCTTACCATCGTATCTAGGGAAAACGTCAGCAAACACTGGCGATGGCGGCTGGCCTAAACGAAATAGACGGGACCTGTCTGTCCTGCGTGAGGGTCATTGAACTTCAGCGGCACTACCCCCTCCCCCACAATCCCCCAATCCCCTCACCCTCACCCAGACCCCCACCTCTTGCCCGCCTCCGAGGACTCCCCAGGAGTTACCAGATCTTGTCCATCCCTTCCTTAGCGCATTTTGCGATCTGAGCATGCAGCTACAGAAAAACTTCACATGCAATAGCTGCCCACAGTGGAGAGAGTATTAAAACAGGAATTACTGGCTTAGTCGTTGCTGTTACTGAGGCTGTTCGTAATCAGCATCGATGTGTTTGACTGGTGCAAGATGGTCTCAGATACGAAAACGAATTAAGAAAACTAAATAAAAATAAGACAAGTCAGTCCAGAAAAAGACTGGCGTGTTTCAGCCTTCCACAGAAAGTGACGTTCAAGCCTGTATTAGTAAGAAATGTAATACTGCTCTTTACCTGAAGCGAATTTCTGCTTGTGAGGACGTGGATGGCTAAAACAGACGTCGGTGTTTAAACAGATATGTCTGTGAATCGACATTTGAGGGAAGTGCTTTCAGTAGAAGAAAAGAACGAAGACGAAGTGATCAATGCCCGGATATAACGCACACCAGGCACTGAAATGCGACGATCTGTTAATATAACATGTGTGTTGTGTGATGTCCTTAGGTTAATTAGGGTTAAGTAGCTGTAAGTTCTAGGGGACTGATGACCATAGATGTTAAGTCCCATAGTGCTCAGAGCCATTTGAACCATTTTTTTGTTAATATAGCATGCATGACAAAATTCCTATAACTATACCAATGTATTGACTCTCCGGAAAAAGATACCTTTACTCAAAGTAAAGGCAAATCAAAAAGCGAAACAGAAAAAAATTCGACAGCTTTTTTCTGAAAGCAAAATGAAAACAGGTGATGTGATGATTCTCCAGTTACTGTTTTTGTGCCAGTTACGAATCTCCAACCTGTTCTATTTTCTGTCTTCTCTGATAATTTACCCTAAAGTCCTGACTCGATTCCTGATTACCAACATTCCTTTTTTTCTGTGGTAAGAACGTACAACAGTCGTGAGGCCAAAAGACAAGAAAATAATAAGCAATGCTGATACACACATCGTTGAAGTGGCTTCAAGACAGAGCGCACACGACGTGTACTTATGTTTATAGAACCAACATTTGATTTTGCACCCATTACATGCATTTTCCGATAGTAAAATAACGAAAGTGATATACTCCCGCATTACGTATCGATTCAACGCACAATGGACATGCAGTAAAGAAAAAAAATCGCAGCACCAAAAAATAATTAATGGGGAGGAATGAAATTACGGGAATACATTTGTATAGCTAACATATTTAAGTGACAAACATTGCAAGATAAAAGGTTAATGTAATCGCGAGATAAACCATTATAAATGTGGAATGTTAGTACACTGATAACCTGTGTAACCGCCAGAACATTGAATGCAATTATGTAAACTTGCATGCATTGCGTTGCGCAGGTGACAGATATCAGTTTGTGGGGTGGCGTTCCATGACGGTTACACCTGGTCGATCAATACAAGGACGATTAATGATGTTGGTTGATGACGCTGGAATTGTCCGTTGGTGTCCCATATGTACTGGACTGGAGACGGATATGGTGACTCAGAAGGCCAAGGCAACATGTGGACACCCTGAAGAGCATGTTGGATTACAAAGGCGGTATGTGGACGAGTGTTATCCTGTTGGAAAACATCCCTTGGAATACTGTTCATGAATAGCAACACAACAGGTCAAGTCACCAGACTGACGTACAAATTTTCTATCGGGGTAGGTGGGATAGCCGCGAGAGTAGTCCTGGTTTCATACGAAATCGCACTGTAGACAATAACTACAGCTGTAGGGCCAGTGTGTCAAGCATGCCGACAGGATGGTTGCAGGTCCTCAACTGGTCGTCTTCTAACGAACACGAGGTCTTCACTGACACCGAGACAGGACCAGTTTCATCAGAAAACATAACAGACTTCTACTGTGCTCTCCAATGAGCTCTCGCTCGACACTTCTGAAATAGCAAATTGCGGTGATTTGTGGTGGTTAGAAAGCACGCTTCAAGGCATCTGGCTCGGAGCTGTGCTTCAAGTAATCGATTCGTAACAGTTGGTTGTGTAGCTGTGGTGCCACCCGTTGCTCTAATTTGCTGCTGCAGATGCAGTACGATGCGCCAGAAGACGACGTTCTTCCCCCTCGGTGGCACCACGTGGCCGCCCGGAGCCGGGTCTTCTTGCGACCGTAGATTCCCATGACCACCGCTGCTAGTAAACATGTACAGTGACTACATTCCTGCCAAGTCTTTCCGTAATATCACGTGGGAGCATCCAGCTTCTCGTATCCCTATCATACGGCCTCGTTCAAACTCAGTGAGGTGTTTACAATGGTTTCTTTTTCACCTTAAAGACATTTTTGACTGACATCAGCTCACCACGTCGAATCTCAAAGATAACTACTGCTCACGATCGTTATAGCTCGTATTTAAGGCAAAGCTAATCTGCATCCTCATAGCGGCGCAACTAGTCCCACTCTTACGTGACTGGTGTGAAAAGGGGATAAGACATAATCTTTCAGCTGGAGAAACGAGCCTACCAACTTCCGTTTATGCCAGACAACTCCTTCTTTGCGTTGTGTTTTTTTTTTTTTTTTTTTTTTTTTTTTTTTTTTTTTTTTTTTTTTTGTCACTGCAATTCTCAGAGACGAACCGAAAAGACTAAATGTTGTAGAAATTACATAAAATTGGCAAAAATATTTAGTTTGTGTTCAGTAATAAGGCCTTAAAAGTATTATACGAAAACTCAAAATTGGTGTCTAGTAGTCAGACCAGTTTTAGATAAAGGAGAATGGAGAAGGTGGAAAAACGAGGAAATCTACCTTCTGATGCGACAACCAGCTAACCTACAGAAGTTAAAGAGCAATAGAATACAATGGGTGGGCCACGTAGTCCGTGTGCCAGAGGGAAGACAGGCGAAGATGGCACTAGAGGGGAAACCAAACACCAAACGCCCCATTGAACGACAAAGGCAGCGCTGGATGAACGACCTGGCGAAGCACCTAGCAGCCCTGGGAATCGAAGACACCTGCAGGAGCCGGGCACAAATCAGGAGGGAATGGGGGCAGTTTGTGGAAGCAGCGCGTGGTCTGCAGGGCCTCTGATCGCTGAATATCTATCTATCTATCTAATAGTCAAGTAAGTGCTAGGAAATGAAACCAAAAGTAAAAACAAAACGAAACAGTTTTAAGCAGAAGAATTTTAGTTCCTGCATTAAGTGTTGCTGGATCTATGAGCTGAACAGTAATGTGTTTAATTCGTGCGTCATAGATGACATCGGTACCAGCAAGACGGCACTGCCCTAGAGGCAGCCGTTTGTGTTCTGATTGCTAACAGCAGCCTGCGCAGTAGATGGTAATTGCCTTGTGTGCTGCTACTAATGTCCAACCAATGGTACTGGACGACACAGAATGTGGCAGGGTGTCCACTAGTTGTTTTCGGACTGCAGACGCAGATGTGAAGGGGTTACGACGTGCTTGCTGCAAGATACGGCGATGATCAGTTGTGGTAGTCGAACGTGGTCTTCTGGGATCTAGATGATGAGTATGCTTGCCCTCACGCTCTCATTCAGTTCACTATCGGGCCTCTGTAACATCGGAATGGCCGTCAGATCTGAGTATTGCACTATTAGACCAGCTGCCCAAATGGATACCCACAATGATGCTTCTTTCAAATTCGTCAAGTGCTAATAACGGTGTCTCACACGAGTACGCTGCATCTTCTTTTGGTGCACAGTGATTACTAAAAAATCTGTCGCTGATCGCGCTTATGTATCCTACCAGGCCTAAATAACCTCTTCAGATCAGATCACGCATTAATAGTACAAGTGGGCCGCTAACACGTTAATTGCTATGTGTTAATACTAGTTAGCAAAGAACAACCTTGAAAGTTTTTTTTTGAAACCATAGAGAATTTTCGCAGGTGGTATCACATTTGATACCTCAGGACTTTAAGGAAGACACCACTTTCCCGCTTCTTGTCGTTTTATTAAAGACAGAGTCATATATCTTACACATATCCTCACATTTGCTGTAGATTTCAAGATAGGAAAAATATGCACTTCATGGCAAAACTTTCAATGACCATCAGTAAACAACTTGAAATACACTCCTGGAAATTGAAATAAGAACACCGTGAATTCATTGTCCCAGGAAGGGGAAACTTTATTGACACATTCCTGGGGTCAGATACATCACATGATCACACTGACAGAACCACAGGCACATAGACACAGGCAACAGAGCATGCACAATGTCGGCACTAGTACAGTGTATATCCACCTTTCGCAGCAATGCAGGCTGCTATTCTCCCATGGAGACGATCGTAGAGATGCTGGACGTAGTCCTGTGGAACGGCTTGCCATGCCATTTCCACCTGGCGCCTCAGTTGGACCAGCGTTCGTGCTGGATGTGCAGACCGCGTGAGACGACGCTTCATCCAGTCCCAAACATGCTCAATGGGGGACAGATCCGGAGATCTTGCTGGCCAGGGTAGTTGACTTACACCTTCTAGAGCACGTTGGGTGGCACGGGATACATGCGGACGTGCATTGTCCTGTTGGAACAGCAAGTTCCCTTGCCGGTCTAGGAATGGTAGAACGATGGGTTCGATGACGGTTTGGATGTACCGTGCACTATTCAGTGTCCCCTCGACGATCACCAGTGGTGTACGGCCAGTGTAGGAGATCGCTCCCCACACCATGATGCCGGGTGTTGGCCCTGTGTGCCTCGGTCGTATGCAGTCCTGATTGTGGCGCTCACCTGCACGGCGCCAAACACGCATACGACCATCATTGGCACCAAGGCAGAAGCGACTCTCATCGCTGAAGACGACACGTCTCCATTCGTCCCTCCATTCACGCCTGTCGCGACACCACTGGAGGCGGGCTGCACGATGTTGGGGCGTGAGCGGAAGACGGCCTAACGGTGTGCGGGACCGTAGCCCAGCTTCATGGAGACGGTTGCGTATGGTCCTCGCCGATACCCCAGGAGCAACAGTGTCCCTAATTTGCTGGGAAGTGGCGGTGCGGTCCCCTACGGCACTGCGTAGGATCCTACGGTCTTGGCGTGCATCCGTGCGTCGCTGCGGTCCGGTCCCAGGTCGACGGGCACGTGCACCTTCCGCCGACCACTGGCGACAACATCGATGTACTGTGGAGACCTCACGCCCCACGTGTTGAGCAATTCGGCGGTACGTCCACCCGGCCTCCCGCATGCCCACTATACGCCCTCGCTCAAAGTCCGTCAACTGCACATACGGTTCACGTCCACGCTGTCGCGGCATGCTACCAGTGTTAAAGACTGCGATGGAGCTCCGTATGCCACGGCAAACTGGCTGACACTGACGGCGGCGGTGCACAAATGCTGCGCAGCTAGCGCCATTCGACGGCCAACACCGCGGTTCCTGGTGTGTCCGCTGTGCCGTGCGTGTGATCATTGCTTGTACAGCCCTCTCGCAGTGTCCGGAGCAAGAATGGTGGGTCTGACACACCGGTGTCAATGTGTTCTTTTTTCCATTTCCAGGAGTCTACTTAAACCAAAATTATCATAGCAAAATTTTATTGAGTGTTTCTGCTTTTCCTGATATTACCACATGGAAGTGTATTACACACAATTTGTCCTTTTTCTTGGGACGTCTGAAACAATTCCTGTCAGTAGTGAAGCAGGAGAACGCTTTGTACTACTCACGTCGTACAAAGGTATGGCCTTTGCAACCTTCCGCCCGGCATTTCGACCTGTGGTTTCAAACATGGCAGTGAAGTCTAGTAATCAAGGAAAAATAATCCCACTTCCCCTGACGTAAAAAAAGTTAGTTTTGAGTCGCGAGGTATCACATATGATACCCAAAGGTTTAAAACTTATAAATCAATTAAACCATTAATTTATAGTTAGTTACTAACGGAGCAACGTCCGTACAGCTTTAATAAGTTATTAAAGCATATGAAAACACTTGTAATTAGGAAAAGGTACGTCTTCACCGTAGTTGCAGAATCTGAAGTCTGCAATGACTGTTGGCACCGCGTGGTGCCTGGTGCTCTTTTTCCAACTAACTGCTTAGTACACAGTATTAATACCAGGAATAAGAACAATACACATAAAGATTTAAAATCACTTACTCTTGCCCAGAAAGGAGACCAGTATTCAGCAACGCATATTTTCAATAAGTTACCAGCAACCATTAAGACTTTAGTTCCAGACAAGGCAGAATTTAAACATAATTTAAAAGTATTTTTGGTGCCAACTCCTTCTATTCCAACCAGGAATTTCTCAACAAGTGCAGTAGACCATTTTAACGAAAATTTATTATTCTTTAATTTCTAACAATATTTGGTTGTAACAGCCAAGTAACTACCTACTGTGTGAATGATGGATGTATGGAGAGCAGATGTAAGTCTTAAATCTGTAAATAGTGGAAGTTTAATTTTAAATCTTGTACATAATTTGAACTGTTCTTAACTGAGGATCGTTGAAATGAATAATTTACTTTAATTTTTGACAATACTTGGTTCTAATAGCCAAGTAACTAACACCCAAGTAACTAGCTACTGTGTGAATGATCTTTTTAATGAAAGCAAATGTAAATATTAAACCTGTAAATATTAGAAGTTTAATTTTAATTCATGTACATAATTTTACTGTTTATTGACTGAGGGTCATTAAAATTAATGAAACTCAAGTTTTTCTAATTACATTTTTGTAATGTGTTTATCTGACATGTTCCACACCTAGGAGGATCCCTTCTTTTGTGGGTCTATGGAATGAATAATTAATCTAATCTAATCTAATAAGGATGAACAAGTGAGCTGTGCAAGTACGACGTGTATCGTACGAGATACCACAGTCCATAAAAGGTTCAGCTGCGTGCAAGCCCGAGTAAAAAATAAAACCTGGAGAACAAAACTAAACACTAATAATACCAGGTGATCAAAAAGTCATTATGAATTTGAAAACTGAATAAATCACGGAATAACGTAGATAGAGAGGTACAAATTGACACATGTGCTTGGAATTACATGGGGTTTTATTAGAACCAAAAAATTACAAAAGTTCAGAAAATGTCCGACAGATGGCGCTTCATCTGATCAGAATAGCAATAATTAGCATAACAACGTAAAGCAAAGCAATGATGATGTTCTTTACAGGAAATGCTCAGTATGTCCACCATCATTCCTCAACAATAGCTGTAGTCGAGGAATAATGTGTACAGCACTGTAAAGCATGTCCGGAGCTGTGGTGAGGCATTGGCGTCGGATGTTGTCTTTCAGCATCCCTGGAGATGTCAGTCGATCACGATACACTTGCGACTTCGGGTAACCCCAAAGCCAATAATCGCACGGATTGAGGTCTGGGGACCTAGGAGGCCAAGCATGACGAAAGTGGCGGCTGAGCACACGATCATCACAAAACGACGCGCACAAGAGATCTTTCACGCGTCTAGCAATATGGGGTGGAGCGCCATCCTGCATAAACATCGTACGTTCCAGCAGGTGTTTATCAGCCAGGCTGGGGATGATGCGATTCTGTAACATATCGGCCTACCTCTCACCCGTCGCGGTAGCAGTCACTGACGTTCTGCTGTCCAGCGCCATCCGTCGGACATTTTGTGAACTTTGTTTTTTTTTGTTCTAATAAAACCCCATGTCATTCCAAGCACGTGTGTCAATTTTTACCTCTCTATCTACATTATTCCGTGGTTTATTAAGTTTTCAAATTTATACTGACTTTTTGATCACCTGGTATTTATGTGCTATGGTGTCTGTTCTACTTGTCACGGAGAGCTGAAACTCTAATCAGTTACGTAGGATGGAGGGTGTGCACATGAACGAAGTCGCACTGACACCCGACCAGTGGTTGCTTCATTTGTTTTGTCAGGCTGCGTGACGCAGTTGCTGGGAAGTTCCCGAAACCCCTGCGGGACAACTTTCATGCTGCTCTGCCATTAGGCGCGCGCGTTCGCTGTACCGGACGCCTCGTCACGACCGATGGTCCTCCAGCGAGGCGTGGGCGCGGAAGCGGCTTGGCCGCCGGCTGCTGGCTGCGGGCGCCCGCTCGCCGCCCGGCAGCTCAGCGACACGAGGTGTCGCGTTCCGAGGCGCCACCGATCCCGGCCGGCTTCTGCGCGCCGAAACCCGACGCCGCGACCTCTTTCGCGCCCAAGGAGAGAGAGACCACTCGATCGCGGTGGCACGGCGCTGCGATTTTTTCGCGACTCGCTGCCTGCGTGAGTCACGCGAACCTCTGGTGGCGTGTCGACTACAGCGAAGGGCACCCGCAACTGGGTGCGAAAGGGCGTTTGTCTGTCGTCCAAGGAGGACACCACAGACCATGTAAAGGCATTTTTTTGAAACAGCAACACTCCAATAGAACGGCGCGAAGCACACTGTCTTACAAAAAATGAAGCACCTAGAAGACGGAATGGGATGTCAATTTAGCTTCCTATACGTACACGCCATCGGCCGATGTGCAGCCAACCAGCTGCAAACAAAGGCATATCAGCCCTTGACCTAGGTTTCGATATTTGTAAAAATATCTTCTTGTTATGTACCATCACGTAATGTAACAAGGCCCACTACTTCTGAAGAAGATATTTTTAGAAATATCTAAATCTAGGTAAAGTGCTGATACATCTTTGTTTGCAGCTGGTTGGCTGATTTTTCAGACTGTAGTGTTATATATCTACTGTACGTGTGTATGTCACTGAACTCCTCCTAAACGGCTGGACCGATTTGAATGAATTTTTTTGTATGTTTTTAGGTGGCGCCCTGGATGGTTTAGATTCACAAATCAGCCCGGCAGATGGCGCTACACTCGGTATTTAGGTTATTTATCTATATTGCAACTCAACGGCTGGATCGACTTGAATGAATTTTTGTGTATGCATTCAAGTGGGGGCCTGGAAAATCTACAATCGTAACTCAGCACGGTAGGTGGAGTTGCATTTTTGTGTGCAATATTGAGCGTATTATATTCAGATATAAGTCGCGTGCATAGGACTTCGTTTATTTTCCGACATTTTAATAAGAGTGTATTATATTAAGTGTGTTCTGTTATTTTGACAGTTTGATGTTTTTTGTACGGTGTCTTGATATTTCAGGTATCGCATTCCAGTGGATATTAAGTGTATTATATTCACATATAAGTTACGTACATAAAACAATGTCACGTCTTCGTGAACGAGGAGGAAATATTAGTCGACGGACTCGGATTTCACAATTAGTTCAGAACCGTCGGTTAAATAGATCGGCAGAAAATCAGCTGACGGACAATCAAAATTTAGGAAACCTGGCTCCAGTCAGACGTGCTAATGAAAGTCAAAGCAACGCAACGAACGCCCTCGAGCTAATCCATTGAGACAAAGACTGGCCCGTCAACGAGTCACCGACACATTCAGAACACGTGAACAACAGCGTTTGCAAGTGTATCGCGCATTGACACGTGCATCACTTCTTCGCCTTGCGTTTGAATATGAGTCGGACGTAGACTATTCGTCACACTCACAAATTGTGATCGGTGCTACGAACAAATAATGCCAACACTGTCATGCACTCAAATACAAAGTCGAATCGGCCGGTTTTGCTGCGCGTCTGGAACAGTTGTATTGCCACCATTGAATTCGCCGCCAGAACCATTTAAAACACTATTGGCTGGAGCTATATCTCAATTTAAATTGTTTTTGCGTAAAATTCGCAAATTCAATTCGTGCTTTCAAATGACATCATTTGGAGCACCAAAAATCGTTCAGAATGAGGATGGTCCCAATTTTCAATCAACGTTTAAGATTCAGGGCCAAGTGTACCATCATATTGGTTCTTTAATACCGATGCCTGGTACTGACTCAAAACTTCTGCAAATCTACTTCATGGGCGATCATTTAAATATCAAAAAAAGAAATCCAGCAACAGGTACAATCTACACGTGTCATTACCTAATATTTTATTTTCATGCAAGGTCAAATCATGTCGATTTGTGGGTTGGATGTAGAAAATCCGGTCTTTTCACATGGCCAGGTATATGTGGCGTGTTCTCACGTCGGAAAACCGTCAAGTTATTCATTTATACTCCTCAGGAATTGACTAAAATATTGTTCATCAACTCACATTAAGATAAAATTAAACAAACATTACTGATTATAACGAATTGTTTTTAGAAAAATTGATGTTATTTCAAAATAAAGAATAATGAAATTATTATATTATTTGTCTTTCATTTCATACTTTGTTTAATATCCTAATCGCTTGAAATATCATGCACGACAACGTCTGTCGGGTCCCCAGCTATCTTGTCCACCCAAAATATCTCTGGAACAATAACAGCTATTGGAAAACGACTTTCACCGGTATCAATGTAGGGCTGGGGCCCATGAATGTACATATTTGGAAGCAAACTAAAACGATAGCGTATGTGTTTTTTAAGGCAAACTTATGTTTTTTTAAATGGACATCCTATATTTTTACTTCACAACCCATAGCATGACAAAGCATATACATAATGGCGTTGATTGCATCGCAATATTCCCATTACATCCCGAGATATTGAGAAGCGAAGTTGGCGCTTGAAACACCCGACATGCGCTGCTAGCGCACGTCCTGAGGCTCAGGCGTGAACCCCATGCTGCCCGTAATCGCGATGTGATTGACATGTGTAATCACACCTCCATACTTATCAAGAGGTCCGAAACGAATAATACGGTCTGCTGCCATCAACTCTCATAAGCACATAATGGTTTCCCTCTTGCACGTTATACGTATCTACGTACACAATATGAACCAGTACCGATCGGTGTACACCCGTCAGGTTGTCTTATTTATCCTGCACACCCAAAATAAGGTTTATCTAATGCGTTATATGACCCATTGTGCCTGTCGCGCAGGACCTGGCTCTACCTAGTCAAGTCTCCAACGTAGTTCCCACTACTGCCACAGTTACCACTTCGCCTTGTTTATGATTTGCGACCCATGCAAATTCCTGTACTCTACCACCCTCCGAGCATCCCATTTGTTGTTGCTTTGACGTGCAGTACACCGCTTGGCAGTGTAGTCGTGCATCAGAGTAATCTAGTGACGGCACGGAGGTAGTACACATTGTGAATAAACGTTGTGTTGTGGAATGTACACACATGAAGATATGGTAGAAATGCTGCTGATCTATGGAGAATGTACGTTGACGGGAAATACGTTATGAGATTGCTTGTTTGTTGATAGTACTGTTAGCGAACATTATGATTATTAAGTTAATATGTCTGTTTTCTACCCTAATCTACATACCTGTACTGTACCCTGTTGTAGGTGGACGAAATGCTATTCAGGCAGAACAATTGTACAGAAGATTCCCTGACAAGCCATCGCCTTCGCGCCGGATGTTTGGTCGTCTCACATCTCGTCTACGTGAAACGGGAAGCTTAAATCCAAGACCTCGACATCGTCCTAGAACACGCACAGAGGAACGTGCTGAAGTTGTTGTGCTCGCTGCCATAGCTGTGAATTCTCAAATCAGCACACGTCAAATTGAACGTGAAGTTGGTGTGTCGAAATCAAGTGCACAGCGCATTCTTAAACGTCATAAATTTCATCTTTACCATGTTCATTTACACCAGGATCTTCATGGAAGTGACTTCCGCAATAGGGTAACATTTTGTCGGTGGGCTCAGCAAAAACTTCTGACTAATCCGAATTTTTTTGCAGATGTTCTCTTTACCGACGAGGCATCATTCTCCAACAAAGGAATTGTCAGTATGAGAAATATGCATTATTGGTCCGCAGACAATCCAAAATGGCTCCGTCAGGTAGAGCATCAACGTCCGTGGAAAGTTAATGTTTGGTGTGGGATTATTGGAGATACCATTATCGGACCTTTCTTTATAAATGGCATCCAAAATGGCAGACAATACTCCAGATTTACACGAAACAATCTTCCTGTTCTCTTGGACACCGTACCTCTGAACCGGAGAATGGTCATGTGGTATCAGCATGACGGATGCCCTGCACATAACGCCTTACGAGCACGACTTCTGAACCGTAAGTTCCTGGTAGGTGGACTGGACGAGATGGCCCAGCTAGGTGGCCTGCCCGATCTCCGGACCTTACACCGCTGGATTATTTTCTTTGGGGAGCAGTGAAGGATGCTGTTTACCAACATGAACCAACAACACCAGGGGACATGAAGCAACGCATTATTGATGCTTGTACAGCCATCAAAGAGGAAACAGTAGCACGAAGTAGGGCATCCTTCATCCGCAGAGTAACCCTATGTATGCAAGCCAATGGGCATAACTTTGAGAATGAGATGTGAACACTATGTTTAGTATGTAGTGCTGGTATCACAGTGGAAGTTTCTACAAAGGGCCATTTTACCCAGTGATGTTAAGAAACATTTTTTTGCAACAATTTGTCATTTAACGCATTAGATAAACATAACATTGATAATTATGTGATAATAAAACTAATTGGTTAAACATGTTTACATTCATCTTCTATGCCCTACCTGAACTTCCCAAATCAAAACATTTTTACCTAAGCAACGGTAAAACTTTTAGTCCACTTGCTCGTTTCACTAAAACCATCAACATGAATTTTGCTATTACGAGTGAATGATTAACTGTCACTTGCGCTAGATCTACAGTAAAGTAAAGTTTTAACGTTGAGCGGCATTACCTTTTTAGTAACGGATTAACGATAAGCGAAGTTAACTTTGTGACTAACGTTGCAGTACACAGATATGTTACAGAACCGCATCACTACTAGCCTGTGGGATAAATACCTGCTGGAATGTATGATGTTAATGCAGGATGGCAGTAGACCGTATTATTTATTTCGGACCTCTTGGTAAGTATGGAAGTGTGATTACGCATGTCAATCACATCGCGATTACGGGCAGCATGGGGTTCACGCCTGAGCCTCAGGACGTGCGCTAGCAGCGCATGTCGGGTGTTTCAAGCGTCAACTTCGCTTCTCAATATCTCGGGATGTAACGGGAACATTGAAGTAATTAGGAGATGGAGATACTTAAGGATAATTTGTCTAATTAAGCACACTTTATATATAACACACGTTTTTTAATGCTACGTACCTGTTTATATTACAGATACAATAGCTGGTGCGTATTAACAAAAGCTTTGCACATCACAGGCAATACTTGAGATTGTCTTCTTGATGGTGTCCGCTCGTAATTAATTACATAAAAGTATATGTTTTCTGATTTAGAAGATGATTATCACATTTACAGACTCTTTTGTACAAATTATAAAACATAGATTGCGGAACGCAGCAAGTCCGCGTAACAGTAATAGGTGAAACAACAGAATTCTTTTTATTTCATTAATCGGTACGTGTACATAGAGATTTACAGCCGCAGCGCAGGAGCGGCAAAGATAAAAAATAATAGATTCTGTTGCTGCTATACGACGGTTCATTTCTTTTACATTCAAATTGTTTGAACTACAGGAAATCAGGCATTAACTATTGAGCGTATACTAATGTTTGTGAGTCGAAAATTACCAATATTACAAACCTCTTCGGATTTACACAGTTACTGTTTCGCAGCCATGTTTCAAATATTGGGATGCGTAAATGCTAGAGTAGAAAATCTGTGGTAAGTCTATTACGAGAATGGATAACTGTTGTTCACGTTTAGTAGAGTTATCAGGCCACGCAGTTTCTATAAGGAGCGTGAGCAGTGTCAGATGCTGGGTGATCACTGTGAAGGACAAAAAGACGCCGTGTTGTCGCAATACACAGTTATCAACACCTGACAGAATTTAAAAGGGACTTCATTACGGATATCAATCTGGCTAGCAGGTCGAATCGTGCAGTATACAGATTCTGTGGTGCATTTAGGGACGGTCCGATGATGGACGGCATGGGAAAGTGAGGGAAGATATTCTCGTCGTCAAGGTTCCACTCGACTATGTTTGACTTTCGCATAGAAGGATCGCTATATTGTGCACCAAGCACAAATCTGCGTCTCCCAGCTGAGAACAGTTAGTGGAGTCCCTGCTTCATTCCATCTCATCCCACCCCACTGGTGGCCCACTTCCAGCAGCCGGACTAGGGAATTAGTGTTCCATGTCCAGCCTGCCGTTAACAGAAGAACACAAACAGGTGCTTCTAGATAGTGCTTCCGTGGGCAAGAACCATGGACAGCTGATGAATAGCGTCGCATAGTGTTCAGCGATGTATCGTTGTTTGCACTACCCCAGATGACCATTGTCTGGACTATGGTGGCGGCTTAGGGAGAGATCATGTTCTTCCATTGTTTTGGAGGGCCACTGCAGTCTTATTATTGGTATCAAGTTGTGGGAAACCATCGAGTATGACTTCAAGTCGCGACTGGTAATGATTGAGGAAACTCTAACAGTGCAACTGTATGTCATGGACATCACACAACATCACATATTGCCTGTCAAGCGACAGTCTCAAGATGTCATTTTGCAATGGGGCAATGCTCATCCACACATGACATGTGGTTTTGCGAACTGTCTGTGTGACCTACAGGTACTCCCATAGCCAGCAAGATCCTCAGTCCCTGATAGCACATGTGCAGTTACAGCTCAGATGTCAACTCCGTCTCAGCTCCAGAAGCCTCCCTATCAAGGACTACATATGACAGATGTAGGCCAACTTGCCTCATGTGAGGATACAATGGCTTCATGACAACCTACCCAATCGATTAAGTGCACGCATTCAGGTCAAGAAGGAGGTGTATGGTCATGCTGAGAAGTCAGCTCATAATGTCAATTTCTTGTATATTTGACACGATTTTGTAATCCATGAAATAACATGAAATATCCTCCCAGCCTGTGAAGTTACATTCAGTTTGCTTCTCATATTCTAGGTGCTTCATTTTTTTTTACTAGGCAATCTAGATCCAAGCTTCAGACAGCAATTTAGTATTAAGACTGCAGACGAACGGTTCTGTTGTGCTCTATTTGCTAGGTTCCATGATTTAATGCAGAGTAGGATCATAAATTTTCTTTGCAACTTTATACTACAGAGTCCGCCAGAAAAATGTATACACAATTTAAGGATCGAAAAGTATTACTTGTGTGTTTATTTTCATTTAATAACTGATGACACATGTTGTACAACCTTCAGTTTAGCACATGGTTACTTTAAACGTTCAAAATGTTCACCGTTGGAGGCTACACACATAACAGAACGACGAGCGGTTGCAGCAATTACGTCAGTCAATGTTACAGTGGAGATCGCTGTACATGTCTCTGTAATCTCCAGGCGAAGTTCCTACGACGCGCATGGTTTAGGTCGATAGACGTTATCTTTCAGTTCCCCTGAAGTAAAAGTCCATAGGTGTCCTGGCGACCGTGGAGGGAACTCAATGGGCCCTCTTCGTCCAATGCAATTCCCTGGGAAATCGTCATCAAGGAAAGCTCGTACGGCTAGGTAGTAGTTTAGTGGCACCGCGTCCTGTTGGTAGAATACCTCTTCATCAGCTCCATAAAGCGCGCGTATACCTGGCAAAATTGATGTGTGTAACATTTCCAGATACACTTCTCCATCAAAGAAAAAGGGTCTTACTAAACCCCACACCACACATGAACCTCTGGTAGATGGACCGCTTTATCGACATAAACATGCGGATTTTCCGGTGCCGAGTACACAGTGTTATGCCGATTCGCGATTCCATTAAGTTTAAATGGTGCCTCGTCACTCCACAGTACCTCCGTCACAAATTGTTCGTCATCAGTCACCATTTGCTGACACCATTCGCATAACTGCATTCGGCGATCAGGATCGTCATCGTTAATCGCGTGCAGTAATTGTGGAATATAAACTTTCCACTTTGCATCTTTCAGAATTCTTCGGACACCTGTACTGCTAACCCCCACTTCACGTGCATATTGCGTTGCAGACTTTTGTGGAGGATTAACAAACGTTTCCGACACGAGAGCTGACGAAGCACGGCTTGTGGCTGTACCCTGTCTTCCTGATCTTCTTCTGTAAATATCACAAATCGTTCCATGCAAGTCACACTTGTCAATGATGTGTTTAATTGTTAGGCGGGTTGGCGGTTCTCTTTAAAACTCCCGCCTCCACTGACGTTGCATTCCAACGGCATTATCAAACTCGAAAAACGACTTCACAATATATTTCCTTTGCTCGAATGTCAAGCGTGCTCCAGCCATCTTGCTTTCTCAATACCGAGATGAAAGTACTAACATCTGTTGAGCCAAAGATCATACTGCAACACACTCGTAACTCAAATCGAGCCTGACAAAGATTGTATACCTGTATAATAACAGTACTCGATGACAATAACAACTAGTTTTCGGCGTATGGCTAGCTAACGTAAGGTTCTGTTTCCTCATTTATACGTATTAATCTATGCTCTCCTATTAGCATGGAGAACGTACCGTCGGTATTCAGTTTCTCTAGGTATATACTTCAGGAACCTTAAGCGCCATGTTCATGTGCATTATGACTATGTTCTTCGAAGTCCTATAGGTACAACACGTTGGCTCAGTACCCAAAATCCCTTGGTACACGCCATAGGAAGAATTTTAGTGATGCAAGGACCGATGATAGGGTCAGTCATCGAATCGGACCGTCTTGTCCAATCCACCTTTATGGATACTTCTCATTCAGTAATTCACGACGTTTAGGGAGTTGTGAGGTCCTGTTCCATCTTTCTGGAATACGCCATCATGTTTCAAGTGGCACAGTAAACTCTTGTCTCATATCCAGATAAACATGAATGCTGATGGTAGAGTCGCTGAAAAATAATGGGAGAGTGATGTAGCTGTGCATAATTTCTCGCCACACACTGGCCTCGGCGCTGTCACTTTCCATTTCACATGTGACGTAAGGATACTTTAATCTCCATATACGAAAGTATAATGGTTTAATTGTAAGTAGCAAGGGAATATTTTGGAACTGACAAGAGATCTTGCTAAGAGGAATCAATACACTATGTGATCAAAAGTATCCGGACACCCTCAAAAACATACATTTTTCATGTTAGGTGCATTGTGCTGCCACTTACTGCCAGGTACTCCACGTCAGAGATCTCAGTAGTCATTAGACATTGTGAGAAAGCAGAATGGAGAGCTCGGCGGAACTCACGGACTTCGAACGTCGTCAGATGATTGGGTGTCACTTGTGTCATACGTCTGTACGCGAAATTTCCACTCCTCTAAACATCCCTTGGTCCACTGTTTTCGATGTGATAGTGAAGTGGAAACTTGAAAGGACATGTACAGCACAAAAGCGAACTGGCCAACTTCGTCTGATGACTGACAGAGATCGCCGACAGTTGAAGGTCGTAATGTGCAGTAGAGAGACATCTATCCAGACCATCACACAGGAATTCCAAACCGCATCCGGATGCACAGCAAGTACTATGACAGTTAGGCGGGAGGTGAGAAAAACTTGGATTTCATGGTCGAGCGGCTGCTTATAAGCTACAGATCACGTCGGTAAATGCGAAACGACTATTCGCTTGGTGTAAGGAGAGTAAACATTGGACGATTGAACCGTGAAGAAACGTTGTGTGGAGTGACGAATCACGGTACGCAGTGTGGCGATGCGATGGCAGGGTGTGGGTATGGCGAATGCCCGGTGAACGTCATCTGCCAGCGTGCATAGAGCCAACAGTAAAATTCGGAGGCGGTGGTGTTATGGTGTGGTCGTATTTTTCGTGGATGGGGTTTGCATTCCTTGCTGTTTTGGTGGCACTATCACAGCATAGGCCTACATTAATGTTTTAAGCACCTTCTTGCCTCCCATTGTTGAAGATCAATTCGGGGGTGGCGATTGCACCTTTCAACATGATCGAGCGGCTGTTCACAACGCACGGCCTGTGGCGGTGTGGTTACACGGCAATATCATCCCTGTAATGGACTGGCCTGCACAGAGTCCTGACCTGAATCCTATCGAACACCTTTAGGATGTTTTGGAACGCCAACTCTGTGCCAGGCCTCACCGACCGACATCGATACCTCTCCTCAGTGCAGCACTCCATGAAGAATGGGCTGCCATTCCCCAAGAAAGCTTCCAGCACCTTACTGAAGGTATGCCTACGAGAGTGGAAGCAGTCATGAAGGCTATGGGTGGTCCAACACCATATTCAATTCCAGCATTACCGAAGAGGGCTCCGCGAACTTGGCTCTGAGCACTATGGGACTTAACTGCTGTGGTCATCAGTCCCCTAGAACTTAGAACTACTTAAACCTAACTAACCTAAGGACATCACACACATCCATGCCCGAGGCAGGATTCGAACCTGCGACCGTAGCGGTCACGCGGTTCCAGACTGAAGCGCCTTTAACCGCACGGCCACACCGGCCGGCTCCGCGAACTTGTAAGTCATCTTCAGCCAGGTGTCCAGATACTTATTATCACATAGTGTAAGTGTTCAGACAGGAGAAAGAGACACCGTGAAAGGATTTATTCGATCCTCAGTGCACTTAACGGATTCAGATGTGGTTTATCCCAAAAACAAAACATCCCATAATTAATTAATTAATTCAGCAGTGTATATGAAAATAGCAAGCAGCACATATTCTGCATTTAACTGAAAACAAAATCCCATTACCATGAGATACTTCCAGGAGACTTCATTAATTTATGCTGGACGAGTGACGCGATCTGGATTCAAATGGTTAGCATCTACAGGAGTATCTATGGCCAGACGACTTGACTGGCATAGCGTATTTTGTTTGAGGGCCACAAATAAAATTTAGAGAAAAACTTGAATTTAGTGCAAACAAATCACATTCGTATGACTTACACAATGTTGGTAGTACACGCCAGGAAAGCTGTCTGGATGTATGTGTTATGTGTTCCATATTGAAGTGACTATATCTCGTGGCTAACATCATTGTGGTTGGATGGACAGCGCTGTTCTGGTGTTTTAGCTGGACACACAGGATGTGACCATTGTGGTCTGATGGAGGGTGCCGTTCTGGTGTTGCAGCTGGACATAGGGCAAGTGGCCATAGCTCGCGCCAAACTCTGTTGCGGTCAGGTGGATGTGTCGTTCTGGTACTGCAGCTAGACACAATTCAAGTTCCTATGGGTCACGACAAACTCCATTGTGGCCATGTGGATGGCGCGGTTCTGGTGTTCCAGCTGGACACAGGACAAGTGGCTATATCTCGCGTCAAACTTCGTTTTAGTTGGTCAGAGAGCGCCGTTCTGGTATTGCACCTAAACACAAGGCAAGTGGCCATAGCCCATGCCAAACACAGTTGTGGCTGGGTGAATGGCGTAGTTCTGTAGTTGAAGCTGGACACAGGGCAAGTGGCCATAGCTCACACCAAACTCTACTGCGATCAGGTGGACAGTGTCGTTCTGGCGCTGCAGCTGGACACACGTCAACTTGTCATAGCTCATGCCAAGTTCCAGTGTGGTCAGGTGCATGGTGCTCTTCTGGTGTTGCAGCTGGACACAGGGCAAATGCCTGTAGCTCACGCTGAACTCTGTTGCGGTCAGGTGGATGGCAGCATTGTGGCGCTGTAGCTGGACGTATGGCAACAGGCCATTAAGGTTCCGTTATTTCTTAGTTCAACATTTTCGAGTGCTTACTCTCCAGTATCGTTAGACTAACTCTAAAACATGTCTGTACGAAATTTTGTTATGGTCGAAGCATTGTAACATATGACAACCTGAGTTCAATCTCGTTTAAGGAACATGAGCTTTTACATTAGTTGCGTACATAGTTCTGCGTAGTCAACGCATACACAACTTCCCCACTAGAGCGCGCCCAGCTAAGCACAACAGCGCAGGCGCAGCGCTCGTCCGTCTCCGCACTGCGAGATGGCGCTGCCATAGAGACGGACCAAATTCTGCTTCCACCGATCCGCGTATTAATATGTAACGCAGCCAATGAGATTGCTGCTAACGTAGAACCTTTTCTCCTTGTGGATCACACTCGCGCAGTGATACATGAACGCGCGAGGGATTATAACGAGTGTACAGACCTCCCATTAGCCTGTCTGCATTTGTCTGCACTAGTCTGTAACAGTCTGCATTTGCCTGCACCAGTCTGTACCAGTCCGAATTAGTCTGTACCAGTCTGTACGAGTTCTACATTTGTCTGTACCAGTCTATAGTCAAGTTTCAGTCTGCGCCTAATAAGATTACCATATCCCTGTACATAGCCATGAAGAGAAATGTATAGACACTTTTGTCAAGTATAAGAGATATATGTGAGAATAAGATTAACGTACCAATACCTAAGGAACTTCAGATTGTCAATTGTAAATAGCATCCAGAACCAAGTTAAGTAATTTTTATGCTTGTTATTATTTTAAGAAATGTGCATGAAAATTAATCAAGTTCTGTTTGAAGTTGGTCACCGTCAATCTGCTACTCTAAGCGTGACAGTGGCATTTCTATCGTCTGACCTAACGGCAAAAGATAAACACGCCGCGATAAGACCACGAGACATATTGCTGACACTCGCCTACTTCGTTAGAGCGACAAGTCAAATAATCTGATGGTGTGTGTACTGAAGGTCTTACAGTACGCACACCACAACATTGTTCAGAGATCTCATCTCAGCCAATGAGTGCGTGCACGTGCAGTGCAGGCAGTTGTTAATTTGATGCCGATTATGTTGCATGTACTTTCCAGATTCTATCTAAGATGTCACATCAATTATGCAGTGATGAGGAACACTTGTATTTTATACGAGGTATGAAATGCCAAATAATAAATTACTATCAAATAGGTAGATTCTGGAAGTTTTATGTTATAAAACACGAAAAATAAAATTAACTGTTACTGTAAGTGTTAATTTGCCGGCCGGTGTGGCCGAGCGGTTCTAGGCGCTGCAGTTTGGAACCACGAGACCGCTACAGTCGCAGGTTAGAGTCCTGCCTCGGGCATGGATGTGTGTGATGTCCTTAGGTTAGTTAGGTTTAAGTAGTTCTAAGCTCTAGGGGACTGATGACCTCAGATGTTAAGTCCCATAATGCTCAGAGCCATTTGAACCATTTGAACCAAGTACTAATTTGTGATTTTCGAGTGCATTGTATTTTGGGAGAAAGCATGAATACCGGCCACAGCTGTTAAACATCACTCACGTAAATATATTAATCTAAATTCGGAGTGGGGAACGCAATAAGGTGTCAAGACGTGTTTAAGCGCCATGATGAGAAGTTTATAAATAATCTGGACAATTTATTTGATTTTGCGCACGCCAGTGCTCTGCAAATAATCAAGTTGGAAGAAGACTGGACGTTTTTATTTCGATAGAGAGAGCCAGAGCGTAAAGGCTGCATTACAGTAGTAGATCGAGTGTTTTTGATAAAGAAAAAACAGAGACGCAAAGGAATTTGAGAAAGACAAGAAAAACAAAAGTGCATAGCATCTACTTCTACATCCCCTGCTGAACATCCTTCTTCATCATATGAAGAGTCACATATGGCATTTTCAACTTCAGATGAAGTTGACGTTGCTGGTGTTGAGTTTTTAGAACGTATTTCTAAGCGCAGTTCGTGGAAAATGCTTCAAGGTGAGGTACCAAAGATTTCACTACTGAAACATTAGTGACTGCACTGGATAGATGCCAATTGAGTGACTATGTATGTATTTTTCAGGCAGCAGGAGAAGTACTTGGTCACAATACTCAAGAGCTATGTATTAATAAATCTTCTCTTCATAGAATTCGACAGAAGAAGACAAGAGAACGGTCTGAAACAATAAAATCAGCTTTCCAGAAAGATATCCCTGCCGTTCTTACTGCACGTTTGCATAGTAAACTGTTGGCCACATAAAATACAGGGATCCAAAAGAAGGAAGATTTCCAACCATTGTTACATTTGGAGACAGTGAACAGCTCATTGGTGTTCCAGAATTACGAAATAGATCTAGTAAAGAGCAAGCGAACGCTCTTTGAAAAGTGTTGACGTTTTGGGGTATTGAAGGCAATGTACAAATTCTCTGCCTCAAACACTGTCTGTCTTAATGGGGCATAGATCTTACTTGAACACAACCTGGACAGGGAGCTGTTGTATTTCCCATTCCACCATCATATACTGAAATTATTTTAAAAAAATTCTATTTGAAACTAAACTATATGGTGTAACAGGAAGTCGATATATATATATATATATATATATATATATATATATATATATATATATATTTGAAAAAGATATTCATCTTGGATTTGCAGCTCCTTGTGTTTCCCATGCTTGCAATTAAAATTGTAGGATGTAAGGTCCGCCAGTTGTGCAAAACACCGTTCTTTCCAAGTTCTCAAACATGTATCAGCACCACTGTGCGATCATCAGTGGGTTTCGGTTTTATTTAATCTGTAAATGGTTCAAATGGCTCTGCGCACTATGCGACTTAACTTCTGAGGTCATCAGTCGCCGAGAACTACTTAAACATAACTAACCTAAGGACATCACACACATCCATGCCCGAGGCAGGATTCGAACCTGCGACCGTAGCGGTCGCCCGGCTCCAGACTGCAGCGCCTAGAACCGCACTGCCACTCCGGCCAGCTTTAATCTGTAATGTGAAAATTTTTACTAAATGATTACAAATGATGTGGACATTTAGTTCAAACAATAATTCTTTTCTTTCTGTTTATGCTTTTACACTTGATCTGCATGATTTTTCAGGACCACTTGCGTACTATTTATTGCAGGTAGCTTGTCATCTTCAACCAAACGGTGTTGATAAGAAATTTTGTTCGGATTTAAACTGTCATCTAGACGTAATTTGCTTTGTCTTGATATTGGCGCCTATATTCGTTTTTGCTTACGTTTCTGTGTGGCAAGCTTTTTTATTCTCAACATCATGGTGAGGTTTTACGATGAACACGTAAATATGACACGTATTTTCACAAATAAGGTTGTGAAAGCAGTGTGCACTTCACCAAAACACAGTATAATTGTGGTTGTTGTGTGTCCCAGCCCAGTCAACGTTCATTTGTTCACCAGTGAGTTCGGCGTCATATTTGAATTTTGTTTACATTTTATCTTTATGTATGTGTTTTCTGTACGCTTCTTAGCTGTTTGTGTTGTGTTTTACAATGATGTTCCTTTTGTATGTAAAGTGGTGAGACTTGCAGTGTATCCATTTTTCGTGTGCACACACACACACACACACACACACACACACACACACACACACACCTGCACGCACAAGAAAAATGGATACACTGCACTCTGCAAGGTCTCACCACTTTACACACAAAAGGAACACCATGTAAAAGACAACTAGCTAAGAAGCGTACAGAAAACATACACACACACAAAGATAAAATGTAAACAAAATTAAAATATGGCGCTGAACTCACTGGTGAACAAATGAACATTGACTGTGCTGGGATACACAGTAAACACAATTATACTGTGTTTTGGTGAAGTGCAAACTGCTTTTACGACCTGTTTTGTGAAAATACGTGTTATATTTACATGTGCATCACAACACCTTACCATGATGCTGAGAATAAAAGGGTTCACCACACGATAACGTAAGTAAAAAGCAATATAGGCACGAAATATCACGACAAAGGAAATTACGTCTAGATGACAGGTTAACTCCGAACAAAATTTCTTATCAACACCGTTTGGTTGTAGATGACAAGCTACCTGTAGTAAATAATACACAAGTGGTCCTGAAAAATCATACACACCAAGTGTAAAGGTATTAACAGAAAGAAACAAATTATTGTTTGAACTAAATGTCCACATCATTTGTAATCATTTAGTAAAAATGTTCACGTTACAGATTAAATGAAACGGAAACCCACTGATGATGGCAGAGTGGTGCTGAAACATGTTTGGGAACTTGGAAAAAACGGTGTTTTGCATAACTGGCGGACCTTTCAGCCTTCAATTTGAAAAGGAATTAATAAACATGAATGTCATCAATTTTCTCAATGACAAAGGGATTGTCGATTTGTTTCTTGATGAGTCAGACACCCAGTGACCATAGCTCATGTTAAATACGGTTGCAGTCAGACAGATGGTACTGTTTTGACACTGTAACTGGATACAGGGTAAATGGTCTCAGCTCATGCTGAAGATTCTGGCAGTGCGGTTGGCCATACAACAAGAGGTGATAGGTCTTGACAAATTCATTTGTGGACAGTCAGACAGCACCATTTTTGTGCTGTAGTTGGCCACACAGCAAGTGGTCATCGCTCACGCAAGACTCCATTGTGGTCAGATGGACAACGCCATACTGGCTCTGCAGCTGGATGCACGGCAAGTTGCCATAGCTGATACAAGCTCTGTTACATTTGGGCAGACAATGCTATTCTGGGTTGCAGCAGAAACATGGCAAGTGGCCACAGCATACGCCATAGTCCACTGCATTCAGGTAGATAGTGTCATTCTGCCACGGCAGCTGGCCATATGGCAAGTGGCCAAACTTGCATCAGACTCCTTTGCAATTTGGTGGACAATGCGCTTCTAGCGCTGTACCTGGACACACACCAAGTGGTCACAATTCACACCAAACTCCGTTATATTCAAGCAGATGATATCGTCCTGCCGCTGATGGGCAGGGACCATCGCTGTCACAAACCTTCGTGGTTGTCAGGCAGACACTGCCGTTCCAGTGCTGCAGTTGGACACACAGCATGTGGCTCATGCAAAACCCCTTTGCATTCAGACAGACGGCGTCACTCTGGCACTGCAGCTGGACATACGGCAAGTGGCAGTAGCTCGCGCTGAACTCTGTTGTAGTCAGGAAAATGGTGCCATTCTAGGGCTGCAACTTGACACAAGGAAAGTGGTCATAGCTCTTGCCAACTCTGTTTTGGTCAGGTGGGTGGTGCCGTTCTGGCGATGTAACAGGACACACAGCAAGTGGCCATAGCTCGCACAAAACTGTGTTCCAGTTGGACAGATGGTGTTGTTTCGGTATTTCAGCTGTACACATCGTGGGTGGTCGCAGTAGAGGCCACACTGTTGCATTTAGTCAATGTCATTCAGACACTGCAGCTCGACACATGTCAAGTGGTCTTAACTCGTGTCAAACTCCATTGTGGTTAAGCAGGCAGTGTCGTTCTGGCATTTTAGCTCGACAAACGGAAAACTGCCGTAGCTCAGTTGCATTGTGGCCAGGCAGATGGTGCCAATCTAGTGCTGCAGTGTGATACGAGACAAGTGTCCATAGCTCGCACCAACTCTGTTGCGGTCAGGCAGCTGGACACAGAGTAAGTGGCCATAGCTTGTGCCAAACTCTTTTGCAACCGGAGAGATTGCATCATTCTGGCGTTACAGTTGTACAAATGTTGTTAAACCTATCGACCTTCTTAGAGTCGAGAGACTTTGCACTAGGGAAGCAAAGAATGAGATTAGTACAGTAAGCAGTGTATAAGGGGGTCTGCAGAAGACAATATTCTTTGACTGTATGAAGTTTAATGTTTATATGTAATTAACAAATGTTTATAATGTTATGTAAGCAACAATAAGTATCTTTTATTTAACTATGCATAATTGTTTGTAAAGTTAAATATAGGTGAAAACCAGTAAGGATTTACCGACATTCTGGAAGGTCGGAAAAGGTGGAGATTTTTCGCTGCAAACGGAAGCAAGTAGGAGAGGGGAGAAGTGGAGCGAGTCAGACGGGCGCAAGACACTGTTGTGGCATGTGACGAAAGCTGATGCGAGTTGTACTCCGCAGTATTATTTAAATAAAGCTAAAGTTTAACTGCTTAATAGATGTGAGTGAAGGGGAAGTGCTAAGGTACAAGTTTGCAATACTGTAGAGAAGATATAAAATTACGTCTCCAACGAGTGTCGGTTCTTGGATGTGAAATAGTTTAAGGCATCCATTACTTAGACTGACGCAGATCCCCAGGGAAGCCAAACTAATATTTCCGATGGTATAAGTCGCATAATTGGACGCCACGAAGACAAGTAATAATCTCCGTCGGTGCAAACTGAACGTGCCTTCAAAGCACCTAAATCTCCAGAAACTGTGCTCACAACGACACTACTGAAATTAACCGTCCATAGTTCTGCATACGAGCTGTGTTGACAAGTTTTTGCGTCTTTTGTTCAATAATCATTTTATTGTTCTCTTACGCAAAACCACTCATTTTACCTAAAGTGTTCCAAGTAGGGTTCCTTTCCTATACTAAAGAGAATGAAACCGAGAATCCATTGATGTGAAACATTATTGCGCAACAGAGGTTTTTCCTGAAAGTAAATTTAAATTATCACTCAAGTGCAACAATTAAAGTAAATGTGGAGGAGTATAAAACCTTTTGTAATTATTTCGATAATAACAAAAGTAACGTAAAAATATTGCTTGTATATAATACATGTTTCCAGAGGTAGTGTTGCTGATCTTACCTTCAGAAACGTAAGTAGGTATTATTGTCATTCCAGCGTTGTTTTCATGGACCAAAACTTTCTAACTGTGTTTGTGTGTGTGTGACCAATTCTGAAAGTAGTCATTATTCAGCTATGTACGTGTATTAGCCTGTTCCTTCAGTGATAGTAATCATTAAAAGAGAATAAATTTAATAAGAACGAAAATATAGTAAATTTGGTGAATCTGTTGAATAACGTCAATCGATTCGTCATTTTGGCTGGCGACCGTGTTTTTCAGTATTATTATCACTCGCAAGAAGTAGTTTGACGAAAAAGAAAAGCTGCAACCAAGACTACACGATAACTTCACATTTGACAGAGCTTTATCCATTACCCGGCATCTGAGGTCACTAGCGGTTGTAAAGGAGCTAGTTGTGTTTAAGTGCTTCAATTACCGAAGCTAGAATCTGAAGTACTAAACGTAATTGCAAGAGTAGAAATCGTGTGTGTTGTAAACGGCCTTTAGACAGGACTAGAACAATTACTACGTCTACTTACTATCGTTATATATGTCTTAAGGTGACAGAACAGCACTTTCATCGCCGCGCGGGATTAGCCGAGCGGTCTAGGAGCGCTGCAGTCATGGACTGTGCGGCTGGTCCCGGCGGAGGTTCGAGTCCTCCCTCGGACATGTGTGTGTTTGTGTGTGTGTGTGTGTGTGTGTGTGTGTTTGTCTTAAGGATAATTTAGGTCAAGTAGTGTGTAAGCTTAGGGACTGATGACCTTAGCAGTTAAGTCCCATAAGATTTCACACACGTTAAAACTGCAGCACTTTCATCGCGATGCTACCTTTATAATATCAAGTGGCCATAGCCTGGCGACAAACTACATTACTGTCAGGCTCATAGCGCGATTGAGGCGCCGCAGCTGGACACAAAGGAAGTGGCCATAGCTCACGCCAAACTCCTTCATGTTCAATCAGGCAATGTCATTCTGGTACCTAAGTTGGACACATGTCATGTGGTCATAGCTCGCGCCATATTCCGTTGTGGTCAGGCAGATACCGCCATTTCAGTGATGCAGCTGGACACATGGCAAATGGCCACAGGTCGCGCCAAATACATCTGCAGCCATGTGCCATTCTGGCACTGAAGCTGGACACATTCATGCCACTCTGTTGTGGTCAGGTGGATGGTGCCGTTTTAGCATTGCAGCTGGACATGCAGCAAGTGGCCGTAACCCATGCCAAACCCCATTGCGTTCTGGCAGATGGAGTCATTTTGGCACTGCAGCTGGGCACACGACATGTGCCATAGCTCCTGCCAAACTCCATTGTGGTCGGGCTGATGGCGCTGTTTTGGTGCAGCAGCTAGACACATGGCAAGTGGCCATAACTTGCGCCAAACTCTATTGTGGTCACGTGGACATTGCTGTACCCGTGCTGCAGTTGGACACACAGCAAGTGACCAAAGCTCATGCCAAACTCCGTTGGATTCAAGCAGACAATTTCGTTCTAGTACTTCAGCTTGACACCCAAAGTGTGGCCATAACTCGCTCCGAACTCTGTTGTAGTCAGGCAGATGTATCTACTCCGTCGATGCAGCTGGACACACAGTTAGTTGCCGTAGCTCATACCAAACACCTTTGCATTCAGGCAGATGACGCCATTCTGGTGCTGCAGTGGAGCTATGGCCAGTGATAATAGCTCGTGCCAGACTCTGTTTTGGCTTGGTGGATGGCGCCATTCTGGTGATGCATCTGGACACACAGCAAGTGGCCATAGCTCACACTACACTGGCGCTGCAGTAGAGCGCAAAGGGTATTGTGGTACATAGAAGCTGTCACCTTTTTCATGAGACATCACTCCAACTTGGAACAGATTACATTCATACATCCTGAGAAGTTCCCTGGCATGTGCTACTTAAATCGCGTAAGGTAAAAGGGGTTGATGATAGTTACCTAACTTTTTCTTTGAATTTTTGTCGTAACTCTACATTTGGCCCATAAACAAAATTGCCACTACACTAGACAAATTGTCTAGCATGAGGTACTTAGCATTACCTGTGTAAAGATTGGGTGAGTCATTAGTTAAATAAGAAAATAAACAACATAATTTATTGTACCGATGAATGGCTTTCATTACTGATGATTTGTTCCTCTACGTAGCAGCTTCAATGCCGTACCTTACCACAAATTTTGGCTTGGAAATGTTTCATCTTTCTTCAGCCCTAACCTCACTCTTTCTAGCATTCATTTCTGCTTCTTGAACCTCAATCATTATATTGCTGGCAAGAGATTTTAGTCAGACACACTAGATTTACATTTTTTTATCGTTTCAAGTGGTACCGTTCCTTGATTGCTAGTATAAATACCCTCCAAAAAGCCAACAATGATCGATATGTAAATGTACTGGAGAAGCGTACAATGTGTATTATGAAAAGAAATGAACCATACAAGATTTGGACTGCCTGCACTACATCAAAACGATGATGTACTTTTCTGAATATAGGAAGCCAGATGTCTCTCACAGTCCGTAAATCGACAATGTGCCTATTTGTTGCTGTGGTTTATACTGTATAAACGGCTAGCTGCATGGTGCTCACTGGATAACTTTACTTATAGTTCATTTTGAACAACATTCGTAGCTTTTATTGAACCTTCGCTCTGTTGGTGAACTGAACAGTTTTCGTAGCTTTAATTGGATCCTCGCTCTGTTGATGAACTACAGTTCGTAGTAACTTCATAGGAACCGCATTAAGATTCGTTTTATTTGTGTACCGCAACTGTATGTATTCGTAAGTCATATTACGATCAATTTTGTGCTATCGTACGCATTTCCCCTTCTTTCATTAGATACAGGGTCTCAAGATGAACTGCAACAAAGGTCGGAACCGGTAATCCGAATAAATATAAAAATATGACCAATGCATTTTCTGTCTATTTTTGTTTTAATAAAGGATCTCAAGACGAAGGACAGTTGCTATAAAACACTGTCCAAGACCTGTACTTTGGTTTCAGTGAAGTAACTGTCTTCATCACATTTTGTTCTTTTAATTAACCAGAGGAATTTCCTTAGACGATACGGTTTGTGATTATAGATACAAGTTGGCACGGCTCCAGACAGTACACAATTTGAGGGGTAAGTACATGCTCTGCTTGACAACAACTAGAGAACAAACAGGTGTTAAGATCGATCGCTTCATTATTTCGCTGACAAACTGTTGCTTACGGAAGGAAAATGTTGTAGCTGACTTACTTGGAGAAACGTTTGACCATGTCCGCAGCCCTCGATCCCATCTGACAAAAGAATTCTGTTACATTCTCATAATGCTACCTTTAGTAAATAATTCTGTACGAAGAATTCTACAACACCTCATCTGCAACATTGTTACCGTGTAACAGCGACTGGTTCAGGAATAATCAGCTCTTCAAGCAGTAATTTCCCACGCATTATACGTTAAAACACCAATGATAGCTTTAGTACATGACCCAAAGTTAGTAATTTGGGCAAAATTTTTAAAGTTGCTAGTGTTAATACTGACTAAAGGTGAAACTGGTAAGGCATTGCTTTTACAAATTTTTAAACAGTTCAGTTCAGCCATTGATGCAAGTCGTGCTCGTGCAGAAACTGGCGAGAAACAAAATACCATGTTTCTTTCTTGTTACTCAGTAATATCTCGTGGCACTTTATGCTAATGCAACTATACTTATGGAAGTATGTCTACAGTATTGAAAGTTATAAGGATTATTGTTGTATTTTGTATTGTTGACTGTTGTGGAATATATAAGCATAACTGACTAACATTATACATACAAGCAGAATTTAGAGATACTAAATGTAAAAGGACATCTGGCTGATACAGACTGTCGCATGTGACTAAAAATGGCTGATTAAGAGGAAAAAAGTTTGAAATTACAATGAAATAAGACTTTTAGCTGGGACTCGAACCCTGGACCTCCTGCTTACATGGTAGACGCTCTGTTTTGTCAACCAAAAGGTTAGTCACTAACGCCCACCAAACAGAAACTAAAAACAAAATCATTTTCCAATGGAATTAATTCAATATTCTGCAACGAAAGAGAATATTAGATAACGGTTCTGACTGCACAAAGACATCCTAATACTATGCGCCGTATTATTGTTTACGTAAACACATCTCAAGTATCCTAGCCACCTGCCTGTAGTCTTGTTCGTAGTCCACTTTATATAGGAACAAAAGGCAGAAATGGAAAAAATTAATTGCTGTATGTTCCGACAAATGATCTTTCAATGGGCTAACTTCATTATGACTACGTGGATTTATAATTTTGCATATCTCGTTCTAGATATTCTCTTGATAAAATGTTTTCAACTTAAGGCGGAATATCCATTTTAACATAGAGAAGCAAAGAAGTGGACACATTCTGTATATGAGGGAAAAGTACACTATGTATTGTTTTTGATATGGATTAACTAAGTCAAAGCAAGGGATAATTCTGATGCTCCAGATTTACACTAGAATTACGCTTCTGCACACGGTCACATTAATATGACCACCCTATATGTTCGACGTCAACGTGCAGTAACCACTCACAGATGGAAGGTGGCGGAACTAGTAGTCTTATGCTAGTGTCTTATCTGAATAATAAAGAAAAGCCACATTGCATTTACTTGAAATATTTTATTTCTAAGATTTTATTGAAAGTTTACTGTGCAATTTCTCAAAACAACCAACTTTTCTCTTACCATTGTTTCCAACCGAGATCTTCAATTATTGACTAAGCCACTGGGGGGGGGGGGGGGGGGGGGAAGCCACAAATTGTCTGTATTTTTGGGGTGCAGTTTTTCCGAACCTATTGAATAGGCATCCAGTAAAATTTATGATTAATTTTCTAGAAGTGGTAGATAAGGGAACTGGCTGGATTTAAAATGAAGTGCTACAGTAGTTTTTCAGCAGTTAAATGAACAGAGAAAGAACAAAACGAAAAGAAAAAACGGAGAACAAAGAAGTCTATGGAAAATACTATTCAGATGAAAAGACCAGATGGTGGGACAAGATTAGTAGTTTATTTATCGTTTAGGTAAACTGGATCCTGAAAAATTTGGCCCTCTGTGCATTGGAATGAAAATGAAGTCCCGTGCTGAGACAGAGCGCATGGGAACGATGCGGGAGACCCGCACCGCCGTGCTAGGCAAGGTCTTAATGGGGGTGGTTTGCTGTTGCCTTCCTCCGACCATCATGGGAATGAATGATGATGATGAAACGACATAACAACATCATCTCGGGGCAGGTAAAGATCCCGGACCCCTCCGGGAAGCCGGAACCCCGTGCTCGGGAAGCGAAAAAGCTACCACGAGACCACGAACGGATCTATACATTACCCCTTGTGAATTTCGTTGTCTACTGCAGTGCACCGTCGCAAGCCGTGCGTGACTAACACGCAGAACAACAGCGTGTTTACGAGCTGGGCGGCTCTGTTCTCATTGTCGCACGGCCACGTGCCGAGAATCGCTTCCGCTATAACACATACTGTGCTTCTAAAGTTTCACAAGGCATAGTCCACTCAGGACCAATATTTTTAGCCGTCGAATTGCTGGCTGTACGTATAAATCAAATCGAGAAATGGGAGTATTTTAGGAGCCTTAATGTCGTCTTCTCTATTGCATCAGCGAGCTAATACTGAAGGAATTTGTGCTATATGCACCGATACAGTTCGATATCTGCTCAATCGTTTCGTTATAACTTTTTTGTTGCTACTTTTCTTCAATTCTGCGACGCCAATTGAAATGTGGAGACACAGAAACTCTTGTACGAGCAGAACAACTGCATGAATTTAATTCCCATTTATAGCTATAGCCAGAAAAACTAATACTACGAGGATAGTTTATTTTTCACCCACACACACACAAACACAGACACGAGGGGGTGGGGGGGGGGGGGGGCGGGCCCACGGGCACACACGCACGCCGCTAACAAACAACTAGGGAGAAACTTGTATTTGTATCCGGCTCATAAGTCAGTAGGGAGATTAGAGAAGTGAAGAACATGTTTCCAGACAACAGACCATCAAGAACACTGTCATCTCTGTGTCAGACCAGGTCATTCTTTGAACCCATACACGTGGTGCATATAGGCCTACTCCTCGCAAAGCAATCCATACTGCTGTGTATCACTGCCGTATAAATAAGTCTGTGACAGAGCAGTACCGAATGCAAGCTAGAGAACAAACAGTAAAGTGAACATTACTTCTGTCAATAGCAGGTACTGTGCGTGAATCGAACAAGTTTGTTTCCGAACAAGCCACATCACTTACCGTCGAGAATTGCATTATTCTGGAGATGATTTCAGTATAATACAATAGCAAGATAAACTGGGATAAAAAGTCAAACAAAATGTAGATACATTATAACAAGTCACTGGAGACCATGAATCCCTTACAAATACTCAGAAAATATCGGTGAACCACCTCCGACATTTCGTCTTACGAGTTGAAGTCCATGTTTAGACTTTTGTCGTATAATTCTACAACATTTCATATTATTTTTTCTTTCTTTGCCCGCATCTCGTGGTCGTGTGGTAGCGTTCTCGCTTCCCACGCCCGGGTTCCCGGGTTCGATTCCCGGCGGGGTCAGGGATTTTCTCTGCCTCGTGATGGCTGGGTGTTGCGTAATGTCCTTAGGTTAGTTAGGTTTAAGTAGTTCTAAGTTGTAGGGGACTGATGACCATAGATGTTAAGTCCCATAGTGCTCAGAGCCATTTCTTTCTTTCTCTAATTTCTACTCCCACAATTGATGAGGTATTGATATGTATAAGAAAAGCCACGCCCCTGGCTCCTTACCACTGATGCAATTTGCGTTGTCATTTACATACACTATGTGATTATTTATTTATTTTTCGAGTCCAGGACATAAAATAAATACAAAAACTAATAAGCATTGATTCACATAACAACTTTGCAAAATTAAAGATGTACAGAAGTAGTTATGACACAGATTCAATAATATATACAAACAAGCAGCAGATAAATAAGTAGCAAGATGATTATATTTTTTGGCAGGCCCAGTATTTGGTGGTTATTACAGCAGTTTCGCTGGCTGCAGCAAGATCACAGATAGTGCATGCAGCCGGTAGGTTCCTGCAGACTAGCAGGTGCTGTTCGTCCCGTAAGTCACCACACCGAAATTTTCATCTATTTCTGAAAAATTTGGACTCCTTGTTGTGCTATCTGTCAGACAGGGGGAAGCAAATTATTATTTGCGGGGACTTCAATGTAGATTCTCTGAAAGAGGGTAATAGGAAAAATGACCTTGAAGTATTACTCGGTTCTTTCAATTTGACACCCGTTATTGATTTTCCTACTCGGGTGGTAAAGGATAGCAGCTCACTGATAGATAACTTCTTTATAGACCAAGATAAGTTTAACCAGATAAATGCTCAGCCTGTTGAGAATGGTCTTTCTGATCATGGTGCACAGCTAGTTACAATATATGACATAGCTCCATTCAGCAATACTAAACAGTTCTCCAAAGTAGTACGTTCAGTCAACGATTTAACAATTGCAAATTTCAGGGAAAGCCTACAGCAGTTAGACTGGGATGAGGTATACCGTGAACCTGACGCCAATTTAAAATATAATTTATTTCATGACATTTTTGTAAATGCATTTGAAAGCTGCTTCCCCATGAAAATAGTTAAATATACTCGTAAGAAACCTTGTAACAAACCATGGCTTACTAAGGGTATAAAAATATCTTGTAACCGGAAAAGGGAAATGTATCTGACAGCAAGAAAGAGTAGTGACCCAGAAAGTATCAAAAATTATAAAAACTACTGTGTTATATTAAGAAAAGTTATTAAAAAATCCAGGAGTACGTGTATCATGTCTGAAATCAGCAACTCTGATAATAAAATTAAAACAATTTGGAATATTATTAAAAGAGAAACAGGTCAACCAAGAGCAGAGGAAGACAGTATTACCATCAAATTGAATGAAAACTTTACGAACAAAAAGTCAGAAGTTGAAAATATTTTTAATAATCATTTTCTAAATGTTGTGGATATAGTAGGATCCAGGTGTTCATTAGAAGATGCTAGGCTGTTAATGGAAGAGGCCATATCTATGCAATTTGATACAATTGGAAATCTCACCCACTTCTCCCTCTGAAATTAGGAAAATAATAAACTTGCTTAAAAGCAAAAACTCACATGGAATTGATGGCATTTCCAGCAAAATACTAAAAGCTTGTTCTCAACAGATAAGTAAAATTCTCAGCCACCTGTGTAATAGCTCTCTGGAATAGGGCATCTTACCTGATAGACTGAAATATGCTATTGTTATACCTTTGCATAAAAAGGGGGATAGATCTGATGTCAACAATTACCGTCCACTCTCCCTTCGAACAGCTTTATCCAAAATTTTTGAGAAAGTAATGTATTCAAGAGTAGCTTCACATATCTGTAAAAATGAAGTACTAACAAAATGTCAGTTTGGTTTCCAGAAAGGTTTTTCAACAGAAAATGCCATATATGCTTTCACCACTCAAATTTTGAATGATCTGAATAACCGAACACCACCCATTGGGATTTTTTGTGATCTCTCAAAGGCTTTTGATTGTGTAAATCATGAAATTCTGCTAGACAAACTCAAGTATTGTGGCATGAGTGGGACAGAGCACAAATGGTTTAATTCGTACCTAACTGGAAGAGTGCAGAAAGTTGAAATAAGTAGTTCTCGTAACATGCAAAGATCATCACATTCCTCAAATTGGGGAACTATCAAGAATGGGGTTCCACAAGGGTCAGTCTTGGGTCCTTTGTTGTTCTTATTATATATTAATGACTTGCCATTCTATATTCATGAAGAGGCAAAGTTAGTTCTCTTTGCTGATGATACAAGTATAGTAATCACACCTGACAAACAAGAATTAACTGATGAAATTGTCAATACTGTCTTTCAGAAAATTACTAAGTGGTTCCTTGTAAACGGACTCTCACTGAATTTTGATAAGACACAGTACATACAGTTCCGTACAGGGAATGGTATGACGCCATTAATAAATATAGACCTTAATCAGAAGCATATAGCTAAAGTGGAATATTCCAAATTTTTAGGTGTGTCCATTGATGAGAGATTAAATTGGAAGAAACACATTGATGATCTGCTGAAACGTTTGAGTTCAGCTACTTATGCAATAAGGATCATTGCAAATTTTGGTGATAAACATCTTAGTAAATTAGCTTACTACGCCTATTTTAACTCATTGCTTTCATATGGCATCATATTTTGGGGGAATTCATCACTGAGGAATAAAGTATTTATTGCACGAAAGCGTGTAATCAGAATAATAGCTGGAGTCCACCCAAGATCATCCTGCAGACATTTATTTAAGGATCTAGGGATATTCACAGTAGCTTCTCAGTATATATACTCTTTTATGAAATTTGTTATTAACAACCAAACCCAATTCAAAAGTAATAGCAGTGTGCATAACTACAATACTAGGAGAAAGGATGATCTTCACTATTCAAGATTAAATCTAACTTTGGCGCAGAAAGGGGTGAATTATACTGGCACTAAAGTCTTTGGTCACTTACCAAATAGTATCAAAAGTCTGACAGATAACCAACAAGTATTTATGAAGAAATTAAAAGAATTTCTGAATGACAACTCCTTCTACTCCATAGAGGAATTTTTAGATATAAATTAAGAAAAAAAAGAAAAAAATATTTAAAAAATAAAAAAATAAAAATAAAAAATAAAGAAAAACAAAAAACACAAAAAATAAAGTTGTTATATTAACTTAAGTATGTTGTTAAATTAACCTAATTATGTCATGTATTAGAAAATTAGACTCGTTCCACATCATTACGAAATACCGTATTCATGATCCATGGAACTAGTATTAATCTAATCTAATCTCTAATCTAGTCTCCTCCTCGTTACTGAAGCCCCACTTCCTGAGGTTGGCTTTGCACCTCGACACCCCAACTCGCAGTCTGTTCAAAGTCTTCCAGGTCACGTATGACAGGTGTGAACCTTCGGCTATTTCCTCCTTGACCGTTATGTGATTGTCTTCAGCTAGGAAGTCTCGCCAAAGCTCCTCTCTGTTATCAAAAGTATTTTTCTAACTTTCTTTGCGAGACAGGAGAGAAAGTCGCAGTACTTCTTTTATCACTCTCACGAATGTGTTGCCCGCAGTTGTCTGTCACACGTTATTGTTTTTTCAGCGACTTGTGGTTTGCAGTCTCCACGTTTGTTAACCTTCAAACGTCGATTGTACACAAATACAACAAAGTCACAGGGGCGTCCACAGGTTTTCATGTCACTAAGGGCAAACATTTTCCCTACACACGAGCCTATAGAAGTATTGAGGACATTGTCATTTGCTCATCATTTTCTGCTGCCCACTTTTTGTACCTGATCAGCGTTGTAAGGAAATGAGCTTATTATAATAAGATATGTTATACATTCCCAGATTTTACGTTTCTCGCTATTTGTATCATTTTCTATTGGTCTCGTCATAAGTCCTGTTCTCTATATTAACGGTTTTTCATGCCGTTAAAAATTTCACATGCGCAACATTTCCCAGCGTTTGTATTTCTGAACCATTTCTGAACCATCAGCACGAGCTTCAACTTCAGTTCCAATCTCCTATAACTTTCTAGTTCGTTTTACAACTCACTTTACATATGAATTATGTCATTTTATGTGTCTTTTCTGTCCAGTTCAGTGAATTTTGCAGGTATTTCAGGCGATAAAAATCAGGACCACCCCCAATTACAGATCCTTTTTATATTCATAAACTGAATCAATTTCCTCTAGGCGCTGCCCACATCCTTCCTCTCGCCCCCCTCCCCCTTCCACTAACCTGCTGGCGTCCCTGTTTACACGTCTACGAGGGTTTCCCACCATGATGTTACAAATTTTAGCCGGCCGTTGTGGCCGAGCGGTTCTAGGCACTTCAGTCCGGAAGCGCGCTGCTGCTACGGTCGCAGGTTCGAATCCTGCCTCGGGCATGGATGTGTGTGATGTCCTTAGGTTAGTTAGGTTTAAGTAGTTCTAGGTCTAGGGGACTGATGACCTCAGATATTAAGTCCCATAGTGCTTAGAGCCATTTGAACCATTTTTACAAATTTTAAGGGATGATGGAGAATGGTAAATGTAACAATCTTAGGTAAGGTGCCCTGGGTCGGAAGCGACTGAGTCGAAAGTGAAAATTGATAATCATTATGTACCACTACTGTTGTTCCTAAGACTGTTGAGTAGGCATCTTTCAAGGGTGGTAGTATGGGCGAAAAGGAAAAAAAAAAAAAATGTTCAGTGAATATTGGCTCCAAAATGAATACGTTAGGAGCTATGGGCACTGGTTAAGTAGAAGAGATTTGTTTCACACAAGCGAAGATGAACAAGTACTAACAAGTCTTAACATATGCAACTTAGATCCCATGTTTTCTAGACTTTTTTCCTTGTTTTCATACATACCACCACCTCTGAAAGATGCTTACCCTAGTATATTAGCAACAACAGTACTGGTATATAACGATATTCTATTTTAACTTTTGAATTGGTGGTTTCATGACCAGGGTCTCTCACCTCAACCTGATACATGTACCCTTCTCGATAATCCATGAAAGTCCATAACAACATTATGGAAACACTCTAAATAACAATGAAAATTTTCGAATTTTAAAATAAGCTTTTTACTGGTCTTAGTTGTTTGAGCTGAGATGTTTTCCCTTTCAGAACTAAGGCTAAGAGAAACTGACACATAATTTTTTTTTTTTTAGGAAAATATTTATTCCATGAGCTGAACCAAGAACAAAAACTTTAATGTAAGATTACTGTGAGAACTTCGAGTACAAAGGTAGTGGACACGGATTCGAAGACGCAATGCAGATAACCTCACTGTGGCCGGCTTAAAGGAGAATTTCGGCAGTGACAGGTGAGTGAGAGTCAGCGTCGCTGTTTGACTCTGTAGCTACAGAGATAGCAAGCGGGTCAAGGTCGAGAGCGGCAGATGCTGCGCGCCTGCACTTTCCTCGCCGCTGTTTGGTTTCCATGACGACAGACGAGCCGAGGAAAGCGGGACGCGGCGTCTGCATGTGGGAACGAGCAAGGTCAGGGCTGGCTGCACTTTCCACGGGAAAACCACCACTCATGTGGGTCGGCCCATTCACTCTCCGTTCCGGTGGTCTTTCTACGTCCCGCACAGCTGTTGCTCTACACGATGATAAAAGAGTTTACAAACTGACATGGCAGATCGGGCACACAACAAGGCTCAATAATCGCTTAGGAACTGGGAGACGTAGATGGGGCTGTTAAACGGTGTCTCAGTTATTTAGTGACATGCTAGAAATGGCCAGCCACTACATGATACGCTTAAACTTTTTTTCCAGATTCATCCATCTACGCTGCATTGAACGGCACACCCTCTCAAAGATACGTGGTATATCTCGAGGACATCTTGCTGCCGCAACAAACCTGCCCACTAGTTTCTCCGGCGATGTAACGGATGTTTCATACATAAGGCCCTTACGATACCCCACAGGAAAAAATCGATTGGGGACAGATCGGGAGATTGTGTCGGCCATGTGACTGGCCCACCGCGACCAATTCAGCGGTTGGGAAATGTTGCCAGTAGATGTGCCCTCACTTGTCTGCGGAAATGGACGGGCGCTACGTCTTGCTGAAATCAAATACGGTGACGAATAGGCATGGGAACCAAATTCAGCATGTCCGGCAGAGTATCTTGCAATACGAGATACGTGCGACCATCAAGTCGATCCGAGAGAATGTACAGCTCACTTAAACAGTTTCCGCCGGCCGTTGTGGCCGAGCGGTTCTAGGCGCTTCAGTCTGGAACCGCGTGACCGCTACGGTCGCAGGTTCGAATCCTGCCTCGGGCATGGATTTGTGTGATGTCCTTAGGTTAGTTAGGTTTAAGTAGTTCTAAGTCTAGGGGACTGATGACCTCAGATGTTAAGTCCCATAGTGCTCAGAGCCATTTGAACCATAAACAGCTTCC
Organism: Schistocerca piceifrons; assembly: GCF_021461385.2. Taxonomy (NCBI): domain Eukaryota; kingdom Metazoa; phylum Arthropoda; class Insecta; order Orthoptera; family Acrididae; genus Schistocerca; species Schistocerca piceifrons. The sequence goes on from NC_060145.1 coordinate 389,441,618, forward strand.
GACGATGCCACGTGACCGTAGCGCCCTCTCAAGGCATTAGCAACCCCCGGTTCCTGTGAGCTTACTAAACCTTGTTGTTTGCCCGAAGTGCAGTGTCTGTTTGTAAACTTTTTTTAATCACCCTGTATATAGGTAATAATAATATCCTGTGGCTCAATGGCAAGATGCAAGTCTTTCAATTAGATGCCTCTTCGGCGATTTTCGTGTCCGTAATCTGCCAAAATTATCCAATTAAGTAAAGGGGTCCTACAGGTTAACGTCGAATTCTAATGACTTCTCGCTCCTGGCAGCTCATCTCATCGTTGAGAACTGTAGGCTACACTAAAAGCAGACTGAAAATTTCAATGGTCTCACCGGGATTCGATCCCTTGACCTCTTAAATTTCATTAGACCACCAGGACCGACTCTCCAAATCCGAGTGTATAATACACGAAGGAATCAACAAGATTTGGCCTATCCATAGGGATACATGTTATTTGGTGAACCAGAACGAAGTACATTTATGAATAATAGCATTTTAATTTCCTTAAGAGTTTTAATAGAAAATTTCCTATTCATTGTTTCTGTTGTTTTCGCCAAACACATTTGGTGTCCAATATGATGATGGCAAGAAGAGAAGTCCCTACTACAGAAAGCAGCTGCTGTATTTGAGGTATCTTCCTAAGCACAGCAGCAACTAATCAGATCCGTCACAGGACAAAATTTAATGCAACACAATTAACAATGATTTGTAAGTAGGCCGTTTAGGTTTTTATGTTGGTAACGCTACGTAGCGCTCTGAATGAAAATCACTGACTGTGCTGTGTGAAGTCTGCGGCTGGTTTGCATTGTTGGAATAATTGCTATTGTACTGTTGTGCAGTTGCCGGCCGAAGTGGCCGTGCGGTTCTAGGCGCTACAGTCTGGAACCGCAAGACCGCTACGGTCGCAGTTTCGAATCCTGCCTCGGGCATGGATGTGTGTGGTGTCCTTAGGTTAGTTAGGTTTAACTAGTTCTAAGTTCTAGGGGACTAATGACCTCAGCAGTTGAGTCCCATAGTGCTCAGAACCATTTGAACCATTTTTTTTGTTGTGCAGTTGGATGTGAACAGAGCGTAGCGTTGCGCAGTTGGAGGTGAGCCGCCAGCGGTGATGGATGTGGGGAGAGAGATGGCAGAATTATGAGAGTAGACGATCTGGACGTGTTTCCATCAGAAGGAGTAAGTTTGTAATACTGTATATCATGAGCTGATATATATATGTGGACTTTTGAATATTATTAAGGTAAATACATTGTTTGTTCTCTATCAAGTCTTTCATTTGCTAACTATGCCTATCAGTAGTTAGTGCCTTCAGTAGTTAGAATCTTTTATTTAGCTGGCAGAATTGGCGCTCGCTGTATTGCAGTAGTTCGAGTAACGAAGATTTTTGTGAGGTAAGTGATTCATGAAAGGTATAGGTTATTGATAGTCAGGGCCATTCTTTTGTAGGGATTATTGAAAGTCAGATTGTACTGCGCTAAAATATTGTTGTGTCTGTTTAGTGTTGATCAGAATAAGTAAAGAGAGAAATGTCTGAGTACGCTCAGTTCTGCTCAGCTGTTTGACAATCAAATAACGTAGAGATTTTCCAGCACTGTCAGTTATAAAATTTTTCTAAGGGGACGTTTCAGATTTATTAAAAGATGACACAGATTACGTATCTTTAGTATGATGATGGTGAGGGTTAGGGCGCCAAAGTGCTTAAACAGTTCTGTCACGGAACATTGTCGAGCATGATCGTTCTGCTGTGGGAAAGCGTAATGTAGCATGCTCGTACTCATCTCCAAATCTTTGAACACGGGGTACTCATCGGTCAGTATTATTGTGACACTGTACTCCTTCCTCACATCTGTCTTTTCTGCAGTACATTCGGTCCTTACTTCATTTTTATGGATATCTGTCTTTTCTGCAGTACATTCGGTCCTTACTTCATTTTTATGGATGACAATGTGAGATCTATCGAACTGCACAGTTAGAGGAGCCCTTGGAAGGAGAGGATTTTCAGCGCATGGACTGCCCGCTACCCTTCTCCTCCATCCCCCACCCTCCGACTTAAATCACAACGAGGATGCGTTGCGGAGCCGAATTTCAGTCCGTCCACTTGCACCAACGACCATCCATCATTTGTCAACCACGCTTGTGGTGGAACAAAATCCTCTGCAGCAAGAACTCCTTACCAACCATTTTGGCAGCGTAGGAGCACTTTGGAGAGAGTGTTATTTCCGTCCGTGGCGAACACATACCGTATTAAGATCCATGTCCTGACTTTTTCAATGGCCAGGGGACCATCATGAATCGCGGTAACTTCAGTGTAATTGAATAAAAGTGTCATTTAAAGTCCTCGAATTGCGGACTTCGTTCATGTCGTGTCAGCGTTAGACACCACGCTAGAAGTTGCGATAATCTATAGCGGTCCAGCACTTGCAACCTCTCTGGACTCGCTAGCGCTTGCAGCACCGCCGTATGGCACAGACAGACTTGCAGATCGGACCGGCCGAGTCAGCTACAGGTCGTGAGAGAAGTCAGTTTAGAACAGCCTTCAGCTCTCTAGCTTCGCAGCCTCTAGTTCGCGCATGTATTACGCACGTAATACCAGAATCGTGTTCTCTTGCTTGTTGTATAACCCAGTTAATGTTTGTTAATGAGTCATTTGCATTCAAGAAAGACAGTTGTTGTTAGTTATGTTCCTGGAGTGCAGTAGCAGGACAAAGTTAAGTAAAGGTATATATGTGAAGATAGTATCTGTTCATTCGTACATGTCCGAAACAACAGATACCATCTTCATATATATATATATATATATATATATATATATATATATATATATATATATATATATATATATGGCTCACCGACCATTTTGACCATCTTCTTCTGTGTGGATGCACAAACAGTGCCTGAACTCTTACGGGAATCGGCGGTAAGGCCACAAGTAATGAGTATGATGGACAGGGGCACTATGAATATAGTGCGGGACAATAAAGTTGCGAATGTGGGTCTCACGGCAGATGTGCCAGAAATAAATCCCTGCAGTCGTACTATCCTCCGTGTCCTCGGTGGCTCAGGTGGATAGAGCGTCTGCCATGTAAGAAGAATCCCGGATTCGAGTGCCGGTCGGGACACACATTTTCAACTGTTCCCGTTGACTTACATCAACGCCTGTATGCAGCTAAGGGTATTCAGTTCATTGTAATTAAGTAAAAGTTATTTACTAAAGTATTCCAGATTCCTACAACCACCCCACTCGTGCTAGCCTCTATCATCCTACTCCAAATCCCAGGGGCACCGATCGAAAAGCATCCTTCATTTGTGTGAGATCATGACATGCTGCCATCGGCCTTCACATGAATTCAGCTGCTTCCTGTAGGATACTGTAGCATTACTTTCCTTTCACCACCTAGGTTTCGCAGAGCTATGTAACTTGTCAGTGAAAGTCTTAAGTATTGGACACTAGTGCATTAACAGGTTAGGTGACTAAAACGATCCAACCCACTACTTTTTATCGTAACATCTATTTTAGGAAATTACATTTGCGGTTCGTATCTCACCATGTTTCACCTCTACAGGTATTACTTCTGCCAATAAAGAAAATGGGTTTTCAGTATTCGGAGTAGCTGCATAAAATTATTTTCTGTGTCCACTTGACATAACACTGTATTTCATGATTGATGCAGCTTGGTTTCGCCTTTGTGCTATATAAATACAAATATTAATCATAGCTGGTTCACCAATATCATTAGATTGTGCATCAAATTCTTCTTCGAGTTAAAGAAACTGGAGTTTGATGTATTGTTTCTGATAGTCGAATTTTCTCCTGGACGTTCTTTGAAACCATTGTCAGTGCAGACATCATCAAATTTTCAAGACAGTGTACGCTCATTTAAAGGGATGTGGAAGACGGTAGTGCAATTTCTTGCAAGTTTGAGCTACATACCACACGTCCCTTCAGTCGCTTTCTCGTGTTTGTGAATCCAATTAAGTTAGGTGGCCAACACTTTCGCCGGCCGTGTCTAGTTGCCATTGTTATCTATGGCAATCATTAAAAGAAAAATGTGAAAAAATTAATATCAAAAAAGGCAGACTGACCGAGAGAAACATGCACTGGACCAATGAAGCAATCGATGTTACACTCCTGAGTGAAGCGAGTTCGGAAGTGATTTCAGGAGCTCAAAAAAGAATCCAACTTATGTCTTAATATTTAAGGTGTGATAACTTTAAAAGCGTTTTCTGATTTTAAATAACTTAATGTTTTTCGGAGACAATAGGTGCATTATTGACGTGCAGCCAGTAGTATGTTGGACATACTTTAGTAAGGTTGGAACTGATTTATTTTAGTAACTGGTTTGAGCTCTGAAATAAAAAACGTGCGAGCACTACCCACTCGTTAGTACAATTAATAAATTTGTATGTTGTGGAACATTCCACTCATAGTTTGGCCACTAAGCGCAACGGAAATGCCATCACATTGAAACAACACTTTAATGCGTTCCTGATTATACTCATTAATATAAGCGCCGCTAGTCATGATAGAAGTTGTAGGAAATTTGTTCACAAATAGAAATCGGTATCATAATTACCAAACATTTACTCAAATTCTAAACTAGAATGGAATATAATTGTAATATGGCTCTTGAAAACCGAAAACACAGGAAACTAACATGAAAGACCGAAGTTATCCATGTGGGGTTTTGATGCACATCGTTAGTAAGAGTGAAAGAAGCAAAAAAAGAGTTCCTCATTTGAGCAACTTCCATATTCAAATTAGCAAGGGAAAATAACTCGATGTACTCCACGTCCTATGTGCACAAAGAATCAATTAAATATGGACTGCTCAGAGCATGTACTCTTAAATATGAAACTAACACCTCATACTATTAGCAAAAAGCGTCACTTATATCTTCGAGCTGCACAGTCAGCATTGGACGACCGCCAGGAAGAAAATCACAAGAATTGAAACTTCCCTGCTCTCAGACTAAACTCCGTTGGAAGCATGCTTTAGCCAATGTGACGGACATGAAAGTACCTCAAAGCATGAAAATAGAGTGGAACGCTGCAAAAATTCCCTGATATGACGCATAAATATGCGTAAACAACTTGATACGTTGGTATCGAGTCTGAACGCTCCGTTAGTGTTGGGTGACGAGGCACATACAGCGTCTAGTAGGGGAGGAATTACACAAGATTAGGCGAACAGAAATACTGTTGAGATGGGACGAAATTTGTAATGTTTCATGGGCACGAAAAGGCGAAACTCTTTGATATCCACGCTGAATAGACACTTAGGACAATTCAAGTGAGCACTTAGGCGCTAAAGCACCCTTTCGGCCATGCGTAAGAGATTAACGCCCAGTAACAGCAACTTAGAACATGGTGTATGGCATCTGGGAGTCTTCCCAGGCTGCCAACCGACTTCAGGCAAGCTTTCCTGTCGCACTCCAGTCTGAACTAGAGTTGTGCCGGAATCCGCTTCCCCATTTCAGAACTTATCAGCCATCACCCAAAAGTTTGTACTGCTCGCTTTTATTTACGACACAAATGTAGTGTTACAATGTTTCTGTGACAACTGGAATATTTCTCACCTTCATATCATTGAACTTTCATCTTTTGACTTTTTCTTCTTTTCTGAGATGGGAGAGGATGTCTTAGTGAATCAGATGAGAGATAACACAGATTTTTAACATAGTATTTTTTCAATTTCAGTGGCCGAAGTTGCAGTTTGAGTGCAATCGGATGAATAACTCAGTTTTTTCACCATCTGGTTAACAAAGGTTTTTTTCATTTATTCTGATCAGTTTCTTGGCTATACTCGAAAACCATCATTAGATCTAAAGGAGGAAAATATAATAACAGTTCAGAAAACTTTACATAATCAAATGTTGGATAAAGCATAATACACACATATGAATGTAACTGAACTGACACAGAATCTTGAAGCGATTTTTACTAGTCATGTTACAAGGTTTCCGTGACAGCTGGAATATTTCTGGTCTTCATATCTTTGCATTGTCATCTCTTGACTTTTTCTCCTTTTCTGAAAGATGTGTCAATGCATCAGACACCCAAATTCTTAACATAATATTTTTCAGGTTCAGTGGCCGAAGTTGCAGTTTGAGTGGAATAGGGTGAATAACTCAGTTTTTTCACCGTCTGGATAACAAAGGTTCTGTTTATTTATTCTGATCAGTTTTTTGCCTGTACTCTAAAACGATCATTAGATCTAAAGGATAAAAATATAATAACTATTCAGAGAACTTTACATAATGAGATGTTTGATAATATACATATATATACACTCCTGGAATTTGAAATAAGAACACCGTGAATTCATTGTCCCAGGAAGGGGAAACTTTATTGACACATTCCTGGGGTCAGATACATCACATGATCACACTGACAGAACCACAGGCACATAGACACAGGCAACAGAGCATGCACAATGTCGGCACTAGTACAGTGTATATCCACCTTTCGCAGCAATGCAGGCTGCTATTCTCCCATGGAGACGATCGTAGAGATGCTGGATGTAGTCCTGTGGAACGGCTTGCCATGCCATTTCCACCTGGCGCCTCAGTTGGACCAGCGTTCGTGCTGGACGTGCAGACCGCGTGAGACGACGCTTCATCCAGTCCCAAACATGCTCAATGGGGGACAGATCCGGAGATCTTGCTGGCCAGGGTAGTTGACTTACACCTTCTAGAGCACGTTGGGTGGCACGGGATACATGCGGACGTGCATTGTCCTGTTGGAACAGCAAGTTCCCTTGCCGGTCTAGAAATGGCAGAACGATGGGTTCGATGACGGTTTGGATGTACCGTGCACTATTCAGTGTCCCCTCGACGATCACCAGTGGTGTACGGCCAGTGTAGGAGATCGCTCCCCACACCATGATGCCGGGTGTTGGCCCTGTGTGCCTCGGTCGTATGCAGTCCTGATTGTGGCGCCCACCTGCACGGCGCCAAACACGCATACGACCATCATTGGCACCAAGGCAGAAGCGACTCTCATCGCTGAAGACGACACGTCTCCATTCGTCCCTCCATTCACGCCTGTCGCGACACCACTGGAGGCGGGCTGCACGATGTTGGGGCGTGAGCGGAAGACGGCCTAACGGTGTGCGGGACCGTAGCCCAGCTTCATGGAGACGGTTGCGAATGGTCCTCGCCGATACCCCAGGAGCAACAGTGTCCCTAATTTGCTGGGAAGTGGCGGTGCGGTCCCCTACGGCACTGCGTAGGATCCTACGGTCTTGGCGTGCATCCGTGCGTCGCTGCGGTCCGGTCCCAGGTCGACGGGCACGTGCACCTTCCGCCGACCACTGGCGACAACATCGATGTACTGTGGAGACCTCACGCCCCACGTGTTGAGCAATTCGGCGGTACGTCCACCCGGCCTCCCGCATGCCCACTATACGCCCTCGCTCAAAGTCCGTCAACTGCACATACGGTTCACGTCCACGCTGTCGCGGCATGCTACCAGTGTTAAAGACTGCGATGGAGCTCCGTATGCCACGGCAAACTGGCTGACACTGACGGCGGCGGTGCACAAATGCTGCGCAGCTAGCGCCATTCGACGGCCAACACCGCGGTTCCTGGTGTGTCCGCTGTGCCGTGCGTGTGATCATTGCTTGTACAGCCCTCTCGCAATGTCCGGAGCAAGTATGGTGGGTCTGACACACCGGTGTCAATGTGTTCTTTTTTCCATTTCCAGGAGTGTATATATATATATATATATATATATATATATATATATATATATATACTGCTCTGCAAAATTAATGACGAGGTAGATAAAGTAATGTGACATATTAACCATTTTGTGGAAATCTATGATGGTGCGGGAGCATGTTACCAGAGGTCTACCAGAAGTGCACAGGAAGGTAAACGTCACGTGTTTGAGGTCAGCGTGACAATAGTGCCAAATGGGGCTGACCCCGCAGCAAGAGGCAGTTGAAGCAGCGGTAAAAGACAGTGTGTATCAATCAACAAACAGTTACGGTGGACTGTAGTGGTATCTTCACGACATTATGGGCTGGAGACAGTATTTGGGTGACTTCATAGAGGAAGAATCACCAGAAAACTGAAAGAAGGACGAAGTGTGCCGAGTTTGGTATTCCTCGCCTTTTTGTTAAGTGGAGGTGTACTATGTTTTGGTTCAAAAAATCGAGTTTTTTAAATTGCATTTTTGGATCTATAAGGCGCTTGGTCTCCACCCTTGAAACGGTTTTTCTGAATACGAACGGAAATGTTTACTATTCGCTGTTGAACAAAAAAATGCACCTAACTGAAATCGGCCTTTTCACGCACCAGTTTTTTTCTTTCGGAGGACGACTTATTGTTCCGGTGCTTGGGAGGAAACACACAAAATTCAAACGAAAGTTTGAACGCGTCTGTTTGGAAGTTAGCCCCCCCCCCCCCCCCCCAGCATTTGTATTCTCGTGCGAAGACAGTGGAGATTTCGACTTTTCTGGCAGTGAGCAACTTCAGCATTCAACGAAGGGTATTCAGCAATACTGAAGACCATTACAACGATAGACGTCACCCTGGGACTCCATTCGACGCAGTTCGCAAAGCATTCGGACGACCACCGGATTCAAGCGGCGGAAAACCGCTTGGCACCGGCCGTGCTAGCGGCTCTGGAGCAGCGCAGGATGGCCCAGATCGAGCAGAACGCCCTCTATGAGAAATAGGAAAGACTAGTTTATGGACTCAGAATAGCAGATTGAACGTAAGTTACATAATATTGCATTTGTATGTAGTCAAAACTCTAAACGCGTTTTCCTCGAAATGACTTTTTTTTTTTTTTTTTTTTTTTTTTTTTATCGCGCGGTGTGGCAACTTCAAATCTACTGAGCTGATTGGCATGATTCTTTGTTTCCGACGAAGCCAACTAAATTGTCTAGGAACTTACCACTTTTATTCCGATCCATCAACTATCAATATTTTTACTTGGCCGACGAAGTCGAAAAATCGACGAAAAAACCCCTATTTTTTTTCAAATGGCCGCCATTTTGTTTCCTATGGTCCAAATAACTTAAGCGAGGTACAACTCCTAAAGAATGTTATATACTTCCCTAACGTCAAATCAGTTTTGATTTCAGACGAGCCGGCTGACCTGTGACATATCGCGCGTGGAGGTCTTAATCGAAATTTTGTTTCGTTCCGACGGCACTTCCGTCTTTGCTCTTCGACACTTCCGGTTGAAAAAAATTCCAGTTTGTAGAGGAAATATCAGTTACCATTTTGACCTAATTTGACACTGATATCTATAACACATCCCGAGGAAAAAGGTCTCAAAAAATTTGCTTTTTTCGGGTCAAAGACAGTAAACCTTCCCTTAACGTACATAGCGAGTGCTGTAGCCACAGGCTCAGCTGCCGGATGGAGAGGAGACAGTCGTCCTCAGTCAACTATAGCATCAGACGATCGCCGCATGGTGCACAGGCAAGGTGGGACCTACGTCAAACAGCGAGTGCAATCGCAAACACGTTTAACACTGCTGCCAGGCACGCAATCACACGGTCCACAGCGGCACGGCGACAGCATAGGAGTGGCCTCTTTGCGCGAAGACCAGTACCTTGCATTCCGTTGACGCCCGCAGTTGGCCGGCACTGTTCGCGATGGTGCCAGGAGCTTAGAGCTGCGTGCTCTTCTCGACTGACAATACACTACTGGCCATTAAAATTTGCAACACTAAGAAGAAATGCAGATAATAAACGGGTATTCATTGAACAAATATATTATACTAGAACTGACATGTGACTACATTTTCACGCAATTTGGGTGCATAGATCCTAAGAAATCAGTACCCAGAACAACCACCTCTGGCCGTAATAACGGCCTTGATACGCCTGGGCATTGAGTCAAACAGATCTTGGGTGGCGTGTACAGGTACAGCTGCTCATGCAGCTTCAGCACGATACCACAGTTCATCAAGAGTAGTGTCTGGCGTATTGTGACGAGCCAGTTGCTTGGCCACCATTGACCAGACGTCAATTGGTTAGAGATCTGGAGAATGTGCTGCCCAGGGCAGCAGTCGAACATTTTCTGTATCCAGTAAGGTCGTACAGGAGCTGCAACATGCGGTCGTGCATTATCCTGCTGAAATGTAGGGTTTCGCAGGGATCCAATGAAGGTTAGAGGCATGGGTCGTCATACATCTGAAATGTAGGTTTCGCAGGGATCGAATGAAGGATAGAGCCACGGGTCACAACACATCTGAAATGTAACGTAGACTTCAAAGTGCCGTCAATGCGAACAAGGGGTGACCGAGACATGTAACCAACGGCACCCCATACCATCACGCCGGGTGATACGCCAGTATTGCGATGACGAATACACGCTTCCAATGTGCGTTCACCGCGATGTCGCCAAACACGGATACGACCATCATGATGCTGTAAACAGAACCTGGAATCATCCGAAAAAATGACGTTTCTCCATTCGTGCACCCAGGTTCGTCGTTGAGTACACCATCGCAGGCGCTCCTGTCTGTGATGCAGAGTCAAGGGTAACCGCAGCCATGGTCTCCGAGCTGATAGTCCATGCTGCTGCAAACGTCGTCGAACTGTTCCGGCAGATGATTGTTGTCTTGCAAATGTCTCCATCTGTTGACTCAGGGATCGAGACGTGGCTGCACGATCCGTTACAGCCATGCGGATAAAATGCCTGTCGTCTCGACTGCTAGTGATACGAGGCCGTTACAATCCAGCACGGCGTTCCGTATTACCCTCCTGAACGCACCGATTCCATATTCTGTTAACAGTCATTGGATCTCGACCAACGCGAGCAGCAATGTCGCGATAAGATAAACAGCAATCGCGATAGGCTACAATCAGATCTTTATCAAAGTCGGAAACGTGATGGTACGCATTTCTCCTCCTTACACGAGGCATCACAACAACGTTTCACCAGGCAACGCCGGTTAACTGCTGTTTGTGTATGAGAAATCGGTTGGAAACTTTCCTCATGTCAGCACGTTTTAGGTGTCGCCACCGGCGCCAACCTTGTGTGAATGCTCTGAAAAGCTAATCATTTGCATATCACAGCATCTTCTTCCTGTCGGTTAAATTTCGCGTTTGCAGCACGTCATCTTCGTGGTGTAGCAGTTTTAACGGCCAGTGGTGTAGAATCCACCTGAGTAGTGATTCTGGTCGTACTCTCATACTGAGAGAGTTGGGAACACGTAATTCACCCAGGAACATTGTCGAACATGACTGTTTTGGTGATCCAGGTGTAATGGTGTAGGGGGACACATCTTCGCGTGGCCTTGCTGACCTCCAAATACACGAAAACGGTACACTAACTGTGCAACATTGTAACATTGTTTTGGCACTGTGATCCATCTGCGTTTTGTCAGGCGTGCATTCCCTCCTTGACTGCAATTGTATGTGTGCCAATGTGCGACCGCATTGAATTGCGCAGGTGGTGGAGGTCTTGGAACGAGCTAATACTAGGCGAATGGACTGACCTGTACTTTACCGCAACTTAAATCTCATCGGGCAAGTGTGGTGTGCTGTGAGGTACGTGCACTAACGGCCATACAGCATTTGTCAACCGCGCTGATCGAGATATGGAACGCACTATCACAAGAACTCATTACCAACTTTGTGCTCAGCATGAGAGGATATTGCAGAGCATGCATTGCCCTCCGAGGTGACCACAATCCCTAATGACATGCATTTTGTAAAGCTCAGGATCCATCATAAACCATGTTTTCATTGTGATTATTATTTGTGAATCAAAATGTCATTTGGGTTCGTCTCAATTCGTATTTCTTTATTTCTTAAAAGACATCATAGTCGCCGTTGACTATATGAAATACTTATTATTACGATTGCAATTTCGGCCTTAGGGCCATTTTCAAGTAACACTGCAAAAGTTACCTAAACAAAAAAAATACAAAAATGAAGCACAGGGTGTATATACATAATTAAACAAACATTTCATTAAGATAGTAGCGTAATTATAAAAATTGATAAGAAATGTAAGACTACATGTCGTCGTCAAAATGCAGCCTTTTGACTGCGAGAGTCCCGCAAGATCCGCTGTGTACGACACTTATTACATCGTAAAATGTTGTTAAATATGTGCTGGATTGTCAATGTTACCATCGTTCTAATAATCTATCACAAATAAAAGCTCAGCTGCACTGAACATGTGGAGCTAAGTCTGTTGGCGCGAAAATACATTTACTAAAGATACTGCCTGTGCACGTAGCAAAGATAGTGCACACCAAGGATACAACTTATAAGCTTTATATCGTAAAGTCTTTTCATATGTCGACAGCATTACAGCTTACTAAATAGTGCTATGGTTGTAAGGGGCAGTAGGACAGGATGGGTATATTTATTTATAATAGAGGATAATACATGTGTTATCTGTTAATAAGCTCTCACATTGACTTAAGTTCTCGTAAATGAGATGAAGCCGGAGCTCTGATATATAATACTTCGTGTGCGTATACATTTTACGAATGTGAATGGCGTAAGACGCTCGCCAGCAATCCAGCACCACAAATCGGGACGAAACATCACAATGCCTCCGCACAAATACACGCTGTATCCCTCAACCAGGCTCTATTATAGGAAACAATACTAGGTAAATATGTATACCACTCCATCGAAATTGTTTAAAGTGTTTTCGATAAGTGTAAAAATAACTGAACAGTTCTATGAACCACTGTTGAAGTAGATTGATACAATAAATCACATTCTTCGGATACAGTGATATGTCGAGGATACATTTCAATTATAACTGAATTGGATTGCTGGAGCTCTTTTTTCATCTCATTTACGAGCACTTAAGTCAATGTGAGTGCTTATTAACCGATAACATATGTTTTATCCTCTATTATACACTCCTGGAAATTGAAATAAGAACACCGTGAATTTATTGTCCCAGGAAGGGGAAACTTTATTGACACATTCCTGGGGTCAGATACATCACATGATCACACTGACAGAACCACAGGCACATAGACACAGGCAACAGAGCATGCACAATGTCGGCACTAGTACAGTGTATATCCACCTTTCGCAGCAATGCAGGCTGCTATTCTCCCATGGAGACGATCGTAGAGATGCTGGATGTAGTCCTGTGGAACGGCTTGCCATGCCATTTCCACCTGGCGCCTCAGCTGGACCAGCGTTCGTGCTGGACGTGCAGACCGCGTGAGACGACGCTTCATCCAGTCCCAAACATGCTCAATGGCGGACAGATCCGGAGATCTTGCTGGCCAGGGTAGTTGACTTACACCTTCTAGAGCACGTTGAGTGGCACGGGATACATGCGGACGTGCATTGTCCTGTTGGAACAGCAAGTTCCCTTGCCGGTCTAGAAATGGTAGAACGATGGGTTCGATGACGGTTTGGATGTACCGTGCACTATTCAGTGTCCCCTCGACGATCACCAGTGGTGTACGGCCAGTGTAGGAGATCGCTCCCCACACCATGATGCCGGGTGTTGGCCCTGTGTGCATCGGTCGTATGCAGTCCTGATTGTGGCGCTTACCTGCACGGCGCCAAACACGCATACGACCATCATTGGCACCAAGGCAGAAGCGACTCTCATCGCTGAAGACGACACGTCTCCATTCGTCCCTCCATTCACGCCTGTCGCGACACCACTGGAGGCGGGCTGCACGATGTTGGGGCGTGAGCGGAAGACGGCCTAACGGTGTGCGGGACCGTAGCCCAGCTTCATGGAGACGGTTGCGAGCAACAGTGTCCCTAATTTGCTGGGAAGTGGCGGTGCGGTCCCCTACGGCACTGCGTAGGATCCTACGGTCTTGGCGTGCATCCGTGCGTCGCTGCGGTCCGGTCCCAGGTCGACGGGCACGTGCACCTTCCGCCGACCACTGGCGACAACATCGATGTACTGTGGAGACCTCACGCCCCACGTGTTGAGCAATTCGGCGGTACGTCCACTCGGCCTCCCGCATGCCCACTATACGCCCTCGCTCAAAGTCCGTCAACTGCACATACGGTTCACGTCCACGCTGTCGCGGCATGCTACCAGTGTTAAAGACTGCGATGGAGCTCCGTATGCCACGGCAAACTGGCTGACACTGACGGCGGCGGTGCACAAATGCTGCGCAGCTAGCGCCATTCGACGGCCAACACCGCGGTTCCTGGTGTGTCCGCTGTGCCGTGCGTGTGATCATTGCTTGTACAGCCCTCTCGCAGTGTCCGGAGCAAGTATGGTGGGTCTGACACACCGGTGTCAATGTGTTCTTTTTTCCATTTCCAGGAGTGTATTATGAGTAAATATCCCCATCCTGTCCTACCGCTCCTTACAATCATAGCACTATTTACAAAGCTGTATAACGTCGACAGATGAAAAGACTTTATGATATAAAGCTTATAAGTTGTATCCTTGGTGTGCACTATCTTTGCTATGTGCACAGACAGTATCTTCAGTAAATGTATTTTGGCGCCAACAGACTTAGCTCCACATGTTGTCAGTGCACCTGAGCTTTTATTTGAGATAGATTATTAGAACGATGGTGACATTGACAATACAGCATATATTTAAAAATATTTTACGATGTAATAAGTGTCGTACACGGCGGATCTTGTGGGACACTCGCAGTCAAAATACTGCATTTTGTCGTCTTGAGTACTGTACTGCACTGTAGCAGTTTTTTCTTTGTATGGTTCCAGCTTCATGGGGCTACGTTACCTGGAAGTGACGAACCATGTAATAATTTCGTTCTTAAGTACTGCAACCATGTGTACATTAAAATGTGTCTTGTAACGTTCATTGAACTAATATGCTTTTATACCTGTGTTTAAATGCAATTCAACTACAGCATTCAATGCATGTATTCAACAGAGAATAACGAAATCACGTAATTGTCTATGAGGTTGAGAGGGCCCTCCAATTATATTGGGCTCGTTGCAAGAAACTCAACCATAAAACTGAGGACCACAATATCAGTTCATTATTTTGTACATAAAGTACAACAGTATTATATTAATTTTCGTTTTCTTGTCCAAGGATTGAAAGTTCAGTGTTACATTTAGTGAAAATACCCCAAAATTCGTTATATGCGGCGTGAGTCATCTAAATGTTGCACCTCAATTATTGCGGAATGGAAAGTGCTATTGATATGGGGTTTTCGCAGATTGGATTGGTAGTCAGGGGCTCGAATTGTTAGCCAGTATAAAAGATGTAAAAATACTTACAAAGTGTATTTTTGTGCAAACATAAACTTTTTAAAATGCAGCAGCCCATATTGACGCCGAGCGATGTGGCCCAGTGGTTAGCACACTGGAGTCGCATTAGGGAGGACGACGGTTCAAACCTGCGTGCGGCCATCCTGATTTAGGTTTTCCGTGATTTAAGAATTTTTAACATCGTGCAGCCCCATCAGCAACTGTGATAATAGGAGTAATTTGGCCTTCTTCAGAAGCTACTGACACTAAAATATTGCATTCCAAAGTTTGACCATGCTCCGACATAGTCCGCGCATTGAGGCCTGGTTTTTCTCTTGAGCTAAGTAATGTAGATTCATGATTGGGTACTATTGTGCTATAGTTTTATACCTGACATGGCCAAACTTAAGCATGCAATGGTTAAGTGTCAATAGCTGCTGAAGAAGGCCAAATTATTTTCGCTGAAACCTAGATACAGATTGCTTTCTATTTGCAACTGAGGCTGACGTGTTGTATGAAGGGCTTATTTAAATAGTGGTACAAGTCCATTACCTCCACATATCTGTCTATAATCTTCTGACATTAATGGTCCAAACAAACAGAAAGAAAGGTTCATATATAGCAAGAAGCCATATGCTTCAATATTTCTGGCATCTCAACTGCAGATTTTTCAGCGCTCATTTAACTTTAGGATTCTGTATCTCAGAATGAACAGAAATGGACTTGTACCACTATTGAAATGAGCCCTTCATATGTTTCCGTGATTTACATAAATCGATTCAGCCATATGCCGGGATGGTTCCTCTGAAAGGGCATGGCCGATTTTCCTCCCTCTCCTTCCATGACCAGATGGGACCGATGATCTCGCTGTTTGGTCGCCTCTCCAAAATCAACCAAGCAACCAATTCCCTATTGACATTAACAGATTACAAATAGGGTAAATTAGAATGTAAGCGGTGTTCGATGTAGGAGTCTAGTGGTAGTGGGTTAAGAGACATCGTATTGTGTAAGGTTTCCACACCGACACTTGTTTGTGCCATTCAACCTGAGTAGTTGCTACGTAAGATGTTATGTTTGCTTACAGTGTACTTGTGTTTTCCTCGAGTGCATTGCGACTTGCTAGTCATTTAGTATGTGTCAGCCTTAAGGAGTAGTTTGTGAGTGGACCAATGCAGAAAAAGCCGACGTGCTCATCGTGTATGGAGAACGTAGGAAGAACGCAATTCGCTCTTCTACGGTGTATGCGCCAAGATATCCCAACAGAATTCAACCATCTCGACAACTATTTATCAGCCTCTTCAACCAGTTCCGTGAAAGTGATAGTGTAACAACTAGACTGTTTAACAGAAGAAAACAAGTGGTGCCAGAAAAGGGGGAAAGTAATGTTCTTGCTGCTGTTACAGCTGATCCGCAGATTAGATTCCGCGCAATCACACAAGGAGTATTACTCACGCAAGTGTCCTACACATTCTCCATCGAGATAGGTTCCGTCTCTATCACGTCTCTCTGCATAAAAAGCTTCTTCAAAACGATTATGAGAATCGTGTTAAGTTTTGTACATGGACATAAAGACATGGTGCTCCAAGTTCATTGTGTTCCTTGTTTAGTTCAAAAATGGTTCAAATGCCTCTAAGCACTCTGGACTTAACATCTGAGGTCATCAGTCCCCTAGACTTAGAACTACTTAAACCTAACTAACCTGAGGACATCACACATCCATGCCCGAGGCAGCATTCGAACGTGCGACCGTAGCAGCAGCGCGGTTGCGGGCTCAAGTGCCTAGAACTGCTCTGCCACAATGGGCGGCCCTTGCTTAGTGATGAAGCCACATTTACCATCAATGGCCAGGTAAACCACCGAAACATGCAGTATAGGTCTGTTGGCAATTCCCGTTGGCTTCATCAGGTGGAACGTCGGCGTCCGTGGAGTAAACGTGTGGTGTGGGATAGCAAACCGGATAATAGGCCCGTGTTTCATAGATGGAACACTGGACGCGCTAAAATATCGCAGACTCCTAACAGATCGTTTCCCACGGATGCGAGACTAGTAGAAAGTTTGGTGCCTACGTGACGACAGTGCTCCTCATAACGCACGAAGTACTACAGCGTGTCTTCACGAGTGGTTTTCAAGTCGTTCGATTGGAGGAACAGGACCTGTACCTTGGCCGGCCCATTCCATGGATGTGACGTCTGTAGCCTTTTTTCTGTGGAGAAAACTGAAAGACGCTGTCTGCAAGGACATACCAACTACTCCTGATGAAATACAACGGACGCATCACTGCAGCCTGCTGGGACATCTCCGCTGAAATGCTAGAACGTGTGCAGCGTCCGTTCCATATCAGACTGGAAGCGTGCATTGCTGCTGCATGTGGTCGTTTTGAACACAACCTGCGATGGTCAGTTGTCTCGTTACTGGTCAGCATCCACAAAAGTGTATGCACTTGTGTTGTTCTTCAGTGTGTGCTACCACAGGTATTGCGCAAGTGTCGATGTGAGAACTTTTCAAACCACGACGCCCCGTAAGCGACTAGCACTGGAATCCTACAACGAACACCACTCACATTCTAATTGACCGTACTTTTAGTGGGTTCATGCCAATAGGCATTTCTCCATGCACTAAAATACACGTTCTTGGTATTATTACATGTTTCATTATTATCTAACAGTACGACCCCGTGACTACCAATCAATTCGCTGAAAACCGCACATAAATAGCAGTTTCCATTTCCGCAACATTTGAGATGCGAGTTTTAGTTGATTCACCCAGCATACACTACACAACATTTACAAATACAAACACGTATGAAGAAATACTGAGCGGTGTCATGTACTTTAAAAACACCCATATTCTAAAATGTGAACCCAAAAGAAAAAAAAAATTGTCAGCAATGTCATAATACAAATTAAATATCACTCATAAAAATAAATCAAGTAAAAAGAGAGATTTCTGCAGGAGCCAGTAGGGCTCTCTGGCTACTGTTCACCACAGCCTGCCTTGCACTAGCAATGCTGTGCTAATTGCCGAAAGGTTTTCACTGATGCCCTCCTGTCCAAGTCAACAGCCACTAACGAAATCAGGTTGTTACTGGTTAGAGATTAAAAGTGACAGATTTGGGCAGGCTAAAGTGAAGAGGAGAATCACATTGTTACACGATTTGAACAGCCAAGTTTTCTGCAATAAAATGCACTCTTGCCTAACCTACATCTACAGCTACATCTAAATGCTTGCTCTGCAATTCACACTTAAGTGCCTGGCAGAGGGTCATCGAACCATTTTCATACTACTTCTCTACCATTTCACTCTCGAATGACGCGTGGGAAAAGGAACACCTAAATCTTTCCGTTAGATCTCTGATTTCTCTTATTTCATTATGATGATCATTTCTCCCCACGTAAGTGGGTGTCAACAAAATATTTTCGCATTCGGAGGAGAAAGGTGGTCATTGAAATTTGGTAAATAGATCTCGCTGTAAAGAAAACCGCCCTTGTTTAAATGACTACCACCCCAACTCGCGTATCATATCAGTGACACTCTCACCCCTGTTACGCGGTAACACGAAACGAACTGCCCTTCTTTGCACTTTTTCGATGTCCTCCGTCAATACTAACTGGTAAGAATACTACACCAACCAGCAATATTCCAGCAGAAGACGGACAAGTGTAATGTAGGCTGTCTCTTTAGTGGGTTTGTCGCATCTTCGAAGTGTTCTGCCAACAAAGTGCAGTCTTTGTTTCGCCTTCCCCACAATATTATCTATGTGGTCTTTCCAATTTAAGCTGTTCGTAATTGTAATTCCTCGGTATTTAGTCGAATTGACAGCCCTTAGACTTCTGCTATTTATCGTATACCCAAAATTTATCGGATTTCTTTTAGTACCCATGTGAACGACCTCGCTCTTTTCTTTGTTTAGTGCCAATTGCCACTTTTCGCACCATACAGAAATTCTCTCTAGATGATTTTGTAATTGGAATTGATCGTCTGATGATTTTACTACACGGTAAATTACAGCGCCATCTGCAAACAGTCTAAGGGGGCTGCTCAGATTATCACCTAGATCATTTATGTAAATAAGGAACAGCAGAGGGCCTATGACACTGCCTTGCGGAACTCCAGATATCACTTCTGTACTAGTCGATGATTTACCGTCTATCACTACGAACTGTGACCTCTCTGAGAGGAAATCACGAATCCGGTCAGACAACTGCGACGATACTCCATATGTGCGCAATTTGATTAATAGTCGCTTGTGAGGATCGGTATCAAAAGCCGTATGGAAATCTAGGAATATGGAATCGATCTGAGATCCCTTGTCGACACCACTCATTACTTCATGAAAATAAAGAGATAGCTGTGTTGCACAAGAACGATATTTTCTGAATCCGTGTTGGTTAATATCAATAAGTCATTTTCTTCAAGGTAATTCATAATGTTAGAGTACAGTATATGCTCCAAAGACCTACTGTAAATTGAGGTCAGTGATATGGGTCTTTAATTGAATGGGTTTCTCCTATTTCCTTTCTTTGATATTGGTGTGACCTGTGCTGTTTTCCAGTCTTTAGGAACAGACCTTTCGTCAAGTGAGCGGTTGTATATGATTGCTAAGAAAGGCACTATTGTGTCTCATCTGGACCGGAAGATTTGACTTTCTTAAGTAATTTGTTTCGCAGCAGCTAAAATATTTACTTGTATGTCACTCATGCTAACAGCATTTACTGTACATTATTTTCTGAAATATTCTTTGAAAGGAGAAACGCACCAGAACATCATGGAACAAGATGTCGTATTAATGGATTCTCCCGTCATATTCAAGCTTTCTTAAGGTTAATTATGTATATAGTTCGTCTATAGGTTTTGATGAGTGAGTTTATTAGTATCCAAATATGTGATATTAATTGCCGTATCTTGGTGTACCTGCGTTGACTTAGAAGCTTAGATTTTTTACACAGCCATGGGGCAGTAGACCTTAGTACATGACAGAAGTTTCAATTTGATACCTGTAACTTTCCGTGAGGAAAAGAGCTCTTAACTAACATTTTTACCGATTTATCTACGAAATCGTAATAACACGTCGGCCTTTAAACTATTTTCAAGTGAGTCACGGTCACGTCTGGTGTTGTGAACTGAAATTTACTTAACATAATTCTTTTGCCGGCTTTTCCTGTTTATAGAGGAATCAATCTGAAGATTACCTACGAGGGTCCCACGTTGGTCCGCAAAATTTTCCGTCTATAATCGGCGTGGCTCTCCCCCTCCATCATCGAGACTCTCTCCAGCGTTTTTATTTCCGATAAGGAAGTCTTCGCAGACCACAGCTGCCCATTGGTCACGTCTCTATTTTAAGGACATGAGAGGAGCAGATAAAGTTAGAAACGCCATTTAAATGGAAGGCGCCCATATCGAAAAAATTACGAGCAATCTTTATGAAAGCGGAAAGTTCCAACCACGAAGTTCCCCCGAACAAGTCGCAACTGGATGTTTATTTCGTATTTGTACTTTAGCGGATACATTTAAAGCCAGACATACAGTTACTGAATAAGTAATTCTTTCTTCGGGATTTTGGGTTGATTTATTGTCTGCTTAGTTGTAAGTTGCACAAAAATGGAATTACTGCATGCTTTAGCGGTTACAAGTATATCTAAACGTAAGATTACTGAATAATTAGTTATTTCCTCGGCAATGACGTATTGTCTTGGGATTTAAGTAATTATGTTGTTGTTCGACCAAGAAAGCAATGCTGTACCGCAAAAAAGTGCTATCATCGATAAGCAGTCTGCAGATTTTGTAGAGACAAGTATTTACATGCAGACTTCGTGAATGACATACCACTAAGTATTGCGAAAGACATCATTGATACACAAAAACAGCTTGTAATATTCTACTAAGAGTCGGGGGAACTTGGGTTGCTGCTAAACAGAAAACAAGAACCTTAATTCCCACATTATACGACAACTCTCGGCATCAGTGGCGTAACCAAAAAAAAAAAAAAAGGACCAAGAGAAATCGAAATACGTTTCACAAAATGCAGTACGGAAATCTATTGAAAATCTCTGAAATCACTGTTACAACGCATATGCGAAGAATCCAAATGATGAGACACATTGAAAGAATGGACCTAAACACTCTTGCAGTATAAGGTTAATAGACACAGCTGATACAAACAAGCAGCAAAAGATCTTATGGAATTGGGATCACCAAACCTACAGGATCGAGATGCAATCATAAAATCATAAAAGTCAAACAGGCACGGGATTTCGAGGATAAGAGAAAAGAGCGCCCAGCAGACACGAATGGAGCAACTCAAACACACTTACGCGTTGCTCAGGAATGATTCTGCGCTAAACGGGAGGCCTCTATGAGTTTATTTCGTTGATTATAAGTGATTCTAAGTGAGACATTCGCGAAAGAAGAAGAAAAGCAAGTGATTAAGCATCTGATGCTCGAAAATTCTACCAACAGTTTTAGTGACGATTTTCTCTCTTCATCGTTTATGACTGTAAATAAATTCGCCCGCCAGGGCAGTTAATCTCTTGCTGATATGTTGACTGGGTAATGAGATTAAATATTTAGCCAGTAGACATTAAGAGAATGTGGATGAGAGAGACATACCGTTCCAAGAACATGCAGCGTTTCCGATTCATTGAAATAAAAAAGTTTCCGTAGCACATACTTCCGCAAATTACATATGGCGTATACTCATTGGTTTGGCTGTTTGCAGTCGAAGAGGATAGGTAAAATTTTTATAAAGACTGGGTATAATGATACGTGCCACCAACATTACACCGGCTGCCCTCTGTCACAAAATTACAAGGAAAACTGTCGTATTGGAGCAGATATGCTTGTATCTGTAACGAAACGCACTATTCTTTGCAACTTATAAGCCTGCTCAAGAGATGATATCATTATTAGTCTATGTTCTCTATCTTTGGGTGAAATGGTTGTGGACTCCATAAAAAACATTATGTATGACTGAGAAAACCTTGAACATCGTCTTAAAATTTTGATATATATGTCTTTCCTGCTAGAATTTTGATTTGATTCGTTAGGCAGTACTCGCAATTTGAAGCCTGAATACAGTTGGACTGCCTGAGGAGTTCAAATGTGATTCTGTGTAAGAAATTCTAGTAAAAGATGTATCTTGTCAAATTTTGTCACAGACGAGCTAGCGACATGTATAATTTTACTTTGTGAATTTTATTGCTTTTGGAAAAGAAAAGAGACCGCGACTCTGGTCAAGAGCTCTAAAAGGCAAACCAGACTGTGAACCAAGATACTTTCCTTCCTAAAATTAGATAGCCGTGATAGAGTTGTGCGATACGACTCAGACTGACTGAGTATGTCACAGACATGTAGCAGAAGCTTCTATCGATATCAGACTCCTTAAGTCTGTACAGTTTTCCGTTATTCCTTCACGAAAGAAGACGAAGAAAATATTCCAGAATTCGAAACCAGAACAGCTGCTAGCATGAATGACATAAAAGCAGATATTTAGGTGTTGCTAAACACCTCAAATCACTTAAGAAAGGCAAGTCTTCCGGTCCACATGGTATACCAATCAGGTTGCTCTCAGAGTATGCAGACACAATAGCGCCTTCTTAGCAAACATATACAACCGCTCACTTGACGAGAGATCTGTTCCTAAAGACTGGAAAGTAGCACAGGTACACCAATATTCATGAAAGGAAATATGAGTAACCCATTGAATTACAGACCCATATCACTGACCTCAATTTGCAGTGGGATTTTGGAGTGTATACTGTACTCGAACATCATGAATCACCTTGAAGAAAATGACGTATTGATGCATAACCAACACGAATTCAGAAAGTATCGTTCTTATGCAACACAACTAGCTCTTTATTCCTATGAAGTGATGAGTGCTGTCGACAAGGGATCTCAGATAGATTCCATGGTCCTAGATTTCTAGAAGGCTTTTGATACCGACCCTCACAAGCGACTATTAAATTGCGTGCGTATGGAGTATCGCCTGAGATGTGTGAATGGATTCGTGATTTCCTCTCAGACAGGTCACAGTTCGTAGCGATAGACGGTAAATCATCAAGTAGAACAGAAGTGGTATCTGGCGCTCTGCAAGTTAGTGTCATAGGCCCTCTGCTGTTCCTGATTTATATAAATGATCTAGGTGATAATCTGAACAGCCCCCTTAGATTGTTTGCAGATGACGCTGTAATTTACCGTGTAGTAAAATCATCAGACGATCAATTCCAATTACAAAATCATCTAGAGAGAATTTCTGTATGGTGCGAAAAGTGGGAATTAGCACTAAACAAAGAAAAGTGCGTCGTCATCCACGAGGGTACTAAAAGAAAGCCGATAAATTTTGGGTATACGATAAATCGCACAAATACAGTGGCGGTCGAAATAATAGAGCCACCTCTATTGACGAGATTAAGAACTAGGATATCTATTAGTTCGCGAAATCGCCACGAGTGCCGTGTTGTCAGTCCCTTGTAGACAACATCAGGGAAGACGTTGCTGCTATCTTTAGTCGTCCGAAAGGAAGCGTTTGAGCTAGACGTGTGAAAAGAGGCATAAAGGTAAGAATCTTATGGGTCACAATAATAGAGCCGCTTTACACATGTGCCTTTAAATTGATTTTTATGCAGTTGTTTTGTATGTAAATTGACGTGTGGTTTTGTTTACATTCGTCTAGATGGGCAGAGCAAAGCATACCAGTGAAGATGAGCGTATAGTAATGTTCCGGATGTTCAAAAGTGGGATGTCTATGAATAAAATAGCCAATGTCTTGCACGTTTCGCGAAAACGAGTCCAGAACGCAATGAGACGGTCAAAACAAACAAAGCCGCAGGTGGAGAACAGGGGGCGACCTCGTGTAACTACTCCTCGCGTAGACAGACTCATCACTAGGGAAGTGAAGAAAGACCCATTTTTGTCAACACCACGACTGAAAGCCATTTTGTTTAGCGACGAACATGATGTTCAACCATCAACCTCAACGATTCAAAGACGACTGAGATCTGCAAAATTGAATGGGCGCATTGCAAGAAAGAAGCCACATGTTTCACAAGCTAATGTTCGGAAAAGGTTAGCCTTTGCCCGGAGAAATGAACAAAAACCTAATACTTGGTGGAGGAACATCCTTTGGTCCGATGAATCCAAGTTTAATAGGTTTGCCTCAGACGGAAAAGTCTATGTGCGCCGCCCACCAAACCAGGAATTTAATCCCAAGTACACTTTAAAAACTGTGAAATACGGTGGCGGAAGTGTTATGGTATGGGGATGTTTTTCGTGGTACGGCATTGGTCCAATACACCGTATCAACGGCATAATGAACGCAGAAATGTACAAAGACATCTTGGCAAATGTGATGCTGCCTTATGTTGAAGAGGAAATGCCGCTGAAATGGAAATTTCAGCACGATAACGATCCAAAGCATACTGCAAGAATCATAAGGCAGTTTGTTCAAGAGCACAATATCGAAGTATTAGAGTGGCCACCTCAGTCCCCTGACGCATCACCCATTGAGAACTTATGGGAGATCTTAGACAAGAGAATTGACCGCTCAAAAGCTACATCGTCAGAAAAACTGTGGGAAGAAATCCAGAGAGCCTGGTATGCGATCAGTAGTGACGAATGCAGGCGTTTAGTAGACTCTATGGGTAAGAGGTGCAGGGCAATCCTCAAAAATAAGGGTTACCCCACGAAGTACTAATGCAGTCCTATGCAAAAAAGACTGTTCCTGTACGTTTCATAAGACTGAGATCAAGTACAATATATTTGTTTCAATTGGCTCTATTTTTTTGACCCTGTGGTCTGGTATTCTTTTGAATATTATCGATTATTACTGATTATTTTGTGTTGTGTTATCGATATAACTGACTATAGTACAATGTGACTCGGTTGTAATGGTTTCCATCATAGTTCAAACATGTCAAGTAATAAATGTGCACTTTATTCCAAACCTTTGCCAGGTGGCTCTATTATTTTGACCGCCACTGTATAACCGCTGTCAATTCGAATAAATACCTACGAATTACAGTTACTAGCAACTTAAATTTGAAAGACCACATAGATAATATTATGGGGAAGGCGAAACAAAGAGTTCTCTTTGTTGGCAGAACACTTAGAAGATGCGACAAACCCACTAAAGAGACAGCCTACAATACACTTGTCCCTCCTCTGCTGGAATATTGCTGCGCGGTGTGGGATCCTTGCCAGGTAGGATTGACGGCGGACATCGAAGAAGTGTAAAGAAGGGCAGGTCGTTTCATGTTATCGCGCAATAGGGGTGTCACCGATATGATACGCCGGTTGGGTTGGCAGTCACTGAAACAAAGGCGGTTTTCTTTGCGGCGAGATCTATTTACGAAATTTCAATTACCAACTTTCTCTTCCAAATGCGTAAATATTTTGTTGACACCCACCTACGTAGGGAGAAATGATCATCATAAAAAAATAAGGAAAATCAGAGTTCGAACGGAAAGATTTAGGTGCTCCTTTCTCCCGCGCACCATTCGAGAGTGAAATGGTAGAGAAGTAGTACGAAAATGGTTCGATGAACCTTCTGCCAGGCACTTAAGTGTGAATTGCACAGTAACCACGTAGACGTAGAAATCATTCTGAGAGATAAACTTGGAGGTTGAATATTTCGTGCCTGAAATAAGTATGTTCTTTAACTGGTAGATATGTACTCTGTATGTTAAACTGTCATCCTTACGCGTTGTCGACTAGTATGGCACATTTCTTTTGCCTTATGTGTTGCGGTACCACTGGAAAATATCTAAACATAATATAGCAAATAAAATTATCTTCCTCTGTATGCCCTCAAAATTGTATTATGACATCAGAGAGTAGCAGTTCATTTTTATGTAGCACATAAAATTAACCGAAAAATAGTGGTCTCTATCTTTTGAAAACAGAACAGCTTTTTATCATAATTTTTCCACAATGAAAACCAAAAAGTGCTAGAATATGAGAGGAGTCATTTATGTAAGGGATAACAGATATGAACAGAATAGTATAAGAATTAGATTTGTTTTCGAATGGAAACGAGAAAGAGAATGTTCTACCAATATTAATTCGCAATGCTGTGGTTTTTGCTGTTCGTGAGCTCAATACTGGTGCCTTTGTCGCTGCATTTAGCCACTGGCGCAACAGAATACAAGAAGAAGAGTAACTGTAACTCGCATATTACGTTACGCTATTTATGTTGATATAAGGGTCACTACTCGTTGCCACTCATCCAGATATCAAATCTGAAAACAAATTCACCAATTTCTTTTACTTTTGACTTTTGTTATACCGTGTTGTGGATAATCTAGTCACATTTTTATTTACTCGTATCAGCAACAAGCAATGATAAAAATACTAATTTCATTACCGAATGCTACTTGATGACAAAATTTGTCAAGTAATAAATAAGTGTTTCTCGTCACCACATAGCGGGCATCTTCTCACCAGTTTCTCCACCCGTCGTCATAATTATGATCGTACCTAGTACGACACCGGTTCCCTGATTAATAAATTTTTGGTTTTAATATCTTTAATGCGATCCTAGACTGTTTTTATTTAAACATATTCATTTTACTTTTCCGATCGCTGTTTCCCAGGAGCAACTTTCCGAAAGATGCTTAGTATCACTGTCTGTGCATAATTTTATCAAATTATGGGCATTAGGTTTTGTCGCCATCAAGTCCTCCATTGTGCATCTCAAATGAGTACCTGCTGCAGTCCGAGAAGCCTGTGCTTCGATCTTCGGCAGTTCGCCGAGCCTGCGGAAGCCCCACTTTGAGATTCTCATATTGGGTCTGTCAACACCAGTACATGAAGTTTTCTGTTCCTCCATAGTCTTAACGTCGAAGTCTATGAGGAGGTTCGTTTAAATGGTGTGTGAAGGGGACTCCTCCTAGCGCTTAGTCGTCGGTGGGCAGGTTGATATCCCTACAGTGGTTTTGCACATGGGGCGAGTGCTTTAGATGTCTCGCCAATGCCCGCAAATTCTCTTCCAGAGTCTGGTGGAGCAATTCTGCCGAACGGTAACTTTTACCACGTGGTGTTGGTCTAAGGCAATCAGTGATGAGTCGACAAGATCAATTTAGTGAAACGTCAACTTGTTGACTGGATCTGTATCAAACAGGACAGGCATAATCTGCGGCAGAGTTGCACACAGTCAGGGCAGTGGTTCTCAACGTCGTTAGCACAGTATTAGTTTCAATCAATTTACAGAGGTTGTTATTGCTAGCTGACATCTCCTGTTAGGCGCTTCAATAGAGCTTTTTGTAAGTCAGGGTGCACACCACTGTTACACATAAATTGTTATGTGTTGGGCAGTGCTCTAAATGAAGTTACTTGCAATTTCCTTTAATCCTGTTTGTTCTATAGAGTGAAGGCACACACCTGAGTTTTTGTTTGGTTAGGCTTCGGTTGGTTTTCTCTGTAGCAGTCGGGTACTACGAAAAAGGACTTTTAATAGCTTCTACTGTGTAGTCTCAAAAAGATTTGCATAGGTGCCAATAGCTCAATCATCCCTGTGTACAAAGTTTCTGGTATCATCTGAGAAGGGTTAGTCATTCGTCACAGTATTGAAGAGAATTACGCATCCTACTTTAATGTCCTCAGGTACAAGCCTGATTTTACTTATTCGATGGAAACATGATACCTTTCAGCTTCTTCGAATCATCGTCGCTTCAGCCAACCAGAGTCTGAGATTTTCGTTATGCTTGTATAAAGGACTCGCGAAAATGGCGTCATCCATCAACCTCGTGACATCCTCTAATTCGACGTCGAGTTTTGATTCATCACATCAGTGATCTTTTTTGATGCAGTTTCTAAGTAAGGGATGATGAAAGAAAGGGGTGTTTCGCCAGAACAGCCACATGACAGAGAGTGCGCTTTGCTATTTTGTTGTTGTTGTGATCTTCAGTCCAAAAACTGGTTTGATGCAGCTCTCTATGCAACTGTATCCTGTGCAAGCCTCTTCATCTTCGTGTAATTACTGCAGCCTACATCTGTCTCTATCTGATTACTGTGTACATCTCTTGGTCGCCCTCTACGGTTTTACCCCCCCCCCCCCCCCCCTTCCCGCAAGTTCGAAATCGGTAATCCCTTGATGCCTCAGAATGTGTCTTGCCAACCGATCCCTTCTTATTGTCAGTCTGTGCCACAAATTTCTCTTCACCCCAGTTCTGTTCAGTACCTACTTATTAGTTACGTGATCTACCCATCTAATCTTCAGTAGACTTCCGTAGCAATACATTTCAAAGGCTGCACCCCATACAAATACTTTTAGAGAAGACATCCTGACATATTTATACTCGATATTAACAATTTCTTCTTCTTCAGAAACTCTTTATTTGCCACTGCCAGTCTATATTTTGTATCCTCTCTACTTCGACCATTATCAGTTAGTTTGCTGGCCAAATAGCAAAACTCATCTACTACTTTAAGTCTCTCATTTCCTAATCTAATTCCCTCAGCATCGCCTGATTTAATTCGACTACATTCCATTACCCTCCTTTTGCTTTTGTTATGTTCATCTTATATCCTCCTTTGAAGACACTGTCCATTCCGTTCAGCTGTTCTTCCAGGTCCTTTGCTGTCTCTGACAGAATTACAATGTCTATGGCAAATCTCAAAGTTTTTATTTCTTCTCCCTGGACATTAATTCGCACTCCAAATTTTTCTTTTGTTTCCTTTACTGCTTGCTCAGTTTACAGACTGAATAACATCGGGGATAGGCTCCCTTCTCATCTACTACTTCCCTTTCGTGATCCTTGAGATCGTGATTGCCGTCTGATCTCTCTACAAACTGTAAACATCCTCTCGCTTTCGTATATTACCCCTGGCATCTTGAAAATGTCAAAGAGAATATTCCAGTCAACATTACCAAAAGTTTTCTCTAAGTCTACAAACGCTATAAGTGTGGGTTTGCCTTTCCTTAACCTATCTTGTATAAGAAGTCATAGGGAAAGTATTGCCTCACGTGTTCCTACATTTCTCCGGAATCCAACTGATCTTCCCCAATGTCGCCTTCTACCACTTTTTCCATTATCATGTAAAGAATTTGTGTTAGTATTTTGCAACAGTGATTTATTTTATTGATAGTTCGCTAATTTTCGCATCTGTCAGCACCTGTTTTCTTTGTATCTGGAGTTATTATAGTCTTCTTAAAGTCTAATGTTATTTCACCTGTCTCATTGATCTTGCTCACTAGACGGAAGAGTTTCGTTATGGCAGGCTCTCCCAATCCTATCAGTAGTTCGGACGGAATGTTGTTTACTCCTGGGGCCTTGTTTCGGCTATGTTCTTTCATTGCTCTGTCAAATTCTTCAAGCAGTATCATATCTTCGTCTCATCTTCATCTATGTCCTCTTCCGTTTCCATAATACTGCCCTCAAGGACATGTCGCCTGTATAGACCCTCTAAACAAGGTGTTTCCGGAAGAGCGTGCAAAAATGGAACAGGGCATAGAGAACGCACCAGTGAACAATTTGAGGTAGGGAACCTACTATCAATCAAGCCAGCTTAAAGAGGTATAGAAGTAAAATTGTCTATCGCTTTGTCTAGCATTACAGCTTATAATACAACATGCTTACACGTTCTGTGCTGTTTATTTACATGTAAATTCTTTATTTCGTGCAAGAAAACTAGGAATTGCCAGAACTGTAGCAGAATGTGTTGTGATTCGGAACACACCAGGGATATTTGTCTAGATCTATTTCGCTGATGTCATGGTTGCATTGAGGATGATGGCCGTCAGTTTTAGCACATCTTGTAAGATACAGTACAAATGGTACGTTCATTGTATCAGTGATGGTATTTGCAGTTATCTGTAACTAATGTAAATAAAAATTACGCGATAATGTGATGTTATTTTATTATCTCTTTAACTGGCTTCTCTGACCCCATGTGCCCTACCTTAAACTGGTCAGTGGAGCACCCTCTATGTCCTGATACATTTTTGCACGCTCTTACGGAAACACCCTATATCCTCCTTCCTCCCTTCTCCACTTTTATGCTTTACCTTCTTTACTTAGGACTGGTTTACCATCTGAGCTATTGATATTCATTCAGTTGGTTCTCTTTTATCCAAAGGTCTCTTTCATTTTCCTCTATGCGGCATCTATCTTACCTCTAGCGATATAGGCTTCTATACCCTTACATTTGTCCTCTAGCCATTCCTGCTTAGCCATTTTATGCCTCCTGTCAGTTTCATTTTTGAGAGGCTTGTATTCCCTTTCACCTGTTTCATTAACTGCGTTTTTCTATTTTCTCCTTTCATCAGTTAAATGCAACATCTCTTGTGTTACCCGGGATTTTTACCTTCACTCGTCTTTTTACCTACTTGATCCTCTGCTGCCTTCATTATTTCACCTCTTAAAGCTACCCATTCTTTTTCTACTGTATTCCTTTCCAACTCCCTACAGTCTCTGATTCTTCCAGTTTACCCAGGTCCCATCTTCTTAAATTCCTACCTTTTTGCAGTATTTTAATTTTTAAAGTACAGTTCATAACCAATAAATTGTGGTAAGAGTCCACATCTGCCTCTAGAAATGTCTTACAATATAAAAACTGCTTCCAAAATTTCTGTCTTGCCATTATGTAACCTAGCCTTACAGTGTTTCCAGGTCTCTTCATGATTCTTAAACCAGGTGTCAGCTATGATTAAATTATGCTCTGTGCAATACTCTCTCAGGTGGCTTCCTCTTTCATTCCTTTCCCACAGTCCATATTCATCTTCAATTTTCCTTCCCTTCCTCTTCCTACTGTCGAATTCCAGTCCGCCATGGCTATTAAATTTTCGTCCCCTTTAGCTACCTGAATAATTTATTTTATTTCATCATACACCTCTTCAATCTCTTCCTCAACTGCGAAGCTAGTTGGTGTATAAACTTGTACTACTGCGACGAATGTGTGTTATGTGTGTCTCTTGGCTACAATAATACGTTCACTATGCTGTTCATCTGTGTTCCTAATTTTTATACATTATTAAACTTATTCCGGTATTATTCCTTCTTGATTTTGTGTTTATACCCCTGTATTTATATGACGAGAGGTCATGTTCCTCACGCCACCGAACTTCACTAATTCCCACTATACCCAACTTTAACCTATCCTTTTCCCCGATTACGTAATCTGCATTCCACAGAACGATCCGTAGAACGTCAGTTTTCTTTCTCCTGATAACAACGTCCTCCTGAGTAGTCCCCGCCCGGAGATCCGAATGAGGGATTATTTTACCTCCGGAATATTTTACCCAACAGGACGCCATCAACATTTAACCACACAGTAAAGCTGCATGCCTCAGGAAAAACTGCGGCTGTAGTTTCCCCTTGCTTTCACTCGTTCGCAGCACCACCTCAGCAATGCTGCCTTGGTTGATGTTACAAGGTCAGATCAGTGAATCATCCAGACTGTTGCTCTCCCCGCAACTACTGGAAAGGCTGTTGCCCCTCTTCAGGAACCACACGTTTGTCTGGCCTCTCCGTTGTGTGGCCTCTCCGTTGTGGTTGCACCTACGGTACGGCTTTCTACCGCTCAGGCACGCAAGCCGTCCCACCGACGGCAAGGTCCGTTGTTCACGGTTCTTTGCTATGTACTTTTCGCATTATTTAAATTAACTAGCCTCGTTTATTTCTAGTTATGCCATTCGAATATTGACTTGTGATTTGCCAGTGGGATACATCTCGTAGTGGGAGAAGTTCTTGCTCAGTCTCCAACCGTGGACGGTGCATCAGAAGATCATATTCGCCCGTGATCAGTGCCATAGGTCTCGGGTTCCTTCGCAAGGCTGCCACCGCTTGTAAATCGGCATCTTTCGCTTTGTGGTACCCAGACTTCACACTTCATCATGCTACACATTTTCCCAAAAGCGGAACTCTTGCTAGAACTTGCTACGCGCCTCTTGCCACCATATCTACACTGCAGTGACGATAATCACTCGTATGACAATTACGTGTTTGTTTCGGCGAACGACAGCGAGGTCCTACGCACCTCTAATAATTCTTTTACGATGCGTATGTGGTTAAAAGTGTTGAAATAGCAAAAAGAAGAAACAATTACAATACAGTAATACACTAAAATCCGTGTACACATACACGCACAGTACACACTCACACACACACACACACACACACACACAGCGACACAAATATTCCATGCTTACTTCTGGTTCCCTGACGTCGTCCACGGCATACCACAAAGCAATTATCCGAAGGTGGGGGAAATCGGTACATGTGACGTACATCTACAGACATACAAATGATTAAAACTTCAAAATAAGTGTATGATTTATTCAAGAGAAAGAGCTTCACAAACTGTGCGAGTCAGTAACGTCTTCGTCCACATCTGACTTTTATGCAAGCAGTTACTGATTGAGCATCGTTTGACGGAGTTCTTAGATATACTCCTGATGGATACCGCGTCATATTCTGCCGAACTGGCGAATTACATCGTCAAAATTTCGTTTTAACTACAAGGCTCTGCCTATAATACTACGAACGCTCCGAACTGAGGAGGGTGTGGCGATCTTGATGGCCAAGATTGGGTTTGGCAAGCACGAAGACAAGTAAGATAAACTCTCGCAGTGTGCGGAGGGGCATTACCTTCCACAAATCTAAGCTCAGGATGGCTTGGCGTGAATGGCAACAAAACGGGACGCAGAATATCGTCCACGTACCGCTGTGCTGTAAGGGTGCTGCAGACGACAACCAAAATGGACCTGCTATGAAAAGAAATGGTAACTGTAAGCATCACACGTGACAATCGGGCCTTACGGAGAGTGACGTTCGGGTTTGTATCCCACCGACGCCTGGGACGTCTCTAGATAGGTCTCAGCTGGTCATCGGGGCTCAGTTCGAAGTAGGACTCATCACTTAAGACAGTTCTATTCCATTCAATGAGGTTCCAATCATTTTCATCGTAACTAAATGCTACAAGTGCATAGTAAATATTTCTGTCCTTGAGAAACGGACACTAGCAATAATAAGTATAGACTTAATGCAATAAATAAAATTCATTGTTGCACATACAAGTAGTGTCACTATTGCTGGCTGCATACGGCGTCATCCCGGTTGATCACGTAACGACATGGTATAGGGTCGTCTGCCCGTCATCCGAGGTAGCAGTGTTATCTAATCTATCCGCCCCTCTATTTTCAGCAGCTTATCTGCCACGTGGAATCTCGTCAGTGTGAAATCAGAAAGAATCTCTTAAATACTGACTGAAACATTACTCCCTCGGTTCCTAAAATAGACATGAAAATACGTCTTTGCGTTCTGATTCTGAAACACCAGCTTGTGGTCACGAGAGCAGCTATTTCATCGATTGTTAATTGCACAACGGCGAAGGTAAGAGATCTGTACCCGACGTTGAAATAATAGTGAACGGCAGATATAAACCTAAGAAAGAATGTCTTAACTTTAAATAGTACTAAATCAGCAACAGATCATATGTGGTAAAGAGTACCGGCCAGTACTGCCTCAACATAAAAGAAAGGTTAAACATCATTTATTCGGTGACAGAAAAATGATTTGTCATCTGGAAGGCCATGATTCACACCCTCGTATCTGTAGAGAATATATCGACGAGGGATACGTATCTGTGACTACGTAAACATAGGCCCTCAGACGATGTCGTTTGAGTCAGACTGTATCTGGTACAGAGGCAAACTGGAACATAAAAACCATAAATACTACGGATTTATGATGCTGCTTCTGATATTTTAGTAGATGAGTCTCATTGGGGGTTAAAAATTATCTCATGAAATCCCGTAAATTAGTTTCTACAGTTTAACGAGAGAGCGCAGAGCCGTTGTGAAACCACACGAGGAAACATAAAGACGATGGTAAAACAATTGTTACTTAGAAATATAATAGCTCATTCAAGGAAACTAGAGCTGAAAGTAAGAGGCAGGTAACAAAGAATATGAAAGTAATACTGGTACTTAATCAGTTCATTCCCGCTGGCCGAAGTGGCCGTGCGGTTAAAATGCGCTGCAGTCTGGAACCGCAAGACCGCTACGGTCGCAGGTTCGAATCCTGCCTCGGGCATGGATGTTTGTGATGTCCTTAGGTTAGTTAGGTTTAACTAGTTCTAAGTTCTAGGCGACTAATGACCTCAGCAGTTGAGTCCCATAGTGCTCAGAGCCATTTGAACCAATCAGTTCATTCTGAAACAACTAGCTGGACTGTATGCAGTGAAGTATATTACGGCTGCTTCATTCTAACACTATTCAAATTTAGCGACAGCAACATAATATGAAATTTTAGTGTACATGAAACATACTATGCGTATTACTACCTACAGTACATACACCGTGATCAGCAAGCAAATGAATCACTAAACAAAGTTTTACTAACTATACGAGAGGATTCCATCTGTTTCTACTAAAGGCGAGTCTTCTTCTTTCTTTCTAGGTTTTGCCTATGATAAGTGTGTTCCAATTACCTCATAATTTGATTTCTTTTCCAAACGATGTTCTCCTAAAAGTTTTTACAGAAATGTAAGACTTCATCGGAGGTCATAGGCACCTACAAATAGAACGTGTTTCTTCCAAAATTTTCCTCTGTGCGGATTTCATATAAAATACTGCTCTTCTGTGGTTGTTACTGATTCTGTCCAGTCTCTTACGATATTTTACAGTTCTCAGGAACTTCATTCCTGATGTTTGCAATATTTCTTTGTCCGAACCCAAAATTCTGCTCTGTACAACAATGAGGGAATCACCACTACTTTAAAAAAATGTTTTACGTCTGTTTCCTCAATTTCCATTTTCTGCCTCATGTAATTGTTCCACATATTCTGTGATAGTTGTTTAATTTTTTATGTATTTTTCTCTCTACATAGATTATGTTTCGAAGTCAGAGACTTATGCCAACTTGAGCTGTGGCATATAATCTCATATGACATATGCGTCCATTTTATAGATATGAAGCCTTTTTTCTGCGCTACTGTTACTTAAATGACACCTTTCGAGTAAACTCATCCTCAGAATATCTCCAGAAAGGTTACAAAACTCATGAGAAACACAATTTTTTCGAAGTTATTACCAAATAATAAAACTAACAAAATTTTTGAAGAACATAAATTAAATGAACATACCAAAGGAGGTAGGGAACTTCTTACACACTGTATGGTGTCACGTATCAAAATCAGCGTACAGCGAAATAAGAAAAATCCAGTCTGGTCCTGTCTAGACTTCATTCTGTTATCATTTTGTTGATGTACGTGCATTCTTAAACGGTGTACTTTAACTAGCACTTTGACAAAAAGTTTCCTTCATTCAAATTTTCGCATTATATAATTGCTCACGTAAACAGTTTTTCTCTTTAAGCTCCGCAATGTAGTTGCGTACCCATTTTTAATAATTTTTGTCATTGTTATTTATTATTAAAATTGTATTTCTTTTTATCTATGCATTTTATTATGTAATTAACTGTTTGCGAAGGTATGTAATAAATAAAAGCTGTCAATGGGGACCTCTGATTCACTCCTCTGCCAGTTTTTAATTTTAGCAATGCCACCTTAATTTTAGCAGTGCAGCTTAATTAGATTCCGTACTTTGTAAAATATAATATATACATATATATCTTTAATTTTTTCTGTAATACGACACATGAGCACTGTGCCATCCAGCTTCCACCTGTGTTCTCTCCCATCCCTAACCTTTACTTTAGATTTCATGCTTATTTCATCATAATTCTTTTGCTTTTGGTATATTCTAACGATGCATTTAATGGTCTTTGATGTATAACGTCCTATTTTTTTTCTTTGCAATTAATTTTCATCTGCATTTAGCTTGTCGAACGTGTTAAGCTCTAACTTCCGCTACTATTAATGCCACCTGCTCGCCATGTTTGTTACTTTGTATGTTCTTACTCAGTTGTACTCTGATGGTACTGGTACATGACGCCATACCATGTGTATGGAACTCCCTATCTACTTTGGTATGTTCATTTTATGTTCTTCAAAACTCTTGTTAATTTTATTTAAAAACATGAGTTTACTTGCAACGCATAAATAAAGTCGAAGTGATGAAAATCAAATCAGCGACCATAACAACAGTGTATAAAAAAAGCTCCATATCTGTAAAATAGTCGCATGCCCCTTATGTGACTATATATCACACCTCGAATTGACGTAAGTATCCTACTTCGAAACACTGTTTGCAACATAACCTCTAGAGTATAAGAACATGCGCCAGTATTTTACTTTCGATGTTAATTTCTAATCTGACTGATTCCTTTTCGTGGAAAGCTACACTGTTGAGAATGTAAATTATTATACCATGAACACTTGACTGAAAGCAACCAAAATGGTTACTATTTTCTTGCTTGTGTGATATGATGATCAAAATTTCTTCGTCATGCGAGCTCGTTTTCAGTAAAAAATAAAAAATAAAGAAATAAAAGATATCATTCCTATAGATGAAGGATGCTGTTAGTACATGATTGCTATTCTACATCTACATCTACATAGTTACTCTGCAATTGACATTTTAGTTCCTGGCAGAGGATTCATTGAACCATTTTCATACTGGTTCTGTATCATTCCACTCTCGAATGGCGCGCGGGAAAAAGGAACACCTAGATCTTTCCGTTCGAGTTCTGATTTCTCTTATTTTATTATGATGATTATTTCTCCCTACGTACATGGGTGTCAACAAAATATTTTCGCATTGGGGAGAGAAAGTTGGTGTTTGAAATTCCGGAAATAGATCTCGCCGCAAAGAAAACCGCCTTTGTTTCAGTGACTGCCACCCCAACTCGCGTATCATATCAGTGACACTCTCATCCCTATTGCGCGATAACACGAAACGGGCTGCCGTTCTTAACACTTTTTCGATGTCCTCCGTCAATCCTACCTGGTAAGGATCCCACATCGCGCAGCAATATTCCAGCAGAGGATGGACAAGTGTAATGTAGGCTGGGTTTGTCGCATCTTCGAAGTGTTCTGCCAACAAAGCGCAGTCTTTGTTTCGCCTTCCCCACAATATTATCTATGAGGTCTTGCTCGTAATTGTAATTCCTAGGTATTTAGTCGAATTGACAGCTCTTAGATTTGTGCAATTTATCGTATACCCAAAATTTATCAGATTTTTTTAGTACCCATGTGGATGTCCTGTCATTTTTCTTTCTTTAGTGCTTAAGGTAGCTGGAACTTTTCAGGTGGAAATCTCAGAGCGTGCACGTCAGCTTTTCGATGTCTTGCAGATTTTGAAAAAAGTGGAATCATGAACATTAGAGCATCATAGCGAAACATCGCATACACAGTTTGCTACAATGGAGTGAATGCAGAACGAATGGTGACGTCAGGGACTGATGACAACGGTGCGACAAAGAGAATAGGCATGGGTCCTTCAAGAAGGAATACACTAAGAGAGGATCGTGCGGTTTTTCGGCTTGCCGTGACGAGCAGACAGTTGACAACAGGTGAATCCTGTGCAGATATTTGAGGCAGTGACACGACGCCAGGAACATGATCCTGAGATTTGATTTGAGATCTCGAATTACCATGTGTAATTTATCTGCGATATCATACCACAGACGCAGAGGAATTTCAGATGTTGGCATAGCCACAGAAAACATAACAAAAGGCTATCGCACATCACATCATCAAAACAAAGTACTCGAGGTGAAAGTACATCTACACAACACAGGTACAAAAATATACATCCAGCCATATTAATGTGACCATCTGTCAGAATCATGGAAAATCACTTTTTGCAGCGCGGACTACTGTGAGACGCGCGGGAGGTGAGTCAGTGAGGTTCTGGAAGACGCCAACATGAATATGGAGCCACGTCGACTCAACTACCGAGGCCAGCTGAACTGTGTCTCAGTTGTGGATCCATGGCCGGCCCCGATGGCCGAGCGGTTCTAGGCGCTTCAGTCTGGAACCGCGCGACCGCTACGGCCGCTGGTTCGAATCCTGCCTCGGGCAAGCATGTGTGTGATGTCTTAGGTTATATAGGTTTAAGTAGTTCTAGGGGGCTGATGACCTCAGCTGTTAAGTCCCATCGTGCTCAGAGCCATTTGAACCATTTTTTTAGGATCCATGGCGCGAATAGCCCGATCGAGCTAGTGCCACAGATTCTCAGTTGGGTTTACATACGCGGAGTCTGGTGGCCAGAGAGGTACGGTAAACTTATCCAGGTGCTCTTCCAGCCATGAACGTAAACAGCGAGCTGTATGACGCGTTGCATTGTCCTGGTAGCAGATCTAATTGTGCCGAGGAAAGACGAACTGCATGTAGGGGTGGACATGCTAATAGATGCATACTTATAATGACCCAGTGTGCCTTCCAGACCAACGAGGTCACCCAGGGAATGACATGCAAAATTCCCCACCCCATAATGCTCTGTCCTACCGCCTGGACCCTTCCGACGATTGCTACACGGTTTTTGCGCACGCAGAAGACCTTCTGTCTGGTGGACCATAGAAAGTCTGAGAAGGCCACCTGTCGTCTCTCAATACATGTTCAGTTGGCGTGCAAACTCCAGCCTTCATACCCAACGTACAGCAGCTGGCATGAGTGCATGAACCAGGCGCCTTCTGCAGAGTCCCTTATTCAGCAACTTTCGCTGGACGGGCGTTGAGGAGAGACTGTTGGTAGCCCCTTGGTTCAACTGAACGGTCAGTTGTTCAAAAGCTGCGCGTCTATTCGTCCGTACACATCTCCGTAGCCGTTCTTCATGCTTCCCCTCTAGAGCCCACGGAGCACCACAGTTACCTCGACGCCGGGTTTGAATAGTGCCACTTCAACCACAGCGCCACGCGAACGATTTACATACTTAGCCATTTCGTAAATGCTTCCACCCATGCCCCGAAGCCAATGATCTTGCCGTTTCGGACGTCAGATAAATCGTTCCGTTTCCACATTACAACAACTACACAGCCTTCTGCTCATCCCCCTCCCTCATCCCCCCCCCGCTACATCTCCTTCACCACGCTATGTAAACCTCCAACTGTTCAACTGCTAGTGTTGCCACCTGCAGTCTGCCACTGGTTATCACACATTGACCCTGAACATAGGTGGTGGTCAGATTAACGTGACTGGGTCTTGTATACACAGGGTCAGTGAAGTGTAGTATTGTTTTAATTGAGCACAGAACATGTGGAATGAAGTAGGAAGCAAAAAGTCGAGAGTAATAATCGTAATTTAATAATGTTTCATAGTACGAATATAAAACGCTGGAACTGTTTACGATCTTGACAAAGAGATTTGTGAGGAAACCACCTCCTTGTAGCGAAGACTGAAGGTGTTTTGGAATAAAGTGAAATGCTTACGGTCTAAATAAGACTTTTACTATCCGGCAGCGGGGAAAAGGAGGCCTACAACCAGAAAAATACAACTTGGCTAAGAAAAGAAAAGGATCGGAAGAATGACGTCCGACACATCTGCAGAAGAGTAAGGTCAGAGGAAGGAAAGATATATACGGCACCCACCCCGGAGTGTACGTATTTCTTTCAGGGCAAGACAGGGGAAACTCGAGCGCCAGTGTCGGAGTCCCACGCCATTGGCCTTAATTGGACTGGGAGCCCTTGGCGAAGAGGACTGTGTTTGACAGGCTTTCTCTCCAGGAGCAGCAAACCTGACT
Organism: Schistocerca piceifrons; assembly: GCF_021461385.2. NCBI lineage: Eukaryota > Metazoa > Arthropoda > Insecta > Orthoptera > Acrididae > Schistocerca > Schistocerca piceifrons. Next base: position 389,481,368 of record NC_060145.1, read on the forward strand.
CCACACCGACGCCTTCAGTTAAAGGAACGGTTTGGCACAGACGTTGTGCACCTCTCAAGATCCCAACGTCTATATGAGTTCAGCTCTCACTATACTTCGTATTCTATTTTTTTCATAAGTTTTGTACGAAGAAAAAACCTTTACTTTCCATCTCTTCAGGTGTGTTTAGAGATATCAGCTCGAAGCTTTTTTCAAATATCTTCAGTTTTTCGACTTGTGTGATTTCGTCTCCCGCTTGTTCCTATTCTATTCATACGCACATTTCCGATACGCCCAACACTTTCGATCTGTTTTGTAATTTGAAATCTTTGTATGGACACAGAATTTATTTTTTGCCAGCTGTTAATTTCAGCACGAAGATTACTCCTAGTTTACTAATCTGATGTTCCATTAATCCCAATTCTTTATTTTTGTTTAGGGTATTCCATAGACTCCTTTCCTCCTTAATCTTTCTGCATGTTCATCTTTTGGACTTTGTAGCTCTTACTATCTGCAAACAGATCTATCAGTGCACGACACCATAAAGATGGCCCTACAAACCATACAACGTAAAATAAAGGGAAGAACGAAAACGAACAAGAACTGTCTTCAAGCCTCATTTTGTTAGATGAGTTACAACGTAAAATATGTTCACTTTTTGCGGTTGTTCATGAAACAAAACCTACTGATGACGGCACAAAGGTGCGAAACATGTTTGGGTAACAAGGAAAAACAGTGTTTTGCATAAAAGACGGAGCCTATATTCACTGACTTTCTGCATCTATTTGATTATTTGCCTCTACGTCGTCTTGGTTGAAATTATTGATCTTTCCACTTTTTCCTCACTCTGCCTAGAGATCTTCTGCCCACTGGGTAATAATTCATAGTTAATTTTCATATTTTTTCGTCTTTCTTTCTTGTTACATGGTCCTGTATTCCTTACCTGCTCATTTATATTCTGCACTCCCAGTTCTTCTCTGATGTCAGCATTTCTCCTCCTGTCCGATAGCATGTACGCAGCTACTCTTTTAAGGGATCGTGTCTTCGACGCTTGTCTTCTTTGCTCCTTTCCTTTTGTTACAATCCACAACTCACTTCAATTTATCACATTTCATACTCACATTGTGTAGTTTCGTTCCTTACTCAAGTTCTGAGGGTTCTATAGGCTGCTATAATAATGTAATTAAAACTTTCTACTTTCTTTTATATGTCCATTTATGTCATGAATGAGATGCTATTTTTTAAGCAGTTGGAAGAGCGTACCTTTCTATTTTATGATTTATTATTATCTTGCTGGGAATTCTCTCCTGGTTCCTGAAAGTAATCACTTTTTGTTTTCTTTGAAGATACTAATAGATAAAATAATTTGGCTGTTGTGGGTAAAATATGAGCAGCTGTTTGGACTGTGTTATCACCATCAGCAGTAACAATTCTTTCTACGGATTTCATTTCGTACATTATACGGAAACTTCATTTTATCCTTGTAGTAGCTGTCAGTAGCTCTAACTAACATTGCAATTCTATACATCGAAATCAAATAGTCAGGAAAGATACTCTCATTTGCAATGCTTTTTGCAGGTACTGGTAGTTGGCCATCAACGTCAATAAATGCAGTATCATATCCTAAACAGTCGCGAGGACCGGATGCTATTTGAGAGCATTATTCCAGTGGAGTCAGTTATAGTTGTAAAATATCCAGCGGCAACCCCAGGACATGGTTTAAGGTGGAGCGATAGAATAAATAAAGTTGTCGATAAATCAGGCGAGAGGCAGAGTCATTGGAAAAATGACGAGGGAGAGTGTAGTTCATTGGTAGGGGTTCTTTTGTATTAAAGAGAGCCATAGAGAAGAATTTCGTCAGTGATGTCTTTAGTCGGTGCTGTAGCGTGCGTTCCGGGAGGAGGCATGTACCAATGAATGATGGATAGCGTCGGAAAATGCCCAAGACTGTTTGGAGGTGATGCTGTGTATGGGGAACGTCTCATAACTGTAGCAAAATGATTCGAGGATAGACATTTGATGCATGGATTAGCCACTGATCCTCAACACAAATACAGTAGGTAAATATAACGAGGATAGACGTTTGATGCATGGATTAGCCACTGATCCTCAACACAAATACAGTAGGTAAATATAAGGCTCCCACACACGTCTCGAGTAATGATCACGACGGTAAAAATGAAATTATAGTGTCGCATTATTGTCCAGGAGATACCATGTGAGATTGTTTGTCTGCCTAGTGCGTCTTTTTGTTTGACGCCACTTTGGCTACTTATGCGTCGATGATGGTGAGATAATGAGGAAGACATCACAGCACCCAGACTCTGAGTGGATAAAATCTCCGACCTGGTCACGTACCTACGTTTTTCTTCTCCCGGAAATATCGGTCAATATTAATATCCACAGCACGAGCTAATTTTAATTTCTTGCATGACATACGTTGATGTGTTACTTGACCTACTTTTAGATGGAAACAAAACAACAGAATTTTAAATATGCCACAGAACTTGTGCCAGCGGTGGTGTAACTACCAGCAGGGCCTCCCAAGCCGGACAGGTCTCCATAGAGGATGCAGACAAAGTGTGTCTCACAACGTCCCGTCTAGTGTCCAGTCCTGTCCTGTCCTGTCCTATCCTATTCTGTTCTGTCCCATCCTATACACTCCCTTCATTTCCTTTTCCTCCTTGTGATTGTGTGGCAGCAGGCACAGTCCCCTAATGTGGACAGCGGAAGATCCTTGGAAACCAGGACAACGTTGATTCACATAGGCCTTACTGCGAAGGGATGGATAGCGTTCTGTAGTCGTGGTGAAGACAAGGTATCTAAGAGGTAAGGCCCTGAAATAAAACTTTGGCAGGTGTCCAGGCCGTGAGGTGGCAGCCCCACCAGGACACTTGGGGGCTGTGGGCTGATAACTTGCACCACCAAAAAAACACATATCACAGAAACTAAAAGGAGAAACAGCCGGATGGATCCTAAGTATATGATCTTTGACCTGAAAAGGAAAACACATATCGGTTTTTGGAATGTAAGGACGTTCAGAGAGGCAGGGAGGCTAAGACAGGTTGAAAAAGAGATGGAGAACTATCGACTAGATATATTGGGACTAAGTGAAGCAAAGTGGCCAGAATCTGGGGAATTCCAAACACAAAATGGTGGAGTGTTGCTGTATGCGGGTCAGACAGGTGAGGACGCGATGCATAGGAATGGTGTAGGGCTCTTACTATCTAAATGGCTCTGAGCACTATGGGACTTAACATCTATGGTCATCAGTCCCCCAGAACTTAGAACTACTTAAACCTAACTAACCTAAGGACATAACACAACACCCAGTCATCACGAGGCAGGGAAAATCCCTGACCCAGCCGGGAATCGAACCCGGGAACCCGGGCGCAGGAAGCGAGAACGCTACCGCACGACCACGAGCTGCGGGCTCTTACTATCTAAAAGCAGCAAGAAGAGCTTACTGGAGTGGAAACCAGTCTCAGAACGGATAATAACCGCACACTTTAAAACAAATGTGCGATATGGCACTGTAATTCAATGCTATGCACCTACTGAAATAGCTAAAGGAGAATTAAAAGATGCATTTTATACAGAGCTTAACGGAGTCCTTAGACAAACAAATTCTAGGGACATAAAAATTTTAATGGGTGACTTGAACGCAAAAGTTGGTTCTGAAAATGAAGGGCTTGAACATATCATGGGCGTGCATGGAATGGGGATCAGGAATGTAAAAGGTGAAATGTTGATAGATACATGCGCTGAACATGACCTAGTCATTGGAGGCACATTGTTTCCACATCGTAACTGCCATAAAATAACGTGGGTTTCTCCAGACCATGTTACCGAAAATCAAATAGACCACATCGTCATAAGCCGCAAGTTCTGACACTCTCTGTTAGATGTCAGAAATAGAAGAGGAGTAGACGTTGGAAGCGACCACCATCTAGTTTTGGCAGAATTCAAACTGAAGATAGTGGCAAATAGAACCAAGCTCACTCACAGGTGCAAGAAAATAGATGTGGCAAGATTAAAAGACCAACAGATCAAAGAAACATTTGCCCTTGAACTACAAAACAGATTCCAGGTCCTCTCTGAAGAAAACTTTATGGAAGAGGGAATTGAAACATGCTGGCAAAAAATCAAAGACAGTTATTTAGATGTGGGAGAAAAAATCTTAGGATTTAAGGCACATCAAAGAAAGGAATGGATCTCCGATGCTACGTGGAATGAAATCAGCCACAGGAAAGAACTAAAACTTAAGTTAAATTTTAGTAAGACAAGAGCGCAGAAGAGCGAAGCGTGTAAAGAATACATGGAGGCGAACAAAAAAGTGAAAACATTGCTACGCCAAGATAAAAAGAAATGGATAGATGAGCAAGCAAAATTAGCAGAAGAGGCAGCAAGACAAGGAAATATGAAAGAGCTCTACAATATTACCAAACGGTTGTCAATGAAGAACTTCAGACATGAAGGACCAGTTAAGAACAAGGATGGGGTGATGCTTACAACTCAACAGGCACAGCTACAGAGATGGGAGGAGCACTTCAAGGAACTGTTAAATTGTGGAGACAACCAAGAGGAACAAGTGAGACATGTTCCAGACGAAGTCGAAGAAGATCAAGATATAAATTTGCAGTGCCCCACAATGGACGAAATTAGGATTGCCTTGAAAACACTAAAAAACGCAAAGGCTCCAGGCCTAAACAACATACATCGGAGCTCTTAAAAGCCGATATTGAAAGTACTGTTAAAATGCTCCATCCTTTGCTGAAGCATATTTGGCTTGAAGAGAAATCTCCAAAGGAGTGGAAAAATGGTTTGGTGGTAAAGCTCCCAAAACAGGGAAATTTGTCAGACTGTAACAACTGGCGTGGTATTACATTGTTGTCAGTGCCCAGTAAGGTCCTCACCAGAGTTATTTTAAACAGAATTAAAGAATCCCTTGAAAAGCGACTGCGTAAAGAACAGGCCGGTTTTAGGGCACAACGCAGTTGCGTTGATCTTATTAACACTCTTAGGATCATTTTAGAGCAAAGCAAAGAATTCCAAGCAACCATGTACCTCGCATTCATTGATATTCAAAAGGCTTTCGATTCCGTGAAACATAAAGTGCTCTGGCAGGTGTTGCGGAAGTATGGCATACCACAGAAGATCTTAAACATCATAAAAGATCTATATGATGGCTACAAATGCTGCGTACTCCACAAGGGAAATATGACAGAGCCCATAAAAGCAACAACTGGAGTCCGGCAGGGTTGCATTTTGTCACCAACACTTTTTCTACTCGTTCTAGACTGTTATGAGAAGAGTCACAGCAGGCAGGAGACGAGAAATCCAGTGGGGGATCCACGAACGTCTGGAGGATTTGGATTTTGCAGACGACATAGTTTTATTAGCTCCAAGGCTGACTGATATGCAAGCTAAATTAAACTTGCTGAAAGAAGAAGCAGAGACTGCTGGCCTCGAGATAAACATAGGCAAAACAAAGGAAATGAGAGTAAATTCAGGGAACATGGAGGTGCCATTGTTAATAGGTGAGCAGCGGGTGGAGACTGTCAACTCATTCCTGTATCTAGGTAGTATAGTGGCGGAAGACGGTGGAGCTGGAGATGACGTGAAAAACCGCATTAAAAAGGCAAATGCTGCTTTCATACAACTGTATCCAATATGGAAAAATAGAAATATCACGTCCAAACAAAAATCCGTATTTTTAATACAAATGTGAAGGCTGTCCTTTTGTACGCCAGTGGAAGCTGGAAAATGGATAAAAAGATAACGTCCCAGTTACAAAACTTCATAAATAGATGTCTTCGACGCATCATGAATATCTGGTGGCCACAAAAAATATGTAATGAGGAGCTCTGGCGAATAACAAACCAGATACATATAGAAGACCAGATACGAGAGAGAAAGTGGGGCTGGTTGGGGCACAGCTTGAGAAAACCAGATGGAGCCATCGAGAAAAAAGCATTGGAATGGAATCCCCAGGGAACAAGGAAGAGAGGAAAACCAAGGGGCACATGGAAGAGGACAGTGAAAGGGGAAGCAAAAAGAGTTGGCAAGACCTGGGTAGAATTGAGGTAAATGGCCAAAGACAGAGACGGATGGCGAGTTCTCCTAGATTCCCTATGCCCCCATAGGGGCCAAAGGAATTAAATCAAGTCACAGAACTTGTCACAGAATATTTGTTTTCTATAATAATCTGTTGTTATAGGTTATCTGTCTTGAGCTGAGTGCAATGTAATTAAAAAGAGCTAAACCAGAAGCGTTTCGCTTTTATTTGCAAAGCATCTTCTGTATATTGCATACATACGTTTGTAACGGTTCAAATGGCTCTGAGCATTATGGGACTTAACTTCTGAGGTAATCAGTCCCCTAGAACTCAGAACTACTTAAACCTAACTAACTAGGACATCACTCACATCCATGCCCGAGGCAGGATTCGAACCTGCGACCGTAGCGGTCGCGTGGTTCCAGACTGTAGCGCCACCCAGGCCGGCATACGTCTGTACATTTATTTTTTATCTTTTGATTCTTTTAGTTTAAAAACAGCGTTTTCTTTATAAATTTGTTCTGCAGTCTACTTACGTTGTTTCTTTACATAGTCCACTCCTTCCCCTCTTACTACCAGTGGTCGGTGTCGACAGGCTTCACTTCACATCTGCCGTTTTTGGCATTTTGCGTTATTTCCTGTGCCGCACTATTTATAATTGATTTTCTTAACTGTTTTTCATTCATCACTGCCCCAGTGTTTATGCCTATTGGTTTGTTTTCGTTCACGTTGTGAGTGTTGCCAACCTATGAAACGATTTAAACGATTTTGTGTGTGTGAGTGCGTGTGTGTGTGTGTGTGTGTGTGTGTGTGTGTGTGTGTGTGTGTGAGAGAGAGAGAGAGAGAGAGAGAGAGAGAGAGAGAGAGAGAGAGAGGGAGGGAGAGTGAGTGAGAGAGAGAGAAAGAGAGAGAGGTAGAGTGAGAGAGTTAGTGAAATTGTCTTGTATGTAGGTAGAGACGTGAGAAGAAAGGTGTTTTTTTTCTTTTTTAAAGGAGAGGGGTGGAGGAAACGACAGCGACGGCCTGGACAGTTATTATGGGACAGATCTGGCAAGAAATGGCAATGATAAATGGAGCCTGTGGTTATATGTCTACTTTTAACGTTATATTACGTGGTCATAGAAACAAACGGTTTTTTTTTTTTGCTGTTGTTATCCTATGCCCATTCTTTCAAAAACAATTTTAAGCATGTGTCCATGATTCTTGTGGGGTGAGTAGTCGATAATTTTATGTAATTCGCACTTCACATAAATGCAGAGTTCAATTATATTGTCAGTTTCCAGATCATTAATGACGTAGCTGACGCACTGCCCCATTAACCAATGGTATCGTTTTTTAAAATGGTAAGGTATCGAGCGGCCTGTAGAACAGTGTGATAAGAAGAAGTCTGTTGAAGATCTTGTAAGAAAAGCTAGATGATCTCTAAGCGATTTCCAACTTTGTGTAATGCCAGCACAGATAAATCTGTTTACTGCCCTGCATCCACAAGATTGAATTCCTGACACAAGCTTGTTTGGCTAATCTCCATTGCATTCAGCATTTCATTTGTGCTGGCGGTATTATTTACAGTTTTATACCATGCTGTAAGTATTTCAGATGAAAGTCTGCTCATGTTTATTTTTTCCCGTACAGCATCCAATTCTCTATTTGAGTATTACCTGGACATTATCTATCGCGAAGCAATAATCTCATTTGTCAAGGTATGTTATTTTCACAAAATATGTTCTTATGTGCTGGAGGTGTCGATTTATTTTTTGCACATCTATCGGTGCTTCGAGACTTTCGGTCCGGAAGAATTCAAATAATTTACATTTAATTCTCTACGTATATTGTTTTAGAACAGCTGCAGTCCTGTCTATAAAAAGTACAGAGACGTCGTCTTTTATAGATTTTTAATTTTTTTTTACACCTCCACTTTTGGGATCTAGAGCGTCTCTACTTGTCTCCTCTGAATACTTCTTTCCACAGAGGCAGACATGGCGGTAAACGTCTAGCGTATATGGAGGCACACCAACGGTCGTACTTGTCGCCTACAATCCGCGAGTGAAACCGGAGACGAGATGAAATGATACCAATATATTATGTGCCCTCCACCACACACCACCTGGACAGTTACAGAGTACTAATCTAAATGTAAATACCACAAATTAGTGTCATTGTTGTTTGTTCATCTGTAACAAGATAACCAAATCCAGCGTGCTTGAAAACAGCAGTAGCGCTCAGCCTTCCATGACACACGTCCTGTACGCCTGTTCTAACGTGGGATGTATGGTGCCCCGTCGACTGGTAGCCTCTCGTTATTTCTGGACTTAATTCTACTCGGCAACGTCAGGCTGCCACAGTAACACCGTGGCAAGAAAACCGAATGGCCAGCCCGTCGCTCCGCAAATATTCACTCCTGGTGATTAAAAATACTCATCCGACACAGACTGAAAGAACTGCAGGTCGAATTCCACGAACACTTCGGATTTTATCGTCGTCGCCTGTCTCGCAGCTATTTTTAGAAGTCGCGCTAAATTCAGTGCTCAATATTTCGGCGTGTCTGATGTAAATGTAGCCGGCGGATGCAGGTTTCCTGCTCAGGATAAGAATATACCGTCTGCGGTGCCCTGCAAGAGAACGACGAGGCAGGACGCGTCAGTGAATGCAGAAACGAAGTTGACGGTTGAATGATCGCTGCCAGAGCTACGCACGTTATGTGAATCAGGAGTTAAAGTTAACTATCATTTCTTAAGGAGATGTTTTCGTTTCCTGAAACATCAATGATACCTGCATTTTTTCCATACTAGATTAGTTGATAACGCGCAGACGGAGGTGACAAAATTCATTGGATAGCCATATGCATGTGTACATGTGGCGGTGCCAGTCAGAGGGTTCAACGAACCACCGTCTACCTGTCTCTCTACCGTTCCACTCTCGAACGGCGCGCGGGAAAAACGAGCACTTACATATTTCTGTGCGAGCCCTGATTTCTCTTATTTTACCGTGATGATCATTTCTCCCTATGTAGGTGGGTGCCAACAGAATGTTTTCGCAATCGGAGAAGAAAACTGGTGATTGAATTTTCATGAAAAGATCCCGTCCCAACGAAAAACGCCTTTGTTTTAATGACTGCCACTCCAATTCACGTATCATGTCTGTGGCTCTATCACCCCTATTTAGCGATAGTACAAAATGAGCCGCCCTTCTTTACACGTTTCCGATGTCAGTCCCACCTAATGCGGATCCCACACCACTCAGCAGTACTCCAGAATAGGGCGGACAAGTGTGGTGTATGCAGCCTCTTTAGTAGACCTGTTGCACCTTCTAAGTGTTCTGCCAATGAATCGCAGTCTTTGGTTTGCTCTTCCCACAACATTGTCTATGTGGTCGTTTAATTTAGGTTACTTGTAATTGTAATTTCTACGTATTTAGTTGAATTTACAGCCTTAAGATTTGTGTGACTTATCGCGTAATCGAAATTTAGCGGATTTCTTTTAGTACTATTGTGAATAACTTCACACTATTCTCTATTCAGCGGCAATTGCCACTTTTCGCACCATACAGATATCTAATCTAAATCATTTTGCAATTGGTTTTGGTCATCTGATGACTTTACAAGACGGTAAATCACAGCATAATCTGCAAATAATGTAAGAGGTCTACTCAGATTATCTCCTATGTCGTTAATATAGATCTGGAACAATAGAAGGCCTATAACACTTTCTTGGGGAAAACCGGATATTACTTCTGTTTTAATCGATTACTTTCCGTCTAATACTACAAAGTGTGACCCTTCCGACAAGAAATCACGAATCCAGTCGCACAACTGAGGAGATATTCCATAGGTACGCAGTTTGGTTAGGAGACACTTCAGGCTCAAATCTACTGAAGACTACTACCCTTCGTGCTGTGCTGGAGTGTCGCCGAAAGATATGACTGACGGAAAGCATATAAAATGTTCAAAGAAGGCCAGCTTATGGCGAAATAGAGTAGAGAGTACCACGGATATAATAACCGAGTTCCGGTGGCAATCCTTAAAGCAAATGCGTAATGTTTTCGGAGTGATCTTTTCGTGAAAACTATCCGCCAGCCTTTTCTTCCGAATTCTAAAATATTTTTTTGACTCCGACCTTCTACGGGAAAATGATCGTCGTAACAAAATAAAAAAAATCAGAGATCGCCCAACCTGTTTCAGAGTGAAACGGTCTAGATAAGGTCTGCAGCTGGTTCTATAAACTCCGTGGCAAACATAAAAGTGTGAACGGCGGAGTAGTCATATAGGTGTAGATCAAAAGAGGGTCCTTGCACCTATGTGAAATAGAGAATGGGCAAAGGAAGGGAAGTGATGGACAAGAGTTCGTTGCTTCCAGGCTTGGTAACGCAATGGCGGAAGTTCATTATTTGTGACGGACGGGTATTCGAACCCGGATTTAATGCTTCCCATGAGCGATGGCTTAACCGCTTCTGCCATCCGGACACAGCCCCTGACCGAAAAAAATTTTAAACGTATCGCAATCTGCATTGCAGCGTCCCTTGTCGATTAACCGCCTCCCCGCAAATTGCTGATTTACGCAGTAGTTCCGAATATCTTAATGGTCTTCCTGCATTTCGCTCCAGGAGCGTAGCGTTGCAGCCTTCCTACAAGGTGCAAGCACGGAGAACTACATTGCGAGAGATGACGAGCTGATACGGGGAAAAAAGCGTGTTGTGATGAGTAATACTGCAGGAAAGATGAATATGAGTCTCGGAGTTTTGTATGTGTGTGTGTGTGTGTGTGTGTGTGTGTGTGTGTGTGTGTGTGTGTGCACGTGCGTATTGGCTTTCGGGACGTTCCCATACAGCTATGTCAACAGCTAGATGTCAATTATGAAAATACGACCGTAAGGACAACACAGTGCCCAGTCCCCGAGAGAAGAAAATCTCCGACTCGGCCGAGAATTAAACCCGTGCTCTTTCGAGTAGAAATTTGCATCGTTGTCACCACAGCTGCCGAGGCAGATTTAACGTCGATGAGCCCACCAATTGTTCATACTGTTCTTCAAGAAAATGTGTGTGAGCTGGGTTCCAAAATATTTGATATCAGAAATGAAACAAGGGCGCATGGATATATGAAAGAAGGCCTAGAACTCGTCTGCTTACAACCCCCACCTGTATTCCTCGGATCTGGCATCTCCAGTTTTTCATATTTGTAAGCCACTGAAAGAGGCTCTTACCGACTCAAATTTCGCTAGTGGTGAGTAAGTCCAAAAAGCAGTGCGTAACTAGTTACTGCACAGAACTAGAGCGGGATTACGTTGAAAAATAAATAAGTATTGTGTTCCATTTTTGTAACAGATACTTCAAAAAATTCCCGTTTTGTACTGAATGACAGTTGAATAAATAATATCATTGCCTGCGAACAGCCTCGCGGAATTTCCGACGTTATCCTCTAGATTGTTTATATAGGATGTGTCAGGAAGAAAGGCACATGCCTTGATGGGTGGTGATGATTCTGAACAAAAAATTTCATATTATCATATGCCCTGTTCCCAGAAGTTTCCGCGACAGAACATGCTTAAATACGTTGTTCATCATATTCTGTGTTACTCAGCTCATTGTCATCGTTTACAATGCACCACAGTAGTGGACAGGAATTCTAGGCGAACAAATTGCTACATGACACTTGTGGCCTTTCAAGTAGGAAAACTATTTCAAATTGGCCTACAAAAGCTACCGAAGCCACAGTGTAGGCGCGTCGCTCGAGATTTTCTATTTTCTATTTTCTATTTTTGCTCCCCCTCTTCGTGCAAACTATTACCCTATTCAGAACATTGAATAGGGTCATATTTGTGGGAAATTTAATGTTGTTTAATTTAGTGCAATGTATTTTCGCTAGAGGCCTCGGTTTTCGACTTTCTTAAGAAAAACTTAGTAAACTTAAAGTAGGGTAGGGCGTATGTCTAAATAATATTTTTCGTTCAGAATCAAGCACGTACCTTTCCTCCTGATAACCCTATAACAGTTCCTTGATATACTCCAGAAATTGCATTTACTTCTTGTGCACATCATCCCGTTAACGAAATGTTGACACGTTCTGTCTGTTAGGAAGTCCCGAATACAGTCACAAATGGGTCCGTTACTTAATAGGTTTATATTTTGTTCATTAAATTGTATGAAATATTATCGAATGTTAAAATACACCGAAGTGACAAAAGTAATGGGATACTTCATAGCACTGTGTTGGACCTACTTTTGTGGGGCGTAGTGCAGCAACTCTAAGTGGCATAGTGTCAACAAGCCGTTGGAAGTCGCTACAGGAATACTGAGCTATTCTGCCTATACAGCCGTTCATAATTGCGAAAGTGTCGCCGGTGCAGGATTTTGTGCACAAACTGACCTCTCCGATTATGTCTCATAAATGTTCGATGGGATTCATGGCGGGCGATGTGGGTGGCCAAATGATTACCTCGAATTTTCCCGAGGGTTCTTCAAATCAGTGCGAGTAATGACATGTTGAACTGGCGCATAGGCATTCGTAAAAAATCCCATCGTTGTCTGGAAACACGAAGTCCATGAATGGCGATAAATGGACTCCAAGTAGCCGAACACAGTCATTTACAGTCAACGATCGGTTCAGTTGGACCAGAGGACCCTGTCCGTTCCATGTACCAGTAAATACAAAAAATGGTTCAAATCGCTCTGAGCACTATGGGACTTAACATCTGTGGTCATCAGTCCCCTAGAACTTAGAACTACTTAAACCTAACTAACCGGAGGACATCACACACATCCATGCCCGAGGCAGGATTCGAACCTGCGACCGGAGCGGTCACGCGGTTCCAGACTGAAGCGCCTAGACCGCACGGCCACACCGTAGTAAATACAGCCCACATCATTATGGAGCCACCACCAACTAGCACAGTGCCTTGTTGACAACTTGGGGCAATGTCTTCGTGGGAGTCGCACAGCACTCGAACCCTACTACCAGCTCTTACCAATTTAAATCGGGACTCGTCTGACCAGTTCACAGTTTTTCCGTCGTCTGGGGTCTAACCGGTCACGAGCCCAGAAGAGGCGCTGCAAGCGATGACGTTCTGTTAGCAAATGACCTCGCGTCGGTCGTCTGATGCCATAGCCCTTTAAGGCCAAATTTCACCGCACTGTCCTAACGAATACGTCCATCACACGTCCCACATTAATTTCTGCGGTAATTTCACGCAGTGTTGCTTTTGTGTTAGCACTGACAACTCTACGCAAACTCCGCTGCTCGCAGTCATTAAGTGAAGAACGCCGGGCACTGAGTTTTCCGTGGTGAGAGGTAATGTCTGAAATTTGGTATTCTCGGCACACCTTAACACTGCAGATCGTGGACTATTGAATTCCTTAACGATTTCCGAAATGAAATGTCCCATGCGTTTTACTCCAACTATCATTCCGCAGTCAAAGTCTATTAATTCCTGTCGTGCGGCCGTAATCACGTCGGAAATCTTTTCACATGAATCACCTGAGTACAGATGACAGATCCGCCAATGCACTGCCCTTGTATGCCTTGTGTGCGGATACTACCGCCACCTGTACACATGCATATCGCTATCCAAAGAATTTTGTCACCTCAGTTGACGCGTTATCAACTAATCTAGTGTGCACAAAATACTGGTATCAATGATGTGCTCTCCCCAACGCATCCCACCTGCGGACTTCGATGCGGTCGCCACTGGCATCAATGAAAATGAAGTCAGGGCCGAACGCATCCCAGACGCAAGTGGTAGGGAGCACAATATCATAATAACGTTGAACGGTGAATGTACCATGTTGAGACATTTGGAAATGAAATGGAATGTCTTGTGGCTGGGGCATCCCATAGGGTAGGCCAGTCGCCTGGTGGAAGTCTTTCGATTTGACGCCACTTCGGCGACTTGCGCATCGATGGGGATGAAATGATGATGATTAGGACAAAACAACACCCAGTCCTGCGCGGAGAAAATCTCCGAGCCAGCCGAGAATTGAACCCGGGCCCTTGGCACAACAGTCCGTCGCGCTGACCACTCAGCTGTTGGGGTGGATCAAACATTTGGATGTTACTAGGCCCATGCCTTCCCGCCCCATAATGCCTGGACGTCCAAAACCATCGACGATATCCCAAGTTCCATATGTGGGTGCATCCAACATTGTCTAACACCATCACCTCGGCGGTACAGGTGTTATGGATTGTGAAAGTGGGTAGGCCAGTCGCCTGGTGCAAGTCTTTTGAGTTTACGCCACTTCGGCGACTTGCCTGTTGATGGGGATGAAATTATAATGAGTATGAAAACACAACATCCAGCTCGTGAGTGGAGAAAAATCTTCGACCTGGCTGGAAATCAAACCTGGGCCCCTTGGCATGACGGTTCGTTGCGCTGACATCTCAGCTATCAGGGCAGACCAAATATTTGCACGTTAATAGGCACATGCGTTCCCACTCCATAATGCCTGGACTTCTAAAACGATCAACTTCGACTATATTCCAAGTTGCATACGAGGGTACATCCAACATTGTCAAACGTAATCATCTCGGTGGTACAGGTGTTATGGAGTGTGAAGACTTAATGTTGTATGGGCGTACTGACATCTGAATCTTTGAACTCGCTACTCTCACTGCTATTTGTTATTGTGACACTGCCTTCCACCTTACTTCATTTTAATGAATAACAATGAGCTACCTTGTGGAACTGCTCAGTTGGAGGAGCGCTAGGAAGTGGAGGATATTTAGCAAATTGACTGCCTCCCCGTTCCCTCTACTTACATCCCACTGGGAACGTATAGGACGTGTTGGGGAGACGTATTGGTCCTCATCCACATGCACCAACGACCATCTAGCAGCTGTAAGCCACATGGGTGGTGGAATGGAATGTCCAACCAGAAGAACTCCTTACCAAGCTTGTGGGCAGCAAAAAGTGGTTCAAAGGGCTCTGAGAACTATGGGACTTAACATCTCAGGTCATCAGGCCCCTAGAACGTAGGACTACTTAAACCTATCCACACTAAGGACATCACACACATCCATGCACGAGGCAGGATTCGAACCTGCGACCGTAGCGGTCGCGCGGTTCCACACAGAAGCGCTTAGAACCGCTCGGCCACACCGGCCAGCTGTGGGCACCATGTGAGCATGTTGCAGAGTATGCACTCCTGTCCATGGTCATCACATATCAAGATTGGTTCCTGCCTTTTGTTATGCACAGTGGACCATGATGCGTCATGGTGACTTCCATATAGTTATTGTCTTTGAGTAAGCCATGTCTGTTCATCTCATTATGTATTTCTTTCAGTCACTTTCCATACCATACTCTAGCGGTCATTTCGGCGTATTGTTAAGCTATGTTACTTATCAGCGGCACATCATGTAACAGCTTCTTTCATCCCTAAGTTTTGCACACCAGTGTAAATAAATTGCACAAACAGGCAAAGACACCCATTACTGTTAAATTACACCAGCGGTGATAAATCACAAATGACAGTGACAATCATAAAAACCTAGAAGTAACCTCGCCAGGCGACCTTAAGCCAAATTATATCATCAGAATTAGTAGGAAAAGCAGATAATAACTAAATGGGGCTCAATTGCTAGCTGTAACTCTTGTATTTGGAAGCCACTTTGGTGACTTTGTAAGTAGTCTGTTTGTATGTTACTATGTTGGCAGTGCTTTAGACTGTATTAATATCACTGACAGGATTCTGTGGCCTTGGCAAGAAATTCTGTGGTTGGGCGGACTAGCAGTTAGCATGCCAATAGAGAAATATTTGGACATGATTTTCTTAGTGGAGACTCAGTGTTGGTAGTACATGCGCTGTAAACTGAGGATGGATGTAGTTGGTAATGTTTAGGTAGTGGAATTATTGACAACTAATTTTTGGAACTGTATGTCACATGAATAATATAAAATCTTCTAAATACATCTTCACTCTCGAACAATATCTTTCTTTTGCTAACCATATGCCCCCTATTAGTTAGAGTCTATAATAGATAGAATCTTTTTATTTAGCTGGCTGTAGTTGCTGCTTTATGAAATTGCTGTAGTTCATATTATGAAGATTTTCTGCAAGGTAAGTGACTTGGGTTTTATTAGGATTTCTTGCATTTTAGGGCGTTGGCCTTGGGTGAAACTAATGAGTCTTTATTCATTTTTATCATTTAAAACACTGACCTACGGAATTTTCCCCGACAAAGACATCTCAAACTTAACCTATTCATTTATTACCCACAATATACATGCCCAACGCAATCTGACTGCTATACAGTGACAACATGGCTTCAGATAATTAACAGAAGAATTGTACTTTGTTTTTATTTTGTGAACTGTTCACATATACTTTAGGAACCATTGTGATACTGTGAGAGCTTGTATGTGTCCATGACATAATGCTCTCCTGTGCTGGGCTGTGCGCTAGCCTCTTTGGCATATACCAATTGTTGTGTTACCTGTCAACTTTACTGGTGCCACATCTGTCACTTTTAAACTCTCCACACTCCAGCAAGCGCTCGCATCGCTGTAGAAAAGAGAGACCGTTGACGTTGTTATTGACATTTCTTTGCAGAACACACCAACAACACAAAATACACTATTACTTGTTAACATATGATTACACTTTGGGGTTTGTACTTTGTGCTACGTACTGAAATGATTATGAATTGATGAGGAATATTCTTATGTTTACACACCTGATTATGACAAATGTCTCTCTACAAGAGTTGAGAGAATTTCTATTGACTTATGAAATACCACATGGCTGTTTAATGATGATTGTATTTTTGACTTTGTACATATTTACTTATTTTATTTGATATGTGGTTTCTAGATGCGCTGCAGCATTGGTGTTATAAAATAAAGTTCAATACATGTGCAAATATGAACACTTTCTGTCAACAGAGCCATTAAATAATAATTTTATGATCCACACACTTAAACAAGAGCAGTTGGAAAGGAAAGAACAATAAGAAGGAGAAGGGACTAATAACAGGAACTGCATGCATAATTTTATTTTCAAGGAACTGCTAATTTTTTTTTAAGAATAAGTTGTTGTGATGCACCACGTCAGTGTTAAGACGTGAATAGAATCATTGCATTTCAGATGGGAGGTATAATAGATATTGTGCTGGCACTTTGCATAGTTTTGATGATCACAGATGCGCACAATCTTACACATACGAGTATATTTCCCTTATCTCCATTCTGTCTTTAATGTAATATTTTTTCTGCTTGTACTTTGTCATGTTTAGGTATAAGTTATTGCAATTGCTGCTGCTATTTGCCAGGCGATGTTCTACTGAATTTTACTTTGTATTACTGTGCTAAGCCAGTTTTACCACTGACATTTTTTTTATTTGCTGCATATTGCCTTATATCAGTCGTAATGTTGCATTTGCTTTGCTAATTTAGATGTGCTGCTGCTTGCTTTGCCAATGTGCGCTTTTTTCATTGTTTGTGTTAATTTTTTGTTCTGCTGCATTGCCTCGTTCTCTGGTTTATGTAACTGAGCTCAGTAAATTTAAGTAAGCTTAAGAGGGGTATGCTATACAAAAAAATGCGTTAGGATGAGTTGGGAAGAAATGCATTGAGAAACTATAAGGAAAAGGTCTGGCCAAAAATGTATTGTATAACGAGGAAGCATTATTTTGAAAGAGGTAATGAACAGATATATGTAGGGTATTATGACAACAGGTTTAGGTAGGATTTTCTTGGAAGCGAATTATGAGGTAAGATAAATATGGAAGTATAAGCACTAGTTTCAAGTACAAATACAGACAGGATTCTTTGTGGAAACAAATGTTTAAGTAAGGGAGGTCAGCAAGAATTAATAAAGTATTAGTTGGGAATGAAGTAGTTTTGGTTGAAAGTAAAGCAGGTATGAGCATGAAGTATGTTATTAAAAAAAGAGAGAGAAAAATGAAACAGAGGTATAAAATGCTCACCACAGGTACCGCAGTATCAAATGTTACACTTACAACCTGACACATTTTCACTTGAAAACAGATCCTGTCCTTTCCTTTGTGTTATTCCGCTATGTTTATTTGTACCCTTGTACCTCTGTGTTCTTCCTATCTCTTTGTGTTTACCTGACAAAATAAATTTGGTAGAGTTTCTTTTCCTTCTAATACAAGACTGCATTCATCACGATTAGGGCTATTGTTACCCTCAAATCTAATCTCTGCTTTTGTACCATGTTCTTCACATCAGGAAGATGTGCAGACATTATTTATTCTGTTATGCTTCTACTGATACTCTCATTTTTCATTTATTTACTTGAGTAATACTCATATATAAGTTTATTTTTATTCTTTTTGTAAAGCCTGTACTACTATAAATGTTATTTGTATTATCATGTTCTTCACCATGATGATTTTTCTTTAAATTTGTAATTGTATTTGTATGCTGTCAAATTCTAATTGTATATTCACCAGTTCTTCGAGTTAGGTAAATAGTAGGGATTAATTTTAATGTGCACATTTTTCTGTTGGTTATTCTATACGTACAAAGTCTCAGAGATAATATGACTGTGTTAGTGCTTGCACATGTGTTGATAATTCAGCAAAAGACTGTTTAAAAGCATTGATGATTGTAAGGACATGGGAAAAAAAATTATTAGTGAGTGCACAATTGGTGGCTCAGGGACTTGTTATATGCACCTATACTGACTACACAGTAGTGGCTCTTGGACTTGCTATATTATCCTCAAGAATCTACGATTGTGATTGGGCACCCACACAGTCGCAACAAATGGCTGCTAGCCATCTCTACAAGGACTACAGCGGGTCTGCACCCTCATAATCTCTACAAGAACTACAGTGGGTCTGCTCTGTGGTGACCCATCAATTCTATGAATATTTTTCAAGACTTGGACTGATACTGCTGTGGGCCTGCTCTTTTGTGGTCCATTACCAATCACGATATCAACTGAAATCTTCATGTCATGAGTCAGCACTGTGTTTCTGTGGGGAGGACAACACTAGTCCTCAAGTCTGCATGGCTGTCCACTACTTAAATGTGCAAAACTGGCGTAGACTTCTCTTCTGATGAATTATTAAGACTGTCTTTAGGGTCTGTGAGGAGAAGTTTTACTTTATTGACCAACAACATATTACTTAAATGGTTCAGATGGCTCTGAGCACTATGGGACTTAAAATCTGAGGTCATCAGTCCCCTAGACTTAGAACTACTTAAAACTAACTAGACAAAGGACATCACACACATCCAGGCTCGAGGCAGGATTCGAAACTGCGACCGTAGCTGTCACGCGGTTTCGGGCTGAAGCGCCTAGAACCGCTCGGCAACATCGGCCGGCCGCATATTACTTAACCTTTGTGTGCATCTGATCTATCTGATATTGTGAATATAAAAAATTTTAACAACTTAGTCTTGGCCAATGCCCAAAACACTTTGTAAAAATTTTGAGGGGAGCAGGGTAGTATGTAAGTAGCCTGTTTGTATGTTTGGATGTTGGCAGTATTAATACCGCTGACAGCGCTCTGCACCCTCGGAAAGAGATTCTTTGGTTGACCAGACTAGCAGTTAGCGAGTGGATTGAAAAGTATTTTGACATGATTTTCTTATTGGAGGCTCGGTGTTGGTAGGACATGCATTGCAAAATGAGGATGGATGTAGCTGGTAATGTTTGGGTAGGGCAATTATTGAAAACTATATAATTTTTGGAACTGGATGTCACATGAATAAGCTAAAATCTTCTAAATACATTGTTTGCTCTTCAACAAAATCTGTCTTTTGCTAACCATATGCCTCCTACGAGTTAGAGTCTACAGTAGTTAGAATCTTATTATTTAGTTGGCTGTCGTTGCTGCTTGCTGTAATTGCTGTAGCTCGTGTTATGAAGACTTTCTGCGAGGTAAGTGACTTATGAAAAAGTACGGATTATTGTTAGGTTTCTTGTAATTAAGGGCCATTTTCTTATTAATTCACACACATTTGAACGTTTTCCTTTAATGAATTTAGACCGTTTTAGTGTGTTTTGCAAGCAGAAAAACAATCTCTGTTGTACTTCAACATCGAAATAAACTTCAATGGCGACACTTTAAACAAGCGCCAAAAAACTTAACCAGGGACAAATATTTTCATTATGGCTGGTGTGGGTAGCTTACAGCTAGGTTCTCAATGTGCAAGAGCAGACTGTCAACTGCAGCCCTGCAGTGGTCATATTTAAAAACAGCTCTTACTTTAAAGACACTTCTCGTAACAGAGACGAATGCTCGAGGTGAAAAGGTGTGGCATTAGGAAGAAGAAATTGTTGTTGGGATGCAGTCGGACTAGAACAAAAATTAGAAAATAGTGACGATGAGGGAGATAATGAATGTGGGATGAACTAGGTAGACAGACTGCAGCTGCATACGTTTAAAACGAACGTGTCTCACATGGAAGAGAAACAATTCGGTAAACGAAATATTCGTATGTAGGCTTATCCATCCATGTAATTTAGAAATATTTCTTACAAATTTTCTCAGTTAACATGAACTAAACTCAAGTTGTGAAAACGACACCAATGTCACCTAGTGAACAGCCGCCATTAGTCTAGAGAGCAGCAGATGCTTGAGAGTGCCGGAAGCATATTCTGCCTCGCGGTTTTTGTGGGGCTCTAACGGTAAAGCATTTCATTAAAACCGAAAGCTTGAAAGAACGATTCCCGGTGGGGGTCACTGTTTTTTCACACTCTCTTCAAGGTAGCATTCACGTCTCAATGATATGGAAGTTTGCCAGAAACGAAACGTGACTCGGAGTCCACGTTAAACTGTAGCTTCCCTTTTCCCGGCTGGATAACTTGTTACGAGCACGCAAGTAGCCTGAGTTCTATCCAGTTTATTGCAGTCGTTTCAGACAAACTTCACAGAGAAAGAAAAGCGACCCCGCCGGCCGGAGTGGCCGTGCGGTTCTAGGCGCTACAGTCTGGAACCGAGCGACCGCTACGGTCGCAGGTTCGAATCCTGCCTCGGGCATGGATGTGTGTGATGTCCTTAGGTTGGTGAGGTTTAATTAGTTCTAAGTTCTAGGCGACTGATGACCTCAGAAGTTAAGTCGCATAGTGCTCAGAGCCATTTGAATCAAAAGCGACCCGAAAATATGTGGTCCTACATCCTCTATGCATAAAGTAAAACACATCATTTATGTGAAGAAAATTTTACAGCAGCCCAGCGTAAGATTGAACTTTCAGCTATCTGTTATCCTTGAATCAAACAGACACAAAGACGATTCTCTGTATCGTAGGGAAAAAGACATTACCTGTTTATAACCATACAAATTATGCAGAAGACTGGAAAACGAATTTCCACTAGCGAGAAAGAGATATAGGCCTTTTAAAGATCATAATGTCATGGGCGCGATCTTATTGAATGGGATTTGGAAATTGCTTTCGGATGAATACACAAGATTTAGAAATACTTTTATACATGTTTGAGAGACGTATTTAGAAACGTGGCGACGACCATCTCAGATTGCCAATTTCTGCTTCCTTCGCATTAGCAATCGTAATTCGTTCTCTTAACACACTGCAAATTTTTCTAGCAACGGGCAGTGAGTTACTCAACTTTGAAATATTCTAATAAATATATATGATATGAGATTTACAATATGAAATAATAAAATATTTTTAATCAATGGTTTCCCTGCAGTCATTTGAGAATAATTGCATAGCGAAAAAACACGCGTATGCAAAATATGTGGTTCTTTATTTGCTCTTTCAGTAGCGCAACGGGTAACTCAGGTTTCAGCTTTATGCCTTGCCTGAATGAAACCTAACTGTGGGCACCATTCTTTGCGATAAAAGCGTCCACTACAAAAAATTGGGACAGGTTTCGAAAGGGTGCGTTTCTGGATGAGGTATCGAATATATTGCTTCCCCCTACTTATACCTCCCCAGGAGATCACGAATGTAAAATAAGTGAGATTCTAGGGTGCACGGAGGCTTTCCGGCAGTCGTTCTTCCCGCGAACCACAAGGGACTGGAACAGGAAAGTGGGGTAACGACAGTGGCACTTAAAGTGCCCTCCGCCACACACCTTTGGGTGGCTTGCGGAGTATAAATGTAGATGTAGATGTAGAACTAGTCGTAATGAATACTAAGCTTCACAACAGGTGTCTCGCCCATGTACTAAACATTAAATCATGCCTGGTTTTCCTTATTTTCTCTTTTACTCGTGCCATTTCAGCCAGCCTTCGATTCGTATTAAATCACTCACTCTCTTTCTCACACACAGACAGAAACATGCACTTACAGCCACGATTCGCTTACAGTATTTACATTGGTTGTAAACATATCACTTACATCACATGTGCTGCCAACATTGCCATGAGATGTCACTCCAAACGGCAGTTCAGTATGGAACACATGAAATGTAGTCGCAGTTGGGAATACGAAAAAGCATCAGCTGTATGATGAGATGGTGACAATGAAAATTTGTGCCGGACCGGGACACGAACCCGAAGTTTTCGATGCAGACGAGCGGTCGGCTTAACAGCTTTGGTTATCCGTGCACGAGCTACAGCTAGAGCCAGACTTCCACATGTCGTTGTTCCTACGTCACAACCTGTACTTGTGCGCACATTATGTAATTCCGCTACAGATGAGAACATTTTAACTTAAAGTCGCTGCCTGGTGTCGCCGGATAAGTACGGTATTTCAGTGCCTATTTTGAACTACGCAATGTTCCTTTGGACATGTATTCATGCATGGAATATCGCAATATGGTACACATAAAGTTCATGCTTTCAGATAACTTTCCTGACGTGCGGTGCTTGCATCGGATAAGTTATAAGACACTGATGATATGCAGTTCCTTAACATTGCTCTCTGAATTTTATTCGTAGCTCTACGCGGTGGCCCGCAAACAAAATGCGCTACGACAGTCAAGTCGTCCGGATGTACATATTTAATGCTACCCGGGAAAAGAGGGTCGGGTCAATAGTGAGTGATAACTTCAGTGCCATCACATTTAAGCAACCATTGGCAACAGCCATATCTGTTGCATTAATAGCCCTTAGCTTATTTCCAGCCTGGGTCATGCAGAGAACTTCTTACGGGAGCCACGGAGAATACCGGCGCCTGTCTAAACAAGATGGAGCCACGCTACGAAATCTACAGAGGGCGGTGAAGAAGGATTTACGGCGGTGGTTCATACCCAGGAATTTGGGTCACCGGCTGCTCTCTCATTGCCAGGCGGCCTCTGGACTCACCAACAGGCTCGCGTGTTGCTGCACTGGATTTTCATCTTGAGTGATATAGGGGGTCCGTGAAGGCTTCCATCATCCCTGGACTTTTTACAGTAAGCAGAAGCAACTACCTTGTGCCGTCTGCGTTTTTTCTCTGAATTCACCTTGTGAGGAACTCACTTCTAGGAAAACACAATCTAAGACACAGTCTGTTTTCCTTCGAGTTGGAGGCTCATTTAAAAATGGCACTCACTGGGCATTTCGCGAGCTACTAGACAAGATACGCTGATGAGCCAAAACATTGTTACCGCTATCCAGACTGAGCGCTCAAACTAAGAGTCTGAACTTCCGAACCCTCATCATGATACACAGACTTCCCGTTGAATGTTCCCTAGAATCCTCAGATAATTCCCCCTGTTGATGGATTAGTAACGGTGCACGTATCTTAGTGTCAAAGAGAACAAAAGTCCTAAGGTACAGTAATTATGAATTCCACTGACCTGCATAAATTTTACTAGCTGCTCCATTTACTACAGGGCAGCAGCCTTGCCGCAGCGGATGCACCGGTTCCTGTCAGATCGCCGAAGTTAAGCGCTGTCGGGCGTGGCCGGCACATGGATGGGTGACCATCCGGGCTGCCATGTGCTGTTGCCATTTTTTGGGGTGCACTCAGCCTCGTGATGCCAATCGAGGAGCTATTCGACCGAATAGTAGCGGCTCCGGTCAAAGAAAACCATCGTAACGACCGGGAGAGAGGTGTGCTGACCACACGCCCCTCCTATCCACGTCCTCAACTGAGGATGACATGGCGGTCGGATGGTCCCGATGGGCCACTTGTGGCCTGATGACGGAGTGCCATTTACTACGTTTGTTCAGAATGGTGTCCCCCAGCGTCAATACAGGCGTGGCATCGTAGCAGGAAGCTCTGTAGTACCCATTCCAATATTCGCGGAGTCGTTTCATCAGTGTCGCAGGCAGCGAGAATTCTTGCCTCTTCGTTCTCGACAGGCGTTTCGTACACAAGACTCAGGTCAAGTCGGTGGAGATCAGGTGCACGCGATGCACACGAAAGAGAGGCTCCTCTGCCTACCCACGATTCAAGGAATGTCTGATCCAGGTGTTCACGAACCCTCAGTCCAGATTTAAATGGAGCACCAGCATGTAGGAACCATGTTCGTTGACGAATAACGAATGGAATGTGTTCCAGGCTACTGCTGTATACTACAGTACAGACATTGATTATGTCAGTACACAGTGCGTCATCTGCATTCGGTAAGCTGAGTTATTATCTTAACCTCTACACCTAAGTGATTCCCTACCCTATAATCTTAGCAAACAACATTCCATATTCAGAGCTATTAGAACGATCTGACAACATCCGATTCGATCGTTTCCGGACAAGGGTCCCCTTCCTGAAATTGATAAATTTACCCTTCTCCATCACCCCTGTAAGTTTTGTAATATCATCCTGAATAAGCACACCAGAGACGAGCAGAGACTCACTGTAGCTGCGATTTGGGCAGCTAACGGGAAATCGACTGCCGTAACCGACTTTGACCAGGGCAGATTGTTACAGCCTAGCACCTGTGAATGAGCGTCTTTGAAACGGCCAAGCTGGTCGGCTGCTCGGGTACTATCGTAAGCATGTACGGGAAGTGGTTGAAAGACGGTGAAACCACCATTGGGCAACAAAATGTTTGACGTCCACGCCTCAAACAGAACATGGACGTTAGAAACATGTTAGCTTCATTAAGCAGGATGGATGGCCGGCCGATGTGGCCGTGCGGTTAAAGGCGCTTCAGTCTGGAACCGCGTGACCGCTACGGTCGCAGGTTCGAATCCTGCCTCGGGCATGGATGTGTGTGATGTCCTTCGGTTAGTTAGGTTTAATTAGTTCTAAGTTCTAGGCGACTGATGACCTCAGAAGTTAAGTCGCATAGTGCTCAGAGCCATTTGAACCATTTTGAACCAGGATGGATGGCGATCTCTGGCAAATCGGACGACGGATTTCTGTACGAATCGGGATTGAAGTGTAGTACAATAGAAACATCTCGCCATGTCGGACGAATTTCGTTCTTTGTTACACCAGGTCGGTGGTCATGTCCGGAATGCGTATAGGCTGTCGTCGATACGGACGACTGCCGCGGAAACATGCCGGTGGGGGCAGTACTATGCTACGAAGTACATTCACCGGGGTTCCATGGGACAACGACGCCACGACACCATGACAACTAAGAATTATCACTCGAACATTATTGTGGACTACTTGGATCTCTTCATGTTTGATGTCCTACCCAATCGGAGATGGCATTTTCCAAGAGGATTATTATTCCTGTGACGAAGCCAGAATTCTGCTACAGAGGTGCTGAGATTGATTATAGTAAACTCACGATAATATCTTGGCCATCAAATTAACATCGTCTAAACCCAACGGAGCGGATCTGGGACGCTAGCGGGAGTCAGCTCTGCGCCCGTAAAGTTGTGGTCCGTAGTTTACGGAAACTGCGTGACCTGTTTGTAGACATCTAAATCCACGTATCTCCTGCTTTGGCTGATCAGTGCATTCCGTCGCTGAGAAAGTCCACTAGGTTTATTAACTTACGTCACAGTGTAACGCCTAGCACAGCAGTAGTCATGTTTAATCACTGGCACAGTATGTCACCTTTTACGTTAGATATGAAATGTGTCTATAGGTCAGTCAGTTGTTACGTTGGGATCCGTTACGATGGAAGCTAATGCTGGTTTAACACGTATCTGTCAATCAAATGCTATTCCCAAATGGTCTGATGTTGAAAATGCATTGATGAATCACTTGAAAACTGTTATAGAGCTGAAATTACAATACTAACCAAGAGGAAATATAAAAGAACGGTCAAAAGACGATATTTTTTTTTTCAAACAGTTCTACATGATTGTAGCTCCTAAGAATAGGAACATTGCTGTACCGTGGGGAGATCGCGGGCTGACTGCAAAAGTTTAAGTTCAAATGCTCGCTTAGTTCCATACTTACGGGTACTTACCGTCAATGGATTTTTTCACCATTTTCTCATTGGATAGATTCTGACTGAGAAATTCAATTCTGCAAGTAGCGTACAGTTTCAGTCTACAACTCGCCTAAAACCGATTTTCAACAATAAATATACTAAGACCAGTCAATGGATGGACGTCTGATGATACGAAACACGCTGAAGACGGTATATGTAACAAAGGTAAGTATCTCAGATCCCTCAGCTTTTCTCATTGCCGTATCATCTCTGTGAACATGTCAAATGTAGAAACTTTCTTCTTTTTCAACTGGAACCTCTTACTACATATTTTCCATCGGATCAGTCCAGAAGACTAATTCACCATCTATAGTTTAAAAATTTGTAAGGTAATCAGTAAGAAGGATCTTACTGTTGACCTCTGAACTGTTCCTCTCTTTTGTTAACAAAATAGAACATGAAGATGTAGAAACTTCCTTGAGTCTAAGATATAAATTTTAAATAAATAATCTGATTTGATCCATTATAAAGGGTTTTTGAAAGCCTGCACTGTAGAAACAATAGGTTTGTTTATTAATAAATAAATCTTCTGCTACCAGTCACGATTTTTCTTTATTTTACTTTTCGCACGACGTGTTTAGAGAAATAATTCCCATTTTCAAGAGCGTTTTTTGTGTGTATTAAGCCATTTCTTTTGATGATGTCAGTGCGTGCGAGTCTGCTTCATTTCGTTGACTTTTAAGTTTTCTAATGGTCCATTTGTGCAGTGTGGTGTTTAGTGTGTGTGAGACTCTGCACAAATGGACTTTTGCTGCGTGTGAGGGACATAGGTACCGTTGTACCTGGGAAGACTGACAGTGGAAGACTCCACACATTCCGCACACCTGATATGGAGGAGCGTGTGCAACGGTCGCTAGAAGAAACCCCTGGGACCCGTGTGCGACGATTAACAACAACAGATAGCGTGTTAAACTCTCTATCTGGCGCTTACTTCATAAACAATTGCTGTATCCATATCATCTACAGTGCTTCAGGCGCTAGGGCCACAGGATCATCGTGGCAGACAGCGGTTATGTGAATGTTGTTGCAGAAGCGTGCCACAGACCCTCCACAGTTCACAACCAAGATTTTGTTTACAGATGAGGCAGGGTTAACAAGAGGTGGCGTTGTGAATTTCCATAACCGGCACGCATGGGCAGATGAAAATGCCCAAGCAATTCAGGAAAGGGGGCACCAACACCGATTCTCAATCAACGGATGGACAGGTATAAATGGCGACAGATTAATGACGCCATACATTCTACCACAAAGGTTAACTGCAGCGCATTATCTGGACTTTAACATATCGCCTATCTTGTTGGAGGCTGTGTCATCGCAGCAACGAATGTCTTTCATGCATGATGGCGCACCAGCACACTTTCACCACAGTGTGAGCGAACATCTGATGTAGACATTTCAGGACAGCTGGAATGGTCGTGGGTGGAGAGGGGGGAGGGGAGGGGAAGGGATGGAGGAGGCACACTTTCGCCTGCTCCTGCTCGTTCCCCAGACCTCAATCCTCGTGTCTTTTGGTTATAGGGACATTTTAAGGAACTGATAAGTTCTCGTCTATGAACGACGTGCGGAAAATACAAGGTCGCGTCTTCAATGAGTGCCAGCACGAACAGCAACAACTGGGTTTCTTCAAAGAGTTCATCATTTCTTACGCAGGAGGGATGATGCATTGTGATGAGCGGACGCCACGCTCAACACCTCCTGCAAACATGTGTTTGTCGCAGACAGTGTGCATTTCCGGACCCATGTTTTCGGGACTTATTTTTCTTGTTTCGAGGGGTACCACCACCTCTCAACGTGTTCGACACTTTTTTTGAACAGCCTGCATAGATAAGGAACAGCAGAGGGCATATAACACTACCGTGAGGAACACCAGAAATAACTTCTGTTTCAATCGATGACTTTCCATCAATTACTGCGAACTCTTGACCTCTCTGACAAGGAATCACACGAATCAAGTCGCATAACTGAGACGATATTCCACAAGCACGAAATTTGATTACTAGCCGCTTGTGAGAATGGTGTCAAAAGCCTTCAGGAGATATAGAAATACGAAATGAATCTGAAATTCGTTGTCTATACCACTAAGCACTCTGTGCGAGTAAAGAGCCAGTTGTGATTCACAAGAACGATGTTTTCTAATCTGTGTTCATGTGTGTCAATGGACCGTTCTCTTCGAAGTAATTCATAATGTTAGAACACATTGTATGTTCCGAAGTCTTGCTGCATATCTACGTTAATGACATGGGTCAGTAATTTAGTGGACTATTCCTACCGCCTTTCTTGAATATTGGTGTGACTTGTCAAACTCAACGGAATTTCCGACGAGCGAGCAGTTGTGTATGATTGTTAAGTATGGAGCTACTGCACCAGCGTACTCTGAAAGGAACCTAATTCGTACACCATTCGGACCTGAAGACTTGCTTTTACTGACTGATTTAAGTTGCTTCACTACTCCTAGGACATCTACTTCTAAATTACTCATGTTGGCAGCTGTTCTTGGTTCGAATCTGGAATATTTACCTCATCTTCTTTGGTTAAGGAATTTCGGAAGGATGTTTTTGGGCCCCCTGCTTTTCCAACACAATCATCGATAGTATTTCCATTTCCATCGCGCAGAGAAGGCACTGATTGTGTCTTGCAGCTAGGATACTTTGCATAAAACGAGAATCACAAGAGTGTGCTTCGATATACTTGGCCCGCTTAAGGATACAAAATGAAAACCACACAAAAGTTTTCAATGTAACTTTAACACACTTGTGAAAATAGAACATCTAATTTTAAAAAAAGCAACCAGAACACTGAAATACCAAATTCACACAAGGCTAACAAAGCTCAGTGTCGTTAGGAGCAGGGAAAGACAAACTAAACCATTAAAGCCTAGGCAATGATCGAAGTTTTACAGATCTGCCGATGCTCACCCATACCATGGCGAAGCAAAACTCAACTCTGTTCAACCACGTATAACACCTTTCCGTCAGCACACAACGTCTTCTGAATGTGACAGCAACTAAAGGCGCTTAGCGCTGATCGTATCCACTTTAGGTAGTCACAAAAGTGCCGCCACCCGGCACGGTTATAACGCCCAACTCAATCCGCTAAAATGAGGAAATTTCCTTCACTTCGAGCGCCGTATCTCCAGGTCAGCACGTGCACGACAGCTTAATAACACGTCACCTCATTGCTCGGTTATCACCAACCAGTTTTTCCTTCATCCGTCTGCTCTGAAACACTTTTAGAAGCCAATAAAAGTAATTAGACCCAAGTCATCTGCAGTTGGTATACTGTGATACGCGAAAAATAGGACGCTGGTCGTGAAACTAATGACCCTCTGTCTCACAACACATTTGCCAACAATTAGAAGATAATGTGATGAATTTTTTCACCTTCAAGGTGAAAATACTTGCATGTATGAAGCACATTGTATTGTGAAGGTACAGACGCTGTACAAACACAGATAATGTAACCGTCAATGATGCTGAATAAATAGCCATATTGAAAGATAAAAAATGC
Organism: Schistocerca piceifrons; assembly: GCF_021461385.2. NCBI lineage: Eukaryota > Metazoa > Arthropoda > Insecta > Orthoptera > Acrididae > Schistocerca > Schistocerca piceifrons. The sequence continues at coordinate 389,511,106 of NC_060145.1, forward strand.
TGAAGATTAGATGGGTAGATCTTATAACTGGAGGTGCTGAATAGAATTGGGGAGAAGAGAAGTTTGTGGCACAACACGACTAGAAGAAGGGATCGTTTTGTAGGACATGTTCTGAGGCAGCAAGGGATCACCAATTTAGTATTGGAGGACAGCGAGGAAGGTAAAAATCATAGAATGAGACCAAGAGATGAATATACTAAGCAGTTCAGGAGGACGTAGGTTGCAGTAGGTACTGGTAGATGAAGAAGCTTGCACAGGATAGAGTAGCATGGAGAGCTGTATCAAACCAGTCTCTGGACTGGAGACCACAACAACAACAACATTGCAGGATCCGGGTGGCAATGAATCCTTTCTTCAGAGTATCGGTTCGTAAAATTATCCTGACACAGAATCGCCACATTGTAGCGGTTACGTCAGGTTTTGGCTTGTTGTGGATGTTATTAAACTGCTTATAAAATGAATATTTAAAGAAAAGTAGCGAGTGTTGTTAGAATGCCTTCAGTGAGCTAACTAAATCAAAAGACGAATTAATTAAACTTTCTGCCATAAGTGGTACTTTTCCCTCCATCTGCAGATAAAAGTTAGCTTAGTAGATGATCCGTCTAGACCAAACCCACAGCAGTTGTTTCAGTCAAATAATGTTGTGGAACAAGGGAAATGGGAAAGGCCGTAAAAACGTAACAGAAAATCAGGAAGTTAATTGAATGTCTATACGTTGTTCATTAAACACCAGAAAAACGAAAGGCAGCCTTTACATAATGGGACATTAACAATCCACAATTCCGGAGCACCCATCAAGTTGTCATGGGATTATGAATTTAAAAGAGAAAAGTGTCAAACAAGAAGTAAATGCTCCTCCAGCCCCTAGATAGATCTAACTAGCAAAAATATGAGAGTCCACCTTTATAGGAAGATGAGGGATACTATTCATCATGAGAGAATCGAACGGCTTTGTGTGGAACATATATTACTCAAGCAGTATCGGTGTACGGTTTGCAGTCGGTTCAGATAGCTGACTGCGTGCAGACAGTTTTTATGTAATTGCGGTAGGCACGTGCAGCCTCATAATACCACTGGATTTTTGCCGAAGCAACTGTAAACAAAACTTAATCCAAGGTAATGAAACAAAGATGCAAAGTAAAAATGGCAGCGATTTCCACAGTAATTTCTATGGGCGCTCTTGCAACCAAACTTCACCGCTGAGAGCCTGCATGAGAATGAGGTGGAGAGCGTGTCACCTTGTAGAGTCTCCGCCGAGTCTCTGCCGGTAGAAAGTAGTTCCTTCATCCATCTTCATCGGGAAGGCTGCGTTGACTCTCCTGCGGCTTTTTAGACGATGTGACTTGCTCTTATGTTGGCATTTCTGCAGTGCACCCCACGAAATAAAGGTCCTCCTCTGTGACTTTCGTTTTCCAACGAATTACGCCATCTTGTCACTTACTTAACGCGTTTTCCATAACGTGTGTTATCTGTGTGTGTGTGTGTGTGTGTGTGTGTGTATGTGTGATTGGGGAGGGAGAGTGGGGGGGGGGGGAAGATGCCTTGTGCGATCCTTAAAATATTAAAAAGACAAATTTCGTTAATTGCTGTTAACTTTGTTGACAATACACTTGAACGTAACTTTCAGCATACTCTTAGCAAATCCAGTGCTCTGTCAATAACGCAAAGTACAGAGGTGGAGGTACGCTACGACCACGGCCAAAAAAGAAATTAAAAAAAAAGTTTCGTTAATTTTTATTGACTTTTAAGCACAACACACGATTTAAAGAGATGTCATAAGTATAAGATGTATAAGTAGAGTCTTAATGTGAGACTATTAAATACGACATGCATTGTGAAAATTCACGTCTACTACTTACACTTAAACTTTAGGGTCGAGTTTAATTGAAAGATTTTAAACATTTGTGGAATCTGGTAGAAGAATTCATTCAAATCAACAGATATTTTTTCAGAAATTTAAAATATAAAGTACCTGACTAGATTACTGTATTTTTAAAAGCTGAGCATAAAATAACTCCCTAGTCCCTGGCATTGTGAGAGGTGAGCTCTGTGTTTGGCATATAATAAAATCAAAATACTGAGGAAAAATTGTTATCACAGTGAAAAATGCAGTGGACCTATGGCTGCAGTCATCAGATCTATAATTTCCACTCCTGCATGAATTTGTCCTTAATATTAATGGAACAATTAGGCATACGTTCATTGCAAGGACTGGATGGAACAGTCACTGACGTCTCTCTATGTGTGTAGGGTATATAAAGTAAATATCGGAGGTTTAAAAAGGACTTAGTAGCTGCAGCTTGTAGGAGATATAATAATTATGAGATTATTATACGGACAGTACCATTATCAGTACACTGTAATAGTTATCTAGTTGCATATCACATTTCACGAACGAGAAACATGTGAATTTTCGAAAGAATTGCAGTGGAATCAGATTTCTATTTCTTGGTAGCATCGACGACAAGACACCTTTTCTTTTTTTCCTTTTTTTTTATAATTCATATCTTTCGAACCATGCCCATTCAGTCGTATTCAATAGTGGAAACTGTGGTATCGATAGTAACCATGCCATATAGTTCCAAAGGTTGGCACTACAAGAGACACAGACGACAGTGCCCTCTAGCTGGTGCTGTCGAGGTCTACGAGCTCCGCGACTGCTCCTCCCCATTTCATCAGCTGCAGCCAGCCAGGGCACTTCGCTTCAGCATCGAACCTACGTACAAAGTTATGTAATCGTTTATCACCTTGTTTTTGCACCAGTAAACCACTTTATTGGCAGTAAGTACGTAATTTTCCTTTTTCCGTTCCTACCCACGCGCCGCCTCCTAGGCGGGATACAAAAGAATCTTCAATAGCGGCATATCCTTACGAGTGTTATGACAACAAGGTACCCAAAACCCTAGTGGAGCACCGGCTGGAGTGGCCGAGCGGTTCTAGGCGCTGCAGTCTGGCACCGCGCGACCGCTACGAGCACAGGTTCGAATCCTGCCTCGGGCATGGATATGTGTTATGTCCTTAGGTTAGTTAGGTTTAAGTAGTTCTAAGTTCTAGGAGACTGATGACCTCAGAAGTTAAGTCCCATGTTGCTCAGAGCCATTTTTGAACCCTAGTGGAGCAAACCTCCGACCCAGCTGGGAATCGATTCCGGACGACTTTCCTTAGCAATTCACAGGGCTGAAAGCGCAGCTACCGAGGAGGACGGACGAGAAAGCTTTCTTTTGTTTAAGCACTGTTTGACGTTCATCGCAGACCGAAGAGCCACCGGCTCTTCGAGACCTCAATGCGCCAACCACCCACTCCACCCGACTGCAAGCACTGACACGTGCTGCAAACAAGTGGCCAGAGAGGCCGCACCGCTCGGTAAACACGAGTGCGCCGCGATGACTGGCAGTTCAAAACATAACACAACATGTGGGTCGGTCCCGCGTCGCCCGTGGCCCAGTGCCGCGCTTCATCAACACGTCGTGCGTCTGAGACTCGTAATCGCTCACGCGGCGGTGACACGGAAAGGTGTGAGGGGCGAGTGCAGCAGCCGCGCATGTGGGCCGCGACCGTCACAGACCGGTAAACAAATTGCGGCGGCGGACGCGATCGCACGGCGAGCCGCGTCGTCCGCCACTGGGTGAAGGTGATGCCCACAGGAGGCCCGGAGCCCCACTTGGCCGGTAAACAGATTACCGCCGACACTGGTGACCTCTGACAGATCGCACGCAGAGAGGCCATGCGATAATTCGCCCTTTCATTGCACTCTGCGAAAACAGCTGCCGCTATTCAATTCGAATCAACCTCGGAGAAACGTGGCGGTCTTTACAGGACTCGAATGACAGATGCGTCGGCGGATAGGCTACTGAAATTAGAGATTACCATGAGCGTTGAGATGGTTGCCCTTGTACGGGGGTAGTTCACAAGCTGATAGAGAAACGTTGCTTGTGGTCCGGTACGAGCCTGGCGGAAAGATTTCCATCACTGGAATCGTCTGTCCGCCTTCTTAGCTGAGTGGTAACGTTTGCCTGCCATGAGCCGGCCGAAGTGGCCGTGCGGTTAAAGGCGCTGCAGTCTGGAACCGCAAGACCGCTACGGTCGCAGGTTCGAATCCTGCCTCGGGCATGGATGTTTGTGGTGTCCTTAGGTTAGTTAGGTTTAACTAGTTCTAAGTTCTAGGGGACTAATGACCTCAGAAGTTGAGTCCCATACTGCTCAGAGACATTTGAACCATTTTGCCTGCCATGCAGCAGGTTTGTATTCTATTCCCGGCCGGATTGTAGATTTTCTCCATTCGTGGACTGTGTGTTGTATTATCATTATTTCACCATCTCCGACATGAAAGTAGCCGGCCGCTGTGGTCGAGCGGTTCTAGGCACTTCAATCCGGAAGCGCGCGGCTGCTACGGTCGCATGTTCGAATCCTCCCCCGGGCATGGATGTGTGTGTTGTCCTTAAGTTACTTAGGTTTAAGCGGGGTAGGACGTCAAACGGGCCGACTTGGAGCAGGTGAGGCATCACAGGACATTTTAATTTCCACTGTCTATACTATTACAAATAAATTCATAAAACTTTGCCAGCATGACAAGGAAGGATTCAGAATTTACACTCACAGCAGTGGAAGTTCGAAAACAACAAAATAAATTTTTTTACATGTGAAATTTCATCATTTTTTTCACTTACTAATGGCAGCATTTGTTGCTATAGGTACACTTTTCTTCATAAGTAAGACAGATTCTTCGATGAATTTTGCACAGCGTACAAACCATACTCGAAGGTGTATGAAACTCTACAATTTTACAAATCTATTAAAAACTGTGGTAAAAATTGAGGTAATTAACTAGAAAATTCGTGTTTTTTTTCTAAACATGAAGTTTAAATGTAACAGCTCATTCGTTTTTTCATAAATTAAATAAATTCTAGAGCTTGATACACCTGTAAGTATGGTTTGTATGCTGTGCAAAATTCATCGAAGAATCTCTCTAACTTATGAAGAAAAGTGTATCTATAGCAACAAATGCAGCCACTAGTAAGTGAAAGAATGATGAAATTTTACTCGCAAAAAAATTATTTTGTTATGTTTTCGATCTTCCACTGCAATGAATGTGAATCCTGAATCTTTCCTGGTTATTCTGACAAAGTTTTATGGATTTATTTCTAAAAGTATAGACAGTGGAAATTAAAATGTCCTGTGATGCCTCTCCTGCTCCAAGTCGGCCCGTTTGACGTCCTACCCCCTTAAGTATTTCTAAGTCTTGGGGACTGATTACCTCAGATGTTAAGTCCCATAGTGCTTAGAGCCATTTGAAACATTTTGACACGCAAGTCATCCAATGTGGCAACACCTCAAATAAGACTTGCAACTCGGTGGCCGAACTTTCCTGGGTGGGCCCTCCCGGCCATCAGTGCCACACGATCTTTTTTTTTTTCTCCTGAAATCGTGGGTATTGTTGAACAAGAGAACCAAGTTTTATGCTTTTACTAAATCTGCGAAGAAAAACATATTTTTAGAACAAGTAGCTTCATCACTTAATAAATGCAAGTCTTCTGGTCCAGACTGTATACCAATTAGGTTCTTTTCGGAGTATGCTGATGCATTAGCTCCATACTAAACAATCATATACAACAGTTCGCTCGACGAAAGATCCGTACCCAACGACTGGAAAGTTGCACAGGTCACACCAATATTCAAGAAAGGTAGTAGGAGTAATCCACTAAATTACAGGCCCATATCGTTAACGTCGATATGCAGCAGGATTTTAGAACATACATTGTGTTCGAACATTATCAGTTACCTCGAAGGAAACTGTCTATTGACACACAATCAGCATGGGTTTAGGAAAAATCATTCCTGTGAAACACACCTAGCACTTTATTCACATGAAGTGCTGAGTGCTATTGACAAGGGATTTCAGATCGATTCCGTATTCCCGGATTTCCGGAAGGCTTTTGACACTGTACCACAGGAGCGGCTCGCAGTAAAATTGCGTCTTATGGAATATCGTCTCAGTTATGTGACTGGATTTGCGATTTCCTGTCAGAGAGGCCACAGTTCGTAGTAACTGACGGAAAGTCATCGAGTAAAACAGAAGTGGTTTCAGGCGTTCCCCAAGGTAGTGTTATAGGCCCTTTGCTGTTCCTTATCTGTATAAACGATTTGCGAGACAATCTCAGCAGCCGTCTTCGGTTGTATGCAGACGGCACTGTCGTTTATCGACTAATAGTCATCAGAAGATCAAATCAAACTGCTAAACGATTTAGAAAAAATATCTGAATGGTGCGAAAAGCGGCAGTTGACCCTAAGTAACGAAAAGTGTGAGGTCATCCACATGAGTGCGAAAAGGAACACGTTAAACTTTGGTTACACGATAAATCAGTCTAATCTGAAAGCCGTAAATTCAACTGAATACCTAGGTATTACAATAACGAATAATTTAAATTGGAAGGAACACATAGAAAATGTTGTGCGGAAGGCTAACTAAAGGCTGCGGTTTATTGGCAGGACAATTAGAAAATGTAACAACCCTACTAAGGGGACAGCCTACACTACGCTTGTCCGTCCTCTTTTAGAATACTGCTGCGCGGTGTGGGATCATTACCAGGTAGGACTGACGGAGTACATCGAAAAAGTTCAAAGAAAGGCAGCACGTTTTGTATTATCTCCAAATAGGGGAGAGATTGTCACTGAAATGGTACGGAATTTGGGTTGGACATCATTAAAAGAAAGGCGTTTTTCGTTGCAACGGAATCTTCTCTCGAAATTCCAATCACCAACTTCTCCTCCGAATGCGAAAATATACATAGGGCGGAACGATCACCACAATAAAATATGGGAAATCAGAGCTCGTACGGATAGATACAGGTGTTCATTCTTTCCGCGCGCTATACGATGGTTCAAATGGCTCTGAGCACTATGGGACTCAACATCTGAGGTCATCAGTCCCCTAGAACTTAGAACTACTTAAACATAATTAACCTAAGGACATCACACACATCCATGCCTGAGGCAGGATTCAAACCTGCGACCGTTGCGGTCGCGCGGTTCCAGATTGTAGCCCCTAGAACCGCTCGGCCACTCCGGCCGGCTGACCATTAGTTATTACAGTTTAAAACGAAGCTGCGAGTATTGCGATGGCAGTAGAGAAGCAATAGCAGCAGACTGGATGAGTCAGACTTCGAACGTGGACTACTCACTGGATGTCACCTCGAACGCACACCGAAATACCGTACACTCTTCGCAAATTATTTACGCAGCGTTTTCGCTAACCCCCCACTCAGCTGGGGAGTGCCAAGCTGCGGTTAATGTTCTGTGCCGCATCACACTCAAGGCTGAACGTTCTGCCTTGTCAGCCATGAGCGAAGGAAGAGACAAGCTGCTGCAAGGATGCTGTTTTGCTGGAGGCACTAGCCAAGCAGAATGCCTTCGTTGCAGATGCCCTTCAAACGCGCTATTGGAGATATCAGATAACGATGGCGAGGCTCCAAGTGGAACCAGTTACATTATTGAAGAGCCTTTTAGTTGGAATTACATCAGTGATTTATAAAAAAAAAATCCATTAGGGATACTACAACACTTCTAAGGCCTTCCAACTCGACTGTTGGTGATGTGACTACAAGTGAACGACCACCCCGAATCCAAGACCAGGTAGACCTTACGTACTGACGGACAGGCACCGTCGAAGATTGCGGAGGGTCGTTGTGAAATATGAGTTTACCATGGGATCAGCGGAAGAAATCATTCGTGAGTTCCAAAGTACTAACAACAGTCCAGCTATCTGAATGGTTGTGCGTAGGGAGTTAAAAATAATGTGGTGCAAATGTAGAGCAGCCACATGACGTCTGAGGTGGTGGACGACTAGAAACGAGTGATTTTGAATGATGACTCATACTGGTGACAGTCCAATGGAAATGTTTCGGTTTGGCGAATTCCTGGATCACGTTATTTGCCATCATGTGATGTGCCGGAAGTGACGTACATGTTACGGTATTGAGATATTTATCGTAGTTAGGGAGTGGTGCGCCCCAGCATTATGTACATTCATGAGGTAATCATTGGGGGACAACAGCGCTCCTGCCAAAGGCACCCATCTGAAGCCAACACCTTTGCGACGAGTTAGAACGTCCATCGAAACACTAGCGTCCATCATCACTGCCTTTTCCGGTTTCGCCTCTTGACGAAGACTGGGCTGCTGTTCCTCTACAGATGGACATACCATCGAACGTGTCCGCAGCTGAGTTCAAACCATAATAAAGGCGAAGGGTGGAACACCTCATCTTAATGTCCAATAATAGGTGTCCAGATAGTTTTGACCTGATTGAGTTCATCTGCATCTACGTCTGTACTCTGCACTCCACCTTGCGGTGTGAGGTTAGGATACTTTCCTTCCACTACATTTCCGAGCCTTCTCCCAATCGAAAACAGGTGTAGGCTGACGACTATCGGTTAACCTCCGTACGAGCTCTACTATTTCAACAACATCCTCTTGTGTATAAGACCGTTTCATTACAAAACAGTGAAACAGTTTTGCCACCGATATATCTATTATCGTCTTCTTCAGCCTTCTTGAAAACGAGCACTGCAAAGGCGGTCAAAAAGGCTGTAGTATAGTTATTTAACTGTTTTATAATGGCACGTGTCCGCAGTTCGTCGTCTAAAATTTTTCGACAGTCACTAATCGTATAATGGAAATCTACCGTACTTTTTCATTTCTTCATGCAAAAATTGGTATACTCTGCATTAAAAACTTGCTGCCATTTTTTTGGGGTAGCATGATGAAACTGGGATTTTTATCGATAATTGTTTAACAAATATGAATGTGTTACCTTCAGAAGCCTCGCATGAAACTAATCCCATACGTTAAACTTCACTTTATGTGAAAGTTTTACGATGAATGTCAAATGGTCTAATGTTTCGCGGCAAGGAAAGCAACAAGCGCTTTTCGCTGCTCATAGTAGTTTCTGCGTTCATCGTCTTAGCTTGTCACAGATGCTCATGTAGTAGGTCTGTTGTAGGAACCAGGATGGGTAAGACTATAAGTCCCTTATTACATGCTGAAAACGAATGAGCTATTGCCGGAAAACAGCGGTTCTATGAAGAGATAACATTGGTATTTACTAAAGCTGCAGTTCTTCACTTTTTTAAAATTTATAGCAAATTATTATGTGATGTTTTACGTGTGACTGGCTTTGTAACTAAATGGTTCTCGTAGTTACGGTGCTCCCAAAAAAGCAGCTTACAGGGAACTCTTCTGTCCATAGTATACATGGTCAATGACGTAAGACGTAACACCCCATTTATTTCGTGAATGGTTCGACATATCGAAACGCGGTTTTCGCCAAATGATAGCACGCAAAGGGACTTGTACTTTTGCCACGTGATAAAGACTCTTAACTCTTATATCGGTAGAGACTCTGAAGCAAGTATAATTTCTCAAACGGAATGATATACACCACTGGCCACTAAAATTGCTACACCAAGAAGAAATGCAGATGATAAAGAGGTATTCATTGGACAAATATATTATACTAGAACTGACATGTGATTACATTTTCACGCAATTTGGGTGCATAGATCCTAAGAAATCAGTACCCAGAACAACCACCTCTGGCCGTAATAACGGCCTTCATACGCCTGGGCATTGAGTCAAACACATCTTGTGTGGCGTGTACAGATACAGCTGCTCATGCAGCTTCAACACGATACCACAGTTCATCAAGAGTAGTGACTGGCGTATTGTGACGAGCCATTTGCTCAGCCACCATTGACTAGACGTTTTCAATTGGTGAGAGATCTGGAGAATGTGCTGGCCAGGGCAGCAGTCTAACATTTTCTGTATGCAGAAAGGCCCGTACAGGACCTGGAACATGCGGTCGTGCATTATCCTGCAGAAATGTAGGGTTTCGCAGGGATCGAATGGAGGGTAGAGCCACGGGTCGTAACAATCTGAAATGTAACGTCCACTGTTCAAAGTGTCGTCAGTGCGAACAAGAGGTGACCGAGGCGTGTAACCAGTGGTACCCCATACCATCACGCTGGGTGATACGCCAGTATGGCGATGACGAATACACGCTTCCAATGTGAGTTCACCGCGATGTCACCAAACACGGATGCGACCATCATGATGCTGTAAACAGAGCTTGGATTCATCCGAAATAATGACGTTGTGCCATTCGTGCACCCAGGTTCGTCGTTGAGTACACCATCGCTGGCGCTCCTGTCTGTGATGCAGCGTCAAGGGTAACCGCAACCAAGGTCTCCGTTCTGATAGTCCATGCTGCTGCTGCAAACGTCGTCGAACTGTTCGTGCAGATTGTTGTTGTCTTGCAAACGTCCCCATCTGTTGACTCAGGGTTCGAGACGTGGCTGCACGATCCGTTACAGCCATGCGGATAAGATGCCTGTCATCTCGACTGCTAGTGATACGAGGCCGTTGGGATCCAGCACGGCGTTCTGTATTACCCACCTGAACCCACCGATTCCATATTCTGCTAACAGTCATTGGATCTCGACGAACGCGAGCTGCAACGTCGCGATACGATAAACCGCGATCGCGATAGGCTGCAATACGACCTTTATCAAAGTCGGAAACGTGATGGTACGCATTTCTCCTCCTTACACGAGGCATCACAACAACGTTTCACCCGGGAACACCGGCCAACTGTTGTTTGTGTATGAGAAATAGGTTGGAAACTTTCCTCATGTCAGCGTGTTGTAGGTGTCGCCACCGGCGCCAACCTTGTATGAATGCTCTGAAAAGCTAATCATTTATATATCACAGGGTCTTCTTCCTGTCGGTTAAATTTCGCGTCTGTAGCACGTCACCTTCGTGGTGTAGCAATTTCAATGGCCAGTAGTGTACTTTCTTTAACGCCAACCGAAAGCGCTAGGAAAGACGTGTACAGTGATATTATGTTCGTTAATTCCGAGGTTGAATCTCTTCGTAGAGGTAACCTAGAAAGTACTCTAAAACTGAGAGGCAAGTCAGCCGGAATCGGATATTGCGTTGTAAACAAGCTCGCGCTAAGGTACGTCGTTGTATGAAGGCTTCCTACTTTTTACTTGCCAGCTCTGCAAAACTAGCAAGAGCTGTGTCGTTTATCGACTGGTCATTTTTGCTTCAATATTCCTTTTTATAGACATGTTCTCCAATGAGGAGAAGTTATACATACTACTTTTATACGGTGAATATCAAAGAAATGCTGTCGAAACACTACAGTGGTATAGGAATGTCCGCCTGGCCAGGCTCTTGCACTAATTATTAGGTCACTAATATGAACAGGCAGCTTCAATGTCAAACAAAGATCGAGGACAAAGACTACAACCGGTAATACAAATGATGGAGTATTTCTGGCTAAGAGACTCATCAATCGGCAGAATTTTTCGTTTCGCTCTGCAGCGCCTGGGACACGACGTTTCCCTTACGTGTGCTCTTTACTGATGAAGCAACGTTTACGAATCACGATAATGTAAATTTATGTAAAATCCACTACTTGCCACTTGAAAATCCTAGCTGGCTTGATCGGGGAAAACATCAACGACTACAAAGCGTAAATGTATGGAGCATCACAGAAAATTCAATTGTGCGATCTTACTCCATCCTTAGAATGTTAAATAGAGGTACATGCGCACCTTTTCTTACAAAAATTCTACCTGTTATTCCAGAAGATACCGCCGTGCAAGTCACCCAGTGTGGCGTCGCCTGAAATGAGCCTTGCCCCCGACAGAGTAACTTCCCCGGACGGGTCCTCCCGGCCAACAATGCCACACCATCATTTCATTTCTAGAAGAGGTACCACTGGAAAAGAAACAGTGTATGTCGTTCTAACAAGACTGCCCAGTTACTCTTCACGTGTTGCAGTGCAAATACTGAATGAAAAACTTCCCGTTCAAGTTCTCTGATTTGAATCCTCTTGATTTCTTTTTATGGGAGCACTAACGACGCTATCGTGAAGCCCAAACTACGCCAGGCGATTGGGCCGTCGAATCGCCTCAGCGTGCAGTGTTCAAAAATGTTCAAATGTGTGTGAAATCTTATGGGACTTAACTGGTAAGGTCATCAGTCCCTAAGGTTACACACTATTTAACCTAAATTATCCTAAGTACAAACACACACACTCATGCCCGAGGGAGGACTCGAACCTCCGCCGGGATCAGCCGCACAGTCCATGACTGCAGTATGCAGTGGCGTATCATCAGTTCATATACTTCTCGAAACGAGATTGCAAATGTGTCTTGCCGCGCGGGGTAGCCGTGCGGTCTTGGGGTGTCTTGCCACGGTTCGTGCGGCTCCTCCCCCCCCCCCCCCCCCGTCGGAGGTTCCAGTCCTCCCTTGGCCATGGGTGTGAGTGTTGTCCATAGTGTAAGTTAGGTTAACTTGGAATAAGTAGTGTGTAAGCCTAGGGACCGAAGACCCCAGCAGTTTGGTTCTAAAGAACTTACCCAAATTTCCAAATGTGTCTTGAGGTCGATGGTAAAGATTTGAGCACGTACTTAAGTAAGGTGTAAAATTGCGTTCCGTTAAGAAAAATATTTATTTTGTCGGTGAGTGGCCGTGAGTCACGCTGAATAAAATTTTAAATTAAATGTCGTGTGACTAGGGCCTCCCGTCGGCTTTCGATTTGACGCCACTTCGGCGATTTGCGCGTCGATGGGGATGAAATGACGACACAACACCCACTCCCTGAGCGGAGAAAATCTCCGACCCAGCCGGGAATCGAAGCCTGGCCCTTAGGCATTCTGTCGCGCTGACCACTTTTTTTAAAAAAATCTCATTTTTTTCGTTATTGCTCGTTACAGTTGTTTGAGGCGGACGTCGTATGACACCCGCTCAAGTTCACTGATGATCCAGTTACTGTTTTTATCATTACACAGGGCAATTACCCATCTGACCAAATACGATGAGCTACCGCGCCAGCACCACTCAGCTACCGGGGTGGACCATTTTTGATTTATTTAAGACTTATTCTGCCTAATTACAGTTTCTAATAGTATCCATAGACAGATTTTACCGACAGCAGACGTTTTACCTTTAAAAAGCATTCAAGCGTCTCCGGGTAAAGACACTTCAGGTTTTTTTTTTCCAAATCTAAAACTGTTGTGACAGTAGTTTCTTTTTTTCCGTTAAGAATCAATGGCCAACGCTTCTGCTTCTGCTTTGATAGGTAACCGACTAACTGAAGTGCGGAAAACTATCTGACGAAACCGGAGATCTTTTCACAAAAACATGAAAACGTACACATCTTTGAACCGAGCGAGGTGGCGCAGTGGTTAGCACACTGGACTCGCATTCGGGAGGACAACGGTTCAATCCCGTCTCCGGCCATCCTGATTTAGGTTTTCCGTGATTTCCCTAAATCGTTTCAGGCAAATGCCGGGATGGTTCCTTTGAAAGGGCACGGCCGATTTCCTTCCCAATCCTTCCACATCCCGAGCTTGCGCTCCGTCTCTAATGACCTCGTTGTCGACGGGACGTTAAACACTAACCACCACCACCACCACCACATCTTTGAAATAGTTTTCCTAAGCTCCATGTGATAGGGCAGAAGCTAGTATATGCCGAAGTTCCCATGCAAAAATCATGGCAGATCCTGTATCTAAGTCGTATAGGAAATGAGTTTTTATCTTGCTAGCATAGGCCTATCTTGCTGGATATAACGGTGGAACCTCGCACGAGAGCTCTGCTTGGCGGTGTGGTTGAGTCTGGCCCCAATGAGTTCCAGTTCTACTTCATTTTTCGGATTCCTTTGCCAAAGATTTCTGCGTCAATATTAATAAGCGCTATATCATTGTAACTCTCTTTCCAACTCAATACAGCCATGAAACGTATACGGTTTCGTTAAGAAAATCATACTTGCTTAAAAATCTCGGTTGATACCGAAGTTCAGAGCGTTATTCATACAAAATATTGTGTGTCCCTCAGCGTAATATCTGTTGTGGGAAACCTTGTTTCGATATGCGAAATCGTCCACTAAATAGAAGGGGTGTTACGTCTTAGGTGACTTACCGTGTATATGACTTCGCGTGTAGCAATCCATGTGTCAGAAGTTTTAAACGTTCTCACGACATAGAGAACTACAAACATTTTTGAAAGTAACTGTCTGAATATAGCTGTCAGAATAGCAGTCTCGTCACTGTGTTCTACAGAGGCAGCAGTAATTTTCTTCGCGCCGTATGAAACAGAAAGGGCTTTGTCTGACAGAATAAGCTTTACATTCAGATGTCAAAGAGTTTCATTATCGGCTTTTTTTTCTCGTTGCTTCGATGAATTGGCTGCTGGGAATAGCGATGTAGGAAAAGAGGACCTCGAGCGCTGCTAAAAGAGCCTGGTGGCTAATGAGAGACAGGCGAAAGGCGGCTGTATCGGGAATCGAAGAACCTATATCAGTCGCTTTCTATAACAGGCTATTACTGGCAGGAATCAATGTGGAGTTTGAAAGGAGTCTCGTATCGGTTGGAAACTGGTAAAATAGTTTAAGAATACTGAAAAATTATAAAGGTTATGGGAAAAGACATTCAGAAGAACAGATATACTTGTAAGTTAGAAAACAGCTATCGGCAATTTCATTACCAGTCAACGATATAAATTAACTAAAACATCCACCATATCTTTGGCATCCGTATTGATACAAAGTGTCGGCCGATGTGGCCGAACGGTTGTAGGCGCTTCAGTCCGGAACCGCACTGCTGCTACGGTAGCTGTTTCGACTCCTGCCTGCCTACATACCATGATCAGTCTATAATGACACTGAGGATGTACCAACTATCTTGGAAAAGTGCTTCCAATATTGATTTTATACTCAATCTGCGTCATGCAAAGGAAACATATTTATCATGTTTCGCCTTGTGTTCCAAGTGAGTGTTTTCCACTAAAGAAAACTTGTAGTAATGCACTGTAATAATTGAACGTATGTTCAGCATAAAATTTATGTCAAGTACAATATTTTGGTTGGCTGGAACACCTGTCATTGTTGGTTATGTTTGTGTTTGACTTAAAAACGAAGATGTTTTATGAAAAATATCACAGTTTCCGTATTTCGCCTTGAATTAGATAAGTCTTTTACATCAACAAAATGTTTAAGAATCCATAAAGAAGCAATCAATATCTTGAGATACCTTAATTCCTGTATTATCTAGATGTAGATACAACTTTTTGCACCGGTACCTTCAGACGATATTGCGTTGACTCTGTTGTTAGACCATTAGATAGTCTCGAATTTTCTGCCCCTATCCGGTGTCTAATACTGAGATAGAATTGAGATGGCTCCTGGAGGTCCACGACTGGTAGAGTCATCCGCAGAGAAGGTGCGCCAGAACCTAAGTCCTGCTCAAGGTCACGATACGCCTAGCTCAAAACTATGCGCTAAAAGCGTAAATAAGTGATTTTTTTTAAAAAAAAAGAAGATGGGAGAGATAAGGAAAGGAGTTAAGGAATTTTTATTGTCTATAATAGAACATACAGTCACCAGTAATCTTTATTTTACAATTGTTGTTCACTACTTTGGCCCAAATAAACAGATACTGGTCTGAATTGAGCTTCATTTTTCTTCTTGTAGACAAAGTAAAAGGCTTGTCTGGTACCAAAGTCCCATATGGAGCCTTAGCAAGCAGCTATACTCTATGTCTTACAAGCCAAGATGTTTCTAATGATACAGTTGGTGGAGAATTGAAAATACGGAGAAGGAGAAATTGGAAGATTTTGGTACGTTTTTTAGTCCAAGTGTCCGCAGGTCGTGGTCGTGCGGTAGCGTTCTCGCTTCCCGCGCCCGGATTCCCGGGTTCGATTCCCGGCGGGGTCAGGGATTTTCTCTGCCTCGTGATGACTGGGTGTTGTGTGATGTCCTTAGGTTAGTTAGGTTTAAGTAGTTCTAAGTTCTAGGGGACTGATGACCACAGATAATAAGTCCCATAGTGCTCAGAGCCATTTGAACCATTTTTTTCAGTCCAAGAATGTTGTAAATTAAGTGGTTAGGTGAATTTAAGCATAAAAACTTACGGGAAACCATAGGTGAGGAGAAAATTTTATCGAAAACCTTTATCAAACGTAACAGGTATTGGAAAGTACGGTACAGAACCCAGAAATAATTAACATAGCGCTACAAAGAGCAGTAAAATGGGAACACTGAATGCGTAGAGAACAGCAACTTATTAATACCAAACTCTGCTAAAGTCAGATTTTAAATTATGAACCAACAACTGCCATTTTTGGATGATCATTTGAAGCTACATGAAGAGAATATGGCAATACCTGCGGTCATGAACAGTGTAGCACGGCCGTCTTATATCTTATCTAATGAAGCCTATGCAATTTTGAAAGGTATATATATCTATGAGCAGCTACACACTGCAAAACATGATTCACGAATCTATGATTCAGTAGAGAATTCTGCGGTGCCGGAATATGCTACAGTAGAACTTCGGTTATCTCAATGCCAACCAACCGGATTACCGATTATCCGAATCGCTTCGAGGAAAAAGAAATTTGTACCGTATGACTAAATTGTTGGTTTTGTTCGATATTATTACACTATACAGCACACTATAAGTTCCTTTATCGTTCTGAAATCAATCGGCAACAAATGTATTAAAAAATAAAATTTTCCAGTGAACATTTAGTGTTTTACACGGATTGTTGTGTGCTCCATACGCGCATTCTCGTGTTTGTGGTGCCCGTCATTCAGTGCAGTCTACACATCAGACTGTGCCGTGAACTCGACGTACACATTGATTTGTCGCTATACGTTCCATTTTCCGTGAATTTCATTTTATTTTGTGCGTGTGTTTTAATTTAGTGTGCAGCAAATGTCTTCTAAAAGGGACGCATTGTCCTGTCGTTGGCAGACAAAATAAAAGTCCTTGAACAATTAGACAAAGGCGTGAGTGGTATGCAGTTATCCTCAGTTTTAAACTTTGTGTCTGTCCTTGAGAATGAAAATGTGAGTTCGTCGAGAAAAGCGATGAAAACAGCAGAAAACAAAAAACCTGAAGACAGATTAGTCAAGTGGTTACTGCAGCAGCGAGCATTGGGAAAACCTCTTTCAGGGCCGATTGTCTGTGAAAGAGCAAAAAATTTACCAGAGAAAACTGACAGTTTGTTTTTATTTAAAGCGAGCAATGGCTGACTAAGTAATTTCAAGGCTAGGCACGGTACTTGTGAGTTGGATTTAGGTGGTGAAAAACTGTCAGCAGATCAAAAAGCAGCAGTAAATTTAAATGAAAAATTCAAAATTGAAGTAGAATCTTGACTCGTAATTTTTATATAAGCTTGTGATTCAGACCTTACTTGGAAAGCTTTGACTGAAACAATTTTAGCTTCTAAAAGAAAAACTAGCGCTTCTGATCATTAGGTTACTAAAGACCGTGTTACCATCTTGAGCTGCGGTGACTCCACAGGAAGCCAGAAAATTCCCTTTCTGTCGACAGGAAAAATCGAAAAACCCTTGGGCTTTCAGAAATCTTGGAAAACATCCCGTCTTATTACAAAAATGAACCAAAGCCCTGGGTGACCTCTACTTGGTTTTGCGAATGGTAAGGTTAATGATGATGATGATGATGATGATATTTGGTTTTGGGGGCGCTCAACTGCGCAGTTATCAGCACCCGTACAAATTCCTAACCTTTGCTAAGTCCGATCTCTCTACATTCAGGAATGATGATGATATGATGAGGACAATACAAACATACAGTCATATCGAGGCAGGTGAAAATTCCTGAACCCGCCGGGAATCGAACCTGGAACCCCATGCTCGGGTTTTAGGTTAAGTTCACATGCATGACTTACGAAAGTACCAAAAGGCCAAAGGGAAAGAAGGCAGTAAGGCGACTTAAATTTGGACAATGCACCCACACGCCCCACAGAAAAAATTCTTCATAGAGAAGATGGACATTTCAAAACACACATCCTGTCGCCAAACGTAACGGGTTTGCTGCAGCCAGTGGACCAACCGCTTGACGAATCTATGAAGCGTCATTATACAAAACAGTTTTTGAGAAAGATTTTGGTAGAAGATGAAAATGAAGAACCATTGTGGCTCATCTCAAAAACTGAATTTAAAGGATTGCTCTTACCAAGAACCATGGAATTTGGTGAAGACAGCCACATTAAAAAGAGGTTGGAATAGATTGAAAGACATTTCAACGAAATGTGAGGTACGGAAAGATGAAAAGAAGAAGCATGAAAAGAAAGAGGAAGGAAGTGAACAGGCAGAGGATAAACTATCTCTTGAGGACTTAAAAAGGACTTTTCTAAAATTTCTGGACATTCCGATTGCAGTGCAGAGGATGTAGGAAATTGGTTTGCGCGGTATGAATGTGGTCATTTTACACAGCGGCTCACCATCAAGCGGATGCGAGATCTGTCTGCGCGAAGAAGACTGACGATATCAAAACAACTGACTCTGTCCTATATATTCCAGAACTGGCACCTTATGTAAGCATGCTATTGTACAATATTGTTTCGTATTCAGTAAGATAATATTGCTGCAGTGTATATACACAAATTTAGTGTTTTGGAAAGGATCGACCTGTTCTCATGATTTATCCAACTATCCGAATATCCTCTTATCCAAGAGTCATCCGCATAACTGGAGTTCTGCCGTACTTTACTATCCTTGAATTTATTTAAAAAATGTATTACTATCCATTGATTTGTTAAAAAATGAAAAGCGTATGCAAATGTTCCCGTTAACGAGATGTCCGCCGTTGTAGAAGCGAATTTGCCAAAGCATTTGAAACTTGGAATGGGCAAGTACTAGACCATATTGGCAAGCTACTATTGGTGTTGCTTTCAGTTACTTTAAATTTATTAAGAAGATACGCCACCAAAAGGATCGGTTAGCCACAGGATGCTTTTTGGCTGCAGCTGTTGCAGACATTTTTGTCCCAGAGTGCAGGTTTTCTTAATCATTTTGTGACGTAGAACAATACATTATACATTATAAAAGGCTTTTCGTCTACACTATCTTGTGACACGCCTGTCCTCTAGTCCACAGACCGTATTACGGGAGACACTTGGGGGGAGAAACGCACCATCCACTGATGAACCTTGTAGTTGTCGCGCAGTCGTCTTGTGAAACCATAGATGTGCTACTGAATAACTGAAATAGGAACCCAACAACTACAGACTAACAAGTGAAAGTTTGATTCAGCCACAGGAGTAGGAAAAGGCCGTTTTCGAGACTGTGTCATACTGACTCCCTAAATTTCCACTTCATAAACATGAGAAAATGAAGATGAACATTTTAAAGCAGATTACAACGGCCAGTGGATTCAGGATTGAAGAAACTGAGCGCTTTCGTAGAAGACTTGAAAACCGGATAAACCAAAGATGCTGAAACCACTGCCAGACTGTTTTATAAAAAAGAAGTTTAACCCAGTTCTAAGCAAAGAAATAGAGGATCTATACAAGGGCAATGTTCTTGAGGACAAATTATAGAAATGGAAGAGAATGTAGATGAAGATGAAATAGGAGGTATGATACTGCGTGAAGAGTTTGACAGAGCACTGAAAGACCTAAGTCGAAACAAGGCCCCAGGAATAGACAACATTCCATTTGAACTACTGACAGCCTTGGGAGAGCCTGGCCTAACAAAACTCTACCATCTAGTGAGCAACATGTGTGAGACAGGCGAAATACAAAAAAAAAAAAGGAAAAAAAATGGTTCAAATGGCTCTGAGCACTATGGGACTTAACATCTGTGGTCATCAGTCCCCTAGAACTTAGAACTACTTAAACCTAACTAACCTAAGGACATCACACACATCCATGCCCGAGACAGGATTCGAACCTGCGACCGCAGCGGTCACGCGGTTCCAGACAAGCGCCTAGAACCGCACGGCCACACCGGCCGGCGGGAAAATACATTCAGACTTCAACAAGAATATAATAATTCCAATCCCAAAGAAAGCAGGTGTTGAAAGATGTGAAAATTACCGAACTATCAGTTTAATAAGCCACGGCTGCAAAATACTAACACGAATTCTTTATAGACGGATGGAAAAACTGGTAGAAGCCGACCTCGGGGAAGATCAGTTTGGATTCCGTAGAAATGTTGGAGCAGTTGAGGCAATACTGACCCTACGACTTATCTTAGAAAATACATTAAGGAAAGGCAAACCTACGTTTATAGCATTTGTAGACTTAGAGAAAGCTTTTGACAATGTTTACTGGAATAATCTCTTTCAAATTCTGAAGGTGGCAGGGATAAAATACAGGGACGAAAGGCTATTTATAATTTGTACAGAAACCAGATGGCAGTTATAAGAGTCAAGGGGCACGAAAGGGAAGCAGTGGTTGGGAAGGGAGTGAGACGGGGTCGTAGCCTATCCCTGATGTTATTCAACCTGTATATTGAGCAAGCAGTAAAGGATACAAAAGAGTTGGAATTAAAATCCATGGAGAAGAAGTAAAAACTTTGAGGCTCGCCGATGACATTGTATTTCTGTCAGGGACAGCAAAGGACTTGGAAGAGCAGTTGAACGGAATGGACAGTGTCTTGAAAGGAGGATATAAGATGAACGCCAGCAAAAGCAAAACGAGGATAATGGAATGTAGTCGAATTAAATCGGGTGATGATGATGATTAGGAAATGAGACGCTTAAAGTAGTAAAGGAGTTTTGCTATTTGGGGAGCAAAATAACTGATGATGGTCGAAATAGAGAGGATATAAAATGTAGACTGGCAATGGCAAGGAATGCGTTTCTGAAGAAGAGAAATTTGTTAACATCGAGTATAGATTTAAGTGTCAGGAAGTCGTTTCTGACAGTATTTGTATGGAGTGTAGCCATGTATGGAAGTGAGACGTGGACGATAAATAGTTTAGACAAGAAGAGAATAGAAGCTTTCGAAATGTGGTGCTACAGAAGAATGCTGAAGATTAGGTGACTAGATCACATAACTAATGTGTAGGTATTGAATAGAATTGGGGAAAGGGAAATTTGTGGCACAACTTGACCAGAAGAAGGGATCGCTTGGTAGGACATATTCTGAGGCGTCAAGGGATGACAAATTTAGTATTGGAGGGCAGCACGGAGGGTAAAAATTGTAGAGGGAGACCATGTGAGGAATACACTAAACAGATTCAGAAGGGTGTAGGTTGCAGTAGGTACTGGGAGATGAAGAAGCTTGCACAGGATAGAGTAGCAGGGAGCGCTGCATGAAACCAGTATCTGGACTGAAGACCACAACAACAACATGCAAGATTCAAAACTAATACATCCTTAGAGTATATGCTTCCTCATAGCGTCCATGATAACGAAAAATGAATTTTTTAATGTGGTTATCTCTTGTAAACATTATAACAGTTTTTACATTGGACGAATGGAACGTAACGTTTTGGAAAAGTGTAATGAGTTTACTATAGGGGCATCAAAAGACAGTCCACCACTCTTAATCACGTTATTGAAAATAAACATACATTGCAGGATGTCTGCAGTGATACGAAATTTACATATCGGTCTTAAGGCCTCATTGATTTTGGAAGAAATGGAGATCTACAGTCATATGAAATGAAGGGCGGAAAAGTTACATAGTGATCAAAAACGGCTTAGGGACGAGCAAAAAGAGGGGAAAAGGATTTTTTTGTTGATGCCGGTTCTGTGGATGCTCTTTTAATCCACAGCTTCCTGATCTTGTTAATCAACCACCATTCTTAACCTCAACTTTCGGTCGTTGGCTATCCTGGCCACGGTATTATTTGTTTCTCCCTTCTTCTTTTATCCATACTTGTCCCTTTGCCTTGCCGCCACCTCCCCCTGTTCAATACGTAATTTTTTTTTAAAAAACAGACGTCTGTTTTTTAAGTAATTTGTCTAGAAGCAAGAAGTAAAGTCGATTACATAAACATCTGAACAATGTTCGAAACCACTTACAGCAAATGAGACTGCATGGTCTGCGTAACCCACCAGACAAATATTCTCCAACACTCTCCAAAAGTCTGCGAATCTACATTAAGCACTGTAATCCAAATTCGCAACCGTTACCTCGTTTGTTGTACCTGATGTAGAGCATCACTATAAGTCGCATAAAATGTTTCTCTAATCTGTTTTATTTCCTACTTATAGACGAATCACTTCACAGAACATTTGACCGTCCGTTTTCATATTTCCGTTATTTCAAATTTTTTATTGAGTGTTAATATCAATGTAATCGTTTACGCGCAAAATATTTGGGCCTTGAAGAGATGAACTTTTAGACACTTCATGTACATAGTTAGCAGCAGTTGTTCGTGAAATATTTCCAATTTCCCTTACATCGCTAACTGAGTATCTATGAACTATCCTGAATATTTTCACGGAATTACACCATTTTTCACAAAACTAGACAGCACGCTGGTCAGTTTGATACCACATATTTCTTTTTGCTACTCTTCGTTTGCCTATGAAAATTCGGAAAAAACAGATTGTGTAATTTATAGGAAACCTTGTTTCGCTCCAGTCAAACGTTTGTGGCTTTATCAGTCGATCTTTCAAAACCTTTGTGTGAAATTTGTTTAAATGAGCTCTTTTTGAAAACTCCAGTTTGTTAAGAATGAATGTTACGCACGGTATATGGAGGCGGTAAATCTGACAACACAGTCTCCATCTCATGCATCACCATTCCATTTCACCGCCTTTAACGTTCGCGCCAAGCAACAGTCTTTCTTCCTGCACGGTGAGTCTACTACACACGAACTCTACTTTCGCGCAGTGTGAGATGGGACTGCGGAAGGGGAGTGAGGAGGAGATCAGAGTTTGAGTTCCAATATGTATGCCACCTCCCAAATTAATCGATGGCGATTATTCTCGACTGGAAGTGGACGTCGTCCTGCTGCCAGCGTGCTCAGTAGTCGTGGTCGTAGCACATTGCATATCGCACCTAGTGTTGAATTTCCGTCAGTTCATGCGCTATATGATTTTGCACAGTTGCAGCTCTGTCCGCAATATGCTGCGGCTGGCGCTTTTCTTGTAACCAGTTGCTCTCTCTAACTCTAGTAACACCCATCGTCTCTCTTCCTCTAGGAGCTGCCACACTTCCTTGCTGAATCTTTCCTATCACCCATGGTACCGTACGGTATTATTATTATTAGTACTTTTTTTGCATCAGTCTTCTGATGTAATCCAATCTCTGATCCAGTCTCTGATGTATTCCTACCTCTGTCTTCCTCTACAGTTTTTGCCCTCTACAGCTCCCTCTAGTACCATGGAAGTCATTCCCTCATGTCTTAGCAGATGTCTTACCATCCTGTCCCTTCTCCTTATCAGTGTTTTCCACATATTCCTTTCCTTTCCGATTCTGCGCAGAACCTCCTCATTCCTTACCTCATCAGTCCACCTACTTTTCGTCTCTTACACCAAATTTCAAATACTTCGATTCTCTTCTGTCACGGTTTTCCCACAGAGCATGTACTCCAGACGTACATTCACAGAAATTTCTTCCTCAAATTATGGCCGATATTTGATATTAGTAGTCTTCTCTTGGCCAGAAATCCTCATTTTGACATTGCTAGTCTGCTTTTGATGTCCTCCTTGCTGCGGCCTTCATTGGATATTTTACTGCCTAGGCAGCAGAATTTCTTAACTTCATCTACTTCGTCACCATCAACCCTGATGTTAAGATTCTCGCTGTTATCATTTCTACTACTTCTGATTACCTTCGTCTTCCTTCGATTTACTCTCAAACCATACTGTGTACTCATTAGACTGTTCATTCCGTTCAGTAGATCATTTAATTCTTCTTCACTTTCACTCAGGATAGCAATGTCATCAGCGAATCGTATCGTAGATAATCCTTTCACCTTGAATTTTAATTCCACTCCTGAACCTTTCTTTTATTTCCATCGTTGCTTCCACGATGTACAGATTTAACAGTCGGGCCGAAAGGCCACATTCTTGTCTTACACCCTTTTTAATACGAACACTTCGTTTTTGGTTGTCCACTCTTACTATTCCCCCTTGGCTGTTGTACATATTCTATATGACCTCTCTCTCCCTATAGCTTACCCCTACTTTTCTTGGAATCTTGCACCATTTTACGTTGTCGAACGCTTTTTCCGTGTCGGCAAATCCTATGAACGTGCCTTGATTTTTCTTTAGTCTTCCTTCCATTATTAGCCGCAACGTCAGAATTGACCCTCTCTTCATCTTCAGCTTGCGACGTCGGCATGCATACCTCGACGATCGTTGCCGGTGCTGATTTGCTGTCGATTCTGATAATAACAACGCCAACATTCACTGTTCACAGTAACACACTCTCCGTCCTAGCTTCCTATCACAAAGAATTCTACTCCCGTTGTACCATTTTCTGCTGTTGTTGATATTACCCGACACTCCTCTGACCAGAAATTCTTGCCTTCTTTCCACTTCACTTCACTGACTCCTACTATAACTAGATTGAGCCTTTGCATTTCCCTTTTCAGGTTTTCTGGTTTCCCTACCACGTTCAAGCTTCTGACATTCCACGCTCCGACTCTTAGAACGTTATCCTTCCGTTGATTGTTCAATCTTTTTCTCATGGTAACCTCCCCCTCTGCAGTACCCTCCAGGAGATCCGGATGGAGGACTATTCCGGAATCTTTTGCCAATGGACACATCATCATGATGCTTCATTCAATTACAGGCCACATGTCCTGTAGACACACGTTATGTGTCTTTAACGCAGTGGTTTCCATTGCCTTCTGCATCCTCATGCCGTTGATCATTCCTGATTCTTCCGCCTCTAGAGGCAGTTTCCCACCCCTAGGACAAGAGAGTGCCCTGTACATCCTCCCGATCCTTTGCCCTCTTTGACAAGGCCGTTGGCAGAAAGAGGGGTGACTTCGGAAGTCTTCGGCCGCCAATGCTGATTATTAACCAAAATTTAACCAGTAGTGCGATTTGAACCCGGGGTCGAAGACATTTTGATTATGAATCAAAGACGCTAAACCGAGACCACGGGGTCTAGGTATGGGGGGGGGGGGGGCAATATTTCCAAGGGCTCCCACGAATTCACTGTGACATTCTCTCGCGTTTCTCCCTCGGAGAACTGTTATTCTGGTGTATGCGCGCTGCTCAAAACGGATTACGTTCACCTCACACGACGCTCGCAGAACAACTGATTTCGCAGAGCAGTCTGTGTTACTACTAGCAATCACAGAGACATCTCTTGTTGTGAATACATAAGATGCCCACGTATCTTCAACACGACAAATAGCAGTTTGTGATCCTCACACATATCTGCAAGAATAAAATAGTTGCAATGACTTTTGTCCCAACCCTCGTATAACCCTTTTCATAAACTGGAGTCGCTTGTTCTCTTTTACAGTCACATGCGTCTGTTCGCTTCTCTTGGATTTCTCGGTAACTATGAGCTACGAAAAGATCTAATTCTACATCATATTCAGTGTAACATCAAGCTGGAATTCGATAAGGGTCTGGCGCCTAGTTCACTTTAAGTAAGCTTAATTGTTCTTCAGTACCGGAGGCACTTCTATCGATGTTTTCGTTTGCGAGTCTCTGCGACGGTCAAACGCGTACCATAGATCCTCTTGCGTCACCACATTTTGATGCGCGTCATTCAAAAATACCACACATACTTATCTGCTTATCATTATTATTATTAACTTTGAGTGAACTGTAGCAAAACTAGGTGTGTCGTACTATGTTGCATGTTACGGTGTACACTGATTTTAAATTGCCCTTCGAGAATAATGGGCATCCTGCAAATATTTGCAGCGTTTATGAAGGGGCGATTTCTTCAGAAAATATTACGACGCTGGTGAAAACTGTAGCGCTAAAGATCGTAAGCTCACACAAAAAATGGAAACTAAGGTTTCTAGCAACTCGAACGCAGGTATACATGTCGCACCACTCTCTAGGCCACATGATTGAGGAGCGTCTGAGGATTTCATTTGTTTTGGCTTCAAGAATGTTTAGCATATTTCACGGTCGTCATCTTTGCCTTTGTTTTCCGTAAGCAAATGTTTTCTTTGAAAGCGGCAACTGTGCAGTGTCGGCCTCGTTACTGACTCGGCGGCTGCAAGGGAAAGTGTGCCATTAGTTTCCGGGATGGCAGGATAGTGACCCTACCCCTTTCCACCAGCTACGCATACGCCTCAAGAAACAACAACGCTGAGGCTCTCTGCAATAATTGAGTAACTCGTGTTATCAGGTCACAATATCCACACAGAGTGTAACCGAACACCACCTACAAAATTTCATAGTTTGTTCAGGGATATTTCCCGAGTACAGAATAGGTTTAGAAAGAATACCACGACTTCGAAAATCTGTATTTAATCGAAGAAACATGATTGAATTTTGGGTAATTAATCATTGTGAAGCGTATTTACCAAAGTATTTCCCAGTTGGAAATAAGTTCATAACTGTTCAATATGACCCCATCCACACACTGGAACAGCATCAACCCGATAGTCGAACTCGTTCCACACTCTCTGTAGCATCTCTGGCGTAATAATTTGGATTGCTGCATTTATTCTTTCATTTAGTTCGTCAGTGGTAGTTGGTAAAGGTGGTCAAAGCACCATATCTGTAATATACCCTCACAGAAAAAATCAGAGGGGCTGAGGTCAGGGCTTCTTGGAGGCCAGTGATGAAGTGCAGTTTTGTCATATGATGACATGATGGAGACCGTGGCTGTTATCTGAAGACAAATGTTGGTGGTGTTAGGACAGCAACCAGCCACAAATTTACTTTCATTTCCTTTATTCAAAGGGTACCGTTACCAGTTCCGAATTTTTGTGATTCATCTACAGACGGTTTACACGCTTTCCTTATGACATGTGGTGTTTTTTACAGATTAATTGTCGTGAAATGTCGGTTTGGAGTGTTTGTTTTCATAACATTCGTCCAACAGATGTGAATACGTTCCCACTGCATTCTTATTGTTGCCCACGTAAATTTTTCTCGCTGAACACTTTAGATTTGTCACCGAGAAGATTTCTACCACGCACCACATGTTCAAAACATGGAATAAAGGAACTGACAGTAAATTTGTGGCTAGTTGCTGTCCTAACATAATCAACAGTGATGAAGTGCTCTGTCACGAGCTGCCTGGCGGCTGATCCATTGCTGTGTACTTTTCATTCAGATAGGCAGGGGCAGGGAAGTACCAGTGGGGTGGTGCCCCATCCTGCTGGAACATGAATTGACGTGCTTCTTCTTCGAGTTGAGGGAACAGCCAATTCTGCGACATTTCCAAATAGGTCTGCCCAGTTGCAGTTGCACCTTCGAAGAAAAAAGGACCAGCAACTTTATTGACTGACTCAGAAAACGTTCACCATAGGTGATCGCTTTCATGCTGAACTATTTCCCGTGGATTCAGTGCCCATATACGGGCATTGTGCCGATTGACTTTCCCTGTTGCGTGAAGTGTTGCTTCATCACTAAACGCTACCTACGAAATAAATCAGTTATCTGTTTCCATTTACTCAAGGACAAACTTGCATAACTCGCTTCTTTTCTCTTTATCGGCTTCGGAAAACACTTGAACCAATTGTAGACGATAAGGTTTCATTACTAACCTTTTTCTTACGACTCTCAAAATGGTCTGTTGCGGAATTTGCAACTCTCTTCTATCTCGGGTGGTCTATTTTTCTGACTGCGAGAAAATTCTTCCTGGATGCGGCGAACATTTTCTTCACTCGGCCTTCTGGAACTTTTCCCTTTGCACAAACACCCTTTGTTCGTGAATTGTTTATACCAACGTACGATACACAAGCCATAAGGAGGTTGAACACCATACGTGGTTCGAAATGCACGCTGAACAACTGTCGTCGATTCACTTCTGCCGTACTCCATAACACAAAAAGCTTTTTGTTGAGCAGTCGCCATCTTTGCACTGACAACAGAAATGAAGGTGAAGCGGCCAACAGCTCCTAGCGACCAAATGAGCAACCAAATGAAACTTCAGAGTTACCTTCAGTAGACGATAGAAAGAGCGTACAGTAGCTCTCCTTTTCTTCCTTGCTGAGATCTCGACTTTCTTTTTGAATCACCCCGTATTTTGGTGTAAGCGACCTGTGGTCTCAGGTGTTCTGTTACAGAGTAATTAC
Source organism: Schistocerca piceifrons (assembly GCF_021461385.2). Classification (NCBI taxonomy): domain Eukaryota; kingdom Metazoa; phylum Arthropoda; class Insecta; order Orthoptera; family Acrididae; genus Schistocerca; species Schistocerca piceifrons. Next base: position 389,539,110 of record NC_060145.1, read on the forward strand.
ATTTCCTTTGACTTGTTACACCCAGCTGCATTCGTATACGTGCTGCACTGAAAATAGCTTCATAACTGTGCAAGCGTAGGCTGTATGCGCTGTGTGTCTTGTTTGGCACCAAACCTGTTCCATTCACTCGCCGTGAATGGAACTTTACCCTTCGCCATCAAGCTTCCATTTAGTGCTTTTCGGTTCTGCCCAGGGTTGGTCTCCCCGGCTGTCTTAGTTGGACGATAACAGCGATACCCAGCTGTACAAATAGGCTTCTGAGTTGACCGATTTGCACCTCACGTGCGACTTCACTGAACGCAAAGCAAGAGCTACAATTAATAAAAAAAATACTAACGTCATATACTGGCGTTAATTTCTTAAGTAACATACGATGTAGCATCAGTTTCGGTGTGCTGTTTGCAAAGAATGATATAACAAATTGTTTTATACCTATCTCCTGTGGCAACTAATTGAAACCGGCCGCTGTGAGCGAGCGGTTCTAGGCGCTTCAGTCTGGAACCGCGCGACTACTACGGTTGCAGTTTCGAATCCTGCCTCGGGCATGGATGTGTGTGATGTACTTAGGTTAGTTAGGTTTAAGTAGTTCTAACCAATTGAAATAATTGAAAAACGTTTTTTTCTTTGATGAAATACGGTATACTACTGCATAGTACCAAAAAAAAAAGGAAAACAAATCGGGCGGCTGGTAATAGTGAGTTGCGTTCTCACATACTGTTACGTATATTTATTTCATGTTAAAAGTAGGTTTTACCGCAAAAAAAGCTCGCCGAAGTTGTAACTATACCATACGTTACATAAGAAATTTACATCAGTAGGGGACGTTAGTTTGTTGTTATTAATTGCAGCTGGTAAAATTAGATTTGTCATGAAGATCTTCAGCATTATACTATAATCTTTACAGTTATTCATAAAAACAATGTGTAGAATTTTAAAATTCTTTTATATTACTCAGTGGATCACTTAACAACAGTCGTACGAGCGACTATGCTAGGTTTTAGCTTCTTGATAATTTCCGCGTTTGTCTTTAATTATGCTTTATTTATACGATTTACAATTTTTTTTAATTTTTATTTAATTTTATATAATTTAATCTTTATAAGGCAGTTGTATGAGCCTATTAACGACCTTTTGCATTTGATTGGATGGAGTGTTTCACCACTAATATACGAACAAACAAATTGTGTCGGCATTTATTTGTCTATTTTAATTGTGATACGTAAGTACACTTGTTGATTTCATTTTATTAAGGGTATTTAAACTCCTACATTGGAAAGAAACAATATTAGTTACTTTGTAATATAGAAGGCATCACTTACAGTACATGACGCAAACTGGGGCTACTATACTTGTTGTAAACAACGACCTCAGTTTCATTCTGCATGTATGTATACCAATAAAGTCATATGGTGACATGTACTGCTGCGAGTTTGTTGGATTATAATTCGCTCATATAGTATGTTGACTGTAATGGATCGCTGTTGTTGGGTAACGTGGTGTTTTACTTATTGTTTTATATGAAACAATTCTGATTCTCTAAATTCATTGTATTTTAGCGCTGGAATGAATGAATGAATGGCGTGTGACGAGGGCCAGTCTTTCGATCTGACGCCACTTCGGCGACTTGTGCGTCGATGGGGATGAAATGATGATGATTAGGACAACACAACACCCAGTCCCTGAGCGGAGAAAATCTCGGACCCAGCCGGGAATCGAACCCGGGCCCTTAGGATTGACAGTCTGTCGCGTTGACCACTCAGCTACCGGGGGCGGACTTAAGCGCTGGAAATGGCTCTTTATAGCTGAAATCTGAATATGCGAGAATAATAATAAAATAGTGCGATAGCCACTGACTGCTGTGTCCCTGTCCTTCCTTATAATGGTCTACAGTCGCTGTGCACAGTAGTGTCTTGTAGAATCAAAGTTGGTTCTCTGTTTTCTGTTGTACGTTTTGTTGACGGCATTTTACGAGCTATTTCACTGTAGTAAGATATTCTTGAAAAAGTATTTCGCTTAGCAGACCGCAAAAATGACAAAGTAAATCATTATTCTGTAACGAGCCACCGCAGACCAAATGTCTCTTATAAAAAATACTCTGAAAATATATCTTGAACATCTTCGATCTGGGTTCTGGTGTACCCTGTATATTCGTATTACAATGCCTGGCTGCGTTCTCCTAAAACTTATTTCGTCTACGACTCTCTCTGTCACCACTGGTATTACAAACTAACGTCTAAAAACATTCTGTATCGTCTTATTTTCTCTTTTAAGTTAGTTTTCTTCATATAGTCATTTACCGTGCGATTCTGCGAAGGACCTCATCATTTCTTATCAGTCTAATTAATTTTGAGCGTCTTTGAACGACAAAAAATCTCAGACATCTTGATTATTTTATTTTCAGGCTTTCCACAACGATTCTATTCCATGCTATGCTGTATTTCAGATGTACGGTATCAGAGATTGTTTTCCTAAGTTAGGGCCTAGATACCACTCCCAGCATGCATTATTTTGCTACCAAATTAGCGGAAATCTCCTATGCAATCCTCGACAGTGTTATTACATTTTATTGCTGATATATTTCCGCTGCTCCTCAAATTTTCTTCTTTCTTTTATTTACCCTTAGTCTGTATTCTGTGCTCAGTGAACTTCTGATCCAATGCAACATATCCTGCGATTCTTGCTAAATTTTAAAGAATACAGCAATATAATTAGCGACTCTTGTTATTAATACCGTTCCAACCTGAATTTCAGTCTCACTTCCAACATTAAAACCATTAATTAACTATGTTAACTGGAGAACGCTAGACTAGTAGAAGGGTGATATCCAAAGACTACAGAAGCTACAGAAGAAAATCTTGTCACGGGGGAACCCTAAAAAACGGGTCCTTGAGACTGAGATGTCAACTATGCTGAGACAGTGAGACAACAGGAAAAAGTTGAAGTATATGAGAGACCAGTACGAGACCAAACACACACACAAACACACACACACACACACACACACACACACACACACACACACATACACACAAACAGACTGATTCTGAATTTTTTAAATGGAATTAAGATTTTTTATCTTCAGAATACCACATTTCATCGACACAAATTCTCCAACTCCTTTATGTAGAATGTAAACAGCCACGGATTGGAGAGTGCTCGCAAGAGATTTAGAAAAAAGTTTTTGTGTGGAGAAAATGCCATAGATGCACCGTTTCCCCGCTGGGGGTTCATTCTGACAGCTATATCCAATATTCTTGAAAAAGTAATGTATTCAAGAGTAGCATATCACAATTGTAAAAATGAATTATTAACAAAATGTCAGTTTGTTTCTCAGATAGGCTTTTAAACAGAAAATGCTATATATGCTTTCACTGATCAAATATTAAATGCATTGAATAATCGAACATCACCCACTGGGATACTTTGTGATCTGTCAAAGGCTTTTGATTGTGTGAATCATGAAATTCTTCTATATAAGTTTAAGGATTGTGGTATGAGTGGGACAGTGCACAGATAGTTTAATTCATATTAAACTGGAAAAATGCAGAAGGTTGAAATTATCAGTGCAGATATTCTGCAAAAATCATCAAAGTCTCTAACTAGGGTGGTATCAAGGATGGTCTTCCACAGGCTTCAGTCTCGGTCCCTTATTATTCTTAATATATGTTAATGACTTGCCACACTGTATTCATGAAGATGCAAAGATAGTTATTTTTGCTGATGATACTAGTATAGTAATCGTACCTAACAAACAAGAATCAACTGAGAAAATTGTAAATAATGTATTTCAGAAAATTATTAGGTCGTTCTGTGCAAATGAGCTCTCAATAAATTTTGAGAAAAACCAGTTTATACATTTGTGTTCAGTAAATGGCATAGCAACATTGATAAACATAGACTGTGAACAAAAGTCTGTTTCAAAGGTAGAATATTCAAAATTTCTAGATGTGTGCCTTAATGACAAATTGATCTGGAAGGCACACGTCGATGATTTGCTGAAACGGTTAGCCTCAGCTTCTTATGCTATGAGGAGAATTGCAATTTTTCGTGATAAACATATCAGTAAATTAGCCTACTAGCCTATTTTCATTCACTGATTTCATCTGGCATCATGTTTTGGGGCAATTCGTCACTAAGAGAGAAAGTATTCATTGCACAGAAGCTTGTAATCAGAAAAATATCTGGAGCCCACCCAAGATCACTTCCAAACATTTATTTAGGAAACCTGGGATATTCACAGTTCCTTCGCAATACATATCTTCATTTATGAAATTTGTTATTAATAACCCAACCCAATCCAAAAATAACAGCGAAGTGCATAGCTACATCACTAGAAGAAAGGATATTCTTCACTATTCTGGATTAAATCTCACTTTCTCACAGAAAGGGGTGAATTACGCTGCCACAAAAATCTTTGGTCATTTTCCAAATAGCATTAAAAGTCTGACAGATAGCCAACCTACATTTAAAAGAAAATTAAAAGAATTTCTGAATGACAACTCATTCTAGTCAATAGATGAATTTTTTAGATATGAAGTACTAACTGTAAACAAAATATTAATTAATTACTTTGTGTAAAGAAAACTTACATTAAAGAGAGACGTTCCACATCATTACGAAATGTCGTATTCATGATCTATGGAAGAAGTATGTATGTATGTATGTATGTACGACGCTAATACTGTTCAGAGACGTGTGTAAACTGCCATCTGATGAATATTGCTCTAGACATATTGTCTCGTTCCTACTGATTTCTTTGATGTGGAGAGATGAAGTGCTTGGTGTAGGAGACACCGGCAGACACTCCACAGCCGTTTGGCTGATGCTGCAGCCACTTTTCGTGAAACACCTGTTCGTGTTGAGAGTATTAGACAATCTACAACACGAAGGCGCCATTTGAGCATTAATGAAAACATACGACATATTGAGCAGCACCTCTAAAACAACTTTCATGAGACAGCAGTTTGAACTTCGTTTCCAACACTCTTTTCCTGGTGGGCATCACAGCCTCGATAAATTCGAGGAAACACATCTTTGCACTGGGCTGAATTTATAAAACTATGCTTTATTCAGCACTAACAGTGTGCTGTCCTCTTCAGAATGAGGTCTCATGCAAAAATTTTTGCCTTATGACGGTGCCACAAGTGAAGATATTCGCTGCCAAACGCAGCACCCAATCGCAGACGTCGGCATAGGAACACCCCGTCATGTTTCCTCACGACGCCGGAGCCGGACAGCTATTTTTGTTCGAGTGTAGTGTTGCTGTCCCCCAGTCTATCGTCGTAGCACAGATTCGACTGCATGCGAATAGAACAGTTATTCTGAACTTTATATCAGTTAAAGACTACTTTACTCTGATGTGAAACTATCATTCTGCAATTAACAAAGTGCTAGATATTATAAGCGTCAGCGACAGTATCAAATACATGTCATCTGAGTGGGTATTAATTATTTGCAAAGCTTTGCACCATATTTTTTACCATGCTCAAGTCCGAGAGCATTACTAGCAATTTTGTGTATATGTTGTAGTATCTGCTAGACCTCCTTCTGAATTTCTACAATACACCACAAATAGCTTCTGGCATGGCCTGTTTTCAAGTACCTCTATACGTGCCCACGTCTGTTATAGATGCACTTGAAAACGGGTCACGCCCGAAATCATCTAAGGGACACAAGTAACTTTCACATAATGTGTCACTGCAAGTAACATAGCTCGATAAAACTTTGATGACACATGGGAAAACCTGCTTCAGTATAGTAAATAAGGTAATTGAGAGAAAATCTCAATAAGAGGAACAGAAATGTCACCGTTATTCAAATACAATAATTGCACTGAAGTCAACCGCGATTCGCGATGGTCCTCTGGACATTACAAAAGGTGGGACATGATTCTTAAAAGAGTGTATTACCTCCACGGACGGCAATGTATGCTCTGCAACGCGTGAGTCCATGTTCGATAATGTTCCTGGGTGCATTACGTGTTTATACATCTCGCCATATGAGGTGAAACGTTCCCTTAGAAAAATTATTGAATTACTGTGCTGATAAATCTCTTACATTATCTGATTTTCAAACAGATGAGCAGAACTGAACGTACTCAGGCATTTCGCTCTTTACCTATTCTGATCAACACTAAACTGACACACAATATTTTTAGCGCAACGCATTATGACTTTCAAAAATCCCTACAAAATAATGACCCTGACTAACAATAACCTATACCTTTCACAAATCACTTACCTCACAAAAATCTTCGTTACTCGAACTACTGCAATAAAGCGAGCGCCACTACTGCCAGCTAAATAAAAGATTCAAACTACTGAAGGCACTAACTACTGGTAGGCATAGTTAGCAAATGAAAGATTGTGATAGAGAAAAAACAATGTATTTACCTTAATATTGTTCAAAATCATATTATATATATCAGTTCATGACATCCAGTCTTACAGATTTACTGTCTCTGTCGAGATCATCCGCTCTCAAAATTCCGCCATCTCTCTCCCCACATCCACCACTGCTGGCGGCTCACCTCCAACTGCGCAACGCTACGCGCTGTTAATAGCCAACTGCCCAACACTACAATAGCAAATTCCAACAATGCCCACCAGCCTCAGACTGCACACAGCACAGTCAGTGATTTTCATATAGAGCGCTACGTGGCGGTGGCGTTACTAATATAAGAACCTAAACAGCCTACTTACAGAGGGTTCAAGTGTTATGGTGTGGGAAGTCTTAATGTTGCGTGGGCGGACTGAGCTACAGATCTTTAAAAGCCGTACACTCACCGGTCAAAGTTGTTGTGACTGTGTACTCCTTCTCCACGTGCGTCTTTTCAGCGGTGCATATGGTCTTGACTTCAATTGTGGGTATGCCAGTGCGCCACGATATCGGACAGCACAGGCGGAGAAGCTCTTGGTACGACATGATGTTCTGCGAATGGACTGTCTTGCTCGTCTCCGCGACTTAAAACCCAACGAGCACGTGTGGTGTGCTGTGAGGAGAAGTATTTCGCTACGCCTATATCCACCAACCGCTTTGCTGGATGAATGGAAAGCTCTACCACGCGAACTCCTTAACAACCTCGTGGCCACTATTGAATACAGGAATTTTTGTGTTGTCGTTGCGGCCATTCAGCGGTCCGCCAACCAGAAGATTACGATCCTCTCTAAGGAACCATACGTTACTTTGCTAGCACGCAATGTCATGGTTGTGTTTTAGACTCTACAAAGGATTAAAACAGTTTCGTAACACAGAACATGCTATACCGCGGAGGAATCATTCGTCTGGCATTACGATGAGACCTCTTACGGTATTCAACAAAAGGACATTTACAAAGGGATATTTTTAGTGACAAAATTGTGGCTTTTTTATTTGAAATGAAAATCGATTATTTCTTCCGGTTCTCTTACACATAGTGTATCATTTGCACACTCGTAAAAAAAGAAACAGACATTAAAATAGTATGTGAAATGAATAAAACCAAAGATTGTGAGCAAAAAAGATGAAGACATTATTTATACCGTCGCATGTCTATTGGTAAAGTTTTAGAGAGTATGTTCAAAGTGAGAACCATGATGTCACAGCACATTCGTACACACTGCGTAGCTCATCAAGTTACTGCTGACGACATATCACTTTAGACGTAACAGTAATTCGCTCCCTCGTGTCCTCCATAGTTGTTGCAACACCCTTGTAGACCATAACCGCAGCGAGAAAACTCTAACGGCGTGCTGTCTGGTGAATGTGTTGGCTACCTCTCAATAGGACTGCCTCTTGTCGCGACCGATTTGGAAAGAAACTGAAAGATTATAGTGAGAACATCCATCATGGCGGAACAGCATCATCTGACGAGTTGTCAAGGGCTCATCTTCTAATAATAGTGGTTAATTACTTATTAAAATGTGTGTACTTTGCCGGCCGCTGTCTCGAGCGGTTCTAGGCGCTTCAGTCCGGAAACACGCGGCTGCTATGGTCACAGGTTCGAATCCTGCCTGGGGCATGGATGTGTGTAATGTCCTTAGGTTTGTTTTAAGTCTAGGGGGCTGATGACGTCAGATGTTAAGTTCCATAGTGCTTAGAGCCATTTGAACCATTTTCTTGTGTGTACTTTTCGCCGTTCATCATTCCATCAACCAAATAACTGCAGATGTCTCGGTGCCCTATTATGCCGCATCACACATTCAGAAGTCACTATTGTTGTTACCGAGTCGGATAACGCAGTGATTAGCACACTGGACTCGCATTCGAGAGGAAGACGGTCCAGACCTGAGTCCAGCCATCCTCATTTAGGTTTTCAGTGATTTACCTAAATCGCCTAAGACAAATGCTGGTATAATGCCTTCGATAGGGCACAGCCCCTTTCCTTCTCCTTCTTTTCCGTCTTTCCCTAACACAAACCTGTGCTCCGTCTCTAATGTCTTCGTTGTCGACGGGACGTTAAACGCTAATCTCCTATTCCTTTTCCTCCTTTTGCTCCAGTAGTGTGTGTCTCTTAAATTTACTTTCCCGTGATATATGAACGTAGCCTCATTAGTAAACAATATTCTTTTCAAGAAATTGTTGCCTAAATCTAGAATCCATTGACAATACACAAACCAATATTGAAAATCGCTGTCTTCAACCGCTAGTTACTTACACGATACGGCTGCCCTCAATTATTAACACCAACCTCTGCTAAGTCGCCACACACTTTATTGTGAACTATAAAATTGTAGATCAGTCATTAAAACCGGTACTCTCTGCAGTAGAGTTTCGCGCTTTTAGGGTAAATGACAACGCTCGCCTACAGTAATGGTAAACTGTTGAAGAACCTCCAAGTCCGAGAACAGGAACATAGATGTCGTCCAGTATGCCCATACTCCAAACGTAGCGTGTCCAGCCCCCATGGATCGCAAATGTCTGTCTTGAGAAACCGTTACGATACCAAAATTAACCACTGTGTCCTTCATCTCTCTGTACCCTATGATCTCTTCTCTACTCTCGACTCCGTGTATGAGTTATTAAATGAGATGGGAGTGTGTTCGTGTCTGTGTGTGTACGAGAGAGAGAGGAGAAAAGTAGAAAGGGAGGGAGTGAATAGGGAATAGGGAGAAGAATGAAGGTGCTAAACAAAACACTGAAAACACAAGTGTGTCATAGTTAATGGCACATTAGGAGGAGAGAGCAAAAAATGATGCACTGCAATATTTTTTTGAGAACGAAGAATGCACATTGAAATAGGGGATTCAAATGGTTCAAATGGCTCTGAGTACTATGGGACTTAACATCTCAGGTCATCAGTCCCCTAGAACTTAGAACTACTTAAACCTAACTAACCTAAAGACACCATACACATCCACGTCCCAGGCAGGATTCGAACCTGCGACCGTAGCGGTCGCACGGTTCCAGACTGAAGCGCGTAGAACCGCTCGGCCACTCCGGCCGGCGAAATAGAGGATTAAAAAGAGCGTTTTTTCATAGGTTCTGGGAGGCATGACAAGAGAAAAGCGAAAAATGGGCTAGAGAGAGAGAGAGAGAGAGAGAGAGAGAGAGAGAGAGAGAAGAGAAAGAGTATAATTGAAATTAAAACTGCTTGACTTTTCAATTAATGGTCGGGAGGTGAAGGCAAAGAATGAGAGAGTGAGAGAGAGGAAAGAAGCATGAGGGGAAACTGAAATAGAAAAATACTGAAAGAAATAGTTCATTGTTCTCGCAAGACGGAGGAGGAAACAATGGATGGATGGGAAGAGAGGGCTAAGGTAGATATAGCAAAAAACTATTTCAAAATGTCGTTCTAAATTTATTTCTGTTGTCCGTATGGAGGCAGAGAATAAATGAAAGAGAAATGGATAGTGAAAAATACAACTAATAGAATTCTATTCCACTTAAAAAGTTAACTTAAAGGGAAAGTCACTCATATTTTCTTATCTCGAGTTCGATACTTCTTTGCCATCTCCTTCCGCTGGCTCGTACTGTCAGGAAACTGAGCAAAGAACAGGCAAAGAATGTGAAGTATTTTCAGGACTCTGATGTCCGCCCCGATAGATGAATGGTCAGCGTGACGGACTGCCGTCCTAAGGGGCCCGGGCTCGATTCCCGGCAGGTTCGGGGATTTTCTCCGCTCAGGGACTGGGTGTTGTGTTGTCTTTATCATCATATCATCCCCATCCGGCGCGCAGGTCGCCCAATGTGGCGTCCAATGTAAAAAGACCTGCACCAAGGCGGCCGGACCTACCCCGTAAGGGGCCTCCCGGCCAATGACGCCAAATGCTCATTTCCAGGACTCTGATGTCTTGTCCAGAATTCCTTACTATCCAGAACTTCAATGTTCTTCTTGTCATCGAATCTAGGAGGCGCTGGACAGAACTGACAAGATAGTAAACTTCCTTCCAGGTCTCACGAACGCACTCCTGTAGGGCGTCACTTGTAATCGTTCGCTTAAGAGGCCAATTATCGGGCCGTGTTCAGGCAGAATCAGTCCACATATTCTCCATTCTATTAACATTAGCATCTCGTAGTGGAAAGAGTATGATGTGTGTACTGGTTTGGACAACTGCAGCTAAACAAGTGGAATTATGCACAGGGAAGCTATCTTCCTACAACGTGAATCCTCCTTCACTGTAGAGCATTACCACAGAAGGCAGCAATATATTCTTAAGCAAATAAACTTACCGCCAGCTACAAGTTGCCCAATTTTTGAAGTGCTACGCTTTTGTCACAGATATCTAAGCCCAACAAGAAACTGTCAGCCGCCCACTTCTTCTCGTCGCTACGCCTACAAAATTCCATCCACGTGCCTTCTTCAAAGAACACAAGAACAGCTTGAAAACTGTATATATAGTCACAACTATTTGTTCTCATTCATGCACGTTTCTTAAGAACTTTTTATTCACGTGTACGTGTATCGAGCAGCAAAATGACTTAATAAAAACAAACCTTCTGATCCAGATAACATACCAATAAGGTTCTTTTCAGAGTAGCTGCTACAAGAGCCCCATACTTAGCAATTATATGCAGCCGATCAATTGTAGACACACACCAGCAACGTAGTATTGCATTTTGATTTTGGAATCAACACAGATTCAGAAAAGATCGTTGTTGTCAAACATAACTAGGTATTTATTCGCACAAAGTAATTTCCTTGCGTATACAATTCACCCTTTGATCGTCTTTTTGTCGAGTAAAACAACTCAGAAATAAAAATTACGCTGTCCACCGCAGCTCTTAGAACGGAACTCCACGAATACCAGTCCGTACAAAACGTGCTCGTCACTGATTTCCGTTTAACGGTGGAACTTCATGCCTGCAGCTCACCTTTCCTCATCCTACGGCGCACTGTGTCACTGAAAGCGGGGAAGCTGTTCTCTCTCCGCAACTGCTGTGTGTTTAGAAACACAGATTACAAGTTATCGGTTCTTATGCACAAACTCCCTATCCTACTGGCCCTTGTTCAGTCTCTTCAAGCCTGACCAGAAGCTCCCACACAGCCAGTTATACTCTGGTAGAGAACTAATAAGTGTAGTGCAGGCAGTCTCTTTAGTAGACCCGTTGCATCTTCTAAGTGTTCTGCCAATAAAATGTAGTCTTTGGTTTGCCTTTCCCATGATATTACCTATGTGATCGTTCCAGTTTAACGTGTTTGTAATTGCAGTTCCTAGTTATTTACTCGAACAGAAAGTCTTTAAATTTGTGTAGTCTATCGTGCATCCGAAATTTAATACTTGTGGATGACCTCTTGTAGATGACCTCACACTTCTCCTTATTGAGAAACAATGCGCTTATTGCACCACACAGATATCTTGTCATTTTGCATTTGTCTTTGATCTTCTGATGACTTTACTAGATGGTAAATGACAGCATAATCGGCAAGCAATCTAAGAGGGATGCTCAGATTGTCTTTTAAACTGTTTATGTAGATTAGGAACAGCAGAGAGCCTATAACACTTCCTTGGGAACGCCAAATACCACTTTTGTTTTACTCGATGATTTTCCGTCAGTTACTACGTACTGTAACCTTTCTGATATAAAATCCCGAAATCCAGTTTCACAACTGAAACGATACTCCACAGGCACGCAATCTGATTAGAAGTCGCTTGTGAGGTACAATGTCAAAAGCCTTCTGGAAGTATAGAAATGTGGAATCAATCTGAGATGCCCTGCCGATAGCACTCATTACTTTGAGCGAATAAAGACCTAGTTATGTTTCACAACAACGATCTTTTCTGAATCAGTGCTGACTGTGTCTCAATAACCGTTATCTTAGAGGCAGTACAAAGTGATCAAACGCAGCATATGTTACCAATTCCAAATGCAATACAACGTTACTGGTATATGTCTACAATTCAACGGATTACACCTATTTCTTTTTATACTGGCGCGACTTGCGCAACTTTTCAATCTTTTGATACGGATCTTTCGACTATTGAGCGGCTGCATACGATTGCTAAGTATTGGGCTATTGTATCAGCTACTCTGAAAAGAACCTTCTTGGTATGTTATCTGGATCAGAAGGTCTGTTTTATTAAATCCTTTTGCTGCTCGATACACGTATACCTGAATAAAAAGTTCTTAAGGAACTTGCGTGAATGAGAACAAGTAGTTGTGACTATATATATATATATATATATATATATATATATATATATATATATATATATATAGTTTTCATGCTTTCTTGTGTTCTTTGTAGAAGGTACGCAGATAGAATTTTGTAGGTGACTTCTAGGACAGAAATCCCTCTGTAGTTATTGGTATCTGTTCTGTGACCTTTCTTCTGTAACGGAGGGATGAGTGCACATTTCCATTCTTCAAGTACCTTTTCCGTTTTCCAGATTATGATGATTTGTGTGAGCTCCTCAAGTGTATTTGGGCCTATGTTCTTTAATAGTTCTGCAACTATATCATCTTCTCCAGAGTGCTTTCAAGAAATATAACTCTAAGAAGTCACTAGAGACTCAACAACAATATCTACAGATCAAAAAGGAAGCCTCAAAAGTTATCAGACGAACAAAGATATGGCACTTGAAGGACCAGTTGGACTCGATAGGAAAAGACTTCCGAGATCACAATACGCGAGACTTTTACAGGACGTTCACAGGAAGGGTTCGAGGATACACCCCCCAGAACTTATGTTTCCGAAAACCAGACGGCAGTCTCGCGCTGACCATCCGAAATACTTCTCAGAGCTATTCAGTTGCTAAGAGCCCAGATGAAGATGGCCCAAAGAGACTCCCGCACAAGTAAACCCAGAATCTCCACCACCTATCAAAAAAGAAATCCATTCTTCAGACTCAAGAATAACAGGACATCTGAGAAGATGGTATAGTTGCAGAACTATTGCAGAACATGTGCCCAAATACACTTGAAGAGCTCACACAAACCATTACAGACATCTGGAAAACGGAAAAGGTACATGAAGACTGGAAATGGGCACTCATCTATCCGTTACAAAGGAAAGGTGACAGAACAGTTGTCAATAACTACAGAGGGATCTCTCTCCTTGAAGTCACAAAATTCTATCCGCGTGCCTTCTTCAAAGAACACAAGAACAGCTTGAAAACAAAACTGGTGACTATCGAGCCGGTTTCCGACCGGGGAGTTCTTCTGTTGATCAAATTTTCAGTTTGAAGATGCTATTGAAATACAGTGCAACCCGAAGCTCTCCGATCATCTGTGTATTCTTCGACTTGAAGAAGGCATATAATTCGGTCGATCAACAGTCCCTCTTTAACATCTTAGAAGAACAAGAACTTGATCGAAAGACATTCATCAAGAAAACGCTCACGGACACGAAGTCAAAAGTGAAATTCATAGGCGAAATGTCAGAGCCCTTTGAGATAAAAACGGTGTGTGACAAGGAGATGGATTGTCACCACTGTTCTTTAACCATGTTCTGGATAAAGTCATCCGAGAATGGGAGAAAGAACTGAAATGCCAGGACCACTGGAAACCCATTTAACTCGGACGAAAAAATGATGACATCAAGGTCAGCTGTTTAGCTTTCGCAGACGACCTAGCGATACTAGCGGCCTTCGAAAATACAGCGATCAAACAGATTGAATTCAACAAAACTGGACTAGCAAATTTCATTCTGGGAGACCAAGTTCATTTGCATTAAATTCGACAATCAGGAACTGAACACAAAATACGGGCAGATCAAAAGAGTTCCGCGCTTCAGATCACTGAGGTCATAGAACCAACAGTGTTGGAAAATGAAGCACAGAAATTTCGGTTACAAAAAACTCCAACGAGCATATGGGAGAACGCGTGAAATCTACAACAACAAATGTATGTCCATTCATGCAAAGATCGAACATTATAATACAGTGATTAAACCTGAAGTTCTGTACACGAGCGACACCTTGGTACTTAATAGAAAAGGCGATCTGGACAACATCTTGAAGGAGGAAAGAAGGATCGTGAGGGAAGTACTGGGACCACATAAAACAGAAGAGGGGGTATAGACTGAAATCGCGCCAAGCAACAGAAGAACTGTCCAGTCTTGCGCCAGATATCAGGAAACGAAGGCTGAAATTCTATGCACACATTCACAGACTCCCATCTTCAAGGCTAACTCACAAGAGTTTGACATACACTGCAAAACTGAAGAACATTCCATGGACAGAAGAAGTCAAATATGACTTGGAAAAATTACAGATGGAAACATTGGACACACTAGACAGGAAACTTTACCGTCAGAAGATAAATAGATTGGTAGTAAATCCAGAGAATGAAGTCCCTAAAAGATCAGGGACCAAGTGGTCAGAAGAAAAGAAGAAAGCACATAGCAAAAAAATGAAAGACATATGGGCTATTAGAAAGGCGAATCATAAATGTAATGTGTCATCCGACAGGGTCCATACGCAAATAATAATGATTTTGCTAAGTGGAGAAAACAGCAGGAAACTATGGCTGCGAGGAAAAACACCCGAAAATGTGTTCCAGGGAGATATGCCAACGTCAGGGCGGAGATAAAAGATCTTTCACGGTATAGATTTCGGTGGTTGAAGACACACATGAGAAAACACCCGGCGCGTGGGAATTTTCTCTCCGTACTAGTGCTGTTGCTCTACACTCATGAGTGCAGTAATGTCTCTGACGGCGGCGCGTTCACACACTGTACTAGGGAGTGAACCAGATAGCTACTCTTCACACTTAGCACAGGTACATTCCAGTTATGAGAACGTTATCGGCTCATCTCCATGAAACACACACGCTAACACTTGATTTACATGTTCTTATTGCAGGTGTCGCAGTTATAAACTAAAAGTAATTCCTTTCTTCCAGTTCCAGTCAGCATTTTTACGAAAATGCACTTACCAAAAATCTTCTCTCTACTATTCCCATCTGGAAGCCAAATTGCCCAACTCCCTGCGCCCTTGGTTGAAAGGTACGTCGGCTCATAAACGGCTGAATTCTATTCTAAAATATCTTGTGCTCTCTACTGTAGAGGCAGACAACGCTCCTAGAAGGCCACTCCTATAAGCTCTTTAGGTTCGTTAGGAAGGACAGAATGCATTAAGCCTTTTGATGGCTCACCAGTTGTCTTTACTCTCTGACATTTATCACACCTTTCTAGTCTCTGATTAACACCTCTCCGTAAGTAGTTGCGTATTACTGTTTCCTGTATGTTACCTACTATTTTCCTGGTCCCATAGTGTCCATAATTCTCATGCAAGCAGTCAGTAAATTTATCATCACGTTGGTCAGGAAAGCATAACTTCCAGTCGTTATCATTCAAAGTTTTCCTCCTAAACAACAAACCTTTATGTATAGTGCAGTACTGTTTCACCTTTGGCATGTTATCTGAATTTTAATACTGCTTAACCAACCTTAAATTTGATTCCTCATTCTGCTCCCTTCTCATTTGCTTGTAAATCCTCCAAATACGCTACTCATTCTTCACTCCCTGCAAATAAAACAATTCTTCTTCACGGTTTTCTTCCCTGCTTGCATCCTAGATAATGCATCAGTCACAATATTGTTTTTTCCTTTTACGTACCTTACCTCCAAATCAAATTGGTGCAAATACAAAGCCAACCTAGTTATAGTACTCAAACTTCTGAAATCCAAAAATAATTGTCAAAGCCTCTAATTCTGAAATGTAATAGTTCTTCTCATGTGGCTGTAATGTACTACTAGCAAAAGCAATGATTTTGTGTTCAAGCGCCGGCCGCGGTGGTCTCGCGGTTCTAGGCGCGCAGTCCGGAACCGCGTGACTGCTACGGTCTCAGGTTCGAATCCTGCCTCGGGCATGGATGTGTGTGATGTCCTTAGGTTCGTTAGGTTTCAGTAGTTCTAAGTTCTAGGGGACTGATGACCACAGCTGTTAAGTCCCATGGTGCTCAGAGCCATTTGAACCATTTTTTTGTGTTCAACCCCCATCTCATTAGGGACTAATAGGAAAATTTCTATCCCCAAACCACAAAAACTTGCATCAGTACTCATATAAAAAGGCAGTGAAAAATTTGGATGTCCTAACATCTAACTGTTTACTGATTCTTTTTTCAAACTCTGAACTGCCTCTTCACACTCTTCTGTCTAATTAAACACTACATTCTTTTACAACAATTAGCAAGGCAAGGACGGTTAAATAACTGATCTGATACGAACTTTTAGTAGAAACCAAACAAGCCAAACACTTGGATAGTGAATTTGAAGGAAAGAAAGATGCTCATCGGTGACAGACTTTGCGCAAACTCATCTCCACGCCACTGTCGCAAAATTGGAAAACAGCAACGTGCAGTCGATGAAGCAAAGAAACCGTAAAAAGGATCAAGAGTAAACTATTCATGAGCGTACTATTGTAAATGTGTGCTTATTATGATACGACGCTGCGGATCGCTCAGGAGGGAGCAGTATATTTCCTTCCCTATGTGAGGTTGTGTTTCTTTTTGGGACGGGTCAGTAAACGGAACTCTGCAGTATCTGACGTCAGCACAGTGGCAGCTGCCACTTTTTCAGACGGATGGCAAATATACGCCGAAATCTGCGAGTAACGTAAAACTGTAAGCAAAGACTAAAATTATCTACAGCGACTGTGAAACGATATCCTACTTCATGGATGAGTAAAATTACCTCACGGGCTACCGTCGCTATGGAGCGATTGTTACACATATGGAAATATTTTACAAAAAATTATCATAAGGTGCTTAACAGTGTGTTTGTGCACCACTAGATCTGAGCACAGCAGTGATTCTGCTTGGCATGGAGTCGACAAGTGCTTCGAAGGTTCTGGCAGGTACGTGGCACCAGACACCTATGCACGGGTCACTCAAATCCCATAAAATACAGGGCGGTTGTTGGCGACGGCGCTGCTGGTGACCGATGACGTGTTGAGATCTGGAGAATTTAGTGACCAAGTCATCAACGTCACATCACTACCATGCTTCTCAAACCACTGTAGCTCGATTCTGGGCTTGTGACACGGACAGTTAGTCTGTTGGGAGACTCATCGCCGTGGTGGAAGACTTCCGAATAAATTTAGAAAACTAGCACGAGTCCCCATTGTAATATTAAAAACTTGTCATTCGAAAGCTAGAAACTCTGAAGTAAAACGTTTGAAATACTCGTGGAATTGTTTCGATGTTCCAGCTACACAGTGCACTAAACCGACGTATACTCGAGATTCAAACGTCGCGAAACCTCGATGTCGTCCGGAGAACGATCGCACAGTTCACATCAAAACCAGGCAGAGGTTACGCGCTGTAAGAAGAAGAAGAAAGATTGAGGTTTAGCGTGCCGTCGACATCGAGGTCATTAGAAACGGATCAGTTTTGAAGAGCGGGGTAGGAAACTAGGTGTGACCTTTTAAAGGAACCATCGTGATTGCCTGGAACGATGTAGGGAAAATACAGGAAACCTAAATCAGGATGTCGGAACGAAGATTTGAACCTTCGTCGTCCAGAAAGCGAGTCCAGTGTGCTGACCACTACACCACCTCACTCGGACACCGCGCTATAGAGCCCTCAAAGTAGAACATTTAAGTTACGGCGATGACGAACGACGTTCCATCTGGGACGTCGAAACCCATTACGTTCAAGGAATGGACAACGTCTCCTTCCATATTCCTGAACTTAAGGTTTCGAAAATGAGGTTTCTGAATTCAATATGGAGTTTTTTGTGTAGCTGTAGGATTTTTGGTAATTTATAAAATGAATTGATGATCAATAATCATCTTACAGTGTTTATTTCTAGAATAGGAAAGGATTTGTCTTATGAAATGGATAAGTTGTTGGGACGAAGATTCTACTTTTGGGTAGAGTTTCTGAGCTTAATACAGAATTGTTACGTGAATTTTTGAGATCTGGAGGTCTGCGCAATCTTCGTTGCGTAACAGATATTGGGGGCTAATGAGTACCTTTCAGAGCCATAAGTGATGAAGCGAGCATTGAAATTACGTACGATTTTCATTTTAAGACTGTCTGGAGCGCATTTCCTTTTATCAGAGAAGACGGTTCATGTAATCGTTGATGTCCTTTATTGTAGATACAGTACACTGGATATGTTTTGAATGTTGTTTTACAGTCGACATTAGGTCTGGATACATTGTATTATTTTCCACTATTCAATTCGTAATAGTTTCAGCACTCTAAGTTATTAATTTTTTATTGTTTATCGTAATTTTCCAAAGAAGTATACAATTCTGGATTTTTTGACGTTGTTGCAATATGCCGGCGATAAATTTATGAACTATTTCTCTTCCGGAAGCAACGCGAGTTGCTGCCCTATTGCTTGTATGAATGGTTGGGCCCGTAACGGGTCGTTGAGGCACTCCGGCCTCCGTTTGCCTCACTTGGCTACAGGTCTTCTGACCTGTTGCAAGAAATTGTTTCATTAAACTCCTTCTGAGTGTTGTAAAATATCTAAAATATGAAGTAAATAGTTTCGTCAGAGCTTCACCGGCTTCCCTGAGTGCAAAGCCTGTGTTCTCAGGAAGGCCGCTGCAAATCGACAGAGATATCGGTTTATTTTAATTATCTTTCTAATGTGACGCGGCAGAAAATTTTTTAATGAGACTGACACCGGTCGCAGAAACTCAAGTCAGTTGTTTGTTTTTCAAAAACTATGAAATGCTTTTTACTAAGCGATGTGGTTAATTCAGTTGAAATAATTTGTAGGTGAGTCATAGAGGCCATAGTTTAACGAATGCTTTTTCTGTACCATTAAATACAGTTGGAGTGCTGTGCTTGAATTTCTGGCATCATCAGTTGTCTCGTGGCGTCATGAATAGTGCTACACCAGTCACGGAAAGCTAATTTTTGTCGAATGTTGATTCCCGTAGAGTTCAGGAAATGGCGCAGGTATTTTAGGACAACTTCACTAAGAATTTTCCAAGACAAAAGTGATACTGGTGGATTGTTTTGTGGAAATAACATTTTCGTTTCCTGGCTTTTGTAAGGTTACAACTTCCGAAAGTTTCTGCATCTACACCTATACTTCACAAGCGAAACTGCAGTGCGTGGCGCAGGGTACTTTCCGTACCACCATACTCCCACATTTCCTGTTCCAGTCGTCAGGGAAGAGCGATTGCCGATAACCCTCGGTGTCTTCTCGAATCTCTCTTATTTTATATTCTTGGTCTTTTCGCGAGACATGAGTGGGAGGAAGCTACATACACACATCAGAAAAAGTTTTGCCTCACCCGGGTTCCCAGAACTCCTGAAGATAGATGTTAACCTTTGATATTATATCACAGACACAGTCCCATTGACTGTTGAGAGTTGTCACTGAACCCGCCCAAAGATGTAAACAATCATGCATGGGCAGCGCCTATTAGACTGAGGGGGCCTGACAGCCGGTCAGTTCCAGTCATTCCACCATGAAGGAGGTACACGGCTCGTGTTGTCTGTAGTTCAATCATGCCTAAATGGTAAATACCGCGGTTCTATTGCGTCCGCATTGTTATTTTGTGCCAGTACGGACTCTCAACAACGGAAGTGTCCAGGCGTCTCGGAGTGAAAAAAATCGATGAGCGATGTTGTTCGGACATGGAGGAGAGAGAGAGAGAGAGAGAGAGAGAGAGAGAGAGGGTGAATGCCTTGTTCAGGCCGCCCAAGGGCTACTACTGCAGTGGATGACCGCTACCTACGGATTATGGCTCGGAGGAACCATGGCATCAACGCCACCATGTTGAATAATGCTTTTCGTGCACCCACAGGACGTCGTGTTATGACTCAAACTGTGCGTAATAGGCTGCATGGCGAGACCTATCCTTTCAACCACGACACCATGCAGCACTGTAGAAATGGGCCCAACCACACGCCGAATGGACCACTCAGGATTCTCTTCACCGATGAATGTCGCATATACCTTCAACCAGACAATCGTCGGAGACGTGTTTGGAGGCAACCAGGTCAGGCTGAATGCCTTAGACGCACTGTCCAGCGAGTGCAGCAAGATGGAAGTTCCGTATTGTTTTGGGGTAGCATTATGTGGAACCGACGTACGCCTTAACAGCTGTACCATACGTGGATGCCATTCTCCGACCGATAGTGCACCCAGATCGGCAACATATCGGCGAAGCATTCGTCTTCACGGACGAGAATTCGCGCCACCATCGTGCACATCTTGTGAATGACTTCCTTCAGGATGAAGACATCGCTCTACTAGAGTGGCCAGCATGTTCTCCAGACATGAACCCTATAGAACATGCCTGGGATAGATTGAAAAGGGCTGTCTATGGATGACGTGACCCACCAACCACTCTGAAGGATCTACGCCGAATCGCCGTTGAGAAGTGGGACAATCTGGACCAACGGTGCCTTGATAAACTTGTGGATAGTATCCCACGACGAATACAGGCATGCGTCAATGATAAGAGGACGTGCTACTGGGTATTACGGTTAGCGGTGTGTACAGCAGTCTGGACCACCACCTCTGAAGGTCTCGCTGTATGGTGGTACAACATGCCATGTGTGGTTTCCATGAGCAACCAAAAGGGTGGAAATTATGTTTATGCTGATCTATATCCAAATTTTCTGTACAGGTTCCGGAACTCTCGGAACCGAGGTGACGCAAAACTTTTTTTGATGTGTGCATTTGTTCACTCTTTTGGAGACGTACGCTTTCGGAACTCCAACAGTAAACCACATCATGGTGCAGAATGCCTTTCTTGCGGCATCTGTCGCTGGAGTAGGTTGATCATCTCTGCAACGCTTTCGTGATTACTAAATAAATATGTAACGAAACGCGCTACACGTCATAGGATCTTCTTTACTCCTTCTGCCTACCTTGTGTGGGATGGAACGCAGACTGACGGGAACATTCAGTTACTTGTGGAAACTGGGTTTTATATCCTACTTCCTTCGTGGATAGACTGCACTTCTTGAGGATTCTTCCAGCGACACTCAATCTGGCCTCTGCCTTACCTGCGATTGGCTGGCCGGCGCGGCCGTGCGATTCTAGGCGCTACAGTCTGGAACCGCGGGACCGCTACGGTCGCAGGTTCTAATCCTGCCTCGGGCATGGATGTGTGTGATGTCCTTAATAATGTTTAAGTAGTTCTAAGTTCTAGGGGACTGATGACCTCAGATGTTGAGTCCCATAGTGCTCAGAGCCATTTGAACCATTTTTACCTGCGATTCGTTTCCTATGATAGCTCCGTACGCATACTCCTAGATATTTTGTAGAAGTAAGTGCGCGCCGTGATTGTCTGGCGTCGTGTAATCGTATAACCATATGTCTTTCTGCTCATGTATAGGCACCTATTTACATCTGCTTATATTAAGGATCAATTGCCACTCCCTGCACTCAGCGTCGGACCTCTGCAGCTCTTCCTGCATTTCGCCACAATTTTCTAGCGTTGCGACTTCTCTGTAGACATCAGCATCATTGAGGAATTTGTTACAGGATTCTGGTGTTTATCGTTTACGAGATACTTTATTTTGAAAAGTTGCCGCACCAACACTCTTACAGTACTTGTGGTATTATACACACTGAAGAACAACACAAGTGCATACACTAATTACGTGGATTCTGACCAGTAACGAGACAGCTGACCATCACAGGTTGTGTTCAAAATGACAATCGGCACCGAAAAATACACGCTTCCAGTCTGCTATGGAACGACTGCTGCATACATGTTAGCGTTTCAGCGGAAATATCCCAGCGGGCTGCAGAAATATGTCATTGCATATCATATGATGTGAGTGATATGTTCGTGTAGACAACGTGTTTCAGCTTTCCCGTCAGAAAAAAGTCTACAGGCGTCAAATCCAGGGAACGGGCCAGCCAACGTATAGTTCCTCTGCGTCCAATCCAACTATATCGAACGATTCGTAAAGATATGCCGCAGTACTTCGTACACTAAGAGCCGGATAGCCATCGTGTTGGTACCAGGGCTTCCTCGTAGTTTGCGAGGAATGTCTTCTAGAATCCGTGGAAGGCGGTTTGTTAGGTGGCTGCGATACAAGTATGCGTTCAATTTTCCGTCTATGAAACACGGCCCTATGAGCTGATGGTTCACTATCCCACACCACACGTTTACATTCCATATATGCTGACTTTCCACCTGACGAAGCCAACCGATGTTCTCAACAGACCAATTTGGCACGTTTAGGTGGTTTAGCTGGCCATGAGTATTAAATGTGGCCTCAGGACTAAACAAGAAACATGATACGTCTGGAGAGCCCTATCTTAACACTATTTTCGTATTCGTTTCCATGCAGGTCCTGATGGAGAGAGATGTGACATGCATGGAACCTATGTTGATGGAGAATGCGTAGGACACTTGCCTAACTCATTCAACTTCCTCGTGCGCTGCGCGAGAGCTAAAGTCGATCAACTGCAACAGCGCCAAGAACATTAATTTTCCCCTATTTTGTCGTCACTTGTTTCCTTATGCTACGTTGTCTAGGTGTTACACTGTCACTTTCATGCGAAATGGTTGACGGCTATTGGGATATCTTGCCACATACAGCTGCAAAAATGGACGACATTCTTCCTATACTCTCCATACACCACGTTGGCTTTTTCTGCATTGATTAATTCCGTCGTACACTCATGACCTACTGCCCGCACTGCCACATAATAAGTCACTAACTAGTCGCAGTGCACTCAAGGAACGCACATGCCAACTGTAGCGAATATGATAACATAGTCCCTAGCAAATACGCATTTTGAATGACCCAGACAAGTGTCGATGTGGAAACTTTTTAGCATACGATATCTCGTAGTCGACTCGCACTGGACTCCTGCAATAAATACTCTTATCATTCTAATTTACCCTACTTTCAGTTTGTTAATGTCAATAGGCATTGTTACATTTGAAAAATGTATGTTTGAACAAAAATTACACTTTCTAAGTATTGTTACAATCGTTTATTGACGAATAATATGAGCCCCTGATACCAATCCAAGCTGTGAAAGCGGCATATCAATAGCATTTTCATTTCCAAAATATTTGCGGTGCCAAGTTTTAGGTGATTTTCCCTGTATTTTAGATGTGCATATGCAGGCGAAGCCACGGGTAAGAAGTTCATGCTGAAATCCTGGAACGATTTGGTACAAATTTTAGTTACTAAAGGATAGAACTACTGTGGGGTAAGAACCATCAGGCTTCTACTGGGGTGAGGCTGTTGTGGAGAGAGATGGAGGAGTAGATGATGGATAGAGAGAGAGAGAGGGAGGGCGAAATGGACGGAAAGAGTGGAGAGGAGTAGATCGGCAGAGAAAGGAAAGAGAAGAGAGTGATAGAGACAGAGAAAGGAAGAGAGAGGCAGAGAGAGAGGGTAGGAGAGATAAACGGAGAGGAAAGGAGGAGGAGGAATTGGACCACGAAGAGGGAGAGATGCACAGAGAGAGGAGTCAGGATGAGGTGGACAGAGAAATAAAAGAGGAGGAGATGAAGAGGGGGAGGGAAGAGAAGGAGATTAACAAAAAATGAGAAAAGAGATGAAATTAGGGTAGGGAGGAGGAAGTGGACACACAAGAGGGATCAGATTGATAGATGGGGCAGGAGCAAGTAAACAGAGAGGAGGGGGAGGAGGAGATAGACAGAGAAAGGCGTAAGAGGAGCTGAATAGTGCGTAGGGGGAAGGGGGGGGGAGGACAGAAGGAGTTTTTGAGGACATAGACAGAAGGAGCATGAAGCAGGAAGTGGGGAGAGGAGGAAGGACGAGATGGACTAACACAAGACTGGTATAAATACATACTGGGCAACGCTGGGTACGCAGCTGGTTATACATCTTTGTGAGGAGGCCGATACTGTGTGGCGGACGATGATTTAGATGTGTGATATCATGATGTCCAGTGGACTCCTTTTGTTTACCAGTAGCTGACGTGATTTGTAGGTATGAGGTTACAGTGTGGGCTCTAAGTGAGATTGAAACTGAGTTGGTAATCATTCCATGGTGATCACGTTCCTGGCCATGGGCGTCGTAAATTTTAGTTCAAGGGAGTCAGCCAGGTCGCACGCAGTATCTAAGCTGCGATTTTAAACTGATGTTTCCTCGAGGTTGTTATGCGTCAAAATGTTTCAGCGTTCTGTTTTGCTTCGTGAACTGATTCTTCCCGTATCCGACTTCTGCGCTGTGCTAACTTTTTTTTTTGTATCTTCTTAGGCCGCCCATACGACACCCTTCTTCAGGATTGCAACATTTTTGCCAACGTCGTCTTTGGAGTCTTTCTTTTAGTTATTAAATTCTGCATACGTCGGGATAATACTTGTCTGACCAAATGATGTACAATTGTAGAGGTAGCTGTAGCACCTCATTCTGTAATTACGTCAGAGAGAGTTTTGATAGCTTGACTGTTATTTTGCTTTGCCATTAGTTCAGCAGCTGGTGGCGACTTGTCTGAAAGAAGAGTTTTGGATATCTCCCAGTTGATTTTTATTATTCTGTTAGCGCATTGATGAAGGAGGTTCTCTCGAAAGGTGAGAACACCAAGATTGTGATCTGACTCTAAATCGTCTATCACTGTTATTTCAGTTTGCCACAGTATGTGTTTTATTAAAAAATGTTTAAAATATCGAAACACCTGGTGTTATGTTTGTGATTTTTCTTAAGTCTTCTGTTTATAAATGAAGAAATTTGGAGTTTCTATTGGTTGTTTTGCAGTGCCAAGAAACATAGCTGGAATTTAGTTCGGCATATCTGGAGATATTCCTCCCAAGTTCCGCGACTCTTCAAGGTCGTCCTTAAAAATTAGAGCAACTGCTTGAGACTGTAAGCAAAGAGTGCAGTTTTTCACCCATTTTCGTACCTTTCATTTGCTGCTGCTTCGCTCCTCATCAACTCAGGAATCTTGATCTTCCTGTGGGCCATTAAATTTTGTACTAGTACGAACGTAGTTTCTGATTTTAAATCTTTTGTTTACGTGAAGACAGGTTTGATTGATGAGTGCTGTATCAATGTGATATGTGTCGGAGAATTCTTCTAGTTTAAGGCGCTGATTTATAATGTCATGGACTTCCAGTTCAATATAATAAGGGTTTATTTACTTGTGCTACTGAGGAAAATTATAGCTGTATTGCACATGTTTGAAATTTGAACGAATATATCAGTAGTTTACTGCTGTTTCCTGGACATTCAGTAATGATTTTTGCATTGTTGAATCTGAAGATGATATTAACGATTAGTTGGATGTTTGTGAGAAACTTAGTACTAGGAAGGACAGACTCTTTGTAAACTTGAGTCGGTAGCAAGAATTTTGGTGATTTGTTGTGGTTTTCCTGGACTACCGAAGGACAACAGCAGATTAGTTAATGGTTGATGTGGATGCTGTATTCTAAAGCGACGAATCTCTGCTTCGTAAAGCAGGATACTGTTTCAAGTCTGAAGCAGTAGGAGCTTGTTTTTCTGTCCCGTCTTGTGTGAAATATCTCCCTATTTTTTTTTCTTTCCGTTGTATACACGGGACACCTCCAGATAACATTTTCTGTAATTAGCTATGTAGAAGCCCTTGCAATTTCAGCAAGTTATTCAATGTTTCTCATTTTTTTACAGTCGTTTTATGATTCTGCTCACATTTAACACACTGAAGCAAAAAATGGCTATTTTTAGCTAATTAAATGTTGTCAAGTATGAAGGTGGGTCTTCAGGGGGTTTGCATGTTTCTCTCTTCCGCTTTAGATGAAGTAGAGAGTGGAGGTTGTATACTCCTTTACCAACCTCAACATTGTTTGGGTAGACCAAATGAGGTAGGAGTTTCATGTCCGAATCATAATCCCCAGGATTGTTTTCGGTTGGCCCAGAAGGTATCGTTGATACTCAACAACAATGGCAACTTTCCAGTTATGAGCATTGCCTTGCTCCCATGTATGATGTCCTCTTCTAAAAGGGAACACATCAATGACTGACTGCAACGAGAAGTATGGAAAATATCACAGATCCACATCCTATGAATTCTTGATAGCATCGAAACCGTTCACAGAAGTGACAGTAGAACTTTTTGTTATGGCTGCCATGCATGTGTGATGGTTCAAATGACTCTAAGAGCTATGGGACTTAACATCTGAGGCCATCAGTCCCCTAGACTTAGAAATACTTAAGCCTAACTAACGTAAGAACATCACAAAAGTGCCCTAGGCAGGATTCGGATCTGCGACCGCAGCAGCAGCGCGGTTCCGGACTGAAGCCCCTAGAACCGCTCGGCCACAGCGGCCGGCTCCACGTGTGAGGAAGAAAAACAAGAAAATACGGGATATAGTAGTCTAATTAAATTAATTCCAGCAACTGAATGAATAAAATAATCAGTTTCTTGTCAGCCGACAACGTATTTGAAATTGGACTGTTGCTCGCACTGGCCGCCAAGTTGGGCGTTAAAATCTGAATTCACTCTCGGCTGTTGGTTGTACGCCTCATACAGTATAAACATGTTGGTAGTGAGGTTCGTAGATGCATACAGTCTACAGATTAAACAAATCCGTGTTTTTCATTACTCCAAAAATTAAGTGAAAACAGTTTTATTGTATATTATGTAATGTAAGTATTTTTCATGCCAGTGATTGTTTTATTTACACATCTAATTAATATTCCTAGCTTGAAAACTTCAGTTTCCAAATCACTGCCTGATCTTAAGTAGATTCATCGTATTAATAAATTTTTCTACGAAACAAATAATGTTTGTAATACGGTAGGCTAGGATAATAATTCGAAAAAATGTGACGTCCCAATTTCGGGTAGGGGTGTGAAACATAACGGTCTAGGGCATTCAATCAATAATTGAGATATTCACACTGTGACAAGGAAAGGTGATTTGAGGGAAATTTTCCGTAGACAGGTTCGCAATTTACATTTACTTAAAAGGTACGAAATCGAAAGCTCTTTCGCGATCTAAGTGACCGACAAATTAACGACTATATAAATGCATGAGTGGCAAACTAGTTAACAGTAATGACGCATAATTATAAGGAAGCCAGTGATCCAGGTGATTTCTCATTCAAGGATCTTAGATGTAGAAGTCTACGCCAGTGACGTCAGTATGAGGTACTTGTTCTCACGTGCTCATCATTGAATTGAAAGTGTGAGTAGCTACACTGGCCAGAAAGTGTGTTGCAGCTGTGATAATTACACCTCTAGATTCCTATGATTACCCTTTTCTGGGATTAGATTTTACTGGACGAATTCACTGAGTTCTAAAGTATGATACTCTCGGTCGTAATGGAGTGTAAACAGGCAAAATAGTGTCAATGACCATGGATATTATTACTGTACAAACTCTGCAGCACTCATTTCCACGCAAGATCTTAATTTCATATTTCATATTTTCGGCTTCAGTGATCCTCTTGTGATAACAGTGTGCCACTTTTACGAAATTTCTGTGTTAGAAACTATCAGTATTAAGCTTCGTTCCCAAATTCGCAAATTGTTCCATGATGGCCGCCGAGTAAGTGACGCCAGAAACCATTTCCAGAAAGTTAAGTGATTTAGACAGGAATGTAATTTAGTTTAACGCTGACAACAAATTAAATACGTGCATTAGTGTATCGTTTAGTCTTGCCGTTAAAGGTTTGACTTTTATTTGCGTATTTTTTCAGAAAACACGAAATGATCGTAACTTCGCGAAGTCGTGCTTAGGCTTAAATTTTGTAAACGTGTTTGTTCCTTGTTTCAAGGTAATTTAACTAGTTTCTCGGTAACAAATAAGTAAACTACCGTAAATAGCGTATAACCTCATTGTTTTAATACAGATTTCAGAAAAACAGCGTAACTTTATATCAGAAACTTGCCTATATACATTTGTTTATAGGCTTATTCTCGTAACGTTATTGGAGAATCAAAGTTAAAGTATCTCGTTTAATTGCCCTTTTTTCATTCCATCGAGTGAAATATATAATAAATAGCGTATACCTTCGTTGTTTTAATACAGATCTCAGAAAACCAGCGGAATTTTAAATCAGAAACTTGCTTATATACATTTGTGAATAGGCTTAATTCTTGTAACGTCTTTTTTGATTTTCGGTAATTTAATTGATTTATTCTAGCTAAAGTATTATTTTTGCCATGAGTGAGAAGTGCCTGACTTGCCGTAGAATTGTTAGTTCCGGGGTTTGGTGTGATGGATGCAGTAGTTTTTTTCACTGGGGGGACTGAAGTGGCGTGGGTGTTGGGAAAGTGGATCAGGCTCATCAGTGGTTATGTAGGATTTGCAGCAGAGATAGGAAGATAGTGGAACAGGAGGGGAAAATTGCTGCCCTTCAGGATGAGCTAGATCAGGCTAGGGAAGATCTGGACAGGTTAAGGAGGGAGAAGGGCAAAGAGAGGTGGGAAGTGGCAACAGGTAGCAGAAGGAACAGGCCTAGAACTAAGTCTGACAGTTTTGTGGTGAATGTCAAAAATAAGTTTGACCTGTTGCTTCAGTTAGAAACTGATGAGCCTCAAGCAGAGGTAGGTGTAGACAGGACACAACAAACTTTCAATAGGAAATTGAAAAAGAATGTAGGAAAGTCATCGAAAAGGAAGAAAGTTTTGCTGTTAGGCAGTTCTCATGCCAGAGGTGTAGGCCAACTTCTGCAGGAGGAATTAGGACCAGAATACCAGGTCACAAATTTTTTCAAACTAAGTGCTAGTCTGGATCAGGTGACAGAGGATTTAGGTTCACTCTGTAAAGGATTTACCAGGGAAGACACCGTGGTTATTGTGGGAGGGCCAGGGAACAGCATCGACAGAGATCCTGGGTACAGTATAGAGTGTGACCTGGTAAAGATTGCGTCGGCATCGAGACACACCAATGTTGAATTTGTATCTGTCCTGAGACGCCATGACCGGCCTCATTTGAACTCTTCTGTTGGGAGAGTTAATTTGGAGTTGGAACGCCTGCTTGTGTCGGGTGCGGGGGCTCATATTGGTGTGGTTCCTGTTGATTATCTCAGTAGGTGGGACTATACCAGGCACGGCCTACATCTCAACAGGAAAGGGAAGGGGAAATTGGCTGGGGTAATAGCAGGAAATTTAAGGGGGGGAGGCACTGCCATGAATGGTAAAATACCAGTGGTTACAGGTGTTGGAGCAGCACCTTTTTTAGGATAGGTAACACAGAAAGATGTCAAGTTCTACGAGAGGTCAGGATTCAAACAAATCTTCAGTTTAGGAAAGAAATTCAGCAGCACAATTCTAGCACATTGGATCACCAATCACAGCTATCAATTATAAATTTTCATCAATCACCAGAAATTTTATCTCCACCAAGTTGTATCTCAGTCCTAGGTAATTGCATTGATGAACTAAAGTCACCCAACCCAATTGACATAATCTGCCTCTCTGAACACCATGTGACCACTGGTATAGGAACTAGGCCTAAGCACAATGAGAAACTCAGACAGGAGAGTACTGCAAATGTTAGAATAAGGAAAGGTTCTCATAAAAGTATAATCAAAAATAATGTAAGTATATTTCATCAAAATATTGGGAGTTTAAAGAATAAAGTAGATGAGCTTCTGGTTTGTTTGGAAGATTTAGAAGCTGAGAATGAAATAGATGTACTATGCCTGTCTGAGCATCACATTGTTACTGATATGGATAAGGTAAATGTAAGTGGTTATAAGCTCTCTGCACATGTAATGAGAGAAAATATGGAGAAAGGAGGAGTTGCCATATATGTCAAAAGTTATCATTGTGCAAAAAGTATAGAAACAAAAAAGTTTTGTGTAGAGAAACATATAGAAGCATGTGCCTCTGAGCTTAAATTAAATAAAGGCACATTTATAATTGTAACTGTATATAGGTCCCCATCAGGAAATTTTCATCTATTTCTGAAAAATTTGGACTCCTTGTTGTGCTATCTGTCAGACAGGGGGAAGCAAATTATTATTTGTGGGGACTTCAATGTAGATTCTCTGAAAGAGGGTAATAGGAAAAATGACCTTGAAGTATTACTCGGTTCTTTCAATTTGACACCCGTTATTGATTTTCCTACTCGGGTGGTAAAGGATAGCAGCTCACTAATAGATAACTTCTTTATAGACCAAGATAAGTTTAACCAGATAAATGCTCAGCCTGTTGAGAATGGTCTTTCTGATCATGGTGCACAGCTAGTTACAATATATGACATAGCTCCATTCAGCAATACTAAACAGTCCTCCAAAGTAGTACGTTCAGTCAACAATTTAACAATTGCAAATTTCAGGGAAAGCCTACAACAGTTAGACTGGGATGAGGTGTACTGTGAACCTGATGCCAATTTAAAATATAATTTATTTCATGATATTTTTGTAAATGCATTTGAAAACTGCTTCCCCAAGAAAATAGTTAAATATACTCGTAAGAAACCTTGTAACAAACCATGGCTTACTAAGGGTATAAAAATATCTTGTAACCAGAAAAGGGAAATGTATCTGACAGCAAGAAAGAGTAGTGACCCAGATACTATCAAAAATTATAAAAACTACTGTGTTATATTAAGAAAAGTTATTAAAAAATCCAGGAGTATGTGTATCATGTCTGAAATCAGCAACTCTGATAATAAAATTAAAACAATTTGGAATATTATTAAAAGAGAAACATGTCAACCAAGAGCAGAGGAAGACAGTATTACCATCAAATTGAATGAAAACTTTACTAACAAAAAGTCAGAGGTTGAAAATATTTTTAATAATCATTTTCTAAATGTTGTGGATATAGTAGGATCCAGGTGTTCATTAGAAGATGCTAGGCTGTTAATGGAAGAGGCCATACCTATGCAATTTGATACAATTGAAATCTCACCCACTTCTCCCTCTGAAATTAGGAAAATAATAAACTTGCTTAAAAGCAAAAACTCACATGGAATTGATGGCATTTCCAGCAAAATACTAAAAGCTTGTTCTCAACAGATAAGTAAGATTCTCAGCCACCTGTGTAATAGCTCTCTGGAACAGGGCATTTTCCCTGATAGACTGAAATATGCTATTGTTATACCTTTGCATAAAAAGGGGGATAGATCTGATGTCAACAATTACCGTCAAATCTCCCTTCTAACAGCTTTATCCAAAATTTTTGAGAAAGTAATGTATTCAAGAGTAGTTTCACATATCTGTAAAAATGAAGTACTAACAAAATGTCAGTTTGGTTTCCAGAAAGGTTTTTCAACAGAAAATGCCATATATGCTTTCACCAGTCAAATTTTGAATGATCTGAATAACCGAACACCACCCATTGGGATTTTTTGTGATCTCTCAAAGGTTTTTGATTGTGTAAATCATGAAATTCTGCTAGACAAGCTCAAGTATTGTGGCATGAGTGGGACAGTGCACAAATGGTTTAATTCGTACCTAACTGGAAGAGTGCAGAAAGTTGAAATAAGTAGTTCTCGTAACATGCAAAGATCAGCACATTCCTCAAACTGGGGAACTATCAAGAATGGGGTTCCACAAGGGTCAGTCTTGGGTCCTTTGTTGTTCTTATTATGTATTAA
Source organism: Schistocerca piceifrons (assembly GCF_021461385.2). NCBI lineage: Eukaryota > Metazoa > Arthropoda > Insecta > Orthoptera > Acrididae > Schistocerca > Schistocerca piceifrons. The sequence goes on from NC_060145.1 coordinate 389,570,922, forward strand.
TGACTTGCCATTCTATATTCATGAAGAGGCAAAGTTAGTTCTCTTTGCTGATGATACAAGTATAGTAATCACACCTGAGAAACAAGAATTAACTGATGAAATTGTCAATACTGTGTTTCAGAAAATTACTAAGTGGTTCCTTGTAAATGGACTCTCACTGAATTTTGATAAGACACAGTACATACAGTTCCGTACAGTGAATGGTATGACGCCATTAATAAATATAGACCTTAATCAGAAGCATATAGCTAAGGTAGAATATTCCAAATTTTTAGATATGTCCATTGATGAGAGATTAAATTGGAAGAAACACATTGATGATCTGCTGAAACGTTTGAGTTCAGCTACTTATGCAATAAGGGTCATTGCAAATTTTGGTGATAAACATCTTAGTAAATTAGCTTACTACGCCTATTTTCACTCATTGCTTTCATATGGCATCATATTTTGGGGTAATTCATCACTGAGGAATAAAGTATTTATTGCACAAAAGCGTGTAATCAGAATAATAGCTGGAGTCCACCCAAGATCATCCTGCAGACATTTATTTAAGGATCTAGGGATATTCACAGTAGCTTCTCAGTATATATACTCTCTTATGAAATTTGTTATTAACAACCAAACCCAATTCAAAAGTAATAGCAGTGTGCATAACTACAATACTAGGAGAAAGGACGATCTTCACTATTCAAGATTAAATCTAACTTTGGCACAGAAAGGGGTGAATTATACCGGCACTAAAGTCTTTGGTCACTTACCAAATAGTATCAAAAGTCTGACAGATAACCAACAAGTATTTAAGAAGAAATTAAAAGAATTTCTGAATGACAACTCCTTCTACTCCATAGAGGAATTTTTAGATATAAATTAAGAAAAAAAAAATTGGAAAAAAACAAAAATAAAAAATAAAGAAAAACGAAAAAACACAAAAAAATAAAGTTGTTATATTAACTTAAGTATGTTGTTAAATTAACCTAATTATGTCATGTATTGGAAAATTCGACTCGTTCCACATCATTACGAAATATCGTATTCATGATCCATGGAACTAGTATTAATCTAATCTAATCTAATCTAATCTAATCTAATAAAGTGCCTGTGTTCTTCGACAGCCACTCTTTAATGTTATCCATTAAGCTATTTGCTTTATCATTTATATTGTATTGCACTTATTTAAAAAATAAACGTATTATTTGCTTTTTAAAATAAATTAACGCATGTACAATCAAAAATTGTTAACAGATATTAAGAAGGAAATGTCGATAAACATTCAGCGCCCATAATTACAGTCTCCATGTCAATTTCTGCTGTAACTGTGTAATTCTCTATATTATACAAACATAAATTGTGATCTACTCATGTGGAGTGTTTATCAAATCATACAGGAATATACTATCCTCACCTTATCATTTTCCTCGTAAAAGTCTCATACTCAGAACAAAAAGCCCTTTTTTCGTTGGTATTTCAAGTCTGCTATTACTAAAACAGAAGCTTTCTACATTATTGATAGTAACGAAATCGGCCTCTAGTTATATTATCTCACTCTCTTTTCCATAAAATCATTTTGATAGCATTTTTATCTGCCTAGAACCGTTCAAAGCCTTGAAATCATTAAAAAACGAACTGTGCAATCGAAAAAGTACTACACTGAAGTATGGTGCAATGATTTTCATAAGATTTCTTAATATTTGACCACACTCGTGTGAATCTTTACCCTTCAGCTGTTTAATAGTTTCTCTCCTAGCTGTTTCTGCTCTCCATGATTTGAAACACTACGATGTAAAATTTCTACATATTTCTCTGTATCCATAAATTTAGATTTAACTTGGCAAATATTGTCATGACGTGATCATTATTTATTAAAAGATAATTCACCTTTCACTTTGGCTGCATTATAGTCACAGTCATTTATTTCACATCACCTGATTTCGTCAAAGCGCCATTTCCAAGTTTGCTTAATTCTACTACATTAGCTAAACACTCCTTCTTCCACAGAAGAGTTATAATATATTAAACACACATGTTAATGTGACAACTCTTTACCAGTATAACACGAATATCTGATTTTGTACTTGGAGGTCCCTATTCTGTCGCTTTAATACTTGGTTTTAAAGTATTTGATGTCGTTCTAAAGTGCTTTCCAGTGCTGTATTTAATAAAAATGGTCAACCCTTAATAATAAAACATTACACGCATAGTGTAATTAGCTATCCAAAGAATATGCTTGTTAGTGCTATATTTCCACTTGCAGTATTTAAATCACGGAAGGTTATAGCGATTTTTTGTGAAGTGTTTTAGTTACCACCCAAGTTGATCGCAGACATTTTTCCACGTGTGGGTCTTGAAATCGTTTTTACCAGTCTGCAGTGCTAATGAATCCATACATGTGAATCTCTTCTTTACCATATTAGGCCATGACTCTGTCATGGTTCTTTGCAGTTTACGTATTTGTACATTGGAGTCTGAATATCTGTACCTTCTTTTCCCAAAGACCAATGTATAAACGCTTTACCCTGCTGACTCGAAGTTATCATCATGTCCTTCATTCTAAGTAAAGATCTAATTCCCACAATCTATCACAGGAATCTGACTGTGAACGAATGCAGATCCAGACAATATTTGTAACTTTTATCCATAATGCTTTCTCAGCCTAGTTCCACTATGGCCCATGTCTTGTACAGCCTGTCTATATAATCTGTCCTTAGATTCCCTGATATGGTTCGTCCGATGTACAAGGGTGTATAAAAAGATGTCAGAAACTGTAGGGGTTTATTCTTGACATTAAAACATTACAAAAAGTTCATATGAACGTGGATGGGAAAATCATTTGTCAGCGACCTATAAAAGGATTTATTATTCTTGGCACAAAAGTGACACACATTGCAAACACATTTACGTGTATGAAAATATTTATTGCGTATGGCACAAAAATGATAAATAAACTGGAAGCAGTCTTGATCTCATAATTTTTTTAATGTGGTGACCGGTTTCGATCTTAGCATAAGATCATCTTCAGACCATAGATGCCTGCCGGAGGCGGTGGCGCTTGGCAACCCTCTTGCGTGTGACGCTACTCTGTTGGCAACTCCTGACATGCTCCGTAATAGGGCAAATCCATTTCGTATGCGCCCCTCAGAACATCGACACTGGACGTGGGAGCTGAATACACGCAAGGGACTTTAAATGTTCCCAAAGGAAAAAGTCCATTTGATTCAAACCTGGCGATCGGGCAGTTCTTAAACATTCCACCTATTCGGAAACTGGTTGTCGAGATACTAGTGAACTATCCGCGGTAAGTGATGAAGCGCATCAACCACGTTCGTTGAATGAGGTCTAGAGGTAAACAATAAAACAAATCAGGGCCGGCCAAGGCGTGCTGAATTTCACGCGAGCAGCGTGTGTGGTCCACGGGCAGTCAAAGGCCCAGAGTGCACTCGGATTTGCTCGGTCCTTCTCTGAAGTACTCGGAACAGCGGGACATTTCATTTGGCACTGCGATGTGCCGTATGTACTTGGCCGGCAAAACTCTCTGAGTTCGGCACAATTGTGCTGTCACCGCTGTTTAACCTTCGCATTTGCTCATGGTATGAAGGACGTTCAAAGGTTGAGTAGCTGTTTGCACCAAAAGAGTCTATAGATCTATTGTAGCAATCCTTTATAATGACTGGGAATGACAGAAGAGAGGGATGAGAATTCTCAATTCGCATAAGCGACGGGTACTGCATATTTGCATGGAACGACATTACAATACGATGCAGCAACAGTTTAAATATTTAGTTGAAAATGAAAGAACAAAATATAAAACTTTTATCCGTTGTGGATGAGGATCACTGCGACTGTGACGAATTAGGTTTCCTAAAACTACTTCAAGTAGTCGTCTTTTGTTTTGTTCTTCAATTTTTATTATCCCATTACTGGTATCGAACCGCCAAGCGGTTCATCACCACATGGTACATGTATGATACGCCATCAGATGGTACATATTATATTTGATTATCTCCAGCTGTGTGAGAGTCGTGTAGCTGTTGAAGATGTACAAACGTAACATGTAAACACTGAGTCAGTGCTTATATGTTTGGTTTATACATCTTGCCACTGCTACGCGACTTCCACAATGCTGCAGACGATCAATAAATATGTACCATCTGATGATGAACCGTTAGGTGATTCGAAACTGGTAATGGAATAATAAAAATTTAAGAACAAAGCAAAAGGCTACTGTTTGCAGTAATTTCAAGAAACCAGAGCTAAAAATTACAACGATCGACTGACGGGATTCATTGTTCTGTGCATCAAAAAGAACTTTGAACTAAATTTGCAGGCCTGGGGCACATGAAGAAATTGGTGGTACGAATAGAAAAATTTCTGAATCTCGTGCATTATTGCGTTGTCACTTGCAACTGTTTTCAGCGGAACTGAACGAAGAGCATAGAAACATCATATATTACTGCAAAGTACGTTGGTTAAGTCAAGGGGCATGCCTGCAACGATTTTTCGATTTAAAATTCGCTTTTGTTGAATTTATGAAGAAAAAAGTGGTGCAGGAACAAAAATTAGAGCATCCGGATTGGAGTGCAGACTTTGAACTTTAAATGGACTTGACTGCACACTATCCACTCTAAGGCGTTGCAAGTTAACCTCTTTCTGATTTGATGGGGATGCATTTAAAAAGAAAATCGCATTGTAGAAGGGACACATTCTGCCAAAGACTGTCATGTGATTAACTTCTTATCTTCTTGCAGTTGTCCTTGCACTAGTTGATAGAGTCTCATCCACAGTATGAGAAAACCGTTCTTCTAGCTCAGGCGTTTGTACATCCCTTATCTTCCGTTTGCAACTCTCACAAGCTTTGATGGAGTCGTACAAACGTTCACACACGAGGTAACTGCCTCCAAGGGTAACGTTCTGTACAAAGATGCCATGCTGCATTCGCATTCCCATCTGCTAATGATGCATATCCGTCATTTTAGGCAATGAATAAATCATCTTGATGTGATGGACGCTCGTCTAAATCAGGACAAAGGACAATCACACAGAACAAAAAAACTGTGTACAAGAAAGTGAGTAAAAATGCAAATTTTAGGTAAATTACATAACGAGGGGTTACTCAAAAGAATTCCTTTCGTATGCTCTTAATGAAGGATTTCCAGATCCTCGTTCGTATGAATATTTTGTAACGTTCAAAATGAAGAAATCAGACGGCGTTCTCAACCCACTGGGGAAGGCAGCCGTCATTCTCCACAACCAACACTGCCAAAACCAGACGAACAAGGCAACCCCTTGAAGGTACGGGATACAGGCAAACACTGTCTGAACATGCATTGAAGACCCAATGGTACTGACCGACCGCTGTGTCATTCTCAGCTCGTTGGAATCACCGGATGTGGATACAGCGTGGCATATGGTCAGCACACCGAACTCCTGGCAGTTGACAGTTTTCGTGACCGTTGCGCTACTTCTCAACTAAGTAGCTCCACAATTGGCCTCACAAGGGCTGAGTGAATCCCGCTTGCCAACAGCACCCGGCAGACCCGGCCGGTGACCCATCCAAATGTTAGCGAACCCTGACAGCGCTTAACTTCGTTGATCTGACTGGAACCGTTGCTACTACTGCGGCAAGACCGTCGGGGAATGTATGGGACAAGGCCACGAAAAAAGGGAAGAAATTCTCTCTGAAAGGCCATTTCTCATCTCTCCTCCCTCTGTTTCATAGCCTGTGGAGTTCCTGTGTGGTTTCTTCCAATTTTGTCTCAAGGGCACAGATAGTTGCTTGCCGTTCATATCCAACTACAGGAAAGGATATGGCTAGCTTACCTGACAGAAAGTAAGACCGTACTCTACTATTAACAATCGTCTGACACTTCTTAGGAGTAATCCGCTTAATTACAGGCCTATATCACTAACGTCGATTTACAGTATGGTTTTAGAACTTATAATGTGTTAGAACATTATGAAGTACCTCGAAGAAAACGATTTATTGACATATAGTCGGCATGGATTCATAAAATATCGTTCTTGTGAAACACAACTAGCTCTTTATACCCATGAAGTACTAAGTGCTATCGACAAGGGATGTGAAATTGATTCCATATTTTTAGATTTCCAGAAGGCTTTCGACACCGTTCCTCACAAGCGTCATCTAATCAAACTGCGTACCTACGGAGTATCGCCTCAGTTGTGCGACTGGATTCGTCATTTCCTGCCAGAAAGGTCACATTTCGTAGTAATAGACGGAGAGTCATCGAGTAAAACAGAAGTAATATCCGGCGTTCCCCAAGGAAGTGTTATAGGCCCTCTATTGTTCCTGATCTCTATTAACGACATAGGAGACAATCTGAGTAGCCTTTGTTGCAGATGTTGCTGTCATTTACCGTCTTGTAAAGTCATCAGATGATCAAAACGACTTGCAAAATGATTTAGATAAGATATCTGTATAGTGCAAAAAGTATCAATTGACCCTGAATAAAGGAAAGTGCGAAGTTATTCATATGAGTACTAAAAGAAATCAGATAAATTTCGATTTCTCGACAGGTCACACAAATCTGAGGGCTGTAAATTCAACGAAATACTTAGGGATTACAATTACAAATAACGATCACATAGATAATATTGTGGGTAGAGCAAACCACAGACTGCGATTCATTTGCACAACACTTAGAAGGTGCAACGGGTCTACCAAAGAGACTGCTTACACTACGCTTGTCCGCCCTATTCTGGAGTACTGCTGTGCGGTGTGGGATGCGCATGAGGCGGGACTGACGGATGACATCGAGAAAGTATAAAGAAGGGCAGCTCGTTTTCTATTATCGCGAAATAGGGGAGGTAGTGTCATAGGTATGATACGTGAAATGGAGTGGCAATCATTAAAACAAAGGCGTTTTTCGTTGCGACGGGATCTTCTCATGAAATTTCAATCACCAGTTTTCTCCTCCGATTGCGAAAACAGTCTGTTTGCACCCACCTACATAGTGAGAAATGAGCATCACGATAAAATAAGAGAAATCAGGGCTCACACGGAAAAATTTAAGTGATCGTTTTTCCCGCGTGCCGTTCGAGAGTGGAACGGTAGTGAGACAGCATGAAGGCTGTTCATTGAACCCTCTGCCAGGCACTTTATTGTGAACAGCAGAGTAATCACGTAGATGTAGATGATATTATTCAAATTAAAATTTCACAATATTTTTATTCAGATATAATTTGGGGTGCGTACTGTAAGACCTTCGGTACACACACCATCAGATTATTTGACTTGTCGCTCTAGCGAAGTAGGCGAGTGTTAGCAATATGTCTCGTAGTCTTCACGTGGCGTGTTTATCTTCTGCCGTTAGGTGAGACGATAGAAATGCCACTTGCACGCTTTGTGTAGCAGATTGACGGTGGACAACTTTAAACAGAACTTGATTAAATTTCACACACATTTATTAAAATAATAAAAAGCGTAGACATTACGTAACTTGATTCTGGATGCTGTTTACAATTGACAATCTGAAGTTCCTTTGGTCTTGGTACGTTCATCTTCTTCTCACACGTCTCTGATACTTGACAAAGTGTCTATTCATTTATCTTCATGGCTATGTACAGGAATATGGTAATCTTATTAGGCGCAGACTGAAACTTGACTACAGACAAGTGCAGACTAATGCAGACTGACTAATCGGAGGTCTGTACACTCGTTATAATACCTCGAGCGTTCAGGTATCACTGCGCGAGTGTGATCCGCGAGGAGAAAAGGTTCTACGTTAGCAGCAATCTCATTGGCTGCGTTACATATTAATACGCGGCTCGGCGGAAGCAGAATTTGATCCGTCTCTATGACAGCGCCGTCTCATAGTGCGGAGACGGACGAGCGCTGCGCCTGCCCTGTTGTGCTTAGCGGTGCGCGCTCTAGTGGGAAAGTTTTGTACGCGCTGACTACGCGTAACTATGTACACAACATATAATAATATAAAAGAAAGGTACAAGCAACTAACTACGCTGCAGGATACAGTTCATCACGCTTCCAGACAATAACATTTAACTTTTGAAGCATGTGCCTCCTATATTTATTATTGAAGTATAAATATAAGCCGGCCGAGGTGGCCGAGCGGTTCTAGGCACTACAGTCTGGAACCGCGCGGCTGCTACGGTCGCAGGTTCGAATCCTGCCTCGGGCATGGATGTGTCTGATGTCCTTAGGTTAGTTAGGTTTAAGTAGTTCTAAGTTCTAGGGGAATGATGACCTCAGAAGTTAAGTCCCATAGTGCTCAGAGGCATTATAAATATAATCTCCACTAGTGCGCCGTCTCAGCTGACTGCAAATAAAATGCAAAATAGTCGCAATGTTAGGGATATAGGATCAGATACTGTAATAAATGGTGCTTTAATATGTGTTAGGTTCTTTTTATCTGCATCTAAAAGTCTTCCTACAAGCACATCACATAATTTACCGTCTGATGTTTCCTGCAGTGCATTACGCCTGTCAGTATAGACTGAACGTTTTGTGTTCACGTGTATACACTTCAAACGTGGCCTGCTTCCTGAGGAAAACAAATATTGATGGCTTGCTTGTGCCGTCGTACTTCAAAGTACTAAGCAACCCTAAACCACATTACTCGTAATACTGTAGCTATAATTATTAGTCAGTAAATAAAGTAAATTTTGATCTAATGTTGTTCAGTACACAGTACTCATTCATCAATAGACATATTTGCACTAGTACTCCTAACATACTTTATTTGTTAGATCTGTGACAATTCAGAAATTAAAAGTAGAGATTTTATCAGGTGCTTAGTTACAAAGTAAATGGATTTCGCTTGATATCTTACCCCATTTATATTCGTATCTCCAATGCAGTGAAAATTTCTCCCCTGTAGTGCAGATGTCGACGGTATGTGCTGTGTCTTTTCTTTAGAAGCAAACTGGTTCAGTTTACTCTCGGTGCCTGCCGTTGACAACAGTAATTTTCACTTGGCTCTTTCCCCTCAAGTTTATTTTCATTACTGGTCCTTTCTGGCTCGGGTTTGTTTTTCCAGAAGTGTTAGTTGTACTTAGATAGTGGTACCGATCAGTATGGTTATGTTTACTGATGAAGAGTTGGCCGATGTGCACTTCTTGCATAGGTGCCTTAATGCAGTGGAATAGTGGGACAACGACCATATGCTAAGTTCTCTCAGAATTTTTACAGACGCAGGGCAACTGTAGTAACAAACAGAATCCATACAGATAATAAAAATTGATGTACGTCTCTGTGTGTCTATGTATGTTCCACATTTCCTCCTAAATCACGGGACAGATTTCAGTCAAACTTACTAAACAAGTTCCTTACTGTCAAGCAATAACTTTCGTGGGGTTAAGAACCACCTACCTATCATAATCATGAGATAAGACATCATAAACAATTAGATAAGTGGAAAACTTCCGCATCATACATCATGTAAAAATTTATTACTTTTGTCCTACTTACTCTATTCAAAATAAATTTCGCACACAGTATCCACATATGCCGCTAAATGCACCTGAAAATTATGTCATGGTATCACAAATATTTCTAGAGATATGACGTCATAAACACCCGGATGCATGAAAAGCTCGAGTGTCATACACGACTTTTAAATTTTATACTTCCTTGCTGCTATCTGTATTCGCAATATACTGTGCAAACAATATTCACATGTGCCGCTGAATGTACTAATACAAATGTATCAGTTACATTCATTTCGGGTCTCCATCCGGAACTTATCTTCATCTGAACACAATATTTCGGCAGTCCATCTAGCCGCCATCTTCATGTGAGTAGGCCGTCGCACTGACTCGTCGGAACTGAAATCAAACACGCCGCGGCGGCTCCTTCATACACCGACCGGGGGTTGCCCTACCGCAAGGCGCACCGGTGGTGAAAGCTCGCGGAAACGATAAATCGACATCAGGCACTATTGACAGCTTTTGATGACCGAAACAAGGATCGTTGTTTCTTAATCTCTAACAGAACAGCGTTCTAACTCTCACTTAAAGGATACCCCTTATCACTGTTTATATGATTGTCAGATAGCCGGATTTCAATGGCTTTTTTTCACTCAGTCCAAATACCGCAACGCAGGGGCAGCCACTTGTGCCTCATCCTACAACATTTTACGTCCTTCAGTAAGACAATATTCCGCCAATGCAGATTTTTCTGGCTGACGTAAACACGTGTGGCGACGATGCTCCACGTAACGATTCTGGGCCATAGGAATCATCTGTCTAGTGTAGGCTTTCACGCAATGGCAATCTTGTGGAGTCCAGGCTTTCTCAAACCCAAATCATCCTTCACTGAGCCCAGCAGAGCTCTGGTCTTAGCTGACGGACGGAATACACATTTAATATCAAATTTCTTTAAAATTCTTCCTAGTTTTGCATATATGCTGCCCGCAAGAGGTAGGAATGCCACCAATTTGCTTGTATCTTCGTTGGTTCCCGCAAAGATCCACTCTGTAGGGCGCGATGGATCTGATTGTCAGCATAACCGTTCAGCTTGAACACAGCTTTCAAATGATCCAGTTCTTGAGTCAAACTATCTGAATCTGATATGGCGTAAGCTGTTTTTATCAATGTACGTAGCACTCCACTGCGTTGGTACGACGGATGACAACTTGACATATGAAGATATCGGTCCGTATGCGTGGGCTTAGTATAAGTGGCTTTCCATAAATGGCTTCCTACGCACATTGGTAAAAAGAGCTTGCGCCATCTCAGTTTCAGATAGTTTGTCACAAGAACTGGATCATCTAAAAGCTGTGTTAAAGAAGAATGGTTATACTGACAATGAGTTCCATCGCGCCCTACGGATTGGACCTTCGCGGGAACCAACAGAAGATACACGCAAATCGGTGGCATTCCTACCTTTTGCGGGGAGCATATATGCAAAAATAGGAATAATTTTGAAGAAATTTGATATTAAATGTGTATAGCTGACATATTCTCATAAGAGATGTCGCAACAGTATATTTTTTTAAAAATTGTATTTGCTTTAACAGTCTCACTTATAAATAGCTACAAAAGACTGATGGCTGCGATCACCTGATGAACCATTCCAGATGTATAAATGTAAATGAAAGTGTTTATTTTGAAACTTCCCCTTTGAACAATTATACAAGACTGTGCTTAAACTGACACACAATATTTTGTTAGCGCAACGCAATCTGACTTTCAAAATTCCCTACAAAAGAATGGCCCTGACTAACATTAAACTATACCTTTCACAAATCACTTACCTCACAAAAATCTTCGCTGCTCAAGCTACTGCAATACAGCGAGCGCCACTACTGCCAGCTAAATAAAAGATTCAAACTATGGAAGGCACTAACTACTGATAGGGATAGTTAGCAAATGAAAGATATTAATAGAGAACAAACAATGTATTTACCTTGATATCATCAAAAGTCATAATATATATAGCAGTTCATCACAAATTACAAATCTCCGCCATCTCTCTCCCCACATCCACCACTGCTGGCGGCTCACCTCCAACTGCGCAACACTACGCGCTGTTCACATCCAGCTGCCCAACACTACAATGGCAGACAACAATGCAAACTAGCCACAGACTGCACACAGCACAGCCAGTGATTTTTATACAAAGGTGGCGTTACCAATAAAAAAAACCTAAACAGCCTATTTACATAGAGAAAACATAAACAGCCTACTTACATAGCCCCCATGCTCCCCACAAAAAATTTTACAAATTTTTTTTGGGCAGTGGCCAATAATGATTTGATAAAATTTTTCATAATTACAATAACAAAGAAATCAAATGCACACACTTATTGATACAATGTTGGTCAAAAGCTAAAAATTTCTCACAGTCCATAAAGACAGTCCTCATCATTCGTCACAGTAAAATTGCAGTGTTTTTCTCAAAGTCTGAGCAGTAAAAGAAAATGCACACGGAAGTAGTGGATTTCCATGCAGTCTTGAAGAAGTAGTGTTGTCCTTCCAACAGAAAGACAATGCTGACTCTTCACATACAGACAGGCAATGGGCCACAACAGAGCAAACTCACAGCGGAGTCAGTCGAAGTTTTGAAGAGTATTGGTGGGTAGGTCATCACAGAGCAGACCCACTGTAGTCCTGGTAGAGATAATGGTATTGGTGGGCCACCAGAGGTGCAGACCCACTGCAGACCTTGTAGAAATAATGGCGTTGGTGGGTCATCAAAGATGCAGACCCACTGTAGTCCTTGTAGAAATAAAGGCGTTGGTGGGCCACCAAAGATGTAGACCCACTGTAGTCCTTGTAGAGATGGCCAGCAGCCATCTGTTGCGATTGTGCAGGTGCACACTCACCATCAAAGAGTCTTGTGGAGAATATGGCAAGTCCATAAACCACCACTTGTGCACTCACAAAGTTTTGGAATTGTCCTTAGAACCAGCAATGCTGTTATCCAGTCCCTTGCTGAATTATTAACACACGTGCAAACACTAACAGTCCCTACTTCTCACATATTGTCCATATACTATGACCAACAGAAACGTGTGCAGTGAAATGTAACTTAATTGGAAGAACTGGTGTCTGTACAATTATAAGTTTACAACATGAAAATACAATTACAAAGGTACAAAATACATCATTAAAGAACATAACAATACAGATAACATTTGTAGTAACACAGGCTTTACAAAAGAATAGAAATAAACATATACATCAGTGGAATTATGACATGAGTACATACATAAAGGATCACAATAACTTTTGAAACATCAACTTCACACATGAGCATTGAACAGAACAGAATTAATAATGTCTAACATCTTTACAAAGTAAATAACATATTATTAATGCCAATTATATTTGAGGATAACAGTATTCCTCATCATAGTGAATGTAGCTTAATATTAAAAGAAGAAAAAATTCTATGAAACTACACAGAGACAGGAAGAAAAATACACAAGGGTACACAAACATATAGTGGGATAACACAAAAAGAAAGGACAGGGTTTGTTGTACTGCAGTATTTTGCATTATTTCTCGGAGATCTCCCTTCATTCGTCATTATTCCCAAAAAGTCCTATCTATACCTGCTTTCTGTATTCTATTCATATTTCTTTCAAAATAAATATGGCTCATTGTACAATACTCATTTGGGCCCAAATCGTTTTCATATAACTTCGCAATGCATTCTTTACCTATTCTCCATAGTCAGTTTCTTATACAGTCTACCCCGTCTTAAGCTAACTTAAATCTACTGAGCTCAGATGCTAAACTAAGGAACGAGGCAGTGCAGCAGCACAAAATAAGTAACACAAACAACAATGACCAAAAAAAATGGAAAATTGCAAAGCAAGCTACAGTAAATCTAAATTACCAAGCAATGCAACATTACAACTCATATGAGCCAATGTGCAGCAACAATAAAAATAAATGAGTAGTAAAATTGGCTTAGCAGAGTAACACAAAGTCAAATTCAGTAACACTACGCCTGGCAAACAGCAGTAGCAAATATAAAAAATATAAAACTTATATCTATACATGACAAAGCTCAAGCAGAAAAGATATTACAGTAAAAATGGCCATGTCTAATACCTATGTCACATCTTAACACTAAAGTGATGCATCACGATAACTTGCTCTATGAAATAAATTACCAAATATTGTAAAGAAAATTATGTATGCAGTTCCTGTGAAGGGAAATATCTTTTTGTGCTCCCTCATTTTTTTGAAATATATCACAAAACTATTATTTACTGGATCTGTAGACAGAAAATATTTATATTAGTACATCTATAAAATTTTATTTGAACCAATGCAGCAGTGCAGCTAGAAACTAGATATCAAATGAAACATCGTTCAATAGCCATGTGGCATTTCATAAGTTAGTAGAAAAATCTCTCAACTAGAGAGACAGTAGTCATAATCAGGTGTATAGACATAAAAATATTTCTCGTCATTTCATTAGGCATCCAGTGTAATCGTATGTTTTCAAGTTCGACCGTGTCGTTTTTGCGATGCTTTCTACAAAGGAATGTCAGAAGCGAGGTTAATGGCGTCTTTTTTTATTTTTTATTTTTTCTACCTGTGCCGCTGAAAAGGGCTCGCAATAATGGCTTTTCCTCCAGGCAACTGGCACACCTGGCCGCTCGCAAAGCATTACGTCACGGTCACTTACCTTTCTTACCGACATATTTACGACAGCAGTTTCCGCTACAGTGACAGTCTTATATAAACGTTTCACAGGTCGAAAATTTGCGTAACAAATGTGTAGAAAAAAAAATCCTGTAAATATAACAGTGTTCAAAAATTTTTTGCCAGCATTGTGATACATTCACGCATATACACACATTTCATAACTCTTAAAGTACGATTCTTGGTTTCCAACATCCTTTTTCACAAGTCAAAGTCCCACTACTCATTACTCCTTACCTTATTACACATATATATATTCGTCGACACGTCAATCTTGCGACGACACTTCAATATTTCATCATAATTGCATCAGCTTATTGATCATAAACATACCTCAACAGCATAATACACATCGTCGTCGTGAAAATATCATAACACCTCAGTCAAATCTCAAAAACGTCGTAGCTTTCTGCAATAATTTCAAAACCTAAAAAAATTCTATGCTCATGTCAAAAGTGTCATCTGCCTCAAACGTACTTTAAAAATCATGATCCCATACCAAATATATCATTCAAAGCTCTCATAGTATCACAATGGTTCCAAAAAATATGAACAGTTTACAAAGTACAGACAAAATACAGTTTCATAAGTGTGAAGTTATCCAACTGTGTAATTACGTAAACATCTGTCACTGATATAGTAAAATAAATGTTTGTCTCTCTCAGTTAAATGATCAGATAGCTGTGTAATTTGTGTGTTAGAGAAATATGGTACCGATGTGTAAAGTTGTATAAGCAAATACCATATTAGCTAGGGTTCCTTGTGGTTGCCACACACATGGTACACAAAGTAGGCGTGTACCCCCCTGAGGATTAATGTAATTATACCCCCAGGTGTTACAGATTACAGCAATAGAATGAAATATATCACGGAAAACTTTCTTTGTAATTCAAAAATCTTGAAAAATAAATGGCTTAAGTACAAAATCTCTCAAATGCGTGTCCTGTAGCGCTAAATGTGCGTCTTGCTGTAAGATAATTCTGTGGAAGTGTCGTACTTATCGTCCTCCGAAAGCCAAGTTCTGCAGAAGTCAATGTACTTACCTCATGATAAACAAAAGTGAAATGCTTTGTGTAGAGATATCTTAGTTATTACGCTTATTGCCATTATGAAGAAAGTACTGTGCTGTAACGTATTGTTGTGCTACGGAAAAGGCAATCTCATTGTAGCTATACCACAGAAGTTACTACTAAAACACGTTTTACTTTGCAGAATAAAATAGAAAAACTGTGCAGAAATAAAACAGAAACACTACAAAAGCAACATTGTAAATTGTCACTCATTAGAAGCGTCGTGATAAAACCGTGTAGTTGTCACTTAAACTAACCACTGTGTCGTCTGGTATCTCACAGAAAGTACATTAAACCCAGAATGTATTTTCAAGTAAACCAAAATGTTGCATTAAAATCTCATGAGCAGTACCAGTATGTGTCCTAAGTATGTAAGCCTGATAGTCGTTACGTAATCGTGCAACTAACAAGCAAGAATGTACAAATACAACACTGTGTCGTCTGTTCACTATAACAATGCATTCGTAATTTCTGTTTAAAAATGTTCCCTAGGTTCTAGACTGGATATTTAACTTCAAACATTGTTGTATGTTAACAGTTTCTTAAGTCTGACACAGCATACTAGTAATGTAAAGTGAAAAGTTTTATGGCAAAGACAAAGTTAAAAAGCAGATTATCTTTCAATAAACGGTTTTACATGTGAAATGTGGTGTAAACCTTTACTCTTCCTAGTACTCAGAGTTTGAACTTGAATGCAATTGTCATGCGGTATACGTCGGCAAAGAATACTGGAATTTTTCTCAAGGTTAGCGTCTATGTTATTTTTCTCTGAGCCAGCCGGCGCACGTGGGTGCCTGCGGCGCGAGTCATTGTCTGTCTCTTTGTTGGCGCGCGTTGTTATTGGGATTAGGAGACCTAACTTCTACGAATTCGCCTTGCCGAGAGGGCCCAGCTCTGTTAGAATCCCGCCAGTTCTGATGAAATTCACGTCTGTCGTTTTGTCGGTAGTTTACATAGTTTCTTGTTTGTCGGTCATGTGGTGGAGAATTTCTCCCTGAATCGTAACTCTGCGCTGGACCGTTGCGTCTAAAGTTATTCTGTCTCCCGTGATAATACTTGTTTTGGTTTCCATATGGTCTGTTTCTCTGATTGTCTCTGTGATAGTCATTACTACGGAAATGCGATCTTTCTCTGTAACTATTATTACTCTGCCAACGGTTGTCGTACGGGTGGTGTCTGTTTTGGTCACGATTTGCGTTGTAAGAATAGACCAGTCGTGTCCGGTTATTGTTTCTGTCGTCACGGAATTGTGACGGATGTGACCTGTAATTGTTGTGTCCTTGTTTTCGCGTTCCGCGATTATCAGTGTCAATTTCTAGTTCTTGTAACAGTCCCTGAAAAGCTTCAATGTCGTCTTTGCAACGTCCTGCTAAAATAATATGCCGTAAATGTTCAGGTAATTTGATTAAGCAAATGCGGATGAGTTCTGAGGGGCAGTATGGGTTTGAAAGATACTGATTCTTATGCAACATGTCTTCAAAATATTTCATAAGACTGGAAAATTCGGATTGTTCGAAACGTTTCATCATTATGATGCTATATTTTACGCGGTCTTGTGTGGCTTGAGACCAATACGCTGATAGGAAGGCATGGTAAAATTCTCCTTCACTGTGGCAATCGTGAATGACCGATCGCATTCTTACAGCTGGTTCATTCTCTAAGTAGCCACACATAAATTCTAATCTGTGTTCCAACGACCAGTTGGGAGGAAAACAATGAGAGAATTGATGGAGCCATGCTTGTGGATGAATGTCGTTGCCAGAATTCTTAAATGTTTTGAATTTACGTGTAGTAATGAACAGCTTATAGTCAAAATCGTCATGTCGGCGAGTCGCATATCGGTCATTGTTAGGTCGTGTCGGCCGTTCCATCTCAAAATTCGGTGCACATTGCCAATTTCTTTCATAACTTCCGAAATGCCCTGTGTTATTATTTTGCGGCTTTTCCGTGTTTCTAAGTCCCTCTTCCCGTGTTGGAGCGCGAGTGTCCTCTGAAATACGTAATTCTTGTATTACCTGTGTCAGCTGATCTTGTACTTCCCGGATTCCTCTTTGGTGTTGTGTATTAATTTGATTCTGATTTTGTTTGAATTTTCTGATTTGTTCATACTCTTCTGTGTCAGTGAAGGCTACGGGTCTTGTGTCATTCAGATCATCATCTACCTTTGTAGATAAGTTAGTGACCTGATCCGAAAGTTCGGCTACTTTCTCCGATAGTGTACTTATTTCTTCAGTGTGTTTTTCTGAACCAAGTTTCAGAGTATCTACTGTGTCCTTAAAGTTTTCCTGAGTTTTTGCAAGTTGCGTAACCGAATCGGTAGATGCAACTGAGTCAAATTTAGCTTGCAAGGTCTCATGATTTTCATGAACAATAGTTTGCAGTTCTTTTATGGCTGCTTCGTGATTCTGTAATGCATTTTCATGCCGCGAAAAAATAGGTTGAAAATGCTCACAAATTTGTGTTTTTACGTCATTACAGACTTTTTGACATTTCGATTCAATGTTATGTAACTCAGTAGTTAAATCTTCACGTGTTTGTTCAAGCGTGGTGTGAAGATTTTGTTCCATTGCGTCTAACTGTTGCTGTGTTTGTCTCTGGTGTTGTTCCATTGTGTCTAACTTTTTAAGATTTTGTTCCACTGTGTCTAACTTTTTAAGATTTTGTCCCATTTGTCTCTGATTTTGTTCCATTTGTTGCATTAATTGCAATAATAATGTATTAGTGTCTGGAATCTGTTTCTCTACGCTTTTCGGCAGTGCATTTGCACCGGCAACATTCACATTTTGACAAGCAGAAAATGTGTCTTGACTTATTTGAGAAAACGGTGATGACCCAAAACCTGAATCTACAGTATTTGCAAAATTGTGTCCTGTCATTCCCGATTCCTGAGGCAAGCTGTTGCCGACCGATCGATCGATAATGCGTCCCTCTTCACTAATTGTTTCACTGTCCACGCCATTGTTTGCCGCCTGCTCCATTTCCCTATGCACAGTTACCAAATTACTACTTTGAATGTCTGTTAATTCATTACTCTGCGGCGCTATCACACTGCTTTCGTCTTCACTGTCATTTCTCAGTTTACTTTGGAGCCTAGTATTACGTTTTTCACACGCCATTATTGTCACAATATTTCACACGACAACACAGAAAAGCACAATTTGAAGAGCAAAAATAAGAGAACACATTAACATAGCACTGAAAATAATATTTAGTTAATTGCAAGCGCAGCTGCGAAAAACTTGCTGCAAATCTACATGCATGCCACAACTGTTTTACTGTACAACAATGAAAAACTACAACTACAAAGGAAATTCTCTCTATAATTATGCGCTAGCAATAAACAAAATCTACACTAATTACACAAACTACAAGAAAAAATCAGAAGATTCCAGTGAGGTATCCTCGGCTAAGGGTCGACATATGAAACTTCCCCTTTGAACAATTATACAAGACTGTGCTTAAACTGACACACAATATTTTGTTAGCGCAACGCAATCTGACTTTCAAAATTCCCTACAAAAGAATGGCCCTGACTAACATTAAACTATACCTTTCACAAATCACTTACCTCACAAAAATCTTCGCTGCTCAAGCTACTGCAATAAAGCGAGCGCCACTACTGCCAGCTAAATAAAAGATTCAAACTATGGAAGGCACTAACTACTGATAGGGATAGTTAGCAAATGACAGATATTAATAGAGAACAAACAATGTATTTACCTTCATATCATCAAAAGTCATAATATATATAGCAGTTCATCACAAATTACAAATCTCCGCCATCTCTCTCCCCACATCCACCACTGCTGGCGGCTCACCTCCAACTGCGCAACGCTACGCGCTGTTCACATCCAGCTGCCCAACACTACAATGGCAGACAACAATGCAAACTAGCCACAGACTGCACACAGCACAGCCAGTGATTTTTATACAAAGGTGGCGTTACCAATAAAAAAAACCTAAACAGCCTATTTACATAGAGAAAACATAAACAGCCTACTTACAATTTGAATAAGTAACAGACATTGAAAATATTCAAGAATTTGAAAATTACGCCTTAGTAAAAATATTGTAAAAAATACTGTCATTCAATGTAATTGTACTCATAATTCGCCTGTCAGTAATTGAACGCCGGCTATTTCGTAAGCTTTTGGCTGTTCTCCAGAGCTACAATTCCATACACAGGTGTAATTCAAATACGTTTATAATACTACGGATTACAAGCACTAATGGGTTATTATGAAAATCATTACTTCGCAAAAGAAAATGGTTCAAATGGCTCTGAGTACTATGGGACTTAATAGCTGAGGCCATCAGTCCCCTAGAACTTTGAACTACTTAAACCTAACTAACCTAAGGACATCACACACATCCATGCCCGAGGCAGGATTCGAACCTGCGAGCGTAGCGGTCGTGCGGTTCAAAACTGAAGCGCCTAGAATCACACGGCCACACCGGCCGGCATTACTTCGCAATTTCTAAGTCGTTGAGGAGTGACAGATAATTCACCACTACATGTTTTGTACAGCTATTGCTCCTGATTTTCTTATGTTACCAGGATAAAGCTTAGAGCGTAGTGTTTAACATGATATGTAGTCTTCCATTAGTGTATATAATGCGTTGCAAGCTTTTCATTGTTTTACGGGTACTTGATCCCTTTCCCTTCATTATTTTTTTATTTGTTTCTTATTTTTACTTGTTTCCTCAGGAGAAGAAAAACTTTTTAATCAAGATCACAATAAAATATTTCAATGTGGATAACTTGTTTCAGTATACTATTCATCAGGTCTGATCTCCTCCTAAGAAAGTAAGTACGAATCGTCCCTTCATACTCAGTATGAGTGTACTAATTTTATGTTGGCCTCTTTCAAACGCTTATCGAAAGCAATCACTTCGACTAAACAATTCCATGTCGAAAATATTTAGGAACCTACAAAAGAAAAAGAACTATTAGATCCATCTCTGGAAATCTCGGGTACCTACCTATACAACGTTGGACACTATTAATTTGAAAAGTTTTTCTGTTGTGAAACTCAGTTCCTCGTTTCATGTGACGTGATATATTTAATAAGGCGTGGTGCAACTAAAACAAGTTCAAGGTGGCCACAAGAAAATTAACATGAAAAATATTTGATTCTTCTCGACACCGCAATCAAAAAGTAAACAGATTTTTTGAAAAATGTCATACACGACTGCGAATAGGAGAAAGCATTACGTGATTGATGCCCCGTTGAAAATCCAGACGCAGTGGCAAAACCTGCGAAAGTTAAAAAATGTTCGTGTCAGAACATATAAAAAACCTGAATTCTATCTTTATCCTTGATGATATTTTTTATTTACCTTTACTTGACCCTAGCTTATGCATTCTTTAGCCGTCCCCAAGAATGAACTATTACTTACTGAATTGCCCCTCTGTTTATCGACTGGATAGCCACTGAATTGCTATTTATTTATTTAATGGGACAATAATAATTATTAAAAGGTGGCAATTTTATTTAAGCACCGTTTTTTACTCTTTCGATTGTTACGAGTCAGCGATAGTGCAATGCTGCTCGGTTTGGAGAATACACATTTAATAAGAATTATTTGGTCCAGGAAACACTTTTGCGATCACGGTTGCGATTTAGACAGTATTTGCGTAATTGTACTGATTAAAAGTTATCGTTTCCGAAAGACGCAGGTTCGATTAAAGCTGTGTGCACTTTTGCGCGTATAATGAAAATATTCATAACATATCACGTTACAAAAAGAAACATGAGAATCACAACCGTGATCAAACGAAGAAAATATATGATAACATAAATGTTCTTCGCTGTTATTCAGGACAGGCTCAGATTAGACCTTGCAATTTTTAGTTATAGGAAATGACAAGACGTTACACTTGGGAAATATTTGTTTTGAATAAATTGTATTTACCTTCTCTCTCTCTCATTTTTACAGCCTTTATACCTTCACATCGATTAAGGAACTTTTCGTTCTCTACCGACCAGTACGAGAACAAAATTCAGACTCAACAAAATGTCTTACATCGAATTATTACATGCTTAACCCTTAACAAACATATATAGTTTCGTAGTACAAACAATGCTAATTATTCCGTGCACTAGAAAGTCTTTGATACACTGAGCACAAAAATGAAAATAATAAAATTATAATTAAATTTTTAATATCATGAATACTTCTTTAAATCATGAAAATAAGGTTTGACATCGTCGTAATATTAATTTTCATCGTGGTAGCACTACATTACACAGCAAGGTATTATTTCTTCGTTTCGGGACATCTATTATATGATGCATTAATATAATATAACTTTGTATATCTACCTAAAAAGATATTATATTTAGTTCTGACATCATGTGTGCTGCCATGTTGAAACTACAACAAAAAAAAGATGCTATTTAACTATTAAGAACTTCTTTTTTTTATAATGTATCCATGACCACAAAGCATAGTCCTGAGTCTGAATTTCTGTTAATAATTAACATACTCAGGTCAGTTCAAAACAAAAGACAAAAAATTAAGAAAACTGCAAAGCTTGAGTGCAGTGTACATCAGAGAAAGAACTGTAACTTAAATCAGTACTGCACGCACAGCTTAAATGAGTAATATCGTGGCGAAAGTGGCTGTTCTTGCCAAAATGTAGACGGTGAAGTAAGTGTAAAACTTAGATATTAAAAACTTCTGCTGTTATTTCAATAGCGTTTCTACTAAGCCAGTTCTATTGAGCCAGTGTACATTTCGAATTCACTGATTCATCACAAAGGCTTCATTGAATCTTCATAGCTATCCCTGAGGCTTTGCAGTTGAAACAGAAGTAAATGTCCAGTTCAAGAAAATGAAGAGCGAAGGTTCACATCCATGATCTTCCTGGCGTTTGGTAGGGCTCTAAAATGTGCCATTCTCTCTCTTAACGCAAAGTAAAGGTTACTTCCCTCCCACTACGACCAAAGACAGCCATGTTAGTTGGCTCTGTGAGAGACGACTTAATTGTTTATGAAACGGGCGTGCATTAGATTTCCTGTCAGTGTGGAATGTCACACATTGTATGTACTTTGCGTATGCTGCATTAACCTTGCGTGAAACGTCGATGTCATACCCTACTGCTACAGCCTTATGAATTTGTCATGTCGGAGCCTTGCTTTAGGTCAAGCCACGCTGTGGATGATGACAACGTCCAGATTTTAACATCTGTGTCGTCCTTCTCGAAATCTGTTTCCAGGGAGACCATTTAAATACTTTTGAGGAATGATTTAATTCGTCGTGATGATTGTTTCAATTTTAATAAAACCTAAAATCCGTCATTGGCAATAGTTTACTCCTACAGACAACGGTACTTTTCCCTTGCCGACAAGGACACAGAGGACGTCACGGTTCTTCCATTATGATTCTTCATGTACGCATCAACTCAGGTGTACGACAGAGACTTACAGTCAGTCTTTCCAGCTCGCTCCGTAGATGACTGAACGGTCTGCAGTCGAAATATTGGCAAAGAACCATGTGGTTACGGCAGAATTCTCAAACTTTTATTGCTCATATCAACAACGAATACACTCCTGGAAGGAACTGGATAGGGAAATCTGAAGTAAAGAGAAAAACATAAATAAATCATACACTGGTCCGCAAAACTTAAGGAAGAAAGTAAGTTTTGCATGATGTGCAGCCTCCAAGTAACATTGGTCAACGAAACTTGCACCATACAAAGAAAGAACTGGGGCAGTATAATACTGAAGGGAAGTGAAAGAACAATTTTGTTTTTGTGGCCATCATCCCCAGCAAGCATATAAATACTTGTTTTGCAAATCAAACTGCCTTTTCCTGCTGCTAGGTACTTTATTTATCGCATACGCGTTTCGCCTTCTCCTGTTCTAGGGCATCGTCAGTAGGATCCATAACGATACAGTTTTGTTAGTTATAGATTATTAAACAGTTCAATTCGCGATTTTTTTGTAAAAAAGGTAATTACTTACGATTTGCTGATCCGCTTTTCCTCAGATCTTGTCTGGAGTTCGCACTACCACTTTTATCACTGCCATATAATCACATCTTTGTGTTCTCGCCTTCCACACACTGTTCACCATGTTCCTTACTCTTTTTTTGTGGTGAACTATTGTTCTTTTGTCACTCGGTACAACTATTTCGTCGTACATTGTTTTCACAACGTAAATATTGCAAATCCATTACGTGTTTTATCTTTCACCTATTTGTTGCCAACCTAAAAAAAAAAACTCGTCGGCTCTATCCCCCCTCTCTCTCACACACATACACACACAGGTATAAACATCATAAATAGAAGTTAGTCTCGAAAATATACTTCCTTAGGTAGGCAACAAATAGGTAAAAGATGAAATACGTACTGGAGTCGCAATATTTACGTTGTGATAAACAATGTATGACAAAATAGTTGTGTCGAGTGACGAAAGAACAACAGTCCACCACAAAAAAGAGTGAGAAACATGGTGAACAGTGTGTGGAAGGCGAGAACACAAAGAGGTGATTATATGGCAGTGATAAAAGTGGTAGTGCGACCTCCAGACCAGATGTGAGGAAAAGCAGATAAGCAAATTGTAAGTAATTACTTTTTTTACAAAAAAAATCGCGAAGTGAAGTGTTTAACAAAACTGTATCGTTATATATCCCAGTGATGATGCCTTAGAATAAGAGAAGGCGAAACGCGTACGGGATAAATAAAGTAACTAGCAGCAGGAAAAGGCAGTTTGTATTTACAAAAAAAGTGAAAGAAATACGCAATGAGACGAATAGAAATAACACTTTTATTCATAGGTAATCATTATATCAGGTCACCGTGATTAATTATGGTCAGCTGGATGTTACCAATGGCGGACCACGGCTCTCAATAGAGTGTGTGGTCACCACGGCTGGCAATAAATGCTCTGCAACGTGTTCCCTTGCTGGTCACAAGATTGGTAACGAGTTCTTGTGGTTAGGCATTCCCTTCGTCCACCAGCGTAGTTGACCACTGCTGGACGGTCCATGATGCGTCCGGGCCTGCTGCAACACGTCTACTCAACGCTTCCACTAAGTGCTCGATGGTATTTAAGTCGAGGAGAACGTTCAGCCCATTCCATTCGATGAATTTGCTCTCGTTCCAAGAGTTCCTCCTTCTGCGGTGTTCTGTAGGGTAGCTCATTGTCTTTCCTGAACATGTAATCAGGGTACGGATGCACGAAAACTGACCGTACCTCATATAGCCGGAGGTGGGAACACGTGATGCGCCCAGGATCATTTCGAACATGATCGTTTTGGTAGTCCAGGTGTTACGGTTTGGGAAGGCATAATGCTGCTTTGACGTACTGACCTCCGAATCTTTGAACACGGTACATTCGCCAGTCGACGTCATTGTGACACTGTAGTTCTTCCTCATGTGCGTCTGCTCATGGATGTATTCAGCCCTGACCTCATTTTTATGACTGACTGCGCACCCGCTTCGAACGACTCTGGTGGAGCTCTTGGAATGAGAGGATTTGCGTAGAATGTACTGTCCTGCCCGTGTGCCCGTCCTAAATCCGATCGTTCACGTGTGGTGAGTGTTGGGGAATTGTACGGCAGTACGTCTCATGCACGAACGACCATCCAGCATTCGTCAAACGCCCTGGTGCAGGAATGGAACGCCCTACCTGTCAGCGAAGAACAGCTGAACGGAGTGGATAGTGTCTTGAAAGGAGGATATAAGATGAACATCAAGAAAAGCCAAACGAGGATAATGGAATGTAGTCGAATAAAATCATGTGATGCTGAGAGAGTTAGATTAGGAAATGAGACCCTTAAAGTAGTAAATGAGTTTTGCTATTTGGGGATCAAGAAAATTTATGATGGTAGAAGTTGAAAGAATATAAAATGTAGACTGGCTATGGAAAGTAAAGCGTTTCTGAAAAAGAGAATCTAGTTAACATCGAGTATAAATTCAAGTGTTATGAAATCTTTTCTGAAAGTATTTGTATGGAGTGTAGCCATGTGTGGAAGTGAAACATGGACGATAAACAGTGTAGACAAGAAGAAAATAGAATCTTTCGAGATGTGATGCTACAAAAGAATGGTGCAGATTAGATGGGTACATCACGTAACTAATGAAGAGGTACTGAATAGAATTGGGGAGAAGAGGAATTTGTGGCACAACTTGACTAGAAAAAGGGATCGGTTGGTAAGACACGTTCTGAGGCATCAAGAGATCACCAGTTTAGTATTGGAAAGAATCGTGGAGGGTAAAAATAGTAGAGCGACACCAAGAGATGAAAACACAGAGGATATACTGAAGGATGTAGGATGCAGTACATATCCAGAATTAAAGAGGCTTGCACGCGATAGTGTAGCATGGAGAGCTGCATCAAACCTGTCTCTGGACTACAGACCACAACAAACAACAACCAGGAGAACTCCTGAACAGCTTTGTGACCACACGAAGTACATTGCAGAAAGCAGACTGCCATTCGTGGTGATCGTACTCACTATTATGAACTATGTCCCGTCTTTTGTTATGTCCAGGGTACCACCAAGATTCGTGGTGACTTCACTGTAATCATTGTCTTTGAATAAAAGTTTCATTTCAATTTTTCTCATTGCGCATTTCTTTCATTTACCTTCCGTACTACACCTTAGAAATTTTTTCTATATATGATCCAAGTCTCGACGAGCTATGTTGCTTTCCCTTAAGTTTTGCTCAAGAGTGTATACTGGAAATAAAAAAGAAAATATTGTACTTCCTCCATCACTGAATATATTTACACGACTATGTAGCAGCTGGTAAAATGGAATAAGGTTTGTAATGTGCAAAATTTTCAAAGATGTACATGGCCTATATCTTTACTAAAGAAGTGAAATGAGTATTATAAAACTGAATGAATGTAAACACTCCGCTGCAGAGTGAAAATCTCATTCTGGAAACATCCCCCAGGCTGTGGCTAAGTCATGTCTCCGCAATATCCTTTCCGCCAGGAGTGCTAGTTTTGTTAGGTTCGCAGAAGAGCTTCTGTGAAGTTTGGAAGGCAAGAGACGAGGTACTGGCAGAAATAAAGGTGTGAGGATAGGCCGTGAGTCGTGCTTGAGTAGCACAGATAGTAGAGCACTTGCCTGCGAAAGACAAAGGTCCCGAGTTCGAGTCTCAGTCCGGCACACAGTTTCGAGCTGCCAGGAAGTTTCATATCAGTGCACAATCCGCTGCATAGCGAAAATCTCATTCTGAATGAATGTGGCCTTTGCAGTACAAGTTACCTATCACGTAATAAAGAACTAACTGGTTTAATCAGCCAACTGAACACATCATGTAGCCGCAGCAACAAGCAACATGATATGTCATTTTTGGAGACGTTTCTTGTGGTACTTCAGTACTCCATCGCTACAGTTTCTCTCAGAAGACGAAACTGCGCAGCTGCGATTCTGCGTTCGATTTTCTGCGCCACCACTTCACCTCTTGTCGGCATTCATAATGCTCCCTGAATATATTCTCTTAAACTTTTCTTTTTTTAAGAGTAAAAGAAGTGATGAAAAATCGGCTGTGATTCTCTTACACGCAGAGAGACGCCTACCTACAGGAAATTTTTCAGCCAACTGGATTTTCGCCAGTCGTAACTTCGCCTGTTCCGGACTCTAAGAATACTTTTCTGCTCGGACGAAAACATGGAAAACTACCACATGTCTTTCGGACTCCTTCCGTCCAGCCAGCATCATCTTGAAATCGACAAAATCGACATCCTTACTAACAAAATGAGAGGAAGAACAACTGAATTCAGGTTTCTTCCATTTTCATCTGCACTAGGACAAGTCGTATATAAGTAAGATTGCAGTGAGCAGCCTTCTGAAAGTTTATTTTGTCAGGACACACCCAATTGTATCGTCCATGATGACTTCGGCCTACCATGGTGATCTCCATACTTCACCGGCATTAACGGGGTAGTGACGGTTTGAGAGCCAAACTTCTACACTGTAAACAATAAGTGTCGTTTGTTGCTCTTGTCCAATCATTCTACTGGCCGCAGTTTTGTCGATGCGTTAAGGATGGATCAGCCTCCTGTACGTAATTAAACGCGACGCTCATTTGATTGTAATTCTCGCTTTGCAGTGCTGGTGCATGAATTTCTAAATTTATTTTGTTTTCCTGAGGTAAACACTTCCAGTCACGTTTAACGCTTGTGCTATATCTCCACGGTGTCGTTGGGAGGTCAAGTGCATTCTTTCACTTGCTGTTCGATTTGCGTTCTGAGAGTACGTTTCAGCACACATACCGGTTCTGCATATTGTGCATGAAAGCAGGAAGTGATGCCTTCTCGTAATTTACAAGTTTTTAGTCTAGGCTGGATTTTGCAACAAGTCAAACTTTTCTTTAATTTTAATTTGCACAAATGGTGTATGTATTTGCTATCTAGATATCAGATTCATCAGTTTAAATATATTTTCTTTGGTATACCCGCCCCCCCCCCACTCACACACAAAAGAAAAAAGAAAAACTATTTGTGCTGGATGTTCACGTGTTGTGTTTAAGGGGTGTGCGTGCGGTATATCACTCGCTTGCTATGTGAATATAACTTGTATTCTGTGTTTTATAAAATCTGCTTTCAATAAATGCGCTGCCTGGTCTCCTAAAAGTAAAATAATCATTAATAATTGAAAAGTTTAACTTCTATTGCAGCATTCTGCTCTGTCCACTTTACAGACACGAGCAACTTCTCTTACTTTGTCATATTTTTATTAACGTTCTTCTGTGTCTGCTTCAAAAATGAGCATAGTTTGTTCCTTTTTTAAACGTTTGATAGTTTTACCTATTTCTTTTACTATTGATCATTTAAAATTCTACTTTTTCCGCTTCACATACGTGTGCAAAAGGTTCTCTGCGGATTAATGGTTTCACGGCCTGCTTAACAGACGGGTATAATTTGTTGTTCTTTTCAAATTTTAGCATTAATGCTTTGACTCATGTGTGTAGTACTTGAAGTGTCAGCTATCCGTTACTGTTTATTACACTAAGAGTTGCTAAAATCGTTGTTAAATTCTTATACATTCGACATAATTTTGAAGATCTGTGTTGAGTTTGCTGATCCTCGTAATCAAAAACTGCCCACTGTGGCGAATCAATTTTACTTATTTTATATTTGTAGGACAGGTCTATGTGGTACATAAATAGTTTTTTTAATCAAAATATCCACAGGTGTGCTGCCGGTCTATAGTGTCCAACGGGCACAATATTTCGGCGAACATACATGTCGCCATCATCAGGTGAACTGACGGACTGAGCTCCTGTGAACGTGCCGGCACGGAGATCCGTACGCTATGGCTGCTCAGAGGGAACTGGCCAGCTGAGCAAAACTGAACGACTCAGACATTTCTCTCTTTACTTATTCTGATCATCACTAAAGTGACACACAATATTTCGTTTTTTAAGCGCAACGCATTCTTTCAATAATCCCTACAAAGGAATGGCCCTGACGAACAATAACCTAGACCTTACATGAATCTCTTACCTCACAAGAACCTTCGTTACTCAAACTACTGCAATACAGGGAGCACTAATACTGCCAGCTAAATAAAGGATTTTACTGAAGGCACTAACTACTGACAGGCATAGTTAGCAAATGAAAGATTTGGATGGAGAAAAAACAACGTATTTACCTTAAAGGTGTTCAAAGGTCATTATATATATATATATATATATATATATATATATATATATATATATATATATATATATAAAATCAGTTCGTGACATCCAGTTTTACAAATTTCCTTTTTCTGACGGACACACGTCCAGATTGTCCGCTCTCAAAACTCTGTCATCTCTTTCTCTCCACATCCACCACTGCTGGCGGCTCACCTCCAACTGCGCAACGCTACGTACGCACTGTTCACAACCAACTGCCCAACACTACAATAGCGAATATTCCAACAATGACAACCAGCCACAGATTACACACAGCACAGTCAATGATTTTCATACAGAGCGCTACGTGGTGTTACCAACATAAAAACCTAAACAGCCTACTCAAAAGCTGCCCACTGTGGCGGATCAATTTTACTTATTTTATATTCGTAAGACAGGCCTCTATGGTAAATAAATAGTTATTTTTTTAGTTATTTTATTTACGCTCTTCACCCAACTGTTCACAGTTCCTAGTTCCTTACTAGTTCTCATTCACAACTACACAGTCCAGTCACATTAATGTGACCACCAATCAAAAGGCTGAATAACCACCTTTTACAGCGTCACCCGCTGCGAGACGTGGAGGAAGAGAGTCAGCGACATTCTGAAAGGTACCGAGAAGGCTGTGAAGCTATGCTGATTCCAGTGACGTGGCCAACTGCTCTAGGTTCCTCGGTTGATGATCCAGGGAGCGAAGAGCCCGCTGCAGTTGTCCCACAGATTTTCTTCTGGGTTTAAATCCGAGGAACATGGTGGCCAGGTGAGCGCGGTAAACTCATCGTAATGCTCTTCGCACCACGCACGTATACTGCGACCTGTGTGACAGGTTGGATTATCCTGCTGACACGTGCCGTAGCACCAATGATTGATTGCATGCACGCGTGGACTTAGTCTCCAAAGCTCCACTGTTCCTTCCAGAATGACGAGACCACCCAGGGAATGCCACACACATACGATGCAGTGACATACAAGTCTCGTGCTATACAGGGTGGTCCATTGATAGTGACCGGGCCAAATATCTCACGAAATAAGCGTCAAACGAAAAAAAACTACAAAGAACGAAACTTGTCTAGCTTGAAGGGGGAAACCAGATGGCGCTATGGTTGGCCAGCTAGATGGCGCTGCCATAAGTCAAACGGATATCAACAGCGTTTTTTTTTGTTTATATATATATATATATATATATAAAAATAAGAACCCACATTTGTATTACATATTCGTGTAGTACGTAACGAAATATGAACATTTTAGTTGGACCACTTTTTTCGGGTTTGTGAGAGATGGAGCTGTAATACTCACAACGTATAAGTACGTGGTATCACGTAACATTGCCCCAGTGCGGACGGTATTTGTTTCGTGATACATTACCCGTGTTAAAATGGACCGTTTACCAATTGCGGAAAACGTCGATATCGTGTTGATGTATGGTGCGGCATTATGGGAGGAAGGATAATTGACCCCTATTTTATCGATGTTAATCTAAATGGTGCAATGTATGCTGATTTCCCACGTAATGTTCTACCGTTGTTACTACAAGATGTTTCACTGCATGACAAAATGGCGATGTACTTCCAACATGATGGATGTCCGACACATTGCTCGTGTGCGTTTGAAGCGGTATTGAATAGCATATTTCATGACAGGTGGATTGGTCGTCGAAACACCATACCATGGCCCGCACGTTCACCGAATCTGGCGTCCCCGGATTTTTTTCTGTGGGGAAATTTGAAGGATATTTGCTATCGTGATCCACCGACAACGCCTGATAACATGCGTCAGCGCATTGTCAATGCATGTGCGAACATTACGGAAGGCGAACTACTCGCTGTTGAGAGGAATGTCGTTACACGTATTGCCAAATGCATTGAGGTTGATGGACATCATTTTGAGCATTTATTGCATTAATGTGATATTTACAGGTAATCACGCTGTAACAGCATGCGTTCTCAGAAATGATATGTTCACAAAGGTACATGTATCACATTGGAACAACCGAAATAAAATGATCAAACGTACCTACGTTCTGTATTTTAATTTAAAAAACCTACCTGTTACCAAGTGTTCGTCTAAAGTTCTGAGCCATATGTTTGTGACTATTACAGCGGCATCTATCACAAAGCGAAAAAAGTGGTCCAACTAAAATATTCATATTTCTTTACGTACTACACGAATATGTAATAAAAATGGGGGTTCCTATTTTTAGGAAACGCATTTGATATCCGTTTGGCCTATCGTAGCACCATCTAGCGGGCCAACCATAGCGCCATCTGGTTTCCCCCTTCAAGCTAGACAAGTTTCGTTCTTTGTAGTTTTTTCCTTTGACGCTTATTTCGTGACATATTTGGCCCGTTCACGATCAGTTGACAACCCTGTGTAAGGAAGATAGGCGCAGTAACCACATGGCAACATACTCTTCTCTTTGTACGCTATCACTTCTCAAAATATCGTTTCGATATCTCAAACCGTTTATAGGATCGAGAATGTTACGAACATCTCATTCTTTTTTGTCGTCTCGGCGCTTGCAGAACGGAGTGCACTGTACAGGGTGTCCCATTTATCATGACCACCCTAAATAAATGTTTGTGCAGATGCAAAGTACAAAATGTTTCAAGCAAATGTTCTTTAGCCGTCAAGGGGACATCAATCAGCATCATTGCCTTCACTGTAGCTTTGTTTTTTACAAAGATATGAACAGCGATATGACTTTTTTGAATGGAAACCTGCATTTTTTATTCGGTAATTCATTTCCTCTCCTAAAGACATATTAAAAAACGTATCACAGTGTACCATTCACTGAAACACAACGTTACTAATTACATAACACAACATTGATGTTGACGCTCCCAGCGCTTAGTGCAGGTACTTGGGGTAATGGGACACATCGACAGGCAGACATTGACAGAGGACAAATGTAAACGTAAGTAGAATGCACACCCGTCATTCCGTCAACCATCGTCAGTTGAAGAGTTGTGCGAGTAGAATGTACACCGACGAAGAGAAGTTAGAAATGTTACTCATCTATCGGGAATGTAAGTTAGCAGAACAGTAATTGCAATACTGTTTTTTTTTATGTACGGGTACATGTAGTACAATAGTTTAGTCCTTTTAAACACTGTTGTGTAGAGTAGGCATACAGAGAAGACTGTCCTTCCTACAAACTACATCGACATAACGTTTCTTTTATTGTTGTTGTTGTTGAAGGGAAGCGAAATGCTACGCAGGCAGCGGAACTGTACAGAGAGCGATATCCTGACTAGAACCCACCTTCCCGACAGATGTTTTCTCGTTTTGTTGCGATGCTTCAGGAAACGGAAAGTTTCATCCCACGACAACGCAATCGTCGTAGCACTCGCACAGAGAATCTGCCGAAGTTATTTTCGCTTCCGTCGCTATAAATCCACATGTGAGCACGCGACAGCTTGGACACGAGATTGGTATTCCTAAAGCCAGTGTATATAGTATTCTTACATGTTCTTACCATGTACACCTACATAAATAATTGCATGGGAATGATTTCCAGAATCGTGTACAGTTCTGTCAGTGGGCGCAGCAGCAAATCCTCACCAACCCGAACTTCTTCTCCAATGCTCTATTTACCGATGAATGTTCCTTCTCAAACAAAGGACAGGTAAATACAAGGGACATGCATTATTGATCCAGCGACAACCCACGATGGCTCAAACAGGTGGAACATCAGCGTCAATGGAGGATTAACGTCTGATGTGGGGTGCTTGGCCCTTATTTCATCAATGGTAGTCTAAACGGCACAGCGTATGATAATTTTCTCAGACTAATTCTTCCTCCTCCGCATGAAGTGCCTCTAAGAACCAGAATGCTTATGTGGTATCAATATGATGGATGTCCAGCACATAATGCTTTGCGTGCACGTCGTGTTCTGGACCGAAGGTATCCTGCCACATTGACTGGTCGAGGAGGAACAATTACTTGACCTGCTAGGTCTCCTGATTTAAATCCTCTGGACTTTTTTCTTTGGGGATGCATTAAAGGCGTTGTCTATCGCGATATTCCAACAACTCCAGAGGACGTGCAGGAACGTACCGTGCTTGCTAGTAATTCTCTTCAGCAGGCAACAATGGAAGCAGTAAATAATTATTTCATTCAACGAGTGCACCAGTGCATCACTGTCCAGGGGTTACCACTTTGACACCGTTGAATGTTCTACTCCTGGGCAATGGTACAGGACAGTCAAAGTCAATTTTGTGTTAAGTTTTTACTTGGTTTTCATTTGTTTTCTGGCAACTCCAGCAAGTGGACGAGTTTGTGATCCCGGGCTCAATGTTGTGTTATGTAATTAATAACGTTGTGTTTCAGTGAATGGTACACAGTGATACATTTTTGAATAGGTCTTTAGGAGGGAAAATGAATTACAGAATTAAAAATACATGGTGCCACTTAAAAAAGTCATACCGCTGTTCATATCTTTGTAAAAAACAAAGCTACAACGAAGGCAATCATGCTGATTGATGTCCCCCTGACGACTAAAGAATATTTACTTGAAACATTTTGTAATTTACATCGGGACAATCAGTTATTTATGGTGGTCAGGATAAATGGGACACCCTGTATACTTGTACATTCCGTTTTCTCGAGCGTAGAGTGAGTTATGGACCCCATTCTAAGTTTAAAGAACAGTTCAATATGTTAATTACATTTTGCACACGGCAACATATGAGCTTACGTGCACCAAACACAAATTCATAGCGACCTCTATTTTTCATTGCAAACTATTTGACTTTCTTGCAGTAGCTTATTTAGTTCTGAAATACCACTACGAATACGACAACGAAATGATAAGCAGTTCATCATGAAGCTGACCGATAAAGCTATGAGATGCGCGAGAGTTTTTCCATTAGCGGGTATTTTGTCTAAAATCGTTTGAGAATGATTGCGAGCTTTGCCGTAGGTGCAGTCAATCGAGTCTGCTAGCTGTTGCACCTCAAACTATGTAGGGTGAAGAATAATTCGCGCACTCGGACTTCCCGGTGCGAGTCCTCACATACTAGCAATAGAAAAATGTCTCTCATGAAATATCATCATGTGCACATTTCGGCCAATAAATGGACGTTAAAGACTGGCAATCTGGCAACTCTGTATACGGTAACTACCTCTGCCAGGAAACAGTAGCAGTACTGTGCAGTTGCTGCAGTGGATAACGTTTTGTCTTAGCACGCAAGAGATCGAGGATCCCATTTTGGGTGTAGGCTTATTTGTTTTTATTTGCTAAATGCTGTCTGCGTGGCACTATATCTGGCGTTTTAATCGTCACACAGCGATTACAGTGGGTGATATACAAAACAACTGCTGTTACATACTGCGAACACAGAAATGGAAATACAATCGTTTTCAATAGTCAGCTTTTAAAGGAACCTTTTGCAGGTTGTGGGCACGAATAGTTTCGCACCACTGCATGTACTAGATTCCAATATTGTTTTGTGTGTACCCTTCCCCAATGGTCCCATCCATTAATATCAACTGTTTTGCCACGTTCAGATAGAACAAGAAAAGTACTTGAAAATAATTTCGATAGGATCATTGGGGGATGGTACACAAAAAACGGGCTTGGAATCTAGTGCATGCAGTGACTTGAAACAATTCACGTCCACGATGTGCAAAAGTTTCTTTAAAAGCTGACCAATGAACCACTTTATTTGCTGTATGACTATTAAGAAGGCAGGCACCGTACGACGCAGACTACTTTTAGCAAATATAAAGAAATAAGCCTCGATCGAGAATCGAACCCTCGACCTCCGGCATGCTAGCCCAAAACGCTATCCGTACTAATGCCTCTCCTGACAGAGATAGTTACCGTACACGTGATTACAGTGTTGCCAGATTGTCAGCCGTTATTTACTGCCCGAAATATGCAGAGAACGAAATTTTGTGAGCGAAATTTGTGTGCGTGAGGAATCACGCTGCAACGAAGCTCTGCTATGTACTGTTACGCCACTCCACTATAATCTGGGGCTTACATGGCTAAGCCCCGGATGATATCATACTTATGGCACAAGGTGAAGAACAGTTAAAGATCCTTCTTACTCAGGGTGAAAGGAGAAAGTGTAAAGGCTGGTCTAATAATGGGTGTCAAGAAAAAAACTATGGCACCTACACCAAACACTTCTTAGCATACAGGAATAAAAACAATGGAGGTAGTTTCTATGATCAACGTTCTGGGCTCCCAGATTCATTCTGGTGCTGACTGCAGTCACAAAATCAGGAGACGCTTGTTACTTGGTAGTTGTGCAAAGTAAAACCTTGACATATTTTTAAGGAGTAGAGATATAACTTTAACAACGAAGTTCCGTATAGTACGGATTATGATGTTTCCAGCTGTGATGTATGGATGTAAGACCTGGGCTATAAGAAAGGTTAAACAGCTCAGAATAGGCGCCATTGAAGTGTGGTACTGGAGGAAACTCCTTAAGAGTTACATGGACTGAAGAGAGTACGTATAGGTCAGTATTACAGCAAGCAAGAAAGAAAACCAACAGCTTGCTCCTCGGTGGATCTGATAGTACTTTCCTCACATTACACAGTTCACCACGGATTTCTTACTGCTTATCACATGATACATACGGAAACAGGTACTAACGAAATTAATTACGATCAGTTTAAAGCGTAAATGTAGATAGTTTAACTTACTGCATTATGTACAAGTGTGAAGAGAAATGTGTTTATTCTATTCACAGAGCCGAAATTGAAAGCAAGTAAAGCAAGACTTTTAAAATACAGCTGAAGGTTTCATTCAAACTCTACAACAGCTGGTGTTCTCCAACCTGTCAAAAGATGAAAAACGAGATCGTGCGTAGCAGTTATGAAAGGAGGAAAGATTATTACAGGATAGGGGACAATGGAAGTCAGCATCAAACCATTCGACAGATTGATGCCTTAGAAAACAAAAAGAAAATGCATGTTCAGAATTAGGCTTAGAGTACCTTCCAAATTTATTACGAGAACTTTGGAAATCGCTCTTCCAATAGTCATTAAAAAACGACGATTTTGTGGACCTGTGAATAGGCGAAATATTTTTACTGGCTTTGGTAAGACGATAGCTCTAACAACAGCTTCTATGTGTACCGTGAGATGGCACAGCTTCTCATAAGAAGCGACTTATTTTAGATTTCGTCTGTGTTCCTTAGCCTTCAACTCCTATATTTCGTGTGTGTTTGTGTATTTATCAAGCACAGTTCCGCACTTTATTAACGGTGTAGAGCATAGAACCGCTGTTTGTGTCGTGCCAGACATTTGATTTGCTTTACAGGGACCACTTGTAGTAGCTAGATCCCCCAGTCGAGTGAAAGCTCATGAAAGTACTGTGAATTGACACAGCTTATCATAAAAAGCAACCTACATTAAAGTTCGTCAGTATTCTTTAGCTTCAGCTCCCATATTTCTTGTATGTATGTTTATCGGACTGCAAATGGTTCAAATGGCTCTGAGTACTATGGGACTTAACTTCTAACAGCATCAGTCCCCTAGAACTTAGAACTACTTAAACCTAACTAACCTAAAGACATCACACACATCCATGCCCGAGGCAGGATTCAAACCTGCGACCGTAGCGGTCGCGCGGTTCCAGACTGTAGCGCCTAGAACCACTTGGCCACTCCGGCCGGCTATCGGGCTGCCTGTAGTATGGATAGCACAGGGTGTTTCAAAAATGACCGGTATATTTGAAACGGCAATAAAAACTAAAGGAGCAGCGATAGAAATACACCGTTTGTTGCAATATGCTTGGGACAACAGTACATTTTCAGGCAGACAAACTTTCGAAATTACAGTAGTTACAATTTTCAACAACAGATGGCGCTGCGGTCTGGGAAACTCTATAGTACGATATTTTCCACATATCCACTATGCGTAGCAATAATATGGCGTAGTCTCTGAATGAAATTACCCGAAACCTTTGACAACGTGTCTGGCGGAATGGCTTCACATGCAGATGAGATGTACTGCTTCAGCTGTTCAATTGTTTCTGGATTCTGGCGGTACACCTGGTCTTTCAAGTGTCCCCACAGAAAGAAGTCACAGGGGTTCATGTCTGGCGAATAGGGAGGCCAATCCACGCCGCCTCCTGTATGTTTCGGATAGCCCAAAGCAATTACACGACCATCGAAATATTCATTCAGGAAATTAAAGACGTCGGCCGTGCGATGTGGCCGGGCACCATCTTG
Source organism: Schistocerca piceifrons (assembly GCF_021461385.2). Classification (NCBI taxonomy): domain Eukaryota; kingdom Metazoa; phylum Arthropoda; class Insecta; order Orthoptera; family Acrididae; genus Schistocerca; species Schistocerca piceifrons. Next base: position 389,607,968 of record NC_060145.1, read on the forward strand.
CATAAACCACGAGGTGTTCACAGTGTCGTCTAAGGCAGTTTGTACCGCCACAAATTCACGAAGAATGTCCAGATGGCGTGATGCAGTAATCGTTTCGGATCTGAAAAATGCGCCAACGATTCCTTTGGAAGAAATGGCGGCCCAGACCAGTACTTTTTGAGGATGCAGGGACGATGGGACTGCAACATGGGGCTTTTCAGTTCCCCATATGCGCCAGTTCTGTTTATTGACGAAGCCGTCCAGGTAAAAATAAGCTTCGTCAGTAAACCAAATGCTGCCCACATGCATATCGCCGTCATCAATCCTGTGCACTATATCGTTAGCGAATGTCTCTCGTGCAGCAATGGTAGCGGCGCTGAGGGGTTGCCACATTTGAATTTTGTATGGATAGAGGTGTAAACTCTGGCGCATGAGACGATACGTGGACGTTGGCGTCATTTGGACCGCAGCTGCAACACGGCGAACGGAAACCCGAGGCCGCTGTTGGATCAACTGCTGCACTAGCTGTGCGTTGCCCTCTGTGGTTGCTGTATGCGGTCGCCCTACCTTTCCAGCACGTTCATCCGTCACGTTACCAGTCCGTTGAAATTTTTCAAACAGATCCTTTATTGTATCGCTTTTCGGTCCTTTGGTTACTTTAAACCTCCGTTGAAAACTTCGTCTTGTTGCAACAACACTGTGTTCTAGGCGGTGGAATTCCAACACCAGAAAAATCCTCTGTTCTAAGGAATAAACCATGTTGTCTACAGCACACTTGCACGTTGTGAACAGCACACGCTTACAGCAGAAAGACGACGTACAGAATGGCGCACCCACAGACTGCGTTGTCTCCTATATCTTTCACATCACTTGCAGCGCCATCTGTTGTTGAGAATTGTAACTACTGTAATTTCGAAAGTTTGTCCACCTGAAAATGTACTGTTGTCCCAAGCATATTGCAACAAACGGTGTATTTCTATCGCTGCTCGTTTAGTTTTTATTGCCGTTTCAAATATACCGGTCATTTTTGAAACACCCTGTAACTGTGACTGCTATGTTCAGATGCGAGTCAAGTTGGTGGCCCTTCATTTACAGCTCCAGGAGGAGTTGGCTTCGGTCACGCAGCTTGAGGCTACTATCAATGGGCTTCACTGTGGACAGCCGGTCGCGGTGATCCAAGAGACACCCAGTACGACCCACGTGTCCACCGATCGGCTCACCATTGTCGACGCCCCGGGTACTGCCAGCAATGAAGTTGATCCCTGATCTGTGGTCGAGTGGGAGGTCGTTCCAAAGTGTGGTCGGCAGTGAAAAACTTTCTGGAAGGTCGATCAGAGGGCCTCTCCACTTTGTCTGACGAAGACGTTTGTAGTGCTATCTGGTCTGAAGAAATCTGAGTCAGTTGAAGTCGCTCGCCCAGTCTAATACTCTCCGGCTGCAAGGTCTGGCCGTTCACAGAAGGTGGGATTGAGGGTAGTTGCGAGCTCCAACGTTAGGCGCGTAGTGGATATGGATAATGCGTAGTGGAGCCCCGTAGTGATGTGGCTGCGAAGGAGGGGAAACAATCCAATGTGCGCGCGCATACTGGGAGGAGTCATTCTGATGGGGAACAGGTGCTCCCTGATGCCATGGAGAGCACAGAGTGCAGCCAACTGCAGTTCGTGGCTCATGTTGCTACCAACGATGTGTGTTGCTTTTAATGAGGATTCTCTTTGATTTTGAGAGCTAGCTGAAGTACTAAAGACTGTCATTCTGGCTTGTGAGATGAAGACGTAGCTCACCGTCGGTAGCATCATCACCAGAATCAACTGACGTCCTTTGGTACAGAGCCCAGTGGAGGGTCTGAATCAGAGGCTCAGACGGTTCTTTGAGTGTGTAGATTCCTCGACTTGCGCCATATGGTGGTTGGTTTCCGCTTCTGCTAAATAGGTCAGAAGTCCACTACAACCAGGAAGGAGCTAAAAGGTCAGCGGAGGCTGTGTGGAGGCAACTGGACGGTTTTTTACGTTAGAGGGTATCGGGGAAGTGTTTAAAAGGATGCAAGACGAACACAGGAAGAGGGTACAGATAAGAGAAATCAATATTGGAGCTATAAACTGTATTGTTTTGGAAAGAACCAGGGCTCCAAGCGATAACGGAAAGCAAAGGAAAGATGGCTAAAGCTGGAAATAAGTTCAACAGAAATATTTACAGAAGACCTAACCGTCTTCAGAAAGGACAGATTAAATACAGTTGGTGGTGGAGTTTTTATTGGTGTCAGAAATAGCTTATCTAGTACTGAATTTGAAATATATAGTCCTTACGAGTTAATATGGGTAGAGGTTGTAGGTTGACAAGCGGAATAAATTAACGATTGTTTCCTTTTAGGAACCCCCTCCCCCCCCCCCCCCCCCCCCGACTCAGATGATACAGTTGCTCAAAAGATAAATGAAAACTTCGGTGTCGTTTTAAACAGATAACCCACTCATACAATTATAGTAGGTGGTGACTTCAATCTACCCTCGATGCATTGGTGAAAATACACATTAAAAGTCAGTGGTAGGCATAAAACGTCGTCCTAAATCATATTTAATGCCTTCCCAGAAAATTATTTCGAACAGCTAGTTCAGGAGCCCTCTGGAAGTGTAAAGAATTGTGTAAACATACTTGATCTCTTAGAAACAAATAATCCTCAACAGATAGGCAGCATCATGACAAACAAACGCAGATTACACATATTAAAAAAAGCAGATAAAACTTTGCTTAAATTCCTAAGAGAAAGTGTCCACTCCTTCCAATCTGATTGCGTAAGCGTAGAACAGATGTGGTTTAAATTCGAAGAAATAGTATCGACGGTAGTTAAGAGACTTATACCAAATAAATTAATAGAGATGGTACTGATCCCCCATGGTACACAAAATAGGTCGGACAACTTTTGCAGAAACAACAAAAAAGAATGCCAAATTTAAAATAATGCAAAATCCACAAGATCGGCGAAGTTTTACAGGAGCTCGAAATTTAGCGTGAACTTCAATGCGATATGCTTTTAATAGCTTCCATTACGAAATTCCGTCTCGAAATCTGGCAGAAAACTCAAAGAGTTTCTGGTCGTATGTAAAGTACACCAGTGGAAAGACGCATGCACGATAACAATGGTGATGTAACTGATGGCAATCTATTAAGACAGAATTACGATGCACGGTTTCTCGAAATCCTCACACCAAATAAGTCGAATTAAATATTCCAGGATTCAGCCCAAGAACAACTGACAACGTGAGTAACTTAAGAGTAGATATCCTCGGTACAGCGAAGCAGCTTAAGAAAGACAAGGCTTCCGATCCAGATCGCATACCAGCTCGCCTTCCATTCAGGGTACGCTGATACAGTAGCTCCATAATTACCAATCATATACAAACACTCGCTCGTTGAAAGATCCATGCACAAAGAATAGAAATTTGCAAAAGTTACACCATTATCGGACAAAGGAAACCGGAATAATCCGCTAAATTGCAGACTCATATCACTAACATCCATTTGGAGTAGGAGTTTGGAACATATGCTGTTCTCGAAAATTTTGAATTACTTCTAAGAAAACGATTTATCGACCAATACCAAACACAGATTCAGAACATACTGATCTTGTGGAACACAACTAGATTTTATTCTCATGAAGTTATCAGTGCTATTGACAGATATGCCATATCAATTCTATAGTTTTAGATTTCCAGAAGGCTTTTGACACAGTGCCATACAAGGGACTTCTAATCACATTTCGTGCATGTGGAGTATTGACTCATTTGTGTGACTGGATTCGTGATTTTCTGCCAGTTCGTAATAACTGACGGAAAGTCATCGAATATAACAGAAGTAACATCTGGCGTTCCTCAAAGAAGTGCTATAGTTTCTCTATTGTTCCCAATATACATAAATGATTTAGAAGACAATCTGAGCAGCCCTCTTAGGTTGTTTGCTGATGATGCTGTCATTTGCCTTTATATAAAGTCATCAAAACGAATTTTTCCCGTGCAGTTTTTCCGTGCGCTGTTCGAGCGCGGAACGGTAGAGAAATAGCTTAAAGGTGGTTTGATGAACCCTCTACCATGCACTTAATTGTCAACTGCAGGGTAACCATTTAGATGTACACGTAGAAGTCGACACGTAGTGTAGGGACTGGGTCGTTCACTAGAATGAAAGCGTCGAGGCTCGCGGTTTCGAACACAGCCACTGCCTAACTTTTGAATAAAATTCAAAAATGGCGGCCAAAGACATCCGGCATAAAGAGTCATCATCGTCCTGCCAACGGCCTTGTTAGAGTGGGCGGAGGAATGGACAGAGCTTCAGGGCAGTCCCTTGCCCTTGGAGCAGGAAACTGCCCCTAAAAGGCGGAAGAATCAGTTATGATCAACGACATCAGGATGGAGAAGGCAGTGTAAACCACTGCACTATAGACACATAACGTGTATACACAGGACGTGTGGTCTGTTCTTGAAAAAGTGACATCAAGATCTCTCCATTAGCAAAAGATTCCGGATTGGCCTCTATTCGGATTTCCGAGAGTGCACTGCCAAGACGGTGGTGAACATGAGAAAAAATGGAATAATCATCAGGTGGATAACATTCTATGAATCGAAGCACGGAATGTCAGATATTTGAACGTAACAGCAATGTTAGAAAATCTGAAAAGGGAAATGCAAAGACTCAGTTTAGAGATAATGAGTGTCAATAAAATAAAATGGGAAGAAGGGAGGTATTTCTGGTCAGACGTATATGGGATAATATGACCAGCAGCAGAAAGATACGGGAGTAGAACTCGCTATGAATAGGAAAGTACGGCAGGGAGTGAGCTACTGTGAACACTTCTGTGACATGTTTGTTATCATCGAATTCGACACTAAACCAATACCGATGACGACAGTTCAGGTATACAGGGAAACATGCAGACGTCGCAAGCAGAAGATAAAGAGATTATAAGAGGATATTGAACAAGCAGAAGATAAAGAGATAATAAGAGGATATTGAACATGTAATTCAGTATGTAAAGCGAAATAGTAATCATGGGGGATTGGAACACGCTTTTAGGGAACATAATAGAAGAATGCGCTGCGGGAGAGGATAGCCTTGACAGTAGGAATGGAAGAGGAGAAAGACTACAGTTGAGTTCTCCAATAATTTTAAGAATCGAAAGAGGGGAAGATATGCTTGGAAAAGACGAGGAGACGAGAGAAAGTTCCAGCTAGATTAAATCATGGTCAACGCAGATTTCGAAATCAGATATTGAATTGAAAGCTGCACCCAGGAGCAGATATGGACACAGATCACAATTCAGTAATGATGAAGAACAGACTGAAATTTAAGAGAACCGTACAGAAGAATGAGTGTGGGAGGAAGTAAAACGCTGAAGTACTGAATAATGATAAGACAAGTTTGAATTTCACTATTGATGTGGCTACTACGATAATGAATACCAAAATAGACAGTAAAGTTGAAGAGGATTGGACTTCTCTAAAAAGGGCAATCACAGATGATGGACAGTCAGACACAGGTACAAAGAAGGTAACATCGAAAGTCCACAGGTAACAGATCAAATAATTCAACTGATCGATGAAAGAAGGAAGTAAAAGACAGGAAAGACAGGAATACAGCAATAAGTGTAGACTGAACATTAATGGCAATAGGCTGCATTACTGTCTTACACCCTTCAGTCTGGCCATTTCGTTCTTATCCATTCATATTCTTCCTTCTTGGATCTTGTACATACAGATTATTACCCGTCTTCCCCTAGAGCTTACTTGTGTATTCCTCAGAATTTTGAATATCTTGTCCCCTTTTACGACGTCATTTCTATGTTTTCAAATGAAATATACAGGAAATGCAGGGAAGGCTAAGTGGCTGCAGGAAATATTAGATGAAATTTAAAAGAAAACGATCTTCGGAAGAGATGACTTAACATACAGAAAAGTCAAAAAAAATCTTCGGTGAATTTATCAGCAAGAGTTTTCACGTTAAGAGTTCTCTGGGTATTCCACTGTTAAACGCAGAGGAGACAGCGGCTAGTTGGAAAGAAGGCCTGTACGACGGGGAGAACTTCTCTAACGACGTGATAGGGGAAGAAATGGGAGCCAATATGGAAGATATGGGTGGTTAACTATTGGAGTCAGGAGTTAAAAGAGTTCTGCAAGGCTTAAGATCAAATAAAACAGAAGGGGTAGATAGAATTCTATCGGAATATCTTAAATAGTTGAGGGAAGTGGCAAACAAGCGGCTATTCAAGTCGGTGTCTAGAATCAGACTGGCGACATACCATCAGACTTTCGCAAAATATATCGTCTACACAAGTCCGAAGACAGCGATGGTAGATAACTGTGAAAACTATCGGACAATCGGATTAACAGCTCAAGGATCCAGCTGCTGACAGGAATAACGTATGGAAGAATGGAAAAGACAACTGAGGATCTGTTATATGACGATTAGTTTGCGTTTAGGTATGGTAACTGCGCCAGAGATGTAGTACTGACTGCCTTGATAATGGAAGCAAGACTGAAGGAAAATAACGACACGCTCATCGGATAAGTCGACCCAAAACACGCGTTCGACAATGTAAAATGGTGCAAGACGTTCGAAACTGTAGAAAAATAGGAGTTAGCTGTAGGAAAAGACAGGTAATAAACAGTGTTTATAAGAATCAAGAAGGAACAATGAGAATTGATGACCAAGATCGAAGGGCTCGGATTAATAGCGGTGATGGACTGGATGCAGCCTTTTGCTCCTATTGTTCAAAAAGAAGCAATGACGGAGATAAAAGAAACGTGCAACGGTCATATTAATATCCTTGCTGCAGGAATATCAGCGATAAGGTTCGCCACTGAATATGAGAACAGTGAGAAACTTAACATCAGGATTGGTCATTAGGGAGTAAGTGAAGTTAAAGAGGTCTGTTACCTAGGCAGCAAAATAACCCATGACAGATGGAACAAGAAGTATGTAAAAAATAGATTAGCAGTGGCCAAAAAGGCATTCCTGGTCAAGAGAAATCTACTCGTAACAAACTTAAACTAATTTGAGGAAGAGCTATAAACGAATGTTGAAAATTAGGTGGACTAATAAGGAATGAGGAGGTTATCCGCAGAATGGGCGAAGAAAGAAACACATGGAAAGCACTGACAAGAAGAATGTATAAGATGGTAGGAGATGTGTTAAAAGAACAGGGAATGACCTGCACAGTACTTGAGAGAGCTGTAAAGGGCAAAAGCTTTAGGGGAAGACAGAGATTGGAATACATCCAGCAAAATATTTGAGGACGTAGGATGCAAGTGCTACTCGGAGATGAAGAGGTTGGCGCAGTCAGAAGGCTGATGACTCGAGGAAAAAGAAAAGTGAGTAATCCGTCCCAAAGCTTTCAAGCATTTCGGAAACGCATTACATAACATATAGTTAAGCTGAAGCTATCAGCCTCCCCTTCGACATACCAGTCAAGGCGTTCCAGACCCCGTCACAGAGACACTAAGATATCCTGCACGAATGCAGGGTGAAGCAGCTAAGACAGGTCACCCAAAATACACTCCTGGAAATTGAAATAAGAACACCGTGAATTCATTGTCCCAGGAAGGGGAAACTTTATTGACACATTCCTGGGGTCAGATACATCACATGATCACACTGACAGAACCACAGGCACATAGACACAGGCAACAGAGCATGCACAATGTCGGCACTAGTACAGTGTATATCCACCTTTCGCAGCAATGCAGGCTGCTATTCTCCCATGGAGACGATCGTAGAGATGCTGGATGTAGTCCTGTGGAACGGCTTGCCATGCCATTTCCACCTGGCGCCTCAGTTGGACCAGCGTTCGTGCTGGACGTGCAGACCGCGTGAGACGACGCTTCATCCAGTCCCAAACATACTCAATGGGGGACAGATCCGGAGATCTTGCTGGCCAGGGTAGTTGACTTACACCTTCTAGAGCACGTTGGGTGGCACGGGATACATGCGGACGTGCATTGTCCTGTTGGAACAGCAAGTTCCCTTGCCGGTCTAGGAATGGTAGAACGATGGGTTCGATGACGGTTTGGATGTACCGTGCACTATTCAGTGTCCCCTAGACGATCACCAGTGGTGTACGGCCAGTGTAGGAGACCGCTCCCCACACCATGATGCCGGGTGTTGGCCCTGTGTGCCTCGGTCGTATGCAGTCCTGATTGTGGCGCTCACCTGCACGGCGCCAAACACGCATACGACCATCATTGGCACCAAGGCAGAAGCGACTCTCATCTCTGAAGACGACACGTCTCCATTCGTCCCTCCATTCACGCCTGTCGCGACACCTGGAGGCGGGCTGCATGATGTTGGGGCGTGAGCGGAAGACGGCCTAACGGTGTGCGGGACCGTAGCCCAGCTTCATGGAGACGGTTGTGAATGGTCCTCGCCGATACCCCAGGAGCAACAGTGTCCCCAATTTGCTGGGAAGTGGCGGTGCTGTCCCCTACGGCACTGCGTAGGATCCTACGGTCTTGGCGTGCATCCGTGCGTCGCTGCGGTCCGGTCCCAGGTCGACGGGCACGTGCACCTTCCGCCGACCACTGGCGACAACATCGATGTTCTGTGGAGACCTCACGCCCCACGTGTTGAGCAATTCGGCGGTACGTCCACCCGGCCTCCCGCATGCCCACTATACGCCCTCGCTCAAAGTCCGTCAACTGCACATACGGTTGACGTCCACGCTGTCGAGGCATGCTACCAATGTTAAAGACTGCGATGGAGCTCCGTATGCCACGGCAAACTGGCTGACACTGACGGCGGCGGTGCACAAATGCTGCGCAGGTAGCGCCATTCGACGGCCAACACCGCGGTTCCTGGTGTGTCCGCTGTGCCGTGCGTGTGATCATTGTTTGTACAGCCCTCTCGCAGTGTCCGGAGCAAGTATGGTGGGTCTGACACACCGGTGTCAATGTGTTCTTTTTTCCATTTCCAGGAGTGTACATCCAGGATGAATAAATATATTGATGTGTGATTTTTGACAAGTTATGGCGGACAATACGGCGAATTTCTTGACGATCGCTAGTAGTTTTTATTCTTTATAGTCGCCGAATTACGATACCGGTTTTGTTTGTTGTAGCGAAACGATATACTTTCTCTGTGGCATTTCAAAAACCTTCTATGAGAACTTCGACGACATAACTTGTATGGGACTTATTCAAATACTGTCAAGTTAACAGCGCCGCAAATCACTGTCCAGCCATCAGCAGAAGAGGTTCCACAAAGTCTGCCTTGTGATACCAGGTGTAAGCAAACCCGTAACCAAGGTACGGTTCGTGTGTTTATTGTCACGCTGTCACAGCCAGTGCTAAACATGTTGACCTTGAGCATTGCTACACGCTGTAAATCAATTCTGGAGGTACAATTGTACACGTTAAATTTTATCTGGAGTTAACAGAAATACAGGCTATTGTTATAAGACATTTCATGACAGTCGTTGGTGTTTCCTAACAAACCTCTTGTTTAAATTTTAGCAACGGATAAAAATACTGAAGGGTTAAGTCTGTTGAGTGTGCACACCATCTCGCGTTTCCTGAATGACCGTCCCAACGCTCTCCAAACTTTAAGAGGGTCTGTTATTTCTTGCACTAAATGTGAGGGCCATTCGTCATGACGACACAGTGCAGATTACCTTTTGTTCAGAAGAATGTCTTACAATAACTACGGCAGCAGCATATAGTGGGAACTCGAGAAACTTGAGTGTGTTTGGATTCCCGTCGATAACACAGTGACTAATGATGTGCGTCTTGAAAAACACACAAAAACAGACACCAATTTTTCCTAGACCAAGAGCGTTGTTTTACCCACTTCTTTAAGTCAGGGTGGAGTTTCAACTGAAGACTGACCTGCCCATGCTTTGTAAACGATGCTCCATCCGTAAACAAAATTTGCATAGATATACCATATCACTTCGCACTTCTAGTAGATAATATCCGGAGAACTGTAACCAACGTTGTGGGCTACTGTCATGAAACTTTAGTTGTAGCGAAGTGTGAAGAGGATGAAATGCTATGGAACGCAGTGTTCCCAGAACCGTCAGTTGGTAGATTCCTCTCTTACCTACGAAGTGACACTTGCATTATGTGATTTTGGAGCCTAACTGTTAGTTTCATTTCCTTTATCAGTTTCTCTTCTTTTACCTTGGCGTATTTTATTCTCTGCACTTTCAGTTTCTATTACTTCTTTCTGTAACGTTTGCTGAGGCAGATAGTGAGTTCTTCACTCGGCGTAGATAATCTTCAGCGTTCAACCTCACCGCTGCTCTAATAGTTTGGCAATATCCACTGTAAACGGTATTCACTTTTTCGTGGAATGGACAGTGTCTTGAAAGGAGGATATAAGATGAACATCAACAAAAGCAAAACAAGGATAATGGAATGTAGTCTGATTAAGTCGGGTGATGCTGAGGGAATTAGATTAGGAAATGAGACACTTAAAGTAGTAAAGGAGTTTTGCTATTTGGGGAGCAAAATAACTGATGATGGTCGAAGTAGAGAGGATATAAAATGTAGACTGGCAATGGCAAGGAAAGCGTTTCTGAAGAAGAGAAATTTGTTAACATCGAGTATAGATTTAAGTGTCAGGAAGTCATTTCTGAAAGTATTTGTATGGAGTGTAGCCGTGTATGGAAGTGAAACATGGACGATAAATAGATTGGACAAGAAGAGAATAGAAGCTTTCGAAATGTGGTGCTACAGAAGAATGCTGAAGATGAGATGGGTAGATCACATAACTAATGAGGAAGTATTGAATAGGATTGTGGAGAAGAGAAGTTTGTGGCAAAACTTGACAAGAAGAAGGGATCGGTTGGTAGGACATGTTCTGAGGCATCAAGGGATCACCAATTTAGTATTGGATGGCAGTGTGGAGGGTAAAAATCGTAGAGGGAGACCAAGAGATGAATACACTAAGCAGATTCAGGAGGATGTAGGTTGCAGTAGGTACTGGGAGATGAAAAACATTGCACAGGATAGAGTAGCATGGAGAGCTGCATCAAACCAGTCTCTGGACTGAAAACCACAACAACAACAACATATACACTGAGGTGACGAGAGTCGTGGGATACCTCCCAGTATTATGTCGAACCTTGTTTTGTCCGGCGTAATGCAGTAACTAGATGTGACATGGACTCTGCAAGTCGCTGGAGGCCCCTTCACAAATAGTGAGCCATGTTGCCCCTATAGGCGTCCATAATTACGAAAGTGTTGCTGGTCCAGGTTCCCGAGCACAAACTGATCTCTCGATTATGTCCCATAAATTTTCGATGTAATTCATGTTGGGCGATCTGGGTGACCGAATCATTCTCCTGGATTGTGCAGAATGTTCTTCAAAGCAATCGCGAACAATTGTGACCAGTGACATGGCGTATCATAGTTTGGGAATATTAAGTTCACAAATAGTCTCCAAGTAGCCGAACATAACCATTTCCACTCAATGATTGGTTCAGTTGGACCAGAGGATCCAGTGCCCTCCATGTAAACGCTGCCCACACCATTGTGGAGTCATCACCAGGTTGCACAGTGGCTTGTTGACAATGGCTTCGTAGTGTCTGCGCCACTCTCAGAACCTACCATCAGCACTTACCGACTGAAGTCTGTACTCACCTGACGAGGAAACAGTTTTCCAGTCATCAAGGGTCCAGTCAATATGGTCAAGAGCCCAGGACAGGCGTTATAGGCGATGTCGTGCTGTCAGCAAAGGCACTAGCGTCGATCGTCTGTTGCCATAGCCCATTAACACCAAATTTCGCCGAATTGTCGTAACGGTTAAGTTCGACGTACGTCCCAAACTGTTTCTGCGGTCACTTCACGCGGTGTTGCTTGTCTATTAGTACTGACAACTCTATGCAAACGCCGCTGCTCTCGGTCGTTAAGTGAAGGCCGTCGGCCACTGTGTTATCCGTGGCGTACTCTTCACACTGTGGGTCTCGGAGTACCGAATTCCATAATGACTGTCGAAATAGAATGTCCCATGCTTCTAGCTCCTACTACCATTCTGCGTTGAAAGTCTGTTAATCTTCGTCGTGCGACCCTAATCACATCGGAAACTTTTTCACATGGCCCACTTGAGGACAAATGACAGCTCCGACAGTGCACTGCCGTTTTATACCTTGTGTACGCGAAGCTAACGCCATCTGTGTATGTCCATCATGGACTTTCCGTCACCTCTGTGTACATGGTGAGTATCTCAACAGCTTTCCGAGCAAGTTATCTGATTGCTACAACAGCCTAACACAGACTGATAGGCTTCAAGCACTCAAGTAGGTGACTTACGTGCTGGCTTAAATTTGGTATAACAGGGCGGAAGTTTGTCGTACCTCTTCTCATGACAGCGGTTCAGTGGTTTGCCGTACTGTTATCTTGATACTATTTGGTCAAGCCCCATACTTGTTATGTCGCTAAAGTTCTCGTAGAAGTTCTTTCAAATGCTACAAAACAATGTATGTAGCTCCCTTAGAGAAAAGAAAAACCTCAGTCTCGTAATTCGGTGACTGTAAACGATAAAAATTACTTGTGAAAGTCAGGAAAGTAGCCATATTGTCTACTAGAAGTTGGCGAGGAGCGTATCTCTGTGTACGAGGGCTGGAACTTTAATAGTGGCAACTATTTATCTACAGTTCGTATAAAATAGATACGTGTTTCAGAGTTTTACTGACCTTCAAAGTAGTCACCAGCATTGTGTATAACTCGTTGCCAGCGATATGGAAGTCGTAGGATATTCTTAGCAGTGCCAGTTGTGTTGACTGTTCGAGCGGCGCGGTCTATTGACCGACGATTTGTAGCAGTTCTGAAGCGAATGCCGTGATGTGTTTCCTTCAGTTTAGAAATCGAGTTGAACTCACGAGGGCTTAAATCAGGGGAGTGCAGTAAGTCGTATAGCACTTAGCAGCCACATCAGTCAAACAAATCAGTAACAGCTTGCACTGTACGTGCTTGAGCATTGTCCTGCAAAATAATGGTCAGGTCCTGTAGAAAGAGTCATCACTTCTGTCTCTGAGCTGGTCGTGGGTTGTGTTCCAAAAGTGAACAACATAGAGACAAAAGTGATGACACTTTCTGTGGGACTTAACCATTTTGCAGGACAATGCTCAAGCACGTACAGTGCAAGCTGTTACTGATTTCTTTGACTGATGGAGCTGCTAAATGCTATACCACTTACTGCACTCACCTGACTTAAGCCTTCGTGAGTTCAACGCGATTTCTAAACTGAAGAAAACACTTCACGGCATTCGCTTCAGGACTGCTATAAATTCGTCCGGCAATTGACAGCGCCGCTCGAACAATCAACACAACTGGCACTGCTAAGAGTATCCTACGACTTCTACATCCCTGGCAACGGGTTATACACAATGCTGGTGACTACTTTGAAAGTCAGTAAAACTTTGAAACACGGATCTATTTTGTACGAGCCTTAAATAAATAGTTGCCACTATTAAAGTTCCAACCCTCGTATTTATTCAGTCTGTGTGTATTTGGGGTGGCCTTTCTTAGCTGACTCACCCTATATACTAGATGTGATTAACAGCAGTTCTGCAGCTGAAATGGTAGAAATTGGATCAACGTAATACTGTTGAACGTGACAACTGCCAGTCGGTTCGTATAGCCTTTTATTTAAGGTGCAAGGTATTTCAGTTTTTCGATGAGGGCACCAGGGCCGACGCCAGTGGAAGGTCCCTTGTCCGAGGTCACCGCTGACAAACAAAGAGTGCTGACAGATTTTCTGTAGCGTATCGGCGAGCGGACACGGCCGGTTTACTGGAACGTGTGCGACATGCGGCAGGCAAATGCGCGCACGGCCTCGCGCCGTGACAACTGTGTGGCCCCCACAGGGAGCGGTGTGTCCAGGCGACGGCAGAGGCGCTGCGGTCGGCGGCGGCCGCGCACAGTAGCAGCCGGGGCCATCTCCCCAATACGGCGGAAATGAAGCCGTCGGCGCTACGGCTGATAAAGCTGACAGCCCCGTCTCCAAACTCTGCCTAGTTACTGCGCCCAGTGACTCACGAAGAACTTGATAACGTCTCATATTCACATAACAGTGTGTGTAACGCGTTTCACTTCACACAGACCTTTGATCACAAGTATCCAGACATACCTATGTAATGGGGAACTGATCAGTTCATGTCACGAGAGACAGACCGCCAGTATAAAAGGGGGTGGGCAGTTGAGCCGTGGTAAAAAAAAATTGCTGTTTTGAAGAGCGCGCCGCAGCGCGTTGTGTGTAACAGTCGCCCTCCGTTTCTAGCGGTGGCGCCGCTGTGGCAATCGCAGCTTTGGTGTCTCCCTCTGGTGGGAAAGCGGAAAGGTTGCCTGTTCACGTACATTTAAGGGGCGCTGTCAGCTCGGCAATTGGTGAATCGGGGTGAGGCTAGGTCAGTCTCGCGTCACAAGTTGCTGGTCTGTCTCTCGTTCACACTTGTGCGGCAGTAAGTGTCTGTCTGTCGTCGGAGTGAGAGTATGTCTGTCCGTTGGATCAAACTTTAAGTCAGAAAATTAGAGTCACGCCACTCCGCCAGTAACAGAACTTAGCTAGTGGTCGCCCAGTCGGGGATGAGTTCCTGCATCTGAGTCTGCGCATTACACCGCCAGTCTGCTCAACTTGCTCGGGCAACGGTCATTGGCGATTGGATCAGTCTATTGGTCAGTTGCGCACTGAGATACGAGATGACTTGTCCGCCTTGAGCGTCGGCACATGTGAGGTCCCCACGTGAGTCCAGTGGGCCGCGCCGTACAGAAAGGGGTAGTGGCTTCACGGTTGACACGAGAGCAACAGGAGTGAAACCACGACATCGGGCTGGCCGGCGCGAGCTGCGACGCCGTGAGACGGGAGATAGGCGCGCCGTCCTGCGTCCGTTGAAGCGGCTGGCAGTGGACGGTTCGGGAGAGCGTTTTGGGGGTGCTGCGCCAGGCCTTCGCCAGAAATCGCAGTTTATTAGAAGTTAAGTGATTGTTGAAATGTTGTTTCATTTACTTGTTAAATTCTACTTGTTTTCTTGGTAAGGTCACCAGCCGCTTTGATTTGGGGTCGTGCCACCATTCTTCTCCGTTTCCCCACCTGTGGGAAGGTGGTTATTTGTGAATTGGGTGGTCCGTTTCCCCTAGTGGAGTTGGGGAGGTTTAGAGCGATCTGCATTTCGGGTTGTCAATCTGCCATACGTTAATAGCTGCCTCTGTCATGTTTGGCCGGCCGGAGTGGCCGAGCGGTTCTAGGCGCTACAGTCTGGAACCGCGCGACCGCTCCGGTCGCAGGTTTGAATCCTGCCTCGGGCATGGATGTGTGTGATGTCCTTAGGTTAGTTAGGTTTAAGTAGTTCTAAGTGATAGGGGACTGACGACCTCAGAAGTTAAGTCCCATGGTGCTCAGAGCCATTTGTCATGTTTGTCGAATTCGGTGTTAACGAATTTATAGAATTAAGGTGTAAAGGCCGAATTCCTGAAGTATGTTTTTGTCTTGCCGATCATCTTGCGAGGCGGTGTGTGTGTAATGTAGAGAATGTTGTACATTTTATGTAAGTATGAATTTCATGGATTTTATTTAAATAGTCATTTTTTAAAGTTGCCACCCTTCCCCCGTAAGAGTCCTTTTAAAAACAAATTGCACTTTCGGTGGCAAATAATTTCTTAGTGTGAGTGTTTGTATCCCTCCTACAGGGTGCATAGTTAATGTGTTTGTGTTAGTTGTTAAAATTTTTGTTTAAAGTAATCTGGTGTGTTGCAGATTGGACCAGTGTAGTCTTTCAGAGATTGTTGAAAGGGAGCAGGCAAGCTTCTCAGCCCGAAGGCTCATACTGTCAATATTGTTCTTTCTGCCACTAAATAAAATTGTAACTTGATATTTTGAGGGTGCTTTTCTGCTTATAAATTTTAAATCTGTTTAAAAAGGCTTTTATGAATAAAATTCCCATTTGTTAAAGTAATTTCATTTTCATCAGTAACTCCATGGCAACTACTTCCACGCTCACCTAGTGTGATTAAATGTGTTAATGTTCTTGATGAATCGCTAGTAAGTAAAGTAAATTCTTTAAGAAAAGATTTTGAAAGCAAATTCACGGTTCAGGAGTGTTGTCAGTAGAGAATCAGCTTTAGCTGAATGGGCCCGTCAGGACACCTCAGTAACTTCGAAAGTGGATTAGTCGTTGGATGTCACCTTAGTAACGAATCCATAGAGGACATTTCAGCCCTTTCAAAGCTGCCCAACTTTACTGTTGGTGATGTGATTATGGAGTGTAAAGGCGAAGGAACGACCACAACAAAATCTGGGAGACCTCATGAACTGACGAATAGGGATCGTCGAGTATTGTGGTGGCTGGTTGTCAAAAATCGCATGAAATCAGTGGGAAGAATTAGTCTTGAGCTCCGAAGTGCTGTCAGGAATCCAACTGGCACAGTACTGTGTGTAGGAAGTTGCAAAAGGTAATCTGCACCATTTCTTTTCCAGTTGGTCTGTGTTTTTCATTGGGGACAATAGGGACCTGGCTTCTTAATCTTTTTCCGTAAAATTTTATCAGTGGTGTTAGGATCAAATTTATTACTTGTGGCTGTTGTTTTTATTGTGTTAAGTTCCTGGTCAAAGTCTTATTTGGACAAATTGATACAAAGGAGACGGTGGATCACGTGACGGAATGCTGCATGTCTCTAGGTTGCAGGATTTTGGGAGGAAGCCGGGATGAAAGTGCCAGTGAAGGACTCTTTTCGGTAAATTTTAAAGTTATGGTTGCTGTCTTCTATCTATAAACTAATCTCCAGGAAATTCATGATTCCATATTTCACCCAGTCCATTGCTGCCTCTACCAATGGGTAGGCAAGAATAAATGAGAAAAATTTTCATACGTTTGACAATTTCGAACCATACTATGCATAATTGTAGCAGTCTCTCTCTTCCACAAATAAACTCAATTTTGTCACCATCTGGCCATGCCGGAGGAAGAGAAGAGTCGAATTTTTCCAGCCATACGCATGGATGAATGCCATTTAACAGTGTTTTGTAAGATTTGAAATTTATACAATGACAGAAAATGGCTGTAATCAAAACCTGACATGCCTTACTGATTCATAATTCTTCTGTTAACCTGTTCTCTACTATGATGAGTCCATCTTCTATCATAGCTCTATTCTGGTTCCCGCTCATTTTCATGAAACGTGTCATAATATTCGTCTGGAATCTTCATCCTGATGCAAGAATTATTTCTGTCTATTCCCTTACATGTATTTTGCTTCCTTGTTCAACATATCTGAAATGTGCCTGTTATCCAATTGTGGCATTCATTCTATTGTCAGCTAAGGAAGAGGTTACATGTGTTGTGATAGAATAGACTGTAAGTAGGCTGTTTAGGTATTTTTATTGGTAACGCCACCTCTGTATGAAAATCACTGGCTGTGCTGTGTGCAGTCTGTGGCTGCTTTGCATTGTTGTAATACTAGCCATTGTAGTGTTGGGCAGCGGCAGCTGGATGTGAACAGCGCGTAGCGTTGCGCAGTTGGAGGTGAGCCGCCAGCAGTGGTGGATGTGGGGAGAGAGATGGCGGAGTTTTGAAATTTGTCATGAACTGCTATATTTATATATGATGATATCAAGGTAAATACATTGTTTGTTCTCTATTAATATCTTTCATTTGCTAACTATCCCTATCAGTAGTTAGTGCCTTCCATAGTTTGAATCTTTTATTTAGCTGGCAGTAGTGGCGCTCGCTGTATTGCAGTAGCTTGAGCAGCGAAGATTTTTGTGAGGTAAGTGATTTGTGAAAGGTATAGTTTAATGTTAGTCAGGGCCATTCTTTTGTAGGGAATTTTGAAAGTCAGATTGCGTTGCGCTAACAAAATATTGTGTGTCAGTTTAAGCACAGTCATTTGTAATTGTCCAAAGGGGACGTTTCATATGTCGACCCTTAGCCGAGGATACCTCACTGGAATCTTCTGATTTTTTTCTTGTAGTTTGTGTAATTAGTGTAGATTTTGTTTATTGCTAGCGCGTAATTGTAGAGAAAATCTCCTTTGTAGTTGCAGACTTTCATTGTTGTACAGTAAAACAGTTGTGGCATGCATGTAGATTTGCACCAAGTATTTCGCAGCTGCAATTAACTAGATATTATTTTCAGTGTTATGTTAATGTGTTCTCCTATTTTTGCTCTTCAAATTGTGCTGTGATTTCCCTAAATCACTCCAGGCAAATGCCGGGATGGTTCCTCTGAAAGGGCACGGCCGACATCCGTCCCCATCCTTCCCTAATCCGATGAGACCGATGACCACGCTGTCTGGTCTCCTTCCCCAAACCAACCAACCAACCAATTTGTGCTTTCCTGTGTTGTCGTGTGAAATACTGTGACAATAATGGCGTGTGAAAAACGTAATACTAGGCTCCAAAGTAAACTGAGAAATGACAGTGAAGACGAAAGCAGTGTGTTAGCGCCACCGAGTAATGAATTAACTAATGTTCAAAGTAGTAATTTGGTAATTGCGCATAGGGAAATGGAGCGGGCGGCAAACAATGGTGTAGACAGTGAAACAGGTAGTGAAGAGGGAAGCGTTATCGATCGATTGGTCGGCAACAGCTCGCCTCAGGAATCGGGAATGACAGAACACAATATTGCAAATACTGCAGACTCAGGTTTTGGGTTCTCACCGTTTTCTCAAATGAGTCAAGACACATTTTCCGCTTGTCAAAATGTGAATGTTCCCGTGCAACTTCACTGCCGAAAAGCACTGAGGAACATGTTTCAGACACCAGTGCATTGTTATTACAATTAATGCAACAAATGGGACAAAAGCTTGAAAAGTTAGACACAATGGAACAAAATCAGAGACAAACACAGCAACAGTTAGACACACTGGAACAAAATCAGAGACAAACACAACAACAGCTTCAAAAGTTAGACTCATTGGAACAAACTCTTGAACAAACGCGTGAAGATTTAACTACTGAGTTACATAACATTGAATCGAAATGTCAAAAAGTCTGTAATGACGTAAAAACTCAAATTTGTGAGCATTTTCAACCTATTTTTTCGCGGCATGAAAATGCATTACAGAATCACGAAGCAGCCATAAAAGAACTGCAAACTATTGTTCATGAAAATCATGAGACCTTGCAAGCTAAATTTGACTCAGTTGCATCTACCGATTCGGTTACGCAACTTGCAAAAACTCAGGAAAACTTTAAGGACACAGTAGATACTCTGAAACTTGGTTCAGAAAAACACACTGAAGAAATAAGTACACTATCGGAGAAAGTAGCCGAACTTTCGGATCAGGTCACTAACTTATCTACAAAGGTAGATGATGATCTGAATGACACAAGACCCGTAGCCTTCACTGACACAGAAGAGTATGAACAAATAAGAAAATTCAAACAAAATCAGAATCAAATTAATACACAACACCAAAGAGAAATCCGGGAAGTACAAGATCAGCTGACACAGGTAATACAAGAATTACGTATTTCAGAGGACACTCGCGCTCCAACACGGGAAGAGGGACTTAGAAACACGGAAAAGCCGCAAAATAATAACACAGGGCATTTCGGAAGTTATGAAAGAAATTGGCAATGTGCACCAAATTTTGAGATGGAACGGCCGACACGACCTAACAATGACCGATATGCGACTCGCCGACATGATGATTTTGACTATAAGCTGTTCATTACTACACGTAAATTCAAAACATTTAAGAATCCTGGCAGGGTCGACATATGAAACGTCCCCTTTGAAGAATTATACATGACTGTGCTTAAACTGACACACAATATTTTGTTAGCGCAACGCAATCTGACTTTCAAAATTCCCTACAAAAGAATGGCCCTGACTAACATTAAACTATACCTTTCACAAATCACTTACCTCACAAAAATCTTCGCTGCTCAAGCTACTGCAATACAGCGAGCGCCACTACTGCCAGCTAAATAAAAGATTCAAACTATGGAAGGCACTAACTACTGATAGGGATAGTTAGCAAATGAAAGATATTAATAGAGAACAAACAATGTATTTACCTTGATATCATCATATATAAATATAGCAGTTCATGACAAATTTCAAAACTCCGCCATCTCTCTCCCCACATCCACCACTGCTGGCGGCTCACCTCCAACTGCGCAACGCTACGCGCTGTTCACATCCAGCTGCCGCTGCCCAACACTACAATGGCGAGTATTACAACAATGCAAAGCAGCCACAGACTGCACACAGCACAGCCAGTGATTTTCATACAGAGGTGGCGTTACCAATAAAAAAACCTAAACAGCCTACTTACAAGACATATTACTGGAACAGAGAATTTGTATTAAATTTTGTAATAAGAACAGAATACTGTGCAGAAAAGTTTTAGAAATGCTAGCTATTGAATTTTGTGGGTATACTATGAACCTGCAAGCGTTTCGAACAATTTCGTCGTTCTAGGCGCTTCAGTCTGGAACCGCGCGACCGCTACGGTGCAGGTTCGAATCCTGCCTCGGGCATGGGTGTGTGTGATGTCCTTAGGTTAGTAAGGTTTAAGTAGTTCTAAGTTCTAGGAGACTGATGACAGATGACTGATGACCTCAGATGTTAATTTCCATAGTGCTCAGAGCCATTTGAACCAATTTTTGAACAATTTCGTCGAAGATTAAGAAGATGATGATCTACCTGGACGTCTAAGCACATGAACTATGGAAACTGTAGAAAAAGTAAAAGAAATGTTTATGAACGATCGCATAACTTGAATCACAGAAGTCGCTAGTGATTGTGGCATATCAGTTGGCCCATGGCACGAACTTTTTCTTCTGGATGGTTTGAGTACGAAGAGTGTGACTGAAAAATTTGTTCCACCACTATTCTGTTTCGAACAAAACTAGGCCCAATGACTTATTCAGTAGCCACTAGATGGAATCAAGGACGACCCAGAACTGAAACATGTCATAACAAGTAATGGAACTTGCGTTATGGGTATGATGACGAAATGAAGACTCAGTCGTCCCACTGGAAGCTTTCTGGATCGCCAAGACAGAAAAAAGCTCGACACGTGTGGTAAGATGTGAAGGTTATGCTCACTGTGTTCTTCAGTTTTAACGTCATACTGCACTGTGGGTTCTTGTCACGAGATCGAACGACCAGGACGAAACACAAGTTCAGTGCCGCTTGCATGAAGCAATGAGGAACAAACCCCAGATTTGTTGCGAAACAATTCATTATTCCTATACTATAAGCAATAACCCCCCCCCCCCCCCCCCCGCCGCCCCTCATGAACCATGGACCTTGCCGTTCATGGGGAGGCTTGCGTGCCTCAGCGATACAAATAGCAAGGGGGAACAACAGCCGTAATTTTTTCCGGGGTCACGCTGCTTTACTGTGTGGTTAAATTACGATGAGGTCCTCTTGGATAAAATATTCCGGAGGTAAAATAGTCCCCCATTCGGATCTCCGGCGGGGACTACTCAAGAGGACGTTGCTATCAGGAGAAAGAAAACTGGCGTTCTACGGATCGTAGCGTGGAATGTCAAATCCCTTAATCGGACTGGTAGGTTAGAAAATTTAAAAAGGGAAATGGATAGGTTAAAGTTAGATATAGTGGGAATTAGCGAAGTTCCGTGGCGGAAGAATATAGGGTGAATACAGGGTTATAAATACAAAATAAAATAGGGGTAATGTAGGAGTAAGTATAGTAATGAGTTAAAAAATAGAAGTGCGGGTAAGCTACTACAAACAGCATAGTGAATGCATTATTGTGGCCAAGATAGGCACGAAGCCCACGCCAACTACAGTAGTACAAGTTTATATGCCAACTAGCTCTGCAGATGACGAAGGAATTGAAGAAATGTATAATTACATAAAAGAAATTATTCCGATAGTGAAGGGAGACGAAAATTTAATAGTCATGGGTGACTGGAATTCGGCAGTAGGAAAAGGGAGAGGAGGAAACGTAGTAGGTGAATATGGATTGGTGGTAAGAAATGAAAGAGGGAGCCACCTGGTAGAATTTTGCACAGAGCATAACTTAATCATACCTAACACTTGGTTCAAGAATCATAAAAGAAGGTTGTATACATGGAAGAAGCCTGGAGATACTGACAGGTTTCAGATAGATTATATAATGGTAAGACAGAGATTTGGGAACCAGGTTTTAAATATTAAGACATTTCCAGGAGCAGATGTGGACTCTGACAACAATCTATTGGTTATGAACTGTAGATTAAAACTGAAGAAACTGCAAAAAGTTTGGAATTTAAGTAGATGGGACCCGGATAAACTGACTAAACCAGAGGTTGTACGGGGTTTCAGAGAGAGCATAAGGGAACAATTGACAAGAATGGGGGAAAGAAATACAGTAGAAGAAGAATGAGTAGTTTTGAAGGATGAAGTAATGAAGGCAGCAGAGGTTCAAGTAGGTAAAAAGATGAGGGCTAGTAGAAATCCTTGGGTAACAGAAGAAATATTGAATTTAATTGATGAAAGGAGAAAATATAAAAATGCAGTAAATGAAGCAGGCAAAAGGAATACAAACGTCTCAAAAATGAGATCGACAGGAAGTGCAAAATGGCTAAGCAGGCATGGCTAGAGGACAAATGTAAGGATGTAGAGGCTTATCTCACTAGAGATAAGATAGATACTGCCTACAGGAAAATAAAGGAAACCCAGTTCTAAGCAAAGAAGGGAAAGCAGGAAGGTGGAAGGAGTATATAGAAGGTCTATACAAGGGCGAGGTACTTGAGAGCAATATTATGGAAATGGAAGAGGATGTAGATGAAGATGAAATGGGAGATATGATACTGCGTGAAGAATTTGACAGAGCACTGAAAGACCTAAGACGAAACAAGGCTCCGGTAGTAGACAACATTCCATTAGAACTACTGATAGCCTTGGGAGAGCCAGCCCTGACAAAACTCTACCATCTGGTGAGCAAGATGTATGAGACAGGTAATATACCCTCAGACTTCAAGAAGAATATAATTATTAGAATCCCAAAGAAAGCGGGTGTTGACAAGTGTGGAAATTGCCGAATTATCAGTTTAATAAGTCACGGCTGCAATATACTCATAAGAATTCTTTACAGGCGAATGGAAAAACTGGTAGAAGCCGACATCGGGAAGAACAGGTTGGATTTCGTAGAAACGCTGGAACACGTGAGGCAATACTGACCTTACGAATTTAGATGATAGATTATGGAAAGGGAAACCTACGTTTCTAGCATTTGTAGAGAAAGGTTTTGACAATGTTGCCTTGAATACCCTCTTTCAAATTCTGAAGGTGGCAGGGGTAAAATACAGGGCGCGAAAGGCTATTTACAATTTGTACAGAAACCAGATGGCAGTTATGAGTCGAGGGACATGAAAGGGAAGCAGTGGTTGGGAAGGGAGTGAGACAGGGTTGTTGCCTCTCCCCAAAGTTATTCAATCTGTATATTGAGGAAGCAGTAAAGGAAACAAAAGAAAAATTTGGAGTAGGAATTAAAATCCATGGAGAAGAAATAAAAACTTTGAGGTTTGCCGATGACACTGTAATTCTGTCGGAGACAGCAAAGGACCTGGAAGAGCAGTTAAACGGAATGGACAGTGTCTTGAAAGGAGGATATAAGATGAATGTCATCAAAAGCAAAACAGTAATAATGTAATGAAGTCAAATTAAATCACGTGATGTTGAGAGAATTAGATTAGGAAATGAGACACTAAATATAGTAAATGAGTTTTTCTATTTAGGAAGCAAAATAACTGATGATGGTCGAAGTAGAGAGGATATAAAATGTAGAATGTAAATGGCAAGGAAAGCGTTTCCGAAGAAGAGAAATTTGTTAACATCGAGTATAGATTTAAGTGTCAGGAAGTCTTTTCTGAAAGTATTTGTATGCAAGTGAAACATGGACGATAAATAGTTCGGACAAGAAGATATCAGAAGCTTTCGAAATGTGATGCTGCAGGAGAATGCTGAAGATTAGATGGGTAGATCATATAACTAATGAGGTGGTATTGAATAGAATTGGAGAGACGAGGAGTTTGTGGCACAACTTGGCTAGAAGAAAGGACTGGTTGGTAGGACATGTTCTGAGGTATCAAAGGATGACCAATGTAGTATTGGAGGGCATTGTGGAGGGAAAAAATCGTAGAAGGAGACCAAGAGATGAATACACTAAACAGATTCAGATGCTTGTAGGTTACAGTAGTTATGTGGAGATGAAGAAGCTTGAAAAGGATAGAGTAGCATGGAGAGCTGCAGCAAACCAGTCTCTGGACTGAAGACCACAACAACATAAGCGACGACAGCGCAGTTACTACTGTGGAAGGTTGAACGAACAACTGTTTGCAGCAGACATGCATTCGACCAGTCCTTTGTGAGCAGCAGTGTCAAGCAGCGGACACGCGGTCGTAGCGACTGGAGCAGCATCTGTAAATCAAGCCTTCATGGTATTCTCAAGAATGTTTTAAGGAAAAGGAAAGTGTATGAAAAGTTTTTCCCGCTTATCTTAACTCCTGAACAAAAATAACGATACGAATGGAAAAAAAGCTGGCACGTCGTCATTTCTCTCAATTTTTTTTATTAATCCGATCTCGGAACTGACGTGTTGATGATTAAAAGCCCATCTCTCTGAGAGCAAAAAGCTATTCCAAAGATCGAGATCCAGAAGTGTTTCGGAAACTGAAAAAAGCGCTAGCATAGAGAATAACATGAATAAACGAAAACTTCCAAAGAAAGTTTCCATTATTCTTTGAATACACAATATTAATGTAGAGACCAGTTCTGGAAAGTTTCTTTTGTGAACAGCCAACCGTAAGACGTACTATTTCCTTTCTGTTTCTCCCAGTTCCATCGCTTACAGATTTTGGAATACAATACGCTATCTGCTCAAACGTATCCAAACATCGATTAGTGGACATTAACATGAGGTTTGATCACTTTTCGCCTTTATGATGGCTTGAACTCTGCTGGAAACCTTTTGAGTGAGATGTCTGAATGTTTTTGGAGGAATGGCAGCCCATTCTTCATCAAGAGCCGAAACCAGAGAAGGTAGTGGTGTTCGATGCTATGAGTCTGGAGCGAAGTCGACGTTCCTACTCACGCCATGAGTGTTCCATTAGGTTCAGTCCGAGACTCTGGGCAGGCCACTCCATTTCAGGAATGTTATTCTCCACAAATAATTTCTTCACAGATGCTACTTTATGACAAGGTGCCGCATTATGCAAACATAATCAACGTTCGTGAATAGTTCCTCTGTTGCCCACAATACACAATACTATAAAATGTGTTCCTAACCTTCCGCATTTACTGTTTTCATAAGCAGAAGGACCGTAGCCTAACCATGATACATACATACTGTAACACCTCGTCTGTCTCGAAAGCAGCGCGGTTATCACGTCGGATTCCTAAGGGAAGAAGCCCGGGTCCGATAGCTGATCGGATCGGAGATTTTCCCGCTCGGGTAATGGGTATTGTGCTTTCCGCTGTGACCTAGCGGTTCTAAGCGCTTCAGTCCGGAGCCGCGCTGCTGCTACGGTCTCAGGTTCGAATCCTGCCTCGGGCATGGATGTGTGTGAAGCCCTTAGATTAGTTACGTTTGAGTAGTTCTAAGTCTAGGGGACTGATGACCTCAGATTATAAGTCCCATAGTGCTTAGAGCCATTTGAACCATTTCTCTGTGTTTTTCTATATCACTCAGACAATAGGTAGTTTCTTGTTTAATGCAAAAGACAACCAACCAGCTATCACAAGAAGTGGGGTTTATAAAATCACATGCCGTGAGTGTCAGTCTGGACACATTGGACAGACGGGGAGGTCAATCTCTACCAGGCTTAAAGAACAGCACAGAAGCTAGAGATTGAAGAAACCTGATTCAGCCTTTGCAGAACATTGCCTGAACAATAACCACAAATACACAATAGATTGACAAGCCTTACACACAGAGGAAAAGCGGGCCAAAGTCAACCAATTACAAATTTTAGAAATTAAAAGACATATGCGTATATCCCCACACCCATTACTAAACGAGCAAACTGAATTCAATTATTCACCTCTCTCTTTTAGGTGAGATCACAACCCTAAGATAGAAGCAAAACTTTGAGCCCCAGTCCATCGTAGTTTAAACAGTTCTTGGTTAATGCATAACTTTAGTCCAGTCATTGTAGTGTAATTGCTGCAAGTGTAATAATGTATGTAATTTGTTTAAAAACAGGTTTTTGTACGTTAAGCTATGGATCGACACCTTAAGAAGTTGATATGATTAGCTTCACCTCGTCAACATGTTTATCTGTGCATTATCATCTTTGGGAATCAGTAATGCACTTTAAAATGGGCTTATAACCTGAAACCCAGGTCCTGCAATAATAAAATGGTGAAACAAGGCCAAAAACAGTGTTTTCAAGTTAAATATGGGATACTTATGACATTGAACTTTCATCACTTTTGCTAGAGGATGTGTCATTGAAGAACTCCTTTATATCCCTATAGTGCAGCTGATTTCATTCAAATCTGTTCGACGAAATTACCTTGACGACTGAGGCAAATTAATCTTGTTGGATGATGCAAGGATGATCTTGAGGCATCTTACAGTTTAAGATGTATTTCAGAGTTTATTACAAGAACTGTATGTGAAAATGAGGAAGAGCGCCACAGGGGAGGAGAAATAAACTGATTTTAGTATCTGGAAACTAGCATACAGAGAAGTCGCTATTATGTGCGTGGACGACACTATTCTCGCAGACACGCATATGGAAACAAAATTTGGCGCACACGAGTGAATATCCAGATAATAGTAGTAATGGTAATTTTAAAAGAGGTTGAAGTAATTGGAATCTAACGATGTTCGACAACGATCACTGACATCGTGGTGGCGATAGTGGTAGACGGCAAAGTAGAGATTCATGTGTATGAGTTGTCAAGGTCTGATCAGCTGATCCTGCGAATAATCCTGAAATGAAGAATCA
This sequence comes from Schistocerca piceifrons, assembly GCF_021461385.2. Taxonomy (NCBI): domain Eukaryota; kingdom Metazoa; phylum Arthropoda; class Insecta; order Orthoptera; family Acrididae; genus Schistocerca; species Schistocerca piceifrons. The sequence goes on from NC_060145.1 coordinate 389,634,836, forward strand.
GCCTCAGAAAGAATGACGAGCACTGTTGGTAGCCGAATTCGAAGTTGCGGAGGGGTTAGACAAAGCTTGGCTGCCATTATGATAGGTTCTAGTATAATTTTCCTTGCTGGTTTGAGAATGAGGTTGATAACTTTTGTTGATTATGTGATGGTACCAGAAAGTAACTAGGTAAGTCCTAACGTTCAATAGGTTATTGAGTCTTTTTGAAAGTTACAGAGGTGTCGTTAATTTGGAAAAATCAGAACTCAGGAGAAGACAACTCAAGTTTCAGGGTATATTGTGACTGCGCCAGGTATTCATCCTGATCAATACAAGTTAACCATTTCGAGATTTTCCTGTTCCTTCTACCAAAAAGCAAGTTCTTTCTATTTTTTCTTCGTTTCCATCTTGTGTAAACGTTTCATGAAGCTCTACTTATCGGCTACTCTATGTCTCAGTCAAGTGTAGGGCAAAAACGTTTTGTCCAACTAGGAAGCCCAGGCATAAATTGAATTTGGTGTGAAAAGGTTATTTTTTAATGCTCTTATCCTGTCATACCATGCTATAACTAAGGAATTTTGCCTTGGGACTTGCAGTTCAAAGACTGGTCTTGGGACTAGCAAATCTTTTGTGGGTGCGTGCATAGTGAGCATACGCTACTTTAGCTGTTAGCAGTATTTTTTCACTTATGGCTTTCTGTATTACTATCCATTATGATCCTATGCTACACAGTATGTCATTATAGGTCTTTTACTGTTGGACTTGAGCTTTCGAGAAAATTCTCTATCACCTTTGTCTGGAATATTTTTCATGGTTTCTGTTGTTGTGACGGTTTATAGCTCGTAGATGTCTTGTGATTGGTCGACGTACGTCAGCTTCTACGCTTTGTCATAGGTTGTGTCCATGCTAGTAGCACCACGCGTTTCTCTGTGTCTTCTCAGCATCAAGAGCTCGCGTCGAAGATAAAGTTACATTTTCTTGGTAGTGGCATTCACGACAAAAATTTTATCTTCAAATCTGTTGGGTTAGGCTCTTGGTTCAAGTGATGACCTTAATTGGATGGTCATGTGCCGCCATGTAGCAACACCATCTTCGAGATAGTTATCTCTGTTTGTCTCTCTTGATGTTTACTTGTATTTAATTCTTAATCTTTAAATAAGGTATAATTCGGTAGCAAGCTCTTTTCCCCTAAGTACGAAGTTAGTGGATACTAGCTTTGTAACTCCTAAAATGTTCAGTCAAAAATTACCCGCATCTGAGAAACAAGCAAACGTCGTCTTCTATATAATATGACTTTCATAGGTATTACTGATTACGAATTTTTGTAATTATTTCTTACGGTATTCTCGATGCAATACTTCAGTCAAAATAGAATAAATGACTATTTCATTGAGGTTATTTCATCCATGAAATCGACTCCATGAAAAAAAACATTCAAAATTAGAACGTTTCTTAAGCCACTGATTAACTTTTAGATCAGTATTTATTGGCAGTCGTAGTTCACACCCACAGAGATTCCTTATCGTCTGCTAAAAAATATAAGCTTGACACAGACTTTTAACGTCCACTTCGAGATCTCATATACAAGCATTACAAAATCTATATACATTCATTTCGTTTTTACACAATAGTATTTCAAATATTTCATGACAGACTTCCAGTGCGTCTTCCGGGCACTATCCGTCGGCTGCACTGCCTCTTTGCCGTGTCGGGAGATCAACAGTGGACCACCTTGTGAGGAAATTGTGCGCAGTAGATGAAACAGACGGTAATAGGCACAGTGCTTTAGTACAACATTCCATTCACAGTAGCATATAACAGTCAAAAATAAATAACTTTAACTTACCTGACGACACTCAGGCGGGAAAAGTCGACGGGGTCTCAGCTGTAAAACTGAAACATCACGCGGCTGAAGTTGTTCTCTAACATTCTAATTGCTGTTGCTCGTTTAGTAACAGGATCCCAGATGGGCAAAGTGTACTAAAATGAGTCTGGCAAAATGACATACATCGAGTTTCTTGTTACTTCCCCAAGATGTAGCATTTCTTTGGCACTAGTTTATTTTCTTCAGTTGTCGACACTGTAATATCAGGAATGCCGAGGACATTTACTTAGGCGCTTACATGTTATGTGAAGAATCCGTGCACATAGGCTTTTACAAGCTGTGACAATTGTTCTTCTGTGGCGTGCTACATCTGGATTATTTGATTTGTAAGATTTTTCTACGCAGAAAGTGAGTAAGCACTTCCTTTGCTAACCTTTTGATGCATATTTCTGGGTTTGTAGGTCCACGTGTTTATGAGTAGTGCCCTTGTACACGGAATGTTGAAACTGCGGGTAAAATTACATGTCATGAACAGGGATAAAATGACACACTGTAGCTACGAGATTTTACCCACTACCACAGTTTTTATTTCCTGTCTTTCCATTCGTTTCTGTGTATGATAATATAACATGCGGTTCAGTATTATTATGTCATGAACAGGGATAAAATGACACACTGTAGCTACGAGATTATACCCACTACCACAGTTTTTATTTCCTGTCTTTCCATTCGTTTCTGTGTATGATAATATAACATGCAGTTCAGTATTATTATTATTATTATTATTATTATTATTTCAGTATTAATAGTTGGAAATTATAAGAGAAACAGTAATCGCCAGTCGTATGATTAAGAGAGAGTGCAGAAGGCTGTTAATGCTGTTAATAACAAGCAAATGATCAGGTATCGTTCCTCAGATATGTTCGGCGTTTCTCAAGCTGCTTTAAAAAGGAGAGAATGAGGCAACACTAAGCAAGTTGTAGGAGCTGATAAAAGTGTAGGTCGATACCAGTAAACGCGTCCTACACATCTAGAAACTGAGCTATTAGAGCACATTAAAGACATTGAATCCACGCTATTTGGACTGCCACTGAGTGATGTAAGCAAACTGGCGTTTGAACAAGGCAAGATGAGTGAAGTTGGCAATCTATGAAGCAAACAGACAATGGTGGCAGGTAAACACCTACTTAATTTAAGCAAACAAACTAAAGCATTTACCTGTCTACCTATAACGTGAGAAAACACACTTTTGTTATGTCTACGTGTGCCGTCTGCAAACAAAAGCGAATATCTGCAGAAGACATAGGAGTATGTCATTTTGCCAACGATTCTCATATCATAACGTTCGTAAGCTTTCTAATAATACATTATAATAATAATTACGTAAGGCATAATATGGTTTGTTTCATGAATCTCTGTTCAGTTAATAGTTCAGTTAACTTACAAAAAATAAACCTTAAAACTAAAAACATGTAACCACAGAATTTTTCCCCTTACGGTATATCATTTTAGGACACACTCTCCTGTATAGAAGCCTGGGACTAGATTTTAGCCTTATCAGTTATTATTCTGGGTTTATTTATGCGAGTGCGCTTAACAACTGCTGATTTCACAAGTTCTCGATTTTTAATGCGCGTTTAGTGTTCTGCGTGGCAGTTGGTAACAGTATGAATAGACTGACAGATGTACGCTGAAGAACCAAAGAAACTGGTACACCTGCCTAATATCATGTAGGGCCCCCGACAGCACTCACAAGGGAACCTCCCCATCGCACCCCCCTCAGATTTAGTTATAAGTTGGCACAGTGGCACACTGAACACAGATCAATCGCGAAAACAGGAAGAAGTTGTGTGAAACTATGAAAAAAAAGCAAAATATACAAACTGAGCAGTTCATGTGTAAGATTAGCAACATAAAGCATAGTGTAAGCTAAAGAGCGCCGTGGTCCCGTGGTTAGCGTGAACAACTGCGGAACGAGAGGTCCTTGGTGCAAGTCTCCCCTCGAGTGAAAATTTTACTTCCTTTATTTTCGCATAGTTGAAATACAGTAGAAGAAGAATGGGTAGCTCTGAGGGATGAAGTATTGAAGGCAGCAGAGGATCAAGTAGGTAAAAAGATGAGGGCTAATAGAAATCCTTGGGTAACAGAAGAAATATTGAATTTAATTGATGAAAGAGAAAATATAAAAATGCAGTAAATGAAGCAGGCAAAAAGGAATACAAACGTCTCAAAAATGAGATTGACAGGAAGTGCAAAATGGCTAAGCAGGGATGGCTAGAGTACAAATGTAAGGATGTAGAGCCCTGTCTCAATAGGGGTAAGATAGATACTGCCTACAGGAAAATTAAAGCGGCCTTTGGAGAGAAGAGAACCACTTGTATGAATATCAAGAGCTCAGATGGCAACCCAGTTCTAAGCAAAGAAAGGAAGTCAGAAAGGTGGAAGGAGTATACAGAGGGTTTATACAAGGGCGATGTACTTGAGGACAATATTATGGAAATGGAAGAGGATGTAGATGAAGATGAAATGGGAGATAAGATACTGCGTGAAGAGTTTGACAGAGCACTGAAAGACCTGAGTCGAAACAAGGCCCCGGGAGTAGACAACATTCCATTAGAACTACTGATGGCCTTGGGAGAGCCAGTCATCACAAAACTCTACCATCTGGTGAGCAAGATGTATGACACAGGCGAAATACCCACAGACTTCAAGAAGAATATAATAATTCCAATCCCAAAGAAAGCAGGTGTTGACAGATGTGAAAATTACAGAACTATCAGTTTAATAAGTCACAGCTGCAAAATACTAACGCGAATTCTTCACAGATGAATGGAAAAACTGGTAGAAGCGGACCTCGGGGAGGATCAGTTTGGATTCCGTAGAAATGTTGGAACAAGTGAGGCAATACTAACCTTACGACTTATCTTAGAAGAAAGATTAAGAAAAGGCAAACTTACGTTTCTAGCATTTGTAGACTTAGAGAAAGCTTTTGACAACGTTAACTGGAATACTCTCTTTCAAATTCTGAAGGTGGCAGGGGTAAAATACAGGGAGCGAAAGGCTATTTACAATTTGTACAGAAACCAGATGGCAGTTATAAGAGTCGAGGGGCATGAAAGGGAAGCAGTGGTTGGGAAAGGAGTGAGACAGGGTTGTAGCCTCTCCCCGATGTTATTCAATCTGTATATTGAGCAAGCAGTAAAGGAAACAAAAGAAAAATTCGGAGTAGGTATTAAAATTCATGGAGAAGAAGTAAAAACTTTGAGGTTTGCCGATGACATTGTAATTCTGTCAGAGACAGCAAAGGACTTGGAAGAGCAGTGGAACGGAATGGACAGTGTCTTGAAAGGAGGATATAAGATGAACATCAACAAAAGCAAAACGAGGATAATGGAATGTAGTCAAATTAAATCGGGTGATGCTGAGGGGATTAGATTAGGAAATGAGACACTTAAAGTAGTAAAGGAGTTTTGCTATTTAGGGAGTAAAATAACTGATGATGGTCGAAGTAGAGAGGATATAAAATGTAGACTGGCAATGGCAAGGAAATCGTTTCTGAAGAAGAGAAATTTGTTAACATCGAGTATAGATTTAAGTGTCAGGAAGTCGTTTCTGAAAGTATTTGTATGGAGTGTAGCCATGTATGGAAGTGAAACATGCTCGATAACCAGTTTGGACAAGAAGAGAATAGAAGCTTTCGAAATGTGGTGCTACAGAAGAATGCTGAAGATAAGGCGGGTAGATCACGTAATTAATGAGGAGGTATTGAATAGGATTGGGAAGAAGAGAAGTTTGTGGCACAACTTGACTAGAAGAAGGGATCGGTTGGTAGGACATGTTTTGAGGCATCAAAGGATCACAAATTTAGCATTGGAGGGCAGCGTGGAGGGTAAAAATCGTAGAGGGAGACCAAGAGATCAATACACTAAGCAGATTCAGATGGATGTAGGTTGCAGTAAGTACTGAGAGATGAAGAAGCTTGCACAGGATAGAGTGGCATGGAGAGCTGCATCAAACCAGTCTCAGGACTGAAGACCACAACAACAACAACAGTTGTGATCTGTCCGTTCGTCCATTGACGTCTCTGTTCACTGTAATGAGTTTAGTGTCTGTGTTTTGCGACCGCACCGCAAAACCGTGCGATTAGTAGACGAAAGGACGTGCCTCTCCAATGGGAACCGAAAACATTTGATCGCAAGGTCATAGGTCAACCGATTCCTCACAGGAAAACACGTCTGATATATTCTATACGCCACTGGTGACGGCATGTGCGTCACATGACAGGAATATGTTGTCGACCCACCTAACTTGTACACTTGGCGAATGGGTAAAAGGATTCTTCTACCTTGGCCCGATTTAGGTTTTCTTGTGGATGTGATAATCACTCCCAAAAAAATGATGAAAACATAAGAGTTTGTCACGTAAACTGAAAATAAAAAATTAAACTTTTCACTCGAGGGAAGACTCTCATTCCGCAGCTGCTCACGCTAAGCACGGGACCACGGCGCTCCTGAGTTCATACTCTCCTTGATGTTACCTACACTCCTGGAAATTGAAATAAGAACACCGTGAATTCATTGTCCCAGGAAGGGGAAACTTTATTGACACATTCCTGGGGTCAGATACATCACGTGATCACACTGACAGAACCACAGGCACATAGACACAGGCAACAGAGCATGCACAATGTCGGCACTAGTACAGTGTATATCCACCTTTCGCAGCAATGCAGGCTGCTATTCTCCCATGGAGACGATCGTGGAGATGCTGGATGTAGTCCTGTGGAACGGCTTGCCATGCCATTTCCACCTGGCGCCTCAGTTGGACCAGCGTTCGTGCTGGACGTGCAGACCGCGTGAGACGACGCTTCATCCAGTCCCAAACATGCTCAATGGGGGACAGATCCGGAGATCTTGCTGGCCAGGGTAGTTCACTTACACCTTCTAGAGCACGTTGGGTGGCACGGGATACATGCGGACGTGCATTGTCCTGTTGGAACAGCAAGTTCCCTTGCCGGTCTAGGAATGGTAGAACGATGGGTTCGATGACGGTTTGGATGTACCGTGCACTATTCAGTGTCCCCTCGACGATCACCAGTGGTGTACGGCCAGTGTAGGAGATCGCTCCCCACACCATGATGCCGGGTGTTGGCCCTGTGTGCCTCGGTCGTATGCAGTCCTGATTGTGGCGCTCACCTGCACGGTGCCAAACACGCATACGACCATCATTGGCACCAAGGCAGAAGCGACTCTCATCGCTGAAGACGACACGTCTCCATTCGTCCCTCCATTCACGCCTGTCGCGACACCACTGGAGGCGGGCTGCACGATGTTGGGGCGTGAGCGGAAGACGGCCTAACGGTGTGCGGGACCGTAGCCCAGCTTCATGGAGACGGTTGCGAATGGTCCTCGCCGATACCCCAGGAGCAACAGTGTCCCTAATTTGCTGGGAAGTGGCGGTGCGGTCCCCTACGGCACTGCGTAGGATCCTACGGTCTTGGCGTGCATCCGTGCGTCGCTGCGGTCCGGTCCCAGGTCGACGGGCACGTGCACCTTCCGCCGACCACTGGCGACAACATCGATGTGCTGTGGAGACCTCACGCCCCACGTGTTGAGCAATTCGGCGGTACGTCCACCCTGCCTCCCGCATGCCCACTATACGCCCTCGCTCAAAGTCCGTCAACTGCACATACGGTTCACGTCCACGCTGTCGCGGCATGCTACCAGTGTTAAAGACTGCGATGGAGCTCCGTATGCCACGGCAAACTGGCTGACACTGACGGCGGCGGTGCACAAATGCTGCGCAGCTAGCGCCATTCAACGGTCAACACCGCGGTTCCTGGTGTGTCCGCTGTGCCGTGTGTGTGATCATTGCTTGTACAGCCCCCTCGCAGTGTCCGGAGCAAGTATGGTGGGTTTGACACACCGGTGTCAATGTGTTCTTTTTTCCATTTCCAGGAGTGTATATTGTGCATGTACTACTCTGTTTGTATATTTTGCTTTTTTTTCATAGTTTCACACAACTTCTTCCTGTTTTCTCGATTGATCTGTGTTCTGTTTTTCAAGGCCTATCCAATGTGCCCAATTATAACTAAATCTGGGGGGGGTGCGATAGGGAGGTTCCCTTGTTAGAAGTGCAGCAACACGACGTGGCACGGACTCTACTAATGTCTGAAGTAGTGCTGGACGGAACTTACACCATGAATCCTGCAGGCCCGTCCAAAAATCCATAAGAGCACGAAGGGGTGGAGGTCTCTTCTGAACAAGACGTTGCAAGACACCCCAGATATGCTCAATAATATTTGTGTCTGGGGAGTCTGGTGGCCATTGGAAGTGTTTAAACTCAGAAGAGTCTTCATGGAGCCAATCTGTAGCAATTCTGGACCTGTGGTGTGCCGCATTGTCCTGTTGGAATTGCCCAAGTCCGTCGGAATGCACAATGGACATGAATGGATGCAGGTGATCAGATAAAGCCGTATATAGACGTATCAGGGGTCCCGTATCACCCCAACTGCACACGCTTCCACACCATTATAGAGTCTCCTCCAGCTTGAACAGTCATCTGCTGACACGCAGGCTCCATGTCTTCTTGAGGTTGTCTCCATACCTGTACACGTCCATCAGCTCGATACAATTGGAAATGAGACTCGTGCGACCAGGCAACAGGTTTCCAGTCATAAACAGTCCAGTGTCGGTGTTGACGGACCCAAGGGAGGCACGAAGTTTTGTGTCGTGTAGTCATCATGGGTACACGAGTGTCATTCGGCTCCGAAAGTCCATATCGATGATGTTTCATTGGATGGTTCGCACGCTGACACTTTTTGATGGCCCAGCATTGAAATCTGCAGCAATTTGCGGAAGGGCAGCACTTCCGTCACGTTCAACGATTCTCTTCAGTAGTCGTTGGTCCCGTTCTTGCAGGATCTTTTCCGGCCGCAGTGATGTCGGATATTTGATGTTTTATCGAATTCTTGATATTCACGGCACACTCGTGAAATGGTCGTACGGAAAAGTGCCCACTTCATCGCTACCTCGGAGATGCTGTGTCCCATCACTCGTGCGTCGACTACAACACCACTTTCATAATCACTTAACTTGCTAACCCCCAATTGTAGTACCAGTAACAGATCTAACAACTGCGCCAGGCACTTGTTGCCTTACAGAGGCATTGCCGACCGCAGGCCGTATTCTGCCTGTTTACGTATCTGTGTATTTGAATCATGGAGGTAAGAATAAGGGGAGATGGCGCTACGTATCCCAGCCGTACTACGTTTTGAAGCCATGGGGGCGTGGCTCGCTGCCATGACACTCTGACCAAAACATTGCCAGTGTGCTGTAGCGCTGCGTGTATTACAGTTGCTAATTGCACCATATACGCATGTAACGTCATCAGATTGGTTGTTTCAAAGTTTTTGTTTAAAATAAAATCTCGTAAAGCCGAAATTCCGCGTTTCTTCTGATTAAAAGTAGTTTTTAATGTAATACACTCCTGGAAATGGAAAAAAGAACACATTGACACCGGTGTGTCAGACCCACCATACTTGCTCCGGACACTGCGAGAGGGCTGTACAAGCAATGATCACACGCACGGCACAGCGGACACACCAGGAACCGCGGTGTTGGCCGTCGAATGGCGCTATCTGCGCAGCATTTGCGCACCGCCGCCGTCAGTGTCAGCCAGTTTGCCGTGGCATACGGAGCTCCATCGCAGTCTTTATCACTGGTAGCATGCCGCGACAGCGTGGACGTGAACCGTATGTGCAGTTGACGGACTTTGAGCGAGGGCGTATAGTGGGCATGCGGGAGGCAGGGTGGACGTACCGCCGAATTGCTCAACACGTGGGGCGTGAGGTCTCCACAGCACATCGATGTTGTCGCCAGTGGTCGGCGGAAGGTGCACGTGCCCGTCGACCTGGGACCGGACCGCAGCGACGCACGGATGCACGCCAAGACCGTAGGATCCTACGCAGTGCCGTAGGGGACCGCACCGCCACTTCCCAGCAAATTAGGGACACTGTTGCTCCTGGGGTATCGGCGAGGACCATTCGCAACCGTCTCCATGAAGCTGGGCTACAGTCCCGCACACCGTTAGGCCGTCTTCCGCTCACGTCCCAACATCGTGCAGCCTGCCTCCAGTGGTGTCGCGACAGGCGTGAATGGAGGGACGAATGGAGACGTGTCGTCTTCAGCGATGAGAGTCGCTTCTGCCTTGGTGCCAATGATGGTCGTATGCGTGTTTGGCACCGTGCAGGTGAGCGCCACAATCAGGACTGCATACGACCGAGGCACACAGGGCCAACACCCGGCATCATGGTGTGGGGAGCGATCTCCTACACTGGCCGTACACCACTGGTGATCGTCGAGGGGACACTGAATAGTGCACGGTACATCCAAACCGTCATCGGACCCATCGTTCTACCATTCCTAGACCGGCAAGGGAACTTGCTGTTCCAACAGGACAATGCACGTCCGCATGTATCCCGTGCCACCCAACGTGCTCTAGAAGGTGTAAGTGAACTACCCTGGCCAGCAAGATCTCCGGATCTGTCCCCCATTGAGCATGTTTGGGACTGGATGAAGCGTCGTCTCACGCGGTCTGCACGTCCAGCACGAACGCTGGTCCAACTGAGGCGCCAGGTGGAAATGGCATGGCAAGCCGTTCCACAGGACTACATCCAGCATCTCTACGATCGTCTCCATGGGAGAATAGCAGCCTGCATTGCTGCGAAAGGTGAATATACACTGTACTAGTGCCGACATTGTGCATGCTCTGTTACCTGTGTCTATGTGCCTGTGGTTCTGTCACTGTGATCATGTGATGTATCTGACCTCAGGAATGTGTCAATAAAGTTTCCCCTTCCTGGGACAATGAATTCACGGTGTTCTTATTTCTATTTCCAGGAGTGTATTACGAATAGCTAGCCTTCAATGTAAACGATACAATTTTGTAAATTCAGTAATAAACGTGTATCACAAACTAAATAATAGAAACTGAAAACTAAGTTAGCTATACCCTCCCTCCAAAGCCCCATAAATACATCTTGTTTGTAATACGTACTGGGACGTTTCAGTTACGTTACACTACTGGGAAACACTATTCATTACCACCAACATTTACTGAAATACGGTACATAGAATGGCAAATCTACACAGTGTCCTGTTTAGGCCTATACTTTACGCCAGTTAATGAAGTGTTAGCTTTTAATTTGGTACATGATGAAGACAAAGTGAGTTACTCAACACTTGGATTAACGACGATACGTACGTTTTATACTGAAACGTGAACTTGAAAACTAAGAATTTAGTTCTTTGAATTAACATACCTTTTGCAAATGTATTGGGTGTGTAGAGAAAACTGGTGGTACAGCATTTTCTCGGAGCCTTACTGTTGAAAGGGAAGTTCGGTCTATGTCCTCTTCTCGGAAATGCTGAGAACATATAGTGCTCCATTTAGACGCACGCCAATTCTTCCTCCTCACGGTATTCTCCCACAGAGCTTTCCAACTTTCATTTTTAGGAAATCTAAAATCATACAGGAGAGAAACACGCTATAGTACAAATACCGATTTACCACACGTTCATTCACAATGAAGTTGTAAAATCACACTTAACGAGACAACTTACACGTAAAATGTTATTCCCTTCGATTTCGCATCACAATCAGAACGATTCGTACATCCGAACACCACACAAGTCACCATAATAGCGCAAAATCCTTCCAAAAGCGAGCGACAAACCTATGCACACAAGCTTACAGCAGCAATGTTTTGGTCGGATTGAGATGGCTACCCTCGGCTTCACATAGCTTCACAGCTGTGACGTCACGGCGTCTCCCTCTATTCTTACCTCCTTGATTTGAATAAGCATGCCTGTACCAGTTTCTTTGGCGCTACAGTGTGCTTGATACTGAAACGCACTGAACTGAATATGTGTTTCTTATTTTGCATAATACAATTCTGCAGGCCTCCAGTTCTTCTTCGTTGACTCTGTATTTATATATCACATGACAATCTGGTAGCTCTTTGTATGGGACTGTTTTAAACATGCTGATATTGAGACGCACTGAACTGAATATGTGTTTCTTATTTTGCATAATACATTTCTGCAGGCCTCCAGTTCTTCTTCGTTGACCCTGTATTTATATATGACATGACAATCTGGTAGCTCTTTGTACATGACTGTTTAAAAATCTATGAATTCATGGTTCCTCTGTATTGCGAAAAGTTGACTTGAACGTCGGAAGTGGATATCTAGTATTTTACTAATGTCTTGTGTGCTAGGTGTGTAGTAAACGAATTATAGAAGCGTCAAATGAAAAGTCTTTGTGAACTTTTCAGGAAGCAGATGGCTTGTATCTTTAACAAACAAACTTGTGGACATTCCACGTTCCAGGAACTGAGTGTCAATTGGACCTCTGGCTTTTCTTAGAACTTAGCCGCTTGGTGACGAATCAAAAAAAGGCTCTGTTTTCTTGTAAACTGCTGGCGACAGAACGTTCAAGAGTCACCGGGAGGTCCCAGCCATTAGGCGTATCCGCCTTGTTCACTGCGTAAACATCCAGCAGGTGGGTACGTGGCTCCTGGCAGCGTAGTCGGGCGCGTAACGAGCGAATTTCATTAATGAGATGAATCACTTCTCAGTCACTTTCAGTCATTTCTGTTTTTGTTCTAAAGAAGTAAGGCAGAGAAAAAAAGCTCGTGTGACCAAAAAAATAAAATTTGGATTGTGTCTATCTGGATATCCAGTTTAGTAATATAGCAGATCAGCACAACTACTCGTACATTGTGACCTTTGGTACATTTACAGAGGAAGATGGCAATACGGTTCCTCCTTTTGATCATTGTAAGAACTCCGAAATGGCAGACGTTTGGATAACTGATCGTGAGTTAAAGAAAAATCTCTAAAAAGTGCAAAAACATGTTGAAGGGATGAGATTGTAGAGAGACTATGCGAAAAACCTTGTTCCTCTTCTGGAAGCAGTTTTCAGTCCTGACTTGATTTTTTTTTTTTTTTTTTTGCACGAAATGTTTATAGTCGCGTTCCGTGTATTGTTCTGGGACAAAATAAACTATAATGTTAAATTTAAGAAATCGGACTGATTCACGAAAATGATGCCGCTGGAATGAGAAAATACATGTCGTTGCCAAATGTAGACCTAGTGACACATCGAAATAAATATATAGTTGTATTCTTGTGATGAAATAATCGGGTCGTACAATTAAAGTGCAGATTTAGTGTGAGCTGTAGCGATTGTATCGCAGCGAAACTTGGTAAAAATGCTGATGCGTTAATGCGGAACCGATTTACACTGGAAAAAAATTAGTTCCTGTTTTGCTAGCCAAATCTGGCGCTGCACAGTACCTCGTCGACGTCCCTGATACTCACATTGGGCAAATTGTGTAAGCGGAGGTTAATAACAAAATCAAAATTATACCTTCCTCACTTGTTTGTCCTTTTCTGCCAATGTCCCATTGCTAATCCGTTACGTATGGAAACACTTTTACACATGCGTGCACAGCTTCAGATATGCAGCTGGTGGCCAAAATGGGAATAATTTTATTCCATCGTAAGTCGATTTCACATTAATTCCTTAGCATACCTACCAGGTTTTGCTGCCATACGATAACTACAGCCCACATTGGGATCCCCGTGAGTAGCTGCACTTTTAATTATAACCACCGAGTACAGCCACTTATTAGACAGAGCAGTGTCTGATAGCATATTGTTGCATATTCTAAATACACTACAGTCAAAAATAACTAAACGCAATTAGAAATTACTAAAAACAATTATAAATTAACTTTATTTATCAGATTTATTTGTTTATTTATTCTTGGCATGTATGGTACATTAGACATTTAAATTACTCTAGCTGGGGAGCTAAGAAAACATTACATCAAGTTTAATGTACATTAGTAACAAAATAGTTATAATATATGCAGTAAAATGTACAACATTATGTGTCATGCAACAAACTGTAAAAAAAAGAGTAAAAATAGGATGTGAAAGGAGCCAATAGGAGGAACAATAAATTGTGTATTAATGTGAGTAGTTACATGAACATTGAAATCAACTACTTGAAGAATATTAAAATGAACAATAACATACGTAATAGAAAGAACAATGAGCAAAACACCAAATTTACATTACTCAAGTTGACTGGATCAAGGAAAATGGGCGGCAAGCATAATCGTTGTATAATAACGTTCAATCCATCCAGCCAGGGGATAGCAGCTTCCTTCAGTTCGTATGGATTTGTTCTTGGTCGTGGGTACGCTCCAATGTTGCATTTACTCACAATATGGTGAACTGCTTGGAGACATCATGTTTGTCGAAAATAGCTTTCTTCGGGCTGATGCTGCCACCTGCCGGCAACATTCGCAAATGAAACAAGTAAAAGGAAGAACTTAATTTAACGTGTAAGTTACAACTGACCACAGAAAATTTAGTTTATTCTCTGAGCTATAAAAGAATAAACTTTGTATGTAACATATACTACGTAAGGACTGAGGAGGTTACCATAGGTTGCAGGAAGAACGAAAGGTGCCAAGTGAATGGAACAAAGCACAGGCGATTCCCACTTTCACGAAGTATCTTTGAACCAGTTCACATAATTGTAGGCTTACATTAATCTGTTGGAGAATTATGGCGAACGAATTCTCCTTTATAGAGAGCCACATGGATTCCGTAAACGGAGGTCTTGCGAAACACAGTCCCTCTATTTGTCCATGAAATCCAGAGTGTAGGAGACAAATGCGGCAAGTTGATTCGTGTTCCTCGACTACTGAAAAGCGTTCGATGTAGTTTCGCACTCTCATTTAATGAAACAAATAAGGGCTTACCGAGTGTTGGGCAATATTTGTGAGTGTATTCAGGGCTTTACAAGAGATAGAACACAATACGTAATTCTGAATGGGATGAAGATACAAAAAGAATTCCTGGAATACCCCAAGGATCTGTCATAGGGCCGTTATTGTTTACAATATCTCATGGAGAACATTCGAAGGACCATGAGGATTTTTATAGATGATGCTGTTGCCTACACGAAGGCGAAATGTCAGATGACTGGAGCGAAATGCAGCAAGATCTGCGGAGGACGGAATATTGGTGCGACGACTAGAAGTTGGCCTTGAACGTAAATAAATGTAGCACACTGCGAGCAAATACGCGAAGAGAACAATTACTGTTCGATTAAGCTATTATGAAAACTCAATAGAAACAGCAGCAACCGTAAAGTAGCTAACAGTAACTGTCCGCAATGACCTGAAGTGGAATTACAAGATGAAACTAGTTCTAGGAAAAGCAGATACCATTCTCACATTCACTGGAAGAGTCTCAAGGAAAATGTAACTCATTCACGATAGAAGTGACTCATAAAACACTTGTTCGATCGATTCATGAGTATTGTTTATCAATCTGGGACACTTATGTAGAAAAGAAGTAAAAATGCAACTAACAGCTGTACGATTCGTTATGTTTTCGTTTAGTCGTTGCGAGACCATTACAGAGGTTCTCAACAAATTACGGTGGCAGTTGCTGCAAGAGAGGCGTTGTGTTTAACGGAGAAGGCTCTAGGATGGAAACTGCGAGAGAGTATGTTCGAAGAACAATTGGAAAACTCATTACCTCCTCATACATACGTCTCGCGAAATGACCACCACCAGAAAATTAGGGAAATGAAAACTGATGCCAATATTAATCGTTCTTCCCACACACCAGTCTCTAGTGGAACAGAGAAGGAGGAAACGATGGTGGTGCCAGCGGTACCCTCCGCACATATCGCGCTTTGCCTGCAGAACAGACACGTTGATTTCAAGCATAGCTAGAACCTACGCTCGAAATTGAGGTTGTAACACCATGGCTCTAGTAATCTACTGATTTATTTTGCTTTTGTTTCATTTAATATTACATCTTTAAGCTCCTGTAAATGTTTTTAATTGAATCGAAAACACAGAATTGTATACTCCTTTCTTTGTTAAAACTTTGATGTCGTGGTTTGATTCTATGCAATGTAGTATATCTGTCATTTAAATTCTTCGTCCCCTATTTGGAGGGAACAATTGTAATTTATGTGTGAATAATTTTTTGTAGAAATGCTAATATGTGCAAAGGCTCTGTTTTATTTAAAATATTTGTTCTCTGTTATGTAAACTGCTGATCCTCATTTAGGGTTCTTCGTTTGTTTGTATGTAAAAGGTGTAGTGGTTCCCCTCAGGAACGCAACTGTGTAGCGCGCGCAAGTTGTGGTTGGCCTAGGTGGAAAAGGTGGAACAAGAGTCAGTCGGGGACGAGCTACGAGTCGGGGACGAGCTACAAAACTGTGCACTGCCATGTAAAAGATGCATATTGTGCTGGTTCCGAGGGAGGCTTTTTCTGCTACTTTCCAATGCCTCGGATGGATGGATAAATAGCTGGAAGTATTCTGGAGTTTGTATCTATCATCGCCACCAAGAAATGACAGAGTCCAGCAATTCTACCTGCAATTCCACCTACCAACATGCAGTTGCCACCACACTGCGCAATCATTGCATCGGAATACTACAATGATGTACAGTGAAGGATTAGCTTAATGGATGTGTTAGTGTCCTCAAATATAAGGTAATTTATATCTGAATTTATGTACCTACCTTGATTTTTCTCCTCATCATAACACTTCTCAGGTTCCTCTCCGTTTGAGCTAAAGTGATATCCGAGTGTCCTTACTGAAAGAACATTAAAGCCCAGAGTTTTACTAGTTGATGCATCTTGAACACAGTAAAAAAAAGTTAAAGTTAATGTGGCTTGCTGGAAATAATTTTCCTAGTAAAACTGCTTATTAATCTGTTGATGGGAACTTCAAAAGTAAAAGTTCTTAAGATTGAGGCTTTTAAAGTTTTGCTTAGTGAATGATCACATTACTGCCTGTTGTAAATCCCAGAAGGTGAGTCAGTATGTTACATATATGTTAATTCTGTGTCTCACTGAGTAAAAGGGGAAAACTGCAGTTGTGAAACGTTATATACTTATGTTTACTAAGTGTTTGTCTCTCTTGTGTATTAGAAGTACATATTAACAGTATAACAGGATCCACAGTTTGTCTAGTGTGTTGATGTTCGGTAACAAGTAACGGAAAGACCACTAATTATGAAAACCATAATTTCTTTATTCAAATGATAGTGAGAAGCAACCTGTTAGTGGATTCCAATTAACTTTCATTTTTAAATAGTAAAGTATTTAACTGAAAGAGACTTAACCTATATCCAATTAATGATTCTGCAGTGAATAGTAATAATAACGTTATAAAGACCATTCAGTTTGTGTAAGCCCAGGAAGTAATAGTGTGTTTCGGTATCTGTTATAATTTTGCAAATAGTTTGTGCTGCTCTAGCTGCTAGCTTCAATCTTAACGTAAACAAATGTGTGTGTCAGAGTTCACTGCACTCCCGTGTGACAAAGTATAGGTTGTGTTTATCCATTAAAATTACTAATAACTATTTTCTTGAACGAGAATGTTAATCATTCTCTTGCCTAGTTAGGCTGGCGACCGTTTTCTTTATCCATTAAACAGTGCAGATAACAAAATTTCGTTTGTTACTGTTCAAACATTTACGTAATTCTGACTTTCATTTCTGATAAGCCACCTCCGTTAGGTACAACACGGCCAACATAACAAAATTCCTCTCAGAGGGTAACACTGCTCTGTTGCTTTATACCATAATTGTTTTAACAAAATAGTTTTATTTCAAAACCTGTTTCCAGCTTTAAGGTTATGGTACAGCAGTAGCAGACAGGAGGTAATCAACTGAGGGAAGACTACATGAAACCTCCTGAACGAAACATTTCTTTCGAAAGGAATAATTTTTGTGGTTCTTTGGTTGATATACTTGGGTGGTTGTAACAAAACTTTCCCTATTTAACTCGATATAACACGGAAACTAATTACCGTACGAGGATCAAACTTGGTAGCATTAATTTTAAGGACATGGGGAAGAAAAGTAATGTAGAAACAGTACAGTGGAAACACTTTTAATATGCTGCTACAGTACATCATACTGTTACATACCCGTACGATAATTGCTACAAAAGGGGCTCAATATGGCGCCCATCAGTATCCAGAAGAGTCTGACGGCGCAAGAATGCATTTTGCACAGCAGAACTAAGCATGTCCGTAGATATACTGGCTGCCTCTCTTGATATGCTGCGCTTCAGTTGAGCACGTGTCTGATGTTCCCCTGGTAGACCCCGTCCTTCAAGTAGCCCTCAACCAGAAATCACAGGGAGTCAGATCAGATGATCGTGGTGGCCAAGCATTTGAAAATGATCGCCTGTTAATTCGATCATTTCCAAATGTGTTTCGGAGAAGCACCTGAACTACGAACGATGTGTGGTGGGGGCCCATTTGAGTCTCTCTCCTGTAGGGCTGCACTTCTTTGGTCCTTGGGCGCCAACCTGTTCAAAAAAAGAAAGGGCCAATGATGAACGTAGCCATGAAGCCACACCGTACGGTGAGACGCTAACCATACAGACGAACTTCATGCCCGGTGACTGGAGGTGAAGATCCCTACCCTCGCCTATTCTGTTTGTTCACCAGACCTGATATAGAAAAATTAGCATCGTCTATCCATAGGATGGTCCAGGACCAGCACTCGTCAACTTCAATCCTTGCGAGAAAGTTGAGAGCGAAGTCAGCACGTCGTTGTGTGCCCTGCTGTGGAAGCTTCTGTACGATATGGATCTTGTACAGATACCATTTGAAAATGGTTAGAAACACCTTTCGTACAGGGGATGTTCAAGACTGGGAATAGCGCGCAGCGCTGTCTGCCATAGCAACAGCGATTTCATCAACCTCCTGTGGTGCAACTAGTCGTCGGCCCCTTCTCGGAGCGACGCCCAAATCTCCAGTTGATTCGAGCTTCATCATGCTCCGTACAGCAGGTGAAGGAACTGGACATCTCCGTAATCCTTTCAGCCGGCGATATTCTCAAAGTGCAGCTGTAGCATTACTGTTGTTTTGATAATAGAGCTTCACTAGTAATGAATGGCCCGCTACTTTTGTCCACGCTCATGTTCAAACGGCAACAAGTGCACTGCGACTGGTCAGCTATGTTAGACTATGAATCACGATGACTGATCACAGCCCCTGGTAGCCATAACTGGAACTGGATCATGGTGGTGTGGTGTATAGAAATCATACATACCAAACTCTGGACATTAATGCTACCAAGTTTGTTACTCGTACAATAATTAGTGTCCGTGTTATAACATCTTAAATAGAGAAATTTTAATTATAACAAGCCATTATAAAAATGTATCTGACACCACCTGCATTTTTAAGATGCGGTTTGTTTCTAGTTTATTCTAGAATTGAGAACAACTGTGTAAGGTGAAATTACAAATTTAATGTCGCAATTTTCTCACAAAATTACAGCTTTTACACAGTTTTCCACTTGACAACATAAAACAGCGCAATGGATAATACATATTGCCAACATCAAAAAGTGAAATAATTATATACACAACAATGTTAAATATTAACTCTCTGATAGAACATTAATCCTAAGAAGAATGATATAAAAGTTTAATTGGAAGTTTCTTTACAAAACTGCTTCTACACACAAGTTATGATGTTGGTCAGTACTACGAAAATCGTCCGATTCCGGTTCAAAGTTCAGTACTAATTAGGATGACAGTCATGTCTACGGTGGATGGTTAGTTAAGTGACAAATTTGAGGGCAAGATTACCCAAGGCATCTCGAGTTTACAGTGAACGCAATCTGGTGAACCAACAAAGCGCCTCTGCACGCGGTATTTTTCTTTTCCTTGTGCCAAGGTGTGCCGCTACATGCTTCCTCTGGCCTGAATCATCTGGCCCAGGGTAGCTGACCTTCCTCCTGCCACCCCTTTAAGTGGTTTCTGTCGTAACTCCCACAGTGCAGCTTTGCTATGCCATTGTGGGACTGGCTTTTCAAAACTAAAAGTGACTCGCATTCCCTGTTCCACCTTCTGCTCAAAGACATGCATTTTATAGGAACGGTGTGTTGATTAACGTCGATTGGCTGTCATCCCTTTTTGCATTACATACTGATAGACAAATGTTCTCATAACTGCCTGGTCCCAGTGGAGGTTCGAGTCCTCCCTCGGGCATGGGTGTGTGTGTTTCTCCTTAGGATAATTTAGGTTAAGTAGTGTGTAAGCTTAGGGACTGAATATCTTAGCAATTAAATCCCATAAGATTTCACACACATTTAAACATTCATAACCGCCGAATTACGTTAGGTGTCCTCTTCACCTTCTCGTTGCTATGTGTAAAGGACTCATGCAAGGCGTGAATCTGACTATTTATTCAGCCACCTTACACAGTGAGTGTTATTTCCTTCAGGCCTTAACGCCATGTATCACGCTACTCCTTGTAGCTATAGTTTCGCTAGAAGTTACCAACTCCATGTCTTTAAACGTCTTTAATTTTACTTGACATTAATATTAACTTCTTAATGAAGCATTATATGTGATGAGAGCATAGCTGCTCGTGGAGTAGTTCATCTGTCACTAGATGTAATCTTGAATTTTTTGATGAAGACACCCACAGTCGGTGTTGGAACCCTGATAATTAAAATTTTGTTGCAATCATATGGCTGTTTTATACCCCCTTGCCAGGACATCTTCAAATACCATTTTGGTATTATCGCATTGGCTTGGCTCTGTCAAGATAGTGGCACGCAAGCAATTTTTTACATGTCTGAAAGTCAATCCAAGACTTATAATATCAGCGTCACACTACCCAGTGTACAGTTTACCAGAATAGTAAATTTGCAAGTAATGAAATGTCGGGAATCGAACACTGTCTACTTGCTGAGAGTTTGGTGTAAGACGAATATAATTTCCACATAACAAAGACTAGTCTCTGTCTAGGATGTGGAAAGAGTTTCACTGTCAATGTATTGCTTTATTGCTCTTTACGTTGTCACATGCTTTGGCCACTATGCATCGGGTAGGTCTACAATGACATGTGGCCGAACAGGTCACATGTATCTCTGTCTTTACTTCTATAAACTGCCTGACAAATTAAGCATTACAGGCTGAGAGGCTGTGGTGCAGGTTCAGTGATAGCAATATCGACAGCATGCGTCCACAGACTAGCATGATGTTGCACTGAATCTTTTGGGAGGGATGTTACACTAGTGGCCATTAAAATTGTTACACCACGAAAATGACGTGCTACAGACGCGAAATTTAACCGACAGGAAGAGATGCTGTGATATACAAATGATTAGCTTCTCAGAGCTTTCACACAAGGTTGGCGCCGGTGGCGACACCTACAACGTGCTGACATGAGGAAAGTTTCCAACCGATTTCTGATACACAAACAGCAGTTGGCCGGCGTTGCCTCGTGACATGTTGTTGTGATGCCTCGTGTAAGGAGGAGAAATGCCTACCATCACGTTTCCGACTTTGATAAAGGTCGGATTGTAGCCTATCGAGATTGCGGTTTATCGTATAGCGACATTGCTGCTTGTGTTGGTCGATATCCGATGACTGTTAGCAGAATATGGACTCGGTGGGTTCAGAGGGTAATACGGAACGCCGTGCTTGATCCCAACGGCCTCGTACCACTACCATTGATAGATAACAGGCATCTTATCCACAGGGTTGTAACGCATCGGGCAGCAACGTTTGCAAATCAACAACCATCTGCACGAACAGTTCGACGACGTTTGCAGTAGCATGAACTATCAGCTCTGAGACCATGGCTGCGGTTACCCTTGACGCTGCACTACAGACAGGAGCGCCTGCGATGGTGTACTCAACGATGAACCTGGGTGCACGAATGGCAAAACGTCATTTTTTCGGATGAATCCAGGTTCTGTTTACAGCATCATGATGGTCGCATCCGTGTTTGGCGATATCGCGGTGAACGCACATTGGCAGCTTGTATTCGTCATCGCCATACTGGCGTATCACCCAGCGTGATGGTATGGGGTGCCACTGGATACACGTCTCGGTCACCTCTTGCTCGCATTGACGGCACTTTGAACAGTGGACGTTGCATTTCAGATGTATTACGACCCATGGCGCTATCGTTCATTGCCGGCCGGAGTGGCCGAGCGGTTCTAGGCGCTACAGTCTAGAAGCGCCCGACCGCTACGGTCGCAGGTTCGAATCCTGCCTCGGGCATGGATGTGTGTGATGTCCTTAGGTTAGTTAGGTTTAAGTAGTTCTAAGTTCTAGGGGACTGATGACCTCAGATGTTAAGTCCCATGGTGCTCAGAGCCATTTGAACCATTTTTTTAATCGTTCAATCGATCCCTGCGAAACCCTACATTTCAGCAGGATAATGCACGACCGCATGTTGCAGGTCCTGTACAGGTCTTTCTGGATACAGAAAATGTTCGACTGCTGTCCTGGTCAGCACGTTCTCCAGATCTCTCACCAACTGGAAACGTCTGGTCAATGGTGGCCGAGCAACTGGGTCGTCACAATACGCCAGTCATTACTCTGGATGAACTGTGATATCTTGTTGAAGCTGCAAGGGCAGCTGTACCTGCACACGCCATCCAAGCCCTGTTTGATTCAATGTCCAGGCGTATCAAGGCCGTTATTACGGCCAGAGGTGATTGTTCTGGGTACTGATTTCTCAGAATCTATGCACCGATGTTGCGTGAAAATGTAATCACAAGTCAGTTCTAGTATAATATATTTGTCCAATGAACACCCGTTTATCATCTGCATTTCTTCTTGGTGACACTTTTAATGGCCAGCAGTGTATAAAGTTGTTGTAAACTTTACCAAGGCAGGCTGGCCCTTAGTTGTTACAACTTGTCCTTGATATCCTGGATGCAATGGGATGGATTTGACGTCCAAGTCAGTCCCTGTTGGGAACAGAAGTGATCATGCTGGCCACGGAGGTACGGAGGTACGTCAGAGTCACACAGACAGCTCATG
Organism: Schistocerca piceifrons; assembly: GCF_021461385.2. Lineage (NCBI taxonomy): Eukaryota > Metazoa > Arthropoda > Insecta > Orthoptera > Acrididae > Schistocerca > Schistocerca piceifrons. Next base: position 389,657,558 of record NC_060145.1, read on the forward strand.
GAGAAATGTCCCATGGGAGAACTGCAATTCTGAAAAGGGTTCCATGGTACTCTCGCATGAGAGGTGACTCATGAGGAGGCAGGATGCCCATGACGTGTTCCTGTGCCACCAGTGTCCCCTCAATCATTACCAGCCGTAACTCATACCCGATGGCTCCCCACACCATGACACCAGGACTGACATTGCTGTGCCCATGCAACTCATTGTAAGGGTGGGACCTCTTCCTAGGTCGCCACCACGCTCGCCAACGATGATTGTCTGGGGTAGTGCAGAACCAGGATTCATCACTTAACACCGTCAGCAGCCCACTCGGAACCTAGCCATTTGTAAATGATAATTAGTTGAAACCTTCAGCTGCTGACAGGTGTTGATATACCTCGATGGGGACAGCTGAAAATGTGTGCTCCGAGAATTGTGACCTTGGTGTGCGCGAGTAATGAGTGGATGGTCAAATGTCTATTAGGTACATTGCGAATGTAGATTGTGGACAGCTGGGAATGTGGGTCTCACGAGAAGTGTGCAAGGGATAAGTCCCTGCAGTCACGCTATTCATCTGTGTCCACGATGGCTAAGATGGATACAGCGTCTGCCATGTAAGCAGGAGATCCCGAGTTCGAGTCCCGGTCGGGGCACACATTTTCAGCTATCACCATCGAGGTATATCAACATCACCTGTCAGAAGCTGAGAGTTTCAACTAAGTACCATACGTTCTAGAGAAGCTGCATGGTCATCCATGGTACCTGTTCTTTCGAGAACAGTTACTGTCTTCATATATACAGCCATTTGTGTTGCGTGTTCGATGGCAGCCTCCACACTGGACGATAATTCCTTAGTCCGGCTCCTGCTAATCTCCGACCAAAGGTGCAGGATGAGTCAACGTGTTGCGCAGAGTCCATTACTTGTTGTAGGATTGTAGGTGCAGATGTAAAGCGCTTACGATTTGCTCGGTGTACAATACAGGGGTCCATCCTTGCGATGGTCTGACGTGGCTGACCGGGATTTTGAGAAGTATGTCTGTTCTCACGTTCCCGAGTATCAACAGTATCGTTATCAAAACTCAAACTGCTTTTGATTTACTTTGTCCTCAAAATCATGGACCGTCGCCTTTTCGTCGCTCTTCGAGGACATCTTCGCGTTTCCGTTTGTATTTTAAGAGTGTTGTATCCTTCCAAGGTTTCCATCTCGTTCTTGCATGTTGGTCTTGACAGCAGGAAGCTGTTTCAAGTGGATGTCAATAGGATTACTTCCCATAGATGAAGAGGACTTGTAACGGTCGAGTGACATGCTTTTTCATTCCCCGCTAAAATATTAATTTCGAATGTGAAAGTAGGATTATGAGTACGTATGAGTGATGAGAGAAGGGCAAATAGGGATAAAAATACTTTTATGATAATTTCGGAAAAAATTGTGCAGTCAGCAGGAATCTGCAAAGAACGCGCGACCTAGCACCCTGCTTTACGATACGGGAAATGCAGTACCTGGGAAATGGATGCGATTGCGGTGGACCTAACAGGCATAGCATCCAGTAGCCACCTATAACGCAAAAAAGGAAGATAACTTGAGATTTGTAAGTGATATGAAATGATCGTATGGCAATATTGGGCGGGAGAGCACGCCGGTCCCCCCCCCCCCCCTCCTCCCCCCACTCTAGTGCAACTCTTTGCGTTCATCGCCAGTTCTGCAACTTGCACGGTGATGAATATAAGATGAAGTTATTAGAACAACGCAAACATCCAGTCTCCTAGCGAACAAAGTCTTATACCCAGCCGGGAATCGAAGCCGGCGCCCGGGGATCTACAGGCAGTGGCGCTGGCTACTGGACCACGGGCTGCAGACAGTAAGTAAAGTTGAATAGTGTTTGTTCAGGACTGCGCCATAGCCATGGCAGCTAGCATCGATATTTTTCAAAGACAGTAAGGATGTTAATTCTATGAGGTGTTTTGCCTGTAATATTAACTGACGAATGTACACGATCCAGTCACATTAACGTGACCACCAACTATGTCAACGTGCAATAATAACTCACCGATGGCAAACAGCATTGCTAGCTTAGAAGCAGAGGGTAAATTAGTCTGTCCGGGGGATCCAGAAAGCTGTACAGTTGGTGTCACATAGCGGAAACGGAGCGACTTATCTGATATCCAAACGGCCATAAGCAATGGCTCTTGGGCCAAGGGTGGAAGCATTTCCGAAATGGCTAAGTTTATAAACTATATGCGTGTCCTGTGGTTCAAGTACGTCGTGCATGGAAAAACTGCGCCATCCAAAACCGGTGGCAAGGCAACTGTGGTACACCACGGGATATACGAGATGCGACAATAAAGTAATGAGACTGATGTGAAAAAAAAATGTTGCTTACCGTTTTAGTCTAGTATTGTCTCCTTCAAAGTTGTTCCCTTCTGATTGCAGACACTTTTTCTGGCGCTTCTGCCACTGGTGGTAACATTTCTGGAGCTCATCTTCTGTAATATCCTCCATGACCCTAGTCACAGCTTTTTGGACATCTTGTGTTGTTTGAAAATGGTGTCCCTTGAAGGCCATTTTGACTCTTGGAAATAGAAAAAAATCGCACGGAGCGATATCTGGTGAATAAGGTGACTTTGGTAGGACTAAAATTTGTTTTGAGGTTAAAAATTACTGTACTGATAGAGCAGTATGGGATGGCGCATTATCGTGGTGCAGAATCCAATTATCAGTAGTGTTGGCACGGACACGAAGAATTCTTTTACGAAGTCTTTCTAAAATTTCTTTGTAGCAATATTGGTTAACTGTTTATCCAGACGGCACCGACTCTTTATGAACAATTCCCTTGGACTCAAAGAAGCACACAAGCAAGCATTTCACTTCTGACTGACATGCGAGCTTATTTTGGTCTGGGTGATCCCTTTGAGCACCATTGCGAACTTTGGCGTTTTGTCTCTGGATCGTACTAAAAAAAACCAATTTTCATCACCAGTGACAACACGGCTCAACAATTCTGAATTGATTTCCATTTGCTCTAACAGATCGGCTTCCACATTTGTCCTTGACGAGGGACACAAACATGTGTTAACTTATTACAGCAGAACTCACGACTGAGCAGTTGCATCGATGTTCCGCTTGAACTAGAAGCAGCTTATAGCAAGGTCAAAGATATTGTGCCTACGCAAGCCTGCAGGGTTGCCACATCTTGCAAAGAAAATCAGTCTCATTACTTTACTGTCGCACCTCGTACATGGCGGGGGTGAACTATGGCTGCGGATATGTGTACGGGCGAATAGAACTGCAACGAGAATGAGATTTTCACTCTACAGCGGAGTGTGCACTGATGTGAAACTTCCTGGCAGATTAAACCTGTGTGCCAGACCAAGACTCGAACTCGGGACCTTTGCCTTTCACGGGCAAGTGCTCTACCAACTGAGCTACCCAAGCACGACTCACGTCCCGTCCTCACAGTTTTACTTCTGCCAGTATCTCGTCTCCTACCTAGCCGTGAGTCGTGCTTGGGTAGCTCAGTTGGTAGAGCACTTGCCCGCGAAAGGCAAATGTCCCAAGTTTGAGTCTCGGTCCGGCACACAGTTTTAATCTGCCAGGAAGTTTCAGAACTGCAACTGTTGAGCAACTGACCGCCAGGATGAACTAAGAGGTTACCAATAGTGTCTCTTCAGTGACCGCTATGTGAAAATTACTTCGTATGGGTCCCACAGCAGGCACCTTGTTAATGCACCTCTGCTGACTGCTGTACATCGACGACGACGGCTGGACTTTGCACGCCAATACTGCAACTGGTTGCCCACTTTGTGACGGTAACTGGCCTATTCGGATGAATCACGTTTTAGGCTCCATCGGACAAAGTAAACGTTCTGCAAGGGTCCAGGCTGGAAGAGGGAACGTTATCATCTGCGAAATGTTTTCGTGGCATTCCCTGGCTGATCTCGTCATTCTGAAGGTCTCATTGGATCAAAACTGGTATGCACCTGTCCTTGTTATTCCTCGGCACGATGCCATCTGCCAGCAGGACAATGGTACTTTTCACGCAACTCGCAGTCTACGTCTGTGGTTCGAAGAGAACCAGGACGAATTTACCGTACTACCCTGGCCACCAAACCACCGGGATATAAACCCAGTCGCAAAATCTGTGCGACCACCTCGATCGCGCTATTCGCGCCATGGATCCTCAAATGAGGCCACTGGAATCAGCATGGCTCTACATCCCTGTCGGTACCTTCCGGAACCTCAGTGACTTTCTTCCTGGACGCCTCGCAGCGGTCCACGCTGCAACACGTGTTTATTCAGGCTCTTGACAGATAGCCACGTAAATGTGACTGCACAGTGTATTATGATTTTAGTTAGGTGATCGAAATTTTACCTTACACAGCGAAATTCAAATGGCTCTAAGCACTATGGGACTTAACATCTGAGGTCACCAGTCCCCTAGACTTAGAACTACTTAAACCTAACTAACCTAAGGACATCACACACATCCATGCCCGAGGCAGGATTCGACCCTGCGACTGTTGCAGCAGCGCGGTTCCGGACTGAAGCGCTTAGAACCGCTCGGCCACAGCAGCCGGATTACACTGTGGAGTGATGTGTAGATAGTCTAATTTTATTCTCAGTAATTTAGCACTGTATGCAGAAATTTTTTCTTTATTTTATTAATTACTTTTTAATCGCTGTGTAATGCTGAGACCGGCGGAATACTCTTCTAAGAAACATCGTTTCTGGGCTCTATATTCTTCTCTCCTGTTGCTCTTCAGAAATTCAGTCTTCACAACAATGTTGGTACTGGGATTAGCACTGCTTCACCCAGATTCGCTATCCTTCTGCTGCCGCACCGATACTGCATTCATTGTAGTAACCTACGTAACGAAATACACTGACCTGTTATACTGGTCAGTTGTTGACAAGTTTAATTACCTGCACTGGCTCACTTATTCTCAATACTGTAATTTTATACTTAATTGTTAACATATTCGATTTCAGGAAGATCTGTCACAACATTCCCTAGTCAGAAAATATATGCCATCGCATCTCACCTCTCTGGCAACACACATGTAACATGATCATACCCTCAGACACCTCCTATGTCACTTCACATTTTCAGTAATAAACGTTTTATCAATTTTTAAATATGTAAATAAATGTCAGAGTTTGCTCCTGGGCACGGTCTCCCACTGATTAATTCTTTTTTTACAAACGTACCGTGAAACATTGAGTTGGTCGTGGAAGTATTATGCTTGTCGGACTATCATGGGAGAAACACATGTTTAGCTTCTGTGAACCCTCGTTTTCATCAGAGAATGACAGGCAGGTGGAGACTAGGGCTGCTGACAAAATACCGATATGTCGATAAATCGACATTTCTAACAAAAGTTATCGACATACTAGTTACGCCGCGCGGGATTAGCCGAGCGGTCGGAGGCGCTGCAGTCATGGACTGTGCGGCTGGTCCCGGCGGAGGTTCGAGCCCTCACTCGGGCATGGGTGTGTGTGTTTGTCCTTAGGATAATTTAGGTTAAGTAGTGTGTAAGCTTAGAGACTGATGACCTTAGCAGTTAAGTCCCATAAGATTTCACACAAACATACTAGTTACTTTAAAAAAACTGTTTGTATCGCAACTAGTGCGCTGTTTCTTTACATCGACATTCTTCAAAATCAGTTGCTGAAAATGATGAACAAAAATTTAAACGACAACGTAAGTCCTGGGAAATCCTGACGTAATCGACTTTCGGTGCTACCAACAGAAACTAGAACGTTTAACTTCACCACGCAATTTTATCATTGGAACTGCTAGTTTTCGGGCCTTTACAGAAATGAAGAAACAGGGAAGTCGACATGTAGTGTTCCGGGCAAATCAGATATGTGACGAAACCGAACGACGGACCCAACGGACACGTTTCGTTGTGCCACTTAAATGCAGTTACCATTGTCAAAAGAATGGTTATCGCCAAGCGTGAATATGCATCGTTTTCCTTCGGTAATTGCTCTAAGCGGGATAGGCAGGCCTCTAGCTTGTTCATATGGAATATCTAACAATAAATCAATATTTCAATATACAGCTCTAAATCCGGCGGTATGAATTAAATCGAAGGAAACGGTCTATTGACACACAGTCAACATGGGCTTAGAAAACATCGTTCCCGTGAAACACAATTAGCTCTTTATTAACATGAAGTGTTGAGTGTTATTGACAAGGGATTTCAGATCGATTCCGTATTTCTGGATTTCCGGAAGGCTTTTGACACTGCACCACAGAAGCGACTCGTAGTGAAATTCCGTGCTTATGGAATATCGTCTCAGTTACGTGACTGGATTTGAGATTTCCTGTCAGAGAGGTCACAGTTCTTAGTAATTGAAGGAAAGTCATCGCGTAAAACAGAAGTGATTTCTGGCGTTCCTTATCTATTTAAACGATTTGGGAGACAATCTGAGCAGCCGTCGTCGGTTTTTTGCAGATGACGCTGTCGTCTATCTACTAATAAAGTCATCAGAAGATCAAAACAAACTGCAAAACGATTTAGAAAAGATATCTGAATGGTGCGAAAAGTGGTAGTTGACCCTAAATAACGAAAAGTGTGAGGTCATCCACATGAGTGCTAAAAGGATTCCGTTAAACTTCGGTTACACGATAAATCAGTCTAATCTAAAAGCCGCAAATTCAACTAAATACTTAGGTATTACAATTAAGAACAACTTAAATTGGAAGGAACACACAGAAAATGTTGTGGAGAAGGCTAACCAAAGACTGCGTTTTATTGGCAGGACTCTTAGAAAATGTAACAGACCTACTAAGGAAACTGCATACACTACGCTTGTGCATCCTCTTTTAGACTACTGCTGCGTGGTGTGGGTTCCTTACCAGATAGGACTGACGGAGTACATCGAAAAAGTTCAAAGAAAGGCAGCACGTTTTGTATTATCGCGAAATATGGGAGAGAGTGTCACAGAAATGATACAGGATTTGGGCTGGACATCATTAAAAGAAAGATGTTTTTCGTTGCGACGGAATCTTCTCTCGAAATTCCAGTTACCAACTTTCTCCTCCGAATGAGAAAATATTTTGTTGACAGCGACCTACATAGGGAGGAACGATCACCACGATAAAATAAGGGAAATCAGAGCTCGTACGAAAAGATATAGGTGTTCATTGTTTCTGTGCGCTGTACGAGATTGGAATAATAGAGAATTGTGAAGGTGGTTCGATGAACTCTCGGCCAGGCACTTAAATATAATTTAGAGAGTATCCATGTAGGTGTAGATTTATAATGTCCAGCCGACATTTTTATTGGCCGGTAGGTCGTTATTCTTTCCGTCGATATTCTATATATCGAAAATTCTTTTAGTTATTTCGAGTTTCGATAATGATACCATTTTCAATATCGATATATCCGATTCCCGATACTTTTAAAAACGTCAACAGTCCTAGCGGAGAGAACACGTTAAAGAGACGCCAGCGTTGCAGTCTGAGGGTGTGCATGATTACAGAGGCGCGGAAGAGGTAGTCGTAGGGCACAGGGGCAACAGCAAACGGCGTACAGTCACGGTCGGGAGTTTGTGCGTACAATTTACGAAAGTAAACTATGTGTAAATTCCATGTTGAGAATGAAAGAACGGTGTGAGCATTAACGAATGAATAATAGCCTAATTACAGTGCTCATTTCAGAGTTCGCCGAAGTGTCTAACTTGGTTAACAAAGATGTAGGTACATCTACTCCACATCTACATCTATACCCTGCATCTGAAGTGCATGGCGGAGGATTTCCTCCCTTTGGCTGAATGCTTCTATGCATGCTATAAATAATCTAATCTTGTCCCTACGATACCTACGGGAGTAATATATGGGGTGGAGGGAGGCGGGAATTGTAGTTATTCCCAGTCATCATTTAAAGCCAGTTCTTGACACTTTGTTAGCAGACTTTCTCGGGATTACGCTTGTCTTCGAGAGTAGGCCTAAGGCCGTTCAGTTTATTCAGCATTTCTGTGACACTCTCCCAAGGATCAAATAAACCTGCGACCGTACTGCGCTTCTCTGTATACGTTCACTATACAATGTTACTCTTATTTGCTATGGGTCGCACACTTGAGTGGCATTCTACAATGGCCCTCCACGAGTGATTTTTAAGCAATCTCCTTTGTTGAGGAAGATGATGCGGACGGCACTGATGATGCACTTTAACAGTTCAACCGAGAATCTACGTGAACAGAAATAACCTGTAGCTTACAAACAAACAAAACTACTGGCTTCTTCTGTAACATAATTATCCTCCCATGAGTACCATGTCAAAAATTTACAGTGACTTAACCATGCTGGCAGCGACGCACTCAAGTAGAGTTGGTCACCATGATAGATAAACCGAGCACATTATTATCAAGCTTCGGAAACCATCATAACTGGCGTAGAGGGCAGATCAACGTACAGTTTCAAAACAAAGAACGCTGGGTTCAGTATTCAAGAACAGACAGAGCATGTCACGGATTATTTTATTGTAACACAGATGAAACCGTTGTACAACATGGGGTTGTTGTTGTTGTGGTCTTCAGTCCTGAGACTGGTTTGATGCAGCTCTCCATGCTACTCTATCCGGTGCAAGCTTCTTCATCTCCCAGTACCTACTGCAACCTACATCCTTCTGAATCTGCTTAATGTATTCATCTCTTAGTCTCCCTCTACGATTTTTACCCTCCACGCTGACCCTCCAATACTAAATTGGTGATCCCTTCATGCCTCAGAACATGTCCTACCAACTGGTCCCTTCTTCTAGCCAAGTTGTGCCACAAACTCCTCTTCTTTCCAGTTCTATTCAATACCTCCTCATTAGTTATTTGATCTACCCATCTCATCTTCAGCATTCTCCTGTAGCACCACATTTCGAAAGCTTCTATTCTCTTCTTGTCCAAACCACTTATTGTCCATGTTTCACTTGCATACATGGCTACACTCCACACAAATACTTCCAGAAACGACTTCCTGATACTTAAATCTATACTCGACGTTAACAAATTTCTCTTCTTCAGAAGCGCTTTCCTTGCCAGTCTACATTTTATATCCTCTCTACTTCGATCATCATCAGTTATTTTGCTCCCCAAATAGCAAAACCCCTTTAGTACTTCAAGTGTCTCATTTCCTAATCTAATTACCTCAGCATCACCCGACTTAATTTGACTACATTCCATTATCCTCGTTTTGCTTTTATTGATGTTCGTCTTATATCCTCCTTTCAAGATACTGTCCATTCCGTTCAATGTCATCGGCGAACCTCAAAGTTTTTATTTCTTCTCCATGGATTTTAATACCTACTCCGAATTTTTCTTTTGTTTCCTTCACTGCTTGCTCAATATACAGATTGAATAACATCGGGGAGAGGCTACAACCCTGTCTCACTCCCTTACCAACCACTGCTTCCCTTTCATATCCATCGACCCTTCTAGTTTCTGTACAATTTGAAAATAGCCTTTCGCTCCCTGTATTTTATCCCTGCCACCTTCAGAATTTGAAAGAGACTATTCCAGCCAACATTGTCAAAAGCTTTCTCTAAGTCTACAAATGCTAGAAACGTAGGTTTACCTTTCCTTAATCTATCTTCTAAGATAAGTCGTAGGGTCAGTATTGGCTCACGCGTTCCAATATTTCTACGGAATGCAAACTGATCTTCCCAGAGGTCAGCTTCTACCAGTTTCTCCACTCGTCTGTAAAGAATTCGTGTTAGTATTTTGCTGCCGTGACTTATTAAACTGATAGTTCAGTAATTTTCACATCTGTCAACACCTGCTTTCTTTGGGATTGGAATTATTATATTCTTCTTGAAATCAGAGGGTATTTCGCCTGTCACATACATCTTTCTCACCAGATGATAGAGTTTTGTCAGAACTGGCTCTTCCAAGGCTGTCAGTAGTTCAAATGGAATGTTGTCTACTCTCGGGGCCTTGTTTCGACTTAAGTCTTTCAGTGCTCTGTCAAACTCTTCACGTACCTCCCATTTCATCTTCAGCTACTTCGTCTTCCATTTCCATAATATTGTCCTCAAGTACATCGTCCCTGTATAGACCCTCTATATACTCCTTCTATCTTTCTCCTTTCCCTTCTTTGCCCACAAGAGGGTTTCCATCTGAGCTTTTGATACAACATAGCGTAGGTACTTGTAAACAGTAAAAAAACAAAAGGCAGTTATAGACTGCAGGCAATTGTAGTGCGGTTCATTTGTGCTTGGTTTTTGGCACCAAGATAAAACCAACATTTTTAATTCTGTGCTGTGATACACGTGCCAGAAACGTATTGTGTCACTGCAGTCGGACTACACAGCTAGTTCAAGGATTCTTTACATCGGTAGGCTCCGGGCCGATGAAGTCGACTGCGGCTGCGTCCTACACTACGTGGGCTGCTATATTTTTGGATAGCTGTGCGAAATTGTGATTACTAGCGTATATGAAGAATCTCACCATCTTGTTTGTCCATAAAGGAAGTGGGCTGTTATATTTTTGGATAGCTGTGCGAAATTGTGATTAGTCGCGTATATGAAGAACCTCACCATCTCGCTTGCCCGTAAAGGACTGACAGCGTATTTCCGTCTTTCGGCGAAGGACGTGAGTTTCGCGAGGGAGTTCCATTACAGCTTTATTTTCAAGGAACCAAAATATCACGTTCCTTTCAGAATTATAGCTCTACTTTATTGCTGGCTACTTATCTTCTACGCTACGGTACAATTTTCTTGTTCCTTGTTGCGGAAAATTTGACCGCGATCGCGAAGCGTGAAGCGGCAAAGTCTTTGATGAGGGTTCGTCCGCGAGCTTACCGATTTAAACAGCTCTCCGACTTCGGTTCCAGTAACGTCCGTCGTCGATTGCATGTGGTGTCGTTTTTCACAATGCCTCTGTAGTTCTGAGCAAACATTCATTTCTCGTAGCGGAAAAACGTGTTTTCCTGCAACAGAGAAAGCGTAGGTCGTTCTTGGGATTGGATTTCATGGGTATGAACTGACATCTGTTAAAGTCTGCGTCAAGTGGCATTAATAATCGCGAATTCCAGCATGAAACACCCCTGTTTAAATTCCCTTATTGGGTTTTGTGTGTGATTTACCGAAGCCGCCAAACAGATAATTATTATGATTATATGACCGTGTGCTTAATGGATGAAAGGCTATCGGTTTTCCTGCTGTGGTTTCGGGGGTATTTCAACGGAGTGCGGCTGTTCTGAGACGGAATAGTTAATGATCGAGAGTTTGTCTATTAAGGACCATAAAGGTTGCGATGTACAAAGTGATATCTATTTTCTACTAACACACAAATTCTGAGGTAGTTGCTACCTTCGCCTTACACGTCTAATTACAGTTATATCTTTTTTTGGTTGCCGATTAAAAGTACTTCGTCACACGCAATGATGACGGTTAACATTCACAACAATCCTCACTGCAATCCATGGTTATTTCTGGCAGATGCGGTTGACGCGAAACACGTAATTCGGCATTTGTCACTTTTGGTTTCATTTCACTCGCGAATCGGTATCGATGAGGATCCACCCCACGACGTTCAGGGGGACGCGCTCATTTCTTATACTCCGACCACCATTCTTGCCCGTCTCTACAGTACTACTTCTCACTCAACACTCGTCTCACTGCCTCCTACAGCGCTCGACAATCGACTCCTGTCTGCTATCGACCTGGGTGTCGGATACTAGCATCTATGTTCGTGGGATCACGGATCCCTTACAATAAGAGGTATAAGTACTATGATTTCTGCGGAGACAGTGAACCATTTTCACCTAAAGCAGACATGCATATGTTTGTGAAGCTTTGTACGAAGGTAGTGACTTTACTTCACTAAAACCATTGTAATTAGTAAGATCGATACGCTTTGTGTAGCACTGTGAAGTATTTACATGTTTTAATTTCGTTATGTAACACAGTTACTTGGTTTTAAATTCGCATTTTTAGGATGCAATTTTCGTTCGTATTTGATTCTGTTTTGCAGACATGTATATTTGACGTAATCCTTGCAGAGTCAACCATCGATATAAGTGGCACCACTTGTTGTCGATGTTTAGTGTTAATAACCTAAAAAACTGTGAGCGCCCATTTTGCACTCATAGGATGACGATGAAATATTGAGCTCAAAGAAATAGATATTGAGTCAATTTATCTGACGTATTGGTATGCAACTATTTCTGCGTAGTGAGACATAGGAACTTCATGTTCATTCCACTTTGACATTCATAAAAACAGTAACGGTATAATACTTAGGCTCCATGAGCTTAGTAGTTAGCTGTAGAGCCTTTGTTTTGTATTAGTGTTGTGCTACTAAACAAAATCAACGATCCATATGTTCCTTACGAAACAGTTCTACTTTTCCTGTTTATAGTTTATCACTCGGCTCCTTTCCGTTGTCCATAAATCTTCAATTGACCTCATTCGGATGACCGTCTCTAATGACCTTCGATGTCTGTGCTGTGCTTCGTTTTGATGACAAGACTCAATTCCTGCGTGGTTACCATCGCTCTCATTTGGACTAAGTATGACAGAAGTAAGAACAGTTTTAGTCTAGACTATCATCTGTTTTGATTTCATTTGTACATCAATACACATATTTCGTTTGATGAAAATTAGGACTGTTGTAAAGCAAAGTACATATTGAACATACTGACGTATTTGGTAAAGTAATGAGTCCGTAAAGTGTTTTCATAGCACGTTTCTTTTCTCTAACATCTCGACAGGTCGCAATGCTTTTGCAGCCTACAATTACCCTATAAATTTTACTTTACCTTATCGATATATGGAGGCGAAATACATCTTTGATTCTCTCACAATCAGTCTGTGCAAAGCTGGGACTTCTTTGAGAACTGCGCGAGTAACGTGGCTTGATGTCGCTATAAGCCAGGAATGCGATGTCAGTTTCCACTGACGTTTTTCTAGAAAAACTGTTTGTGTGAACGGTATTCTTCCGTTGCAGGATGGGGAATTGTCTGCAGCACGTTGCGTGGGTAGTTCTGTACAGTTCGAGATTTGCAACGACTACCTTCATCGGTATTACATATCCTGAATACCCATCTCCCTACCTCTTGTTTAACGGTGGAGTGCAATTGTATTTTCTTCCAATATGAACTTGTAGCCACTAATATTCTCGTAATCGCTTCACGACAAGCACGACTATATTACGGAACTACTGCGTTTCTTGAAACCTGTCTTCCGACTTTCCATCCCTGCGTTTTCTTGGTGAATTTGTAATCGCAGTTAATGTATAACTTTATGTCACTTGCTCTCAGGGAAACATGGATATGCTATCCATGCTTATTTGTACATGTATACTTAAATTAACATTTTTAACTGGAACTCGATCATTTTGACTATTGTGTTTCACATTACACGCATATACAATCAAAATGGCTGGTAATGTTTTTGCGCCCTCTTTATTCCGGTCCTATGATTGTCAAGGTCACTATCTCGATTTTCTGTAACATTCGAAGCGGCATCCACACGAGAGATAATCACAGAGTTTGAAGGGGCTCCGGAAGGCCCTATCTTTCCAATGTTAAAATAGCGCTTATAAATTACATATGTTCTCAGAAAGTAATTGAGCTAGGAAGTTGAAATTTTTACAGGTTAGTTATTGGAGTATTGGCCACAACTTAACACAGGGATTTCTATGAATTTGAATTCAGATGTTAGAGATTAATTTTTTTTATTGTAACGCAAATTCACTACTTCTTTGTGCTTTTTTTGTTAAATTCACCAATATACATGCGTGTTAAGTTACGCCGAAGGTATTGTGTAAAATTTCCTGAAAGTGTGAAGCAAACTGGTTTGGTAGATCCTGAGAAAACATGTAATTTGTATGAAAAAATAAAACTTTTAGGAATTGAGCGACAAAGTTTGGATTACCTTTTTAGTGCACTCCAAGTCCATAAGCTGGATTATCTCCATCTTCTGCAAACTCCTCCTCCAGCTTCCTCTTTGTCCTCCTGCTGTTCACTGTGCCTTGTCTTTCTATGCTTCTTACAGCCCTGTCAGCAGCCTGAAGGCATTCTTGTCTAGAGCAAGCATCGTTCGTACCATGCTGAAACCTATCTTCGCTCGCATATTTCGAAATACTTTGCACATTACAACGTTGCCGTCATTCAATCTAGCAATATCATCATACACACTAAAGTGAAGTATTTCTATTCCAATAAGGCAGTCTTGGGGATTCTTGAGCGTATAACACTATTTACATGTTCATTGGGGTTTTGAGTTTTTCCATGAACACACTTTTTCAACAGTTCAGGTGCTGCTAAGTCTCTGAAAATGTTTTATCGCCTCCATTACCACATAAGGCAGACTATGTAAACGTAGGTCTGCGGCCGTCGTCACAGTCAATAAAATTCTTCTCGGTTTGAGGCCGCATTGTCATCTGTAAAATTCCGACGTTTCGGCGTCTGTTGCAAGGTGCCTTCCTCAGGGTGTATTGTTAACTGCTGAATGAGCACTAGTTCGGATACTTATGTACTATGGAGAGTGCTGTCATTGGATGTGAGGGTGAGGAGTTCATTTTATTCGTCTTTGCATTGCGTGTAGTCATTGGCAGAAATCGGCGTTTTCCGCTGGAGTTTCCTTTGCTGCCTGCCATTGGTGGAAACCGGCGAATAGAAGACTGAGCGGCGACTGCAGCGTAGCGTTGTTTACTAACTGCCTAGTATTGACTAGGCCGCTTCAGCGCTCTGTGTACCCTCCACCGCTGTGGCCTACCGCCCGCCTGTTGCTTTGCGAGAGCTGTCCTTCTGCAAAGCTGTCACACCTGGCAGCCAAGACGCTGGAAGTCGGTACCCGTCTTCTCTGTTCATATTGTCGGGTCGCTTGTCTATTTCTATAGCCTCTCTAATCTTCCTCCTCAAACTAAATGGCTGTTTCGCCAGTACGCGGGCCTCTTGAATTCGATATTCATCATGCACTGTTCAAAATGGTTCAAATGGCACTGAGACTTAACATCTTTGGTGATCAGTCCCCTAGAACTTAGAACTACTTAAACCTAACTAACCTAAGGACATCACACAACACCCAGTCATCAGCACTGTTCCTGATGTTCTGCCACCGCTGATTTGTTGTATTGTTTGAGGTGAATATATCTTTCGTGTTCAGTTAACCTTGTGCTTATTTGACGCCCAGCCTCATCTACATACACCAGTCCACATTCGCACCCGATTTCATAAACCCCGACGGCATGAAACTTGTCAATTGTATCTTTCGACAATTTTATTGACCACGGAAGACTATGTTTATGAGTGTACACTTCACCAGTTAGCAACGCCTTGTTGTACTTACACCAACTGTTTTCTCGTTTAGGACGCAAGTAATGATGGTGACTTTCATCAGTTGAAAAAGGATGGAAAAAGGAACCTTAACAACCTTCTTCATTTCATCGACACTATGTGTGTGTTTTACCTAATAGCCATTACATAATAGTTCAGTATTTTGTCAATTACACTGTCATCTGACCTACCCTTCCCGTCCAACCCTTTACCATTATTGAGTTTTTGCTTTTGCACGAAGCGTTCAGTCGTTGATATCTTGATCGTGTCCCACACACTCACATTTCTGCACTACAACATCACCACGATTGGGATTCAGTTCTTGAACATGTTTGAAACTTTTAGAATCACAATCATCAAAGTAATTATCATATCGCACTTTATCACACGCAACAGAACGTTGAAATATACTAGCAACACCAGCCACCTCCATTCCTGCACTGCCACCACTACAGTTAGCTATGCAATTATTTTCATGTGTACCATTATTTTTTTGTGGACACTGACAATATTTACATATTACTGCTACGTATAAAACTTACCCTGTATACATACTGGTGGCAGATACTATTCCATGAAGTGATGTGTCCCCATTTATGCCAGGCACCATCCAATGCTGCAGTGAAATCGCTATTACCAGTGTTTTTTATTACTGCCTCTTCCACAGCTTTCTTCATAGATTCTATACAGACATCTTCTACTTTAGAACCTATAAATCTGCTATAGTTCGTAAACTTGGTTGAAGGACTTGGAAGATTCATCATACCACACAAAACGGCACCTGCAGTAGCGCCCTTACCAATTGTACGCAAGGCATAAATAAATATAATGTTGTGTTCATAGATTTTGCTAGCATTTTCTACATTTGGAGCTATTGCAACACTTGTCCGAAAGGTGGTCATGTATGAACATTTACCACACTTCAGTTCCATTTCACTGGAAAGTCCTACTTGATTTCTTATAGAGAGTTCCAGACCGGCTTCACTACACTGAATACATGTTACACAGTTTGCAAGAGTTTCATTGAGAACTGACGTATCAAATATTTCATTCACATCCGATTTGCCAGTAAGACATTTTTACTTTTCACTGACTGAACCAAGCTTCCTCTGCAAAGTACTTTCTTTCTTACTTTCATTGAAGTGGGCAGGTGTAGCAGCAAGGTTAAGTTCACACGCTTCGTTATCGTCTTTATTGTTTACGGTTTCGCTTTCCAACATGTCTCCTTTCTTTAAATGTCTTCAGAGGATTTCTAGTCACTTTACGTTTACCCATGAATATCCTTCAGTAAAACAGACTGAAATGAACAGAATTCACTACGAATATTTTCAGTTTTACAAAAGAGTAGCCAGGCCCGGTGGCCGAGTGGTTCTAGGCGCTTCAGTCCGGAACCGCGCTGCTGCTACGATCGCAGGTTCGAATCCTGCCTCGGGCATGGATGTGTGTGATGTCCTCAGGTTAGTTAGGTTTAAGTAGTTCTAAGTTCTAGGGAAGTGATGACCTCCGATGTTAAGTCCCATAGTGCTCAGAGCCATTTGCACAAAAGAGTAAGTAAACATGGAAGACACGACAATCGAGCGATCGATATATATCGAACTAGCATAGGTTAGCCGCAGCACTTATTTAGAAACACTTACTTTCTCTCACATCACTAAAATGTACAAGATGAGCATGTAGATTCATGAGTACAAAGTTCGACAGCAGTTTAACAGTGCTACAGTGGGTCAAGCCATGCAGAACTTATTTCAAAAATATTTTAAAAATTGGTGCGATCTTCTGAACAGAATTAATTATATATCAATTCAAAGGGGAAAGTTCGTAGATTTTTAAAATTTCAAAAGTAAAAGTTTAAAATTTCATGATTTTGAACCTTTCCGGAGCCACTTGAGTATCAACTGGAAAAATATTCGCCATTCAATGTGACACATCGATGGAGGACTTTGTAGAGGCCTGAAAATGGATGTTCGGTAGACATTCCGCCACAAAAATTACATTGTGATCATTCTGGAAGTGCCTCTCACGCAGTGGTTTCCTCCGAGACAAGAGGAAGAAGTCGCCGTGTGTCAGGAGAGTACGGGAGCGGAGCAAAAGTTGATAGCTTGAAGAAGCACCGTGTACGCCTGTGTCCCGGGTAGAATTGGCTGGGGCGCTGTCGCAGAGAAGGAACACTCCCTTAGACCGCTTCCCGCGACTCTTCATCTTGAAGGTAACCTCGTCAACAGATTTTGGTAGTGTACTCTTGCTACCGTGTACTCCCTGATTGCATCATATACCATGGCAGTTCCTAGAAAGCATCGCCTTGATCGATGATGGTCTGCCCTTCGTCTTTTTCGACGTTGGGTGAATTAATATGTTTACACTGGTTGCTTTGCCCTTCCCGCGGTCATCGTGATACTCATACGACTGGTCCATGGTGATTAGGTGAATACAGAAGTCATCTGAAATGGCCTGACATAGCTGCAACATTTCCGCTGCTACTTCGGTTCGGCCCCCTTTTCGAATGGTTGAAGTCAGCCGAGCAATCCAGCGGGCGACAACCTTCCTCGTCTTCAAAACGTCGTGCAAGATGCTCCAAAACTTATCCAGGACAGGCTTTCACTTTCTGCATTTTCTCCTCGATTGTGATACGCCGGTCTTCGAGCCACTAGCGCCTCTACCTCTCTCGCGATTCCCGTTTCGTCACAGAGAGGCGATCCTCCACTTAAGTCTTCGTCGTTCAGACTTGGCTGACCACACTTCAGACGTCTGCGCCACATAACGACTGTGTCAAATCATGGTACGCTGTTCCAGTACACTTGCACCACCTCTATATCGATTACCGCCGCAAGATACTCTACTGTAGCAACAGGCTGCACAATTTTGTTTTGATTCCTCCTGCGGGAACTGTGATGCAGGGATTTAAGTGCTTATCAGAACCGGGGCTAACTGTTACAATTGTTTCACTAATTTCTATGGAGAAAGTTATAGAAATATTTTGATGCGAACTTCCTGAGAGGTTAGCACCATTGTTGGAGGTTAGCTGAGAAACCAGACATTGCCCAGGTATTTATTTAATCCGCTCGTGCATTTCCTAAACCCTCCTCTCGCTGTCCATCTCCTCTCTCCTTTATCTGTGTCCATCTTCTCTTCAACCTCTATCAATCTCCTCCTCCCACCTCTCTCTGTCCATCTCGTCCCCGTCTCTCAATTCACCTCCTCCTCTTGTCTTCTCTCTAATCATCCCCCCTATATTTGTCAATATCCTCCTCCCCTCCTTCCTTCGCCCTCTCTCTGTCCATCTTCTTGCCCCTCTGTCTGTCCGCCTCATCCCCCCCCCCTCTCCATGTCTCTATGTCAAACTCCTCCTAACCCATTCTCTATCCATCAACCCTTTACGCTGGTGGAAGTGAAGCTGCAAGTTCAGGCAGTCCAGTTGGCCGTGAAAGGCAAAGTTCCCAATTTTGAGTCCTGACCTTACGTAGCACAAGATTTAATAAGCAAGAAGGTCTGAAGTCATCAAATTCATTCCATATTTATTAGCGGCCGTCCTCAGAGAAGAACCAGCCATTATTTCTTTTGCCACATCACCATATGTTTCTTTCGACAGTGTGCTAACCCTCCCTTCTTTTTGTAAGTGCTCATGTTGCCTTCGCACAGTACATACATGACAAGAAACAGCATATGACACGGGGCTGGTTGTTACACCACAACAACTAGTCCCAATGAAATTGTAACAAATTGACCTGTGCAACACCATTTCATATTCAGTTTAAGACAAACATCAGTTTTCAATGATACAGAAATTTGAAGCTAAGATTATCACACGATATTGCACTTGCACTGATTTACAGAAAGGTTACAACACAGTTAAAAATATACTCGGAGAAGAAAAAATTAAAAAGAGATGGAAAAATGTCGTTTCCTCTCGCACACTCTCTCATACTAACAACCCGCCCTCCAGCAACCGGCAGGAGAACTGACTACCCGATACTATAGTCTGCTGGAAGGAAAGTGCATCGCTGCCAGTGGTTAAATCAGAAGAATTCGCGTGTAACAAATTTCTCCGCATAACAAATGACCCAGGTCGCCCTTATCTGGCATAAACTAATTAAGGCTTATGTAAATTTATTTTTGGAGTTAATCACTAAAGTTTTGTGACTTTTTTTCATTTGAACTTTTCACAGGTCACACCAACATCTGTCACACGAGCGGTCACGTGTTGCACAAAATACAACATACCGCTTAGCTTCAACTATTACTGGTCTTACTTTACAATCAATGCACTAAATAAACATATGATAATCATCTTATGTCCAAGATAGAATGTGTCTTTGGGTATATAATTGTACCAAATCTTTATGATGTAAAAAATATTTTAATAGAAGAAATATTAATTGTTCTGAATCTATCTGCAGTCATAAATTGTTGAAACAGTTTTTCTTGAAGACTGAATTTTACATAGTTGGTTCAAATGGCTCTGAGCACTATGGGGCTTAACATCTGTGGTCATCAGTCCCCTAGAACTTAGAACTACTTAAACCTAACTAACGTAAGAACATCACACACATCCATGCCCGAGGCAGGATTCGAACCTGCGACCGTAGCAGTCGCGCGGTTCCGGACTGAGCGCCTAGAACCGCTAGACCACCGCGGCCGGCTTTTACATACTAAATGATTGAACATACTATACGTGATTGTCGCAGGGTTCTTTTTCGACCTTCCGTGCACGTCCCATGAGTCTTTTTATCTTGAGGATTTGATGACGCTGAAGTTGACGATTATGGATATGAGACCTGTGGAAATACTGCGAGGTCTATTGGGAGACAGGTAATTTTACTTATGGAATACATATGTTTCTTTGTTAGGTCAAAGGACAACCTGTTAAAAAAATTTCCATGTAAAATGGGTCTTTCATCCCCGTTCAGTATTCCACACATCAGCTGGCATAAGTATTTCGAGAAGCTGATCTGAAGCGATGGGCGGTTAAAAATAGCCGGTTGTACGGAATACAACAGAGCAACTGGAGGACGATCAAGGGTCTATTTACCTATTTCAGCCTACAAAGTAAGCGATTTTTACCATTTTTTGAAAGAAACTAATGATGGAATCTACATAAATCTTTTCCCCCATTATATGTTGATCGTTGGACAATATTTTATGATTTTCTAAAGAAATTCAGTCATCATTAAGCCCCCTATCCGGGGAATTACAGTTGCTTCATCCGAAAAAGGTGTGTGCAAGACGGAAGTCCTGCACGTTGCAGATCTTAGCTGATAACAAAAAACCAATAATTTTATTAGTGTATAGGCTATTGCGCATGCAGTTTTTTGAAATATGAAAAAAATGGCGGTAGTTTGAATCAAAGATGTAGTTTTTTCATGTGTTTTAGGTCACGTTTTCTGCAATAACTAATGAATAAGTTGAAAAATTGACTTATTACTCCTCGCGGACAGGCCCGAGGAGTGATTCAGCGAATTGTCTGAATGATATCTTAATTAGTGTGCCTGAAATCCATATACTGTGTCTCAAGCTGACGGAATGTTCGCATGCGTGCAAGGAGCAATAAGCTATTTTTTATTTCAATTTATTTATCAGTTCTCGCAAATAACGTGGCAGAAGACATACGACAAAACTACATGTTTGTTTCATACGTCCGTCATTTTATTATTTAATGAAATTTCAAAAGCTGTGCTAATTCTCCGAGCGCAATATCCTATAGATTAAGATAATTGCTTGTTATCCTAATTTATTTCAAATAGGATATGCTAACAGCAGGACTTCCGTCACAGATGGTTCAAATTGCTCTAAGCATTATGGGACTTAACATCTGAGGTCATCAGTCCCCTAGACTTAAAACTACATAAACCTAACTAACCTAAGAACACCACACACATCCATGCCCGAGGCGAGATTCGAACCTACGACCGTAGCAGCCGCGGGGTTCCGGGGTAAAGCGCCTATAATCGTTCGGCCACAGTGGCCGGCTCCGTCACAGACACCACTGTTTGGATTGGGAACTTAAAGACTTCTGATGACGGACTTAATGATGTCTGAATTACTTTAAAAAGTATGAAAATATTATCCAAGAATCAAAAAGTAATCTGCAGAAAGATTTACCAAGAATGATTCATTAGCTTTTTCCAAAAAGAATCGGAAAAATCTCTTATTTTTTTGGCTGACTGAGGAGAATGAAACATTAAGCGAACCGTTAGTGAAATGCAGTGCTCATTTTTGGATCTCCCCCAACTCATATACTAATCCTAACTTGCAATGGTGCCAGACTGACGAGCAACACTCAAGAATTGGAAAATGAGGGTTTTCAGCTACCTGAATCCGAGCTTCCGGTCCATCTTCATCTCTCTTTCTATGTGATTTTAAGCCCCGATATACAGGAAATAAAATCCCGTCTAAGGCCTGCTATCATTTTTATGTTAATAATTGGCAACCAATGCTGTACAATCACAATAAAGTCATGAGATGTTCAATTGACTCTTTTATTAGAACATGTTACGCGTTTCGGGATTACACCCATCTTCAGACATCACAAACTTCTTCCTAATCAACCAGGCGTGCATCCTTGACAACTCAAAGAAAGTGTCGAATAACATATGACTGCGACACAAGCAGTCTTGAAGCAGAGCGCAGAGTCAGTTGAACACCTTTTTGTGGACTGGCAAGACAGCCAAACCACTAGGACGGGAGGCCGAAGGGCACGCGTTTAAGCTCACGCAGGATGGCGTGAGGTCTGGAAAATGACAAGGTCTTTATAGTAGCAAAAATAGTACGTAGCTTCTGGAATACTTGACTTTAATCCATAATTGGTGAACATCGGTCTGACGGTACATGCATCACAAGATAAATAGCAGTTGAGAATGGCGCCTTGCTAGGTCGTAGGAAATGACGTAGCTGAAGGCTATGCTAACTAGCGTCTCGGCAAATGAGAGCGTAATTTGTCAGTGAACCATCGCTAGCAAAGTCGGCTGTACAATTGGGGTCGAGTGCTAGGAAGTGTCTCTAGACCTGCCGTGTGGCGGCGCTCGGTCTGCAATCACTGATAGTGGCGACACGCGGGTCCGACGTATACTAACGGACCGCGGCCGATTTAAAGGCTACCACCTAGCTAGTGTGGTGTCTGGCGGTGACACCACACATCTCATGACTTAAGTGCGATTTTACAGCATTGGTTGCCAATTATTAATTTTAATGCACCATCTTTTACCAGCTCACCTGTCGCTCTGTGCTGCAACGGGAGCGTGAAAGAGTCTGTTGTGGCTACAGCTAAGGTCGGCCTCGGTGAGATACGCAGTGAGTTGTCTGCCACAAGCTGAGTTACGGCCAGAGGTACGTTGTGCCTGTTACGCTAGGTGCAACGCTTCCAGTCATTTGCAGCTAATGTGCGTGGGGCCACGCCATTGAGGCTGGCGTAGCGTGGCGGCAATTTGCTGCGTGGATGCGTATGGAGGCGGAGAGGTGGGCGTAGGCAGCGGCAGACTGGAGACCTTGGTGACCACGCGCCGTCTTCGGAGGAGGTGACAGAACCACAAACAGGCAGCACTACTGCTTTGTGCAGTTCTCAAGGTTGCAGTTACGGGCCACATCGGCATCTTTCTGCAAAAATACTGAACCTGCCCATACCACACCATCACCGAATTGGCGGTCGCAAGCTGTTGACTGAAATCCCGTGTCTGTAAAATAGCCAAAATAACAGGTGTTATAGTTTGATCATAACAAACAATATATGTGGACAGATAATTTCGTCTTTTATTACTTTACTTTTATGGGAATTAGGCCATGGACCAATGTACACTACTGGTCATTAAAATTGCTACACCAAGAAGAAATGCAGATGATAAACGGGTATTCATTGGACAAATATATTATACTAGAAGTGACATATGATTACATTTTCACGCAGTTTGGGTGCATAGATCCCGAGAAATCAGTACACACAACAACCACCTCTGGCCGTAATAACGGCCTTGATACGCCTGGGCATTGAGTCAAACAGAGCTCGGATGGCGTGTACAGGTACAGCTGCCCATGCAGCTTCAACACGATACCACAGTTCATCAAAAGTAGTGACTGGCGTATTGTGGCGAGCCAGTTGCTCGGCCACCATTGACCAGACGTTTTCAGCTGGTGAGAGATCTGGAGAATGTGCTGGCCAGGGCAGCAGTCGAACGTTTTCTGTATCCAGAAAGGCCCGTACAGGATCTGCAACATTCGGTCGTGCATTATCCTGCTGAAATGTAGGGTTTCGCAGGGATCGAAGAAAGGGTAGAGCCACGGGTCGTAACACATCTGAAATGTAACGTCCACTGTTCAAACTGCCGTCAATGCGAACAAGAGGTGACCGAGACGTGTAAGCAATGGCACCCCATAACATCACACCGGGTGATACGCCAGTACGGCGATGAATACACGCTTCCAATGTGCGTTCACAGCGATGTCGCCAAACACGGATGCGACCATCATGATACTGTAAACAGAACCTGGATTCATCCGAAAAAATGACGTTTTGCTATTCGTGCACCCAGGTTCGTCGTTGAGTACACCATCGCAGGCGCTCCTGTCTGTGATGCAGCGTCAAGGGTAACCGCAGCCATGGTCTCTGAGCGGATAGTCCATGCTGCTGCAAACGTCGTCGAACTGTTCGTGCAGATGGTTGTTGTCTTGCAAACGTCCCCATCTGTTGACTCAGGGATCGAGACGTGGCTGCACGATCCGTTACAGCCATGCGGATAAGATGCCTGTCATCTCGACTGCTAGTAATACGAGGCCGTAGGAATCCAGCACGGCGTTCCGTATTACCCTCTTGAATCCACCGATTCCATATTCTGCTAACAGTCATTGGATCTCGACCAACGCGAGCAGCAATATCGCGATACGATAAACCGCAATCGCGATAGGCTACAATCCGACCTTTATCAAAGTCGGAAACGTAATGTTACGCATTTCTCCTCCTTACACGAGGCATCACAACAACGTTTTACCAGGCAACTGCTGTTTATGTATGAGAAATCGGTTGAAAACTTTCCTCATGTCAGCACATTGTAGGTGTCGCCACTCGCGCTAACCTTGTGTGAATGCTCTGAAAAGCTAATCATTTGCATATCGCAGCATCTTCTTCCTGTCGGTTAAATTTCGCGTCTGAAGCACGTCATCTTCGTGGTGTGGCAATTTTAATGGCCAGTAGTGTATATTCCTGTACCAATAATTTCGTCTCTCATTGATGGAGACAAGATAGCAATTCCAGAATTAAACATTTCATCAAACTGAAATGTTCATATGTATCCACGTAGCGGTCGTGTCACGACACCATCAGACAACTGCTGAAGATCGCGGCGTTACGCCGTCGTGTGTTATGGTTCTTCTAGTAACGATAAGTTGACACTGTGCGCTTTATTTCGCACTGAATCCAACAAATTATGTATTTTCCATCTTAATTCTTTTCTGCTGCTGTGGCTTTTGTGCATTTGAACTTTTATAACCATTTCGAACATCCTACAATAGCAGTGATTGCATCTTGATAAATAGCTGCAATATGGAAGAAAAGAATCCGATGGACTGGGCTAAAAGCATCTGTGAGCCAAAGGAAATGGAGAATGAGTTTACTCATTGAAGAATTACTTTCTGAAGAAGTAGGTACTGTGACAGAGAGATAAATACGGAGGTTGTCACTAAAATATCTGGAGCACATAGAGAAAAAGAGCCAGATAAAGTGCTGGTATTCCTCTCGTTTTTAAAAACAGTCACAAATAGCTGCAGTAGAATGCTAAGAACACAGAGTATTGACACACTATTTAAAGGAGCAGGAAGGGCGACTGAATTTTTCAGCACCGCGGAAGATCCTTGTCCGTACAGTAAAATGCATGCAGTACAATGTTCAGAAGACTGAAAAAAAAGAGTTAAAATTAGGATTAAAGAATACAAGATCAATTGTCGTCCGAGCAAACTGGATAAACTGACATTAGCAAATCATACACTCCGACCAGGGAACCACCAAAATCGCCCTTTACGCTTGTAAGTACTCAAAAAAGGAAGTCATGACTGCCGGGAAGATGAAGTGTGGTTTTTATCCAACGACTGGTTTCGAAAGCGTTACTATCGGCTCGGCGTAGTTGTCTTATACTGGCTAACTAGGAGATACTTGACGACAGAAGCTTGCCATAGTTTATTAATCAATTACGCTGACGAAAGGAATTTAGGACTCTTGCTGCATTGGGGCATTGAAATAACTCGATGGCGAAAGATGAAAATTCGTTCCGGACCAGGATTCGAACGAGCATTTCCCGCTTTACGATGGCCAGATGATAAAAATGTAAACAGGGATAGTCCTTGAATAGAATGACTTCGCTGCTTCCAGCGGTTATATCTTCCTTCTTCAGAAACTGAATGTGATAAATGTGATTAAAAGGGGCATTTATATGCCAAAGCATGTAAGGCTACAATTTAACATACCAGATCAGTAGCAGAAGAGGATGGTGAAAGAGAACTGCTATGGCTTTCTTAGAGAACTATCCCAGAATTCATTTGAAAAAATTATGAAGCCACGAAAAGTATAAATCATGATGACTGAGCATTTTTAATCAAACTTCTCAGCGTTTCTCGTTCACCATAACTTATCTTAACCACTGCAGAACCTAATTATCTGTGTACGTGTGCTTGTGAATGTGTGTGTGTGTGTGTGTGTGTGTGTGTGTGTGTAAATTTATATTGTTCCCCGCGGGCAACCAGGAGTTCCACTGATTCCTTTTTTAAAACTATGGCCCGTTTCACACTTGGACGCTGGTGATGGTCACCAGTGACAGTCACCGGTAACTGTGATGAACACTCCTGGATGACCGGTGTCCGACACCGCAGGTGTTGCCAATTAGTTAGTGAAATGGATTCGAGCGAGGAGTAACTTTTGTTAGTACCTCTAAACAAGAGGAGGAGGAGAAGAATGAAGACAAAACGCTCATTACACTTACATCGCTGCTACGAGGTCGGCTGGAGAAAATATTGTTTTCTATTCTTTACGTCGATCTCGGACAAGATGAGAAATTTTTCAGTATTTTCGAATGTCGAAGACTTCATTTGATGAACTGCTAGGAGAAGTGAAGGAAGAAATCACAGGAATGGACAATAATATTTTAATTGTATTTTTCGGACCATAAGGCGGAGCGCCGGTAAGTTGCGCACTTAATTTTGTTATGAAAATTTTGAAATGTAAGTATCTGTTTGGATTTCTTCTTCATTCGCCCTGTGGGGGTGAGTTCATGGTTTCCACGGTCATCCATTTTGTCCCTTCTTGTCGTAATAAGACTACATAAAGATACAGTTAATACTGGCAAATGCGAAAAAATGTTCAAATGTGTGTGAAATCTTATGGGACTTAACTGTTAAGGTCATCAGTCCCTAAGCTTACACACTATTTAACCTAAATTATCCTAAGGACAAACACACACACCCATGCCCGAGAGAGGATTCGAACCTCCGCCGGGACCAGCCGCACAGTCCATGACTGCAGCTCCTAAGACCGCTCGGCTAATCCAGCGCGGCTAATGCGAAAGAAAAGGGCTGGGGCTGCAAATGTGCTTGAAGGTTACTATCCTCCTAGCCGTTTCAGGCTTAGCAACTAAATTTCGCTACTCTTTTATGGTCCAAAAAATAAGGTATTAAATTTGGAAAACAACATACAACTTAAGAATTTTGTTTTTTTCATCTATGCTGAAATCAGGCACAAACTTCATTATAATTTATTACCAAGTATTCGTTTTCATCACTATATTGCTATAGTGATCGCTTTTGACATCCCAAATAGTAGGACGACTTTCTACTTCATTTGCAAAGTCTTCTGTGTTGATCAAATCTAAACTCATGGCTACTATGTTTACAGCATGAATGTTTCGCGTCACTGTCTCAAACAAGACTGCCTGTCTGTTGGCAAATCTGCAGCGCTGTGTCTGTGATCTGTGTCCCAGTGCGAACACTCCAATTCACACTGATGCATGTCCGGCAGTGACTGCTGTGAACACAGTTACCCTGTCCGTCACATGTGGCGAGGATGAGTCACTGCTGCGTCACAGTGGTTCGGTGTGGCGGTGCAGTGACCTGGTTGTGAAAGCTCCAGTTCAAACGAAAGTATCCCTGTCGGTGAACGTCGCTGGTGACCGTCAGCTGTGTCCCAGTGTGATACGGGCCTGAGACGGAGCTGAACTTCAACGAGATTAAAGTCAGCTGCAATCTATAGGCCAAGGTGTACATTAACCCTTTGACAATAATTTTTCCAGCATAACGATGCAGTACATGCCAGCATGTACTCTATACGAATACTAATGAGTGACTGCTCAATTTATTGTCTGTAAGTCCACCGCTGGTAAATATTCACACCGGTGAATCAAGAGTAGAAAGTTGACATTTTAGTTCTAGGTGAGACCGGGGCGTATTTACGCGGATTTATTTCCTGAATTTTTAAAGTTTTTTGGGTTGGATATATCGTGTTTAAAACTGTTCAGTATTACAACGTGATTATTAATGTACGACTTGTTATATACTTCTAATACAACATTATACTTAAGAATGCAAAATAATTTTGTATTGGCTCAAGTGGGGGAGCACGCTTACTTATAGAACACAATAATGAGTAAACAAGACACACTACTAAACATTTCAAGAAAAAAATTTGTTGGCAGTAACCAAAATTACAGTCTTACTTACACCAACTGAATGGTAAAACACAGATTTTTTGGCGTACTTCCACCTGCTAAGACAATGTAACCTACATAGAAATTTGATATTAATTATAGGCTTATTCGTCATCATTGTACGAGTTGCAATGTATGCAGGCATAAAATAATGTGTTTCCAGTGCCACAATCGTCGTGAGCCCACCTTTTACATTTAAGTCACTGGACACATTCATGATTTCTTTTTGATTGATTGTACGGTATCGATAAGTAAATAAAGAGTTAATTTTCGTCTTCTACATCAGAGTGCTGCAGGTTACGAGAGAAATGAAGAAGAATTGGACAGGACATTCGTTGAGGCAAGACTGCTTGCAAATAAACGCTTTGATAGGACTAGTTTGTGAGTCGAGATTGAGAGGAAAGAGATAGAAGATGTTAGACGACATAAAGGAACACGGAAATTACGATGACCTGAAGCGAATAGCGGAAGACAGGAGAGCGTGGACAGTTTACATGTGAAAACTTGCCTTTGAGCAGAACATTAAAGACAACATCATAAACAGATCTTTTCAAATTTTGTTCTTCCTTTTAGCAATTTCTTTCCCTTATCAATCCCTGCTTTCATATAATTCTTTCTGCTTGTAATTCATTAGGTTCAAATTGCTTTTTTTGGCAATTTGTATCTTTTGTTCTCCTGTGCTTTCATTTTAGCTGGCCGCTGTGGCCGAGCGGTTCTAGCCGCTTCAGTCCGGAACCGCGCTGCTGCTACGGTCGCAGGTTCGAATCCTGCCCTGGGCATGGATGTGTGTGATGTCCTTAGGTTAGTTAGGCTTAAGTAGTTGTAAGTCTAGGGGACTGATGATCTCAGATGTTAAGTCCCATAGTGATTGCCGGCCGAAGTGGCCGTGCGGTTCTAGGCGCTACAGTCTGGAGCCGGGCGTCTGCTACGGTCGCAGGTTCGAATCCTGCCTCGGGCATGGATGTGCGTGATGTCCTTAGGTTAGTCAGGTTTAATTAGTTCTACATTCTAGGCGACTGATGACCTCAGAGCCATTTTTTGAACCATAGTGCTTGGAGCCTTTTGAAGTTGTGCCTTCATTTTTTTAGGACTGTGTTTCCAACGCCCTAGCCACAGTGTTGACACCAGTTCCCGTCAGATCACCGAAGTTTAGTGCTGTCGGGCTTGGCTAGCAATTGGATGGGTCACCCTCCGGGTCTGCCGAGTACTGTTGGCAAGTGGGGTGCACTCAACCCTTCTGAGGCCTTCTGAGGAGCCACTTGACTGAATGGTAGCGGCACCGGTCACGAAGACTGACAACGGCCGGGAGAACGGCGTGCTGACCACACGCCCCTCCCTATCCACATCTGGTGATGCCTAAGAGCTGAGGATGACACGGCGGCCTGTCGGTGCCGTTGGGCCTTCAAGGCCTGTTCGGACGGTGTCTGAAGGTTTCCTCCACTGAGGTATCAGGACGCCGAAGCAAAATATTGCGTGGGAATGTCCAAACAGAGCTACGTGAACGTGCTCCATCACAACGTTTGAATTAATTTCGAAATTACAAGTTTCAGGCTGCACCTTGTAAGGCAGAATAGTCTCCTGTAAACGAACATAAGTTTATCTACTCTCAGTTCTAAAATGCATGCTCCCAAGTAACATCGACATTTGATTAACAAAATTCACTCACCCTGACAAAAACATAAATATGTTCTTCGCGCCAAGACGTTCCCTGAACTGATGCCGCAAAGTTTCTGAGACGGCAGTACGAACGATTGTCAGAAGCCATCTAGGACCAATGGTTCGCGAGAAAAGTGCTTTGAGTAAACGTGCTCCGTGCTTAAACGTGACCCGGTGTCCCCTGCCAGTCTCACTTAAAGGGTTAACTACGGACTGTTTATGTGGGTACACAGAAAGACACTCCAGCTCTCGTATCTCTGTTTGAAAATTCTTCAGTAGAGTATCTTCATTTTGCAAGAGATTTCGTAAATAAAATCAAGTCTAAATCCGAAAGAATGGTCGCAAATGTTCAACATTTAAAACTGAAAGCACGTTTATTATAAAGACCAACGTACAGCCAAAACAAAACAGAACTCATGGGTCAGGGAGAGCAGCTGTTTGTGAAAACATCGAATATTCCATAATGATCTTACGTTACAACCATAAGAAACTTCTAAAACATTTCAGGAACGATAAATACTAAATAATAAATAATTTATGGTGGTGGGGTTTTAATTGGTTCCCCGCATCACGTCAGCCAGCGACGCAACCTGTCATATCACATCGGTTACAGCACAGCTCGCGGAAATAGCATTATCAATCAAACTTTTTATTAACTTCAAGGACACCTCATTAGTACATGTGTGACGTTTACCGTATAAGTTATTGGTCAATGAGTACTCGCATCAGCATAACGACTGTGTGTTCACCAGACAAGAGAGAGATGTAAGTTGTACAACATTTTCTGAAGCTGTGGATGTGATATTCACTGATTTAAATTTTAATGTAACACTTTTCAGTTTTCAAGTTCAAAAATGGTTCAAATGGCTCTGAGCACTATGGGACTCAACTGCTGTGGTCATAAGTCCCCTAGAACTTAGAACTACTTAAACATAACTAACCTAAGGACGTCACACACATCCATGCCCGAGGCAGGATTCGAACCTGCGACCGTAGCGGTCGTGCGGTTCCAGACTGTAGCGCCTTTAACCGCTCGGCCACTCCGGCCGGCTAGTTTTCAAGTATTAACTTTCACCAAAATGGAGTTGCCAGTTAAAATGTTTCCTTTGAATGAAGTACGTCACTGTGAGTTCAAGAATACCTCTGCTGGCAGATAATTGGCGGATAGGACGTACTGACAGTCTACGTGTCGATGATGAAGATGGTTGGTTTGTGAGACGCTCAACTGCATGGTTATCATCAACCGTACAAATTACCAACCATATCTCAGACCAATCTCGTGGCTTTTTATGAGTGATGATGAAATGATGAGGATAACACAAACACCCAGTCATATCGAGGCAGGTGAAAATCCATGACCCTGTCGGGAATCGAAACCTGGACCCCGTGCTCGGGAAGCGAGAACGCTATCGCAAGACCACGAGCTGTCGCCGACAACCTACGTGCTGTGTGCCCTCACAATGTGCGTGTAAGAGTGACCAGTTAGTTTTTCAGGAACGTCCATTTTTTTAAGTGATAATCTTTCGATTGTTTTGATGCTAACCTCGATCTTTTCCTTTCCCGCGCTAATCTCTTCATTCATGCGTATTGTAAACTACATCCATCATCTACAATCTCTTGCATATTCAAGTCTAAACCGTCATTTCTTCACTTGTTTTCCCTAGACATATTTTACACGGCGTTTTGTCCGCCCCGATAGCTGAGTGGTCAGCGTGACGAACTGCTGTCCTACGGACCGAGTTCGATTCCCCGCTGGGTCGGAGATTTTCTCGTCTCAGGGACTGGGTGTTGTGTTGTCTTCATCATCATTTCATCGCCATCCGGCGCGCAGGTCCCCAAATGTAGCGTCGAATGTAATGAGACCTGCACCAAGGCGGCCGGACCTGCCCCGCAAGGGGCCTCCCGACCAATGACGCCAAACGCTCATTTCCATTTTACACGGTGTCTTAAAAAAATTACAAATATCTCTACAGGAGATAATATCGGTGGAAACCAGCCGTATAATTATATGCCCGGGAACTAACACCTATTGAGGTACGGACCGCTTTACTTGTGACAAGTAATACGTGGTATTCAATCGAGTAGGCCGTGACAAGAGATGAAATCATACTATCACAATACGCACGAATGGGCAGATGCAAATCCTCAGCAAATCATAGAGGCAGGCACAAGCATCGCTTCAGTATCAATGTATAGATGGGAGTAGTCCGTGACGGACTCATAAGTCAACACAATTTACCAAAGAGATTAACAGGTGCTATGTATCTTGCGGTTTCTGCGCAATCAATTGCTGGCAGTATTGGAGAACACTTCTCTTACACAAACAAAACGACTGTGCTTTATGCCCGACATGTCACCATCTCATCCTTTAGGAATTGTGCGGCATTGCCCCATCGCAATGTTTCGTGACCGATGGATTTGACGAGGAGGTCCGGTAGCTCATCGGACCTCAATTCCTTGTATTTTAGCTAAGGGGACGTTTAAAGGCGTTGGTGCATACCCAACCCATAGAAGACGTGCAGATGTTACTCGAGCATGTGACCAACGCTTGTGACGCAACCCAGATGAAGCCAGATGTCTTTGAACCCCATATGTAATGATCTTATTACTAATTGGTAAGCTGCGTAAATTAGTGTGTTTTGTTTCGAACCCCCAATGGGCTAGTACAATGAAGTTCACGTTAAGGTTACCTGCATAATGCCACAAAGTACTGATCGTTAAGAGTCGACACCATTCGCAATACTTCGTGTCGACTATTCTGTGTTTACGCTTGGTGACACCCTCAGCGACCCCAAAGCTGTGACACTGTAATTGCCGGACGAAGTGTCGTGTTGTACGTGTGAGCGGATGGTCAATGGATTAATAGCAGTGACTATAGTTATATTTCAGTGCATCATGCAATATAAGAGACCGTCATAAATGTTTTCTATACGTTTTGAATGTCATTTTCTCCGACTCATTGCCTTATTAAATTTAATATTCCTTGCTACAAATATGTACCGCATTTGAAGATGACCGTCTCTATAAACTGAGGTGACAAAAGTCGTGGGGTACCTACCAATATCGTGTCGGACCTCCTTCTGCCCGGATTAGTGAAGCAAATCGACGTAGCATAGACTCAATAAGTCCTTGGAAGACCCCAGCAGAAATATTGAAGTACGCTGCCTCTATAGCTGTCCACAGTAATTGCGAATGTGTTGACGGTGCAGGATATTGTGCATGAATTGACCTCTCGATTATGCCCCATAAGTGTTCGATAGGATTCATGTACGGATATGAGAATGGCCAAATCATTCCCTGGAATTGTCCAGAACGTTCTGCAAACCAGTCTCGAACAACGGAGGCCCAGTGACATGGTACATTGTCATCCATTAAAATTTCATGGTTGTTTCGGAATAAGTAGCCGTACTTAACCAATTCCAATCAATGACTGGTTCAGTTGGACTACAAGACCCAGTCCATTCCATGTAACCGCAGTCCACACAATTAAGGAGATACCACAAGCTTTAAAAGAGTCTTGTTGACAACTCTAGTCCCTGGCTCCGTTGAGTCTGCGCTAGAGTCAAACCCTACTGTCAGCTCCCACCAACTGAAATCAGGACTCATCTACCCAAGCCACAGTGTTCCAGTCGTCCAGGGTCAAACCGACATGATCACGAATCCAGGGAAGTCGCTACAGACGATGCCGTGCTGCACTATGGGATCAAAAATATCCGGGCATCCCCCAAAACATAGGTTTTTCATATTAGGTGCATTGTGCTGCCACCTATTGCTAGATACTCCATATCAGTGACCTCAGTAACCATTTGACATCGTGAGAGAACAGAATGGGGAACTCCGCGGAACTCACGGACTTCGAACGCGGTCAGGTTACTGAGAGTTACTTGACTTATATGTCTGTACGCGAGACTTCCGCACTCCTAAACTTCCCTAGGTCCAGTGTTTCCTATGTGATAGTGAACTGGAAACGTGAAGGGGCACATACAGCACAAAAGCGTACAGGAGGACCTCGTCTGTTGACTGACAGAGACCGCAAACAGTCGAAGAGGTTCGTAATGTGTAATAGGCAGACATCTATCCAGACCATCACACAGGAATTCCAGCCTGCATCAGGATCCACTGCAAGTAGTGTGAAAATTAGGCGGGAGGTGATAAAACTTGGATTTCATGGTCGAGCGGCTGTTCATAAGCCACACATCACGCCGGTAAATGCCAAACGACGCTTCGCTTGGTGTAAGGAGCGTAAACATTAGACAATTGAACAGTGGAAGAACGTTGTGCGGATAGACACACTGTGGCGATCCGATGGCAGGGTGTGGGTGTGGTGTCACCGCCAGACACCACACTTGCTAGGTGGTAGGCTTTAAATCGGCCGCGGTCCGGTAGTATACGTCGGACGCGCGTGTCGCCACTATCAGTGATTGCAGACCGAGCGCCGCCACACGGCAGGTCTAGAGAGACTTCCTAGCACTCGCCCCAGTTGTACAGCCGACTTTGCTAGCGATGGTTCACTGACAAATTACGCTCTCAATTGCCGAGACGATAGTTAGCATAGCCTTCAGCTACGTCATTTGCTACGACCTAGCAAGGCGCCATTATCAATTGCTATTTATCTTGTGATGCATGTACCGTCAGACCGATGTTCACCAATTATGGATTAAAGTTAAGTATTCCAGAAGCTACGTACCTTTTTTGCTAGTCTCAATTCCTTGTCATTTTCCAGACCTCACGCCAGCCTGCGTGAGCTTTAACGCGTGTCCTTCGGCCTCCCGTCCTAGTGGATTGGCTGTCTTGCCAGTCCACAAAAGTGGGCATGGCGAACGCCCGTTGAACATCATCTGCCAGCGTGCGTAGTGCCAACAGTGAAATTTGGAGGCGGTGGTGTTATGGTCTGGTCGTGTTTTTCGTGGAGTGGGCTTGCACCCCTTGTTATTTTGCGTTTCCCTATCACAGCACAGGCCTACATTGATGTTTTAAGCAACTTCTTGCTTCCCACTGTTGAAGAGTAATTCGGGGATGGCGGTTGCATCTTTCAACACAATCAAGCACCTGTTCATAATGCGCATCCTGTGGCGGAGTGGTTACACGACAGTAACATCCTTGTAATGAACTGGCCTGCACAGAGTCCTGACCTGAATCCTATAGAACACCTTTGTGATGTTCTGGAACGCCGACTTCATGCCAGGCCTCACCGACCGACATCCATATCTCTCCTCAGTGCAGCACTCTGTGAATAACGAGCTGTCATTCCTCAAGAAACCTTGCAGCACCTGATTGAACGTATGCCTGCGAGAGTGGAACTGTCATCAAGGCTAAGGGTGGGCCAACATCATATTGAATACCAGCATTACCGATGGAGGGCGCCACGAACTTAAAAGTCGTTTTCAGCCAGGTGTCGGGATACTTTTGATCACATAGTGTATTATCAAAGGCACTTACGTCGGTCGTCTGCTGGCATAGCCTATTAATGCCACATCTCATCGCACTGTCCTAACACATTCGTATGTCGTATATATCACATTGATTCTTCGGTTCCTTCACGAAGTGTTGCTTGTCTGTTAGCACTGACAACTCTACGCTGACAGTGCTGCTCTCGGTTATTAAGTGAGGGGTGTCGACCACTCCCTTGTGCATGCTGCGAGGAACTGTCCGAAATTTTGTATTCTCGGCCCTCTCTTGACGCTGTGGATCTCGGAGTAGTGGGTTCTTTAACGATTTCCGAAATGGAGTGCCCCATGCGTCTAGCTCCAACTACCATTCCTCGTTCAAGGTCTGTTAATTCCCGTCGTGCGGCCGTAATAACGTGGGAAACCTTTCCAAATGAAACACCTGAGTGCAAAAGACAGCTCCGCAAATCCACTGCCCTTTTATACCTTGCGTACGCAATACTACTGCCATCTGTACGTTTCCATATCGCTCTCCCATGACTTTTGTAACCTCAGCGTACTGCGCATTCACGAATCCATGCAATTTTAGTTTGTAACTTCTACAGTAGTAGCTGATGGGTACGAGTCACAAAAGCCAACAAGTTTTCAGGCCTGGGAGACAAACAGTAAAAAATTCGCTCTCTGACACCCTCTAACCCCTCTGCCCCGGATGTAAGTAGCTAACTTTGCTTAGCTCACGGCCGAATTCATCATTGTCAGTCAAACATCTTAAAACGTTATTGTCTCTGTAAGTACAGGGCTATTGTAAACGATAAAAGCGATTTCTCGGATTTGCCGTTGCTATGTTATTTGACATATTGCCGCAGAGCTGTGCACACACATAGTAGAATTCAAAAAGTTGCTGCATGTGCCCTCCCCCCCCCCCCCCCTTCCAATTCTGTAGGTATCAGGATCAAGCTGATAATGAAGTCCTTTCCACGTTCCGTGTAGCATGTCCCTATCAACCTGTTCAAGAGCACTGTTGATGGTCGTCTGATAGGTGCATTGGTAGATGAGGCTAAATACTCAATCCGTCACATAAATTCACGCGAAAACCACATGCGGTTAGGCTGGAAGAGCGTGGAGGCCTTGACATGAATCCTGAACTTCAACAGGACCGATTCATCTGTTTCACAGTCTCCTGTTTAGGGATTCGCGAATATAATGATGGAAGTGGGGCAGAGTAGCATCATGTTCGTAGATGAAGTCCACACTCGAGGTCTTCATTTGTGGCATGAACCAGATTATCAGCATGTCCAGATACACGTATCCTGCAACGGTCTTTTCGCAGAATAAAAAGGGTCCGTAAACTTTAAACAGCGGGCGCTGCACGAGACACGTTAACTTTTGGTGAACCTTGAATGTGCTGCACGATAGCGAGGGCATTTTCCGTAACCCGGATTCGCTCACTGTGCTTGTTTACTGTGGAATGCATAAAAGAACGTTATTGCATCACTGAAGATGTGTTTGTCACAACATCCTCTTCCATAAACATTTGCAACTGAGTCGAAAAAAGCATCTGACATTGTCATCGGGAGCGAGTGCATGTAGCATCTGCACGGGGTAAGGCTTCAACTTCAGTGGTTTTCTTAATATTATCCTAACAGTTGGTTGTGATACGTGCAGCTCTCTGCATCCTCTGTTCGCCGAATTCTATGGGCTACGTATGAAACTCGCCAGCACGAGGTCAACAGTTTCTTCACTCAAAACCGACCTGTCGGTTTCCCCTTCCAGAACCATCCTGGAAGAACCACCCTGAAGCTTTAAAAGGCGCATACCATCGCTGAATGGAGCTGGCAGTTGGTGGGTTTTTGTTGACCTTCGTTCTGCAGTGTCGTTGCATTGTTTGTCAAACTGATATGAATGCGTTTCAAGTACAATCTACGCTTTCTCGCCGCCTGTCGCCACCTTCCATAACTGCACACGTTCGTATCTCGTGGCGTAAATTTGAAGTGCGGCTGCAACAATACAAGACGTTTTGAGTTTTTCTATAGGAATGTTGAGCTTTGCGACAATATGTCAATTAATGTAGCTGTAGTGAATTTATGAAATCGTAACAATCATTAATGATAACTTTGTATTTTTCTTTGTTACTGAGCAGGAAAACTACACTCTAAAGAAACTTTTATGTTGACTGACGCTTTTGGATTCGCCTGTTGATTACTAGGTGCGTACGGTTATAAAATACAACTGAGAAGCCGGCCGCTGTGACCGAGCACTTCTAGGCGCTTCAGTCTGGAACCGTGTTGTTGCTACGGTCGCAGGTTCGAATCCTGCCTCGGGCATGGATGTGTGTGATATCCTTAGGTTAGTTAGGTTTAAGTAGTTCTGTATAGGGGACTGATGATCTCAGATGTTAAGTCCCAAAGTGCTTAGAGCCATTGAACCATTACAATTGAGAATCGCGGGCCGCGCGAATGCTTTGGGTTGCATGCTGCTCGCGGGCTGCAGTTTGACGACAACTGTCCAACTGCTGCGTAAGAGACACAAAGGAATGAAAGGGCAGATTGGCCATTTTCATCGGGTTTATGGACACAACTATAGGGACCTTTCCTAGTTTTGACCAATACTGTTGCCTTCAGGAAACGTATTCGATACAGCGATTATGATCAGACTCCAGCAGCACAGTATATTGGAAACAACGAAAATTTTTGCCGGACCAGGAATCGGAACCCGATTCCCCGCTTTACGCGAGCGGTCGCATTAACCACTTCGGGCATCCGAGAACGCCTGCAGGACCGACCCGAACTTCCACATGTCACCGTGTGTCTACGTCTTGCACTCCCACAATTGCTGTGATTCCCGTACAGAGAGAGACTTATGATTATTGTCGCGGCCTTGTCTTGGCATGAAATACTGTATTGCAATGGCAGTGTTTTTACAATGTGCACAAGCACTGTAATATATTACTTTTTTCTACGCCCTGTATTTAGTACTTCTTCATTTCTTCAGATAATTTTTAACATTCTACGACAGTACTACATTTCAAATTGGTCCGGTTTTGTCTCCTCCTCACTTCCCATGACCCACATTTCACTTCAACATAATGCTGTGCTCCAGGCGTACACATTCATTAACTTCTTCCTCAGTTCCAAATCAATATCTCATATATCTGATAGATTTTACTGAATAAAACATTTTGCCCTCGTGCTAAACTACTTCTGTGAATCGGCGACCGTACGCAATAACAGTAACAGCAAATTTATTTACCAGTGTATCACAAATGGTTCCAATGGCTCTGAGCACTATGGGGCAACTTCTGAGGTCATCAGTCCCCTAGAAATTAGGACTACTTAAACCTAACTAACCTAAGGACATCACACACATCCATGCCCGAGGCAGGATACGAACCTGCGACCGGAGCGGTCGCGCGGTTCCAGACTGTAGCGCCTAGAACCGCTCGGCCACCCTGGCCGGCAGTGGATCACATTAACAAAGATATTACACATGTAATGGTATTCCAGTTTAAGAAAAAAACAACATTTGATTATTACAGGCATATGTATTGATGAGCGGAAACGCCATGATCAGTGCCCATCGCAAAATCGAATGCCACCTCGTGACGAAACGGCCACGTTGGGTGGCAACAAAAGAATGTGAGCGGAACTTAGACGAATGGGGAACCATTGTAGTGACTGTACGGAGTGCAGATAGGGAAATCCTGTGACATAAGCGACTTTGATAGAGGGCAGATTGTTCTGGCCCGGTGCCTGGGAACGAGAATCTCGGAAAGGCGAAGTTATTCAGCTGTCGGCGTGCTACTACCGTGAACGGAAATTTGCTGTATGGTAACACTATGAGTGGACAATAAAGTGTATGACGTACACGCGTCGTTACTGAACATAGTTGACGGAGGACTGTATGCTCTATAGAGGGTGATTCAAATAACGTTTACAAACTGATATGGCACATCGGGCATACAAGGATCAATAATCACATAGAAACCGGGGATCGCAAAGGCCATCCGCGACCACTAAATGGCGTTGCAGTTGTTTAGTCACATGGTTCAAATGGTTCAAATGGCTCTGAGCACTACGGGACTTAACATCTGAGGTCATCAGTCCCCTAGACTTAGAACTACCTATACCTAACTAACCTAAGGACATCACACACCTCCATGCCCGAGGTGGGACTCGAACCTGCGACCCTAGCAGCAGCTCGGTTCCGAACTGAAACGCCTAGAACCGCTCGGCCACAGCGGCCGGCCTAGTCACATGCTGCAAAGGGATACCCACTAGAGCAGATGCTCAGAGTTTTGTCAAGATGCATCGAGACACGCCTGACATTGACGCTGCATCGAATGGCGCTCCCTTTCAAAGACAGCTGGTGCATCTCGAAGACATCCTGCTGCCGCAACCATCCGGCCCACTAGGTCCTCCGACGATGTAACAGGTGTTTGATACACAAGGCCTTTCTGGTAAGCCCCACAGCAAAAAAATCGATAGAAGACGGGTTAGGCGATCATGGTGGCTATGCGACTGACCCACTGTGGCCAATCCAGCGGCTGCGAAAGGTTTTCTGCAGATGTGCTCTCACTTGTCTGCTGATACGCGTGGGGGCTCCGTCGTGCTGAAATCGAATGCGACGAAGAATGGGCATACGTTATGGGTAAATTTGCGCTGCGAGTCATGGGTACGTGTAGCATGTGGATTCACATCCACTCACGTATGCAGGCTGTGAACGTTCATCACACCCTCGAGTGAGAACGTGACCTCATTGGTGAAGAGGACACTCACTGAGACGCCCTGCTAAACCTGCAGGTCAGGACAAGTAGTAGGAACTGTGGAAGGGGGCCAGAATGAGCGGCTGTCAGTTACACTCCAAACATAACACTTTATTTAGTTGTCCAAACATTACAGTGCATCTTCTAAGCTTGACTATCGACAGAAAAGTCTAATTCTAAAACGGCTGAAGGCCCATGAATTAAATACAACTGCTATAATTATTATCTCTTTTTTTCTGAGACACAGGCTCTAGGCTTTAACCTTAAATAGTATTTAAGGCCAAGCGGTGTAAGACTTGACTAGTCATAGATTCAGTTTTTAAAAGCGGCTGAAGGCCCATAAATTTAAAACAACATAAGTACAATAATCTCTCAATAGGCAGAAGGCCCAAGCTTTATAACCAATAAGAAACCTTACTTCAAACGGCTGAAGGCCTTTGTTTAAAAAAAGTGCAACCAATTTTCCAAGGCAGAAGGCCCAAAGCATTTAACCTTAAATAGTATTTAAACTGAATGGTGTAAGACTTGATAAGCAAGAATCCAAAATTTTAAAGCTGCTGAAGGTCATCGAGAACAACACAACTGGAAATTACAATAAGTTTTCAACAGGCAGAAGGCCCACAGCCTTACCTTGAAGGAATGCAATACTTGATAAATAAGAACCTTAAAACTTAAAGCGGCTGAATGCCGATGCTTTTAAAAACAATACAATAAATTTTCAACAGGCAGAAGACCAAAGCTTTATCTTTAGACAACGTTAGACTTGCCCAATTTAGAAAAACTTGTTTCAAAATGGCTTAAGTTCTTTGTTTTTAAAAACACAATTAGAAGTATACAAATTCCAACAATCGGCAATGACCCACTAAAAATAGACAATTAAACGCTAATAAGAGGGCAGTATAGGCAACAGCGCTCAGAAGTTTCCAGGGGGCTCGGTCTGCCCTGGAAATCTTAACGTTCGTTTAGGTGAGACAAGAAGTCGGCCCAACTATACTCGATCCGCCGCCACCACAACCAAGAGACAGTCAGGGATCCACCGACAAGACGACGTGCTAACCACCGACCAGTATATGAGAATTCCAAAGCCAAAACGTTACAGACATAGCTGCCCACAACCAAAAATACATTAAGCTGTCAAAAACTACTCACCATGTTGGACAGCGACAACAGGTGAGGTAAGGATACTGCCTGAATTTAAGTTTGCGACCAGGGCAGGTAACAGGAACACTAACGGCGACAAGGCAGAAAATTCCACTGGCGCACTTGAATTTAAAACCGACAAATGTAGTTAATTCCACCACACAGCGTCTAAATGGTTCAAATGGCTCTGAGCACTATGGGACTTAACAGCTGTGGTCATCAGTCCCCTAGAACTTATAACTACTTAAACCTAACTAACCTAAGGACATCACACACATCCATGCCCGAGGCAAGATTCGAACCTGCGACTGTAGCAGTCGCGCGGTTCCGGACTGCGCGCCTAGAACCGCGAGACCACCGCGGCCGGCGCGTCTAAATCTTCACCAACTCGAACGTTCGCTGTTGCTTCCAGGAATACTGCCAACAGCGAACCACCAACCAAGGGGACAGCGTGAACAGACGTGGTTTCAGTAACAAAATCACCGCACAACTTTCATGTGCTGGGTCGGTGATCCACGAACGTCGCAGCACTCGGAACTGCACCCACACCCCCCAAACACTGCGTAGAGACCGCCAGCGGACCCGGCCGACTGCGCTGCACGGAGACGACCTTGCTGACCCGCTCCAACCGATCGACTGGCTGCACACCGCCAAGCTGGAACTATCAGCACCACACCAAAGATGGTATACGGTCCCAATATCGATACACGCCGCTGCTGCCACAGGTAGAAGGGGGAAGAACCACGGCATAACCGCAATAACCGCGGGAAACCAAACGCAGAGCAACAACCAAGTTTTAAAGCAACTCATAAGCTGGGGTCGGTACGGCTCACTCACTGTGAAGCTTCAGTGTGCAGGGAATTCCTGCAGATACTACCACGCAAATCCCTTGCTGTTGTTGAACATGCAGTGCTTCGTCATGTACAGTGCACCAGACGGAAGGTTGGGGTATATTAGTGGCGCGGGCTACACCTCGTGTACTTGTTGACGGCGTACGCTGCACCCTTTCGAAGACGCCTTCTTCCGCCGTAGGCCGTCAACATCCGGATTGTGCACATGGATTGTGCACATGGACCGAGCCCGTTTTGCACAACTGGCGATGCAGGACGGCGAATGATATGTAGCACGACACCTTTCAGTCGGGATATTTCGCACGATACAATCGCATGGTTTCCATTGGATTTGGCCGCTCCATAAATTAAATGCAACTCAGCTGTTTTCCGTTACGAGTAGCTAGCCATGTTACTCCTAACGCTTCCATGTGGTGAACGGTGACCGTCCCCGAGCGCTCCGTCCGTGTTTCTATAGCAACGCCCTCTCGTGACCGTAGTGCCCTTTGTGGCGTTTGCGACCATTCCTATGTGATTGCTGATACTTATTGCGTGCCCGATGTGCTATGTCAGTCTGTAAATGTTTTTTTACTCACCCTGTAGAACAGGATAGGCGACAATATGTGTCAAACGGCAGGGTACAAATGTTTCGGAGCACGTCTTTCAGTGCACGTTGTTGAGCAAGAGGTACCGCACCAGATGATCTCTTCTTGTTACCATGTGAACACACCGACATCGCAACTTACGACAGCAATGAGCACAGGAGCATCGACATTGGACTGTGAACTAATAGAAACTTATCGCCTGGTCCGGTGAATCAAGTTTCTTGTTACACGAGATGGACAGTTGTGTTGGGATACGCCTGTTACCTACTCGAACGACTGCTCGAAGGATGCAGAACAGTTGTAAGACTGTGGAGCCAGCATTTGTCTGGGTTTGCATGGGACACGTATTAGTAATCAAAGAAACCGTGTCAGATGTCCATTATGTGATCATTATTGCGGACAGCCTGTATCTCCCAAACGTGTTACATTGGTTTGAGGAGCAACACGAGGAACTCACTTTGATGGCCGCCATAATCGTTTGACCTGAATCCATGGAACACCTCCACGACGTTATCGGACGACAGCTCCATACCCACTAATCACCAGACCGATAATTTACGGGAATTCCATAACCTCTGCATAGTCATCTGGTACCATACACCGCCGGAAACGTAGCAAGGACTTATCAAACCCATTCCTCGCAGTTTTACTCGTCTGAAGCGTTCTAAATGTGGACCAACACGCCATTGAGCAGATGGTAATAGATTTTTTTCTCATCAGTATAGAGTTTCTGGTCTGCTCTGACACTGGTAAAGGTAGTCGGCAGCGACCATAACTATCCCGGCATTCGCCAGAACTAATGTAAGGAAACCACGGAATATCTAAATCAGTATATCGGGATGTAGAGTAGAGCCGTTATTTTCCAGTATACGAGGTAAGTAATAGAATTCCTTAACTTATTCGACTACCGTGTCATTCCCAATTTTAAAGTTTAATAAGTCGTTACCCCCTCATGTGTTTCTCTTCGTCATCTTCGTTTTTCTTATCATTAAGCTGAATTTCGTGTTAAGAGCCTTGTTCATTCCTCTCAACAGATCTTGTATTCTACTCGAAGGGCTATGACCTTAACATTGGTATCCGTTACTCTTCCATTTTTATTCTTCTACCGAAGTATTCTTTCAATGTTCTTATCGTGTCATGGAGGTGCAATTTGAACAGCTG
This sequence comes from Schistocerca piceifrons, assembly GCF_021461385.2. Taxonomy (NCBI): domain Eukaryota; kingdom Metazoa; phylum Arthropoda; class Insecta; order Orthoptera; family Acrididae; genus Schistocerca; species Schistocerca piceifrons. The sequence continues at coordinate 389,701,021 of NC_060145.1, forward strand.
ATTGGTGAACTGCAAACTCTGTAACGACGCTATACGTACTCTCTTATTTATATACGTCGTGAACCTTTACCTTCTCATATTATGAGTGGCCAGTCACGTCAATTAAACTGCACGACCTCACTACCATCTTGAATGGCCGTCGTAGCTTCTAACTACGAACTCAGAAAGATTAATAAAATGTACACTTCGAGAACTGTTTTTGTTCAAACTGAACTCATTAATAAATACAGTATTAAGCCTATGATAATAATTCTGGAGCTTTTAGTGGAAACTTGTGGCAGTCGTTCTCTCTAGAAACAACGTTTAACACTGCACTTTCCTCTTAAGTTAGATATCGTCTCCACCGCTTAAAACGCTATGCCCAATCAGGAACCGATACAAACTCGTTTTTAGTATTTTCCTTCTGAAGTAAATAATTCCTTGTACAATCGGTTGCTGGTACTGAAGGGTCAAATTTAAAAGTAGTTCAGTTCTCTGAACTTGAAATAGTTAATTAAATTATCTTTGTATGAGTGATACTTAAATTTTTAGTGTCAGATGAAACTCATAAGATATATAGCAGTTACAGGGTGACATTTATGGAACTACATACAGAATCAAAATTAGTTATAAACTACGGCGTGCACACACTTTATTCAACATGTAAACGTCACTGCAGATACTCGGTTTCGATATGCCTGCCATCATTGGCGATGATATGGAACAGACGAATAGCGAAATTTTGCATGACCCGCTGAAGTGTCGGTACATCGATGCTGTCGATGACCTTCTGAATGGCTGTTTTCAGCTCAGCAGTGGTTTTGGGGTTATTGCTGTACATCTTGTCCTTAATATAGCCCGACAAAAAGGAGTCACGTGAGTTCAGATCCGGAGAATATGGCTGTCAGTCGAAGCTCATGCCAGTGGCCTCCGGGTACCCTAGAGCCAGAAGTCCCCAAAGTGTTCTTCCAGGACATCAAACGCTCTCCTGCGTCGATGGGGTCCATCTCCCATTGCATGAAACACACATTGTCGAAATCAGGGTCACTGTGGATGATGGGGATGAAATCATCTTCCAAAACCTTCAAGTACCGTTCGGTACTCACTGTTCCATCAAGAAATATCGTACCGATTATTCCGTGACGGGACTTTGCACAACACACAGTCACCCGTTGAGTGAGAGAGACTTCTCGATCGTGAAATGCGGATTCTCAGTCCTCCAAATGCGCCTATTTTGCTTGTTGACGAATGCATCCTAATGAAAGTGAGCTTCGTCGCTAAGCAAAACCATACATATTCCCATCATGCCCCTCGGCCAATCGTGCAGTCTGAACGTCCTAACGCAAACCGTTCGGAAGATATGACGATTTCATTTCATATAGTTCAATAATTGTCAGTCTGTATAATTTTAGCATTAACTTTATGAAACTTTTCAAATATAAATGAAGTTGGTTATGATCTTCTGGTTGAATTTACTTATGTCTAGAGAAACCAAGAAACTTACTTAAGTCAAGTACTATTTCAGTACGACGAATCAAATTTTAATTTCTCCGCTTTCGAATTTTGTACGGGGACCAGTAAATTCTAAGCTGTCTGCAGTCTCTTGTCTAGTTTACAAATAATATTGTGATATGATTTATGCAAAAGTAATTATAAGGTACTTATAAAATAATGTCATACTATAGAAAATAAAATTTTACTGCACTGTCCCCCCTCCCCCACCCCACCCCCGAAAAAAAAGAAAAAACACGAAACTTTCTTTCTCAAATGTCTGTATCTCGTATTACAGTACGTATTACAAAAAAAAAAAAAAGCCAATGGCTTACTTTTTCGGACGTAGTGCAGTTGAGGCTGTGGTGCAATGTGCATTCATAGTATCTTCACGTCACATTTTATATACAGAGGTTCCAGGAGAAGAAACCGCGGGTGGAGCAATGTGTCTGCAATCGTCATCCACCGAGGCAGCAGAGCATCACATTCACAGCAATAAGACCTTTCTATGCAGGAGCTAGCTCCATCTTCTCCACTGGCGATCGTGGTAAGCAATCGCGATCACAGAATAACAAACAACATTGCGACACGTTGTGTCTACGGCCCTTCAGGGTACAAAGTCACGTTTGCTGCTGAAGGCGTGGCTTAGCTATAGGCACCAGCGCCTATAACGTTTTTGTTCTGTAGCGTCGTAGGAAGACGATTCCGGACAAGGGTTGCTATCCTCTATTTGTTCCTCATGATACCCTCTACAACTCCTCCCTGTAGAATCCCTGGAAATTTGAAGCTATATTTCTGAGACACCCTGTAGACAAATGAAACATGTCATATTTCCTGTGTTTGGGAACCATTGTTGATGTTGGCTATCAAGGCGCAACAATTTGCGGCACCGAATTTTGCCTGGAAATTTCTTGCGTCCATGGGTGCAATTTACATACAACAACTTATCGCTACAAAAGTACTAATTAGTACCTTTCTCCATAAATTGGACCATTATAAGCGCGAAATATAAAAAATCATGTAGAGTGTATTATTGCGCGACCCTTACTCGACCACAAATAGTTGACTTCTCTGTCCACTGCTGTGTGCCAACCGCAGAATTCTTCCAAAGAAAAGACCAGGGCCTATTTAAGGCCCAGGTGACAGAAACCGCCGCTTGACAGGTGTTAAGATTTCTATACAGGACGTATGGTGGAGGAAGGGCCCAAGAGAAAGTTTTGTGTAAACTGCTTATTACAATTAGTACCGAAAACTGACACGGATGGAATTATACGAGGGAGAAGGAGGACGGAGCTTAACGTTAAGCCACTTCTGCGGAAAAAATGTTTCCGAGGCGACCCTGGAAAAGGCGTACCAAGAAACGAAAGGGATAAGGCCACAGGCGTACACTTTAACGACTGTATCCGCTGGGTCAGCCTGTTGCACATCTTGTAGTAACATCGATAGAACATTACGTAGGAAATCAGCATACATTGCACCATTTAGATTGCCATCGATAAAATGGGGGCCAAGTATCCTTCCTCCCATAATGTCGCACCATACATTAACCCGCCAAGGTCGCTGATGTTCCGTTTGTCTCAGCCATCGTGGATTTTCAGTTGCCCAATAGCGCTTTCCTGTTTCGATAGTAGAATGCCGCCTTTCTTTTATTCGTTCCTCAAAAAAGAACATTCACAATTATGATTGTTGCAAGTATGAGGTTGCTGCCTAAGTTCACAGAGCTTTGTTTTGTATGTTGGTATTCCCGCTGCTATGGATTTATTTATCGATTGCCCTTTTTTTTATAGTTCACTGCTGCTATTTGAGTTTATATATTGTGATTTGGATATACTGAGTAGAGCCGTGGTCGCTGGAAAACGGAGTGCTAGGTAGTGAAACCGCAACATTTCTGACATACTCTCCTTTTTGGCTTCAGTAGAGGGATGCTAGCAGCAGAGGCAGTCAGAAACAATCGCGCCCTATAAGGAGATAATGTCACTGGACAGAGGGCGGCAAGAAAATGGTTTTCTCGTTTTAAGAAGGATCCTTTTGACACTAGTGATGAACTGTGATCATACCATCATCGTGCGTTATTTGTTTGCAGCGGGGAAGGTTCAAAAATCGGATGTAGGGGTACCGCATACTCTAAGCCAAAATCTTAAAAATGGCGGTTGGCTACATTGCACCTCTGCTTGCTCGTTCAAATGGCTCTGAGCACGATGGGACTTAACATCTGAGGTCATCAGTCCCCTAGAACTTAGAACTACTTAAACCTAACCAACCTAAGAACAGCACACACATCCGTGCCCGAGGCAGGATTCGAACCTGCGACCGTAGCGGTCACGCGGTTCCAGACTGAAGCGCCTAGAACCGCACAGCCACACCGGCCGGCACAGCTTGTCTCACACCGTCCTTAATACCAATTTTTATTCCTTGACTCACCACTTTTTCACTCTCTTTTGGGTTTTGTAGATGCCTCTGCCATCTAGCCCCACTCTTATGATGATTGTGAACGTGTTACGCTGCCTTACATTGACGAAAGCTATGTGGCAGTACAAAATTATGCGAACTGTAGTAGCATGCCCTTATGTGTGCGAGTCGTTAAATGGCACCTATTACAAGAACCTTACTCAATCACTACTTGTTAGCCACTGCTGTCTCGAATGAGAAGACGTACGAAAGACGTTGTGAGTTTCCTGGGGCAGCCATAATGCTGCGTCCGCGTCGGGCATTCATTATACGTCACCAACTCTTTCACGTGTTTCAGTTGTTAGAGGAAGCGGTGGCCGGAAGAAGGCGTAACGTCTCAAGGTATTGTTTTCAAAAAATGTTCAAATGTGTGTGAGATCTTATGGGACTTAAATACTAAGGTCATCAGTCCCTGAACTTACACACTACATAACATAAATTATCCTAAGGACAAACACACACACCCATGCCCGAGGGAGGACTCGAACCTCCGCCGGGACCAGCCGCACAGTCCATGACTGCAGCGCCTCAGACCGCTCGGCTAATCCCGTACAGCTATTGTTTTCAACAGACTGTTTCCAGCGGGAATGGTTTTGCTCTTACGAAAAGTTATTTATGTTGCGCTTGAGCAAACTGTCCCAGTTTAGGAGGGGACACGCAGGGTGTCCATTGATGCTAGCGGTGGGTCAGTAGTGCGTGCCTTGTGCAAACGTGGCCGCTAAGTCCGGCCGCCGATAGCCTCGATATGTCCGTCAGAGGGCCGCGTCCGCTGTGAAGGACGTTACCTGTCCACGGCCAGGCCAGCTACACACACACACAGCGCCGGGATGCTCGTTAGGGGCGCTTATCGCGTAATCTACGCTAGTTGGGCCCCCGCTGTTATCGTCTCTGCCGCCGCTGTTGCGTCACTGCCGTTGGTGCTGGCGGGGACGTTAGACAACCGAGTTCCAAAATAAACTCCCGCATAACGTTAGCGAAATTAAGTGGCTTGCTCGTGGTAATTGCCAAAGACCCTAAAAGACCGGTGGCCCACAGAAATGGCGCATGTCAGCCGGCTACGCTTGTTAACTGAGTCATCAGAAAAACAATAAATATTGCTGTAAATCATAATTAATTGAAACCCTTATCTGGCGACAAGTGTTGTTGATGTGGTGTCACCGCCAGACACCACACTTGCTAGGTGGTAGCCTTTAAATCGGCCGCGGTCCTTTAGTATACGTCGGACCCGCGTGTCGCCACTATCAGTGATTGCAGACCGAGCGCCGCCACACGGCAGGTCTAGTCTAGAGAGACTCCCTAGCACTCGCCCCATTTGTACAGCCGACTTTGCTAGCGATGGTTCACTGTCTACATACGCTCTCATTTGCAGAGACGGTAGTTTAGCATAGCCTTCAGCTACGTCATTTGCTACGACCTAGCAAGCCGCCATATTCAGTTACTATAATTACCATCTTCAAGAATGTATTCTGAACAGATAATGTTGTGAATAATCTACCGTCAAGAGCGATGTTCATCATTAATCGATTGAAGTTAAGTATCAAACTAATTACGTCCGCTTTCTGAATTCTCATTCCTTGTCATGTTCCAGACCTCACGTCAGTATAGTTCTTCCCTCCTCAAGCCAGCCTGCGTGAGCTAAAACGCATGCATTTCGGCCTCCACTCGTAACACGGTGTTGGCTCTTCTGCTAGCACAAAAGTTGATATACCTCGATGGGGACAGTTGAACATGAGTGCCACGACCGGTACTCGAACCCGGGATCTCCTGCTTACATGGCAGACTCTCCATCCATCTGAGCCGCCGAGGGCACACATGACTAGCGCGACTGCAGGGACTTGCCCTTTCACGCTTCCCGTGAGACCCACATTCCCAACAGTCCACAATCTACATACGTAATGTACCTAATAGATATTTGCCCATCCACGCATTACTCGCACACATTAAGGTAACGATTCCCGTAAGACTTCGGGCAACCTGTGCGCATTCGCACAGACGAAGATCAATGGCTGGGTTGCCTTTAACTATATATATATGAAGATAGTGACTGTTCTCGAAAGAACAAATACCATTGATGACCGTGCAGCTTCTCTATAATAAATGATAATTAGGTACATTACGTATGTAGATTGTGGACAGTTGGGAATGTGGGTCCCACGGGATGCGTGCAAGGGATAAGTCCCTGCATTCGCGCTATTCGTCTGTGTCCTCGGTGGCTCAAATGCATTCAGCCGACACGGTAGCTCAGCGTGCCCGGTCAAAGGATTAGCTACCCTCTGTAACAAAAAACTGAGTGAACGAATCAACGAAGAACCTGAACGGGTGTCATCGGTCGTCCGATCCCAACAAATTCAACGAACAATATAGAACAAAAGGAGATCAAGCAAAACAAGAAAATATATATATGAATAGAACGTCTGCCATGTAAGCAGGAGATCCCGGGTTCGATTCCCGGTCGGGGTACACATTTTCAGCTGTCCCCATCGAGATATATCAACGACACCTGTCGACGGCTGAGGGTTTCAATTAATTATCATTTACTCAAGAGAAGCTGCACGGTCATCAGTGCTATCTGTTCTTTCGAGAACAGTTACTATCTTCATATAAATATTGCTGTGTTCCAGACGTCCTCGGATATTTTTTTCTAAAAAATGACATATCAGTCGATACAGCGTCTCTCCAGATTTCAGTCTGAAATACGCATCGTGGCGTAGTTGAACAAGGGAAGGCGTATCAAAAAATTTAGACAGTCGCTCCGATTTTCGCTTCCAGTACGCCTCCTTAGCTGAGTGGGAGCTGCCTTTGGAGGTGCTCGGCCGTGTGTTTACGTCCCTGAAGCGGAAGGTAGCGCGCGCGGGGTTATTTACCTATCTGGTGTACTCGCAGGTTTTGGAGCAACCGATATACGTAAAATGTCACGTGCATGCCTAGAGTCGTCCCTCAAGACTTTTTTTTTTCCCGAATGAATATGCTCCACCGAAGGCCTATGAAATTGAAAGGTTAGAATTGGAAGGAGAATCAGCATATTTTTGGGGATGCTTCTCCGATTTCCTATGAAAAAAGTTAACAACTTGTTGCCAATTATCACAATTATCAATCGTAGTCAGTTGCTTTTTATCCCCTATATACAACGCATCTGTCATAGTTGCAACGAGAACAATTACAATGGCCGCTATTCCAACTATCGCAACACATAGACACATATGTTTCGGTTTATTCTAATAACATTACTAATTTCGGTTTTTAAAAAGTTTGCTCCCTTTTGCTCCTTAATTTTCAGAACTTATGGATGCCTATTGACATCTCTTAGGCGTTGACGCAAAGTGATACGAACCGGTTTTCACTTTTACGTAATTATTTTTAATATATGTTAACAATTCCTTTTCTCATATTAACAGAATCTTCCGTCGGTTCTTGGTAGAACAACATTATAATAATAAATGAAAATCACCACTTTGCTTTTGTTCTACAATATTACTTTTATTGCTAACCGGTTTACGGCTTACAAGGCCATCTTCAGACATTTAAATGTCTGAAAATTCCTTTTCTGTTTGAATAAGTGCTGGATATCGTGCATAGCCTATTTTTTATTTCTCTGAAGTACGATGTATATTTCTGGTATAAATGGCAATATTACCTGTCCTTCCTTATGATGGTTTCTCGATGTATGATGCATATTACTTGTTCACACCTTGTATTTTAAATTTATTTCAATAACACAATCAGAATTATAGGTGCTTCTTAAGTCTGCTTTTGTTTCATATGGGTCCCACTGCTACTATAAGTTATGTAAAATCTAATTATTTTCATTAGTATTCAAAACCGGTTGCATGGCAATTTTATTACTGTTTTATCAATCTGTTAATGTGGGTTCTGACCCAGTGCTTATGTGGAAGCGTACTACCAGTGTTATAAAAAAGTGATAGCCTGTCCAAATGGGACGAATGATATGTACATTATCGCGTCGTTAAATATGATAACAAAACTGTTAACCTACACCCTCAAACCTTTTTTGTTGTCGTAATGAATATTGTTTAATGGCATTTGAACTGTTACTTAGTGGCATTTTTCGTACTATTACTATTTTTATATATTTGACTCCTCAGTTTTAACGTAATATTCACGTAAATCAAGAACGATATACTTCTAACTTCCCACGCCAAATGGTGGGTGCTATGTTTTACATTAAGCAACTGTGTGTATTTGATGTCATGTATGTATGGGTTCAGACCCAGTGCTTGTGTGGAAGCGTCTTTTTTTTATTTATTGTTATTTTAAAACCTTTACAACAGGCAGGCTGTCAGCAGCATTCTACGCTGCTCTTCAGCCATAGAATAGACAATGAGAAAAGAAAGAATACGCATAAGTTACATAATGGTGGGTAATAAAACAGTAGACACATGAATACAAACACGGAGCTGTTCACACTCGACGATAATCCACACTACAAACTGTTGACACGACGCACAAACACTGAAGATGTCGATGGCACAGGTGAACGATGGCGTGTGACGGTGAACACTGAACACAAAACACGATGGCACTCACGAGACACTGATGGCGATGATCTCTGGCGCGCGAATGTCCACATAGCGTGTGCGAGTCCTGGGACCTGCCAAGAGGGGAAGAAGGGTGACGTGGGGGGGGGGGAGGGAGAGGGGAGAACAAAGATGCCAGTGGCAGAGGAGATGGGAGGTGGGGTAGAGGGACAGGGGAGGGGAAGCCCGGGGCACGAGTGGGGAGAAATGGAGGAGGGAGGGAAGGGGGAGTGAAGGGTGGGAGGGTGCCCAGAGGAACGAACACAGGAAGAGGGAGGGAGGATCAAAGTTGGTAGGAGGGGTAGATGGAGGGAAAGAGGGCATCGTCAGGGAGGGGGAGCTGGCGGAAGGGTAAGGAGGGTAGAGAGATGGAGAGCAGGTGGGACATGGGAATACAGGCGCGGCAGCGGGTGGGGGTGGGAGAGGATGGGGGAGACAAGCAGGTGACGAGGACCGAGTTTTCAGGAGGTGTAGAGGATCCATATCCTTTCAAGGAAAAGGAGTAGGTGGGGGAATGGAATGAGGTCGTACAGGATCTGCGTGGGGGAGGGGAGACAGATGCGATAGGCGAGGCAGAGAGCATGGCGTTCAAGGATCTGAAGGGATTTGTAAAAGGTAGGGGGGACGGAGATCCAGGCAGGATGGGCATAACAGATAGGGCGGATGAGGGATTTATAGGTGTGGAGTATGGACCCCACGTACGGCCAGAAAGGAGCTTGAGGAGATGGAGTCGGGAGTGTGCCTTGGCTTGGATTGTCCGGAGATGGGGGGTCCAGGAGAGGTGACGGTTGAGGGTGACGCCAAGGTACTTAAGGGTGGGGGTGAGGGCGATAGGACGGCCATAGATGGTTAGATAGAAATCGAGGAGGCGGAAGGAAGAGGTGGTTTTGCCTACAATGATGGCCTGGGTTTTGGAGGGATTGACCTTGAACAACCACTGGTTGCACCAAGCAGTGAACCGGTCAAGATGGGATTGGAGAAGGGAACGCTGCAGGGTGGGGACAAGGGCAAGGAAGGCAGTGCCATCGGCATACTGGAGGAGGTGGAGGGGGGGTGACGGCGGCGGCATGCCCACCGTATACTAAAGGTACAGAAGGGGGGAGAGGACAGAGCCTTGGAGCACACCAGCAGAGGGAAAAAAGGTGTAGGAATCCGTGTTATGGATGGTGATGTAGGAAGGACGGTGGGAGAGAAAGGAGCCGATCAGACAGACGTAGTTAATGGGAAGGGCGAAGGTTTGGAGCTTGAAGATGAGACCAGAATGCCATATGTGGACATAGGCATGTTCGAGGTCCAAGGAGAGGAAGATTGCAGAGCGACAGGAATTAAGCTGTTTGGAAAGGAGTGAGGTGGAGGAGAAGGTCATCGGAAGAGCAGGACAGCCGAAAGCCACACTGGGTAACGGGAAAGAGGCAGTGCTGGTGGAGATGCTAGTGGATGCGTTGGGTGAGGATGGATTCCAGGACCTTGCTGAAGACCAAGGTAAGGGTGATGGGACGGTGGGAGGAGACGGCGGACGGTGGTTTGCCGGGTTTAAGGAACATCAGGATATGGGAGGTTTTCCACAGGTTGCGGTAGTAGCCAGTGGAAAGGACTACATTGTAGAGCCTGGCCAGGGTAGAGAGGAAAGAGACAGGAGCTTCACAAAGGTGGCGGTAGGTGACACATTCTTGAACAGGAGTGGTGTTGCATTTTGTGCGGAGTGTAGCAATGAGATCCTGTGTAGTGATAGGGGCATTGAGTTCCGTGTGTGCAATGTTGTCCAAGTACTGGAAACCAGGTGTGAGGGGAGGGACAGAGGTGTCAGTTCGATCACAGACATCCGGGAACAGGGAGTAATCGAACTGGGGATCGTCAGGGATGGAAAAGACATCAGAGAGGCAGGAGGCAAAGTGATTTGCCTTACTAAGGGTGTCAGGGAAGGGGTGATCATCATGGAGAAGAGGATAGTAGGGGGAGGGTTTAGTTCTGGTAAGGCGACGGAAGGCTGACCAGAACTTGGAAGAGTTTATAGGTAGGGTGGCATTTAAATGGGTGCATGTCTGTCACCAGTCCCGGCGTTTCTTAGCCATGAGCAAGTTTCGAATGTGTCGCTGGAGTTGGCGGTGGCATCGTAGAGTGTCCGGGTCACGCATGTGGAGGAAGGCATGGTAGAGATGGCAGAATTCACGGAGGAGGAGAACGGCCTGTGAGTGTCAGGTAGGATGGTGGGGCTGGATGGCGACAGTAGGGACGTGGGCCTCCACAGCCTCAGACAAGGTCTGCTGGAGAAAGGACGTGGCATGGGTAACATCGTCAGGGTGGTGGTAGGTGAAGGGGTGGTCTTCAACCTGGGTGGAGAGGATATCCCGGTAGGCATTCCAGTCGGCATGGGAATAATCATGGACGTACTTCGGGGGAGGGTCATTACGAGGGTCGGGGCAGGGGTGACAACCATCTGAAACGGTGAGGAGGACAGGGAGATGATCGCTACCAATGGGGTCCAGGACATCCACTGCTATGTGGCCAAGGAGGTTGGGGGAGAAGAGGATGACATCGGGAGTGGAGTTGGATTTGGGGTGGGTGTGCTGGGGAATGGGGACAAGGTCGCCTTTGAGGGTGGAGAGGAACTGATGCCACCGCCGTAACTGGGTGGCGGAACGACTATGGATGTTGAGGTCGGCGGCGATCACGTAGGAGGAGAAGGTATGATCAATTTGGGAGAGGAAGTCGAAAGGAATAGGGGCGTTAGGGTGGGCATAGATGGTGGTGCTGGTGATGGTAAGGCTGGGGAAGAAGTGACTAAGGATCAGGTGTTCAGTGGGGTCAGGAAGTTGAGTTTGGAGCTGAACTGGGATCTGGCGGTGGTGACCAATGGCAACTCCACCACGTGCAATTGGGAGGGGATGGTGTGGTGGGATTGGAGGAAGGTTGCATTGTGGAGGAAGGCATCCACGTGGTGGGTTGCAAGGGTGTGCATGAAGAGGTTTTTGTTGGTGGGAGGGGAACGGATGTTGTTGAACAGGATATGGTGCTGTCACACCATGACAGGAATTTATACGAGGGTGTCGAGACAGGAGAAGGTGAAATGGGCCTGGTTGTGGGTGTAAGTGGCATACATTTTTAGATGGAAGACGGAACGGGCGGCGAGGGAGACGTGTTGGAGGGTGTGAGGGCACTGGAAAGGGTGGACGTTTTGCAGGACAATGGTGAGGAACCTGATGATGTCCTCAGCGGTGGATGGGAGGCGGGACAAGAAGGGAATTGCCAGGAGGGGTGGGGGCGTCCAGAGGGCGGACAGGGATGCTGAGTTCAGAGTGGTCGGAGGGGGTTGGGCTTTACATTTTTGGGAGTAGGTGGGATGGGGGAGACTGCAGGTATTACAGGAGGGAGGGGACTGAGGGTTAGGGCACTGCTGGAGGAAGTGCGCTTGTTTACAATGCAGGCAGGTGGGGGCCTCACAGCACTCAGCTGTTAGGTGTGCATTGTAGTGCAGGCACCTCTGGCAGCGAAGGGATTGAGGAGCGGAACGCGAGGGGTCGACCTTATATCGCTGGTTGAAGAGGAGGGCACCCTCCTTCAGGAGATGGTCAATGGAGGGGGCCTCCTCATAGAAAACCCGCATAAGGCGGGTGGGACCGGCGGAGATAAAAATGTGGCGGACCGCCCGTACCTCCAGTGAGGGATGCACCTTGAGCTCTGCCAACACCTCCTCCTCCGTGATCGTTGGACTGAGGCGAGTGATCACGGCGGTGATGGTGGGCGGGCGACGTGGGGGTTGGGGTTGGTGGGTAGGAGATGGAGAAGGAGCAGGGGTGAGGGAGGCGTTGGGGCCAAACCGGGTGATGGGGAGGTGGGAGAGGATGTCAGTATGGTGAGTGGGGCTGAAGGAGGAGATGAGAACTGAATCCCGTCTGGGAGTGAGGAGTGAGGTGGGGGCACCAGGGAAGTGTTGGCGGAGGAGGAGTGAGAGGTTCCGGGCCTCGAGAAGGGAAGGATCGGTATGCGAGAGGATGTATTTGTATAAAGAGGGGGGGAGGAGGAGGAGGAGGAGGAGGTGGAGGGAGCAGGGCCAGATGGGGAGGCATCCATGGCAACCTGGGGGGGGGGGGGTGAAGGAGGACGGGGTGGGGCCTTGTTGTGAGTGGTGGGGGTGCCACTAGGGCGTTTAAGGGTGGCGGAAGGTGATGGCGACAGCAATGACGGTGACGGCGAGGGTGATGGGGAGAGCGGGGCATGGGCAGTGGCCCGTCGGGCCACCACCCTAGCTGGAGCTGCAATGACAAGCTGGGGGAGTGGGGGGATCAGAGGTAGAGGAGCAGGTGGAAGGAGCTGTGGAGGGGGCGACAAAGAGCGAGGGTGAAGGGAGAAGAGGAGGGTTGGAGAGAGGGGGAGCGACTGGGCACACAGTGTAATGGTGGTGGTGGCGTCGGAGGGCGAAGTGTAGACTAAGGCAGTGGTGGTAGTAGTGGCGCAGAAGCATATAACCAGTGTTATAATAATGCTAGCTTGTCCAAAGGGACAAACGAGAGGTACATCACCATGTCGGTTAAATATGATAACGAAATTATTTATCCACAGCTACAAACTTTTTTGTAACGAATATTGTGTTTCACGACATTTTAATTATTACATAATGGCTTTTTCGTACTGTTACTATTTTTTTATATATTTGACTCCTTAGTCTTAACGTAACATTTTACGTAAATCACGAACGTTGTACTTCTAACTTCCCACGCCAGATGGTGGGTATTATGTTTTTTAAAAACCTGTGTTATACCTCATTTCATGTTATTCATATATTATTCTTTTTCATTGCCTTTTTCTCTTTTACTTTTCCTGCACTCTGACAACTTATTTTTTGTAAGTTTTTTTAAAAACAATACGCCGATGTATTTTAGATGTTTACTTTCTCCTTCGTCTGCTATGTGTTTTACGTAAATTTTAAGTTTTATTTACTTCATGATTCACAAATGCACAATAGTTATTTTGTGTTAATATCTTGAAAAACCAGTAATAATAAGTGTTCATGTGACACATGTGACATAGAGGGCGTTCCAAGCCCTGTCACACCGAGATCTGCTGAAAAGGTGCATGTAAACAGCGGCCTCAGCTTATGTGATCACTCTAAGCTTGTTCATACCAGTGCCTACCAATTTTAATTGTATATTGCAGGTATGTTCCTACCAACTTTCATACACAGGTGTAGTTGTGATTTTCTGTTTTGTACTCACTGATCGTTATGTGAAATTTTTAACTTCTAGCACTGAGGATGGTCACTAAGTGACCGAAAATCGATTTTGCGCATATTAAAACAAAAAAAAAAAAAAAGTACGACCAATGCTGATTCTCCTTCCAATTCTATCCACTATTTGGTCGTGGTGCAAAGAACACTCCATGGAGTCGCCAATCAATAAATTGAAAGGTTCCTACGAGACGAAGTTAAACTTGATTACAATGAGCTAATTTGAATACATCTCTCCATAGCTAGCAGTGACGTCTATGTCAAACTGATTATGGATGCACTGCGAGACAAAATCATTCGAGATACTAAATTTGGTCTCAAATTTCGTCACTCCGACGGATACGTCATACAGGACAAGGATTACGAATAACACGCATCTTGGAACGTCCCTTCTACTTAATGACTGATGGCCTACGCCCATATGGAAGAAAGGCTAGCCACGTCGAGGGAAAATGGTCCAGCTCCACGACCTACCCCGTTCTCAGTGGGGAGCGACAGATCAGAATAGAACTGATACACCATGCATCCTCATACTTATCGGCGGATGCAGAACAAAATACAGTGGAAAACCCAAAACATGCTCTGGATGCAGGAAAGATGGTCCATTCAGATTGCATGCAAATGGCGAATCAGTGCTTATGTCCAAGGTGACTCCACTGACTCCAACGCCTGTTGACGCCCTTCGAACAAATACCATTCCGAAGAATAACCAGCTCCACCATCCTGACTATTTACGGCAATCGCCTGGAGTCGAGACCGCCGCCAGTGAAGAAGCGACGCTTACTTCGGCCACTCCGGCGCCAGTGACGCCGTTGACCGACGGGAATGGATCGGTAGGAAGGATGGAAATTGATCCAATGGTTGTGCTGACAGTTGCTTTCGTCCCTCTGCGTCAGGGGTCACTGCCACACTCGGAAACGGAGGCGCACAATTGCAAAGACGATCTTCGAAACGCCACAAGAAATGATGGCTTAATGAAGTCCACGGCAGGCGGAGCTGCGCACAACGACGAAACCGAATCCGGATGCGCAACGGGGGTTCATCGTCCCTCACAAGAGGTAAACAGCGAATCACACGAGACAGGGGCTGAATACAGAACCTCCAGACGATGATCCGCCGGCAGGGGTCCCTCCATCCACCGCAGCAACACCTTTGCCTTCGATCAGTCCTGCGGGAGAAACACGACAAGAGCAAGGGAACTTGGCCAATGCACCCGGTAATGATCCACAGATCGACGACGCAGCCGAAAATGTTCCGAACATCTTATTGCTCTTTCTTCTAATCTCAAACACATCACTTTGAACGTCTAATTGAATTAGCTACACAACGTAATTTATGAAAAGAACCACAAATTATACTTCCTTCATAAGTTGAGCAAACTACTCCCAGTAATTCATACTTCCTTGATAAGCTGAACATACTACTCTGGATACTGACTGGCGGGTGCGGCGTCCATTGGATTTTAGTCAGGCACAGACGGTCTCAGGTTGCCAGACGGTAGTACACAAGTCTACATAAGCGTTCATGCGTGCTTTACGCACTGCGGAGCAGCGCCAGACATATCGAACAGCCACTATTAAAGTTAATAGTCTTACGAGACATGCTGCGTGTGTGAGACGTCGTAGTCCTCGCACTGTGAGCGCCATCCTCGCGCTGACGGCAGGTACACCACGTCCTCGGCTACTACCCTTTCATGCAGAAGTATCGCTGTTCCGCTGCCGTCGACTATAGTGGGTGTAATGTATGTGTCGTAATCATGGGGACCGGGAAAGCTAACCTACACATGAGAGACGATACATGGTGGCAGAGGCTGCTACACATATGTCACTAGTCACTCTGCAAGTCACCTTGATCGAATTTACGTAACACGTCGTCTCGAATCTGCAATCCTAGATGCGGAATTGTGGCCCGTCACCATTTCAGATCTTATAGCATACGTATGCAACGGTCCCCCTATGTTTTCAACAGGTGATAAGTATTCGCGGTGCTTGGAAATTGAATACAGCGCACCTCAGGGAACCTGAGCGTCGACGCCTAATCGAACACACATGGCTCATATGTGAACGACTCAAGGTATTTTCCCAACAGGTTAAAATATGCCATTGTCAGGCCTCTCTGCAAAAGGGGGACATCACAGATGTCAATAATTATCGGGCAGTATCCTTGCTTACAGCATTTTCAAAAGTCTTCCAGGAAGTAATTTACTCAAGAGTGGTTAGCCATCTCAACAGTAATGGGATACTTAGTAAATCACAGTTCGGATTTCAAAAATGCTGTTCCACTGAGACAGCAATATACAATTTCACTGTCCACATAATAGAGTCTTTAAATAGTAAAATGTTACCAACAGGAATTTTCTGTGACTTGTTCAAAGCGTTTGATTGTGTGAACCATGACATTATGTTACAGAAATTACAATTCTATGGTATAAGTGGAATTTCATATGAGCGGTTTAAGTCATACCTACAGAACAGGAAGCAAAAAGTTTTCTTAAATGGGTCAAGTGATTTTAATAAGTTTGCCACTTCATCTACAAGGGGTGAAATTACATTAGGTGTTCCACAGGGTTCAATCATGGGTCCCCTTCTGTTCTTGATATATGAAGAGCACAAGGCAAAAATGATGATAGTCAATTTTTTCCCATTTTCAGGTGAGGACAGGAATTTGTAGCTCAAACACAGCCGAATTTGTAGGATTTGTAGGGGGGGGGGGGGGGGGGTGTGTACACGGCAAGAATGCTGGCAGTTACTAAGTTATTTGCCATTTTATTTTTGTTGTGCACGGTAAAACTGATGAATGTCATCTGTGTTCACGGCACATATGATGATAGTCATTTCATAAGGTTGGCAAAACCTGCTTGATCAGGAGTTCAATGTGCTGTCTTCACTCTTTTGTTTACTTTGTGTTTGTGGTTAGAAAGTTGCCAAAGTTCATAGCTTGTGTTCTTGGTAGTAGTTTCTGCGAAAATGAGTGAATTAAGTGAGTCAGGTGTGGATGAAGATTGTGAAAACGTCAGTAAACCTAGCACAAAGAAGAGAAAAACCCATGGAAGGGTAAAAGGTGTGATGAAAAAACTTAAAGCGTGTACTCACGAAACTAGGCCCGATTGCAGATGTAAAAGACTACAGTGTTTTGATAGAGTTTGTGAATGTGAAACAATAAGATTAATTTCTCATTTTAATAGTTTAGAATCTAATGATTCCACATACTTGGCTGGGCTTATCAATGTTGGGTAAGCGAAATAAAGAATGCCAGAGTAAGCCTTCGCCTTTCACTGTGAGATTGAAGCTGACCAAAACCTATTTAGAAAATGGACTGCTTTTTTGGATAATCACTATCACAACAAATGTCCATTTGCTACACGACCAATTTGTGAAATAAAATTTTCATATGACCATTGCAGGTTAGTTGAACACAGATCATCATACAATGGGTACTTTCTTATGTCACCAATCCTAACACAACACCAACTTACCAAGCTTTCAAGAGAGACAGTAGACCCTGGTGATAATACGTCGTCTTTACCACCAATTCTGCGTGAAGGTAAGAGAAAATGACTCAGCACTTTACCTTTGCTTTCACATATCAATAATATATAGACCTATAATGAGTTATAGAATAATAGCTCATAACAATAGTGTAACCTTGTAAGTAATGAAAACTTATCAGTACAGGAAATATTCTTGTCATTATTACAACAGATATTTAGTCAGGTTATTAGTTAAATTCATAATACGCTATGTAAGTAGGTAGGTTACTATTTTATGAGAAAAACCACCAGGAGGTTCCCTTTTTTTAGCCCAAAAGTTTGCTTATTTCCAGATCTGATTAAACGAAAACCTGGGAAGTACCAAGACCTGCAGCAGCTGAAGCAGTTTTGCAGTCCATCTTCTCAAAAGTACTTTGAAGAACTTCCTCGTTGACAAAACTTAAGTTGTAATTAACAGTATTACAATAAAATCTATATGGGCCTAATGGGCCTATAAATCTTATAAAATACACAGTAAACAGAATCCATTTACAGGTTACAAGATCCACTGTAGAAGCACAGAAGATAGTGGGCTTTCATCGTTTTTACGAAGTTTTTTATGACTACCATCACTTTTACCATGTTTTTTGTGTACCTATTTAAGGTCTTAGTTAATAAAGCACCTTAAAATTGAAAATGTGTTTATTGTATTACATTTATTACCTACACAAATAGATAGAAACACAAATATAGAACAATAAAAATGCTGTTGTGATAATTATACGGTGAACGTTTATGATATATGAGAGACTAGAGCAGAAAATTCGTCGCCCTGAAAAGTTACAAAAAAGTGACTATCATCATTTTTGCCTTGTGCTCTTCATATGTGAACGACCACCCTCGCTATCTGAAACAGAAAGCTGAACTGATACCGTTTGCTGATGATACAAGCATTATTATTAATCCAGTAAAAGAAAGTCCAATTGAAAATGATACAAATAAGGTCTTTGGAAAAGTCATTAATTGGTTTTCTGCAAATGGGCTTGCTCTAAACTTTGAAAAAACACAGTACGTCAAATTTTATGCTGCAAAATACAGTTCCTTCAATAAATATAACACATCAACAGAAGTCAGTAGACAGGGTGAGCATACTAAGTTTTTGGGTGTAAATATAGAGGAGAAACTTAATTGGAAAATTCATATTTTGGATCTTGTAAAGCGACTAGGTTCAGCAACTTTTGCAATCAGAATAATTGCCAATTTTGAGGATATAGAAATTAGTAATATAACATACTTTGCATACTTTCACTCTGTGATGTCATACGGAATAATATTTTGGGCTAACTCAACATTTACACAAAAAGTATTCACTGCTCAAAAGAAAGTGGTTAGAATAATGTGTGGGGTTCATAGTCGAACATCTTGTAGGCATCTTTCTAAAACATTGGGAATTCTTACAACAGCCGCACAGAACATTTACTCACTAATGAAATTTGTTCTCAACAACATGGACCAGTTTAAAAACAACAGTGACATTCATGATTATAATACCAGAAAAAAGAAAGACTTACACTATCCTTTACTCAACCTATCTTTGACACACAAAGGGGTAAAATATGCTGCTATAAAAATTTTCGATAAATTACCAGATGAAATAAAATGTCTGACAGATAGCAGTAATAGCTTCAAAAATAAATTGAAATCATATCTCCTTGACAACTCCTTCGATACCATAGATGAATTCTTGAATAGGAATAAATAAATCTATAAATATAGCATATGCATTTTGTGCCATTTATGGGAATGGGGTAAAAAATAGAAATATTAATCTTTAACTCTGTATTATATATATATATATATATATATATATATATATATATATATATATATATATATATATATATATATTAAAAAACCTTGTTTCATACGTGCATTTTCTTGTGCACTTGACACTTTCCACATCATAATAGCTACCGTACCGTGCGACTAACTAACTAACTAACTCTCCAGGAATACGGTGGCTGGGATCCGTTAAGCCCGCATTGTGCCGAGCCTTGATTGCTTTCGGAAGGGAGCAAATGCTGTAGACGCGCCATAGGATAGAATTTTATTTCATGATGCTCCTCGAACATTCTGTACAAGTACCTTCACAAGATCAGAGTGCTGCCAAAAACGAGCGCAGGTCCGCATATTTCCCACATTGCGACGCCGTCTGGAGGGGGTTGCAGTCCGTGCAAGAGCCTATGAACGAGTCCATAGAGAATCGCCACCGATGCAGCACGTTCTCAGGAAAAAACACCGTAGCTGCAGTGCCCTAATGTAGGCGGGTGTACTGCTGGATGGTCGCCGTATGATATCCCAAAAAGAAACTGCCAACGAGGTTGTGGAACAATATGATCACCGCTATGACGAAACGGAACACGACGAGGTGACGCTACGGCCGAGAGAGAGTTAACGAGAGAAATCACAGAGGACGGCGCAATGAAAGCGCTCGATAAGAGAGCATCGAACAAGTCGCAAGGGCCCGACGGTTTTCCGTTAGCGTTTTACCGGACATTTAAAGATCTCATGATTCCACGATGGACAGCTATGTATCACGAATTGACGTCTCCTAGTGTGTCTCTTCCACCCGGCTTTGTGGAAGCAATCGTCATCCCCATCCACAAACCATCCGGCGACACAGGGACACAGGACTAACGGCCACTGACCCTTCTTAACTGCGACTACACGATCTACACGAGGATACCTATACCACGTTTCGAACGCATACTGCGCCATGTGATATCACTGGACCAAACCCAATTGGAAGATAACAATGAAGGAGCGACACTAAGTGACTACCGCAATGTGCGCACTGGCAACAACATGTCGTCTCCTGGGACCACCAGTGTTTATGTCCGCCCCTGAATGGTCAGCTTGACGGACTGCCTTCCTAAGCGGCCCGGGTTCGATTCCCGTCTGGGTCGGGGATTTTCTCTGCTCAGGGACTGGGTGTTGTCTTAATCATCATTTCGTCCCCAGCCGGCGCGCATGTCAGCCAATGTGGCGTCGAATGTAATAAGACCTGCACCAAGGCGGCCGGACTTGTCCTGTAAGATGCCTCCCGGCCAATGACGCCAAACGTGTTGATAGATTTCGATCGCCCCTTCTACAGGGTGAGCCATGCCTATCTTGTGAAAGTGATGACGCGAATGACGTTCCCACAAATTTTTGACACCATCGTGATGCGACTACTCCACGGTGCCTCGTCCATCTTCAATGGATGCATGGTGCGGCTCGTGACCATCTCGTTATCGGGCAGACAAGGGTGAACGCTGTTGACGATACTTTATGGCGTCGCTCTCGACCCGACTCCAAGGAATGACGATAAGGCACCACAAATTTATATGCAGAACATACGCGGATGACCTAGTGTTTGGCTCACTTTAGGGCGACGAGGCAAGAGCGGCTTTGCATTGGATAAATTTGTATGGTATTGCCAGTGTTCGATTTGTGCTGTTACCAGTGGGGGGGATGTCTTAGGGGGTTAGTATAATTATATATGTTACTAGCTTGGACCGTGGCGTTACCCATGGTTAAACAGTTACTTATAAATAGATGTTAAAGCCGAAACTCACTATTCACACGTAAGCACTATTAGAAAAGCCATCCCTTGTTATATCTTTAAAAGTACGTTATAGGTAAAGCTTATTTACAAAATCATCTACATACAGGTATACGAGGGGAATTCAAAAAGTAAAGGCACATTTGTGAAAAGCTGTACTTATTCTGGTGATAGAAAACTGAAACATGCGTTATTTTTCTACGTAACCTCCCTGGACTTCAATGCAGTTTTCCCGACGTTTTACGAGTTTTTTTATTTCATCAGAAAATACGTTTACCGGTTGCACCGCACCGCACCGCAGCAATAACGTCTTCATCACTTCATCACTTTCAAATCTTCTTCCCTGTAGTGCTTCCGTAAAGGGTCCAAATATGTGAAAATCGCTTGGAGTTAGGTCTGGACTGTATGGTGGATGTTCCAGCACCTCGAATCTCCTTTATTGCGTCGTCTGTCCGTTTGGCAGAATGTGGGCGAGCGTTATCTTGCTGTAGGATGACACCTCTTCACCGTTTTCCACGAGGTTTGGATCTGATCACAGGTTTCAGTATCGTACGCAACACATCACATCCACCATACAATACAGACCTGGCTCTAAAGCCTCGTTTACGCTGGGGCGACGTCTTGTTTTGTTCTAAATGTTTTGAAATGCTTACCTACTACATAACACGTTTTCAAAATTAATAAGCAAACATATTAATAGTATTAATAGTAAGACTGTATTAAAAACTTTCAGTGTTCGGCTCCACAAATTTAAATTATATGTAAAGTTTTACTCCAGTGCGTGGAAATAAACATCCCAGGTTGGGATGCAGAAACTAAAACCAGAGGAGGGGATGGTCTGATGCAGAGGGGGGGGGAGGGGGGGGAAATCCCCCCCATGCCCCCCCCCCCCCCTGCAAATCGCACACTGGGTACTGCTACGGGAAGTCGCATGAACAGGGCAAACTCGGGTGCGAAGAACATCGGGAAAGGACTCTCACTGTGACATGTGGCACCATTATAGCCGATAGACAAGATGAAGTGCTTGGAAATTATATTCATTACAGACATTCGACGCACAGCGGAACTCATCTACAGACATCTTTTGCAAACCGTTCGTGAGAGTGTTCGACGCCGCAGCTTAAGGGCACTACATATGAGACAAGGGGTCACCTTTGCCATCACTTATCTAGCTTCTCGAATCCTCCACCCGCTCGAAGCTTTTCTAATGACGGTGGTGTTGGCACCCCGAATCCTGGTGGCATTACGATATTTTGTGAGCACAGGTCTGCTTTTTAAAGTCGGATTTGAAACTTTCACCCTCACTAGTAGTCGTGGAGGCCTTGGCCTAGTCCACATCCGCGACCGAGCAATGGCGCTTCGTGTAAGCGCGGCGATCAAGTTGCGAATAGACACCAGACCAGTCTGACGGGCGCCTTGGTAGAAGCACTGGCATCATCTCGTCTGGCACCAGTAGCAGTGGCTCACCATCGCTGGTCCACATACGAATCATTTTTGTGGAATACAGTTATGTTCATATGGAACTACCGATCACTAGAACGGCAACGTCGTGTTATATATATCGCATCTTGACCCGATTGCGGCCGAGTAATGCCATAAAGAGGCGGCAACCAACAGTGACATGGTCAGTGGTATGGCGTACAGTGCATCACGGGCACCTTGATACAGGACCCGCGCCCTGTGGAATCAGATTTTAAATGTGAAATATGCGAAACATTCCAGATTAAATATACTTCAATGACGAATACGCCACTGTGTCCACTGTACAGTTATAGACATAGACGAAAATCGCTTGATACGCAGGCATTCAGCGGCAGTGTGGTGTTTGCTTCAAAAAATGATAGCGTCTCTTCTTCGGGTGGTGCTGCGAGCAATAGAACCACGGATACCACTACATCCAGGTGTGACATATTTTCCCCGAACGAATCTCAACGCAGTGACTAGGATTCGGAACCTGTCTATAATTTCACTTTTCAGAGAGGACAGTAAGAGTGTGCCAGACTTTTGAGCAGTACTACAAGAACGTCACTCGCTGTTTATGCAAAATCGGAGGTATCGAACATATTACTCAAATTTCTCAGGATCGTTAGGAAATGTTATGTGAACATGCATCTTTATTGGACCATTAAATACCGCATGTCATCAGGTTAGGAATAACTCTGCTTACAGCTGGTAAAATCGTTGTTTGTGAAAGCACAAACGGTTTCAAGGCTTAGAGCCGCATCAACAGACGCAACAACGTTAAAAGATCGTAGGTATACCCATCGCTCCTACTCAAAATGTACTACTCAGATAATATTGTAAATACTATGTCTAGCGATATTCTCTGAACAGTAAATTTTGACTAGTGGCTATGGGTATGCCTATGATGTTTTAACGTTGTTGCGTCTGATGACGTGGCTTTAAGCCGCGAAACCAGTTGTGTTTTAATTAACAACAGTTTTACCAGCTGTCTGGTCATTTCTTCCTAATATTACGTGTTTCAACAGCTGCGGTTGCCCGGAATATAGAATAGCATGTTACTACAAGTCAGTCTGCAACCTTTACTGGTTAGGATTCGGAGAAAGTATTCACGGAGATGTTGGAACTCCAGTGGCTGGCACAACAACAGAGACATTATGCATAATGTAGAGGTGTGATGTTCAAATTTCGAGTGTACTTTTCAAGATAAGACAGTCAATACAGTTTGCTCTTCCATCAATTTCCGTATTGACCACGACCGGAAAAATTAGAATAATTCAAGCTCATACGGAGGCATAACCGTAGTTGCTCTCTCCGTGCATTATTCGCAAATGAAACTGGGCAGTTGGGGAAATGATAGCAGCATCCGAACTACCGTCTTCCGCACGCCGCAGTGTGGCTTACGGTGACGTAATAGGCTATCTTCCTATGTTAAAAATATGTTTCAGAGTTTTGTCGTTCTGAATGACTGTAACACGTAAATATCATTTTCGCTCAATATTCCCATAAAATATTTGTTATTTTTATGTAATTAAGGCTTTAAATATATGGCAATGTGATCGAAATCGCTCGCTAATTGATTAAGCTTATCCATTATGGATGTTTTAGAATCCGAGACTGTTTATCCAGGGTAATATATAAAAATACAAACAGCCACTGTTTGAAATATTTATTATTCCGTGAATCGGTTTTCTAACCTATTCAGGCTCGTCTTCAGATGGTCTTCCGGAAGTTAAGTAGCTATTTCAAGCATATTGCCGGGTGCTGGATCTGTGACAAGAAGATGGAATGCAATGCATTAAAGTGTATTTCATCTTCTTATCAGAAATATGCTTGAAATAGCTACGAAACTTACGGAAAATCATTTGAAGATGAGCCTGAAAAGATTCGAAAACCGGTTCATGGACTAATAAATAACTATTTCAGAAAAATGACTGGTTACAGTTTTACGTATTTACATTGCTCTGTTGTTGTTGAAGCTCTGGCGACGTCACAGTCTAGGAGTAAGCGGAGTTTTAAGTGCGCCATAAGAGCGTTAGCAGAAGTTTCTAATGTTTTTCCGTACTT
The DNA here is from genome assembly GCF_021461385.2 of Schistocerca piceifrons. NCBI lineage: Eukaryota > Metazoa > Arthropoda > Insecta > Orthoptera > Acrididae > Schistocerca > Schistocerca piceifrons. The sequence continues at coordinate 389,725,299 of NC_060145.1, forward strand.
TTCCTTCAAAAGCTTAGTTATTAAGTAATGGAAAACGCATTTACAACTTTTAAGTAGCAGAATAAAGGAATCTTGTTGAAGCTGATTGTAGAAACCTTCCGGAAGTTGATGCGTTTATTGTTCCTCCAAAACAATTCCGGTTTTTACATTCTTGAAACAAGAAACGTGAAAATTGCATTGAATAGCAACTGAGAGGGAAGTACTACGACACAGAAACAAGTCGCAGAATTGTCTTAAAATTTATGCCATCTGGAACTAGATTATTTGCTTGAACATGCTGAAAACGTTTACCAAGGCAATTTGTGAATGCTTGTACATTAAAGCACAGTGAAAACTATTCATTCAGAAGATAATTCTGATTGTTAATTGTTGTGATTGTTGCCAGAACTAGTACTGTCATGCACATATCCCTTTTCTCAGTTCTCATATTTTCAGACACCGTAATAATACTTGTGAGGAACTGCGGAACTTAACCATGTTTGGATTCAACAGCTCTACTCATTCCAATTTTTCTGTTCCTCCAGGTCATAAATTTAAACTACCAAAATGTCTATAAAATATGCAGCTGGCACTGGAAGACTTTAAAGTATTTTTAGTTCTACTGCTTACGTAACTGCTGCTTGGATCCTGCGATTTAAAAGTGCTTACACAGGACCATCTTTCATTTTATGGCAATGCCTTGGTCTTGTTACATTTGCACTTAGGTTCAAAGCAATGTTCAATTTTTCTATCTGTCAAAGTCATACAGGTTTAGAACAGGCTCCATGGAGACAGTTGGAAGTGGAAATTATTGTCTTCGACGATTTGTTTCGGAAGAACAACTTCGTCGGAAATTGTTAAATGATTTCTCAGATTCTTCAGAATAAGAGCTACATCGGGGATGTAACACAATGCTTGTGATTCATCTCAACTTCATCAGCTGTAAAATGAAGCTAATAAATGAAAATTTTAAAACGTAATAAAAACTAAAACTCTGCCCGAACAGACCATGGACACCCAACGGTACCGACCGGCCGCCGTGTCATCCTCAGCGCACAGGCGTGACTGCCTGCGGACATGAAGGAGCATGTGGTCAGCACACCACTCTCCTGGTCGTATGTCAGTTTCCGAGACCGGAGCCGCAACTTCTGGACCAAGTAGCTCCTCAGGTTGCCTCACAAGGGCTGAGCGCACCCCGCTTGCCAACAACGCTCGGCAGACCGGATGGTGACCCATCCAAGTCCAAGCCCAACCCGACAGCGCTTAACTGTGGTGATCTGACGGGAACCGATGTTACCACTGCGAAAAGGCCGTTGGCATTAAAATGTAATAAGTATATATAATGTAAGGCTCTTACATATTGTATTACAAATAAATTTAAGAAGACAGTAGTCTTAAGCGAAGAAAAGGGGAAGGAAAAAGTAAGGGAAAAAAGTATTTGCTCGAGAGGGGGATCGATGTTGTGAACAGTGAATCAGATGTCCAGCACGCTACCTATTAAGCTACGAGTGATAACGAATTCAGGTTCAGTGTTTATGATTCAAATGGCTCTGAGCACTATGGGACTTAATATCTGAGGTCATCAGTCCCCTAGAACTTAGAACTACTTAAACCTAACTAACCTGAGGACATCACACACATACATGCCCGTGGCAGGATTCGAACCTGCGACAATAGCGGTCGCGCGATTCCAGACTGTAGCGCCTAGAACCGCTCGGCCACCCCGTCCGGCTTCAGTGTTTACGTACATCAAAATGATCCTTATAGAAATAAACAAACGCAATGACCACAGTCTCATACGGATCTCTACGAACAAGTTGCAACCACATTTTACACATCTCCTTATTGTTTGGGACACTCGTAAACAATTTCCTAAGAGTTTTCATAGATGTATTTGTACAATGTGGTACTACACACCACATGTAACTCATTTTTCGAAGCGTAAATTCCAAACCAAGGTATCACTGTGTATGAGCCTTAAGACAATGGGAGCAGCGTGCTAGCCAGCGACGTCAGATTATTTGAAATAAATTTCCGTTGCTTTCCAATACTGAAATTTATGAGGAAGAAAGCATATTATGGGCATAAAATGACATAATTAACCATTCAATATTTCCAGAAGACAGCAGAATACTCATGTCTGTACATCTAGTGCTAAACCTCATGAGAGCAATGGACTATAAAGATGAGCCATCGGCCTCCAGATATTTATAGAAGGTACTGAGTCATACTACAAGCAAGTTAAGACTGTGTTCCAAAGCGCCGTCGCCTTTTGCTACGTTGTACGGGCTGTTCTTTACTCAGTGATAACATTCCAACTTATCTTAAGCCGACAGATGACTGAGTCAATCCGATGCGACTAATTCCCACAGTTCAGGAAGTGGGACCGTTCGCATTGCTTCACGATCGATGATAACACGGTCAGCTTGTCTCCCTTTTTTGGCCGCCACGTGACGCCCTGCTCTGAACTTGCGACTTTGATCCTGTGATGAGCGTGGACACGCAAGACGAGGACGGAGCGTCACCAGCACGTCCCTGTACTGTTCGTCTGTACCGGCTTGTGAAATTCGGTCGCGGTCCGTTTTACAACACGTTGCAACATGCCTCACAGTTAAACACGATACCGTGGAAACAATATGTACTTTGCTCAGCACACCGAACGACCTATGTCGAGTGATTTATTGGCACAGGGCGAGACGGGGCGATTTTCGATCAAGAAAGGACAGTCTGGATGAAACTTCCTGGCAGGTTGAAACTGTGTGCCAGCCCGAGACTCGAACTCGGAACCTTTGCATTTCGTGGGCAAGTGCTCTACCAGGAGATGAGGTACTGGCAGAAGTAAAACTGTGAGGAAGGGGCGTGAGTCGTTCTTGGGTAGATCATTTGGTAGAGCGATTGCCCGCGGAAGGAAGAGGTCCCGATTTCGAGTCTCGGTCCGGCACACAGTTTTAATCTGCCGGGAAGTTTCATATCAGCGCACACTCCGCTGCAGAGTGAAAATCTCATTCTGGAAACAATCGTAATATTCCTCAACTCGGTTGTTCTGTTGCTCACAGCGGCCAGTGGCGGAACTGAACCAAAGCCTGTGTTTTATGAACTGAGGATTGCAATGCCGGCGGAAATCAGTAATTTCACAAAAAATAAATCTGTTTGTGAGGGATTCGTTTTTCTCAGAACAGTCAATCAAAATGAACAAATGTGTGGCTTCAGCTATGCATGAGGGTAAATGTCGTACACCAAGCGACGTGGCGCAGTGGTTAGCACAGTGGACTCGCTTTCGGGAGTACTACGGTTCAAACCTGAGTCCGGCCATCCTGATTTAGGTTTCAAGCGATTTCCCTAAATAGCTTCAGGAAAATGCTGGTATGGTTCCCTTGAAAGGGCATGACCGACTTGCTTCCATTATCCGATACGACCGATGACCTCACTGTTTGGTCCCTTCCCCTTATAATACAACCAACCAATCAAATGTCGTACGAGTGAGATAAAGCGAGTATATAACATGATATCTTTATTCGATATCACATCCTTTACGAATGTCTGTAAAATTTCAGACATTCCGCTACAACGCAATACTATCCACTCTTCTACAGAGCGTTACACAGTTCATGTTACACACTTCTAGAAGTTGTAGAGGGGACTTGGTACATCAAGTTTTACATAGGAATCCATGTGCAAAAAATTCGTTTCCGTATTACAAGGAAAACAAGATGTACAGATTTCACTCCTACTTACTGTGATATTCCAACAGCTATTCGATATGACGATACCAAGACTGGTACACACAGTGCATCTGCACAGTAAGTAGTTCGCATAAACTCTATCAAACATGTGTGGTGTATGGTTAATCAGTTCTGTCGCAACCATGATACGTGTAACCAGATCTTCCTCTGACTGGACAGGGTTCTCGTAAAAAAGACTCTTCATGTGACCCCACAAGAAGAAGTCCGAAGAGATTAAATTGGTTCAAATGGCTCTGAGCACTAAGGGACTTAACAGCTGAGGTCATCAGTCCCCTAGAACTTACAACTACTTAAACCTAACTAACCTAAGGACATCACACACATCCATGCCCGAGGCAGGATTCGAACCTGCGAACGTAGCGATGGCGCGGTTCCAGACTGAAGCGCCTAGAGCCGCTCGGCCACATCAGCCGGCTCCGAAGAGATTAAATCTAGGGAACTTGGTGGCCAAGTATGTGGTCCACCTGTCCCCGTAGACTACGTTCAGATTAGTTCGGATGCCAAATGGAATATGTACTGCCGCGCCATCATACTGGAACCACAACTCATGCAATGGCACAATGGTATATCTTCCAGAAGCTCCACCAGCAATTGTTGCGGGAATATCAAGTACCTGGCACTCTTTAAGTGGAGGAAGGATGTACTACCCTATCACACGACCAATGCAGATAATCGCCCAGATATTGACGCTGAAGATGTGCTGAAATCTTCGTGTACACGTGGCTTTGTGGTTGTCTTGATCCTAAACGTGGCTATTTCTAGCGTTCAGAACACCTTTGCTGTTGAAATGCGCTTCGTCGGTGAACAAAATTCGCCATGAAAACTAAGGACATTCAACATAAAGGTGTAAAAACTGAGGACAGAAATTGACACGTGGCACAAAATCAGCCGGGATCGTCTCTTCTACATTCTGAGTTTGATATGGGTAGGATTGCTATCGATGCAGACACGGTAGACAGACAGTGCCATGCAGTCGCCGCCGGATTCACGATATTCCCGACTGGGGGAGAAACTTGACAGTCGCCCCCCACTCCTCTCGAACGTTTGAGATATGACGACAGATATTTTTTTTGAAATTGACTTTTCAAAAATATGTTCATTTTGTAGCGCAGATCTTCCTGAAGAGTTTCATATATAAAACACGTATTTTCAAGGAAATATGAGACATGTTATTTGGAAATGTGCCGAAGTGCAGTCCCACGCCTCTCCACACAGCATTTTTCTACCACGCATAAACGTACTTCGTTCTGCGGAATTCAAACGCGTTTATTTTGTAATGGAAGCCATCAAACCTATGTTCAGGACAGTGGAAATTAAAATGTCCTGTGGTACATCTCCTGCTCCCAGTCGGCCGGTTTGAAATTCTGCCCCCTTTAAAAAAAGTAACAATTAATGCTGGGTGGGATTACTTGCGACCGGGAGAATAAGAGCTCTTCAGAAAATTTGCACGCTTAACTGCCTGCTAACTAATAACTTCTGTGTGACATAACATTAAATATAGGAAACATAATAGCATTAAAGACAATAGACAAGCAAGACAGTGCACATTTCTTCGATCCCTAGGTCCCAGCGTTTTTTTCTCTCTAATCTTGCTACAGCTTTGCACAGCGTGCTTTCCTTTCTGCGAAAGAATCTATTACCTCATCAAAGTTCGTCAAACGTTTTGCTACATGAAAAATCAAAATGTCGTTGTCTAATGCTGAAAAAAATGTTAATACGAGTAGTACCCAATACTGGTGTGGTTTCTCGATTTAATTACGTCTATTTTCTCACTGTCTCTAGGTAAAACGAAATATTACTTTTGAATGCATTATGGGAACAGCAGTGATCAATAAAATTGTAAATAATTACTATTAAAAACAGTCTTGATCACAATTTATTTTATAAGGTGACCGGTTTCGACCACTGCTGTGGTCATCTTCAGACCATTGAGTGGAAACCCCTTTCTGTTGGAGAATCACAGTTGTGATTCTCCAACAGAAAGGGGTTTCCACTCAATGGTCTGAAGATGACCACAGCAGTGGTCGAAACCGGTCACCTTATAAAATAAATTGTGATCAAGACTGTTTTTAATAGTAATTATTTAAAACGAAATAATCCTTTCTAATATTGCAGCAATTGTAAGACATGCCAAATAAGGGAGACTGTTTTGGCACAAAAGGTCATTTTTATCTACATCATGTACATAAATAACATGACGGAATATAATTCACGAAGTACCTATATCAAATGCCTATTAGGCCTACTACAAGCAAACAGTTTTATGTAAGGAAATAGTTTTACGTTTCGTTCATATGCTCAAATTTCTCAAGCATGAGATCCTTTTCATCACTAATTCTATAAGTGTTCCTGCCATTGTCAAAACTTATTCTCCTGTTAACTTCACTAACCCTGCTAGGATCACCGGTTTAGTTATCCCGTGTTTATTCGTCAGTTAGGCGTTATTACGCGTTCGTACAACGCGTTTGCTGCGCTATTCCGAGAGTAGAAGTAAGTGGCTGCCAACCGGAGACTGTACAAATGGCCCTTAGTAGTGAGGCGACTAGGCAAAAGTAATCAAAATTTCATTTTCTTGGATACGCCGAGAAGATAATATGTAATCTTTCTTACCTGTTCTACCTTTTAGTCTTTTATTTCTACTCTGGAGATCTGAATCTATGGATTTCGCAAATAATTACCACAACACTTATCATTGGCACACACAATGAACCACATAAACAAGCAGCGATTGGCATTCAGCCATTCGCGTTTATTCAGCTCAGCTCGTATAGCCCCGTCCAATTTTGCCTGCGGGAAAGTTTTTCATTTCTAGATGCGATAGGGTTTCCCCTGGCAGAAACATCACGTACACTTCGCACGCATTCAAAAATCAGCTTATGATTCATTCATAAATCACCTTAGAATGTGTTAAAAATGTTCAAAAACCAACAGGGATGCGTTTCAGTATCATATGAACAATCAATAGACCAATGCTAGACGCTTTGTGAAACAGGGTTCTTTTCTTCGAGAATATGAATCTGGCGCCCCCCGAAATTACCGCCCAGGTTTTCTCTCCCCCTTCCCTCCCCCCTTCCCACCTCCCTAGATCCCTATACCGGTCCTGCGTGTAGTGGCTCCAGGACTCGTCGATGGGTTCTGTTGAACTTGGTAAAGCACTTGCTCTTCCAATACGACAAGGCGCCACCTTCATGGAGCACCACAGTTGGCTCTATCGCTTGTAAATTTCCCATTTTGCCACAGCCGTTGTTTTACTCTCGCAAACATGGGATGGTATGGAGTCACAAGATTTGGAAACTACTCGCTGCACAGACGTTGAGCTTCTCTTCCATTACCACTAGCTTCACCGTAAATTAACAACATACCGGTGTACTCTGCGAACATGTACTCAGGAATTCTGTTACTGCAGTAACAGTCACGTAATGTCGTCTGACAACTCCCTAGGAAGCATGAAACCAAGACAGTTGGAAACTGAGGACGTCACGTGACATCGCGTCATACCATTCATGAATGTGGGTGTCCTACCATAACAGGGTGACTGCCTGTGTGATTGAGTAGCTCTAGTTTTTCTTGTAACATGGAAACGAACCGTTTCCGGACATGGGTTCGTGTGTAAGGCTTGGTCTACTAAGTCCCCTCTATTATAGCGATAAGTGTGTAACATGAACTGCCAAACATCCTGTATATTTCTAAATGGCTAAAACGATAACCCTGACCTAATTGCAAGTTGCCTGTCGAAGTTCCCAGGGGCAATGAACATTTGATTTTCAGTTTTTCATGTAATTATTGACTGGGTTTAAAAATCGAAAATACAGCCATAGCCTACTCGTTGAAGAGGTATAATTTCAAGTCAAAGGTATAATACAGGGTGATTCAAAAAGAATACCACAACTTTAGGAATTTAAAACTCTGCAACGACAAAAGGCAGAGCTAAGCACTATCTGTCGGCGAATTAAGGGAGCTATAAAGTTTCATTTAGTTGTACATTTGTTCGCTTGAGGCGCTGTCGACTAGGCCAATAAAGTTTTTGGTCCCTTTTTCTTCGAAGGTGCTACTGTAACTGGACTACAGTATCTGGAGACGTTAGAGAATTGGCTGTTCCCTCAGCTCGAACAAGAAGCACAACAATTCATATTTCAGCAGGATGGAGCGCCACCACATTGGCACTTATCTGTCCGTAACTACCTGAACGTCAACTACCCGAGGCGATGGATCGGCCGCCAGGCAGCCCGTGACAGAGCACTTCATCACTGACCTCCAAGAAGCCCTGATCTTACCCCCTGCGATTTTTTCTTATGGGGGTATGTTAAGGATATGGTGTTTCGGCCACCTCTCCCAGCCACCATTGATGATTTGAAACGAGAAATAACAGCAGCTATCCAAACTGTTTCGCCTGATATGCTACAGAGAGTGTGGAACGTGTTGGAGTATCGGGTTGATATTGCTCGAGTGTCTGGAGGGGGCCATATTGAACATCTCTGAACTTGTTTTTGAGTGAAAAAAAAACCTTTTTAAATACTCTTTGTAATGATGTATAACAGAAGGTTGTATTATGTTTCTTTCATTAAATACACATTTTTAAAGTTGTGGTATTCTTTTTGAATCACCCTGTATAATGAGTATTAAAGTTAGAAACTGTGTATATTTCTTGAAACAGTATAACTCAAGTCGAGCAAATTACCCAGATCATATTCATCCAATAGTTGAGTATGATAACACGTATTTACGTTCAACAACCTTTACACTTAATTTCAAACGTTTTCTCAGATTTTTCTCTACAACAGCCCCCCCCCCAAAAAAAAGTAAAGTAAGGAAAATATTTCTTGTGCCCTTGTCAAGCATCGGGGCAGGGTCGGCATGGTCACTAACTACACTCCTGGAAATTGAAATAAGAACACCGTGAATTCATTGTCCCAGGAAGGGGAAACTTTATTGACACATTCCTGGGGTCAGATACATCACATGATCACACTGACAGAACCACAGGCACATAGACACAAGCAACAGAGCATGCACAATGTCGGCACTAGTACAGTGTATATCCACCTTTCGCAGCAATGCAGGCTGCTATTCTCCCATGGAGACGATCGTAGAGATGCTGGATGTAGTCCTGTGCAACGGCTTGCCATGCCATTTCCACCTGGCGCCTCAGTTGGACCAGCGTTCGTGCTGGACGTGCAGACCGCGTGAGACGACGCTTCATCCAGTCCCAAACATGCTCAATGGGGGACAGATCCGGAGATCTTGCTGGCCAGGGTAGTTGACTTACACCTTCTAGAGCGCGTTGGGTGGCACGGGATACATGCGGACGTGCATTGTCCTGTTGGAACAGCAAGTTCCCTTGCCGGTCTAGGAATGGTAGAACGATGGGTTCGATGACGGTTTGGATGTACCGTGCACTATTCAGTGTCCCCTCGACGATCACCAGTGGTGTACGGCCAGTGTAGGAGATCGCTCCCCACCCCATGATGCCGGGTGTTGGCCCTGTGTGCCTCGGTCGTATGCAGTCCTGATTGTGGCGCTCACCTGCACGGCGCCAAACACGCATACGACCATCATTGGCACCAAGGCAGAAGCGACTCTCATCGCTGAAGACGACACGTCTCCATTCGTCCCTCCATTCACGCCTGTCGCGACACCGCTGGAGGTGGACTGCACGATGATGGGGAGTGAGCGGAAGACGGCCTAACGGTGTGCGGGACCGTAGCCCAGCTTCATGGAGACGGTTGCGAATGGTCCTCGCCGATACCCCAGGAGCAACAGTGTCCCTAATTTGCTGGGAAGTGGCGGTGCGGTCCCCTACGGCACTGCGTAGGATCCTACGGTCTTGGCGTGCATCCGTGCGTCGCTGCGGTCCGGTCCCAGGTCGACGGGCACGTGCACCTTCCGCCGACCACTGGCGACAACATAGATGTACTGTGGAGACCTCACGCCCCACGTGTTGAGCAATTCGGCGGTACGTCCACCCGGCCTCCCGCATGCCCACTATACGCCCTCGCTCAAAGTCCGTCAACTGCACATACGGTTCACGTCCACGCTGTCGCGGCATGCTACCAGTGTTAAAGACTGCGATGGAGCTCCGTATGCCACGGCAAACTGGCCGACACTGACGGCGGCGGTGCACAAATGCTGCGCAGCTAGCGCCATTCGACGGCCAACACCGCGGTTCCTGGTGTGTCCGCTGTGCCGTGCGTGTGATCATTGCTTGTACAGCCCTCTCGCAGTGTCCGGAGCAAGTATGGTGGGTCTGACACACCGGTGTCAATGTGTTCTTTTTTCCATTTCCAGGAGTGTACTTTGGCATGGTTAATGTAAGGGCTGGCCGGAGTACCTTCCTATCGCCACCCACTTATCTCTTTCTCTCCCTTCTCCGCCCCCCCCCCCCCCCCAATTGTTTCGGTATGTGTGTACCCCAACTGCTGTCTACATGTAGTGTCATTCATGTGAAAGTTAAAGGAAGTCTTATAAACCTTTGCGAATCGTGTAGAAAAGGCGAAACTTGGATAGCAGCTCTGTATTCATCCACATCCAGGCTGTCTCGCACGTTCACCCACGACGTTAATCCGACAGGAGGGTTCGATCTGGGGTCGGCTCAACCCCCTTTCCCCGGCCCCTCTCCATCCCGGAGGTTGCACGTTAACACCGTGTGAGTTATTGTCTGCATTGCCACATTCCTTTATAATAAACAACTTTCCGTCTCTGCGAGATGCAATACAACATGTTTATCCCAGAAACGTTTCCGTTTAAGAAAACGAGGCAAAATATCTTATAGAGATCAGTAATGACTTCAAGCACTTAAATCAATGATTTACTGATCTGATGGAATTAAATTTCACTATTGAATACAATGATTTATGTTCATACCTCACCTTTGCCAACTTCTTTATTACAAAGTACTGTCTTCAATTTTCCTTAAATATATTTCACGTAGTTCATGCAGTAAAACTTCAGAATCAGGCATAACGTTTTAATTTATTACTTCTTTACTACTAACTCAATTTGCAGCATATTTTGTAGTTTTGCGGACCACATACACATATAACAGGGAAGACACATGCAGAACTACGTCATTATACAACCTACAGTTTCACAGCGGAAATGGAAATAGTTCTCAATATCGATTGTACAAATGCTTAAGTAACATGACTCTACCGAATAGGTCTTCGATTATCGCAGTAAAAAAAATTAACGTCAGTGTTGATTCATGTGAGTTCGTTTCTTCAAGGAATCAGGAATTTTTCTTCGGTGGGGGCAGAGGGGGGGGGTCGGGGAGTTATTGGATTGGTAACTAATCCGAAACATGAACATAATGAGACCTCACAACGAATGAACATACTTGAAGCCACAGTACCCTTATTTATTTACATTTTTTAAAATATTTTAAACTGTCAGTAATAGAGTTGAATGTCAACGGATAATGTCGGTAAGTACAATTTTCTAAGTTTTGAGCTCCTAATTTCCGTTATTAGTCAAATGTTTGTGCTTCGGGAGAGAATAAATGGTTAATATAAGAACCAAACAAAGAATTAAATCCAGTTTACTGGTTGTGTTACACTGGAAATTTAAAACATTTCTTAGGCAACAAAAATTGAGGAGTTTAGCATTACATACACATCGAGTTAGGTCGACACAGAATTATAGAGGTTAATTCTACTTTTAAAAAAAGTCAAACAAATCCTTCTGATGGAAGTACTTACTTTTTGTTTCAAAATTTGGCAGGAAAGAAACTGAATAAAACAGACTGACTACATTTTGCATCAAAAAAGGGAAATTTCGTACTGTGTTTGTGAAGTATTTATGTAAAAGTAAACACGAGGGTATTTGTAAAGTACGAGATCTACTGGGGGAATCACAGATATACAGTGGAACTATCCATAGTAGACCGGTGACCGTGTTGTCTTGTAATAATTATTTAATTCTTTGATATTTAGGCGATTAGTAAGTATTTATACAGATTTTAACTCGCAGTGTTCCTTTCTAAATATATCACAATTAGCATATATTTTTTCTTTACATTTGAATGGCAAAGGAGGTAGATGTACATTTGCCAATCTCGTTTCGGTTATGCTTCGGAACCGATAACCTACGTCCTAGAACTGTTACTATTACAACCACAGTTTTTGTTATTTAACAAATCGGGGATTGTAGAATTTACGACCTGACTGTCGTACCCAATTAGCTAGTGATTTACAGACTTGGCCCACATAGTACAAAGGAAAGCGGTGCAAGACTAGAAAGATCAAAGCTCGAAGAGCGCGGATGTGTCATCAGGATTGTGTATGAGCAACAACTGTTTGCTTCTCTTCAGTTCGTAAATCTACGGGCATCTTCAGCAGTGATCGTTTTAAATTACGAGCGTGACTCTGTTCGGGTCATAGACCCTCATCCCAGCAACCTAGTCCAGGTGGACGCGGCATTGAAGTCGGCATGTCTCCACATCCCTGTCGGCATCTTCCAGAACCTCAGTGACTCACTTTCTGCACGCCTCACAACCAACCGCACTGCAAAAGATTGTTATTCAGGCTTTTGACAGATGGTCGCATTAATGTCACTGAACAGTGTCTTAATGTTCAATTTTTATGGCGACAAGAAAATAAACGTCTAGTTCCCATGGATTTTTATCTTTATTCCTTATTGGTTTTTGTTAATATTTGATAAGAACTTTCGCCTACATCGTCTGCCCCTTCCCGCCTTCGTGTAGTCACCTTCCTTCATCACGTCATCTATTGTGCCCTACTCTGACACCACCTACCTCCTCGTCGCGTATACCCTTTCCTTTGGTGTGAACGAACGGGAGTCACGCTGCTAACAAGCCGTCCTACTTATTTTAACTAATAACACTGCCTATAATGATTCCTAATGAAACGTAACGAATGCAAAAGGCAATGAAACGATGCTATTCCTGTAAGTGAGATGCTGCAAGGCCAGTCACATTAAAACACAAGTAATTACGAGAAAGACAACGCAGTAACACTTTGATAGACTTCAACTTTACTGTCTCAAAGAAACTCGAAATTCTATTTATATACTAAAGCTAGGGAAATAAAGTAGAAAGCACAGACCAACATAGAAGTATTCTTCGAATTGAGAAATTGTCACCTGAAGAAACTATCCATTAAACTTCGTTGCAGTTTACGAACGGTTCACCGTACCTTACATGGACTACTGAAAATTCATAGTCTCTGAATAGACAAAGGTTCCAGCTCATTGTCCTAGTGTTCGGAACACACGCTTGTGCGCCAGGAATTGTGCGTATCATCTCACTGTAAAATTCTGGCTGTAAGCTCTGTGCATGTGAGAAATATAGAATAGCTGTACCAATAATCCACTGCTCATGTAATGTGTATGCAGGCCCACGCACTGTTACAAGTACACTATCTGATCAAATGTGTGTCGACACCTTTTAGTTAACGTTAATATGGGGTGTGTCGACACTTCTCCTTTATGACGGCTTAAACTCTGCTGCCGAAAGTTCCAATGAGGTGTCTGAGTGGCTGTGGAGGAACGGCAGACTGTTCTTCCTCAAGAGCGGAAACCAGAGAAGGCAGCGATGTTGGACGCCGATGTCTGTAGTGAAGTTGTAGTTCTAACGTGATCAAGAGGTGTTACATTGAGCTCAGGTTGGGACACTGGCCACGCCAGTCCATTTCAGGTACTTTTTTTCCATAGATACTTATCTGACCGATGCTGCTTTATAACTGGGTGCTTTGCCGTGCTGATACAATCATCGTCTCCGAACTATGAAGTCGCTATACGCAGAAAATAATGTAAAATGTGTTTATATCCTTCTGCACTCAGCGTTTTCTTAAGAGTAATAAGGCGACCACACCCTAAGCACGAAAAACACTCCCAGTACACACCCACATCGGCTCCTCTGTATTGTTCGCATGCCACATGATAACAGGTAACTTTTTCCAGACATTCACCAAACACAAACCCTACCATCGGGCTGCCAATGATCATATCGTAATTGATCATTCCAAGTCACTCGTTTCCAGTCATCCACTATCCAGTGGCGCAGCATAGAACCCAACCTCAAGAGCCGATTAGCACTAGCTACAGAAATTCGTGTCTGAAGAGCAGCTGCTCGATTATTGTACTCCATTCTTTTTAGCTCTCTTCACACAGTCTTCGTAGTAGCTGGACTGGTGGTAACACTTTGGAACTGACCAGTGATTCCTTCCGCTGATTTTGTGTTCGTGTTTACAGCCACCCGTCGCAATGCTTGACGTTCCCCGTCCATCAGCATATCGGGAATGACAGGTCTTGGTTTCGCTGTGGTAGTTCCTGCGCGTTTCCACTTCACAATAGCTTCACCTGCGGTGGACTTGGACAGCTTTAATAGGGTTGGAGTGATTTGTTACTGGGTCGCATCCAGTGAGTAATGCACAATGGTTGCCACTGAGCTCTCAGGGGCCAACACATTCTGCTATTGATCGTCCTCAGATGTCAACACAGAACTTCGCGCCCCTACCGGCGACTCCTCTTCTCGTGAAATGACATACACTACTGGCCACCAAAACTGCTACACCAAGAAGAAATGCAGATGATAAACGGGTATTCATTGGACTAATATATTGTCAGTTCTAGTATAATGTATTTGTCCAATGAATTACATTTTCAGCAGTTTGGGTGCATAGATCCTCAGAAATCAGTACCCAGAACAACCACCTATGACCGTAATAACGGCAGTGATCCGCCTGGGCATTGAGTCAAACACAGTTGGATGGCGTGTACAGGTACAGCTCCCCATGCATCTTCAACACGATACCACAGTTCATCAAGAGTGGTGACTGGCGTATTGTGACGAGCCAGTTGCTCGGCCACCATTGTCCAGGCGTTTTCTACTGGTGAGAGATCTGGAGAATGTGCTGGTCAGGAGAGCAGTCAAACACTTTCTGTAGCCAGAGAGGCCCGTACAGGACCTGCAACATGCGGTCGTGCATTATCCTGCTGAAATGTAGGGTTTCGCAGGGATCGAATGAAGGGTAGAGCCACGAGTCGTAACACATCTGAAATGTAACGACCACTGTTCAAAGTGCCGTCAATGCGAACAAGAGGTGGCCGAGACGTGTAACCAATGGCATCCCATACCATCACGCCGGGTGATACACCAGTATGGCTATGACGAATACACGCTTCCAACGTGCATTCACCGCGATGTCGCCAAACACGGACGCGACCATCAAGATGCTGTAAACAGAACCTGGATTCATCCGAAAAAAGGACGTTTTGCCATTCGTGTACCCAGGTCCGTCGTTGAGTACACCATCGCAGGCGCTCCTGTCTGTGATGCAGCGTCAAGGGTAACCGCAGCCATGGTCTCCGAGCTGATAGTCCGTGCTGCTGCAAACGTCGTCGAACTGTTCGTGCAGATGGTTGTTGTCTTGCAAACGTCCCCATCTGCTGACTCAGGGATCGAGACGTGGCTGCACGATCCGTTACAGCCATGCGGATAAGATGCCTGCCATCTCGGCTGCTAGTGATACGAGGCCGTTGGGATCCAGCGCGGCGTTTCGTATTACCCTCCTGAACCCAACGTTTCCATATTCTGCTAACAGTCATTGGATCTCGACCAACGCAACGCGAGCAGCAATGTCGCGATACGATAAACCGCAATCGCGATAGGCTCCAATCCGACCTTTATCAAAATCGGAAACGTGATGGTACCCATTTCTCCTCCTTACACGAGGCATCACAGCAACGTTTCACCAGGCAACGCCGGTCAACTGCTGTTTGTCTATGAGAAATCGGTGGGAAACTTTCCTCATGTCAGCACGTTGTAGGTGTTGCCACCTTGTGTGACTGCTCTGAAAAGCAATTTTAATGGCCAGCAGTGTATGTTAGGGATTCCACACTAGATGCTGGTTTCCTGACACTTTTGATGAGACAGTAATGTGCTGCACGGCATTATATTTCGCTCATATTCTAATTTAACCCCAATGTAAGCCAATGGCCGCTCATCGCTCTCAACAATTAGTCGTCGGCTGCAGTACTTCTACAGCGGATGCTGTGACGCCACTAAAAATAGGCCATACTTATATATGAGTTAAAACGTTGTTATTCGAGAGTAACACAAGCATGCACTCTCAAGCTCTGGAAAGCTTCACTGTTTTTCCAATCACCGACTTAAATCTTCAGCCCATATCCATTCTGAACGGGTAGTCGCTCTCAATGTCCCGCCTTTCGAGCTCATGTGGTCTTGCCATTCGTACGCGCCGTGAAAACGTGTAAAATTGCTTTGTGGTCAGCAGCAAACGCTTTGTGATAAATAAGGAGACTGTAGATCGATGGTTAGATTCCAGGCGAATCTAAGGCTTTTATCTGTCACTTATCACTTACTCCAGTTCTGGCAGTCTTTGTCTATGTGAGGTTTGCCGATTTGTGCCGTTCCTCGGAATCCACATAAAACTGAACGTCCCTCTTGACTCGGACAGGCAGTTCCAATGTCGGGGGAAGGCGATAGCATTCCAGCTCCAGCCATCCACATCTGTATCTACATGTGGATACATAGTCCGCAAGCTACCACGAGGTACGTGGTTGAGGGTACCTGTGGCACTGCTAATCATTTCCTTTCCTGCTCCACTCGCAAAGAGAGCAAGGAAAAAACGATACTCTACGTACTTCTGAACGAGCCCTAATCTCTTTAACCTTATCTTCGTGGTCCATAAGCGAAATTTATCTTGCCGGCGGTAGGGTCGTTCTGCAGTCAGCATCAAATGCCGGTTCTCTAACTTTACTCATTAGTGCTCCTCGGAAAGAACATCGAGATTGTCGCCTTCCCTCCAGTGACCCCAATTTGTGTTCCCGAAGCATGTCCGTAATACTTCCGTGTCGTTCGAACCTACCGTAATAAATACAGCAGCCCACCTCTGAACTGCTTCGATGTATTCCTTTAATCCGGCGTGATGCAGGTAACGTCCTTTATGCGGTCCCCTTTACAGATGTATCACGGTTTCCTAAAATTCTATCAATAAACCGAAGTCTACCATCCGCCTTCCCTACGACATTCTTTACATGCTAATTCCATTTCATAGTCCTTAGCAACGTTAGACCTAAATGCTTAAACGACGTGACTGTGTCAAGCACCACGCTGCTAATATTGTATTCGAAAATTATGGGTTCGTTTCTCCTATTCATCTGCATTAACTTATATTTTTCTACGTTTAGGGCTAGCTACCATTCTTCAACCAACTACAAACTTTGTCTAAGTCATCTTGTATCGTTCTAGAGACACTAAACTCGACAACTTCCCGCACACCACAGCTACATCTGAAAACAGCCGCAGACTGTTGTTTACCCTGTCTGCAGTATTATTTATGTTTTTAATATTGGTAGATGATGTAGTTTTTCAGCGCTGTTATCTTGTTCAAACCGTGGCACGAACCCAGACGATACAGTAGCAACTTAGTTAGTCTGGCGAACGACAGTTTCGGCGTCCACGGAGCTATCGTAGCGTGGAAAGACAACTTTGCAGAGTGTTGTACGAATAATTAGTTCTCTCGACATACTTACGACAAAATATTTATAAAGACAAAATACGAGAGATTAAGAAACATAAATAATAAGCAAGGAGTACGCTTGGACGGTACATTGTCTATGAACAGTACTACTAGTTCATTCACGCCTTGTACAACAGCTTGTGGAGTGCGAATGTACGATAATAAGCCAGAATATTATGATTCCATCTCTATCAGGATGTTATAGTTCCTTGGGGTATCAAAATAGTTAAAATTATGACGATCACAGATAATGCCTCCGTATTTCAAGCTGTTTTTACAAACCACGAGAAAATGTTTTGTTAATCCCGAATTTTGATGTATAAGTGATATGATCGATAGCCGAAGATTTCAAAGAGTAAGGAGAATCACGGATTCATGAAGCTCCTCAGTTTAATTTGGCTGCATACTGCAGATGGTAAATAGTTTGCCTAGTGGGGAACCAAACGGACAATAACCATTTCCGTTTTGTCTATCGTTTTCAAGCCATTCTAAAAACTTCAGACCCTAGGGACTCATACTATTTTATCATGAGGGCAGTATACATAATATTTCTAAAATGACTGTTACAAATTACGTCTGTTGGTTTATATGATCTAAAAAAAAAAGGTTCAAATGGCTCTCAGCACTATGGGACGTAACATCTGAGGTCATCAGTTACCTAGAACTTAGAACTACTTAAACCTAACTAACCTAAGGACATCACACACATCCATGCCCGAGATAGGATTCGAACCTGCGACCGCAGCGGTCGCGCGATTCCAAACTGAAGCGGCTAGAACCGCTCGGCGACACCGGTCGGCTATATGATCTACATAAAAGAAAATTTTCCACGGACTTTACTCCTGGTGAGTTACAGGCTTTTCGTAAAATTGGATGCCAATCATTCCCGCCTTAATGAACAGGGCGGTTACAGTTAGACTTCGGTGCCTGAGATGGCCCCAATGAAAAACGGTAATCGAAGGACAATCAAACTTTTTGGAAACATTTGAAAGGAAATGTGGAAGACAAGTAACAAATAAATCATTACATTTTAATTGCCACATGAGAGAGTAGCATTTAGTAATTGCGTACCATGTTTATGTTCCAGGATACAAACGTTGGCCACTGTGACGACCATTGCATCCACGACGGCCTGGAACCGCACTAGAGATTTCTCTGCTGCTGCCCGAAACATTTCACCTTCCTTGTTATGATCATCTTCCGCCTCCAACGTGTTAGTGACGCTCTTTCAGGTTAACCCATAGCTAGTGTTCTAGGTCGAAACTGACGGCAATAACTCGGTTATAATTCAATATAGGGTTGATTAATTTTTTTAAATCTGGTGATATTAGTGGCCACGCAATTTGGAACGAACTACCAATGATTCTGTTTACTCCAGATGTGTTTCGGAGTAACCGTGTGACCTCACGAGCATTGTGAACACAGGGCTCCGTCGTGCACCAAAACAACTGAGTCCAAAGCACCTCTCCCCCGTAGAGCGGGGGGAAGCAGATCACAGTAACGTGTGCCACTCACGCTTCGTGTCCTTGGACCTCGGGTTTCGAGTTCCTCAAAGACCACTCATGCACTGTGCCGTCAAACCACACCACATAGGGACGCGTTCACTATGCAGGTGAACTTCATGATCGTTCGTTGGTGGTGTCGATCCCCAGTGAGCGTCTAGTGTGCTCTTGATCCCTCCACAAAATATTCCGAGGCCACATGTCGTCAACTTCAGCCCTTGCAAGAAACGTAATAGTAAAGTCTACTCGAATGCCTGCGTCACGTGGTAAAAGTTGGTGAGAAATATGAAGTTTCTACGAATGCCATTTCACAGCTGTTCGCAGTCCTGTTCCAACGATGCACCATGGAATGTTCAGCTTCCGTGACACAGCTTGTGCCCTGCTTGAAGATCGGGCATTGCATCCAGTATTCCCAGACGTGGTACCAGTAAATTCTTCAACAATTTGTGGCCCAATTGGTCAGGAGCAGTTCCCAAATTGTTAGCAAATTCGAACTTGTGAATCATGTTCTTCAAGCCCGGTGCGGAAAAAGGACGTCTCCGTCTTCCTTTAACGCGTCGATACTCGCGAAGAGCATCGGGACCGTTGCTGTCGTTTTGATAAAATAGCCTTCCAAGTAAACCAAGTTATGACACAGATGTGTGTGACTCACCCCTACCAGTAGCCGCAAGTTATGACACCAACACTACTAACAACGCAAATCCAGCAGCGCACGGTTTGAACATCGTTCCTGTGAAGGAGGGTACCCATACGATAAATAATTCTCCGTCTACATAAGCTCAAGTAGCGAAAGTTTAATTATAACTATCCTTTACTACACTGACAAATTTCTCGCAGAGGCTGCTCTACCATCCCGTATGCATTACGAAAACAATATGCGTCGGTGCGTAGCATACAGGTGACATTTATACACTCCTGGAAATGGAAAGAAGAACACATTGACACCGGTGTGTCAGACGCACCATACTTGCTCCGGACACTGCGAGAGGGCTGTAAAAGCAATGATCACACGCACGGCACAGCGGACACACCAGGAACCGCGGTGTTGGCCGTCGAATGGCGCTAGCTGCGCAGCATTTGTGCACCGCCGCCGTCAGTGTCAGCCAGTTTGCCGTGGCATACGGAGCTCCATCGCAGTCTTTAACACTGGTAGCATGCCGCGACAGCGTGGACGCGAACCGTATGTGCAGTTGACGGACTTTGAGCGAGGGCGTATAGTGGGCATGCGGGAGGCCGGGTGGACGTACCGCCGAATTGCTCAACACGTGGGGCGTGAGGTCTCCACAGTACATCTATGTTGTCGCCAGTGGTCGGCGGAAGGTGCACGTGCCCGTCGACCTGGGACCGGACCGCAGCGACGCACGGATGCACGCCAAGACCGTAGGATCCCACGCAGTGCCGTAGGGGACCGCACCGCCACTTCCCAGCAAATTACGGACACTGTTGCTCCTGGGGTATCGGCGAGGACCATTCGCAACCGTCTCCATGAAGCTGGGCTACGGTCCCGCACACCGTTAGGCCGTCTTCCGCTCACGCCCCAACATCGTGCAGCCCGCCTCCAGTGGTGTCGCGACAGGCGTGAATGGAGGGGTGAATGGAGACGTGTCGTCTTCAGCGATGAGAGTCGCTTCTGCCTTGGTGCCAATGATGGTCGTATGCGTGTTTGGCGCCGTGCAGGTGAGCGCCACAATCAGGACTGCATACGACCGAGGCACACAGGGCCAACACCCGGCATCATGGTGTGGGGAGCGATCTCCTACACTGGCCGTACACCACTGGTCATCGTCGAGGGGACACTGAAAAGTGCACGGTACATCCAAACCGTCATCGAACCCATCGTTCTACCATTCCTAGACCGTGCCACCCAACGTGCTCTAGAAGGTGTAAGTCAGCTACCCTGGCCAGCAAGATCTCCGGATCTGTCCCCCATTGAGCATGTTTGGGACTGGATGAAGCGTCGTCTCACGCGGTCTGCACGTCCAGCACGAACGCTGGTCCAACTGAGGCGCCAGGTGGAAATGGCATGGCAAGCCGTTCCACAGGACTACATCCAGCAGCTCTACGATCGTCTCCATGGGAGAATAGCAGTCTGCATTGCTGCGAAAGGTGGATATACACTGTACTGGTGCCGACATTGTGCATGCTCTGTTGCCTGTGTCTATGTGCCTGTGGTTCTGTCAGTGTGATCATGTGATGTATCTGACCCCAGGAATGTGTCAATAAAGTTTCCCCTTCCTGGGACAATGAATTCACGGTGTTCTTATTTCAATTTCCAGGAGTGTAGTTATTCAAATTGCAGCAAGCGGTGCGTTGGAAACTTAGTGCAGCTCCACAACGACAGCGTACTTCAGTTTCGATGCACTCCGGTTTTTGGGCGATATCTTCTCAAGTCGGTGGGCTTGGCGTGCTGGTTCAGTGCACCGGCCTGCTGGACTTTTGTTTCTGGGGATGTAAGGTAAGTGTGGTGTACGCAGCTATGATTAACGGCATCAACGACCCGGAACAGCAGATCTACAACGCCGGTGTAGCTGTTCGACAGGGCTCAGGTATCGTAGAGCACCTTCAAGGGTCCACCATGAACATTGCCACCAATAGAAATGGAGCACATTTTCCAGAGGTGATGGTTTCCCACTGTTTCAGTCTCCAACCTGCACCCACAACACGGAAAGCGCTGCAAGTTCAGTGAGATACTCGTAGATATTGTGTACTGCTTTCTGTTTCAGACAGACGTTTTTTGAATTACACACAAACACGATTTTACGCACACACACACACACACACACACACACACACACACACACACTCACACACACACACGAACTTTCATCCGCCTCTGAAAATCTTTATATGTTATTGCTGACCCGGCAAACTTTGTTTTGCCATATAAATTATCTCTAGGGAATATTTTGGTAGAAAATAATAACTAACTTATTGTTAGTATGTGATGCTGTGATATATGAGTGGAAGAGTCAGGGAGCGCTGTGAACGATGAAAGAATATAAAAATAACAAAACACGAAACATTTATTTTTTTAGAATGAGATTTTCACTCTGCAGCGGAGTGTGCGCTGATATGAAACTTCCTGGCAGATTAAAACTGTGTGCCCGACCGAGACTCGAACTCGGGACCTTTGCCTTTCGCGGGCAAGTGCTCTACCATCTGAGCTACCGAAGCACGACTCACGCCCAGCCCTCACAGCTCTACTTCTGCCAGTATCTCGTCTCCTACCTTCCAAACTTTACAGAAGCTCTCCTGCGAACCTTGCAGAACTAGCACTCCTGAGAGAAAGTATACTGCGGAGACATGGCTTAGCCACAGCCTGGGGAATGTTTCCAGAATGAGATTTTCACTCTGCAGCGGAGTGTGCTCTGATATGAAACTTCCTGGCAGATTAAAACTGTGTGCCCGACCGAGACTCGAACTCGGGACCTTTGCCTTTCGCGGGCAAGTGCTCTACCATCTGAGCTACCGAAGCACGACTCACGCCCAGCCCTCACAGCTCTACTTCTGCCAGTATCTCGTCTCCTACCTTCCAAACTTTACAGAAGCTCTCCTGCGAACCTTGCAGAACTAGCACTCCTGAGAGAAAGTATACTGCGGAGACATGGCTTAGCCACAGCCTGGGGAATGTTTCCAGAATGAGATTTTCACTCTGCAGCGGAGTGTGCTCTGATATGAAACTTCCTGGCAGATTAAAACTGTGTGCCCGACCGAGATACGAACTCGGGACCTTTGCCTTTCGCGGGCAAGTGCTCTACCATTTGAGCTACCGAAGCACGACTCGCACCCGGCCCTCACAGCTCTACTTCTGTCAGTATCTCGTCTCCTACCTTCCAAACTTTACAGAAGCTCTCCAGCGAACCTTGCAGAACTAGCACTCCTGAAAGAAAGGATACTGCGGAGACATGGCTTAGCCACAGCCTGGGGAATGTTTCCAGAATGAGATTTTCACTCTGCAGCGGAGTATGCGCTGATATGAAACTTCCTGGCAAATCAAAACTGTGTGCCCGACCGAGACTCGAACTCGGGACCTTTGCCTTCCGCGGGCAAGTGCTCTACCATCTGAGCTACCGAAGCACGACTCACACCCGGCCCTCACAGCTGTACTTCTGTCAGAGCTTCTGTAAAGTTTGGAAGGTAGGAGACGAGATACTGGCAGAAGTAGAGCTGTGAGGGGCGGGCGTGAGTCGTGCTGCGGTAGCTCAGATGACAGCCGGCACGGTAGCTCAGCGTGTTCGGTCAGAGGGTTACGTGCCCTCTGTAATAAAAAAACTGAGTCAATCGATCAACAACGAACATAAATGGATGTCTTACGGCGTCCGCCCCGAGCAGACACAACGAACAAAACCGAACAAAAATGAGATTTAAAAAAAAAAAAAAAGACGGTAGAGCACGTGCCCGCGAGAGGCAAAGGTCCCGAGTTCAAGTCTCGGTCGGGCATACAGTTTTAATCTGCCACGAAGTTTCTTTTATTTTTTTAATTTATTGTAATTTTATCTTTATATATAAGACAATGTTACTTAAAAACAATATCAATCCTTTAATGCAATACAGTGTACAATATTTTTTGTTATCTCATCTTTAGCTAACACAAACAAACTGGATGGTTTGCCGACTCGAGAGCACGCCACGTATAATTGTCCGTGTGAAAAACATGGTGTTCTCAAATCTAAGCCACAAACAGACGTCGTTTGGCCTTGAGACTTATTGATAGTCATTGCAAGTGCCAATCTAACTGGGAATTGAAAACGTTTAAATAGAATTGGCACATCTGTGGGTATAATAGGGATTCGTGGTAGTAATATATTTTCATCTCAGAATTTGCCATTTGAAATTATGCCTTCGACAAAGTTTTTCATTAATTTTTTAATGACTAATCGCGAGTCGTTACACGGCCGTGGTGGGTTCAAATTACGAAGCAGAATAACCGGATATCCAACCATCAATCGTAAATTATGCGGTGGCATGCCTGGTAAATCCAATGAGTTCAAAAAGTATGTTGCGTCTGTTTAGCATTGTTCACTGTACAAAACACATATAAATAGAACAAACTGAATAACTCAATGATGAAAAGCAGTATAGCAATAACGGATTTATTCTTTGATTGTACATCGGCCACTATTACTTCTAGCATTTCTAAGGTAAATGGCGCGGATTTAACAATTGCAGCCCATGGTTGAAAATTATAAAATTACTAAAATCGTTATTAAAACGTCGAGATTGGTGGTAGAAGGATGAAAATTTAGGGTTGTGTGTATTTTTTGATGCCACATCAGGAGAAGAAATAGTCTAAAAACTATTGTTTCCTTTTCGATAACATCCTGATTCATAACTGCGAATTACGTAAGCATTTTGTTTAGTGGGATATTCGTAAGAGTGTGAAATTGCTAGAAGCATATGGAGTAGTATGAAGACCGTGATTTAATTTAAAGTAACAGGAAAAATAAATTATGAGAAATAAAATTTACAGCTTTCTGTATTACAGGAAAAATATATTTCAGTGACATTGAACTCTTACAAGGGAACCTCCCCATCGCACCCCCCTCAGATTTAGTTATAAGTTGGCACAGTGGATAGGCCTTGAAAAACTGAAAACAGATCAATTGAGAAAACAGGAAGAACTTGTGTGGAACATTGAAAAAATATGCAAAATATACAAACTGAGTAGTTCATGGTAAGATATGCAACATTGAGGACAATGGAACCGCAGGAGCGCCGTGGTCTCGTGGTAACGTGAGCAACTGGGGAACGAAAGGTCTTTGGTTCAAATCTCCCATCGGGTGAAAAGTTTAATTTTTTATTTTCAGTTTATGTGACAAACTCTTACGTTTTCATCACGTTTTTGGGAGTGATTATCACATCCACAAGAAAACCTAAATCGGGTAAGGTAGAAGAATCTTTTTACCCATTCGCCAAGTGTACAAGTTAGGTGGGTCGACAACATATTCCTGTCATGTGACGCACATGCCGTCACCAGTGTCGTATAGAATATATCAGATGTGTTTTCCTGTGGAGGAATCGGTTGACCCATGACCTTGCGACAAATGTTTTCGGTTTCCATTGGAGAGGCACGTCCTTTCGTCTACTAATCGCACGGTTTTGCGATGCGGTCGCAAAACACAGACACTAAATTTATTACAGTGAACAGAGACGTCAATGAACGAATGGACAGATAATAACCATGCAAAAATAAAGAAAGTAAAATTTTCAGTCGAGAGAAGATTTGAACCAAGGACCTCTCGTTCCGCAGGTGCTCATGCTACCACGGAACCACGTGCTCCTAAGGTCATTTTGTCCAAGATGTTGCGTATGTTCCTCACGTACTACTCAGTTTGTATATTTTCCTTATTTTTTCACAGTTCCACACAACTTCTTCCTGCTTTCTCAGTTGATCTGTGTTCAGTTTATCAAGGCCTATCCATTGTGCCAACTTATAACTAAATCTGAGGGGGGTGCGATGGGGAGGTTCCCTTGTTAGTAATAAAAGAATATAAATGTCGTATGGTATTGTTGACTGGCGTATCCCACGGGAAAGATTCAGCCGCCTATTGGAAGTTCCTCAGCATACGTGGGCTCCTTTCCTTGTGGATATAGAGCTTTGTGTCGTATGTGTATTTGTAGAGTGTAGATAAGTTTAACGGCCGTGTGTGTACAGTAGTGCTATGTTTGTGTTGTGTCTTTACGTTGAGAGAAGGGAGAGGGTGAAATCTCGTACCGGCGCACAGCGTACTCCCCATCCGACGGCCGGCCGGTGTAGCCGAGCGGTTCTAGGCGCTACAGTCTGGAACCACACGACCGCTATTGTCGCAGGTTCGAATCCTGCCTCGGGCGTGGATGTGTGTGATGTCCCGATGTGCTAGATTTAAGTAGTTCTAATTCTAGGGGACTGATGACCTCAGAAGTTAAGTCCTATAGTGCTCAGAGCCATTTGAACCATTGAACACATCCGAAGGCTGGATCAACATCAACAGTGTCATATGTCCTGCCTTCATAAGATATTGCTGGGAAGTTTAATCCAGGTATTGGTAAACAGACTGGTGATGAAGTTTACGGGAGCTTAAATCCTGCACTTGCTGGACAAACGCCGGCAGTGACAATTCTATTCACCACCAGTATCCGAGCACTACCGAAGAACAACAAATATGTAGCTCATTGTCATACAGCTCTCAATTGGTATTTCTATAAAGCTTCGCCCAGCTGTATATGCTATTCGTAATTAGTTTCATCATTTCGTTAATAAACATGACAACGAAATCGTTATGAAAACCTACCGGTTGGCTATAATTAATGTGCAGGTACTCACAGAGGTCCATTGTGGACTGTAATTATCGTTGGCGGCGAAGCTTGCTAGAGATTCTAAAGTGTTAATGGTGAACCGATTTGCACTGGAACAAAATTAGTTCCAGTTTTGGCCACCAGGTGCAAATCTGGCGCTGTGAGTGCACGAAGGAAGTCATAAATGTTTCTATCTGTAATGGATTAGGAATTGGATGTGGGCGAAAAGGTAAAACAGCTGAGGAACGCATTGTATTAATTTTATTACTAACTGCAGCTTACAAAATTTGATGAATATGAGCACTGGAGACGTTGAAGAGATGCTGTGCAGCGCCAAATGTGCACCTGGTGACCTAAATTGGAACTAACTTTTTTCCAGTGTAAATCGGTGTCACATTAACGCAGAAGAATATCTACTGAGTTTCGCTGCCGTACGATAATTAAAGTCCCCAATTAACGTCTGTGAGTAGCTGGACTTTAATTATAACAACCCAGTGAAGACTAATTCTGCTGGCATTCGTTTGGCATCTCTATTGCTTTCATCATCTGTAATCGTGTGCAGCACACTTCTACCGACTACAAACTACCTCCGTGAGTGAATGTTGTGATTCTGTGTTGTGGGTTGCATAGCGCGGTTGAAATAGCGCTCGTGCATCAGTGTCGACGAATTCGAAGTAGGCGGCCGTTAGCGCTGAGGACAGGCGATAAGAAACGAATCATCGCGTTGAGTAACGAGGCCCACCGCGACGCCGAACAAATACGAGTAGGAGGCAACACCCCAGAGGGCCTCAGCGTACAAGTACCAGTTGCAAACAGATAATCTGCCTCGTATAGTTTTTCCTTTTTTATCTTCATATTAACCTTAATAAGGATCACGTAACAGCTGCAGTTCCTTTGTTGTTTTCTATTTTCCTATTACTCCCTCATCTTCTCCTCACGTTGCCTTTTCCTTTCTTCTGTCCCTCTTGTTAACCGAGTTTTTATTTCCGCTGCCTTGAAAGCTCTCTAAATTTAGTAGCTTAGTCGTAAAAATTTTCTCTTTTATTTGCGATTATTTGATGTTGTTTCTCTCTGGTTCTTTTCTTATTTCTGTAATTCATTCTATTGTAGATAACTTTGTGCAGAAACACAGGAACATTTCTTTTGTTAGCCTGTTCTCATTCATTCATTAGAAGTGTCCAAAGAAAATTAATTTTCCCTTTTGCCAATTTTTCCGTCATTTTCTTTATATTTTCGTAGACCTCGTCATTACTTCCCATTTTCCAAGCCTGTGTAGTTTTTATTGCACCCACTGTTTTCTAACAACCAGTCTTTCAAGTACCCCAGCTCTGTCCAGCTTACAGCTCATTGTTAAGGTTTCGCCTACACCTAACATTGTGATCTTACCACTATGGTAAAGCTTTTTAGTTTTGTTTTTCTAAATGTGCACTTCCTATTGCAGGCTCCTTTTTGTCACACTATACGCTCTTTCCATTTTATTAACTCTGAAAACACTACTCTTGTTTTTATTTTATTCTCTTCTTGTTTTGTGAAGAGGAACGACGTAACAGAGGAAGAGGAGGATAAGAATAGGACCTAATTGAAAGCCTGTCGTTTCTTTCAGCGTTTTCACTAAGACATGCTACGCATTCTGTCTCAAATATTCCACTTTATCATATCCACAGTGGATATCCCGAACAGTGTTATTGTTTTTGGGAGATCCAGTACAGTGATGATAATTTTTAAGTGCTACTTTTTTTATCTCTACGAACCTACTACACTCAACGTCCTCTCAAATCTCTTTTATGTATTCTAGTGATGTTTCTCCCTCACTATTTTCCTCTCTATGGTTTATTGCTGTACCAGGTAAACTACTCCAAAACGTCGTTGCAGATTTCCTATTACCTTATGCCTGCTTCTTCTCAGGATCTTCCACAGGCTACTCTCCCACTCTTTTCAGTACTTCTGTATTTAGTTGTTCATCGGTGAACTCAATTTATAACATTTTCTGTAGAATAGCAGTTCAGATATTTCCAGTACCTTCTCCGGATTCCCGATGACTGAAATTTTAATTCCACACAGCAATGTGCTCTGGACTTACTCTTTCACGAACTTCTTCCTCAAACCAAAGTTACCTCTCTTCCCCTGTGTGAGTCAGCTGCTTATATCTTCCATGTTGCTGAATCAAGTGTAACTTTACTTCCTACCTATGAGAATATTTTCACTTTTCTCCTAGTGTGTAGATCTGGGGTCTCCACCCCGCCGCCCACGAGCCGCATGCGACCCAAAGCAAGATTCATTGCAGTCCAAGAACTGAGCATCTTCCAAACGATCGGAAAAAAATCCCTGTATGTAAAAGCTGCGATAAATTGAATATTTTCTATTGTTACTGGTGCATTCCCCAACTTCCCCTACTCGTCTTTCTCCAATGTGGCTAAAAGTGTGACCACCTCTGTCTAATTTTAATGGAAATCAACTCTTTCGTGTCTACAATTCTCCATCGCTTTCATCATAATCCGTGACAAGTTGTCCATTTGTTTCAGAAGGTCTTTTACTGCTTCCATCCGGCGAGAATTTCTGTGTCGTCTGAGAACGTTAGAGTTGTTATCTGTTCACCTTCAGCTTTATTCTTCTTCTGAAATTCTCTTTCAGTTCCCTTCTTGCCATACGGTTACTAATCAGTGACGATTTTTCCACCAACCCATCAATAGTAAATTCCTTTGGAATAGCTTATTTTGTTATCTTAAGGTTCTTGGTGATTCTGTTATGGTCTCTCTTGATGATGATTAGTAATGGAGGTACTGTGGGTGATGTGTTTCTGCAATTGGTCTAGTTGTGGAAGAAGCGTCACTGCAGATAAGTAAGTTCTGATAAGATGCGAGAGGGCTGGACTATGAGAGTGCAGAAATGTATAGAGAAGGAGCTGTAGAAGATGGGAGCCCATTTGATGCCGATAAGGGCTCGGCTATTAGAGCAATGGGTAGCGAGAACCGTCAGAGAGCAAAGACATGCGTGTAGAGTTGGATGAACACAAAGTTTGTTTGTACAGTCATATGAAAGATTGGGTGAGCAGCAATGGGTTGTGAGGAAATTTAAAGGCATCTACGTTTTGTAGAGCAATTGCTTGAATCGATAATATTTTCAGTGGTTCTTTGGAATGAGAGAAATAACTAACATGTTGAGGACCTTAAAGTGAGCTAATTGGAACCGCGATTTACGTTTTTGCTGTGGGAGGTTTTGATTTCTACATTGCCGGAAAAAATTAGTGCAGCTGGAAAGATACCATCGAATTTTGACCGATGATAGCATATGCCTCCGGGGGGATATTAGACGTACTGCTAATTGTTTCAACGCAATCTGCCAACAGATAGAGTAGTGTCATAACTACCAAAGTGCTGTCTACCCTTTAATAGGGAATGCTCACAGACAGAAGGCACAGTGTGGCTGCTAACGCATGAAGGAAACAGGCAAACACGCCACGGACATGCGCTCGTGGCTCCTACAGCCAATTAAGGCAGTTTGAAGGCGGTCAAACTGTGTTATGCCGAGAGGCGGGATGCTTCATTCGGAGAACTGCCATACAGTTTGGACGCGCTGCGTCAGTTGTGCAACGATGTGTGATTACGTGAACATTTTCACAGCCGCAGACGAGGTTCTGGACGTTCACGCAGCACTGACGCCCCGCCAGGATCGTCGTATTGTATGGGCAACAGTATCAGATATTACAGATGCCACAGCACAGATAAGAGGGCTTGTCAACGCGAATTGTCACTAACCGGTTAATAGTACTGGGAGTACGGGCACGAACACCTCTATCCACGCATGACACAGTATCGACGTGTACAGCTCGACTAGTGCCATCAGAGGATCACTTGAAAGATGGAATGGCGCGCATTGGACTTCAGCGATGAAAGTCCATTCAGCCTGCACGCCAGTGATCGCGTAAAGCATAGACTTGGTGAGCGCTTTCTCAAAGAGCGCATTCGTCCAAGACTCACTGGCGCTGCCCCGGTCCTTATGGTGCGATAAACTACAGCTCTCGTTCATCTTTGGTGTTTCTGGATGGGACACTAAATAGCCAGCTGATAAAGAAAATAGGGTTCAATGCAGCGAGTGGTTGCTTAACGAGATTGTGAATGGCGAACTTTTCCGCAACTGCATTTTCTGGAACTTGCTTTTATTTTCCTCGCTATGTGAAAAGACTAACAGCTAATGATCCACCGAGAATCATGTTAAGAGACTGATGCATTATTTTCAAGTATTCGATCACTTAATGCTGATGAAATGAGATAAATGTGTTTTGAGAGCTACGGGTTTTTGAGTTGTTTCGGATCCTTACCAGATAAAATTGACGGAGTACATCGCGAAAGTTCAAAGAAGGGCAGCACGTTTCGTATTATCGCGAAATAGAGGAGACACTGTCACTTGAATGGTACAGTATTTGGGGTGAATATCATTAAAACAAAGGCGTTTTTCGTTGCTGCGGAATCTTCTCACGAAATTTCAATCACCAACTTTCTCCTCCGAATGCGAAAATATTTTGTTGACGCCGACTTACATAGGGAGAAACCATCACCATAATAAAATAAGGGAAAACAGAGCTCGCACCGAAAGATATAGGTGTTCATTTCTTCCGCGCGCTATACAAAATTGGAATAATAGAGAATTAATGTGAAGGTGGTTCGATGGACCCTCTATAAGGCACTTAAATGTGATTTGTAGTGTATCCATACAGATGTCGATAGAGATGAAGTCTAACCCAGGACTAGCATTTGACAAGATGAATGTAGAAACCTCACAAAACAACCTTTAAATGGACCAGTAGAACTGATTCGTAACAGCCCAGGCGTGGACCAAAATATTCCTTGTCTCCCTAGTTTGAAAAGTTGATATGAAGCCGTGCAAAACGGATAGCACAATTTGTGACTGTACGACATGAAGATTGGAGAAAGTGCAATTACTAGAGGTTCAACCTTGAAATCTTAAACTTTTCTACTCTCTTCTAGCTCATAAAATAGTATTTCTTCTTTTATGCTGTTCCATTTGGGTCCATATATGAAGTATGTATGAGTGCATCCACAGTGTAGGGTGGCACTGTCCTTCTGACTCTATTAAATCGCTTTATCGTGAAGGAAGTCTCAGCTTGGGCGTACTTTTTCCACAGACAACTAACGTTGTGATTAAGTTCTGCACCAAGGTATGGATACATGGTGGCATACTTACGTCTGATGGGTGTTGAACTATCCCTTTCTGTGACATGATAAAGAATGTACGACTAATCGACAGAGGTAACACTGTGTACCCTATTTAGGTAGATTTCTGTAAAGGGTCTGAAATCTGGTTTCGCAGGACAGAGCGGATCAGGTTGTGGAAAGGGGCCAAGATCAGTTACTGTTTTACAGGAACACACACAACTTTATTCCTCAAACCAATGAACAGTTTTCTCTTTTAAAACAAGAGGGCCCAAGTAACTTCTCGAGAATAGGTTTATTGCCCTTAAAACACCGGGATTTCGAGTAACGGCTGAAGGTCTTACTTCAGTAAAATTGCAATATCTTCTTGGCTAAGGCCGAAATAATATTTCAGATCAGCTAAGGAAATTCTATAAAAGGCAAGCGTTTACAAATTCCGGCTAAAGGCCACATTAAGGAAAATTCAAGATAATTCTTTGGCTCAAAGCCCAACAAAAAATTTTCTTTACGTAACAAAAGAGAGGCTTTAAAGATAAGCTTTTACACAGTACAACAGAAAAACATCTTAAGAAAACTCGAAGTATCTTGTTGGCTGAAGACCCAAACAATTACTCAAGAATAATTAAAGACAACCTTAAGATAAACATTTACAGAACACGGCTGAAGGCCGTTTCAAGAATTCAAGATAATTAAAGAGAAAGCTTACAGATAAGGATTTATATTTTAAAGCCACAGATTCTGAAACAAACTAGGCTGAAAACCTAAATACAGAGCAACAAGAATTTTAAATGAAACACGGCTGAAGGCCTAATCTTAAAGTGGTTATGAAGTTCGGCTGAAGGCCATATACTAAACATAAAACAGACTACATTAATACACGGATGAAGGCCTGACACAGTACCTGCGACCAAATAAAATGACAATCAGAAACGGCAAACAGTGGTGCTCAGAAGTGTTTCAAGGATCGGCCTTGGGAGGAAACTCTAACCACAGTTTAGGTGAGACAGACATCCACACGTAACACTAAACAGACGGGTTGCAACACGATGTACGGATGACTGACGAACCAACGAACCGCCTAATCAGTTCCCTTCCACCCGACCAATGGCACGACAACCAAAACTATCAGTGAAGACGAGGATGGCAGCAGGATTATGTCTTACTAATTGAAGTATAAACACAGTCAAGGCACAATAAACACTCAAAAGAGGAAAAGAGAACAACACCAAGCTGTCGAACTACTCGGCTCGCCGGACAGCATCAACACGGCGAGGAAAACACACTGCTGCAAAACTATGCTAACGACCAGGGCGAGTAACCGTAACGTTAACTGTCACACGGCAGAAGATACCGCTGGTGGACTTCATTAATAAATTATAATCATTTCAAAGGTTAAACACCAAACAGGGAGAAGGCTGCAAAATTTTGCCGACTGCAACACACCATCTCATTGCTGCTTGCGGGGACGTCCCAGGATGCAACAACCAGCAATCAACGAAGAGATACCACAACGGTTGAGCTTTCACGACAGCTTCACTGATTAGTCAACTCCAGTATGCAGGTGCGATGGGCGACGAACTTAGCAGTTCCCGCAGCTAGTGCCACACAACCCCGACCGCGCGTGCACGCCGCCAGAGCTCCCGGCCTGGTCACACGCCACAGATACTTCTTCGCTGCTCCGCCGCAACCGCCCAACTGCCCGCACATACCATGACACGGAAATATAACTGCCACACCAAAGAAGTCACAGCAGTTCTAGTATCGATAAACGCTGCTGCTTCCACTGACAGAGGAAAGTGTTCAACTCGTTCAGATAGTAACTGAGGGAGGAATAAAACGCCACTCGATGGTGACAAAAATGCCCAAAAGGAAAAACGGCATTAACGCGAGCCGACCACGGCTCTACCTGCCCCCTCAAACGCCAACCCGGCGGGGGGGGGGGGGGGGGGGGGAGAATGGGCGGGGATAACTCGACAATCGGTCTAACCAAATTTAACTTCGATAAGGTAGACCCAGTACTGTTTACCAGTGTGGTTGTCCTCAACCAGCAGGTTCACACGGACCCAAAACACGCACAGTGGTGCAAGGCTCCAAAAAACGAGGAGTGAATTTACTAAGATTTCCAACACGTTCCTGCCTCCCGGGAAAATTACAGACATAGACCTGATCTCCTGGCCTTCCCCTAAAAGCTCGCCGATTATAAGGCTCAGCTTGTTTATTATGGGCCTTGAGTATATTACGCCTGGTACGGTTCCAGTTTTCCCTGAGGACTTGAGGGGTGATATCCGCCGGTATCAAAACTTGAATTTCCCACAAGTTCGAAAGAGGGAAATTGACCGGATAGGCAAGAATCAAGGAGGCTGGAAAGGCTTTTAAGGCCTCATGGTTGGCGGTATTGAAAGCAAAACTATGCCAACTAGAGTCCCAATTACTAGGCGTCTTCTGATAGTAAATAATCAAAGCGGATTTAAGATTTCGCTTGACCCTTTCCGCAAAGGATCCCTGCGGATAAAACGGCGTAGTAGTGATATGCTTCCACCATTCAGAAAACAGAAGGCATTGAAGGGAGCCGAAAGGAAGGCGGGCGCTTTATCACTATTTGTTTGGGGGGGTCCAAAAACACTGAAAACATTAGTTACGTGCGAAATAGTAGTGGTGGCAGTCACGTTACGGGTCAGAAGGAGCCGAGTAAATCTAGAAAACGCATTGATAACAACGAATACGAACCGATTACCCCTCTTAGTACGAGGTAAGGGCCCTACATATTCGATATAGAGTTTCTGCATAGGACAGGATTCGCGGTCAGAACTCCAACCTCCGCCATCCCACACCCTCTCTCCCGCCACCTACAGAGGGACAGAGGCTTTTTCAAACAGTCAACTGCTACAGGACACTGCGCATTTATCTGTAGCATACCTCCATAACCCAGCACCCCACAGTCACCGGCCACACCCGGCCACCTTCAGGTGACTGACCAGGCGTCAGCCCTTTGCAGGTTGCTGGATTCACCCAGCCCACCTTGAGGCGACAGTAGAGGTATCGGCTGTTTGCCAACACCAAAGAATTCAAAGCCAACAAAACAATGAGAGATAAATTAGGGCTACCCAAGTCCGCCCCGGTAGGTGCGTGGTCAGCGTGACAGACTGCCAATCCTAAGGGCCCGGGTTCGATTCCCGGCTGGGTCGGAAATTTTCTCCGCTCAGGGACTGCGTGTTGTGTTGTCCTAATCATCATCATTTCATCCCCATCGACGCGCAGGTCGCCGAAGTGGCGTCAAATCGAAAGACCTGCACCAGGCGAACGGTCTACCCGACGGGAGGCCCTAGCCACACGACATTTCCATTTCCAGGGCTACCCAAGTACAACTTGGTTGTACGTCTAAAATGAAGCAGCTTGACACTGTCCCACATGCTGCCCCCTGGTCGTGGCACAGCTGCATTGCCAACTTCAAACACAGAACGTCCACATCCCCACCGACAGCCGTTCTGCGAGGAAGATACTTTTATTTAACATTAACACATCTCTTATAAATGAGCATCTATTAAAATGGAAAACACAGTCACAATGATAATAAATATCTTCTATCCACGAAAATAGGCACAGTCATATTTTTTAGTTTTATCAGTGAAATCGGTATAGTATTCATGTTCGAGTGCAGCATACAATTCAAATCTCAATATTTTGTGGCATTCAACAAAGTGAAAAAGCAACTAAAGCACCGCCGCCAGTTACACATGACTAGATTGAAAAGGTTGGGCTATACACCACCTATATATATCCAAACCGTGTAAAATCAGGAAAAAATACTTCCACGATGTTGCTGCGAAAATACCGATCACGGGAGAACGTCCACATTATTTCGAATCTGTCACTGGGGTAAAGAAAAAACGAGAATCTAAACTCTGAAAAAGATTATGTTAAGCAATTTCTTTCAGTTTGATGGACGCGACCTGAGAGCGTCTCTTGCGTTGATATCAGAGTCTGTAAATAAACAGTCACGCATGTGCGTATTACAAACATTTCAGACATGAGAATTAACATTACAGAATACAGCTTTTGACAGCATTGGATCCCTATGTTGTAAAAAACACAACCATTTAATGTTCTACAACAACAGGCTATAATTCATGAGGATATTCCTGTTTTGTACACTTTAGCAGGTCTCATTTTGGCAATGTGATTCTACAACACACTTGTGTTAACAAAACGCATTGTGACAGCCTGTCTTGTATTAGAACCTCCTGTAAGATTTTACCATGTCTCTCTCTTCCTCTACCATCTGCATGCTTGCATTTGACATTTTTGCTCCATAACTCCCCTTTACCAGTCTGACTGTAAAGTTTCTGTCACACAGCAGACAATTATTCGGAATAGCAGCAGATTCTAGTGTTCTAGTTTTGTAAGCAATTTGATCATCATTGCCAGATTCATGCAGTCTACTCACAAATTGGGAAAAACATTATCATTTAAGGTTCGACAATGAGCTATAATTCAAGTGGTCTCTGCTTTATAATTAGAGGTTATGAAGTATGAAATAACGTAAAACTTGCAGTAACATCTACTTTTAAACATGCGATCATGGCGATAATAATTAAAACAGTCATGATTCCATGAGAATAGATAAAATAAAATTTTAGTTAGTTTTATGAGCAAAATCAGTGTAGTTTTGAAAGAACTATGTGCAGCCAAACTTTAACCAGTTATACCACTTCTTGTAATAGAACTTCCAATAAGGTTTTCCCGTATCTCTCTCTTCTGACACACAGAAAAAAAATTGCATATTGACATTGAGCGTATTACAACACACACATCACTCCATTGGAGCCGATGCCCTGTGGCTGCAGTCGCTTCCCCAGACCTGCATAAAGTTTTATTGACTGCGCTGGAGGAAGACCATATAAAAATGACCATGAATCACAAGTGATGGTTCCTGTGTTATTTCTCTTTCACAAACATATGGAAAACATCACAACATATGGAAACTGGAGCGCTTCCAACAGCTGTCTGAGTGTGATGACCTATACAGTTAACCTCATCTTCCCCAGTGACAGGTAGCAGATGTTTCGTTATTCCATGTCAAGGAGCATTGTTTCCTCATTTTTCAGTCATGTACATGATTACTGTTCTGGTGTTGACCCTTGCCAGAAGGTGCTGTTCATAACATGCACAAGGTAGCAGAAGTAAAAACAAGTACCGTTATCTTACTGGCAAAAAAAATAAATAAAAATAAATAAAACATGTGGAGGGCATCACAGAATATGAAAATAGGACAAATGTGCAGCATTGTGGAATGCTTCTAAACAACTGTCTGAAGGTGATCCCTCGTCATACATCAAGAAAAATGCATGTTCAGCTGCCACCCCTCTACAGACTTTTTGGATGACGATTTTCCCCAGTACATGTGTTGCATTATGATCCATTGACTATGAGTGTTGGTTATTTTTCATCACAATTTCGACGTGCAGTTAAAATGGTGAAGAATTTTCCATCAGTTGTGGTAGCATGTATTGACTTCAACTACATGGGCTGCAGAGTGGTTGTTGAGCAATGCATCAGCAGGCATCTGTGGTAAACACTGATATAAAACATTGATAGATACAGTCCTGAGCTGTATGCTTACAGGTAAAAAGCTTTTTAAACTTCGGTTGTCCAACAGCAACATCTCGCCAGTTGAACACATTTCCTACCAAAAACAGAAAGATAGTATCTGCCACTCCAGCATTTTTTCCCGTCAGCTCGTAGATGAAGTGTAGAGTTTGAGTGTGTCTGCCACTAGTTTATAGTAATACTATGAATTTCTTCCCAGCAGGATAACACTGGTTGTATGGCATTGCCAATTTTTGAGCTCTATTATGATTTTGGCATTCCTTGCGTAGCACTGTGCATATAGTTGCGTTATAGCGAACGATCTTGATGATTAATTACTTAATTAGAACCAATGTTTACTTCTAACTTGACCTTCCTCTTATGCATCTGGACAGTTTCCTTGCGTTCGGGGGGGGGGGGGGATGTATACTTGGGCTTCCGGAAGGGAGGGGAGGAGGAGGGATGGGGAGGGAGGAAGGGCAGGGAACCCACATACAGGCTGAAGGGAATAAACACATGACATTAACTGGGTGCCGTGGGGTGTGGGGAGGGTGTTGTTGATTGTCAATTTAATTAATTTGCGTATCAATTTGATATCACAAGTGAGCTGTAACCGCTATCTCCCTACTACTCTTGAGGCCTTAATGAACAGTCACTAACAATGGCATCCAAAACGTTGACAGTAAACCTTTGTTGATTACCTGAGTGTTGCACGTTTTCACTTAATTGATGATTGACACATTGGTGAATGAACCATTTGCAGAAGTGTATTGGTGTAGAAAAATCAGTTGCTGATAGTGCCTGCACAAGCTGTATGTGATGTAGCTCTCCCCAGTCATGTAGTGATTTATCTGTTGCAGGAAGACGTTAGTCCCCCAACTAAGGTGTCTTAATCCTTTTACTCCCCCTCAAGTCGCGAGTAGTAGATTTAAATGTTCCATTCTCCATATGACGTCCCTCAGTTGCTTCGAACGTCCTCTTGTCGGGGCACCATCGTTCTGGAAATCTCTACCGATACGGAAGTTGAGCGCTACGATCATTACCGTGTGGTAATACGTCCAGCAAATAAGCATCTGCCAACACCACATTTGAGTACACTTCCACTGCACTGTACCAGAAACCAAGTCCGTGATGACGAATTAAACATTAAAAATCTAATGCAACGTGCTTGCACAGTACTTGATGAACACTACATTGATGCTATGTATTTCATTGTAGCTATGCGGTGAGGTTAGTTCCATGTCAACACGAGCAATAACGTGAGTCTCGTGCCAACATTATCTTCGTTCCGTCGGAACAACAAACACTGGTGGTGCACCTAAGAATTACATCTTAATGTACACTCTAACCAAAAGTAAGCAAGAAGGTATTTTGAAAACGTCATTGAAGAAAACGTGTAATATAATGCTGATACGATCTGTTTCTGTATGATACCCATGATTAATGCGACTGTAAACAGAAGTAGAAAATGAGCTATAGCAAGTAAATAAGGCGTTTCTGGACCCATGACCATACAACACATTTCATTGTTTTATGTGTGAAAAATGTGTCCTGAATGTCTGGTCATATCGTCTTGTGACACCCTGTATGCTTTCCTTGCCCACAGGGACATTAGGTGGCTTTCAGTGCCGCAGTGGTTAGTTGTCATAATGTTTCGGCTCATCAGTGTATCTCCTTCATCAGCCTCACTATCTTTGTGTCATTACTCGTATACGATGTACCCGTTGACAACACGTCTGTAGTTAGTTGATCCTCCACGCAAGGAGCTGGTTTGTTGTGATGAACCTTGTAGTAGCGTGAGCAGACAGTTCCAAGTCGAAATACGTCATGAACTAATACGCCACGACAAGCTGTTCTTTAATAATGCGAGTACATTTTTTATTTTGGGTCGAAGTAGTGTACCACACTTGATTTTCTGTTTTGGTTGTATTGCTGTAGATTTATTATCACCATAACACAGTCTGACGTCCGTTTGGATGTGTGAAAACAACATTAAATATAAGCACGTCAGTTCTTGGGTAAATAATCGGATTCCTTGCTGTTTTACTGGTAAGATCCAGTCGCAAGAACATCTCTGTATTGCAAGAATAATGAAAGAAATGTATATAATCGGAAAAAATAAATAAATCTAATCTGACAGCGAACACATGACGTTTGTTTATTCCTCTCGCTCTGATACATCAGAAGCTGGATAAATATGTATGCAGTGATCACCAGTGGCAGCTTCGTGGCATCCGCCTCTTCTCCGACCTTCCAGACCAAATATAAATTTCCTGTAACCAGTAACCCCGATGTCGGCAACAGCCAGCAACGGAGCAGCTGTCACCTTGTCAGGAAACGCCGTACCCAGCGACACGCGGTATGAATAACCCCCAAACTACCCACACGGCTGTCTGTTAACTGCATTTTCTGCTGGGGCTCTAAAAACAGACTACAGTAAATAATATTACCACTTCTATCTGAGTAAATGGGCACCAATGAACGGACTGACATGCCTTTGACATAGACAACAACATCTTAAATTAATTATACTTCACTCATATGAACGATTTGCTCATTTTGCTGCCACATGGATCTAACGGTTGAGACTCACAATTAAAACGTTTAATTTAAACATTCTCGCTATTTTGATGAAACTATTATTAATCGGTACTGATGGGCCTATGGACGGAGTTAACGTTTACATTGTTTATTAATAGATAGCTTAGCGCCCGCCCGCTGCTTCTCTCGCGCAGACTGTATGGTCTACACAGATTTAGTTTTTGTTTTTCTTTGATCGAATTTTTTTGCAGTTGACAAATTGCAACATCTTATAAACTTGTCACATAGATAAGGTCGTAGAAGCATGGTCTTCACCGAATGTACTTCTGACGAAAAAGCGATTGTGGTAGCTGGAGTCCAAGGTTTTTGTTAGTCATACCTTTCGAATTTTTCTGGTGTTATTTCCTTAGAAATTTTCATCCACTAACACATATATCTTTATAATTAACCGAGAAGCAAAATACCAGTTTTCATAGAGTTAGCTTCAAAAACGTTTTAATGTAACCAGATATCCTCTTAAAAAATTTTCACCCCCTATTTCACCCCCTCAGTGGCTGAATTACCAAAAACTGTGAAACACGTATTTTTTATTTCTAACCGAGAATTTAAACACCAGTTTTTTGTAGACATACGTTCTAAAATGA
Source organism: Schistocerca piceifrons (assembly GCF_021461385.2). NCBI lineage: Eukaryota > Metazoa > Arthropoda > Insecta > Orthoptera > Acrididae > Schistocerca > Schistocerca piceifrons. Next base: position 389,765,239 of record NC_060145.1, read on the forward strand.
TTTAGTAGTTCTTTAATAATGAGTAACTTTCAAACAACTTTGGTCTACTTTTTACCAACTTACTAACTAAATGTTCAAAAATGCCGAAACACCTATTGTTTTATTTTTGTCTGAGAATCCAAATACCAGTTTTCGTAGTTCTTGCTCCACAATTGCTTTAACAGAGACATACTTGCAAAAACATTTTAGCTTAGTATAAGGTCCACACACTCTCCAAAGTTTAAATCCTTAACGGTTTTCGGCTGGGTGATTGTGTGTCAATGAATCATTGTGGCTCTATTTCAACCCATTAGGGGATGAATTTCCAAAAACAGTGAAATGAATATTTTTATTTCTAACAGAGAAGAGAAATATAAATTTTCATAGACGTAGCTTGCCCAATGTAATATTTTCAAAAAAACTTTCATCCCCTATTTCAGCCTCATACGGATTGAATTTCCAAAAACAGTGACACAGGTATTTTATTATTTCTAACCGAGAAGCAAAAAAATTTTCGTAGATTTAGCTTTAAAAATTCTTTCATATTGAAATAATTTCACAAAACAATTCATTCCCTATTCGCCATTAGAGGTTAAATTTCGAAAAACACTGAAACACGTTTTCTTTTTATTTGTTACCAAGAAGTCAAATACCAGGTTTCATAGAATGAAGTGGCATTAAAAAATACTTCCGTAGTTCTTTGACAGTGGTTTATTTTTTAAAGAAAGTCACTCACTGTTTCATTCCCATTGTGGTTAAGCTTCCAAAAATGCTGTACAACGTATTCCTTTATTTCTGACCGAGATACCAAATACCACTTCTCGTAGGTCTAGTTTCAAAATTGCTTTAATAGAAACATTTTTTCAAAAAACCTTTCATGGCCTGTTTCACCCCCTTGCGGAAGATATTTCGACGCCTACAGATAAGATTAACTCCCACACTAAATTTCAAGTTTCTATCCTCAGCGATTGGGAGTGGGCGATGATGAGTGAGTCAAGGCATTGTCTTTGATATATGTAGATCTCAGAATTTGTCCAATATACTGTTGCAAAGGCGTTGCAGATTTAGGGAAAGGGTAACGAAACCAGCTCCTCAGGAATAGTAGTCAAGTATGTTACCCAGATCACGATCTACTCACTAGCATCGGCCGGTGTTTTCTTAGGATGGTTTCTCAGATAGGTAGAACGTAAATTTCTTTCAACAAGTTTTTGTGGGTCCCTTCCGACGATTTCTCCGAGATATTTTACTGTTGTTGTGCTTCAAGAAATTCGTGACCAGTGGTGCAATGGCATTTTTCGTCTATTTAATAACAGTAGGCTACATTTATTTATATTGAAGTATAGAAGTAGGGCCAGATATAGAGTTTTACAGATCGAACTTTAATGTTTTGGTCAAGGTTTGTATTTGTGAGAATTTTATGAAATCATTACGGGCGTTCTATATGAATCGTTTTGTCTCCATGTCTGATGTTCAGTCTACACTGAGCCATGTTTCAAGTGACTTAAACTTGTCTGCTGAGTGTATTAAGGAGCAATGGAACCATAGATTTACACTTGTAAATGTGTCGGGCTGTCGTGTGACAATGATACAAAGCAACTTTGTTGTACTGATATTCAGACCTAGATCACTAATGTAATTTCCTACTATTTGATGAAATATTCGAAAAAACTACAAAGAACGAAACTCGTCTAGCTTGAAGGGGGAAACCAGAGGGCGCCATGGTTGGCCCGCTAGATGGCGCTGCCATAGGTTAAACGGATATCAAGTGCCTTTTTTAAAATACGAACCCCCATTTTTATTACATATTCGCGTAATACGTAAAAAATATGAATGTTTTAGTTGGACCACTTTTTTCGCTTTGTGATAGATGGCGCTGTAATAGTCACAAACGTGTAAGTACGTGGTATCACGTAACATTCCGCCAGTGCAGACTGTATTTGCTTCTTGATACATTACCCGTGTTAAAAACGACCGTTTACCAATTGCGGAAATGGTCGGTATCGTGTTGATGTATGGCTATTGTGATCAAAATGCCCAACGGGCGTGCGCTATGTATTTTGTTCGGTATCCTGGACGACATCATCCAAGTGTTCGGACCGTTCCCCGGATAGTTACGTTATTTAAGGAAACAGGAAGTGTTCAGCCACATGTGAAACGTCAAGCACGACTTGCAACAAATGATGATGCCCAATTAGGTGTTTTAGCTGCTGTCGCTGCTAATCCGCACATCAGTAGCAGACAAACTGCGCGAGAATTGGGAATCTCAAAAACGTCAATGTTGAGAATGCTACATCAACATCGATTGCACCATATTTCTATGCACCAGGAATTCCATGGCGACGACTTTGAACGTCGTGTACAGTTCTGCCACTGGGTGCAAGAGGAATTACGAGTCGATGACAGATTTTTCGCACGCGTTTTATTTAGAGACGAAGCGTCATTCACCAGCAGCGGTAACGTAAACCGGCATAATATGCACTATTGGGCAACGGAAAATCCACGATGGCTGAGACAAATGGAACTTCAGCGACCTTGGCGGGTTAATGTATGGTGCGACATTATGGGAGAAAGAATACTTGGCCCCCATTTTATCGATGGCAATCTAAATGGTGCAATGTATGCTGATTTCCTACGTAATGTTCTATCGATGTTACTACAAGATGTTTCACTGCATGACAGAATGGCGATGTACTTCCAACATGATGGATGTCCGGCACATAGCTCGCGTGCGGTTGAAGCGGTATTGAATAGCAAATTTCATGGCAGGTGGATTGGTCGTCGAAGCACCATACCATGGCCCGCACGTTCACCGGATCTGACGTCCTCGGATTTCTTTCTGCGGGGAACGTTGAAGGATATTTGCTATCGTGATCCACCGACAACGCCTGAGAACATGCGTCAGCGCATTGTCAATGCATGTGCGAACATTACGGAAGGCGAACTACTCGTTATTGAAAGGAATGACGTTACACGTATTGCCAAATGCATTGAGGTTGACGGACATCATTTTGAGCATTTATTGCATTAATGTGGCATTTGCAGGTAATCACGCTGTAACAGGATGCGTTCTCAGAAATGATATGTTCACAAAGGTACATGTATCACATTGGAACAACCGAAATAAAATGATCAAACGTACCTACGTTCTGTATTTTAATTTAAAAACCCTACCTGTTACCAACAGTTCGTCTAAGATTGTGAGCCATATGTTTGTGACTATTACAGCGCCATCTATCACAAAGCGAAAAAGTGGTCCAACTAAAACATTCATATTTCTTTACTACACGAATATGTGATAAAAAAAGGGGGTTCCTGTTTTAAAAAACGCAATTGATATCCGTTTGACCTATGGAAGCGCCATCTAGCAGACCAAACGTTGCACCATCTGGTTTCCCCCTGCAAGCTAGACAAGTTTCGTACTTTGTAGTTTTTCCGTTTGACGCTTATTTCGTGAGATACTCGGCCCGGTCACGATCAATGGACCACCCGGTACAGTAAGAAAGCAGGGGGTTGCTCCTTTGATATGTATGAAGTTAACCATTGAGCTCGGCGCCGTACTGAAACGAGTAAACAGGAAATGACAGCTCCTTGCTACTATGGCTCGAAAGGTACGTTGTAGCGAAACGGACGACTAAATGGAAGAAAAACGAAAGGAAACACTAATGAAACAACTTCTGATATATCTTAAGTTAAAATCTCATCACGTTCACCAATCAACCAGAACCTGACCACCGACCTACTACTGTCCAGGCAACAGCAGCCTCATCTGATGAGGAATGGCTGCTAGTCAGACACACACATAACGATCGTGTTCAAGTATCAGTGAGCGTGCTGTCCGTGGCAGAATGGGGAGGACGCGTGAAATATCTGAGTTTGACCGATGGCAGACTGTGATGGCTCGGAGACTCGGGAAGAGCATTTCGGAAGCAGTACGACTTCTCGGGGATTTGAGGATTGCAGTGGTGAGTGTCTTCAACACGTGGTGAAACAAAGGTAACCACGTCCAGACGTCGTGGGCTTGGGCAGGCACGCCTCATTACAGATGTTGAACTTCGTAGGCAGTCTGGCAAAATAGGACAGGTGGCGAACTGTGGTGGAACAAACATCAGACTTTAATGCTGGGCGGAGTACAAGTGTATCTAAACGCGTAGTGCACCCAACACTTTTACGTTGCGCTTCCACTGCCGCCTACCCACGTATGTGACAATGTTAAAACCACAGCATCGGGAACTACGACTGAAATGGGCACATGACCATCGACACAGGACGTTGGCACTGCGGCAGAGAGTTGCATGGTCTGATGAATCCTGGTACCTTCTTCATCACGCCGATGGGAGGGCGCGAATCCGTCGTCTTCCAGTGGAACAGCTCCTTGACAGCTGATCTGCAGGACTGAGACAAACTGACGCAGGCTCCATTACGTTCTGGGGAACATTCAAATGGGCATCCATGGTGGTGATCGTGCAAGGCACCATGTCGGCCAAGAAGTGTCGTAAACTTGTTGCAGACCAAGTACCATGACGATCGTGTTTCCCAACGGAAGTGGCATTTTTCAGCGGGATAATACGCCATGTCACAAGGCCAGGAGTGTGATTGAGTGGTTCGAGGAACACAGTAGTGAGTTCCAGTTGAAGTGCTGCCCCTGCCCCCACCCACCCCCAACCGCCCCCCAGCTCGCCGATCTGTACCCTATCGAGGACATCTGAGATTAGACTTAACGTGGCGTCAGATCTCATCGCTCCACTCCCGGGGATTTACAGGAACTGGGTGACTTGTGTGTGCAGATGTGGTGTCAGCTCCCCCCACCGACCTAAGAAGGCCGCATTGCTTCCATGCCACGACACATCGCCGCTGTTATCCGTACCAAAGGCGGAAATACGGGCTATTTGTTTATTTGTTAGGTGGTCATAATGTTCTGGCTGATCAGTGTAAGCTTTTGAATTCATTATTGTCCACATGTGAAAACTGTGGGCTACCACTGCTTTACTTTGCTTTGTAAATATCGGTTTTTTCCTTGAGCAATTTTAATTTATTTGTTAATTTTTCTTTACTGGGATTTTGAGCTATTAAATGTACTTCGCCGGCCGTGGTGGCCGAGCGGTTCTAGGCACTTCAGTCCGGAACCGCGCGACTGCTACAGTCGCAGGTTCGAATCCTGACTCGGGCAAGGATGTCTGTGATGTCCTTAGGTTAGGTTTAAGTAGTTCTAAGTTCTAGGCGACTGCTGACCTCAGATGTTAAGTCCCATAGTGCTAAGGGCCATTTTTAAATGTACTTCACTCCCAACAGAAATTGCTATTGGAAACTCTGCAGGAGTTTCGGTGTTTGTGTCAGTCCTGGAATTTTCATTCAAGTTTTCAACCTGAAAGTAGGACTGTCGGTATTATTTACTTGTGTATCTGGATGAACTGCCATTAATGACCATTGACAGGCGTCCGAAATAAGTTCTAAATACATTGGCGTCCACGGATATCCGAAGTGGTTAAGGCGAACGCTCGCGAAAAGCGAGAAACTTGGGCTCGAGTCCCGGTCCAGTACAAATTTCCATAAGTCAGTAATAAGCAGAAAATCTGTACGTAACACAGCTGATGTGAAGATATGTTCAGTCGTCCAGTTTATTTCGGTTTAACATAGGTACACTCAATCTCCAAAGAAACTGGTATAGGCATGCGTATTCAAATACAGAGATATGTAAACAGGCGGAATGTGGCGCTGCTGTCGGCATCTCCTATGTAAGACAACAAGAGTCTGGCGCAGTTCTTAGATCGATTACGGCTGCCGCAATGGCAGGTTATCAAGATCTAAGTGAGTTTGAACGTGGTGTTATAATCGGCACACGAGCGATGTGACACAGCGTCTTCGAGGTAGCGATGAAGTGGGAATTTTCCCGTATGACCATTTCACAAGGGTACCGTGAATATCAGGATTTCGGTAAAACATCCAGTCTCCGACATGGAGCCACTCTGTCGCAATTCTGAAGGTGTGGGGTGTCGCATTGTCCTGCTGGAATTGCCCAACTCCGTGAGAATGTACAATGGACATGAACGGATGCAGGTGATCAGATAGAATACTTACGTACGTGCCACCTGTCAGAGTCGTATCTAGAAGTATCTGGGGTCCCATATCACTCCAACAGCTCACGCCCTATACCATTATAGAGAGCCTCCACCAGCTTGAACAGTCCCCTGGTGACATGCACGGTCGGTGGATTCATGAGGTTGTCTCCATATCCGTACACGCCCATCCACTAGATACAATTTCAATCGAGACTCGTCCGACCAGGCAACATGTTTCCAGTCATCAACAGTCCAATGTCGGTGTTTAAACACTTCCGCTGGCCATCAGACTCCCCAGACATGTACACTTTTGAGTATATCTGGCATGCCTTGCAACGAGCTTTTCTGAAGAGATCTTCACCCCCTTTATGGACAGTGCTGCAGGATTCATGGTGTTAATTCCCTCCAGCACTATTTCAGACATTTCTCGAGTCCATGCCACGTGTTGATGCGGCACTTCTGCGTGCTCGCGGGAGCCCTACAAGATTTTAGGCAGATGCACTAGTTTCTTTGGCTCTTCATTGTATTACTTTAAATGAAGACAGTATGCTGCATTAAAATTTAATTTATGCAGATGTTTTAAGTTAGTCCCGGCCTATAAGTTTACTCTAACATATTATGTAATATTGATCATATTTGTTAATAAGTATCGGGAAGGAACTTCTTCTATCCTGTGTCGTAATGATATTCTTCAGCTGTAAGTACAAAAATATATCTCGATCACCAATTTCTGAAACGTGGTTTTACGTGCAGTAACGGTTCGCCAGTGACCTGCAGGCTACTTGCACATGATACCGTCAGGCAGTGCTCTCAAATAAAATGCTTTAACTTCTGTTTTCTCAGTGCTGTTGTACTTTCCAACAATTTCGATACGTTAGCTACATTTAGTACACAGCAACATACCATCTAAAATGAGCTAAATGTATAGTAGCCTTCGACCACATTTTTCACTGGAAACCCTTCAAATCTTTTGGTGCAGAGTACAAAGAAATGAAGTGTCTCAGTAACTATGACCGATAACGAAGAAACAGACACATCATCATCGAGCTGTGATATGAATTCAGTTTTCTGAGCCAGTTATTTTCCTCCGAGTCGAGTGAGAAATATTATTTACAAAAGAGAAGAAGGGCGTCATGACGACCTTACCGGAACTTGTGTGAACAGCTTTGGAGTTGTTTGGCTGGGAGATGTGGGATGTGTTGATTGCTGCCTTTGCCGTTTGCCCTCGGGTTGTTGGAACGCTGTCGGACGTAATCATCCTGTTGCACGTTAACACTCACCGCTATGCTACCAAACGGATTTAATTAGGGAAACATTGCAACATCGTACAGACCCCGATTTTTCACAGTGTAATTTTCACGTCTTCAGCGTTCTGAAGAACGAGATGCATGGACGTCGGTTTAAATGGGATGGGTAAGTTGTGGATCCGTCGGTGGGCGAGCACGTTCTACGGAACAGGAATTGATCGCCTCGTCACCCAGTGGGATAAGTTTCTTAACGCGTGGGGTACGTGTGGCTGGGGCCTCCCATCAGGTACACCGAACGCCTGGAGCTAGTCTTAGTCTGTGCCACTTCGATGTCTTGCGTGTCGAAACGTGTAGGATGATTACTTCTGAGTGGAACCATTCCGTGGTCTCTTTGCGGTGGCTGTTTGGTTTTCGTTTGAGCGCCTAATTTACACGACGACATTACGTTCAAATGGCTCTGAGCACTATGGGACTCAACTTCTAAGGTCATCAGTGCCCTAGAACTCAGAACTACTTAAACCTAACTAACCTAAGGACATCACACACATCCATGCCCGAGGCAGGATTCGAACCTGCGACCGCAGTTCCAGACTGTAGCGTCGACGACATTAGGTTGCAGGCAGCTGCGCTAACGGCCACTGCGCATGCGCGCCTCGGGTTTGTGCAACTCGTGTGTGAAACTAAACACTTCCGGCGTGTTCCAACTTTGGCGACACTAGTTGCATGAGTTTTGAGGTTATGTCTGTTCGTAGTGTGTAGACAAACTGAAATATGCAGTGAGGAACGGAGAATAATGTTCGCTTTTTCGATATCTATGCTTTGAATAGGCGTTTGAGCGATTTCAGTGATGCTGATTACAAAACTAAGCAGTATATCGGTGCTCCTGAGACATTCACGTGCGATCAGAACACACAAAGTATGACAATATCTGAAAAATACAAGCAAATGTAATTCTAATTGTGGAAATGCTCTCGTCTACAAGACTAAAATCCCATCGTTCGAGTTGGCCGACTCTCTCTCTCTTTTTTTTTTTTACGAATATTGTTGACAGGAGGGAAGGCTTCACAAATCAAGAAGCTGCAGTCTTTATTCAATGTTCATCTGTCTGAAACGTCGCAGAAGTGCTCCCCACTCACATATGTTTGAGTTTTGAGATATTACCACTGTACAGATCTATCTTCAAGAGAGTAGTTTGCAGCCAATTCTCTTCTTAATGCGCCCTGTTCGAATAATTACTGCTGTTAATGTTAATAATTGTTACTGTTAATATTAGTAATTATTGGTGTTCATGAAGAAGTGTCATCACCAACTATATCTGCATCTTATAGCACGCCGTGTGTCCTCGATTGTAATGCACGCATTGTGATATGTAATTTCAGTTCTGAGAAGGCGCGTCTTGTACTACAGTATCTTTATTCCTTAAATTAACTCTATTTAGGAGAAATGTGAACAGTTCTGGTGACATTTTAATATAATTAAAAGAACTTCTTGAGTCTTCCATTACAAATTACTTCAGCAAGAATGCTGAGCAGCCGAGCTGACGTCTTTTCTTCATCTAGTCAAGAATGAAAACACGTTTCTTGTTTTTTTCTTATGCAGCGATTCCACACAACAAGCTCCAACTGCATCACAACTCGTGCGACGTGCAGCTACCAAAACTTTCATTTCAGACACGAATCAGGAATCCACAAAACGAAGAATCTGAAGTGTATACTGGTTTCACCGTGTCAACAGTCAAATGTGAAACCATTTGCGTGCAACTCATTCCACGCAACGAGTGGCGCAACCCAATGTCATGTCGTGTAAAGTAGGCTTAACAGTCTTGTTAGCGGCGAGCCAGCGCGCCACCTTCCGGCAGGAGTCGCTGGCTGTGGCTACGTCACTCCCCAGCCGTCCGCGTGCCCGGCTAGTCGGCTCCGCTGTAAATAGTCCGCGCGTCAGCAGAACAAAACATTTTTGTTTCGTTGTTTCTGCCCCGCTGCCGCTGTCGGATAAGCACCTCCCGGACAGTGGCTCTGCTAACAAGAGCTCCGAAATACCTCGGCCCATTCGTACTGTCCGAGGCGCTGACGCGGGGCGAACGCAACGGGGAAAAAGCTTCACTACCACGTGACAACTTTTAGCTTCTGCGGGTTGTCCGTTTAGTTACACTGCCGGAGATAATAACTGAAAAACTGAACAGAACATATGACAAAAATGTCACTTATGACAAACAGGTTGTGGTCTGCAGACGTAACACCCTTTTTTATTTCGTCACGGTTCAGTGCATAGAAACAAAGTATAAGATGACTGTTTTTGTTGATGTTACTGGATGAGTTAATATTTGTAAACTTAAATGATGTATTTGAAGAATTGTGGTTAGAGAAACAGTTGCTAGGCAACAGTATTTGTGGTTGCTATGGCAGACTGTGGAGTCGTAGAATCTTTGACAGTCAGTGGTGGATAGCTGTGGTGTGCAGCAGCCGAGACGCACTTTTGGAACTATGTGAGTTGAAGATTTATTACGAGGACGAATAACGACTCAAAACAATGGTTGAATAGCATATGGACATAAAAAGGTTTTGATATGAAGAACAAGGTATCATTCGATGACGTAAAAAGTTTATTTTTATTTTTGTAGACTTGTATTGTTGGTCCTTTTCGCCATCGTCACAGTCGATTTTTGATAATTATTCTATTGATTGATAATTTACTGTACCATGGCAGTTATTAGATCAAATAAGTTTTCATATAGAGTCTATAATTTTTTTTATAAATTTCAGAACTTAAAGGTTGAGTCGCGTGTTTCATTGGCATTCTGTGTCAAGATTGTCATCCGAATTCCCCTGGACCAGCTACAGTCAGCTTTTAGCAGTATTTTTTAGCTGTTGCGGGGTCTTGCTGTTTTGCTGTTTCTGTCTATACTTCATTTTGCAGGCAAGATACATAATACGTGATTGTTACGTTTCGCTTGCGCAATATTGGTTCTTTCAGTTTCTCTACTTTACCAGGGCCATATGTCAATGCAGAAATTTTGTGTTCCAGGTTAAATTTTTATGCAGGTCAATATTACAGTCTTTTTGTACAGTCATAAAGTGTACTGAGCGTGAAATTATTGGTTTGTTTATTTATTTGCTTATAAATGAGATCGGTTTTCACACACACAGGATTCTTTTCAGTTCCATGTAAGTGATGTGGCTTTGCGCTCAGTAGCACATTTACGTCGTCGGCTCACAATGTGGGGTTTGTATTTACGATAACACACGCACAAGTGAAGGCTGTTCACTTACAAAGATTTTCAGTAAATATTACTACGCAGTGGGGCACATAATCTTGTTGTACGTTTAATTCCCTCATTTTTTTCTCTCAAGAGGAATACTGGATCAAGTATGGTTATTTTAAATATGAATACGTACGTTTTTAACGGCATTCGAAAGTTCTTGGAAAGGCGACTACGGTAGTCTAATCCATGTTCATGTTAGCGTTGATGCTTTTAGAAAATGTAGGATAAATGTGCTGAAATTGATGTCAAGGCAGATAGAATCGGCCATTGTCTTGCAAATTCCGTCAGGCTAATCTCTCATGCCAGTCTCTACCATTCTATGTGACAATAATATAGGTCTACCCTACCTGTTTTCTCTTGGTCCTAATTTATACGACTTACATATAAGATCAGCTACGATTGCTAGAAATGAAACTATTTATAATATATAATAATATAATATATAATATTAATAATATATAATTATAATATATATAATATATTATATAATATATATTATATAATAATGTGATGATGATGAGTCCCATACTTCTTTACAGAGCGTAGGGGAGCGACGCGGGAGAACCGCGCCGCCTTACTAGGCAAGGTCCTAGTGGAGGTGGTTTGCCATTGCCTTCCTCCGACCGTAATGGGGATGAATGATAATGATGAAGACGACACAATAACACTCAGTCATCTCGAGACAGGAAAAATTCCTGTCCCCGCCAGGAATCGAACCCGGGACCCCGTGCTCGGGAAGCGAGAACGCTACCGCGAGACCTCGAGTATAATTATGATATATAATAATATAATATATAATAATATACTATTTATAATATATAATAACTGCTCCATAAAATTTCACGTGTGCGGCCGCATAAATCCGGCTTCTTCTTCCAATCTTTCGACTGTATATTTTTCAGCATTCTTCAGGGTGAGTTGAAACACTGATGCTCCAGCATTCGCTCCGTCCTGTTAAACTCGGGGACCGCACAATTGCGCATGCGGCCGCAGATATGCAGGCGCCAGAGTTGTTGATCGGCGGCAAAGAAGTACAGTATACATGATTATACCTGCGGTTGCGCTATCTATCCACGCTGGAATGTTGATGTATCTCTCTGAGCTGCACTGTTGCGACGTCTTCGTAAGTTCATTACAGAAAGGGCCGGATTCCTTGAATTACCCAAGCTGAAGCCGCTATCACAGTTAATTAAATTCGTCTCCAAGCGAATTTCAATTGCCTCTTTCACCACGTTGTCCCAGAAACGTGGTGCAGACGCTAAAATTTCGACGTTTCCGTACAACATTGACTGACCAGTATCAATAGAATGTTCTACCATAGCCGTCATACAGGGTGAAAATTATTGAACTACATGAGAAAAACGTAAATTAATTACAAACTATGGCGTGCACAAACTTTATTCGACATGTAAACGTCTCTACAGATATTCGGATTTAGGTTATGACATGTTCCATGTGCCTGCCATCATTGGCGATGATGTGACGCAGACGCATTGCGAAATTCTGTAAGACCTGCTGAAGTGTCGGAACATCGACGCTGCCGATGACCTCCTGAATGGCGGTTTTCAGCTCAGCAATGGTTTTGGGATTATTGCTGTACACCTTGTCTTTAATATAGCCCCCCAAAAGGGTATTCGCTTGCGTTCAGATCCTGAGAATATGGCGGCCAATCGAGGCCTCTGGATACCCCAGAGCCAGAATGTGGTCCCCAAAGTGCTCCTCCAGGATATCAAACATTCTCCTGCTTCGGTGGGGTCGAGCTCCGTCTCGCATGAACCACACATTGTCGAAATCAGGAGGTGAATCGTCTTCCAAAACCTTCACAAAATGGTTCAAATGGCTCTGAGCACTATGGGACTTAACATCTGAGGTCATCAGTCCCCTAGAACTTATAACTACTAAAACCTAACTAACCTAAGGACATCACACACATCCATGCCTGAGGCAGGATTCGAACCTGCGACCGTAGCGGTCGCGCGGTTCCAGACAAAGCGCCTAGAACCGATCGGTCACCCGGCCGGCTCCAAAAACCTTCACGTCTCGTTCGGTAGTCAGCGTGCCATCAAAGAATATCGCATCGATTATTCCGTGACTGGACATTTCACATCACACAGTCACCCGTTGAGGCTGAAGAGACTTCTCGATCGTGAAATACGGATCCTTACTCCCCGAAATGCGCCAGTTTTGCTTGTTGACGAACGCATCCAAATGAAAGTGGACTTCGTCGCTAAACCAAACCATACTAATTCCCATCATGCCCCACGGCCAACCATGGAGTCTGGACGTCCTAACGCAAACCGTTCAAAAGTTATGACGATTTAATTTCATATAGTTTAATAATTGTGACACCGTATTTGACTGTGAAAGGTGGAAGTACCTGAGGTGTTCCATACATCTTCCATAGACTGTACGAATCGTCTGTCCGAAGTATGAGAAACCGCATTCACAGGGGATCTTGTCAACACCAGCTTTCCGGAGCATCATACTATCTTTAACGGAACGCAGGGTGCTGTTGTTTTCTGTGAACAATGAAAATTTACTTTTACTTTGTGATTATCGGGGATCCATCCTATTCTGAACGACAGGCTTCCCATATGTGGCATGGAAGCTAAAGATTTAAATCTTTCTGTATCTTTTTCTGCACTGCTTATGGTCAGTTTTGGTTTCATTCGTAAGTTTCGTTTCATTTGGCTACAAAAAGCTCTTTAAGCATAGAAGCTCGTACTAAGGACTGCTTTCGTCAGCAGTGATGTATGCTCTGTGAACCGAAGTTCATCGTCTGTGATGCACTTAAATATAAATCTGTATACATCGGTTTCTGATGTACTGTATGGCCCAAGGTGCCATCATCTTTGCGCCGAACCAGAACATCCAAAGATGGAAGGCATTCCTCCTTTCTCAATTTCTATTGTAAAATGGATTCTTACATGAATGGAATTCATATGGTTTAAAAATACTTATTATTTATATTCACGAAGGGGCCACACTAGAAATGTGTCGTCAGCATAACTTCATAATGCTGTAGGCATTAAGATAGCAGATTTCAGTGCCTTTTCCTCGACGTTCTCCAAAATTAAACTGGCCACGAACGGCCATAATGGATTCCCCATGGTAACACCATCAGTCTGGTCAAACAATTCGTTACTAAATGTCTAGGTCGTTACGTGTCTGAACAAAGCTGAAACCTCTTTATCGAAACTTCCACCAATAAGTGATAAGGATTCTGAAAGCGGAACCTTTGTGAATAAAAACACCACGTCGAAGATGACTAATAGGTCGGAACTGTTCAGTCCCATTGATTTCGACTTGCAAATAAAGTCCGCTGAGCAGCGAGTGTGTTGAGTACATTTTCGCAGAAGAGGTTTTAATAACGACGCCAGGTGTCAGACACAGTCACAGTTTGGAGAGCCAATGTTAACAACTACTGGACGCATAGAAGGCTTTTCTACGGCTGCTTGAAAGTCAGTAAAGCCTCGGAGGAACTGCACCACTTGGTTTCAGTCTTCGAACAACATCTGATGCAAAGAGCAAGGCGTTCAGAAGCGAAGCAGTCTTCTTTACCATCTGGTTACTGAGTCCTTTACCGATCTTCCGATGTGTAACATTACTCAGTAAACTGCATACTTTATCATGACAGTCGTCACGAGACATTACTACAGTGGCTTTACCTTTAACATCTGAAAGGACTACCGTCTGTGTATCCTGGCGAGGGTTACGTAGTGCAGCCCTCACTGACATAGATATATTGCAGTAATATGCATGTAACTAGTAGTGAATTTGACCATGACTTCACTTTTATGAATGAAAATGCACGACTGCATCAAACAGAGCTGGTGAAGGAGCTCTGGGAACGAAAGGATATTCAACGAATAGACTGGTCTGCCCTTTTCTCCGACTTAAATCCCATCGACCACGTGTGGGATGCTTTCGGGAGGCGAATCGCACCACGCTCACATGCACCAACAACGATCTAGCATTCGTCCATGGCGCTGCTGGAAGAATTAAAGACCCTTCCACAAGATCTCCTTAAAAACCGTGTGGGTAGCGTTGAAGCACGTTGCCGAGCATGAATTACCGTCCGCGGTGATCTCAGACATATTATTAAGAACCGTGTCCTGCCTTCTGTAATGTTCAGGGGACCACAATGAATCGCGGTATCTTCAATTTAAATATTATCTTTGCGTAAAAGTGTCATTCCTATTCTTATCATTGCTTACGTCTCCCAGTTACCTTGTGTACAGGTTGATTCTAAAGTCACTATAAATTTTGTACTTAAACAAGTTTTATTAACCAATGTGTGAGGGCACTGCAACTTTTTTTAATGTTACAATAGGACATAATTTCAGTACATTTCAATGTGACCACCTTGCATGTCTACTAGGCACACCCCCCAGCGCTCCACTGCAGACCGAGAAACCTGCCTAAGCATATCTGGTGTAATCTCAGCAGTTGTGGCTCGAATCCGCTGTGTTAAGTGTTCAGTGCTGCGGATCTTCACCTGGTATACCTTAGACTTGATAAACCCCCATGCAAATAAGTCTAAGGGTGTTAAGTCAGGAGTGCGGGGTGTCCACATCCGTGGAGAGGCACGACCAATCCATCCGCCGGGAAATGCTTGATTCAGATAATCCCGAAGAACCAGGGCAAAATGGTGCACCATCCTGTTGAAAAACAACAGTATCCATAGTCCCATCAGATATCACCTGGGCTCCAAAAACTGTTCCAACATATGTGGTTCCAGTTACGGTTTGTTCTGCGAAGAAGAAGGGCCCGTACACTGTTGACCTCGTTATCCCTAACCACACGTTCACTTCTGCTGTGTCCCGTTGCCACTCCTGCAGCGTACTTGGTTGTTTGTCTGCCCAAATCCAGCAGTTGTGTCTGTTCACACGTCCACAGGTATGAAATGTAGCTTCATCACTGAACAAGACATTTTGCATCAAATTATCATTCTCCACAGCTTGTAGCAGGTCATGACACAAAGCTTTTGTGGCTGCGTAGTCCTCCTCTTCGAGTTTATGTACGATCTGGATATGGTACGCACGTTTGTGCAGCTTGTAACTAAGAATTCTACATACAGTGGTTTGAGGAATACCAAGCTCCCTACTAAGTCTCCTCGTAGATGCGGAAGGGCTACGTGTGATCGCATACTGCACACTTTGCACGGTGTCTGGCGTTATGGCCGGCCTCCCTGGACGTTCTTCAACTGCAACACTACCGATACGCTGGAATTCGTTGACTAGGATCTTGATAACAAGCCTGGTGGGGCTTGTTTTCCGGAATGGACGCGCGAAGTTGTCCACACCTGTTCATACGTCATTCCACGAAGACGAACGATTCGTTCTTCTTGGTTAGCATTCTGTCGTAGTACCTGCAAGAAACAAATATTCCGTTACTATATCACTGAAATGTACAGTACATTACTATATCCACTGAAATATATAGTTTCTTACTATATCACTGAAATGTATAGTGACTTTAGAATCACCCTGTATTATGCTGTAGCAGTTATTTCTACGTATGACACAAGTTTCATCGAGTTATGTTATTTGGCAACGACACGTCATGTGAAAGTTAATTTCGTCCTCAAGTTTTCGCACGAGTGTATTTCGTCTACACGGTGTCGCAGGAGGAATCACTAGTAGTCGGGGATATGACAGGAAGGATCATTCGAAGCAGACATGTCTAATAGAGATGTGCTTTTAGATGTATGCTTTAAGAAATATGAGCTGTTCGATGTGTGAAACAACTCTCTTGTATTGCAAGCTCTGTGCTTTGCGTATTTTCAGAGGAGATGGCGCGGAAAACAGTTGTTAAGCAAATTTTGGCTCTAAAACGCATTCCTGAAGAGCTATGAGCTCTTGTTCAGTGGAAGATGAATAAGTGCCTTAAGAGGTATCCACTTTGGAGCCAATGTTTAACGGACTTTTTTTTCTTGTTTCGATCCGTACTATCGCATTTCAAAATATGGAAAGCAAAGAGCTTGCAGTAGAAGAGATGACTGTGAAGTCGACGGGACGCTAGCTGTTCCCTTCTCTTTCCTTTCTCCCACACCGATTATTTAAGTAAATAACAAGTCTTCTCTTCCGCAGTGTAAACACAACGGAAGGAACAGTCTACGAACTGTGATGTCGTTAAACGTCGGGATTGTGGAAATATCTGGTTGACACAATCGTCACTAACGACGCATAGTTAGCCCTGAGGCTTCAGATGTTAATTAACGCACGTCTTACTACAGCTCAGTTGTGCGCCGCATGTACTGCGTTTAATTGACGAAACAAACTGCGCAGTGGCGACATGACCCTCAATGAAAATGACGGAGACTTTCACACTAGTCGCAGTTAAGCAATTACTCTTCATTAACCTGAGTAACGGCCCTACTTCATCAGCACCACACGTCACCGGAGGCTGTTTGTCCATTCTATGCTGGCGTCGCCGGAGAAAGTTGTTTTAAAGTAGTTACCCAGCAATTGCCTGTATTACCACAGGCGGATGTCTCAGTGCAGACCTCAAACATCTTGACCAAATTATCAACCCTTATATGAACAAAAACGGTCGAGTTGAAAGCACGGGTAGAATGCCCCAAACCATTGGAGTTGAAATTATGCGTGTGGTAAAGGGTCCTAAACTGTGTACTTTGAGAATGAAAAATGAATATTTAGTTTTTAGCTAGTATGTAAAACTTAAAGCGCATTTACAGGTGCCACAAACCTGGACACAGTCGAAAATACAGAGCGCTACTTCAAAAGGCCACCCATGAAGAACGAGTGATCCTAGTATAATGAATCCGTATGGAAACATTTATAAATATCGAATAAAACGCAAGAGAAAGTAACTGTTGTTAATCCGTCAGTACACGCAGGTGGTCCGTCAGACCAAGGAGAATATTTTCACATTAATGCAATGACTGAAAGTTGTTTCCAAGAAGCTATCTTCTCTGTACCTCTAAGTGAGTGTAATAGGAGTCGTTTGGTATGGTGTATCTGGTATTTCAACAATAGCACTTCCGGTTAGCTCACAACAAAGAGGTCTAGGGTCTCACAGGCCAGCCGCGTGCACTCGTGTCAGTTTATTGTTAGCTCCGCCAAGGTTATTCACACGCGCGCATATTTGCGGAATCTACTTAGTTTAGTGGTAGAACAGATTTTTTCGTGCTTTGTACCTTATTTTAGAGTGTTGTAACTGCATCATGGCTTATTCTTACGAGGCACAGGAGGAGAGAATTAGGAACTTGATTGAAGAAGTAATGGCTGAAAGTGGCGCTGGTGATTCTGAAGATGGAGAAATCGACTTTGAAGAAATCCAGGACCCAGAGTGGAAAAGTGATTCCGGCACAGAACAAAAAACGTCGAGTGATGAATCAGAAGACAGCGACTGTTGAGCTGACAGTGATGTGTTTGTCGGTAAAGACGGAACAGTATGGAACTCACGTGCTCCACCAAAAAGCTCCGCACACGTTGTCGTAACATCATAACTCATTTACCAGGTGTGAAAGGTGTTGGGAAAAGTGCTACAAATCCTCTACAGTGCTGGGAACTGTTTTTTGATAAAAACATTATACACATACTCGTTGACTGCACTAATAGGTACATGCAAAGTATCCAGGGAAACTTTTCAAGGGAAAGAGATGCACAACAAACTAATAAAGCTGAAATAAAGGCCGTATTGGGATTATTGTACTACGCTGGTGTAATGCATGCCCATCGACTAAGTCTTCAAGGTTTGTGGCGTACAGATGGCACAGGAATTAAAATATTTCATCTCACAGTGGGCATAAACAAATTTCGTTTTCTCCTTCGATGCCTCAGATTCGATGATAAACGAACGAGAATGAAAAGGGAGAAAACAGATCACATTGCGGCGATAAGACAGGTGTTCAGTCTAATTGTTGAAAACTTTCAGAAGGCTTATATAGTTTCTGAATACGTGTCAGTTGATGAAAAACTAGAAGCATTCCGTGGAAGATGCAGATTCCGACAGTACATGCCAAATAAGCCCAGCAAATATGGAGTAAAGATTTTTGCAGCAGTCGATGCCAGAATGTTTTACACATTCAACATGGAGGTGTATGTTGGGCAACAGCCTGAAGGCCCTTACAGACAGGACAACAGACCAGTTGAACTTGTTCAGAGACTTTGCCAACCTATACTGAATACAGACCGCACCATAACTTGCGACAATTATTTTACAAATTACGAGCTTGCAAACACGTTGATTACGAAAAAGACGACCATCGTTGGTACCCTGAGGAAGAACAGGAGACAAGTCCTAAGGGGTTTTATTAACACTAAAAACCGACAAGAAAAGTCATCTATGTTTGGGTTTCAGAAAAATTGCAGCTTAGTCTCTTATGAGCCGAAACGAAATAGAGTGGTATTACTACTGTCAACGATGTACCACAATGGAAATACTGTCGAAAATACAGGGAACGATAAAAAACCTGAAATTATCACTTTCTATAACCTTACTAAGGGTGGAGTTGACGTTGTAGACGGAATGAGTGCAACATATTAATGTAGTTAGAAACACAAAAAGATGGCAAATTGTTGTTTTTTATAGCATCATGAACACAGCTGCGATAAATGCTGCTATTATTTTCAACTCATATTAGAAAGAACAACTGAGAAGAAGAGAGTTTTTGAGGCAGCTTTCTTTTGAGTTTCTGCTTGATCATCATTAGCAAAGAGTAATGTCAAAAATATTGCCAAGGAAGATAACTGAGAGAATTGAGAGCTTTGCAGTGTAAAAATTTCTGAAGTGGAATCAACTGCGACTTCACAAGGACGGTGTGTGGACTGCAGAAGCAAAAACAGAAAAACAAGATATATTTGTAAGAGCTGCAAGAAATACATTTGCCTTGAACATTCTGTTACTGTGTGCCAAGATTGTATCGACAAAATATCTGATTCAATACATGGATTATTTTGATAACAGCAAAATTTTATGTATCTCCATTTGTGTAAATATTTTTGACCAAAATATTAAATTTATCTCTTTAATATATTTACTAAACTGATTTTTAATGATATTACTTCATTTAATAACGCTTCCCTAACCAATTTTCGTTGGTACTGCGAACAAAGCCCATTACCTGGTTGATTTTCTTTCTCTATCTATATGTTTATGACCAAAATTACAACCAATTTAAACAATTTAAAAAGTTTTCTAAATAAATCAGACCCAAAATTTCAAATCTTAAGTGATGAAAATTGGTGCTCTCCATTACTTGACTCTCACTTTCGCAGTTACTAACATATCTGCCTAATTCCTAATGACTAAGAGCCACTTACAGCGTAGTGAACAATGTGGACAGCTGATGAAAATGCATGTTGTTGTTTATGTCCATGCTTTGTCACAGTTTTGTCACTGGTATACATTTACATGTTTATCTCAAAACGTGAGTGAATGTCATTGAACTTTTGGATATTTGGAGTTGTTTTATCTTAGTAATCGTGATAAGATTTAGTCAGTGACTAGGCTTAAGATTCAGTTAAGCATATTTTCTTAAATTTTGAGTTTTTTTTCATAAATAAGGACAAATGGCCCATAAACGACTTGATTATTTCGTGAAATCCCCATTACAGGTTATTTTAAAAGGGAAATTCAAATCTTTTATTAATTAACTTTAAAAAAGTTAACATTAAACACAAGGCAACTTTAGTTGGATACACACATTCTACCTTTTAAAAATAGTTTGACCAATCCTTTTTGTTACAGGCTGGCAGGCAACATAGTTATTATGGTATTTCGGTTTCTGAAAGTTGGAGCCAGAGCTAGATAAACGATACTGGAGTTCGAACGGACTAGAGTTTTCCCAACACACTGTACAGCTCGATACAGCATCGAGTCCTGCTTGAATAATCACGTGACATGCTAATGGGTCGATGGAAGAAAGTGCTAACCCTTAACAATGTATTTTATGATGTTAAATGTTCAGCGGTAGTTTAAATTCAAAGACAAGAAAGTAAATACAATAAGACAATCTGATTTATGTAGCAGTGAGTTCTTTGTAGCAGACATTTTCAGCGGTAGTTTAAATTCAAAGACAAGAAAGTAAATACAATAGGACAATCTGATTTGTGTAGCAGTGAGTTCTTTCTAGCAGACTTTTGTACCTACCGATTATCAGCATGCGTTGAATTCGAGAGCACTACTGACAGTGCGATAAGGCTAATCCTTCTTAAAATGAGGGTTTGCACATTTTTCCGCTCATCCCTGCATTTGACTTTTGTCACACGAGCGCAGCCAGTACGCGAGAAACTACAGTCTACCTACAACAAGATATATCTCTGCCTGAAGTCTGAGAATTTCGTGAAACACAGGAATAAATAATGTTAAATCACATCAGTGGACAAACTCCCGTTGCGTCGGAACATCTTTGTTATCGAGACATTATACAGTATGTATGGATTTATGAACGTATATAGCGATTTTTATGCAAAAAGGAAATCTTGACCTTGAACCGAATATTGTATTGTATTTCGTTATTAGAGACTATAATGATTAACCAAGTGTGTTCCAACTAAAGTCTATCCCTGTTCACATATTGGAGTAACGCATAGAACGAAATAGTAACTTGCAAAAGACTAAAAGTAATGAGTAATTAGAAATTAAATGCTTGACAAAGGAAATAAATCACATTTTAAACTGACTGTAGCTGAGATAGTGAAAATAAATTTCAGAGGCGTGATATGCCGCGAGACAGAACCAACATACGTCCCTAGGTCACAGGAGAACTATAGATGTATACTAGCCCATGATTGCGATCTTTTATTTCTTTATTAGTTGCTTTTTTTACACATAAGTTGCAATCCAGAAGATGCTGCAGTCTGTATTTCACAGTTATTTTTATTATTGAGATCCATATTGTGTTAAATAAAGTTTAGATCACAGGGCGATAGGAAGCTTGTCATGCTGTGACATAAACCGATCGAATTGTTCAAGTCGTGCTCAAGCACAGCACTAGTCGAACCATCGATTTAAAGTTTCACTCTGCTTGTAACGTAAACATACTCTTGTAAATTTCACCTTGCCTCCCTACCCGGCTCCCACACCCCACCTCCCCCGTGCCTGAAAATAACGCATATGACCGAATTTAGAAAGAGTAAAGTACTACAGAAAATTCTTGTAGTGAGTAATTCCAGTAAAAGGCGGTTTCTCTCAAAACATGTGCCCCTTCTGGACGAGAAATAAAGGGCAACTCCCAATTTCATTAACTCGAGACTCCGCGTAAAAATTTAACCTTTCTTCTACTTCATGGCTTTCAACCAAATTTTAAAATCATTTCCATCACATAAAGGTTTGGAGTCCAGAACTTAGCTGGTTTCTTAGTTTGAATTTTTAATATGAATTTTAATGATACCTTCTAAAACCAACTTTTTGTGCTCAGACCTCAATTTTCACATTCAAGATTGTAACGTGTGAGTAATTCCGGGTTATTGTAGCTGCAGTAAAGTAAGGAGCAGTGAGCGCCTCCTGTACCGTAGCTGCAACTGAATTGAGAGCTCCCTGCGCGGAGAGATGGGTGCTGTCTGTACTAGGACACTACCTAGGAAAGTCTCTTACGAACCATTGTACCGAACACATCATGTTAGATCGCTCTTCGCAAATAATATGTAAAATTAAGAATCAGAGACGTAAACTCCGTTCGATTGTCGCTAACAGAGTGCGACTTCAGTGGAAAGCATTTTGGTGAACGTTTGGTGTTGATATGTGATTCCTTGTGACAGATAACCACGTCTGAAATATTTTGGTCGAACTCATAAAAGTCGCGTGTCATGTTTCACATTCGTGACGGAATAGTATGGCGAACGCTCCAGTAAAGGAAGACCACTGAATCGACCGAATGTTAAACTCGTGAAAAGTTGTGGGTCGGTGACTGTTAATATCGTGAACAACATTCGGTTTCAGTCTGCAAAATTGTGGCTGATTTCGTTTGGCTATGTGTAGCACAACTTTGTAACTATAAACTTGCAGAAACAATATTAATGCAGACATATGGACTTGGTAGTCATTTCGTGTGTCTTAATGGCAATAAATAGTCATCGGAACATTGAACATCTTGCTACAACTAGATTTTTGTCATGAACTTTCTGGAACTGATTAAAGGGGCTCCGGAGCGCCCTATACTTGCAATGTTAAAATAACGCTTATAAATTACATCTTTCCTCACAAAGTATTTGAGGTAGGAAGTTGAACTTTTTACAGATTATTTATTGGAATATGGGCTACAACTTAACACAGGGATTTTACAAAATATTAGTTCAGTTATTAAAGATGATTTTTTTTTCAATTGTAATGAAAATTCACAACATTTTTTTGCAATTTTTTATTTATGTATTCAAAAATATACAGTTTTTTTGGAAAAAGGCTGTGTTAAATTATGCAGAAGGTACTGTGTAACATTTACTGAAAGTTTGAAACAAATATGTTTGGAAGATACTTAGAAAACATGCAATTAGTATGAGAAAATAAAAGTTTTGGGAATCGAGCGACAAAGAGTGGATTAACTTTTTAGTGCATTCCAGGTCCATAGGATGGATTATCTTCATCTTCTGCAAACTCCTCCTCCAGCTTCCTCTTGTTCCTCCTCCTGTTTACTCTTGCTTGTATTTCTAGACTCTTTACAGCCCTGTTTGCAGCCCGAAGGCGTTCCTTGTCTAAAGCAAGCATCGCTCGTTGTTGCGTTCGTAGATTTTGCTACCATTTTCTTCAGTTGCAGTTACTGCAACACTGTTCCAAAAGGTGGTCATGTATGAACACTTATCACATTTCAGCTGTATTTCACTAGCAAGTCCTACGTGCTTTATTATGGAGAGTTCCAGACCAACTTCAAATGGTTCAAATGGCTCTGAGCACTATGCGACTTAACTTCTGAGGTCATCAGTCGCCTAGAACTTAGAACTAATTAAACCTAACTAACCTAAGGACATCACACACATCCATGCCCGAGGCAGGATTCGAACCTGCGACCGTAGCGGTCACGCGGTTCCAGACTGAAGCGCCTTTAACCGCACGGCCACACCGGCCGGCAGACCAACTTCACTACAATGAATACATCTTACACAGTTTGAAAAAAATCCTTTGAGAACCGACATATCAAATATTTCATTCACATCCGATTCGCCCATAAAGCATTCATCATAGTTTTCACTCATTGAACCAAGCTTCTTCTGTGAAGTATTTTCTTTCCCACTTTGACTGCTGTGGGCAGGTGTACTTGAAGGGTTAGGTTCACTCACTTGGTTATCGTCTTTATTGTTTACAGTAATAACACATACCTTTGGCTTTCCAACATTTCTCCTTTTCTTAAAAGCCTTCAGAGGATTTCTAATAACTTTACTTTTACTCATTATTATACTTCAACAAAACAGAGACTCAAGAAACAGAATTAATTACAAATATTTTCGAGATAACGACAGAGTAAATAAACATGAAACAATTGACAATCACACCAGCGATATATATTGAACCATCACAGGTTAGCCACAACACATCCTTTATCTCACATCACAAAAATGTACCTGATGAACACGGACGTTAATAATAACACCATTTGACAGCAGTTTAACAGCGCCACAGTGGGTCACGCCCATGTAGAACACATTTCAAAGAAAATTTAAAAATAGTTGTAGTCTTCGGAATTGAATAAATTATATATCTATTAAAAGGTAATAGTCTGTAGATTCAGAAAACGCAAAGAAGTAAAAATTGAACTTTTCATGATTTTGAGCCTTTCGGGAGCCCCTTATCTGAGTTTTGCGGCCTCTATGTGGTACGTATTAGGTGTGATTTCTTCAGTGCTGCTTTCCACCATCTAGATAGTACCTGCTACGACAAAGCAACAAGAAGCCTATCGAGGTATGTGGATTGAACTGTATGAATGTGATAACAATACGAAGAAAACCGAACCCCGCCCGAGCGCAGGACTTTTGGGTACAATCACGAGCCATGGATTAGTATCCTGAGAAATGTTGTTAATTTATTTTCAGTATTTTTTCAACTTCCAAACTTAAATTTACTTTAATTATCGCTACATAAACGTGATGATGAAACAGACAAGTTACATTTGCGATAACATTATTTCATAGAAGTATGCAAATACCTCAAGTCTACTTTAGGCAAAAAAACGCCATGCGTTTTCCCCTCCTGCTCCTGTAAGACTTCTTCTTCTCGTAACTTCAAGACCAGGGAAGCCCTTTTCTTGAATATTTCCTTCTCCAGGCAGCACTGTGTCGAATGCGTAATCTGTTGATGAATTCTTCTCGGGTTATCAGCCAAGTGGTGGCGTTGTCTTGTCGCAACGTTTCAATGAGTTTCGACTTCTCCAGAAGATGATGGGTATGAAACTCATTGAAACGTTGCGACAAGACAATACCACCACTCAGCTGATAACCCGAGAAGAAGTCATCAGTGGAATACGCCGAGAAAGACTGCATTCGTGTAATCTGGTGTTGACTCCTGCTTTTTACCATCTTCAAACATTCGATACTGAACTGAGAAACAGCTTCCACAAGACCGAAAAGTATCTTTTCTTCACTTTTTTCTTTTGAGTTTACTTGAACAAAACTGCACTTTCATTTGCATTTGACCAATGTGGCAGCTGACAGTGTGCCAAGCTTCAAATATTTTTAGAAGTACTTGTAATTCGAATAAAGCCAAATTGTTTTGGGATCCAAACACAAACATTGCAAATGTGTGAAACAACCATTAACATGTTTTTTCTGAAAAAGAACTGAAGATTTAGAGCGTAGTCTCTCGTTAAGCAATCTTACTGTTAGCGCTTTTTCCGCTTTACAGGAATGATATTACTTTGTACGCGCATAGATAGTAGTGTTTTAATGGTTAACTTTATTTCTTCGTGGCAAGATGTTATTCTTCGGAACTCTCAGGCTGGCGTAATTGCCGCGGATTGCACCAGGTGACCTTCAATGCTCTGTTTGTTTACAAGGGTCGTCGTCAAATGCCACTTCACGCACCTCTCTGCTTTTGACATTTCACTTACGCAGTACACAAAAATAATCAGACAGTTACGAATTTATACAAAGAGTCGATATTTTTCAAGGCTTATGTATTCTTCTTGGGATATTGATAGTGACAGGCGTGAAAATAATCCGGTAGGTGTTTCCAAAAATGTAAAAATTGAAATGGGACGCTACAATATTTTGAGGCACCCACTGGAGACTACGTGACTACCTCCTCATCGACGGCAGCAAACAGACTGCGAAAAGCTAACACGACTGATAAACCTGCTGGCGAGAGAACAGAGGGAGTTGGTATCTTTTGAACCGGCTGGTGAGCGTCTACAGCTGGATGTATCTGTCCGTCCTGGCTGGCGACCAGACAACAGGATACGAACTCCTCCTCCTTCTCCTCCTCTCAGAAATAAGCTTAAGTGTTGGCTCTCTGATTTAGAAGCGGACGCTCACCTTACAATTTTATGTCTCTAGAAACTTTTTACATTGTGCTCGATATTTAGAGCAAAGTGCTCTTTAAGAACCGTGAACTTTTCTAAAATCCTACAATAGGCCTACGGATTCAGTTTTTGGATAGGCTAAATTGTGGCAGAAACGAATTAAAGATAACTTCACTCTCCCTCTTCTAATAAAGCTTGGTCTAGCTTTCGAAACGTTTCTCTTGGTTGTAAGGCAGTTTCCAGACTTAGTAATCTCCTCCCAAATAATATGATTTGGGAACCCCTGAGGTATCTTTTGCACGGATGCTTTCACTTGTTTGATTTTGGTTTGTATCAGACATGCTGATTAACAGACATAATGAACTCTAAAGAAAACGGATTATTCACTGATGTTTCCCAGTTTATAAAACTATGTTTGGATTGCTACTGCATAGACTCTCGCCTTAAAACGAACATAGTAAAATATGACGGCTACAGAAAATATCCTAACTGTATATACGTCAGCAACCAGTCGAAACGCGGGTCAGTATACATGCCGCAGAAATGATTCAAGTATTTTATATGTAACATCGAATACTGAATTGAACGTAGCTTAGATCAGTATACGGACGTGTCCACTACATTTATAGCTCCTGTAAATAGGCGCTTTGTGTGCTGAAATACACGGAGAAACAATGTGACACAGAGTTAATCTCGTAAGTCTCTTTTAAGTGACTGAGTGGCCACAATTTACTAGACAAATACCAGATAAATTCGATAGTCCAGAAATGTGTTGCCAATTAATCCTGTTGAATTTTTAGTTATGTTTTTGTGCAGATAATATCCACATACGACATATGACGTACTGAATCGTTTCCTCAGTGTCATACAGATTTCCAAACGATTGTCATTATTTATAATACATACATCTGTAAGCTTTACCGCTAGTATCCATTACCTGCAGAAAGTTTATGTGAGTTATTTAGTTTCAATAAGAATAAACGAACAGCAAAAATACTGTACACAAAAAACTAATGGAACAGTTTTGCCCTTGTGAATATTTCATAGTGTGATGAGAACAGTACATAGAAAAGTGCCTTGATAGGGAACAGTTTACAGAGGCATCTGTGTGTAGTGTGTATGTGCGCGCGTGTTTGTGTGTGTATGTGTCAGTGTGCGTGCGTGTGTGTGTGTGTGTGTGTGTGTGTGTGTGTGTGTGTGTGTCTTTGTCGTACGTTTCTTCAATTCAGAATTTTTCCCCATAATTTTTATTTTGTAATGTAGGAGACATGTGTACATAAAATACGTAATTGTTAGCCGACCTATTAAAACGAAAAAAATTAATAAATATCGATAAAAACAAAGTAGCATAAATCGGTAATTTATTGCATGTCGTGGTATCAAATACGATGGTTATTCGGGACACCTATTTAGGAACAATAGGAAACCACTTCACAATGTATGTTAATTTCTTCACCATCACGTTCAGTACAATACCTAAAAAATAAACGTTACCATCCCTTCTTCTCCTATAAACAAAATGGCGATATCTGAACTGCCGTACTTCCAAATAAGCGTTTTGCTTATGAATTTATCTTTTCAAAGATTCAAGCCTATTTAAGTGCATAAATTGGATCTACATGTTGTTAAGATTCCTCTGAAACGTCTGTGCAAAATAGACGACGGTTGTGACCGGGATCTCTGCTAGCGATTTAACGACACTGAAAATCTGCTGACCATTTTTGCCATATCTCGCGCCGTCCCGAAATCACGTGACCTTGGAGATAATGTCGACTACAAAAATTGTGCTCTGCGCAACTGAATGCTCGCCCCATAGTTGTTTCTAGTCTACGGAACTACATGGCCGTATATAAGTACTCAATAAACGTCTTTGCTCCTAAACAGTGCATATCACGACATAAAATACCGGCGAGTGTGATGATTTATAGCGGGAAATCTCAGTAGGACACGGAACGAACAGGTAATTCCAAGTGTAACCCTCACTCTCTTTTCACAGCTACTTCACATTCGTTTCATATTCTGTTTGTACCGCTGCGACAGCTTTAAAGAAAAATTCGTTCTCTGTTTCTATATTAATTACCAGTTTCTTACATTTCTTGCTGTAAGCTCTCCTAGGCACAGAGTAAAAGTCATCCAAGTTTCAAACAAAATGTTATCATGAAGGTTTTTTACGTTTTAACGAGTAACACTAAATTACCTGATACAAAATTATCTGTCTGGATTGCACTATATTTCTTCATATAGATTACGTGTTTCAGCAGACTGCTGTCATCGGGTCAAAACGTAAACGAAGAATCAGTACATTGCATTATGTTAAGTAGTACACAACAGTACCAGGTATATGTAAACACTCAGTTTTGTATAAGCGCATCGTGATCGCACAATTTATTTATCATCGAAAAATTGTTTTCTTTTGGCCATTCAGTCACTACATAGACGCAAAAATTACTTATTCAGAGGCTAGTTATCCGGACTCAATCTATTGTACATGAAGTGTTTGCTCTCAAACGTAACATTTTCCGAGGCCTAACAAGTTCTCTATAATAATTAATGAGGATTCTGTAAGCACCACGCTTTTTTAAAAACAGCTCGCTTTCCCTGGCTTGGCGAGTTGTCGAAAGTTTTCCGTATAGCTCCTAGTAAATCTAATAATTGTTTTCACAATATCAGCCGGCCGCGGTGGCCGTGCGGTTCTGGCGCTGCAGTCCGGAACCGCGGGACTGCTACGGTCGCAGGTTCGAATCCTGCCTCGGGCATGGGTGTGTGTGATGTCCTTAGGTTAGTTAGGTTTAAGTAGTTCTAAGTTCTAGGGGACTTATGACCTAAGATGTTGAGTCGCATAGTGCTCAGAGCCATTTTTTTCACAATATCAGACCTAGTGTGTGATTATTTTCGAGACAAAAAATGAAATTTGTTTACTTGCCCTTTCAGGAAGTTCATTACTTTTATAGATTTTTTGCAAACATTTTAATCTTTTGCTGTGGTGTACATTTTTCGTAATTTCCTTGCTTCCTTTTTCATTCATCGTGCATTCCAAATGGTGCCATTTTTGGTTTTGCTTGCGCCGCCGTTATCCATACAAAGTGTGCTGTCATGTATCAAAGACTGGTTGATTTCGCAGCACGACCTGTCTTTATCGTCTTTTTGTTAAATAAAAAAAAGCTCCTTCTCATTCTACCACATTTTAATGTTTTCCATGCTTTCTACTCCACAACTTTATCTCTTCGGATGCATCGAATTGTGCAGTATTTTAATGGTCTATTGCTGTTGTTTTTTTGCGGCGCTGGCGATTCAACACAGTGTTTCAGATCTTCACGTACAATATGATTTTCCATGTGTTATTTGTAACCGCAAGTATTTCGAATTTCCCACTAGCATTTGTCTCCTTCTCAGCAGATCTTCCATTTACTTTTAACCCATTATCTATTATTTCACTGCTTTCACAGTCCGCCACTTTCACTGACGTTTCACTGCCATTTACCTCCAGTTCTTCAAAATGGTTCAAATGGCTCTGAGAACTATGGGACTTAACATCCGAGGTCATCAGTCCCCTAGAACTTAGAACTACTTAAACCTAACTAACCTAAGGACATAACACACATCCATGCCCGAGGCAGGATTCGAACCTGCGAGCGTAGCGGTTGCGCGGTTCCAGACTGAAGCGCCTAGAACCGCTTGGCCACATCGGCCGGCTCCAGTTCTTCATTTTCAGTATAAATGTTAATGATTTTATTTAACTGTAGTCATTCTCATCATTATTGTTATTTCTGTCATTCAGGGGTGCAACTTTCCTGTGTTAACAACGCCTCTTCCTTAATTACAGTTCAGTTTCCTTCCCATTTACACCTCGATCACCGACTTCCTTGTTGTTATAACTCAGATATTACAGTTAGTAAAATATCTTCTATAATATCTCTGTATCGTTTCAAATGAGGTTAATCTGCATATTTAGTCTTTTTCCACTGTTGCGATTTTGGTTTCATTTTCCTGGCGTGATTCTCCTGACTTGTAATTCGGGCTACCAGCCACCCATTTTTCCACGTTGTTGACATGTACTTTTAATTTAAATTGTCACTCACTGTTTATTGTTGCTTGCGCTTTTAGCCGAAAAAGATCATTGTGTTTTTCTTGGGCTATATCTTCTACTTTACTGGTACGATAATAATAAGCTTTTATTATAAGGCCTCGATTATGTCATTAAACTGAAGTTGAAATAACTAGAAGTGCCAACGGCACCCTTCACTGAAATTACTATTATTATAAAAATTCTTAAACAAAAGCTGATATTATGTTGACGGAATTTCAAACAGAATTCAGAAAAGTAGTTGTAACTTACTAAGAGATGTCCTTAGTGATATATGTAAATATGTAATGTGCCACTGGCCCAGGGAATTATTCGAGACACATTAAAATATGAAATCGTTATACCTCCTTATAAGAAGAGTGACAAAAAATACTTAAATATTATAGTCCAGTTTCCTTACTGACATCTTTTTCCAAAATATTGAAAAATGTAATCCACTCAACAGTTCTCACACTTTTAATTGGAAACAATTTACTTAGTGTATCACAGTCTGAATTCCAGGAGCGTTGCTCGACTGAGAATGCTAATTATACATTCATTCACCAAATATTACAAGCCATAAATAACAAATTATCGCCGGTTGATATTTTCGTGTTCTTTCTAAGGCGTTTTGTTATGCAGATCACAAAGGTCCCGGTTTCGAGTCTCGGTCCGGCACACAATTTTAATCTCCCAGGAAGTTTTATGTAGATCATGTTACAGTCTTACAAAAACTCAAGTTTTATGGAATTCATGGCTTTAGAGACAACTGGTTTGAGTCATACATGACAAACGGAGCACAAATAATACAATCAAACGATGTCAGAAGAGTAGAAAATTATAGTGACTGGTGTACCGGTTCTATTTTGGGTCCACTTCCATTCCTTGTATTTATTAATGATCTTCCACTTAACATCTAACAAGCAGAATTGATATTTTTTGCAAATAATAGTAGTGTTATAATAAATTCCATTACAGTGAAACCAACAGAAAAGGTTTTTAATGTTATTTTTCAAAGAATTATTAAGTGATTCTCTGAAAACTGATTTTCCTAAAAATTTGAGGAAACACACTATATACATCTCTGTGCAACGAAAAGACTCATATTAACGATATACGTAGCACATAAACAAGACTCAGCGAATAGGATACAATTCTTGAGATTTGTAGGTATACATATTAATGAAAACTTGAACTGGAATTAGCGTACCATTGAGCGTCTCAAACAATGAATTTCAGCTGCTTTTGATCTTAGTATAATTCCAAATCTTGGAAACAAGTGAATCAACCTCCTGACATATTTTGCATACTTCCACTCAATAATGTCTTATGAAATTATTTTCTGGAGTATTGGTTGCATAAAAGCGAGCAGTAAGAAAAACATTTGCGGTCGTCGTGTAGGTACCTCTCAAAGGAGTTACGTAATTCAGCTGCATTGTCACAGTTTGTATACTTGCTGATGAAATTCATCATAAATAAACCATCACAATTTGTGAAAAACGGTAATGTTTGGATCTAAAACACAAGGATGAAACAGTGACCTTCGTTACCTGCCATTAAAGGTGCCAGTGACTCAAAAGCGAGTTTGTTACATAGCAACAAATATTTTTTACTCTTAACCCCATAACATATCTGGCAGGCAGTAAAGAGAGTTTTCATCTGGACACTTCCTTCTGTTCAATGGATCAATTTCTTTTTGAATACTGGTAACCTAAAAAAAACACTTTTTAGTTTAGTTGCATGAACAGTACTAGAATTATTCCATGTGTTCATTAATGTTACTGCTAATCATGCACACATATTCTGTAAACTGATTCATCCCATACCATTTCAAGAAACACTCGTCCAAATAGTGGAACATGTAAGTAACTAACTGATCTATTAACGTTTGGATGTTATATTGTTGACAACATCTCTTGCATTGGTCTCCTTTTTAGCTTAATTTTCCTGTGACTTCTTCCTGATCTTTGCCTCTACCTTTCCTTAAATTTGTAGCCAATTCTTTCAGCATATCTGTTGTGTCGGTAGCTGGGCCGACACCGTGAAGTTGAGATGGCTGAAAAGGCACTCTAGACTAACGCAGACGGGCGTGAAGTACTGGAACAGGATACGTAATTAATGTTAGGAAGAAAAGAACGGAGCAGGTTTAATACTTAACTTTACTTATTCCTTGTGGTACATCGATCTTGACGATACACAGAAGACTTTAAGTACAATCACTGTATGGCTATTCTGTCTCTCGGCTAATGAGAGAGAAAGGCTTCGTACAACTGGGCGGTAGCTAGGTTCTCGTACAACTGGGGCGAGTGCTCTCTCGTATCACGAGACCTGCCTTGGTGGTGGCGCTAGGTCTGCGATTACACAGTGGCGACACGCGGGTCCGACATGTACTAAATGGACCGCGGCCGATTTAAGCTACCACCTAGCAAGTGTGGTGTCTGGCGGTGACACCACAATATCACACTGGCCTTTTTACAGTTTTCAATATTTTCCGTCCCAAAACAGAGAATATCATTGCCCTCTCTTCTCGTAATCCTTTTGCTTGTGATTTCTCTTCCTCTGTTTTTACCCCTCCCCTTCTTATTTGCCCATCTGGTGTACAAAAATTTTCTACTATAATGATGTTATCAGATATTTCTTCCCTCTTTTACTTAATTCCGAAAACCCAGACTCTTTGGTTTTGTTTCTCTTTCCGTACTTAAAATTCACAAGACTGAAATTACATACTACAATTTTTTTTTAAATGTTGCCCATCAAAATCATCTGTGCCAATTACAAGAGAGCGTAATGCAACTACCAAGTTTATTAAAATATCCGTTTTAATGGCCTAGGATCAGAATATTTTCCTGCCCTTGAAGTTTTAAAAGCTCTGCTTTGAGCGATATTTATTCGGTGCTGAAACTGAGAAAGTGGTTCACTCCACACCACCTAGATGGAAAGTTGGGAAGCCTATGAGAACACGAAGCTGTGACGTCACCGAGAGGCGGTGAAAATCAACAGCTGTCTTGTGCTGAGCCAGCAACGTGTTGGGTACAAAAAAATCCCGTTGTGCTATGTGATCGTTACGAGATTGCTGTTTAAGTACACAAAAATCATATTTTGTGTGTGTGTGATTTTAACACAATATACATTTATGCGTTTTCATATTCACTATGATTATGATGCGTTGCGTACCTGGCCGAGCGGTTCTGGGCACTACAGTCTGGAACCGCGCAACCGCTACGGTCGTAGGTTCAAATGCTACATCGGGCATGGATGTGTGTGATGTCCTTAGGTTAGTCAGGTTTAAGTAGATCTAAGTTCTAGGGGACTGATGACCTCAGAAGTTAAGTCCCATAATGCTCAGAGCCATTTGAACCATTTGTTGCGTACCAAAAGGTAATGGAAATTACATAACAGGAAAGGTGGTTCACGTGTTCGAGTTTTCTCAAGACAGTATAATGAAACAGACATGGCTCCATGCAATACCAAGGCAGGATTTCGCAATTGCTAATTGTTCAGTGGTAAGTTTTGTTTCGAGTGTAATTCAATAATGCATGTTTTATATTACGGTATATTGTTTTTTGCTGGATCGCATGGCTTGAGTACATTACGACCAATATTTGATATATATTACGATTAATATATAATCTATATTACGATTAATGTACCTCACCACTCGTTTCTCAGATGTGTCACAAGCATTTCAAAGCTAGCGACATTAACTGGGAAGTGTCTGCCACAGAGAGGGAAACCACAATTACTCCACTCAAAACTACGGCAAGATTCAAATACCATGCCAGACATTTTTCCGATCTGACCGGCCTACTTGTCTTCAGCTACAAGACCATCCGCAGAGGGAAGAGAAGAAAAGCGGAGTAGGTTGGAGGTTGCAGTATTGCAGCGAAGCTTCAAGATTAGTGTAGGCAGCCATATTGAGCATTTGAAAAAAAAAAAAGTCTAAAACCTTCAGGAAGTGAAAGATAAAGTAAGTGCAATATTTTAATAGAAGAAGTGGGTGAAAAGTGCGAAAGAAGAGTGTTTGACTATCGATCTATCTGTGCTCACCCATTACTTAATGTATATTGTGATTGATAATCATTCGAAAGTGGAGGTCTTTTCAAAATGAATTTTGTTAAACAAAATTCTAGTTACAGAATTTTTCCTTGAAGTTTTGCTGGCGACAGATAATTTTTGTATAGACGTTCAGGTCTCAGTGGTTTATAATAAAAGTGTTATATGGAAATACGTGAAAGTTTACTAAACAATTAATGTCTATTTAAAACTGCCCCTTATGTTGCCAACATTTCATATGCACGAAAATATTTTTTTTTTTCTGCAGACTTCAGCAGCTTTGTTTTCAAATGTGCTAGTCATGTTGTATATGCTATACGACTTGTCTATTAACGAACCTAATTCAAGTATCAACTTAAAAATAACTACTTTTACGAGTCACACAGCTCTGTTGGTGCTGGCTGTTTTGTATTACGATCACCGCTTGGCTATGACGTCACGACACGGTTGTCTGGTTTTGTTTCTAGGTGCCGTTGGTTCACTGCGCTTCTCCTTTGTTTCAGTAAGCTACTTCCTCGTTGTTCTGGAATTTTTTGCGTACGCTATCCACTTTCCGCTTTGTCATCAATTCACCATTCACTCGTTAGCTTTCCGGGGCGTGACTGCTTGAGCCTTACGACAGCTATTCATTGTTGTTTCATAATGTCTTACCAACTTTATAAACTTACTATATTGTTAATAGTTCAAATATGGTATTATTTTTTGCTTAGTATTCAGTTTGTAAGTACTACGTAACAGTTTTGATTATTATCTCTTCCTCACCAGACGAATAGTCTTAGTCACGGTAAGCAGAAAGTAATCACCCGCTGTCCCTGTTGTGTATTTCAGCTGTTAGTAACGGTCGCAACTTCAAACAAAGACAATCTGAAATTATTTAAATTGGGCTGAAGAACTCACGTACATGTAAATAAAGGGAGCTCAGGAGCTGTGACTGTGTGCCTAGGGGCAACGCCATGTCATTGTTTTAAGCCTTACAACGTACCGTTAAATACACTACTGGCCATTTAAATTGCTACACCTAGAAGAAATGCAGATGATAAACGGGTATTCATTGGACAAATATATTATACTAGAACTGACATATGATTACATTTTCACCCAATTTGGGTGCATAGAGCCTCAGAAATCAGTACCCAGAACAACCACCTCTGGCCGTAATAACGGCCTCGATGCGCCTGGGCATTAATTCAAACAGAGCTTGGATGACGCATACAGGTACAGCTGCTCATGAAGCTTCAACACGATACCACAGTTCATCAAGAGTAGTGACTGCCGCATTGTGACGAGCCAGTTGCTCGGCCACCATTGGCCAGACGTTTTCAATTGGTGAGAGATCTGGAGAATGTACTGGCCAGGGCAGCAGTCGAGCATTTTCTGTATCCAGAAAGGTCCGTACAGGACCTGCAACATGCGGTCGTGCATTATCCTGCTGAAATGTAGGGTTTCGCAGGGATCGAATGGAGGGTAGAGCCACGGGTCGTAACACATCTGAAATGTAACGTCCAGTGTTCAAAGTGCCGTCAATGCGAACAAGAGGTGACCGAGACGTGTAACCAATGGCACCCCATACCATCACGCCGGGTGATACGCCAGTATGGCAATGACGAATACACGCTTCCAACGTGCATTCACCGCGATGTCGCCAAACACGGACGCGACCGTCAAGATGCTGTAAACAGAACCTGGATTCATCCGAATAAAGGACGTTTTGCCATTCGTGTACCCAGGTTCGTCGTTGAGTACACCATCGCAGGCGCTCCTGTCTGTGATGCAGCGTCAAGGGTAACCGCAGCCATGGTCTCCGAGCTGATAGTCCGTGCTGCTGCAAACGTCGTCGAATTGTTCGTGCAGAGGCTTTAACTGTTTCACACAATTCTGTCAAATGTATCTGGACACCCTTATTTAATGCGTAACTGACCACCAGATGTCACGAGAGGCTGACCCGTCAGTATGAAAGTAGGTGTAGCGTATGATGATGGTTGGATTAGGGAAGCTCACCTCCGCGGTGATTAGCACCCTTACAAAGTCCTAAGTTTTGGACAGTCCAAATTTAGCCACTTTGACAGATGATGATGAAATGATGAGGACATCACAAATACCTAATCCCCGGACAGAGAAAATCCCCAACGCGGCTGGGAATTAAACCCGGGACCCCGTGATCCAGAGGCAGCAACGCTAGCCACTAGAGCACGAGCTGCGGACGTGATGTCAGTAGAGAAGCAGTAACAGGAAATGGGGCGGTCAGGAGAGCTCATTGGCTTGACATGGACAAGGCATATGTCACGTGGGCAGCAAATCTATCAGGGCAATTTCGACCTTTCTAAAGCTGCCCATGTCGACTGTTGCTGATGCAACTGTAAAGTGGAAACGTGAAGTAAAGACCACAGCTAAGCAGGACCAGGCAGGCCTCATGTACTGATAGATGTAGACAAAGGAGCATAGCGGAAGTTAATTATAAAAATCCCATGATATCAGCGGAAGGAATCACTCGTCACTTCCAAAGTCCAACCAGCAGTCCAGCCAGCACAGTGACTGTGCAAAATGGGGACAATACTCGACCAGATCCGCATAATCCACACATTTCTGCAACTGATAACGAAATGAGTGATTTGGAGTGATGAATCACCGTGGCTATCCAATGGAATGGTTCTGGGTTTGGCGAGTGCCTGCAGAATGTAACCTGCCGTCAAGTGTATACTAATAGTGACGTGCGGAGGAGGTTGTTTTACGGAATGCGGTTGTTTTTCTTGTTTGGGATGTGGTCCACATATTGCGCTTAAGAAAACACTAAAAGCAAAAGGATGTGAACTTATTTCACAGCATTGTGCACTGCGCACAAAAAAAATGGTTCAAATGGCTCTGAGCGCTATGGGACTTAACAGCTGACATCATCAGTCCCCTAGAACTTAGAACTACTTAAACCTAACTAACCTAAGGACAATACACACATCCATGTCCGAGGCAGGATTCGAACCTGCGACCGTAGCGGTTGCGCGGTTCCAAACTGAAGCGCCTATAACCGCTCGGCTACCACGGGCGGCCACTGCGCACAGTAGAAGAACAGTTCGGATACGATGACTGTATCTGCATGACAACGCAGTATTTGTGACGCAGTGGTTTGTGGACAGTAACTTTCCTAAAATGGTCTGGCCTGCGCGAAGTTACGACGTGAACCCAATGGAACACCTTCGAAGTGAGTTAGTTCGACTGTCCTAGACTCCAGCTTCCAGTTTCACCGTGTTATCTCGTTTCCGCCCTTGAGGAAGAATGGACTGCCGTTCCAACACAATCATGAAGATAGCTCACTTCAGGTCTCTCCAGAAGAGTACTAGCCGTCATAAAGATGAACTTTGGGGTCAATTTTAATGTCCGCTGATAGGTGCCCAGATACTTTTGATATGACACTGCATATGCTGTGATTTAGAAAGAAGACTTGTAATTGTACTTACTTTTTAGTAGGCAAAGTTTTCCATCCCAGTAAGCTTCAATTATCAAGCACACTTGTCACTGTTTTACAGTACTACTTTCACTGTTGTTAGTGCTGCGCCGGTTTTCGTATTACTGAAGTTTACGTCGGGCATCATATAAGACAATTAGTACTTTCATATCATTCACACACGATTGTTAACTTCACCACTTGAGTCTCTCTAATTCGAACAGAAATTCCTTAATTAATTATTCGCGGCACAACTTAGTCGATCGCTCGACTACCAAACGCACGCTTCCTCAAATCATAAAACTCACGTTGTCAGCGCGAAAGTGACCAAAGAATTTGCGCTTCTGAAAGAACTTGGTGTCCCTGGATATGGAAGCTCTTTCCCATTTAATTCGTAGTTTTTAACCCTTAAACAGAGGTAATGAATGTAATCTAAGTGAATCAGGCGATTCTGTGAGAATTAAAATAGGAGATGAGACACTAAAAGTAGTGTAACCTGTGTAATTTTTCCAGCGTATTTCTTCATCCAATAATTTCGGGTGTGCAGCCGAATTCTGCCAGATGAGGCCACCACATTTCGCCTGCACTAGATTTGGCATACACCTGGGCTCTTCCTCCCCCCCCCCCACCCTCCCCCTTCATCCCTTCATCCTCCTCCTCCCCCTACACCTTCCTCCCCTCTTTTTCCCTCCTCTCCAGGTTCCAGTACCTCGGCAGGTCCCTTACTCTTCATGAGTTTTCCGTCGTTCCCAGTGTTTTTTTGTACGTGTCTTGCTCTGTGTGATTTTTATCCTGTGGCCGACTTTTAACTCGTGTTTGCCTCCTGTGGTTTTTAAATGCACTTTGATTTGCCAACTGTGTTCGTTTAACTTTACGTCGACCTTTTAATTGTCTCCCACTGCATGTACTATCTCGATGTATATTTTAACTCCCATCATCTCCATTCACTGTGATTTTTATTTCTCCCTTTTTATCCCCACTTTCTACGTAATCACCCTTCTGTATTTTTGTAAAGCCCATTGGCTGAAGAGCGGTGGACTGTGCCCCTGCCAGCCCTCCCCTACCCATATGGGGCAGGGGAATGAAATTACAATAAAGAAAAAAACTGGGCTCTTCAGTAGTTGTCTACTCACCTGAAGATGACCGGACACTTCTGGGACGAAATGTCGTTGCACATCCGATAATTATTAGAAAAAGACTAAAAGTAGTGTCTGACAGAACACGCAACACTCAAATGTATATACATATTTCAGAATACGACTGACTATTCAACAACTACAATGGACATATTAAAAATACATACATATCTCAGTTAATAGAAAAAGTGTCCATGTCTTAATAAAATCTAAAGGCGCTCACTGTGGATTCTCTCTGTGTTGTCGGAAAAGTCAGAAAGATCTTCTAGTTCTCGCAAAACATGAAAAGAAGTGGAAAAACCGCAAGAAATGCATGCTTGAAAATAAATGCAGATGCTATCCGAGCCTGCAGGTTGCATTGATGTATTTGGCCATGAACGGCGTATGTGAAATGTCCTCAATACCTTGCAACTGTCAATCATGGTCAGAATAGTATCCTGGTTAGTCGTGAGTGAGTTGTATTGGAGCTAAGTGAGTTGAAACATAGTCAAATTGTTGGCGCTCGTATAACAGGTGATTCCGTAATAATGTAACTGAAGTGCTGGGTGTTTCATGAGGCATCCTACTGAAGATTTATACCACATACGGGGAAACTGGGAAAACAACATCTACTACGTCACAACGCAGACAAAAGTGTATGTTGACTGATTGTGAAAGACATACATTGTGATGGATAGTGGAAAAAAAAGAGGACGACAACTGCAAAAATCACTGCAAAAGTGAATGTCGCACTCGCGAACTCTGTCAGCACTAAAACAACACGAAGGGAGCTCTATAAGCAGGGCGGGCTGGACTCCCAAAACTCATCAATGATGCAAGTGCCCGTAATAAAAAAACGTGGTGCCGGAGCTATGAAGTCTGTGCTATGGAGCAATGGGAAGAAATAATTTGGTCTGATGCGTCTCATTTTACACTGTTTAGAACTTCTGGCCTAGTTTACGTTCCAAGAGCAATGCACAGCGGGGTTCCGATGATGATTTGGGCACCCATACAGTGGTACTGCATGGGCCCCGTGGTTACTCTGCTAGGCCGCATTATTGCCAAGAATTATGTGATCATTTTGGCTGAAACGGACCTGATAGCGTGGTACACTATTTAATACCAAGTGGTGATGCAGTATTCCGAGACGACAAGGCCCCTATTCACAGAACCCGCATGGTACAGGAGAGGGCTTGGGTAGATAGGGGGGGAAGAGACCAAACAGCGAGGTCATCGATCTCATCGGATTAGGGAAGGATGGGAAAGGAAGTCGGCCCTGCCCTTTCAAAGGAACGATCCCGGCATTTGCCTGGAACGATTTAGGGAAGTCGCGGAAAACCTAAATCAGGATGGCAGGACGCGGAATTGAACCGACGTCTTCCGGCATGTGAGTCCAGCGTGCTAACCACTGCGCCACCTCGCTCGGTATGGTACAGGACTGGTTTTGTGAGCACAAGGATTTTTTGTCGCATCTCCGCTTGCCACCACAGTTGGCAGATCTCAGTGTCATTGACCTTTTGTGGTCTACTATGAAGAGAAGGTTGTGTGATCGCTATCCGTCTGCATCATCACTATACTTGTTATTATGCGATTCCCTTGAAAACCGTACAGGACCTGTATTCATCCATTCGGGAACGATGAGAAGCTGTTTCGAATGCCAACGGGTTTCCTACAACTTATTACGCATGGTAACGTGTTATGTGTTAGGTGTTCCTATATTTTGTCCAGATGCTGTATTTTCTCATTTATTAAGGTTTGAAGCTCCTCTTGATGTTTTTCCGTGTTTGGAATTTAGATAGTGAGTTGTTTTGAGAACCTTCTTAATGCAAAACAAAACAAATTTATTTTTTATTTTTACATTTAAAAAATGGTTCACATGGCTCTCAGCACTATGGGACTTAACTGCTGAGGTCATCAGTCCCCTAGAACTTAGAACTACTTAAACCTAACTAACCGAAGGACATCACACACATCCATGCCCGAGGCAGGATTCGAACCAGCGACCGTAGCGGTCGCGTGGTTCCAGACTGAAGCGCCTAGAACCGCTCGGCCACTCTGGCCGGCATTTTACATTTACCCAGACATGTTTCGACACCTATGTGTCATCTTCTGTGGGTCAGTTTTTTTTATTTCTGTAAAGTTCAATATCAGATTAATAACAATTTATCCATTTTGGGCCTAAGAATTACAATATGCGCATTTTGCTTTGTTTTGTTTAGACGCTCACCTTAAAATTACATCGCTAAATGGACTGCATTATTATACATCGCCATTTGTGCCCTTTTTCTTCGTATTTTTGACAGCATGTCATCTGCAAACGAGCTATGAAGAAAATTATCTTGTACTTGTAAAGAACTGTTTCGTGGGTAGAGGTTATGTGCGTTTCTGTTCTTACATTTTCCGTCCTGTTGCGCGTCTCTCGTTGATGTCTCGATTAACTGCTACTCAGTGCACTGTTTCCATACAGTTTTTCACAAGCGAAAATTTTGTGAAAGGCCTACAATGGCTAAATTATTATAAATTTGGTATTGTACTTTACAGAAATAAAAAAATTGACCCACAGAAGATGGCACATAGGTGTCGAAACATGTCTGGGCAAATATAAAAATTAAAATAAAAATTAATTGTGTTTGCATAAGGCCGATTTTCGAAACAACACAATCCTGTATTTTCTTTTAAAAGATAAAAGTTGTTCCACTTCTCAATAGGTAGTTGCATTATTTTCCAATCAAGAATAATATTTGCACTTTTGGATATCATCTCTTGCTGGAAACTTTGTTGTGAGTCACTTACAAAAATTTGAGATTTCTTTTGTGTAGATTAATTTAGCCGGCCGAAGTGGCCGTGCGGTTAAAGGCGCTGCAGTCTGGAACCGCAAGACCGCTACGGTCGCAGGTTCGAATCCTGCCTCGGGCATGGATGTTTGTGATGTCCTTAGGTTAGTTAGGTTTAACTAGTTCTAAGTTCTAGGGGACTAATGACCTCAGCAGTTGAGTCCCATAGTGCTTAGAGTCATTTTTGATTAATTTAATCAGTTATTCTCTTTTCACCCTTTGCAACTTTTCCGCCAGTGTTTGTTGGCAATGCCTCCGCCACGCTCTCAAACAGTAAGCCCCTACAAATATTTCGCGGGCTATTTGAGGAAATCATAAATGTGTACGTCAGCCGGGGGCGTGGCACGGTCAGACGTGGAGATAACCCCTGTCTCCTGACGTCACGCTGCCGGTTCCTGGCAACGGACTCCGTTTTGAAATTATCGAAGTGTTATTCCACAGACTTTGTGTAACATCAGTACATGTTTCTTAATACGAAACGAATCTGCTGTTGCTTTCGTGTTTCGCCACAGCGGCATTATCTTGCGTCCTAATCGTTGCTACGTCAGTGAACTATATTTCGCTGAGAGGAATGACTTTTAGCTTAACAGTGAAGGCAATGAGCTAGTCCAACGCGTTAACCTCACGTGCCGTAAGCATAATATTTTCGTAATGTACGTCACGGACAGAGTATTACCGACTGCGAGACGTGAAAAAACGAATTCGTGCAACGAGTGTGCCATTTGAGTTTTCCCTATTCAGCACGTGATACTGAAATTCCCAGGTGTTACGTAGAGTATTTGAATTTTTCTGTTGGATAATTCCGTGCGGTTCTAGGCGCTACAGTCTGGAGCCGAGCGACCGCTACGGTCGCAGGTTCGAATCCTGCCTCGGGCATGGATGTGTGTGATGTCCTTAGGTTAGTTAGGTTTAATTAGTTCTAAGTTCTAGGCGACTGATGACCTCAGAAGTTAAGTCGCATAGTGCTCAGGGCCATTTGAACCACTTTTTTGTTGGATAATTTCTCATCATTAGGAGGCGACAGCGTACAATTGTCACCTGAAGATGTGCCGACGCTTGGTCATAATATTGAGAAATATAATACCTCTCAACACTCAAGAGTTTTAGCAACGTATAAAGGGCTATTCCAAAAGAACGAACAGATTTCAAACATTTATTGCTTGCAAGCTACGAGAGGTAGAAACACAGTTCCAACGCTCCTAGAAAGAGAAAAGTTCAAAAGCTTTTGCATTCAGTGTGAGAACCACGTCTTATGCGACAAATATCAAAACGGCGACTCATTTTCTGCCACAAACGAAGCAGCTGGTCTCTCGTTATCGAATTCACAGCTTCAGCAGTGCGATGTTGTAGACTTTCAAGATGGTCAGGCATAGGGGTGATAAAAACGCGGTATTTTACGTAACCCCACAGATAAAAGTCACAATGTGTAAGGTATGGAGACCTGGGAGGCCACAGGCGATGAAGTTTTATCTTCTGCTCCTTCTTTTCCAATCCAAAGTCCTGGGACGGTGTCATTCAGGTAACGTCGGGCGTGCTTAGAGAAAAATGCACTTTTATTGCCCTTATGCCTGACACTCTTAAAAGTCTGTGACATCGCATTCTTGAAGCTGTGAATTCGATAACGAGAGACCAGTTTTAATCTTTGCCAAGTAACACATGGTGCTCTTATTGAATGCATAAAATTTTGAACTTTTCTCTTTCCATGAACGTTCGAATTGTGTTTTTGTGTTCTGTACTGTGGAAGCAATAACTGTTTGAAATTTGTTTATTATTTCTGAATAACGCTGTATAATAAATGTACACCGTATAGTAGTTACTGATTCTCTATTTGAAACCGGCTAACTGTGACCACCGCCTCCTTTTCGTAGCTGAAGTAGGAGAATCTTGCTCTGTTCAAATGGTTCAAATGCTCTGAGCACTATGGGACTGAACATCTGAGGTCATCAGTCCCCTAGAACTTAGAACTACTGAAACCTAACTAACATAAGGACATCACACACATCCATGCCCTAGGCAGGATTCTAACCTGCGACCATAGCGAATTCCTCTCCCTTGCCAACCTCTTCATCTCAGAGAAGCACATGCGTCCAGCGTTCTCAGT
Source organism: Schistocerca piceifrons (assembly GCF_021461385.2). Lineage (NCBI taxonomy): Eukaryota > Metazoa > Arthropoda > Insecta > Orthoptera > Acrididae > Schistocerca > Schistocerca piceifrons. The sequence goes on from NC_060145.1 coordinate 389,808,800, forward strand.
TATTTGTCGGTCAAATTCTAATCTTTGCCTTTCATCGCATTTTTCAGCCTGTACGGCTCCATCAAGTAAAATAGAAGTTATTCTTCGTTGTCTTAATGCATATCCAGTCATCCTGTCTCCTTTTCTTATCAATTTTTTACAAATTTTGCTGTCGTCGCTAATTCTGCGGAGAACCGTCTCGTTTCCAATTAGAGCATCTAATTTGCGATATCTTTCTGTAGCACCATATTTCAAACTCTCCGATTCTTTTCCTGTTTTCCCACTATTCATGGCTCTTTACCACACACTGCTGTGTTCCCAACGTACATTCTCAGAAATTTCTTCGTCAAATTAAGGCCAATGTTTGATACCAGTAGACTTCTTTTCGCCAGGAATGCCCTCTTTGCTGTACTACTCTCCTTTTAATGTTCTCTTTGCTTCGTCCATCATGTGTTATCTTGTTCTCAAGGCGGCAGAATTGCTTGAGATCGGTTTTTCTACTACGTCGTCCCCAGTTTTGATGTTTAGTGTATACGATTTCTTCTACTCCTCATTACTTTCGCCTTTCTTTGGTATCTTTCATTAGACAGTTCACTCCATTCCACAGGTTCTGCAATTCTTCTTTGCAGTGTCATCATCGAGCCTTGTCTTTGATCTATTTTTGTTCTGAATCCCACTTCTGAAACTTTTTGTTATATTTTCATACTGCCTCTTAGATTTACACAGATTGAACAGTAGGAACGAAGAACGGCATCTCTGTCTACGCTCGTTTGTGACAGGGACGTAGCACCACGTCTGTTCTGAAATGATATAGTTCCTCTGGCCGCAAATGAGGAATACATGACATTATGCTTACCATAACATCGATTATAAGCAAATAAACCTCATAAGGAGCGATGGAAAGTAGTAGAAGCTATTGGGTAGAATACAACAGGATTAAAACCGAATGGGTCGTACCTTGGAATAATATTATACAGATCTGCCGAAGCAGACCTGATATTAGAATTAAACTGGTGCATGTGACGAAGGGTTCCTTCAGTAAACAGCAAATGGTGTCTGTTGAATACGTTATGGAGGGACACGGAACGAAGAGCAGCTAGGTGAGAAAGGTCTATGAAAAACTTTAGCATAAATATAGACAAAATAGTGAGACGGCATCTACGACGCTTACGTGTCATTATCTTAAAGCGGTAACGAGCAGTCAAAGGAAAATGCATTAGTAGGCAACAAATAGAATACGTAAAACAGACAATAGTGCTTGGCTGTAGTAGGCCTGTAAAAATGGGGAAAAAACTCCGCTAAGCAGTAAGAGACAAAGAATATCGGAACTCTATCGAACTACGTAAAATGAAATACATTTGTTTACCAACTCTCAGCAAAGAGGTTAACAAATGTTTTTCATTCTGCGTTCAATAGTCATGGACTTCATCATCTTTCTCAGCCGGAAGTTGTAGAGTGTGGATAATAATTTAAATTTAAAAATACTAAAAGGAAGTAAAATTATTTACATTAGTTTCAAATACGCTGAGTGGTTAGAATTACACCTACGAGGCTCATATAAAGGCAATACCAAACAGGTACAGTATATAAGCACAGTAAGATACGTAGCTTAGTAGCTACGCATTACTTATTAATTGAATAAAAGCACCTATCGTCAATCTGCTTCCCAAAAAATGATCTGCATTCTTTCTTTGTTGTACGAAAGATACTACAGAAGTCAGTGATTTTCCATTTAATACATACAAGGTTATTAGACTACTTTGGTGCAAAGGATCTAATAATGCGTTTCAACGCATAGCTTCAGAAAAAAAAAAACGTAACTTGCTTCACTCCGTTCTGGAACCTGTCTGTAATACCATGAAAGCTAAAAGTCGAAGTCCTTTCATACGTTGTCGTAGATAGTAAGCAACTAGGTACAAGAGATATCCCAGAGCATAATAAAAGTGGGCAACAAATTATCAGCAGTTGAAATGTGCTGTGTTTCAAGCGAATGACTGAGTAACTCTATCAGATTCTTATGATTCAAAAACTTCCAGAATACTGACGTCAACATTGGGAACAATCTACCCTCAAATTAAACTTAATCGATCATTTTAGGTTTTTTTTCTGCAGCACAAAATCTCTCGCAAAACGTAGTGTGTGTGTGTGTGTGTGTGTGTGTGTGTGTGTGTGTGTGTGTCTGTACTGCTACTAATGACAGAAATATTTGAAATTCACACCACGTTGCAAAGCGACATTACTCGTAAATGGAAGGGAATGTCGATCTGCGTAGTTAGAACGTTCCTCGATAGATGATAAGATTTTGGTATGAAGAAATGTTCGTAAGTTCAGATCTGACATAATTACCTACATAAATTGTATTACGCTAGTTGTTGAAAATTGACATATTGGGACAGTGCTGTAATACTACAAATTTATGGATGAAACAGCAGCCAGCCACCATAACCGGTTTTGGGTTTTTTTCCAAATATATTTCAGATGGTTGTTATATGTGTTTGTTTTTTTTGCTTTCTTCCTCTCGTTTTTTTTTTCCTTTTTGTTTTCGTTGTGTGTTTGGTAAAGTTTAAGATGGATTTATTTTTTATGATCTCTGTCAAATCATTTATAAAAAGGTTTTAAAAAAGCGAAATGAGGCGAAAACTTGTGGGCTGGATGCTTCTGTGTGGCGAAATCACCCTGTATTTTTGTTGTAAATTTTGAAGTTAACACATTTGTGGATCTGCGTTTGTGAGTATTGTTCAATTCCTTGAAACCACTATCGGTTTCATTGCAGTACAGACAATAAACATTTACAAAGCGTGGCGCAACTTCATGTGAGCAACATAAACAATGTCATCTTCAAAAAAGTTGTTTATGTTGTAATTCTTGAGGCTTTCCCGGTGAGGCGTTGTCATGTTGATTAATCTGGTTTCTGCCGGCAGAAACCCGTTTAATCGACATGACAACGCCTCGCCGGGAAAGCCTCAAGAAATACAACTTAATGTTTTCGAAGATCTTACAGTCGTAAAGATGTTAGATTACAGATGCTGTGGAATGTATGGCTTAGCAAAATATGTCTTTGCTAGTGCACTGGAATTAATTTAAATTTAAAAAAAACTTAAAGGAAGTAAAATTATTTGCAGCACTTTCAAATATGCTGAGTGGTTAGGATTTCACATACGAAGGTCATATAAAGACAATACCAGACAGGTACAGTATATAAGCACAGTTAAATACTTTTTCTATTGGTGTAAAAGCTGCATTTGAACACTGGATCTATGGTTGCATCTTACATTTAATATATCAGACAACGGATATTATTTTGATATCACTTTAATAGTGAAGATACATTTTTTAAAGGTTTATGGCTATAGTAAAATATGGAAATATTATTCGCACGTTAACTGAAACATTGAGAAGATTTCTCGGAAATTATTTAGGAAGCAGGTGTTGAATGACTGCTTGTTCATTCGGAATGTTCTTACGTATATGAATCATAGTCTACAGATAAGGGCCAGCCGCGGTGGTCTAGCGGTTCTAGGCGCTCAGCCCGGAGCCGCGCGACTGCTACGGTCGCAGGTTCGAATCCTGCCTCGGGCATGGATGTGTGTGATGTCCTTAGGTTAGTTAGGTTTAAGTAGTTCTAAGTTCTAGGGGACTGATGACCATAGATGTTAAGTCCCATAGTGCTCAGAGCCATTTGAACCATTTGAATCTACAGGTAAGGGTGGTACAGTGAATATTACGACAGCCAGTCTGATGTATTAAAACATTACTTTTTTTATGCAAAATGCAGCCATATATGCGGTGATAAGACCTAGCTTTATCACTATAGTAGAAAACGTATCCTATTGTGCTTATGTACTACAGACATTCTTTGGTATTACTTGTATATATACGTATAATCCTATGGAAAATAAATAGTTTAGACAAGAAGAGAATAGAAGATTTTGAAATGTTGTGCTACAGAAGAATGCTGAAGATTAGGTGGGTAGATCACATAACAAATGAGGAGGTATTGAATAGAATTGGGAAGAAGAGAAATTTGTGGTACTACTTGACTAGAAGAAGGGATCGGTTGGTAGGTCGTATTCTGAGGCATCAAGGGATCACCAATTTAGTATTGGAGGACAACGTGGAGGGTAAAAATCGTAGAGAGAGACCAAGAGATGAATACACTAAACAGAATCAGAAGGATGTAGGTTGCAGTAGGTACTGGGAGATGAAGACGCTTGCACAGGTTAGAATAGCATGGAGAGCTGCATCAAACCAGTCTGTGGACTGAAGACCACAACAACAACAAGATCTTTCAAAAAGTCTAGTATCGCTTTGTAAGTTGTTTAATTTTCAGGTAAGAGGAAAGCTGCACAAATGTACATTCTTGTCGCTATGCCATAGACACATTAAGGAATATTTGGTTAAAATCGCCATCCGATGTTGGGTCGCACGACCACGAGGGTGAGTGTGGCGCTCATCCCGTGTAGGTGAATGGAGATGACTGTGGAATGGAACCTGTGAGTTCTCTCTCTCTCTCTCTCTCTCTCTCTCTCTCTCTCTCTCTCTCTCTGTCTCTCTCTGTCTCTCCTTCCTTTTTTCCGCAACGTGAATTCAACACTCCAAAGATTTACTGGGCGACTGAGTGGTAGATAAAAGCTTCGTATCTCTATCACCGTAAATATTTCTTTCATACATTTCATAAACAACTTAGGGGACCAAAATGCTGGTTATTATTAAATACCGCCGGTTAGTTATCTCCTTAACCGTCGATATAGATCTATCAGTCATTTTGATAGTTTCACATTCGCCAAATATATTACAGCATCGAGCGGCAATAATATTCCACTTCACTGCACTTTTGTTAATAAAATAACACACCAGCGATCTTCGTCTAACTAATTTTCTCTACAAAACAATTTTTCAAAACTAAATCCTCACAACCTGCAAAAATGAATTGCATCTTGTCAGTACTGTTGTTAAAACAGTAACTCGTCGAAGCGATGAAGATATCTCGGAAGAGTAATGAGGAGAGCAGAAACCAATGCTAAAGTTCACAGAATTGATAGCCGTTCCAGTGAGATGTAATGAGTATCTGATGAATGGTGAAAACACGTAGCGTGGAAATGGCTTAAGGCTCAACAAAGCAGAGACAAAAAATACTAGAAAATAAAATAACGATTTGTTCAACGTTAAAACTGGGAACGACGTACAAACGGTTGAAACTGACCTCGTCCGCTATCTGCGCTGAGTCGTTTCTTCGGCACACGGACAGCAACTTTGAGCATGCAAGTTCAGCGGACTACTGAACGCTCAGATACGATGAGGTCTGTGCATATGGCACGCGGGTCTCGACCTGGTACACACGATCGCAACACGCTCCAGTGGCAGTTGTCGGCCGTAGCTGCCTCAGAAATGGCACAGTTAACGAAATGGACGGGCGTAAAATTGCTACGTCAGCTCTAATAAAACGCACATTTCACCAGTACTACTTACGTTTTCTCTGTCTGTAGTATACGTAGCCGGCCAGAGTGAACGTGCGGTTCTAGGCGCTACAGTCTGGAGCCGCGTGGCCGCTACGGTCGCAGGTTCGAATCCTGCCTCGGGCATGGATGTGTGTCTTGTCCTTAGGTTAGTTAGGTTTAGGTAGTTCGAAGTTCTGGGGGACTGATGACCACAGCAGTTAAGTCCCATAGTGCTCAGAGCCATTTGAACCATTTTTAGTATACGTAAATAAAAAGTTAAATATCCACCAGCACGCTATAAGGCAAAATGCAAAGTTCCATACACAGTCAGGAAGGATGTCAGCTTACAAAAATTCCATTATAAATAGCGCGTTGTTATTTGACAAACTCAGATTTGAGATAAGCGATATGTGCTTATTGAAAGTCAAATAATGATGTGTGTACTTCATACGTTTCTGCCACATATAGGCCTCCGTTGGGCACTGAGAAACTAAAACTAATTATACACAGTCTCATGTTATTCATTCATGCAACATTATATTGCTACAGTTTGGTAATCGTTCAGTGGTTCCTTGTATGACCTGATGCATGGCGTTGGTTAGTCTTCTGACAGCTACGATACGGACACTTCCTTGTTTACAGTTACCGTGTGTCATGAGCAAATACGACGTGTCATGAGCAATCTACGATGTTTACGTTCACATGTGAAGCTTACTTCGCAGTGGAGCTACACAGTGAATACGAAAATCTCTTATAAAGGAGTCAACATTGTACATTTGTTTTGGTGCAGTGTCTTTACAGTTACATAGTGTGTCAGTTATGTTCTAATTTTGCACATATGGAGAATTACGCAGGACGGTCGAAGGTAGCAAGATCTCAGCTGCAGATTAGCATAGGCGAAAAATCTTTTCTTGTATTTTTGGGCTATATATTAAAGGCTGAATATCTCTGTATCTGTCTCATAAGAAATGTTCCACTGATGAAGAGGAAGGCAAGAAGACAACTACTTCGTCTGTGATTCCTTTCTTAACAAAGCGTGTTTTCGGGTTTAATTAGGAACAGTATGCATATATTAGCGAAATATTTTGAATTGTTGAAGTCTGATAATAAAAACATGAAAAAAGACGTATCGTATTCCTTGGTAGTATATGTGAGGATTTCTATACCTTTTCATATCTTTTTGCAGCAGAATAAACATTTTTTCTTATTTCAAATTTCTTCATTCATTGAATTAGATACACCGTTTTACCCAACGCCTGAGGCACAACAGGTTTTTTTGTGCTTGACTAGATTAATTATTTATTAAGCTGCGGTGGTTCATTTTAAGCCGAAACCGTACTAGTATCGTGTTGTAGAATATGTAAGAGATCAGAATAACTTTAATTTGGAAATTTATTGCTGCGCGGGGTAGCCGTGCGGTCTAGGGCGTCTTGTCACGGTTCGTGCGGCCCCTCCCGCCGGAGGTTCGAGTCCTCCCTTGGACATGAGTGTGTTGTTCTTAGCGTAATTAGTGTGTAAGTCTAGGGACCGATGACCTCAGCAGTTTCATCCCGTAGTCCATACCACAAATTTCCATTTTTGGAAATTTATTTATCACTGAAAATAAATGTATATGAATAGAAAGTTCGGGTACTAAGTTTTACCCTACTGTGAATGTGAGAGGAAAGGACTTTACGGGTGAATCTCACCAGAGGATGGCATAGGAAGTCTGCTATGCCATCCACGAGCAGCTAACTTGGAGCTGGAAGAAGTACTAGAGGGTAAAATAGTAAGGCAGACAAAGACCTGAATATGGAAGACATATTATCTGGGAACTGGGTATGGTAATAATAGATAAAGAAACTGGCAGAGTATAACACAGCTTGAAAGCATTAGAAAGACTGACGACCCACAAGAGAGATCGTAAAATCTAAAGTGCCGGTTGTCGAGGAAGAGCGCTAACCGCTCCCGGTTTGAGGCCGGTCGCGCAGCTGGAGGTTATTTTCTGCCGCCGGTGTTTTGCTTGGCCCTCGCTCCCAAAGAACAATAGCAGGGCCACACACGGTCGCCGCCGACTGCCACTGCCGTAGCGCGGTCCCTGCTGTGCTCTTACTCGCACCACTGGCCGACGTATTTATAATGGCCGCGCCAGTATCATCTTACCACTGCGGAAGCGGCCACCAGCCCCTTCCCGCGACACAACTAACAGATGTGATGGCAAGAAAATACCACGCAGTTCTCCTTTACGCCCAATGTTCTGCAAACTATCCAGCAAACATAGAATGCCACTGAGATATTGCAAAATAAAATTTAAGGTAAATATACTGGAAATGGGAAGTTATTCACTAGAACACCTTTACCGATTGCTACGAACCTGGTAGTCCAGTATTTCCCTGGCAGTGGGATATGTTAATTGAAATTACACCCTTACATGAAATTTTCGTTATGGAAAAAAGCAGTTCCTATTTATGAAGAGTGGTGCGAAAGCTGATGGCTGTTGGGAGTTTCTAACGTTACTGAAACTACACAGATTGAGATCACAAGGCAGCATATTCATCGGACGTACACGTGGACCGTCATGACGAGAGATCGCACTGGAAGATGGCTGTATTGACACAGCTGCAGAATGAGTAGTGATTAGATGGATTGAGAACAGCGTGGCAACAAGAGGGGTCATAAGCCCTTCCAGAAAAACTACTCTTCGAGAAGATCGTACGATTGTTGGATGTGGCGAATACGCGGATTACAACTGTGTTCCGGTCAGAGATTACGGACACATTGTCACCGTCAGTTGTCGTCAACCAATTACTGTAATCTGGGCTGAGAGCTTGAGTTACCGCTAGTCAATAATCAAATCGTTCAAATGGCTGTAAGCACTATGTGACTTAACATCTGAGGTCATCAGTCTGCTAGACTTAGAACTACTTAAACCTAACTAGAAGCCGTGGTGTATAGGTAGCGTCTTTAATTCAAAATCAAACCGTTTTCGGTCCCGGGTTCGATCCCCGCCACTGTCTACATTTTGATAAATATCAGCATTGGCGACCGAAGACTTCCGGCATAAGAAGTCAGCCTCACTCAGCCAACGGCCTTGTCAAAGAGGGCGGAGGAGCGGATAGAGGTTCAGGGCACTCTCTTGTCCTAGGGGTGGGAAATTGCCCCTAAAGGCGGAAGAATCAGCAATGATCAACGACATTAGGATGCAGAAGGCAATGGAAACCACTGCATTAAAGACATGTAACGTGTATCCACAGGAAATGTGGCCTGTAATTGAAGATGTGTCATGATGATCTCTCCATTGGCAAAAGATTCCGGAATAGTCCCCCATTCGGATCTCCGGGAGGGGACTGCCAAGGGGGAGGTTACCATGAGAAAAAGATTGAATAATCATTTGAAAGGATAACGTTCTACGAGTCGGGGCGTGGAATGTCAGAAGCTTGAACGTGGTAGGGAAACTAGAAAATCTGAAAAGGGAAATGCAAAGGCTCAATCTAGATATAGTAGGGGTCAGTGAAGTGAAGTGGAAGGAAGACAAGGATTTCTGGTCAGATGAGTATCGGGTAATATCAACAGCAGCAGAAAATGGTATAACAGGTGTAGGATTCGTTATGAATACGAAGGTAGGGCAGAGGGTGTGTTACTGTGAACAGTTCAGTGACCGGGTTGTCCTAATCACAATCGACAGTACACCAACACCGACAGCGATAGTTCAGGTATACATGCCGACGTCGCAAGCTGAAGATGAACAGATAGAGAAAGTGTATGAGGATATTGAAAGGGTAATGCAGTATCTAACGCTGTAGATACAGCAATAAGGAATAGCGCAGTAGGCAATACAGTTGAAAAGGAATGGAAGTCTCTAAAAAGGGCCATCACAGAAGTTGGGAAGGAAAGCATAGGTACAAAGAAGGTAGCTGCGAAGAAACCATGGGTAACAGAAGAAATACTTCAGTTGATTGATGAAAGGAGGAAGTACAAACATGTTCCGGGAAAATCAGGAATACAGAAATACAAGTCGCTGACGAATGAAATAAATAGGAATTGCAGGGAAACTAAGACGAAATGGCTGCAGGAAAAATGTGAAGACATCGAAAAAGATATGATGGTCGGAAGGATAGACTCAGCATACAGGGAAGTCAAAACAACCTTTGGTGACATTAAAAGCAACGGTGGTAACATTAAGAGTGCAACGGGAATTCCACTGTTAAATGCAGAGGAGAGAGCAGATAGGTGGACAGAACACATTGAAAGCCTCTATGAGGGTGAAGATTTGTCTGATGTGATAGAAAAAGAAACAGGAGTCGATTTAGAAGAGATAGGGGATCCAGTATTAGAATCGGAATTTAAAAGAGCTTTGGAGGACTTACGGTCAAATAAGGCAGAAGGGATAGATAATATTACATCAGAATTTCTAAAACCAATGGGGGAAGTGGTAACAAAACGACTATTCACGTTGGTGTGTAGAATATATGAGTCTGGCGATATACCATCTGACTTTCGGAAAAGCATCATTCACACAATTCCGAAGACGGCAAGAGCTGACAAGTGCGAGAATTATCGCACAATCAGCTTAGCAGCTCATGCATCGAAGCTGCTTACAAGAATAATATACAGAAGAATGGAAAAGAAAATTGAGAATGCGCTAGGTGACGATCAGTTTGGCTTTAGGAAAAGTAAAGGGACGAGAGAGGCAATTCTGACGTTACGGCTAATAATGGAAGCAAGGCTAAAGAAAAATCAAGACACTTTCGTAGGATTTGTCGACCTGGAAAAAGCGTTCGACAATATAAAATGGTGCAGGCTGTTCGAGATCCTGAAAAAAGTAGGGGTAAGCTGTAGGGAGAGACGGGTCATATACAATATGTACAACAACCAAGAGGGAATAATGAGAGTGGACGATCAAGAACGAAGTGCTCGTATTAAGAAGGGTGTAAGACAAGGCTGTAGCCTTTCGCCCCTACTCTTCAATCTGTACATCGAGGAAGCAATGATGGAAATAAAAGAAAGGTTCAGGAGTGGAATTAAAATACAAGGTGAAAGGATATCAATGATACGATTCGCTGATGACATTGCTATCCTGAGTGAAAGTGAAGAAGAATTAAATGATCTGCTGAACGGAATGAACACTCTAATGAGTACACAGTATGGTTTGAGAGTAAATCGGAGAAAGACGAAGGTAATGAGAAGTAGAAGAAACGAGAACAGCGAGAAACTTAACATCAGGATTGATGGTCATGAAGTCAATGAAGTTACAGAATTCTGCTACCTAGGCAGTAAAATAACCAATGACGGACGGAGCAAGGAGGACATCAAAAGTAGACTTGCTATGGCAAAAAAGGCATTTCTGGCCAAGAGAAGTCTACTAATATCAAATACCGGCTTTAATTTGAGGAAGAAATTTCTGAGGATGTACGTCTGGAGTACAGCATTGTATGATAGTGAAACATGGACTGTGGGAAAACCGGAACAGAAGAGAATCGAAGCATTTGAGATGTGGTGCTATAGACGAACGTTGAAAATTAGGTGGACTGATAAGGTAAGGAATGAGGAGGTTCTACGCAGAAGGAAAGGAATATGTGGAAAACACTGATAAGGAGAAGTGACAGGATGATAGGACATCTGCTAAGACATGAGGGAATGACTTCCATGGTACTAGAGGGAGCTGTAGAGGGCAAAAACTGTAGAGGAAGACAGAGATTGGAATACGTCAAGCAAATAATTGAGGACGTAGGTTGCAAGTGCTACTCTGAGATGAAGAGGTTAGCACAGGAAAGGAATTCGTGGCGGGCCGCATCAAACCAGTCAGTAGAAAAAAAAAAAAAAAAAAAAAAAAAAAAAAAAAAAAAAAAAAAAAAACCTAACTAACCTAAGGACATCACACACAGCCATGCCCGAGGCAGGATTCGAACCTGCGACTGTAGCAACAGCACGGTTCCGGGCTGAAGTGCCTATAACTGCTCGGCAACCGCGGCCGGCCGTCAGTAATCGCTGACATCATACCACTGGCAACGGAGACTTGCATGTCTACAGCCAGTCAACTGGGCCACTGGGCGACATTCTGTGGTGTCCAGCGATGAACATGATATCGGTTTGTGTCAGGCTGACGTCAAGTGTTTGTAGATGATTTGGAGAAAATTCGCTGGAAGTAGCGTCTCTCAAGATCCAAATCTCTCCAAGTGCTGGAATCAAGGTGTAAAGACCTTTTGGATATGACAGTAACATTGATTTCGTAATTGTTGAAGAAAGGCAGTTTGCTAGCCAGTGTAAGGAAAGAAAGGTAAACTATGTTGTAATATCCGTACTTATCTCCGTCCGAACAGGTCTCGGAAGACCCAACGGTACTGACCGACCGCCATGTCATTCTCAGCCTATAGGAGACACCGGATGCGGATGCTGAGGGACGTGTGGTCAGCACACGCCTTCCCGGCCGTCGTCAGTTTTCCTGACCGAAGCCGCCGCTCCTCAATGAGCCTCACAAAGGCTGAGTGCACCCCGCTTGCCAACAGCGCTCGACAGTCGGGACAGTCAACCACGGAAGTGCTAGCCAATCCCGAAAACGCTTCGGCGATCTGACGGGAACCCGTGTTACCACAGCGGCAAAGCAGTTGGCGTCGTATCTGTACACTATTGTCAATTTCACTGTAGCAATTCTAACATCATTTACGTCGTGAAGTTTGGCTAAAACTGGTTGATCCAAAAAACATGGTTAGAAAGGAATCACAAAATCTAGTAACAGATACAAATTCAACATTCTGAGTATGGAAACAGTCACAGACATGATTATACACAAGGAATCAAGTGACACACATTCTCGAAAAATGACCACCATTAGACATGCAATATACACACTGTGTAGAACACATCTAAGCAAATATAACTACCCAGAAGAACTGAAGATGATTGTCAACAGAGTACAAAAGACTGGATACAAAAGCAAGACACTACAGTAGGTACACAACAACCTTAAAATGAAGAGATAAAAAGAAGATAGCAAAGTTAAGAACAGTTCAAATGTACAAACCTATAACTACTACACGCAAAGCACACTCACACCAGTCAGTATGAACATAAAATTCCACACTATAACATAACACAACCAACTAACACACAAGGTTAGTAACATCTTCAGAAAACATAAAATTAATGTATCCTTCAAGACAAATAGTACTTTGAAAAAGAAATTAACATATGTCACGGAAGAAAAAGATAAATACTACAGTTCAGGAATATATGAACTGAATTGTAATAGTTGTAACTGTAAATATACTGAGATGACAGAAACAAACTATATATCAGGTACGAAGATATATATATATATATATATATATATATATATATAAGGACGTTGAAGAGTGAATATGGTCAGATATTTAAAAAGGAAAAAGCAGACATGTCAACCTTATGGCATAACAAAATTCCCTCTACTTTCAAATACTTCATAGAGAAGGCCTAAATAAAAAATATACTAAGTAAGGAAAAAGCAATAGAAGAAAGAAATATTCTCAGTAATTCTAACCATAACATTAGAAGCAAAACATACACACACACAAGCACACAAAATGCCTCACCACACACCCTCCCTCCCTCAATTACCACCCCTACACATCATTCTGTTCTCAGCCTCTACAGGTCACGTGACCCCTTACAGCATGTAGGCAGCGCCATGTGCTGCGTGCTTGGCTGCCCCGAGTCTCAACCTGGACGCAGTGGAACAACTGTGGGATAAGCTATAGAGTTCCAATAGCGCCAGACTCCAGCCTCGAACATCACTACCTTCTTGCTTTCGGCTCTTGTGGAAGAATGAGCTACCATTCTTTCAGAAACATTCAGCCACCTCAATGGAAGTGTAGCCGAATGAGTTCAAGGCGTCATAAAGGCGAAGTGGGAACACACCCAGTATGAATGATCACTAATAAACGTTCGAATATTTTTTGTCAGATAGTATAGATCTGTGATGGTGATTGGTCAATCCCAAAAAGATTCTGTGGCATGATGTAATGACATCCATAATTATGACACATTTTATTACCCTTGTTTAGTTGATGTACAAATTTGTAACCTCTTTCAGAGACACTATCCATTCTGTTCAACTGGTATTCCAAATCCTTTGCCGTCTCAACAGAAGTACGTCATTGCGAGACCTAATTTTTTTCTGTTATCCCTATACATTACCACGTTTTCCCTACCTCCTGGTTATGTAAGGTACAAAATGAATAACGTCGGTAACAGATTACAACCCTGTCCCGTTCTCTTTTCAGCTACTGCTTCTCTTTCATGTCCTTCGGCTCTTATACCTACAGCCTGGTTACTGCACAAGTTGCAGATAACATACTGTTCGCTGTATTTCATCGCTAGTAACTTGTGAAATCCAAAGATTGTATTCTATTCAACTATGTCAAAAGGTTTCTTTGAATCTTCAACCTGTATTCTAAGGAAAATTCTAGGATCGGTATCGTCTCTCGTGATAGTGTCTTGCTTGGTACTGGCTTGCCAACTAAACTGATATTCACACTGGTGTTATACTTTCGCCTAAAGTTTTTTTTATTTTTCTATAGGCAGCATCTGTGTTTCCCGTAGTGATGAATTCATGAATAACTTTCGGTTATCCTCTAATCGTTCCTCCTTTATCATTTTGCTGTTCCCGGCAGCGTCATTTTAAATGTGTGTTTTTCCTTCTACCTGCTTACTTTGCTGCCCTTTATATTAGCTCTTCTCGTTAATTAAATTCAGTATTTCGTATTCAATATTTCTGCCGGGCCTTGACTTGACCGTTTCTTCTTTCTTCGTCTTCTAGTATATTCCTTTTCCTTGGTTTAGTCAATAATTACCTTTCAGTTCCTTTGAGACTTCCAATAACCTCTGATTCCTTCAATTTACGTAGGTCCCATATTTTTAATTTCCTCGTTTCTGCAGTTTCTTCATTTTTATTTGCAGCTAAAGTTAATAATTTATAGCCAGATTCCACATCTTCCCCTGGGAATGTTCTGCAGTTTAAAACCTGGCCAAGAAACCTCCGTATTATCCTCAAATAATTTATTTGAAACATCTCGGTGTTTAAATACCTCTTAAACATACACATTTTTTCATGATCCTTTAATAAAGCGTTCTCCAGTTTTTTCTTTTCTTCCTTTCCTACAGTCGAATTTCAGTCCCAGTTACAGTGTTTCGTCCCTCATAACAATCTGAATGATTTCTTAAATCTCATCATACATTCTTGGAATTTCTTCTTCATCCGTGGAGTTAACAGACTCATAAATTTGTGCCACTGTAGTATTTGTTGATGCTTCTACCTATCATGGCTCTGATAGTGGTTTCACTATGTTCTTCGTCGTAGCTTACCTAAATTCCTGTTTTCTTACTCATGTTTAGAGCTACTCCTGCATTCTCATAATGTAGTTTTTATCGACACTCCATTACTCACCCTATCAGAGGTCCTACCTGCCACTGCACTTCACAGGGTAAATACAAGCCAATTGAAACACTATATGTCAATAAATAAAAGGTTATAGTTTTTATACAAAAATTCTACGATAAGACTGCTGCATATCTTTGAAGGTATAGACATATTCAGAGTGCTAGACTGCTAAAAATTAGTGTAAATAATTTTGAATGCAAGCATGCAAACCTGCATCCGTTGTGCTGTACAGGTGCCAGATGTCAGTTTGTGGGATGCAGTTCCATGCCTGTTGCACCTGGTCCATCAATCCAAGGTCGGTTAACGTTGGTTGTGGATGACGCTGGAGTTGTGCGATCATATCTCACGGGTGCACGGCGGAGGCAGAACTGGTGCGCGAGCGGGCCAAGGCAACGTGCTGATAATCTGTCGAGCATGTTGGGTTACAACAGCGGTATATGGCCGAGCGTTATCCTGCTGGAAACAACTCCATGGAATGCTGTTCAAGAATGTGAACACAGCAGGTCGAATTGCCAAACTGACTTACAAATTAGCAGTCAGGGTATGTAAGATATTCACGAGAGTGCCCCAGCTGTCATGCGAAATCGCACCCCATACAATAACACCAGGTGTACGTCCGACATATCCAATAGGCAGAAAAGTTGGTAGCAGGCCTTCAACTGACCTACTTCTAACCAAACTGGCATCAAGATAGGACCATCTGATCTCCATCCTGCCGTTCAATGAGCTTTCGCTTGACACCACTTAAGTCGCAAATGGCGTTGATTTGGGGTCAGTGGAATGTACGCTACAGCACGTCTTACTCGGAGCTGTCCTTGAAGTAACCGCTTTGTAACAGTTCGATGTGTCACTGTGCCACCAGCTGCTGCTCATATTGCTGCTGCAGGTGCAATATAGCGCGCCGAAGCCATACCCCGGACCCGAAGGTCTTCCCCCTCGACAGTGACACCTGACTATCAGGAGCCGGGTCTTCCTGCGACCGTACATTCTCGTGACCACCGCTGCGACATTCCTGCCAAGTCTTTCTACATTAACACAGCCCTATTTACACGACCTCGTTCAAACTCAGTGAGTTGCTGATGTTCAAATGTGTGTGAGTTCTTAAGGGACTAAACTGCAGAGATCATCGGTCCAAGTAGTTCAAATGGCTCTGAGCACTATGGGACTTAACATCTGAGGTCATCAGTCCCCTAGAACTTAGAACTACTTTAACCTAACTAACCTAAGTACACTACTGGCCATTAAAATTGCTACACCAAGAAGAAATGCAGATGATAAACGGGTATTCATTGCACAAATATATTATACTAGAACACATGTGATTACATTTTCACGCAATTTCGGTGCATAGATCCTGAGGAATCAGTATCCAGAACAACCACCTCTGGCCATAATAAAGGCCTTGATGCTGCCCATGCAGCTTCAACACAATACTACAGTTCATCAGCTTGTGTATTCTGACGAGCCAGTTGCTCAGCCACCACTGACCACACGTTTTCAATTGGTAAGACATCTGGAGAATGTGCTGGCCAGGGCAGCAGTCGAACATTTTCTGTGTCCAGAAAGGCCCGTACAGGACCTGCAACATGCGGTCGTGCATTATCCTGCTGAAATGTAGGGTTTCGCAGGGATCGAATGAAGGGCAGAGCCACGGGTCGTAACACACCTGATATGTAACGTCCACTGTTCAAAGTGCCGTCAATGCGAACAAGAGGTGACCGAGACGTGTAACCAATGGCACCCCATACCATCACGCCGGGTGATACGCCAGTATGGCGATGACGAATACACGCTTCCAATGTGCGTTCACCACGATGTAGCCAAACACGGATGCGATCATCATGATGCTGTAAACACAACCTGGATTCATCCGAAAAAATGACGTTTTGCCATTGGTGCACCCAGGTTCGTAGTTGAGTACACCATCGCAGGCGCTCCTGTGTGTGATGCAGCGTCAAGGGTAACCGCAGCCATGGTCTCCGAGCTGATAGTCCATGCTGCTGCAAACGTTGTCGAACTGTTCGTGCAGATGGTTGTTGTCTTGCAGACGTCCCCATCTGTTGACTCAGGGATCGAGACGTGGTTGCACGATCCGTTACAGCCATGCGGATAAGATGCCTGTCCTCTCGACTTCTACTGATAGGAGGCTGTTGGGATCCAGCACGGTGTTCCGCATTACCCTCCTTAACCCACCGATTCCATATTCTGCTAACACTCATCTTGACCAAGGTGAACAGCAATGTCGCGATACGATCAACCGCAATCGCGATGGGCTACAATCTGACCTTTATCATAGTCGAAAACGTGATGGTACGCATTTCTCCTTCTTACACGAGGCATCACAACAGCGTTTCACCAGGTAACGCCGATCAACTGCTGTTTGTGTATGAGAAATCGGTTGGAAACTTTCCTCATATCAGCACGTTGTAGGTGTCGCTACCGGCGCCGTTCTTGTGTGAATGCTCTGAAAAGCTAATCATTTGCGTATCACAGCATCTTCGTCCTGTCGGTTAAAAATTTCGCGTCTGAAGCGCGTCATCTTCGTGGTGTAGCAATTTTAATGGCCAGTAGTGTACATCACACACATCCATGCCCGAGGTAGGATTTGAACTACCGTAGCAGCAGCGCGGTTCCGGACTGAAGCGTCTAGAACAGCTCGATCACAGAGGCCGGTTGGTCATCGGTCCCTAGACTTACACACTACTTAAACTAACTTATGCTAATAACATCACACACACACCCATGCCCGAGGGGGGACTCGAACCTCCGGCGGGAGGGGCAGCGTAGTCAGTGAAATGGCGCCTCTAACTGCTCGGTCACTCCATGCGGCGAGTTGTTGATAATGACATCTTTGTCACTTTGAAGGCTTTCTTGATTAACATCAACTCACCATATGCATTCTCAAACATAACTATAGCTCACGGCCGTTATAGCGTGTAATTAAAGCAAACCTGAATTGTATCCTCTTTGCGGTGCAAGTAGCTCTACTCTTATGCGACTGGCGTGACATGTTAACAGACATAATCTTTCAGAGACAGGAACACGCCAATGAACTTTTGTTTTTGTTGCACAACACGTGCCAGTTTATTTCACAGTCTTATTGTTTATCCGAAACTTTGAATGGCTGAGTGCTTTCCCCTATGCAAAATAAAATTTCAGGCTTTGTATCAAGTCGAATTTTTCAGTGATACGGTGGATACTTAAGGTTTTGTCTGTTCCACGCATTTTGTGAGCTGTGTCTGGAGTTATGGAGTCGCTGAAGTGGTTCAGTCTGAAAACTGCTTGGTAGGCACTCAGAGAGCGCACAGGATAAGGTTACAATTGTGGTTGGTTGGTTGTTTGGGGAAGGAGACCAGATTACAATTGTGGATGGGACCTTAAACTGTTACTGTGAGCTGTACAATCAAACACACAACTTAATTTGTCTAAAAACCACTTAGAAATCAAAAGCTATTAAAATAGAAAGTAAACATTTTTTCTTAAAAAAAACATGCAATTAAAAACAATTAACGGCTGAAGGCCTACACTACACGTCTGAAGGACAACTACAATTAAAACACATTAATACACAATTTTTTTCTAACCAAGAGATTTCTGTTTAAACTTAGAATAGAACGACCAAAAGCCTAGTTAATGAAATATTAACTTATTGCACTGCTGAAATCCACAAACAAATTTCAAACAGCGGCTGAAGGACTGAACACCAAGCCACACAAACAATTTAAAATGACCCCTTCATTCTTATAAAAAAATTCTTCTTTAAAGAATGCACATGGCTGAAGGCCTTACTAAAAGGGTTTCACGAAATCCTCAGCTGAAGGCCACACATAACAGATTGAACAACTAACAGCTTAGGGCCTGCATTGCAAACAGTTTCAGATAGAACAAACTTTATGGGAAAATATATTTTTTAATTAAAATCAATATTCAAAATTTTAATTTAACATTGCTGAAGGCCTTTATGTAAAATTTAAAAATAACTGAAACAATACAGGGCTGAAGGCCTCGCACAATACTTCAAACTAAAATGAAAATCATAACCTAAAGCAACAGAACAAGTGGTGCTCAGAAGTGTTCCAAGGGTCTGACTGAGAATGTATCTCAAACATAAGGTGAGGTAAGACAGGCAACCAAGAGTTGCAGTTAAGGCGCTGCAGTCATGGACTGTGTGGCTGGTCCTGGCAGAGGTTCGAGTCCTCCCTCGGGCATGGATGTGTATGTTTGTCCTTAGGATAATTTAGGTTAAGTAGTGTGTAAGCTTAGTGACTGATGACCTTAGCAGTTAAGTCCCATAAGATTTCACACACGTTTGAACACAGTCGAAGTTAAGTAATCGGATGGCAACCTAAACTAGGGACGGCCCAAGCACCGACCAACAATTTAACCAATTCCCTTTCGTCCGACCAGCTGCACAACGATGGTAAATATCGGCTGAGGACGAGGATACGAACAGCCCTACATCTTCAGAAATTGGCGTCTAAAAACAGCGAAGGGAACAATAACCACTCTAAGCAAAATATGAACCAAACAACTTAAAAGGTTGTCGAACAACAAGCTGTGCCGGACAGCATCAACACGACGAGGAAAGGCACACTGCTGGAAAACTACGCTAACGACCAGATCAGGTAACTGGGGCGTTAGCAGCTACAGGGCAGAAAATACCCCAGGTGCACTTTACTGGCAAGTAACAGTCAATTTAATAATTAATCACAATATAGGAAAACAGCTGCAAGATTTCATCGATTCCAACACATCATACGTTGCTGCTAGCCGGAACGACACTGGGAGCAACAACCCACAAGTGAACAAGAGATGTCACAGCATTTGAGGTTTTATAACAGGTTAACTGTTCACTCAACTTCAGCTGCTCCGTCAATACCAACTGACCACCACACACACCACTACAACCTGGAAATACTAGCGGTCACACCAAAGATAGTATGACAGTACAAGTATCGATAAGAGCTGCTACTGCCACTCAAGGAGGCAAGCCAGCAACTTCGTTACGCCAGTAAGTAAGGAATAAACACGACGCCACTCGATGTGACATACCAAAGAACAAACTGCATGAACGCGAGCAGCACACGGCTCACAGTCCAAATGCGTCAAGGTATTTTTTGAAAACGTTACATTTAACTTCTTCCAGTAGTGTGAGTGTTTAACAAAAGCTGTTACTTGTCAGTTGTCATAAACTGGAATGCTTAACCACATCATTCACGGTCCTTCTGGAGTAGCTATACATAGTCATCCCTCACTGTGTGGTCCCCTCCGCAAATGAACCAACCAAACAACATCAATCATCATCCAACATTAGAACTACCCCACTCAGTCTGTTGTGGTAGCATTTATAATTTATAGTGCAATGGTGACCTCTGTGTACCATGTTGCGATTCGCACACAAAAATGTTACCAGAATTTAGAGTAACAAATAACAACTACCTATGATAATTTCGATATTAACGTGCACAGTCACTAAGTCATGTAGTCATTAGTGAGGAAGGCTTTCTACTTTGTCCGTGTAAAAATACTGAGATCATAAAAGAATGACGATATTAAAAAGGGAAACAGTTTCTAATGTTTTGTAAAATTATATTTATTAGGTTACGAACCGGTTATCAGCGTGTCGCGCCATTTTCAGGTGACAACTGACTGTTGCAAACACAGAGAAACATGATGTATACTTACGCAGATATTATTTGTACAGAAAATACAAAAATGTACAAGTTTCTTCATAGGAAAGTATTGCTATACTTGCATTAACTAAATAAAAAAGGGGGTGAACAAATTGTTCATGTGGAGATACACGTTACAAACGATGAAAAATAAAATGAATTTACAGTATGAATCTAGCATTTGTAACGAAAACTTAATTTATCAAGGGGGAAAATAGAAACTGAGTCTGATCGTTTAGTACTAGGCTGGCATTCCGTGTCATGTGTTTTTTGTTTCCCATTATTTCCAATAGGCTCATCCTTCCGCTCTTTTCGACGGAATGTAAACCTCCCAGCATCCACACAGCCGCAATCATGCTGCTTTCTCTTCAATGGTGCATCGTTTCATATCTGTTACATTATCCAAATGAGTCTATCAAACAGAACTAGAAACCAATGGCTATAGCTCTGCCCTGATTGATACTATTCTACGAAAAAAGAAAAGGAATAAAATTACACCATTTCCGTACGCTGGCTAACAGCAATTACTTAATACTTTCAAAGCTTGGTGCAAAATTCCATACAATGGTAAAATTTCTGACAGTCTTGCAAAAAAGTTCAGACTTCGTAACTACAGACCTACATTTTATAATACCAGTAATATATCAAAAAACTTTTGTTCAATAGTAAAGACAAAACGCAACCCTACGCACAGATTGGTGTTTATAAAATCACTTGCAAGCAGTGTGAAAAAGTGTATATTGGTCAGTCAGGCAGAGCTGTTGTGCAGGTTTACGTGAACACGAGAGGAGCTGGCGACCAGGGCAGAAAGATTCGACCTTTGCTCATCATCTTTTAGCAGACAACCTTCCATATGATGTAGAATGTGAAGTTTTACTGTCCGTCAAAAAAGGCAGGAATATATCCCTATTGGAAATATTGGAAATCAACGTACATATGACACAGAATGCTAGCCTAGTAGTAAATGATCTGACCCAATTTCCATTTTCCCCTCGTTAAATTAAGTTTTCTTTACAAATACTAGATTCAGACTATAAATTCATTTTATTTGTCATCATTTGTTCTATGTATCTCCACATGAAAACTTCGTTTACCCGGTCTCACGGGCCCTACACTGACGGCTAATCCCATCTGTACGGAAATTCCGGTTTCATATTTCTATCCCTGGTTTGTATGACTGAGGGAACAGCTACGGCTGAAGTTCTGCAGCCGTATCAAATACACGTAATGTATTCTAAAATTTCAAGTACGGTTATACGCTTCAGAAACTAGTACAGGCAGCGTCTTCAAATGGCTCACATGGCTCTGAGCACTATGGGACTTAACATCTGAGGTCGTCAGTCCCCTAGAACTTAGAACTACTTAAACCTAAGGACATCACACACATCCATATCCAAGGCAGGATTCGAACCTGTGACCGTAGCGGTCGCGCGGTTCCAGACTGTAGTGCCTAGAACCTCTAGGCCACACGGGCCGGCCATGCGTATTCAAATACAGACGTATTTAAACAGGCAGAATATGGTGCTCCTGTTGGCAACACCTATATGAGACAACAAGTGTTTTGCACTTGGTTACTGCTGCTACAATGGCAGATTATCAAGATTTAAGTAAGTTTGAACGTGGTGTTATAGACGGCGCACTAGCGATGCGGGATAGCATCTCCGAGGTAGCGATGAAGTGGGGATTTTCCCGTACGACCATTTCACGACTGTACCGTGAATATCACGAATCCGGTAAAACATCAAATCTCCAACATCGCTGGCTGGAAGAAGGTCCTACGATAACGGACCAATGACGACTGAAGAGAATCGTTCGACGTGACATAAGTGCAACCTTCCGCATATTGCTGCAGATTTCAGTGCTGGGCCATCAACAAGTGTCAGCGTGCGAACCATTCGACGAAACATCACCGATATGTGCTTTCGGAACCGAAGTCCCACTCGTGTACCGTTGATAACTGCACGACACAAAGCTTTACGTCTCGCCTGGGCCCGTTATTGGACTGTTGATGACTGGAAACATGTTGCCTGGTCGGACAAGTCTCGTTTTCAAATTGTATCGACCGGATGGACGTGCACGGGTATGAAGACAACCTCATGAATCTATGGACCCTGCATGTCAGCAGAGGACTGTTAATGGTGGTGGAGAATCTGTAATGGAGTGAGGCGTGTGCAGTTTTGAGTGTTATGGGACTCCTAATACGTCTAGATACGACTCTGACATGTGTCACGTACGTTGGCATCCAGTCGGATCACCTGATTCCATTCATGTCCATTGTGCATTCCGGCGGACTTGGGCAATTCCTGCAAGGCGACACCTCACATGTCCAGAATTGCTACAGAGTGGCTCCAACAACACTCTTCTGAGATTAAACACTTCCGCTGGCCAACAAACCCCCCAGACCTGAACATTATTTAGCATGCCTGGGATGCCTTGCAATGTGCTGTTCAGAAGAGATCTCCACTCTTACAGATTTATGGACAGCCTTGCAGGATTCATGGTGTCAGTTTCCTCCAGCACTACTTCAGACATGAGCCGAGTCCATGTCACGTCGTGTTGCGGTACGTCTGCCTGCTCGCGAGGGCCCTACACAATATTCGATATTAGGCAGGTGTACCAGTTTTTTCTTTTTTTGGCTCTTCAGAGTATATCTGCTATATTATTTAATACAAACATATGAAAATTTGTACCGCGCCGCGACAGGAACCAGGACTTTCCCCATTTGGCGTAGGGCTACCTTCACAACTTCGACTGTCCCAGTACGTCTCCAGGACCGATCCAAACTTTCAAATGTCATGGAGTCCACAACACCCACACTCGCACATTTCGTGATTCCAGCACAGAAATATTTTTTCGTCATTTTACCAGGTCGAAGCATGGACACATTGTTGATTGTTATAGTGTCTGTGCTTGTACAACATCTGTGCCTTCACATTACAATGTCCTTCAAGCACGCATGTATGTTGCAGGACAAATGCTGCGAACTGTACAGACACTGTAAAATACCCACACTCTAATAACTGTAAACGTAGTTGCTTATCTTTCCTACACATGTCGTTTTGCAAAAGTCATGTCAGATAAAAGACACATCATTTAAGGCACATCATTTACAGTAGCAGAAAGGGGAATATTTCACCTTTGCCATTGCGATGATCCTCCATTGCTTCCATGCTTCACTTTGAAAGTATGACGACTGCCCTATGAGAAACCATTTTACCTGCTGGCTATAAGGGGCAGTCACATGAGAACGAGACAGATGGAAGAAAATAAGTAAATTATTTAGTATTTCAAAAGTAATCGCCATTTGCGTTAGTACATTCATCCCATTGTGAAACAAGCCATTCAGTGCCTTCGTGGAAAAATGTACGGGCCCATATGTCGCCACGATTGTTCCTACTACGCTACAGAGGTTTCGCTCGGAAGCCTTACACAGCATCCATATAGTCCCTATCTCTCTCCATGGGATTTTAATATTTCTCTTGCTCTGTAGAAAGAAATTCACGGGCATCGATTTGTTTGGGCGAAGAGAGGCACTAGCGGGTACGGTCACGTTTCCCTAGGCAACAGCAAACATTTTTCCGTGAAGGCATTGGATGTATTATCTTAACAGTGGGGCAAAATTATTAACAGTTGTGGCGATTGATTTTGTGATAATAAACGTTTTTATTTTTTCCATCTTTCTCATTTTCATTTAACTGCCCCTTATACATTTCACAACGCGTGCAGAATATACCTTTGTTGCCGAGTCATGCCGGACACACATCTCGGAAACCTTTCAACCAGAGCAATATGTCACCCAGCTGGCTATTGTGATTCTGCCAGTCATCGTTACGACTACCCTTCTGACACTCAAATGGAACGGCTCTGGGAAGCAATTGAAGGTGTTTAGCTGAATGTCATATCAGAAGCCTAATCGTATGTAGTTATTTCTCTCCTCACGTGTTGAGATGTATTATTACCGAGAAAAAGCACCACAGCTATTTCAATTACCAAGCGATCGTTGCAGATCTACAAGTCATCGTTACGGTGCAACACTGATCGCTTGCTTCTATCACAGAGACGTCATAATATTTCAGCTGTAAAAAGGTAATGCGTTAACGTCTTGTTGTTGCACAAGGACAAACTGTGAAATACAGTACGAAGTTTTTCACGCTGCAGATAGGGGACAGCTTCAGTTGGAAAACCCACGGATTAGAATTAATGAAACGTCTTTGTTGAGTTACATTTCCAGTACTCATGATTACAACTATAGGCGCTTTAAAAATGAAGATACTAGTTTATTCCGCATATTTCTATTCACTGATGATGTACGAATCCTTTTTTAGGATAACTCAACATACAGGGATAGTAATTTCAGAATAAAGGAACCTCCTATAAGAACTGTATCCTGCGTTAGTTTTAGAACTTGCTGTGGAGACCTCTTCAATAACTTTACAGTATTTAAATTTACGAATGCCCTTATCGTTAGCAATATATCTCTATTTTTAAGAAATAATCAGGAATGTAAACGTAAGAGTAAGTCCAAAAATAACCTCTAGACAGACTTCAAGGGATTAACATTAGTACACATAACTCAGATATAAGGGTAAACTTCTATTCAACAACTTGCCGTAGCACGTTAAATGCAGATAACGAAATGAAATTTAACGTTAAATTAAAGAACGTTCCGTTGGAAAACACCTACTCCGTTAAACAGTATCTTGGCAAAAAAATGGCTCTGAGCACTATGGGACTTAACAGCTGTGGTTATCAGTCCCTTAGACTTAGTACTAATTAAACCTAAGTAACCTAAGGGCATCACACACATCCATGCCCGAGGCAGGATTCGAACTTGCGACCGTAGCAGCAGCACAGTTCCGGACTGAAGCGCCTAGAACCGCTCGGCCACCACGGCCGGCCCAAAATGTACATATCTGACTTCGTTCCCGCTCCAAGAAACAGCCCAGAAACCGGCGGAAGCAAAGTTGTATACCTAACAAATCGTTCTTTGTGTCAGTAATTTTATTAGTGCCATCCAAAATGAAACGAAATGGAGGCCGTAAAATGAAAAACGCTGAAGGAATCGTAATGCCACCATCTGCGGAAGAGGGTGTGGCCCCTATAAGAGCGCTGAAGCCCGCATTTCGCCACTAGAGGGACATGGACGCACGACCACGTGACGAGAAAGTGAGCACGTACACATGTCGACAATCCACGGCACTCCGTAATGCTGTAAAAGAGAAATGGAGGCTTCAAAGAAGAGCAAAATGATGCAGTGCGTTTCCTGACAGCAGCAGGAATGGGAGGAACGGAAATTCACAGAAGAATGACACAAGTGTACGGAGAGCATTAAATGCCCATTGCACTTCCGATGTTCACTCCGACCGATGGGGTGATGGCTGCCACCATTACTCGCCCGTCTTCAGTAATGAGGGCATCCACCTGCTTCACAGTGGTGCCAGTAATGCGGTGTGGCGTTACAATCTCATGTCATTCTTCCTTGAATCGCCTGTGCCTCGCCTTGGCCCTTGCAATGGACATGCAGTGGTATTCATACGCTTTTCCTATTGATGAATCTCCGTTCCCCGCACTCCTTCCACTGTCAGGACACGCACTACGCCTCTTTTGTCTTGAACTCTTCATTTCTCCGTTGTCAGCACTACTGAGTGCACTGGGCGGACGACGAGTTCACACACTCGCTCTGATGTCACGTGGGGGTGCGCCCATGTCACTCTATCGGCGAGTTTTTGGCCTCAGCGTTGTTTCAGGGACCGCACCTACATCCGTAGACAATGGCATTACGATCCGTTCACATACACTACTGGCCATTAAAACTGCTACACCACGAAGAACTGCAGATGATAAATGGGTATTCATTGGACAAATATATTATAGTAGAACTGACATGTGATTACATTTTCACGCAATTTGGGTGCATATATCCTGAGAAATCAGTACCCAGAACAACCACCTCTGACCGTAATAACGGCCTTGATACTCCTAGGCATTGAGTCAAACAGAGCTTGGATGGCATGTACAGGTACAGCTGCCCATGCAGCTTCAACACGATACCACAGTTCATCAAGAGTAGTGACTGGCGTATTGTGACGAGCCAGTTGCTCGGCCACCATTGACCAGACGTTTTCAGTTGGTGAGAGATCTGGAGAATGTGCTGGCCAGGGCAGCAGTCGAACATTTTCTGTATCCAGAAAGGACCGTACAGGACCTGCAACATGCGGTTGTGCATTATCCTGCTGAAATGTATGGTTTCGCAGGGATCGAATGAAGGGTAGAGCCACGGGTCGTAATACATCTTAAATGTAACGTCCACTGTTCAAAGTGCCATCAATGCGAACAAGAGGTGACCGAGACGTGTAACCAATGGTACCCCGTACCATCGCGCCGGGTGACACGCCAGTATAGTGATGATGAATACATGCTTCCAATGTGCGTTCACCGCGATGTCGCCAAACACGGATGCGAACATCATGATGCTGTAAACAGAACCTGGATTCATCCGAAAAAATGACGATTTGCCATCCATGTACCCTGGTTCTTCGTTGCGCACACCATCGCAGGCGCTCCTGTCTGTGATGCAGCGTCAAGGGTAACCGCAGCCACGGTCTCCGAGCTGATAGTCCATACTGCTGCGAACGTCGTCGAACTGTTCGTGCAGATGGTTGTTGTCTTCCAAAAGTCCCCATCTGTTGACTCAGGGATCGAGACATGGCTGCACGATGCGTTACAGCCATGCGGATAAGATGCCTGTCATCTCGACTGCTAGTGATACGAGGCCGTTGGGATCCCGTACGGCATTCCGTATTACCCTCCTGAACCCACCGATTCCATATTCTGTTAACAGTCATTGGATCTTGACCAACGCGAGCAGCAATGTCGCGATACGATAAACGGCAATCACGATAGGCTACAATACGACCTTTATCGAAGTCAGAAACGTGATGGTACACATTTCTCCTCCTTACACGAGGCATCACAAGAACGTTTCACCAGTCAACGTCGATCAACTGCTGTTTCTGTATGAGAAATCGGTGAGAAACTTTCCTCATGTCAGCACGTTGTAGGTGTCGCCACCGGCGCCAACCTTGTGTCAATGCTCTGAAAAACTAATCATTTGCATATCACAGCATTGTCTTCCTGTCGGTTAAATTTCGCATCTGTAGCACGTCATCTTCGTGGTGTATCAATTTTAATGGCCAGTAGTGTATTTTCATTTTACAGCCTCCAGCACATTTGTTTTTGAACGACCCTAATAGAACCCACACCACAGAACTCCACCAGACTCTGAAAAAAGGCAACAAATCCGTATTCGATGTGACAGATTATTATGGATTGACTTTCTCAGACATTAAACGCTCCAATAGTAGCGAAAGGAGTTCATGTACACTGGCTGAAAAAATAAATCCCACCACCAAGAAATTAATTTAGAGTAGTAAAATTTCGGGGATAGATTTATCTAGGTCACACACTAGTTACGAGGTCACAGGTTAATGTAAGCACGAGGAAAGCCATTGCAAGTGAAACCCTGGTATATTAATAACCGCTGGAACCGTCAGAATGTTGAATGCAAGAATGAAAACTTTTGTGCCTTGTGTCGTACAGGTCCCGTATTTCACTTTGTGAGATTCAGTACCTTCATTGCTGAACTTTGTCGGTCAACACAGGGAAGGTTTAAGCTGGTTGTGGATTACGCTGCAGTTGTCGTCCTATGATGTCCTACACATGCTAGATAGGAGATAGATTTGGTGATCGAGCAAGTCGCTTTTACTCGTAACTTGTTGCCTGTGATGGTCGTGTGTTGGCTAGGAGGAGCCTACGTGACCGCCTGCAAGCAATCTGTCTGTAGTCTAGACACACTGGACCTACATGTGGAGTTATAGTCTGGAGTGCGATTTCTTTTGACAGCAGGAGAACTCTCATGGTTATCCCAGGCACCATGACTGAAAATTTCTTCGTAAGTTTGGTGATTCGACCTATTGTGCTGCATTCCAGGATGCGTTTTCCGACAGGATAACACTCGCTCGCACACTCGCCCACATACCAAAGCTATAAATTATACGCTGTCGTGTTGGAAGTCAGATCTGGAAGCTGGAGAGATCTGTAGAGATTGAATAAAAGTCGATAACCGTTCTTTCCACCAACCTGTCGTCTTCTAAAGTTGTCTCTCCAGTGCAGAAGACAGCTCGTCGGTAGTGGGATCTTCTTCGGTGGAGGATGCTATGCTGTCATCTCGAACTTGAACCTGTGATTGTGTTTTTTATGGGATGCCACTTGCCCAGGTTAGTCTCTGTATCTACCGAGGGCAAGGTCTGTAGTACTGACAATGATGGTAGACGAAACCTCTCATTAATGTATCTTCTTTATCTATATTTTAAAATATCACTATTTACACTGCCTTCTACAACATTCGACATAGCTTTCTTAATAGTATGGCAACTTTTCTCACAACTTCCGATATAGAGTACGACATTCCCGTCCGAAAGAGAGCTACACGTCCGGACCTTCAGAACGCCCGAAACAGTCTGACTAGCGCAGCTGAAGTACTTCGCTTCCCAGGCGCACCAAAACGACCTGAATGTGTCCGAATCACTTCGGTTGCAATATCATTACTCTTATGTTTCTCAAAACTAGTGAAATTTAATGAACGAAAACTCGTAGGGTAACTATCGGAGATTGTGATAATGAAAACTGGGTTAAATACAATGAAAAGTGTATAAACAATTAATAAGAGAAATTAGGCGTTCTGGTGCCTAACACTCGAATGTGCCGACCAATCAGAAGCAAGTTCAATAGAATTGCCGGACTCTCATGGGAATCGTACAAGTGTACCATGTGCTGCTTGTATCTCACTCCACTTTTGTACCATATGCTACTTCACGTGTAACAAGCTGCATCAAGGAGAGCTTCTAGCAACGTAAAATACTGGAATCCACAGCCAGGAACATCACATAGTGTTCAGAGCCCAGTCTTCTTGTGACCATATCTTTCCGTGAGCACCGCTACCACGAGTCATGTACAGTAGCTGCATTCCTGCCAAGTCTTTCTGTAATACTGCTTAAGGGATATATAGCTTCTCGTAGCCCTATTGCACTACTTCGTTTAGACTCAGTGAGCCGCTGATAATGGCAAATGTGTTCTTGCCTAACATTAACTCACTAGGTCTAATCTCAAAACAAACTTACAACCACGACCGTTACAGCGAGGATTTAGAGCAAACCAGATTTGCATCCTCATACTTTTATGAGACTGGAGCGAGATATATCTGAATAGACGTCATCTTTCAGATGTAGGAACACGTCTACCAACTTTCGTTTATCTCGCACAACTCCTGCTTGGTGCTGACATGCTTTTTTCGCCTAGATATTTGAATGACGCCTCTGGAATGAAAACCAATATACTGGTCAAACTGGTAGAGCTGTGAGGACAAGGTATAAACAGCACCTGTTAGGAAAGAAAGAAGCAAGCATACGTAACTCAACGTTTGTTGGATATCTTCTGATTGCCACACTCCGAAAAATTTGGAAGACGCAGCTATTCTTCGTAGAGAAGTCAAAGAGCGTCGGATGGACCTTTGGGAAGAATTAGACAACTATAAACATCTAGAGCGCAGAGATAGGAATTTACCAAATGACCAGCTGTAGCTGTCCCGTAGATAATTTTTTGATGGCTTCAAACCCATACTACTAACAAAAAACTCTACATACCACTGCCGGCAGCCTTAGTGAGTGGTTCATTTCTTCAAAATTCTATTATACAATTTTTGTGGATACAGTTTCGGTTGTCAGTTTATGTTGTACTAAGATAATGATGCCACCCACTCATGGTACGTTTGTTACTATGCGGGGTCCTACGATTTTTTGCATTTTACTGTCATTATGTTTAATAGCGTGCTTATGCAGTGGCATTATTACTTTTCGTACAATGTTACTGGATGTCAAATTAATATGTTTACCGTCATTAGCTTGTAATAATGTACTTATGCACGAACATCACTGTTTTCGTGCCATAATATACTGACGGTCCTATAAGTGTCTTATTGTGTGCTAGTATAGTTCACTTTTTTATTTGACTTTTTCAACATTTCATTCTATACTCGTTTATTAGTATGGTTTATTTCCGTATTTCTGTTAGTAATTTCAATGTTTTTACGCTTCTTTGCCGTTTATGCCTGCAAGCGCACATGTTTATCGGCACATGCGCCTCATGATTTTGTTTTCCTGATATTCAAGGTCTCCACACTCCATCAGTCGGCATGTAGATCTTACAGGGTGATAATTACTGAATTATATGAGAAAACGTAAATTAGTTACAAACTACCGCATGCGCACACTTTATTCAACATGTAAACGTCACTACAGATATTAGGATTTAGGTTACGACATGTTCGATAGGACTGCGATCATGGCGATGACGCGGCGCAGACGAATAGCGAAATTCTGCATGACCCGCTGTAGCGTTGCAACGTCGATGCTGTCGATGACTTCCCGAATGACTGTTTCAGCCCAGCTTTGGTTTTGGGATTATTGCTGTACACGTTGCCCTTGATACAGCGCCACAAAAAGGAGTCGCTTGTGTTCAGGTCCAGAGAATATGGCGGCCGATCGTGGTCCATGCCAGGGGCCTCCGGGTACCCTAGAGCCGGAATGCGGTCCCCAAAGTGTTCCTCCAGAACATCAAAGACTCTCCTGCTTGAATGGGGTCGAGCTGCGTCTTGCATGAACCACATCTTGTCGAAATCAGGGTCATTTTGAATAATAGGAATAAAATAATCTTCCAGAACCTTCACTTATCCTTCGGTAGTCACCGTCCCATATTCCGTGACTGGACATTATGCACCACACAGTGAATCAATGAGGGTGAAGAGACTTCTCGATCGCGAAATGCGGGTTCTCAGTCCCCCAAATGTGACAGTTTTTCTTATTGACGAACCCATCCAAATAAGAGTGGGCTTCGTCGTTAAAGCAAACCACATTCTCGTCAAAGTCCTGTTCGTTAATTCTGTAGACAATAGTGTAGGCGAAACACAACCTTGTTCCGTGGCCCTGGGGATTAATGGCTGATGCGCTTAAATTTTGTATGCGAACAGATGCAAGTCTTCAACAACAATTAGTCGCAGTGTCTCCCAGTTGTTTCCCACCTATTGTGCAGCTCGTCTGATCAATTTCCTAGGACTTGTATGAAACACAGAACGTGTCTTCCCGACGTTTTCAGGCGTTTTCACCCTTTTTGGACGACCGACACTACCTACATTGTTATCACGAACACTACCCATTCTCTGAAAGTTACGAATCTAATTCTTGATTATTTGCACACTTGGCCCAGTTGTCTTCAGTTTGAACTCTGTCGCAAACTTTCTTTGAGCCGCAGATGGGCTGTTATTGCTCGCATAGTAGGCCTTCACAAGCGCTATACGCTCAGGTACGTGCAAATGGCCGACAACGACAAGGCGTCTGGGCATGCGCATACTAATTCCCATCGTGCCCCGCGGCCCACTATGCAGTTTGAATGTCCTAACGAGAGCCGTTAAGAAGTTTTGACGATTTTATTTAATAAAGTTCAATAATTGTCAACCTGTAACATGAACTGGCATTTTATATGACTGGTTTTACTGGTGTTACAAGCTCTTGATTTTAGGGATCTTAACTTTTGCAAATTGACACATTTCATGTAGAGATGTTAGATCGCAGTACTAACTCACGGTTTGCTAATGCTAAGTCTCTAAGTACTACTTTTCCTATGTTATATTATTTTGTTTTTGTGACATGCCTACACATGTTGTAGGTAGTAATTTCTGTATGACTTGTAATACGGGTCCTTGATGATTTGACTGTAATTTTTGTTGTACTGTATGCAAGTTTCTTTTCCTTCACAAGAAGACGGGTTTAAATCTGTTAAACCACAGTTAGAGTTAGTAGAAAACCACCATTTATTGCAACTGGTTGGCTGTTCTATTCACCCACAGTTCTTTAAGGGCTGCTGAAGTGCTTCCAAGTACAAAATATTGGAGTGGAAAAGATGAGGGCTTGGTGTCCCATCCCCTCTGAGGCGACTAGGCTCAATACACATGCACATGTAATAGCTATACTAGCTCACAGTGTTACATATAATTCCAGAACACACACAATGACATTGCAGCGATAATTCCAATCTGTAGTGGGATAAGAACATCTGTAGTGGGATAAGATTTGCGTATCAAATTGATATGCAAATCAATTGAATTGATCAATTAATTACAGACTCTCCAATCATGCCCATCCTATCTCCACCCACCCCAACCCCCAGGTGACATCACGTGTTTTCCTCAGCCTGCACAGGAGTCCCCGCACTCTCCCCCTTTCCTTCCCCTCCTCCTCTACCAATTAACCTCATGCTCGGAATTTCAAATTTTGGCAGGAATTTCGAATTTTGGCGGGAATTACGAATTTTGATGGGATTTTCTTGTACCAGGGCTGTGTTTTCATCCCACTCCATACCCCCACAGGGAACTGGCAGGAAATTAAAAATGGCGCTGCACTTTCTGCGACTTGAACCCTGGTCCTCCTGGACAGAAGGCCCAAGCTCAAACTTCCCCCCCCCCCCCTCCCCCTCTCCCCAAATACACCACCAGAGGCGCTTTGAATTGGCGAAACATTAAAAATGGCGGTGCTGATCCTTCTGGATGAGAAGCTCAAGTGCACCCAGCAACATCGGAACTGCCGAAATGCCGGAGAGGAAGTTTAGGTTAGCGTGCTTTATTTATTTTGTTGGGAAGCTAAAGTAAAGATCGGTGCTAAATACGTAATTAATCATAAACATTAGGCCTACTTGCACAAGTATATGCAGAGCGCTACACAGGGACTGCCTACAATCGCAATATAGCTAAAAAATTGATGATGCCATACAACTAGTGTTTTCCTGCTGGGAAAAACTTCTCAAAACGTCTAGGAACTAGTGGCAGACGCATTCAGACTCCACCCTACACATATAAGCTGGCAAGAGAAAGAGTGAGATGTAACGTACTACCTTTATTTTTTTTCGCAAGAAATATATTCCCCTGACGAGATGCTGGTGCTGGACACAGATGAGTGTAATAAGTGTTTTACCTGTAAGCATACAACTGAGGGCTGCATCTATCACTGTTTCATGCTGGAGTTCACTACAGACGCCTGCTCGACTTTGTAGCTCAGGTAATCACAGCCAATACGCACTTCTTCAACTGATGGAAAATGCATCACTGTTCTAATTACACATCGAAATTGTCTTGAAAAAAACACCACTTGAACGGCTCACAATGTAACACATGTACTGGAGAAAATTGTCATCTCATAAGACTGCCGAGGGGGCGATAGTTGAACAGGCATTCTCCTCAGTGGGTGCTCATGAACTAATTAACTTGGAGGTAATCATACCGCTGGCCGTTGTAGCCGAGAGGTTCTAGGCGCTTCAGTCCGTAACCGCGCTGCTGCTACGGTCGCAGGTACGAATCCTGCCTCGGGCATGGATGTGTGTGATGTCCTTAGGTTAGTTAGATTTAAGTAGTTCTAAGTCTAGGACACTGATGACCTTCGATGTTAAGTCCCATAGTGCTCAGAGCCATTCTTTTGGTAATCTTACCCCCCACCCTCTCCCTCCCTCCTTCACTCTCTCCCTCTCCTCGCTGTAGGTAGGAACAGAGGCCTGTTCCTTCTGGTGGCATTGATATATTGCCTCCAGTCTGCGAAAATCAGTCACAGATAGACCAAAGGCGAGGAGACATCGCTTCTTGCAGTCTGTTAGCCGTATTTCTCGGAAAGACTGGACCCCCTCTGGAACAACAACGAAATCCACGGAACTCTCCAGATTGCTTTTTCAAAAGTCAGCTGCTTCGAGGACAGGCAGACTGCCTCCGCTGCCTCTGCCAACCACAGACCTCTCATATCTGAGATCAGGGTCTTCCCCAGCTGTGGTCTCAAGGCGTGGCACGTGGTTGGATGCTGAGTTCATCAGTTCTTAGCTAACACAAAAGGGAAATCTGGTGCTACTGCCCACATCATAGACACCACCTTTCAGGTCGGGCAGAGCTGCCTAGAGCAACCCCCCCGCCCCCCCTTACACACACACACACACACACACACACACACACACACACACACACACACACACACACACACAAACTGGATCGCTCACAGCTCAGCTCCATAGTAAGCGACCTCCAGTCACTTTTATTTAACGTCAACGCATCTCTTATAATCGAGCATCTATTATAAGGGAGAACACATCTGCGACGATAATAAATGACCTCTTTCCACAGTAACAGATGCAGATAATTTTCTTATAGTTTATGAGCAAATTCGGTATAGTTTTTATGTTCAGCTGCAGGATATAATTCTTAACTCATTATTTTGCAACATCCTGTAAAGTGCACCACCTCCAAATACATACGACCAAAATTCAGGAGCGTATACACGTCCACCCTGCGTAAAATTGCGAAAGTGTCACTCGAGTAAAGAAAAAGTGAGAATTTAAACTCTGTAAAAAAATCTATGTCAAACAATTTCTTTCACCTTGGTGGACAGATGGACGAATTACGAGAGCATCTCTCTCGTTCAAATAAGTGGCTGTAAATGAACTGTCACGCAAGTGTGTATCAGAAACATTTCAGACATGTGGAGTAACATTAGCGAATGCAATATTTCATGCTATTCGCTCACATGTCGGAAGAAATACAATTATTTTACGTTTGACAACAAGAAGCTGTACTACGGTAGGTCTTATTATACCAAATCGAAGCTACATCACACCTGCTTTTATGAAACAATTTGTGAGAGCCTGTCTTGTAACAGAATTTCCTATAATATTTACCACATGTCTCTCTCTCTCTCTCTCTCTCTCTCTGTCCCCGTGCGGAGAAATTCCCGACCCGGCTGGGAGTCGAACCACCGTGATCCAGAGACAGCAACGCTAGCCACTTGACCACGAGCTGCGAACGCAAACTAATTGAAGACATAGGTTGCATGCGCTGCTCAGAGATGACAAGGTTGCCACAGGAGAGGAATTCGTTGCGGGCCGCATCAAACCAGTCAGAAGACTGATCACCCACAAAAAAAAAAAGAGCGTATTACAATGCTTGAAGCCACTTGCGCTTCAGTACTCGGAGTCCGATAACGAAGCATTTTTTGTGTTCATAGAAACACTGAAGGTGTTCCACCGTATTATCAGTACCAGAAAACACATTCAAATTATGTAAGAATCAATCTGTATTATATTAAGTAGAAGGCGGCAGAAGGGAAAAGAAAAACCTAGGTAGCTGATTACCTTCTAGTGTTTGTTTCAGTGATATGGCTCGCAGTAGTTCGTGTCTCATGGAGACGAAGTTCAACGTATGCAAATGACCTCACGAGTTTTTCTGTCTTACAAGAACTTCGACACGTGCTAGGCAGTTCCTTAGCAACGACACGCGAAGGTCTCGAACCATTAAGCAACATGTAAGTATTACCTGTTCTTCA
The DNA here is from genome assembly GCF_021461385.2 of Schistocerca piceifrons. Taxonomy (NCBI): domain Eukaryota; kingdom Metazoa; phylum Arthropoda; class Insecta; order Orthoptera; family Acrididae; genus Schistocerca; species Schistocerca piceifrons. The sequence goes on from NC_060145.1 coordinate 389,844,744, forward strand.
CCGGTAGGAGAATTAGCCCGACGTCCTGTTTCCAATGAGTTCGCTCCATGTACTGACGGAAGCGCAATTCTCTCATTTAATTTTCGCTAAAGTTGGGGAATATTGAACAAACTCGATACTAACAAATAGACTTGTTCATTGTTATACACGTATAATCTCATTGGCTGGAACGGAATTATCTTCAGTGATGAGTCCCGCTTCGGAGCCCCGATGACCAGCCATTTTATAACTAACCGCCGCTTATAAAGTTTGTTCAACATGAACACCGTAGGCGTCGACGAGATGCTGTATAACGCTAGATTTGCACCTCGTGGCCAAAACTGGAACTAATTTTTCCACCAGTCCAAATCGGTTCTGCATAACTTTCATTACCATATCCGTCAAATTTCCCTGCCATACGATAATTATAGCCGACACTGTAGCTCAGTGAGTTGCTGATCTTTCATTGTAACTATCCGTTAAAAAACGCAGATGGTTTTACTCCTACTCATTTTATGCAGATCATTGAATGTCGTTCTCCTCACGTCAATTTGAACTGTACCTGTAACCTTGCTTTTCACGTTCAGTGTTCTACAAGAATTCTGTTTTATCAGCAGTAACTGAAGTTAGCAACTGAGGAAAATGCTCAGAAAAAGCAAGTTTTCAGGTCCCGAAAACAGGGATTAGTAGCTTTAAGGGGGACATTACAAACGGCTGTCGTTCTTCAACTATCCGCTTTACACCGCTGCCAGTGAGTTGATAGCGAGTCTTTGTCGCAATTGACACGTTGATGCTTCCCTTGACTTTTCAACGAAAAGTAAGTATTTTCCACGATTTAAGTTTTTAATGCAGTTTAATATTACACAGTATGCCAATACTTTTATTTTTTTCCGTAGGTTTGACTGTGAGTAGTTACGGAAACTTACATCTCAGGGCTACATAGGTCTAGCTACATACCGCCATGTTGTTTCTCTTCACAGTCTCGACCACCACGACGCGCTACGGCCATTTCTCCCTGTCGATTGGGAAAGATGGTCATACCATCTTTGGACTAGTTAGCCTCCCGTAAAACTTTGTTTATCTTTTAGTTTTGACGGGAATTCATCTTGTTACAATTGCCAACTAAGTGATTTCCCAAGATTGGTTCTTCTAAAGACAGATGGAGAAAATAAGACTTCAAATGACAATTAATAAAGTAAAAAAGTTAATTATTGAATCATAAAGACCATAGTCTATGTTGCAAGTAATACCATAGAGCGAAATATAAAAATCGGTTGTGATTCAAAAACTGGAATGGGTACAAGTTCCTGCTTGGATTTAGTCAGTAAGGAACGACTTGTGTAATATTCTATAATTTTTTCTACAAAAGTTACCTGTAAAGAGAAAAACATGTTAAGATTATTTGATGCTCTCTTAACATGGTTTCGTTGTTGTTTTTAAAGTGTTCTGCCGGCTGGCCATCTATCCCTTGCGTGTCTGCCCACACCATTGTCTTGGTACACAGATGAGATGGTCAAAAGCATTCGCAGTTAGTTTGAAACTTGGTATAACCTCATTTTTTACGAATATAGAAAGCAATATATCTAAATTTCCCCATTTTTTGTTTTGGTTTATCAGGATTTGATATTAGGCTTTGAAAAAATCATGGACATCTGTCATTGTTTTACCCTACGATTAATAGTACAGGGCACAGTTTTAACAACATCGGGTGTTTCAGAATAGCACGTTCTGTACTGTAGAATGAAAATACATTATGGGAAGGTTATTATGGTTACTCAGTGGCACAGCCCTTGATATGCTAACTTTATTGTAATTTGATAATAATCTCCCATAATACAATATTTTTTAAAACTGTTGTAATTTTATTTCTAATCTCAGGGTAACTTTTCCTAGTTTTTTAATATTTACAGCTTTGAGATAAACTTGGAATATTGGTAGTAAGCTTCCATAATTGGTTGAACACTGTGCTTTAGTACCTAACAGGAGGCAGTGAATGCAGCAGTGTGGAGCACATGGCTTCTGCATAGCATGTGCTTGTTGCCTGCAGCAGGCAGTGGGTGATGGCTGCTCAGGAAGAACAGGTTAGTGCAAGGTGCTTCTTGTGTGACATCTGCTGCCTCTATCTAGCTAATAGCCCTCTTTTCAACATTCACAAATAAAGGCTTGAAAAAAGTCTGGCATTATTTTTCATCCACATATCTACAACAGAAATGCCATCACAGAAGTCATTAGCTAGTAGTCTGTCGCAAAAGTGTCTGGCCCTCTTGTAGGTTACGAAAATCTTACACCAGGCCAATCGTATAGATCCCTGTCTAGTTGGTGTTTTCAGACCTGCCAACCTCCGTCAGAGGTTCGAGTCCTCCCTCGGGCATGGGTGTGTGTGTTGTTCTTCGCATAAGTTCCTTTAAGTAGTGTAAGTCTAGGAACCGATGACCTCAGCAGTTTGGACCCCTGGGAATTTACACACACACGCACACACACACACACACACACACACACAAACAGACCTGCCAACAGAATTATTTTATAAATGTAGCTGCCTCTATTCCTTCTAAAAGCATTCTAGGTGGTACTCCAATACACTAATATCTTTTACCAGTATCACTGGCATATGCCTTAGCTGCCTCTATTCCTTCTAAAAGCATTCTAGGTGGTATTCCAATACACTAATATCTTTTACCAGTATCACTGGCATATGCCTTAGCTGCCTCTATTCCTTCTAAAAGCATTCTAGGTGGTATTCCAATACACTAATATCTTTTACCAGTATCACTGGCATATGCCTTAGCTGCCTCTATTCCTTCTAAAAGCATTCTGGGTGGTACTCCAATACACTAATATCTTTTACCAGTATCACTGGCATATGCCTTAGCTGCCTCTATTCCTTCTAAAAGCATTCTAGGTGGTATTCCAATACACTAATATCTTTTACCAGTATCACTGGCATATGCCTTAGCTGCCTCTATTCCTTCTAAAAGCATTCTAGGTGGTACTCCAATACACTAATATCTTTTACCAGTATCACTGGCATATGCCTTAGCTGCCTCTATTCCTTCTAAAAGCATTCTAGGTGGTACTCCAATACACTAATATCTTTTGCCAGTATCACTGGCATATGCCTTGGCGTCCACAAGTTTGTGTCACAGACTTTACCCCTCGAAATTGTGGCTATTTTTCTCTGTATCACCATCTATGACATTTAAGCGTATTAAGTGCACACAGTATCTTATTCTGCGGAGAATTACACCATCTTTCCCCTCCACCCCCGCCCCGCCACACCCTCTCGCCTCGACCGATATAGAAGACATAGGGCGCTCAACTGTTTGTTTATCAGCGCCCGTACAAAGTCCTAATCTTTACACAGTCTAATCTCGCCACGTTCACGAATGATTATGAAATGATGAGGACAACACAAACACCCAGTCTCCAGACAGAGAAAATCCCCAACGCGGCCGGAAATCGAACCCGAGACCCTGGCCGGCCGCTGGTGGCCGAGCAGTTCTAGGCGCTACAGTCTGGAACCGCGCGACCGCTACGGTCGCAGGTTCGAATCCTGCCTCGGGCATGGATGTGTGTGATGTCCTTAGGTTGGTTAGGTTTAAGTAGTTCTGGGTTCTAGGGGACTTATGACCTCAGCAGTTGAGTCCCATAGTGCTCAGAGCCATTTGAACCATTCGAACCCAGGACCCCGTGATCCAGAGGCAGCAACGCCAGCCACCAGACCGCGAGCTGCGGACCGACCGATTTCAGTTTATCGATTAAGACCATCACTGGTTTCCCCTCCCCTCCCCCCCACTAACATCAGAGAATGCAGTAATGCCTTTGATATAGACAAGACGATAGGCACGAGTTCTTTAGGGTTGTCTACTCTATAACTGCCAGTCAAATAATATCTCTCTGGCCCTACTCATGTCACATTTTACGGACTTGCTGGTTTTATGTGCGCCCAGCTCTTTGCCAACCATGTTTCCCAAGCATGAATCACGGTAGTACTGGAAAACACATCAGAATGTAATTTCATATTAACCTGAATGTCGTGTTCAGCCAGACAACCGTCCCCATTCCCTTACGTAGCTCTTTTTTTGGTACCTAGGTATCATCTATAGTCATCTCTCACTTCTGGCAGAAAATGACACACTTGATACAGTGCGTATTTTGTTGCCTATAATTTCGTGAATTGGTTGGGTATAGTTAGACAGATGTTACCCCACTAGTGTGGCGTTAGCAGAGATAGCAGTTTAAAAAAATTCCAAGAGAATTTCTAGTTACAATATTTTTCTTGTGATATGGGTAAACGTCTACAAGCCTTAGTTGGAACTACTGATCTGAAGCTGAAACTGTTTTAATCTACTGTCAAATTGCATTGCCTCATAAATTAATAAACATAATTAACAATAACAAATTTCAAACTTGAGGCCTTCACAAACTCCATCACTACAGAAAATAGCTTCCCAAAGTGCCCTCTACAGAAATGGTGCCCAACAATGGAACCTAACAAAAATTCTTCTTAAGCTAGTTGCTAATTTTAAGGTGTTTATTTGTGAACGTTCACCGGTCCAACGCAGTCGTTTATAGAGGCTGTGTGCCTTCACCAGACGTCTCTGTTCTCCACAAGTTCAAAGGCCCCACGACTGGAGTCGTGCCAGATCTACCGCTGCAGTGGGCAGAGGACACATCACAAGGAACCTCGAGGCACCGCAGAACGAGAGGGCTGAATGGATTTGACAGCTTGCCTAGGTAGCCGTGGTGGAGTCGGCACCCGTTAAGTAGGCTGTGCTGGCTAATATGTCGTAGTACGGTACGGCCCCTGCTGTTTGCCATAGACCTGGAGTTGTGTGAGTGTATTTTCGTGCAGTGCTTACCAAAATTTTTGCCGGAAGTGATGGTTAAATACCTCCCCTATGCAATTGGTGATGTGCCCACAAAGGAGAGCGAAATAAGAGGAGAGTTGGGATATAATCGGGTATGAGAGAGAAACCGGGAACCCTCATATTTCTCTCCAAGAGATAGTAACATCATTTCTTGGCAGTTAGACCATGAAGACAGTCAGCAAGTTCAGTACCGCAATGTGACTTGATAGTTTCAGATGCGTTGTTGTTGAAAAAAAGTAATTTGTTAAATTTTTGTGTTTGTGTATCCTACTTTAAGATACTTTGTGTTCAGTAAGGATCTTAAACCGCCGTATTAAAAGTTGAAACTAGTAACACAGTGAGTAATACTTCTAACACGAATATTTTGAGGAATCAGCCTCTGTTGCACAAATTTTCTGGTCTTTACCAGGTTTCGGCTAAGTTAATCTATCCTTCTTCAGAACCATAAAATTACTATAACATCCAAGAGTAAGGCATAGTCAACATTAAAATTAAAACCTATAGTACCGAGGTAGGCGAATAAAACTACTTAGCTGAAGTCCATTCCTGGCATCTCTTCACCACGCGCCGGCTGGTATGGCCGAGCGGTTGCTGGCGCTTCAATCTGGAACCGCGCGACCGCCACGGTCGCAGGTTCGAATCCTGCCTCGGGCATGGATGTGTGTGATGTCTTTAGGTTAGATAGGTTTAAGTAGTTCTAAGTTCTAGGAGACTGATGACCTCAGATGTTAAGTCCCATAGTGCTCAAAGCCATTTGATCCTTTTTTTTTTTTTAATTTAGCCGAAACCTGGTAACGACCAGAAAATTTTTGCAACTGAGGCTGATTCCTCAAAATCTATCAGAGTTGCTGTCAGGGTTGCAATATGCTAATGCTACTTTTAACACACTTTATGAACATATGCCGTTTTAAACGATTCTTCACTCTCTTTCTTACGCAGAAGGAGTTATACAGATAAGGCGCAGCTAGGGACGTAAGTAATGGGGTAAAACCGGAACTACTCGACATGACCCACCACCACCTAGAGACAAGGCCGCGGCGCGAAATTCATAGCAGGTCGTGACGTCACTCCAAGCGGGCCACCATGTTGTGTTTCGAAGAGTTTGTTTATCTACTCGTTTGTTGGATCGAGTGCTATATTCGCGCTTTAAACTAGCGATTACAGAGTTTACGTGTAGTGAAGCTACAGTGAACATGGTTTAGAAATGTTGTGTGCCAAGGTGTCATGGGAATTACGGAACTGGACCGAAAGTAATGTTGTTTTCCTTTCCGAAAGATGCGAATCTGCGTTGGAAATGGCTTTCAGCGATTCATCGGGGCAATTTCCAACCCACTGAGCACACGAACCTATGTAAAAACTATATACCTAGTACAATTATTATTATTTTTTTGGTGGAATATCTTGCATTTTGAATACATTTGACTAAAATTGTGAGCAAAAGTTCGCAGTAAATAGGCCTAGTATTCGTTTTCAAGTGGCTTTATTTTGATTTTGAAAACGAAATATAAATTTGTGGCTCGTGTTACTTTTTATTCGTATTTAAATTTCTCTGCAGTTCGTATTTTGTTACGCATTACCGATACGTTTTATTCTCTATTTGTGAGTGGGTGTTGTTTTTCGCTCTCGCATTAGTTAGCATGAGTGCTAACGAATGTTGAAACTGCTGTTTTAATGTTTAAAAAGCGATCTCTCTGTATGAAGCATATCTGTGTTGTTTTTCTATGTGTTAGTTTTTCCTGTTAGACATTCGCCAACCCACGATCAAATAATTATCTTTCAACCTGACCTAACTTCAGGTTACGATGCAGAATAGGTGTCTTCACAAACAGATTTCAATGGCGTTCTGTATCACTTGAGCCGCCTCATATAACGACATTCTCGTTAATAACGCATCCAGTTACTTAATCTGTCCGTTATTTTAAATGTTTCAGATGGTTAATTGAAATGACAAGTGTCATTTAGTTCATACAGCACAGCTTGGCACGGAATGTTTAGTTGATATCGTCTTAACATACTTCCAGTTGGATGGTCATGACTGTCTTACTGAGGTGTGTCATTTATGTTGGCATGTGTTCAACTTTATTTTGTGTTTGGCATGCGTTTGCTTTGGAGTTGCTGTTCTATCCAAACATGAAATTTGTGCTAGGCATATATCAAGATCCTCATTCAGTGTTACCTGCAATGACACGGTTTAAATATGTGCTGGCATAAAAACACCCACAGTGAAATAGTATTCTGCAGCTGTTGATATCTCTTATACCATGACAATGAAGAAACTGTAAAGTCAAAATTATAAAATAATTGCTATGTTAACATGCAGAATCCAACAGATTACTGAAATTTGGTGCCACTTAATCCATAATAGGAACTTCACTCTTATAGGTCCATAAATATCGCAGTACTGCTGTAACACAAGTAGTTCACAGGTATATTCATCATATACTGATGCCTGGTGAGGTATGCTCCTAGTGCTTATAGTACTAATTAATAAAAGAATATTAAAATGGAATATGCATGTTGTTGTAGAACATGGTATATTGCTGTTAGGCCTAAATAATTTGCGTACTTCCACTAAGGTGTGACCTGTCAAGCAGATATTGGTGGAAAATGAATGAGTATCCAGTGCTTTTTACTTTCACATACAGACACACATCTCTAGATCATGCTGTATATTGTACTGACTCACACTACTTTGTTTTAGGTTTGTGAACTTCACTTCACCGAATCTGACATCTGCAGGCATACGGAATGTTATGATGAAGTGAAAGGCACAAAGCTTACTGTCAAGCTTTCAAGACCAAGGCTTAGAGAGGGTGTTGTCCCATCAGTGTTACCAGGCTTCCCAAGCTATTTGTCTACTCCATCCACCAGCTCTCGAGAAAGTGCAGAGGAAAGGAGAGCTAGATTGGACAATGAACGTCTTCTACAAGCAATTAAAGACAGTATAGTAACCAAAACAGTATGATTCGAGGAAGTTATTTTCTACTTTTGAAGCATTTCTGCAGTGCCTAGAAAGAGAAACCATTCCCAGTGAATGGACCATTGTTAGGAGAAGTGACTGTGTCCTATTTCTATTGCTTACTGCTCCATCTGTGTCTGTATCTGTTGTGGTGACAAATGATTTGCAGTTGTCTGCCTATCGAAGTAACACTGAGATAAGAAAGATAGGCAGCAGAAAAATATCACACACACTTTCAAATATGAATGATTTGTTTACAGTATTAGACAAAGTGAAAGAATTAGTCAGTGCAAAAGAAAATTCATTAAAAAGCCAGTGCCTTCTTATACAGCACGTTTTAAATGACATGTGCAGTTCTGTAGATGAAGAAAACCAGAAACAAATTCAATTCTTAAGTGAGCAAGTTAAGTTGCTATGTAGCTGTGAGGAAAACTATAGGTTTAATCCTCACTTTTCTGTATTTTGTTGTATCCTGCATTCTATCTCCCCTCATGCCTATAAATTTTTGAGGTCATCTGGCAATCTTATTCTTCCTCATCCAAGAACTTTACAGAAAATATGTTCCTCATATACTAATGGTCCCCATAATGAACAAAATGAAGGTGATATGCTCCTGTATATTAAGGAAAGATTTAAATCTTTGCAGGAAAGTGATTGTACCATTTCTTTAATGATGGATGAAATTCGTATTAAACCTTATTTTGATTACAAGGGAGGAAACATTGTGGGGGCAGCATTTGATAGTGACAAGGCTGCTACTAGAGCATATGTCTTTATGATACAGCCATTGCTGTCTTCTTTTAAAGAAGTAGTGCATATCCTTCCAGTGAGAAACCTTGTAGCTGAACAGTTATTTTTGTATGTGAAGAAAATATTATGTGGCCTTTATGACATTGGTTTCGAAGTTATTTGTGTAGTTAGTGTCAACAATGCTATAAATAGGAAATCTATGGCACTTTTTAGCTCACCTCTAAAACTCAGTATAGCTTACCCACATCCAGCTAATCCAACTCAGCCACTATTTTTTATAATTGACTCTGTCCACATCCTTAAGTGTATACGTAATAACTGGGTTAATCAAAAGGACTCTCAAGTTTTGCTCAAATATCCACAATTTGATGGAAGCAGTGATGATTGTCAGGTGTTAATGGCATCTTTTGAAGCATTGAGGCAGTTTCATAAGATTGAATGTAATGGTCTACTTAAGCACTCTTATGGCCCGTCTTTGAAGTCTCTTTATCCATCTTCACTTGAGAAACAGAATGTGAGCCTTGTTTTGCAGGTATTCAATGAATATACAGCTGAAGCCGTTTCAACTGTAGGGGAACAGAAAAACCTGTTACATTACCAGACCACTGCAGAATTTATTAAAATTATACTTACATGGTGGAAAATTGTAAATGTTAAGACAGTTCACAAAGGTGTTCGACTAAATGATCTCTTCCAGTGCCCAGTGGAAGGACTTAAGCCTGAAAAATAATACCCTTCAAAAGATACACATTTAGCTCTGACACACACAACCTATGGTTTTAATGATATGAATATAATAGAGGGAAACATTCCACGTGGGAAAAATATATCTAAAAACAAAGATGATGTGACTTACCAAACGAAAGCGCTGGCAGGTCGATAGACACACAAACAAACACAAACATACACACAAAATTCTAGCTTTCGAACCAACGGTTGCTTCGTCAGGAAAGAGGGAAGGAGAGGGAAAGACGAAAGGATGTGGGTTTTAAGGGAGAGGGTAGAGTCATTCCAATCCCAGGAGAGGAATGGCGTATCCACACATATACAGACACAAGCAGAAACTTATGGTTTGATTGAGATGGCAAGGTACTGTACTAAAGAGCTTGGTTTCACTTATTTTTTGCCTGGAAAAATTCAAACTGATTCTCTGGAAGCAAGGTTTAACAGTTACCGATCAATGGCTGGCTCTCAGTATCTCATATCTGTGAGACAGATTTTTTAAGTGGAAGCGAAGATGAGGATGCAGAACATGTTACCACTCATGTTGAATTCAAGTACTTTTGGTAAACTGCCTGTTGCAGAAGGGTTCATCTTTAATTGTAATGATGACACAAAAGAGACTATACAAACAGACTCTGAGTTTATGATTGACATTATGTACTTGAAGGAAGATTTCAGGTGGGCAGAAACATACCTTCCAATATTAACATATTTAGCAGGGTATTGTGTTCGCAGTGTACTGAAGAAACAGCAGTGTGAGGTGTGCAGCAAATACCTTCTCTTAGACAAAGAAATGTGTCTGCATGGTGAACAACATCTTAGTTTAATCAAAAATTTGGACAGGGGTGGTCTGTTTTTCCCTCAGCCTGATGTTGTGAATGTTGTTATTTACAATTACATTACTGTACAGAAATTAATATCTGCCCCTAATGAAAAAAAATTTTTGTCATCCAATAGTCAAAGGGTGCTTGTTCAAAATGTAACCATAAATGCTGTTCAGAAGAAAAGTTTCTTCTTAACAGACTTTATTTGCAGTAATGGTCATTCGGCAGATAAAATACTGAAGTTGTTAGTCAAAGCATCCACCAACGCATTATTAAATAATTACATTAAGAAAAAGAATGACACCTTTACTGCTTCTTTTAAGAAATGGAAGCTTAGCACATTTTAATTTGCGTACAGTTTACATGCTAGGACATTTATCAGGTGTCACAGGAAATTTCTGTTATGTCTCCACATTCAGTTACACTGTATTTGGTCCACTGAAAGCAGAGACAGGTTCCATAATCCATATTAGTGTAGTACCTTCAACTGAATGCACACTAATAGTCATTTGGTCCATATAGCCTGTAAGTTTTGGATAATTTGCTTCCAACAGTTTCAAATGTCAGAAGGTCACAACTGTTTCCATGCAGACTATTCAGCTGAAGTAAATACTTTGTCCAGCACTAATGGCTAGTTTCAATCTCATCATTGTAAAATTTTATTAGTTTGTGTACACATCCATCTGTGCACCTGATACTGGCCTAAGGTTGAAACTGGGCCAGTTTTTCCTAGTAAAGTTTTTATGTCTTTCAGCTATTCTGTGCAGAAACATTTACATCTTCCTTTCAATTTGTTGAGCCTGTGCTGCCCAACAAGAAGAAATCTGTTAAAGTACACTCCTGGAAATTGAAATAAGAACACCATGGCTTCATTGTCCCAGGAAGGGGAAACTTTATTGACACATTCCTGGGGTCAGATACATCACATGATCACACTGACAGAACCACAGGCACATAGACACAGGCAACAGAGCATGCACAATGTCGGCACTAGTACAGTGTATATCCACCTTTCGCAGCAATGCAGGCTGCTATTCTCCCATGGAGACGATCGTAGAGATGCTGGATGTAGTCCTGTGGAACGGCTTGCCATGCCATTTCCACCTGGCGCCTCAGTTGGACCAGCGTTCGTGCTGGACGTGCAGACCGCGTGTGACGACGCTTCATCCAGTCCCAAACATGCTCAATGGGGGACAGATCGGGAGATCTTGCTGGCCAGGGTAGTTGACTTACACCTTCTAGAGCACGTTGGGTGGCACGGGATACATGCGAACGTGCATTGTCCTGTTGGAACAGCAAGTTCCCTTGCCGGTCTAGGAAAGGTAGAACGATGGGTTCGATGACGGTTTGGATGTACCGTGCACTATTCAGTGTCCCCTCGACGATCACCAGTGGTGTACGGCCAGTGTAGGAGATCGCTCCCCACACCATGATGCCGGGTGTTGGCCCTGTGTGCCTCGGTCGTATGCAGTCCTGATTGTGGCGCTCACCTGCACGGCGCCAAACACGCATACCACCATCATTGGCACCAAGGCAGAAGCGACTCTCATCGCTGAAGACGACACGTCTCCATTCGTCCCTCCATTCACGCCTGTCACGACACCACTGGAGGCGGGCTGCACGATGTTGGGGCGTGAGCGGAAGACGGCCTAACGGTGTGCGGGACCGTAGCCCAGCTTCATGGAGACGGTTGCGAATGGTCCTCGCCGATACCCCAGGAGCAACAGTGTCCCTAATTTGCTGGGAAGTGGCGGTGCGGTCCCCTACGGCACTGCGTAGGATCCTACGGTCTTGGCGTGCATCCGTGCGTCGCTGCGGTCCGGTCCCGGGTCGACGGGCACGTGCACCTTCCGCCGACCACTGGCGACAACATCGATGTACTGTGGACACCTCATGCCCCACGTGTTGAGCAATTCGGCGGTACGTCCACCCGGCCTCCCGCATGCCCACTATACGCCCTCGCTCAAAGTCCGTCAACTGCACATACGGTTCACGTCCACGCTGTCGCGGCATGCTACCAGTGTTAAAGACTGCGATGGAGCTCCGTATGCCACGGCAAACTGGCTGACACTGACGGCGGCGGTGCACAAATGCTGCGCAGCTAGTGCCATTCGACGGCCAACACCGCGGTTCCTGGTGTGTCCGCTGTGCCGTGCGTGTGATCATTGCTTGTACAGCCCTCTCGCAGTGTCCGGAGCAAGTATGGTGGGTCTGACACACCTGTGTCAATGTGTTCTTTTTTCCATTTCCAGGAGTGTAATTCTGTATTAAACCTCATGTAATTCATTATAACTATGTATGTAATTAGAGGCTATTATTTTGGCATGCAGACATATAAAACTTACAGTAGAATATTACAATACTACAAAAGGGAAATCCAAAAATGGATTTCTCCCATTTTCCTGAATCAGAATGACACCAGGGTGTTTCCTAATGTAGTTACTTCTCATAACAGCTGTTCATCTAAGTTTTGATACAAGCTGTCAGTATTGTTGCATATGGGTAACAATTAGTTATTGCTTTGTATAAATTATTTTACTGAGACATAGTTACATTCTAGTAGTTGCTTATTCCACTCACAGTTTGGAATAGTTTAATATCAGACACAGTAGTTGGTCTCCATTCCCGAATTTGCATCTCATCCAGACTGTGACCGTTAATTTGTTACTAATCATTTTGTGTGCTTTTTTTTTAACTTATGAAACCCCTTGGTAGTGTGACGCTGTGTGTCAGATTTGGACCGCACATGTGTTTAATATGCTAGAAAATTTCATAACAGCACAAATAATGGTATTGAGTGAATAGTGTGTTCTTGAACTGTTTCTTGCCAGTAGCTGTAGAATCTTGTGTTACAGAAAATCACTTCACAGCATTAAAATACAGCTTCGGTGTTCCATACAGTCAGTTTAATTGAAACAGTCTATTCTAACAGGAATAATGTGAAAGGTGGTGTTTATATAATAATTAAGGAAAAGTTCTTCCCACCTATATAGAGGGAGAGTATCCTGACAAACAGTAACGAGTGTCATGTTGCTGCATTTTATTTGAATGTGTAGGACATTATATCCTACACCATTCGGTTTAATTTGGAATCAGTGTAAAATTGTTACAGTTTTGATTTATGTTGTGCATCTTTAGTTAATCCCAGAGTTAGTTCCTCTGATTTATTTTGTTTACACTTAAGTTCATTACAGGGAAATTGGCCTACTTCTAGCTTATGGCAGAGTTTTCAACAAATGTTGCATAGCTGTGCAGTAACAATATAAAAGAGTTCTTTCAGTTGTGCCTCATCCCAGTACACCTTTATATCATGGTGCATACATTCCAACAAATGTTTGTTGCTCTATTACTCTGTCTGAGATAAGTCATTGTTAGTCACAATTATTAAATTTTATAGACAGTAAGATTGGTAATGTAACCTGTTATACGCATCTGACATGTTTTGCAACTGTCATTTTTCACAAAATACAATATACCAAATGTGTACAACTAATCAATCATAGGCCGGCCGAAGTGGCCATGCGGTTAAAGGCGCTGCAGTCTGGAACCGCAAGACCGCTACGGTCGCAGGTTCGAATCCTGCCTCGGGCATGGATGTTTGTGATGTCCTTAGGTTAGTTAGGCTTAACTAGTTCTAAGTTCTAGGGGACTAATGACCTCAGCAGTTGAGTCCCATAGTGCTCAGAGCCATTTGAACCATTTTGAATCAATCATTCTGACTTGTATAAAGGTCCTGTTGATAAAACTACTGTTGTTTGCAGGGCTTACAGCATGAATTTAGAACAGCTGACCATTATGGTCAGGAATACATTTAAAATTTCACTTAAACATATGTTGCTAATTCTTTTATCTGCAGAGTATGGTCAATCAGGCTTGTAAAGTTCTTTGCAACTCTTGTGAGAAAGTCAACACCTGCACACGGCTCATTACATGCTCAAAATCTGCCATATTTTTACAGGAAAGAAAATTTACATTACAATAACAACGCATAATTGTTTTTGGTTCTGAGAAAAGGTGAGTTAAAAGTGATTGTTTGCTTGGGGAATGTACTCAGCTTTCCTGAGCGCGCTCTATAAACAGTTACAGAATATTTATTTAGGATACTGAAGGCAGAAGAATTTAATGTTATACACTGTATTAGTGCAGAATTTTTCAAGTGAGTGTAAATAATAGTCGTCTGATCCAGAAAATCACAGTGCATTTTTCACAAATGTACCTGGTTTTATCATGTATATCGCAATATTATTTACATCCCGCACTCGTACGTTTTCACTGGCTATTGATAAGTCTTAAGCAATTACATTACCGGTAAAAAGAATTTTAAACTATAGCTTCTGCTATATCGCGATTGACAAAGTTACGTATTTTAACCATACGCCAAAGTGCTCTCCTCTTTGCGTGGTATCATTTGCCAAGATCTCGTTTCGTTATCTCCAGCGGTTTACGAGATATGAGAGGCGTTATGAATATTTCATTCCTGCGCGTTGCGATCGGAAGCGAAGTTGCTGCAGATGCTCAATTTTTTCGAGATTGGAAGCAGATATTGATCCAAAGTTTTACGAAAATTTACAAACCTCATCTGTATTTCACACTCAGCAATAGAATGTATAATATGCATCAAACACAAATTCATAGCGACCCCTATTTTTGATGGCAACGTTCTCAAATTTGATACTCATCTGTGAAATACCACAATAGTTATGACCATAATCGAAATGATTGGCACTTCATCATGAAGCTGCCATATAAAGCTAGACGTATCTCAGAAATTAATTATTTTTTACGGAACAGGTTCTGTAAAACCGTTTGACAAAGATTTGCAGGCCGTGCGTCTCGAATCCTTAAGCGCAGCGCCAAGCCAACCCTGGCCCGCTTTGCGTGACGTCACAAGAGTGCACCGCGGCCTTCTCTTTAGGTGGTGGTGCATGACCCAATGACTTTCTTACACATAACTTATACATGTGACGTAAGAGGAATATGCTTTCAACGATACGCTACTTATATGTATACTTTTTAACAACTGCAATTTAATAATCATATACAAAATTTAAAATCATTTTTCTCCAATGTCGTGTGACTAGGGCCTCCCGTCGGGTAGACCGTTTGCCGGGCGCAAGACTTTCGATTTGACGCTACTTCGATGATTTGCGCGTCAATGGGGATGAACTGATGATGATTAGGACAACACAACACCCAGTCCCTGAGCGGGGAAATCCTCCGACCCATCCGGGAATCGAACCCAGGCCCTCAGAATTGACATTCTGTCGCGCTGACTACTCAGCTACCGGGGGTGGACAATTTTTAAATTATCTTTGTCGCTAATAATTTGATTAATTACTCCGTATTGAAGAGGTATATTTTCATTTCAGATGTTAGCATTAAGCGCCTTATAAGATCTGCATGTGAAGACGTGGTTCAACAGCACCCAGGAAGAATGACAAACCAGTACCAAATAGCTCGGATGTTCGGACTTGGGTGTATAAGAACAGCAACATTGCAAAATTAACTATCTAGCTTTCAAAAGAGGAGAATTTTCCTGTTTAATGCAAATGAATTTGGCGAAGAGAAATTTGCATCATCTGATACAAGAGAAAAAATAATGACAGATTCCCAGAACACAACAAGGTCGGTCATTGCTTCCTCTCCACATTGTGGTCCGTCAACTGAGGTACAAACACAGTCTTCATTTACGAACTTGCAGTATGCTGCAGGTGAAAAAGGTCTACAACTTGTTTTATAATTGTAGCTCCGTCACAAGCTGCATTGAGAAGTATCTTTTTCTTTGTTTCTTGATTGGTGACATTTTCAAACCATCCATATCGTGTGACAAATACAAGCGATATCCCATATACAAAAGCTGCCCATGCAGTGATTACCAGTCTTTATTCACTGTATCACTGGAGAGTGTAAAACTAGTTTCTCATTACGAGAGACCATCATCAACCAGATGAAGAGAACAACGCGCCGGATCACAGAGTCTCCCTACAAAAATGAACTTAAAGCAACAAAAGAATTTTCCTGGCAGATTAAAAAATGTTGAAAGAGTCCGGGACTAGACCATAAAAAAGAGTCAGAAGAGAATGAGGAAGTGTAAGGCAAACAACTCTTACAGATAAGACTAAAACACCTTGTATCTTTGAAAAGAGACCTACTCGTCAACAAAAATCAGATTATTAAGTATATGAAGTGTGAGGAGTGGACCCGTGAAGCTTGTACATGGTGGAGTGAAGATGACTCGCATGAGAATCTGTGTGTCCCATTCTTCTTCAGACGGATAACATTGCCTGTTTGTGCTCCACAGAACACCTACTTTTATTCCAAAGCATGTGGACTAATCGTATATTACACAATGCTGAGTTACATTAAATATAATTTAAATCATCAAAAAGAAGTCCTCATAGTTCATGTGTGTTGTTAGTGCCTTGTTTGTCTTCCACTGAAATAAATTTGAAGTCCCAACAATGAAAACTATCATTGTTATCAAGCTTTGTCCCCCTATTTGTGTCTCAATCTGTTTCGGGTCAGTGCTAGGGTGACTAATGATTAGTCCGGCAAACTAAGTCCTGTTCTAAAATTACAGCTGTTTCAGATAAGAGAGTGTTGTTTATTCGGTGCAGTTGTGCCGCAGTGCTCTGTGAACCGCGTATGTTGTTGTGCCTGTTTCCACTTCATATGAGCGCTGGTAACCGAAACAAACTCTCGGCATATTTCTGCTAGAGTTCTTGTCTCTCGATTTGGTACCCTCTTGCAGTAATTGTGTTTGAAGCCTTCCTTCTTCTGTTGAATGTTCAGTACCAAGTCTACTTGTGGAGGCATTTCATCCTTTTGTAGTATATTCAAACTATTTCAGCATTAGTTGTGTCTGGTAATGTTGTCGGTTAATTACAACTGTCTTATGGGCTTTGACACTATGCTATTATTTAGCGCACGTTTTCATGTGAGATTTCACACAGTTGAGAAAGATATTTTTGTTGTTCTTGCCCAGGTATGATAGTGAAGCCTGACATCGTCGGGAAGGAGATAGCTATCATAACGTAATTTATTGAATAAAAAATTTTAATCTAAAAATCTTTTACTGCCCAGACCGCAATTTACATTACTGAACTGCAGCGTGCTCAAGATATTTGTCTTGTTCTTGCCCAGGTATGATAGTGAAGCCTGAGATCGTCGGGAAGGAGATAGCTATCTTAACGTAATTTATTGAATAAAAAATTTTAATCTAAAAATATTTTACTGCCCAGACCGCAATTTACATTATTGAACTGCAGCGTGGAATGGCCGCGCGGTTAGAGGCGCCATGTCACGGATTGCGCGGTACCTTCCGCCGGGCGTTCGAGTCCTCCCTCGGGCATGGGTGTGTGTGTTGTTCTTACGATAGGTTAGTTTAAGTAGTGTGTAAGTCTAGGGACCTATGACCTCAGTAGTTTGGTTCATTAGTTGTTCACACACATTTGAACATTTATTATTGAACTAAAATATGGTGACAACCATTTTCAGATCATTCAAACAGTAAAAATGAGTTGAACATGTATTGAGAAACATCATCTGCAGCAACCATCATGCAATGATATGCAATCGTATTACGGGCCAACAAGACTAGGGCAGTAATCTGTTAAAAAGCGTCATCAAGAGCGAGACGGGCTGTAAACAATAATCTCGCAAGATGGAGGTAATAAATAAGGAAAAGTAAAAATTGCATCAAATTGGCAGATAATGGGCTTTGATGCTACTTGTACTTGGGCGACTAGCCATTTTCTTTCTTTATCACATTCATCTTGCGAGATTATGGTTTACAACCCGTCTCGCTCTCGATGACGCTTTTAACAGCTAAATGTCCTGGTTTTGTTGGCCCGTAATACGACTGAATGTCATTGCATGATGGTTGCTACAGATGATGTTTTTCAGTGCACGTTCAGATCGTTTTTACGATTTGGTTATTGTACTCAACCGACGTTAGTTATCTTGCTTTAATTATGTAATTAAATTGCAGGCTGGATAGAAAAAGATTTTTGCATTAAAAATTTCTGTTCAATAAACTAGGTACAATAATTTGAGTCTGTTATGCATTACAGAATATATTGTTAACTGTACGAATTTTGGTGGACAACTCTGTGTAATTCAGTTATTCCAGCTGTTTTAACATTGGGTGGGTATCCTTCGGGTCTGTTAGTTGTATTTTAATTTTTCATGTTTATTGTAACGCACTGGAATTTTGGCCTGATTCACAGACTATCAGTCTGTTACGATTTTTTCATTTGTTTTCGATATTTTATCAAACGAAGATTTTGAGGGTTATTCATCACTCACAGCTCAACTCAGTCCTACCAATTCCTGTGCAGCACACGTTGTTTGAAAAGTATTAGCTGTACTGGATAAAGGGCGAAATCACGAACAGTAAACCCATCTCCAGATATCACATACGAAAAAAGTAGACAGTATTAAAAAAAAGGGGAAACTTCGATCGATATTTCGCGATCGCCTTACCTATACCTTCTGAGCTCCTTTTCCTGAAGCCTTTTGAAAACTGTATAAAACCAGAGAAATGAGACGATTATTTGTTAGGGCACACGCAAGGAAAATAATGATAAATAAACACATACGAAGTGTTTTAGATAGAAATTGTATAATTTGATGGGATGGAATGATGCTGAAAGTCATCCATAGATATGTATGACCCAATTAGACGAAGCATTCAGAACCTTATTATTGGGCTTAGGTGGATCCTGCCAGTGGTTGCTAACCGCTCCAGTAATACAGCGATCCCTCCCCCTTTTACAGAACCTACATGAGAAGGTTGAATTCAACGAGTGCTTAGAACTATAAGAAAAAGGAAGGAAGGAAGGAAGATAAGGATTTAATTTCATGTCGACGATCCTGTTACCGGCGTTGAAGTAGTTTGGGACTAGCCATGGATAGAGAAGGAAAGCAGCAATGCTGACATTTCTCATAAGCGATTCAGGGGAATCTTTGGAAATTTAAAATAGGGTAGCTAGATGGATACATGAACCCCGACACTCAATGCTAGACCAGTGTTCTAACCACTGAGCTTAGTACTTTACGTGAGGATGTGGGCTAAGCAACTGCGGTGGTATGTATCAGACAATATACAATAATGGACGCAGCAACTCTGTTTTCTGTAACTTATTGTTACCTTCTAGCATTATTTTGCGTTATATTCTTACAGGGGGTATAAATACATGTATCAGAAACTTCAGGGCTTTATTTTTGACATCAAAACAGTACAAAATTCCATCTGAACATGAGTGTGCAAGTTCTTTGTTAGTGAGTGTGAAAGGATTTCTGTGTAGTGATTCCTTGATGTGTAATTTACTTCGAATGCGCTGTGTTACTATCTTGTTTACTGTTGCTGATGGCATTTGTTGTGGTTTGCCTGACTGACAGTTGCTCTGTTTGAGAGTGACTTGCGTTACAACACATCACAACGATGTATTCAGTGTCTGAAATGACGGATATGCTCTACATGTACGGTCTATCAGATGGAAACGCTGACTCTGCACGTCAGCTTTGGACTGAACGTTACCCCGGTAGACTTTACCTTGTGGTAGATGGTCTGTACGGCTCCACCAGTTTTAAGAACGCGTTCTTCGTACTGTAGATGATTCTCTATCAACTCGTACAAGGAGAATTGCGAGAAGGCGTTACTCACAGGAGGCCTGGAACAGTCCACATGAAAATGTTCTGTACCCGTATCACCTTCAACGAGTGCAAGCATTAAATGGGCGGACATTCGTAAGAGTAACCGTCAGCGCAAGGGGATCTTCATTTATCGTGATAGTCATCTCTAATGAAAATCCTCATGAAATGGGACAAGACAGACATCAACAGGTGGACAGCCTTATCGTGAAGGGTTGTCGTGACCATCTCATTGTCTCCTATTCCTTTCCGCAACGTATTATAGGACAAACGTATTCGAAGTTTCTGACACATTCATTTACCTGATAATGTACCTGCAGACATCATCCCAAAAATATCGTTTATGCACGATGGTGCTTCATCTCGATTTACACAGATAGTTTGCCGGTATATCGATACCCAGTATCCGAACAGGTGTTTTGGTCGAGGGGTATCCATTGTATGGTCTGTGCGTGCGAACGCCATATTTGAATCAAAAGGTTTCTTTTTCCATTGAGAACGTTTAAGAGCTTTGGTGTATTCAACCCCAGTACCTAATGTCGATGTTCAGAAGGAGTGTATCCAAATTGGATCTGACCAAAGGTGGGGCACACCAAGAGTTTTCCACAACGTACAGCAAAGTACGGAACGCAAACTCATTGGATGCATCGAAGCAGGAGATGGTCACATCGAGCGATCTCTGCAGACGTAAATGTGTTTGGTAAGTGTATCATTTTCGTGCCATGAATAATAAATCCTTCGGTGCCTCTCTAATGAGCGATTTCTGGACCTATTTTCATACTAACATTTTGTAATGTTTTGATATCAAGAATAAATCCCTATAGTTTTGTGATACATGTTTTTGTACATCCGGTATTCCTTCTCATTTACGTACAGTACGGAATTGAGATACGGCTGCTCAGGTAACTGAGCGTTCTGGCACAACAAATACGGAGGACTCGCTTCTTAGCCTAGCTCGTTTCACATCTATTATCAGCCATATCTGTTAAATCCAGCCTAGTCGTCGGGTATGGGGTGTCTAGGAAACCTGCTTTCTCGGATCGCTTGACAACATTAAAACAAATCCCATTAATGAGTTTTATTACAACTGGGAAAGACAACAATACTTATCATTGTAAATTAGTCAGGTGTGCCGCAAGCAAAGTGCGACATGCAAAATAATCAAGATTCTTCAGTATAGACAGTCCTAATACAAACGAAGCTTCTATCTAGGTCGCTGGTCTTGAAGCTTCTGTAGAACTGGGCCGCGACCAGTCGGGTGGATGCTTATATCCTCTTCTACATCTACATCTACATCTACATCCATACTCCGCAAGCCACCTGACGCTGTGTGGCGGATGGTACCTTGAGTACCTCTATCTGTTCTCCCTTCTATTCCAGTCTCGTATTGTTCGTGGAAAGAAGGATTGTCGGTATGCCTCTGTGTGGGCTCTAATCTCTCTGATTTTATCCTCATGGTCTCTTCGCGAGATATACGTAGGACGGAGCAATATACCTAGGGAACGCTGCTGTCGCGTTGTCGTCCTGCAGAGGAGTCAATCAGCGTGCGATTGGCTGACGTCTTCTCACAGCCATCTCTTCTGTATCGTTCCCGACTGATGTGCTGGCGCTTGACTTTACGCCTTTTAACAATATTAATTTAGACTACCGCAAATTTTCGTAAAAGAGACTCTGAGGATGCCGCTACGGCTTCTTCAACTCATCTTCCTTCTGTAATATATTGGTTATTCCTTGCTACTGTAGTGTTATCTTGAAGCTGTCAGAAAGGAGGACAGGCGCTCCAAGGCGCGGAAGCAGAGACGCTGCTAAGGGCAGACTAAACTAGGAGAGATATTGTTGAAGTAAACCGTAAGGGGGACTCCCCCATACGCGGTCCCAAGGCGCTAGTTACTCTTCAAGGAGTTAACATGTAACTTCATACGTCGTCTAGACACTGTGGTAGGTTGCCATCGTAGAACTTTGTAACCAACAGGCACGTATTAGCGCATAGAGCCAACTTGATATGTGGGGAGCCCGAAGGGCTAAATGACGTATAACAATAATGTTGTAAGACTTATTTGGCAGAGCAGTTACGTTTAGCTTTCAGCTGAATATTATTGATACCAGATACGGACTTAGTGCAACTGCATTAACATCCCCGTCTTAGGAGCAGTAGAGGGGAACTAACTAAACCGTGATTGGCAGTCGCCTGCAAGAGACCTGCGGGACTGGCTGGGTAGCTTTAAATGGGAAAAACAGTGCCTCACGCGACTGTTTAAAACCCCTAGATTCCGCATTTTGGCGGAGTTCTCAGTCAGACGATCTGGGGGCCGAATCCGCGTCCATCGACTCCAGCCTGGGTATAGCTCCGCGTAAGTCTGCTCTCTCACTTGGAGTGCCTCAGTGAACAGTGTCGCATTCAGTATGTTTTGTTTTGCAACTAGGTTGTTGCCTTAAGGTGCTGCTAGTGTTTGCTACTGTGATTAGCATCAACTCCTGGGAATTCTGCACTGGCTTCTGTTGTAACAGTGTTATTCATGCTTTTTTCTAACGCTAGAACTAGCCTCCAGTGCATTAGTTAGTCCTGTCTGGAATAAACAACTATTTCAGAACCCTGTTTGTCCAAGTGTCTCCACGAGTTCGCTACCAAGTCTCACCACCTGCATTTCTAGTAAGTGCCTGTATCAGTGTTGGCTCAGTAGAATAAGACAATCAAATGCCTTCACTGTGAATTGTCCTTCAGCCTTCTGCCCTGTACCGCTCGGTAGCGCGGACTGACCAGTAACCCCTTTCTCCCTTTCTCACCTATGTCAGGACATGACTCTTCATCCCGTAGAAAATCATCTATTTTCTCCATAACTTTACTCTAAAAAAATTACGGGTACTTTCAGATCTGTGTTGCTACTTGATCACGAGAGATAGCCGCAGTGCCCTGTGCCGGAGATAGCGATAAGCGTTGCTCAGGTAGCATACCAGTAGGCGTTATGCGCAAGAGTCTGGACGTTCCTTAACATCGTCGGAGGACATTCGCTGGAATTGGTACTGGTCCTCTGATTATTCCCGCACAAGTTTACAAATGGGTTACCACTAGCTGCGATTCTTCACAACGCAGCACAGATTTTGGCAACGCGTCATGATGTTATTAGTGGCAACCACTGTGAGCATAGTACTGGATAACCAAACACGAGCTCTAAGCGTCTATATTACGAAAAGTACACGTTAAGTCGACGATTTTTCTTCCACTTTTAGCGTTAATAAACTAACTTTCTATAAATTATAAATTAAAAATTGCTCATATTAAAAAAAAGCTACAGATCCCTGACAGACTGTTAACTCCTATCGTTCTTGCCTCGTCGCAGTGTAGAAGTTGTAAGAAGTCCATGACTAAGGAATTTGTTGCTAGAGCACTCGAGCAGACGTAATTTCGATGGATTGCTCACGCGCTTCCTGCGATATGTAAGCTATAAGAGAATCTCAGACCAGAGAGCATTGTTGGCTGCAGTAAGAGCAGTGTCAGTAGGACTAAGTAGTGGCTAGCAGTCTGGTGTATGGAGTTGACGGGACCGGTCGTGGGGAGCGATGGTTGTGCCTGAAAAATGTAATATAAGGTAAAAGCAGCCGCGTGCATATGCAGTTTGTTAAAACAAAATATGTACTAATGTTATATCAAGTCCCATGTAAATGTTACAAAAAAATCTTTTAATAATAATCCTTTTTATAAAATTAACTTTTTGACATTCATTAATTTGAATTTAAAGAATTTATTAATTTCTGCCATTCATGGACATCCCGATTATCGTAAAGAAAAATCAGTCGTTTCCTTTTATACATGAAAAATCTAGCGGCCAGCATTGCGCTGGGCTGTGCCAGAAAAATTTCATATAGGAGCAGATATATACGCGTTATCCGGCGACTTCATTGAGGTAAGAATTTTCAATTTCTTCAAAATGATCTTTCAGGGCCATGACGCAGCACTGCTGACGTCCAAAATTTACCAGTTTAAATTCACAGTCAATTATTGAAAGGTTATAAGTGAGCCACAATTTTACTGAGAGGTTAGTCACGTTGTTATTGCGAGGTTACGGAATAATAAACCGCTGGGAGGTTACACTTCAATTATTTGGTGGATGTATTCTGATCTCTGCCTTCCCCTACAGTTTGTATCCTATACAGCTCCCTGTAGCACCATAGAGGTTATTCCCTGATGTCTTAACAGGTGTTCTATCATCCTGTCCCTTCTCCTTGTCAGCGTTCTCCAGATATTCCTTTCCTCGCGATTCCACGACAACCTCCATACTTCTCACCTTATCAGTCCACATAAATTTCAACATTTTCACCATATCTAAAATACCTTGATTCTCTTCTTATCTGCTTTTACCATAGCCCGTGATTTGCTAGCATACAATGCTGTGCTCCAAAAGTACATTCTCAGAACTTTCTTCCTCAAATTAAGGCCTATGTTTGATACTAGGAGATTCCTCTTGATCAGAAATGCCCTCTCTAACGACGCTGGTCTTCTGTTTATCTCTTCCTTGTTCCGTCAGTCACGATTTATTTCGCTACCCACGCAGCAGAATTCTTTAACTACGTCTACTTCGTGATCCCCAAATCTGATGTCAAGTTTCTCGTTGTTCTCAGTTTTGCTACTTCTCATTATTTTCGGATTTGTTCGATTTACTCTCACTCCATGTTCTGTAGTCATTAAACTGTTCATGCCATTCAATACACCTGTAATTCTTCTTCACTTTCACTGAAGATAGCAATGTGATCAGCGAATCGTATCACTGACATCTTTTCACCTTAAATTTTAATCCCGCACTTCAACCTTTCTATTATTTTCGTCAATGCTTCTTTGGTGTATAGAATGAACAGTACGGACGAAAGATTACATCCTTGCCCTACCCATTATTAATCCGACCACTTCGTTCTTGGTCTACCAGCCTTATTGTTCCCTCTTGAGTTTTGTGCGACTTGAAAATTATCCGTCCTTCTACTTCTATTTTTCTCAGAATGTCGAACATCTAGCGCCACTTCACATTGTCGAACGATTTTCCGATGTCGGCAGATCGTATGACCGTGTCTTGATTCTGCTTCAGTCTTGCTTCCTTTATCAACCGCAACGTCAGAACTGCCCCTCTGGTGTCTTTACTAACGTCAAACTGATCGTCATCTATCAGATTCTCAATTTCCTTTCCCATTCTTCTAAAGATTATTCTTGTCAAGAATTTGAATACGCGAGCTGTTAAGCTGAGTGTGCGATAATTCGCAGTAGTCAGGTCTTGCCATCTTCGGAATTGTGTGGATAATATTTTTTGGAAAGTCAGGTGGTATGTCACCAGACTCATACATCCTACACACCAATGAGAACAGTCTCTTTGTTGCCGCTTCCGCCAATGATATCAGAAATACTGATGGAATGTTATCTATTCCTTCCACTTTATTTGATCTTAGGTCATCAAAAGCTGTTTAAGTTCTGATTCTATTACTGGATCCTCAATCTCTTCCCTGTCGACTGCAGTTTTTTCTTCCGTCACGTCGACAAATCCTCCTCCTCATAGAGGTCTACAATGTACTCTTTCTACCTGTCTGCTCTCTACTCTACATTTAACAGTAGAATTCCCATCGCACTCCTAATGTTACCGCCCTTGCTTTTAATTTTACTGAAGGCTGTTTTGACTTTTCTGTTGTTGAGTCAGTCCCTCCGACAGTAATTTATTTTCCGATTTCTTCACATTTTACACATAACCATTTCGCCCTAGCTTCCCTACATATCCCGTTTATTTCATTCCTAAGTGTGTATTTCAAAATGTTCAAATGTGTGCGAATTCCGAGGGGACCAAATTGCTGAGGTCATCGGTCCCTAGACTTACATACTACTTAAATTAACTTATGCTGAGAGCAACACAGACACACCCATGCCCCTGGGAGGACTCGAGCCTGCGGCAGGAGGGGCCGTGCAATCCGTGACATGACACCTCAAACCGCGCAGCCACACAGCGTGGAGACTTGCATTTCTGTATTCGTGAATTTCCCTGAACATTTTTGTACCTCCTACATTCGTCGAACAATTGAAGTATTTCTTCTATTACCCCTTTTTTCTTCGCACTTAACTTCAATGTAGGTACGTTTCCCTTTCCAACGTCTGCGATTGCCTTTTTTAGGAACGTCCATTCCTCTTCAACTGAACCACCTACTGAGATATTCATTATCGCAGTATTCACAGCCTTAGAGAACTTCAAGCGTGTCTCTTCATCTTTTAGTACTTCCGAATTTCACTTCTTTGCGCATTGATTCTTCCTGACTGGTCTTTTAAGCTTCAGTCTACTCTTCACCATTCCCAAATCGTAGTCCAAGTCTGTATCATTTAAGAACTAATACAACACCGGTCTGAAATGTAATCAGGTTAGAGGACCGACACCAATCACAATCAGGTATGATTGCCCAGGTATGATTGCCACTCATTAGCAATCAAACCTTCAAAGGTATTTAAAACAAAAAATGCACCCTGTGTTATTACAGCGACTAACGATTAATACAGTGGCTTCCGCCATTTTATTTTAACAGCACGAAGTGGGAGTCTCTGGTCTGTACAGGCTAACGAGGAGAACACGGCAAGTGCCATAACCCGATTTCCCAGAAACTTTGCTCATTGGATGAGCAGTCAAAATAAGTGAACACGTGTGTTGGCTTATCCGTAGGTAATCGACCGTTTCTGTGAAAACGACGAACAAAGTTTTCGAAATAATGTCAACGCCTTTTAGTACTCGACATTCTTAACCGAAATCGTGGCCAATGGCTGGTAGTTCCGCATTGTGCGTCGAGCGAGCAGATTGTTCCTACTTCCGCCTGTACAGCAACGCTGCGTGTGGCGAACTTGCCTAGTGGAGTTTGTTGTTGGTTCGTCTTCTGACGGCGGCGTTCTGTGCCCACGCCATAATGTCTGTCGAGTCTCCCAGAATATTCCTCGTCGGGGTACCGTTGTTTCAGTTTTGACAATAGCACGTGACATGTGCAACCGGGTTCTCCACAAATTCTTGATTGGTTAATTGAAACGATTCGAGATACATCTGTATGTTGATTCTGATTGGTATGCATATTTTGAGAAATTTCGAGATCCCTTGCAAGTAAATCAACTTCTCTCTCGGGTTGGTTCTCAGGTGATGTTTACACATCGTGATGGTTAAATTAGTCCAGTCCTTCTCGCAAATACGGCGAACGAGTCTGTTCCGGTTAGAGTTTACAGTCTTCCAACTGAAGTAGACGTTCCATTTCTTAAGGCGGCATTGCTTCCTAATGGAGTAATTCCGCATATTCGACGGAAACGCTGGTCTGTTCAACATCACTTGCAATGTTACAGTGGTATCCGAACAGTAGAAACGTGTTCAGAAGAATACTCATTCACACCTGAATGTTTATGGTTACCGGATTCACATCGCCTATGCAGGCACAAGAAGAAACCTGCTTTCTGTATAATGGAGGTGTCCAACACGGATCCAATTGTACGCGCCGTGATACGGTTTTAAAGTCATTTTATGGAAAACGTCGTCCGTTAACATTAGCTAAATTAGTGCCTTCGCAGTCTGCTGTCAGTTCTTCCCCAGCCTTAGAGGACGTTGGGGAGACATTGCCTCCCAGTTCGCGCAATGTTTCACCGTTACCGGCACGTTCAGATGCGGCCACTGTTGCCGTTAAGGCGCGGGCACCGTTAGCACAATTTACATGCCGGCGGACTCCATGACATTGAATTCTTTGAAGCCACCAATCCCAAGTCTCACCTCTCCGAGAAGGTGATGGTGGAGGATGCGTCTTCCAGTGCTAATGCTTTGAAAACTGACGTGAATTTTGGTTCTTGTTTCGCCAGGGATGATGGGGCAGAGTTTGTTGATGTTGAAATGAATGTTGCGTCTGCGTCCTCTGCTCCACCGTTAGGAACGTCTGCTCCTGTGGGTTCACGTGATTTAACGGAGACCTCGTCTGCTATTATGCTTTTACAGTGTTCTAGTGCAATGCCATCCGTTCCTCAATCTGATACAATGGGGAAACATGTTATTGCGCATTCTCTTCCGAGCAGCCAGATGATGCAGACGGCTTCAGACGCTGCACTGCCAGTCTTTTCTTTATCCTACCCTTTCGCGTCAAGACGTTATATTGTCGCAAAGTCGTATGAAAGGAGTTTCAAACTGGGAGTGCAGCGTCGCACCGAAAAAAAGCACAGAATCTGCAACTTCAGATAGAGAGGACTCAAATCCTGCAGCTTCGTCTCCGCTGTACGCCGCTCTTGTGGAGAACGGGATGTGACGCATAAATTCTTTTCTAGCTCTGCTTTCGTGCCTCACTTGTGTTAACTAATTCAGGCGTACACGTTCGTTTCTCAGAATGTGATAAGCTCTCCCTTAGGGCTTGCCGCATTACGACAATTTATTTATGATACCAAAATTGATGTGTGTTTGCATGAAGTTTTATTTGATGTGTTTTATCTCCCTGGATATTCTATGTTTTTTAATGTTGCGGCTGAAAGTTCTACTGGCATGGCCGGTATTTCGTTGATGGAAACGCTGGACGATGGTCGGGGTATAGGGTGTCAATTTTACGATCGCGCCTTAATTTTTCTTTATGCTCCATCTAGATCTGGTCGTACATACGACCACTCGCGCTTTCATAAGATGCCATTTATTTACTCAAAATCTCCGAAAAATTTTGATGCGGTAAGATTTCAACTGCGTCTTACATCTTGTGGATCAGACTCCAGATTATAACTAGTGTCATTAACTTAATAATATTGTGGCGTCGCTGTGTCTACAGGATGCTTGGACTGCAGGTGCTCCACATCAGTGCGATTTATGTATTTTACAGCCATGTCTAGTAATCGACAGGAGCGTTTGTCGAATGAGATTTCACTCTGCAGCGGAGTGTGCACTGATATGAAACTTCCTGGCAGATTAAAACTGTGTGCCGACCGAGACTCGAACTCAGGACCTGTGCCTTTCGCGGGCAAGTCCTCTACCATCTCATTCTGGAAACATCTCCCAAGGTTGTGACTAAGCCATGTGTCCGCAAAATCCTTTCTTTCAGGAGTGCTAGTTCTGCTAGGTTCCCAGAAGCGTTTCTCTAAACTTTGGAACGTAGGAGACGAAGTACTGGCAGAAGTAAACTTGTGGGTACTGGGCGTGACTCGTGCTTGGGTAGCTCAGATGGTAGAGCACTTGCCCGCGAAAGGCACAGGTCCCTAGTTCGAGTCTCGGTCCGGCACACATTTTTAATCTGCCAGGAAGTTTCAGGATCGTTTGTATTTGTCTGCTTCCCTATACAGTCAACTTTTACAATTGTTGTAATTCCTGCCAGCTTCACAGGCCACTGTGATGCTTCAATGATTCTTTACCACGTCCCGCAGCGGGTACATCTTTCTTGCCCCATTTCGAAGCTAAATATTTTACATTTGGCGGACTCGTCTCTGGATATCATCTCTTCCGTGTGGGAGCTGGAAAGCCTTTCAGCAGTGCGTTACCCCTCAATCGCGGAATGATGGGTTGCCTATGCCAAACCTCGGCTTCGCACAGCACTCATGTGTTTTAGCGCTGGTAAAGAGCCTGAAATGACGAAGACATGGGAATTTTTTTACGCTGCCCTTCGTGATTTTCATCGTAGTGCTCGAGGCCTCTCTTTAGGAGTTATGTTCACCGCGTGAAGCCCACAATTAGATGGTCTTTGTTTGCGTTCCCATTCACGTTCGATTCTACAGGATGAGTGGGAGTTTCTGTATCATCTAATTCTGCTTCTAACCCTATTTCAAAGGACATGTCTCACTGCTATTCGTTCTGTAGATGGACGTGAGTGGTCACCCGAACCTGATATAATGCGTGAACATTCCCGGTATTTTTCCGATCTTTACAATGGAGTGGCATCAGATGATATACCGTCTGCTGATTTTACTTCCCAGTTCGCTCTCCTTCTCGAAAATCACTGAATTTGGATGGGCTTCACAAGAAATTTTATGTTCAGTTTTGGCCTCTGCTAGAAGATATGATATCACCTACGGTGAATGATGTAAGGGGTACACGTCCCGCACTCCTTTAAGGTCGGAAAAATTTAATTCCCAAAGAGACGGGACATTTGTTCGTGGATCAGATCCGACCAATAACGCTCCTCAGGTTTGATTACAAAATCGTAGCGCTGGCGATAAAGAGCTGACATTGTTGCGCATTATCAAAGTTGTCTCTCCGGTAGAGATGGGCAAAACTGTTCTTTTCAGAGATTGGATCAGAACTGTTCACTCCCTGAAATGAACTAGGTCTTTTTCATGACTCACGACTCATTCACAATAGAAAATAAATGGAAGGCACATTGCCCTTTAAACTTGGTTTATTCCAGTACTATAGCTGTATTTTGATCTTATTTGATACTATTTTGAAGTAACACAGATAATGAGTAAGAATTTTGTATTGTTTATTGAAATTTCCACGATATGACAAAGTTTTTGACTATCGATTTATTTTGCACTATCGTGGTTTTTTGGGTGATTGGAAAATGTTGTAAATTGAGATTTACATTAACAATGTATTTTGCTATAATGTATTAAAATTTCATTAACCTCGTACAAATACATCCCAAGCCATATATTTTTAAAGTGAACGTTTCCTTCTGAAGACGCCCAAAATCGCAAAATCCGTACTACAATTAGAAAAAAAATATAAATTTGACTGTAAGACCAAAGTGCTGCATATAGCCTTACTCAGAATAAAACAAGGAAAATATTGGTGTATCACATTTTGCGATACGTTTATTGGTTCGCTCGTAATTAAAGTGTAAATTCGAGTGTCCATAATAAAAAATCCTATAGTAAGAGGAGCCATCAGGAACCTCATCTGATCAGTTTAAACAAATAAAAATAAAATAAAAACAAATGATGTATACACAACATAATTATGTAATATACAAATCGGTATTACTGCGAAGAACAATATCCAGTAAAGACGAGCTCCGATGCAGAGGCACTGAGTCAAGCAGGTCGAGCCGCGAGCTGTATTACTGCGTGAGCTGAGAGTGCAGAGACCAGAGCGACACCTGAGTTGCTTTGCTCAACGCTCTGGCTAGAGTCGAGAACGGTGGGGTGAGCATTGAGCGGGCGAGTCCCGAGGGTGGGGGGAGCGGTGAGCGGCCACCACTCACCCGCTCCTAGACGAATCGTCCGTTCTCTTGCGAGCAGGTTGTTGCAAGTAGTTCTTATGTTCTCCGCTAGGAGGCTCTCTGTCCTGTTGCTCGCATCAACTGCACAGAGGGCAGGACGTGCGACTGAAACGATCGCCGACGGAGTGCTAGCTAAGTTTAGCTGCGCCAGACACTGTACGCGGCAGAGGAAGCACAGAGAGGGCACGGCATATGTGAAACACAAAATCCAATGGGGCACTGCACAATGCAGGCAGCCAAGGCAGAAGCAGGGCAGAGGCCGGCGCTGGCTGTGTTGTATGGCGTGGACTGTGCTCTGACCAGCAGAGGCCCCACTGATATGCTCCGTCTCTCTCTCTCTCTCTCTGCTGTGGGAAACGTTTGGAGCTACTGTTCTTTTTTTCTGAATCACTGATTGTTCACTCCTTTGAAAGATTCAACTCTATGAATTAGTTCAGGAGCGGATCCCCCATCTCTACTCCCCGGTCATATTCTTCTGACTCTCGTTGCCGAATGTAGTGATCTCATCTCGATTGCTTCCACAATTCCTCAGCCTGGAGCTTTATTTTTTTATCGATTTTAGTCATGCGCGTGACCGAGTTAGTCTTGATTTTCTGTCGCGAGTACTGACGACTGTTGGTTATAATGATGCTGCGCAACGGATATTCCACCTCTCTAATTATTGGTATCCAGGTGTCTACTGACGTAAATGGTCGTCTTACTTCCCCCCCCCTCCATAGAAGTGTGTCGCACTGTTCTAAAGGAGAGTCCCCTTTCTATGTCGTTATTCGTGCTATTTCTGGAGCCCGTATTGCGGTCCATAGGTGAGCTACTTAGTGGCTGATCGCTATTGTGAGAAAGGTTCACCGTGTGTGCCTGTGCCGATCACGTTATAGTACTTCTTCGTAATCATGACAGCATGCCGGTGTTCAAGGACGTTTTAGATATATTTTGTTCGTCTTACAGAAGCACAGTTTAGCAACCGGAAGAGTCGGTTACTCAGTTTGCCTGGATTTGACGCACTTGAGATTCCATGGGCTGTGGCTGTCGCCCCTCGACCCTTCCCCGCACCCTCACCACCCCACCCCCCACCCTACCTCGAACGTTGAGTGTTATTATTGATCGTTGTCCGATGAAGATCGCTGCGTTAAACTGGAAAGCCCTCACGGATAGCACCGAAAGAGCGATCCTTGAACACGAGCCTAATTCTCTCTCCTTGGAAACTTGTGTGTCGAGCACACAACGATTATCGGGCAAGTTTATCTGACGAAACGCTATTTTTCGGGTGCGCTATGAGCTTATGGTGAGACCCTGGGTGATGGGGGGTTCGGCCTCCCTGATGTTCAGGACAAGGCTTCTGTTTCAACGTATCTTCGCAGCCCTCCGTCACTTACAACTCGCTTTTTTGCCTGTCTCCATTCTACGAGCTTAGCCCCTCCAGTAGATGTTGGTAGGATTAATAATAAATTAAGATACATTCGGAAATTTCTTATAGATGTCAGTTATTTGGGGGTTGACTTTTAAAGTAGCATCTCTCTGTCAAAATGCTGTTACGTCACTGGATGTTTCAAATCACGCTTCCTCTGCGGAATCGCTATCGGCAGAGACAGACTGGAAGGCTGATTGGTCCAATACCATCCTACTTATTCTTCCGACGGATGTGGCGTCTTCATGGCACCAAGACGTTCGTAACCTTGTCCCCATCAACGATCAACTTTTTCGCATTGGGTTTAGTGAAATAGACCGATGCAGTCGTTGCCATGAAACGGATATGTTACGTATAGGTTGGTCGTCTACGGACACAGACATTACAGTTGGCTCCACCGACATTAGGCCTTTCTTTGCCGATGGACGGAAGCGGAAATATCCAGTGAGATTCTTCTGCGACGCGATTCAACCTTATTTGTAGAACGAACAAAAATACAGATACGTTGCTCGTCGGTATTGTGTTCATTACGTGGTGGAGAGTAGATATGGCTCGGACCCTTGAGCCTTTTACCAGTGTATGGGTATGGACCACTGGACTTGGCAAAGGAGGAGGAGAAGGAGGATATTAGTGTTTAACGTCCCAGCGACAATGAGGTCATTAGAGACGGAGCGCAAGCTCGGGTGAGGGAAGGATGGGGAAGGAAATCGGCCGTGCCCTTTCAAACGAACCATCCCAGAATTTGCCTGAAGCGATTTAGGGAAATCACGGAAAACCTAAATCAGGATGGCCGGAGACGGGATTGAACCGTCGTCCTCTCTTGGCAAAGGATGCCACGCCATCGCGAGCTTTTTGCGAATATGCTATATCTGGTATCTAATCGTCAAGGAGTTGGATAAAACGTAGAATCCCTTTTATGTTGTAATTTTTCATTCCTGTTAGCTTTCTTTTGGAAAACTAGAAGAAATTAAAAGGAAAAAAAGGAAGGCTAGCGTCGCGGGCTTTTTTTCATATATATATTATTTTTTCTCTTTTATTTACCCATATCCATAGACGGTTAGGGGAAACAGGTGCGTTATATTAAATGCAAAATTACAACTAGATTTCACACTGTCTTATATTTATTATATAATATATGCGTGCATTTTTCAGGAGTTACAACCTTTTAAATTCTCATATTTAAATCTCATAGTAAATCTTGCGTTAATTCTCATGTTTTATTCTGATATTTATTCTTATGGAAGATTTGGTGCATTTCCTTGGATCATACCAGTCCTAGAAACATTTGAAACCTGGAAATTCCGAACACCACAAGCATTACGCGCAGGCAGGTTAGCTGCAGTGACATTTCTTCGTATGAATCTCACTTAGAATAGAAACGTAGTTAACATTGCTGAAGACTTCGCATGTTGGCAATAATTTCGCAGCAAACCACGCTTAACGAATAACTTTAACGAAAACTGGAGCTTGCTTGATTATGAATCAAGATACTCTACAGGAATTTCACCGAAAATAGTTTAAAAAAATTTTTTTATTCATTTATTTTTTCAATTCTTTATCTATTTTTAATTCATTCTCAAGACATACAACTAGTAGACGAATAAGGACAACGTCGTTTCAGTATACTTTGGAAAAGATTCGTGTAGAAATCTGCTACGGACGTGGGTAGACAAACGAAAACGAAAATAAAAATAAAGATTCGGATTCGAAGACGGGGCGCGAAAACGTGAAGCCACGGCCCTAGCCACTGTGCCACCGCTTTGCTTGAATTACTCACTCGCTAAGACATGAGGGAATGACTTCCATGGCACTAGAGGGGGCTGTAGAGGGCAAAAACTGTAGAGGAAGACAGAGATTGGAATACGTCAAGCAAATAATTGAGGACGTAGGTTGCAAGTGCTACTCTGAGACGAAGAGGTTAGCACTGGAAAGGAATTCGTGGCGGGCCGCATCAAACCAGTCAGTAGACTGATGACCCAAAAAAAAAAAAAAGAAGAGGCACATGAAGTACCTCGAAAACGTTGACGGTCGTTTTCTCAGAAGCGATCGAGCGTCCACGCATAAGCCGAGAGACAGGAGTTCGGATATTTTGACCCTTCTTCCATTGAGCAAAGTTTCTGGAAATCGGGCTATGGATCTTTCCGTGCTCTTCTCGTAACCAATGCCACCTGCTGCCGTTACAGTCGTGCGGATTGTTGCTGTCCAAACGTCACAACAGGCTCAGGATATCGCGCTTTATATCAGTAAACCAACATCGGCAAGTTCGAGTAGACATTCACCCGTGCCAGTTCTCGCACAATTATTTAATAATTGTTTCGTCACAACAAATCTGTGGCGTAGTCTGAGGTAAACTCAGTCTCATTCCTACAGTCTAATGGATGTACGTTTGCGTTTATAGAGGAAACGAAGCAAGAGTAGGGTTTAACGTCCATTTACGGGAAAGTCTAGGCGAACAAATTGGTCCATAACTCTTGCGACCTATTTTGTCAAGCTGGGAAACAACCACAAATTGGGCTGCATAAAACATCTAAGCTACATTGCATATGGGCCGCGCAAGATTTTGGCTGAAGTCATCCATGTACTCGTATATTAAAAACAACTTTTTCTTGAGCTTACAAAATGTAATAATCACGTCTATGTAATTTTATCTGAAAGTACTGCAAATTTTAATAGCATAAAAATAACAAATCTTTTGTTTGTTTGGGCTTCTTAGTGCGAAACTATCGTGCTTGTCAGGTTTAAGGTTAGATCGAACTGTAAGCGTAATTAGTTTCTGCATAACACAAAAGTATTTTTTATTTCATTATACTCACAGGAAAGTTTAAGTCAATAATGTTAACAAAATTGCCGACTAGGCTGGTGGCGTAAGAGAGCGAGAGGGTATTGAAAATCTCGCATGGCACGCATGTCCTGAAAGTTTAAATCAATAATGTTAACAAAATTGCCGACTAGGCTGCTGGCGTAAGAGAGCGAGAGGGTATTGAAAATCTCGCATGGCACGCATGTCCTGAAGCTTAGACGGATCTTGTAGACCAATTCAAGACTGATTCCCGAGTTAAAAGACCGCAAGTGTCCTGTATCAAATTGCTCGTCTCGTCTTCATCTATACCAGTATGGAACATTGTAAACAGTTATGTTTATGTCCGACAAGAATCTGGGCGGAGAGAATATTGAAATGCATGGAGCAACATTTGGTACACAGACCTTCTGGAAAGGAAGCGAAAGGAAAGGGAAATAAATTTTTGGGGAAGCAGAAAGCGGCTCATATAATTTTTTTATTTTGTTTTAATTTATTTTATTTTATTTTGCTTTTAGCTTGTAACTAACCAACCAGACAGATTTTTGCTCAGAGTAACTGAGTACATATTACCTGGTGAAACTGTGATATTAGACTGCTTCATTCGTACAAATGCTTGATTGATGGACGACTGACAGTGAATCACAAATTGAAGTCAATATCGTACACGCTCCTGCTCATACAAACACTGTCAAAGAAGGGACATGACAATAAAAAAATATGTTTTGTTGTATGAAGCGAGAGATGAGACGGAGAAAAAGTTTTGTTTTCAATTCTTTTTAACGCTGCGGCAACAGTTTACAAAGCGCAATAAAAATTTCGTGTTTCACTTTTCCGATTTAACTAAACTTCAGTGCTAATCACTTTTCTTTTACATTTTCTCCATTATTCACTAAAACGACGTATTTTACCAACAATAAGATTTACTTGCAGCCCGATCTGTATTATTTCAATTTCGTTGTTCCATTACAACGTAATGGCTAATTTTCCCGCTTTCAAAAGGAAATCAACTTATCGTTACAGAATTGGATACTGAAACTCTGCTGCTTCTCCTCGATTTACATACACTTCATCGCTCACGGCAGATGTACTCATGTATACCCAGGGAGAGTACATCTACATCCATCTCTGTAAATCACTGTGAAGAATGTGACAGAAGTTTCGTACTACTGAACCAGTTATCAGCGCTCTTTCTCGTTTCATTCACGTATGGAGCGTGTGAAGAATGATTTTTTAAATGCTTATGTTCGTTCTAAAATTAATCTTGTCCTCACGATTTCTGTAGGGGACATATGTACGGTGTTAACGTACATACGTAATGTACTACTGAAACTTTGTATGTAGGCTTTCTCGGGATAATTTACGTCTGTCTTCACGAGTCTGCCAGTTCAGTTCTTTCAGTATCACTGTGACACTCTCCTAGGCACAAACTTGCGATCCTTCGTGTGGCTCCTCTCTATAAGTTCAACATTCCGTATTATTCCCATTTGGTACGGCTCCCACACATATTTGAGAAAAAATCTAGGATGACTCATACGTGTGATTTTTAAGCGATTTCCTTTGTAGACGTATAGCATTTCCTTAGCATTCTGTCAATAAACCAAACTCTGCTACCGAATTTACCCGCGAGTGAGCTTATTTCAGCATTCAATTTCATGTCCCTATTAGGTATTTTACCTAGGTATTTGAATTACTTGACCGATCCGATATTTGACTCGCCGATATTATAGTCATGGGATACTGCGTTTCTTGGTTTTGCGAAGTGCGCAATTTTACATTTCTGAACATTTAAAGCAATTTGCCAGCCTTTATCCCACTTTAACATGTTATCAGGATGTGACTGAATATTTGTGCAGCTTCTTTCACACTCTATTCCTTTACAGATAACTGTATCAAGCAAGCTCATTAATATACGGCATGAACAGCAAAAGACCCAACATACTTCTCTGTGGCACGCTCGAAGTGCTTCGATTGGCAAAATGTCAATGTTCCTCCATCTTCCCTCTTCACTACCTCCACATTTATAGGCACGGATTTGATGTACGGCTGCTCAGGTTGCACACGCATCATTGCTCTGTATTTATTTTACTTTTGATGCCATGCACTGCTTCAAAGACCCTGTGTGTTTATGTTTGATGTCTTTTGCATACTCTCTTCTTGGTGTTGTCTTCGACCATAGTGCATGAAATAAGCTGTTTGTCATATCGGAGTATACAGCGTCGAACATTTGAATGCATATTACAAATAACAATGTAGATGTCTAATTAATACCTTTTATAAGGGCGTTGAATTATTCATTAGATTATGGTGGGGAAAATCCTAGAGCCAGAAGGGAAGAACGCGCGTCAGAAGACACTCAGAATTCTGTGTAATAATGTCAAGCTGGTTGCGAGCTTCAAAGGGGATTTCCCTGCTATCGCTGTGCGAACGAACAGGTGGTACAGGTTTCTATAGGCTACCAAATACGGAAACTGGACAGCTGAAATGTTATCCAGTCGTCGGCCGGGTCTCTTCCACGATGGCACATGTGCGGCTAAAGGTATTGCTTTGGGAATACTCTCACCGTCATCGTCTTTCTGGGATTAGGTGAAACAGCCATTCTCGTACAGTCCGTCTTTTTATTCTTCCCAGAACCATCTTGCTAGTAGATCTGTACCTCCACGCTTTCAACAGGAAGCCTGATGGAGGACTCAGGGATCAGCTTTTTTTCACACTCACTTGGTCCCTCGTACTGTATATGATTAGTACTACTTCTGCGACTTATGAAAGCTTTTTGTTCAGTTTCCAGATATGCTTCGCTTGTTTTATGTTCAAAGACTCGAAGACCTCTAATATTATTTCGTTTCTTATTACATCTGTATATATTATATATATGTGACGAATTACATCAGAACATGTTGCTAAATTGCAATAAGTTGCAATTCACGATAACAACAACTTTGTAGTAGACAAGTTACAGGACATTTGTAACAGTTTATTTAAAATTTCATTTCGTACTTTTCGTCAATGTGCCATGTGAAACTGTGTTGTGTTACACAACATAAGAGGTCACCCTGCTGACATTTGTGTGCTCAATCCACACGTTTACCCCACGTTTCCACGTGTTTTTAAAAAACGTATATTTTCCGTCTGTGTTTTCTATCTGTAGGGTTTTCTCTGTGTTTTATCTGCCTCTAAGGTTGTCAAATGTTAGGATGCGTTTTCTTATTGCCTTTTAAGTCGCGTTGAGTGCATACCTGTGTAATCCAGTTTCAAGTTTGTTTGTCGTGTGTGTGTGTGTGTGTGTGTGTGTGTGTGTGTGTGTGTGTGTGTGTTTGGAATATGTGTGTGCAGCATCCGAGCGTACGTCAGTAACAGAGCATCCTGTTTTGTAAATAACAACAAAAACTTAGTTATACGCTGCAAGCGTGTGAAAAGAGCCACACTGAATTGTAAGTGGAACGAAACATTGTCAAAACCAAGAGTAGCTTGTGCCATAATTATTGTTTTAACTTGAAAATGGTAACAAAAACACCGGGAAACCTTAACGAAGTCATCTCATACCTAATACATAAATCCGCACCGTGTCCTAGTTAGTCACCGATAGGTAACATAGTATTGGAGAAATAATTAAACGCAATTGTTTATTAATAAAATATATTAGAATAGTATTAATAAATATTAGTCTCACTGTAAAAAAATCGATATCATTATGTACAACACGGCTAATTGAGAAACGTATAAAAAGCAGATATTGACTTTGTCAAATTAATTTCATTTTTTAAAACTTCTTTATTTCACAGAAGTTAGCAGTTTTAAAATGATCATCGCTTACTTTTTGCTATATGTGTTTTTAGTGCAACTACAAATATCACTAAATGTGCAAACTCTTGAAAAAGCCACGTATAACTGCCCATGAAGAAAAAAAAACGCTTTCTGGTAAATAGAATACTTCACTCTGAAACGTTTGATCTTAAGCTTTATTAATGGTCTTAGCGAAGGGTACTTGTATTGAAAATTGTTGTTATTTGGAAAGGAATAGTTGTATCAGAATATGTGAGGTTAGTGCGAGGTATGGATGATACACTCGCCTAAGTGAGTTACAACTAATTTTACAATATTAATTAAGGCCTCCTTAATGTTAATATTTCATATTAGCATAATAACGCAATTTTTCTTTAAAAGAAACTGATGAGGACATAAACCAGACGGATTCAAATGATTAAAAAATTCTACAGAGTACAACTGAACATTGTATATTTCTTCAAGGTGAACTGAATCAGATCTAAGGTAAATCATTGCCTCTTCGTGTAACAAATTGGAAATAACGTATTCATTAACTGTTGTGCAAGCATAATTTTTTGAACATAGATCGCAGTTGAACAGAATTGCGAAATATTTTGTTCATTGATTTTTCTGGCATTGAATGTGGCGCTGATAAAACTACCATAATTACAATAACAGTGATTAGGAGTTTTGGTGCAGATTAATGGTATTGTGGTTAGAAGAAGTGTAAAGTAACGTTGCAAATGTTGTAAAATTATAACAAATTAAAAATTAAATAAGTTATGTCGTAAATTAAGTTATTTAAGTGAACGATACTTACTTGAGATTATGAACGTTGATATAATTTAGTTTATTTGTGCAGTACACAACGTTTGCGTAAAGAAAGTAAACAACTCAATCTACTGTTGTGCGTAATACACATATCAAATATAGTTTTCCATCAGCCCAGTTCCCAGAACACCTGAAGATAGACGTTGACTGTGGATATTGTATCACAGACACAGTCCAAATCAAATGGCTCTGAGCACTATGGGACTT
Organism: Schistocerca piceifrons; assembly: GCF_021461385.2. NCBI lineage: Eukaryota > Metazoa > Arthropoda > Insecta > Orthoptera > Acrididae > Schistocerca > Schistocerca piceifrons. The sequence continues at coordinate 389,884,672 of NC_060145.1, forward strand.
AACATCTATGGTCATCAGTCCCCTAGAACTTAGAACTACTTAAACCTAACTAACCTAAGGACAGCACACAACACCCAGCCATCACGAGGCAGAGAAAATCCCTGACCCCGCCGGGAATCGAACCCGGGAACCCGGGCGTGGGAAGCGAGAACGCTACCGCAGACACAGTCCCTTTGATTGTTCAGATATCTCACTAAACCGGCCCAAAGATGTAAAAAAACCATGCATGAGCAGCGCCTATTACACGAAGGGGGTCCGACAGCCAGTCAGTTCCAGTCATTTCACCAGGAAGGAGGTACACGGCTCGTGATGTCTGTAGTTCAACCATGCCTAGACGGTCAATACCGCGGTTCGATAGCTTGCGCATTGTTGCTTTGTACCAGGGAGGGCTCTCAACAAAGGAAATGTCCAGGCGTCTCGGCGTGAACCAAAGCGGTATTATTCAGACATGAAGAAGATACAGAGAGACAGGAACTGTCAATGACATGTCTCGCTGAGACCGCCCAAGGGCTACTACTGCAATGGATGACCGCTACCTACGGCTTATGGCTCAGATGAACCCTGACAGCAACGCCACCATGTTGAATAATGGTTTTCGTGCAGCCACAGGACGACGTGTTACGACTCAAACTGTGCGCAGTAGGCTACATGATGCGCAACTTCACTCCCGACGTCCATGGCGGGGTCCAACTTTGCAATCACGACACCAAGCAGCGCAGTACAGATGGGCCCAACAACGGGACGAATGGACCGCTCAGGATTGGCATCACGTTCTTTTCACCGATGATTGTCGCATATGCCTTCAACCAAACAATCGTCCAAGACGTGTCTATAGGCAACCCGGTGAGGATGGGCGCCTTAGATGCACTGTCCAGCGAGTGCAGCATGATGGAGGTTCCCTGCTGTTTGCAGGTGGCATTATGTGGGGCCGACGTACGCCACTGGTGGTCATGGAAGGCGTCGTAACAGCTGTACAATACGTGAATGCCATCCTACGACCTACTGTGGAGCCTTATCGGCAGCATATTGGCGGGGCATTCGTCTTCATGGACGACAACTCGCGCCCTCATCGTGTACATCTTGTGAATGACTTCCTTCAGGATAACGACATCGCTCGACGAGAATGGACAACATGTTATCCAGACATGAACCCTATCGGACATGCCTGGGATAGATCGAAAAGGGCTGTTTACGGACGACGTGACCCACCAACTACTCTGAGGAGTGGGACAATGTGGACCAACAGTGCGTTGATGAACTTGTGGATAGTATGCCACCACGAACACAGGCATGCAGCAATGCAAAAGGACGTGTTACTGGGTATTAGAGGTACCGGTGTGTACAGCAATGTGGACCACCACCTATGAAGGTCTTGCTGTATGGTGGTGCTACATGCGATGCGTGGTTTTCATTAGCAATATAAATGGCGGAAATGATGTTTATGTTGATCTCTATTCCGATTTCCTGTACAGGTTCCGGAACTCTCGGAACCGAGGTGATGCAAAACATTTTTTGGTGCGCCTTATAAATTCTTTACATCGACTTGTATGACCGAAGTCTTGTACTACACTACGCTTACCTTAAGAGTCTAGACAACTGTAACAGCTATCATACATGTTTAATGGTCAGTAAATGGCACCAGCTACATAGTTTTTATAAAAATGTCTATAAAATCTAAGATATTTAACTAAAACAATAATTTTAAGCTAATTATGCGTATTTCGTCGTTAGTTGTGAGCTAAATCTTAGGAATGTTGTCTAAGTCATTAATTTTGATTATGAAATAGCGGAGATTTGGCGCACCGAACAAAAATCTTGAGGAATAATAAATATGATAGTAAGAAATGAAATATGTGTTACAGGCCACAGAGCAAGGGAAACGTATCGGTAAAACTTACAAAATGCCCTTGTTATTCGCAGAGCCACAATTTATACATAAAAAAGTGCCAGTAACTAACGTTTCACTATGAAACGACATTAGATACATGATAATGTATATGTTTTAATCTCTTCGCATGCCTTCGTCTCGTGTCTTACCTGTATTTACTAGAACATCCCTCAACACATCGTAAAAAATAACATTCCAGTGGAATATACAACCGAAACCTCTCTTTTCTCCGATGCTCAACTTTCGCTTTCGGTGTTGCTTGTCTTATTACCGACATCGCAATATCCTTCGTGGTTTATCTCTTCGACATTATCATACTGAAGATAATCGTTCTACTCAAAATAGTGGTATTCCGAGCGTCAGTTAAATGTTACCCCAGATCTGTGCAGTCCGACAAATGTTCGATAGTGAGCACTATTTCGAAACATAGTAGATCTTCATCTTGGTGCGCCAGTACTTTTGTATTATTTTCCAGATAGTGCCCTGTCATAGGCCGGCAGACGAGGTTTATTTCGTATTTATTGTACACTGTTTTCACTTCTCAGTCTAATAACTTTGTCATCGGCATGTAAAGTAGTATTTGCCGGCCGCGGTGGTCTCGTGGTTCTAGGCGCGCAGTCCGGAACAGCGCGACTGCTACGGTCGCAGGTTCCAATCCTGCCTCGGGCATGGATGTGTGTGATGTCCTTAGGTTAGTTAGGTTTAAGTAGTTTTAAGTTCTAGGGGACTGATGACCACAGCTGTTCAGTTCCATAGTGCTCAGAGCCATTTGAACCATTTTTTTAAAAGTAGAATTAATTATTGTGTCAGTCGTCGAAAGGTAAGCGTCGTTGTAGAGGTTATTCCACTAATGCGAAGGGTCATCCATGTCAATATTAAAAAGTATAATATGGTTTTTTTAGGTGACCACGCAGATATACTGATATGAACGTTTTACGATAGACACTATGAACAGCTATAATTAGATGTGTACAAAGTTTTTACAGGTCATAATCAACATTTAGGCCCATTTCCCGTTTTATGTAAATTGGACAACGATTTTTTCTTAGCAACTGCATGAGATATATGTTTGTGAAACCTACTAAAACTGTTCGAAACGCATGAGAATTATCACTCGCTCGCTCTTCGTATGCTTTTCCTTAAAGATCGAACGATAACCAATTCGTTGCAAGATAGCACAATCCTATGAGTTTGACTCATCCAAGGAACAAGGGAATGACATTAAATAAATCTAATTCCTCCTGAAGACTGGCCCATAGGATCGGATATGGGTGTTCAGAGCAATAAAAAAACGTATAATTACGAGCCAGCATGTGTGGCCGAGCGATTCTTCGTGCTTCAGTCTGGAACCGCGCGACCGCTACGGTCGCAGGTTCGAATCCTGCATCGGGCATGGATGTGTGTGATGTCTTTGGGTTATTTAGGTTTAAGTAGTTCTAAGTTCTAGGGGACTGATGACCTCAGATGTTAAGTCCCATAGTGCTCAGAGCCATTTGAACCATTTATAATTACGATGAATGGAGGGATTCGAAATATTTGGGCGCTAAATACCGTGATCGCCAGCACCGCTTCACAAGATCGTGGTACCTGTGTACAAGCAAAGTTCATAAAACTACACTATCAGTAATAAAAAATTTCACATACCACCTCCAGTATAGCAATTCGTACCGTCGTCATACCCTTTATGGTATTAATAAAACACTGGATTACAGTAAAAGAGCTGGTTCATCGCGAAGGATGAGCCAACCACCATGAAACACTTTGAAACTTTCGTCCAATTAAACTGGACAGGAGTCCTGGAACCATACAAAATGTCAACACTTCATTTACAGTTGCCATTACTCGATCCAGGAATTCTTATTCTTGACACTTTGACATTTAGCCTCATTACTGTAGCCTTTTTGTAGCCTGAATATCTATACAATGTTACTATTTCAACTGTGCTCTAATATATAGTACACAAACATTTTGTACAGTACTGATCTTTCTTAAATTAGAAAGCTCAAATACGGAACAGTTGGTAATACTTCTTACACTAACTGTGCTGGCGTAAGCTCTCGCCAACATACACATCAGCAAAGATGAAGCGCGAAGATCAATAGTAGGCACTGGATCAGAAGACGACCCTGGAAACAACACACCGTCAACGCCCTCTCGACGACATGTATTTAGGCCGCCGCCGCTGACCAGAGGTCCTTAATCCATCCCATCCTCTGTTATGCCATTCCCGCCTGGATATCTGCCCCCCCCCCCAAATTCTATAAGTCCCTCCAGATCCTTGAGCATCATGCAGTCCACCTCACCTTCCGTATACGGCTCCCATCCCCCACGCGGATCCTCTATGACCTCATTCCTTTCCCCCATCTGCTCCTATTCCTCGAACATATCCGCATACTCTACACCTCCCAACACCTTGATCCCCCTCACCCCCTGGTTGCTCCTCTCCTCTCCCATCCCCACCCCCTGCCATACCTTCACTTTTGTGTCCCCCCTACCCTCCATCTCTACATCCTTCATCTCCTTTCCCACGGTGGCATCCATCAACTCCCCCTCCAGGATGATGCCCTCTCTCCCTCCATTTATCCCTCCTATCAACTCTGATCCTCAACCCCCTACGTCCTTTTCCCTGAGCTCCCTCTTCCCCCCCTTCCATCCTGTTTTCTCCCCACCTAACCTCTCCCTACCTCCCTTCTTCCCCCCCCCCCACTGAATCCTTTTCTATTCCCCTCCTCTGCCTTTCCCACTCCCTGTTGCGTCTGCCCAGCACCCCCCATCCCTCTTAGCGGTCCTCATCCTCCATCAGCTACTTTCCTTCCTCCCCCTTCTCTCCTTCCCCTCTTTTATTTTCCATCATCTGTCCAGTTTCCCACCGCCTGTCCTAGGCTGTGGTATGTCATATTAGTGCAGTGTTCAAGTAAATGTTCAGTGTTCTTCGTCTTGCCAAAGTGTTGCGAACAGAAACCATGCTGTCGCTGGGTGTGAATTTTACGTCTTTTGCGAACAGAAACGAGACTTTCGCCGTGTTTTTTAATTGTCTGTCTCTTCTTTTACTTGTCTGTCTCGTATGTATTTATTAGCATCATCATCCCTTCGTTCTTTGTTTTAAGTTCCACGATTTTTTCGCCATGTTACCATTTAAGTCTCCGATTTTATCGCCTGTTTTTATTATTTATTATCTTCATTTTTTTAAAACAAAGTCTGTAGGCTGAAGAGCGGCATACTAAGTTGCTGCCAGCCCACCCCCTTCGTTGGGAATCGAAACTCAATAAAGAAAAACAAAAAAAAAAAAAAAAAACGGAGGGCCTCACTGACTCAGACGCTCCGACTCACTCACATACGCATCCAGTTTGGCGTCTGTCAGTATAGTCTCGGAGTGGGCTTAGTTCATCACAGGCTGCGACAGTACATAGCAAGTAGATGAGTTACTAAAGTAGGACTATTACTCATGAGCTTGTACCACAAACATGGACTCTATTCGAGTTAAGTAAATGTTCATGTAAATAAAGAACTGTATTAATCCACGTGTGCATTTGTGTTGTAGAAAGAGAATACCGGCCACCCAAAGCTCTCCCTCTCCCTTGATTCCTTGTGGTACAAGACTCTACACTAACTTTCACGTTATAACTGGTTAAAAGTCGGCTGTTGCTACTGCCTATACTAACCTACTGCCATTTTTAAATTTTAAAGAACACATTGCAATATTTTACATTTATTCACCACTAATCAGGCCTGAACACAATTAATTGTTCATATTATTGATGATCTTCTATACTTGTACTTTAGAGACTAATATGTATTTCTCTCATCTTATGTCACAGATAACACATTTTATCGCTTATGTTTTGTACCTTCACGTATTATTTTACTTATTGGTGTAGCAATACATGTTATAACTGACCTCCCACGTATATGTATTTCCTGTAGTTAAATAGTTCTTATCTACTGTGTTGCTGTTACATTTCGAGGAATATCTTATCGTCATGTAACTTTTATCTTTGTCATTGCTATGTTTCGACACACATTTCACTGACATTTAACTTTATTCCAACAAAGGTATTTAAAATATCTCTTTTCATAAAAATTCTTTCATCGTTTTCAGAGAATCTCTTTCTGTTATAAGTTATATGAGGATTCTATTAAGTTCGTGAAGTTAAATTTCGTAAAGCCTATCTTTCATAAAACCTCGTAAGAAACAATTACAAATAAGCAATATTATATTTGCAGGTTGTCAAATTAAACTTTAAATTCTGATTGCAAACGAGCGCCAGACTCCCTACGAATAATATCAGATGCGTTAGCGTAATAAAATTTATGCAAAGAGGCACCTGACCTATAATAAATTGTATTATTGAAAATAGTCACTTTATGATAAAATAAATCTTGTGATTTGATGCTAATTAATTTTGATAGTATTTTTTAAATAAGTTCCTCTGCTCCGGCTTCGTCGTATTTCCTGTGGAAATAAAAAGTTTAAACGCGCCGCGTAATGGCGGCCAACTTTCTCAGTCAAAGATGATCGCAGCTAGCTCCGCAGCAGCTGCAAAAAAATGCTACACAAACTCTTGTGTTATAACAAACGTGGCGTGGGTTCCTTAAATGATTATTCTGCACTCCAGATTACCTTATTATATTATCATAGCTCTTTTACACATAAATTAAGTTCCAGTAATTAAATGAGAGCAAGACAAAAGCTATCGCAATACAATCGTATCTTCTGCACTCAAACAATAGCTAAGACACAAAAAACATCAGAAGACGACTAAGTTCATTGTCTTCCAGTCCTTTTATAATATAACAAAGATTATAGTGTGATGATCTTATATCGCGGAGAATACTGTCTTTTTTCTATTATCAGAATCGATAAATTGTCTCTAAAGTGATTTCGTACTTTGTCCGTATCACAATTAGGCATTAAAGTTCACACAACATTACGCATGTATAGTTCTTTTGTCGTTATTTATATTGTTCATGTCAAATATACGGGAAGGGTCACTATAAAACTTATCTTAGTATATTTAATCGTCGATGTGAACTGTGTTTGGTTAACATTTACGTTATCTGTCGGTATAGTTTACTTCTTTAACAATTTAATAACCACAGCCAGTTGTACACTTGTATTCACTTAATTGACAGCTGTATTATAATACGCAGTCTTTATAAAATGACAATTTTATTACTATATAAAGACCATGTGCTCAGTTTGTTGAGCCTAAAAGCAGGTATACGTGCAAGCACTGAACTAATTGCACATACAATGGTTATCACGATCATGCGTTATACTAGTGCGTTTTACCTATTTTTCATAACTTTTGTACATTGTCCCACAGCTTATGACTTATGAAAATTTTTCGAAGCACGTGACATTTAATACAGAACTGCGCGATCAAGACTTTTCCATAACTGGAATGTATGCCACTTGCTATTGTTTCATCATCGCCTAAAACTGATAATAAGTCTCTCGATTGACCAAAGGCCTCTCGTCAGCAATCATAAGACACGAGGTTAAAACAAGGTGCGCTGTGAGAGTAACGCCGCAAACTGCGTTCCGGTGGTTCAACATGCCGCAAGGGATACGCATGTGTCATTGGGCAGAGTCCGATACGAAAGCGAGTAAGAACAGCTTCGTCCCTACTCAGAGGTCGAAAGGAAGTGCGCCTTGATTCAGTAGCTGGTTTGACCGGCTGCAACTTTTCCTTGTCCACTTCTGGCCACTGTCTTTCCCAATCAGCCAATTTTTCTTTGTCGTCCACGATACTACAGCATTTAGGTGGACTTTAAGATGATCTGTGGTATTTTGCCGGCAGACTGCTTTCGCTGCTCTGTTAGCTTCCTATGATTCCCCTCGATGTCTGTGTATCCAGGCACCCAGAAGAAGGCCACCTCTTTGCCTTCTGTAATTATGAATTAGAGCATTCTTTTCCATATACATTCATTCTCTGTTCCGATATAGTATAAGCTAATTCCCTGCTATATAGTACGACATTTGGAAAAGTTCCGTTCACTTGTCTGCCGCTAGTCCGCTGCAGAGGCTAACATGTCAACTGGACAGCAGCAATCATAACAACAGGTTACAGATTTCCTTTCAAATAACTTCCGCGAATTCAACAAGGTAACACTTTCAGCGACCGCCGATATTTCGGCGGGAGAACACCCCGCCATTTTCAGGCAAACTGCAACGGACAGGCGACGTTCATGCAAATTTAAAGCCTCGGTTCTCGGTCTGATGCAGAAAATATAGCAGACACACTGAACACTAGTGCCATCAAAGATGAACAAAGTCAGAGTTATCGGCAGTGAGACTACGAACTCGCAGGTGAGGTAGCATTTACTCTGTCCCTCTGTTTTTTGACAAGGGAGAGAGCCGGATTCCAAACAAGAGCTTAAACTAAAACCTCCATTCCCGTTAACAAGGTTTCTCGCTAATTTAACCTCAACTGCCTCCTTAATAACACTGGCCCAATAGCTGGACGTGCATGCGAATATCTCGATGTTATTATATAACATGGGGTGACCAATATCCAAGCAATGTTCGGCAATAGCAGATCTACTTGGCTGCTGTAATCGTGTGTGCCGTTTATGCTCAGTACGTCGGTCCTCCACAGTCCTGATAGTTTGACCAACATATGCCATGCCGCAGCTACGAGGAATGCGATATGCACCTGCCTTACGCAGACCAAGATCATCCTTAACAGAAATCAAAAGAACTCTAATTTTAGATGGAGGTCGGAAAACACATTTCACATCGTATTTCCGTAGAAACACGACCGATCTTGTTGGAAGTGTTTCCTACGTAAGGCAAAAAGGCAGTAGACTTAGGTGTCGACTCAGAATTGTCACAGTCACCCGATCTACATTTGGTCGATAGCGCGACGCACGTTCAGTCTATCAATCAGTATAACCACTTTGACGAAACGTAACTTCAAGATGGGACAGCTCAGTTGGTAAAGTCTCAGCGTCGGAAACGACATGTGCCCTGTGTACCAAGGTACGAAAAAAAATGGTTCAAATGGCTCTGAGCACTATGGGACAACTACTGAGATCATCAGTCCCCTAGAACTTAGAACTACTTAAACCGAAGTAACCTAAGAACACCACACACATCCATGCCCGAGGCAGGATTCGAACCTGTGACCGTAGTGGTCGCGCGGTTCCAGACTGTAGAGCCTAGAACCGCTCGCCCACACCGGCCGGCACCAAGGTACGAATTACCCCATCACTCTGAGCCGAATGGTGTCAACTATTAGCCTGTAGGTACAATGCGGTGTGGGTACGTTTCCTGTAGACTTCATGTCCCAATGATCCATCATCTTCCCTCCTAACCAACACATCAAGAAGGGGAAGGAAACCATCCTCTTCCACCTGCATTGCATGTACGTCGCCTGTGCGCTGCAGTTTTCCTTAAAATGGCAGGGTGTTCTCCCGCCGAAATATCGGCGGTCACTGAAAGTGTTACCTGGCTGAATGCCCCGAAGATATTTGAAAGTTGTATACGCCAGGAGAAACTCAGGTCTCACAGGTTACAGATTTCTCTTGAGTTACGACTGCAAAATAGGTCGATTGTGGATCGGGAAAATGCTGACTGGTGGAAGAGCACGGTGATTCGATAAAGAGGTAACTTTCACGGTCCTAACACTACAACGGTGGATATTCCCCAGTCTGGACAACAAGGTGTCTCGGTGTTTCGCCCGTGCGTCGTACCGGCTGGAGGCGAAATTAACACCACGTTGCGGCGCCACGGACAACGTGAGTCACCGCTGGAGGCTGCAGGCATCAAGACTGGCGGCGCCGGGAGCCGGATTGCGCAGCACTGTCGTAAACACGGATGACGGTCTGTGAACTCTGGACCCGCCGGCCGCCTCGGGAAACCCGTCTGGAATCCGATGGCCTCGCGGCCGGCAGTCAGCGCCAAGGGCGGCCTGAGACGCATCTGGGTGTCGGCGCGTCTGAGCTGCGCCTCGGCGCGTTGAGCCGGCGGCACACGGAGCGCGCCGAGTTTCTGACGTCATAGCGTCGATTAGCACGACTGGGAGTCGTTCTGAACATGCAGATCAATATCTAGCATGTCAGATATTCTGAACGTGCGTTTGAGCAAACGAGATGGCAGAACGCCACCTACGTGACATACACGCCATCTCCCTTCAGTGTAGAGTCGCGAGGCGCCACATTGGGTTTTAATTGAAGCTCATATGTACACTACTGGCTATTAAAATTGCTACACCAAGAAGAAATGCAGATGATAAACTGATAAACGGGTATTCATTGGACAAATATATTATACCAGAAGTGACAAGTGATTACATTTGCACGCAATTGGGTGCATAGATCCTGAGAAAAAAGTACACAGAACAACCACCTCTGGCCGTAATAACGGCCTTGATACGCCTGGGCATTGAGTCAGAGCTTGGATGGCGTGTACAGGTACAGCTGCCCATGAAGCTTCAACACTATACCACAGTTCATCAAGAGTAGTGACTGGCGTATCGTGACGAGCCAGTTGCTCGGCCACCATTGACCAGACGTTTTCAGTTGGTGACAGATCTGGAGAATGTGCTGGCCAGGGCAGCAGTAGAACATTTTCTGTATCCAGAAAGGCCCCTACGGGACCTGCAACATGCGGTCGTGCATTATCCTGCTGAAATGTAGGGTTTCCAAGGGATCGAATGAAGGGTAGAGCCACGGGTCGCAACACATCTGAAATGTAGCGCCCACTGTTCAAAGTACCGTCAACGCGAACAACAAGTGACCGAGACGTGTAACCAATGGCACCCCATACCATCACGCCGGGTGATACGCCAGTATGGCGATGACGAATACACGCTTCCAATCCACGATGTCGCGAAACACGGATGCGACCATCATGTTGCTGTAAATAGAACCTGGATTCATCCGAAAAAATGACGTTTTGCCATTCGTACAGTCCGGTTCGTCGTTGAGTACACCATCACAGGCGCTCCTGTCTGTGATTCAGCGTCAAGGGTAACCGCAGCCATGGTCTCCGAGCTGATAGTCCATGCTGCTGCAAACGTCGTCGAACTGTTCGCGCAGATGTTTGTGGTCTTGCAAACGTCCGCATCTGTTGACTCACGGATCGAGACGTAGCTGCACGATCCGTTACAGCCATGCGGATAAGATGCCTGTCATCTCGACTGCTAGTGATACGAGGCCGTTGGGATCCAGCACGGCGTTCCGTATTACCCTCCTGTCCCAACCGGTTCCATATTCTGCTAACAGTCATTGGATCTCGACCAACGCGAGCAGCAATGTCGCGCGATACCATAAACCGCAATCGCGTTAGGCTACAATCCGACCTTTATCAAAGTCGGAAACGTGATGGTACGCATTTCTCCTCCTTACGCGAGGCATGACAACAACGTTTCACCAGGCAAGGCCGGTCTACTGCTGTTTGTGTATGAGAAATCGGTTGGAAACTTTCTTCATGTCAGCACGTTGTAGGTGACGCCACAGGCGCCAACCTTGTGTGAACGCTCTGAAAAGCTAATCATTTGCATATCACAACATCTTGTTCCTGTCGATTAAATTTCGCGTCTGTAGCACGTCATCTTCGTGGTGTAGCTATTTTAATGGCCAGTAGGGGGTGTTGTTGTGTCGTGTTCATAATCATCATTCATCCCCATTACGGTAGGAGGAAGGCAACGGCAAACCACCTACCTCCATTACGACCTTGCCTAGTAAGGCGGTGCGGGTCTCCCGCATCGTTCCACTACGCTCTGTAAAGAAGCATGGGCACCAGAACTCGTCGTTAATTGTATGATTCGTTGCAATAAAATGACGAGAAACGTCATGTTCGTTGTTAAAGAGTTACTGTAAATTGCCGTTTGTAGTCATGCGGCTCATTGAGGACCAAAATCACATTGTTCTTGGTCCTATTGGCCATAATTGAAAATTTCAGCTAGTAACATACCCACGATGAAAGCCTTCAGGCGATGGCAAGACGTGGATGGTTAGAGGAGGATCACATGTTGGTGGTTTGCGTCACAATATGTTTAATTTTTTTAAAAAAACATTCGCTTTCTTAATAGGTCCATATGCTTTCTTATTAGTTTGATGTAAGTACATACTATAATATTCGATGTTTGTGATTGTAAGTGCGCTCTTTTTGAGAACTTATTGTCTTGGCTCATTCTACAGGACAGCTTCAGTAAGATATTTCGCCCCTTCTTCTTTTAAGTTTTATATTTAATACGTTGTAAAGATTCTGCTACTGAATAGGAACAGTGATCAAGTAATAATGACCTAAGGGTTTTACTAAAACGTGAGAACGATGAAATAATTTTTACATTTCTATGCAGAAAGAAAGGAAGATTGGGTTTAACGTTACTTCGACATCGAGGTCATCAGAGACGGAACACAAGCTCTGATAGTGTCAAGGCTGGGAAGGGAAATAGGCCATGTCCTTCCAAAAGAACTATCCCGGCATTTTCCTGGAGCGATTTAGGGAAATCACTGAAAACCTTAACGAATGCGAATCCAGTATGCTAACCACAGCGCCATCTCACTCGGTTGTGCAGACTCATGAGGCCAGTTCTGGTAAAGTTGTCTTCGTCGGTAAAGGAGACTGATGATAGATATCCAATAATTCTGACGTTCTGAAACAAAAACCATCGACATCCTTCCCGTAGAGGGAAATCCGCTGCTGAAAATCATAGTAGCGGTTGTCATGGAAGGTGCACGTAATCGTACTTTGGCTTACACGATACTTGCAGACCATTTGGCTGGAGCTTGTACCAGGGTTCGTCTTAATATCCTGTAGCACTTGGTGCTCCAAATCTGACGAACGCACTATCAGCCGCCTCCCTCCACATTCGTCTGTTTGGTAGGATCCACGATCACACAAACGCCCAAAAAGAGCGTGAAATGTTGTATAATGTGGTTGCTGTCTATGAGGGCACTTGTTTTGACAGTTTCCATCTACATCTGCTTGTCTGTAGTGTAACACCATCTCGGCTTGTTCCAGTCATGAATACCAGACCATCCTGCTGCTTACAGTACGCTGCGTCAATCACACAGTCTGCAACACATAAGGAACGCAAGGCACGTGGTGAGAGAAACTTTCATTCGTCAACGCCATCCACTATGTCAACGATGCATTTCAGGACACATAATCATAGGATGCTTTTTCATCCATTTCCCACCAGCAATCGGTCTTTGCAGTTTGTCAGTTTGATTAAAGTTCAGGCTGTATAATGGCGCGTCCACAGTGGTACGGCAGTCATTTACCACTTGTCAATGGCTGAAAAGAGCTCCGTCGGAAGCTCGTAGAATTTTAACCACCGGCTGGCATCAGTGGCCGAGCGGTTCTAGGCGCTACAGTCTGGAACCACGCGACCGCTACGGTCGCAGGTTTGAGTCCTGCCTCGGGCATGGATGTGTGTGATGTCCTTAGGTTAGTTAGGTTTAAGTAGTTCTAAGTTCTAGGGGACTGACGACCTCAGAAGTTAAGTCCCATAGTGCTCAGAGCCATTTGAACCATTTTAACCACCTGACGCGGCTTGAGGCCCAAGAGTTTATTAAAAAAAATGGTTAGGAAACTCAGAGAAGCTATGCTACTTCTTTACGGAAACTGCAGAAGGATAGCGAAGAGAACAGTTGAGGTGTACGCACGAAGTTATCAGGACATATGAGGTTTGAAAGGAGTAACAATAATTCAAAGAATGTGCTAAAAATTGTTATTGGGAGTGCACTGGGATACCAGGCGGAGGATAAGGAACTTTCACGAGAGCTGCCTCTCTAGCGTGCAGTACGGAACGCTCTTCCCCCTGCACTGCAGTGAAACTGTGATGAGAAAGCTCGTTCAGAGCTTTTCCCGAACCTGATACCTATTGTACACATCAGGGGCAAAAATTTCTCTCTGCGTGTGGCCGCCCACAAGCTGTGGCATCTCGCAGAACCGTAGTGTCCGTTTCAGTGGGCGCCGTCGCCCTCGCGAACTCTTCGTCTCTCCAGCGCTGAAGGCATATATCTGAAAGTCGTGATGTGGTCATCTTGAGTGAAACCTACCTTCTTGCTCTCCCCTGGCACTGTCTATTCTGCTACGAACCAACTAACTGTAAACAAAAAACCGTCGCATGAAGCAGAAAGAAGGTTATTGAATTAAAGGACAAAGAGAGTAAAATTAAACTCTGTCCGAATAGGTCATAAAGTCCCAACGGTACCGTTCGGCCGCCAAGTCATCCTCAGACCACAGGCAGCACTGGATGAGAATATGGAGGGGATGTGGTCAGCACACCGCTCTCCCGGCCGTCATCAGTTTTCGAGACCGGGAGCCGTTACTTCTCAGTCAAGTAGCTCCTCAGGTGGCCGCACAAGGATTGACTGCACCCCACTTGATAATAGCGCTCGGCAGACATGACGGTCACCCATCGAAGTGCTAGCCCTGCCCGACAGCGGTTATCTTCAGTGATCCGATGGGAAGCTGTGGTACCACAGCGGCAAGGCCGTTGTCGATAAACAGAGTAAGTAGGAGAAGATGTATGCTCACACATTGACTACTCACAGCAGTAACGTAACAAATTTGCATAACTTCTCGATTTAATGCTCTGTAAGGAAGATACAAGCATAGTCATTTGCAACGTTTTACAACTTCCTGGAAATATAGAATTATGGACTCTGCATGTTGCCTTTCACCATGTGAGAAAAGGGAAAGCTGAGTCTCGAACGAGCGATGCTTTTTGTAAAATCTTGCTGACTCGTGGATATAACTATTATGGTTTGTAAGAAATTTATTATATTCGGTGAGAATATGTTCAAGGATTTTGCGGCGAAACGAAGTTCGGAATACTGGTCTGCCATTTTAGGGTGGGTTCTTTTACCTTTCTTATATACGGGAGCTACCTGCGCTTTATGCTGGTTGCTTGTGACGTTGTGCTGGGCGAGATATCGCTGTAATGCAAGCTAGTTGAGTACCGGTATCGTAGAGTACTCTTTGTAAAACCGAACTGGGATTCCATCCGTACCTGGCAACTTATTTCTTTTGAACGCTTTCTGTTGTTTCCCTACGCGAGGGATTGTGTGCGATAGTCAATCTACATCTACAAATCACATTTAAGTGCCTGGCGGAGGGTTCATTGAACCACCTTCACAATTCTCTATTATTCCAATCTCGTATAGCGCGATAAAGGAATGAACATCTGCATCTTTCCGTTCGAGCTCTAATTTCCCTTATTTTATCGTGGTGATCGTTCCTCCCTATGTAGGTCGGTATCAACAAAATATTTTCGCATTCGGAGGAGAAAGTTGGTGATTGGAATTTCGTGAAAAGATTCCGTCGCAACGAAAAACGCCTTTTTTTAGTGATGTCCAGCCCAAATCCTGTACCATTTCTGTGACACTCTCTCCCATATTTCGCGATAATACAAAACGTGCTGCCTTTCTCTGAACTTTTTGTATGTACTTCGTTAGTCCTATCTGGTAAGGATCCTACACCGCGAAGCAGTATTCAAAATAGGGCGGACAAGCGTAGTGTACGCAGTCTCCTTAGTAGGTCTGTTACATTTTCAAGTGTCCTGCCAATAAAACGCAGGCTTTGGTTAGCCTTCCCCACAACATTTTCTATGCGTTCCTTCCAATTTAATTTGAGGGCCTATAACACTACCTTGGGGGACGCAAGAAATCACTCGATGACCATCCGTCAATTACTACGAACTGTGACCTGTCTGACAGGAAATCACAAATCCAGTCACATAACTGAGACGATATTCCATAAGCACGCAATTTTACTACGAGCCGATTGTGTGGTACAGTGTCAAAAGCCTCCCGGAAATCGAGAAATACGGAATCGATCTGAAATCCATTGTCAATAGCACTCAATACTTCATGTGAATAAAGAGCTAGTTGTGTTTCACAGGAACGATGTTTTCTAAACCCATGCTCACTGTGTGTGAATAGACCGTTTTCTTCGAGGTAATTCATAATGTTCGAACACAATATATGTTCCAAATTCCTGCTGCATATCGACGTTAACGATATGGGTCTGCAATTAAATGGATTACTCCTACTACCATTCTTGCGTATTGGTGTGGCCTGTGCAATTTTCCAGTCTTTGGATACGGATCTTTCGTCGAGCGAACGGTTGTACATGACTGTCAAGTATGGAGCTAATGCATCAGCATACTCCGAACTGAACCTAACTGGTATACAGTCTGGACCAGACGATGTGTTTCTACGATTCTCCGTCGTGAACGATTTCTTAAACATGAAATCTAAAAGTTGGGATTCCGTTTTGCTATCTTCAGCTGCCTCCTCGGAAAACAGACAAATGATAAACGCAGTTCCCTACCGTAGTGCCACCGGGTCTTCTAACGGTAGTATCACTTGAAATACGTCAATGTATGTGGTGCCTGCACGATGGATGCCCGAATCACGACTCGCTTGCGGATAGAAAAGGGCTCACCCGGCGCTTTGCTGATCGCTGGATAGGATGTCATGAGCTGACCTGCACTTTCGTCTGATATGAAAGCAACAGACCAGGGTGCAATCAAAGTTGAAGTTTTCTCCAACGACCCAGACGGATGTAATTACGAGGATATTTGAATCGTACAAACGTACCGTCGTTTGACCATTGCATATAGCGCCGTATGGACGACATAGTAATAAGCATCCGTAGCTTAAGATATCAACTGAAAGAGTCATCAGGTCCGGATAGAATCCCGGTTTACAAAGAGTACGCTACGTCATTAATCCCTCACTTATTTTGCATTTATCGCGAATCTATCCACCTGCGCAAAGTGCCAAGCGACTGTAAAAAAAGTGCAGGTGACTCCTGTATACAAGGTGGTCATTGATCGTGACAGGGCCAAATATCTCACGAAATAAGCGTCAAACGAAAAAACTACAAAGAAACTTGTCTAGCTCGAAGGGGAAAACCAGACTGCGCTATGGTTGGCCCGCTAGATGGCGCTGCCATAGATCAAACGGATATCAACTCCGTTTTTTTAAATAGGAACCACCATTTTTATTACATATTCGTGTAGTACGTAAAGAAATATGAATGTTTTAGTTGGACCATTTTTTCGCTTTGTGATAGATGGCGTTGTAATAGTCACAAACATATGGCTAACAATTCTAGACCAACAGTTGGTAAAAGGTAGGTTTTTTAAATTAAATTACAGAACGTAGGTACGTTTGAACATTTTATTTCTGTTGTTCCAATGTGATACATGTACCTCTGTGAACGTATCATTTCTGAGAACGCATGCTGTTACAGCGAGGTTACCTGTAAATACCACATTAATGCAATAAATGCTCAAGATGATGTCCGTCAACCTCAATGCATTTTGGCAATACGTGTAACGACATTCCTCTTAACAGCGAGTAGTTCGCCTTCCGCAATGTTCGCACATGCATTGACAATGAGCTGACGCATGTTGTCAGGCGTTGTCGGTGGATCACAATAGCAAATATCCTTCAACTTTCCCCACAGAAAGAAATCCGGGGATGTCAGATCCGGTGAACGTGCGGGCCGTGGTATGGTGCTTCGACGACCAATCCACCTGTCATGAAATATGCTATTCAATACCGCTTCAACCGCACGCGAGCTATGTGCCGGACTTCCATCATGTTGGATGTACATCGCCATTCTGTCTTGCAGTGAACCATCTTGTAGTAACATCGGTAGAACGTTACGTAGGAAATCAGCATACATTGCACCATTTAGATTGCCATCGATAAAATGGAGGCCAATTATCCTTCCTCCCATAATGCTGCACCATACATTAACCAGCCAAGGTCGCTGATGTTCCATTTGTCACAGCCATCGTATATTTTCCGTTGGCCAATAGTGCATATTATGCCGGTTTCGTTACCGCTGTTGGTGAATGACGCTTCGTCGCTAAACAGAACGCGTGCGAAAAATCTGTAATCGTCCCGTAATTTCTCTTGTGCCCAGTGGCAGAACTGTATACGACGTTCAAAGTCGTCGCCATGCAATTCCTGGTGCATAGAAATATAGTACGGGAGCAATCGATATTGATGTAGCATTCTCAACATCGACGTTTTTGAGATTCCCCATTCTCGCGCAATTTGTCTGCTACTGACGTGCGGATTAGCCACGAAAGCAGCTAAAACACCAACTTGGGCACCATATTTGTTCCAGGTCGTGGTTGACGTTTCACATGTGGCTGAACACTTCCTGTTTCCTTAAATAACGTAACTAGCCGGCGAACGGTGCGAATACTTGGAAGATGTCGCCCAGGATACCGAGCACCATACATAGCACACGCCTGTTTGGTATTTTGTCACAACAACTATACATCAACACGATATCGACCTTTACCGCCATTGTTAAACGGTCCATTTTAAAACGGGTAATGTATCACAAAGCAAATGCCGTCTGCACTGGCGGAATGTTACGTGATACCACGTACTTACACGTTTGTGACTATTACAGCGCCATCTATCACAAAGCGAAAAAAGTTGTCCAACTAAAACATTCATATTTCTTTACGTACTACTCGAATATGTAATAAAAATGGGGGTTCCTATTTTACAGAACGCAGTTGATATCCGTTTGACGTATGGCAGCGCCATCTAGCGGGCCAACTGTAGCGCCATCTGATTTCTCCCTTCAAGCTAGACGAGTTTCGTTCTTTCTAGTTTTTTCGTTTGACGTTTATTTAGTGAGATATTAGGCCTGGTCACTATCTATGGACCACCCTGTATAAGGAGGGTAACATACTCATATTCTTAACATGGGTTTGCTCTAGAATTCTAGAGCATATTCTGAGTTCGAATATTACAAATTTCCTAGAGACCGAGGAGCTCATATCCACGAAACAGCACCCCTTTAGAAAGTATCGCTCGTGCGAAACCCAGCTTGCTATCTTTTTTTCACATGATATACTGCAAACTACGGGCGAAGGGCAACAGGCACATTCCATATTTCTAAATTTCCTGAAAGTATTCGACTCGGTACCCCACTGCAGACTTCTAACGAACTTATACATACGGAGTAGGCTACCAGACATGTTACTTGCTCGAACACTTCTTAAGTAACAGAACCCAGTACGTTGTCATCGACGGCGAGTGTTCCTCAAAAATGGCTCTTAGCAGTATGGGACTTAACATCTGAGGTCATCAGTCCCCTAGAACTTACAACCACTTAAACCTAACTAACCCAAGGACATCACACACATCCATGCCCGAGGCAGGATTCGAACCTGCGACCTTAGCAGCAGCGCGGTTCTGGACTGAAGCGCCTAGAACCGCTGGGCCAGAGTGTTCCTTGGAGGCCGGTATAACATCAGAGGTGCTCTAGAAAGTGTGATAGGACCGCTGCTATTTCCTATGTACGTAAATGATCTGGCGCACACGGTTGTTCGCTAATGATACAGTGACGTACAGGATGATACAAGATGACCTCGACAAAATCTCTAGTTGATGTGATGAATGGCAGCTGGCTGTAAATGCAGAAAAATGAAATTTAATGTGGATGAGCAGGGAAAACAAATCCTTAATGTCCGGATACAGCATTAGCAGTGTTCTTCTTGACAAAATCACGTCGATTAAATATCTGGGCGTAATGTTGCGAAGCGATATGAACTGGAATAAGAATGTGAGGATTGTGGTAGGGAAGGGTCGACTTCGGTTTGTTGGGAGAGTTTTAGGAACGTTTGGTTCCTCTTTAAATGAGACCACATGTAGGGCGCTTGTGCGACCTAGTTTTGAGCACTACTCGAATGTCTGTGATCCGCACCAGATCGGACTGAAACAAGACATCGAAGCAGTTCAGAGTCGAGCTGCCAGATTTGTTACCAGTTCGTTCGATCAGCCTGGAAACGTTGCGGACATGCTTCGGGAACTCATGTGGGAATCCCTGGAGGCAAGAAGACATTCATTTCGAAGAACACTAGGCCTACAGAGAAAGTTTAGAGAACCGGTATTTGAAGTCGAGCCTTTTCGTCAGGAGCTTTTCCGTCTCAAGGAAATTTATTATGTTCGAATTGAGAGATCAAGGATTCTGTAACAAACCGCTGTTCACCATATTGGTCTGTAATGTTTTGGGCCCGTTTTATACCCCTCTTATACAGGAGACACTTGGGACTTTGCGCGGGGGGGAGAGATACGCGATAAATGCAAACTAAGGCGCCAATGCTATAGAGTTCTCTTTGTAAAACCGAATTAGATTTCCATCCAGTTCTGGTGACCTTTGTTTTCAACTCAATTCAGTTCCTCCTCTATAACAGGGATGCCTTTTCCTGTGTCCTCCATGGGGTATGTTTGTACGAACCTCCTGCGCGAATGATTTCGTAAGTGCGAAATTTAAAACTTTAGCTTTTACATAATCATGAGTTTTCACAATGTATCAGTCCACACATGTGCATTTCTTCCAATGGAAATTAAATGGATATGAGCGTATGGCATCGTTGGCCGGGAGGCCCTCTCCGGGGATGTTCGGCTGAACCTTCGGAAGAACCTTCTTATTTCAGTCGACGCTACATTGGGCGACTTGTGCACCGTTGATGAGGATGAAATGATGATGAGGACAACACAACACACAGTCCATGACCGGAGAAAATCTCCAACTCGGCCGGGAATCGAACCCGGGTTCGCTAGCGTGGGTGGTGGGCAGATTCCCACCACGCCAAGCAGGCGGACATTTCTTCCAATAATCCCTATCGAATTTACATTTACGAATTAAATAAACGTAAACAACCATTTAGAATCAGAATAGCAGAAGCAAATGACGGGTGAAATAATACTGTGTGGGCGTGTACAGCTGTGTATTAGTGTTGATTATATGAACAGTAAGCAGTCCGTGAAAACATAGATCTTAATTTCTACTTTTACACCTGAATTTGTCCTTTAAACTGAGATGGTAATGCATAGGCTTGCCATACGTCGCGGATTTCGCAGACAGTCCGCGATTTTGTACTCGAAGACGGGTGTCCTGGACGAAGAGGAAAATGTCCGCGAAAAAAGTGGCAATAAGTAAAAAAAAATTTTTTTAGGCAAATTTTGCCACTGGCCACCGATCAGATGTTTCATAGCTACTGCAAACTTGACGATAGCCTTGAAACCTGTGCTGATATTCCGTGTAACTTCAGACTCGCTCGGCTATTTTCAGAACAGACTTTGGAAGCAGTGCAATAATCGATTCTTTGCGATTGCTTTAGTTTTTCGCTGTTGTTTACAACGTCTCTGCTGTCGGTATCTGATATTCTTTGGTCGTCTAAAGTTAACATTCAGCTGCATTACTAATGCACTGTATTGCGGCTGTGAAGTATATTTATCAAAAATCGACCTGCCCTTCCTTGAATACCGTTCGTCCATGTCCCCTTAAAAAAAAGTGACTGGCGGAGAAGGTAGAAAACATTCAAAAAGCTGAGAGATCCGGCATAAATTTGTTTCACCAGGACATAACTGCAACGGAATGCTGAAGTGTCTCGGAAGACGCTACAGAACTTATCTTACTTCACGTAAAGGCACGCTCTTGCCGTACCTGTCACAATCAGATCCCGGAATAACTGCAAGCTTGGAGAAATTCATGTTCACACAAACTTACAACTACTATCATTAGTTGCACACACCAGCAGGAAGAGGGTAAAATGGTACAGGAAGATAACGTACCGGGTTACATTACGGGCGTTTTGTTCTTAATTTGGTCTATAGAATACGCACTGTTCAAAGGCTGACCTCGGTCTGTACCTTGTTGCACAAAACGGGAGTCACATTACACAACCCACGGACTGTTATTTCTGCGACATATAATTATGAAACAGATTATTTACTTTTCGCTGGCCAGTCATTCGCTTAGAGTGAAAAATTTTGTGGTGAATATAATCGAATTCCTTGGGACGTCAAAGTCAGTGTTAAAAACAAAGACACGAAGAACCTTCTTAATTATTTGCTGGACTATTATGATTTATTCGAGATTAAAGATTAAAGTACGTGATGCATGACGGCAAGTATTCCATTTTTTTAATGACGGTGACCAAATCAGACGTGAAAAATAAGGCACAGACCGTTATTCGTGGAGAAGGCCGGGTGATGGTGATGAAGTATAACGAAAAGTGAGGCCACGCAGCTTTAATAGGGTTAACTGAGAGACTCTGCCGATCCCGTTTTATAGCTGAGACTATTAATAGGGGTTAAAACGAGTTGGTCAAAACATCGTACAGATTTTCACTTAAGCGACCAAGCCTAAGTTGTTGAGTGGAGATGTGCTTAGTCATCGGGGTTTACGTCGACCTCCGTCGATATTTACTTGTTTGCCAGCCTTCCTGTAAGTGCTCCGGAGAGGAGAGTCTCATTTCGGACGTCAGCAAATGGATAAATCCATACAACACTCTTTTTGTACGAGCTGATATAAATTTCCCCACCAGGAAGTAAAAGTTTTGGAATTTGTGAACGTGGAAGAAACAAATTCAATATTATAAATATGTCGGTGACTGCGGAGTAATTTCTGCTGCCCTTACATTATCACAGAACTCTTTGTGGACTAAGGAAACTTTAATGCGAGAAAGAAAAATTTTATCGTGCACTTCACAGGAAACGTGTAAACTAACAATAAAGGATTGTATTTCATTCTTCTTCACTAGTTTGAATTGCGATTTTAAACTTGAGTATGTTTCATAACCACTATTTAATACCCCATGATTGACCTACATGAAAGCCTAAAAGAACAGACAACAATCATTTAAAGACAAATTTTGCACACCTATCTATTATTCACTTTAATCAATGTGACTAATAAGCTTATACTGAGTTGTTATGCCTTACTGATGTGTACTGTAGAACCTAATTAGCGAAACACATAAACAAATTTCTAAACTGGCCGATATCAACAAAGGCTGGTTTCGAGAAAAATCTGTAGTAAACAACCCAGAAGACATCCTCATTCAACACGAAACAGGCTACAGTTTTGCGAATTCAGTGAGAAAAGGCCTTTAACAATCACTGATTTTTATGCAAGAAATATATAACGATTTTTTTAAACAGGCGTACACAGTAGAATATTATAATGTTTATTATGTGTTTCTTGTGTAGCGGGTATACACCTAGCGTATACTATTGTGGCTGCTATACATTATGGAGCTAGTAATGTTTTAGACTATGATACAAAGTTTTTGAAGAGACTGTCGACTATCTTTATAATAGTGCGCTGAATTCTATGGAATGTATATCCTAATATGCTTGATGTCCCCAGTTTTCTTACTTTTGATTGGAACGCTTCCGTCGTGCACACCATACTGAGAAAGAGGTATCTGTTTTATTATCGACAAACTTATATCGAAATTGTGCGTTCCAAGTCGACCAATGAAATCAAAGGTGAGAGTTGTAACTAGTAGACCTGTATGCTGCATTAACAATAATGTTACACTCCTCTTCTTCAACATCCACGGAAAGTGGAGCTTTCGTCTAGATATACGACCACTCACTATTAATATATGAAATTTGTAGTTATGAGCACAGTTCAAATGGAGGTTATGTGTGTTAATGAAAATGTTGTTGTGTTTCTTTGTCAAACTACCTCCTAGAGAAAGACTGTGGAGTATAGTATTATGCACCCGGCCGCGAAGAACGAGAAACCACAGACAAATTATTTTTAAAAAATGATCCACTTAGGAATGACCATTTCCAATTGCAAATAGTTCTTCAACATAAAAACGCCTCAGATACACGAATCATCTCAATGGCTGTCCCTCAAAAATTTGCAGTATTTCCTCCAATATGTTACGGGTACAGAATTTGTAATATAATGCATGTCTCGGAAAATATTTACAGCTCTTGTGTCCTTTCTTAACCGTAACAGAAAAATTCCATCCATATATACTTAAATACAAAGTTGTGGACATACAAGAATTTCTTTTGCAGTTTACTTTGTACCTACCTCAGGAATTCTACAGGCGATAAATTATCGTGTAAAGAGCTCCTGCAAGATCTCTGGATTTCAGTTCACACATCCAGGAACTCATATAAAATGAAAACTACAGTTTTTTTTTTTTTTTTTTTGCAATGTCAGCAAACTAAAGTTTGCAAGCTAACATGCTTTTCCAGTGCTTCGAAAGACCCCTCACCCAAACGCCGCCACCCCTCCCCCGCATCCCAACCACTCGCACACAATCCATTATATCACGGACGCATTAGATGTAAGTTACGTTATGTCTGTGTTGTGTTTAAAAATGTGGACATAGCTTGTCCAACATTCGCAATCTGTCTGAGACTTTTTGTCGCCTCTGTCGGACGAGACCACATAATTTCCCCAGAATCGTAAGAAAAAGTTGTTTGTATTTTGACTATCCTGATGAGATGAATCTAGTTTGCGCTCAGCAGCTCGATGGCAGCAGATGGCGGAATGAGTGGCGGCCCCTGACCTCCAGACGGCGTGTCGAATTGAACCGGGTTCGTATCTACAGCCAGCTCTGTCACTTGCATCAGCGTGGCGCCTATTAATATGAGTGCGAAACGTCTGTTCTTTCGGACATGTCTGAAAGAATAGACACCACGCGGAATCTGCAGCTGTGATACAAATTATGTAAGTTGAAGGTGGAGGGAGGAGAACGGAAGGGAACGGGAAGGAAATTGCGATAGCAGCTGCATCGGGACTTTATGCGGAATCAGTGCTGCAGAGTGGAATTTTGTGCCAGACTGGAATTTGGGATCTCCCCCTTACTAGGTTGTTGCTTTAACCACTGCGCCATCCAAAGACAGCAGTCCGCTGTGGCCGAGCGGTTGTAGGTGCTTCAGTCCGGAACCGCGCTGCTGCTATAGTCGCAGGTTCGAATCCTGCCTCGGGCATGGATGTGTGTAAAGTCCTTAGGTGAGTTAGATTTAAGTAAGTCTAAGTTCTAGGTGACTGATGACCTCCTATGTTCAGTCCCATAGTGCTTAGAGCCACTTGACCCATCAGACACAGTGTTTATTGCAAATTAGCGGACTGTCTCGATATGTCCCTTGGTCGAGTCATATTCTCACAGGCGCCACCTATTCGCAGTCCCTGTCCATGTACTGCGTGCTCGGTACTTACAAGGGAGACTCCGCATTGCATCCCCTCAGATTTAGTGGTAAGAGAGTCCACTGGATAGCCCGTCAAAAACTGAACACAGAACAAGCATGAAAACAGGAAGAAGATGTACTGAACTGTGAAATAAAAGCAAAGTAGACGCAGTGAACCGTCCAAGAACATGAAGTGCAATATAGAGCAGTCTGGCGGAGCAATGGCGTCGTGGATAAGTGGTCAAAGTGTGGGAGCGACAAGTAGGCGATTCGAGTTCACATCTCTCTCGTTTTTTTTTTTTTTTTTTCGCTGTTCACTGTATTCAGATTTGTGTCTGTGTTATGATGTAACGCCCGTTTGTAACAGCGAGGTGTGCGGAAGGGACCTACGAATGATAGTTGATTCTGCCCAACTACTCTGCTAGCAGCCGAAAGGAAGTGGCTTTCGAATGGGAACCGCAATCCTTTGATGACAAAGCGACAAGTCACCCGAATCCTCCACTGGTAAACACGTCTGATGTGTCATACACGTCATTAATGACAGTAAGTGTGTCATATCGTATAAATCTCTTACCGTCGCACCAAATTTGTATGCCAGGTAAGTGGGTGAGATATGCCTCTTCACCCATTTAGGTGTTCGCGTAAATGAGAATGTGATCACTCCCAAGAAAATGGTAGAAACATAATAACCTGTCACATAAGCTGCGACAAATGAACACAACAGTTTCACAAACACACAGTTTCTCTCTGCTCTGTGAAAACATATGCAGTGAATTTTGGAAGTTTTGACTCTTAAATCCCTTGGTTGTAGCATAGTTTACACCCTTTTATTTGTTGTTTTCATATCTGTGAGCCGCCTATGTGGTATCTCGGCTGCCCGCACTATTCCACACGTTTACTTGCGACGGTAACGTATTCTTACCACATGACTCATCCAGAATGATATTTTCACTCTGCAGCGGAGTGTGCGCTGATATGGAACTTCCTGGCAGATTAAAACTGTGTGCCGGACGGAGATTCTAACTCGAGTCCTTTGCCTTTTGCGAGCAAGTGCTCTACAATCTGAGCTACCCAAGCATGAGTCACGCCCCGTCCTCAGATCTATAGTTCTGCCAGTACCTCGTCTCCTACCTTCCAAACTTCACAGAAGATCTACCATCTGAGCTACCCAAGCACGACTAACGCCTCTCGTCCCCACAGCTTTCCTTCTGCCAGCGAAATGAGACAAGTAGAAACGACCAGAATGAGATTTTCACTCTGCAGCGGAGTGTGCGGGGATATGAAACTTCCTGGCAGATTAAAACTGTTTGCCGGACCGAGACTCGAAATCGGGACCTTTGCATTTCGCGGGCAAGTGCTCTCCCACCAGGAGAGCTTCTGTGAGGTTTGGAAAGTAGGAGACGAGGTACTGGCAGAAGTAAAGCCGTGAGGACGGGGCGTCAGTCGTGCTTGGGTAGCTCAGATGGTAGAGCAATTGCCCGCGAAAGGCGAAGGTCCCGAATTCGAGTCTCGGTCCGGCACACAGTTTTAATCTGCCAGGAAGCTTCATATCAGCGCACACTCCGCTGCAGAGTGAAAATCTCATTCTGGAAACATCCCCCTGGCTGTGGCTAAGACATGTCTCCGCAATATCCTTTCCTTCAAGAGTGCTAGTTCTGCAAGGTTCGCAGGAGAGCCTCTGTGAAGTTTGGACGGTAAGAGGCGAGGTACTGGCAGAACTAAAGTTGTGAGGTCGGGGCGTGGGTGGTGCTTGCGTAGCTCAGATGGTAGAGTACTTGCCCGCGAAAGGCAAGGCACTGAAGGTGAACATGGAACACCGCTGCCGTTCTCAATGTGTTCACATGTTGACTCAGTGACACTATCAACTGCGATCTAGACTGAATCGTGGTTTAATGCAACGTGTAGCGTAGTCAGACGGATCACGTTTCATGTTACAACAAGTCGACGGCACACAGATACGCCATCATCCTGACGAATGATTGCTTGAAATATTTCTTTCGCCATTGACGCAGGCCGATGGGTATAGCACTATGCTATGGAGGATACCTACTTGGCCTTCCGTGGAACATATAGTAGTAATCCAAGGCACAATGACAACATTATGCTACGTGAACATTACTGCGGGTCATCTACACGCCTTCATGTTCAATGGCTTTGCCAAATGACGATGGTATCTTCAAGAAGGATAACGGTCCATGTCACAAGGGCACAATCGTGCTACAGTGGTTCAAGGTGCATGATAGTGAACTCTCGTTGATGTCTTGGCCACCAAAGTCGGTTGATCTGAGCCCGATAGAACACATCTGCCAACACGTAATTTACGTGAACTGCGTGATCTGTGTGCAGACATCGGGTGCCCCATAGCTTCGGAAACCTACCAAGGACTCAATTGAATTCATGCCACGCAGAATTGTTAGCATATAGCGTTTCAAAGGCGCACCAGCACGCTATTAACCAATTGGTAATAGTGTTTTGGCTCATCTGTGTATCTTTTGGAGGAAGTAAGAATCTCTGGAGTGATTCTGGAAAGTGGGCTCTCTAAATTGTGTGATTAAGGCTCTCTGTAGTGCGCAACGTCTTTTTTGTAATGGTCTCATCTCTCACTGCAGTGCCTTGGGCATTTCTGTGGCGCTCCGAACCATTCCATTACAACTCTCTTCTGTTAATCCACAGCGCTGAGCAACACTCAAGAGTTGGTTGATCAAATACTCTGTAAACGACCACACTCTTACACTGTCTTAGGATTATGCCGATAAACTTGAGTGTTCATCTTCTGCTTTCCTTGCAGCTAGATTTATGACGTCGTCCTATCTTCAGGGCCCATTCTCTTGAGCTTGAGATATACTGTATCTAAAGCTGACGGAATGGACTGCGGACACACTGATAAAGAAACGTCCTTGTATTTTGGCTGAATTACTCCTGGCGCATGTCCGCAAGGAGTATAGGAAACTTTTAAAATTTTAATTTATTCATTATTTATTACAAAAACCGTGACTAAAAACTAATGACACAACTAAACCTTTGTTTCAAACGTCCGACATTTTATTATTATTTCAAATTTCAAAAGACTGTGCTGTTACCCCGTGCGCAATATCACACAGATTAAGAAAATTGTCAGGTTTGATTTCAGGTAAGATATGCAGACCGCAGGACTGCCGTCATGGACATACCTCTTTTTCTACAGCGTAACTTTAATTTCTTTGATGTACAGCTTAATGAGGACTAAATTTCTTTAAAATGTTGGAAAATGTTGTCCAATAATCAATAATGTTCAAAAGTATTTACATTAATCGCTTCATTATTTTTTCCAAAAAATCGTAAAAAACGCTTATTTTTATACGCAGACTGAGTAGCATGGATCCTTAAATCACTCCGAACAGAAACTCCTAGGTGTATAAAACATTCTTGGACTTCTTTCTTCGTCAATTGACGCGGCAAGGAGTCCGAGAATGTTTCGTACATCAGTGCGTCGCGAAGGTCTTGGTTCCTGTGTCGTAGCCGATAGTGTAGTCAAGCTCTTTTGTACGCACATAACTTGACGTTTACGTATTTTATTTAGACCCAGCTGTTAATATTTTCATGTGGTATTGATGAACTCTCTTCCAGTTTCGAAGCAAAGTGTTCACTTCCGTGTTCACAATTGTGTCGTCAGTGAACATACTCGTAGGATTACGGTCATTATCTTCCAAGTCATATACAGTGCCTGACAAAAAAAGTGAATCACCCGATATGGTTGCGTGTCAATGGAACTTCGTACACATGCATGTCATAGGTCGGTGTTTAAATGATCAGAGCTCCAGTTCTCTGTGACAGAACAGCCTTCAGAGCGCATTGGTGCAGTTACCAGGCATGGTAAGAAATAGAAGGGATGTGAACAGCATAAGATGTTGAATGATAGCCGTGAAGAACACGGAGATGCCGAGTACCCGCTCGAGACAGCCCTATCAGTACCTCGCAGATTTTGAAATGGAAATTTGTGGGAAGTTCCTATGGGACCAAACTGCTTAGATCATCGGTCCCTAGGCTTACACATTAATTAATCTAGCTCAAAGTAACTTACGCTAAGGACAACACACACACTCATGCCCGAGGGAGGACTCGATACTCCAACGGGGAGAGCCGCGGGAACCGTGGCAAAGCGCAGATTTTAAAATGGATCTGAAATGGACTCTCCGTTAAATCCTTTAGGCCACTGGCGAAATTTGGTCAGGAAACAGGGTTCCTTTGGTGAATGCTGCTGAACCTTCTCTCGAGATATTACATTTATTAACACGACTTTTATTAAAATAAATATTTCATCCCTTGATACTTAAGGTACATACTAGTAAAACTTCAGCTCAATAACAACATTCTTTTAAAGGAAACGCAGTGAACCAAATGACAGTAATATTAATAATAATGTAAAAGGCAATAGAAGAATCAAAGGGTAAGCCTACAGCTACCTTGCCTGTTATTCTGTTCTTCACTTCTTTTATGTCAGGAGGTAAAGGAGAGATGAACATAGTTTCTTTCACATATTCGCACAAGAAAAAACCAGATGCGGTCTTGTCTGGCGACCCTGGAGGCCAAGAGTGCAGGGCAGCGTCTCGAGGTCCCGTGCGCCCTATCCAGCGCTGAGGCAGAGTCATTGAGGAACTGACGTACGTTGTCGCGCCAGTGTGGTGGAACTCCATCCTGCTGGAAAGTAAAGTCGTGACACAGTAGTTGTGGAAAAAGCCAGTTGTGCCTCATTTGCAGATAGCTCAGGACTAGATACGGCGCTTGGGACCCCGAGACACTGCCCTTCATGCTTGGCCTCCAAGATTGCCAGACATGACGATTTTATCTCGTGGAGGTGTGTGAGGAAAAGTGTGTTCATCTCCCCTTTACCTCGCGACAGAGAAGAAATGAAGAACAGAGTAACAGCCGCCACAACTGGTGTAAAACCAGATACATTGTGTAAAGTTATCACAAATTTAGGCATGGTCTAGATGTTGTTCATGCTGCTGGTGTTGGACGCAGACCATTTGTAACAGCGTAGCTAAAGGTATACGGTTTTATGATTATTTTGGAATGCATCTAATGTTTACAGTATGTTTTAATAAATAAATATGGAGTTTTGAAATCAGGTCATTCTTCTTGAAACACTCTGTATTATATGTTGCGTATCCACTCACTAGTATTTCCTTCTGCGGTCGGAATACATCATACAAATGTAAAAGCGGTTTGGAAATAAATAGTAAAAATTATTGTTACAGTCCATAAACATGAGTAGATAGTTCTATGATACGCAGTCAGTATTCAAATGCGATGCTGTTAACTAACTATACAGGAACTGGTATGACAGTTACAGTTCGCAGATTGCAGTCATAGTACACGGCATAGGAGTTGTTCGATCTCCAGAAAATTGATCATTGTTTGTAGACGGCAATAATGAATTACTCTCCATCGCTTCTGCCACCGACTATAGCATATCTAGTATTATAAGTGAGTTCCTGTTGCGCAGTTGTGTGTTCCCATTGAATAGACCCCTTCGAAGGTCGTAGCAACCTCACGTTGGTTCACCTTTGTGTAGCTTTTGTTACCTGGTTGTTTGCTAGCTATTATCTGTCGTTGTACTGTGTTGCAGCCCGATTCGCGAAGCCCGCAGTTTCGGCAGAGCTTTCGCCAACGGCACACGTATGGGAAGTGGTGTCTTGGCATCTGGCCCGGCTGCGTCCTCCAGAAATAAGCAGCGGCGAGCTGTGGGCTCAGAATGGCAGGCGTTGTCCCTGAGACACGGGCAACGACTTGTAGATACTCGTATGACAGATCGCACTCGCTACAGTAAACTCTGATTCCGAAGAATTTGTGTCGTTCTGCTGAAATGTGTGTGAAAGACCAAAGGATGGAATCAAGAAATTGCATTGAACACTCGGTATCTGTGTTGATATGAGAGAGAAGCCTCGAGTTTCGCAAGCGTGAAACAGAAATTAGAGATATAGGGTCTCGTGGTCTCGCGGTAGCGTTCTCGCTTCCCGAGCACGGGGTCGCGGGTTCGATTCCCGGCGGGGTCAGGAATTTTTCCTGTCTCGAGATCACTAGGTGTTGTTGTGTCGTCTTCATCATCATCATTCATTCCCATTACGGTCGGAGGAAGGCAACAGCAAACCACCTCCATTAGGACCTTGCCTAGTAAGGCGGTGCGGGTCTCCCGCATCGTTCCCCTACGCTCTGTAAAGAAGCATGGGACTTCATTTCACATCACAAGGGCTATAAAACTTTCTACAACTGACTCACAAGGAGTATTTTCTATGTTTACTGACAAATGTGAAATAAGTCGGACAGCTATGTAAAGAATTTTATTTATGGTTTATTTTATGTAATTACTATGCAAATTCGAAGTTCTTTACTTTCCTTTGAATGTTTTATATGTAGTTCATATAGAGGGCGCCATACAACCAATCGATATGTTCTCCACACAGCCTACCTTCTTTATATAGTAGCATTCAAAGAACTGTCGCTGATGCCCGAATAACAGGGAACTAACATGCATCGAGATTAAAAAGTAGTGGTATGTAATATAAGCCACATAGTTTATGCCATGACTTGTAACTTTTTATTGTACCTCCTGACCATGTACTTCTTGTATTTCTTAGCATTAATAATGGCTAGGCACTAGCCGAAATCTGCTAAAAAAGGACGACTTATTGCTGCACTCTGTAATTTATAAATCACATCACAGCCACTGAGTGCACTCACTTTCGTAATAGAAGGTAACCTTATGAATACTATTTCTGGTCTGAGGGTGGCCTCTTTCTTCCCAGGGGGGGGGGGGGGGGGTCCTCTAAGAGAAATTGCGCGGTTTCGCTCTTTCCAGCTTTTATTCCTCCGTCCGGGGCTACAGAAAATATTCCAGGATGCTAAACTCGCCTTCAGATCGTCGTCTTGGCCCTTTATTTAGTTGGGGTGCTGTAATTCGCTGCTCAATGAGCTAATATATTAAGGGGACATTGTATGTCTTATGCCGCCAATGTTAAATTATCGAATTTTGTGACCCATTATCTTGGGAACTTTTTAAGACACTAACTTACAATTTTCCACAATAATTGAATGCACCTTTCTGGATACACTGAACTAGAATTATTATTAAATTTGTATTGTGGATTGTGTAGCATACTATCTCTTTTTTTAACACTCAATTTTTGACAGAATTTTGTAAATAAATGAACATAAAAACAAAATTATTCTAGTTTCGTATGTGTCGAATAACATGTTTGTCATGCTGTGAAAATTTCATGTCTCTAGCATCAGTACTTTTTTAGAAAACGGGTCATTTATTGCAAAAAAATGTAGTTCAGAGATATTGAGGTTTAAATCTTTTTTATTACAAATTCTTTTACACACTTAAATTTCTGCGTCCATTGTGCACTATAATTGCCCTCCCACATAGTCTGTGTCTTCTTCAGTGTCGTAACAACCCAGTGCTTTCCTCCTGCCTTTCTTTCTTGCTTCATTTGTCATTTGCTGAGCAGCTAACTCTGCTTCACGTACACGAAGCTCATCCATCCAGTTCCCAAAGGCCTGTAGCTTTGTTTCTGTCCAAATCTTACCCCTAACTTCTCCAGAACGTTAAGTCTCTCATAGTTCCAACCCTTAAAAGTTATTACAGCATCAGACATCGCTAACTTCAGTCATAAGGCCCACAAATGCATTTTTAGGCATACAGCACCACACAACAGGGACTCATTTACATTCTGGGTCTTCCCAAGTAAACATTTCTTTAGTAGCTCAGGATTTGCCAAATCTCTGTAAATACACTCCTGGAAATGGAAAAAAGAACACATTGACACCGGTGTGTCAGACCCACCATACTTGCTCCGGACACTGCGAGAGGGCTGTACAAGCAATGATCACACGCACGGCACAGCGGACACACCAGGAACCGCGGTGTTGGCCGTCGAATGGCGCTAGCTGCGCAGCATTTGTGCACCGCCGCCGTCAGTGTCAGCCAGTTTGCCGTGGCATACGGAGCTCCATCGCAGTCTTTAACACTGGTAGCATGCCACGACAGCGTGGACGTGAACCGTATGTGCAGTTGACGGACTTTGAGCGAGGGCGTATAGTGGGCATGCGGGAGGCCGGGTGGACGTACCGCCGAATTGCTCAACACGTGGGGCGTGAGGTCTCCACAGTACATCGATGTTGTCGCCAGTGGTCGGTGGAAGGAGCACGTGCCCGTCGACCTGGGACCGGACCGCAGCGACGCACGGATGCACGCCAAGACCGTAGGATCCTACGCAGTGCCGTGCAGGTGAGCACCACAATCAGGACTGCATACGACCGAGGCACACAGGGCCAACACCCGGCATCATGGTGTGGGGAGCGATCTCCTACACTGGCCGTACACCACTGGTGATCGTCGAGGGGACACTGAATAGTGCACGGTACATCCAAACCGTCATCGAACCCATCGTTCTACCATTCCTAGACCGGCAAGGGAACTTGCTGTTCCAACAGGACAATGCACGTCCGCATGTATCCTGTGCCACCCAACGTGCTCTAGAAGGTGTAAGTCAACTACCCTGGCCAGCAAGATCTCCGGATCTGTCCCCCATTGAGCATGTTTGGGACTGGATGAAGCGTCGTCTCACGCGGTCTGCACGTCCAGCACGAACGCTGGTCCAACTGAGGCGCCAGGTGTAAATGGCATGGCAAGCCGTTCCACAGGACTACATCCAGCATCTCTACGATCGTCTCCATGGGAGAATAGCAGCCTGCATTGCTGCGAAAGGTGGATATACACTGTACTAGTGCCGACATTGTGCATGCTCTGTTGCCTGTGTCTATGTGCCTGTGGTTCTGTCAGTGTGATCATGTGATATATCTGACCCCAGGAATGTGTCAATAAAGTTTCCCCTTCCTGGGACAATGAATTCACGGTGTTCTTATTTCAATTTCCAGGAGTGTAGATTTGATTGCCTCCGTTATTGCAAAAGGAAGAGAATATTTATATGAAAAATTCATGCAGGGTGCCAGAATATTCAGCTTGCCTATGTTTACACCAAGTGTTTGGTGGAGGTGGACACAAAGCATGCACTGTGGTCGCAGGTTCGAACCCTGCCTCGGGCATGGTATTTCGTTTACCTAGAGGGTGGTTTTGGCAAATTCAACACAGTGCAGACAACATTACCAGTCCTTGCACCTTTACCCATGCATCTAAGGCCATAGAACAGCCTCACATTAGTTTCATACAATTCATTATCTGAATGCTTTGATGAAGTATGAAAATCTTTTTCGTTTTTTCACTTCTAATATTTAATAATTAATTTAGCCATAACATCTATTATAGATCCATTATCCTCATAAAGTTTAACTTCACCACCACAAAGACATCAAGATACAGTTTTCAGAAAGAACTTGTGCAAGGATTTGCACATCAATAATGACGTTGTCCATAATATCATTACTTTTACCACTGTCACCCATTTCTGTAGTTACTTTCCTTTTCGATGCACTAGGGGGCCTGGTCACTTCAGAAACATTATCATGGTTTCATTCACTGCTACCACACGTTTTCAAGTACTTCAGAAGGAAATGCAGGTCTCACATATCTGTTACCCGTAAATTAGCGTTTCTTGAAGTTACTTTTACACTTAGTCATTTTATTTGTGTATAAAAAGCAATAGAAGTTAGTTTACTACAAAAATAGCTGAAAATCACACTACTTTCAACGAAAGAAACAAAGGACTGATTTGTTTATTCCTAATGCCAACTTCAGAGACGTAGCAATAGGCACAAAACAAAGCAATTCACAGCCTTATAGACTGTGTAGTTCCCATGATGTGACTGCTCAACTGTGGCAGTATATGGCCACGAAATTTGACAGTCACACATCAAAATTCAAAATATTTTTTTTAGGTCTCACAATTGTCTTGTTTTAATGTACTATATACCAAAATTTTCAGCAAAGTGCAAAGTACTTTATGAATTAGAAAACAGTAAATGTCAAATTTCAACGAATTTCACGTACAATTTCCCCTTAAGGCATGCATGAATAGTTTCCACTTAGCTCACTAAAATGTTTCTCTTCTGAAGGATGCAGACTGAAATTTACAGGCGCCATCATATTTAAATTATCTAGTTAGAAATTAATTAAGGTTTCAGTTTGATTAAAAAAATAGAGGCATGAATATGAGGCAAGCACAACTAGGTATAGCACAAGCTGTACAGAATGCTAACCTTATTGGAGAGATTTATCTACTGGCAAACACAAAATGTTCGATTCATAAGAAAATCCTGTTGTAAAGTGTAAGATATTCATACCTTAAATAGTTATAAGCAAGGATGGAAATCTTAATATGGGGACATCTTCCAAGTATCTGTAGCACCTTTTTTTTGTTGTTATAAATTTAGTGACTTGTCCTGGTGTGAAGGTGACAAGGCACAGAATGTTTTAGAGATTCACTCTCATACATAAAAGCTGATCAGCTACCCATAGTAAATGAAAAAGCTGCCAGCTTCAGATATAGCCAAATAAAAGTAAGTTATTCGCTCTCAAAGCTGTAAGAGTTCTTCTTTTGAAATCTAATAAGCATCTAATTTAGGAGAATCATTTTAATCACAAAACAATGTAGCCCTAGATCTGATGGTGGTCTTTGTTGAGGAATCCTTTTACTTCACAAATCATTCCACACTTTGTAGATACAGTTGTTTCCTTTTTGCAATGATTTTTACGTTAGTGTAGTATTTCATTAACGAAACGATTTTTTAAATATGGCAAGGATTGAACGTGGCGTTGAGAACAGAAACGTTTTGTAAGAAAGACAGATGAAGTTGGAAATCGATGAGAGTACTTTAATAAAACTAAGAAAAAAATAACAGTATTATTTCTTTAATCACAGTACATTTTATTTTCCTCACCCAAAATACTATTACTTTTTCTTCTTTTTCCCATCTAATGCTATTTTCTGAAAGTTCTGGTTCCCACGTTCTTCTTAGCTTTCCACGATTTCGTTTTACATTTGGTTTCCGTTTGTTTATTTTAATGGATAATTTGTCAGTGCCTGTTGTTTGTATGTATGTTGTTTACTTCTAGCATTTCTCATAGTTAGTGTGTTTAAGGGGAGATGGAAGGCAATTTTTATCCCTATTCTGCCAATGCTATTTTACCCTTTGGATAGGTACACTTTCCAAATGAACTATATGTGATAAAGCAACGTAATTTTTACTTATACAACGCATATGCCTCTTTTTAAAAGTAAAATGGACAGAATACCTCTAATGGATTTGAAGAATAAAAATTTTATTCTTTCACCAGTAAAATTTAACTTTTTTTGTACATTAATTCTTATAAAATAGTTTCTGATTGTTTGGTGGTTCTCAATTTACTTGTAATAACTTATTACCATCTGCAGTACAAATTGACCAAATTTCATGTTTCTAACCCCATTAGTTTATCAAATAATGGTACCTGAATGTAAGAAAATGTATTTTTGAGAAAAATCCATTTAAGGTTTAATATTGCAATTCTAGCATAGTTATTGATGAGAGTTACTCACCATTAACATTTTCCTGCACCATACTAAGCATCATCTGAATCATACAGATCTTCCTTTCTTCTCTTAGTTCCTCTTCTTTTCTATCTCGATTGTTTTGTGCATTTTAAATTAGCAATATCTGCTTTGCAGATTCTCTCTTTATCTATTTGCATAAATGATTTTGCAGTATTTCCACTAGATTTTATGCCCAATAATTCCAAAACATCCCGTTTTCCAATCACACCATCACTGAAGTATAAAATAGCATCATGAACACCAAATTTGAGGGTTGTAATCTGAACAAATACAGTTTTCAGTAACAGAATTCACACATTCATTTAAATTTTGGGTTTTCCCATGAAGACATTTCTTCAGGAAGGTATCTTTACAAAAGTCTCTAAATATCTGTATAATTTCATTCATTAATGATGCAGGTAAAGAATGTTTGTGGTCATACCTGGTACTTCTCCTGTACTTGCACCAAGTGTCAAGATCATTCGGGCAAAGACTGCGCACTGGGTTTTCATTCGTGGAAAGCTTATGGAAAAAGATAGCCCATACAGCTGTTTTCATGTTTTCTAAATTCCCTACATTTCTTCTTGCTCCCAAGCCATAATAATTCTGTAATCTATCTATTCCAACATTTGTCAGGCGACATTCACCACCTATCTTCTTACCATCTTCTAATACTATTTTTTACTTTTCTTTCAATAATCTGCTCAACCTGGACCCCATTCTCTTCTGGACACGCACAATGCGCTCTAATTCAGAAATTGTGACATTAGGACCATATGTTTGTTCTGCACATACCCAGTCATAAGCCTTGCTGTCACCATCCCCTAAATACTGTGTGTATCTGACATCTCTGTTTGCCACTGAACGATTAAAAAACTGCTGCTACTTCCATCTTACCACTTGGACCAGTATAATTAATCTGAAAGTTATGTTCATGCTCTTTCACAGTTCCACTGGCCCAAGTTTTACAGTACTTGCTTAGAATCTCTACAAAATTACCTTCCCAGTATCAAATGATGTAGCTGTCGCGACACCATTTAGTGAAGTGTGTCCACGTTTCTGCCAGCTGCCATGGAAACATGCACAAGTATCACCACTTTCACTGTCATAACTTTCCTTGAGTGCTTCTTCAGCTGTTTCCTTCATTGAGATGTTACAAACTTCAACAACAGCGGACCAATAGTATTATTGTAAGTGATAAATTTTGCAGCAGGATTTGGAATGTCAAGTAATGCACATAAGAGTTTGCCTGCCTCCATCTCATTACCAATAGATCTGAAACCATAAACTAGCCTTATGCTGTTCACATATAAATTATTATTTGCCATTTTTGATGTCATTGTTGTAGCAACTGCACCACATTTTGTACGACTTAATGACAGGTTTGACACAATCCCTTTACGAAGACGATGATTCTCACCCAAAGATACGTCACCACCACATATTCTGCACACAGTAATTTTGGAAATGAATTCACAGAGCATGCTAAGGTTCACCATAATATTTCCAAACGAATGTTCAAGCTGACTGGGAGGAAATGCCTTGAAGACACTGCAGTTACTTTCTTGATGTGCTGATTTCCTTTATGTCTAACATTCTTCGATTCTTTGACCCACTAACCTTTACGTATTCATTTCCTCTGAATTTTAATTTAGGCGAGAATTTCTTTACTCGCGACATTTTTATGAAAACACCCTGAACCAAATAAAATAAAAATCAGCGCGTACTTTACTCACAATAAACTTCACTAAGTACAACCATTAACGCTCGAAAACAATAACAAACATGATCGGAAAAACGAGTATCGATAGTAAATACAGGTTCGGAAACACTGAAGATATAAAACGGTACAAGCATGAAATAATATACAAGGAGTAAAAGAATGCTGTGCATTATCTCTGCGTGGCGCAGAAAGGAAGGCGTGGCATTTAAATTCCAGACTGCACGGAGCGTCAGGAAAACTATCATATCTCACGAAAAAATTGTCGTTTTTATATAAAACATAAACTGTTTCACGCAGGAAACACCAGGCATTTCAAATATGCTAAAATCCAAAAATCGAATTTTTGAAGCCCAATTGCCTTCATTCTCCCTTTATCATTTCTGTTTCTGTCTCATCTCTGACAATAGTTGACACTTTTTTCAAACCTCATCTCTGCACTGTCGCTATGTGTGTCTTCCAACTGGTTTACCTTTTAACTCACATACATATAATAGTATTCATAGAAACAAAGGGCTTTTAAATTTTTTAATTTCCTATGTCTGAGATTTTCATTTCCGTATACCTGCTGATTTTTCTGCAAATATTTCTACACTTCCAGAATGAGATTTTCACTTTGCAGCGGAGTGTGCGCTGATAAGAAACTTCCTGGCAGATTAAAACTGTGTGCCTGACCGAGACTCGAACTCGGGACCGTTGCTTTTCGCGGGCTAGTGCTCTACCAACTGAGCTCCCGAAGCACGACTCACGGCCGCTACTCACAGCTTTACTTCTGCCATTAACTCGTCTCCCACCTTCCAAACTTTACAGAAGCTCTCCTGCGAACCTTGCAGATCTAGCACACCTGAAAGAAAGGATATTGCGGAGACATGGCTTAGCCACAGCCTTGGGGATGTTTCCAGAATGAGATTTGGAAGGTAGGAGACGAGATACTGTCAGAAGTATAGCTGTGTGTCCGCCCGTGAGTCATGCTTCGGTAGCTCAGTTGGTAGTGCACTTACCCGCGAAAGGCAAAGATCCCGAGTTCGAGTCTCGGTCTGGCACACAGTTTTAACCTGCCAGGAAGTTCCATATCAGCGCACACTCCGCTGCAGAGTGAAAATCTCATTCTGGAAACATCCCCCAGGCTGTTGCTAAGCCATGTCTCCGCAATATCCTTTCTTTCAGGAGTGCTAGATCTGCAAGGTTCGCAAGAGAGCTTCTGTAAAGTTTGGAAGGTGGGAGACGAGATACTGGCAGAAGTAAAGCTGTGAGTACCGGGCGTGAGTCGTGCTTCGGGAGCTCAGTTGGTAGAGCATTTGCCCGTGAAAGGCAAAGGTCCCGAGTTCGAGTCTCGGTCGGGCACACAGTTTCAATCTGCCAGGAAGTTTCATTTCTACACTTATTCAAATTATTTTTGTATGTTTATATCATAAACTCCTTGTATATTAAAGCAAAGATATCTGAAATTTTTCTTTTGTTCTTTTATTGTATTTGTACGCAGTTCACGTACAGGCCTCTGTTCCTACACTGGTACATTGTAGTTTGGAGTGTGTAGTATGAGCGGACTCACTGCCCTCCCCTTATTTCCATTCCCCAATGATGAGACGAAACACAACCTTTAAGTGAATACATTTTACTCCCTACTACCTTACAAGTGTACAAAGTAATATTCAGTATTATATTAAAGGTTACGTGGGAAATATGGGCCTTGGCTGGTCGACACATACATCTGCTCGGTGCAGCGTCTCCAGGCTAGTTGAGGCATCCGGTGTTTTATTTATTTGTTTTATTTCTTTATTTTGGCTGTGTGCTATAAGAACCATACTGCCAACAAAGGTTACGAGTGCCAAAGAAACATAAACGCAAATAGCAGAATAGCATAAAATGAGGATGATAGTACATAAACACACTCTTAAAGTAAAATAAAAGCGCAATTAGACAGACATCAGAGAGCCGACGGCACTGACGATAATGGCGTGGGAGCTGGATTACAAGTAGCACTATACAGTAACATTATGACAAACATACATATGCTCTTGTAGGAAGACAAAACATTAAAGGGCAAACACCGTACATCATAAAATAAGTACAATAACTGAAGAACAAGAAATGCATAAAACATCATATAACAATGTGAGAATTATAGCATGCAGATAAACATACTTAAAATAAAAGCAAAACCAAAAATGGCAAACACAGCTCAGTCAGCGATATGTACAATAATTCCAGTAGAACAGTGACAAAAAATCTACAAGAGAGCAACAATGAAAAAGTAATGTACAAATAGAGGTCCGTACGCAAATTAAAACACAAAATTACTCACCGCACTACGAACCGGATTGATGCCATTTTGCTATTTGAAAATGAAAATTTTGGCAACCCATAAATTAAATTTGGATGCCAGGGGCTTTCAAATACTCTGTGAGCAAGTTACATTTATCAAAAGGGCGGAATAAAACAGGAACACTTGGAGGGGGGGGGGGGGGGGGAGGAGGGATAACCCCTCGCAACCAATTTCTTACACAAGTCTGATTGTGCAGTCGTGTACTTGGAACATGCCAATATGACGTGGTTAAGGTCCGCTACTGCCGTTGTGTCCATATCGCAGTGTCCAGGCGTGACGATCCTCAACCCATATAGGTGTGTGGGATAACACCCGTGTCTCAGCCTCACTCGAATGATAGAAGTCACATGACGTCCACGAAGCTACATCGAGCCGAACCATGGTCGAGAAGAGACGTTTGGTTGTATGGCCGCCACGTGGGCGCCCTTAGAGTGCTGAGACATATGCTATTCACAGTTCCAAGCGTGATAAGTAGACCTCCCTATCGTTGATGTGAGATCCGTATAAGGGATCGGCATTGGGCGTAACAGGTCTTCAGAAATACTTGTCGTGGCAAGGCCTTCAACAGGTTCATTATGAAGAAAGACGTCCTTTAATCCAGAGTAACTGAACTGCAAGGCCCAAGTTCTGTGCGTATCGTATGGCCGCTAAGACGTGCACAACATACCTGTTCGTCTGTTTACCAAACGCGGAATGTTGCAATTTCTGCAACACGCTTTGGAGTTCGCAAGTGTCAGGACGAACTCGAATGTCCGAGTAGCATAATGAATAGTCTCCTTCACGGCCAGTAGCTCCGCCGAGTACATATAAGATTCAGGTGTAAGCGCAAAAAATTTGGTAGGCGCCACAAAAGAAGGCGTATGGCACACCCGCCTCAGATTTATAACCGTCCGAATAGATGTGAGGATACTGCGCCGATTGTATGCAGATAGCGAATGATGTCGGTTTCCGTTCGGAAATCGTTAAAAAAATATTGTCTGTCAGTTTAGTTCAGTGATGATCAGAATAAGTAAAGAGAGAACTGTCTGAGTATGTTCAGTTTTACTCAGCTGTCTTTGTATCAAATAACGTAAAAGATTACTAGCACAGTAATTCATAATTTTCCAAAGGGGACGCTGCACTTCTTTCTTGGTAGTCCACTCTTATTATTCCGTGTTGGCTCTTGTACATATTGTGTAAGCCTCTAGGCCTCTTAATTTGTCAATTTACATTTTCACCATCACTATATGCATACGCTTATCAGGTTTGGGAAACAGCTGCTCGACGGCACCCAGCCTCCACACCAAATGAGAAAGTTATCCTCCTTAATCAGGATATGATCGGCGATCTGGGGTTGTCATGCTCCTTCCAATGTCCATCTATTGCGTTGGTGCAGCTGCTGCAGGTACTCAATGGACCACCTCATCCAAAAGTACTGATGCAGTTGCTGTACAAGTTGCCGCCTGTGCAACCTCTCGACGGGAATCGTAAGGATAGAAGTTTCAGGATGGGCACAAAGTGGCTGTCCACTCAGGAAATTCCCAGGAGCGAGAGCAGATGGAGGATCTACGTCATCAGAGAGAGCGCACAACGGCCTTGAATTTAGGCACACTTCTATGTTAGTCAACACTGTAGTCAGTTCGACAAATGTCAGAATTGCATTGCCAGTGATATTTTTGAGATGTGACTTCATAAATTTGACTCCTGCTTCCCACCGTCCACCAAAGTGAGGGGCACGAGGTGGAGTAAAAATTCCAATTGGTACCCTGTGAGGTCAAAAATTTCTCCACTCTTTCAATTGTAGCATCATCACAGAAAAAAACGTTGAAATTTTGTGTGTACACCTACAAATGTAGTACTGTTTTCACTATATATGTGAGAAGGGTTTCGTCTTTTCCCAATCAGCCTCTTGAGGGGAGCCAGAAATGAACTGGATGCCATGACACTAACTCTATGTGGATAGCAATG
Organism: Schistocerca piceifrons; assembly: GCF_021461385.2. Lineage (NCBI taxonomy): Eukaryota > Metazoa > Arthropoda > Insecta > Orthoptera > Acrididae > Schistocerca > Schistocerca piceifrons. The sequence goes on from NC_060145.1 coordinate 389,927,019, forward strand.
GTTGTCATGCAAATAAATAAAGCAATATAGGTCTTCGTAGTATCTTACTCCGTCTTCCCCATGCTTCCCCATGCCTGCATAAGCCACCTCACAGTGCTGGAAAGAACGAGACTGGTTTACTGTAGACACTTGCAGTTCGCCCATTAGTTGAACTGCAGCCTTGGACTTAAACCTATAGCATTTACCGATAATTATCGATAATTATAATTTAATTGTTCAAATGGTTCAAATGGCTCTAAGCACTATGGGACTTAACATCTGAGGTCACCAGTCCCCTAGACTTAGAACTACTTAAACCTAAGTAACCTAAGGACATCACACTCATCCATGACAGAGGCAGGATTCGAACCTGCGACGTAGCAGCAGCGCGGTTACAGACTGAAGCGCCTAGAACCACTCGGCCACAGCAGCCGGCTAACTTCATTGTGAGCATACACTAAGAATCCAAAACTTCCTAAGAAACATAGATAGTGAAAGCTGTGAGCCACCACGCAACAGATTTTCATGTTCATACACAATGAGAATTTTTTTCACATGATGCTTAGGTGCTATGATACAAGGATGTCGCTCATCATATGGTACATTAGTATTCATCAGTCTCCCTCCCTCTCGTAAAACATCTCCCGCGTCAACGAAAGGGTGCAAGTCTCTTAATTTGATATTACGTGGAACAGAAGAATCGGCCTTTAACAAAGCAATCTCACTACCATACTCACCGTGGTGAACTGTGCACAAGGCTTTTTTGATATTGTTTTGGGATTCCCATGGGATGAGTGGCCCAGTTATCCTGTCTACTTGTTGCAGTCTAATGTTGTTAATAAGTCTCAGTGCATAAGACAAAACCCTGTAGGTTTTCTTGGGTGAGGAATATTTGCACCGCGATTCATCATCAAGCTTAATAAGTCACAAAAGATACATCCACATACCTTTCTACCAAAAGTGAAGGACAAATACCGTAGTCCAGGTCTTAGTTGGACAGTCATGAAGGATCAGAATACCACTGCACAAGTGAACTCAAATGTGTTGGACTGATCCCATATAATACGTGATCAGCAGGATTGTCTTGTGGTTTAACGTTTCTCCAATTGGAAACTGAAGTCAGTTCCTGAATTTCAAAGACTCAGTTGACAACAAAGGTTTTCCAGTGACTAGGACTACGTTGCAGCCAGCAGGGAACTATTTCAGAGTCCGTCCACAGATGGATATCACTACAGTTTACAATGGCTAAGGCACTGGCCGTCTTATGAATGAGTCGAGCAGGATGCAGAGCGCCACGTAACTCCAGCTATGGAAGTGATAGTTGTTTGAAAGGGGCTACACGATATTTGGCCGCAGCCAATGAAATACAACATCGTTGTTTTGAAGAAGATGCCTGAACTATTCGTAAGCACCATATACCAAACGTGAAGCATCACAGGAACTATGAATTTGGAGTTTAACATACTGAGAACAGGGAATGATCTTCCTACTAATCAAATATCACTTAGGGAAAGGGGTTGCATATGAAAGACATTCCATTCATCAATTAGATAGGATGGAAGAACTTCATCCGTGACTCAGGGTATTTTTCCAGACACGTTAAAATATGCCACTGCCAGGCCTCTCTACAAAAAGGGGGAAACCACAGATGTCAATAACTACCGTCCAGTATCCTTGCTTACAGCATTTTAAAAAATCTTTGAGAAAGTAAGGTACTCAAGAGTGGTTAGCCATCTCAGCAGTAATGGGATACTTAGTAAATCACAGCTCGGATTTCAGAAATGTTGTTCCACTGAGACAGCAATATACGATTTCACTGTCCACATAGTAGAGTATTTAAATAGTAAAATGTCACCAGTAGGAACATTCTGTGACTTATCCAAAGCATTTGATTGTGTGAACCATGACATTATGTTAGAAAAATTACAATTCCATGGTATAAATGGAACAGCATATGAGTGGTTTAAGTCATATCTACAGAACAGGAAGCAAAGAGTCTCTTTATATGCTTCAAGTGATTCAAAGGAGTTTGACACTTCATCTAACTGAGGTGAAATTACATTAGGTGTTCGATCATGGGTCCCCTCCTGTTCTTGACATATGTGAATGACCTCTCTTCTTATGTGAATCAAAGTGCTGAACTGACACTGTTTGCTGTTGATACAAGCATAATTATTAATCCAGTGAAAGATATTCCAATTGAAAATGGTACAAATAAGGTCTTTGGAAAAGTAATTAATTCGTTTTCTGCAAATGGGCTTGCTCTAAACTTTGAAAAAACACAGTACACCAAATTTTCTGCTTCAAAAAGTACAGTTTCTTCAATAAATATAACACATCAACAAAATTCAGTAGACAGGGTAGAGCATACTAAGTTTTTGGGTGTACATATAGATGAGAATATTAATTGGAAAACTCATATTTTGGATCTCCTAAAGCGACTAGGTTCAGTAACTTTTGCAGTCAGAATATTTGCCAATTTTGAGGATTCAGAAATTAGTAAGCTAACATAGTTTGCATACTTCCGCTCTCTGATGTCATATGGAATAATATTCTGGGGCAACTCAACACTTAGGCCAAAGGTATTCACTGCTCAAAAGAAAGTAGGTAGAATAATATTTGGAGTTCATAGTCGCACATCTTGTAGGCATCTGTTTAAAAGGTTAGGAATTCTTACAACTGCTTCACAGTACATTTACTCAGCAATGAAATTTTTTCTCAACAACATGGACTAGTTTAAAATCAACAGCGACATTCATGATTACAATACCAGAAAAAAGAAAGATCGACACTATCCTCTACTTAACCTATCTTTGGCACAGTAGGGGGTAAAATATGCTGCTATAAAACTTTCTAAAAAATTTCCAGATGAAATAAAATGTCTGACAGACAGCAGTAATAGTTTAAAAGACAAACTGAAATCATACCTCCCTGACAACTCCTTCTATACCACAGATGAATTCTTGAATATGAGTAAATAAATCTGGAGATATAATATATGCATTTTGTCCCATTTAAGGGAATGGGATAGGTAATAGAAATATTTAGATATAACACTATAAAGAAAAGAAACAAACTTGTTTCCTGTGCGCATTTATTGTGCATTTGACACATCATAACGGTTTTCCAGTGATATTGATCAGTGGAACACGTAACTAACTAGTTGGCACAAGCGCTCCAAGAACAGTTTGCATTTTACGACCGATTAGCCCAAACTAAGCATCGATGACTTTTCAGCTGCACATGACACTGAAATGTGTCAGAACAAGGGTGCCATAAGATTCCTAGCGTTTTTATGGGTTCTTCGCCAGTGAGGTTACAAGGCAAAGACGTTTCTTTGTCCTGCACTGGAATTTGTTCCATTATGTTGTGGCTATTGGAGCACCATTTCGTCAGTGGAAACCCCCACAAGCAGGTAGTTGAGTCAACTGGGTTTGAAGTTCCTGAGTATCGGCTTCCATAGCTGACCGTCTAAGAAGTCGTCCACAAAGGAGCTTGTGACGCCATTGGAAACCTGTCTTGACTTTCCAATGCCAACTATTGGAAACATCTAGACGCAAGAAAGGCAGCACGAGTGGTTCCATAAGTAACTGTAGACAATTTATGTTCCTCCAACGGTTCAGACGGCGATTCCCGCCACAGAACTCTCTGAAGGCTTCTATTATCACACCTGGCGGTATACATTTCCTATGTCAGCTGACAGAGCCACATTAAAGGAGTGAAATTTTAGAGCATAGAAAATAAGTCTGACTGTATAGTGGAACCAACCATCAAGATATCATTGAGAGATATTCATCAAGAAGTGGCAAGCAGAGCCATCAGACACTTCCTTCAACTTAGTAGTGCAGCTACATTCCTTGAATACAATATGGTGTGGAGGGTAAAACCTTGAATCAACAAAATCCTGAGAATTAGAGACCTCCATGTGTCCTAGTTCAATACGTTCATGTGTGAATGCAGCGTATTCTTCTTCGATATTCGGTTGCCTTTTAAATCTCCTTTGAAGATGCTCCAGTCGTCGTGCTTTACCTAAGGCTTTACAGACTGGTTTTATTGCCAGCCGAACCACAAACCTTCCACTTTCTTTTCGAGCTGTATGGCGCTGAAAGTGAGCCTCATACACTTTATCTTGTTTACTCGTGGTTTTGGTAGACAGTTCCTCCAGCTCTCAAAATCTTTGCAGTTTTGAATCTAAACTGTCATCTCTAACAAAGCACGAAGTCACTTTAAAACGAGGCATGTTGCACGAAGTTGAAGGAATCCTACCAGACAAAATCCAGCCCCATTTCAATCAGTGGTGGATGATTTGATTTCTCCAGTCTTTCCCTGCATACAACGTCCAAAAAAACCTCTGCACTAAGAATTAAGTCTACTGTGACAGGCTTGTTGAAATCAGGATCAGCATGTGATAGACCAAGTGTGAAATTCCAACATATTATTTCTATATAACATGCTGGTAAGTCACTATTTACATTGTTCACAATAGGATAAGTGGCTCAAATATGAAAATCACTAAGCCAAAACAACAGTTCAAAGTTATAGGTACTAGACACTGAGGCTACAATGGTACTGTTTATTCCATTCACAGGAAATGACCATTTATTTCATTACAATGTTAATTTATCAGCCACTCCCTTAAATATAAAAGACGACTGTCTCACACTATCTAACAGAACCCTACAGGACTGCTGCTTACATATGATGTCCTTAATGGTGACAACAGCAGTTGTCAACAAATCATTGCAATTTATGTTATATTTCCTCTTAGTAGTCCAGTGGAACAAGGAGTGCTTCCCCATTCACCATTCTGTCTATCCTCTGAATCAGTTGACTTGTGGAGCAGTATATTGCGGCTTCCATTACAGATCCTACGGGGAGGAATCTTACGTTAACTCGAGAAATTACCAGGGCACACGCAAAAAAAAACAAAGGTTGTTTCTTGTTACAAATGTCCAACGTTCGTCGATATTTAACATTTGAAACATTTTGTATTTACTGATAGCTTGAGACCCATTACAAAATTGGCATGCCCCCTCAGCATCAGCATTAGCCAAATGAGCCTTCCTCACATACCTGAATTACTGTCATTTCTTTGCGGATCCTTTGAGGTGATGTACCTGAATCTGATTAACTCAAGAGCCTGATACTTTGTTCCCAAAAATCTATCAGCTGATTCAGTGTGGTGAACATGGACCAAGACCTTTTCATCTCCCACTCATGCCGATCTGTGGGTTGCAAATCAACCAGAATAGCTTCCGACAGATTGACTTCCTGTAGTGGGATGTCAAGTTTAAGAGCTTCTAATGTCTTCAAATAGCTACATACGTGGTTAATTAATTGCCTATAATCGGTTGCCTTACCATGGCCGATTGTGGGTACGGCCAACAAAGCCTTTGCGTATTTGGCTACAATTATTTTTGGATTGTCGCACCTCTGAATAATAACCCCAAGCAATGCATAGATTTCCTGATGTAACAGGTATATATTTCAGTAGGTTCCTTGCTTCACCTCCACAAAGAAAACTGAGGTAATGATACTTCTGCACATAATCAGTTCAGTTACTATTCATAATTAGATTGAAAAGGCAGCTCTATAGGACGACCACTTAAGGTAGGCATCTTCATAATTTGGTAAGTTTGTAGCGTGCCTCTTCATTAAAGCCTTGATCGTTGATTCAGTGAAGTCCCAGGAACCCTCGAATTCCTCCCTGTCCATACTGACATACGCGGATCTGTTTTCAATTTCTAGCCGACCTCGAAAAGACTCAAAAACAGTATGAATCCGCGACAGTCTGCCTAGCTTTGATTCCAGCATTTCAATGATAGCACAATCTGCAATCTACAAAAAACAGCCTAAATGTTCGAGAGTGGCCTTTGCAACCCCTCTTTGCCTCTATGTGTGATCAGTTGTGTTCTCTTAGAAGAATCCATTTCGGGAACAGGCAGATGTGAACAGGAAGCCAATAGTTGGCCTCACCAGGATGTAATCGGCGTGAAGTGCGACAGCGGTGACACCTCAGACGCTAGCATCTGGTGCGCTTGGGACTTCAGTCTCCGATGGCGCGAACTTCCGATGGGGATCAGGTGACGACGCAGGAGATGGTTGGTGTCGTCCGTGCCTGAACTCCGCGTTGTCTGCGTCCGATGAGACACGTTAAACATCGTCAAAAAATGCTTCCGAACACATGTGTTAAGGCGGCTGTTATCGAACGAAACCAAGAATGTGTGCAATTCACTCGGGGTTAGTTTCTCGCGGTATTTTAAACGTTCACAAATACCACACGCGAGCCAAAGTCACTGTTTCCCATGCTCACTATAACTGTCCCGGAGGACCAAAAGATCTACGCAGTTCACCTGTACCTACAAACAGCATTCTACTGGCTCCGAGCGTAGGAAGGAAGTGTTCTTTGTCATGGTACGGGAGGTACAACCGACCACGAATCTAGGTGCCTGACTACCTGATTGGCACATGAAACCATCATCTGCGTGGTCTGTGCGTCCTACAAGCGACTCAGTTTCCGAAAAAAAATGGTTCTGAGCACTATGGGACTCAACTTCTGAGGTCATTAGTCCCCTAGAACTTAGAAGTAGTTAAACCTAACTAACCTAAGGACATCACACACATCCATGCCCGAGGTAGGATTCGAACCTGCGTCCGTAGCGGTCTCGCGATTCCAGACTGCAGCGCCTAGAACCGCACGGCCACTTCGGCCGGCCTCAGTTTCCGACAGACCGCTTTCTGTATAACAGCGGTTTGTGTCATGGTTTGATGTGGCCTACCACGGATTCCTCTCTTAAGTCAGACTCTTCTTAATGATAGATGGGTTCACCCATATCCTATCTGCTTTCCCATCTTTCTGTCAGTGTTTCTCTCATGTTCCCCACCTCACCGATTCTGTGCAGGACTTCATCATGTAACAGCTACAAGCCATTGAATTCTAAAATTTTCAGTATTTTCTAACTATTACCGGTTTCGAACATTTTGTTCATCATCAGGTAGCTGCACTGCATTTACGTTTTGAAGTGCAGCCATCTACTGATGGAAAAAAATATTCTAAAATACAGCTGACTACATTTCATTCTTCAAATGCAATACAACTATCTGATGATGGGAAAAAAGTTCGAAACCGATAAATGTAAGAAACAAACAAGTCACCAGTTTAGAGGCTGACAGCTGTTACGTGACACATATAAAGTAAGAGCCTGCTGCGGATGTAGGAGCCTCCTTGAAATCCGTTCTGGTTATAAAAAAATAAAATAAACGTATATCTCTTCGCCATGCCAAATCCTCACTAAAAAAATTAACATTAACTGAAGAGTTCAGGCTTCCAGCATTTCTGTTCTAGGTACTATCAGACTTGGCTTTCCTGATGCCTCATCTGTCACGGAGAGTCACTGAGGTGTCGCTGTATTTCTTCGTGCACATAGCAGTGCCGTTAATCGTCAGATGCAGCTAAGGCGTTTCACTGTACACTGCGTGAATGGACGCCACTGTTCATGAGTGTGCAGTACTGCACATCGGCCGCTGTCGGCGATGCGTGGCACGTATTCAGGACAGAAAAGTTCCGAGGCTGCTGGAGGCGTCTTCCAGGAACCGCGGAGTGTGCCTCCAGCCAAGTCGGTCACCGCTGGTGTTAGTCGAGTCAGAGGTCACAGGGACCACATACTGCCTGCAGCTAACGGCAATGTACCACGCTGATTGATGACTCCAACTCAACTGGTACTAAAGGAATATGAACAACTGTAGACAAACATTATAATTAGCCGTTCAAGTCTTCTACACATTAAACATCACAAAGATCTGCTTAGCGTTCTGAACTAATTTTAAATCTCTAGACAAGTTACTGGTTTGAGTTAATTGCAAATTAATTATTTTGTCTCTGATTAGTCGAAGCTTAATAAATTTTTGCACAACTGTAACGAAACAGATAACTTGAAACTACACTATCACTAAAAAAAAGACCGCAATACCAGAAAATAATGAATGTAGCGTAATGAAATTTCCGGAATACACTTGTGTGGGTAACATATGTAAGTGATTAACGTTGCAAGACCACAGGTTAGCGTAAGCACGAGATAAGCCATTGCCAATGTGAAATGCCGGCACGTTAATAACCAGTGTAACCGCCACAACTGAATGCAAGCCTACAAACGTGCATGCATTGTATAATACAGAGGCGAGGTATCAGTTTGTGAGATGGTGTCCCACGTCTGTTGCACTTGGTCGGTCGATACAGGAATGATTAATGTTGTTTGTGGATGACGCTGAAGTTGTCGTCCGATGACATCCCATATGTGCGCGACTGGCCAGATATCTGGTGATCGAGCAGACCTAGGCAACATGTCGGCACTCTGTACAGTATGCTGGGATACATCAGCGTTATGTGGGCGTGCGTTATCCTGTTGGAAAACACCCCCTGGAATGCTGTTCATAAATGGCAACACAACAGCTCGCTTCACCAGACTGATGAACAGTTTGCAGTCAGCGTACGTGGCATAACCATGAGAGTGCTCCTGTTGTCATACGAAATAGCACCCCAGACCGTAACTCCAGGTGTAGGGCCAGTGTGTCCAGCACAAAAACAGATTCGCTGCAGCCCCTAAACTGGCCTCCTCCTAACCAACACACAGCCACCACCGGTATCGAGGCAAAACCAGCTTTCATCAGACAACACAACAGACCTCCACCTAGGTTCCCAATCAGCTGTCGCTAGACACCACTGAAATCGCAAATGGAGGTGTTCTGTGGCCAGTGGAATGCGATATGGCGTACACGATGCTCTTCCCTTACGGCAGAGCCACATGGCCGCCCAGAGCCCGGTCTCCTTGGGTCCCTACATTCTCGTGACCACCGCTGCCAAAAATCATCTACAGTGTGCCAAATCTTTCTGCACTATTACAAAACGTACTTCCAGCTTCTTGTAGTCCTATTACACGATGTTATTCAAACTCTGTCAGTGTTGATAATGGCGTCTCTATCGCCTTGAGGGCGTTCTTGAGTCATATCAACTCACCACGTCCAGTCTCAAAGGTAACTAACGCTCAAAACCGTTAGAGCGTGTATTTAAAGCAAACCTGATTTGCATCATCGTACTGGCGCTACTAGCGCCACACTTATGCGACTGTCGCGAAATCTAAATACACATCATCTTTCAGATGTAGAGACACGGCTACCAATTTTCGTTATGTCGCACAACTCATTCGTGGTGTTGCGAATTGTTTTCCCCGTCGGTGTGCTAGTTCGCAGGAATAAGAATGTCTTCTCAAGATTCATTTCGGTGGAAGTGATAGTACGAATAATGTATGGCATGACTATAGTTCCGGAAGAGTCGGTGTTCTGCGTGCTGGTGAATCTGATGGAAGTCAAAAATGTTCAAATGTGTGTGAAATCTTATGGGACTTAACTGCTAAGGTCATCAGTCCCTAAGCTTACACACTACTTAACCTAAATTATCCTAAGGACAAACACACACACCCATGCCCGAGGGAGGACTCGAACATCCGCCGGGATCAGCCGCACAGTCCATTACTGCAGCGCCTTAGACCGATTGGCTAAGATGGAACTCTGTCCGTTGAAGCAGTAAATTTCGACGCCTCTGAAACATCATATAGTCTTTAATCTCGTCACATTAGATCCACCGGAGTCTGTCCTTGTGCAGTGACAGTATCTGAATGAGAAATGATTGGTCGTCCTATAAATTTCCGTAATTCAACACAAGAAAATAACTGAATTCTTCTGATAGTTGAGACCGCGAGCAGGCTCGTCCGCCAAATCAGTTCACATCAGTTTTGAAGAACGTAAACGACACCATAATGCTACTTATCTAAAATAAAGAATCGTTGAAAATCGGCAAATGAACGTACCTTCTGTTTAATAATCTGCTACTATATTTTTTAGACGACACTTTTCTACTATAAACATTTACACGTAATTAATAATTTAGTGGCCGGCCGAAGTGGCCGAGCGGTTCTAGGCGCTACAGTCTGGAACCGCGCGACCGCTACGGCCGCAGGTTTGAATCCTGCCTCGGACATGGATGTGTGTGATGTCCTTCGGTTAGTTAGGTTTAAGTAGTTCTAAGTTCTAGGGGACTGATGACCTCAGAAGTTAAGTCCCATAGTGCTCAAAGCCATTTTGAACCAATAATTTAGTCAATATTATGAGTTGAACTTTTCCAAGATAAAAATTTATGTAATGGCAGCCTTTACAATATACTGCCATAGAAACACTCTCGCTTCCAGAAAACTTGACTGTCTCGTACACTGGTTCGATTACAAGCGAACGTTGATTACCGGCTTTAAGACAAACACAGAACAAAAGAACAAAGAATAATTATGAATGTCTCAGAGCGCTGAAGGTGCTCGAAGGTGAATATGGCTGCTTGGATAAGTGTGAAAGAGATATTTCAACATACACGTTTAGAATACCGTAGAAGTGGGCAACTTCATGAGATTTTTAGTACTTTTGGTAACATAACCTGCTACGAGAAAGTAATGTGACAGTTACTTTTCACATATATGCAATATTAGGGACTTCACCGTTTACGTTTGATGGCAATAAAGTATTTTTTCTTTTTTTGTGGAATGAAGTATTCAGAATATAGAATACTAATCGACACAAAGCTACCCCCAGCTCAGCACAGCACCGTGACATGATTTCTAAGACAGGTAAATTATTTCAATTCATTTGTCGAAAAGGTGGGCTGACCTAATGTTTCTTTATGACACACACTTATAGTCCTGTTACAATATACAAATACCGTCTATCGCAATGTCAGTTTGTTGAGATTTACGTTTTTACTTCTCTTAAAATGCCAATATTTCCCAAGATGCTAATACTTATAGGCCTGTACTCACTGAAACAAAATAAGAATGAAAAAAAGTAAATAAAATAAACAAACTAGACCGGACTAAGGGAGATAATTAACAAAGCTTCTACACACTTATTTAGGCATCTGTTTAGTGGAACAGTGTGTGGAAAAACAAGTCACAATGCTTACATTTGACACAATATCCTCTAAACAAGTTAATTCGCTCAAACTGTTAGACACTTACACTCAAGATCAAAAAGAGTTCGAGAAAAAACAGTCATCGTGAATTTAATACAATATTCTGGGCAACTGAATGTTATACTTAGAAATAAAGTTACACTGCAAAATAAAATATCCATTTTGCTCATTAGTCGCTATCTCCCTAATTTCTTTAATGAGAGTTTTTTCTACAATTTCAGTTGTCACACATCTTTCTCTTTAGATGTATGCTGTTACTAAGTTACCCCTATTATCTGCGGAAATAACATTTTTCGCATTCCAATGGCTGAAGACTTTTCTTTCTTTTTTTAAAATTTAACTTTTATACAGAATGGTCAGCAAACATTTTATACCAATTTATTAGGTTTGCGCGTACATTCGTTACGTTTTTCAACAAGTTTAATAAACACAACAGATTTAATTATTTAATCGTTTCCAAGCCAATAGACAACCCACATATTACATATACACACAAATACAATACACATATGTATAAATAGACAAACCCAAAATTGGGAGTCACATTACAATACAAAGACAAACATAGTATATATATCATATCACGTCCCGCCAAAATTCAAGGCATTTAACTGCCACTGCCGTAGCGTTTGCCAGATCTTCTTTCCTGCACACTTCCCCCATGTTGCTGCATTCCAGGAGGTGGTCCATTGTTTGGGTCTGTCCGCACTGGCACGTGTCCGTCCCGTCTCGGTATCCCCATTTACGCATGTTTACGTTGCATCTGCCCACCCCAGTTCGTAGGCGGTTGAGGGTTCTCCATAATGGCCATTTTAGTTCATTTCCAGAGGCCAATTGTTCGTTGGGTGAGATTAGAGGTCCTGGTCTCCCGTAGGCAGTGTTGCATGCCATTTTGACAATCTGGCCTTTTGTTTTGAGGTTTCTAGCGGTTGAACTGAGGTGAGGAAACTCCGTCTTGATTTTAGACGTGTGTTTGGAGGGTTTTGTCCGAAGAGGGGATGGCGCTGGTCGCGCAGCTGTTTGAGGCACTCTGCTTCACTTGCTATAGCTCGTCTGATGTTGGGTGGAGCTATGCCACTAAACAAATAAAGTTGGCTAACCGGGGTGAGTCTTAGGCATCCCGTGATTACGCGACAGGCATCGTTCAGCAGAGGATCCACTCGTTTCGCATGCGCTGATCTTTCCCAAACTGGGGCAGCGTATTCAGCAACCGAGTAGCAGAGTGTAAGTGCCAACGTACGTAAAGTATGTGGGTTGGCACCCCATTTTGTGGAGGTGAGCTTACTCAGAAGGTTGTTTCTTGTTGATAGTTTGCCCCTGACCTTGTCTGTAAGTAAGTGTGCGATCAAGGGTGACGCCTAAATAACAAGGAGTGCTGCTGAACGCGATCCGTTGGTTGTTCCACGTGATGTTTACGGTATGTTTGGCGTCTCGGTTTAGAAGATGGAATAGGCAGGATAATGTTTTTGCTCCGTTCGGGCGTAGGCAGTTGGCTTCGTAGTATGGCGCTAGACCGTTGAGGGCATTCGTAAGGCTAATTTCTGTGTCGTTAAAGTTCCGACTCTGCACGGCAATCGCAAGATTGTCCGCGTAAGCAAAGCTCCTAGTCCCTGGTGCAACTGGTTGATCATTCACATATATGTTGAAAAGAGTGGGTGCGAGAACACTGCCTTGGGGTAGTCCATTTTTCTGGATACGCCATCGGCTTCGCTTCCCTCCTAGGTTTACAATGAACCGTCTGTTGCTGAAAAGAGTTGATATAATTTGTATCAGCCCGAAATCATTAGTCATAGCGTATATTTTAGTGAGCAGCAGTTTGTGATTTACAGTGTCGAATGCGGATGAGAGGTCGACAAGTACGGCTCCAGTAATTAGACGGTTCTCGTACCCATGCTTTATGAACTGGGTAAGATTCAAGACCTGTCCGGTGCAAGTTTTCCCAGGGCGAAACCCTGCCTGTTCCGGAATTATCTGATGATCAATATTAGGCACAAGTTGATTCAGCAGCATGCGCTCGAACACCTTGTACAAGCTGCAATGTAATGTTACCGCTCTGAAATTTTTTGGCTCGTCCAATGGTTTGCCGGGTTTTGGAATGGCTGTGACGTTGCCCTTTCTCCAGATTTTCGGGATGTTGTTTAGCCGGATACAGGTATTGAAAAGTAGGAGCAGCCAGTTTCTCGTGTACTCGCCAAATTTAAGGATCTGTTCATTCCTAAGGTCGTCTAGCCCTGCTGCTTTGCCAGGTTTCAGAGATTTAAGCGCGGACTCTAGCTCTTCGATGGTAAATGGACGGCTGCAGCAGTTCGTGTCACTTTCGCCACTTCTTATTGGGATGATTTTTGCTGGAGTCTTCGTTTTCCCATTAAGAACGGGTTGGTGCGCTATTTGGTTGGCTGTTGCTCTTGGTGCTTCCGTTTGCTGCTTAGGATCATTATTTAGCTTCTTAATTGTCTTCCAGGCAATCCGGCTAGAATGTTTCATGTCTACACTTTCAATTAGATGTTGCCACTCTTCTCGGCGGTTCTCGATTAGCTGGTCGGTAGGTGCATTTGCAAGTTCAATAGTTTCTTCAGAGAATGGGTTCTCGTCGTACTTTTCCTTATATGCATTGTATAGTTGCCGGCTGTCTTTCGTTAGGCCCGGTACAAACTCCGTTCTGCAGCCCCTAGGGATAGACTTCCTTGATACATTCTGGACGATTTCTATGAACTTATCGCAGTTGCTGGGTGTTGGTTCTAGAGTTTGCAGCTTTTCGTCGATTCCAATTGCGAAATCTTCCCAGTTTGCCCTCTTGAAATTAAATCTTCGTCGAAATGGAATCCGCACTGGCACCACTGCTGAAGTAACTGTGAGTTTGATGGGTCCATGTTGGGAGTGTGGAATAGGACCCAGGACATCTTTCACTCACTCAGTTACCAAGTTCTGGCTGACGAAGACGAGGTCAGGGTTGTATCCCCTTTGCCACCTGCCGCTGTTAAAAGATAGGGGTAGTTTGGCGTCGTGCAATAGTGATTCAGCATCTGCCCATGTCTCCACCTCGAGTCCGTCTTCATTAGATTCATTGTAACCCCAGCGTGTATGGTGACTGTTGAAGTCACCCATTGCAGTACTGCCCGTGGGAAGGGGATTATTGCGCGGCAGGTCATATTCGAATGGCATATTTGGAGGCTTATATATTGATGTTATTACCTTATGATTAGTCTCTGAGAAGTTCAATTTTGTTTTTGTCTGAAAGTTGAAACCCGTCGTAGGCTACTCCCTCTCGTATGAAAATTGCACTTCCGTATTGATCGACAGGCCGTTCGATTGCCAGTTTGATGCTCGCAATTTTAGGTCTATTGCTGTTTGGGCCTCGGTGCGTTTCCTGTAGACATACGACGTGACATTCGTTCGATCTGCACAAATCAGCCAGTATATCCTGTTTGGCAGGTGATAATCCCTTCACATTTATGGAGATGATAGTCAAACGTGGTCTTAAGAAGGACCGATTATGAGAGTCGTCATGCATTTTGTTCTTTCTTGTAATGGCTTGGTGCCAGCAGAATCAGCAGGACTACAAGTAGTCCTCCCAGGGCCGCGACGTGGACGCTTCTGCTGTGGCGCCAACACAACAGATACACGCAACAGAGACTTTAATCATCAATAATATATTCTCCTTCACTATTTACAACAGTCTGCCAACGCTGGGGTAAGTTTCGAACTCGTTGAGCGATGTTCAAGGGGCATTATCAGCTGGAACGGAAGTAACTTCCTGGTTTCGAGATAGAAGGCGAAAATATGGGAACTCAAGATAAGGTGAGTAAGGTGGATGCGGAATGACTTCCCTATCCGACTTCTGTATTGCGTTTTTTGTCATTCTAGCAGATTCCAGGCGGGCGTTATCGTGGAGTAGCATTACTTCACGCAGTCGTCCTGACCTTTGTTCTCGGACTGTGTCTGCCAGACATCTCAGCTGTTGACAATAAATGTTAGCAGTGATGGCTACAACTCGGGAAAGTAGTTCGTAGTATGCCAGACCGTCTCTATTCCCTCAGATGCATAATACTGTCTTTTGTGGATGCGCACAGATGATGATGATGATGATGATGTTTGGTTTGTGGGGCGCTCAACTGCAGGGTTATCAGTGCCCCTACAAATTCCCAACCTTTGCTCCGTCCAATCTCGCTGCTTTTGTGAATGATGATGAAATGATGAGGACAACACAAACGTCCAGTCATCTCGAGGCAGATGTCCACAGATGTTTATACGGGGATTTTATATTTTGTTTGGGCTATACCATTCCGCCGGCCGAAGTGGCCGTGCGGTTAAAGGCGCTGCAGTCTGGAACCGCAAGACCGCTACGGTCGCAGGTTCGAATCCTGCCTCGGGCATGGATGTTTGTGATGTCCTTGGGTTAGTTAGGTTTAAGTAGTTCTACGTTCTAGGGGACTAATGACCTCAGCAGTTGAGTCCCATAGTGCTCAGAGCCATTTGAGCCATATACCATTCCTTTCTTTTCTGCATGTCAATGTAAAGGCACGATTTCTCGTCACCAATATGGTAAAGGATAGCAATGGTCGGCGTTGTTGACTTGCCACTTGATAACGAGCAGGCGGAGATGCACGTTTGGCCACTAGCTGATTTTTGTGATTTTAGCTTTGAGCACGCGGTACCAAAACACACGATTTTTTTAACTGCCCCACTGCGTGCAAATGTCGTACGATGGCAGAATGATAACAGTTCATCACATTTGCCAGTCGTCTAGTACACTGACGTGAATCATTGTGGATCAATGCTTTTAAACGATCTTCATCAAACTCCGAAAGTCCTTCTGAACGTGAACTGTTAACAACGTCAAAACGATCCTCCTTAAAACCAGATAAACATTTTCTTGCCGTGCTCTGTC
Organism: Schistocerca piceifrons; assembly: GCF_021461385.2. Taxonomy (NCBI): domain Eukaryota; kingdom Metazoa; phylum Arthropoda; class Insecta; order Orthoptera; family Acrididae; genus Schistocerca; species Schistocerca piceifrons. The sequence continues at coordinate 389,942,894 of NC_060145.1, forward strand.
TCGTGACATTATCCCCATACACGGCACAAATGTTTCTGCCTGCTTCTGCTCCTGTCACCCTTCTGTTGAACTCAAACAGAAGAGGTCCCGGTGGAGGTTCGAGTCCTCCCTCGGGCATGGGAGTGTGTGTTTGTCCTTAGGATAATTTAGGTTAAGTAGTGTGTAAGCTTAGGGACTGACGACCTCAGCAGTTGTCCCACAGTATTACACACACATTTCCTTTTCAAACAGAAGAATATGTCGGAATCACTGGAACTACGCGTTTAGAGCTTGCTTCTGGCGCTCAACTTTCCCTGAGACGAGTTTTCCAGTAAAAAAACTGCATTTTAATTTGTCTGTCTCAATAACTCCAGTATTGATTAAAATACGGCGTTGTCTTTGCTTTCGATTACCTTTAGCGAAACAGTCTGCAATAACGTTATCCTGCACGTGATGCAGTCAAAGTGATACAGTTAAACAGTAAAGCGAAAGTACTGTGACAGCGCAGTTTAATGAAGTAGTCCAAATGGCTCTAATGGTTCAAATGGCTCTGAGCACTATGGGACTTAACATCTGAGGTCATCAGCCCCCTAGAACTTAGAACTACTTAAACCTAACTAACCTAAGGACATCAAGGACATCACACACGTCCATGCCCGAGGCAGGATTCGAACCTGCGACCGTTGCAGTCGCGCGGTTCCAGACTGAAGCGCCTAGAACAGCTCGGCCACACCGGCCGGCAATGAAGTAGTCCCGCACAAATATCTTTATGTCATCATGAACAATGCGGTATTGCTGTCTGCAGTGAATATCACGAAGAATTGAGTGACCTGTCCACTGGAATGGTAGTCTAATGAACAAAGGATATGGATTGATAGTAAACTAAAAAGAGTAAAAAGTATTAAGGAGTAACAGAAAAGAGATTGACGAGAAATTTAACAGAAAATTAATGGCTGCTTATCAGAACAACTAAAGGAATTCTGCTACTTGGAAGCAAAATTACACGTGACGGAAGAAGCATGAAGCATTCTTCTTAGAATAATTCTACTAGTATCAAATACAGGTAAAAGTTGCAGACGAACTTTCCGAGAATGTACATCTGAAACTCAACATTTATGAAAATGACTCACCGCCTGTGGGAAAACCAGAAAAGAAGACACTCAAAGCGTTTGTGATGTGGTGTTACAGAAGGATGCAAAAAAAGTAGAATGGTGGGAAAATATAATAAATATGCAGGCCCTTCAAACAATCTAGGAATGAGACAATATGGAAAAAAAGAAGGGACGTTATGATAGGATATGTTTCAAGCCTTCGTTAGTAACTCCCACGGTACTACTGGAAGTGCCACGCGGGATTAGCCGAGCGGTCTATGGCGCTGCAGTCACGGACTGTGCGGCTGGTCCCGGCGGAGGTTCGATTCCTCCCTCGGGCATGGGTGTGTGTGTTTGGCTTTAGGATAATTAAGGTTAAGTAGTGTGTAAGCTTAGGGACTGATGACCTTAGCAGTTAAGTCCCATAAGATTTCACACACACACACTACTGGAAGCCGCAGAGGACGAAAACTGTAGGGAAAAACTGCGATTGGAATACACCGACGGAAAAATGGTGACACCAAAAAGTAATTAATGTGGAATAAGGAAAGCGTTGCTGAAGAAGAAAAATTTGTTAACATCGAGTGTAGATTTAAATGTCAGGAAGTCGTTTCTGAAAGTATTTGTATGGACTGTAGCTATGTATGGAAGTGAAACGTGGACGATAAATAGTTTGCCGGCCGCGGTGGCCGTGCGGTTCTGGCGCTGCAGTCCGGAACCGCGGGACTGCTACGGTCGCAGTTTCGAATCCTGCCTCAGGCATGGGTGTGTGTGTGATGTCCTTAGGTTAGTTAGGTTTAAGTAGTTCTAAGTTCTAGGGGACTTATGACCTAAGATGTTGAGTCCCATAGTGCTCAGAGCCATTTGAACCATTTTTTTTTTTTGATAAATAGTTTAAACAAGGAGAGAATAGAAGCTTTCGAAATGTGGTGCTACAGAAGAATGCTGAAGATTAGATCACATAACTAATGAGGAGGTGTTGAATAGAATTGGGGAGAAGAGGAGCTTGTGGCACAACTTGGCTAGAAGAAGGGATCGGTTGGTAGGACATGTTCTGAGTCATAGAGAGATCACCAATTTAGTATTGGAGGGCAGCGTGGAGGGTAAAAATCGTAGAGGGAGACCAAGAGATGAATACAGTAAGCAGATTCAGAAGGATGTAGGTTGCGGTAGGTACTGGGAGATGAAGAAGCTTGCACAGGATAGAGTAGCAAGGAGAGCTGCATCAAACCAGTCTCAGGACTGAAGACCACAACAACAACAACAATGAAATTCTGGGAATACATTTGTCTAGGACACGTGTTTAAGCGATTAACATTGCAGAATCACAGATTATTGTAAGCGAGAGGTAAGCCATTGCAAATGTGATATGCGGATACATTTATAACCGGTGCAATCGGCAGAATGTTGAATCTAGTCATGCAAAAGTGCATGTATCGCGCTGGACAAGTGCTAGATGTCAGTTTGTGTGACGTAGTTCCACGCCTGTTGCACTTGGTCGGTCGATATAGGGACGGTTAATGGTGGTTATGGATGACGCTGGAATCGTCCGATGATGTTCTACATGTGCTCAATCGGAAACAGATCTGGTTATAGAGCACGTCAAGGCAACGTGTTGACATTGTATAGAGCACGTTGGGTTACAACAGCGGTATGTTGGCAAGCGTTATTATGTTGAAAAACACCCCCTGGAAAGCTGCCCATAAATGGCAGCACAACAGGCCGAATCACCAGACTGACGTACAATTTTGCTCTCAGTGTGTGTGGGATAACCACGAGAGGGCCCTTGCTGTCCTTCGAAATCTTACCCCAGACCATAACTCCAGGTGTAGGTCGAATATGTCTAGCACACAGCACTCGTTGGTTGCAGGGTCTTAAGTGGCCTCCTTCCAACCAACACACGGATATCACTAGCACCGAGGCAGAACCAGCTTTCATCAGAAACACAACAGACCTCCACCCTGCACTCCAATGAGCTCTCACTTGACACTGCTAAAGTCGCAAATGGCGGTGGTTTGGGGCCAGTGGAATGGACGTTACAAGGGGTCTGGCTTGGTGCTGTCCTTGAAGTAACCGATTTCATTGTGTCACTGTGGTGCCAACTGCTGCTCAAATTGCACAGATGCAGTATGATGCGCCAGAGCCATACGCTGAACGCGATGGTCCTCCCTCTCGGTAGAACCACATGGCCATCTGGAGCCCGATTTTCCTGCGACCGTCCATTCTCGTGACCACCGCTGCCAGAAATCAACTACAGTGTGCCAAGCCTCTCTGTAGTATCGCAGAAGGAAAATCCAGCTTCTTGTAGCCCTATTTCACGACCTTGTTCAAGGTCAGTGAGGTGCCGATAATGATATCTTTGACACTACACATCTTCCGAAGAATACCCTTTAAGACTGGAATGACCTACGCTTTATTCACGTCAAATGGGACTCCCTGTGTGAGAGAGAACTTTGGTAAGCTATTGCTTGAGGGGTGGCCAAATTCCATGTATGCTGTGCCATACAGAATCTAACGGGTAAATTATTTAGAGATCTACAGGGTGTTTCAAAAATGACCGGTATATTTGAAACGGCAATAAAAACTAAACGAGCAGCGATAGAAATATACCGTTTGTTGCAATATGCTTGGGACAACAGTACATTTTCAGGCGGACAAACTTTCGAAATTACAGTAGTTACAATTTTCAACAACAGAAGGCGCTGCAAGTGACGTGAAAGATATAGAAGACAACGCAGTCTGTGGGTGCGCCATTCTGTACGTCGTCTTTCTGCTGTAAGCGTGTGCTGTTCACAACGTGCAAGTGTGCTGTAGACAACATGGTTTATTCCTTAGAACAGAGGATTTTTCTGGTGTTGGAATTCCACCGCCTAGAACACAGTGTTGTTGCAACAAGACGAAGTTTTCAACGGAGGTTTAATGTAACCAAAGGACCGAAAAGCGATACAATAAAGGATCTGTTTGAAAAATTTCAACGGACTGGGAACGTGACGGATGAACGTGCTGGAAAGGTAGGGCGACCGCGTACGGCAACCACAGAGGGCAACGCGCAGCTAGTGCAGCAGGTGATCCAACAGCGGCCTCGGGTTTCCGTTCGCCGTGTTGCAGCTGCGGTCCAAATGACGCCAACGTCCACGTATCGTCTCATGCGCCAGAGTTTACACCTCTATCCATACAAAATTCAAACGCGGCAACCCCTCAGCGCCGCTACCATTGCTGCACGAGAGACATTCGCTAACGATATAGTGCACAGGATTGATGACGGCGATATGCATGTGGGCAGCATTTGGTTTACTGACGAAGCTTATTTTTACCTGGACGGCTTTGTCAATAAACAGAACTGGCGCATATGGGGAACTGAAAAGCCACATGTTGCAGTCCCATCGTCCCTGCATCCTCAAAAAGTACTGGTCTGGGCCGCCATTTCTTCCAAAGGAATCATTGGCCCATTTTTCAGATCCGAAACGATTACTTCATCACGCTATCTGGACATTCTTCGTGAATTTGTGGCGGGACAAACTGCCTTAGACGACACTGCGAACACCTCATGGTTTATGCAAGATGGTGCCCGGCCACATCGCACGGCCGACGTCTTTAATTTCCTGAATGAATATTTCGATGATCGTGTGATTGCTTTGGGCTTTCCGAAACATACAGGAGGCGGCGTGGATTGGCCTCCCTATTCGCCAGACATGAACCCCTGTGACCTCTTTCTGTGGGGACACTTGAAAGACCAGGTGTACCGCCAGAATCCAGAAACAATTGAACAGCTGAAGCAGTACATCTCATCTGCATGTGAAGCCATTCCGCCAGACACGTTGTCAAAGGTTTCGGGTAATTTCATTCAGAGACTACGCCATATTATTGCTACGCATGGTGGATATGTGGAAAATATCGTACTATAGAGTTTCCCAGACTGCAGCGCCATCTGTTGTTGAAAATTGTAACTACTGTAATTTCGAAAGTTTGTCTGCCTGAAAATGTACTGTTGTCCCAAGCATATTGCAACAAACGGTGTATTTCTATCGCTGCTCGTTTACTTTTTATTCGCGTTTCAAATATACCGGTCATTTTTGAAACACCCTGTATATACTATGCACTATCGAGCATCGTCAGTCGTTTTTCACTGCTGTACTCTTCTCATCTGTTACTTTTGTTTCCGTACGATGCGTGAGAAGAATAATTATGTCGTGATCTCCTTTGCTGATTCCATGTAACTCCACAGAATTTAGTATTTAAGCCTTCATTTTTTTTCTCTGCCGTTTCAGTAATATTATAAATAGAAAGCTTCTGGACAGAACATATAGATTTATTACCTGCTTTATACGTGAGACCAAATTTGCTTGAGGTTTTGTTGCATAAGCAGCGGCAGTTGCCGTGTAAGAACACTACAGCAGGTGAAAGCCCTAACGTTCGACTCCATACGGATTTACTGGTTATCTTTCTTTGATTTTTGTGTAAACGTGACATAGATGCTGCAGTTTGAATGGTATGGTACATAAATCTCCAGCACTATTGCTCCTCTAGACTCAATGAAACATGGCATCATGGTCGCGAGACACCTTAAGTTGTGAGCGGTTTAAGGAGAATTTGGGCATACTCAACTCGCGTAACGTAATTTCCTTACGCCCCAAATACACTCATGGAAATTGAAATAAGAACACCGTGAATTCATTGTCCCAGGAAGGGGAAACTTTATTGACACATTCCTGCGGTCAGATACATGACATGATCACACTGACAGAACCACAGGCACATAGACACAGGCAACAGAGCATGCACAATGTCGGCACTAGTACAGTGTATATCCACCTTTCGCAGCAATGCAGGCTGCTATTCTCCCATGGAGACGATCGTAGAGATGCTGGATGTAGTCCTGTGGAACGGCTTGCCATGCCATTTCCACCTGACGCCTCAGTTGGACCAGCGTTCGTGCTGGACGTGCAGACCGCGTGAGACGACGCTTCATCCAGTCCCAAACATGCTCAATGGGGGACAGATCCGGAGATCTTGCTGGCCAGGGTAGTTGACTTATACCTTCTGGAGCACGTTGGGTGGCACGGGATACATGCGGACGTGCATTGTCCTGTTGGAACAGCAAGTTCCCTTGCCGGTCTAGGAATGGTAGAACGATGGGTTCGATGACGGTTTGGATGTACCGTGCACTATTCAGTGTCCCCTCGACGATCAACAGTGCTGTACGGCCAGTGTAGGAGATCGCTCCCCACACCATGATGCCGGGTGTTGGCCCTGTGTGCCTCGGTCGTATGCAGTCCTGATTGTGGCGCTCACCTGCACGGCGCCAAACACGCATACGACCATCATTGGCACCAAGGCAGAAGCGACTCTCATCACTGAAGACGACACGTCTCCATTCGTCCCTCCATTCACGCCTGTCGCGACACCACTGGAGGCGGGCTGCACGATGTTGGGGCGTGAGCGGAAGACGGCCTAACGGTGTGCGGGACCGTAGCCCAGCTTCATGGAGACGGTTGCGAATGGTCCTCGCCGATACCCCAGGAGCAACAGTGTCCCTAATTTGCTGGGAAGTGGCGGTGCGGTCCCCTACGGCACTGCGTAGGATTCTACGGTCTTGGCGTGCATCCGTGCGTCGCTGCGGTCCGGTCCCAGGTCGACGGGCACGTGCACCTTCCGGCGACCACTGGCGACAACATCGATGTACTGTGGAGACCTCACGCCCCACGTGTTGAGCAATTCGGCGGTACGTCCACCCGGCCTCCCGTATGCCCACTATACGCCCTCGCTCAAAGTCCGTCAACTGCACATACGGTTGACGTCCACGCTGTCGCGGCATGCTACCAGTGTTAAAGACTGCGATGGAGCTCCGTATGCCACGGCAAACTGGCTGACACTGACGGCGCGTGCCGTGCGTGTGATCATTCCTTGTACAGCCCTCTCGCAGTGTCCGGAGCAAGTATGGTGGGTCTGACACACCGGTGTCAATGTGTTCTTTTTTCCATTTCCAGGAGTGTGCATACGGGTTTGATAAACAATGTGCACGGTTCACAATGTGTACCGCTAGCCCTTACCGCTCAACTAGAAATTTACGTCAGTGCTACCATCACACTGCAGCAGATTTCTATCCGTGTTCGCTCGGCATAAATCCCGCTGGATGATAGCACACTCCTCAGATATGCTAATTCACACACTATATGTCGTAGTAAAACTAGATCGGACGTTAGTATATGTTAAAGCTGTACTGACAGTAAACCGATTTCGTGGGCTTCTGAATAAGTTATAGTACCGGGTGATCAAAAATTCAGTATAAATTTGAAAACTGAACAAATCACTGAATAATGTAGATAGAGAGGTACAAATTGACACACATGCTTGGAATGACATGGGGTTTACTGGAACCAAAAAAAAAATACAAAATTTCAAAAAATGTCCAACAGATGGCGCTTCATCTGATCAGAATAGCAATAATTAGTGTAACAAAGTAAGACAAAGCAAAGATGATGTTCTTTACAGGAAATGCTCGATATGTTCACCATCATTCCTCAACAATAGCTGTAGTCGAGGAATAATGTTGTGAACAGCGCTGTAAAGCATGTCCGGAGTTATGGTGAGGCATTGTCGCCGGATGTTGTCTTTCAGCATCCCTAGAGATGTCGGTCGATCACGATACACTTTCAACTTCAGGTAACCCCAAAGCCAATAATCCGCACGGACTGAGGTCTGGGGACGTGGGAGGCCAAGCATGACGAAAGTGGGTGGCTGAGCACACAGTCATCACCAAACGACGCGAGCAAGACATCTTCACGCATCTAGCAACATGGGGTGGAGCTCCATCCTGCATAAACATCGTACGTTCCAGCAGGTGTTTATCAGCCAAGCTGGGGATGAAACGATTCTGTAACATATCGGAGTACCTCTCACCCGTCACGGTAGCAGTTACAAAACCAGAGTCACGCATTTCCTCGAAGAAAAAAGGCCTAATAACGGTAGATGTGGTAAATCCAACCCATACCGTGACTTTCTCGTCGTGCAATCGAGTTTCCACGACAGTTCTAGGATTTTCGGTAGCCCAAATTCTGCAGTTGTGGGCGGTGACAGACCTTCGGAGCGTGAAACGAGCTTCGTCGGTCCACAACACGTTACTCAACCAATCGTCACTTCCGCCATCTTTTGAAGCGCCCACATCGCAAATGCCCTCCGCTTCACTAAATAGCCAGGTAACAGTTCATGATGCCGTTGGATTTTGTACGGATAGCATCGAAGGGTACGCTAAAGTGCAAACCAAACAGTATTGTACTCCCCGTGCATAGACGAACCCGCTACAGTCTCCATTTCTTCCTGAACTGTCTCAGCAGCATTACGCCTTGTGCTCGGTCGGCCACTACGGGGTCTATCGTCTAAAGAACCCGTGGCTTCGAACTTCGAAATCATTCTCGCCACAGCTGCATTTGTCAACGGACCTTTACCTGTTCGAATCCCCTTTTTATGGCGATAGGATCGTAACGCTGAACTAGCACATTCCCCATTCTGATAATACAGCTTCACTAAAAGCGCCTTTTCAGGTAACGACAACATGCTGCGACTGCTGGCACATCTGATTCTCTCTCAATCTTTTCCCTTTATTGTAATTTTCATACCTATATACATACATAGGTAGTCTGGCAGCAGCATCGTACGCTGCTCTTCAGCCTTCGATTTTGCAATGATAAAAAACAGTAAGAAGGTACATAATAGTTAGAGTGACTGGTAGACATACAAAAATACAAAACACGGAGCCATTCACACTCGATGAAAATTACACTGAAACACGGTGGCACGGCGCAGAAACACTGATGAGTCGACGGCACAGGTGAATGTAGGAGTGTGACGGTGAACACTAACACAAACACGACGGCACACACACGAGAAACTGATGGCGATGATCTCCGGCGCGCAAATGTCCACGTAACATGTGCGAGTCCGGGGGACCTGCCGAGAGGGAAAGAGCGGTGAGGGGGAGGGAGAGGGGAGAGCAGAGATGCCAATGGCAGAGGAGATGGGAGGAGGAGTAGAGGGGCGGGGATAGGGGAAGCCCGGGGGAGGAGTCGGGAGACAGGGAGGAGGGAGGGAAGGGGGAGAGAATGGAGAGAGGGTGCCCAAAGAAAACAAACACAGGAAGAGGGAGGGATGATCAAAGTTGGTAGGAGGGGTAGATGGAGGGGAGGAGGGCATCATCAGGGAGGGGGAGCTGGCGGAAGCCACCTTGGGGGAGGGTGTGGAGAGTGGAGAGATGGAGAGCAGGTGGGACATGGAAGTACAGGTGCGGCAGCGGATGGGGCAGGAGAGGATGGGAGAGACCAGCGGGTGAGGAGGATCGAGTTTGCGGGAGGTGCAGAGGATCCATATCCGTTCAAGGAAAAGGAGGAGGTGGGGGAAGGGAATTAGGTCGTACAAGATCCGCGTGGGGAGGGGAGACAGATGCGATAGGTGAGGCGAAGAGGGGATCCGAAGGGATTTGTAAAAGGTAGGGGGAGCGGAGATCCAGGCAGTGTGGGCGTAGCAAAGGATAGGGCGAATGAGGGATTTATAGGTATGGAGGATGCTAGAGGGGTCCATACCCCAAGTTCAGCCAGAGAGGAGTTTGAGGAGACAGAGGCAAGAGTGTGCCTTGGCTTGGATCTTCCGGAGGTGGGGGGTCCAGGAGAGGTGACGGTCAAGGGTGACACCAAGGTACTTAAGGGTGGGGGTGAGGGCGATAGGACGGCCATAGATGGTGATGTAGGAGGCGGAAGGAAGGAGCGGTTTTGCCTACTATGATTGCCTGTGATTCTCTCTCTCATCACAGCTCCTTTTATTCACGATTGTCATGTGCAGTCACTGGCATTTTGCTGTCCAGTGCCATCTGTCGGACATTTTGTGAACATTGCTTTTTTTTGTTCTAATAAAACCCCATGTCATTCCAAGCATGTGTGTCAATTTTTACCTCTCTATCTACAGTATTTCGTGGTTTATTAAGTTTTCAGATTTATACTGACTTTTTGATCACCGGTATATTAAGTTATCAATTTTATCATACAGTAATTCATTTGAGGCACTGAAAATCATAAGGGCCTAAAGCACGTCACCATCCTTGGTGAGACTGTAGCATTTATTCATGCTTCTGATATCTGTTGAAGTTACAGTGAGTCAGATTTATCTGTGGTGCAGTCCCACATTGTATATATGAAAATTGACGAAAAGCTGTATCACTGCTTCCTCTGGTATTCACTTAAATGTGGAATCGACGGCGGTGTGCTTCAGGCCCTTACAGATCGCAGCATCTCATTTGTATTCTAGTCAAGAAACCATGTTGGTTGACATTACTATTTGATTTTACTCATTTCCACAAATGACACTTTATGTTTGGAGTTGGTTGTCCACTGTGCAGGAATCGGCTTTCTTGTGCAGTGTAAACATTAACTATGCTGAATATATTTCAAATGCTAACAGAAAAGTAAAGTTGTTAGGACGGGTCGTGAGCTGTGCTTGGGTAGCTCATTCGGTGGAGCACTTGCCCACGAAAGTCAAAAGTCCTGAGTTCGAGTCGGGATCCGCCACGTTGCTTTAATTTTCTAGGAAGTTTCATAGCAGCGCACATTACGCTGAAGAGTGAAAATCTGGGAATAGAGAAGTAGATTACCAGGAAAAGTTAGCCGCAAAGGAATATGGCTTTCGGGAAAAGATCCTTTTATTGAGAGAGTCACGAAATCAAATACGCGTGACTACAAGCGAACATTTAGCAAGGGAGTGTACTGTTAGCACAAGCTATTGTGTGGACGCAAAGTACGAATATCTTATTTTCAGCCCGGAAATAAACTCGTGAACAGAAACGTCTGTTAGGGAGCTTATACATTTGTCTAAGAAACTGGAAAAGTACGAAAACTCCCACTCACACAAAAATGCGAAATGGAGAGTTGCAAAAGCTTATACATTATCTCGTTACTGCCCTAAAATGTATTTTAATTATGTACAGAACAAGAAAAGTGGACAAAAACATTTCTTTCTTTTGTCAGATATATGTTAGGCTTTTGATTACTACTGTCGTTATTATTATTGGCAGTGGCTGCAGATGTGTAAACTAGTTGATAAGCATAACTGTTATACAGCACATGCTATTAATTTCACACATTCAAATTTATCTCAATTTAAAAATTTATGAACACCCAGAATGAATACTCACGAGACGCCAAGGGGCATAAGCGTTCGAATTGATTGCAGCCTTCACAAGCAGATGACTGCTTAAGAACGGTCGTATCCTCTTTCCAAGAGGCTCCGTTTCAGACCCTCTTATATTAATTGCCCCAGTGATCCGCAAACTCTCAGCCCTCCGCTGTCTTCCATTACGGGCGAAGTTGGTTGACCGTCTTCTGACGTCACTGCGCACTCTGCTGATTGGCCGGAGCAGCGGACGAGAGAACCGGGACGTAAAATCATTTCACCCCACGCAACAAGATAAATTACAGACGTGGCAAAAGCAAAACTTTAACCCATAACTTTGCTAATAACGTAACCCACGCTAAGTTATTTCAGCATTTTGGATTTCCGCACGTAAAATATAGAGTGCATGTATATCAGATTAATAACTATGCTGGCGGGAAAAACTTCGCAACAGCAAGAAGGAATTGTGAAACATACACTAAAGTTGGTAGGCGTGTTTCTACATCTGAAAGACGATATCTATTAAAATTTCGCACCACTCGCATAAGAGGACTCCTACTTACGTCACTCTGAGGATGAAATGAGGTTTGCTTTAAATACTCACTGTAACAGTCGTGAGCGTTAGCTACCTTCGATACTGGACGTGAGGAGCTGCTGTTAGTCAATTCAAGATCACGACACAATTGTTCTTCTCGCGCATCGTACGGAAACAAAAGTAACAGATGAGATGAGTACAGCAGTGAAAAACGACTGACGGTGCTCGATAGCTGCATAGTATATAGATCTCTAAATGATTTACCCGTTAGATTCTATATGGCACTGCATATATAGAATTCGGCTACCCCTCAAGCAATAGCTTACCAAAGTTCTCTCTCACACAGGGAGTCCCATTTGACGCGAATAAAACGTAGGTCATTCCAGTCTTAAAGGGTATCCTTCGAAAGATGTGTAGCGGAACAGATCTGTTTCAGTGAAGAGAATTAGTTGTACATTTGTGGATCATGTTTTTTTTGTTCACTTGTGATGACTTCTGAATGGCAAACAAATCCTCTAGGAAACACACCAACACCAACATCGTGAGTATTGATCGAGTAAAATGCGTTTCCGAAGTTGGTTTACGAGATGCATCAATGTATAGGATCGGACTCCGAGGCTGATATGCTCATTATTCTCTAATAAGCTTTAGATGCCGGTTCGCACTGCCAGCCTCAACTTGAGGTTATTGTCCACCCGTCATTGTCGAAGGGGCAATGGAATGCAAAGGGGCGGCAGATGACCATTGTGTCGAAAAGTGGCAATGGAGGGGACGGTGGGGCCGATCGTCCTGTGTTTTGCTTTGTCCTTTGTTCTTGTACTTATTATCAAACAGAGATGTCAAACTGCCTATTGGCTTCTGTCTCGGGTTCTTCGGCGACGTTCATCTAATGATTTTTCTGACGTTTCGCCAGCACGAGTGGCTGGCATTGTCAAAGCTTCACCCTCCATTGCCGGTGGTGAACTGAAGCCGAGCTCGCGGCCGCAGACTATATGTACCTGGCGCGCCAACGTCCGAGGGCTTCTCCGCGGTCATTTCCGGTGCGGTTCTCCTCTTGCTACTTGCGACGGTCGTTCGCTGCAGTACGGGAAGCCAGGATCCGTTTAGCTTAAAGCTTTCCTCTTTCTTGTTGAAACCGTTCGCGTGTTTTTGTATTTCTACAGCTTCTCTGAACAAGCGCGTGTGATAAGTGCCTCTCTACAGCCAGAACATCCGTGTCGGCGAATTTTATTACGTGGTCGGTCTCATTCAGTGCGTGCTCTGCCACGGCCGATTTCTCCACCTGCCCCAACCTGCAGTGTCGCTTATGCTCTTTGATCCTGGTGTTAGTTAATCATCCAGTCATTTAGTTGATCATCCATTCATTAACACCAGGATCAAAGAGCATAAGAGACACTGCAGGTTGGGGCAGGTGGAGAAATCGGCCGTGGCAGAGCACGTACTGAATGAGACCGACCACGTAATAAAATTCGCCGACACGGAAGTTCTGGCTGTAGAGAGGCACTTATCACACGCGCTTGTTCAGAGAAGCTGTAGAAATACAAAAACACGCGAACAGTTTCAACAAGAAAGAGGAAAGCTTTAAGGTAAACGGATCCTGACTTCCCGTACTGCAGCGAACGACCGTCGCAAGTAGCAAGAGGAGAACCGCACCGGAAATACCGCGGAGAAGCTCTCGGACGTTGGCGCGCCAGGTACATATAGTCTGCGCCCGCGAGCTCGCTTCCAGTTCACCACCGGCAATGGAGGGTGAAGCTTTGACAATGGCAGCCACTCGTGCTGGCGAAACGTCAGAAAAATCATTAGATGAACGTCGGCCGAAGAACCGGAGACAGAAGCCGATAGGCAGTTTGTCAACAAGTGGCCACTAAAGCCTTAACAATTTTGTAAACAGAGATGTGCCAGAATTCACTTTCCTGAGTATTGTTGCGACAGTACGCGATAGCAGAAAACACTATTGTTGTTTGAAATGTCTCCAGTGATAAGGCAAAACCTTATAACCACTTTATTATCAGAGTGATGGTACAACTATGGAGCGTGTGATAGGGCAATCACACTGCGTTGCGTCGATTGCACAAGTCCTGGGAGATGTGTGACACCAGATGCCTATGCACAGGTCACACCATTGGACGCAGACGTCGAGCTGGCGGCTGACAATATCCCTCTAGTCCTCCATTAGGTTCCGATCAGCGAGTTTTGTAGCCAAATCATGAGTTCAATATCATGTAAAAAGAAACGTTATTCATCGAACCAGACGACACGTTTTACTGATACGGGATACAATCTCGATGATCCTGTGCCAGTGCAGTCATGATTGACTGTGTCATTGGGTCAACAGAGAAACATAACGTACACCCAAAATGAAAACGAGGCTACAGCTATACAGGGTGTTTGGGTACAGATATTGCGGTCACTGGTATTTTAATAAGCACCCACTTAATTGTGATAGTTTTTTTCCCTCTGTATTTAGCTATCTTACCATAAACAGAGCACATAATTTGCTGCCTGATGTTTTCTGCACGGTCGTAACAGAGTCAAGAAGTGGACTACACCTGTAAGAGACGATGATGTTTGGTTTGTGAGGCACTCAACTGCGCAGCCATCAGTGCCCATACAAAGTCCCAATTTTTACACGGTCCAATTTCTTCACAATCCAATTCAGCCACTGTCACAATTAATGATGATGATAAAACGATAAGGACAACACGAACACCCAGTCCGCAGGCAGAAAAATCCCCAACCCAGCCGAGAATCGGATCCGGGACCCCGTGAACTTTTTCTTTTCTTTCTTTTTGTTGATCTCTTTTTGTTCATTGTTGTTTGTTCGGGGTGGACACCCCATGGCGCTTGTTCAACTTCATCATTAACCCATTAACTCAGTTTTTGTTATTGCAGGGGGCAGCTAACCCTCTGACCGATCACGCTGAGCTACCGTGCCGGTGTAGACTACACGTTTAGCATGTAGACCTCCTCACTAAAATATGTAGCCTGCTGCCCCAGTGGAAGTAAACATCAATAGTTTACTTCGGCATTTAGCACTAGGAGATACTAACCAACCTACAAATATGCAACTCTTAATAGCTATAATTATTAGTCTGCAGCTGCGCGGGATTAGCCGAGCGGTCTCAGGAGCTGCAGTCATGGACTGTGCGGCTGATCCCGGCAGAGGTTCGAGTCCTCCCTCGGGCATGCGTGTGTGTGTTTGTCCTTAGGATAATTTAGGTTAAGTAGTGTGTAAGCTTAGGGACTAATAACCTTAGCAGTTAAGTCCTATAAGATTTCACACACATTTCAACATTTTTTATTAGTTTGCAAGTGAAGTAAATACTGGTTTAATGTTTAAATACACTGTTTTCAGTCATCAGTACAAATATCTCCACTTATACCCCCGACACACTCCATGTAAATAAAGGCAATAATAATATTATAATTACAATTGATGTGGAACACTACAACTATACATAATTATCATTAACATTGATTCACCGATCCCAGCATGTAGGAAGGGAGTGGATGGCTTCACTGTAGAAACCCTTGGGTTACTAATGGAACCAGTTTTCAGCAGTGTTCTTCATTTCCTTGTCCAAGGTGAACCTCTCTGATCTATCAGAGATTGTTTTGAAAGCCGAAGATGTGCGAGTCACATGGGGGTGGGGGGATGTTGGGATGTAAAGGGATGTTCCAGGATCTCCCATCGATATTTCTGAACGATATCGAGAGTTTTCTCGACCACATGTGAACTATCGTCGTCCTGGAGAAGCACTACCCCATCCGAGAGTTTGTCCCTGCGCTTGCGTTGATGGTCTGTTTGGGCCTCAACAACGTGATTCAACTCTGTTCAGCGTTAACTGTTGCACCCCGTGGTGCCCAGTCGATGAGTAGAGATCCTTCTTCATCAAAACATAAACTGAGCAGAACTTTACTGTCCTTTGGGGCAGAGTCAGTTTTCTTTGGACGAGAGGTGCTGGCATGTTGTCCATGCTCATGCGTCCAGAGGCAGGGTCGTAATAGTGACACCGCGATTCCCCATCAAGTGCCACGATCTGGGCATTAAAATCCGTTTCTTACTCCGCGTATCTCAACAAATTGTCTTCTTATTCTCTGAAGGATGCTTGGGCACCCACTATGCGCAAACTTGGGTATAGCGAAGCCTCTCGTCCATTATATGATGCACAGTTCCTTTGCTTACCGACAGTTCAACAGTAATGTCGCATGTGGTTTTGGTCGGTATGGGATCTTACACAGCCGAAATTGAAGCTCTATTAGCGACAACCTGAGCGTGCCCAAGACGTGGCAGTCTTTCATGTTTACTCGTTTCACCTAATAACGCAGACAGAACCGGAATATTGTGCACCGTGAGATACACTGCTTTCTGTACACTTCTTTCGTCCTGCAACAAATTTGTGAATCGTGCTGGCCTTCAGCGCGAGGAAACTGGAAAACCACTCTTTGTACTGACCAGGAGGAACCCATCACGCAACAAGCTGTGGAAACGAGAGATGAGGAAATTGCTCGTGCAGCTGGGAAAACCACCATGCCGTATCTCGGCAGATATATTTACCCACCGACATAGCATACAACGCTGCTACAGCGAAGGCCGTTACACCTGGGCGTACCTTAGAAGTAGAGGTCACTTATTGCAGAGCCCCATGTTCAACGATGTACGCTGGACGGTGGCTATGTAGTATCACTGGTGTCTGTACCAGTATTGTACTGTGACGAAAGATCAGCTGCAGATCACTGCCTATACTGTTTCACAGAGCGGAGAGGCGTCCAACGTACTGATCCGTGATACGGTGCGAGGGTCGACGACCTTATTCCCTACCTGTTGTTTCACCGTCCTTCAACCAGTTTCCATAGATACAACAGTATCACGCGAATAAGAAAGCAGCTTCGCTGTTCACAGATGTCCATTGTTAGACGCCAGGCCGTAACAGCTCCTTGTCGAAGTCTCTTAACACCAGTTGGTCCTCCGATCGGTGGCCCATACCGTCGCTAGATGACAACCATTCGTCTTTGCTCCGTTCATGTACTTAACTTACAGCGTCACGTGTCCGCAACGACAGCAGGCAGCAATCAACCTCGCGGTGGGCTTGAAAAATATGTAAAAAATATTCCGTCGGTTCTTAGTGGAAACAGCCGAATTAAAAACTTGAAAACAAACTGTTAATGTTCCAGAATAATACTCATTTTGAATGTAGCTTGGTTATATGTTTGTATGTTGACAGCATTAAAGACTGTAATTAATATCACTGACAGCGCTCTACGCCCTCGGTAAGGGACTCTGTGGTTGGACGGGTTAGCAGTTAACAGTTAGTGAGCGGACAGCTTGGACATGTGTCCTTCGTGGAGACTCAGTGTTGGTGGAACATGCATTGTGAAATGAGGATGGAAGTAGTTGGTAATATTTGGGTAGTAGAATTTTTGACGACTATATAATTTTTGGAACGGGATGTCACATGAATAAGGTAAAATCTGCTAAACACACTGTTTGCTCTTCAACAAAATCTTTCCTTTGCTAACCATATGCCTCCTAGTAGTTAGTACCTATAGTAGTTAGAATTTTTTTATTTAGCTCGCTGTAGTTGTTGCTGTAGCTCGTGTTATGAAGATTATCTGTCAGGTAAGTGACTTATAAAAAGTATAGGTTATAATTAGGTTTTCTTCCAATTCAGGGACATTCTTTTGTGTTACTTATTTGAAGCCATGTTGTTATTATATAGCAGTCAGATTGCGTCGACCGGTCGTGGTGGCCAAGCGGTTCTCCACGCTACAGTCTGGAACCGCGCGACCGCTACTGTCGCAGGTTCGAATTCTGCCTCGGGCATGGATGTGTATGATGTTCTTAGGTTAGTTAGGTTTAAGTAGCTCTAAGTTCTAGGGGACTGATGACCTTAGAAGTCCCATAGTGCTCAGAGCCATTTGAGCCATTTCAGATTGCGTTGGGTTTGTATATTGTGGGTAATAAATGAATAAGTTAAGTTTGAGTTGACATTGTCAGGGAAAATTCCGTAGGTCAGTGCTGAAATGATAAAAATAAGCACACACAAAGAATTTTCAAGTTATGAGTTCGTTATGAATTGGCTCTCGTCTTCCTAGGTCATTGTCAGATAACTTTATGCTTAACAGATAGTCCACGCAACTTTCAGCGAGAGTTCATAGCTGTACAAACGTTGCTGCACAAAAATATGAGACATTTTACGACTTTATCGATACATAACATTACGTTTGTGTTTTGTGTCGTTATCGTCGAAAGTATCACATATATTTGTCCAACAACCTTTATACGGCTATGAACTCTCTCTGAAGTCGTGTCGACTATCTGTTAATTATTAAGTTACCTAACGATGGCCTAGGATATCGAAAGCTGGTTCCTAGCGAACTTTTACATAAATATTATCGTGTAACATTAATACTGTGTATTCAGGTTTTAAAGACGTAAACAAGATAGTAAAACACACAACACTTGGTACGAGAGCCAACCATACGTTCCAAATGATGAAAACCAGAACAGCTACGCCAAAATAATTTATTAATTACGACTAGTTTCACCACATTTAAGTCACATCTTGCGATAACAAACTGCTGATTTTTCAAAACATAGGAGTATTTTCCTTAAAATCTTCGTAAGGGTAATTAACAGAAGTCGCCTTCCTCCCTGGACAAAAATGGCATCGTAAACTACAGGTCATGAATAAAATAGCCTGTAGAACTAGAGGAAGACCTCATCCAGACACCTGTGGTTCGTCTTTTCAGGTACAGCGGCGATTATCACAAGTACGACATACACAATTTCATCTTAAAATAGGTACTGATAAAATTCTCTCGGGCTTCCAGCCGCGTATGGTGGCTTAAAACAACTTGACGCTGCTGAAAGTTCGAGAAAATTTTTTCAGTACATACTGCTACGAAACCACGCATTCGTATATTCCTGTGGAAAACGTGTACATCAGAGTTATATTCGATTTTGTGAACGCTGGAGAAGTCGGTATGAAGTAATCAGCTCGACGCTTGTGTTTATTCTAGTACGCGTCTGCATAAATTCACCCTCTCATGGAAAGCGAGATTGAAAGGTGACTCATCGCGCCATATTAACCTCTTCCAACAATCGAGATTCCTTGCGCATCGTGTTAAAGCGTTAGTGACGTTGATGAAGGACTTGGCGACATTTGCACTCAGCCGCCGATGCTGAGCCTGTGCATTCACGCCCGTCTGCGATGCCAGGACCGGTTGATCCAGATGCCAAAAATGCTCCGTCGCATTAGGCCAACGGTTCCTGGTGACTAACGTCTCCGGCTGTGTGGACTGCATACGTCAGGAGGGGGCTGTGCGAACACCTGTTGCATGGGCGACAGTGCTGCCAGACTGCAAGCAGGCATCTGCAAAATGACTCCCAAGAAATGTACACGAACGCGTCTAACTATTCACAGGCGTCAAGAACTGTAAACCTTTGAGCTATTCCGCTTCTTAGATGAAGATTAGAAGGTATTCTTACAATTTCTCCTTACCTGATATACCTACTGGATTTACCTGAATTTCATTTCCATTTTATGCACAAAAGCTGAATGAAACACTCCAGAAAAAAGTTTTTATAGCCAAGACTGCACTAATTAATGTTCATTATTGACAACTGGTTTCGACAATTGAAACTATCACCTTCTGATCTTCAAAAATTTTTTGTTTATACGTCGTGTTCCATTATGAGTTTATCATTCGTAGCATGTCGTCTTTATAGTGGAGAACATGGAGCACATCACACACACGTTTATCAAAAGGCATAACAGCGCATAAAGCTTCACTCAGAACTGCAGAAGTCTCATCTGTTACACCCCCTTTTTGCGTAATACTAATGTCGATCGTCAATTAAAGCTCATGGTGTTCACATTTGCCACTTGAAGTAAAAATCTGAAGCGCGATGATTTTTCTGTTATATAGTCATTGAGAAGCCACATCAGCCACTGTAATTTACGACAAGTTAGATAAGTAATTAAAGATAATTAAGGTTTACTGTAGACCATTTTGATAGTTTTCTCTTTTGTGAAACTTAATTTAAACCTAGATTATAGATGTGATATGGAATAGGTCATCCTTCGATCCATTGTAGAACTTGGAAACCCATACAGGGAATATTCGTTCACATTTTCCTTGAACGAAGTTGGTTTTTACCATCCTGTATTAAAACATTTCCTTTTATCAATAACGCAATTTATAAACAATGTTTTGTGAGTAGAATAAAATTTTCAGTGGTAAACTTAACTGCTGTTTCGACGTTATTTTACCAGCTAACTAAAAATAGGAAAGCCTTGAAGCCCTTCCACTAAATTTAGTTAGTATTAAGATTCTTTTACAGGGAGTGCAGTGGAGCTGACGCTGAAATCATTAAGTATTTGGTTATATCATCGCTAGTCTCACTGAACTCTTCTGAATTCTACATGTCATGTGTGGTCTGGCGTCTCCTTACCAGCAACAGGTCCCAGGTTCAAACTAGTCAATTCCCTAAAAAACACGCTCAGAGCGTCGTTGCGCGAAAGTGGTAGGGAGACACGATATAGAACAAACAGACACCATGCAGAATGTTAGAAAATGGCGACCCTGCCAGGATGGTAAAATACCATGATTCAAGGTCGACCACATGCCTAACTAGGTCAGAAAAATATCCTGTTGAAAAATTTTCGTAATAAAAAAAATGTTTTTTGAACGTTATAAATAGTCGAAAACAGTAGCTGCAGTGATAGATAGTAAGAAAGTATTCAATAAAAGTGAGACATTCTGATAGAGACAATAGCATAATTAAGTTATGAATTTTAATATTGTCAGAATTAAGTTTTCTCTCCAATGCAAGCGCACAGGTAGCGGATACATCGTTGACAAGTTGGTTCTGACCCAACAAGTAAGTGAATGGTTTGTCGTGTGAACAAAAAGTTTATGAAACGCGTGAGATCGCATGAGCGCATGTTGACTCGAAGTAGGGCGCGTGAATTGCTTTTAAAACAGAAAATAAGGGATTCGGAAAGATTAGCAATAGCAGATCGAGACCTTGACCGAATTGAGGTAGAGGCCCAGCATGAAAATGGACAGAGAATAGAGGACAGTACAACAAACTATGCATTATCGCGAGAAATAGGACATATAACGCACCATAACGAGGTTAATGTACGTCAAGGCATAGAAAACATAAGTCAGCATACGACCGAGGAGCAGGAAAGTAGAGAGACAGTCGATGAGGATTCTGTCTTGAATACGTAGAACCCGTAGTACAAGTAATCAGAGCTCCCTCACCACAGAGTACAAGGAATGCGAGCAGAAACGTGTCACAGCACAGTTCAATGCAATCGGTTGCGAACCAACACTTGGGCGAAAACACAGAGCATAGGACGTCGGAAGAAAACGCAATAGGACCCACAAATCTGGCAGAATTATTTCAACAAATTACGGAATCCATGACAAGGCAAAATAAAGACATAGCGAACCAAATTCAAATTCAGAATACAGAAACCACGAGACAAATGCATGCGATTAAAGAACAAAACAAAAAAATTCAGTTACACCTACGTCATATTGAAGACGAGGCAAAAGAATCTCGAGAATTGATAGGAAACTTAATAACAGGTCACAATCAATTGA
Source organism: Schistocerca piceifrons (assembly GCF_021461385.2). Lineage (NCBI taxonomy): Eukaryota > Metazoa > Arthropoda > Insecta > Orthoptera > Acrididae > Schistocerca > Schistocerca piceifrons. The sequence continues at coordinate 389,964,278 of NC_060145.1, forward strand.
AAACAGACATTGACAAGGTACAAGCGGACGTACAAACATTGCGTAATGACATTCAGGCAGAGATCAAAACATTACGTATCAACACCCATGGAGAAGTCAAGAAACTAGAGAAACAGATAAACGAAATTACTAGACAAGCAGCAGGCACAGCGCGTGAAGTTGTTGAAAACAGTGTGTTACACAAACGTATCACAAAAGCAGCGCTGAAAAGATATGATAACCGCATAGTCAAAATGGAAGCGCAAACGAAGCGACAATTTCAGAAATTGCGAACAGAGTTGTTGCAAACCATTGAAGAGCGTAGTGAACAGGATCGAACAAGCACAGAGTCTGAAACCACATCCGTATCTGTAACAGCACCGGAAAAACAAGCAATTAACGAAGATATTACGCATTTGCGATTCCAATCACAGGCGGAAAGTAACAAACGTGAAATCAGACAGCCTGCACAGCAACAAACACGTTTCGAAATTCTTGATGAACAAACGTCATCACAAACACATGCGGAACCACAAATGTATGTTTCAAGACAGTTTGGATCGTGCAATGAAGCAGCAAGGTTAGCCAGACAAGATACCGAACCAATACCTGACAATGGAAAGCCAGGTCGCGAAGAGTACAGTGCAATGCATTTAGCTACACGTTCACAACCGATGGAAGAAAATTATTGCGTACCACTCCAACGATACTACGCAAGGGTAGGCAAAAGTTACAGTGGACAATATCCAATGGATCTACCACAACCGGAAAGAACGACGGGAGACATGATCAGAAACAAAAGTGGCGAAAAATCGCGAATTTCATATGGAACTATGACGAAGTACGACAACGATCATTTCCTCACAGTCAGAAAATTTCAACATTTTCGAGAAGGAAACTCATTACATCCACGAACTTTTATTGATCAATTCCGAGTAGGATTACCAGAACACTGGACGCTAGCACACAAATCAGACTTTATAGGTGCACACATGTCAGGAACAGTCGCAGAAACCATGCAGAATGTTGCAGCGACATGCCGATCGTACGAAGATTTCAGAGAGAAGTTTCTCTCACGATATTGGTCCAGCGAAGCACAGAACAGAATGAAGTACGAATTATTACAGAACCCATATTTTGAAAATTCAGGAGAGAAGATTCCCGTGAAATTTTTCGAATTAATGGCAAAGAAAAATCAATGCTTAGATGTACCATACAGTGACGGAGAGCTGATTAAATTATGCGCGATTAAGCTACCAATGAAATACCAGCAATCATTAGTAGGTCGCGGAGGCAATGACGTCGAAGCATTTGAAGGTATTCTAAGGGAACTAGAGTTCATATTTTCGGAAGATGACGCAAGAAAAAGACGAAGCGCACGTGAAAACGAAAGCAAAAAGCAGTGGAATCCACAAGACACAGTACGAAGAAACAATAATTACCAACCACGTGATAACTTCGCACCAAGAAACGACAATAGATTTCAACAAAGAACCGGTTATGGATTTAGAAGAGAATATGGCAATAACTATAATTCACCCAGGAACGGCAACAACTATTACAGAGGGAATAACGACAACCGGAACGGGTACTGGAGAACCAATAGACCGACAAATTATCAACAAAGAAACCACTATCAACAAGCTGAACAAGAAAAGAGAATACAGATAGAAGAGGTGGAGGTAAGACCACCAAACCCCGATAAACGTTCGAATTGACAACTAAGCGCCCATGCCAAAGAGAATGACGCACCGACCCAGGACAATTGCAGCACCTTGAACGGAGAAGTAAAAATCTTATCACGAGAAGAGAAGAAGGAAGAAACAAATCCGCAGGGACCAGATGAAAACGAAGACAGGAAAATAACAATATCGTGTTGGGACGAAATTAACTGGGAGAATACTGACGAGGAAGATGAATTACCAGAGGCATGCACAACGAATGTAGGAGGAAAGGACGAAGTAATGAGTATTGCAGAGCTATTTGAGATGGAAACCAGGGAAAGCGAATTCAATGAGGATAATGCAGTCGACAGAAGTTGAAAATAACTTACGAGTGGGCACACAACCCAACGTATATAATGAAGGAAGTTATGAAGCGATAATTAGAGCATTTAGATGCGACGAAGAAGGAGAAGATAGACGTGGATGAGGAAAAAGTAGAGGATGTTGAAGAAAGCGTAAATGAAGGAAGAAATAGAGAAGAGGAAATAAAAGAGAGAGAAGTAGCAGTCGAAGCTTATCCTACAGAAAGTTCGAATTAACAAGGGAAATTCCTAAAAAGACTCATGTATGATTCGGTGGAGGATTCGTTGATGCAAGAAGAAGAAGAACAGAACCAACCCTTTCAAATTCAACCAATTGTGAAGGCCATGGTAAAGCATATCCCAGTCAATATTGTAATTGATAGTGGAAGTGAACTGACTGCGATCTCAGAAAATTTATTCATACAGTGTAATGACAATGAGGAATTGCCAGTTCTGAAAACATGTAAGATTAAAGTAAGAGGTCCTATTAGAAACAGTGCTGCGGAAGTTACGAGACAAACAAGGTTAACTCTTTCGTGTCAGGGTCAAAAGATCAAAGCCAACTTCGTGATTATACCTAAACTAACTGTAGATTCGATTATAAGTGCAGATTTTTTAAATGAAAGACGAGCGATAATAGATACGGGGAAAGGTAGCGTAACATTCGGGAATGTCACACTTCTCTTTGAGCAAAAGCTAAAATTAGAAGAAATACCAGTTATAAACAAACAATTAAGAATGATGCGAGGTAAAGAGGATAAAGAATTAGAATGGTATGCACAAAAGGGGGAATCGCCTCAACTCATGTTAGAAGTTCATAAAGAAATCGACGAAAAATTGCAAGAAGTTCAAGGTATTTCGGAACACAGTAAAAGAGAATTAGAGGGTATTTTACGAGATAAAGCAGAGGTATTTTTACCAAGGACTGGCAGTATTGAACACTTTCAGTACAAGTTTGAAGATTAATTTTATTACTGGTAAATAATCAGCACAATATTTCAAGATTATGTTGCAGATAAGATCGTCATGAGAGAGAAGAATGGAGAGAGAGGAAGGTGGGAAAAAGAAAGTAGTTTCAATGAAAACAAAAATAACACCAATAGTACAATAGATTAAGGTGAAGGGATAAAACGTAGATAGTCTAACAGCATGAAATACTAAAATGCTATACACCACGACCCTACACAAAAATAAAAAACGAATTTGAGGATTCTTGTAGACGTTAAAACTCAAAATATCTTATAATTGTAACATGGAAAGGGCGCCGAAATTTGTAAAGCTTTTAAGAAGGCGTAAAACAATGTAGGTACGAGACATATGTTAGATGATTATAAGTAAAACTTTTTGTAAGAACCATTGTAAAAACTCCAGCAAAGACCAGATGCAACAACCCACAAGTTGCAACGCGAGAAGTATCAAGAAAGAAAAGGACGTAATTAGCAAGACACAATTCCTGCAAAGCAGAAGCGTCGAGAGAAGGGAAAGGACAGCGAGACCAACAGAGGGCCCTTCTTGTAGCGGAAGTGGGTAGTAAATCTGTGAACCACAGGGTGGCGGAACCCTGCTGAGACAGAACACGGAACCACAGAGTGACGGTCTCGGAAGGCCCAACTCAGCGAAGCAAGCAAAAAACAGCCTGACGAGAAGACCACTTGGGCAAGCCACCACTGGCAAAAAAATATGTGTATAGTCACACTACTGCTATTAAACAGCACGCTGATGCACGAAACTAAGAAAACTTCCACAAAGTAGAAATGACATGCCCAAACCATTTATCAAACTGTTACTAAGAGGAGAGCTTCAAAGCGACTAGTTACCAATAAATATTTCCATATCCTGCCAGAGAAGAACCAAGAAGCAAGTAAGAAGCAGAGAAAAAGCAGGAAGAACAGAAGTTGAAGATTCGCAACATTGAGACCAAGAAAGAAGATGGGTGAAGAATAAACGACATTCCTTCCGAAGTCCCTATCCTATTGTAAACTAGTCGTCTGTGAAGTATTACAACGAAAAACGACCGCTTTCAGCGACACATAACGATGACTTTCACGCATACAAAGCCAGTAAACCACGAGATTCTGCACTCACAGCTCCATTCCATGATGGAACCTCCACAACAGCAACACACACTTGCAAAGCCAACAAGGAACGACGAACGAAGCTGTACATCAAATACTTGCTCACATACATCTCACTCAAGTCCATCACCTTCATGCAAAAAACATTCGCCAACGTCATAATTAAACATTCATAGGATTGTGTGAATGTGTGAAATCAAATTATGTGATGTAGGAATTGGGCAAAAGAAATGTGTGAAAAACTAAATACGTTAAGCACACCAGACAGCTAATAAACTACAAAATAACAGTCATTGACTATGGACTTAAGTAAAAAAATAGAATATCGATAAAAATAAGTCATTAGTTCTGAAATGGACAGTATATTAAGAACAAAAGTAAGGCATAATAAACACTAAAACTATATGCCACTTATTTTCTCCTCTTAAAAATTAAAGAATAACTATATTTTACTTATTTTCTCCTTATAAAAACAAAGAATAAAAAATTATCTTGTTGGATGTTTTCCCTTTTTTTTAAACATTTGTACCATTTGTTAGGATAATATCTCAATACTTGTGTATGTATATTTCTTTGTCAAAGCAATTCTTGGAAATAATTCTTATTTGTTAGTGTAACAATGTTGAAATGAGTGTATAGAAACAAAAACATTTTACTTGTACGTGATATTTAGAAAATGTCTTAGGAATAGATTATACTTAATTACTACATTTATAAAAACAATATTTCTAAGAAAATCGATGTGAAAGACTCCTCACTTTCAATAACAAACTTTTTAAAAAACAAACTTCACACTTAAATAAAGAAAGAAAATAATTAAAAATTAATAATAGCATAAAAATATTCTTCTCTTGCAATTTTTAAGAATAATGTGGAAGAATATAAAAATATAAATTAGTAATACAAACTAGCATAGAACCAGAATAACGTGGCTGAACAGTAGGCAACAAAATTTAGATAAAATTTTTGACTGACTTAGACAACAATTCAATCATTGCCGAAATTCAGTGCAAAAATTAAGTTCGAAGGGTGGTGATATGTAAGGTGTCAGGCAAATCCAACACCTTCCATGAAAACCCTGACATGATATGCAAATCCAGTAGTATGTCACATAGCTCCAAATAAATCATGACATTAAATTAACCAAAGTAATGCGAGTAACGAGTGAGCAAATGGAATAGCACAAGAATGCCTAAATGCATGTCATACCTTCCGACCGTGAGACAGATGCAGTTCCGAGGGAAGAAACGAGAACAGAAGCCGAGAGCAGAACCGTGTTAAGCTGAAGGCCCTATGATAAGGGACGGACACCCACGTTTCCAGCTAACCGCTAGGACCACCCCCCAGCCCATGTTAAAAGCTAGAATCCTCCAGAAGAACAGTATAAATCTTACGATAACACAAAAAGGGCTACCCCAGCTGCAAGTTTTAGTGTGAGACTTTTTCGCGTCTCTGTTACGTCAGGACCACCCCCCTGCCCATTTTAAAAGATAGAGCCCTCCAGAAGGACAGAATAGATCTTATGATAACACTAAAAGGACCACATCAGCTGCAAGTTTTGGCGTGAGACTTTTTCGCATCTCTGTTAGGTTGCAAACTTTAAAAACATTGCCGCACCACGAAAAGTATAACGTTTCTCATTATTTAGACAGAATTTTTGTAGGTGTAGCTTAAGGTTAACATTGAGACCCTGATTGGTCAGATGAAAACACAGCCAGATAGGTTTTTTTTTAACCAACTTCGGTAAATTGTAGTAAGGAGAAGTTAGGAGAGAGTTGCTTCCAAGATGGCGAGGTGAGCGGAGCTGTGCTGCCCGCCGCCCCCTGACGAACACCGACAAGGTAATGAACGCACGCGATGCCGCATAACAGCACATAAAGCTTCACTCAGAACTGCAGAAGTCTCACCTGTTACACCCCCTTTTTGCGTAATACTAGTGTCGATCGTCAATTAAAGCTCATGGTGTTCACATTTGCCACTTGAAGTAAAAATCTGAAGCGCGATGATTTTTCTGTTATATAGTTATTGAGAAGCCACATCAGCCACTGTAATTTACGACAAGTTAGATAAGTAATTAAAGATAATAAGGTTCACTGTAGACCATTTTGATAGTTTTCTCTTTTGTGAAACTTAATTTAAACCTAGATTATAGATGTGATATGGAATAGGTCATCCTTCGATCCATTGTAGAACTTGGAAACCCATTCAGGGAATATTCGTTCACTTTTTCCTTGAACGCACTTGGTTTTCACCATCCTGTATTAAAACATTTCCTTTTATCAATAGCGCAATTTATAAACAATGTTTTGTGAGTAGAATAAAATTTCCAGTGGTAAACTTAACTGCTTTTTCGACGTTATTTTACCAGCTAACTAAAAATAGGAAAGCCTTGAAGCCCTTCCACTAAATTTAGTTAGTATTAAGATTCTTTTACAGGGAGTGCAGTGGAGCTGACGCTGAAATCATTAAGTATTTGGTTATATCATCGCTAGTCTCACTGAACTCTTCTGAATTCTACATGTCATGTGTGGTCTGGCGTCTCCTTACCAGCAACAGGTCCCAGGTTCAAACTAGTCAATTCCCTAAAAAACACGCTCAGAGCGTCGTTGCGCGAAAGTGGTAGGGAGACACGATATAGAACAAACAGACACCACGCAGAATGTTAGAATTTTTTGAACATCAAAAGATGAGAGTTTCAACTGTCAAAACACATTGTCAATAATAAATATTAATTAATGCGATTCGACTATAAAAAGATTTTTCTGGTTATATATAGTTCGCTCCTTTGAATCTTCCAGTATGGGAATCAATCCTGCTTTACTAGGAGGGTCACTCAAGCCTCTGCTTATCTACTTAATGGCATAATAAAACATGAAAGGACTATTACAATGAACGGAAGGAGGCAATGGGATTATGATAAAAGGCAGGAAGCACGCGGTTAAATACAAATTACAAATTTACTTGAAATAAACTACAGGTTATATGGGGGTTTGCACCGTGAGGCGACGTGCTTGCATCAAAGAACATAATTGGTCAAGGAATTATACGTGAATCACCTGAATCACAGCGTTAAAAGGGAAGAAAGTCGTCTAGAAAATCTAGCGCTATTGATGAGAATAGCAATCATCAACTAAGACAAACAGAGAAGATACATACGTTATTTTTCAAGAAGGGTGTATAAAGTCTACAAGTTTCATATGTGCATATGTATACACATAAGGAGATTGTAAACGTAGAAGGACATAATGAAGTTTCGATTTGGAGATTTGACGAGCGTTAGCAAAGCTACCTCCAGCAAGGAGATGAGAAAACAGTACCATTCACCCGAGAAATGTAATCTCCTAAACTGCACTAAAGCACACCACTTGTGGTCCAAGCTATATCAGTGTTTAACACATGCACCGGAACATGTGTTTACCAAATTTACCGCCATAAATCATTGATCGAGCGACTTAATAACTTTTGGAAACCAGAACTTTCAGAAATAAATAAGCGAACAAGAAGAACATTTATTCACTCTGTAAGACTAGAGCTACTGGATATTGTATGTAGGCATTTTTCTTACGTTTTCGTGTGGCTGTAAAAAGGAATATAGTCCCGAAAACATCGCGAAAAACTAAATTACATTCTAGAAGATAGGTTAACTAGTAGCAAAAAACTTTCTCATCAACATCGTTTGGTTGCAGATGACAATCTACCTGCAGTAATTAACACAAAAGTGATCCAGAAAATTCATGCACACCAAATGTAAAGGTATTTACAAAAAGAAACGATCTGTTGTTTGAACTAAAAGTGCACATAATTTTATAATCATTTAACAAAAATGTTCACATTGCAGAATAAATAAAAAGGAAACCCCTCTAATGATGGCACAGTGGTGCCGAAACATGTTTGGGTTCTGAGAAAAACGGTGTTTTGCATAACTGGCGGACCTCACATCCAACAATTGTAACTGCAAACACGGCCAATACAAGGCGCTGCAAATGAAAGTAATGGATATCTGGTATACCTTTGAGACAGCAGGGACGGTGGCTTGGAACAGGTCAGGCCACTCTGAAGAGGCGTGTGTTAACACTGAGTGGAGCTCAGTAGTAGCTCGTGTTATTACTGCGTAAGCTCCACCCACCGCCTCCTGCACAACGTCAGCATTAACCAGTTGTAGAGAGCCGTTACTATGATCTGCGAAAGCTGTCTGTAGGCGTCTATTATTGAAGTAACAGAAAAATCATGAATAAATAATTAGGGATACTATGAATATACATAAAAGACGTGCATTGTAAACCGTTCTTAAATAGAGCAGAACGTCTCGCTCAATGACACTGACTCATTCCAGTGTATGCTACCCTGCTACTGGTGCTTGTATGATCGTGAGAGCGGCAAAGATGGTTGACAGCACGCCAGCTGGTTACCACGTAGACGTCTTTCTCTATTTGAGAACGGTTTATAATGCACGTCATTTACGTATATTCATAATATCCGTAATTGTCCTGACGACACGGTATTTCGACGGTCCAATCTCATCCAGTAGCGGCAGCACCACTACAAAAAATGGTTCAAATGGCTCTGAGCACTATGGGACTTAACTGCAGTGCTCATCAGTCCCCTAGAACTTAGAACTACTTAAACCCAACTAACCTAAGGACATCAAACACATCCATGCCCGAGGCAGGATTCGAATCTGCGACCGTAGCTGTCGCGCGGTTGCAGACTGTAGTGCCTAGAACCGCTCGGCCACTCCGGCCGGCAGCACCACTCCGGTTGTATGGTTTATCTGAGGTTCATGAAGCTGGAACACCCCTTCGTCCGATCGTCAGCAATTTGAATGCTCCTGCTTATAACTTGGCCAAATAGCTTACTTTTGTTCTTAGCCAGTATGTGGGGAAATGTGAACGTGATACGTCCAAACCGAACGATATTATTCAACGTTTGAAGTCTCTATGCCTTGAAACATCTGACCTTCTAGTTCCTTTGGACCTTGTTTACTTTTTTATTCAGAGCCTCTGGAGGAGTCCTTGTTGCTTACTGGTTAGCTTTTGGACGATAAAACTAGTGAGCTGTGTCGCCACGTATTGACATCGACGTATTTTTTATTTAATGAAACATTTTTTGCACAGACTGACAGTGTGGCTATGGGGAGTCCTACTTCCCCTGTTGTCGCCCATCTTCTCATGGAAGATTTTGAAGGCACCGCAGTCAGGACTTTTTCTCTTAAACTCTTAAATTCACACGTTTTTTGAGATATTTGGATGATGTTTTTACCGTTTAGCAACATTAAATTGAAGCTCTTCATTGGTTTTTGCATCATTTTAACTACCTTAATCCACACATCAAATTATCGATGGAAACTGAAAAAAGATGGAAAATTACCTTTTTTGGATGTTCTAGTACATAAAAAAGAAAATGGGACTTTGGGACACAGTGTACACCGTAAACCTCCGCATAAGGACCGCTACATCCATGCTACTGGTAGTCATCCACCACATCTACGCAAGGAGATTTTATGTACACTGGTCGAGAGAGCTTATGCTATTTCAGATTCTTATAATTTGATGCTAGTTTTCAGGCAGAATGGATTTACTGATCATCAAATTATTCGGCTTTCCAGTTTGGACCACCATGTGAACCAACAACGTACAGTTGCTTTTTTAAGCTTTGCGGGCAGTACTTCTTCGAAAACTTCCAGAGTCCTCAGAAAATACGACGTTAAAAGTTTCCTTTTTCCTTTGGCCGAAACTAGAGCCCTTCTTGGGTCTGTTAATGATGATATGGAACTGAGGAAGCCTGAAATATGTAAAATTCCCTGCCATTCCGAAAAGGCTTATAGTGGACAGACTATTCATACGGTTCACGAACGATGCGTCGAACATCACACACGTTTGCTCCAGCCTGAAAAAGCTGCTGTAGCTGAACGTCGTCTCAATGGAGGGCGCGAATTATTGCTCTGGCTTCCCGGTACTGGCGTTGTGTAATTAAGGAAACCGTCGAAATACGATTATCCGATGACACTATTAACAGAGATAAATGTTTTCCTTTAAGTAAGATGTGAATCCTATTTTATAATGAACAACGGCCCGGTTTCCGATCGGCTGCATCTTAATTTGCGATTAATCGCTTTTGTTAATTTCTATCTCCGGTGGCGCCGCAATTCTTCGCTTCGCAGAGAGCAGCCGTTCTGCTTCTCTCGCCCGCGCAGCGGCTTGTTCCCGAGGTTTAAAGGACACGCCGTACCTGATGTTACCAGCTCCTGTTTAATTGTGCACCTGCAATCTCGCCTGAAGATGGTGGCCAGTTGGGCCGTCGAAGTACCGTGTCGTGAGGTCGATGAAATTCGACTGCCTACTCGTGGAATCATCATGTAATGCTCTTGTTTACAGATTAAAAAATGGTCTCTTGATGGTCTTACTAGAGAACGAGACCGGTCAGCAAGTCAAATATATACAACTTACCCGCTATCTAAACTGTTTAATTGAATTAATTTTAGTAAATTTTTATGTCCCGAAAAATAATTTGGAAACACAATCTGACATCGTATGTTGTTGTGGTCTTCAGTCCTGAGACTGGTTTGATGCAGCTCTCCATGCTACTCTATCCTGTGCAAGCTTCTTCATCTCCCAGTACCTACTGCAACCTACATCCTTCTGAATCTGCTTAGTGTATTGATCTCTTGGTCTCCCTCTACGATTTTTACCCTCCACGCTGCCCTCCAATGCTAAATTTGTGATCCCTTGATGCCTCAAAACATGTCCTACCAACCGATCCCTTCTTCTAGTCAAGTTGTGCCACAAACTTCTCTTCTCCCCAATCCTATTCAATACCTCCTCATTAGTTACGTGATCTACCCACCTTATCTTCAGCATTCTTCTGTAGCACCACATTTCGAAAGCTTCTATTCTCTTCTTGTCCAAACTGGCTACACTCCATACAAATACTTTCAGAAACGACTTCCTGACACTTAAATCTATACTCGATGTTAACAAATTTCTCTTCTTCAGAAACGATTTCCTTGCCATTGCCAGTCTACATTTTATATCCTCTCTACTTCGACCATCATCAGTTATTTTACTCCCTAAATAGCAAAACTCCTTTACTACTTTAAGTGTCTCATTTCCTAATCTAATCCCCTCAGTATCACCCGATTTAATTTGACTACATTCCATTATCCTCGTTTTGCTTTTGTTGATGTTCATCTTATATCCTCCTTTCAAGACACTGTCCATTCCGTTCAACTGCTCTTCCAAGTCCTTTGCTGTCTCTGACAGAATTACAATGTCATCGGCGAACCTCAAAGTTTTTACTTCTTCTCCATGAATTTTAATACCTACTCCGAATTTTGTTTCCTTTACTGCTTGCTCAATATACAGATTGAATAACATCGGGGAGAGGCTACAACCCTGTCTCACTCCATTCCCAACCACTGCTTCCCTTTCATGCCCCTCGAGTCTTATAACTGCCATCTGGTTTCTGTACAAATTGTAAATAGCCATTCGCTCCCTGTATTTTACCCCTGTCACCTTCAGAATTTGAAAGAGAGTATTCCAGTTAACGTTGTCAAAAGCTTTCTCTAAGTCTACAAATGCTAGAAACGTAGGTTTGCCTTTTCTTAATCTTTCTTCTAAAATAAGTCGTAAGGTTAGTATTGCCTCACGTGTTCCAACATTTCTACGGAATCCAAACTGATCTTCCCCAAGGTCCGCTTCTACCAGTTTTCCCATTCGTCTGTAAAGAATTCGCGTTAGTACTTTGCAGCTGTGACTTATTAAACTGATAGTTCGGTAATTTTCACATCTGTCAACACCTACTTTCTTTGGGATTGGAATTATTATATTCTTCTTGAAGTCTGTGGGTATTTCGTCTGTCTCATACATCTTGCTCACCAGATGGTAGAGTTTTGTCATGACTGGCTCTCCCAAGGCTGTCAGTAGTTCTAATGGAATGTTGTCTACTCCCGGGGCCTTGTTTCGACTCAGGTCTTTTAGTGCTCTGTCAAACCCTTCACGCAGTATCTTATCTCCCATTTCATCTACATCTACATCCTCTTCCATTTCCATAATATTGTCCTCAAGTACATCGCCCTTGTATAAACCCTCTATATACTCCTTCCACCTTTCTGCCTTCCCTTCTTTGCTTAGAACTGGGTTGCCATCTGAGCTCTTGATATTCATACAAGTGGTTCTCTTCTCTCCAAAAGTCTCTTTAATTTTCCTGTAGGCAGTATCTATCTTACCCCTAGTGAGACAAGCCTCTACATCCTTACATTTGTACTCTAGCCATCCCTGCTTAGCCATTTTGCACTTCCTGTCGATCTCATTTTTGAGACGTTTGTGTTCCTTTTTGCCTGCTTCATTTACTGCATTTTTATATTTTCTCCTTTCATCAATTAAATTCAATATTTCTTCTGTTACCCAAGGATTTCTATTAGCCCTCGTCTTTTTACCTACTTGATCCTCTGCTGCCTTCACTACTTCATCCCTCAGAGCTACCCATTCTTCTTCTACTGTATTTCTTTCCCCCATTCCTGTCAATTGTTCCCTTATGCTCTCCCTGAAACTCTCTACAACCTCTGGTTCTTTCAGTTTATCCAAGTCCCATCTCCTTAAATTCCCGCCTTTTTGCAGTTTCTTCAGTTTCGATCTGCAGTTCATAACCAATAGATTGTGGTCAGAATCCACATCTGCGCCTGGAAATGTCTTACAATTTAAAACTTGGTTCCTACATCTCTGTCTTACCATTATGTAATCTATCTGATACCTTTCAGTATCTCCAGGATTCTTCCAGGTATACAACCTTCTTTCATGATTCTTGAACCAAGTGTTAGCTATGATTAAGTTATGCTCTGTGCAAAATTCTACAAGGCGGCTTCCTCTTTCATTTCTTCCCCCCAATCCATATTCACCTACTATGTTTCCTTCTCTCCCTGAATAATTTCTTTTATCTCGTCATACATTTCATCTATTTCTTCATCATCTGCAGAGCTAGTTGGCATATAAACTTGTACTACTGTAGTAGTCATGGGCTTTGTGTATATCTTGGCCACAATAATGCGTTCACTATGCTGTTTGTAGTAGCTAACCTGCACTCCTATTTTTTTATTCATTATTAAACCTACTCCTGCATTACCCCTATTTGATTTTGTATTTATAACCCTGTAATCACCTGACCAAAAGTCTTGTTCCTCCTGCCACCGTACTTCACTAATTCCCACTACATCTAACTTTAACCTATCCATTTCCCTTTTTAAATTTTCTAACCTACCTGCCCGATTAAGGGATCTGACATTCCACGCTCCGATCCGTAGAATGCGAGTTTTCTTTCTCCTGATAACGACGTCCTCTTGAGTAGTCCCCGCCCGGAGATCCGAATTGGGGACTATTTTACCTCCGGAATATTTTACCCAAGAGGACGCCATCATCATTTAATCATACAGTAAAGCTGCATGTCCTCGGGAAAAATTACGGCTGTAGTTTCCCCTTGCTTTCAGCCGTTCGCAGTACCAGCACAGCAAGGCCGTTTTGGTTAATGTTACAAGGCCATATCAGTCAATTATCCAGACTGTTGCCCCTGCAACTACTGAAAAGGCTGCTGCCCCTCTTCAGGAACCACATGTTTGTCTGGCCTCTCAACAGATACCCCTCCGTTGTGGTTGCACCTACGGTACGACCATCTGTATCGCTGAGGCACGCAAGCCTCCCCACCAACGGCAAGGTCCATGGTTCATGGTTCATCGTATATTTAGCAGAATATACCCAGGCACGCGCACACGCTTACATAATTTAAGCGCAACGAAAATGATTTTGCATATTTCTGTCCAAACATTAAACTATAAGAGATTCATCAGCAGACTGACTAGGAACTGAGTATTGTATTTGCTTTTTAGTTGCAGCTTTGGCGCCCCCTCCGACATGTAGTCATTGATTCTAAGCATAAAGGAATCATTGAGCCATTAATATCAGCAGGCAATTTATGAATATTATTTTCATCTAACATCTCAGTAAAGAGCCAAGTGCCTAAGTAGTGTACTGAGAAAGTAGAGCTGTTCCGATCACAGCAGACGTCCACCTACCTTTCTGCATCTGAAACCAAATTTCATCCAAAGAGAGGATATTTACTCCCATTGCTTTGCAATTGCAGACTTAATTCAGTGAGTTACCTCTGATGCCTCAAAATGTTCATGAGCTGCGTTTGGGATCAACAAATTACAGCAATATAACGGTGTGGTAGCGTGCCGCTGCGTCGTATACAAATAGCCAAGAAATGACTTAGTTTGAATGGAATATTCATTCAAATAAAAATCTCGTTATTGTAAAGCTCTGTTATCAGCAAAATAACGCAGCTGATTTGCAGGCCTTCGTGGATCTTCAGAGGAGTAAATACGAAAGTAAATCTCACAAGTGTATTCAGAACAATATGTTCTCAAAACACAACTTTAAAAAAGACAACGGCTATTTGAAAATTTGAAAATTCAGGACGATAACTTTGAATCTAGATCACGACGGACTGAAGAGATACCATTTGTTGCTATAGTTACTTTCCGTTCAGTCAAAAATGAGCAACCTGTGAGGTTCCATTTCGACTTGCGGAAGAATATTGCTGCGAACCTGTGCGCGCAGTAATCCCGTATTAAGCTGACAGAAATTTAGAATTATCTCCCGAAATAACCTAACCGGTCGCTTAATATTGGCCACGGCAAGTAACTGAAATGATCTCAACCGATTTCTTCTTCAGTGTGGAAGCTTCGATTCAGCTCGCAACACCAAGACATACCAGGTCTCCTAACCCAAATAGAACTAACCTCGACGAGAAATACCTCCAGTATGACCAATGGACATACAAAACAAAGACCTACTCGTGGGTTCCTGAGCGCAAAAGCTTCCCATTTGCTAATGGAGAACCTCCCAGAGATGTGTAGATGCCATATTGGGCATACAAAGAAGTTGCTCAAAGAGTCTATTGCGATTAGTCGAAGCTGGGTATAACAGAAACACACAAACTATAGCAAAAATGATGTCGCGGTCCATGAAAATGTAATAGGTAAAATGAAGCTGCCAAATGAATAGGCAACTTTCACGTTGTTTTACTGGGCGGAAAACTTTTTTTTTCATAATCTCTATCTTATAGTTTCGTTTAATCACAAAAAATGCCTATTTTATCCATATCGCCCTATTTTAAATGCATCTTTCCCACAACTGTTGAGCTGTTAATACTGAAGTTCAAATGTGTGTGAATTCCTAAGGGACCAAACTGCTGAGGTCACCGGTCCCTAAACTTATGCTAAGAACAACACATATACTAATGTCCAAGGGAGGACTCGAACCTATGGCGGGAGGGACAGTGCAATCTGCGACATGGCGCCTCTAACCTCGCGTCCACTCCGCGCGGCAAATAATCAAGTGACATCGGAAGTGCAACAGCGTAATGCCAGAACTCAACGTTAAGACGGTGGACATCTCGAATCTGTGATTGCATTTAATAAGGCATTACTGTCTTACATCCTCTGCCAGGGACTTGCAACATCGAAAAAACAGGATTTTTGTGGGAATTAACGTAGTATGAGTCGTCACATATGTTGAGTCTAGAAAAAGGAGTCTGCATAGAAGCTTATACATCCGTGTTCCTGCTACCTACTGCTGAAATTGTACCTGGCCGTGAAAAGCTTCAATGTGTTCTTCATACCTTTTTAACTACCGATCGGTTTTTCTTTGCTTGTAAGCCGATGCGTTTATCGCTCGGGAACGGACCGGTTTCCGCCGGTATATAGTGAGGATCACGCCCGTTCAATCGCCAAGTCAAGGTCGCCTGCGCTCGTAGCTAATAATTTCCTGCTCACATCGAACTGTCTCATCCACGAAGTCGTTTACATTCAGATTTTATCTTTGCCTTATTGTATTGGGTTGGCACATAAGTCGTAGCGTTTTTCCTTAAGATTAACACTACAAATACACATTACAGGGACTTTAGTCGTCAATAATGAATTTTCCTTCACTATTTACAACAGTCTGCCAACGCTGGAAAAATGGTTCAAATGGCTCTGAGCACTATGGGACTCAACTGCTGTGGTCATAAGTCCCCTAGAACTTAGAACTACTTAAACCTAACTAACCTAAGGACAACACACATCCATGCCCGAGGCAGGATTCGAACCTGCGACCGTAGCGGTCGTGCGGTTCCAGACTGTAGCGCCTTTAACCGCTCGGCCACTCCGGCCGGCGCCAACGCTCGAGAAACTTTTCGGTTTCACGAGTGTAGAAATCATTTGTTTTTGAAGTGAAAAACTCACCGAAGTATGTTCGGAGAGCATTTCCATCTGGAAAGGAAGTCCGCTGAATGTTGTTGAATGGAGGGCAGAAAATTTGAAAATCTAAAAGCGCGATATCAGGTGAATAAGGTAGGTGCGGAATGACTTCCCAACGCAATAGTTGTATACTGTTTTTTGTCAGTCTAGCAGAACGTGTTGTTCATGGATTGCGTCTGCAGGATGTCTCAGTTGTTGACAACAAGTATCACCAGGGATGGTTACACCTCTCAGAAGTAATTCGTGGTACACCACACAGACGCTGTTCCACCAGATGATAACGTCATCTTTTGTGGATGCACGCAGGTCTTTGTACGGGAAGTTGGTGCTTTGTCTGGGCCCAACATTCATTTCTTTTCCTGTGTTTTAAAGACACCATTTCGTGTCACCAGTAACGATACAGAATAGGAAACGTCGGTGTTGTACATGAGCCAATTGATCACGAGCAAGCAGAGACTCACACACGGCCACCCATTGTTGTAATTTTGACTTAGAGCATGCTGTACCCAAATATCCGGTTTTTGGATCTTCCCCATTGCATGCAAAAGTCGCACGATGATGGAATGATCACAGTTCATTACTTCTGCCATTTCTCGAATAATTCGACTTGGACCAATGTGGATTAATGCGTTTAAACGATCTTCATCAAACGCCGAGAGTATTCCTGAACATGGAAAGTCTTTAACGTCGGCACGATCCTCCTTAAAACGGAAAATCATTTTCTTCCCGTGCTCTGTACAATGGCATTCTCCCCGTACACGGTGCAAATGTTTTTGTCTGCCTCCGCTGCTGTCATTCCTCTAAATAACTCAAGCTGAAGAATATGTTGGAAAAGTTTTTATTTCATCAGTTGGTACTCCATTTTCTAGCCCCTATAGCTCCAATCACCATCTCCAAATGACAGTATTACAACATACAAACGTAGATAGCAACAGTGAACCACAAATAAAAATTAACAATCGATGAATAAAACCATATCAACCGGAATAGCAACACGCAAAGCAAAAACGCTAAACAAAAACGCTACGTACTTATTCATAAGCTTCATACATAGTTAGCTTTCTCCTCGTTTCCAGCAGAGGGATCCGGCAGTCAGTGTAGACCATGCGATCACTATTTGTTTTGCTTTCTGGGATGGTGCCGTGTGTCCGAAATTGTTCCGAGGACTAATGGAAAAATACGGTGTGGGCGAGAAACAGGGAATGAAGGCGCCTTCTTTCCGCCCATACCATATTGCCCAGTCTTTCTATTGCAAGACCAAAGTTTTGCGAATACCACCCAACGATACACAAGACATAGGTAATTCGAGTACGTATGTTGTGTTATAAAAAGTACGTTGCCAGCAAGCAACATCACTGGCCACAAGAGGCAGAATCTGTAGTATGAAACCAACATCACGCCCGCATCACATCTAGTTCTACCTTAGCGACGGTGAACAGGGACTGTGTGCCAGAGAGAGAGAGTTACATAACACACTAAGTGTAACACGTGCCGTAAATAGTGTATCTGTTTCCGATAAGGTGTTTTTCTCTGTGACTTATAATAAGTGAAAGAAATATGAACATAGTTTATCTATCTTGCAGAGTCTTCCGGCAACGAGTTACAATTTTTTTTAAAGTAGCATTTTTTTCTATAATGTAACTGACGTACTTTTCCTTTTCCTGGCCTTATCCTGTTGCTGACATGGGGTCGACATGTCAACTTGGATTGGCAGTGTTAGTGGCAGAAGGTGGCATGACGCCATCTCCCCCCCCCCCCCACTCCTGTCTCCAACCCTCCCATGCTCCTCTCTCCCCCATCCTCCCCCCCCCCCCCAACCACCAACACCACCATTGCCCCCCAAATCCCTGACGGAATTTGTGTATCCCGTTCAAAATAAATGGTTCAAATGGCTCTGAGCACTATGGGACTTGACATCTGAGGTCATCAGTCCCCTAGAACTTAGAACTACTTAAATCTAACTAACCTAAGGACATCACACACATCCATGCTCGAGGCAGGAATCGAAACTGCGACCGTAGCGATCGCGTGGCTCCAGACGGTAGCGCATAGAACCGCTCGGCCACTCCGGCCGACGGGTATCCCATCAGTCTGAGTCTCCTGTGAATGTGAGAGACTGCTTCCTACATGTTTGCAATTCGTGTGCTGAGGAAGGACGTATGTATCGGACCACTACTCTCGTAGTAGGATGTAGGAAACCGCCAGGCTAGTTTGCACAACAGCTCCCGTAGTTACCCTACCGAGTGGATTTCATCCAGGGTCGCGCACCTCCTTCATCATCTCCGAATAGCTCTCACACCATACGTCCTCTATTATTCGTTGAAGTATCCCAATCTCTGTCTTCCTCTACAGTTTTTATCCTCTACAGGTCCGTCTACTACGATGGAGATTATTCCCACATGCGTTGACTAATGTCCGACCTTCCTGTCCCTACTACAATTGCAAAAAACGTTTATTAGCCCTTGACCTTGGTTTCGATATTTGTAAAAATTGCTTCTGAAGAACATATTTTTACAAATATCGAAACCTAGGTCAAGGGCTAATAAATCTTTATTTGCAACTGGTTGGCTGATTTTTCGACGTCTTCATTCTTCTGTAATATCGCATCTTAGACGCTTCGATTCTTTTTTGTTCTGGTTTTCCCACTGTCAGTAATTCACTACCATGCAACACTGTGCTCCAAACGAACACTCTCACAAATCTCATTGTCAAATTGAGACCTGTCTTTGATATCAGTAAAATGCTGTTGGCCAGGAATCTCCTCTTTGTCTGTGCTAATCAGTTGTTAATGTTCGTCTTGTTTATTCTGTCATAGGTTACTTTCTCTCCAAGGTAGTAAAATTCCTTAACTTTGTCTACTTCTTGACTGTCAATTTTGATGTTAAGTTTCTCACTATTCGTATTTCTGCTACTTCTCCTTACTTTTGTCTTTTTACGGTTTACTCTCAATCCACATTCTGCACTGATTTGACTGTTCATTTCACTGAAAGATCCTGTAATTTTCCAGCACATCCACCGAGGATAGCATTGTCACTAGCGAATCTCGTAATTGGTATCCTTTCACCTTGAATTTTAATCCATCTCTTGAACATTTCTTTTATTTCCGTCATTGCGATTTCCATATACAGGTTGAAGAGCAGTGGCGGAAAACTGCATCACTGTCTCACATAATTTTTTTATCTGAGCACTTTCTTGTTGATCTCTCAGTCTTGTTGTTCCCTCACGGTTCTTGTACATAATGTATATTAATAGTATTTCCCTGTTTACAAATCAGTTTAAATCTAATTTCCATCCATTCTAGTTGGGTAGCTACAAACGTTAAAAGTTTAGAAGTCAATGCAAGATGTTGAACATAACTCGCTCTGTTCATTTAAGAGGAGGTTTACTACCTTTTGGTTGAAAAAATCGATTTTTTAAATTGCATTTTTGAATCCATAGAAGTGTTTAGAATCCACCCCTGAAACGGTTTTCCCGAATACGGAACAGAAATGTTTGTTATTCACGGTGGAAGAAAAAAATGCACCTGCCTCAAATCGGCCTTTTTCACGCTCCAGTTTTTTTTTCTTTCGGAGGACGAGTTATTGTGTCGATCCTTGGGAGGAAACACACAAAATTCTAACGAAAGTTTGATCGCGTGTGTTTGGAAGTTAGCCCCCAAGAATTAGCTTTCTGGCGCGAAGACTGTGAAGATTGCGATTTTCCTGGCAGTGAGCAGCTTCAACGAAGGGTATTCAGTAATCCTGATGTCCGACCTTCCTGTCCCTACTACAATTGCAAAAATCGTTAATTAGCCCTTGACCTTGGTTTCGATGGACAACACCCTGGGACTCTATACGACGCATTTCGCCAAGCACTCGGACGACCACCGGATTCAAGCTGCCGAAAACCGCTTGTCACCGGCCGTACGAGCGGCTCTGGAGCAACGCAGGATGGCCCAGATCGGGTAGAACGCCGTCTATGAGGAAGAGGAACGACTAGTTAATGGACCCGGAATAGCAGATTGAACGTACGTTGCATAATATTTCATTTATATGCAGTTAAAACTTCAAACGCGTTTTTCTCGAAATGACGTTTTTTTGATCGTGCGGTATGGTAACTTCAAATCTCCTGAACCGACTGGCATGATTCTTTGTTTCTGACGAAGCTAGCTAACTTGTACCACTTTTATTCGGATCCATCAACTATAAATATTTTTACTTGGCCGACGAACTCGAAAAATCGATGAAAAAGCCCTATTTTTTTTTCAAATGGCCGCCATTTTGTTTCCTGTGGTCCAAATAACTTCAGCGAGGAACAGCTCCTAAAGAATCTTATATACTTCGCTAACGTCAACTCAGTTTTGATTTCAGACGAGCCGGCTGACCTACGACATACCGCTCGTGTAGGTCTACATCGAAATTTTGTTTCGTTCCGACGGCACTTCCGCCTGTGCTCTTCGACACTTCCGGTCGAAAAAATTCCAGTTTGTAGAGGAAATGTCAATAAACATTTTGACCAAATTTGACATTGATATCTACAATACTTCGCGAGAATAAAATTCTCAAAGAACTTGCTTAATTCGGGCCAAAGATAGTAAACCTACCCTTAAGTGAGATGTTCAAATGTGTCCATTTTCCTAAAGGCACAACTTAGTGCACCTTCTAAATGAGCTGCAGACGAGATGTTAAGTTAGTCGTGTCACGGAACGACAAGCTTTCTCGAGGCGCTGTTTGTAGCCGTCTGGGGCTCTGGATTCAGTGACATATGCTCGATTCCTTAGATATGCAACAGAAAGAATTCTACTGGCTTTAAATCGAGCGACGATGGGTGGCATTCCTGAGGACCATGGCAGTCTCACCATCTTCCAGGCGATCTGTTGTTCAGTTCTTGCGGAACATCAGACGACGAATGGGCTGGGTGACTATCGTACTGCATCCGCATACGTCCTTTAGTCTTAGACTAACATTTTCCAAGACAGCCCCTTAACAGCCGACGATAAAAGCTTCGTACATCCCAGTTGCCAGAGTAGTGATGTTCAGTGATATCATATCCAGAGATTCCACGAGACACGCACACTGAGGCCTTAAAAGTCAAGAGGAGCCTCCTAATATCGTGTCGGACCTTCTTTTAAGCGGCGTCGTGAAGAAACTCGATGTGGCTATGACTCAAAAAGTCGTTGGAAGTCCCCTGCTGAAATATTGAGCCATGTTGTCCCTATAGCCGTACATAATTGCGGAAGTGTTGGCGGTGCAGGATTTTGTGCGCGAACTAACCTCTCGATTATGTCCCGTAATGTGCGATGAGACTCGTGTGGTGGTCAGTTCATTCGCTCGGGTTGTTCAGAATGTTCTTCAAACCAGTCGCAAACAATTATGGTCCGCTGACATGTTCTGGAGCATGAAGTCCATAAATGGCTGCAAATGGTCCCCATGGGTCTGAAGACAAGCATTTCGAGTCAATGGTCGGTTCAGTTGAGCCAAAGGACCCAATCCATTCCATACAAACACCGAGCGACCACCAAATTACACACTGCGTTGTTGACTACTTGGATTCATGGCTTCATGGTGCCTGCGCCACACGTGAACCCTACAATCAACCTGTACGAACAGAAATCGGGACTCATCCGAAAAGGCCACGGGTTCCTAGTCGTCTTGGCTCCAACCGATATGGTCACGAGCGCAGTTCGTCAGCTGGCATAGTCCATTAACGCCAAATTTTGCTGCACTGTCCTAACGGATGTGTTCGTCGTACATCCAATATTGATTTCTGCGGCTATTTCACGCATTGTTAGCGTCTGTTAGCATTGACAACAGAACGAAAACGCCGCTGCCTCCGTCGTTAAGCGAAGGCTGTCGGCCACTATGTTGTCCGTGCTGAGAGGAATGCCTGTTATTCTCAGCACACTCTTGACACTGTGGATCCCGGAATACTGAAGTTCCTAACGATTTCCGAAACCGAATGTCTCAAGCGTGTAGCTCCAATTACCATTCCGCGTTCAAAGTCTGTTAATTGGTTGAAATGGCTCTGAGCACTATGCGACTTAACTGCTGAGGTCATCAGTCGCTTAGAACTTAGAACTAATTAAACCTAACTAACCTAAGGACATCACAAACATCCATGCCCGAGGCAGGATTCCAACCTGCGACCGTAGCGGTCGCTCGGTTCCAGACTGTAGCGTCCAGACCCGCACGGCCACACCGTCGTTCGGTGATAATCACATCGGAAATGTTTTCACATGATTCACCTGAGTACAAATAACAGCTTCGCCAACCCAGTGCCTTTTTATACCTTGTGTACGCGATACCGCCGCCGTCTCCGTATTTACATATCGGTATCCTATGACTTTTTTTCAGCTCGGTGTACGTAGCTATTTCTTTGCATGCATATTACAGCAAGTACAACGTGTGTCTGACTTGGAGAGAGCTTGGCGATACCTTCTGATCCAGAATGTGTTGAAAATGACTATCGTGATTAATTCTTGTTGTGGGTAGGTGTTAGTTTACACAACGTGGAGTCTGTATCTGCCCTGTGCGCAATGTCCCCGAAAGCGAGGATGCCACACACCTACAAACCGCGCTGTAAGCTTAAAATAAATTCGACGTAATTTTGCACTGCTTAAACGCTATGTACAGCTCCCCTATATTTTTCGTTGCGCTATCAAAGTCTACCCTATTTCCTAATATCTCCTGAAACGAAATCTGGACGCATTGCTATTCATTTACGGGTCAATATCTTGCATATGAAGGGAATGCTTTCAGGGAACTGGTACTGAAGTCATATTACTTAAGTACTCAGATTGAATGTAAGAAGGAGTACGAGGCTTTCAATGTAAAAATATTACTGTGTTTTATTATTTTATTGTAAGCTATAGATTAAACAATGTTGTAGTTGAAATATCTTTACGTTTACCCTATGCTCCTAGTCTACCTTGAACACCATTAGAGAGATATAACATACGTTCCTTGTAACACCTCCTACTCAATTGGCATATTTCCGATCCTTTATACTCTACTGGCCATTAAAATTGCAGACGATAAACGGGTATTCATGGGACAAATATATTGTACTAGAACTGACATGTGATCACAGTTTCACGCAATTTGGGGGCATAGATGCTGAGAAATCACTACCCAGAACAACCGCCTCTGGCCGTAATAACGTCCTTGATACGCCTGGGCATTGAGCCAAACAGAGCTTGGATAGCGTGTAAAGGTACAGCTGCCCATGCAGCTTCAACACGATACCACAGTTCATCAAGAGTAGTGACTGGCGTATTGTGCCAAGCCACTTGCTCGGCCACCTTTGACCAGACGTTTTCAATTGGTGAGAGATATGGAAAATGTGGTGACCATGGCAGCAGCCGAACATTTACTGTGTCCAGAAAGGCCCGTACAGGACCTGCTGAAATGTACGGTTTCGCAGGGATCGAATGAAAGGTAGAACCACGGTTCGTAACACGTCTGAAATGTAACGTCCACTGTTCAAAGTGCCGTCAATGCGAACAAGAGGTGACCGAAACGTGTAACCAATTGCACTCCACTCCATCAAACCAGGGTGATACGCCAATATGGCGATGACGAATACACGCTTCCAATGTTCGTTCACCGCGATGTCGCCAAACACGGATGCGACCATCATGATGCTGTAAACAGAACCTAGATTCATCTGAAAAAAAATGACGTTTTGCCATTCGTGCACCCAGGTTCGTCGTTGAGTACACCATCGCAGGGGCTCCTGTCTGTGATGCAGCGTCAAGTATAACCGCAGCCATGGTCTCCTAGCTAATACCCCATGCTGCTGCAAACGTTGTCGAACTGTTCGTGCAGATGGTTGTTGTCTTGCAGACGTCCCCATCTGTTCACTCAGGGATCAAGACGTGGCTGTACGATCCGTTACAGTCATGCGTATAAGATACCTGTCATCTCGACTGCTAGTGATACGAGGCCGTTGGGATCCAGCACGGCGTTTCTTATTACTATCCTGAAACCACCGATTCCATATTCTGCTAACAGTCATTGGATCTCGACCAACGCGAGTAGCAATGTCGCGATACGATAAACCGCAATCGTGATAGGCTACAGTCCGACCTTTATCAAAGTCGGAAACGTGATGGTACACATTTCTCCTCCTTACACGAGGCATCACAGCAACGTTTCACCAGGCAACGCCGGTCAACTGCTGTTTGTGTATGAGAAATCGGTTGGAAACTTTCCTCATGTCAACACGTTGTAGGTGTCTCCACCGACGCCAATCTTGTGTGAACGCTCTGAAAAGCTGATCATTTGCGTATCACAGCATCTTCTTCCTGTCAGTTAAATTTCGCGTCTGTAGCACGTCATCTTCGTGGTGTAGCAATTTTAATGGCCAGTAGTGTATTTTGATGAAAAAAGAGCTTACAAATATATCCAGTAGGTTACTGTTCTGTTTAATGACTGCTTTCAACTTTGGCTAAAACAATCTGAAGATATAATATTGCTTTATAAAAAGCTTTTTACCAGGTTGCTGAAAAATAACCTTATGCTGACGTTGTACAGTGGTACGAAAACAAACTAAAGCTCACAACAGCAGTCAGTGTGAAATAATTTTAAAACTGTATTGCTACTGTGGATCCAGGTTCAAAGAAAATTGGTTGCATTTAATTCTAAACCATTGCAGCTCATTTATTATAGGTATACACCGAACTCCGTAGCAGTGGAATAGATGAGCTTATATAATCATATTTGGAGTCTGTTTTATGCAGTACCTCCTGATGTTGTCGGGTATTATCTGGACCTCGTTTCTTCTCGCGGGAGAATAAAATGTGTTGCGAACTGTGTTCCCGGAACTGACCTGCTGTAAATACCGCCGCGTCACGTGGCGAAGCACGTGTGGAAGAAAGTTTACCTGCGACGCAGGCTGGCGCTACACACGTGTTGGAATGTCGCTGCGGGCGTCCCCATCCACTGCACAGGGCACCGCGTCTCGTGATACGCACTACAGTTGCCACTGGATTGGCGACAATAAGATATACATACTCTTCAATGAAATATTCCCGATTCCATCACCGGAAAGCGGTGGCTGCGGTGGTTAGCGGATCAGCTGTCACCACTGATAGCGCTAATTCGGGGTGTGGGTCAGGGCACTCAATTAAAAAAAAAAAAAAGAAAGAAAAAAAAAAGATGCACTGCACTCCGTCTTCAGGCCACCAGTGGCCTACCGGGACAACCGACCGTCGTGTCATCCTCAGAGGCGGATGCGGATAGGAGGGGCGTGGGGTCAGCACACCGCTCTCCCGGTCGTGATGATGGTATTCTTGACTGAAGCCGCTACTATTCGGTCGAGTAGCTCCTAAATTGGCATCACGAGGCTGAGTGCACCCCGAAAAATAGCAACAGCGCATGGCGGCTTCGATGGTCACCCATCCAAGTGCCGACCACGCTGACAGCGCTTAACTTCTGTGATCTCACGGGAACCGGTGTATCCACTGCGGCAAGGCCGTTGCCGTGGTTCAGGGCAGCCTGCTATCAGTGGCCTTATTTGTTCTCCCCATAGAAACCCTGCTTCGCCGTCTCTCACTTCAGTTACGTGGAATGAGCCTTTCTGGTGTGATCCTCACCGTCAAGGCGTATGTAGAGACTCTTCTCCGCCCCCCTTGAATGCGGTGTTAGACGATTACTGTCGAGTCGGTAGTGCACAACTGAATAAGGGCAAAAATTAAATTCTTACACATCGAGGTTTCGACGATATTGGTGTTCCATGGGTTACTGCTGTAGACCGGAATATACCATTGGCGATCAGCGTTGATAGTTGGCGTATTAAATTGCGGCACAACTGGAAAACCGAAACGTAATAGGCAAAATCCAGGGAGTGAAAGAGTACAAACCGTCTGATTTGCCTCCTTCCTTTAATAAGCCACGACTATCTGCCCTGGTCATGACTGGAGATATGCGGTACACATGATTCTCATGAATTTATTTAAAACTGAATACCGTACTTGATTCTGAGTACTGTATTTGATAAAAGTGCAGGTGCTGTCCAACTGAACTTTTGTTGCTTCAGGCAAGGGAATTCCTGGGAACTTAGCAATTCCTTGCCCCGTGAGTTGGGGAGCGGCCGATGCACACAACACTGGCAGCAACAAGGCATTCCGCTCGCCACTCAGAGAATGAAGTCCTTAGCTTATGAGGGTGGTAGAGCCACTCGAATGGGGCTTGTCAGACTCTCATGTCACTCAAAGAAGGACAGGACTTACGGTGTTGTGGCGTACGCTACTGTACGGTGCCCGGCTAGCGGGTTTGAGTCTTAAGAACTGGTCCACCACCTGATAACGTTTGGAGGGAACTCACTATTCTGCATCTACATCTACATCCATACTCTGCAAGCCACCTGACTGTGTGTGGCGGAGGGTACCTTGAGTCCCTCTATCGGTTCTCCCTTCTATTCCAGTCTCGTATTGTTTGTGGAAAGAAGGATTGTCGGTATGCTTCTGTGTGGGCTCTAATCTCTCTGATTTTATCCTCATGGTCTCTTCGCGAGATATACGTAGGAGGGAGCAATATACTACCCGTACCGAGCTACTGAGCGTCTCTCCTGCACAGTCTTCCACTGGAGTTTATCTATCATCTCCGTAACGCTTTCGCGATTACTAAATGATCCTGTAACGAAGCGCGCTGCTCTCCGTTGGATCTTCTCTATCTCTTCTATCAGCCCTATCTGGTACGGATCCCACACTGCTGAGCAGTATTCAAGCAGTGGGCGAACAAGCGTACTGTAACCTACTGCCTTTGTTTTCGGATTGCAAGTCCTTAGGATTCTTCCTATGAATCTCAGTCTGGCATCTGCTTTACCGACGATCAACTTTATATGATCATTCCATTTTAAATCACTCCTAATTCGTACTCCCAGATAATTTATGGAATTAACTGCTTCCAGTTGCTGACCTGCTATATTGTAACTAAATGGTATGGGATCTTTCTTTCTATGTATTCGCAGCACATTGCACTTGTCTACATTAAGATTCAATTGCCATTCTCTGCACCATGCGTCAATTCGCTGCAGATCCTCCTGCATTTCAGTACAATTGTCCATTGTTACAACCTCTCGATATACAACAGCATCATCCGCAAAAAGCCTCAGTGAACTTCCGATGTCATCCACAAGGTCATTTAGCAACGGTCGTACGACACTCCCCTGCGGCACACCTGAAATCACTCTTACTTCGGAAGACTTCTCTCCATTGAGAATGACATGCTGCGTTCTGTTATCTAGGAACTCATCAATCCAATCACACAATTGGTCAGACAGTCCATATGCTCTTACTTTGTTCATTAAGCGACTGTGGGGAACTGTATCGAACGCCTTGCGGAAGTTAAGTAACACGGCATCTACCTGAGAAGCCGCTCGCCACTCAGAGGATGAAATCCTTAGCTTACGAGGGTGGTAGAGCCACTCGAATGGGGCTTATCAGACTCTCATGTCACTCAAAGAAGGACAGGACTTACGGTGTTGTGGCGTTCGGTACTGCCCAGTGCCCGGCTAGCGGGTTTGAGTCTTAAGGGCTGGCCCGCCACCTGATAACGTTTGGAGGGAGCGCATTATTCTTGAACAGACCAGGCCTGCTGCTTTGGTAGCTGTACCTGCTGGAGCCCCCACAACGTTCGCTGGACGTGTTGGAAATTCTGAGTTACATAAATAACGCTCTGATTCGCATACCAGCTCTTGACGTCAGACAGGAATTTCCACAACAAACTGTGCCCCGATTGGTCCTCCACTCGATATATTCTGCGGACGGAAATTATTTAACATCACAGTTTCACGCCATTGGACAGAAATAAATGACATTTTGCCTGATCGGTGGTTGCTGCCATGTCGACGCTAACGGGGTAGTCGAATGCAGGGATACACATCACAGTTTCACGCCATTGGACAGAAATAAATGACATTTTGCCTGATCGGCGGTTGCTGCCATGTCGACGCTAACGGGGTAGTCGAATGCAGGGATACATGAATGATGCAGCTTTGGATCGGTAATCTAGCTGTGTCATCCTGTGGCTTTCCTGGTTTTAATCATCGGAATCTTAAAACCAGGAAAGCCACAGAATGACCCAGCTAGCTAGCGGCCAATAGCCCTATTGAGCATTTGCTACAAGCTGTTAGAAAGACTGCTGTACAACAGAATATATGACGATAGACTAATTCCCGCAGACCAGACAGGATTTAGGAACAAACGGAGCTGCTGTGAACAAGCCTTTGCCTTAACCTCATGCACTGAGTCAGTCTTTCAAAGGGCCCAGAAAACCTGTGTGGCTTTTGTGGACCTCTCGGCCGCCTATGATACCATCTGGCTCGACGGACTCATACCCAAGCTGAAAACAGCGATCCCTTGCCGCAGGACAACCAAGCGTCTGGAAAACATGTTGAAAAATCGCTACTTCAGAGTGAACGTAGGTCAATCTACGAGTAAATTATAATAAACAATGGGCTCCCACAGGGATCAGTGTTGGCTCCCCTTCTCTTCAATCCATACACGAGTGACATGTCAGCAACTAAACCACAAAAATTCTGCTATGCAGATGACATTGCAATAACCACTCAGAGCAAGACATTCAAAGAGGGGTAAGCTACTCTGTCAACGGACCTTCAACTTCTTAACCGGTATTATACGAAACGGAGGCTGTGCCAAAATCCGAATAAAACTGAGGTAAGCGTATTCCACCTGAACAACCATGACGCAAGACGAGAGTTACAACTAACATTCCGCAATGAGCGATTGACGCACAACAGCCAGCCAAAATACCTAGGAATAACTCTTGACTCGTCACTAACCTATAAAAAAAACCTAGAAATAACTAGTCAAAAGATAAAAAATCGAAATAGTATATTAAGAAAGCTGATTGGAACCTCCTTGGGAGCTCAAGCTAACACCCTACGCACCGCAGCACAATCTCTTGTTTACTCGGTGGCAGAATACTGCGCCCCAGTCTGGTACAAGAGCACACACACGAAGAAAATAGATGCCCAGCTTAATACCACCACGAGGATTGTCTCAGGAACTCTGCAATCAGCTCCACTTCCATGGCTTCATGCCCTTTGCAATATAGCTCCTCCCTTCTTCAGAAGGCAACAAGCAGCTATCCGAGAATGGGAGAAAATTAATGACCCCTCTGTCTCTGAAGATATACCTATCCGAAAAATGTTGGACCATCTACCAACTACCCGCCTAAAAGCCAGGAAACCTATATGGGAAGACGAAGTCCTCAAATTCCCAGCAAGGTACGACATAGCAAGGGAATTGAGGCAATACTGGTCGCTGAATAATTATCATCCTCTCATCACTGATTTTGATCCTTCGACACCGTTGGAAGGAGTGTAAATGCCCAGAAGAACTTGGTGCAGACTTAACCGTGTGAGGACTAACCACAGCAGGTGTTAGGCCATTCTCCACAGATGGAAACTCACTGCTGACCCACGATGAGACTGTGGTGCAGAAGAACAAACAATCCCTCACCTGATCTTCGAATGTCCTGCGTGGAGGATTTAAAGGAGAATGGGGGGATATCATGAATGCTACTCCACGTGCTATTCAGTAGGTGACCTGCTTAGATGTGTACTTGTAATAGCTGCAGTGGCTGTCTCCCTAATCTTTCGCATATTGTTGTTTGCAATCAGTCATTTAATAATGCATTTGTATTCCTTTATTATATTAATAGTTTGTGTGCAATTTTACCCTCTACATGCCATATGCTAAATAAATAAATCTTAGAGGTGATTTTATCGCTAAGGAGGCCATCATTCAGGTGTTTTGCGCTGGGACGTAGTCCCGAAGATTTAGAACTTGTGCTGATTAATTGTCTATCGCGTTATATTAGTATTGTCAATCTGTTGCTTTTTTGCCTACGATGCCGGCCGCTGTGGCCGAGCGATTCTGGGCGCTTCAGTCTCGAACTGCACTGCTGCTACGGTCGGAGGTTCGAATCCTGCCCCTGGCATAGATGAGTGTGGTGTCCTTAGCTTAGTTAGGTTTAAGTAGTTCTAAGTCTAGGGGACTGATGACCTCAGATGTAATGTCCCATAGTGCTTCGAGCCATTTGAACCATTTTGTCTACGAAGACGAGCTGTTGTAATAAATAACCAGTTTATTTTGATTTGTACTTCATTTAAAGCAGGTACTGTTTCCTTCATCTCATTTTCATTACAAATTGTTTTTAAAATATAGTTATTAACTGAGTTAACAGCAGCTCCCCACCTTAGGATCTCATGTTAGGGCCAAATTTCAGATAGCGTATTTCCATTGCATTGTGTTAACTGTATCAACATTGGCTCTTAAGAGCTGTGTCGGAGATTAAATGGACTCTGGCTCCGACATCGATCTTTACACACCGGTGGGGGGGTGGGGGTGGGGGAGGGGGACGCTTCAGCGGCTGTACTGCAACACGAACGGCGCCGAGCTACTATTTCCCAAAAAGTTCGCATTTTGGATACTTGTGTGTAGTGTAAGGCAATTGCTCCAGCTCACTTCGATGATTACAGAGAAACTGCAGCAATTGTCTCGGCGACTTTTATGGAAACATTACATACTTAGGTCGCGCTATCGGATCACAACCAAACAACGTATCTTAGGAGGTTTGGGCCACCGTGATATCAAGACCAAAGCTTCTGAATTATATATTCGGTGACGATTTTCATTGTTACACAGGAGACACATACTTCCACGGCTCAGCTGTTCACACTTGTGAGTCCACCGAGTCTTGCTCCGTCTGTTGATGTTGGTCGCCTTAAATTTAAACTACATTACATCAGACAATTTTACCTTGCCGTGAGCTATTTGGATGCCGATGTACTGCAGCTACCTATACTTCAGAGCCAGTATTTTCTCGCTCGCCGGGAGGGGGTGGTCTGTCCCACTCCCATACAAGCACTGTCAGCACGGATACACTGGAAGACAAAGTGGAAAAATGTCTCCCGGTTCATTCCACGGCAGTGCCATCTTCTTGGTGATATAGTCGTAAATAATTCGAGCGCCAACTAATGACGTATTGCATCATATTGGGGGTGAAAACACGGACAAATGTAGTAAGTATGCTATTATAGAAACCATCCAGCATCTATTTATCTGCTGTGGACATATGGCGAACTGTTATAGGCTGTGGAAACAGTTGGGTTTCCTTACCACATATGTTGACACCGCCTGCACCACTGACATTATTCTGCGGCCTGCTGCTTTGTTCCTTACAAGAACGAAGAATAATACAATAAAGTGACTGTTTGGTAAGTCTGTACACTTTGCGGTTGCTGGTGATGTGAGAGAAGACCACTTGGCAATTCGACAGTATTTGTCTCCTACATACTGGTGCAGAGGACAATTGCCCCGCTTTCAGGACACCTTTGTCAACATACTCATCCTCACGTTTTAGCGGTGCTCTGAAAAAAAGAAAAACGGCGAAGTGCCTGCAGGGCGCGGGTTCGAATCTATGTCAGACAAAGAATTTTTTAGTTTATCAAAAAAGAAGCTGTTAGACAGCTAGATTCCGCAACGCCATGTGCCGGGTTCATCCTGTGTAGGGGAGCGGGGATTTTTCCTCATTCCATTCCTGACAGAGGAATGGGAAACAATGTACATACCCAACAAATATAAAAAAAAAATGTATGCAAAGGGGCCCCGTATATAGAGGAACAAGTGTGACAAATTTAGTTGCTAGATTTTATGCAGAAATTATGAAGCTGAGAATCAAATCACAGATTGTGAATAATAAAGAACAGAATGAGTTCCATACCAGATCATAATAAGCGGACAATATGTTTTGCCTATTACAGCATGTGGAAAAAAGACTAGCTAGAAATTAGAGGCCTATGTGATTATATTTGGTCATAAGAAAACATATAACAACATTCACCTCTATAAATTGTGGACTGCAGTGATAGAGAATGGATGAGTCATTTATAAGTTCAAGTTTTCAGATCTTCAAATAATGAAACAACTTGTGGAATTACAGTAGTACAAAAACATTTGGAGAGGTTCCAGTGACCAAAGGGTTGTGACGTGGGTGTATGATAATGATTACATTATTTAAAACATACTTAAATTTTGTCTTAAGGTTATAGAAACAGTCCTGTCATATGGGTTTGTGGATAAATGATGACAGGCTCTTCAGTTTGCATTTTGCTGATCATTACGTCATGCATGCAGGGCTGAGTGTGATACAAACTACATGCTTAGAAAATTGCACAGTGAATACGAGAAATGAGGGTTACCCATTAATTTAGAGTCAAAATTGGTATCGGGGATCTTTTCGGGTGAAAGGAAGTCAAATGAAATTGAAATGCTGCACTCAACCTGCAGTTCGGACGATAGTCCAGTCATGGAATCGCCCGACGGACTTCACCTTTGATCACCGAAAAATCTTCAATGATCTTATTTCTACATCCATACACATATTGTGCGAGCTACTGTGAAGGACATGACAGAGGGCCTTTAACATGGTACCAAATGTTAGACTTTCTTCCCGTTCATTTGCGTATGGGGTGTGGGAATAATGATTGCTTAAATGCTTCGGTGTGTGCTATGATTTCAAGGTCTAGTCATATTAATGAGACCATCGCTTTTGTCCGACATCAACGTGCAGTAACCACACACAGACGGCAGCTGGCACCACTAGCAGTGGAGGATCTATGAAGTTTGTCGGGGGACAGGGGAACTGTACAGTCGATGTCGTAATGCAGAAACAGAACGAATTATCTGACGTCCAAAAGGGGGTTGTTATTGACTTTTCGGCCTAGGGTGGAACTGTTGTAGATTGGCCAGAGCGCCAACCCACAACAGAGGAAGCCGTGAGGCACGCGTTTAAGCTCACGCAGGAAGGCATGAGGTATGGATCAGGTCAGGGATATGAGACTAGCAAAAATAATACGTATCTGTTGGAATACTTAACTTTAATCCATAATTGGTGAACATCGGTCTGACGGTACATGCATCACAGGATAAATAGCAATTGATAATGGCGCCTTGCTAGGTCGTAGCAAATGACGTAGTTGAAGGCTATGCTAACTATCGTCTCGGCAAATGAGAGCGTAATTTGTCAGTGAACCATCGCCAGCAAAGTCGGCTGTACAACTGGGTCGAGTGCTAGGAAGTGTCTCTAGACCTGCCGCGTGGCGGCGCTCGGTCTGCAATCACTGATAGTGGCGACACGCGGGTCCGACGTATACTACCGGACCGCGGTCGATTTAAAGGCTACCACCTAGCAAGTGTGGTGTCTGGCGGTGACACCGCAGGAACTATTTCCGAAATGGCTAAATTTAAAGTGGTTAAAGCATACCGTCATAACAAAACGGCGAAAACCAGCGCCAAGGTAACTGCGGTGTACCACAGGCCATTGGTGACGGGTCTGAACGACGCCTGCAGATATGTGTAAGGGATAACAGACCTGCAGCTGTTGAGCAGCTGATCGTCCAGATGAGCCAAGGGACTACCAATAGTGTCTCTTCAATGACCGTCCAATGAACGCTGCAGCGAATGGACTTCCGCAGCAGGCGCCTGGTTCATGGGCCCATGCTGACAGCTGTTCATCAACCAAGGCCGAATAGTGGAATTTGAACGCCAGTTTATAAAATAAATAAAATAAATATAAAAAATGTTATTTTAAATATGTTAATTATTCTATCTGTATGATGGTGATTGTGATTGCAATTGTATTTGCTTATCTGGAACGTGGACGTTTAATTATTCGGTATCAGACGCTTGACAATGGCTTTTTCGTAAAGGCAATGTTACTCGTAGTTGACCGTGAAATAAAACTGAATAATCGGACTTCGTAATTAAATCGTTTCCAAAGACTGCTGCGGTAGGTGCGGACTCATAATCTAAATCTCAATATTACAATAATTTGCCAGCCATGCCAATACGTCGTACAGAGGTGATTGTCTACTAAACATAAAAAAGTTACACAGTTAGTTAAATCAGATATATTCAATGAATAAGCCTACAGTTCATAATCCTACTTACTTTTATAAATATAAATTCTTTACAGAATCGAGTGCCTAGTGTGGTTGCAACTCGCAGTATTCTTCTATAACATGAAATATGGCGGTGTGCCAGACAATAAAATAAAATACGTGCTTCTCGCACCACTTCAACCAGAGCTCTCTCTTTCTTAATCAAACATAAGAGTAACGTAATTGTGCTTTTGTTTTATCCGCGACACAGCGCTGCAGTTGTGTGCCATAGGCTTTATTTATTTGTCACTGATTATTTATTTAATTAATATTTCGCGTTTCCGAGGAAACTCACGCTCGGCATGCAAATGTGCCTTTATAAGTTCTGCACCTGGACATCCACTGAGTTGCGACACGTGGCCTTTTCAGATTAATTAGATTTTGCGCTGCACTGGCCTCAAAGGAAATATCCTGCAACAGTCGTCAGAAGGCTGCAGAACACAGTAGGGACCGTTATGGTCTGGGGAATGCTTTAGTGGCATTCTCTGAGTGATCTCGTCACTATGGAAGGCACAGAGAATCGGCACAAGTGTGCATCTATCTTAGAGGACCATGACCCGTACGTGCAGTTTATTTCTTTGTCGGCATTAGCGTCTACAACCAGGCCAATGCAGCGTGACACACAACTTGCAGTGTACGTGCGTGGTTCGAAGAGCATCAGGATGGGTTTACCGTGCTCCCCAAATTTAAACCCAATCGAGAATCTGTGGCGCCATCTGTACTGGGCTGTTCGCACCATGGCACCTCAGCTGGGAACCCCAAAACAGTTGGCCACAGTAGTGGAGACGGCATGATCTCACTTCCCAGTCAATCCTTTTCAGAACCTCACTGTCTCTCTTTCGGCACTTCCGCTCTGCAAAAGTGGTTATTCAGGCTTTTGGCAGGTAGCCACATCAATGTGACTGGATCGTGTAGCCTAATCTTGTGTTCGTATTTCTTATAGGAGGGATACGTAGGGACTGAGTTATACTGCTAGATTCCTCGCTTAACACAGTATCTGGACAAAAGAGGCAGGACATCTATCAGTGGACAAAAATATTCATACTTCGCAGAGATTATCCGGAGAAAATCGGAAGATATGGAGACAATGCTGGTTGACACACATATAATCTCATCCTGTGTGTTATCTTAAGGAGAGAGTACAACACAAAGAAAAACCACCTGCACAAACTATATGAGATAATGAACCAATATCAGGCAGTTAAAGTTGAAATTATCTTACACGGCCACCTTTCACTTACATACACTTTACCCGATCTGCTGAAAGAAGTGCCACTATCAGTACCTGTACCTCATGCGTGAAGACGCCTCTCTTAACTTCATGGTAATTGCCCAGCGAATTTTAAGTAATAGAATCGTTGATAGATATATAGCAAGAGGTGGGCCAATTTCCTAGCCTCCACTTCTCAGAAACTGAGCCAATTTCCGTTATGTCTGTGGAGGCATTTGAAAACTTTTGCGCTCCGAACCCTGTACGTGATGGAACGAGTCTTCGTGGTCGTATTTCGAAAAGTGTTAGACTATACGCAATACGCTATGGATACATCAACACCTTCTGAATGCATAATGAGGGTGGGTTGAGGCACGTATCAACACTAATGGAGCATATTTTTAAAAAATTATGTACAAATGAATTTCATGTGATATGCTAGTAAATCCTGCGCCCCCTGTGTTTCCTATGATTATTGTAGCGTGAAGTTTGGTAGAAAATGGGTTCTAACACGTAAATGAAACATTCTCTATACCCATGTCCATACGATACATTTTATTCTAGATATACAAAATGGGTCCTAAGACACTAGCTGTAGATGTTTCTTACGCTATTTCTGTGTGTATCATAAATAATAGCAAAAGCTGACAGAGGTGAATATACGCAATGACAGCAGCAAAAACGTTCTAGTAAACATGTGTCCGAAAGTATGGTGGTTCTCAGATATTTATAAATGTATGTTTACGAGTCGCAACTGATTTCAACGTGAAAAATTGTCCTACATAGTGCAAACGTACACAGACCAGTCAGCTTAAGGTGACCACCGCCTATGGTCAACGTCAACGTGCAGTAACCACCCGCAGACGGCAGGTGGCAGCACTAGCAGGGTATGTAAAACGATTCGAGAGGAGGGCGCGGTGGAAAAAAAGTACGAATGTCGTATTGCGGAAACAGAGCGATTTATCTGATATCCAAAAGAGCAAGGTCGTTGGCTTTCGAGGCAAGGGCGGAACCATTTTCGAAATGGTTTTAAACCGTTCGCATGCTACCATGGTTAAAGCATACCGTGCATGGCAAAATGGTGCCTTGATGACCGCCACGAAGGCAAGTGGGTTGCACCACAGGCTGTAGATGACAAGGGTGAACGACGGCTGTGGTGGAGTGTACGGTGAATGGACGTGCAATAGTTGGACAACTGACAGCCCAGATGAACCAATGAGCCACCAACAGTGTCTCCCAACCGTTCAGCTAACGTTGCTGCGTACGGGCCTCCATAGCAGGCGCCTGGTTCATGCACCCATGCGGACTCCTATTCATCAGCGACGAAGGCTGGAGTCTGAACGTCCATTGAGTGGCGACAGATGGCCTTTTCAGAAGAATCACATTTTATCTTCCATCGGACAGAAGGCAAATACCTTGCAAGAATGGTCGGAAGGCTTCATCCCGGAAGAAGGTGCGTTATGGTTTCAGGAATGTTCTCGTGACAGTCCCTGGGTTATCTCGTCATTCTGGAAGTTGCAGTAGAGCAGCGCAAATTTGCCTCTATCCCTGGGGACCATGTGCATCGCTGAATGCAGTTTGTTTTTCCTCGGCTTGATGAGATTTACGAGCGGAGCAATACAATGTGTCACACAGCTCGCGGTGTACAAGAACACCAGGATGAGTTTACCTGGCTACCAAACTCCCGAGATTTAAACAGAATCGAGGGCATGTAGGACCACCTCGATTAGCCCATGGATCTTAAACCGAGAAATCTAGCAGAGCCTGCCTTTAGCAGTAGAGTTGGCATGGCTCCATATTCCTCTCGCTAGCTTTCAGAACGACGCTGAGTCTGTTCCCGGACGTCTTGCAGCCGTCGATACTGCAAAAGATGGTTGTTTCAGCTACTGATAGACGATCACATTAATTTGACTGGAAAGCGTATTTGAAATGTCCAGCTTTTCATTTAACTCTCTCAAATTTCACCTGTGGCGTACCGCGGAGAAATGCGATAGACATTTTGCCAAATTGGTACAAGATGGAATGGTCAAGAAGAGTCTGTACCTTAACCTCTAAAATTACTTGATCCCAATCCTCTGTATTCTTGTCTCTGGGGTCATTTGCAAAGTGAAGTGTGCGGTTAAGAAACCGGAGCAGCGAACAGTACAGTATTACCAAACCTTACGAGATAATCCGACGATATTGGAAAGAATTTCTAACTCACTGCACGGACGAGTAGGGGATTTGTAAGTGGGGTGCTTCTGTGTTGGCAGCGTTTTGTATCGCTTTGAATTGGATCTATAACTGCGCTTTCTTTGTAAGAGACTCTGTGGCTGGTTGGACTCGTTGTTGGAAGTTAATCGCTAGTACTGTTGGGCAGTTAGACGTTAGTCGCCAGCAGTGATGGATGTACTGCTGGGCAGTTGGAGGTGAATAGCCAGCAGTGATGGATGTTAAATGTGAGAAGTTAGTGTTGATGGAGGGTAGAGGTCTGAAGTGTTAGCGTGGGCTAACGATCTGGAAGTATCAGACTTGGAGATTGAAAATTATTCATGATTATATATCTTTGTACTGGATGTCAATGACGATTTATATTCGTGTTTGAAGGATGTCACACTATTAAGGTAAAAAATACATTATCTGGTTTTCAACAAAACATTTCCTTTGCTAACCACATGCCTATTAGTAGTTAGTGGCTTTAGTAGAATCTTTTATGTAGCTGGCAGTATTGACGCTCGCTGTATTGCAGTAGTCCGCGTAATGAAGATTTTTGTGAGGTAAGTGCTTAATGAAATGTATAGGTTATTGTCAGGATTGCTTCTTATTCAGGGCCAGTCTTTTGTATTAATTATTAGTAGTCAAGCTGTAATTTTTTTTTTGAGCAGTCAGATTGCGTTGCGCTAGAATATTGTGGGTCAGTGTTGACATTCCACTTCAGGAATCTTGTTGTCCACAGACTATTGCTCAAAATTCAAATGGCTGTAAGCACTATGGGACTTAACATCTGAGGTCATTAGTTCCCTAGACTTAGAAGTACTTAAAGCTAACTAACCTAAGGACATCACAGTCATCCATACTCGAACCTGCGACCGTAGCAGCAGCGCGGTTCCGCACTGAAGGCCTAGAACCACTCGGCCACAGCGGCCGGCTGACTATTACTTCACAGATGCTACTTTGACAAGGTGCAATGTAATGCTAGACAGTTGTCACCACGGAACTGTTCATCTATTGGCATTGCATATGAGGGCTAGCATTGATATCCAGGCATTCACGGCACCCAAAGCCTTGCATCGAATTATCACAGACCATAGAGTGACTGATCACTCGTTTCCATCATCCACCGTGCAGTGACTTCGCTCTTTACACCACCTCATCCGCCACTTTGCTTGACTACAGGAATACGTGGCCTATGAGGACCTGCTCGAAGATTGTACTCAATTCTTTTTAACCCCCTACGCTCACTCACTGTTGCAATTGGGCTGTAACTAGTCCATGTTCTAAAGCACTGAGCTCTCCTGACCGATCTATTTTGCTGTTACCGCTTCCCCACTGAAACAACACAATGTTCCCCGTTTTTGTACTAGAGGTCCACTTGCCGTGGCGTCTGCTGGTCAATTTCGCTTCATAAACGGTAGACACTACTGATCACATAGTGTATCTCGTAGACGCCTTGTCTACAGCCCCATCTTCATTGGAACGTTTTTGGGTTTGTAATCGTTGTCTGTTGTGATACGCGAGTATACAAAAGTGAACATCACTGTATTATATAGCTACGAAGGTGTAGCAATGTAGCAGAACTGTGAAACAGTTGTAGCCTCAACTCAAAAAAACAAACCAAAATTGGTTAAAAATCAATTAACTACGAAGACAACAGAAACAAGCCTTGATAATCCACTGCAGTCGATCATGTCCTTTTTCCCCCTCAGGGTGCTTCTCAAAGATACTTCTGAAAGCAGATTTCCATAGCAGTATGCAGAGAAGTAACGCGGAAGCGGAAAATGTCAATCGCGCTCGATTAATAGTCGTACAAGCTTCGAGGATATAGCGATTAAGGAGTGACTGCGTCGTCTGTGCCTAAGTGCCACCGGCACGATTTTATTACGAGCATGCGCGACACGGGGGTCACTTCAGAAATATATTTCGCCCGGTTAGTACGTCACTCGAAAATTCCGCCTTCATGTAATACCAGAAGCGGAAGAGAGTGGAACCCCGCGGTATGCAATCAGGGTAAGCGCGTTAAATATGCAACCAGAGACAGAGCTCCGGGGCACTCGCTGGGAGTTGAGACCGCGGCCTTGGAGCGAAATGACGCACGCCGGTTCGTGTTTCATTCAGGGGCCGCGGTGATCGACTGTGACGACTGATGATTTACTCGGCGGAGACCATAAATCCGTGGAGCCCGCCGTCAGACCGGTTCTGCTCCCATCCGTACGCTCTGCGCGTTTGAAGTTTCCGTTAACGTCACGCATCTTCAAGCAGAAGCTCGTCCTATTTACGTCGGATCGTAAAGTGTGCGGAACGTGCAACTGTTAACCAAAGTACGTGAATCTTCGCTCGTAGTTTCTTGTAAGCCGTGATGTTTGTTCGCTTTCATCACTGTGAAATGATTTTTATTCTACTCTCTCGGTTGTACTACCACGAGCCATGACGTTGGCGATTCGGGATGACATGCTGTAAGACGTGTATATTTCTATTGTCAAACCACAATTTATGAAAGATGTTTATATTTTATTAATAGGATTAAGTAGGAATAATTAATATTTGTCATTTTGGAAATAATTGTGGTAGCAGAGAATGTCTGCACCAAAGTATTGTTGGCGGGAGAGACCGCACATTGATATAATATTAACAAGGGTGGGAGAGACTGCGTATGGATACATTTCAAGAAAAGAGCGGGAAAGACCGCGCATTGATACATTTTGTAATGGTAGCAGGGATTGTCTGCACCAGAAAGCATTGTTGGCGGGAGAGACCGCACTTTAGCGTTCGTAGGAAGTCAGTAGTAAGCGAGATGTGAAGCGAGTCGGTAGCAAGTCTAAAGCGAGAGGTTGAGAGGAGCGGTGTGTCTGCCAGCCACCAGCTATGATTTACAAGAGATTATAAACGGATGTACAGAGACATCAGCTAACTATTATCATAAGAGGAACTAATATTATTGAATTTTTTTTTTTAGAAACTCAAGACTACTGAGGGTATGTTTGTGCAATGCTAGTTGTAAGATTATTTTAAAAAGTACGTTCCATTTGAATGTTTGTAAAATCATTTCATTTCCAACTCTAAATATTTCAAGAATCGTTTTCAGAATATAATTAATTTTTGCCAGCAGTGTTGCTTTACTGATTATAATCCATCCCAAAAACCATCAACGTAAAACTTTGCAAAATTTTATTGTTGTCAAGAAAAAGTTTAACTGTGAATTACGTAACATTAGTCAACTTAATTAAAGAATAGCTTCAGCTTTGCTATTAAAGAATAACGTCAGCTTTGGTGATAAATACAGCCACCTATTATGGCAGCCCACCAGTAGCTAATAGAGTATAGTAAAACAGAGTAAATATATTCATGTCGCAGTTCGATGTTGCAGTCAGATGGCGATCCAGTAACAGTAAAAAAGGTAAGGAACAGTTCTGGGTTATTACAGGTAACGACTGAGGACCACGACGACGAAACATTCTATGTTTCGTCGA
Organism: Schistocerca piceifrons; assembly: GCF_021461385.2. Classification (NCBI taxonomy): domain Eukaryota; kingdom Metazoa; phylum Arthropoda; class Insecta; order Orthoptera; family Acrididae; genus Schistocerca; species Schistocerca piceifrons. Next base: position 390,005,472 of record NC_060145.1, read on the forward strand.
AATAATCAGAAAATCACTTTTAATAAGCAGCATTTAAATTTGTATTCGAAGATTGAGAAAGAGAATTAATTTGGATGGGAAGATTTCATTTGTTATTATTAAGCAAGAGATATAAATCCTAGGGGAAGATTTCATAGGTTATTGTAGAAGGAAAGGATGCGTAACAAAAGAGATATGGAGGAGACGGGAAGGTTTCAATGCGTGCATCAGTGATACAGACAGCAATACTGTAGGTGCAACTGCAATGGAGGGACATCTGTAGAGAGGGCAGACAGACGGTTGTTTCCTGAAGAGGGACAACAGTCTTTTCAGTAGCTGCAGGGGTAACGGTCTGAATGATTCATCCAGCCTTGTAACATCGTGGCCTTGCTGTGGTAGTATTACAAATACAAATGCCTGAAGGCAAGGGGAAACTACAACCGTCACTTTATATGGTTAAATGATGACGATGACCCCTCTTACGCACCTTAGCACTTGGAAAATATTGTGAAAAATACGTTGATGCAGAAAGTTGTGTCCGGTTTCCAACGAGCGTAAATGTTTCGTTACTTCGAATTCCGGTTTGGAGGAAACAGTGCCAGCTGACATAAAATGATCGGATGAGTTGAAATTAATCTATTTATTTTTAAGTCTCAGAACAAAGAAATGCGATAATAATCTGTTTCAATGCCTTAGCAAGTTATCCTCAGATGAGCTGAATACGTTACATAGTTTTACTAGCTGCGAGATAGTCGCGAATAAAGGCAGTGATCCAGATGCAAGAAGTACAAAATGTATTTAATTCCAGTGAATAATCAACAATAAATTGTCGTCAGGCTACAATGTAACAAATAATTCCGATTCTTTACACCTTGCAGTAAAGTAAACGAACTTGTGGTGTCTTGCCGTGCGGCTGAAAGGAAAGCAGCTGTTTTTTTCTCACATCAGAACAGTTGTCGCTATGGCCGCTGAGACATCTTGCTGGCCCAGCATCCGATACATTCGTTATACGCACCCCCTACGACTCTAAAGAAGTACAATTAAAATTTCTTCGAGCTTTTTCATGCTCCATATACAGACTGTTATTGATAATACGTCTTTACTGTAAAAACCTCAGTTCATTATCTTCAATGCTTTCGGAGATATAAAATTTTACCTCAGAACCATAATAACGTTTCTGGGATTAAAAAGCAGAGCTGGGGATTGTAATCTGTTCATTTATAACCTCACTAAAAAGATCAGTTCATATAAAACTTTTTTTCCGTTCACTGCAGTATCTTGATAACCTAAGAACAACCACTTTCAAAAAATTATTGTTTATTTATATTTCGCTGTTTGAGTGTTGTGGAGAGACTATGAGAATGTATGAAGAACAAACGTACAGTGTGAACGTTGTTTATTATTGAAAACTATGTAAAATGCGTGTGTGGCCAAATTCTTGCACTATCACATACCATGTGACGTATATTTACAGAGAATGCTTCTATATAAAAGCAGCCAGAAGAAATATTAGGTTTTAAAAAAAAGTATTTAATTTCTGAGTACAATTTGTCTTTCATTGGAATTAAAACTGTTTTCGTATATTCAGAGTTCCTTGTACAAATTGTTTGTGTAATTTTACTGGTATTTGAGGGCTAGCTGTTGTGATTGGTTGCCTAAAACATCAGCGAATAGGAAATAAGCATTTCCTGCGTTTTCTGTAGTGGTTTTTGCTACAGTTCTGTATCTCCAAGAGTCGCTCAGGAACCGTCTCACTATACAGATCAAAGTGGTGCACGCCACACAAGTTTTTGTTAAGGTAACGAAGGTCTTAGTTCGAGTGGTTCTTTTACCGTGATAGTAAAGCAATTACAGTACTTAACATTTTAGAGAAGATCTGAGAAATTTTAGTTACTTGGTCCGGAAGTTACTTGTGTGGGATATTTTTTGTCGTAATTTAAATACCGTGTGCGTGTTTCGTGAATATCCCGCAACATTTGAGTGAACACCGTTTTAAGAAGACCACTGAATGACTTGATGTAACTCGCGATCACCTAGTTTTAACAGTAAATATTGACTTCATAGCCATTTACAGCTTGTTTTGAAGGCAATGAAGCCTAATTAATTGAACTTTAAATCAGTACACTCGACTTACTGGGAATCGTACACATCCGTCTTGTTTTCATAAAGTTGCTGCTTCCAAGTTTCAATTATGAGACCATTGCTTTGTAGGTATTAAGTCGATTTTTCTTCACCGGTGCTTTTGTCGGGTGAAGCAGTACCTGTCAACGCAGAATGAAGGGCTCAGACAGCAAGCAGCTTACTAAGTGAGGCAGGTAGACTGTAATGTCCTATGATGAGGAGATAACCATAACCTGCCCCACGGCAAAGTCAGCGATTTCGGTCCTAAATAATCATGTTAGCATATTTATCTCGTTTTTAAAAGTGGTTCGTGTTGTCTAACAGCACGGTCAGTTTACCATACAGACATGGAATATCTTTATAGTTGCCTACTTTATTTAGTTTTGTACCGCTGTCGAAGTTAAAGATAATTTTTATTCATTATATTTTACTTATGGAGAGTACTTCCGTTATTCGAATGAACGTTCTTTCCGAGTCCGACAGTTTGAATGAATAGCCATATGACGAATAATTATTATTGATTTAATCTTCCATCCAGCATTTTAAATTTTTTTTCGAAATGACTCTCACTGCTTGGTATCTTTATTTTTTGTTTGTTCATAGATAGCAAGCCGTAGGTATCGTCGTCGTCGTCCTCCAACGCCCCCCCCCCCCCCAAAAAAAAAAAAAGAAAAAAAAGAAATTAAAGAGAAAATGTTAGAGGATGAAAATGAATAATCATTATACGTCATATTCATTCACATCGTCATACTTAGAAAGTTACATTCCATGCCTATCTAGGGCACTAACCGTTCTGTTAGACTACTTGAACAAGTTCTGAAAAGGAGAAAAATACACACATTTTTGCATCCCCTCGGTTCCAAGAGTTCCGGAACCTGTACAGAAAATTGGAATAGAGATCAACACAAACATCATTTCCCTCCTTTTTATTGCTTATGAAAACCACACATTGCATGTTGTACCACCATAGAATGAGACCTTCAGAGGTGGTGGTTCATATTGCTGTACACACCGGTACCTCCAATACCCAGTAGCACGTCGTCTTGCATTGATGCATGACTGTATTTGTAGTGGCATAGCCAACTATCCACAAGTCCATCAAGGTACTGATGGTCCAGATTGTCCGACTCCTCAACGTTGATTTGGCGTAGATCCCTCAGAGTGGTTGGTGGGTCACGCCGTTCATAATTAGCTCTTTCAATCTGTCCCAGATATGTTCGATATGGTTCATGCCCGGAAAACATGCTGGCCGCTCTACTCGAGCAATGTAGTTACCCTGAAGAAAGTCATTCACAAGATGTGCACGATGGGGCGCGCACTGTCGTCCGTGAAGACAAATGCCGCGCCAATATGCTACGTATATGGTTGCACTGTCGGTCGGAGGATGGCATTCACGTATCGTACAGCTGTTACGGCTCCTTCCATGACCACCAGCGGCTTACGTCGGCCCCACATAATGCCACCCCAAAAGAGCAGGAAACCGCCACCTTGCTGCACTCGCTGTACAGCGTGTCTAAGGCGTTCAGCCTGACCGGGTTGCCTGCAAACACGTCTCCGAAGATTGTCTGGTTGAAGGCGTATGCGACACTCATCTGGTGAAGCCAGTCCTGAGCGGTCCATTCGGCATGTTGTTGGGCCCATCTGTACCGCGCTGCATGGTGTCGTGGTTGCAAAGATGAAACTCGCCATGGACGTCGGGAGTGAAGTTGCGCATCACGCAGTCTATTGCGGACAGTTTGAATCGTAACACGATGTCCTGTGTCTGCACGAAAAGCATTATTCAACATGGTGGCGTTGCTGTCAGGGTTCCTCCGAGCTGTAATCCGTAGGTAGCGGTCATCCACTCCAGTAGTACCCCTTTGGCGGCCTGATCGAGGCATGTAATCGACAGTTCCTGTCTCTCTGTATCTCCTGCATGTCCGAACAACATCGCTTTGGTTCGCTCCGAGACGTCTGGATACATCCCTTGTTGAGAGCCCTTCCTGGCACGAAGTAACAATGCGGACGCGATCGAACCGCGGTATTGACCATCTAGGCATGGCTGAGCTACAGGCAACATGAGCCGTATACCTCCTTCCTGGTGCCGGCCGAAGTGGCCGCGCGGTTCTGGCGCTGCAGTCTGGAACCGCGAGATCGCTACGGTCGCAGGTTCGAATCCTGCCTCGGGCATGGATGTGTGTGATGTCCTTAGGTTTAACTAGTTCTAAGTTCTAGGGGACTAATGACCTCAGCAGTTGAGTCCCATAGTGCTCAGAGCCATTTGAACCATTTGAACCTCCTTCCTGGTGTAATGACTGGAACTGATTGGCTGTCGGACACCCTCCGTCTAATACCCGCTGCTCATGCACGGTTGTTTACATAGCAACATCTCTGAACAGTCAAAGGGACTATCTCTGTGATACAATATCCACAGTCAACGTCTCTCTTCAGGAGTTCTGGGAACCGGAGTGATGCAAAACTTTTTTTGATGTGCGTATAAGGGGCATCAAAGAGTTTCCTTCTGACGGCGTTACTGCAGCTTATACGCAACATAGTGCGACTCCGATGCAGGTTTATAAGCTCCGACATGTATGAAAACTATTAGTGTGGCAGTCGTCTCCTTCCGACTTGCATTCGGTAAATTTGGAAGCGGGGAGTATGGCGACCTTATTACCAAATGCGTCCAAACTGGACCAACGTGCTGTTATTGTTTTCTTGGCTTTCGTAGCACAGACCCCGATATAGATCCGTTGGTATGTGGCAGCACGTATGTCACAAACCGCCGTTGTAGCGTGGCGTGCTGGTCGTGGTTCGACCCAAGACGCCGGTAGATCTGGGAGACCAGCCTCATCCACAGCGCCAACTCAAGTGGGCGACACCCGAGCACACGTTTTACAGTCCTAATCTCTCCCCATGCGATTATCACTCCTTCGGTCCCTAAAAGAAACGTCTTGAAGGGCTGACGATTCGTGTGGGGCGAGCTTGTGCACCAGACAGTTTGGTACTTCTTCATGCAAAAGGACACGGTGTATTTTCAACCAGATGCGTCAGTGGAAAGATTGCCTCAGTGCTCACGGCGATTTTGCCTGATTAGCACACCGATTTTTGACTGTACGGCGTTCGAATGGCAACCTTTTGGTCACCCCTTATACCAGGTTGTCAGAAACAGTCTTACAAGTTTGGAAGGATGCTGCAGGGCAGGCTGTGCTGATAAATAATTGTTGAGAAAGACATTAGATACGTGGCGCCGTTTCAGAGTTAATTAGCACTGAAGTCAGCCAATCAGGCCGTTGGGCGCGCAAAATCAAGGGTTCCACCAGATATAATTAGTGTCAGTTGTGTTCATAGCGTAGATGACAGCGCACGAGACTGCTCAGCTATTGGCACGGGTTCGATCCTTACTGCCGCCCCTAGAACACGTTTGGCGACACCGTCTTTGGGGCGCTTCTTCAGTATGTGAGCGCAACAGCCCGATTGGCTGACTTCAATGCTAACCAACGCTGAAACGGAGCAACTTATAGACTTTTTTCTTAACATTTCTGTCTCTGCAACAAGCTGACATGCAACAGCCTTAAGCTTATCACTTTTTCTGACCACTCACTATATGAAGACGGTCCTTATGGGGAGAAATTGATAGCCTGACGGCAATTTATTGATGACTGAGTGGAATTAAAAAAAGGATTTACGTCGCTGCTAGCTAGACTCTGTAAGTTACCATAAGCAACTAACGATGATTTGTTAAAGACGTTAAAACCGGTTACGACAGCGTTTGTTTGACCGGTGGCTGAAAAATAAATAAAAGAATTTCGCCTCATTCAATCACGTTATCCCTCTTGGGATTGTGTCCTCAGAATTCGTATTAGAAGTAGCAAAATATTTACGGCCATCGTTTATGACAGACATCTTACTGTATCAACGAATTCATGGCGATATTTTTGTCATACGCTGTCCGAGTACGAAGGTGCCTAAGAAGTACTTGTATCTTTAAAGTGACATGAATACTGACAAAAATGAATTGATAAAGGTGTATCCTGCCACCCCGTTGCTTACCCCACATTATAGATCATGTGTACCTCAACTGTCCGCGTGTAGTGTTATTCAAGGGGAAGTAAACAAAAGTGTTCTAAATATTCCCGAATTGTGGAACGGAGGCGGGAGTTGGGTACCAGCAGGGTATTCATTAAGTACGAGTGAACTAGGAGTGAGCAGTCGTCTATGAGCCGGCCGGGGTGGCCGGGGTGGCCGAGCGGTTCTAGGCGCTACAGTCTGGAACCGCGCTACGCTATGGTCGCAGGTTCGAATCCTGCCTCGGGCATGGATGTATCTGATGTCCTTAGGTTAGTTAGGTTTAAGTAGTTCTAAGTTCTAGGGGACTGATGACCTCCCATAGTGCTCAGAGCCATGAACCACATTCAGGCCAGCCAGCACACCAACCCTTGTCGTTAATCCACCAGAGGGAATCGATATGGCAGCGGCGCACCTCTCCACTATGGAAGCGGCGCTTTACGGATCCGAACTAGTCAATAATGGAGACTGTCGCACAATGGAATAACGTTATGAACAAGTATGGCTGTAGCCAATGAGTGTTGCGTTTTCGTTCTCTTATAAAAATACTGAAGAATTAATAAGTAAACAGGGGATCAGCTAACTGAAGAAACCAAATATCGGTCTCACTGAACTGCGATTTTATTATAATGTACTCTGTTATCACATGCATGAACATGTACTAATAACAGAATATTATCGAGATCGATAAAGAGCAGAGGACACGAAAAAGAACATTTACAAATAGCGAAAAATCGAAGCTAGATCTATGCGGGATCTGTGGATGGGACTGAACATCACATCACAAGTCTGTGAAAAGTCAGATTCTGATTGGTGCCCAGTGACTGTTCCGATTTTGCCAGAAGGGCGTATGAATACTACTTGCAAACAACATAATTGCCCTGGGCATAAATGAGCCCTCAGTAACCTAAGCAGGAACTGGAAATCATGGAATCCAACCATCTCAAAACAACGCACTTACAAGCCATAAATAACTCTCATTCGCCACTTGTCTATGCTGCAGGTGCTCACAATACTGCGCATACTGGGAAGTGGAAGTTGCGGGTGACGCTGTCAGCTGCCCACAGCAACACATCAGCTGCCAGGTGTTGTAACGTCTCTCAGAATGAAGCCCGTCTTCCACGACTCCTCCAGGCCAGAAGTGGAAGTGCAAGTCATCCGTCTCTGCTGAAGTCGAAGTACTAGAGCTGTCGTTACACTATCTAAAGACTGAATGTGTGTTCCTCCGAAGCTCGACTGTCCGCAGAAAACTGTCTCCTCTTGCGAGGACCCTACATTGTCATATGTCAAGAGATCTGTTGCTACATTACGTTACACTACATTAATACATGTTCCATAGGTCATGACTGTAACATTTCGTAACGTGCTAGTGTAACATAAGTTTTCTTTACATGATAATTTTTTTGCAGTTACTACTTCAAATCTAAAACTTCATCTATTAAGGAGAGGTAGTTGTCATTCAGAAATTTTTAAAATTTGTTTCGAAATGCTGGTTGGCTGTCTGTCAGACTTTTAATGCTACTTGGCATATGACCAAAGATTTTTGTGGCAGCATAATTCACTTCCTTCTGTGCCAAAGTCAGATTTAGCCCAAAATAGTTAAGATCAGCTTTTATTCCAGTGTTGTAGCTACGCACTTTGGTATTATTTTTGAACTGGGATTGGTTATTAATAACACATTTCATAATTCAATATATGTACTGTGAAGGTGCTGTGAATATCTCGAGTTCCTTAACTAAGTGTCTGCAAAGTGATCTTGGGTGGGTTCCAGTTATTAGTCGGATATACGCTTTTGTGCAATGAGTATTTTTTCTCTTAATGATGAATTACCCCAAAATATGAAGCCATGTGTAATCAGTGAATGAAAATACACATATTAGGCTAATTTACTGATATGTTTTACCACCAAAATTTGCAATAACCCTAGTGGCATAAGTAGATGAACTTAAGTTTTTCAGCAGATCATCAATGTCTTTTTTCCAATTCAATTTCTCATCAGTGCACACACCCAGAAATTTTCAATATTCTGCCTTAGCAGCGGACTTCTATTCAAAGTCAGTGGTGTTATGCCATTTACTGTACAGAACTGTGTATACTGTCTTTTCTCAAAATTTAGTGAGTCCATTTGCAAGGAACAATTTAATAACTTTCTTAAAGACCTTATTTACCATTACCTTAGCTGATTCTTGTTAGTTGGGTGTAGTTACTATACTTGTATCATAGGTAAAGAGAAGTAGCTTTGCGTCTTCATGAAGACAGAATGGCAAGTCACCAATATATATTTATAACAATAAGGGACCCAAGATTTAACCCTGTGGGGCACCATTCTTGATACCTCCCCAATTAGAGGACTCTGCGGAGTTTTTCAGACTGTACTGTTAATTTCAACCTTCTGGTTTCTTCCAGTTAAATATGAATTAAAGCTTTTGTGCACTGTTTCATTCATACCAAAATACTTAAGATTATCTAGAAGAATTTCATGATTCACAGAGTCAAAGGCCTTCAACAGATCAAAAAATATGCCGAAGAGTGATGTTTGGTTATTCAGCGCATTCAGTATTTGATCAGTGGAAGAAGATATCGCATTTTCTGTTGAAACGTCTGTCTGAAAGCCAAACTAATATTTTGTTGGTACTTCATTTTTACAAATGTGTGATGCTACTGTTGAATACATTACTTTTTCAAGAAATTTTGATAATGCTGTGAGAAGTGTTAGCATCAGACCTAACCTTTTTTTCATAATAAGAATAACATATTTCATCCTACTTCGAAAAAAGCCCTGTTTCAGTGAGCTACTACATGTGGCTAAGAATCCTACTTACCTGTTGGGATCAAGCTTCTCGTATTCTGTGGGAAGTGCTATCAATTCTATGAGATCTTTTACTTTTGAATGAAATTATTATTTTCCTAATTTCGGTAAGGGAGGTGGGTTCAGTTTTACCAAATTGCTTACGTATTGCCCCTTCCCCATACAGCCTTCCTCTTTCTAATCAATATCCAGATCCTATTTTCCCTACTACACTTAAAATGATTATTAAAAATATTTTCTACTTCTGACATTTTGTTAACAAACTTTTCATTGAGTTTGGGAGGAATACAGTCTTCCTGTGCTCTCTCTTGCCCTGTCTTCCGTTTAACAATACTCCAAATTGTTTTAATTTTATTACCATAGGTACTAATCTCACACATAATGCCCATACTTCTAAACTTTTTAATACCTTTTCTTAATACAGAATAGTAGTTTTTATAATGTTTAACCGTTTCTGTATCAGCAACATCTGAGAGCCAATTTATCAAACTGCTTAATCGCAGTGAGTATGATGTAGGTCTGGTTTCGTCGAAGCAGAATTTTAAAGTAATCGCTGCTCATTGATGTTCTGAATAAAGTCTAATTGTTAAATGGTAATGCAGGCTTCCTCAGCGAATTTCGATGATGGAAGTCTTCTCGGGTGATCAGCCCAGTCAACGCGTTGTTCTGCAGCAACGTTTCGACAAGATTCCATCATCTTCAGGTGTAGTAACAATTTCATGTCCACTGTGCAAAGTTTCGACGCGTTTCCTACTCGCTTTTGTCTTTTGAGCAGAACGACGCCTTAACTCTGCCGATAACCCGAGAAGACCTCCTCATCCAGTAACTGTAGTTGCTGGTAGCAACCACTCAGTCTGCAGTCGACAGACGGCATGCAGGTTCGAGTAGAGAGATTCGAGCCAGACGGTCGGATTGAGGCTAGGCGTGGAACGGCACTGCTTGCTAATCCGTTTCTAATGTGAGTCTCCGCGCCATGTTTGTTCACTTGAGAATTTAAGTGTGGAAAAATTAATGCTATATCGTGGTATGTGGAAACTGAATTAATTGCCCATACTTAGATGTGTTTGCTATGAGGCATGCTTCCGACAATAAATCGTACTATCGATGTTCTGCGAACAATAACTGTTCAGGTCGAATACGCCCTTATCCACTTCCTGACATTATTAATGAATGAATTATTTGCCTCACAGTTAATGGAATTGAGAGAGCAAGCAGTATCGTCGTAATGCAGCACGCACCCAGCGGCCGTGTTGCATATGGAACCGGTGACAAGGATACTGCATCCTGCAATGATCTTCGTATACGTATTGCGATCGCCAGCGGAGAGGGAATTCGGTTTTTTCAGCGGCGCCTCGATTTCCAAACAACGCCGAACAGGAGAAGGAATATAGACAGTGAACAGTTACTTTCATTATAAATTGCACATGCAGCTTACATTTGAATAACGATGGCTAGTCAGGCAGAGGGTATTGAATTTTCTCGTTATGAGATTATTGAAGGGCGATAAGTTTTAATTGTTAACAGTGAATAGTAACGTAATTAGTGGAGAGGACAGTGTTAATCAGGACAGTGTGGATATGCATCCAGTTAACGAATCGGAACCAATCAGCAGAATTCAAGTCCGCATCCTTAGCTGAGTGGTCATTGGATTTGGCTGCCATGCAGCGGGCCCAAGTTCGACTTCCAGTGGGGCAGAGATTTCCTCCGCTCGGGGACTGGGTATTGTGTTGTCCTCATTATCATTTCATCATCATGGACAGGCGAGTCGCCCAATGTGACGTGACCTGAAAGACTTGCAACTTGGCGGCCGAACTTCAAATGGTTCAAATGGCTCTGAGCACTATGGGACTTATCATCTATGGTCATCAGTCCCCTAGAACTTAGAACTACTTAAACCTAACTAACCTAAGGACATCACACACATCCATGCCCGAGGCAGGATTCGAACCTGCTAGCGTAGCGGTCACCCGGTTCCAGACTGAAGCGCCTAGAACCGCGCGGCCACACCGGCCGGCTCCCCATTATCATTTCATCATCATGGACAGGCAAGTCGCCCAATGTGACGTGACCTGAAAGACTTGCAACTCAGCGGCCGAACTTCCCCCGGTGGGGACTCACGGCCATCAGTGCCATACGATCATCATCATCAGCAGTAGCTGCAGCAGAATTCAAAATGTAGGTGCAGCACAAAATGAAAATTCAAACTTGGACGGAAACGTTGAGTCACTTGGGGCAGTGATAGACAATAATCAGGTTGCAGAATTAAACAAAAAATTTGATGATGCTAAACAAGAACTCAGCACGGATCTGAACAAAGAATTTGATGAATATAGTAAAAATTTGGACAAAATATTGTATCAAAATGTTGTAAATGTTCGTAATGAGTTGTAACGAGTTTAATAATTCTGTCCTGGAATGTAGCAAAGCACTCGACAAAAACAATCTGAGTTCATGCGCAAGGTGATGCCGCTTTGTCAGCAGATAATAGCAGATGTAACTAAAATACAGACAAAAGTAAAATTACAGCAGGATACTGCAGCTCCACTGGGCAGTACTGTGAGAAATAAAGAAGTAATTTGGAAAGTAAGAAATCAGTTATTACAGTAGCATCAGCGGTGCAACAACAAATTTCCGATTTAGGATCAATATTTCAAGAATGGCAAGAGACAATGAAGAATGTATAAAATTCCAACACATCAGTTGATACAAACGTTATCCGGCAAGGAATAGAAACATCAATGCAAGAAAATCGTGGCACAGGTTGTAAAAATATTGTTGTCGACAACATGCTCGGTCAAGGACAGTTTAAGGAATTTGATCCACATAAACTATTAAATCCCGTGGATTTTATGAAACAATTTAAAATTGTGTTTTAAGAATTTAGAGTGAACCAGAAAAAATCAATATTTGTGTAAGACACATGAGTGCAATGCTAGAACATATATATATTCACACTTATTAAGCTAAATAGTGGGGCATATGAGACACTCCAGATTCAGTAGTAATTAGTTCAATCTACCATCCCCACTCGTGACCTCGGCACAAGATTAATTCCACTAGAAAATTAGTCCCTTGTGAAATTACCGCTCCACAGAATGATACTGAACAAGCAGAACAATGTCTACACTACATGCAAAAGCACGAAAATTTCAATTTATCAACAAGAAAAATTAATTAAAACCTTTACATAAGCTGGAAATGAAGCAGTTATCTTCCCCCAGTCAATCAATAATATTCCGGGTACTGGTACATTATTACCTCTGCAACGGCGACAAAGTGAGCGCACAACTCAAGACACCCAAAACCATCTGGTGATATTTGTTTTAAATTCAGAGATGGTTGCCTCATCAAAGTAGCTGTAGGACAGCTCGAATGAAAATAATCACTAAAATGGACATGAATTTATTGACTCAAATTAATTTGATTCACACATCAATTGTTGGCAACCACAAGATATTTTCTCTACAAATTAACATCATTGAGCATGAGGCACAATGATGAATCCCAGTTATTCAGGAAATGAATTAAAAACTGACTTCAGATATAATATTTGAAAGCAGAGAGCACCTGAAAGCTATCTGGATGACTGTTGTTAACCCCTTGGCCAATCTTCTTATCATAATTAGTAGGGTAATGTATGTTCTAGCACGTTTTGTTGGTGTGGCTTGCATACATTCAGTGGCTAACTTGACAGGTTAATGACACCGTCCCCCTAACCTATTGTTCTACTAAGCGTTCTGTGACCCCTGTGGTAGATTTATGACCCCTGGGGATAATACAATCTTCCAAGAAAGCCCCCCACCCCCATCTCCCTGTCCACCTCCTCCATCCCTCTGGGAACTCCCCTCGTCGATACAAGTATATCTTTGATATCAATTTAATTGACTGATTAATTAAATTGATACATTAATTAACCCCTCCACCTTCTGGGAAATCCCCAAGCCCTCTCTTTCCACCCCCAACCTCTCTCCCCTCCCCAAACTGGAAATTGGTTGGAAAAGGACTCAGCTTATGCTGGAGAGGAAGGATCCCATGACAGGAAATTCAGTTACATAGCACAGGTAATAATGTTTATTTTATAAAATTCAATCTGAGGGATTGGATCTGTTCATCATTCTTGGCTGTTTCAGAAATGGACATTTTGTTAAATACATAGAAGAGAAGTAATTAAATCGATCGCTTTTTTTCCAATCACACAAGGAATACCATCAGGAAATCGATGCCAACATAGCTCACCTCAAGTAATTACAGTTAAAATTCTCTTGATCTCATCTTCTCACTGATCACGGGGTAGATGTGCCAGCCTGGGCATTGCATGCCCATGCCTCGACTGCTTCGCCAAGCTGTACCATATGCCAGTGTAAGAGAGACCACACCACACTGCCTCATGTGGCATGCAGACCAAAGTTTGGTGGTGGCAAGCCTATGATGTTGATACTTGAGAAATTTGTGTCAAAACACATGCTTTCCCGCTCTTCCCCCCTCTCCCTCCCTCCCTCTCTCTCTCTCTCTCTCCTCTCTCTCAAGTGGTTTCATTCTGTTGCATGCGTGCACCAACCTGTCCAAACCTGTCAACCAAGGTAGCCTTGGATGCTGCAATCTGATTGGTTCCCACCAAATTAGCAGCCAGAGCTTGATTCTATATAAATTCTAACCCTCCCACCCTTGGCCTCATTCTGCCATCATTCGCCAGTGTCCCAGGTCGTCTTTTAAGCCGTTTGTGTTACTAGTTTTTATTTGGAAAAATGAAGCTACCAGCACCATCAAGCATCAGCAGCAACAGCAGTGGCGGCAGACACCCAAGGTAATAGAAATTACCTGCTAACCTGATATTCATACCAAAAACTGCAACTTTTTCATAGCATTAAATACATTTTGTTTTTTTGTCCCAGCATATACCACCAAATTGTGGATGAAATGAATGCTGAGATGCATCAGCAACAGCATCATAAGTAGTATGTACATTTTTCTTTGTACACGTAATACGCTATCAAAATCGATGACTCTACCTGTTTCACTAAAAATTTCATAGTTTTGAATAAATATCATCTTATTGTTTCAGTATATGACCAACATGTAATTGGTGAGCTAGCTGCTGAAAGCCAGCAATAGCAGCAGCAGCAGTGTTGAAAGTAGTATATATATATGTTTCTTCTCCATAGAACTGTGAATATGTAATTTGTGGCTGTTTGACAAAAAATTCATCATATATGTAATATGATGCATGTTCTTTGTTGTAGACTATTTCTACATAGAAGAAGGTGAACAGGAAGGGATATATGTCGAGGATAACCAGGAGCCATCGCAGATCTCGTGTAAGTGCATATTTTTATAAAGACAAATCTCGAAGATATTTTTCTTGTGTATTTATTTTTACTATTAAGAAAATTAATGTGTGCTTTTAGGTGTGATGTCAGATGATCTGATGGATATGCCAAGGAGCCGGAGAAAAATAGGTAATTTACATACAGGTACTCATTCTAGTCACAAATGATCAATGTTCTCTCTTTCCCTGCAGGAGCAGCAGTTGGCAATGTTTGGAACATTTTACTTAATTTACAGTGTGGCGCCACCATCCACGTAATAGGCGTGCCGCTGATACCAGGGGCAACGAAATCTGAATCGCCCAAGCAGGGCCCAGTGAGGCATGCCTCGCCAACAAGGGCATTGCTAGTTGCTGTGCAAGAAGCTGCTGCCCCACTGCTGACCCAACCACGAACCCCACACCAGCTGTGCTCCTGCATCCATGGACCACCCTCCTCTGGCAAGTGGGTCAGGGCTGCAGGCACAGCAACAACCAGGCTGCTTGTTTTCACTGTCCCAATACCACAGCATCTCCTCTGCCTCCTCCACATTCTCATCTTTGCCGATCTTGCAAAGTATGGCACATACCCCACAACACTTCACTGTAAGAAGTTTCATCATCTAGTTGCAGTCATATTAGTGGTAGTAATCCTGTGGCTAGTGGCTGTTTCCTTTCCCTGCGAGTGAGGTCAGTGACACCATGTCACAGAATGTGCAGTGATTGCAGATGTCTTTGAGTAGCGAATCTTGTTCTCTAGAATCGAGATTCTGGAAGGAGGGTACCTCAACCCTGTTGGGTTACTAAGCGAGTGCCTTCCTGTAATGGAAATGGAGCTTCTCAAGGTCGTTAATGATCAGCAGCGTCCCACCATTAGAAACAGTGCAGTGTAGTGCTATGCACTGAATTGTCGCACCCTCCTTCCCTCCAACCCCTCCGTCCCCCGAAAGTCAGCACTGGCATTGAAGAGACAAATCTGCATTATCTTTGGAGCGATAATGGCGTGATAATGTGGAGCACATCAATCACTAAGTGGGTTTTTGAATCCACCTTTAGAGCTATACTGGCTTGATTTTCCAAGATGGAATTTAGGACGCCAGGTAAAGCGCTCAGCCGAATACTATACCTTGACATCCATACATATGTCTATGATTGGTAAATGGAGGGTCCAACAATATCAAGCTTCCTAAGGATTTAGCTGCATTAATGCCTAAAATAAAACCGACAAGGTTTATTTTGCGTGGTCAGTCCTGGCTTGCGAGAGAAATTACGTAAAAGATTCGCAGTGCACATATCAATACAATACATACCTTAACATTCATAAGTGCTATGTCCGCCTGCTTAGCTGGGTGGTAACCTGCTTGCCTCCCATGCACTGGGACTGGGTTTGATTTCCGGCCAGGTTGGAGATTTTCTCCACTCAGGAACTGGGTGTTGTGTTGTCCACACCATCGTTTCATCCTCATCATCTTATCATCGGCCACAAGTCCTCAATGAGGTGCCTACTGAAATAAGACTTGCACTTGGCGGCAGAAACCAACTGGGACATGCTGGCCAACAATGCCATATAACAATTTCAGTTTTATAAGTTTTATAACTTTGATGAAATCGATTTCCCTGTCAAGATACAGGACATACCTAAATTTGAGGCTCAGAATACAGAAATATCAGTTCAGTTTACGACCTGTAGAAACACAGTTCAGAAGAACAGAACTAGCATATTGTCGTCGTCCCACCCCATTTCTCAAAATTTGCCTGAGACATAAGACACATGTAAACATACTCTTATTCTCTAATGAGAAAGATAAGGAGAAAGGCAATTATCTTTATGTTGGGATCAAAGACATGTCTCAGCTTCTTTTCTCCCAACTGTCAACACATTGTCATGTAAAGAATATTTGCTTGAGGTGGCTGAGTTTTTATTCCTCAGACAAGTTATTAGTAAAGCATCTAGTAGATTGCGCTTCCAAGGGCCCAGTACATGTTATTATGCCTACTGAGGAAAACAAATTCATGAAGTTTAAAAATGCTTACTATCAGGAGCAATGTCCATTTGTGGAATACGCCGACATTGAATGCCTCCTTGCTCCTATGACCCATTGTGAAGATGACCCTACAGTCTCACATACTACCTTCACGTAAAAATACATACCATATGTGGCAGCATACCCATTTACATCATTCTATGATTCAAGTCTTAACAGCTACAAATTTTATGTTGCGGATAATCCTCCAGTTTGGCTCTCTACTGAGCTCGAAAAACTTTCATTAGAGGTTGATACGTTTCATGGTGACAACTCCCATGACCAAATCGAAGGAGAATAAAGATTTGTATAATAATGTGGTTGACTTTCATATTTGTGGGCTGCCATTAGATAAAACGTGTAAACTCCTAGTAGGGACCACTGTCATCTTGTTGGGAAGTTCTGCAGTGCTGTTCACAATATATGCAATCTAGAGAGCCAGTTTCTGAGGCACATACCCGTTTTCTTCTGTAATATAAGCGGGCATGACGCTCAATTTCTTTTTGGGGTCTTGGCTGATTTTGGCATGGAGAAAGATCAGGTGAGTGTCCTACCTGAGAATGTAAAGAAACACATTTCATTTTCCATACAAATTGCGCCGAGAATTACGCTCTGCTTCCTGGACATGCAGTGTTTTATACATGTACCACTTTAGAAACTAGATGAAACCCTAACTCGGGGGGATATGCATATCACTCAAAGCTGCGCTTACGGATGAGGAAAAGTTTCAGCTTGTGATTAGGAAGGGAGTTTTCCAATACTAGTATCTGGATAGAGTGGCAAAACTCAATGAAACCAGACTACCTGACATGACTGCATTCTCCAACAACCTTACAGGCTATGCCACATGCCACATGCCACATGCTGTGAATATCTGGTGGGGCTTCAACATCGCCACTTCAGGAGAGTATGCATGGCTTTACATGGACACAGACGTATGCTTGCTTGCGAATGTTTTCACGAAATTCTATGCATGACCACCGATTCTCTGGATTGCAGCTTTTATTACGCAGCACCTGGGTTGTTCTGGGAAGCAATGCTCAAGAAAACAAATTGTAGCATTGAGCTATTGACCAATCCCAACATGCTTCATTTTTATGAGTGACAGATCTGTGATGGACCTTGCCAATGTATCCATAAGTACTCCAAGACAAATAACCCATGGATGGGCGACAGGTTCAATGCATCAAACACTTGGATGTGAGTGGCTTATACGGGCATGCCATGCAACAGTCACTAGTGATTGGTGAGTTTCGATGGGTGCCCTAAGACCAATGCAAGTGATTAGGTGGAAAAATCAAAGGGGCTATAGCGGCTGATTCAGATGTAGTATATGTGGTGGAGGTAGAACACACATACGCTATTAGTTTGCGTGGTGCACACGCTGATTTGCCACTATGTCTGAAGGAACTAGTTTCACGAGGAGGCTCCACCCCAAAACTGGTGACAACACTGGGAAATAAGCAGAGATACATTATTCATTGTTTTAATCCCCAGCAGTGTCTCAGCTTGGGAATGGAGCTGGTTAGAACCACCCAGACTATCAAATGGTTCAAATGGCTCTGAGCACTATGGGACTTAACATCTATGGTAATCAGTCCCCTAGAACTTAGAACTACTTAAACCTAACTAACCTAAGGACATCACACAATACCCAGTCATCACAAGGCAGAGAAAATCCCGACCCCGCAGGGAATCGAACCCGGGCGCGGGAAGCGAGAACGCTACCGCACGACCACGAGCTGCGGACACCCAGACTATCTCCTTCTAGTAGTCCACCTAGTATATTGATCTCAATATGACACTGAGGATTTTTATTCTGAGGAAGATTTTTATGAATTGATTTCTAATTCAATTTTCGGCCAAACAATGGAGAATTTGGGGGCGATATAAAATTTTGATTAGAACTGAATGAGTTGGGATTTTAGGTGTAAGAAAATGCATCGCCAGACCTAATTTTAAGTGTGTCACCAAATTCAATAAGAATTTTGTTGCTATGGAGATGGTGAAGACTGCAGTAGAGTTTACGAAATCTATTTATGTGGGGGTGCCCATACTAGAACTATCCAAACTCCACATGTACCACATTCATTAAGAGTTTGAGAAAAGTCGTTTGAAAACCTAAATTACTTTGTATGGATAGAGACAGCTTCATCTAGTGGGTGAAGAACTGCAATCCATATGAAGTAATGAGGGACCATGGTGATCTATTTGAAATGTCCTTATACATGGGTGATAATCATTATGATATTGTTCCACAGAAAAAGTAGTTTGTCGGCCTTATGAGAGACAAGGCGAATGAATTTCCGATTGTGGAGGTTGTAGGGCTGTGATCAAAAAAAATATGTGTATTGCACATTAGAAGGTGTCACCCAGAGGCATTGCAAGCCTTCTCTATCAAAGACTATTTGCGGTGCCTGTATGGCAGTGTCCTTGGTTCAAATGTTCAAATGGCTCTGAGCACTATGGGACTTAACATCTGAGGTCATCAGTCCCCTAGAACTTAGAACTACTTAAACCTAACTAGCCTAAGGACATCACACACATCCATGCCCGAGGCAGGATTCGAACCTGCGACCGTAGCGGTCGCACGGTTCCACACTGTAGCGCCTAGAACCGCTCGGCCACCCCGGCCGGCAGTGGTCTCGGTGCTGCACAGCACTTGCCGCCTATGGTACAGAAAATTAGTGTTCGATCGAGAGGACACTGTGCTGCAATCTAAAATCTGCCTGTCGCCTCATGACGATAAAGGCGTCATTTGTAATGACAGGACTGAAACTTTCCCATACTCACACTATTCATGTGTAATGAGAGAAGGGGTGGGGAACTCTGAGAGGGAGAGAATGAGAGAGAGAGAGAGAGAGAGAGAGTAGTATGACCCTTTTTTCGAAGTGTAAGTAATTGTGTGTGTGTGTGTGTGTGTGTGTGCTGCGAAAAAAGTAAAGGAAGTTTAAAAAACGTAAAAATTAATCAACAAATATGTGGCACCTAAATAATTATATATTCATACACTGTTTATATCTACTCTGTACACACATGTGAATATAGCTACACACCACGTGTGTCTGTAAACAGAATAGTTTTTAAGTTCCGCCTGCCACTATCTGTCCATGACCGATTAGTTTTTAAGTTCATATAGCTCACAGTCCATCAGAATTATTATTCAACTTATTGGGACTGTGGGATTTAGTTGTAGTAACAAAACAACTCTGCATTACTTTTTTAGCGCAGATTTATAAAAAAAATTATAAATATTCTCATATAATGTTACTAGAAAAAAAATTTTGAAAATGTTCTCACCCTGCGGTACTGGAAAAACCTGCAAATATTTTCTCAACCAGGTTCACTGTTGGGAGCTTCTTTTTATTCCAAGTTTTTGGTAATAGCGTGTAAATTAAAAGTGTCGCTGTATTGAAATATTATAATCAAATTGTATCTCAAAAATTGAAATGTATCTCAAAAACTGATCTGTACCTCAAGAACTGACCTGTATGTCAAGAACTGAACTGTATCTCAGAAATCAGATTGTATCTGTGTGAACTGAACAAATGAAAAAATTCGCTACCATATGTTTAAGATGGAACATGGCAAAATATATAGATGGTTACATGGGATTACGCCTATTGTCCAGCACGTATTGGCTTATGGCAGCAGGAGCCACATGACCATGTCTGATTCCAAAGATGTGTAGCAAACACGTCTAAAATTATATCTCCTGTGCTTGAAGAAAACCACAAGCATAGTATCTGGGCAAAACTGTATTCTATCAAAGGGGGTACAGGGTGAAATCAGTAAGAAAGTACACACATATAATGAGGTAAAAATTCATTTATTTCTCATCAAACTTACAAGCAATTTTACATTTTCATAACCAGATACAGCAGCAGTATTTTCAGTCGATTGAGAGAAAAATACCTGTAGAATTCCAGATCTCGAATAGCAGACAACGTGATGATTCGATACATCGATGCATCGATCTTCTCCTTTTCCTTCACGTAGGTGATGGCATCTGTGTGGTCAAATAATCAAACTGACGTCTTTATAGGGTACACCAAGATCATCACACTGAATTCCATGATAGAAATGTGGTAACCACTTGGTACTATTCCGTGTTCTAGCACACTTTACATCCTCGGAAGACCTCGGTGATGGAATGTTTGCTGAGAATGTCCCTATAATGCCTGCATCTTTTGTGTGCACTATGACTGCAACATCTTTAAATGTGAACTGTCTAAGCCCATCATCACAGGAACCCTGAGCGTCTACGATGGTGATCCAACCTTGAGATACCATTGAGAAAAGCTCTAGGTACGGTGCAGCACCTGTTCATTTATACAACTCGTTGCACAACGTTGGTGAGTGGGCAGTAGTTAATCACACGGTCATTTGGAACTACAGCATATGGTGCAGTGTGTTCCGGGAAATTTGTCGAAGGATCAAATTCAATTCCTACATCTATACGTCGGATTTAATTATCTCATTCTGTTTTGAACAGTCTATTACAATGATTGGTGCCAGCTACTTCAATTTCTGTGGACTGAGTAAACATCATTCCTCTTCGTAGTATGAAGCATAGAACTTCACATACGCGTCTTATGCTAGACTGTATACATTTTCATCCCACTGCAGATGTAAATTATCATATGGGTCGAACTTGGAGTTCAGGTAGGCTCTGGGATTAGTTAACCTGCAATCATCAAATCTGATGGAATCATTTGTTATATTCTCTCTTCCACTGGTCTGAAACGCAAGTATGATGAACCTGGGCGTCTCCAACTGAGTTGAGTTTCTAATAGAGCACGTTTGTCTGCTTGTAGTGAGTAGCACTGAGATATCGAAAACGTTCCATGAGCGGAAAGATAACGGTTGAAATACACTGCCATTTAGAACTTTTAAAAGCTTCGAACGCTGCTCATCCGAAACTGTGATGTGTGGCATTTTCCACATAACTTTAATGATGGTGATCTCATTCTCCTCTTGAGCTCCTTGAATGTATGAGTTGTTATCTGTTGCATTCCGTACCAGAATAATTTCTTGCTTAGCATTCCAAACAATTCGCCGTATATCCTCAAAATATTTCATAACATCTTTAAAGGTATACACCCAGTAAATCTCTTGTACTCTTTCACTGCTCTATCCACTGGCTCGTCAATGAACCATCCAGCACTTTCCAAATCATCCAAATCAGAAGGAGGAGCAGATACATACGTTTTAAGAGTTGATGCTATGGCTACATTGCGTGTATGGTCAATATCGACCCCATTAAGTTCATATCGTATCTCGTGAAACAGGAACGCTAAAGCTGTACGTTTAAGGCTCGATACCATTGTAGCGATGCCATACCTTTCCGTAAATGATCCATCAAGATACATGAAACTTTTGCATTGGAGGTGTTGGATGACAATGCTAATTTCGTGGTTCTTGTTAAATGTCGTTGATGCATAAGGTTTATGCAAGAAGTATTCCTGGCGTATAACATACTGTCCATATTCCACTGGGCTGGTTGTATCAAACGACGTTATTTCTGGGCTCCAGACACACTGATTTAAAAACTCGTAGTGGCACGTTTTATCACCTTGCTGTTCTGTTGTGAAGTGGCATTCTGCGTGTTGTGCACTTTGGTTTAATACCTTACGCCCATCCTGTCTTCGCTGACAATACAGGGCTGATGCAATCCATGATTGGTTCAAGCTCTCCGCCGACGCTTCCGGTCCGGCGACTTTAAGGTCGTCCATTCTGCCTCCAACCGTTCCCGGCTGGTTGAATGCTGCCGCCATTCGTGGGTCTCTGCATATTCAAGGTCACTGCTCTTTCGACTTTAGATGTAGCTGTACAATGATTTCCTCGCTGTGAACATCGACAACTTGATTATCCTGGTAGCTCCAGAAAGTCCAAAGTCTGGGAGGTAAACAGTATATCTCCTTCTACAGATGCTTCTTAGTAAATGTTAGGAGGAACATGATGCACAGATCCCCACATACATAGGTATTAAAATTTTGGTAGCGCTGAAAATTGTAGAACCTACGTCCTCTGTCGGTGAACTCAGGGTACCCTCCGCCATACACCGTCAGGTGGCTTGCGGAGTATGGATGTAGATGTAGATGTAGATGGCAGGGGTCTCAACCATCTTATGCCATGTTCCCACTGATGGGAAAAATCCATAAACTTTATGAATTAGTCTGTTGTTGAGATAAGAGTTCGTTGCAATGTTACACTTGACACAGATTGTACTGACAGGGAGCACATCCACTTACTGGTCGGATATGTAGAACTTATTAAGATCCTTCTTCAAAACCTATCCTTTTGTGAAATCCAATAACCGTCCTATTGATCCTTTCCAGTTCCAGTCAGTCGTTGCAGCCATTGTCTTTATTTCAGGTTTAAATAAGTTGATGTCTGCACGTTGTGAAATCCCTTCTCCAGACCGTTTTAAAACTTCGTTTAAATCATCAGTATCACATGTACCAGGTTCTATTTCCACAGTTTCTGTTCCACCATTAATTTCCAAATGGAGTTTATTGTTAGCCTTCGTGATATGAAGAATTCTGTTATAAGCTTCCAGCCGAATCACCCCAATACCCTACTCCCTGATGCTTAAATCAACTGGTGCGAAGTAATTCGCGCGCAATACTGACGATCGTTCTTTTAAAGTCAGATTGTGTGACATTGCATCTGAACCTGGACTGACGGATGGATACTTAACGTATCTCCTTATGCTTCTTAGTAAATGTTAGGAGGAACATGATGCACAGATCCCCACATACATAGGTATTAAAGTTTTGGTAGCGCTGAAAATTGTAGAACCTACGTCTTCTGTCGATGAAGTATGATTGTAACTCTTCCGGCAGCTGCAAGTCTCCAAATGATCGAACTAGTTGACGTTAGTTATATTTTTCATAACATACGCCACCCAGTGGGTCCCTGGCCCTCCCACCAATGTTTAAATTCACAATTCCACATTCTCTGGAGTTCTCCATAGTCTTCAGTAATGTACCCCACAAAACACGCCGTGGAATATTGGAATGCAGATTTTTTTTCCCCTGACCAACTTGATCATATCTATATTTGTAAGCGATCTATCCGGTAGGATTGATAGCAAACGGACTTTTATTTATTTATGAAGAGACCTAACCCTTTCTTGTACGGCTTCAGGTACAGTCCTTTCCCGATGGCTGTTGCTTCCTCATGCGGTTATGTCTTCTTGCTTCCTCCAGCTGTTTCTGCGAGCTCTGTAGGTTTTTCGCTGTTCTCGCAATAGATATACCACCACCATACAGTGAACCCATCGGTGAGAGACTTGCGAGGGCAGGAATGAGGACAGGCATAATTACACCTAATATCTTGGGTATCGGCAGCTGCATACGTCGGTGTCAGGATACAGTTTTTTAAATAGCCCTTCTTTTACATCGTTTTCTTCTTCAGTGCACGATGTGCAGCGTTCATAACTAGCTTGAAATTCGTCATCCTCGAGCCCAACTTATTTTTACTATGCATGGTTTTACCAACTAACAAATGCTACAATGTGCTCCTATCCTAATATCGTTTCTCGCGCGTATTGCCTTGACTTTATCACCTGAAATTAGACCTGCAGCGTGAGGTCTTGGGAGATCTTTATGTTTTGCGTATGGATGTCGTGTTCCAAACACTCCTCGTCAAGCAGATTAATCCCCTTATCACACAAGCCAAATGTTTTTGAAGCTTTGTACCAGGTCCACAGTAATTATAACCTGGAATGTACAATTCGATGGCAAATTTGTCGAGAGTACCACTGCCTCCCATAATGCGTCTCGTATCACGCATGTTATGCTGGTGTGCTGGTCGTGCTCTGTGTACCCATTATAGGGCAAATCATCAGCGTCAATCCAGCTATTTTGTATCACAGAAAAAAAAAGCCATTTAACTAGTGCCCTATTCCCTCCGCGTCTTATGCTCTATGGGAATCACATGTGGTTCTGAGCTCTTCCGCATTCCATCGGTGTAAAAGTATACGAAAATATCAGTGCCATTGCTATCCTTTAACATGTAACTTCTGACATTTGTTCTCTACGCTCTGGAAACTGTGAATATCTCACTAGACCAGTTTGGGAGGCATTCTTCTCTAATGCTATTTTGTGTTTTGAGATACGTACCAAATCACCAAAATTAAATTTCTGGTTGGATGGATCCAGAATTTTAGTACTATAGTACATCATATCCATGATTCCATTATCACGAACATCGAGTGGTCTAATTTTTATTGTACCATGTTTGGTTCGATTATACTGTGAAATTATTTCTGGGGGGATACCTGTCCATTTGTATGAGAGTCGAAGATTAAAACGAATCCACATTTGACCTTCTATTGTTCTCTTCAAACGTTCCACGACATCCGCCTTCAGGTGGGTGAATGTTGAGTAGTGATGAATTCCATACCATCGCATCACGGTCTTGAAGGTTGTCTGGGCATTAGTTCATCCGTGTCTGCAACAAAAGCTCAAACACATCCACGACATTTCTCCCTGCTTTTTATTAAACAAGTAATGTCCAGGTAAATTTGGAGCATGTACCAATAACCATTAAAATATATTTGAATCCATTTTTCTCATGTGAATATCCTCTCAATCCTACAAGATCAGCCTGCCATAAGTCAACCAAACCCTTAATCATAACATGGCTGCGAGGGTATGTTTTCGTGTGCTGGTTTGTGCAGTTCCCGAACTACTGTCTCCATACACATTCGATTATACCTCTCTCTAAGTGCTGAAATTATTAGAACAACCTCATACGAATGAGTGGTATTACAGCAGCTGATGCTATGAGCAGTTGTGGTCGATCTATTATCTCATTAGGGTCGTCATAGTATATATACTGAGGAGTCAGATTGCTGAATGTCAGTATCACCCCCACTGTTATACCGACAGCCTTATAATGATGGTTTTATAACGCCTTTGTATTTAGCACTGTGTTGGTTTCCTGCTTTCCTGTGTACACCAGTCAACTGCAGTATTTCGTCGTACAGCTCCAGATCTTTGGATGAAAATTTTACAGTTTTTGAGGGTTTTAGAAAAATAAGGTTCAGTAGAGTTGATGTTCTTTGAAGTTCCCTATCCTCTAACTGTATCGTCTTTTCATTTAAAGTTACAAGCTGCGCACCTAACATGTATGGTTTTTCACCACTGACACCAAATATTTTGTCTATCCTAGCGTCATTGTGATAGTTAATGGAACTGCCAATAGCAACATCGTCATCGTTGTCATTTCACCGAGAGTTCATCGAGATATTCAGTAACTGGTCTAAACATTCTTCAAGTGTCTGCTCTTGATTTAAATGTCCTAACCTTAGTAACCTTAGTAACCGTAACAGCGTCACGGGACGCATTCCGCTAAATCTTTACGGTTAAGCCAAATGCTTCCTTTTCAATTCTATAAACCTGTACGGCTAGTCATCCACTTTCTTTCTCAGAATGATGCGGGTGTACGTCTCTAGTTTCTCAACTCTAGCATCTAACTCGTTGATCACTCTCAGAACGGTCTTGCCGTACGTCTCTAACTTCTCAATTTTACGTTCGAGAGGTTGAAATTTTCCATCTGTGTGCAGACACAATTCTGTCTGTGCACACCTATCCTCTCTGGGCGAGTGCCTGACATACGTGCGAACTTGTCCACGATGTGATGTACACTAAGATACTCATCACTTTTTTCATAGCTATATACGCAGAAACTCCTGGAAGTTCCATCTGTACCGACCGTCATTCAGTCATTGGATAGCAAGAGGCTCATATTGTGTGATTCCACCAATCTGCACATATCTTTACAAAACCATTGAACCGGTTCCTGCTTGCACCTGGCAAATGTGTTTTAGATTAAAATTTTCTTGTCCGAAAGCTATAATGAGATCTATGTTATTCCTCACGAATTGTTTAGAGATTTTGGAATATGTCTGACTCAAATAAAATACGTCAGTACTTATATCCGACCAAAACACAAATGTCGCAGACTTTGAGCCTGGTTTTCCATAGCAGTATCGTCAAATACAAACATTGTCTGTCTACTTTGGCTGAACGTCGTGTATGTTACACAATTAGCAACCTGCATCCTCTTTTGCAGTAGCTGGTGCTTAGGCTGAAACAGCATTTTTGAAAATACACTTACAGACCCAAAGCGGACTCCATCCGGCTGTCTTAGTTGTGAAATGAGAACATTTGTCTTTCAACAGCTGAATGGACCTATAATTATCGCTCTTCTGTTGTTGGGCAGGAGCACCCTAAATTGTTCTTCTTTTTCTTCCAGTCTTCTTCCACAAAATCACAGAAATAGTCACTTCTAACACATTACTGATGTTTCACCCACCCAGGTAATACATACTTCATTAGATCAACAATAAAAACAACTGATTAATTTTTTACAGTATTTTCCAAATAAATGTTCCTTGTATGCCATAGATTCCGCATGTATTTCTCCCAAACTGATGGGTGTTCCTTTAGCTTCTTCTTATGAATCCTCATTGATGCACTGTTCTAAATAGTCTGCATACACACTACATGTATGAACTTAGTTCATGATGTCTTTGTACACACCTTGAATATACGGGTGCCCATGGTTCAGTCTTTCCCGTACTGGTTATAGCAACGTGTGTAGGCCGAACAAGTTTGTAATGGTGGAGTGTTGCAGATAAATGGATCGACCTCCAGATCTCACCATGAGTGTCATGCCATCGTACAATGATGTTATAGATATCGTCAGACCAGCACAGTAAGTGTATGGCAACGGAGAAGCTCGGAGGTCATCTGTTGGTTGTTGTTCAGTTCAGCCCATTTCAACTTAGTAAACCGCACATTAACACTACTTGATGCATTGTCAGTCTCTAACAGAACACACCAGTCACTAACCACTGGTGCTTCTGTGCCTGTTTTTAAGCGCTTTGAACCGCTAGCTGTTGATTTATGAGTTGAAGTGAAAAACAGCAGAGCACTGGGAGGAATAGGCAGCTTCCCATCCGCCACATCAACACTCTGTCCTTGCAATAACATTGGAATGTTCTGGGATGGTTCATATGCCGGAGACCAGTGCCGACCTGCACCATGTTGTTAGGGCCCCCAGCACAGTTCTTATGAGATTTGGGGACTTGCTGGGTGTTTTCATTACACAAATCATTGAGCGAGATGGATGTTCGTTTCCAACATGCTGGTGAGGTGTGCTACAGAATCGCCCAGTGCTGTTCCCGCTTCTGGTCCTGACGAGCCAGAGTTTGCTGCAGGTCCCGACGATCTGATGGTAGCTGCTGGTGGTCCAGACACGCTGGAAGTCGCTGCCTGTCCGGGCACATCAGGAGCCGCTGAACAAAGAAGAAGAAGAAACAATAAGCATTCATAGACAATGACATGGTGACATGGAATTGAACAAAGAAAGGGAACTTGACAAAGAAGAGGAGGAGGCACCACTGCATGTGGTAATAGTAAAAACGACATGTAAGGTATACTTAACACATTTTTTGTAGTGGCCATTTTCGCAGCAGCTGTATACAAATTGCAGTTGTTTCAAAGAAAATGCCTTTTTTGCATGCTGCTCATCAAATTTTTTATTTTTATTTATGAATCCAGACGCGTTTCGCCTTTTTTACAAAGCATTTTCAGTGGGTGTCCTGAAATTTACATGATGTGTCCATTTTTAAATATAGGTTATGGTTTCGTATCTAGGTTATAGATTTAAAAACAGTTCTTTAACTTTTTTTATGAAATCGAATGGTACTTAAGGTAACTTCTAATTCATCGCATCTAAGCAAACTGCTTTTCCTCATCTAGCAACCAGGTGGACATCTGGCAGTTCACTTTCAGTTCACTGTTTACGTTACACATCACTGTAACTGCCATCTTTTTAATACAAAGTTTCATTTGTTTTCCTAAGTGTTACCAACAGTCTCAGTTTTCTGCATTCAACTGTTTTGTGAATATATATATATATATATATATATATATATATATATATATATATACTCCTGGAAAAGGAAAAAAGAACACATTGACATCGGTGTGTCAGACCCACCATACTTGCTCCGGACACTGCGAGAGGGCTGTACAAGCAATGATCACACGCACGGCACAGCGGACACACCAGGAACCGCGGTGTTGGCCGTCGAATGGCGCTAGCTGCGCAGCATTTGTGCACCGCCGCCGTCAGTGTCAGCCAGTTTGCCGTGGCATACGGAGCTCCATCGCAGTCTTTAACACTGGTAGCATGCCGCGACAGCGTGGACGTGAACCGTATGTGCAGTTGACGGACTTCGAGCGAGGGCGTATAGTGGGCATGCGGGAGGCCGGGTGGACGTACCGCCGAATTGCTCAACACGTGGGGCGTGAGGTCTCCACAGTACATCGATGTTGTCGCCAGTGGTCGGCGGAAGGTGCACGTGCCCGTCGACCTGGGACCGGACCGCAGCGACGCACGGATGCACGCCAAGACCGTAGGATCCTACGCAGTGCCGTAGGGGACCGCACCGCCACTTCCCAGCAACTTAGGGACACTGTTGCTCCTGGGGTATCGGCGAGGACCATTCGCAACCGTCTCCATGAAGCTGGGCTACGGTCCCGCACACCGTTAGGCCGTCTTCCGCTCACGCCCCAACATCGTGCAGCCCGCCTCCAGTGGTGTCGCGACAGGCGTGAATGGAGGGGCGAATGGAGACGTGTCGTCTTCAGCGACGAGAGTCGCTTCTGCCTTGGTGCCAATGATGGTCGTATGCGTGTTTGGCGCCGTGCAGGTGAGCGCCACAATCAGGACTGCATACGACCGAGGCACACAGGGCCAACACCCGGCATCATGGTGTGGGGAGCGATCTCCTACACTGGCCGTACACCACTGGTGATCGTCGAGGGGACACTGAATAGTGCACGGTACATCCAAACCGTCATCGAACCCATCGTTCTACCATTCCTAGACCGGCAAGGGAACTTGCTGTTCCAACAGGACAATGCACGTCCGCATGTATCCCGTGCCACCCAACGTGCTCTAGAAGGTGTAAGTCAACTACCCTGACCAGCAAGATCTCCGGATCTGTCCCCCATTGAGCATGTTTGGGACTGGATGAAGCGTCGTCTCACGCGGTGTGCACGTCCAGCACGAACGCTGGTCCAACTGAGGCGCCAGGTGGAAATGGCATGGCAAGCCGTTCCACAGGACTACAGCCAGCATCTCTACGATCGTCTCCATGGGAGAATAGCAGCCTGCATTGCTGCGAAAGGTGGATATACACTGTACTAGTGCCGACATTGTGCATGCTCTGTTGCCTGTGTCTATGTGCCTGTGGTTCTGTCAGTGTGATCATGTGATGTATCTGACCCCAGGAATGTGTCAATAAAGTTTCCCCTTCCTGGGACAATGAATTCACGGTGTTCTTATTTCAATTTCCAGGAGTGTATATGTGTGTGTGTGTGTGTGTGTGTGTGTGTGTGTGTGTGTGTGTGTGTATTAGAGAAGGAGAGAGATTTCTTATGTTTCTTAATAAAATAAAAATAATTTATTTTATTTTTATTACTATACTTTATTACTATTTTTAAGAATAAAAATAGCAATAAAAATAAAATAAATAATTTTTATTTTATTAAAAAAAATAAGAAATCTCTCCCTCTGTAAGACACACACACACACACACACACACACACACACACGCACACACACACACACACACACACACATTCACAAAAAAGTTGAATGCAGAAAACTGAGAATGTCGGTAACACTTAGAAAAACAGATGAAACCCTGTATTAAAAAGATGGCAGTTACAGTGATGTGTAACGTAAACAGTGAACTGAAAGCGAACTGCCAGATGTCCACCTGGTTGCTAGATGAGGAAAAGCAGTTTACTTAGATGCGATGAATTAGAAGTTACTTGTAAGTACCTTTCGCCAGCTGGAGTGGCCGTGCGGTTCTAGGCGCTACAGCCTGGAGCCGCGTGACCGCTACGGTCGCGGGTTGGAATCCTGCCTCGGGCATGGATGTGTGTGATGTCCTTAGGTTAGTTAGGTTTAAGTAGTTCTAAGTTCTAGGGGACTGATGACCACAGCAGTTAAGTCCCATAGTGCTCAGAGCCATTTGAACCATTTTTTGTAAATACCTTTCGATTTCATAAAAAAGCGTTAAAGAACTGTTTTTAAATCTATAACCTAAATGTGAAACCATAACCGGTGTGTAAAAATGGACAAATCATGTAATATTTCAGGACACCTACTGAAGATGCCTTGTAAAAAGCGCGAAACGCGTCTGGATTCATAAATAAAAATAAAAATTTTGACGAGCAGCATGCAAAAAAGGCATTTTCTTTTAAACAACTGCAGTTTAATGTGTACTTACTTTTACGCTTCTCCTGCGGTGGAGAGACAGATGAGGATTTCGGCTGTTGTTGAAGCTTCATGTCTGTTCTTCTTCCAGAGACTGACTGCGACTGAGACTGGTGAGCTACTGTGCCCGCATTATATCCCCTACGTCACGACCACGTGACCAAAAATTAATTAGTCAATAAATAGATTGACTTCTCCAGTATTTCTGGGTCGATTCCCAGTCAAGCGGCAGCGGGAGGTAGCCGTGGATTCTCGGGCGTCTTGTCTCGGTCCGCGCGGCTCCCCCCCCGTTGGAGGTTCGTGTCCTCCCTCGGGCATGGGTGTGTGTGTCGTCCTTAGCGTAAGTTAGTTTAAGTTAGATTAAGTAGTGTGTAGGCTTAGGGATCGATGACCTTGTAAGTAGGCTGTTTATGTTTTCTTATTGGAAACGTTACATAGCGGTCTGTATGAAAATCAAGCTTGTGGGTGGGCGCGCGACGCTCGTCCCACTAGCGGGGAATACAGAATTTTGACTACACCTGCTCTGTCCTCCTCCCAGAAAGTCCCGGCCAAAACAACACATAATGCACTCGTTAAAGGTCGCTCAGCGACATGTGACAAATCATTATAATCACAGCTTAATTACAACTGCCACGAGGGAAGGATTAATTTTCTTCAGAAACACAGGGAATATAATAGTTATTTTATGGCCCTATGAGCGACAATCACTTAATCATAATTAATTTTTATCAATCGTTTACCCTGAATAATAAGAGAACGTTTCGCGAACGTTTTTTTTTTTTTTTCCTAATGACATTGGCTAGTTATTAATAACTGTTGACAGTTTGGAGGATATAGACAATGAGGAAATGCCTGCTGGATCGGAGAAAAGTATGACTCATCGAAATCAATATTTTCAGCGACGCGACGCGACGCACCGCTGCAAGATAATTTTGGCCACCCGGCACGGGACCTGAGCACTATGGGACTTATCATCTGAGGTCATCAGTCTCCTAGAACTTAGAACAACTTAAACCTAACTAACCTAAGGACATCACACACATCCATGCCCGAGGCAGGATTCGAACCTGCGACCGTAGCGGTCGCGCGGTTCCAGACTGTAGCGCCTAGAACCGCTCGGCCACTCCGGCCGGCTACCCGGCACGGAATCAACAAGATGACAGTCAACAGCGGTTCAATGACACACGAAGAGATGAACTCTCGAGAAAGTATGTGAGGATTATGACCGTTTTCAAAATAATGAGAGGAAGGAAAATGATTCTGGTAAGTGGAACTAGCAAATAGTATACGATGGAAGAGTTCGGGATCGTTCATCGCCCATGAGATGCGGATGATAGACACAGACAACGCGAGCGATCACCAGTAAACTCGGAGTAGTTTCTGATGAGACGCTCTCTCCGACATTTGATCAGTTACATTAGCCAAATGTGAGGATAAAAAATGATTAAATACGAAACGGAAGACTTTAAAAATCAACTACTAAGAGATGATTTGGAAGTTACAGATGAGACTTTGAATCAATTGACTGAACTCAGTGGAAATTGTCGAAAAATTACAGTAATTTTAAATTGAGGTAGTGATACTACTGCGATCTCCAGGAATTTGTATGAAGAGCTTCGTGAGATAGGGGTACCTATTTTCCCTGTCAATAATGTGTACATAGTTACAGTAATTGGGCATAGAAATTGTACTGTTATTTTGCAAGCACTCATTAGTTGCAAGATTTTGTATCGCTACTTTGACGTGGTTAGGTTGCATCGTGATTCTTTGATTGATTCTTGATTCTTTGACTGTGGATTGGATTTTTGGAAATGATTGGCTGGCAGTAAGGAGATGAAGTACTGATTATTGAAGAGGATATTTAAGTATCTGTAATCAGAGTGAAGAGATTAATTTTATCAGTTTCGACGGAGGAAAGGAAGACTCGTCTTCAGGATTAGATGATGTAATTGAAGCGTTGTTATATATGAAAGATAGTGTATCCACAGAAAAAGAGACGAGATTCCGGATGTCACGTCCTAAATTCAGAAAAAAACAGATGATTTTAGTGATTCTCTCACTTCCTAGACAGAAGAATTGTAATAAGTTTTACGTATGCACGCTTAAGACTTTTCAAGTAAGCTCTCACTAATGAAGGGATGTAAATATCAAATTAAAATGTGACCGCACGAGTCGTTTGTGTTTAAAACCTATTCAGCGCCACTAGCTAGAAGAGAAACCGTAGGGAAGGAGATTCAACAGATGACACATCATGATATAATTGAGAGTTTGGATAGCGAATATTACCATCCGATACATCTAGTAATTAAAAATGACGCGCCGTTCAGAATTGTTCTGGACGCTGGAACTATCAGTCGCATTATTCTGCACGAGCAGGGTCAGCCTAAAAGTACTGAAGAAGTTTTGCAGAAGTTTGCTGGCACTTATTGCCTAGATATTGTATAGAACAAAATTGCAATGAACCCAGATCGTTAACTGCTGACAGGAATTAATAAATATCGAGGGGTACAGTTGAAAATGTGTACCCCGATCGGGACTCGAACCCGGGATTTCTTGCTTACATGGCAGACGATCTATCCATCTGAACCATTGAGGACACAGAGGACTGTGCCACTGCAGGGATTTATCTCTGGCACGTTCCCCGTAACACCCACATTCCCAACTTACTGTCCCCACACTACGTACGTAGTGCCCATGCCCACTACAGTCATTTCTCGAGGCAGTCAATCTACCGATTCCCGTAAGAGTTCGGGCAATGTGAGTGCATCCGCACTGAAGAAGATCATTAGCCGGTAAGCCTTGTCTACATGAAGATGGTATCTGTTCCTTTGGACTGTTCATATTGTAAGGAACCTCCCATATTGAAATCAAAACCTTATGACATTTCACATGTGTGATAATCACTTTGGTAGCAATGTTTATTAGTAAAGTTCAAGAGAATAATCTTCACATATATTCTTAATTACTGACTTAATCCGTAAATGGCTTCAGCGTCCAAGGGTCTTCAAGCTGCATAGTATAAATGTATTTCAGTAGGTGCGAGGAATCGTAAATGACATGCTTGAAGCATAACTACTTGTTTGCAAAGTCCGATGTTTCATTAGCACTTAGCATTATTCATCCCGCCGTCACAAACACTGTCCACAATCGCAAGGAAAATTCAAACTGTGGAATGCATACAATAAATCAGAGGCGTTCCAAACAAAGTTCTTCACATCAAATTCACTGCCTTACATGCAGAACGACTCTCAGAATGTAAGTGACGCATTTGGCGCCCGGGCAGACAGCATATATGAGCCGCGAATTGTTCTGGAAGCTTCCACAAAATTCTACAGGTCAAATTTCTATCTAGGTAGCTTCCACTTTTTACTGTTAACATACTTTCAAATTAGTGGCTTTAATTCAGAAATGTAAATTATTTCAGAGAATTGTCATAATGACAGAGGTTACAGGGATGGAAAAATGAGGTACACATTTGTAAAGCTACTAACCTAACGTTTGATTATAAATATTATCTCGCATCGATCGTTGAATCGATAACAATAATTATACCGCAACAAGTTTCTTGAACGACATCAAAACGACCTTTCAGAATAAGAATAAGTTTGTTTCACACAGTTTTACAATTATTTACTGGAAAAAAATTTCATGGTATAATATCGCAGCATAAGTACCTATCAATATGCAAACGGAAAAGCATGTAGGTGGCAAAGTTTCGCCCTAGTACTAGAAAACTTAATAAATGTCCAGAATCATGAATGAAATATTTTGTAAATAAATGTGTTCTAATACAGCCAGAAACGAGGTGGTATTGCAGACTTCAGTTGGGGAAGAAATACCGACAGGTCTTAGTTTATTTAAATGTGACATGTGGTCATTGGCAGATGGAGCTGGAGGAGAGAAGCAAAGGGTTCACTGCATTGTTGATCTTTTAAAACGGAAACCATTCGGTTTAAATATTTCATCAGCGGTATTAGAGCTTTGGCTGAAATTCTTGGAGAAGGACTTTTACAGGATGTTATTGAGGACGTCGATGATGTTTTAATTACATCTCCGTCATGGGAACAGCACATATGTGCGCTAGAGAAAGTTTTGGGTACATTTACATCGGCATGAGTCACTCTTAAGCTGCACACATCGGAGTTCATGAGGAAGAAGGTCCCATTCTTGGGACATGTTATCTCATCAGCAGGGATTGGGCCGCATCCGAATAAATTAGAAACAGTTCAAAATTGTCCAGTGCGCATCTATAATAAACAAATCTTTCCTTGTTTTTTTTGCGGATACTACCATCAGTAGTAGGCGGGAGAGAGGGGAGAGGGCCGGCCGCTATGCCCGAGCGGTTCTGGGCGCTTCAGTCCGGAACCGAGCTGCTGCTACGGTCTCAGGTTCGAATCCTGCCTCGCGCATGGATGTGTGTGATGTCCTTACGTTAGTTAGGTTTAAGTAGTTCTAAGTTCTAGGGGACTGATGGCCTCAAATGTTAAGTCCCATAGTGATCAGAGCTATTTAGTGGGGAGAGGAATGCCACATTAAATAAGCGACCAAACCAAAATAACGAACAGTTTACAACAAGAATAGCTCCCAACACTAATTAAACAAACTTCTCCAATTTAAAGACATATTACACTATTAAAACAACGTGTTTCACACTGGCATAGAATAACTAGCGGCTTAGGCCCTTTGCATGAGAAAAACAGCACTTACATGAAAGTGTAACTAGATTATAATTACACTCCTGGAAATTGAAATAAGAACGCCGTGAATTCATTGTCCCACGAAGGGGAAACTTTATTGACACATTCCTGGGGTCAGATACATCACATGATCACACTGACAGAACCACAGGCACATAGACACAGGCAACAGAGCATGCACAATGTCGGCACTAGTACAGTGTATATCCACCTTTCGCAGCAATGCAGGCTGCTATTCTCCCATGGAGACGATCGTAGAGATGCTGGATGTAGTCCTGTGGAACGGCTTGCCATGCCATTTCCACCTGGCGCCTCAGTTGGACCAGCGTTCGTGCTGGACGTGCAGACCGCGTGAGACGACGCTTCATCCAGTCCCAAACATGCTCAATGGGGGACAGATCCGGAGATCTTGCTGGCCAGGGTAGTTGACTTACACCTTCTAGAGCACGTTGGGTGGCACGGGATACATGCGGACGTGCATTGTCCTGTTGGAACAGCAAGTTCCCTTGCCGGTCTAGGAATGGTAGAACGATGGGTTCGATGACGGTTTGGGTGTACCGTGCACTATTCAGTGTCCCCTCGACGATCACCAGTGGTGTACGGCCAGTGTAGGAGATCGCTCCCCACACCATGATGCCGGGTGTTGGCCCTGTGTGCCTCGGTCGTATGCAGTCCTGATTGTGGCGCTCACCTGCACGGCGCCAAACACGCATACGACCATCATTGGCACCAAGGCAGAAGCGACTCTCATCGCTGAAGACGACACGTCTCCATTCGCCCCTCCATTCACGCCTGTCGCGACACCACTGGAGGCGGGCTGCACGATGTTGGGGCGTGAGCGGAAGACGGCCTAACGGTGTGCGGGACCGTAGCCCAGCTTCATGGAGACGGTTGCGAATGGTCCTCGCCGATACCCCAGGAGCAACAGTGTCCCTAAGTTGCTGGGAAGTGGCGGTGCGGTCCCCTACGGCACTGCGTAGGATCCTACGGTCTTGGCGTGCATCCGTGCGTCGCTGCGGTCCGGTCCCAGGTCGACGGGCACGTGCACCTTCCGCCGACCACTGGCGACAACATCGATGTACTGTGGAGACCTCACGCCCCACGTGTTGAGCAATTCGGCGGTACGTCCACCCGGCCTCCCGCATGCCCACTATACGCCCTCGCTCGAAGTCCGTCAACTGCACATACGGTTCACGTCCACGCTGTCGCGGCATGCTACCAGTGTTAAAGACTGCGATGGAGCTCCGTATGCCACGGCAAACTGGCTGACACTGACGGCGGCGGTGCACAAATGCTGCGCAGCTAGCGCCATTCGACGGCCAACACCGCGGTTCCTGGTGTGTCCGCTGTGCCGTGCGTGTGATCATTGCTTGTACAGCCCTCTCGCAGTGTCCGGAGCAAGTATGGTGGGTCTGACACACCGATGTCAATGTGTTCTTTTTTCCATTTCCAGGAGTGTATATAAGCTAGCGAGCGGTGACCTCCACCGACCGCTTAGGCCTTTAGAATGAAGAAAACAGTTGTTACATGAAACAGTTAATAGATTACAGTTACATAGCTTAACGAGCGGCCACCTCCTCGGCGAAGAAGGTGCAGGCTGGCGTGGCGTGTAGAAGCACAGCTGCAAAGGCACTGTGGTCGAAGAACACCACAAGGCGGCATATCACACCGTCCGTGACGCTGGAACAGACAAAAGGCGCGTCAAAGTGTGGGCCGCCGATGCACCTCAACACTGTCGCAGTTACAGCGCACAGCGAGATGGCTAGAGCTGAGTAAACTTGTCATAGTACACACGCATTGTGGGTGTCACGAAACAAGACGGTAGGATAGAAAAATAATTGCAGTAGTACTGCCGAGCATGGACTAAGAAACCTAACCAGCCAAAAACTCGCTGCTGAATTCGGCTTCTCTCAGATTTACAAAGGCACCGGGAACAAAACAGGTGGGGCTGTGAGACTCTTATATGGCTGGAACAGTCATGCTCACTTGCAAAAGTTCGATTTACGCCTTCAGACAAGGTTTCTTGGAGCCAAAATTCACACTAGGCGAACAAAAAACAAGAGAGCTTCATTCTGCGCCCACGAATCAGTTACCGTGCGTGGCTCGATTACCACATGACAAATTAATCAATTCAGAGAGCCAGTATACAAACGCCAACTCCCAATGCCCAAAGCCTCGCTACAAACTTAAGCCCTGCCGCTGCCCAAGTACCATAGGTCCCAGCTCACTGCATTTCTTGCGCTGTCCAATAATGCCTTCATCGGCGAGCTTCATTGCTTTAGTTAAATTAAAACGTAGATGCCATGTTCCGACAAAGGGTGGTTCATAATCTTTGCACTTTTACAGCAATAAAAACGAAATCAAGAAATAAATGATGAGAAATTAAATTGTAAACGTTCCTCGTGGTCCACGTGCCGTGACGAAAGTTCCTTGAGGTGAAGTGCACCTTCTTGATATAAAGTAAAGCAGAAATTTCATTTCTTCATGAGTCAAATTTGAGAAACGATTATCTTGATGTACTGTTACACTTCTCAAAACCAAATAAAGAACGAAAGACAAAACACAATGAGCAGCAAATGGACGAACTGACAGTCTGGTTGCCGAGTTTAGGGCCTGCAACCGTACTTGGTTGGCAGACAGAAAAATAAAACATTTACTGGATGCTGTAAAAAATAATAATCGTTCTCGCAGTACTTCGTCGCTAGCAAAACAATCGTCTTCTAAATCGAAAACAGCCTACAGAACTTGTGAAATAAATTTGCATAACTTAAATCCGACATCCTCGCTGGCACTCGAAGTAAATGTTCATCTCCAGGGGCTACATCATGTTGAAAAACAAAATAAAATGAAACGTATCTTAAAGAAAGGAAATAAAAGTTTCTTCTAGCTGTTGTACAGGTCCAGTCTTGGGCAGTGTCATTCTGTATACAAGCCACCTGCCCCAGAACATGAGGAGGCATTTACTGGAATGTGTAGCACACTAAGCAAGTCCAGAACATTCTTCTGCTTCGATCATTATCGTACTCTTGACACATGATAACCTAAATCTGTTTCCAGTTAGTGCTCTTCTAACCAATGTTAACATAGCAAAAATTCTCAGCACATAGTGCGTAGAAAAGGATATAGGGACTTCGGGCAGCACAGTAAATCACGAAAGCACATTAAAGGAAAAGTAAAAAGAACACAAATGAAAGGCTAGAACTAACAAATGTATAGTCCCATATCACAATACGCCTTTTACAATGTTATTTTCAGGAAATTTGCTAAAGTGTCGCTATATTTCTGTCTGTGTTCATTCCACAAGTATTCCAGAAAATACAATTTATCAGCCATTTTTATGGAAAATGTAGCGTAAATTGCGTGTCCCGTAATCCAGGCAGTAGCATCTTTCTTTCATCTACATCTATATCTACTACATCCATACTCCGCAAGCCACCCAACGGTGTGTGGCGGAGGGCACTTTACGTGCCACTGTCATTACCTCCCTTCCCTATTCCAGTCGCGTATGGTTCGCGGGAAGAAAGACTGCCGGAAAGCCTCCGTGCGCGCTCGAATCTCTCTAATTTTACATTCGTGATCTCCTCGGGAGGTATAAGTACGGGGAAGCAATATATTCGATACCTCATCTAGAAACGCACCCTCTCGAAACCTGGACAGCAAGCTACACCGCGATGCAGAGCGCCTTTCTTGCAGAGTCTGCCACTTGAGTTTGCTAAACATCTCCGTAACGCTATCACGCTTACCAAACAACCCTGTGGCGAAACGCGCGGCTCTTCTTTGGATCTTCTCTATCTCCTCCGTCAACCCGACGTGGTACTGATCCCACACTGATGAGCAATACTCAAGCATAGGTCAAACAAGTGTTTTGTAAGCCACTTCCTTTGTTGATGGACTACATTTTCTAAGGACTCTCCCAATGAATCTCAACCTGGTACCCGCCTTACCAACAATTAATTTTATATGATCATTCCACTTCTGGGATAGGTGTTTCATTGTGATATGGTGGCGTCTGACATCGTAGTTTAATTCATAGTTGCTCTGATTATCAATCGCAGAATGTCCCCTACAGACTCCTAGATGATGCGAAATTTGCGGCACGCAAAGCGATGTTTGATTGTGTACTCATCCACACACACCTCACAGTCAGTGGATCGGAGCAGGTGACTTGAATAAAATTTGGTGTTTGTTGGAATAGTGCGATTGACAATCTTGTACCACATTGCGGCCACACTACCAGATAGAATCTTGGGGGCTAGATTTTGCAACACAATGTTCCACTTTCGTTTTGGCAGTCGCAACTCCCATTTTTCCGTGCTGGAGAACCACGAAGTGCGGTAGCAGTGCCTCAGACTCTGTCGCCTCTCAGGACACTATGTGAAAGGTAGCTGGTGTCAAGGTAAAATCGACGCACGAAGTTCAGCGCGTTGAGGATTCTACTAATTTGGATGGGGGCATCCAGTGAGTGTAACCAGAATTTACGAAATGATGTTGCTGTTGGACTGCAAAAACGTTTCTCAGTCACTGCTTTGGCGCGTTTGATGAAAAGTGCTGCACATTTGCGTGGAAGACTATTAACCTCAGACCGCCATCGTCAAGACCCAGTGTGCAAGTTTGTATAGAGACCTTGAAAATGTGTTCCCTCCACAACATCCAATATATGGCCTGTTTAATCGCGCTTGCTCATTGTTTGGGCACTGGCAGAACTTGAGCCAGATACTAGGCCTTCGCTAGGAGCTACGTCTACATCTACATGGATACTCTGCAAATCACATTTAAGTGCCCGACAGAGTGATCATCGAACCACCTTCACAATTCTCTATTATTCCAATCTCGTATAGCGCGCGGAATGAACGACCACCTATATCTATCCGTACGAGCTCTGATTTCCCTTATATTATCGTGGTGATCGTTTCTCCCTATGTACGTCGGTGTCATTCCGAGGAGAAAGTTGGTGACTGGAATTCCGTGAGAAGATTCCGTCGCAACGAAAAAAGCCTTTCTTTTAATGATGTC
This sequence comes from Schistocerca piceifrons, assembly GCF_021461385.2. Lineage (NCBI taxonomy): Eukaryota > Metazoa > Arthropoda > Insecta > Orthoptera > Acrididae > Schistocerca > Schistocerca piceifrons. The sequence continues at coordinate 390,045,774 of NC_060145.1, forward strand.
CAGCCCAAATCCTGTATCATTTCTGTGACACCCTCTCCCATATTTCTCGATAATACAAAACGTGCTGCCTTTCTTTGAACTTTTTCGATGTACTCCGTCAGTCCTATCTGGGAAGGATCCCACACCGCGCAGCAGTATTCTAAAAGTGGACGGACAAGCGTAGTGTAGGCAGTCTCCTTAGTAGATCTGTTACATTTTCTAAGTGTCCTGCCAATAAAACGCAGTCTTTGGTTAGCCTTCCCCACAACACTTTCTATGTGTTCCTTCCAATTCAAGTTAATCGTAATTGTAATACATAGGTATTTAGTTGGATTTACGACAGCTGCGCGGGATTAACCGAGCGGCCCAAGGCGCTGCAGTCATGGACTGTGCGGCTGGTCCCGGCGGAGGTTCGAGTTCTCCCTCGGGCATGGGTGTGTGTGTTTGTCCTTGGGATAATTTAGGTTAAGTAGTATGTAAGCTTAGGGACTGATGACCTTAGCAGTTAAGTCCCATAACATTTCACACACATTTTAACATTTGGACAATTTACAGCTTTTAGATTAGACTGATTTATCGTGTAACCGAAGTTTAACGAATTCCTTTTAGCACTCATTTGGATAACCTCACACTTTTCGTTATTTAGGGTCAAGTGCCAATTTTCGCACCATTCCTATATCTTTTCTAAGTCGTTTTGCAATTTGTTTTGATCTTCTGATGACTCCATGAGTCGATAAACGACAGCGTCATCTGCAAACAACCTAAGACGGCTGCTCAGATTGTCTCCCAGATCGTTTAAATAGATAAGGAACAGCAAAGGGCCTATAACAGTACCTTGGGGAACGCCAGAAATCACTTCTGTTTTACTCCATTACTTTCCGTCAATTGCTACGAACTGTGACCTCTGACAAGAAATCACAAATCCAGTCACATAACTAACACGAGAATTTAAGTATTAATGATCTTTATCCTTTCGTGAAGGAGAACGCCCTCACCGAGTGTATTCTCGTTGTCGCTCGGATTTTACCCAGACTGGTATGGCAGTTGAGCATCCCCGTTCTCTGCAGGTTATCCCATGACGACTCAGAGGCCTTTTTGCTGTGTCCGGACACAGAACCAGTTCCATTGAATATTCCGCCCACATCGTGTGAGAGGGAGTACCACTGTCTTCATAGGATTGACTGGCGGAGTACAGTGAATAGACTATCCACGTCTGCTGGCTGGCCAGCCGCTGTTGCCGAGCGGTTCTAGCCGCTTCAGTCGGGACCACGCTGCTGTTACGGTCGCAGGTTCGAATCCTGCCTTGGGTATGGATGTGGGTGATGTTCTTAGGTTAGGTAGGTTTAAATAGTTCTAAGTCTAGGGGACTGATGACCTCAGATGTTAAGTCACGTAGTGCTTAGAGCCATTCCAATATTTTTTCTGCTGGCTGTTCCATGAAGACTTCGAGGTCATCGGCATAAACCGTGCAAATCATCTGGTCGTTGCCTAATATGATCCCCTGCATTCGTTGGATGTATGTTGAAGGAGCGGATCTAACGCTATAGCGTACGAACCCATCGACAGTGACCATCCTTGCTGTACTGACCTTGTGATCAGGATGTTATCACTTAGGTAGCCATTGATAATGACCCTCGAAGAAGCGTTCCCAAGCACATTCGGAATGATTGTCGTGAACTTGGTCCAAACCCCAGTCTGATTATTAACTTCTACAGATAAGCGTGACTAATTCGGACAAACGCTCTTTGGTTCAAAAAAATGGCTCTGAGCACTATGGGACTTAACAGTTGTGGTCATCAGTCCCCTAGAACTTAGAACTACTTAAACCTAACTAACCTAAAGACAACACATGCATCCATTCCCGAGGCAGCATTCGAACCCGCGACCGTAGCGGTCGCGCGGTTCCAGACTGAAGCGCCTAGAGCCGCTCGGCTACCCCGGCCGGCAAACGCTCTTTGAAAGTCGCTATTTAAAATCTCTGCGTTTCGTATCCTTTCACTTTTAACACATGTGATGCAGTCTCTGTGCGCCAGAACAGCATCGAATATATTTCTCTCACTTACTGCACACGGTTGGTATTGGCTGACAACCTGTGGCATTACCTGCTTCAATCTACTGGCGACACACCGCGCCATTATTTTGTAGACGCTGTTGAGCTAAGTGATTGGCCGTAGACTGGCAATCTTCAGTCTCACGTTTGACTTTCGAATGAGCGCAATTCAGCCTTCTTCAAATGCTGGTGGTATTTCTATCCTGTTCTGGATTTCATTGGGAATGCGGATAAATGTGTCACTTAGGATGTTAAAATGTTTGGCATAAAAGTCCCGGGGACTTTCCCTCGGGACTCCCGTCTATAGCATCCTCCAAAACCTCTCGCGTGAAAACCTCGTTGATTCGTAACCGGTCAGACCTGCTTAATACATGGGGAGCGTTTTCTAGAACATTTGCCACTGCTTCGGAGGCTACGTTCAAAATACGAGCAAATTTCTCTCCTTATCTCCTTTACGAGGGGCGTTTGAAAATTCCGTACAAAAATGAAAACTAATTAATTGTTTGGGGTAAACCTTCTTTATTTTCCGACGTAGTCTCCTTTTAGACTTACACACTTCGTCCAATGCTGTTCTAATTTGTTTATCCCTTCCGAATATCAGGAATTGTCCAAGTCTGCAAAGTAGCTATTAGTTGCTGCAAACACCTCCTCATTTGAATAAAATCTTTGTCCATTTCTTCAGATTGAGGAACAAATAGTAGTTCGAGGGGGCCAAGTCTGGAGAATAGGGAGAAATTGAAACGAGTTGGAATCCTACTTCCATTAATTCTGCGACCACAAGTGCTCAGGTGTGTGCTGGTGCATTGTCGCAGTGGAAAAGGACTTTTCTGCGGTCCAATCGCCAGCGTTTTTCTTGGAGCTTGGGTTTCAAACGATCCAATAACGACGAATAATATGCACTTGTAATAGTTTTACCATTTTCCACATAGTCGATAAGGGTTATCCCTTGAGAATCCCAAAAGACAGTCGCCATAACCTTTCCGGCCGAATGAATGGTCTTCGCCTGCTTTGGTGCAGATTTTCCCTTGGTAACCCATTGTTTAGATTTTTCAAAAAAAATGGTTCAAATGGCTCTGAGCACTATGGGACTTAACATCTATGGTCATCAGTCCCCTAGAACTTAGAACTACTTAAACTTAACTAACCTAAGGACATCACACACATCCATGCCCGAGGCAGGATTCGAACCTGCGACCGTAAGCAGTCGCGCGGCTCCGGACTGAGCGCCTAGAACCGCTAGACCACCGCGGCCGGCTTTAGATTTTTCTTTCGACTCAGGAGTATAGTAATGTATCCATGTTTCATTGACAGTGACGAAACGACGCTTAAAGTCCTGCAGATTCTTCCTGAACAGCTGGAAATCATCATTGCAACACCTCACGTGATTCCGTTTTTCGTCAAGCGTGAGCAATCGAGGAACCCATCTTGCGCATAGCTTTCTCAGGTCCAAATGTTTATGCAAACTATTATGTGCCCGTTGATTCGAGATGCCCACAGCACTAGCAATCTCATGCACCTTAACTCTTCTGTCATCCATCACCATATCATGGATTTTATCAATGATTTCTGGAGACGTAGCCTCCACAGAGAGTCCAGAACGTTCGGCATCACTTGTGCCCATATGGCCATTCGGAAAATTTTGAAACCACTTATAAACTGTTCTAATTGAAGGTGCAGAGTCACCGTAATGTTTATCGAGCTTTTCTTTAGTCTCCCGAGGTGTTTTGCCTTTCATAAAGTAATGTTTAATCACCACACAAAATTTTTTTCCGTCCTTTTTTTGACAATCACTCGAGTTTCTTGATTCACACGGATCCCAAACACGAATAAATAGACCAATATGGCTGAAACTTGGTGTGCGTTCTTTCCAAAGAAGCTACTAACTAATCATGACCTCGATACTCGCCGTTGGTGCCATCTCTCGGACTTTGCACGGACTTTTCAAACGCCCCTCGAATATCACGGGTTTTGCGGCCGTCCTGTTTCCTCCAAACTTTAACGTATAATTTTTCGCGACGCCTGTGGACCCTGCGTAGATGATACATGGAGATAGCCTCCCCATGTACACCACCGGCGGATTGGCTCCTCCTCACTTCGGTACCTCAGGACATGTAAAAGTTGGCCTTTAAATCTCTCAAAGGCGGGAAGTAGATCTATTTGTCACGTGACCGCTGAGCTAGATCTTGTAAACAGCTCCGATAAAACTGCCCCGTTTTCCTGTGCCAGTGAACTTTCTGACGACTGTAGGTGATCAGAAACATGTGTATGGCAGGCTTTGCTGTTGTAACTCACCATTAGCGTTTACTCCTCGCAGTATCCTGCTCCTGGAGTGATTTTTGCCACAAGGTGTTAAAATCTTCGCCTCGAAGAGCGTCGTCCAAAACATTTCAATTGAACTTTTAGGTGTTTTTGTGATGTGGGGTAGAAGTAACTGCAACGATCCGAAAAGATGACCGGTATGACATCTGTGCTGTTTCTGTGTGCCGTAAGTGTAGGCGACACATATACCCTCCCTAACCGACTGTGGCACGTATTAAAAAAATAGGTATAGTGTGTTTTGTCTGGATTCAGGAGACGTCATTTGTCTTTGGCTCTGAGCACTATGGGACTTAACATCTGAGGTCATCAGTCGCCTAGAATTACTTAAATATAACCAACCTAAGGACATCACACATATCCATGCCCGAGGCAGGATTCGAACCTGCGACAGTAGCGGTCGCGCGGTTCCAGACTGAAGCGCCTAGAACCGCTCGCCCACAGCGGCCGGCATTTGTCTTTAAGCAGAAAACTGTTGACAACAGCACGAAGTTCGGGCGATCTAATTTGATCCATATCACTGAGCACTGCATTAAAATCACCACCGATGACAATCTGGTCGTCGTTGCGTTGTAAAAGCTGACATAGTTCCTGACTATGAAAGTGCCTTCTTGCCACTCTGACCCTAGAAGAAGAGTAAACATTGACAAAGACAATGTAGTTTATTATGCAAACAATCGCGTGAACACTCAGCAAGAATTCAACATCTTTGACATCAATATCTGGCCGAATTAAAATAGCAGTGCCTGTCTCCATTCCTGATAACAGTAAAATCAATGATAAAATCAAGGACTTCACCGGTAATTTCTTGGAGGAACGCTACTTGACACTTACTATCAAGCGACAGCTCCTCGCCTCCCCGATCGCGACTCCACCCCACGCCCACTAGGTGAACAGTGCACTCTATACCGCGGCCGCGAACTCATACGATTGAGACGGCCAGTTTGTAAAAGGAAAGGGAGCCGACGCGGCTCAATTTGAACTAGTTCAATCACTTTTACCCGTTACCATTTTTTCTTGCACATGAGGAGATTGTTTTTGGTGAACAGAAACTGGTCATAAAATGAAACAACACGTTTACTCTTATCAGTCACTGTTTATTTATCTCTACGACGCGTTTCAAACGTTTAAACCTCCATCATCAGGCGGATTTACATTTGTTAGTATGACATGTATGTGTGTGTTGTGTAATGATTTTTTGGAGGAACTTGTGGCACTATGTAGTGGAGAGACAAAACGCTTTCTCAGAACATAGCTTTGGGCTTTTTTGACAAAAAACTAAACTATATCGAACGGTAAAAACAAAATGAGTAATATAGAGCACCTCCAGTGGTCACAGGTTCCTTTCACTGTCTTAACACATCACATATTTTGTGATCAAATATGGCATCTGGATACTAATAGGTGCAAGGATGATATAACAGAAGACAAACATTATCACAATGTACAAAGAACATACATCATAAAAACATTATTACAGAATAAGTTTGCCAGCCGGAGTGGCCGAGCGGTTCTAGGCACTACAGTCTGGAACCGCGCGATCGCTACGGACGCAGGTTCGAATCCTGCCTCGGGCATGGATGTGCGTGATGTCCTTAGGTTAGTTAGGTTTAAGTAGTTCTAAGTTCTAGGGGACTGATGGTTCAAATGGTTCAAATGGCTCTGAGCACTATGGGACTTAACATCTATGGTCATCAGTCCCCTAGAACTTAGAACTACTTAAACCTAACTAACCTAAGGACTTCACACAACACCCAGTCATCACGAGGCAGAGAAAATCCCTGACCCCGCCGGGAATCGAACCCGGGATCACGGGCGTGTGAAGCGAGAACGCTACCGCACGACCAGGGACTGATGACCTCAGAAGTTAAGTCCCATAGTGCTCAGAGTCATTTGAACCATATGAACAGAATAAGTTTGTTATAATGTTTGTTTTCTGCTATATGATCCTTGCCCCTAATATTTTCCAGATCCCATATTTGTGTACAGAATAGGACAGTATACATGTGATGTGTTACGACGTAAAAGAAACCTTTGACCACTGTTGGTACTCTATTTTACTTATTTCATTTGTACCGTTAGATACACTTTTTTTTGTCAAAAGACCCAAAACGAAGTTCCGAAATTGTGTTTTGTTTCTCCACTAGACAGTGCCATGAGTTCCTCCAAAAGGTCTAACACAACAGACATATACATGTGAAACTAACAAACGTAAATTCACCTGATGATGGACGTTTAAACCTTTGAAACTCGTCGTGGAGGTAAATAAGCAGTGACTGGTATCAGTAAACTTATTGTTTCATTTGATATCAATAGCAGTCACGGTAAAGCCTAACCTAAAATGATCGCATTAAATTGGTCACTAAAAAGCAAACCAGTCGGGGGAGACAATAGAATGTGTTTTACAGCAACTGATTGCGCAATTTCTCGAACGACGGTATATCAACTACTTTCGTATACAGTGAACCTTGTAAATGCAGCCGGTCTGGAAAACGTAGGCCATTCACCTGTTATTGAGAGTCCAGTGTGCAGAGAAGGGTCAAAGCAGCTGATGACGTCTGAACTACCGCAATTTCCGATATCCACGAAACAATGGAAACTGCTCGCCTCTCGGCGGTCGTGTACTGAAGGAGCAAGTGGCACAGGCGGTGACGCGCTGCGGAACGAATGACCACGGAAGAGGCAGCACGGCACGGCAGCGCGCGTGTCGCGGAAACGGAAAGGTGGGCAGAATAATGCGGAACGCGGCCTTTCTAAGCGGGCAGCGGCCACTTCCGGAACTGTCACTCCGTGATGTGGGGTGTGTAGGAACGGAGCCCAGGACTATGTCCTGGAATCCTTGGTTTCGACTCAGCGGCGTACCTAGGGCACTGCAGCCGGCAATCGCACACCAGGCGCCATTTCCGTGAGGGGAGATGGAAAAAAAAGATGAAGAAGATGATGAAGCAGGTGCTGACAAACAAATTATAATTTCAGAAAAATTCGGTAAGTTTTTCGAGAGAAAGAGTTTCACAAATTGAGCAACACGTTATGAGATGCCCTGCTAAAACAGCAGGACAGGACAGGTAGTTTAAGTTGTGCAAAGGGGCCAAAATAAGCGGCTGTCAGCTACCCTCGAACATACAACTTTTATTTGATCAAACATTACAAGAGCCAAGAAAAACTTAAAAAAACAGCTTTAGTTTTGGAACTTAATTAGCAACTAAATGAGCCACACAATCTCATGCTTTAAGGGCAAGACCACTTTAAAACGGCTGAAAGGCAATAACTTGAAGCTCAACCAAGATCAGAAATTTAAAAGACAAAGCCTTATCTTAAAACAGTTCCTTAATTAGGCTGAAGGCCCGAGGAATCTGACACTTTAAGGGCAAAACAACTTGAAAAATCGTCTGAAGGCCCAACGCTTAAGACTCAATAACATTAATTTTAAAAAATGCCAAAGGCTTTACGTAAAACAGTTTTTAAATTAGGCTGAAGGCCCAAACCAACTTTAATCTAAAAATCAGCAAGAAGCCAAACAAGTACAAACAACAAGAACAAACAAGAAAGGCAGTACGCCCAAGGGCGCTCAGAAGTTCCTAGGGTCGGTCTGGAATTCAAACACTAACACTCACTTACATGAGACAGGCAGTGTGCCCAACCATTGTCGGTCGGACGACAACCCAACCGATAGACAATCAACGGACCCACCAACAAGATAACCTCTGCTTCACCCAACCAGCACACAACAGGGAGTTCAATGGAACAATGTAGAAGGTTCTGGCGCCCAAAACCAATTATACATTGAGCTGTCAAACTACACACCATGCTGGACAGCGACAACACGATGAGGCAATACACTGCCTGAAATTTATGTCAACGACCAGGGCACAAGGCAGAAGATTCTGCTGGTGCACTTCAATTCAAATAACCAAGTACAGTTAAACTACACCAGAGGGTGGCTAAAATTTGCCAACCTGAAAACACACATCGTTGCTCGCGGAAGATCTCAACAGCTGGGATGGTTCGTTTGGAAGGGCACGGCCGACTTCCTTCCCCATCCTTCCCTAATCCTATGAGACCGATAACCTCGCAGTTTGGTCTCTTCCCCCAAACAACCAACCAACCAACCTCAACAGCCAACAACGAACTCCAAATGACACAATGTGAACAGTCGTGACTTGCTGGCAGATTAAGTCAAAACTCAACTTTCATGTCCAGGATCAGTGAGCCACGAACCTCGTAGCAATGGGAACAGTACCACACACGCCGACACCACATAGAGTCTGCCAGCGGAGATTTCTGCGCTGCGGAGTTTTCCGCGCTGCTCCACGCCAACTGACCCAACTGCCCAGGCCCCGAAATGGTGAAAGTACCAAATATTCGTCGGCCGATGAGACGACCAACCGAACGACCAACCAACGGTCTTCCGGCTCCAATCTCCCTCCGTCGGACAGTTCATGTGTGTCGCCAGCGGTCGGCGAACACTGGTTGTCGGCGACTCACTGGCGCTCCGTCCCCGACTTCACTGCTGTTGCGTCCCGACTGCACTGCTGGTCCATCCCGAACTGACTGCCACACACACGACGACCTGGAAATACTATCAGTCACTCCAGAGATTGCACAACAATGCACTTATCGATACGCGCTGCTGCTGCCGCTCATGGGCAAGTAAGGCAGGGAGTTAGTGACGCCAGTAAATGGAATAAGAAAACGAGGCGGCAGTACTGTAATAGAAGATGACAAACAATAAATGGGATAAACGCGAGCCGTGCATGGCTCACATAATGCGTTGGTCCACCTCTGGCTCGTATACAAGCAGTTATTCGTCTTGGCATAGATTGACAGAGTTATTGGATGTCATCCTGGGACATACCGTGCCAAATTCTGTCCAATTGGTACCTTAGATCGAAAAATCCTGGGCTAGTTGGAGGGCCCTGCATACAATACTGCAGACGTTCTCAGCTGGGGATATCCGGTGACCTTGCTGGTTAAGAGTTTGGTAAGCACGAAGACAAGCAGTAGAAACTCTCGCATTGTGATGGCGGTCATAATTTTGCTGAAATGTAAGCCCATGATGGCTTACCACAGAAGGCAACGAAATAGGGCATAGAGTGTTGTCGACGTACGGCTGTGCTGTAAGCATATCTTGCATGGCAACCAAAGGGGTCCTGCTATGAAAGCCATATGGCCAGCGACATTCAGGCTGGTATCCTACAGCTAAATGGGGCATCTCCAGACACTTCTGCGGCCTAGAATCTCTTTGAATAGCGTAAAATTGCCTTCAGTGGCGAGATCCCCTTTCGAACAGAAGACGTGTCTGGAGAGGACCATATCGGGCACCAAATTGACAATCGCCCGCCATACGCTTCGACAACAAGGTGTGATGGTCTGGGGTGCCACTTTTTTTTTTTTTTTTCATAGCAGGACCCCTTTAGTTTTCATCCGCGGCACTCTTACACTACGGCAGTACGTCGACGATATTCTACCCACCGTTTTGTTGCCCTACTGCTTGTCTTCGTGCTTCCAAACCATGCCTTGGTCAGAAAGGTCGCAGGATCTCTCCCCAGTTGAGAAATTCTGGAATATTATGGGCAGATCCCTCCGACCAACTTGGGTTTTTTACGATCCAGCGCATCAATTGGACAGAATTTGGCACGATATCCCTAAGGAGGACGTCCAACAACACTGTCGATCGTTGCTTCCATACCAGAGTTGTACCAACGTTTAATTGTGTTGCTCAGTTTTTGAAGTTCTTTCTCTTGAGTAAATCATCCATTTTCTCTGAAATTGTAATTATTTGTTTGTCTGCAAATGTACATCACATCTACCCATTTCCGTCCTATTCGTATAATTACCCCATGGAGCATAATTTTTTTCTTTCTTGTGTCAGAGTGTACATTGACAAAAGTTTTGTATTGCTCTGATATGACGCACAATTGTTTTGCTATTATAACTGTTTCTGTATCGATCGGAAGGCCACTCCTGACATTTTTTGGAAACGTTCACGTAGTTAGCCTGAGTGCTATCGACAGGCAAAAGCCCCACGCGACTGCATTTGCACTATTTCAACTGAAAGTAATGCACCAGTAGCTGAGCATTAGAGCCATACCTGTAACAGTAGAGTGAACATCCATACGCCGCAAAAGACAATCGCGACTAACGACCGGTTCCGCATCACCACGTTACGCGCAGAAGGCTTGTGAACGAGAGAAGTTGCTCGCCGTGATCACTGGAGTCAGAATAATGTGGTGCGGGCATGGAGTCGGTTCCAATCGACAGCTTGTGTTGAGGTATTACACCGCACAGGACGTTCACGTTCGAGAGGTGCACAGTATGATCGATATCCACGACTTTTGCGTCAAAGTACCTTGGACTGAGTGCTGTGCAACTGAATTCAACGTTCGAAGAGGCTACAGGACGCCGTGAATTGCACCCACCTGTTAGCAGGCGATTGCATTACGTAAATCTCCGTTTATAACGACCATGGTGAGCACCAAGTGCCGGCCGCGGTGGTCTAGCGGTTCTCGGCGCTCAGTCCGGAACCGCGCGACTGCTACGGTCGCAGGTTCGCCTGCCTCGGGCATGGATGTGTGTGATGTCCTTAGGTTAGTTAGGTTTAAGTAGTTCTAAGTTCTAGGGGACTGATGACCACAGATGTTAAGTCCCACAGTGCTCAGAGCCATTTGAACCATTTGAGCACCAAGTGGTACATCACAACACCGTGGACTCCGTTACAAATGGGTAAGAAATTATGCAGAATGGTGTCAGGTCTTGTTTACTGACGAAACTCGAATCGTTTGGTTTCTGATAGTCGCGTACAATGTGTACGGGGACAACCTGGCAATATCAAACACTTTGGAAAATATGTGCAACAAGGTTGTGGTGGAGTAATCTTCTGCGGTGGCATTACATACGGCCATCATACATCTCTCGTGATTGCTGAGAACAGTCTCAATATTCTAAGATAAAGGGACGAGAGTCTCAAACCAGTAATGGAGTTGTATCGCCATTAGTTTGGTGACGATTTCAACTTAGCGGCTCATAAATCACGTGCGCATCCTACTGTTCTCGTGAACACGCTCCCTTAGCATGCTAGGATCACTAAACTGGATTGGCCTGCCCGTTCCCTGGACATGAATCGAAGATGTGTTGGATCGATAGAAGGAAGATTTTTTTTTTTTTTTTGACATCGAAAGAGACCCACGTAACCTGCATGACTTAAACAGGATCGCCGTTGAAGACAATTTGGACCAGCGCTGGCCTGAAGATCTCATCCAAACAAGTAGATGGTCCACGGCGTTCAAACGATACTCAGGAGGCCCGTGAAAACCCCCGATGAGAAACAGATGAATTTGTCGTCACACAAACCTTAGTTATTTGAACGAGACGCACTACAAATGAATATACATGCATGCCCCACAGACAGTTTTTTAGATGCGTTAATATCGAAATGAAGGAGTGGTGCAAAACTTTTGTTGATATGTGTGGCATTTAATTGAACTTAGCACTGAGTAATGTGCAGAGTGGGGGAGAAGAGACCATGAAACGGGAATGGTACGCAAAATGCGCTAGCGAGCAATTAGAGACCAGAGGGTTCGGAGTTCCCAGAAATTTTATCAGCATTTACTGTGTGATAGGACAAAAATTCCGCAACGCTGAATGTATTGCTGCGGGTGTTCAAACGACACTGGCTGTATGGAAACGGCAAAGCCTGGTTTCACGCGAAATTACGCTTTCTAAAAAAAAAAAAAAAAAAAAAAAAAAAAAAAAAATAAAAAAAAATAAAAAAAAAATGTTCAAATGTGTGTGAAATCTTATGGGACTTAACTGCTAAGGTCATCAGTCCCTAAGCTTACACACTACTGAACATAAATTATCCTAAGGACAAACACACACACCCATGCCCGAGGGAGGACTTCAACCTCCGCTGGGACCAGCCGCACAGTCCATGACTGCAGCACCTTAGACCGCTTGGCCTTCTAAAAGCCGCCCGGGGCAAATGAGCGGGCAGGCTAAAGAAACATAACGGTACTCAGCGCTGCTTGACGCTCGGAATTCACCATTTAAAAAGTTTAAAACAGCGCTAGAACGCTAGGCTGGGCATCGGTCAGAGGAGGGTGTCTATTATCTGATACTCGGCCACTTCGTGACGGATCGAGATGGGAACCGGACGTCGCTGAGTAGCACTCGGGGTTTTGGTACGTGGCTAATGAGAGGTGGAGCAAGCAAACTGGATTAACTGTGGATGTACAGGCGCTGGACAAAAATATTGGAACACCAAAAACGCGGCCGCGCCTGATTAGCCGAGCGGTCTCAGGCGCTGCAGTCATGGACTGTGCGGCTGGTCCCGACGGAGGTTCCAGTCCTCCCTCGGGCATGGGTGTGTGTGTTTATGCTTAGGATAGTTTAGGTCAAGTAGTGTGTAAGCTTAGGGACTGATGACCTTAGCGGTTAAGTCCCATAAGATTTCACACACATTTGAACATTTTTGAACCAAAAACGGAACACATTTCTAATATGGTGTAGGAAGTCCTTTGGCATATAAAATAGCTTCCTGTTATCTCGAAATGTATAAATACGGGTACTGTATGATTTTCAAGGGAATCTTATACCATTCTTCCATTCTTCGTCCAAAATAGAGCCAAGTGCAGGTAACGAGGATGGAAGCGGACAGCGATCACGTAATCCGTCTCTCAAGAGGAGACGTCAATGGCTCAATAATATTCACTTCTGTCGACTGTAGTGGCGAGGGGAACTGCGATAATTCATCCTCGTGCTCGTAAAACCAGTCCTGCACAATGCGAGCCGTTTGAACAGGGGCCTTGTTACCTTAGAATACACCACCACTTGTGGAGAGCAAACACTGTACCATGTCATGTACCTGATCAGCCAAAACTATTACAAAATTCTCAAAACTTACGCGACCTCGCAGAGTAACAATGGGAACTATGGAATACATCGACATGGATGGTCAAATCATCACCGGAACCCTGCCATGTTCCACTGATGGGACGTAAACTCGGCCAGAGTGGAAACAGTGTGAAACAAGACTCATCCGACCAATCGACTTTCTTCCATTGCTGCATAACCTAGGTTTTATGGCTCTGGAACCATATTACCCTGTTACGAGATTTCCCACCACAAATGGGTGGTTTTCGAATTCCAGTTCGTTCTGCAATTCCATATTTATGGAGCTTTCTTTATGTTGTTTCGGCGCTGACAGAATTTGCAGCTGCAACATTCAGTTCTGCACTAATTTTTGCAATTTTCGTCCCCTTATTTTTCGTTACAATCCTTTTCAATGACTGCCTGTCAGGAGCCTCACCAGACACTACGTTTTGCGTTATGACTTAGCAGATGATGTTCTTCCCTGTATGCTGTGTTAATCTTCCATATGGTCCCTCTTGAAACACCAACACTTCGCCATCCTTGGTTGCAGAAACCTCAACCATACGAGCTCCAACAATTTTCCCGCGTCCGAATTCACTTAGCTCCGATTTAATCCACTAGCAACTACAAAGAGCGATTTTCTGGGCACGACCGACACTTACTCCTTTTGAGGAATTTGCACAAGTGCAATCTTTGGTCAAACACAACTGTGCAACCCGCAGGCTTGGCCACCATCTACATTTATGTTCAATTAGATATTACTCGCGGTGTTACCATACTTTCGTCCAACTCCTGTATGTGTACCTGTATATAGTGAATCGATGTCTCCTAAAATTACAACTGTGGATATACCTTATAGTTATCTTGTGACATGTTAAGAAACCACTACTAATAACCATATGGATCGACAGAATAAACTACTGATTACAAGCAAACATTTCATTTGGAATTATAGCATCAAACCGATCCCTGATAATGTTGTCTGACGAGCTTTACAGGGAGTCTGGCTGTGGCCCGTTAGTTTTATCATGTGTTAATGTGTTTCCATTTCAGATTACCTTAGGTTAACTTTTGCGTAAGTCAGATGCCAAAAAGAGAGGTGCAGGCCATTCGTGTGGTTGTGCGTGAGGTGCTGTATCTGGAGTCAACGACAGTTCGCATTCTACAGTAACAACTATCCCAAGAAACGCTGCAATTGGAAATCACTGAAATGGGAAGAGGATGGAGGCGAATGAAGGGAACTAATGAAGAGCGGCGGGCTGGGCTGTGTTGAGCAACAGTTCGATGTGACCTACGTCCCCCTGCTACAGAAACGCTTGTTTCTTGTTTGTGATTACTTATGTTAGGTGGACGCACTGTTGTTGCGCCAAGTCAGCCAACGCAACAAAAATGCAGAGAGTACATTTTGTGTTTGTTTTTTAAATTACAGCTTTGTGTTGAATGGCAACGAATTATGAATCGCAATGCGAATTTTTTGTCCCATATTTAGAATTGTATCACACAAAAAGAATGATTGACATGTGCACCTTTCACTTTATAGTAAAGTCATGATGGTCTCAATAAAGGGATAAACAGCGTAAGCGGCGATGAAGGCCAGATAAAAATTTCGTAGATGATGGCAAGGGTGGGGACATTAAATCGAAATTTGCTCTTGGGGTTAGTTACCACAGTTGCACCACTGTCGCTGCATTTCCGGTATTTCACGGAGGTACTAAGAGTAACAATTCTGGTTAAGCACAAAGCAGGTTTTTACCTAAGAAATCAAGTGCAATTGGTTACATCACGAAGACCGTGTGATCAAAAGGCAAACAACTCAGAAATAGTACAATAGCTTCCTAAATACGAGCTAAACTAGATTGGGAAAATGTACACCTTCCATTAAAAGTTACAGTGTACTTACTGTGTTATTCAGTTTTAATGGATGCGCTCATTTTGATGAAATGTACTAGAAATCACGAAGCACGACGAGATGATTATGTAGCTGCGTCCTATGTTCAATGTGAAGTTTCCCCTGTGCGACTGCAATCGAAGTTGTTTTGACCTAAAGCAACACTTTCTCCGCTAAATTTAGAATAGATAAGTACCAATCCATATTAAAGATTACTGAGGCCCACACTTAGGATATGGGAATGCAAAAGCGCAACGAACAACAAATTAAACATACCTGTAAAGGCTTTCTTTGCGGCCCCCGAGCGAGACTATTAAAATGACACTATGTAAACATATTACCCGACGGTCCCTATTTAAATAATTCTTTTGCCATTTAGTATTTCGTTTTATTCTTTATACTGAGTTGTAAATTTCAATAGATTAAAATAATCCGCCTACGTGAACATAAATACTTCATTGTATCTGTACACTGAACTGACGATACTCATAGGACAACGATATGCACACGTACAAATGTCCGCAGTGTAGCGTATACAAGGTATAAAAGGGCACTGCGTTGGCCGAACTGTCATTTGTACTCAAATGATTCAAGTGAAAAGTATCCTACATGATTGTGACCGCACGACAGCGATTAACAGACTTTGGACACGGAATGGTAGATGGACGCGTGGGATATTCCATTTCGGAAATTGTTAGGGAATTCAATATTCCGAGAGCCGCATCGTCAAGAGTGTGCCGAGAATAGCAAATTTTAGGCATTACTTCTCACAACGGACTACTTTGTGCCGACGGCCTTCAGGTAACGACCGAGAACGGGGGCGTTTGGGTAGTCGTCACTGCTGACAGGAAAGCAAGACTTCGTGAGATAACCGCGAAAATTAATGTGGGATATACAACGAACATATCCATTAGAACAGTGCAGCGAAATTTAGGGTTAATGGATTATGCCAGCAGAAGACCAAGGAAAGCGTATTTGCTAACAACACGACATCTCCTGCACTCCTGGACTCGTGACCATATCGGTCATATTATTTACATAGGGTCCCTGGAGCAATATGTTTACAAAGTGTCATTTTAATAGTCTTGCTCGGGGTCCGTAGAGGACTGAAAACCATTTCAATTGGTATGAGTTGAAGGTGGTCTCCGAGTGTGGCGCAGACCCCACGAAGCTATGGAGCCAAGCTGTCAAGAAAGCACTGTGCAAACTCGTGGTGGATCCACAATGGTGTGGGCTGTGTTTACATGGAATGGACTGGGTCCTCTGGTCCATGTAATCCATCATTAACTAGAAATCATTCTGTTCGGCTACTTGGAAACTATCTGTTGCCATTCATGGACCTTATGTTACCAAACAACAGAGCACTACGTCTCTGGGCCACAATTGTTGACGATTCGTACGAAGAACATTCTGGACAATTTGAGAGAGTGTTTTGCCCACAAAAATCGCCCGGCATGAATCCCATCGAACATTTGTGGGACATAATCGAGAGTTAAGTTCGTGCGCAAAATCCTGCACCGGCAACACTTTCATAAATATTGAGGGCTGTAGAGGGAGCGTAGCTCAATATTTCTGCTACTTTTTGAGTCCATGCTACGGCGAGTTGCTGCAATATGCTGGTCAAAAAGAGGTCCGAGCCGGCCGGAGTGGCCGAGCGGTTCTAGGCGCTACAGTCTGGAACCGCGCGACCGCTACGGTCGCAGGTTCGAATCCTGCCTCGGGCATGGATGTGTGTGTTGTCATTAGGTTAGTTTGGTTTAAGCGGTTCTAAGTTCTAGGGGACTGATGACCTCAGCAGTTAAGTCCCATAGTTCTCAGAGCCATTTTAACCATTTGAAAAAGAGGTCCGACACGATATTAGGACGATGTGTGTATCTCATAACTTTTGTCACCTCAGCGAATGTATCTTTGCTATAAAAGAGCCACTTCTCAACAATCGAAGCTCAACAATAGACCGGTAGTGTCGACGACGACGAGACATTGATTGTTGCCGTGACAGCTTGGCTTGTGGGTTGGATTTTCTTTTGTAAAGACAGTGTCAGAATAACGTTAACTGCTGAGTGTACCGTGTTCGCCGGCCGAAGTGGCCGAGCTGTTCTAGGCGCTGCAGTCTGGAATCGCGAGACCGCTACGGTCGCAGGTTCGAATCCTACCTCGGGCATGGATGTGTGTGATGTCCTTAGGTTCGTTAGGTTTAACTAGTTCTAAGTTCTAGGGGACTAATGACCTCAGAAGTTGAGTTCCATTGTGCTCAGAGCCATTTGAACTATTTTTTTGTACCATGTTCAAAGATTTGGAGATCAGTATGCCCATGCCAAAATATACCTCGCTATACGATATCACCTGGACCACCAAAACGATCATGTTCGCCAATGCTGTACGTGTCCTCCTGTGGCAGGAGTTGGGAAAACGTAATGAACCAGGAAATTTGTTATCAATGTTAAAAAATATATCGGCTTAACCACTTGTTTATAGTGTAAAACACTAAGATTGACGCGTTTCGGAAGTCAAGTTTCCATCATCAGAACAATAAAAAGTAAAAGAACCTTTTAAAACTCGCACAGGGTACAATAAAATTGATAATAAAATTAAAACATCGTGGCTACTTCCCTTGATGCAGCCGTGTCTTCCAAGGTGCATTTCCACATAGTCGTCAAAATATAAAAAAACTGTCGTGTTTGGCTACGTGGTGTGTGGTATCAACGAAGACGCACGGGCGGTTTACGACGATAGAGGAGAGAGCCGTGTGGTTAGATGTTGAACACCATAGGCGACACCATTTTAGAGTTTTTTATGTTTTGACGACTATGTGGCAGCTTACGGCAGCAACCTGGTCGACAGGGGCCAACGCAGGTTCTGTTTTTTTGGACAGCGGTCAATTCCCCTTATGTGCACATGTGCACAATCCCTATCCGTTTCCTACTATGTAAAAGCCGTCTAAAACTAGAAAGAAAGCCAACGGACAGGTGCTAATTGCGAAAGAACTAGCTGGCCACAACGATTGTAGAATTCAAGTAAGTGTGGACAGAAGAGGAATTGACCATTTGTCTGGAAACAGCTAGAAGCGGCATTGGCAATGGTTGACAGACTTCTGGCTGTTGCCCTATGCTGTGGCGATGCTGGGGCTCCAGTGCCTTAAATTACGACGCCAATGATGCCGTTGGTATCCAGTGGCAACCGTAGTATCACTGTGTATTCCGGTTCAAATAATCTGAACAGTTTGTCTTTGTTGCTTACCAGGCTTAAGGGTACCCAACAAATACCACGAGGGGTGACCATCACAAATGCACAACCACTCGCCTGACGGATCGCAGTTCTGAGAAGCTGCTTTCAGAGGGCGCTCACAAATTCGACCCAATTTCTGGTTCCACGCCACGTCCATCTGCGGGTCGTACTCGTCCAAGGATCGTATTGCCAGCCTCCAAACATAGCGCTGTGTACCATGTACTACTCTGCTTCGCCCTGCGAGAGTTCTGTTCAAAAAAAAAAAAAAAAAAAAAAAAAAAGTTCAAATGTGTGTGAAATCTTATGGGACTTAACTGCTAAGGTCATCAGTCCCTAAGCTTACACACTACTTAACCTAAATTACCCTAAGGACAAACACACACACCCATGCCCGAGGGAGAACTCGAACCGCCGCCGGGACCAGCCGCACAGTCCATGACTGCAGCCCCTAAGACCGCTCGGTAATTCCGCGCGACAAGGGTTCTGTCAAACCATCCCACCCAGTATTTTAATACTTATTACAACTCACCAGGACTAATAATTTGCATTCTATGGTTGTGTAGATAGCGCTTGATAGGAATCTGAAGCTCATTATGCAAAAAGTCATAACCTTCTTCATAATATTTAACTTATATAAAAGAATTACCATCTAAATTCTCTTCCATGAATTAAATATTATGAAGAATTGTTTGAAAGTATTTTATATAGGAGTCTGAATCCAATAATAACGGAAAGGTACTACCACATTCAGTAATAAGGTGTGTGAGATCAAGAGTCGTTATTGTTCGTTGTAATGGTAATATTGCTAGGCTTCAGTGACATTAGAAATGCGAATTGTGCCTCTGATGTAGTTAAGTGTTAAATACCTTTATGATCCCAGTGTTTACAAACTGTATCTCGGGACTGGGACGAAAAACATTCGTAGAATACACCTACAAAATTCATAAAATCTTTTCATTATGAATCTAAGCATTTCTGGAAAGTATCTGTACCTTGTTAGCCACATTTACTATTCAGTCTTTTGTCAGCTATGAAAAAGTATACATGTGTTTTAGTTGTGTTGGCGATTGCTTATTTTGCATAGAAAATGAGCAGAGGATTTGTATTCAGTTTTTCTGTTATAATGAAATAAAGTGCAGCGAAGTCGTAGAAATCTTAATAATTAGTATTGGCGGGTCTACTATGACTAAAATGAGGGTTTACGACTGGTGCAAGCGCCTGGATGAAGATCGTGAAGACGCTGAATAGGACAAGCGTCCTGGATATCGCAGAACATCATTAACTGATGAAATCGTGGGAAAAGTAAAAGAAATGATTATGAACAATCGCCAAGAATCACAGATGATAACTGCGTACCACTTAACTCATCCCAATACATTTTTCGCGATGTTTTAAGTATGAAAGTTGTGACAGCATAAGTTGTTCCAGAATTGTTGGGTTTCCAATAAAAAGAGCGACACTGATGCAGAACCATTGACACGTGTCAAGCAGGTGATGAAACATAACATTACGGAAAGGCGTGGAAGCTAAGGCTCAGTCTTCCCTCTGGGAGCATTCCGCGTTGTCCCCGGGTTGCTACATTAATAATTTTCGTTTGGAAGAATGTACAAAGAAAATAGTACTGCACACTTGTAATAATCCGAATTACGTGGTTGTGATGGCAAAAGACCAGTCACAAGACTCAGGAGGGTGTAGGTTCTAATACCTTTCTGATCATCATGGTTTAGATTTTCTTTAGTTTCACTAAGTCTCTTCAAGTAAATACAGAGATGGTTTCAACTATAAGGCAAGGGCAGAGTGCCTGCCACATCCTTGTCAATAATTCTCAATAAGTACCTAAGTTTCTGTACCTATGAATTACATTTTTTAACTAAATTACGACATCTATTTAAAAGAGGTACATGGATGAATAGAACTATTACTATTTCCACTACCACTGCTATTATAGACTGTGTAAGGCAGAAATACAGTCTTTCCATATATGTCAAAGATGCAATAGAGAAAATAAACATAAGATCCTAAAGTGGGTTGAAAATTCTGGGCGAAAAGATATCAATGATAACACTCGCTGATGAAATTGCTGTCCTTTGTTAAAGAGGCGAACAATTACAGAATTTTTTTTAATGATATGAAGAGTCAGACAGAATATGGAATGTGTACCTTCAGAATGGTTTTGTATAGAAGGGAATAACGGCCCTCAGGAAAACGCAAAAAGAAGAAATCAAAGCGCCACGTGTAGTTGTAACAAGTTATATTAAATTGATATCGAGTAAATTGTAGTATGGATCAGTATGTCACAAGACCTATTGTGTGGCTAGACAACAGCGGTGGCATTTTGGTGACGCGTTACGGCGTCACAACCCACCTGGAAACAGCACCCTCACTTGCTATTGGGTGGGCAAAGAACGACTGTGAGGTAGCACAGAGTTTTTTGGGCTGTGGCTCGTCAGAAAGCTCGACACACAAGCTGTCTTATGATAGTAGAAAGAGTCCTATGATATCCATAGGCGAGTGCAGTCGTGAATCTTAAGCCACTGAATAACGATATTATGAAGTCATTCACAAGTGCCCGCTACTGATTTACATGAATGACATTTATGTAACATATATAATGCTGTGTCAAGAACTAGAGCACTCAATAAAAGACGTTTACTGCCGTATTTTCATACGATCATCAAGTTGTAGCGCACTTCATAAACGAAACCACAACGAAATGTAATCTTCTGCAGCATAAGGGACATCTTTTGAAGATGTGAAGGTACCTGATACGATACCTCCCCAACTGTAACCCTCACATATACAGCTAGGCTGTCACAGCCAACAGGCCATGGTTCTTACAGAGCTGAGATGCTGTATAGTGTTAGAGAATGAATACTGAATATTAATTGGGCTGATAAGGTAAGGCATTAGGTTTTTGTGATAATAGATAAGATATGGAATATGTGGAGAACATTAACTACATAAAAAAGCGGCCGGGCGGTGTGACCGAGCGGTTCTAGGCGCTACAGTCTGGAACCGCGCGACTGCTAAGGTCGCAGGTTCGAATCCTGCCCTGGGCATGTGTGTGTGTGTGATGTCCTTAGGTTAGTTAGGTTTAAGTAGTTCAACGTTCTAGGGGACTGATGACCTCAGATGTTAAGTCCCATAGTGCTCAGAGCAATTTGAACCATATGTAATTGTGTTTGCAATTAATTGTACATAGAAGGAAACGAAAATACAATGGAAAAGGCAAAACGGCTCTATGTATTACCCGCTAAGTATTGTTTAATGTGTTTCTCTATACATATTATTTCAACTAAATAAATGTCGATGTTCTGAGTTGTTTGGACGACATCCTTCCTGTTGTTTCATTTGCCAGCAGTACGTAAAAGTTACCATCCTCTGTCACCGACATAGGCTATAAACTTTGTTTTGATCATTAATAACGAGCGTATGGCATTGGTGGCCGGAGACGCCTCGCGGGGCGGTTCGGCCGCCGCACCATAAGTTCTTTAACGCCACTACGGCGATTTGCGAGCGAATGAGGATGAAATGATGATGAAAGACACACAACACCCAGTCATCTCGAGGCAGAGAAAATCCCCGGGACCCCGTGGGCGGGAAGCGAAAACGCTACCGCAAGACCACGAGCCGCGAACTTTTGATCATTAATAAACCATATTGACTAGTTCCTTAATTCTGACACTATATTCCGACTTTTTGAACCATGGAAGATATATCACAACCTCACTTTCATCGTTAGGTATTGGGCTAAGCGAAGTGACGTCGCTTTTTGCTTCCATCTAGTTTGAACACACCTCTGTTTGTGGGTGCTGTTGCCGACAGAGTATAAATATCTATGGAGTGAGCATTCGGATGCGCAGAACGATAAATCTGTCCGCAACGTCTCCCGCTGCTCAAGTCACGTGGTATTGGGACGGTGCATGTTAGTTCGTTTAGCGCTTAGCGTATTTTGAGTGTTATTACTTCAATAGAAAGATAGATCACCTTCATAAGTATCCTGAAACTTTGTATATGCGTTTTATAGAAATCGTAACAATTTTATACCTGGAACTGAAATACTTTTAACGCTGTGAAGAGCGATTGAAACTAAAATAATATTATACTAATATCTACACATACCAGAACCTGATAAATTCCATTTTATTGGAGATTTTCTTGATGTCACTTTCGGTAACAGGTAGTGTGGGATATCAAAAATAGTTGGCACAGCATCAGACTTCAACCACGCATTTCCAAACCTGTCCCTATCGAAGCATTCTTCAGCGAAGTGTTTACAGTACACTTTTGAATATTTTTTAGGGACGAAATTCTTTCCTTTTATTTTCTGGAGCCATATTTTGACTATCTGTTCATCTTTCGGGAAACTAGAATACAAAAATTATATAATTTAGGAAACTGTCTCATGCACAAGTATTTAGATACTCGACATCTACATCTATATGGATACTCTACAAATCAGATTTAAGTGCCTGGCAGAGGGTGCATTGAACCACCTTCACAATTCGCTGTTACTCCAGTCTCGTATAGCGCGCGGAAAGAATGAACACCTATATCTTTCCGTACGAGCTCTGAGTTCCCTTATTTTACCTTGGTGATCGCTCCTCCCTATGTAAATCGGTGTCAACAAAACATTTTCCCATTCCGAGGAGAAAGTTGGTGACTGGAATTCCGTGAGAAGATTCCGTCGCAACGAAAAAAGCCTTTCTTTTAATGATGTCCAGCCCAAATCCTGTATCATTTCTGTGACACTCTCTCCCATATTTCGCGATAATACAAAACGTGCTGTCTTTCTTTGAACTTTTTCGATGTACTCCGTCAGTCCTATCTGGTAAGGATCCCACACCGCGCAGCAGTATTCTAAAAAGAGGATGGACAAGCGTAGCGTAGGCAGTCGCCTTAGTAGGTCTGTTACATTTTCTAAGTGTCCTACCAATAAAACACAGTCTTTGGTTAGCATTCCCCACAACATTTTCTATGTGTTCCTTCCAATTTAAGTTGTTCGTAATTTTAATACCTAGGTATTTAGTTGAATTTACGGCTTTTAGAACAGACTGATTCATCGTGTAACCGAGGTTTAACGAGTTCCTTTTAGCACTCATGTGGATGACTTTACACTTATCGTTATTTAAGGTCAAGTGCCACTTTTCACAAGGGTTTGACGACCTGACTAAACTGGAGGAAATTAATTACACTGTCTTGTATAAATTTTATCTGGAGATGAACATAGCAAGAATAGGTAAACTCTGAATGGCAGCTTAAACGCACTTCAAATTTAACTACCATTTCTTTGGTAAAAAAAAAAAAAAAGAGCAGAAATTTGCTCTACAGTACAAGACATTATACCTTATACCGTAATACCAAGTCTCGATATTTTTAAACATATAAAGCGCCTCACATCAATATGATATTCACTATTCTGTACGTACCTATCAAAAGTAAACGTTCCTCCATTCACGTATTTCTCTTGACATCTGTAGCAACAACAATACTGCACCGCGGCTGTTATTACTACTAAAACGCGTAGAAACGCATGTAAAAACAGGTGAATACGTGTAATATTAAAGGTCTACTTTCACCACAAATTGCAGATAAGCAGCGGCGTCCCACTACCACGTGACTAGTTCAGTTTGTTCCCATCGCGGTCCCATCACTGAGTCCAGTGCCCGAACCGCTGATTCACCTCACTCTGTGGGGAGATGAGATAACGATGTGTTGCAGTGCTGCACCGCATCCTCAGACGCTGCAGTTTATTTTTTTCTGTCTGTTTTCTTTCTCAGAGATCCCCGTCACAGAGCTCGTGGGTTAGGCGCCCTCTGGCCTTGACCCCCGTGTCGCCTACCTGGAATCGGTCTCTCAAAGTGCTAAGGGGTCGGAGGGGGGAGAGGGGAATCACTGGCAGCCCACGACGCCTCTGACGTCACGACCTGGCGTCACAGCTAACGAACGCTCTCTCCTTTCGCCCACTGACTTACTGCATCCGGCACCGCTTCGAGGCTACCAGTGTTCTCTAGCCGTTGTCGCGAAACCTAATTGACAATCACCGACGCCTGGGTACGGAATGCTGCGCGCTGCGGGACGCATGCTAACTAAAGCGGTTTCCTGGAGAAGTAGCGGTATTCTCATTAAAGTCTGACTTTACTTTCGTACTTACAGCAGTCCCTCACTAATTTCAAGAGAGTTTTTCTGGTATAGTATAAAGTAATTCCACCACACAGTAGCATCAAAATTCTAAAGATCAGAAGTATACCGACACACTCACGTAATGCGAAATTGACAACTAGGTGTTGTGAGAGGTGAAACCGCCATTATAAAAGGAGACGAGGGGTATTGTGTTGTCAGTAGACATGCAGTTAACAGTGGCCAGCAGAGCTCAGTGACTTCGAACGTAGACTTGTCATTGGATTTCGCCTGAGGAACAAATCCATTAAATCCGTCAACCCTTCTAAGGCTGCCCAAGTGGACTGCTGGTGGTGTGACTGTGAAGTGGGAACTCAAAAGAACGACTACAGCTAAACCAAGGGCAAATAGATTTCATGTAATTGTGGATATGGACAGCCGAGCATAGCGTGGGGTGTTAAAAAGTAAGGTCGAGCAGCACCTCAAATTTCTGCAACCACTGCTACGCGACGTGTTTACGTTGTCTGCTACACCATCCACAACGTGTAATTTGCAAACAGCAAAAAGTAATTTTTATTTTTCTGGTTAACCAGCGTATTCACCTCGCCAAAACATATGCAAATACACTACAACGTCAAAGCCGTAAGTTACAAACAAAAAAAAGTGATATATACTCGTTTCCTTTCGTAAATGCATAATAAACAGAAAAATAAAAATTACATTTTGCTGTTTGCAGATGACAAGTTGTAGATGGTGTAGCAGACTAGCTACCAACATAAACACCCAATAGCTTCATGTAAGGTATGTAAACTAATGCATACATCCACTCTTTTGCCAATTAAACTACACTACTGGCCATTAAAATTGCTACACCACTAAGATGACGTCCTACAGATACGAAATTTAACAGACAGGAAGAAGATGCTGTGATATCCAAATGAGTAGCTTTTCAGAGCATCCACACAAGGTTGGCGCCGGTGGCGACACCTACAACGTGCTGACATCAGGAAAGTTTCCAACCGTTTTCTCATACACAAACAGCAGATGACTGGCGTTGCCTGGTGAAACGTTGCTGTGATGCCTCGTGTAAGGAGGAGAAATGCGTACCATTACGTTTCCGATTTTGACAAAGGTCGGACTGTAGCCTATCACGATTGCGGTTTATCGTATCGCGACATTGCTACTCGCGTTGGTCGAGATCCAATGACTGTTAGCAGAATAAGGAATCGGTGGGTTCAGGCGGGTAATAGGAACGCCGTGCTGGATCCCAACGGCCTCGTATCACTAGCAGTCGAGGTGACAGGCATCTTATCCGCATGGCTGTAACGGATCGTGCAGCCACGTCTCGATCCCCGAGTCAACAGGTGGGGACGTTTGCAAGACAACAACCATTTGCACGAACAGTTAGACGGCGTTTGCAGCAGCATGGACAATCAGCTCGGAGACCATGGCTGCGGTTACCCTTGACGCTGCATCATAGACAGGAGCGCCTGCGATGGTGTACTCAACGACGAACCTGTGTGCACGAACGGCAAAACGTCATTTTTTCGGATGAATCCAGGTTTTGTTAACAGCATCACGATGGTCGCATACATTTTTGGCGACATCGCGGTGAACGCACATTGGAAGAGTGTATTCTTCATCGCCATACTGGCGTATCACCCAGCGTGATGGTATGGGGTACCATCGGTTACACGTCTTGGTCACCTCTTGTTCGCATTAACCGTACTTTGAACAGTGGACGTTACGTTTCAGATGTGTTACGACCCGTGGCTCTACCCTTCATTCGAACCCTGCAAAACCCTACATTTCAGCAGTATAATGCACTACCGGATGTTCCAGGTCCTGTACGGGCCTTTCTGAATACAGAAAATGTTCGACTGCTGCCCTGGCCAGCACATTCTCCAGATCCCGCACCAATTGAAAACGTCTGGTCAATGGTGGCCGAGCAACTGGCTCGTCACAATACGCCAGTCACTACTCTTGATGAACTGTGGTATCGTGTTGAAGCTGCATGGGCAGCTGTACCTGTACACGCCATCCAAGCTCTGTTTGACTCAATGCCCAAACGTATCAAGGCCGTTATTACGTCCTGAGGTGGTTGTTCTGGGTACTGATTCCTCGGGATCTATGCACCGAAACTGCGTGAAAATCTAATCACATGTCAGTTCCAGTATAATATATTTGTCCAATGAATACCCGTTTATCATCTGCATTTCTTCTTGGTGTAGCAATTTTAATGGCCAACAGTGTATAACTAAAACTTTATACATAATGTGATAAACAACGTACAGTGAATCAGGTCGTTAATACGTATCTCAACTGTGAACTGTAAACAAATGATGTATAATATTTTAAAACAATTATTCATTCACAATTGTAAATAGTTTTTATCAAAAGTTTATCAAAATATTAATATGTAACAACAGTTTTATAGTAAGAAAATAAAATAACCCACTGAAGATAGCACAAAAAGTGCTGAAACATATCTGGGTAAACCCAAACTGAAAAGGTGTCTTGCATAAAGCGGAATTCTTCGTCCTATTTTCATAGCAATCACGGACATAAGAAGAACTGAAACACCACAGGATGATTATAACTTTTAAGACAAAGAGAAAAACTGATATCACACAATAACTTTAAGTCGAGCTACCTGTGAGTAAAACACAAGCTAACAAAAGACGGACATAGTATTTACTGAAGAAGCCCGAACACTGATTAACAGCGGTGGCCATGAGCCATACTGTAAAAAACAAAAAGGAATTAGGAAGACCGGTGAAGAAATACGGAAAGGAACAGGCTTCTTCTTAGCCTAAACGCTAAAGAAGGAAACCAAGGAGTAGTACAACGATTTTCATTTAAGTTTCGTTCGTGTTTTTATCAGCTTACACGTTTGTAAGTCATGTCTGTCAAAGATATTCAGTATAATATACGACAGAGAGTTGTGGAAAATGAAAAAGATATCTTGATATGGGATTGTTCTTAGTTCTTGAGCCATATGTAAAACATACGGACCGCATATTATTTGTGCTAACAAGTCCTCGTTCTCACAACAAAAGTAGGGTCTTCTTGACTTTTTTTATTGTTACACTGGGATAATGGTACAATACATCTGTGTTCACTTAGTTTAGTAGCAATATTCAGTTAAATATCTGCACACGTTTGCCAATTTTCATGGAAATTACAATAACAATCACTCCTACCTGTGACACAGTCAGTTTTTACTGTGTGTATGAGCTCCAAGAAATGAATATTTGTTGCGCTCTTTAGTTATTTTTATCTGATCGATCTCCATGTTGCTCCTTTGAATATATAGCAATATTTCGAAGAAATCGTACGTCGTCAAGTTCTTTAGTAAAGGTGCTACTTTGTTACATGTTCGTCGAAATATTGTCACACTTTGGCTTACGCAAACAAGCTGTTTATGTGTGGAAACCTCTACGAGTTTCATCGCTCGTTTCCAGGCTATCTCAATGTATCAGATAGTAATGAATTACTTCCCTGAAAAGACCAACAAACATTTACCATTCGTAACTTCTCTTAAAATTTGTATTTACCTTAACGGGTGCTTTGCAACGTTCAGTTCTCGATACTTAGATGTATCACACGCAATTAGGCCAACTTCATATGTTCTCCCGTGATAGTCCTCACTGATATATAGAGCAACACTTCCTAACAACACGTGTTATTTAAATATATTTATATCAGATTATGATGGGAGTCGCGTAATATCTTCTCACTGCAGTCCTACGCAACATTCCAAGTGATCTGTCTGTTCTAGTGGGACAGTTATCGATCTTACTGTCTCCGTTGTTAATGGAGTCGTGTTTGAACACCTTGTTGTTTGGGCTTCGACATATAAGAAGAGTAGCTACTTCAGTGCTTCATACACTATAAGTAGGTTATATCCTGTGAAATTATACAGAATGTATAAAAAATCCCTCTGTACTTCGTGGGTTCGTCTCTCCCACAGGAAAAAAGGAAAAAAAGTCTTCCATCGTAGAACGCCACACCATCTGTTAGCTTTTGTCAGTTCTCAGGAACCTAAAATTCCTAACCAGCTTTATAAATATTTTGAAATATATTTTTCGTAATTTAATTTATTAATTGCATTGGTTCTTTCCGCATAATATCGTAACGTCATAGGAACGTTCAATGTATAGGATATTAATTAAAGTGGAATTCAAAAACTGATACACACCGATCATATATGAGTTCACAAAGCAGAAAAGAATGTTTAGCTTAATAATAGAAGAAATATATAATATTTTTGCAATAATATGCCAGAAGTTTATAAATAAAAATTCATCTGTAGATTTGAACGAGTTGTCCAGAAGGATATGTTTAGCTATGAAATACCACTTCTGTGCATGGGACATGTCATATCATCAGATAAGTGAGCAAAGATTTTGATAGTACCTTTATTCATTTGATCTGCAGTCGATCTGATGAAGCGTTGTCTGGTCATTTTACTCATAAAAATTTAATTTTAACGATCATTATTCCTTACTATGGAGAAATCTGGCTATGACTGGGAAATACAAGATAATACCATTTACTGTAAAGAGCAGTGGTAGAGGGTGTCCAGAAAGGGGCTCCCTGATTTCAAAATTAAATATCTCGAAAACAAAGATCGATAGAGGAATGCAGTAAACGGAATGTTTATTGTGAAAGCTGTAAGAAGTTTATACTGCAGTTTGAAATAATAGTTACAAAAGCTGCTAACAGATTGTGTCAGCTCTCCCTTTATCGCCAGCATTAGCCAACAGGAACACTGTATACTGAGGAGAGATGAAAACCTGTGTCTGCATTTTTCGGGACGTTGGTTCACACAGAGACAGGATGCGAGTCTGGAATTCCCCGATCAACAGAATGCCGCCACTTGATGCTTTGTTTTGGGGGCCGCAAGGTCAAAGGAGGCCGATATGCAGAACTTGTTCCATGGTGTTTAGTAACTTGAAATGTAATTAGGACATTGGGCGGTTTTGACCTTCGTGGCGGTGCCCTGACGATAGACACATGCACGGGATACCCCTAACGTTGGCTACTACATCGCACTTCATTCCATTCATTATCCGTAGACCAGTTCTGCAGGGTGTAACTGTCAGTGCAATATTACTGCCGTATGTTTTTCGATCAGTAGAAAATAGTTTCCCACTGAGATTCTAGTAATTTGTCCATCTGCAGAAATCGGCGGTGTGTTTCGAAACATGTCATGCACTTCTAGATACGTAATAGTTCCGTTTTTCCTGTCTGTGCCTGATTTTCCTG
Source organism: Schistocerca piceifrons (assembly GCF_021461385.2). NCBI lineage: Eukaryota > Metazoa > Arthropoda > Insecta > Orthoptera > Acrididae > Schistocerca > Schistocerca piceifrons. The sequence goes on from NC_060145.1 coordinate 390,075,494, forward strand.
TCTGTGCTTGGACATCAATGTACTTCAAAAAGTGAGGAAAAAAAAAAATAAGACCTTAATATCTCTAACTCCAGCAGCATATATAAACTAAGCCTACTCAATGTTCCCATGCACGATCAGAATAAATAAGTGCCGCAATTGTTTAAATATTCCGTACTGCAATCGATTTCTTGACAAATTCCTTAAATAAACTATATTACAAACACCTCCTTGTATCGCATAACTATTCAAATAAACAATATTCTACAGATTGTCTAAATTGTTTAAACAATATTCTAGACACTGCAATCGATTTCCTGACAAATTCTTTAACTAAATAAATAAACTATAATCCATATGATGACCTGATCCCAAAAATTGTTTAGGTAAACAATATTCCACACATTGTCCAAATTGTTTAAACAATATTCCATACACTGCAATCGATTTCCTGCCAAACGGCGAATGAGTCTTTTTCCCATCAGTTTCCAGGTAATGGAGTCGAGGGGGAGGGCTGTAGGGTTTCCCAGAGAGAGCAGGGTCAGTTAATTGATAGATTTAATTAGTTAGTCAATCAGATTTATGTCAAAAGTGTGCTTGCATCGGCGAGGATAGTTCCCAGACAGATGGTAGAGGAAGAGAGAGATGGGAGGGGGAAGATGAGGAGGAGCATGGGGAGGGGGAGGGGTGGGGATTTCTTGGAAAACCACTTAACCAAACATGGGTTAAGCAACTGTCAATCAAAAGGACAGATTATCCCTGTTTTCCCCAGGGGGATACGTTAAGGCCCTGTCAATTAAAAGAGAACAATAGGTTTGCCCCTGGATGGATACTTGCACCTGATGTAGGCAACCGCAATGTGGGGGGATTACCCCCCCCCCCCCCCCGTCCTACTACTGTCGCCTTGTTGCCTACCTAGATCTCTGTCCAAAGAAACATGCTAATTGAACTGTATGCTACAGACTTAATAAACACTCATTTTAGCCCAGCAATGGTTCAATGGGTGGGGGTAATCACAAATTATCACTAAAGGATGACTAGCTATGAAATGAAATTCAAAGTCAAAATAAATCTCTGCAAATACTGATTTTCTATAAACATTGTCAAATAATTCTGTTAAATGTGCCTCCCGCCATGACAAACACACTAATACTACAAAGAAAGAAAACAAAACAGATACGACTTGTGGTTGGCAAAATGTAGGATAGGGAAGTATGGGATGGTAAAACCAACTTCCTAACATATTAATAGTTGACTGATTAAAATCCGTAATCCGACAAGAGTGACTGCTTATCATGTTTGGAATGGAAGGGAAGTTGTTGTCCTCGGGCATGGATGTGTGTGATGCCCTAAGGTTAGTTAGGTTTAAGTAGTTCTAAGTTCTAGGGGACTGATGACCACAGATGTTAAGTCCCATAGTGCTCAGAGCCATTTGAACCGTTTTTTTTTTTTTTTTTTTTTTTTTTTTTTTTTTTTTTTTTTTTTTTTTTTTAATGAAGTTGTTGTGCAACTGTGCCTGTCCCAGTAGGGAAGTTGAACCAAATCGCAAAATTACGGAGGGTCACTGAATTCACCACGATCTACACTGCAGGCGTTGCTAGGAAATCGCACCATCTTGAAGTGTGAATTTGTTGGATGCAGATGGCGGCGATAATTCACGAGTCCGAAGTGTCTTTGCTAAGACCAGAACTTCATGCAAGCAGAGCCCAAAGTATGTGTCTCCACTACAAGCAAAACCAAACAGAAGTGTGAAGAGAGCAGAATGCGTATGTTCTACGAAAGTTTCTCGCGACTCGAGTTCGCACTGTCAGTCACGAAAGTTAGATTTAGTGTCACGTCACTCAAAAAAATTTAATTGACACCGCTGTACTTCCACTAATGAAGAAAAACTGCGCCCATCCCAATCAAGTGTAGTGGTACCCATTTCCAGAACTTGCGTCAAAAATTTTTACACGATGACGTTCCAGCCAACTCTTGCGTGTTATTTTTGTAGTGTTTCTGGCATATCTTTTTCTAGCTTGAGAACACAAAAAGGAAGTAAAAATGCTGTGCTGGGCGCCGAACTATCGGCTCAATCTTGTGGCCATTATTTGCAGAGTCTACACGTGTCATTTAGAAAGTTTTCCAGATCTATATCTTCCTTATAATGTTACTCTTACAGGGTGACAATTATTGAACTATGAAAAAAACGTAAATTAGTTACAAACTACGGCGTGTACAGACTTTATTCAACATGCGAGTGCTACTACAGATATTCGAATTTAGGTTATGGCACGTTCAGTATTCCTGCCATCGTTGGCGATGATGTGGCGCGGATGAATAGCGACATTCTGTATGACCCGCTGAAGTGTCGAAACATCGATTCTGTCGATGACCTTTTGAATGGCTGTTTTCAGCTCAGCAATGATTTTGTGTTATTGATGCACCCTTTTCTTTAATATAGCCCCACAAAAAGGAGTAGCACGTGTTCAGATCCGGAGAATATGGCGCTCAATGGAGGCCCATCCAGTTGCCTCCGGGTACCCCAGAGTGCTCCTCCAAGACATCAAACACTCTCCTGCTTCAATGGGATCGAGTTCCGTCTTGCAGGAATCACATCTTGTCGAAATCGGGATCGTTTTAGATAATGGGGATGACATCATCTTCCAAAACCTTCACGTATCGTTCGGTAGTCACCGTGCCATCAAGGAATATCACAATGGCTATTCCGTGACTGGAGAGTGCACATCACACAGTCACCCGTTGAGGGAGAAGAGAACTCCCGATCACGAAACACGTATTCACAGTTCCCCCAAATGCGCCAATTTTACCTATTGACGAACCCATCCAAATGGAACTGTGCTTCGTCGCTAAACCATGCGCATTTTACTTCCCATCATGCGCCGCGGCCAACTCTGCAGTTTGAATGTCCTAACCCAAACCGTTCAGATGTTATGCCCATTTTATTTCATATAGTTCAATAGTTGTCACCCTGTAAAACTGACTCGAAAAGCTGCCAGTGCGGTTGCAGAATCCTCCTTCCAAAAGAGAAGCGTTCCTCAGATGTCAGTAGCAGTAAAACTCTTAGCTAGGGTTGTCTGACCAACGATATCTCTCCATAAGACGGCTCCCTGTCCGCAAAGACAGTGGGGGCTTAAGAGTATCGCTCTGTCAGAATATCCTGTCTCCTCTAAGGCGGACACAACCCACTGAGGTCACCTTAAACCGTACCCAGTACTCATACAAGGTCTACCAACAAGTGCAGAAATCACTTACGCAATTTAACTGAAATGTAATTAACTTGCATATCAAATTGTCTGTCATTTACATGGAAAAATGTAGCTAATTTTCATAATGGAAAGAGGCGAAACACACTGTGTCGATTCTTTTCAATAAGAAGGATTGAAATTTATTGAAGCCCTGTCTCTATCTTCCCGCTGGTTTGCATCCATCACCAGTAATTCAAAGCGAACGGACTTGCTTCGCAGAATACACCGCTTCCCGTCAGATCACTGAAGTTAAGTAATGTCAAACGTGGCTATTACTTAGATGGGTAAAAGACCGGGTATGTCACACACTATTGACATCCCAAAAACAAACGTTTTCCGTATTAGGTGCATTGTGCTGCCACCTACTGCCAGATACTCCATATCAGGGACCATAGTACTCTTTACACATCGTGAGAGAGCAGAATGGGACGCTCCGCGGACCTCTGGACTTCCAAACTTCCAACGTGGTCAGGTGATTGGGTGCCACTTGTGTCACACGTCTGTGTGCCAGATTTACACACTCCCAAATATCCCTAGGTCTACTTTTTCCGAGGCGATAGTGAAGTGGAAATGTGAAGGAACGCGTACAGCACAAAAGTGTACAGGCCGACCTCGTCTGTTGTCTGACAGAGACCACCGACAGTTGAAGCAGACATCTATCCAGACCATCACACGGGAATTCCACACTGCATCAGGATCCACTGCAAGTACTATGACAGTTAGGTGTGAGGTGAGAAAACTTGGATTTCATGGTCCGCAGCTCGTGGTCGTGCGGTAGCGTTCTCGCTTCCCACGCCCGGGTTCCCGGGTTCGATTCCCGGCGGGGTCTGGGATTTTCTCTGCCTCGTGATGACTGGGTGTTGTGTGATGTCCTTAGGTTAGTTAGGTTTAAGTAGTTCTAAGTTCTAGGGGACTGATGACCATAGATGTTAAGTCCCATAGTGCTCAGAGCCATTTGAATTTGGATTTCATAGTCGAGTGGCTACTCATAAACCACACATCACGCCGGTAAATGCCGAACGACGTCTTGCTTGGTGTAAGGAGCGTAAACATTGGACGATTGTTCAGTGGAAAAACGTTTTGTGGAGTGACGAATCACGGTATACAATGTGGCGATGCGATGGCAGGGTGTGGGTAAGGTGAATGCACGGTAAACGTCATCTGCCAGAGTATGTAGTACCAACAGGCGGTGTTGTTATAGTGTGGTCGTGTTTTTCATGGAGGGGGCTTGTGACGAATCACAGTACACAATGTGGCGATCCGATGGCAGGGTGTGGGTATAGCGAATGCCCAGCGAACGTCATCTGCCAGCTTGTGTAATGCCAAAGTAAAATTCGTGGCACTATCACAGCAAAGACCTACGTTAATGTTTTAAGCACCTTCTTCCTTCCCACTGCTGAAGAGCAAATCGGGGATGGCGGGTTCATCTTTCAACACAATCGAACACCTGTTCATAATGCACAGAGTGTGGCGGAGTGGTTACACGACAATAACATCCCTGTAATGGACTGGCCTGCACAGAGTCCTGACCTGGATCCTATAGAACGCCTTTGGGATGTTTTGGAACGTCTGCTGCGTGCCAGGCCTCACCGACCGACATCGATACCTCTCCTCCGTTCATCACTCCGTGAAGAATGGGCTGCCTTTCCCCAAGACACCTTCCAGCAACTGATTGAACGTATGCCGGTGAGAGTGGAAGCTGTCATCAAGGCTAAGGGTGGACCAACACCATATAGAATTCCAACATTACCGATGGAGGACGCCGCGAACTTGTAATTCATTTTCATCCAGGTTTCCGGATACTTTTGATCACATAGTGTATATATGCCAACTGAAGCAATGAATAAAGACTTATACAAAGACCGGAATTTGAATGCGGGTCTCCTGCTCACTAGGCAGATGTGCTAACCACTACGCCAACCTGGCACAGTGGATTCATATAGTTGTGTGGACTGCCGTAGCACGCCTCCTTCCTCAATCCAAATTCTCATTCACGCCTCAGTCCACTTGGTATTCCCCTTAGACTCGAAAAGCTCTGCAGAGGCTCTGTAATTGTATTGAAATAGCACCTCAGCATCGAACGAAATAGAGGATTCTGCCTGAAACCCAGGCAAGAATGCTTTAATCAAATCAAACTATATGGCTTTCAATGCTGTTCGAGCTAGGGGGAATACTAAGTGGGCTTAAGCGTGAACAGGAATTTGGATTGAGGAGAGAGGCTTACCAGGGTGAAGTTGTTCGAAGCCACTGTGCCAGGGAGGCGTAGTGATTAGTGCATCTGCCTAGTGATCAGAAGACCTGGGTTAGAATCCCAGCACTGCTACAGATTTTTATTCCTCGCTTCAGTATTCATATACCCATCGTAGATACCTAGCACTTGAAAGGTCTCTGGAACAATACAAAGTTTCATTAGAGAAAACATTTGGTACACTGAAACTTCCTGGCAGATTAAAACTGTGTGCCAGACCGAGACTCGAACTCGGGACCATAGCCTTTCGCGGGCAAGTGCTGGCAAGTGCTTCTGTGGAGTTTGGAAGGTAGGACACGAGGTACCGGGCCAACTAAAGCTGCAGGGGCAGGTCGAGGGTCGTAACTTGGGTAGCTCAGACAGTATAGCACTTGCCCGCCAAAGGCAAAGATTCCGGGCTCGAGTCTCGGTCCGGCACACAGTTTTAATCTGCCAGGAAGTTTCATATCAGCGTACACTCCGCTGCAGAGTGAAAATGTCATTCTGAATTTAGTATACTATTTTTTAACCGTCTGGCAATTTAATCACCAGTTTTTCAAGAATATACTGCCACTTGTTGGAAGTATTTTCTCGACAAAAATCATTTTGACTTCATTTGTTAATAGACCACAATCTATGGATAGTTACCAACACAGCGTTTGCCAAGTTGAGTGTTGAGAAAACGGCGTAAAACGCACTCAGGATTGCCAGCAGAACCGACAGCAAAACTACAGACTGGTTTCGAGGAACGAATAGTTCAGCCAGTAACCAAAATTACAACAGAATGTATGGATTGTATTCACCCCATTGCTCCCATAGACTCATTTCGCTCGAAAGGAGTGAGTGAACAATAATCCAATCGGTACTTAAAACTGCTACCGATTCTTATTATTTGGTTGTTTTCATAGAGTGGTTCCACAGAAAAAAATTGAAAAAATGTAAAACTGCAACCGAGTATGTCATTTGTTTTACGACAACCGAATGACTTGATTGCTTTCAGTCAGTGTTTCCCATAATTATTGAAAAGTCTGCGCTGTTCTGGAGGCGATGGAATGCCGTCGCGTACCCAGTGTATCTGCAGTGTGAGCAAGAAAAGCCTCACTGTCATACGAACTTTAGCTTTAAGAGGAATGCCCTGTTTTCTGCTTCCAATTTTGTCTCCGTACTAACGCGCGCGAGAATAATTTACTAACAGGTGTTCCATTGTTCAACAAAAATGTTCACATATAAACTCTACTTATTGTTCCTATTTCTTGAAGTAGTATAAAGACTATTTGTACAAACCTTCATCGAAAGCTATTTCCCTTTGACAAATTTTTTATAGAGAGAAAAATTTCACAAATCCAATTTTGTTACTGTGGTCTCCAGTTCAGAGACTGGTTTGATGCATGTCTCCATGCTACTCTATCCTGTGCAAGCTTCTTCATCTCTAAGTAACTACCGCACCCTACATCCTTCTGAATCTGCTTAGTGTATTCATCTCTTGGTCTCCCTCCACGCTCCCTCCAGTACCAAACTGGTGACCCCTTGATACCTCAGAACATGTCCTACCATCTGAAATCTTCTTGTAATCAAGTTGTGAAAACAAATTCCTCTTCTCCCCAATTCTATTCAGTGCCTCCCCATTAGTTACGTGATCTACCCATCCAATCTTCAGCATTCTTCTGTAACACCACATTTCGAAAGTTTCTATTCTCTTCTTGTCTAAAGTGTTTATCGATCATAGTTCACTTCCATACATGGTTACACTCCATACAAGCACTTTTAGAAAAGACTTCCTGACACTTAAATCTATACTCAATGTTAACAAATTTCTCTAATTTCTCTTCATAAGAAACGCTTTCCTTGCCATTGCCAGTCTTTATTTCATATCCTCTTGCTCCCCAAATACCAAAACTCATCTGCTATTTTCAGTGTCTCATTTCCTAATCTAATTCCCTCAGCATCACTCGATTTAATTCGACTACATTCCATTATCCTCGTTATGCTTTTGTTGGTGTTCACCTTATATCCTCCTTTGAACACTCTGTCCATTCAGTTCAACAGCTCTTACAGGTCCTTTGCTGTCTCTGATAGAATTACAATGTCATCGGCAAACCTCAAAGATTTCATCTCTTCTCCAGGAATTTTAATTTCTACTATGAATTATTCTTTTGTTTCTTTTACTGCTTGCTCAATACATAGATTGAATAACATTGGGGATAGGCTGCAACCCGTCTCACTTCCTTCCCAACCACTGCTTCACTTTCATGCCCATCGACTCTTATAACTGCCGTCTGGTTTCTGTACAAATTGTAAATAACTTTTCGCTTCCTGTATTTGACCTTTGCTACCTTCAGAAGTATTCCAGTGAACATTGTCAAAAGTTTACGTATGCTAGAAACGTAGGTTTGCCTTTCCTTAATCTATCTTCTAAGATAAGTCGTATTTTCAATATTGTTTCATGTGTTCAAACATTTCTACCTAATCCAAACTGATCTCCCCAAAGGTCTGCTTCTACCAGTTTTTCCATTCGTCTGTAAAGAATTTGTGTCAATATTTTGCAGCCGCGACTTATTAAACTGATCGTTCGGTAATATTCACACCTATCAACACCTGATTTTTTGCGATGGAATTATTATATTCTTCCTGAAGTCTGAGTGTATTTCGCTTGTGCCATACATCTTGCTGACCACGTGGTAGAGTTTTGTCAGGGCTGGTTCTCCCAAGGCAATCAGTAGTTCTAATGAAATGTTGTCTACTCCCGGGGCCTTTTTTCGACTTAGGTCTTTCAGAGCTCTGTCACATTCTTCACGCAGTATCATATTTCCCATTTCATCTTCGCCTACGCCCTCTTCCATTTCCATAATATTACCCTCGAATACATCGCCCTTTTACAGACCCTCTATATACTCCTTCCACCTTTTCGCTTTCCCTTCATTGCTTAGAACTGGTTTTCCATCTGAGCTTTTGATATTCATGTAAGTGGTTCTCTTTTCTCCAAAGGTCTCTTTAATTTTCCTGTAGGCAGTATCTCTCTTATACCTAGTGATATATGCTTCCACATTCTTTGTCCTCTAGCCATCCCTGCTAAGGCGTTTTGCACTACCTGCCGATCTCATTTTTGAGACGTTTGTATTCCTTTTTGTCTGCTTCATTTACTCCATTTGTATATTTCCTCCTTTTATCAATTAAATTCACTGTGTCTTCTGTGACCCAAGAAAGCAACTTGAGAAAAGTAATTTTTCCGTACTAACCTAAAGACTTTTCGTTTCTTCGAACTTGTTTCCTACGATTTCCTCTTCTCCTAACACATAGCCGCAAGATTTGGTTTATTTTCCGCTTCCTCCAGCGTGAGCTTTCCAGTAATTTTTTAAGATCACACTGTTGTTGTTGTGGTCTTCAGTCCTAAGAGTGATCTAATGCAGCTCTCCATGCTACTCTATAATGTGCAAGTTTTTTCATCTCCGAGTAACTACTGCACCCTACATACTCCTGAATCAGCTTAGAGTACTCATACCTTGGTCTCCCTCTACGAGTTTTACCCTCCACGCTGCCCTCGAATACTAAATTGGTGATCCCTTGATGCCTCAGAACTTGTCCTACCAACCGATCCCTTATTCTTATCAATTGGTGATCCCTTGATGCCTCAGTACTTGTCCTACCAACCGATCCCTTATTCTTATCAAGTTGTGCCACAAATTCCTTTTATCCTCTGTTCTATTCAGTTCCTCCTAATAAGTTACGTGATCTACCCATCTAATCTCTCAGCATTCTTCTCTAGTACCACCTTTCGAAAGCTTCTGTTCTCTTTTTGTCGAAACTATTTATTGTCTATGTTTCACTTGCATACATGGCTAAACGCCATACAAGTACTTTAAAAAAGACTTCCTGACACTTAAATCTACACTAGATGCTAACAAATTTCTCTTCTTCAGAAACGCTTTCCATGCCATTGCCAGTCTTTATGTTATATTCTCTCTACTTGGACCTTCATCAGTCATTTTGCTCCCCAAATAGCAAAACTCCTTTACTACGTTAAGTGTCTCATTTCCTAATCTAATTCCCTCAGCATCACACGACTTAATTCGACTACATTCCATTATTCTCGTTTTGCTTATGTTGAATGTTCACCTTATATCCTCCTTTGAACACTCTGTCCATTAAGTTCAACTGCTCTTCCAGGTCCTGTGCTGTCTCTGGCAGAATTACAATGTCATCGACAAACCTCGAAGTTTTTTATTTCTTCTCCATGGATTTTAATTCCTACTCGAAATTTTTCTTTTGTTTCCTTTACTGCTTGCTCAATACACAGACTGAGTAACATTGGGGATAGGCTGCAACCCTATCCTTTACCAACCAATGCTTCCCTTTCATGCCCCTCGACTCAAATAACTGCCGTCTGGTATCTGTTAAATCGTAAAAGCCTTTCGCTTCCTGTATTTGACCCTGCCACCTTCAGTATTTCAGAGAGTGTATTCCAGTCAACATTGTCGAAACCCTTCTCTAAGTCCACAAATGGTAGAAAAGCAGGTTTTCCTTTCCTTTATCCTCTAAGATAAGTCGTAGGGTCAGTATTGCCTCGAGTATTCCAACATTTCTACGGAATCCAAACAGATCTTCCCCAAGGTCGGCTTCTAACAGTTTTTCCATGATTACACTATGTGCCCGGACAGCGCTATGTAATGCGGAGCTGATCGCTAGGTGCCTCGAGAGGCGGATCAGGCAGTATAAAATCAGTCGAGGAGTATTGTGTTGGCACGAGCTTTGGCACATTTTTCCCTCTGCTCTTCAAATTGCTACCCTCATTCGCGTTTCGTCCACTGTCTATCACCTGGCAGACCGTGTTAATGCGTAGTCTTACCCAGACGCACGGATAACATCACAGCCCAGCATCCTGTGATCCACCTATTAGATAACTAACATGTTGACTGAGGTGACAGTAGATCTTTTAGTTTGGTCACCACGTTGGCGTGGAGGGGCTCCATCTCTCTATAATCTGCTGTCGGTAGAGAAGCAGTTACGGTACAATGAGTCGCTCAAGTGAACTCCGTGACTTTGAACGAGATCTTGTGTAAAACTAGTAAGCGGTCCGAAATCATCCGTTCATTGACTCACAGACCATACTGGCGACGAAATTGAAGATAACAGAGATAAGGCCGAAATACTGAATTCGATCTTGCGAAATTCTTTCACACCGGAAGATCGTAACTCAGTCCCTCCTATAAATCGTCCTGCGAATATCGAACTAGCAGGTAGTGAGATAACCGAACACAGAGCAAAAGAGCTACTGCAGTCCGCAAACAGAGGTCTTGCGGAACTCAGCTCACTCTGTTCCTCCGAGGACACCCACAGCGGTGTAGACAATGGAACTCGGGTTAATTCCGTGTTTCTTGACTTCTGGAAATCATTTGATTCCTCCCGCACTGCCGTTAGCATGAAAAAAGGAGCTCATTGAGTATCGGACCAGGTTTGCGACTCGATTCAAGACTTTCTTGCAGATAGGATCCTTGCTGTTTATAGCAACTGATCTAGTAGAAAGCGTCGCATTGTCTTTCTGACAGTACGCAGATGATGCGGTTGTCTACAACAAAGTAGCAACTTCAGAAGACAGTATCGATTTGCAGAGGATTGAAGAATGGTGAAAGCTCTGGCAGACGACCCCAGAGATAAATAAACGTGACATATCGCGCAAACATAGGAAAAGAAATCCACTATTATACAATTGCACCTTTGACGAGAAAATGCTTGAAACTGTGCCTACCGTAAAATATCTACAAAGTATCTATCCACCGCTAGATTAAGTGGAATGACCACATAAAGCAAACAGTAGGAAAAGTAGAGTCTAGACTGAGATTCATAGGTAGAATCTTAAGAAAATGTAACTCATCGACGAAGGAAGTGGCTTATAAGGCGAATGTTCGGCCGTCTTGAGTACTATTCATCACCATGGGATCCTTACAAGGTGGGACTGATAGAAGAAATAGAAAAGATACAACGGACTTTCATCACGGAGTAGTTTAGTGGGCGCGAGAGCGTAACCGAGATGCTCGGCAAACTCCATTGGTAGTCGTTCCAAGAAAGGCGCTGTGCAGCACGGAGAGGTTTGCTATTGAAATTTGCGGAGAGTCAAAAGAGCACTTCACGGGATATGTCAGACTACATATTACTTCCTCCCAATTACATCTCGTGGACCGAGCGAGGTGGCGCAAAGGTATTGTCCTCGTACTCGGGAGAACGGCGGTTCAGACCCGCCTCCGGCCATCCAGTTTTAGGTTTTCCGTGATTTCCCTAAATCGCTCCAGGAAAATACTGGAATGGTACTTTTGAAAGGGCACGGGCGACTTTCTTCCCCACATTTTCTTAATCCGATGCGACCGATGACCTAGCCTGGCCAGAGACCCGTCCTGAATTCTGTGGAACACCTTGGGAATGAGTGACAACGTCTCCTTCGCTTCAGACGCAAGAGTCCAAAACCAGTAAGCCCATCATCTTGATCCCACAAAGAAGACAAAAGGATTTGACCTACCGAGGAACCTCTGGTGCCGCCTCAACAGGTTAAGGACTCGACTTCGTTGTTGTAGGTACTTCAGGTACAAATGGGGCTGGATCAGTTCACCAATGTGTGAATGTAATCAAGAAGAGCCGACATTTGAACATTTAGTCCAACGCTGTCGACTTCATTCATAGCCTGGAATTCCCGATGACTTGTTCACTCTCACACTCAGCTTAATTAACTGGTTGAAAAACACGGACTTTAAGAGTGAGATTTTCACTCTGCAGCGGAGTGTGCGCTGATATGAAACTTCCAGGCAGATTAAAACTGTGTGCCCGACCGAGACTCGAACTCGGGACCTTTGCCTTTCGCGGGCAAGTGCTCTACCATCTGAGCTACCGAAGCACGACCCAAGCCCGGTACTCACAGCTTCTGCCAGTATCTCGTCTCCTACCTTCCAAACTTTACAGAAGCTCTCCTGCGAACCTTGCAGAACTAGCACTCCTGAAACAAGATATTGCGGAGGCATGGCTTAGCCACAGCCTGGGGGATGTTTCCAGAATGAGATTTTCACTCTGCAGCGGAGTGTGTTCTGCAAGGTTCGCAGGAGAGCTTCTGTAAAGTTTGGAAGGTAGAAGACGAGATACTGGCAGAAGTAAAGCTGTGAGTACCGGGCGTGAGCCGTGCTTCGGTAGCTCAGTTGGCAGAGCACTTGCCCGCTTAAGGCAAAGGTCCCGAGTTCGAGTCTCGGTCGGGCACACAGTTTTAATCTGCCAGGAAGTTTCATATCAGCGCACACTCCGCTGCAGAGTGAAAATCTCATTCTGGAAACATCCCCCAGGCTGTGGCTAAGCCATGTCTCCGCTATATCCTTTCTTTCAGGAGTGCTAGTTCTGCAAGTTTCGCAGGAGAGCTTCTGTAAAGTTTGGAAGGTAGGAGACGAGATACTGGCAGAAGTAAAGCTGTGAGTAACGGGCGTGAGTCGTGCTTCGGTAGCTCAGATGGTAGAGCACTTGCCCGCGAAAGGCATTGGTCCCGAGTTCGAGTCTCGGTCGGGCACACAGTTTTAATCTGCCAGGAAGTTTCATATCAGCGCACACTCCGTTGCAGAGTGAAAATCTCATTCTGGAGACATCCCCCAGGCTGTGGCTAAGCCATGTCTCCGCTATATCCTTTCTTTCAGGAGTGCTAGTTCTGCTAGTTTCGCAGGAGAGCTTCTGTAAAGTTTGGAAGGTAGGAGACGAGATACTGGCAGAAGTAAAGCTGTGAGTACCGCGCGTGAGTCGTGCTTCGGTAGCTCAGATGGTAGAGCACTTGCCCGCGAATGGCAAAGGTCCCGAGTTCGAGTCTCGGTCGGGCACACAGTTTTAATCTGCCAGGAAGTTTCACGGACTTTAAGGTTTAATCTTGTCTAATGTCATATGTATATTGTATAAAATCATTTGCCTTATATCAACTGTGTATTGCATAAAATCATCATACGATTAAATAAACCTTCTCTGGTTCGGTTCATGAGGAAGAATGGGCTATCATTCAGGCATCTCATTGAAAGTGTGCCTAGCACAGGTGAAGTGGCCTTAAAGGCGCAAGGTATGCACATCCCATAACGATATCTACTAATAGTTCTCTAAGTAGTTTTGATCAGCTAGTGCATATAGAGTTTCGTGGATTTTTTTTTTTTTTTTTACAATCTTATTGACGAACTAGGATCACGTTAAGAACTTCAGTTCCTCTTCTTCTATTGTTGTTGTTTCCTGTATTTCCAGTATTCCCTAATTTTCTCCCAAGGAAGTTTCTTCCTTTCTTCTGTCCACGTTGTTCCAGATTGTTTATTTCTTCTGCTTCCAAAACCTCCCAAATTTAGTATTTTATTTTTAAAACGGTTTCATTCCGCTATTTCTGATTCTTTGATGTTGTTTCTTTCTAGATCTTTCCTTACTTCTGTAATCTACCCTATTGTCGATTTCTTCTTCCAGCATTCGTGGAATTATTGACTTTATTTTTGTATTTTAGCCACTTGATACAGTAGCCACTTTGTTAAGGTGCCAACACACAATATAAACCGACCACCACGGAATATTGTACGACTATATTTCTTTGCTCGCTCTTTATCGCTAAATATGTAGCCACGTTTTGGGATACAACGCAAGGTGAGTGTCGGCACGTAAAGAAGTGTTATTACGTTTCCTATTTGAATCGCTGAAAGCCGTTGCCCGAAGGGCTGGTGTTTACCGCGGGAGAACAGGTTCAGCGGTGAGGCGTTTCGGAAGAGCAATAAACGTAATGGAAAAAAGAAGAGGCGGCGATTGCGAAAACACGTTAATCTTCTCAACTGCGGCCTTTCCTCGTTGCAAACCGCTTATCCCGCGGCGGCATCAGACGGAGTGGAACTAATCTCACGTGAGTCCCCTCCACGCAACGCAGACGCTGGCAATTTAGCCGGGCTTTTTTTCTGCCGGCCACGAGGCGCTGAAACATGACTCCAGACCATTCACGTGTCTGCAAGGATCTCTGTCCAGAGCTTGTGGGCCAACAAACTGCGCCGTGTGCTGATTATGGCTGCATATACTGGCATGTCGACAACTGATACCCCTCGAAGTTTGTAGCGATTTATGAGCTCCCGCGTAGAGTTCATTAAATCCCATTTGAGTCTGCCGTGTAACCCTAAGCTTTTTATAGCACTGTTTTATTTCGCCCTAACGTCTGAATCAACTGCGAAGGAATTCTCACAGGATATTTATAGAGCTCGTTCCGGCAGTGATTAAATCACTGCGCGGCCCCTCCCGCCGGAGGTTCGAGTCCTCCCTCGGGCATGGGTGTGTGTGTTGTTCTTAGCATAAGTTAATTTAAGCAGTGTGTAAGTCTTAGGACCGATGACCTAAGCAGTGTGGTCCCTTAGGAATTCCCACACATTTGAACATTTGATTAAATCATTGGACTTGCAATCAAGAGTATGCTGTTTTCCTATTAGGTTTTCTGTTGCTTCGAAAACCTCTATAGACTGATATTGGAGTACGTGCTTCGAGACATTCCGTTTAACGCAGACAAAACCACCGTTTTCGATTCGACTCAAAGGTGTGATTTTAAGCCCGGAAAAGTTTCGCTCATTAATAGAGGACAATTATGGACTGCGAGTGAACTGGGTGGAGCGTACCCCATTGATGACATCGGAAAGATCCCATATCTGACTCATTGCCTGAGGTTTACTGTGCTTCATAGGCGTACATTTATTTACGTTTAGTGGCAACACTGTTATAATTCGTAACTGACTTTACTGACAGACGTTTACCGTACTACATGGCTTTAATGAAGGATGTATCAAAAAGGATCATCCGTTTTGACACATCTATATTTCTGAAACTAATAAAAATATACAATGAATTTTGTTTTCTGGTAAACGGGAAATTCATAAAGCTTTTTTTCATATCTTACCACAGGTGTTCGATGAGCCCCCCTTGAGATGCACGTCATACGTCAATGCGGTATTGAAATTGTTCCCACACTACAGGGAGCATCTGTTGAGTTACACATTGCACAGCTATTGTTATGCGATGTCTCAGTTCATTCGTTGTTGTGGGTAACGGAGGCACATAAGCAGAGGCTTTTATAAACCCCCACAAGAAATAATCACATACAGTCGGGTCCGGTTACCTTGGAGCCCGCTAATCTAAGGCTGAATCATTTGGTCCAGTGCGACCGATTCATCGGTTAGCAATTCTTTGATTTAGAAATTCCCGCGCTTCCACATGCCAGTGTGGCGGTGCCACATCCTGTTGATAAATGAAGTCGTTCGAATCAGTCTCCAACTGTGAGAAAACAAAGTTCTCTAGCATATCGAGATATGTGCTTCCTGCAAAAGTGTTGTCGATAAAGGGAAATAGACCATACACCTTTTCCGGTGAAACTGAACTAACACATTAAATTTTGGAGAATCCCTCTAATGTTGTATAACTTCATGTGGTTGTTCCGTACGGCATAGTCTCACATTATGACGATTCACCTTCCCATTTAAATGGAATATTGTCTCGTCACTAAACACTAAGCGCGGAAGAAAACTGTCATCCTCCATCTTGCCAAGAACGAAATTAAACTCCACACGTTGTTGTTTGTCACCTTCAAATGGTTCATATGACTCTAAGCAGTATGGAGCTTAACGCCTGAAGTCATCAGTCCCCTACACTTAGAACTACTTAAACATAACTAACCTAAGGATATCACTCACATCATTGCCCTAGGCAGGGTTTGAACCTGCGACCGTAGAAACAGCGCTGTTCCAGACTGAAGCGCTTAGAACCGGTCGGCCACAGCTGCCGGCTTGTCTCGTTCACGAAGAGCTTGCAGTGCCTGAATTTTGTATGGTTTCATGTGTAAACATCGACGCAACACACGCCAGACGGACATCGGGGGCATGCTGAGCTGTCGAGCTGCACTGCGAACTCATTTCTGCGGACTCATTGTGAAACTGTGGTGGATGCTTCGACGTCTGTGGCAGACACTCGGGGACAGCCAGGCTATTTGTCTTTACATAAACAACCTGTTTCTCGGAACTGTTCATGAGATCGTCGACTGCTCCGTACTGTAGGAGGATCCACACCATACCTAGTACAAAAGTCATGCTAAACAGTTATTACTGACCTGCCCTGCACAAAACGCAGGACACAAAACGCTTTCTGTTGTCCAGACAGCAATTTTACTAGAACTGAAGTGGGTGTACACTCCTGCTATCTATCGGGAACCATGTAAAATTCAAGAGTTTGCTCTTTACAACAGTACGTTGTTCAGGCACATATCTCAAATAACAGAATACTTATAATTTTTTTAATCGGATGATTCTTTTTGATACACCCCGTATAATCACCCCACATGTCTGTCACATTCCCCCACAAAGATGGAAGGTTCGTACACCGTTAGTGCGTCCATCTCTGTCGGTGTCTCGCAATGACCGCCCTATGGCACGGATGATATCTTCTGTTGTGCTATTGTGTTATAGCGCGAGCCATGAAGAGGTTCCTGCATTTTAGCGAACAGATCGTAATCGCATGGACTTATGTCGGGTGAATACGGTGCATGTTCCAGTATGACTCACCCTCACGTATGCAGGAGCTCCTGCACAGGGGTCGCCGGGTGTCAGCGTGCACTGTAATGATGAATGCCAGAAGGTAGCATCGCTTTCGCCTCATTGAGGGGCGAAGGCAGTGCCACAAGAAACTTCAGTAGCAGGCTACAATGACCGTCTGTTAGGACGCTTGAACTGCGCTCCCGCACTTTCAGACCGTACACTCTACAACCGACTCAGACGCAGCCGCCGTCGTTCACTGCACTACTTCATCTAACTTTCTGATACCAGCTACAGACAGCGCACGTGCCACTTGACGCACGTCCTCCATGCTACATCAGTGTTGCCACTTCTTCTGAGCCGGCCCTCGCCAAAATACACATCAACTGCACCGAAATCTGAGGAAAGTAGTGCACTGCATTAATTATCAGGTCTCGCTGGTTAAAAAAGCGTCAGTGTAGAAAAATAAAAATCTGACCTCTGATATTTACAGGGTGTTTCAGAATGACCGGTATATTTGAAACGGCAATAAAAACTAAACGAGCAGCGATAGAAATACACCGTTTGTTGCAATATGCTTGGGACAACAGTACATTTTCAGGCAGACAAACTTTCGAAATTACAGTAGTTACAATTTTCAACAACAGATGGCGCTGCAAGTGATGTGAAAGATATAGAAGACAACGCAGTCTGTGGGTGCGCCATTCTGTACGTCGTCTTTCTGCTGTAAGCGTGTGCTGTTCACAACGTGCAAGTGTGCTGTAGACAACATGGATTATTCCTTAGAACAGAGGATTTTTCTGGTGTTGGAATTCCACCGCCTGGAACACAGTGTTGTTGCAACAAGACGAAGTTTTCAACGGAGGTTTAATGTAACCAAAGGACCGAAATGCGATACAATAAAGGATCTGTTTGAAAAATTTCAACGGACTGGGAACGTGACGGATGAAAGTGCTGGAAAGGTAGGGCGACCGCGTACGGCAACCACAGAGGGCAACGCACAGCTAGTGCAGCAGGTGATCCAACAGCGGCCTCGGGTTTCCGTTCGCCGTGTTGCAGCTGCGGTCCAAATGACGCCAACGTCCATGTATCGTCTCATGCGCCAGAGTTTACACCTCTATCCATACAAAATTCAAATGCGGCAACCCCTCAGCGCCGCTACCATTGCTGCACGAGAGACATTCGCTAACGATATAGTGCACAAGATTGATGACGGCGATATGCATGTGGGCAGCATTTGGTTTACTGACGAAGCTTATTTTTACCTGGACGGCTTCGTCAATAAACAGAACTGGCGCATATGGGGAACCGAAAAGCTCCATGTTGCAGTCCCATCGTCCCTGCATCCTCAAAAAGTACTGGTCTGGGCCGCCATTTCTCCCAAAGGAATCATTGGCCCATTTTTCAGATCCGAAACGATTACTGCATCACGCTATCTGGACATTCTTCGTGAATTTGTGGCGGTACAAACTGCCTTAGACGACACTGCGAACACCTCGTGGTTTATGCAAGATGGTGCCTGGCCACATCGCACGGCCGACGTCTTTAATTTTCTGAATGAATATTTCGATAATCGTGTGATTGCTTTGGGCTATCCGAAACATACAGGAGGCGGCGTGGATTGGCCTCCCTATTCGCCAGACATGAACCCCTGTGACTTCTTTCTGTGGGGACACTTGAAAGACCAGGTGTACCGCCAGAATCCAGAAACAATTGAACAGCTGAAGCAGTACATCTCATCTGCATGTGAAGCCATTCCGCCAGACACGTTGTCAAAGGTTTCGAGTAATTTCATTCAGAGACTACGCCATATTATTGCTACGCATGGTGGATATGTGGAAAATATCGTACTATAGAGTTTCCCAGACCGCAGCGCCATCTGTTGTTGAAAATTGTAACTACTGTAATTTCGACAGTTTGTCTGCCTGAAAATGTACTGTTGTCCCAAGCATATTGCAACAAACGGTGTATTTCTATCGCTGCTCGTTTAGTTTTTATTGCCGTTTCAAATATACCGGTCATTTTTGAAACACCCTGTAGAAAGGAACAATGACGTTGAGACGGAACAAGTAGTTAGAAGCGACAGTCAAACGTAAGGGCATGTTACCCATCATCTTCGCGGTAGCGTCTGGACGTTAAGATGGTGACAGGCCAAGAACGCAGATACCAACCTGCATTGTATGGTCTCAGTATGAGATTACGAGCATGGTATTTGGCACGAGTTCCAGTGCGGTAGGCACTACGTGTTAGCTGCCCCAGAAAACTGAAAAAAAACGGGGCTGAGTACCACAGATGAGTCCAGTTTCCATACACTATCCCAACAAGAAACCGACATATAGCTGTGATTGACACTGTTTTCTGTGTCATTCCATGAAGTAATTCCAAAAAGGACCAGGTCACTTTTACAAGTGAGTTCTGACGGCACTCCACATTTTACCCTTATCTAGCTGGTCGTAGCTGCCACTCACCTTTACTTGGACTCATGAAGTACTCCTTCAGACAAAGAAACCTGTCTAACAGCAGCAGCTATCTTCGCGACAGCTCATAAACTGAAAAGAGTAAAGTAAGAATATAAACCGTCTAAAAATGCTACCGCACGTAACGAGTAATGTTAATCTAACTACCGTCTGTCTCTCGTCTTCTGGGTAAAATCCATACATATTATTAAAATGGATGGACGTATGTATGTACGTATCGTTACAGCTTGGAAGCGCTGTAACAAATGTCTCTGAACCGGCTCCCCGCAGAATCGCTGTTTGGAGATCTTGGTACTCGGTTCCTATTTGAGCTAGGAACATGGGGTGAAAAGTTTTTGGTGTAGCCCGTACCAGCTGCAATTTTTACAGCCATTCCGATATATATGTCTTACTGTAGCTATGTTACAGTACACTAAGGAACGTCTGAACGACGAACAGGAGCTGGTGTGCAGACAAACTGTGCGAACCGATTAATTCCTTTTGCAAAAGATTTGAACTGGGGTGAAATTAAAACTCGGCTATTGCCCCATTTATGTTTCCCCTTTGAATTTTACGAGCAAAAACTAGCAAAAAACATTTTTGTCTGGGGCTTTTTGTAGCGCGCCCCTTGTATACTTTACACTTGTAGGAACAGGTTCAACTTTGCACGAAGCTAAATAAATGGACAAACTGAAAACGAATTATTTTATTCAACAATCTTTCTCATTATCGATGTACGATGGTTTAATTTCAAGCAAAATGAGCACGTAAAACTCATTGTTACGTGAATTCAATGAGTGGAAAGGGTTTCAAACGAATTAAATAAATAGGTAAATGCATTCTTACGATAAAGTTGAAAACTTGTTTAAAAGGTGTGGATGCACGTACAAAAAAAAGTTTTTTGTATGTTTTTTATGCTTTCCAGGCTTAACGTTTTTCTGGGATTGTTTTGAAGCACGAACCGATTCAAACTTTGCACGAAGGTACATAAATGGATGAAGTCAAAACATGATTTTTTAATCCAATAATCTTTATCCGTTGTCGAGGTACGATGGATTAAAGTCGGGCTAAACTTAGCACATAAACTTCGCTCTTACGTGAATGGAATACACCGAAACGATTTAAAGTGAATCAAATAAATAAAAAAGCGTTCTTACGGTAAAATTAAAAACTCGCTTTCAGAAACGTAGCTTCATTCGAATCTTACGTGCAATAACACATTTTTGTGAGTTTTTTTTACGTGTACCAATTCTGTCTTAAAAAAACTCGTGCCAATCAGTTCAAATTTTGTAAGAAACTAGACAAATATATCTAACTAACTGTCATCTTACTGTTTTGTGAAAGTTTCAACCGTTGCCACGATATAAGCAAATAAGTCTAAAACCAATAAAAGAAATCTATATAGGATCAGTCGTCTCGCGAGTCAACAAAAATTCACGTCGGTTGCCAAGCCATGGAGATCTAATGTCAAAATTGTAGTAGAGTAAACGCTGGGAAACACAATGAAAACTGCACCTATCACAGCACAAAAAAAGACGAATATGTCCTGGGCAGAAGTACGGATGTAAAAGAAGGTTCAAAAAAATGGCTCTGACCACTATAGGACTTAACATCTGAGGTCATCAGTCCTCTAGACTTAGAACTACTTAAACCTAACTAACCTAAGGACATCACACACATCCATGCCCGAGGCAGGATTCGAACCTGCGACCGTAGCGGTTGCGCGGTTCCAGACTGTAGCGCCTAGAACCGTTCGGCTAAAAGAAGGGAACTAAGTTTTCGGCTTATCTGGCAGCTTAAAAAATATTTAAGTTCAAATGGTTCAAATGGCTCTGAGCACTATGGGACTTAACATCTGAGGTCATCAGTCCCCCAAAACTTAGAACTACTTAAAACCAACTAACCTAAGGACATCACACACATCCATGTCCGAGGCAGGATTCGAACCTGTGATGGTAGCGGTCGCGCGGCTCCAAACTGAAGTGCCTAGAACCGCTCGGCCATAGCGGCCGGTAAAACATTTAAGTCAAAACACTTGACATGTTTGCGCTTTTTTATGAGTCAACCCTACTTCTCCCGTGCAGTAAGCTGTCTTAGCTTCTAAGTGTTGGCACATCTGTATCTTGCAATTTATGGACTGAAGTCCCTGAACTTGTGCCCAAAATCCAGAAGATTCTGCAGCCGTAGTAAACAACATATAATATCATATGATTAGATACATACATGTAATAGCTAAACAAACCTATTTCTGGGGTATAATTTTTCTGGGAGTGATCTGTCCTTTGAGGAGTGAGGAGGGTGAGGAGATGGGGGGGGGAGGGAGAAAATTTACGTGTTACACGTACTGTGAGAGGTGTAAGAACGAATAGACACAAGTTTATGTGCTTCTATAGAACGGGATGCACCGACAGTGGGAAGAAACCGACAGTCGGATGCAACTATAGCAGGAAGTATGCAAGAGTGGGGATGCATGAACCGTAAGCTTTAATAACAGGTTATGTCAACTGCATGACATGACAAATGCCGTGTTGGAAGACATGATGGTGTGTGACATATTACACGACATGACACCATGTATCATGTTACTTTACTTGACACGGTGCACTATGTTACACGACATGGAAACTAATACTAGCAAGTAAAAAGCGCGAATATGTCAGCTTGATTCAAATGTCTTTGAAGATTCCATGTAAGTCGAAAAGCTAGTTCCCTCCTCTGACATCCCTAACTCTGGCCAGGACATATTCCCCCTTTTTATGCTATTATAGGAGCATTTTTTATTGCAGTGTATGAATGTTACACATCTCCTCCTAAACCACTGGAACAATTTCAGCCAAACTTACTGTCTGTAAAGAATCGCTGTTGGGGTAGGAACCACCCCTACCTAAAAAAGGGACGGGGATTGGAGGTAAAAGGGAAGTGTAGCACACGACGCGCAAATTCCCAGATTTTATTTGTCCAGTATTTGAGAATGAGAGCAGAGAGTTTCTTGCAACAAGCTTTACACGTCATTTCAAACCTTTACGACATTTTTTCCCCGCTGACTCCCCTCACAAATTGAGGAAAGGGAAAAAGGTTTACCGACTACTACATTTTCTCTGTTCATGCAGTAAAACTGCCACATCAGGCATGATATTTTAATGTATTACCTCTTTACTACAAACTGTATTCGTGACACACTTTACAGACAGTATTCACATATACCACTGAATGTACCTACAAAATTATACCATTGAACTACACATAGTTCATGACATATATTACTTAGATGCGTGGGCCGCGCAGGATTAGCCGAGCTGTTTAAGGCGCTGCAGTCATAGACTGTATCCTGCCCTGGCATGGATGTTTGTGATGTCCTTAGGTTAGTTAGGTTTAACTAGTTCTAAGTTCTAGGGGACTAATGACCTCAGCAGTTGAGTCCCATAGTGCTCAGAGCCCTTTGAACCATCATAGACTGTGCGGCTGGTCCCGGTGGAGGTACGAGTCCTCCCTCGGGCATGTGTGTGTGTGTTTGTCCTTAGTATAATTTAGGTTAAGTCGTGTGTAAGCTTAGGGAATTATGACCTTCGCAGTTAAGTCCCATAAGATTTCACACATATTTTTTTTAGATGCGTGAAAAATTGCCGCATAATGCATGACGTTTAAATTTATTACTCCTTTGTTACCAACTGTATTCGCAATACATTTTGCAGACAGTATCCACGTATTCCGTTGAATGTATCTGAAAAATTACACCTTCACAACAAATAATTCAAGAGACATGCCGTGCGAACAACGAGATGCGTGAAAACCTGCATCATCATGCACGAACTTTAAATTTATTAGTTCTTTGCTTCTTATTCTCTTCACAGCGCCTTTCGCAGACAGTATCCATATATGCTGTTGAATGTACCAACACTACTATAAACTGTACAGCACATATTTCTCCTGTATCTGTATCGCATTTCATGCTCACGCAACTACATATTTATAACGACGTATCTTCTGAACTATGTGCTGTCAAATTACATAATTTTGCAGGTACATCGGCCGGCCGTGGTGGCCGAGCGGTTCTAGGCGCTACAGTCTGGAACGGCGCAACCGCTACGGTCGCAGGTTCGAATCCTGCCTCGGGCATGCCTGTGTATGATGTCCTTAGGTTAGTTAGGTTTAAGTAGTTCTAAGTTCTAGGGGACTGATGACCTCAGAAGTTACGTCCCATAGTGCTCAGAGCCATTTCTGCAGGTACATCCAGTGCTGTAAGTGGCTACTGTTTGCGAAATGTGTTGTGAAAAGTTATCAGTAAATAATAAATCAATTAAAACGTGTAACTTCGTGCCGCGGTGTTGCTGCATGAACAGCCAAAATGTAATAACCTATGAACCTTTTTC
Organism: Schistocerca piceifrons; assembly: GCF_021461385.2. Classification (NCBI taxonomy): domain Eukaryota; kingdom Metazoa; phylum Arthropoda; class Insecta; order Orthoptera; family Acrididae; genus Schistocerca; species Schistocerca piceifrons. Next base: position 390,099,305 of record NC_060145.1, read on the forward strand.
GCTTCTTGATTTTGCGGCGTCATCAGAGAGCAAAAGTTTGGTAAAGTTTCAATATTATGCGCAAAGTTGGTTGTAAGTCGTAAGTGCTCTCATTCTGAAATAATGGATGAATGAACTATGCGTATTCGCGGGTCGTGGACTACATTGCTTTTTCATCCCCACTCCCACCCTTTCGATAGGAAGGTGATTTCCAGACAGTTAGTGATATGTGTACCAAGTACGGTTGAAATCGGTCCAGTGGTTTAGGTGGAGATATGGAACATATGTGCACATACATATTCATTTTTATAACATGTATGGGTCTGAATCCCACAACAACTTTTTGCGGGTAGACCGCACGCGTAAAAATCTGCGCCTATAAAGTATCATTTACATGAAATGCGTTTTTTGCAAAATAATGACAATATTTTTGGATAACTGCGGTGTTAACAGACAGCAAGCACTTACATTTACTTCGGAGAAACGTGTCGTAGTCTGCTATTCAAGGTCGGCTGTAAACAAGGAAAATGGGTAGACTGCCATTCACGTGACGGTCGGACACGTTACTTATACGTGGGACAAATGCCAATAAAGGGAGTGGTTAGTCTGCTTCTGAAATCAAACTACACGTGAATTTTCTGTTTGTAGCTGACAGTTCCTCCTGCATTAGTATTCACCAACGACGATTTCTTTTCAACTTTAATTCCTATTCCTTTTTTTCCATATCTGCATTTCCATAATTTCTACATTATTTTCCCCTACTATCATCTTCTTACTTCCGTCCACACCGATTTTGTTTTTTTTTTTCTTTATAACTTAAGCATCCTAGTACATTTGGATTTTATTATTAAGAGTCTTCTTATGTATTATTTGTAATACTTAAAAAACGCTTTTCTTGTTCCGTGATCCATGCTATAGTTAATTTCTTTTTCCTAAAATAGTGGAATTTTTGAATGTTTGTTTGCTTAATCTGATCCTAAGCATTCCCTAAAGACATCCAAAGAATACTGAGTCCCAATACTTTCTATATACTCTTACAAATTTCCTGGTTATATGTATTTTTTATTTTCCATCCAGCTTTTTATGTGTTTTATCCATTACTATTAGTATTCGTAGTATTTCAATATTACTTGTTAATTGATCCTGGGCGAGTATGTCCTTATGCATAAGCATTCTGTTGCAACTACAGTAGAACAATATCTTCGTTTTGTACTTCTGGAGCTTTCCACTGGAATTAAGGGAATGGTTTGCAGTAGATTCTATGTTACTTATTACTTGCATTAGGAGGAGTGGCAGCTCAGCCTTTAGCCCTTTGAGTCCGGACAACATGCAAAAATGTTATTTCAATTTTTTTACAAAATTAATCTTCATTATCATAGTAAACAAGGAATACAAGTAGCGATTGCCATAAAGTAAACAGTCAGTTGCTTTAATGAGATGGTTTCACTTTGGAATTTAAATTTAAAATTTTTACGGATTAACCTTTATTATCATTTTAAGCAGCGAATAAAGTAAAATTAATTGTTTTAAAGAAGTCGTCTCGCTTTCGAGTCATTGGGACATTTCCAACCCTGCATCATTTCATGTGATATATTCGCGTTTTTCTTACTTACTATCTCACCTCTCGAAACTCCTATGAATTCATAATTCCCAAAGCAAATTATAGTCATAAAGAACAAGAAAAAATGGGCCTAAATTTAAGAAATATTTCAAAAGTACATATTGCCCCACTGGTTTCATTTCGAAACCAGCCATAAGGGCAATAGTGCAATCTGAAATTTACGTTACAAGAACCTAATATCTACCAACTTTCACGTTAATCATCTCCGTAATATGAAGACATTGCAAATGAGAGAGAGAGAGAGAAAGAGAGAGAGAGAGAGAGAGCAGGAGAGAAAGTGACAATACACAATCTTCTACAGTCACGTAACACAATCTCCGCGCCCATTGGCACTGGTACACCAAAACAAAATTAATAAAACTGTGGTTTGTGTGAGAAACTACTGGTATTCAAAGAGTTGAGCAAAACAAGATTGCTTGATTGCGGTTAACTGGCGCAGTACTATTGAAAATTGGTAGGAGAACGCAGAAGTTGAAGGAAAATTAACTGGGTAAGAGTATCAAAGACAGGCAGAAGAACGCAGAAGTTTATGAGCAATTAACTGATACAGTAGGAAGGAATGTATGTGCGACTGGAGAGGATAAACTGTGGTGGCAAGCAAGGCTTGGAACGTAAATCGTCGTCTATTAAGAAACGTCCGCAGCAGTAACTATTGAGGACCACTTCAGCCTCAATTTAGTCAGGCGCAATTCCAGAATCCCGTAATTCTTTCTCAGGAAACATCGTAGTGGAGTTTGCGTACTGTTGTCTTCCTCTCCCTTGTTAGGATGTATCAAATATTTGTGCTGAATCAAGATGTATATTTACTATTCATATATTTTCAGGTAATTGTGAATTGAAACATTGTCCTGGTGCATATTCTACTCTTTCAAAAAACACCAGGACAGCGACAATGCTTATAATCCCCACGCGACAGATCCATCGCCATCTATAGCATCACACATCCTCGCTCCACGACATACTGAGGAGAAGTCAGGGATTTAATCCTTTAGTGCACAATGTGTAGTTCAGGAACTTTACGCTGCCATTACTCTTCCACTTGCTAGCCCAAAATCTAAACTGTCGACCACTGTCTACGGTGTCATTGGCCACTATTTTGTAAGGGTATGTATTTATCACACCACTTCTCCAGCGTTTAGAGGCTACTTTTAAAAAGCAGAGCCGCTACAGTCTTCAGTTACCTCCTTTATTGCCGCGAACGAGACTGAACACAACGGATTACTTTACTTCCACCAAGAATTTTTGTTTGACAGTACTGGGATCCAGGACCCCATGCGTGGTAGACAGGAATACTCACCGCCCACTGCAGACAAATACTACAGCTAATGATGAATATTTCACCAGGACTGGAATTGTTTTCCTCCAGATCCTGTGGTACCACAATAGTCTAAGCTTGTACCCTCAGATACAGAGGAAGAAATAGGAAAATGCAGACATGAAAGGACTGGGGCAATGCAGGGAGATGTGGAATGCCACTACAGCTCAAACGCGTAAATAATACCTACAAGACTAGTCTGTGGTGCCACTGTACAGCGAGAAACTTGGAACGTAGGTCAAGACACATTTATCCATATAGCGGAAGCCCGCCTTAGCCAACCCCAACGCAGAAAGACACCCGAGAGGAGATGAGAGTAGTTACGTTGGGCTGACCCGGAGTCACAGAAAGAGGCAAACGAGATTCTAAATATGTAAGTCTGCATGCTTTCCTCGTTGTCACCGAAGTTAAGATATTCTAAAGACTTAGGCGACGTCAAGTTCCTCTTCAATTTGTTGTACATTATGTTTTAGCCCTTCTGCTCGGAGCTTCTTCAGGGTCTTCTGGCGTTCACGGTTAGCTGTACACTGTCAAAAAACAGTGTCGTGTTCACCCATAAAATGGAGTTTTCCCGCTCCTATGCTGAAGAAATGATGCTGTTGGGTCACTAAGATATACCTTTCCTTGGCGGCGTAACACATTTAAGCTTGTAAGTTAATGCAGGCAAAAGAGACGGCCACCTATGCCCCATATTTTGATACTCGCAAACTCACTCATGAAAACCTGTAGGCTTCTTCCCGTTGACCTAGAGTCATGTAATATGCTATGCAGCAAGGTTCCACAGTATAACTAAACCAAAAAATTCTGAAAGCTTTAAAATGCAGTTACCAATATGTCACTTAAAATATTGTTTTGCCATTAAAAACTTACATTCCATTCGTAATCTGCCAAAAATCTGGTTTTCAATAAGATGTAGAGTGATTCACGAGGAAGGTTCGAGTATATAACTTAGAAATATTTGTGCTAATTGGGCGAGCTAGGATGAAATGAAGCCCCGTGCCGTTGTCAGAATGATGCCTTTACTATCTAACGGTAACAGGGGTAAGGTTACTCGACTACCATACTCACAGTCTATGCCTGCGACACGTACAACATCTGTAATGTACGAAAGAAATGTAAATATTGTTAGCTGATGCAGGATTGCACTTCCATTGTTTTGGAAGAGATGCCGATATCTCATAAAGTATCCATTGACGCGTCTCACAGAACAATTCGTCATCTGCGTAACAACAGTAGTAGTACTGGACGGCTTTACCGTTTTCTTTTCTGGAGACTTCCATCAAATCTCAGCAGTAACCGCAACAGGGCAAGAGCAGGTGAAGTCAACAGATCTGCAAATGCCAGTTATCGTAGCATGTTAACCATAATAAAATTTAGATTTAGACTAAAGTTCGGGTCATGGAAAATGGAAGTAAAATGCATCTGGATGCCGTCCCTGCTCTCCACTCTTACGTCGACGAGCTTCATTAAGTACAAGATAGTTAACAATTTATTTGAGCGTCTCCTGTTTACCTGAGGGACCATAAACTGACTTCCACAGAAAGTTGTTGTGTTGCGATCATATCTCAAGACGCGTCTGATGCAGCTCTCCACACCAGGGTGTCCTAAGCAAACATCTTCTCTCCGTAACTACTGCAACCTACACCTTTTCAACTTGCTTACTGTAGCCAATCCTCGACCTCCCACTATATCAGTTAATCACCACACTTTTCTCCGTTATACTACTGAAGATACCTTCTTGCCTCATGATGTGTCCTTATAAGTCATGCCTTAATTTTTTTCTCCAAACTATCAACGTAATCTTCGCTACTTTCCTGCAGCACTAGCTTTCAAAATCTTCTCTTACTGTCCACACCGTTTGTAGTCCACGTTTCACTGCCTTACAGGAATAGACTCCAGACAAATATGTTCAGAAAAGTAACTGTTAATTTACATTCAGTGTTAATAAATCTTTCTTTTTCAGCAATACTTTTCTTGCTATTGCCAGTCTACATTTGATATCATCCTTACTTCGCTCATCGTCACTTACTTTCTTGCCCAAACTACAAAAGTGATCCATAACTTTCAGAAACTCATTTCATTATCTAATCTCCTCAGCAACGCCTGATAATTGATATCGCTCCACTACTTTGTTTAATTTTTTACTAATTTTTATATAATCATCGTATAACCTCCTTTCATGACTCTCCCCATTCCGTTCAATCGGTCTTCCTAGTCTTTTGCCTTCTCTAGCAGAATTACGAAGTCATCGTTGACATTAATGTACTTCTTCTCCCTGAACGCTAATTACCTTTCGAAATTTCTCATCGTTTTCTTCTAAGCTTGCTCCGCACACAGACTGAATAAGATGGATTCTCACTCCTTTTTCAACTACTGCGTCGATTCCGTCCTTTCGGCTTTTGTAACTTCAGTCCTTTTTCCTGAATATGTTGTAAATGACCTTTCGTTCCCTGTATTTCATTGCTGCCGCCTTCATAATTTCAAAGAGAATACTACAGCGAACATTGTGAAGTAATCTAATTTTTCTGAATTTATACAAGTTATAAATATGATGTTTTCTTTGTTGAGCCTACAAAAAAATGGCTCAAATGGCTCTGAGCACTATGGGACTTAACTTCTCAGGTCATCAGCCCCTAGAACTTAGAACTACTTAAACCTAACTAACCTAAGGACATCACACACATCCATGCCCGAGGCAGGATTCGAACCTGCGACTGTATCGGTCGCGCGGTTCCAAACTGTAGTGCCTAGAACCGCTCTGCCACTACAGCCGGCCGGTCATCAGTCCCTTAGCACAGAACTACTTAAACCTAACTAACCTAAGGACATCATACACATCCATGCCCGAGGCAGGATCGAACGTGCGACCGTAGCAGTCGCGCGGTTGCGGACTGAAGCGCCTCGAACCGCTCGGCTAGCGCGGCCGGCGTTCAGCCTACATTGTAAGGTGATTCGCGGAGTAAGGATTGCCTCTCGCATTTCTAGAATTTCCTGGAATCTAAGCACATCTTCCCAATGGCTGGATACTAACAGTCTTTCCCTTCTTGTCTAAATACTTCATTTCAGTATTTCGCAACTGTGAATTATTAATCTTGCAGTTCTCCAATATTCTCATCCATCTTCACTTGCTTTCTTCGAAACCGGAATGTCACATTGTCTAAATAAATCGATCACATGTTGATTTAAACAATACTATACATACTTCGTTCTTTTATCAGTTTCTTTCCTTTTTAATTGGTATTCCTCATCACTTAAAGAATAAAGAAATCTAATTGGGACTGGCATGGGTGACCTGCTCCATATGGATTCCCTGACGAATTTTTGTCGTTGAATATAAAGAATGTTATGCAAGACCAATTCCAGTTTTAATAGTGATGGGACAATCGACTGTTTTTAACAACCTAATCGCCAGCAGATAGTTTTTTTCGTTCAGTCGATCTTTCTTAGTCGAATCAAACAACCAAATGAAACTAGCCTCTGCCGCTACGCCTGCTATACGACTGTTTCTTACTAATTCTCCGGGTTTGAGCAGTTTCTTTCAATGCGAGAACACCGTCTGACACAAGTCTCTGACAGCTACGGCAACCATGTGAAATTTTCGACTCAGTCTTCAGGTTCGTGTGATTTCATTTACAAACTTTCTCAGTATTTCCTATTAGACACAGACTATATTGGAGTTCCCATCTTTTTTAGCACCAAATAACATAACTGATTTCAAGGATAAGTAAATAAAAAGTATATTTCTAAAATTGAGGTATTTTAAAAAATTATGTATTTATTTACTTAAATACGAATTTATTTAAATATCCATTTATCGTAATTCTCGCATTAAAGATGGGTTTCTGGTTGGTATTAATGGATTAACAACTGGTGCTCCATTATAAATTTGTGTTTAAATAAATGAACAACATTGGTCTTTTACTTAAATTTCCTAAATCTTTTTCTCTGTCTTCCCGTTGATTTGCGCCCAACACCGAAGACTGTCTTTCGGTAAATGGTAAGTTGATGTGAACAGAAAGCGTATGAGTTACATTTTTTAATTGTTTAGTGACTGGATCACTTGCTTTTTTAAGCTTATAAAGTCACTTTGGAAACAATTTTTTTGAGAGAATTGTTTCTCATAAAGATTATGACGGTTTAGTAGAAAGAAAATCTACTCTGTAAAAAGACCAACATGGATTCCGCAAACAGAGATCTTGTGAACATCAGCTCGCGCTGTTCCTCCATGAGATACATAGCGCTGCAGACAAAGGCGCTCAGATTGGTCCCGTGTTCCTTGACTCGAGGAAGGCATTTGACAACATCCAGCACTTCTGTTTAGTGGGAAAACTAGATTCAAGACTTCGGCTCAGTCAACACGTCGCTTTTAATTAGACAAAATCGACCGAAGTGAAGGTAATTTCGGGGGTATACCAAGGAAATGTGATAGTACCGTTACTGTTTACAGTGTTGATAAATGATTTCGCAGAAAGCGTCGGAAGCTCTTCGAGACTGTTCACAGTTGATGTGGTTTTCTGTAAGAAAGTAGCAACGCCTGAAGTCAGTATCGGTTTGCAGAACGACCTGTAGAGAATTCGTGAATGGTTCAGGCTCTGGCATTTGACCCTGATCGTGAATATATATACCGTGTGGCGCAAACTTAGAAAAATAAAGCCACTACTGTACAACTACACCACTGATGACGAACTGCTGAGAACAGTACCTACCGTAAAATACCTTGGCATACGATCCACAGCGATCCTAAGTGAAATGACCACATAAAACAAATAGTAGCAAAAGCAGATGCCAGAGTGAGATTGATAAGAAGAATCTTAGAAAATGTAACTCATCCACGTAGGAAGTGGCTGATAAGGCGCTTCTTAGACGATTCTTGAGTATTGTTCATCAGTTTGGAAAACGTATCAGGTAGAAGACATAGAAGAGAAGATTGAGCAAAGAGCGGCGCATTTCTTCACGGTATAGTTTAGTCGGCGCGAGAGCGTTACAGGTATGCTCGACAAACTGCAGTGGCAGACACTACAAGAGAGGCATTGTGTATCAGGGAGAGGTTTACTACTGACATTTCAAGACAGTACTTTCCGCGAAGAGGCAGACGATATTTTACTTCCTCCCACAAACATCTCGCGAAGTGATGACGACAAGAAAACTCGAGAAATTAGAGCCATGGGTGCAACAGGAAAGGGGGGATCAGTTAGTGGTACCAGAAGTACTATACGCCAAACACTATAAAAAAAAATGGTTCAAATGGCACTGAGCACTATGGGACTCAACATCGTAAGTCATAAATTCCCTAGAACTACTTAAACCTAACTAACCTAAGGACATCACACACACCCATGCCCGAGGCAGGATTCGAACCTGCAACCTTAGCAGTCCCGCGGTTCCGGACTGCAGCGCTAGAACCGCACGGCCACCGCGGCCGGCAAACACTATCACCTGGCTTGCTGAGTACTGATATAGACGTAGATCATTGGTTAATTTTCTTCGAATCTTTTTAATTAATATAGTTCTCTAACACGAATTATGCTTGCCTATACGGTAAATCACATTGAATTTGTCTTCAGGATCACTTTTATCCACTCATACGATTCCCTCCATTCCCACGTAACTGAGCGTTTCTGCATTCTGATCCAGACTCAAAAATTGACTACTACGAAAACGCCTAATCATAAACATGGGCCCAAAACTGAACCAAAAGTTACTTACTGGCACGAAACAAGAAAGTAGGTATCAGAACTCCAATAATGGTGACGACAGGCGATAGCAGAGCACAGTCACCAACAACCGTTTAACAGTGGTAACTCGATCGAATGTTCCCGCTCAGAAGTGAGTGCGTCGGCGTGCGTCGACTATTGCTCCCACGGGCTGATTTTACTCGAAACAAGTGAATCGATTAAATGCTACTGTTGTGTACATAGTTCCGCGTAGTCAGCGCGTACACAACTTTCCCACTAGAGTGCGCCCCGCGAAGCACAACAGCGTCTCCGCACCACGAGATGGCGCTGTCTTAGAGACGGACCAAATTCTGCTTCCGCCGATCCGCGTATTAATATGTAACGCAGCCAATGAGATTGCTGCTAACGTAGAACCTTTTCTACTCGTGGATCACACTCGCGCAGTGATACCTGAACGCTCGAGGTATTATAACGAGTGTTAGTCTATAGTCAAGTTTCAGTCTGCGCCTAATAAGATTATCATAGCCATGAAGAGAAATGTATAGACACTTTGTCAAGTATCAGAGATATGTGAGAATAAGATTAACGTACCAAGACCAAAGGATCGTCAGATTGTCAACTGTAAACAGCATCCAGAATCAAGTTACGTAATATCTGTGCATTTTGTTATTTTAATAAATCTGTGTGAAAATTAATCAAGTTCTGTTTAAAGTTGGTCACTGTCAATCTGCTACTCTAAGCGTGCAAGTGGCATTTCTATCGTCTGACCTAAGAGCAGAAGATAAACACGCCACGATAAGACCATGAGACATATTGCTGACACTCGCCTACTTCGTTAAAGCGACAAGTCAAGTAATCTGATGGTTTGTGTACCGAAGGTCTTACAGTACGCACACCACAGCTACTAATACATAAAACTACAACCCACTTAACTGATCGTTTTCATTCGGTTGGTTCCACAAAGATGTTTGATTCAGAATAATACATGAATAATTCAAGATATTCGTGAAACTACAGCCGAATGAGTTGATTGTTCTCCAACAACCGATGAACGGACTTTTTTCGTTCGGTTGTTCCTGTCACTGAGTTGGAGGAAGTAGACGAGACGGGCCACCTGGACCGTGTTCGCTGTACAGCGTGCTCTCCACGTGACGCGGGACCGTGGGAAGCCAGGTTCGGCCTCGAACCCGCTGCAATCCTCCTACGGCTGCGGCATTCCTCCAGGTGGCCTCACGCTTATTTCTGGGCGTCAACGCCCCGTCTCGTGCGTGGGTTCACTTGCTGCTCTGTGCGTATCACGAGCTTCCACGCCACATGACGTTACATACACTCTACAGAACAACATCCTGAAAAAAATGGTTCAAATGGCTCTAAGCACTATGGGACTTAACATCTGAGGTCATCAGTCCCCGAGACGTAGAACTACTTAAACCTAACTAACCTAAGGACATCACACACATCCATGCCCGAGGCAGGATTCGAACCTGTGACCGTTGCACCAGCGCGGTTCCGGATTGAAGCGCCTAGAACCGCTCGGCCACAGCGGCCGGCTAACATCCTGAAAAACTACGTGGATTTCTGCTCTTTTGGGTGTAATGTAAATGTTATGGAGAGTTTTGGTAATGATTCACTTGCATATCACATTGTCTGATATTGTGGAATAGCGGTAAAGCGCATGCACAGAAACCGAGAGGTCGTGTGTTAGAATTTCGGTCGGACCATGGACTTTTCAGTATTCGTTTTTAATTAGGCTCCAAGTCTCAACGATGTGAGGAGAAACGACACGTGGTTCAAATTCCAGAGTAAACTGTAGGTCCCATTTCCCTGGTTGGATAACTGGGGTAGGTGTGGCGTCCAATAGAAAGATTGAACCAGGCCACTGAACCGAGAGATATTATTACAGGGTGGCGCAAAGCAGATTTTTGTCTAGTACGACATGAGGAAAGTTTCCAAACGATTTCTCATACACAAACAGCAGTTGACAGACGTTGCCTGGTGAAGCATTGTAGTGATGCCTCGTGTAAGGAGGAGAAATGTGTACCATCACGTTTCCGACTTTTATAAAGGTCGGATTGTACCCTATCACGACTGCGGTTGGTTACACGTGTTCGCATTGACGGCACTTTGGACAGTGAACGTTACATTTCAGATGTGTTACGACCCGTGGCTCTACCCTTTATTCGATCCCTGCGAAACCCTACATTTAAGCAGGATAATGCACGACCGCATGTTGCAGGTCCTGTACGGGCCTTTCTGGATACAGAAAATGTTCCACTGTTGCCCTGGCTAGCATATTCTCCAGATCTCTCACCAATTGAAAACGTCTGGTCAATGGTGGCCGAGCAACTGGCTCGTCACAATACGCCAGTCACTACTCTTGATGAACTGTGGTATCGTGTTGAAGCTGCATGGGCAGCTGTACCTATACATGCCATCCAAGCTCTGTTTGACTCAATGCCCAGGCGTATCAAGGCCGTTATTACGGCCAGAGGTGATTGTTCTGGGTACTGATGTCTCAGGATCTACGCACCCAAATTGTAATCACATGTCAGTTCTAGTATAATATATTTGTCCAACGAATACCCGTTTATCATCTGCATTTCTTCTTGGTGTAGCAATTTTAACGGCCAGTAGTGTATTTATACTACAGTAGACAACCTGAAACTTAATGCTGAAGGTTTTCAAAGTGATTTCCTTCTGCACCAGTAAGATTGTAGAGCCTTGAACTGAATTATGTGACGACTTTCTGAAGAACATCACTTTCGAATGTACGAATCTCTCTGGAAATTGCAGTTGGAGATCCTTGAGTATTGCAAGAACATCTTTGAAGACTCTGTCCTTTAGATAACTTCATAAGAAATAATCATACACATTGAGATCGCGATTATAAGGCAGCCATTCCACACGACATCCACTGAATATTAAGACGCTCACGGATACGATCTGATGCTGAATGTCGCTTGACGAAAATGGAAAAGTTCTGCAGTACGGCGTGGATGCGCTCCATCCAGCATAAACCACTAGTTTCAGAGCATTCGGCGGCGTTGTCCAGCTGGTACAAATTCATGGCCCTGAGCCTGCCTGTATTTGTCTTCTGTGATTGTTTCCTCTATAGAAAAAGACCCAGTACTATACTGTGCGCAGACTGCGCACCAAACAGCATCGTCTTTAAAATATGGGTTCACAGTACCGCTGTTCCTATGTTAGCATTTACATTCTGAAGTGTGAATTAAAATACCAGTGAGTTGTAGCGTCACAAGTTTGTTCGGAGCGAACGTATGTTTTAGGATAGCTAGCTGCATGTAACTTCGGGGGCTGACATCTGCTGGCCTAACCGGGAGTCACACGCGCAGCTGTCACTACTTGCCGTGGGAAGGGTATCCAATATATCTTACTGGACTCGTACATTCACCACCTATTGGAACCTAAATAAATGATATTGATTATTATTCAATCTTTTTCAGAATCGGTACGCTACCTTTTGACACTCAGTAGAAGACACTTAGGAAACTAAATTCAGTTAGGAAATATAATAACTGATCCTTTGGTATTATCTAAAAACATAAACATAAGTAATTAATTGAGAGTTTCATACAAAAACTTTAATTATTTTTCGTTTTCGTAATATAAAAATCAGACAAAATTATTATTGGTGTCTAAGATTGTTGTGGGAGTACATGCTAGTGAATGAGAGTGTGTACGTGGGATATTCGTCAAAATTTAATGTTGCATTATATACCGTCTTAAGTAACCTGCAAGAGTTACGCAAGCCTGTCGTGGGAAAATGTTCATAGGGAATTTACCCACTTTGCTGATGTATGTCTACGTGTGATTTCTATTGTAACAGAGCAGCCAGGAATTCAGCTGGAGTATTATCTGTACCTAAAGGATATTTCCAGATTTATTGCCTTTTCGTTTTCCTTTATTAAACATTACTTAAATGTTGGTATATCAGAATGACGTAGATGCGTCTGTGTGTAAGGATTGGTGCAGGCCAGTTTTGGCGCGAGTATGATCATGAGCGAGCAGCGAGTATGGTCAGCCCATCAGAACTAAGACGGTTCCCGCTCGGTACCTGATAGTTTTACTGGGAGTGAGACCACAAGAAGGGAGTCTCTCGCTAGCTTTGAACACGGCCATGCTACTAGTGCGAGTCAAAACAATGTCTAAAATGAAGGAATATTGAGTTCCTCGCGTTTGATACGTGTCGTGACCAACGCTGATGTCATAGACAGTTTTGTGAAGTTTGGTAGTTTTAGAGCTATATTGTTGGAATGATATTTGCGTGTGAAAATTTGGCCTTTGTAGTATCCGCGTGGCATGTCTCAGTATTCATCCACTGAGCATTTTTGGCGAGTAATTTCATTTTTGAAATCCACCAGGAGGACCGAATGTAATAACTCATGTTAGTGGTGGAATTAATGACTGTGGAAACGTTGTTTAACTCTGGCCGGATTTGGACAGATTTCTGGCTGCTGTGCGTGCGAAATGAGTGTATGAATTGGGAACTTGACGAAAACTACCAATAGTTTAAATGTGGATTGAACAGTGCCGTTTCTTTGATTATAAGAAAAAATAAACATTTTTGTGTTGAAATTTCGGATATTATTTTCCAGAAGCCAATCCATTATCTTTCCGCCCGATAAATTTTTTATTGGTAGTTATTTAACAGAATTTTCTTTCATTACTAGAGATGCGCGGCCTCAGTAATTGTAGATATTAGGTGGTGTATTTTATCAACGCTGGTTTTACATCATCTTGTAAGTATCTACGTTGCTGAGTGAAGGGACATCGAGCAGACGCCGCCCTGAGGTAGGTGAATTTCTCATTTTCAGCCTGCACAGCACACGGAATTTCAAACCCCGCCACGCCGCAGAGTGAGACCTACAATAAAACAATATCACAAGGGGAATCGTTTACGGCATACGAATAACCACAGTAGACAAACACTTCCTGACACGTGTTTGGCGATACCATGTATGTACAGGCTGGTATAATTTAACTTTCGCAGCTTGAGAGGTTCCCCATAAAAAACGAGCTGTCGTCGGACAATGAACCTATGTGGAAATATTTGTAAGGCCATGAAGAAGAGAAATTACGAATAAATCATTGAAAGAAACACATTTTAATATCCGCATAAGAGGGTAACATATGTTAATTGCGTACCATATTTACGTTCCGGATCACAACCGCTGCTCAATGTACTGAACATCTGCATCTTGAACCGCACTTGTCCCCCAAAACATCTCAGGTTGCATATGGGCCACGGAATGTTTAGCTGCCGAAACATAGCTCATGCAAAGCTTGAAAGTCGTACATTGCGTCCAGCATCCTCAGCCATGACACCAGTAACTTCTTCAACAATTTGTGACGCAATTGGCCGTCAGACTCTCCCAGGAGAAGTTTCCAAATCGCGACTGAATCGTGTTCAACCCCGGTGCGGAAAGAGGACCTCTTCGTTTTCCTTCAACCCGTCGACACTTACGAAGACCAGCAGCATTATTGTTGTTATTTCGACAAAACAACCTTACGAGATTGTAATTCACACTGATGATTGTGTTGCAACTCTGCGTTGCCGTGCTAGTACCGGCACCTAACGCCACGGACGTTATTAACTACGTCAGTCCTGCAACGCACAGTCTGAACTTCATTCGTATGAAGTTGGGTACCCACACGGTAAATAGTTTTATCTGTACATCAGCTCAAGTACCGAAAGTTTAATTACAACTGCACTTTATATGACACTTTTTAGAAAGAGACTTGAAAAAACCCAATGTCCTAGTTCCTACCAAGGGTTTCAGGAGCGGTCCCTCTAGCAAGAGGCGAAAGCCTGAAAAGTAATTATCGCTTTCTAGACCTTCACAGCTGGCATTTCCATTGCCTCACTCTCACCTTTATGGATGGCCAAATAGAGCCAAGTTATGTAACAGCCCACACTGCGAACTTTTTTCGGGAATGAAGAAACGAAACTACATACTACCATGATTTTCCACTTCCTGGCTTACCACTTACCACTACAAGGAAGGTAAAGCGGGCTGTACCACCTTGCGCGTCCTATTCTCTTTTTATTTTCATGGTTCCCAAGCGAGATGTAGATCACAAGGAGAGTAGTGACATCTACTTTGAAAACTGCTTCTCTCAGTTTACTAAAGGTGGTTTTTTGAGGGCGTCTCTTTGCTTCGAACAGTTCTCATTTAAGATCGCTGCACATCTGTGTTATAAAGCTTGATAAGTAAACGAATCTGTTATGTTCCTGACAGCACGTGTCTCAACTCCTTCGTTATCGGTCGTTATGCCTTCTTCACAAGAGATTCAAAAGCCAGTTTAGTACTCTTCAGAAGGTTAGTTTAGCGTCTTCTGGCTAATTTCCTGTCCGGATATAAAGTGACTGGCTGAAACTCACCGTGAGGCTTGTCCCATTTGAAAATGGATCGTGTATGCCACGTGAATGAATTTTCTGGAAGGATATCACGTATCACACGAGCGTAGACACGATATCGAGCACGTTGTTACAGACGGGTGTGAGCATGGCATCACATTGGTATTTAACAGGCTTAAAACGTGGAATGATAACAGACACAAGAGGCTTGGATCACAGAACATCGGAGAGAACTCAAGAGCTCAGATTCCCTAGGTACACAATGTCTAGGGTAAATCTTCACTATTGCAGATGACAATGTTCCCACAAGCGTAAGCAGCCATCCAAAAATGAGTGTGAATTCTTAAGGGGCCAAACTGCTGAGGTCATCGGTCCCTAGACTTACACACTACTTAAACTAACTTGTGCTAAGAACAACACACACACACACCCATGTCCGAGGGAGGACTCGAACCTACGGCGGGAAGGGCCGCGCAATCCGTGACATGCGCCTCAAACCTCACGGCCACTCCGCGCCCGCAGCCACTCAAGACGAATAGACGTCGTTCCCACACAGCCTAAGGGTGCCAGTTACTCTTTTCTGCCAAGATTGTATGGAAATAAATGCGCCGCATAAGATTCTGCAGTAGGCGACCGGCAAAACGTCCAAGGCCTTCCTGTGACTTCTGAACACTCAGTTGCAAGTTGAATTGGTGGGTGGTGGAAGTCGTCTATGTAAATGGGCTCTGTATCTGATATAAGTTAATTAATCACACTCCAAATAATCAATTAGGAATCCAGTGGCTACTAAAATAAATAAGAATCACAATTACTTAGGTTTATTCCGATAAAGTAATTAGCGAAACAATTGACAAACGATGACAGCATTATTATAATAAAACCGTGACACGTCGGACAAAGAGGTCGGGAGAAAAGATTCTGATAATTGCGTAAGTGAAATAATCGCAATCGTGAAGATGTACCGTGATTGTCGTGGTGTTCATTCGAAAGACAGACACATACTCTAAGACATAAAAATGAATGGAAAACGACACACTACGAAGAAACTATCCGAATGTGATGGACATAGGTAGATGTGATGTACACGCACAAACAAAGAAACGATTACAATTTAAGGAGGAAATTGAATTATTTATTCAAGAGAAAAAGCTTCACAAATTGAGCAATTCAGTTACGTGTTGGTCCACCTCTGCCACGTATACAAGCGGTTATTCCACGTGGCAGTGATTGATAGAGTTGTTGGACGTACGCCTGAAGGATATCGTGCCACATGCTGTCCAACTGGTGCGTTAGCTACTCAAAATCCCGAGTTGGTTGGCGGATCCTACCCATAACGCACCACCAAACGCTCTCAACTGGGGGGGGGGGGGGGGGGGGAAATCCAGTGAACTTGCTCGCCAAGGTACGGTTTGGCAAGCACGAAGGCAAGTAGTACAAACTCTTACTGTGTTCTGGCGGATATTATCTTGCTGAAGTGTAAGCCGAGGATGGCCTGCCATGAAGGGCAACAAAATGAGGCGTAGAATATCGTCAATTTACCGCCGTGCTGTAGGGGTGCCGTGGATGACATCTAAAGAGGTCCTGCTGCGAAAAGAAGTTGCACACCAGACCATCACTCCAGGTTGAAGGGACGTATGGCAGGTTAGTATCCCACTGCTGTCTCCAAAGACGCTTTCGGCCTGGAATCTCATAGACCGGAGTAGAATTATCTTCAGTAATGACAGCCTGGAGTGATGTTTTACGGTGCCGTTTCTTTTCATAAGAGGATCCTTCGGTAGTCATCCATAGCACCTTTACAGTACAGCGGTACCTCGATGACATTCTACGCCCTATTTTTTTATCCTTCATGGCATGCCACCCTGGTCTCATTTGTTTTTTTGTCTGGACATGTGCGTCACATCTACTGATTTCCGTCCAAGTCAGATAATTCCGTCGTGGTGAGATTTTTTTTTTCCTACGAAAGGGAATACGTCACACCTGTGGCTGGAGTTAAAAGTAGAATGTTCATTGGATCTAAATGCAAATTTTCAAAGTGAATACCGAAGTGATCGAAATACTTTAATATGACTTTGGTGTCCCTATACATCGTCTCATTGTTCCAGCTTGATCTTACCACAACAAATTATAGGCATAGGCTGAAGTGCCTGCAGAATTAGTCATTTCGACATCAACGACCATCGCCAACAACAAAGTGCAATTCAGCCCGAATTTTCTCTAAGTCCCTTGATAAATTAATTCTGGCGGCTGCAGGACGTCGGTGGCACTCAGCACAGAAGTTTTCAGGTAGAGGTATCCAGAGACCAAGTCTCTCAAAGAAGCGTGACGAAGAGGTGATTTTTGATGGAAATTTTACTAAAAAGAAACCTCCAATTGCCGCGTTTTGCGTCTCTTGCTGTATTTATATTTGCTGAGGTTTGGATCTGCTGAGGGGTGACCATTAAATGCCGCTTAGAAAAGCTTGGTTCCCTTCCCTGGGCTGTCCTATAGTTCGTTAACAGCTAGGTGCATTCTCCCATTTAACACAGAAAAAAATCATCTCACTCTCTTTCCATCTCTCTCTACGACCAATGAGAGGATGATGATGTTTGGTTTGTGGAGCGCGCAACTGAGCGGTCATTAGCGTTCGTACAAACTCCCAATTTCTACACAGACCAGTTTCTTTTCACAGTCCAATCTAGTCACTCTCACAAATGATGAGGACAACACAAACACCCAGTAACCGGGCAGAGAAAATCCACAACCCGGCCGGGAATCGAACCCGGGACCCCGTGATTCAGAGGCAGCAACTCTAGCCCCCACACCACGAGCTGCGGACGCGACCAATGAGGTGGGTCCTCGTCAGCGCATTTCAGCTTCTCTATCTGACTTTTAGTTTATTACTGTTAGCCAATCTCTGCGACTGTTATGTAAACATTTAGTGTTTGTGAAGTCAGATGTCCAGCCGCGTCTCACGCTTTCAAAGACCCAAAACAGCAGGTCCCCAAGGCATTTTCGAAGTATTTAGCTGTGGTGTCCGATGCTTCTTGGGGAAAACTCAGTTTTCCACTTTTCTGCACATTAGTACCGTATCCTAAAAAGCGATCCCCCTCCTTCCACTCCAGAGTTGCAAAGCGGTTTTGGCTGATGGAGCTTGTGCCGCAGTAGATCCTGCCTGTTTGTCCACGATGCTCCAGGTGCTCTGGTCAGCATTACAAAAGGTTGTTCAGTGGTCTGCGAGCCATATGCCTGCGCATCTTCTAGTCTATTCTTCCAAGAAACAGCTCCAAGAGTGGTGGCCTACCTAACTCCCCAGGCAGCCTGGGTACTGCTACACCGTCCCAAATCTCCTTCCTACACCCTCTAAATCTATATCTATATCTACATCTACATGGATACTCTGCAAATCACATTTAAGTGCCTGGCAGAGGGTTCATCGAACCACCTTCACAATTCTCTATTATTCCAATCTCGTATAGCGCGCGGAAAGAATGAAGACCTATATATTTCCGTACGAGCTCTGATTTCCCTTATTTTATCATGGTGATCGGTCCCTCCTATGTAAGTCGGTGTCAAAAAATATTTTCGCATTCGGAGGAGAAAGTTGGTGATTGGAATTTCGTGAGAAGATTCCGTCGCAACGAAAAACACCTTTCTTTCAATGATTTCCAGCCCAAATCCTTTATCATTTCTGTGACACTCTCTCCCATATTTCGCGATAATACATAACGTGCTGCCTTTCTTTGAACTATTCCGATGTACTCCGTCAGTCCTACCTGGTAAGGATCCCACACCGCGCAGCAGTATTCTAAAAGAGGACGGACAAGCGTAGTGTAGGCAGTCTCTTTAGTAGGTCTATTACATTTTCTAAGTGTCCTGCCAATAAAACGCAGCCTTTGGTTAGCCTTCCCCACAACATTTTCTAAGTGTTACTTCCAACTAAAGTTGTTCTCATTTATATAAGGCATGCAAATCCCAATAAAAGATGTAATGAAGATTATTATTACATCAGTCACTTACTAACAATCACTAGTATTGTTATGTATCATATCCCTTGGTGTCGATTATATATTCTGATCAAATGGGCCTTTCAGTATGATTTTACATACGTTACGGAACTGTTCCCGTAAGATCGGTCTCGTAACACATTGTACCAGAGCTTTTACAGTAAATCAAAGTCTTCCGTTCGACATACACGATTTTTGTGGTGCTGTGTTGGTCTAACACCATATCAAACTTCGTAGCCTCCCAGCGAGTGCAAAGTGTCATTGTCCCCATAAGCAGCACAAAATATGTAAAGTTACCCTACCTACTGCCATGGCGGCCTTCTAAGTGCTAGCAAAAAACTTTGACAACTTGTCACAAACAGGGGGCAACTAAATTCCCTTTACAGATGTTGAGGACTTATAGTGGAGCCCAAGACAATTAAGTTTATTACAGGAATTCATGTGTCAAAACGTACCATTACCGTGCTGCACGCAAAAACCAAATCACGTTTCACTCTGACTTCTGCAGCACGTCGTCTGGGTCCACTTACAAGCAGAGCTCAATGTGACGACCACCGACGCCAGCACAGATCCGGTACCTCTGTACTACGTTTCAGTACACACGATCACCAATTCCTGGTCCTTCATCATCTGGCACAGCTTTAGCGTGCACCAGTAAGTCTTCCTTGGATGCTACAGGGGTCTTGTAAATCAAGGATTTCATGTGAGCCTGCAGGTGGTAGTCCAGTGGATTCAAGTCAGAAGAAGAAGCAGGCCGAGCGATCAGGCAGTCACAACCTATTCACTAATGGCCAAATCGTTTGTCCAGATGATCTTGGACGGCACGTGAAAAATGAAGTGGTGCGCCATTGGGGTGGAACCACATGTTTTATCATACACGCAGCAGCACGTCTCACGAGAGCTAATTCAGTATGTTACGAAATAATCACAAGAACGCTGCACTGGTAAGATGTGGTGGAAGAAGGTATGATCCAACCACATCTCCATCCAGGCGTCCTCCTCAAATGTTCAGACCACATGACTCATAGAACTCATAGGGGTGCACCTTAAGTGGTTTGTCATTAGGCCGCTCATGTAAGTTGTGGGAATTAACACCTTTGCTAGCAAACGTGGCTTCACCTGTGAAAAGGATCTGCTGTGGGAAGTCCGGATTGTCGATACAACGATACAAGAGGCACCTGTAGAAGTTGGCTCAGGACCGTAACTTCCGTGGCTGCATTGCCTATACCTTCTAAAGGTGGTGTGCATGTTGCTGCTGCTCACGCTGAACAGTCCAGAGAGTTTGGTGATCCTCATTCTGTATAACTGCTAAGGTCTGGTACTCATCGTCACATCATCTTACATTGCATAGAGTACAGGCTCCTTAAAATCAGGCGTGCAGAGCCGCTGTGGATCACCACAGTCGTCCCTGTTGGTGGTGAATGTACCCCCATCTCTGAGGCCCACTGGCTCACTGTAACAAAGAGGTAATGCGAAGCTATCTCGCCATGGAGAACACTCTCCACATACAAATGACGAGCAGCTCTCCCATTGCAACGAGATTCACCGCACAGTAACATCGTGTCAGCGTATTCCGCAAACGTGTGTGGTTCACCATACTCAATAGCAACGTACTAATAATTATATGTATAGGGTGCGACCATAAAGTTTCTTTTCGAAGACTGTCCAGACTAGAATCGGTACGCCAATTGGCCAAAATCGCCGTGAACATAGCAATCATCCCACCAACGCACTAGGTGGAAGACACCAATTCGGTAAGACGTCTTATTCTGCTGTGTGAAGAAGTCTGTAATTGTTTGCTGCACATCCTCGACCGACGGAAATTGTCGTCCCTTTAAGGCCTCTTTTAAGGGACCAAAGGCATGATAATCGCAAGAGAGGAGATCAGAACTATAGGTTGTGTGCTCCAGTGTCTCCCACTTGAGCTGGTGTAACTTCTACAATTAGGCTGGTATTGCGGATCGACAGGCGTCTTTTGTTAAATCGCGACTATCATAGAACTTAGCACACCATTCTACAATCGCAATTTTCGATAGGCATGCTGCTCCATGCACATTCTCCATTCCCTGATGGATGTGCATCGGTGTTTGACCTGCAACAGCCAGGAAACAAACAGAAGCACACTGGTCCTGTTTCGAAGCATTTGGTAATAACGTCGCCATAGTTCACGTCTCCACATTTACTGCACACATGACGGAAAGACACGAATGTCACACTAACCTCTTACCTTCACGTCGGTCCTTATATATCCACGTCAGAGTCACTCTGAGTTGCACGTACACTGCAGCACCGCCTTCAAACGGAAACTTTTTAACCATATCTTATACATACAGTTTGTGCTCTGTACTGTAGATAATGGTTACTACTGTGTAGCAGTAAAATATAAACCAACACCGCAAGTGCAACATAAGGTACAAACCTCTCTTGGTGGGTGCAGTAGTAGAGTATGAACGAAGACCACAAGCACAACAGCAGTTACAAAGCTCTCTAGCTCCAGAACGAGTGATTTTTCCATGACTTTCCAGAACAGCTACTAAGAATCATGGCAGCAGACAGCGCATTACAGAAGTGCTACAAGCAAGAGTAGGAAACTGTCAATGAGAATGTCTACATTCTTCTTGTAATTCTCATTGGCTGAAAGTCGTACATTTTAAATGATTTTCTGGAGTGATTTTGCAGCTCATGAAATCAGAGGAGTCAGCTTGTGGCCATCACGGGTTGTAAAAGTTGTGCGACCTCTGCAACAGCGCTGGTGCTTTCTGAGTATATTTTAGGAGCAGAGAATCGGTGATGCTGAGTGATCAAACGAGTTATTAGGTGTGCTTTGAGAGACTAAGAGAATCCAAATTACATTCCTGGGTGCAAGTGTGGGCTTATGTTTATGCATTTGCATGTTTTTATCTGAGCGTTTTGTGGGTAAATGGGTGTGCTCTAGTTTGGTAAAAGATGATCTCTGAGTACAGCATAGAGACATTAGTTAGAGGTGGTGCTGGATAAAGGTGATAGACTTTGCTAGAAATAATTAGTCTGAGATATATATGAAGCTGAGAGTATGTGTGTACGCCTGGGATCACCTCCAAAATCCATTATGGCACAGAAGCATCATATCTCAAGAGTATCAGCACTGTGGAGTTTATAACATCAGGAGAAGAGATGCTGACTAAATCGTGTTTCCTATGGCCACTCATGTTTAGACGGCACTGCGCGATGGGAATGTGTGGGAACAATATTGGCCTGCCAAATCAATCTGCATTGCAGGGTAGCCTATTTGTAAGGAACAACAAACAGTTTTCCACGCCTGGGCTTGTAGGCTGTCCGGCTGGTCCCGGCAGAGGTTCGAGTCCTCCCTCAGGCATGGTTGTGTGTGTTTGTCTTTAGGATAATTTAGGATAAGTAGTGTGTAAGCTTAGGGACTGATGACCTTAGCATTTAAGTTCCATAAGATTTCACACACATTTGAACAATTTTTTTGTAGGCTGTCCTGCACAATAGGTGTGTTGTGCTGGTGTGCTATCAGCCTGCTTTAGTGACTTGCTTTGCGTGACGGCCTTTACGTCAGACACCAACAACTCATTTTTAAACCCATGATGTAAGCCTGCCCTGCATGACAGGCATGCTGTGGGAGCAGTATTGCTCTGCTTTATTAAACTGTATTGCAGGGGCTATATACATGCTGATGGTCATAGTTGGTGACATGTTGGGATGGATATAGCAGGAGATGGAGAGTGAGAGGGAGTAGGAAATGGACAGAGAGAGGGTAGGAGGGTAAGATGCATGAGGTACGTGGAAGGTGTAGAAGGGGATAGAAAGGGAGTGGATAGTTGTGGAAGGAAGTGTGGGAGGTGGGAAAAGAGAGAGGGCGAGATGGATATGGCCAGAGAGAAGTGGGGAAGACATGGTAAGTGAGAGGGGCTGAGGGAAATGGACAAAGAGGAGGAGGAGATGAAAAGACAGATTGCGGAGGAAACACACATATAGAGGTGGGAGGATGAGGTGGACAGAACGAGGGAGAGGTGAGCACAGGCAGGAGGGGTGGGAAGTGTGTTCAATATATATCTGTCGAATGCACACACTTGACTTTGAACTGTGTTTATTTGTGAAAGTTGTGTGAAGGTCGTCTATAGAAGCATTAACAATGTACATATTCCAGCCAAGTGCTCTCTCTCTCTCTCTCTCTCTCTCTCCCTCTCCCTTTCCCTTCCTCTCTTTCTTGATATGGAAGCAACGAGGCTCAGACGAAAGTAACGTTTCGTATTGAACCCATAATGAAAGCACTGATCACAGTGACAGACGTGACCGACAGTGTTATAAATCATAAAGGCACGGGACATCAAAGATAATTGTTAGGTATAATAAGAAGACCACTGCCTACACAGCGTCTGCTGATAATAAAATGTCCGTACAGGGTTCTGTATTCTTGTCTCAGGTATTACTTGCCAAAGTAGAAAAGAAGTCCCAAATGTACATGTTCAAAGGCAAATACTTGATAGGATATGGATCATTCTATCAGCGTCGAGGATGGTCTGTAATGTGTAGTTTAGGCAGTTTCTCTCACCACGTTCGTAGCTAAACTATTATTGGTTGCGTTTGTTTCTTTACTTATTCCTCTAACTGTGATGCTGCTATCAGATGCAGCACTTAAAAGCATCTCATGTATCAGTAAGTTCTAACAGACTGTTCCACACTTACCAGGACCTGTTCTCACTTTACCCTCGTTTCTCTTTCGTAAAACACAACACACTGACAATTATTTTCGATCATTTCTCGTTGTCAGCTTTCAATAAATATCTGTGACACTATTTTTTTGTCTGTGCTATGATTCCCTGTATGGTTTAGCACAGTTGTTCTCTAAATCTTTCTTCTTAGCATACAATGCTTTTTGGAGCATGCCCTCAAAACCGTTTTCTTTGACCATGTTCAGTGCCGTTGGTGCTTAAGAGCACTCAAGTCTCGGAACTTTTAATTTAGAAGCATCCCTGTGCACTTTCTTCTTATAGAAGTACTTGGTAAACTGGTAAGAAACTCACAATTTTCTCACACTGTCTTTAAGCGCAACCTTTTCTAATTTGTTTTCTTTCATTAATTTTCCACGTATTTGATGCACTTTGCTCTCTTCACTTTCATCTCCTTTCAACCCAATACTTTCTGGGACATAATTATACATTTCTCTATAAGCAAATAATTCACTAATCCCAACCTTTTTTTTTTTTACGCTATCTCATCTCTGGCTAATACAGTATTGAACATGATGAAATTTCCAAAAAAGTTACAACTTGACGATCAGAAGGGATAAAACAACTCCCTTTGCAAATATACATCATTCACTGACCCAAGACGTTGCGGAAGTTTCTATGTCAGGGTCTCCTAGCAAACCATAACAACTTTATCTTTGTTTTTTTTTAGATAAATGTATGCATTGAATTATGTCAACTTCATTTGTTCGGAGGAAAAAATTTGGAAGAGCGAGAGCACGACTTTCTATTCATCTCGCATGAATTCGTATGTAAACGTAGAACTGGTGTACCGATGTTTTGGAAAGCGACTGTTAAAAACGATTTTAGCAACAAAACGGAAAACAAATTTGTCGCTGGTAATGCAGAGTATCTGAAAAACTAACCATAAATTAAAAGTGAAGCAGTATCTAGAGAATGGGTATACGACATTCAAATGAGTTGTAGAAAGACATTAAGAAAGACGGGAAAACCTGACAGATAAACAAGACATTCGTTTACGACTTTGAGTTTTTCTTCAAAACAAAATATTTTTTCTGCCTAATCTTAGACCTCAGTACAAACAAACTCGGTTCGACGACTGCTCTTTATATTCCAAGCCACTTCCTGCTCGCTGATATTAGAAATTGTAATCAATTTCCGTTTGCGAAAGCTGTATCGTCGGGGTTCCCAGAACGTCGTCACTATCAGCATTGTGTTCTGTCTATGAATTATTGAAGAGGTGTGGCGTATCGGCGTTGACACTGATCCTTTAGCTGCAAGCAGCTCGTAAGGACCAATGATAACAGCACACCAAAAATTCTTCATGAAAGCACTGAAATAAAAAAAATCAGTAAATATGTGAATGCACTATCTGACCAGTCACTGTAGATTTGAGTGGAGCAGTAGAACAATAACATTTGTACCGCATACAACGTTAAAAAAGCGAAATGAAAACGAATTAAAGAGAAATAAAAATAATGGAACATGCAGCAAGCTATTTCTTATAAATAACTCTCAAACTTTCATGTGGAAGACGTGACTGAATAGCCCATCTCTGTTTTAATAAGCGTTAATATCTTCCACATGCGTAGTCGTATTTAAATGTAAACAACTGTGAAAACCTTTGAGGACAAATGTCAACAAACGATATGTGTTACATGATACTGTTTACTTTTTTCTAGACTAACATTGGACATGTGTTTTGTTTGTTGGCTGTTGCAACGCCGCCGTCAAGATTTACTGTTTACTTGATTTAGAAGAATGACCGTGAATATAGGAACTCCACGCCGTGTTACGACAAAAATTTTTGAGTATGCATCGTATTGTAGTAATATTTTTCTGAAATTAACAAGAAAGAAAATATTGAAAGTATCTGGAAGATGACGTAGTTATCTCTAATGACTTAATATCGTACAGCATTAAACTGTGTAACGACAGTAAGAGATATTAATAATAATAATAACAATAATAGCACTCATAAAAATTGGAATACTAATCATTCAAGAAACAACATTAACATTGATATATGGTAAATGATACCGTGCAAGTGGTGAAGGCTACCAAAGAAGTTCATATATGGTAAATGATACCGTGCAAGTGGTGAAGGCTACCAAAGAACTGTAGCGGCTTTTCAGATGTCATAAGAAACATTGTTAATATATGAGTCTTCAAACCGTTCTTTACTGAAAAAGTTCTTATGAACAGAAGAGATTCACTGTGAATGAAAACTCTTCAAGCCGCATGAGCTGTTGTGTATTCCTTTATTGGAAACACTACCGGTTTCGCACCGTTACGGTTGCGTCCCCAGGTGATGCAATGATTAGCCCTCAAACATCACCTGAGGATGCACCTTCAACGGTGCGAAACCGGTAGCGACCATGTAAAGGACTACACATGTAAAGCATCTTGAAGAGTCTTCATTCATTGTGAATCTCATCAATGCTTAAGAACATTTTTAGTAAAACATTATTTGCAATTTTTTAAATATTATCAATGTACTTGCAGTTTTGCAACTGTGACTTCGCTATGTGGGAAACGGTATGTAACATACGACTATAGTGCGAAAATGTTACCTCACTTTACCTTTTAATTTGAGGTAAGGATTACTAGCGCATTATGATGATAGGCTGTCGATAAAGATTTCGTAGTCTTTTTCGAGTATGGATTATTCAAACGGTGTTATTAAGTTATTTTGCCATTTTCAGATTAATTTGTTGTACTATATGATGGTCTTTGTCATTGGTTTCACGTCTGATTGGGTTAGCAAGTTGGTTTCATTGACTACTAATCACTAAAATTCACAAATACGAAAAGAGCCACTGAATAGCTGCACTTTACAACATGTTGTCGAACGTATCTTGTTTGTCGGAGTTCACAAGATACTGCTTTATGTTTCTTTTTTTCTTTTCCTTTCTTTAAATCATGAGCCCTATCGCATCAGAAACAGAGTGACGCGCCAACGTAAATTCAGTTTGTTCGTCGGTCTTCATTGATTTGAGGGGAGGAGAGAATACTAATTCCAGTTTCTCAGTGGAAGAGTGGGAATTCGTAACTGTTCAAACGACTGACATGTATGCCAATCATGTTAATGGAATTACAATTCCTAGACTCTATATTTACTATACAATGAAACTTAGCAGTCATTACTCTGCTTCGCGCGTTAAACAAGAGATTACACTATGATCGTTGCATAATTCAAACGTTTGACGAATTTGTGAAGAAATGACTGCTCTGACAGAGATGAGTAGCCAAGGATAAAGTGCAGGACAAAGGAGGAGACGCTATAGACAACCGATCTATTAACAGCTTACGTAAATCCTCACGTGGCTGGTCACACAAAGGGACACCATGAGAAAAGCGTAAAATTTATTCGCAACCAATTGGCTGCTCTCTCACATTAAAATCGCTAAAAAAGTAAGAACTGAAGCGAACACCACAAGGCACTACTCACAGCAACGTGGCGTGCAACGGACTATCCTACACCGTGGAAATAACCAACAATAAGAGGTAAAACAATCTAGATCACTGTTTGTTAACAGGGGAAAACTTCAGGGATGTACTCGGCATCATGAGCGGGACGAGACATTTCCTGATGCCTCTTGTAGGCAGTCACATCGAAGAATCAGTCAGTTACGAGAAATTGCGTACTCGACTCATTGGTGACGAAAAAGAACCCCACTGAAATGATTAACATGAAAGAGCAAACACGGTGGGTTGGTTTAGAGTCAAGAAGTGGGTAAAACATCATCATCATGTGTAAACCTTCAACAAAGAAAACTTGCTTAAAATACAAAAATGAAGATCGTGAACTTTCAGAGACGTCCCATAAACATTATCCAAGTAATACACCGAAAGAGAAACACTGTTCGAGCCTGACCGGTACCGCAAAGCATTGCAGAAGCCCATCTAACGAAACGTGGTAGCAATCAAAAATCGTGTAGTACAACAAATTAATCTCGAAATGGCAAAAATAGCTTACAAACACCATTTGAACAATTCCCAGTCGGAGAAGACTACGGAAACGTTATCAACAGCTATTTAGCCTCACGTCCTAAGACGTCTGCTGTAATTTACCAGTGTCTGTCCATCTTGAACTTGAACTCGACGGAAAGAGCCTCTTTTCTTTTCGTAACGTTCGTCAGCGCTGCTTCCACAGCGCGCCGCAACTCTCAACGGTCATTCTCAGCTACAGGAACACTACCAACCTCTGCTATTCAGCTAAAAAATTTTGGCTTCTGTGACGAATTAACTCTTTGTCTAATCATAGAACCAAAAACCTCCGGTTTTTTTTTAAGGCCCGGTGCAATTTTGCGGCATCCTGAAGGCTCCCATTGATCGCCATACTATTGCTACTTCTTATGGACATAAAAGGGGCGGGATCAGTATGCAATCTACTTACAGATATCAGTTATCTCGCACAGTCATACAAACTTTTATTCTATAACAATTAATTGAAATGTTGTTCTTTAACTTAATGAAACGAGCCTGCCCAAATCTTAACAGACGTGTTTCAAGTGGACATCGTGAATTTAGTGCAGGACATTTTCTCCCTCAGTCTTTCCGTGGCAGTTTTTGTGTTAAGCATTCCACTGTGATAATTCTCTTCTGCCGGCGTCTGATCAGATTACCCCTATATATACATATAATAATTCACGTGCTTTCCGCAAAGCACCACAATGTATGCAGCAATATTAATGCACACTGCTTCTCACAGTGTGGCCGATTGTTCATCACCGACTACCACTACGAACGGTAAAAAACTCTATGGTCTAGTCGGTACAGTTCTCTTTCACGTGATAACAAAATGTTTACTCATACTATTCATACAGGTTGTAACGGGTAGAAGAGCAGATTTTCTATTTGTGACTGAAGACGGTGTACTGAACAACATTAAACAACATTACATCAGCAGTTACGCCAGCTGCAGATCATTAATTATAACTTTTAGAGGTCGTATGTTTTTAGGTTGGTAAGTATCTTCAAGGATTTGCAACAAGAGCGAACCGTTATGCTTATTTTCCCCTGAGCAGAAGGTCAGATGTTGAAGTGCGGATGTGCAGCCGCAAAACGGATAGTCTATACTGATAGGCATAGTCCACTTAGTGCTGGAGTTCGACCGTGTAGAAAACTTCAGGTTGTAAAGTTTGTGACTTGCTTGTCAGAAGACTGTTTGACACAGATATAAAACAGGCAACACATTGATCTGTGAACATATTAAGGTATCGCATATAAGAATATCTGCACTTTTGGGTTATACCCTATATATTTCATTTCATACTATAGACTATATTTGTAAATTAATATAACAACATTAACGCACCTGGTTCCGTGAGACACTAACAGATGCTATTAATTTCTGCGTTTGCCGAATGTTTATATATACATCGAGATACTTCAAAATGGATTATTAAACCAAATCGACAATTGAAAGAAGGAAAACATATGTCATGCCTTCATGTTTTGAATGTGTGTGTAGCTCAAGAGCATATTAATGCCTTGAATTCGCTATTCAAGCTAATTTGCATTAATTAAATATGTGAAATACCAATAACAAACTTAAGCGAGGGATATTGTAATCTAACTAATTAAAGCAAGACAGAGTGTGACATTTTGAATCTATAAAAATGAAAAAATCTGTTCAGCCAGCTGTAAGAATCAAATAACGAAAGTATGTTTGTTATAAATGCTTTCTTTTTACGAAATGTTTCTATTTTGAGGCTTTGTCACAATGCCGATAGTCGATCTTTACAACAGTAACTAGCAGCTTACTCTCAAATGTTTTAAACTTCGCTACTGCGACTGAGTTGGAATGGGCCAGGAGTCTGCCGCCAACGAACCGGTGTAATTGTCATTAAGCTTATCCATTACGGTTGTTGTAGAACCCGTGACTGTTAACTGAATGTAAATATGATAGGCAGATTCTGTTTGTTCCAGCATTTGCCAGTATTCCAGATCACGTTAATGTAAGAACAAAAATAAGTCAACAGTTCACTTGAACTTTTGTCCTTGGTTTGTAAATATAAACTGTATGGTCATACGAATAGCTTTAGTTCATTACAAACACTATAGCTTTTATACAGTTACCGTCAGCTAAAGTAAACAGGATCTACTCTTACTAACGTTCCAGATCACATTAACGTAAGAACAGAAGTAAGTCAACAGTTCATTTGAAGGCCTGTTATTATTTATAAATTAAATTTAGATATAAAGGTCACGGTCACACATACAGCTCTATCTCAGTGGAAATACAATAACTTTGTATTATCGACTCCTGGGCATTCATGTTAATGCCAGTCTTGACTAATATATTTTCTACAAAGTGACTGCTTCATACATTAATATACAAGTAGATATAAGAAATCAGATCACTTTAAAGTTGTTTTTGCAGTAAATCATTTATTT
Source organism: Schistocerca piceifrons (assembly GCF_021461385.2). NCBI lineage: Eukaryota > Metazoa > Arthropoda > Insecta > Orthoptera > Acrididae > Schistocerca > Schistocerca piceifrons. Next base: position 390,129,371 of record NC_060145.1, read on the forward strand.
ATTTATTTTATATTATGCTCTCATGTTATATTCTGATTAAAATATTTGCCCTTATATAGACTTTAATAAATGTAAAAAAGAACAAATTACATCTCTGTGCACAGTAGGCCTACGCCATATCTTTTTTGTCAAGATCTTTGTTACAAGCAACAGCTGTGCAGTACATGCTGGATGCTGGCAAAGTTTCGCTGTCAGAGTGTAAATTAGTATAGATTGTGTAAAAGTGTATGACCTGATACACCAACTGGGCATCAAAATGGAAGCAGGCAGATGGACACTAACGGAAAAAAGCCGCTCGTACTATCGCAGTAAGTAAAAAACTAAATTATATCCATATCGACAGATAAACACTAATCATAGCGATACATTAAAGAGTGTTCCATCTTCTTGTCACAGAGCCAGCACCAAGCCTTATGCTAGAAATAATGATGTAATATTCATTGCTTATATTGATAGCGAAAGTTTTGAGCGGGTTATTAGCAGAAGTTAAAGTGTCTCACACCAGGAACAGAGATAAACTATATCCATCCAGGAGCAGCCACAATCCTCTTATTTCTCCTCTTGTATTCTGTGGAAATTCTTCGTGTGAATCTTTGTAGTTTTAATTGTCCATATCGGTATTTTGGTTTCACCAAGCGATTTATTTTTTTGCAACTCGTCTTTTGCTTTGGTAAGCCGGTACTAACAACACACTAGCGAAAGAATGCCAACGTAATGCTTAGTTTGTCGATATCCATCCCAGTATGTCACGAAATCCATTCGCCGTTTGGCTGCAAAGTGTTTTTGAAGGTGCTCAGAGCTCTGCCTTCTGACAAACAACACGCTTGTGGATGCCTACCAAAACATCAGTGCAGCTCTCAAGATGTTTCTTCTGCTGTCGAAGTTTCCGTCGGTACAAAAACATACTTATTCGATAACCCCTTTTAATTTTTACCTGTTTTCACGACAAAGAGTGAGGAAACAACAGTGACGTGAACTAAATGGTTTAATTTAGCTGGTCACCATAGTCTCAGTGGAGGTTTATGGATTTCAAGACAAAAGGTAACGAAGAATTTTCCAAGTTACTAAACTCAGTGGAATAGCAAACACAACGAGTCGAAAGTTGCGGTGAAAGGATAAGGTAAGGGCGAAGATTACATGAAGTTGGTAAAATAGGTTCACTACAAAAATTTGTATTACACGTGATGTGGTTTTCCTGCAAATAGTATTTTTACACAGACTAGAAGAATACTACGGAGCATTGATACCAGCTCTCTTGTAAAACAGAACATTGTCGATTTACACTGCTAAATTGACTGTAAAGATACACTGAGACAATGACGTTTGTTGTAGAGTACTGGTGCAAATAGTCCGTGATAATGCGCGCCATCATAGCCAAATTTGACACCTGCTTGTATCGTAGCCTTTCGTACCTCTCCCACGTTCAATGGGATGCGATGGCCGTCATCCATAATACACACTTCCAGTCTTGCACGTGTAAAGTGTTTCACATGGTACGATATACAATCGGGGGAACGAGTTGATCAGTTTACAGGTCCCCTTCCCTCAACTGGACATTCAGGAAACTTTTATTGAAAACCGAATAGTGGAATTTCTTGGGCTATGAGATAATTCTGATACAATGTGTTACCTTTTGTCCACAACTGGACATCCTCTTCGACCCTGTTAGATAATTGGTGTACTTCTAGCCATTCAATAATATGTCGAAAAGAGTTACACGACGCCATGAGAGAACTCCTCTCCCCCCACTCTCATACCCGACCCTTAAGCTTAATGCAGACCCTTTCTCTTGCGAGACAAGTATTGAAGCCACAAATCGATCGAATCCCTGCTGTGGAAAAACGACGATTGGACTACTTGCGTGAGATTTTTTGGCAATTTACCACGTTCTATAACGCACATACCGTGCAAGTCCTCAGTATCTAGCTCAGAAAACACAATAAATAGTGAAAAAGCATTAACACACAAACCAAAGAGCACACGGTTAACTGATGTCGCACAGAGTATTCCTCCCTTACCTTAACTTGCGACTATGGTGTCAAGGAAGGGCATCCACCAACAAAGTTAAAACAAAAATAACTACAAATACGGAACAGCGGACCCCGACACGACAAGCAACAAGCGGGACAATCACTAATAAGAAAGAGGCGCTCTTCCACTATTCTGCTCCGTATAACAAGACCCACGGATTCTTATTTTCGATTTCTGCCCGTAGGTACAGATGCAGCGGTAACAGTGACTCTAGATGGACGAATCACGTTCATCGAGTGTATAAACAATCTTCCGTGACTTATGTTTACTAGAACTCGACAATATACTCACTTTTGCTATCAGGTTTGAGTTTAAAAGCTGAACTCTTAGTGAAATCGTTGTTTGGACTCAATTATTGTGAGTCTCTGTAAGTACTTCTCTTGTGTCAAAACAGCAAGCCAATTGCACACCTCGCCTCAGAAAGTGGGAAACCGCATGATCTGGGTTCGCGTTGAAACACTGTAATCACAACTGAAATCTCTGTCATGCAGTCCAAATTTAAGATTTCTGTCGTTTTCCTACACCACTTACGGCTAAACCCTTGATGGGTCTTTTGGAAAGGACATCCTGGTCGATATTCTTCCCAATTCTTCCTCAACCCCAACCTGCGCTACGCCCCTACTGTCCTCATCGTCGACACACCGCTAAATAAAATCTTCCTTTCGTTTCTGGAACACTCACAATGATTCCATAGTTTTCGTGAGATCGCGAAAATGACAGAATGGTTGTTAAAAACAGGGAATGACTAGTTTCGTTCCCCATCCTTCCCCAACAGAGCAAGTGTGTCCAATAGGTTGCTGCATAAGCTTGTAGCGTTTTTGTTTTACATGCTGGTATTCCGGTTTCTATGGGTTTATTTATCCATTGTAATTTTTTATTTGTAGTTCACTGTTGCTATCTCAGTTTACATATTGTCAGTTTGTGATTTGGAGAGAGTGATTGCAGCTGTAGTCCGCAGCTCGTGGTCGTGCGGTAGGGTTCTCGCTTCCCGCGCCCGGGTTCCCGGGTTCGATTCCCGGCGGGGTCAGGGATTTTCTCTGCCTCATGATAACTGGGTGTTGCGCGCTGTCCTTATGTTAGTTACGTTTAAGTAGTTCTTAGTTCTAGGAGACTGATGACCATAGATGTTAAGTCCCATAGTGCTCAGAGCCATTTGAACCATTTTTTGAGTGGAGCTGTGCACGGTAGAAAATCGAATGCCAAGTGGATAAACTGAAACATTTTCGACATATTATCTGTTTCAGTTCAGTAGAAGGTGACAGGAGCGGAGTCAGCGAGAAAATTTGCGCCATGTATGGGGGTAACGCCACTGGACAGAGCTCGGCAAGAAAATGGTTTTTCGTTTTGAGGAGGATCGTTTTGACATTGGTGACGCTCCACGATCAGGAACACTTTCAGGGTTCGATGAAGACCATTTGAACGCATTTGGCCACAATGATCCACATCAGTGTACTGGAGAACTGGCAAATGTGATGAACTATGATCATTCCACTATCTATCGACATTTGCGTACAACAGGGAAGGCTAAATAATTGGGTGTATGGGTACCGCATCCTCTAGGTCAAAATCACAAAAATCAGTGGGTGGGCGTATGTGCATCTCTGCTTGATCATCATCAGTCCTCTCGTGCACAACACTGACCATTCCTATCCTGTACCGATACTGGAGACGAGAAACGGTGCATTTATTTTAACATACGGAAAATAAATAAATAGTTGAGGCCAAACAAAGCAGCAACTCTCCGTACAAAGACCTGCGCGGATCCACAAAAGATAATGTCATGAACCTGGTGGAAGGGCGGCGGTGTGGTGTAGTACTAATAGCCATCACTGTTGACATTTGTGGTCAACAACTGAGGCGTCTTGCAGACGCAGTCCAAGAACAAAGAGCAGGAAGACCGCGTGAAGTGATGCTATTCCACGATAACGCCCACCCGCATTCTGTTAGAATGACAGAAAACATCACACGGTTGGGAAGACATTCAGTACTCACCTTATTCGCCTGATCTTGCGTCCTCACATTTTCAATTTTCCCGCTCTCTATCGAACAACCTTCAAAGAAATTCCTTTCCGGATGAAACTGCGCTTAGAACATGGTTCGAAGAGTTCTTTGCCTCAAAATGACATTATTTCTACAGTCGCGGAATCGAGAAGTTACGCCAGCGTTGGCAGTTTGTTGTAAGTAGTGAAGGATAATATATTATTGATGACTAAAGTCTCAGTTATGTGTTTCTGTTATGTTTACGAGTATTAAACTTATGGAAAAACGCTATGAATCAACCTAATATAATAATATTTTTCCTACCTTTTTAACATTCCTACCTTTTTAATGGAAGCCAGAAGCTTTGAAGAATAGTCAGTAAGAGTAAAATAAACTGTTTTCGGCGAACGACATTACGTCATATACCATTAAGCTTCCCACTGCCGTTTCTTTAAAGAATCGAACTTCCATGTACGAATCATGGTAACTCCCGAACTAAGTGTCGTACAGTGATATAACTTTGCAGGTACATTCAGTGGAATATGCGGTAACCGTCTGCAAAGTGTGTTGCGAGTATACTTAGTAGTAAAGACGTAGTAAGTTGAAGCATCATGCCTAAAGTTTAAGACTGACTGCATAAAAAGCGAAAATGTAATAAATAAACATAATAAATGTTGTGGATTGGCAGGAGACCAACCCACTAATTTTAGAGGAAGCCGAAAGGCACGCGTTTTAGCTCACGCAGGCTGGCGTGAGGTCTGGAACAGGACAAGGAAATTAGAACTTACAAAACCGGACGCAGATGGTGGAATACTTAACTTTAATCCATTAATGTTGAACGTAGCTCTTGTCTGTACATTATTTACAATATCAATAGCAACTGATAATGGCGCCTTGCTAGGTCGTAGCAAATGACGTTACACGACTTGAAAACGTTTGCCGTATATTACACAATTATCGTAATAGTTTGAACCTTAAATCCGGATAATTTCTGAGAGATTGTGGGACACCACTGTATTGAAATGAATAATGAACTATGGAAAAACCAGATAAGAGGAAAATCGATGTGTTGTTAAAGAGTGAAACTGAAAATTAAGTGGACGGATAAGATAATAATTGAGGAGGCGAAGAAAGAAATACATGTAAAGTATTAACGAGAAGAAGGGACAGTATGGTAGGATATGTGTAAAAAAATCAGGAAATTACTACCATGGTACTACAAGGAGCAGTAGAGGGTAAAAACAGTAGGAAGGGACAGAAATTCTAATACGATATGCAAAGCAAGTAACTGAGGACGTTGGGTGTAAGTGCTACTGTGGGATGAAGAGGCTGGCGCAGTTGAGGAACTCGTGATGGCCGGCCGGTGTGGCCAAGCGGTTCTAGGCGCTACAGTCTGGAACCGCGCGACCGCTACGGTCGCAGGTTCGAATCCTGCCTCGGGCATGGATGTGTGTGATGTCCTTAGGTTAGTTAGGTTTGAGTAGTTCTAAGTTTTAGGGGACTGGTGACCTTAGAAGTTAAGTCCCATAGTGCTCAGAGCCATTTGAACCATTTTTGAACTCGTGATGGGCGACATCAGACCACTCAGATGAATGGTGATGCATGAAAAGAGAATTTATCAGCCAGAAGCTGATATCAATCGAGTGAGGTGAAACAGTGGTTAAGGGACTATACAGGGTGAGTCACTTAACATTACCGCTGGATATATTTCGTAAACCACATCAAATACTGACGAATCGATTCCACAGACCGAACGTGAGGGGAGGAGCTAGTGTAATTGGTTAATACAAACCATAAAAAAATGCACGGAAGTATGTTTTTTAACACAAACCTACGTTTTTTTAAACGGAACCCCGTTCGTTTTGTTAGCACATCTGAACATATAAACAAATACGTAATCAGTGTCGTTTGTTGCATTGCAAAATGATGATTACATCCTGAGATATTGTAACATAAAGTTGACGCTTGACTACCACTCCTCCGCTGATCGATCGTGTGTATCGGAGAGCACCGAATTACGTAGGGGTCCAAAGGGAACGAGGATGGACCTTAGGTACAGAAGAGACTGGAACAGCACATTACGTCCACATGCTAACACCTTTTTATTGGTCTTTTTCATTGACGCACATGTACATTACCATGAGGGGTGAGGTACACGTACACACGTGGTTTCCGTTTTCAATTACGGAGTGGAATAGAGTGTGTCCCGACATGTCAGGCCAATAGATGTTCAATGTGGTGGCCATCATTAGCTGCACACAATTGCAATCTCTGGCGTAATGAATGTCGTACACGCCGCAGTACATCTGGTGTAATGTCGCCGCAGGCTGCCACAATACGTTGTTTCATATCCTCTGGGGTTGTAGGCACATCACGGTACACATTCTCCTTTAACGTACCCCACAGAAAGAAGTCCAGAGGTGTAAGATCAGGAGAACGGGCTGGCCAATTTATGCGTCCTCCACGTCCTATGAAACGCCCATCGAACATCCTGTCAAGGGTCAGCCTAGTGTTAATTGCGGAATGTTCAGGTGCACCATCATGCTGTTACCACATACGTCGACGCGTTTCCAGCGGGACATTTTCGAGCAACGTTGGCAGATCATTCTGTAGAAACGCGATGTATGTTGCAGCTGTTTGGGCCCCTGCAATGAAGTGAGGACCAATGAGGTGGTCGCCAATGATTCCGCACCATACATTTACAGTCCACGGTCGCTGTCGCTCTACCTGTCTGAGCCAGCGAGGATAGTCCACGGACCAGTAATGCATGTTCCGTAGATTCACTGCCCCGTGGTTTGTGAAACCCGCTCCATCGGTAAACAGGTAGAACTGCAACGTATTCTCTGTTAATGCCCATTGACAGGATTGCACTCGATGATTAAAGTCATCACCATGTAATTGCTGATGTAGCGACACATGAAACGGGTGAAAGCGGTGACGATGCAGTACGCTTATGACACTACTTTGACTCAGTCCACCGGCTCTCGCAATGTCCCGTGTACTCATGTGTGGGTTTATGGCAGCAGCAGCTAATACACCAACTACACCCGCTTCTCCTGTGACGGGCCTGTTACGGACCCGTTTGCGTGCTACGACATTTTCTCTGCCTCGTGATGACTGGGTGTTGTGTAATGTCCTTAGGTTTAAATAGTTCTAAGTTCTAGTGGACTGATGACCATAGATGTTAAGTCCCATAGTGCTCAGAGCCGGCCAGCCCGTGCTACAACCATACCTGTTGCATACAGTTGGCGGTAGATGTTTTGCAATGTGCGGCACGTTGGATGCTCTCTGTCCGGGTACCGTTCTGCATACACCCTGCAGGCTTCAGCTGCATTTCGTCGACACTCGCCATAGATGAGTATCATCTCCGCCTTTTCAGAGTTCGCATACACCATGGTCACAGTTCCTTCAACACTACACCATCACAGACGTCTGGTAACATGGTGTACTACAGTTGGTCTGCGTGCGGAGACGAATGCTGAATAACAATAGCAGCAAGCGCTACATGCGGACACTGCGACGGATAGACCAAACTACAACAGTGCACTGCAGCCACACTCGTAAACACGGTCGTCATCGTAAACATGTCCCTGCAGATGCTGCTCGCCGACCGTGGCCCGTGTTTGTTACAACACGCAACTGAACGTCGGAGGTTTCAAGCGTCAACTTTAGGTTACAATATCTTCGGATGTAATTAACATTTTACAATGCAACAAACGGCACTGATTACGTATTTGTTCATATCTTCAGATGTGCTAACAAAACTAACGTGGTTCCATTTAAAAAAAACGTAGGTTTGTGTTAAAAAACATACTACCGTGCATTTTTGTATGGTTTGTATTAAACAATTACACTAGCCCTTCTCCTCACGTTCGGTCTGTGGAGTCGGTTCGTCAGTATTTGATGTGGTTTACGAAATATATCCAGCGGTAACGTTAGGTGACTCACCTTGTATATGCATATCGGAGAAGCAAAGTTCAAATTGTAGTCCTCCATTAAGATGTAGGATTTTTCGACAGTTCCCAAAAACGTTTAATTGGATGATGGAGCTGAGAGGTTGATTGCCTTGAAGCGGACATCGCTGATTTCTTTCCTCATCCTTATCTTGTCAGATCATCTGCTCCCTCTGCCTCTAATGACCCGTCGTCAACTGCTGTTTAAGCCCTAATTTATTTTCCTTTTTTTACAGAAGCTATCAAATTTATCCGATCCATGCTGTAACTCGACAATGACTACTGGGAGAAGGTACCGGTAGTTAAGGAGTACTTTATGCTACCCACTTTCCGATTTTCATTAATTATTCCATTCCAAAATATTTTCCATACTTATTATTGACTTCCTTTAGCATGGATACCAGTAATTCGTTTCATGCTAACGAAGTGTTTTTGGGAGTCGACTGGATGAAATTCTGCGCAGTGGATGGCATCAATGCAAGAGTCTATGGACGTGATAGAATAGTATTAGTACTGTGTACTGAATAAAATACTACGTGAATTTTCCGACTGGTATAATTGCTTCAGACATTATGTCTGAAATTATTATACGATAATTAAATGTAGCAAAAAATGTTCATCTAGTCTTATATTACGTCCGCGGAATTTTAACACAGGAAAAGAGCAATTTTCCTTTTGTAACCTACAGTTATTTCCAGATGAGACCACTTCCAATCGTTCTTTTCCCATTTCAATCTTGGTACGTGCCAAGACAAGGAGTACTGGAAATCCGAGCTACAAAAGAATATGCTGGAAAAATAGCCCAGCTATGCGTGGAGGAAAGACAAAAGATGCATGCTGCTCATGACGAAATGAATGGGCCAACGGTGATCTATATTTACACTTCCGAAATGTGTTTTTCCCAAGAAAATAAGGACTCCATTACGCAAGCTTTGTTGCAAGTGTAAGTCGAGTAAATGACTAATTGGACTCATTTGTGCCCTGTTCAGTATTACAACGAGATGTGGCATTCAGGTAGCAACAGTCATAAGCAAACCAGCTGACTCGCGTTACACGAAGACCTTAGGAATTCTCAATGGCGCAATGGGATAACAGTGTGCGATAACAGGATGATGTCATACGCAGCAGGAATGAAAGGTATGTGAAACTCTTACGCCTTCACATGGCGGAAATTGTGATCCGATTATGTGGTTTTCTACGTTTATTTCTGCGGGTTGCAATACAACGTTGTAACCCAAAAGCGTTTCCCTTTAACAACATGAGATAAAAAAAATCGTATAGAGATCAGTGAAGATTTCCAGTTCTAACACAATGAATTTTGTTCAAGTTGGAAATTATTTATTTTTCAGTTTTGCTGACGCGTTTCGGCAGATCTCATTATCGCTCTATCACCGTGCTGACTCTCCGTTCCCGACGTCACCCCAAAAGAGCGTCCTTAATTTGTATTGGATATATTCCAGTCTCAGTCTTCTCCTTGATTTTTTGTACTCTGCAGCTCCCTATAGTAAAACATAAACTATTGCCTTATGTCTTAATACATCTTTTAACGTCCTTTTCGCCCGCATCTCGTGGTCGTGCAGTAGCGTTCTCCCTTCCCACGCCCGGGTTCCCGGGTTCGATTCCCGGCGGGGTCAGGGACTTTCTCTGCCTCGTGATTGCTGGGTGTTGTGTGATGTCCTTAAGTTAGTTAGGTTTATGTAGTTCTAAGTTCTAGGGGACTGATGACCTAAGATGTTAAGTCCCATAGTGCTCAGAGCCATTTGAACCATTTTTAACATCCTTTTTCTTCTTCTTGTCAGTGTTATACACACATTCCTTTTCTCGTCTATTCTACGGAGAACCTCCCCATTTCTTACGTTATCAGTCCACCTAATTTTCAACTTTCTGTGATAGCAGTTCAGCTTAAATGCTCAGTTTCTCCGTGCAATTTTATGCTCCAGACGTACATTCGCAGAAATTTCTTCCTCAAATACTAATAGACTCTTTCTGGTCAGGATCCGCCGCGTTTTATTTTGCTTCCAAGATAGCTTAACAGATTCACTTCGTCTATTTCGTCGTCTCCAATTCTGAAGTCGTGAATAGCACTCCTTCTATTCCTTGTTACTTTCGTTATTCTTGGACATAGTCACAATCCATAGTCTTTCCGTAACATTCCATTCAAAAGGTCCTGTAATTCTTTCTCGCTTTCATTGAGGATACCAATGACATCAGCGAATATTATCAGTCATATCAATTCACTCTGTATTTTTATTCCACTTATGAATGTTTCTTTTATTTTCGCCCTTGCTTCCTCAAATGGCTCTGAGCACTATGGGACTTAACATCTGAGGTCATCAGTCCCCTAGAACTTAGAACTACTTAAACCTAACTAACCTAAGGACATCACAAACATCCATGCCCGAGGCAGGATTCGAACCTGAGACCGTAGCGGTCGCGCGGTTCCAGACTGAAGCGCCTTTAACCGCTTGGCCACACCGGCCGGCCCTTGCTTCCTCGATGTACACGTTGAACAGTGGGGTGAAATTACTATAAGTCTGTCTGACCCCCTTTTTAATTCGAACCCGTCTTTCTTTTCCCATTCTTATTGTTCTTTCCGGTTTTTGTACATAATGTACCTTACCCGCCTTTGGCTCTTGCTTACACCAACTAGTACAGAGTAACAAATCGAAGTAAAATAGTGAAGTCTGCTACACTGCTTAACATGATTTTTACCAGGGCCGCTTAATAAATAATGGTCTATAATTTTTTCTCAGTACATATATACCCCTTGAGTTAGAATTTTGTGACAATTTCGGTCAACATTTCTTTTACGTGCACTATTTTTCTACATGGTCTCCATCACGTCTTATGGCCTTACGTCAGCGTCGTGTAAAATCATGTATTCCTTGTTGGTAAACGCTCGTATGTACTTGTAGCCATGCCTTTAGTGCATGAATTACAGCTGTCACTCTTTCAGAGTATACCCCACATAGAGAATCCTTTGTTGCTGTTGTTGTGGTCTTCAGTCCTGAGACTGGTTTGATGCAGCTCTCCATGCTACTCTATCCTGTGCAAGCTTCTTCATCTCCCAGTACCTACTGCAACCTACATCCTTCTGAAACTGCTTACTGTATTCATCTCTTGGTCTCCCTATACGATTTTTACCCTCCACGGTGCCCTCCAATGCTGAATTTGTGCCCGCATCTCGTGGTCGTGCGGTAGCGTTCTCGCTTCCCACACCCGGGTTCCCGGGTTCGATTCCCGGCGGGGTCAGGGATTTTCTCTGCCTCGTGATGGCTGGGTGTTGTGTGATGTCCTTGGGTTAGTTAGGTTTAAGTAGTTCTAGGGGACTGATGACCATAGATGTTAAGTCCCATAGTGCTCAGAGCCATTTTTGCTAAATTTGTGATCCCTCGATGCCTCAAAACATGTCCTACCAACCGATCCATTCTTCTAGTCAAGTTGTGCCACAAACTTCTCTTCTCCCCAATCCTATTCAATACCTCCTCATTAGTTACGTGATCTACCCACCTTATCTTCAGCATTCTTCTGTAGCACCACATTTTGAAAGCTTCTATTCTCTTCTTGTCCAAACTAGTTATCGTCCATGTTTCACTTCCATACATGGCTACACTCCCTACAAATACTTTCAGAAACGACTTCCTGACTCTTAAATCATTACTCGATGTTAACAAATTTCTCTTCTTGAGAAACGCTTTCCTTGCCATTGCCAGTCTACATTTTATATCCTCTCTACTTCGACCATCATCGGTTATTTTACTCCCTAAATAGCAAAACTCCTTTACTACTTTAAGTGTCTCATTTCCTAATCTAATTCCCTCAGCATCACCCGACTTAATTCGACTACATTCCATTATCCTCGTTTTGCTTTTGTTGATGTTCATCTTATATCCTTCTTTCAAGACACTGTCCATTCCGTTCAACTGCTCTTCCAAGTCCTTTGCTGTCTCTGACAGAATTACAATGACATCGGCGAACCTCAAAGTTTTTACTTCTTCTCCATGAATTTTAATACCTACTCCGAATTTTTCTTTTGTTTCCTTTACTGCTTGCTCAATATACAGATTGAATAACATCGGGGAAAGGCTACAACCCTGTCTCACTGCTTTCCCAACCACTGCTTCCCTTTCATGCCCCTCGAGTCTTATAACTGCCATCTGGTTTCTTTACAAATTGTAAATAGCCATTCGCTCCCTGTATTTTACCCCTGTCACCTTCAGAATTTGAAAGAGAGTATTCCAGTTAACATTGTCAAAAGCTTTCTCTAAGTCTACAAATGCTAGAAACGTAGGTTTGCCTTTTCTTAATCTTCCTTCTAAGATAAGTCGAAAGGTCAGTATTGCCTCACGTGTTCCAACATTTCTACGGAATCCAAACTGATCTTCCCCGAGGTCGGCTTCTACCAGTTTTTCCATTCGTCTGTAAAGAATTCGCGTTAGTATTTTGCAGCTATGACTTGTTAAACTGATAGTTCGGTAATTTTCACATCTGTCAACACCTGCTTTCTTTGGGATTGGAATTATTATATTCTTCTTGAAGTCTGAGGGTATTTCGCCAGTCTCATACATCGTGCTCACCAGATGGTAGAGTTTTGTCATGACTGGCTCTCCCGAGGCCATCAGTAGTTCTAATGGAATGTTGCCTACTCCCGGGGCCTTGTTTCGGCTCAGGTCTTTCAGTGCTCTGTCAAACTCTTCACGCAGTATCTTATCTCCCATTTCGTCTTCATCTACATCCTCTTCCATTTCCATAATATTGTCCTCAAGTACATCGCCCTTGTATAAACCCTCTATATACTCCTTCCACCTTTCTGCCTTCCCTTCTTTGCTTAGAACTGGGTTTCCATCTGTGCTCTTGATATTCATACAAGTGGTTCTCTTCTCTCCAAAGGTCTCTTTAATTTTCCTGTAGGCAGTATCTATCTTACCCCTAGTGAGACAAGCCTCTACATCCTTACATTTGTCCTCTAGCCATCCCTGCTTAGCCATTTTGCACTTCCTGTCGATATCATTTTTAAGACGTTTGTATTCCTTTTTGCCTGCTTCATTTACTGCATTTTTATGTTTTCTCCTTTCATCAATTAAATTTAATATTTCTTCTGTTACCCAAGGATTTCTATTACCCCTCGTGTTTTTACCTACTTGATCGTCTGCTGCCTTCACTACTTCATCCCTCAGAGCTACCCATTCTTCTTCTACTGTATTTCTTTCCCCCATTCCTGTCAATTGTTCCCTTATGCTCTCCCTGAAACTCTCTACAACCTCTGGTTCTTTCAGTTTATCCAGGTCCCATCTCCTTAAATTCCCACCTTTTTGCAGTATCTTCAGTTTCAATCTGCAGTTCATAACCAATAGATTGTGGTCAGAATCCACATCTGCCCCAGGAAATGTCTTACAATTTAAAACCTGGTTCCTAAATCTCTGTCTTACCATTATATAATCTGATACCTTTTAGTATCTCCAGGATTCTTCCACGTATACAACCTTCTTTTATGATTCTTGAACCAAGTGTTAGCTATGATTAAGTTATGCTCTGTGCAAAATTCTACAAGGCGGCTTCCTCTCTCATTCCTTCCCCCCAATCCATATTCACCTACTATGTTTCCTTCTCTCCCTTTTCCTACTGACGAATTCCAGTCACCCATGACTATTAAATTTTCGTCTCCCTTCACTACCTGAATAATTTCTTTTATCTCGTCATACATTTAATCTATTTCTTCATCATCTGCAGAGCTAGTTGGCATATAAACTTGTACTACTGTAGTAGGCATGGGCTTTGTGTCTATCTTGGCCACAATAATGCGTTCACTATGCTGTTTGTAGTAGCTAACCCGCACTCCTATTTTTTTATTCATTATTAAACCTACTCCTGCATTACCCCTATTTGATTTTGTATTTATAACCCTGTAATCGCCTGACCAAAAGTCTTGTTCCTCCTGCCACCGAACTTCACTAATTCCCACTATATCTAACTTTAACCTATCCATTTCCCTTTTTAAATTTTCTAACCTGCCTGCCCGATTAAGGGATCTGACATTCCACGCTCCGATTCGTAGAATGCCAGTTTTCTTTCTCCTGATAATGACGTTCTCTTGAGTAGTCCCCGCCCGGAGGTCCGAATGGGGGACTATTTTACCTCCGGAATATTTTACCCAAGAGGACGCCATCATCATTTAATCATACAGTAAAGCTGCATGTCCTCGGGAAAAATTACGGCTGTAGTTTCCCCTTGCTTTCAGCCGTAGAGAATCCTTAACTGGCTGAAATAGATGTATCATTGGGTGACAAGTAAGGACTATAGGTTGTCGGAAACTGTTCTTGAACTTGTTCTGAGAATTGCATGTGCCTTTGAATTAATGGTTGATCCCTTTGATCACATATCCACGAGAAAGGCGCCATCATTATCCCAGAAGAATTTCATCGTGCATCATGGCTTTTCCAGCACAGCAGAGGAAGCAATCTTGAAATTTTTTTAATTTTTTTTTTTACTACGCGTGGTGCCACTCCAGTGACTGTCCGGTGCAACGCGATGCACTCAAGCTCGTCACCTGAAATGATCGTTGACATAAAGGCCAATGGAAAGGCCTTATACTTCTCCACCAGATCTTGTGGTCTGTTGTGAGCGTTCTTGTACACACGTTTGAACATCCAAGAGTCTAAATCGCTGCACACCCACTTCCCGTGCTCACCAATAGCTGTATAATCAACTGTCGAGTTGTGATGCGTCGGTCTGCACGAATAATGGCATTTGCGCGACTCACTATGTCAGGGGCAGTGGTTGTGACAAGACGTGTCTGTAGTCGAGTTCTTGGTTGCGGAAAAAGAAACCGTGGTGAACATCCACAAAATTAATGTGCAGTATATGGTAATGATGTGGTTGATATGAGTAATTTTGGGTGAAGAGTAAAAGAGTTAAATAGGTCATGCAGCGCAGAAATTGAACTCCACGACACCACATGACCACAGCAAGTTGCTTGTAATGATCGTCTTGCGTAGATGGCGTTTTGATGGTTCACTGCGATTCTGCCATCCACTGGATTTGTTACAAGGTTTGCACACGTGCAGAAGAAATGTATCTGAGGCACCGAAAAGAACTTTTCGATCCCGGCGGAGGTTCGAGTCCTCCCTCAGGCATGGGTGTTTGTGTTTGTCCTTAGGATAATTTAGGTTAAGTAGTGTGTAAGCTTAGGGACTGATGACCATAGCAGTTAAGTCGCATAAGATTTCACACACATTTGAACATTTTTTGAACGTTTCCCATACAGGATGAATCATCTAAAATTTGCACCGCAAATATTGCGGAAATGGAACGTGCTCTCGTTGTGTGGTTTTCACAGAATGGATTAATAGTCAGAGGCCTGTACTGTTAGCCAATAAATAGATTTTAATAATACTTAGAAAGTGTATTTTTGTGCAGACACACACTTTTTAAGTGGGACAGTGCCAGTTGACATTAACAGACGAAAACAAGGATAAACTAGAATGTTAGTAATGTAGTGGTGTTTGTTGCAGGATTGTAGCACGAGTCGTTTAGGGGATGCATTTCGAAAAGTTTCCACACAGAATGGCTTGTTTGTCCCATTCAACCTGCGTAGTTGCTAGGTACGATGCTGTTATGTTTGAATACAGTATGCCCGTGTATTCCGTGAGCGCATTGCGACTTGCTAGTGGTTAGTGAGTGACAGTCCAAGCTGTATGTTGTGAGTGGCCCTTGGGATTTGCCAATTCAGAAAAAGCCGACATGGTCATGGTGTATGGAGAGTGTGTGAAGAATGCAGTTCGTTCTTGTACGGTGTGTGCGGCAAGATATCCCAATAAGTCAACCATCTCGGCAGCTATTTATCAACCCCTTCAACCAGTCACGTGGAAGTGGTAGTGCACCACCTAGACAACGTAGCAGAAGGAAACAAGTGACGCCAGAGGAAGGGAAAATTAATGTTGTTGCAGTTGATACGCACTTTAGTCCCCGCTCAGTCGCACGAGGAAGTGGCATGAGTCAGGCGAGTGTTCTAAGCCTTCTAGATCAACATAGTTTCCATGACTATCACTTCTCTCTTCATCAAGAGCTGCATGCCAACAGTTATGAGAATCGAGTTATCTTCTGTACGTGGGCGTACGACAGGATACTCCGGATATATCATGTATCTTGTTTATTGCTGAAGCCACATTTCGTGAGGCGAAACGTCAGATTCCATGGAGCATATACATGTGATGTGAGAACTGAACCACTAGCTCATAGTCCCGTTTCTCATAGACAGAATACCGAACGCGCATACGTCTCGCAGCCTCCTAACAGACCATCTTCCACTGATGCTGGAAGGCGTTCCTCTGCACACAAGGGAGAACCTGTGGTACCAACATAATGGATGTCCAGTCCATAGTAACGAAGTACTACAGCATGTCTCTACAAGCTGTTTCCAAATCGTTTTACTGGACGCAGAGAACTTGTACCCTGGTCGGCCGGTTCCCCAATTTTGACACCTGCCTACTTTTTCTGCGGGGAAATCTGAAATACAACTTTTACAGGCTCATCCCAACTATACCCGGCGGTATGCAACGACGTATTACTGAAGCCTGCTTCGACATCTATGCAGCAAATGTGCAAATGTGTGTGAAATCTTATGGGACTTAACTGCTAAGGTCATGAGTCCCTAAGCTTACACACTACTTAACCTAAATTATCCTAAGGACAAACACGCACACCCATACCCGAGGGACGACTCGAACCTCCGCCGGGATCAGCCGCACAGTCCATGACTGCAGCGCCTTACACCGTGCTACGCGTGCAGCCACTGTTCCAGACCAGACTGGAAACGTGTATTACCGCTGTCAGTGGTCATGCTGAACACAACCTATGATGGTCAGTTGTTTCGTCACTGGTCAGAAGACACATAACTACCGTATGCACTTGTGTTATTGTTTAGTGTTTGCTACAAGTGTCGTGCAAGGGACGGCGTCGAAATTTTCAAAATACGATGTCTCGTAAACGACTCGCACTAGAATCCTGTAACAAACACCACAATCAATCAAATCGGCGATCAAGGACCATATAGATCATGCGCCGACATCACAGTGCTCCTCCACAAATGGCGATCTTGTGCACTTTGGATGCAGTTGTCACTGACACCTAGTTGGCAGAGATCTTTCTGTAGCTCATCCTCACAACCCTTCCTGGGTCTTCCCATTGGACCGGTACCATCAGGTCTTCACGTAAGTGCGGCTTTTGCCTGAGAGGTGTCTGGTCTCCTAGCAATGTGGCCTGCCAAGCTTATTCTTCGCGCTTCAGTTTCTGAACAATGTTCGGTTGCCTCATCAGCTCATACAGTTCTTGGTTTTTGCTACGTCTCCACGAGCTACCTTCCTGGACGTGTCAAAAGATCCTTCTCATAATTTTTCTTTCGAAGGCCAACGAGTTTTCTTCATCCTTCTTTGCTGTTCTCAGGGTTTCTGTCCCATACAACAATACTGACACTATCATGGCATTGTATGCTTTAAGTTTGGTCTTAATTGACAGATTCTTGGATGACATTATCTGCTTTAGGCTGAAATAAGTTTTAGACGTGTTCACAATATGTTGGTTTATTTCTTCTTTTAAATTATTTTACCTGTTGAACCATGTACCAAGTTATTTAAAATTTTGCACTTTAGCAAATTTCCATATCCCCACCTGTAATGGGATGTCATTAGGGGCTTCTTTTGATTCCCCTATTACCTTGGTCTTTCCTGCATTAATCTGTAACCCATCTTACTTGCATATCGGTAGCACTTTCCATTTCTGTGCTGTGTTACCTTTAGGTGATTTACCCTGTACATACGAAAAGCTTAAAAAAAAAAAAAGCATATGGGACATTACTTATTGAGCTATCCGCGCATGCCTATTCCTTATGGTATGTATTTTTCGTATTACAATGTCACACGCTAAATAGGCATTTTACCTTTTACTATTTTACTTTGACTTAGTCCTTACTTGTGTTTCTGTTGCATATAGCATTCCCAACGGCGATTTATCAACAAGTACTGTTGGGAAAATTGAAAAATATCATAAACTGTGATTTAAATAAAACTTTGTTCGTAAGTTTCGTTTTAGTTACAGCACCAATTTCTGCTGGCGTGCTGATATATTACCAATTTTATAGTTTTACAAACCATTATCTACGGATTTAAAACAGTTCCTATCTTCATTTCAGCATCAATTGTGCAGGAACTAACAGTTATTTTTTTGTATTTTTGAGTGAAGTCATTCCGTTTAGGCTGCTAAAATATTAAAAACTGTGACTTCAATTTCGGAACATGGTCATTGTCAAGCATTGTGGGCTATTGGGACCCACTCAACAACATAAAGTGGTGATATGCTGGAATATAGTTCCCAGTAGCGTAAAGCCAAATACATGTAGTGCTATAAATGTACCCGATGTTCCACACACTGTGTGACAAAATAACGACTGACAGCTAACATGGTAGTAAAAACTGAAGTGTTTAGTGTTTATAACGAATGTTGTTTTTACAACCGTGTTAACTATCCGTCCTTATTTCATCAGCTTTTTTCATGTGTGCTCACGTGGTGTAGGGAATAGCGGACAGATTTTTATACCACCAAAGGTATTTAGTTCTACAGTGCTGGGAACTACGTTCCAGTATGTCACAACTTTATTTTGTTGAGTGGGTCCGAATATCCCACACTGCATGACAGTGACCATGTGTCGGAACTGCAGTCGCAATAACAGCTCTTTAACATCCTAAAGCGGTTTGATTTCGTTCAATAACTGAATCATTTGTCTGTCTGATGGCATTACTAATATTAAGTGCCAGATGTTAATATACAACAAGCACAACAAAACAAGGGACCCATCACACTTGACTGGGACACGCGCAAATTGCATCTACATCGGACAGATACTCTTCATCCAATATAACACGTTTCTTTTACCCAGCTAAAAAATTCTAAGTCCGTCACATATTTAGCTGATTATTCATAGCATCGTGTTTTCGATAGTTAAGCGTAGATGTAGTACTACATCGTATGTGCCACACTTACCGTAATGGTACTGCTTTGAGGCCGACCGTTAGTTGTATCTGGATAACGTCGTTCTAAGTGCGTTCACACGATAAGCGTGCGCGGTACATGGAAAGGAGAAACAGTGAAACGGCAATACTGATCGGCTGTTGGCGTACTATTGTGATGGACATCTATGGGAAATGGCTGAAAGACGGCGAAACCATGAACAAGCGGCACGGTGTTGTTCACCACAGAAAATGGGTATCGGAGTTTGCCCGCAATATAAAGCCGGATAGGCGGCGATCTCTATCAGATGTGACGACAGAGTACAGACAGTGTCAGTTTGGGTACAAGTGCTCCTGAGCACACCTTTCAGAACATATTCTTGAACACGGGGCTATGCAGGAAACGATCCTCACATATTTGCTATGTTGATCCAACGACATCGTCAATAACGATTGCAGTGGGCGCGGGATAATCGAGACTAGATCGTGGATCAGTGAAAAAGTGTCACCAGAACGGATGAATCACGTCTGTTTTTACATCAGGTCGACGGCCGTGTCCATATGGGCCGTCATTCACGCAAACGGCTGCTGGAAACATGCACCGCGCTACATAGGCAAGCTGATGGGGGCAGTTTAATGCCATGGTGGACATTCACCTTGGCTTCCACGGAACATGCGGTACCAATCGAAAGTACTGTGACAGCTATAAACAACGTGAACATTATTTCAACCCATCTACATGCCTTCATTTTTTATATCCTCCCCAGCGCAATAACTGTCCGCGTGACAAGACCAGAATCGTGCTACAGGGGTATGAGGATCATGATAGTGTACGCACGCTGATATCTCGGTCGCCAAATTTTTCTGATCAGGGCCCGATGCAATCTGGGACGCTGTTGGGTGAGATCTGTGCGGCCACAAGTCACCGAGTCGTAATTTACGGAAAGTGAGCGATTTGTGGGTAGACATCTGGTGTCACATATCTCTGAAGACCAATCAAAGACTTGTCGAATCCATGTCAAGCAGAATAGCTGCTATACTACGTTCCTTAGGTGGACCAACACGCTATTAAGCAGCTAGTCATAATGTTTTGGTTCATGAGACTATCATTCTTCAACTAGACACTAAATAGATTGCCTTTGTACATGGACAATGCTAATCTTCTCTCTGATCAGCATGGGTACTTTATAATGCACTCTACACTGCTAATTTCATTATCGCTATCTTATTACTACGTTAAGGATCGACTTAAAATAAATAACGTATATTGAGCTGCTAACGTATATTGAGCTCATTCTACACAGTTATGAGACAATTTTTCTTGAATTCTCGTGCCTTTTTGCATCTCCTCTTTGACAAGGTTCCTGCTAGCTTTCCAGAAGTTTCCTTCTCCTATTCCTAACGTGAGTCCCTTGGTTTCAATTACATTACAACTGCAGTTAGATTAATAAAATATCTGATGTACATTGCACTAATAAAATATTTGTCATTATCAAAACACGGAAGTCATTTTTACAACAGAAATAACTAATTTATACATGGTCCCGGTATGTTTGAATAACTCTAAGTAAAACGTGGATGGTAGCAGCCTAAAGTGGAATGACTTCACTCAAAAATTTCCTTAAGGCCGTAGATCCAGTTCCCACCATAATTCTTGACTTTGTTACCTGTAATTACGTACTGTCCTAAACAGCTGCGCAAATATTCCGCCAGATATTGATAAGATTTCAAAGTGGTACAAAGATTGGCATCTTGTTTTAAATGCTCAGAAATGTAAAGCTACTTTATACCGCGTGGGGCAAATGAAAGTAGTCTCAGGTCGCACCTGATGAAGGCAACGAGTTACGCTAACGAAGTATCGTGCAAGTACGACGCTGATATCCGGCATAACACCCGACAACCCAAGATGTGAAATAAAAGTGGCCGAGACAAGTAGATTCGATTGGATGTGAATTTGTGGTAGCATTAACGGGGGAGGGATGGACCTACAGTTACTTCCAATAGGACGGAGCAACAGCCCATACAGCCGGCCGACCCTTGGAGCTCATTTACACAGTCTTCCCGCACGACAGAGTTGTCAGTAGAGTTCAGTCTCGTCGCGGCCCTAGCTGGCCACCCAGGTCACCTGATATGCCAGTGTGCGATCACTTTGTGTGGGGAGCCCTCAAGTCTAAGGTATATCGCAGCAACCCTCATAGTCTACAAGAACTGCAGCAGAACATTTCAGTTGAGATTGTAGCGATTCCAGCTGGGCAGTTTCGATTCACCTTCAGCAGCTTCCTGACCAGGGCATAAAAGTGCCAAGAGATAAATGTTGGTCACTTTCAACATCTGCTCTAGTCAGATTAGTACCGCATTACCTTTCCTCTGCCGTGTTTCTTTGTATCTTGGACCTCTGTTCTCTGGGCCACTTTCATTTGCTCCACGCTGAATTAATGGTTCAAATGGCTCGGAGCACTATGGGACTTAACATATGAGGTCATCAGTCCCCTAGAACTAAGAACTACTTAAACCTAACTAAACTAAGGACATCACACACATCCATGTCTGAGGCAGGATTTGAACCTGCGTCCGTAGCGGTTGCGCGGTTCCAGATTGAAGCGCCTAGAACCGCTCGGTCACAACGGCCGGCGGTGAGTTAATGAGTCACCACTGGAATCACTCGTACAAGTATCTGACAAGTAAACCTTCTCTCCTTTGATATCTGTTTACCAGAAACCCATATATTTTCTGAAAGCTTTTGTCACAAATAGAAAAACTGTGAAATAGGGGCAGAGGGACAAGCGTCTGTGAGCTATAGTACCCAACAAGTATCAGTAAAATGTTGGAAATGTGACACCAAAAGTCAATAAAATGCTCGTTTCACGTTTTTATATGAGCTAATAATGTGGTAATAATTTGGAGCTCCCTATATAAAGGAAGAAACACCTCTCTGAAAAGAAACAATATACATTGTGATGCTGAAAATGTGACTTGTTATTGACTTCATACAAAATTTATCACAAGAGACAATCAATTTGCAATTCATCAAATGAGCTGTGAAACGGGCAGAAAGACAGTCCACAGTGGGCACATTTTACAAAAGCTTTGCACACCCTTCATTTGTCAATGAATCGAAGCAGTAATCCATTGGCTTAATCCAGATTCCTGATTCATTGTGCAAGTATTCGCCCATATAAAAAGCATACTTAATCAAGTTCTTGAGATTAGATGCTTTGAACAGATCAGGGGAAACGGACAGCATGCCCAGAAAACTATCGCGATGCCAAATGTGTTCCTGTATCTCGACAAAGATTTATAGATTTATAGTTTCTGAAAAAATGAGTGTCCAGAGACTGGATCTTTCCCGTACATCCTTCAGGTACCAGTTCTGTTTGTAGGACTTTACCAGGAGGTACTTCGGAGGCATACAATACATGATTACGCTAGATCACTATGAACCCACTACAAGTAGAATTTTCTCCTAGTCGTCAGGTTGCTTGGCCCAAATGCGTCACGGTAGAGTCATTTGAGGTATGCTTACACCATGAATCCGCTCAAAACCCAAATTTCTTTCTGACATCAGGCATCCTTGGCCTAAATATGTTTGACATTTTCTTTCTACATGTTCGCTGTTTTCGCAGCATACGATCTGATATTCGGAGGATCTGCCTGCTTTGACTGCTGGGATTTTCCAGATGGCTCAGGTACAAGCAAATACGTAGGCCGCAGTATTTCGCCTTACATCGAAATCACAGGCATAATTGTTCGTGCTGCAGAGATTGATCCTACAACAGTGCGAATAACTCCTGTTCCTCTGGTTCGCAGGGTTGGATGGCCATTTAACTCTTTGTCAAATCTGCTCTTCTCAGCACTGAAGACAGGTGTCGGTGGAAAGTTTTCTGTAACGATGAGATTGCGAATCTTTGCAACTAAATCATCGCACGCCTGTGACAAATTTGCCTCCTTGTACTGCCAGTCGCTAACGGCTGTGTGGGTTACTGCTCTGCCAAAAATGCTATTCCCTTCTTGAAACGATATACCGAGGAATCAGAATCTTTAAAATCGACTATATTTTGATGATCCATCACTGTCGTTAAGTTACATTGCAACAATCGCAACGTCCGGTTGTGAATAATTGCTCCTCCTGATTCCTTCTATTTGAGTTTCTGCAGGACAGCTTGATCGATTTTTTGGATCGACGGAGTATTCATTTTTTTTTCTCCAGATTGTACAGAAAGTTCATGTTCTTAATGTTCTTGAATTGATCTATTACTGACACAGACGTTTCTTTCCGAGGTTGGCCTGTCGCAGGATCTGTGATCTAGTAAACCAAAGAGCGCTGCTTGCAAGCCGTCTAGTCCTCTTCTGTCATATCTGCTGGGCCATCGTGCTTTCGCCGTTTGAGCGAAGCTGTTCCTTTTCGACACCAACATCTGCGAAGTCCATTTCCTCATCTCATTCTTCTCCATCGACTCCAGCAAATTCTGATATCCGGATCTCTCCCACAATCTCCGTATCATTTTCCAGGAGGGTAGTTACGTGTTTTATCGTCTCCGATTCCTGGATGTCCAGAGAGCGATTGCTTGTCTCAAATCGGGAGACCAAGGCAGCCACAACGACTTTCGAATCCATCTGCAGTGTAAGAAGAGGACATGCAATATTTTATTACTTGACAGCAACACACGGCAACAAACAAGAAATAGAGACGCCATGACGGGAATATGTCCATCTACACACACTGTACTGATACTTTGTGGGTCCTGTAGCTCCAAACGCTTGTTCTCTGCTCCTACGATTTATCTACTTGTGACACAAGCCTTCAGAAACTATATGGGTTTCCAGCAAACTGCTTTCAAAACAGAGGTTTACTTGTAAGTGTAACAATTTGTAAAGACATAAAATGGAATGATCACATAGCTTCAGTAGCAGGAGCGGATCCAGGGTTCGGTTCTAGGGGAGCACACATTCATACTGCCTTTCATCCCTGCCCTCTCACCCAGCCCCTCTCCCCCTCAAATATAACTTCTCGTCATACCAATGGTTTTATAAAGATAATAAAATGCTTTAATGTAATATTAATAAACTGTTTAATTACAGAAAATATATAAAATAGTTTAATACAGTAACTTCTTTACAACAGCGAAACGTCCCCTTAGAACAATTATACATGACTGTGCTTAAACTGACACAATATTTTTAGCGCAACGCAATCTGACTTTCAAAAATCCCTACAAAAGAATGGCCCTGACTAACATTAACCTATACCTTTCACAAATCACTTACCTCACAAAAATCTTCGTTACTCGAACTACTGCAATACAGCGAGCGCCACTACTGCCAGCTAAATAAAAGATTCAAACTACGGAAGGCCTTAACTACTGATAGGCATAGTTAGCAAATGAAAGATTTTAATAGAGAACAAACAATGTATTTACCTTAATAGTCATCAAAAGTCATAATATATATAGTAGTTCATGACATCCAGTCTTACAAATTTCAAAACTCCGCCATTTCTCTCCCCACATCTACCACTGCTGGCGGCTCACCTCCAACTGCGCAACGCTACGCGCTGTTCACATCCAGCTGCCCAACACTACAATGGCAGACAACAATGCAAACTAGCCACAGACCGCACACAGCACAGCCAGTGATTTTTATACAGAGCGCTACGTAACGTTGCCAATAAGAAAACATAAACAGCCTACTTACATAGCCCCCATGCTCCCCGAAAAAAATTTTACAAATTGTTTTGGGCAGTGGCCAGTAATGATTTGATAAAATTTTTCATAATTACAATAACAAAGATATAAAATGCACACACTTATTGATACAACGTTGGTCAAAAGCTAAAATTTTCTCACAGTCCATAAAGACAGTCCTGATCCTTTATCACAGTAAAATTGCAGTGTTTTTTTTTTTTTCAATGTCTGAGCAGTAAAGGAAATGCACATGGAAGTAGTGGATTCCCATGCAGTCTTGAAGAAGTAGTGTTGTCCTTTCAACGGAAAGACAGTGCTGACTCTTGACATGCAGACAGGTAATGGCCCACAACAGAGCAAACCCACAGCAGAGTCAGTAAAAGTTTTGAAGAATATAGGTAGGTAGGTCATCACAGAGCAGACCCACTGTAGTCCTGGTAGAGAGTATGGTATTGGTGGGCCACCAGAGGTGCAAACCCACTGCAGTCCTTGTAGAAATAATTGTATTGGTGAGTCATTGAAGGTGCAGACCCACTTCAGTCCTTGTAGAGACGGCCAGCAGCCATCTGTTGCGACTGTGCAGGTGCACAATCATCATCGAAGAGTCTTGCAGACAATGTAGCAAGACCATAAACCACCACTTGTGCACTCTCAAAGTTTTTTTCTAATTGTCCTTAGAACCAGCAATGCTGTTAACGAGTCCCTTGCTGAATTTTTAACACACGTGCAAACACTGTCAGTCCCTACTTCTCACATATTGTCCATATACTATGACCAACAGAAACGTGTGCAGTGAAATGTAACTAACAAGTTACTTAATTTGATGAACTGGTGTCAATTAGAATTTTATAACATAAGAATACAATTACAAAGGTACAAAATACATCACTAAAGAACATAACAATACAGATGACATTTGTAGTAATATGGGCTTTACAAAAGAATAGAAATAACATATACATCAGTGTCACAGGAATTATGACATAAGTACATACCTGAAAGATCAGAATAACTTTTGAAACATCAACTTCACACATGAGCAACAAAACAAAATAAATAATGTCTAAACATCTTTACAAAGTAAATAACATAGTATTATAAAAATTCTACAACATAAATCTTATTAGCTAAACACTTAATGACAGGAAAAACACAAATATACAAGAGTACACAAACACATAGCAGAATAACACAAGAGGAAAGGACAGGGTTTGTTTTCAGTGTAACATTTGGTACTGCAGTATTTTGCAAACAAAACCTTTTTTTTCTTAGAGATGTCCCTTCGTTCATCATTATTCCCAAAAAGTCCTATCTATACCTGCTTTCTGTACTTTTTTCGTATAACTTATCAATGCATTTCTTCCAATTCATTGCAACTCATTCTCTTATATAGTCTACCCCCTCTTAAGCTAACTTAAATCAACTGAGCTCAGATGCTGAACTAAGGGACGAGGCAATGCAGCAGCATAAAACAATTAATACAAGCAGCAATGAAAAAAAATGGAAATTGTCAAAGCAAGCTACAGTAAATCAAAATTACCAAGCAATGCAACATTACAACTAATATGAGCCAATGTGCAGCAACAAGAAAAATAAATCAGTAGTAAAACTAGCTTAACAGAGTAATACAAAGTGAAATTTAGTAGCACTACGCCTGGCAAACAGCAGCAGCAAATGTAATAACTTGTATCTAAACATGACAAAGCTCAAGCAGAAAAAATATTACACTAAAGATGGCCATGTGTAATACCTATGTCACATCTTAATACTAGAGTGATGCATCACAATTTATTCTACAAAAGAAATTACCAAGTACTTGAAAAGAAAATTCTGTATGCAATTCCTGTGAAGGGAAATGTCTTTTTGTGCTCCTTCGTTTTTTTGAAGTACATCATAAAGTTATTCTTTACTGGGTCTGTAGGCATAAAATAGTGATATTAGTACATCTATTAAATTTTATAATAACCAATGCTGCAGTGCAGCTAGAAACTAGATATTAAACGAAATGAGTAAATATATATAGCCTATATAGAGCAATGCATGAAACGTCATTCATTAGGCAAATGGCATCTCCAAAGGCAAAAGAATCTCTCAACTAGAAAGACAATAAATATAAAATGTTTCTCATCATTTCATTAGGCATTTCAGTAAATATCATAAATTAAGAGCTCCACAGTGTAATCATATGTTTTCAAGTTTGAGTGTGTCGTATATGCGATGCTTTCTATAAAGAAATGTCAATGGCGAGGATAATGGCCTCCCTTTTTTTTTTTTTTTTTACCTGTGCATCTGAAAAGGCACACACTAATGGCTTTTTCTTCAGGTGTCTGACACAGCTGGCCGCTCAAGACGCATTAAGTCAAGGTCACTTGGCTTTCTTACCGAAATATTTACGACACCAGTTTGCACTACTGTGACAGTCTCATATAAAAATTTCACAGTTCGAGAATTTGCGTTGCAAATCTGTAGAAACAAAACTCTGTAATACAACAGTGTCCAAAAAATTTTCAGTGGCATTGTGATACATTTGCACATGTACACACATTTCATAATTCTAAAGTACGGTTCTTGGTTTCCAACATCCTTTTCTACAAATCAGAGTCCCTAACCACTACTCCTTATTCCTTACCTTATTACACATGTACATATTCATCCACACTTCTTCAATATTTCATCATAATAAATACGTAGCATAATCAAATTCCTCATATAGCATCAGCACATTGATCATAAACATACCTCAACAGCATAATACACATTGTCATCGTAATAACACCTCAGCCACATCTCAAAAACGTCGTAGCTTTCTGCAATAATTTCAAATCCTAAAAAATATTCTCTGCTCATTTCAATAATGTCATCTACCTCAAATGTACTTTAAAAATCATGATCTCACACCAAATACATCATTCAAAGCTCTCATAGTATCACAATGGTTCCAAAAAAATATGAACAGTTCACAAAGTACAGACAAAATTCAATTCCATAAGTACGAAATTATCCAACTGTGTAACTGCGTAAACATGTGTCACTGATGTAGTAAAAAAAATGTTTGTCTCTCATTTAAATGATCAGATAGCTGTGTAATTTATGTGTTAGAGAAATATGGTACCAAAGTGTAAAGTTGTATAAGCAAATACCATATTAGCTAGGGCTCCTTGTGCTTGCCAAACACATGGTACACAAAGAAGGCATGTACCCCCTGAGGATTAATGTAATTATACCCTCAGGTGTTACAGATTACAGCAATGGAATGAAATGTATCACGGAAAACTTTCTCTGTAACTCAAAAATCTTTAAAAATAAATGTTTTAAGTACAAAATTAATTACTGAAATACGTGTCCTGTAGCGCTAAATGTGCGTCTTGCTGTAAGATAATTTCTGTGGAAGCGTCGTAGTTATCGTCCTCCGAAAGCTAAGTTCTGCAGAAGCCAATGTACTTACCTCATGATAAACAAAAGTGAAATGCCTTGCGTATAGATATCGTAGTTATTACATGCCTTACTGTGATCAAGAAAGTACTATAATGTAACGTATTGTTGTGCTACAGAAAAGGCTGTCTCATTGTAGCTATACCACAAAAGTTACTACTAAAACATGTTTTACTTTCCAGAATAATACAGAAAAACTGTGCAGATATAAAACAGAAACACTGAAAAAGCAACATTGTAAATTGTCACTCATTAGTAGCGTCGCGATAAAATCGTGTAGCTGTCACATAAACTAACCACTGTGTCCTCTGGTATCTCACAGAAAGTACTTTAAATCCAGAATGTATTTTCAAGTAAACCAAAATGTTGCATTAAAATCTCATTAGCAGTACTGGTAAATTTCTAAGTATGTGAGCCTTATAGTCGTTATGTAATCGTGCAACTAACATGCAAGAATGTACACACACAGTAACACTGTGACGTCTGTTCACTATAACAATGCATTCGTAATTTCTGTTTAAATAATTTCTCTTGGTTCTTGATTGGATATTTATCTTTAAAACATCGTTGCAAGTTAACAGTTTGTAAGTGTGACAAAGAGTATCAGTAACGTGAAGTGAAAGATTTTATGGCAAAGACTAAGTTAAAAGGCAGATTATCTCTCAGTAATTGGTTTTACACGAGAAATATGGTGTAAACCTCTACTCTTCCTACTATACAGAGTTTCAGTTTCAACGCAATTATCATGTGGTATACGTCGGTAAGGAATACTGGAATTTATCTCAAGGTTAGCTTATGTTATTTTTCTGAAGCCCAGCCGGCGCACGTGGCTGCCTGCAGTGCGAGTCATTGTCTGTTTCTTTGTTGGCGCGCGTCGTTATTGGGATTTGGAGACCTAACTTCTACAAATTCACCTTGTCGAGAGGGCCCTGCTCTGTTTGAATCCCGCCAGTTCTGATGCAATTCAGGTCTGTCGTTACGATCATATCGTCTGTCGTCATGTCGGTAGATTCCACAGTTTCTTTCTTGTCGGTCACGCGGTGGAGAATTTCTCCCTGAATCGTAACTGCACGCTGAACTGTTGCGTCTGAAGTTATTCTGTCTCCCGTGATAACAATAGTTCTGGTCGCCATATAGTCTGTTTCTATGATTGTCTCTGTCATATTCATTACTACGGAAATGCAATCTTTTTCTGTAATTATTACTACTCTGCCAACGGTAATCATACAGGTGGTATCTGTTTTGGTCACGATTTACGTTGTAAGAATAGCCTTGTCATGTCCAGTTATTATTTCTTTCATCGCAGAATTGCGACAGATGTGACCTGTAATTGTTGTGTTCCTGTTTTCGCGTTCCGCGGTTGTCAGTGTCAATTTCTAATTCTTGTAAGAGTCCCTGAAAAGCTTCAATGTCGTCTTTGCAACGTCCTGTTCAGGTAATTTGATTAAGCAAATGTGGGTGAGTTCTGAGGGGCTGTATGGGTTTGACAGGTACTGATTCTTGTGCAACATGTCTTCGAAATATTTCACTAGACTGGAAAATTCAGATTGTTCGAAATGTTTCATCATTATGATGCTATGTTTTACTCGGTCATGTGTAGCTTGAGACCAATATGCTGAGAGGAAGGCATGATAAAATTCTCCTTCACTGTGACAATCGTGAATGACCGATCGCATTCTTTCAGCTGGTTCATTCTCTAAGTAGCCACACATAAATTCTAATCTGTGCTCTAATGACCAGTTGGGAGGAAACCAATGAGAGAATTGATGGAGCCACGCTTGTGGATGAATGTCGTTGCCAGAATTCTTAAATGTTTTGAATTTACGTGTAGTAATGAACAGCTTATAGTCAAATACATCGTGTCGGCGAGTAGTATATCGGTCAATGTTACGTCGTGTCGGCGGTTCCATCTCAAAATTCGGTGCACCTTGCCAATTTCTTTCATAATTTCCGAAATGCCCTGTGTTATTATTTTGTGGCTTTTCCGTATTTCTAAGTCCCTCTTCCCATATTGGAGCGCGAGTGGCCTCTAAAATATGTAATTCCTGTATTACCTGTGTCAACTGATCTTGTACTTCCCGGATTTCTCTTTGGTGTTGCGTATTAATTTGATTCTGATTTTGTTTGTATTTCCTAATTTGTTCGCACTCTTCTCTGTCATTAAAGACTACCGGTTTTGTGTCATTCAGATTATCATCTACCTTCGTAGATAAATTATTTAGCTGATCCGAAAGTTCAACTACTTTCTCTGATGATGAACTAATTTCCTCCATGTGTCTTTCTGAACCAATTTTCAGAGTATCTACTGTGTCCTTTAAGTTTTCCTGAGTTTTTGCAAGTTGCGTAACCGAATCGGTAGATGCAACTGAGTCAATTTTAGCTTGCAAGGTGTCGAGATTTTCATGAGCTATAGTTTGCAGTTCCTTTATGGCTGCTTCATGATTCTGTAATGTATTTTCATGACACGAAAAAATAGGTTGGAAATGCTCACAAATTTGTGTTTTTACGTCATTACAGACTTTTTTACATTTCGATTCGATTTTATGTAACTCAGTAGTTAAATCTTCACGTGTTTGTTCAAGTGTGGTGTCTAACTTTTGAAGATTTTGTTCCATTGCATCTAAATGTTGCTGTGTTTGTCTCTGGTGTTGTTCCATTGTGTCTAACTTTTGAAGATTTTGTCCCATTTGTTTCCGATTTTGTTCCATTGTGTGTAACTTTTGTAGCCTTTGTCCCATTTGATGCATTAACTGTAATAACAATGCACTGTTGTCTGAAACATATGCTTTTCGGCAGTGAAGTTGCACCGGCAACATTCACATTTTGACAAGCAGAAAATGTGTCTTCACTTATTTGAGAAAACGGTGAGGACGCAAAACCTGAATTTACAGTATTTGCAAGATTGTGTCCTGTCATTTCGGATTCCTGAGGCGAGCTGTTGCCGACAGATCGATCGATAATGCTTCCCTGTTCACTAATTGTTTCACTGCCTACACCATTATTTGCAGTCCGCTACATTTCCCTATGCACAGTTACCAAATTACTGAACATTAGTTAATTCATTACTCGGCGGCGCTAACACACTGCTTTCGTCTTCACTGTCATTTCTCAGTTTACTTTGGAGCCTAGTATTACGTTTTTCACACGCCATTATTGTCACAATATTTCACAAGACAACACAGAAAAGCACAATTTGAAGAGCAAAATAAGAAAACACATTAACATAGCATTGAAAATTATATCTCGTTAATTGCAAGCGCAGCTGCGAAATACTTGGTGCAAATCTACATGCATGTCACAACTGTTTTACTGTATAAGAACGAAAAACTGCAACTACAAAGGAAATTCTCTCTACAATTACGCGCTAGCAATAAACAAAAGCTACACTAATTACACAAACTACAAGAAAAAATCAGAAGATTCCAGTGAGGTATCCTCGGCTAAGGGTCGACATATGAAACGTCCCCTTAGAAAAATTACATGACTGTGCTTAAACTGACACACAATATTTTTAGCGCAACGCAATCTGACTTTCAAAAATCCCTACAAAAGAATGGTCCTGACTAACAT
The DNA here is from genome assembly GCF_021461385.2 of Schistocerca piceifrons. Classification (NCBI taxonomy): domain Eukaryota; kingdom Metazoa; phylum Arthropoda; class Insecta; order Orthoptera; family Acrididae; genus Schistocerca; species Schistocerca piceifrons. The sequence goes on from NC_060145.1 coordinate 390,161,018, forward strand.
TAACCTATACCTTTCACAAATCACTTACCTCCCAAAAATCTTCGTTACTCGAACTACTGCAATACAGCGAGCGCCACTACTGCCAGCTAAATAAAAGATTCAAACTACGGAAGGCCTTAACTACTGATAGGCATAGTTAGCAAATGAAAGATTTTAATAGAGAAAAAACAATGTATTTACCTTAATAGTTATCAAAAGTCATAATATATATATAGTAGTTCATGACATCCAGTCTTACAAATTTCAAAACTCCGCCATTTCTCTCCCCACATCCACCACTGCTGGCGGCTCACCTCCAACTGCGCAACGCTACGCGCTGTTCACATCCAGCTGCCCAACACTACAATGGCAGACAACAATGCAAACTAGCCACAGACCGCACACAGCACAGCCAGTGATTTTTATACAGAGCACTACGTAACGTTGCCAATAAGAAAACATAAACAGCCTACTTACAACAGTGTTTAATACATTGCTTAAGAATAACTACCAAAATAATGCAGTCAGGTCCATTGTAGAAGGGGGATACGCCGTATAACAGGGTAACGATTCCATCGTCGACGTACAAAGGCCAGTGATGGCAGTATCTTGTTGTGTAGAACATTTTTCTTCTCAATCCCTGTGAGAATCAGACACGGCTACAGAGAGCATCATGGTTGGTTTAGAATGATACTATCTTGTGCCCCTTCCTGGACTGTTTTGCACCGAACAAGGTGCTGTTTAGCACCGCGATCGATGTGCCACATTTTCAAAGTCGTAATCGCGTGGTTTGAATGATTCCAACTGATGTCCACAGTCCCATCCTTCACTCATTGCACACATATGGAGGGAAGGAAGAAGGAGTAAGACGTTGATTCCCGTCGATGACATGGTCATTAGAGACGAAGCAGTGAACAAGGATAAGTACATATTCTCTTCAAAGGAAGCAACCCTTAATCGATGTACGGAAAACACAGTGAACCTAAATTGGATGAATGGGTAAATATTTGGGACCCGCTGCAGCCAAATCCATTGCACTTCCTTAACTGTCTAATGGCATCTGGCCGGTATTGAACACCAAATTAGAGCTTTAGAGGGACTGCTGTATCTACCAATACTGCTTATGTGTCCGACACAATCTCCCTTCTCCCTTGTACTGAGTCCTCCAATACAGGGGTAGACATCTAAACTGATTAGCCAATAAGATTACGAGCAACCCCCACCGCGTTGCGTTGCAGACAGGTGAGCGGTAAACTATATGCTATCCGATCATAAGATCTGGACATCGCTATTTAATGCGGAATTGACCATTACACCTCACAAGAGGCAGAGCCGCTAATATACGGGGTGTTCAAACAGTCTTTCCGCAGTGCCGTATGATCGTTAGCCGCTCGTGCCGTATGCCGCAGTGAATATACCGAAATGAAACTCAGTGAAATACAAGTTATTAATTTATTGAATATTCATTTTTACTTACTGATTCTCACAGTAAAAGTTGAAAGTGTCCCCCCATGTTGTTGAATACCCAATTCAATTCGTCTAATCGTGTTTCCAAACACAAGCTGTAACATTTCTTCTGTAACAGAAGCAGTGAAAGTGGATATTGCAGTTTTGAATTCATCGATGGATTCTGGTCGGTTTTTTATAGACAGCTGCTTTCGCTGCACCCCAGAAGAAAAAGTCAGATGGTGTTGGGTCAGGCTATCGTGGAGGCAGAAGTCCCTGTGAAATTATGCGATCACCAAAAACATAAGCAAGCAGTGACATTGAAACGCGAGCTGTATGAATGGTTGCACCTTCTTGTTGAAAATAAGAGTTCAGTATTTCACTTAACACAAGTTCTCCTATAAATGGGTACAGAATATCACTGCAGCATCGTTGTGCGTTTATTGTTTCGTTGAAAAATATGGGACCCACAATCCGACGTCTAGAAATTGCAAACAAAACTCCTATTTTCACAGAATGAAGTGAGTACTGATGAATACACAAAGGATTTGCAGTACTCCACATACAAGAAGTTTGCGAGTTCATGTACCAGAAAAAATGAAACCACACCTCATCAGTGAAAAACGTTTCATTAAGAATATCCCTTCCATTTTTTCTGAACGAAGTTTTTTAACCATTGACAATAATGGAGTCTCTTGCCATGACCAGTATTTTTAAGTTCTTGCACGACTGTCACTTTGTATGGGAAAAGTTCTAATTTCTTCCTTACAGCTGTGTGGGCCGTTCCGACTCTAACATCGATTTCCTGGGCGAGTTTTCTTACTGACTTGTTCAGACTCATGGACATTTTATCGGAAATATCGAGTAGTTTATCCCCAGACAAAACGCTAAGACGACCACTTCTCGGTGCATCCGTCACTGAACCCGTACTTCGAAATTTGTTAATCACAGTATCGCGATGTGGGAGTGTTGTCTCCGGGAAAACTGAATTAAATGTTTGACGAACTGAAATTGTGTATTTACCGCCAGCATTGAACACTTACTCGACTAAAGGCACACGTTCTTGAGTGGTTAGTATTTTAACAGTGACAAAAACGAAACAGACGAACAAAGGAGCTAAACTTAACGTTCACGTCAACACATTACGACACACACCAACGATACTACTGACTCTGGCTGAGATAAACGAAACAGTGTAATGTTGGGAGAGTCCACTTGAAGGGAAGTATCCCAGGCAGGCGAACAATCATACGGCACGAGCGGCTAACAATCATACGGCACTAAGGAGAGACTTTTTGAACACCTCGTACAAGGAGGTGAGGTGTATTGTATTGTCAGTAGTAAGTAGCAACTGTAGATTTGGTCGGCTAGGACAGCTCAGTGACTTCGAATGTGGACTAGTCACTGATTGGCATCTGAGTAACAAATCTATTAGAAATATTTCAGTTCTTCTAAAGTTGAGGGCAACGGCCTTGCCGCAGTGGATGCACCGGTTCCCATCAGATCACCGAAGTTAAGTGCTGTCGGGCGTGGCCGGCGCTTGGATAGGTGACCATCAGGGCCGCCATGCGCTGTTGCCATTTTTCGAGGTGCACTCAGCCTCGTGATGCCAATTGAGGAGCTACTCGACCGACTAGTAACGCCTCCGGTCACAGAAAACCATCATAACGACCGGGAGGGCGGCGTGCTGACCACACGCCCCTCCTATCTGCATCCGCAGATGAGGATGAAATGGCGGTCGGATGGTCCCGATGGGCCACTTGTGGTGGCCTGAAGACAGAGTGCTTTTTTTCTAAAGTTGCCCAAACCGACTGTTGGTGATATGATTGTGAACTGGAAAAGTGACATAACGATCACAGCTAAACCGAGATCAGGCATACCTCACGTACTGTCGGTCAGGGATCGTCGAACATTGCGGAGAATGACTGCAAAAAATGACAGGTAATCATCTAAAGGAATCACTTGTGAGTTCCCAAGTGCCAGCAGCAGTCTAGCCAGCTCAATGGCTGTACGTAGCGAGTTAAAAGCATTGGGTACAAAAGTTGATTAGCTCCTCATAAGCTATATGCTTTTGCAGTCAATGCTAAGGGACGCCATTGGACAGTGGACGTCTGAAAACGAGTGATTTAGAGTGACTGATCATGCTGTACCTTGTGGCAATCCGATGAAACGATTTGGGTTTAGCGAATATCTGGAGAATTTTACCTGCAATCATGCGCAGTGCCAAAAGTGCAGAAAGGGTGGTGTTTTTCGTGGACGGGATGTGGTCCCATTCTTGCAGTTAAGAAAATGCTAAATGCGGAAGGATAAGGACACATTTTACAACATTTTGTACTACGAGGGTAATCCCAAAAGTGAGGTCTCCTATTATTTTATAAGTACATAGACCTGTTTATCTCTGCAATGGTTTATATCAATTTACAGCTTGAACATTTAGCTATTTGTCGACATAATCACCATTTCTATCGATGCATTTTTGTAGACGCTGTGGCAGTTTTTGTATGCCCATGTCATACCAGCTCACCGCCATGCTGTTCAGAAAGTTATGAACCTCTTCTTTCACGTCATCGTCGGAGCTGAATCGCTTTCCGCCCAAATGTTCTTTTAACCTAGAGAACAGGTGATAGTCACTGGGCGCCAAGTCTGGACTATAGGGTTGGTGGGTGATTGTGTTTCACTGAAACTGTTGCAGGAGAGCAACGGTTTGCCGAGCGATGTGTGGGCGAGCATTGTCATGGAGAATGTGTACTCCTTGCTCAACATTCCTCATCTCCGGTTCTGAATTGCCCGTTTGCGTTTTTTCAGAGTCTGACTGTACCTGCCAACGTTAATTATGGTGCTGGCGATTCAGTTCCGACGACGAGGTGAAAGAGGAGGTTCATAACTTTCTAAACAGCATAGTGGCGACCTGGTATGACAGGGGTATACAAAAACTGCCACAGCGTCTACAAAAATGCATCGACAGAGATGGAGATTATGTCAAAAATAGCTAAATGTTCAAGCTATAAACTGATGTAAACTATTGCAGAAATAAACAGGTCTATGTACTTATAAAAAATAGGAGACCTTCCTTTTGGGATTACTCTCGTATGTACAGTAAGGAAGAGATGGGAGACGATAATTATTTGCATCAGCATGACAATGGCCCCTCTCGTAATGCAGCATTTGTGTGACTTTGAAATGGACTGGCCCACCCAAAGGCTCGGCCTGAGTACAGTGGAACGCCTGTGGGATGAGTTAGAAAGTGGATTCCGCTTCGTTCCAGAGCGTCCAAAATCCACTAGCTAATTGTTTCGGCTTTTGAGCAAGAACAGGCAGTCATTCCTTTACAATTAAGACACTTCATTGAAAAAGGTTCCCAGCAGATTCCTAGACGTCATAAAGGAGAAGCGTTGATGCACCAGCAATAGGTGTCCGAATACTTTTGATACAAGCGGACGAATAAAGTACGATTCAAGCGACACAGGGCGCAAATGGCAAAGTGACCTTACCGACCCTGACAACGGCAAATTGTGCTCAGTTCGACTCCCGGTGCAGGAAACATTCTATTAGGAATTTCATAGCACCGTTAACTCGACGGTTTTTCTGACAATATTAGAGGCGTTCAACGAATTCGAAAGTAAAGTTCTATGTACTGACTTGGCAGAAAGTCCTAAGAAATTCTGGACTTATGTCAAAGCGGTAGGTGGATCAAAACAAAATGTCCAGACACTCTGTGACCAAAATGGTACTGAAACAGAGGATGACAGACTAAAGGCTGCAATACTAAATGTCGTTTTCCAAAGCTGTTTCACAGAGGAAGACTGCACTGTAGTTCCTTTTCTAGATTGTCACACAGATGGCAAAATGGTAGATAAAAGAGGGATAGAAAAAAAAATTAAAATCGCTCAAAAGAATAAAGGCTGCTCGACCTGATGGGATACCAGTTCGTTTTTACGCAGAGTACGCGAAGGAACTTGCCCCCCCCCCCCCCCCCCCCTTCTTGCAGCGGTGTACCGTAGGTCTCTAGAAGAGCGTAGCGTTGCGAAAGATTGGAAAAGAGCACAGGTCATCCCCGTTTTCAAGAAGGGAAGTTGAACAGATATGCAGAACTATAGACCTATATCTCTAACGTCGACCAGTTGTAGAATTTTGGAATACGAATCAAGTTCGAGTATAATGACTTTTCTGGAGACTAGGAATCAGCATGGGTTTCTAAAAAGACGGTCGTGTGAAACCCAGCTCGCTCTATTCGTCCACGAGACTCAGAGGGCCATAGACACGGGTTCACAGGTAGATGCCGTGTTTCTTGACTTCCGTAAGGTGTTCGATACAGTTCCCCACAGTCGTTTAATGAAAAAAGTAAGAGCATATGGGCTATCAGACCAATTGTGTGATTTGATTGATGAGTTCCTAGATAACAGAACACAGCATGTCATTCTCAATGGAGAGAAGTCTTCCGAAGTAAGAGTGATTTCAGGTGTACCGCAGGGGAGTGTCATAGGACCGTTGCTATTCACAATGTACATAAATGACCTGGTGGATGACATTGGAATTTCACTGAGGCTTTTTGCAGATGATGCTGTGATGTATCGAGAGGTTGTAACAATGGAAAATTGTACTGAAATGCAGGAGGATCTGCAGCGAATTGACGCATGGTGCAGGGAATGGCAATTGAATCTCAATGTAGACAAGTGTAACGTGTTGCGAATACATAGAAAGAAAGATCCTTTATCATTTAGCTACAATATAGCAGGTCAGCAACTGGAAGCAGTTAATTCCATAACTCATCTGGGAGTACGTATTAGGAGTGATTTAAAATGGAATGACCATATAAAATTAATCGTCGATAAAGCAGATTCCAGACTGAGATTCATGGAAAGAATCCTAAGGAAATGCAGTCCGAAAACAAGGGAAGTAGATTACAGTACACTTGTTCGCCCACTGCTTGAATACTGCTCACCGGTGTGGGATCCGTACCAGATAGGGTTGATAGAAGAGATAGAGAAGATCCAACGGAGAGCAGCGCGCTTCGCTACAGGATCATTTAGTAAAGGCGAAAGCGTTACGGAGATGATAGATAAACTCCAGTGGAAGACTCTGCAAGAGAGACGCTCAGTAGCTCGGTACGGGCTTTTGTTGAAGTTTCGAGAACATACCTTCACAGAGCAGTCAAACAGTATATTGCTCCCTCCTACGTATATCTCGCGAAGAGACCATGAGGATAAAATCCGAGAGATTAGAGCCCACACAGAGGCATACCGACAATCTTTGTTTCCACGAAAAATAAGAGACTGGAATAGAAGGGAGAACCGATAGAGGTATTCAAGATACCCCCCGCCACACACCGTCAGTGGCTTGCGGAGTATGGATGTGGATGTAGATGTAGACGTAGACTCCAATCGAATGTTTAACCGACTTTCTGTAAAGTATAGTAGAAACTAGAAAACTTCTTCATGTGTGTTGTATTTTTTCAGTTCACCGATTCGCAGTCCCGGTGAAACCCGACACCTGCCACTAATCTTCAGGCGAGCGTTTGTTATCGCGAGCCCGCCACCGACTCGCGGCAGCTATCAGCAGCGGACAGGAGCTGACCCGGGCAGCCTCTGGGAGGCCAGCCCTCGTATCTGGCCTCTCCTCTCAGATAGTGCGGAAGCTAACCTGATCCCGCAGGTTACTCCGCGAGACAAACAAATGTCTCAGACCCGAGCGATAAGCCAAGGTCCTGCACTGAAACCAGTACTGCTCTCGCATTCCTTCACGCTTCGCACTGTTGCACAAACAGACTAGTTTAGCGGCACGTGGGGAGTCCGTGACTCGGCTCTCGCCCCTCTGGCTGGTTTAAATTTGAACTCGGGAGACTGGGAGATCACCGTAGCACTCCGTGACACATTTTCCCTAACTGTTCATTGGTATAAAGAAGGGGCCTATAATCAATTAGGACCGTGGGCAATGGATATGGATTATCGCCTTGGAAGGGGAGGTTTTAGAACGACATTACACGGCTCCATACTAATCGACAATAATACTGGGTGGTTGCAATTAAAGTCCAGTTAGTCAAAAATTCAAATGGTCCAACTGGCTCTGAGCACTATTTGACTTAACTCCTAAGGTGATCAGTTCCCTAGAACTTAGAACTACTTAAACCTAACTAACCTAACACACATCCGTGCCCGAGGCAGGATTCGAACCTGCGACCGTAGCGGTCCGCGGTTCCAGACTGTAGCGCCTAGAACGGCTCGGCCACCTCGGCCGGCTGCAGTTAGTCACGGGTGTCCAATGTGAGCTGTAATTATCGTGTGGCAACGAAACTAGATGGATATCCTGGAAACAAAATGGAATCCGTATGGCTAGGGCCTCCTGTCGGGTAGACAGTTCGCCTGGTGCAAGTCTTTCGAGTTGACGGCACTTCGGTGACTTGCGTGTCGATGGAGATGGAATGTTGATGATAAGTACAACACAACACCCAGTCCCCGGGCTGAGAATATCTCCGGCCCAGCCGGGAATCGAACCCGGGCCGTTAGGTATGACATTCCGTCGCGCTGACCACTCAACTACCAGGGGCGGACATGGATATGCTAATGTGTTAATGCGGTACCGATTTACACTGAAAAAATATTAGCTTCAATTTTGGCCACCAGGTGCAAATCTCGCGGTACGCTGTTTGTGTGGCGGTATGACACATGCGCTGTCAGCGGAGAGAGACCGTGCGCTGTTTGTGAAACTGTTTTATGTAAAAGGCGGCAATTAAACTGCTGCACTGAGAAAGCACCTCCAATTGAAAGGTCTGAGGAGAAGCCTGACATCATTAAATGGTTTAAAGAAGATGATTATGTAATTATAAAACACGGGTGAGCTTGGTGTGGCGCCCGGAACAACAGGACCACGTATCCCGGTGGAAGTTATTAACGAGATACCTGTTGCTGTGACTCAAAATGCAGAACGTATCCCGGGCGGTGATGGTTCTCGTGCAGTGTCACGAAAACTTACCGTCCCATCGTCAACAGTACAGAAATGTTCGCGGTCTGTATTACAGTGGTACCAGTACAAGATCCAGACGGTGCAGCAACTGGACCCTCATGATCCGTAGAAACGTTCTGAATTTGATCTTCGTTTTTTGGCACGGATTGAAGTTGATGAGATGCGGCCAGGCAACATTCTGTGGATTGACAAGGGACATTTTACTCTGCGGGGTGCAATGAATACACGGAACTGCCGCATTTGGGGTAGTGTCAGACCACATGTTGTGCACGGAGGGCCAGTGCACCCGCCATATGTGAGTGTGTGGTATGGATTCAGAAGCATCTTTATTCTCGGTCTGTTCTTCTTTGAAGAGAATGTACACAGAGGGCCTGTCAGGTGTACCGTGATGTCCGCACATTATCGATACATACTTGTACAGCAAAGTAATATGTTGTGACTTGGCAAGACAGCCAAGCCACTATGAGAGGAAGCCGAAAGGCATGCGTTTAAGCTCACGCACGCTGGCGTGAGGTCTGGAACAGTTAAAGGAATAGAGACTAGCAAAATAGGTACGTAGCTTCTGGAATACTTAACTTTAATCCATAATTGGTGAACATCGGTCTGACGGTACATGCATCACAAGATAAATAGCAAATGATAATGGCACCTTGTTAGGTCGTAGCAAATGACGTAGCTGAAGGCTATGCTAACTATCGTCTCGGCAAATGAGAGCGTAATTTGTCAGTGAACCGTCGCTAGCAAAGTCGGCTGTACCACTGGGGTCCTCTCCACGGCGGGCGGAAGCCTTATGCCACAACCGTCCGCCGATTTGCGGGGGAGGAATGTGGTGTCACCGCCAGACACCACACTTGCTAGGTGGTAGCCTTTAAATCGGCCGCGGTCCGTTAGTATACGTCGGACCCGCGTGTCGCCATTGTCAGTGATTGCAGACCGAGCGCCGCCACACGGCAGGTCTAGAGACACTTCCTAGCACTCGACCCCAGTTGTACAGCCGACTTTGCTAGCGATGGTTCACTGACAAATTACGCTCTTATTTGCCGAGACGATAGTTAGCATAGCCTTCAGCTACGTCATTTGCTACGACCTAACAAGGCGCCATTATCAGTTACTATTGATGCTGTATAATACCTACTTTGGAAGAGTGCAGCTGTGTGGAAACCACTGTTTTCATTCCATAGGGGCAACACCTTATGTTCACCCTGTGAAAGATGTGCTTAATGCAGTCTTCCACGAATGTATCAGCGACACGTTCATTTTGATCCCTACCTGATCTGAAGGCCAGTATACACGATCACGTTGCTCAGATTCCACCGGAAATGCTGCGAAAAACTGTTGATCACGTCGTTTTATTGATGCAGCGTCTAGTCAACGTCTTCGGTCCTGATGTTGAACGAACTTCGGATACGCGATAAACCAATCAAATCTAAAGACAGCAAATTTTACTAAACAATTACGAACAAGTTAAACTGGGAAGAACACATTGAAAATGTTGTGGGAAAGGCGAACCGAAGACTGCGTTTTACTCTCAGATACTTAGAAGATGCTAATAAAGAGCCTGTCTAAACTACGTTTCGCTCTTTTGGAGCACTGCTGCGCGACCTGGGACCCTTACCAGATAGGATTGACGGAGTACATCGAGAAAGTGCACAGAGGAGCAGCACGTTTTATATTATAGAGAAAGAGGGGAGAACTGTCACGGACGATACAGGATTTGGGGTTGACATCATCAAAACAAAGGCGTTTTTCGTTGCGGCGGGATCTTTTCACGAAATTGCCATCGCCAACTTCCTACTGCGAATGCGAAAATATTTTGTTGAAGCCATCCTACGTGGGGAGAAAAGGTCACCATAATAAAATTAGGGAAATCAAAGCTCGCACGGAAAGATACATGTGTTTGTTTTTTCCGGGCGCTGTCTGAGAGCGGAATAACAGAGAATTATTATGAAGATGGATCGATGAACATTCTTCCAGGCACTTAAGTATGATTTACAGAATATCCATGTAGATGTGTAGATGTAGATGTATTTCTGATAATACGGATTTTTTCTGTCTATTTCACTGTTTCACTTTGTGTAAGTTACTCCGTAGATATTACTGTATTTCTCTGAGTTTAAGAGATCACTTTGTAAAAACTGATGTAATTAGTATAAGAGGCAGTGTAATAAAATAGAATGACCTCTTCTATGTCAGAAAGTATATATTCGGAAATCTAACTCGTGTTATTCTCACATGGTATCCTGGAAGCCATGGACCAGGTGTGTAACGTTTTTTCACTTCCCAAATGCGTTTGACACAGTACCACTCCTACGTATGTTATAGAATGTACGGTAGCGGCTGAACTGAGGAATATTAGTGCTGAGTATGCAGCTTGCTCTCTTGTTTGGAAAGTCATCGGACAGACGTAGAAGTAACTTCAGTTGTGCTACGGTTAAGTGTGTTGCTTTCGTACCTGTTTAAGTTGTAGGCTGATGAAGTGGCTGAAAACGTTAATAGTAACGTCAAACTATTGGTAGTTGGTTCTGTTATCTATAATGAAGAACTTTCTGAAATAGCTGTAGAGACGTTCTCTCATATGTTGATAAGCTTTGAAGTGCTGCGAAGATTGGGAACTTGCTTTACATGTTCAATAAAAGTAGATTTGTGCATTTCAAAAAACCAAACAACGTCCAATCCTATGATGTCGATGTCAGCGATCCGCAACTGTAATCAGCTGATTAATCGTTATCGTTGTTTAGCACACGACATATAAATGTGAGCAATGCTATCAACAGCTAAGCGTTTCGGGAGTCAAGGTCCCATCATATGGCTGTCAACGTTCAATCCGTCATACACATACACTTAAAAAACCACAAAATAATCATGAAATAAAATACAGTAAAGGTATTCGGACATAAAGCCCTTGTTCTGCCTTAAAGTCGGCAACACCTGATTCTTTGTTTCGCTTCTATATATTACAGGCCGATTGACAAAGTGGTCCCTTTTCCTTTTAGCAGTATAAAGAAACAAAACAGAGAATCAGGTGTTGTCGTTTCTAAAGTAAGACGAGGCCTTTGTGTCAGAGTATCCATATTTTTTTTTTTTATTTCATGATATGTACGTTTGTATGAAGTATTGAACGCAGAGAGCCAGGTGACAGGAGCTTGCCTCTCGAAATACGTAGCTGTGTGCAACATTCCTCGCGCTTGTGTGTTGTTTTTAAATAATGATGACGATTACCTTCTCAACAGCTTTTTCCAATCCCCAAAATAACTAATATTGTTTTTATTGTAGTCTTCAGTACGAAGATCAGTTTAATGAGCTCTATCTCTGTCCTGTGCAAGCCTCTTCATCTCTAAGTGACTACTGCAACTTACATTGTCCTGAATCCGTTTACTTTATTCATCTCTTGGTCTCAGTCTACGGCTTTTATCCCCAGTAGTTCCCTCCAACAGTAAACTGGTAATCCTTTCACGTCTCTGAATGTGTCCTATCAACTGATCCCTCCTTTTAGTCAGGTTGTGCCACTAATTTCCTTCCTCCCCATTCCTGTTCAGTACCTTCTCATTAGTTAGGTGATCTACTCATCTGCTCTTTAGCGTTCTTATGTAGCACCACATTTCAAAAGCTTCTATTCTCTTTGTGGTATCAACGTTCGATACCACACTTGTTAGGGCCCGCAGTTATCGACCGCGGTCCGTACTAGTATCGCTGGACCCGCGAGTCGAGACTAGCGCCGCATCGCGGCTTGCAACAAGTCTCTAGCGTGCGCTCGTCCACTCTTGATCGGGACGTCAAGTACGAAAGTAGTATAGCCTTCAACTGATATGAAGCAACCTCTAACAAAGCGCTTAGTTAAAGTATGACCTGTGTAATGCCTCTATAGCTATCTGTTTGTAATTATATTCCTCCTGACTATGAAGACTCCTGTACCACCAGTTAAGTAGTATAAGTTATTTTTTACCAACGACTTCTAATTATTTTAGTCGTTGCAGCCCAGACCATGCATCCAGCACCTTATCGACTTCACTGACAAACCAGCTGTATATGCAAAGAAGAGATTGTATGTTTCTATTTAGCATTGGCCCCCAGTCATTCACATTGGCGACGATACGTTCATTGTCATCATAACACTTTTCTTGCGTAAACAGTTTATCGTCAATCTTTCACTTCCATACATGGCTACACTCCATACTATTACTTTGAGAAAAGACGTCCTAACACAGAAATCTATATTCGATGTTAACAAATTTCTCCACTTCAGAAGCGCTTTTCTTGGCATTGCCAGCCTGCATTTTATATCCTCTCTACTTCGACCATCATCAGTTATTTTTCTGTCCAAATAGCTAAACTCATCTACTACTTTAAGTGTTTCGTTTCCTAATATAATTCCCTCAGCATCACCTGATTTAGTTCGAGATTCCATTATCCTTGTTTCGTTTTTGTTGATGTTCATGAATAATATTAGAACACCCAGTTCGTACAAATACGTGAATCTAACGGTTTGCGAGGATATAGAATAAAATGGTCACAAAGGTTCAGTCTAAAACTAAATACGTAAAAGACTTCGACTTATTGGTAGTGTACTGACACAATGCAATCAGTCTACGAATGAAACTACCTACAAAGCACTCTTGTATCCTATTGCAGAATATTCGTCAGATGTGTAGGAACCATAAAAAACGTGACTTATAGCGGATGTTGGAGGTAAACGAAGAAGAGCATTAGAAAAACTCACAAGTTTGTGTCACTCACGGGAGAACGTCACGGAAATTCTGAACAACTTCAAATGGCAATGTCAACGCTTAGAGAGGCACCAATTATCCCACGAACCGGGATAATAACATAGCTGCGGGAACCTTTGTGATGCTTGGAATCCAGGGATATACTATAATCCCCTCTCTATTTATCTCGTAGGGACGACTAAGAGTAGATTAGACTAATTACACCGGGGACAGAGGCATTTAAGCGGTCATGCTTTCCTTTGTGCATTTTCAACTTCTCGCGGCGTAATGAATAGTCCAATAAATTTCAGGCATGCAGCCGCGCAAATTAAATTTTATGGACTATGTTTTCCGTTGTCCATCCGCGATTGGAAAAATGGAGGAACCCTATGACGTGATGCCCTTGTAGATTCCCTCTGTCATACACTTCACAGTGTATTGTAGGTCCGCAGCTCGTGGTCGTGCGGTAGCATTCTCGCTTCCCACTCCCGGGTTCGATTCCCGGCGGGGTTAGGGATTTTATCTGCCTTGTGATGACTGGGTGTTGTGTCATGTCCTTAGGTTAGTTAGGTTTAAGTAGTTCTAAGTTCTAGGGGACTGATGAGCATAGATGTTAAGTCCCATAGTGCTCAGAGCCATTTGAAGTGTTTTGTAGAATATTTACACTGCCGGAAAAAATGCCTCACCCTCAAGCACTATGTTTAGCGACATACTGAGGAGCTGCAGTGTTAGTGATTCATTTGTCACCGCCAAGGGTGATCAGTAGGCGCTAAGGAGGTCTGTCTGTCTGTGCACCCTCTGTTTCGACTCAACAGGGAGCAACTGTGCTGACTTTAGAGGTGAACAGTGTTTGCAACATTCATTCTAGGGTACAAACATGTATCCTCGACGAGTATGTACTCCTTTTGAACAGCTAAAGCGGGGTCGCATTGTGGGCCTGCAGGAAACTGGATGGAGGTACCGACGGACAGCTGCACCTACATGCACAGTGTATCGGTGGTGTGTCACTACTCTCAACAATGGTCTTTGCAACATTCCCACATCTGTGGACCAGCTTCTGGACGTCAACGTAGTACAGATGCACATGAAGATTGACGCACTGTGCGCGCGATGGTGACCGGCCGAACGTCATCCGGGCACTTATTGCACATGCTGTGCCATCAGAGACGTTTGGGAAGCGTCAGCTTGCAGCAGGAAAAAGATTACGTATGCCTCTGGCCAAGTTACCATTGACACGACGACACTGTCAACCATGGCTAGCTACTCCGATATCTTGAAAGCGGTGTATAGGGAGTGCATCCACCTGCGACACACAGGTCCCATCCCAAACTTCATGGTGTGTGTGTGGGTGGGGGGGGGGGGCAGGGGGGGGGGATGGGAGGGGGTGCATCAGTTACACAATTCACAGTCACATTTTATGTTTGTGGGGCTATGATAACTGGCGCCCAGTTCACTGCACAAGATGTTATCCCCGTGCTACTGCCTTTTCTTCAACAGGAAAGTGGTGCACTATTTCGGGAGGACAATGCACGTCCACTGCGACACATTGTGCTCTTAGCAGTATACAAATGTCCTGGTGAGCAAGATAAACAGAGCCCCCTCCAGTTGAGCACGTATGGGACATTATAAAGAGGTAAATTATCCGTTCTCCAAGGTCTGCAAGAGTCACTGCCGAACTGCAACAAAAGACGCAAGATGCTTGAGGGAAATCTACCTTTATGGTCGTTTGAAAGCTGGAGTACAAGCCTGCGGTGTCACCAGAGGGGCACGGGGGCAGGGGAGGGGAAAGAGGGGAGGGCGAAGAGGGGAGGGGGAGAAGAGAGGTGTCCACTCTGTGTTGATGCGACTATTTGGTCACCATTTACACGAACATGTGTATCTTTCCGTCAGATCACTTCTCAATAAATTAATGTTGTTCTTGTGTAGTATTTTTCCGGCTGTGCATGTTGATATAGATGTAGCAGGAGACTGAATCCCATCGCCGAGGAATTTATATCAATCGGCATCATTTTGTTCATGCTGCCTGCTCGTGCATTTATGCAACTAACATATACATTTCCCTTGACGTTTTTCGCAGTTTCTTACGAAACATGATGTATACTAACTGCTGAAATGGGCGATCAAAAGGTTACCATAGGGGAGCGTTGCTGTAGCGTATATGCAATCAGCACGACTCCGATGCAAGTGTATCAGCACTGACATGCAGGCAAGGGGCTAGAGTGGCCTTCGAACGGAAACTTTTTGATCGCCCCTCATATACTGCACTATGTATAAAGCGAGTTTTCGATTTAACTATGTTCGATTGGTGGGAGCATGCTCAGATAATGACAACGCTAGAAAAGCCGCTCAAGCGAGTAAGGATCATCGTGCCTGTACGAAGTCGCTGTGCACAACACCACTTGGATTGTAATTTAACTTCTACCGATGAGTTTTATTCATTCAGTTCCAATTCTTTTCCATTGTACTTACACTACTGGGCATTAAAATTGCTACATCACGAAGATGACGTTCTACAGACGCGAAATTTAACCGACAGGAAGAAAATGCTGTGATATGCAAATGATTAGCTTTTCAGAGCATTCACAAAAGGTTGGCGCCGGTGGCGACACCTACAACGTGCTGACATGAGGAAAGTTTCCAACCGATTTCTCATACACAAACAGCAGTTGACTGGTGTTGCCTGGTGAAACGTTGTTGTGATGCCTCGTGTAAAGAGGAGAAATGAGTACCATCACGTTTCCGACTCCTTGATTTTTATATCATCATTTGTGGCCGTCCTAACGCCCTCACCCCCACCCTCAAGTACCTTGGCGTCACCCTCGACCGTCGCCTCTCCTGGACCCCCCATTTCCGGACAATCCAAGCCAAGGCACGCTCCTAACTCCGTCTCCTCGAGCTCCTTTCTGGCCACACATGGGGTCTGGGTCCCTCCACCATCCTCCACACCTACAAATCCCTCATCCGCCCTACCCTTTGCTATGCCCATCCTGCCTGGATCTCCACCCCTCCTACATTTTTCAAATCCCTTCAAATCCTAGAACGCCATGCTCTCCACCTCGCCTATCACATCCGTCTCCCCTCCCCCACACGGATCCTGTATGACCTTATTCTGTTCCCGCACCTCCTCCTTTTCCTCGAACAGATACAGATCCTCTACACCTCCCGTAAACTTGATCCCCCTCACCCACTTGTCTCTCCCATCCTCTCCCACAACCGCCCACTGCTGCTCCTGTATCCCCATGGTCCACCTGCTCTCCATCTCTCCACTCTCCATGCCCTCCCCTAAGGTGGCTTCCACCAACTCCCCCCCCCCCCCCCCCGATGATGCCCTCATCCCCTCCATCTACCCCTCCTATCAACTTTGATCCTCCCTATCCCCTCCCTGTGTTTCCTTAGGGCACCCTCTCTCCCTTCTCTCCCTCCTCCCTTCTTCCCTCCCTCCTCCCCTGGGCTTCCCCTACCCCCTGACCTTCTTTCCTCCCCCTCCCATCTCCACCGCCACTGGCATCTGCACTTTCCCTTCTCCCTCTTCCCCTGCTTTTTCTCCTTTTGTTTTGGCAGATCCCCAGACTCACACACGTCAAGTGAACATTCGCGCGCTGGTGATCATCGCCATCGGTTCTGTGTGTGTTCGTGCTTCAGTGTTTTCACCGCACCACGCACCATCGTTCACGTGTGTTATCTCAGTCATCAGTGTTCGTGTACAGTGCTCACCGTTTTTTATTTTGTACCACACCTGTGTAGGGCTCCATGTTTTTTTTACTCACTACTGTTTTTTGTCAACCGTTATGTTATGTTCCTCTGTGTCTTCATTGTTCCTATTTGTACTGCATGTGGCCTAAGAGCGGCGTATTATTGCCGCTGCCGGCCCACCTGTTGTATAAGGTGTCAAAATAACAATAAAGAAAAAAAAGTACTGTGAACAGTGTGCTACGTCAGTGTTGTGTATGGTGCTGTTCTCCTGTGCGTCAAGACCCGTGATTCTAATTGTGTGCTGGTCTTGTACATATTGTTACTATCAATGACTGTTATGTGCTACGCCATCCGTCGATACTCTTATGCTCCGGTCAAATTCGCTTTGTGTTCTTCAATCGTCCCAGTGTGTGGCTTTTTGTGCGCACTACATTTTTACTGTTTTTATCTCCATCTTACAATCGTCCCCCTTTCTGTCTGTTCTCTTCCGTACTGTTCCTCTTTTTTATATCTATGTACGCCATATTTTCTCCATTCTGTTATTTTAAATGTCTTCTTTTTGTCATTACTGTCTTTCGGCTGAAGAGCAGCGCACATGCTGCTGCCAGCCCGTCCCAGATGGGGCCCTGAAACACAATAAAGAAAAAAAAATACTACGAAGGAAGCAACTGACACAGAGAAGATGTAACAAATATACTTAAGGGAGTGTTAATACTAAGATTTTCCGTCCTCTTCTGGACGACTGATGCACGGTCGACATCGAAAAACGTCACAGGGTGGCAGCTCGTTCTGTGTTATCACGGAACTGTCGAGTCAGTGTCACGAATATGGTAAGGCAGTTGGGGTGAAAATCGGTGTGACATTGGGATTTTTAGTTGTAGCGAGATCTTTTCACGAAATTTCAGTCACCATCTTTCGAAAAGCATTGTTGACTCCCTCCTAAATTGGGGTAAATGACCATCGTAATAAAATAAAAGAAATAAGAGCTAATCTGGAAATATATAGAAGTTCGTTTTTCCAGCACGGTGTTCGAGAATGAACAGATTCTATGGACCTTTTGCCAAACGGTAAAGTGTTTACTGTAGTGTACTAATGTCAATTTTGAAGATTATCTTTTGTTTCGAAAGTGCGAGAAGTACGTTAATGAAATTGTAATAGCTTAGCACGATGGCTATAGGACAATGCGTCCCCACTTTTAAAAGCGGTCGTTTCACATTTCAAAACCTGTACTCTATAGCTAAATGACGGTAGAATTCCTGATGCGTTAGTTTTACTCCGTGTCGTACCTGTTATGTCTACAAACTCGCGAAAGTACCTGCTGCTTGTTTACCACCTAGTAGAAATAACAGCTTTCTTTTGAAACAGGTCGTATCTTACTTCCAGTTACTGCCTCCGCGTTTCATTAGTCGTCCAGCTGCAAGTAATTAACGTCTACATCTACGTATATGCTCTTGAAATCACTGTGAAGCGCACGGCAGAGGGAACTTCTCATTGCACCGGTTATAAGGGTTACTTCCCATTCCATTCTTATATTATACACGACAAGAATGATTCCTTAATTGCCTCTATACGCACTATGATTAGTCCTATCTTGTCTTCCCGATCCCACTCTCGATCCATACGACGATACAATGAGTATGTAGTATGTTCCTAGATTCATCATTTTAAGTTGTTTTTTGAAATTTGTAAGAAGGATTTCACGGCATAGCTTGCGCATCTCTTGAAGCGTCTTCCAGAATAGATTTTCAGCATCACATAACTCTGTTCAATAGGTAAATCAAACATGCAGTCATTCGTGATGCTCTATACATTTAACACCCACTGCATGTGAATCTTCAGGTTTTGTCGGCGCAGAGACTGTTCCATTACATTTCGGGTGTGGAGCCGCAAGAATTCTCCTCCTTCTTCTAATATTTCCGACGCACACGGATTTGTATTTACGTATGTGCAAACAACTGCCCCCATCCTGCCCAGACGATGAGTGTTCTCCGAAGTTTGATCCATAGAGCGCATATTCTTTCTGACGAAAGCAGTCTGCAAGATGGACTTTCCTACTTGCAAAGAATGTTTGAAGACAGTGGGTACTCCCCACAGCAAACACAGAAGGCACTGAAAATGAAACTGAAAGAGGCCACAGAGAAAGCAGAAGAAGACAAAGAAACCTTTATTTCGATGGCGTTCTTGCCATATATGGGTAGCCTCTCATCAAAAATAGGACAAAGTAAATGTGATTTTTCGTCCTCCACCCAAGATAGCTGCACTCGTCAAAGATGATTTGCTACTCCGAAAATCTGGAGTTTACAGAATTCCATGTGAATGTGGTCTTTCTGACATTGTGAAAACAACTCGTACCGTCCAAGAAATATGTACAGAACACCGGAGGTACACACGACTTTTCAACCTAACAAGTCGGCAGTGGCAGAGCACTTTATTGACACTGGTCACAGTATGTTGTATGAGACAACGTCGAAATTTTGGCAACTACATCATCTATTTGGGACTCGATAGTGAAGGAGGCAATTGAGATTCGCTTGACGACCAGTTTAATTAATAGAGATAGTGGTTTCAACCTTGATAAATCATGGAATCTGGCACTTGGTTTAATAAACTCACAAAGACGTCGTCACAGTGCAGCTCACAATGATATTTCGACATGCCAACACAGATCGACTGCGGAGTCATAGATGTAACTCACGCATCGTGCACGTCTCTGCCGCCGACCAACGTCTCTGGCGCATTTGCATCTGTGGCCGCATGCGCAGTTGCGCGGTACACGACTATAAAGGGACGAAGCGAGCACTGGTACGGCAGTCTTTCGGCTCACTCTGAAAATAGCTGAACGTTATACAGCCGAAATAAGAAGAAGGAGAATTCTTGCGGTTGCACACCCGAAACTTAATGGAACATCCACTGCATGTCTTATTTCCTGTAGGTCCCACACATTTGACAAAAATTCTAGGATTACTAGAACAAGTGTCTGGTAAGCAATCTCTTTTCCAAACATTACATTTTCCTAGTATTGTGGCTACGAACAGAATTTAGTAACGAGGCTACTAGTTTGATTTCATTCGCGTTAATATTAATAAGGACGACCATTCGCAACCGAAGTAAGCAGTTTATTGCTGTGGTTACTCAGCCATATCCAAAGGGAGCCATATTCAGAGGTCACATAGTGCAGTAGGCACGTAATTTTTCACACTGTAAAAATTATTTCGTGTTAAATGTTTCAGATGGTTGGGACAGCTACGATACCACTACTGGATACGGTAATACCCTAAACAACCAAATTCAGATCTCGATGTTGCCTAGCGCAGGTGACACGATTTCAGAAACGAGAGAAAAATTTTACAGATCTTCTTCTTCTTCTTCTTCTTCTTCCTCTTCACTTCATGGCTTAAGCAAAATGCCTGCTCCAATTTCATATTTTTAAGACCATATTTTTCTAAGTCTTCCGAAGTCTCTTTTTGCTGAGGGCTGGTTTATAATGACTGAATTTCGAATCTTTGAACACGGTGTACTCACAGGTCGAAGTTATTGTGTTACTGTAGTCCTTCTCTGTGTGTGAGTTTTGATGGATGCATTCGGCTCTGACCTCATTTTTATGGATGTCAATGAGCTACCAATAGAAGTGACATTACATTTCGTCTCACTGCGTATCTTTCTCACTTACCTTCAGTACTTACTGTACTGTGGCAGTTTTTCTGTGTATGGTCTACGTTTCATCGAGCTATGTTACTTGGCAGTGCACACCATGCGAAAGCTAGTTTATTTTTGAGTTTAGTACACTAGTGTATACAGTTATAATTGCTGAAACCAACGTTTTGGCCACGTTTTTACAATGGACTTGTTCTGAGTCCACTTAAACAAATTTGCAATTTCAGGTTTCAAGTCGTCATCAAATAACAAAATCGAAAACTGCGCATAAGAAGTGCAGTCATAAAGGAACCAAAGCGCATCCTATGTACCGCTACTTTTTTAAAGATCTGATGATGGCTGTAAAAACATAATCGGTTGTTCTTTTAAATAAATCGCCCGCATCTCGTGGCCGTGCGGTAGCGTTCTCGCTTCCCACGCCCGGGTTCCCGGGTTCGATTCCCGGCGGGGTCAGGGATTTTCTCTGCCTCGTGATGGCTGGGTGTTGTGTGCTGTCCTTAGGTTAGTTAGGTTTAAGTAGTTCTAAGTTCTAGGGGACTGATGACCATAGATGTTAAGTCCCGTAGTGCTCAGAGCCATTTGAACCATTTTAAATAAATCAAAATATTATTAAGACTGTGACTTTTCCATTTTACTTTTATAACCTCTTCTTGTGCAGAAGCGAACAAATAAAGTGTTATGAAAGTTCTGTGAAACACTAGTGTAATACTTATTGTCTCATCCTCTTCTGTCTCGCTTTTGTCGCACGTTCTCTAAACAGTGAAGATGTTCTGGATAAACCGCAAACTTTCCAATCAGCAGTTACGCTTCTTCGGAATCACATTTAATTACGCCATCGCGTACGAAGACCATTTCCGATAACTGCAGTCGCGTGAGAATTGGGTCGCCGCCCCTAACGTGAATCTAATTTGCGGAATTGGGTCACGGAGATAACATTACTGGAATAAACGTGGTCAAACAGTGCGCTGGAGTGTTCTGCACATTCGCGTCGTTCTCATATACGCTCGCCAGCGGTATCAACAACAACAACGCCGATGAGATTTCATCGCGAGCAATACTAGAGTGGTAGTGTAGGAACTACGCGCCGAAAGTAAAGACTGATAATACGTCACTAACAGCAGTGCAATTCGTGCATCCATTGATGTGCGAAATGTAGCATATGTCAAAAATAAAAAATTATGTTCTTTCTAATACGCTATGGTTTGTGGCATATAATTTGAATCAAAAACATAGTCAAGTTGATAAAAACAACAGAAAAATCATATGAACGTATTATACACCACTGGCCATTAAAATTGCTACACCACGAAGATGACGTGCAACAGACGCGAAATTTAACCGACAAGTAGAAGATGCTGTGATATGCAAATGATTAGCTTTTCAGAGCATTCACACAAGTTTGGCGCCGGTGGCGACACCTACAACGTGCTGATATGAGGAATGTTCCCAACCGATTTCTCATACACAAACAGCAGTTGACCGGCGTTGCCTGGTGAAACGTTGTTGTGATGTCTCGTGTAAGGAGGAGAAATGCGTACCATCACGTTTCCGACTTTGATAAAGGTCGGATTGAAGCCCATCGCGATTGCGGTTTATCGTATCGCGACATTGCTGCTCGCGTTGGTCGAGATCCAATGACTGTTAGCAGACTATGGAATCGGTGGGTTCAGGAGGGTAATACGGAACGCCGTGCTCGATCCAAACGGCTTCGTATAACTAGCAGTGAGATGACAGGCATCTTATCAGCATGGCTGTAACGGATCGTGCAGGCACGTCTCGATCCCTAAGTCAAAAGATGGGGACGTTTGCAAGACAACAAGCATCTGCACGAACAGTTCGACAACGTTTGCAGCAGCATAGACTATCAGCTCGGAGACCATGGCTGCGGTTGCCCTTGACGCTGCATCACAGATAGGGGCGCCTGCGATGGTGTACTCAACGACGAACCTGGGTGCACGAATGTCAAAACGTCATTTTTTGGGATTAATCCAGGTTCTGTTTACAGCATCATGATTGTCGTATCCGTGTTTGGCGACATCGCGGTGAACGCACATTGGAAGCGGGTATTCGTCATCGCCATACTGGCTTATCACGCGGCGTGATGGTATGGGGTGATATTGGTTACACGTCTCGGTCGCCTCTTGTTCGCATTGACGGCACTTTGAACAGTGGACGATACATTTCAGATGTGTTACGACCCGTGGCTCTACCCTTCATTCGATCCCTGCACTTTGAACAGTGGACGTTACATTTCAGATGTGTTACGACCCGTGGCTCTACCCTTCATTCGAAACCCTACGAAAACCTACCCTGCGAACCCTACATTTCAGCAGGATAATGCACGACCGCATGTTGCAGGTCCTGTACGGGCCTTACTGGAGACAGAAAATGTTCGACTGCTGCCCTGGCCAGCACATTCTTCAGATCTCTCACCAATTGAAAACGTCTGGTCAATGGTGGCCGAGCGACTGGCTCGTCACAATACGCCAGTCATTACCCTTGATGAACTGTGGTATCGTGTTGAAAGTGCGTGGGCAGCTGTACCTGTACACGCCATCCAAGCTCTGTTTGACTCAATGCCCAGGCGTATCAAGGCCGTTATTACGGCCAGAGCCGATTGTTCTGGGTACTAATTTCTCAGGATCTATGCACCCAAATTGCGTGAAAATGTAATCACATGTCAGTTCTAGTATAATATATTTGTCCAATGAATACCCGTGTATCATCTGCATTTCTTCTTGTTGTAGCAATTTTAATGGCCAGGAGTGTATATTTCAGTTTTGTGCTGATTACAATATAAATGGCAGTGTGTTGGTAACAATCATGCACTTCCGTCCATTTCCATCTCTAATGACCCCGTTGTCGACGGGACGTTAAACATTAATTTCCTGAAGGAGGTACTGACAAGTCCAAGGCCGGATTTTTGCTCATTTTTATAAAGTTGCATACTCGATATGCTACCTTTAAGTGTGTGGTTTACCCATATTACTCTCAAAAATTGGTTACAGATGTTATTTACGGCTTAAGACGGGTGACTAAGGTTGTTGTAATGTGCTGTTCGAAATCAACCATTCTTCATAAATTTTTACACACTGTGATCAACAGCTAAAAATGATCTAAGGACGTATTCCCCTTCCACTTTCGCTGGAAGCCGAAACTGGCAGATTGTGTGCAATAAACACAGCCAAGGCTTAAGACGAATATGGATCTCACCCATTCGCTACTAGTTTCATCCGTATGCTTTGGACCACTGTCACTGTGTTAAGTCTTTTTTCTTTTCTTAATCAGTCTTCTGACTGGTTTGATGCGGCCCACCTCAGATTCCTCTCCTCCGTCATCCTCTTCATTCTGAGTAGCTTTGCACACTACAGCCTCAATTATTTGCTGGATGTATTCCAGTCTCTGTCTTTACCATTTACCATTTTACCAATTACCATTTTACCATTTACCATTTTACCATTTACCATTTTACCATTTACCATTTTACCATTTTACCATTTACCATTTTACCATTTTACCATTTACCATTTTACCATTTACCATTTTACCATTTACAGTTCCCTCTAGTACCATGGGGGTCATTTCCCGATGCCTTAACACACTTCCTATCATCCTGTCCCTTCTTCTTGCCAGTATTTTGCACATGTCCCTTCCTTTGCCGATTCTAAGGAAAACCTCTTCATTCCTTACCTTATCAGTCCACCTGATTTTCAACATTCTTCTGTAGCACCACATCTCAAAAGTTTCGATTCTCTTCTGTTCCGATTTACCGATTGTTCATGATTCACTACCAAAGAGTGTTGTCCTAGATTTTTTCCTCAAATTGAGATGTATGTTTTATACCAGTAGCCTTCTCTTGGCCAGGAATGCCCTCTTAGCCTGTGCTTCGTCCACCACGTGCAGAATTCCTCAACTTCCTCTACTTCGTGGCCACAAATGTTGATGTGAAGTTTCTCGCTATACTCATTTCTGCTACTGCAGGCGCGTAATGCCCGAGCGTAAGGTACTGTCAAAACTAGCGACGACTAGGGCGCTCCTACTCGCGGGATGCTGAAGGCGAGGGAAGATTACGGAGGAGGGGAACACGTTTTCCCAACGTGTTTTGAAACCGTGTTGAGAACCCGTTGTTTCGATCTTCTACGCAAACAGAGCACGTAGTAGGTCATGCTCATGCACTTACCTGTTCCATAACACGTCTCAAAATCAAAATGAATAAAGCTTGGCAACTGAAGAATTATTACGAAATTAAATTAATGGTTTTCGATTTACAATTTAACGATGCCAGTCGCACCGAAGAACACGGCGACTACTTCATATTAATGGTGTCAGTTTATCTCCAAGGAAAATAGCGCATAGCGACGACATTAAAAATTAAATACCACTACGCTAATTTTTAATGACACATTCATTTCATTAATGTACACTGCGTTTGTGAATCGCAACACAAAAGCTTTAAAACCAAGAGCCCTCTGGCACCAGTACATGTTGGAAACCGCCCTCATTCACACAATGAACAAAATACTACCGTTCGTTGGTTCAAAGAAATTTTGAACACGAATCTGTTACTCATTGCCCTGCACAGTAGTACGCACGAGGGCACTAAGCGGTTGCAATGGGGTTGGAGTGAGCGACAAACAAACGGCGAGCGCAAAGTTTGAAAGCTGTACATTCGAAAGATGGTAACCACCGTCTGATACATACAGTCACCACACTCTGGTGCGAAAGTTGTTACTGTTTCACAGCTGGACCTACACTAGCGCTCCAAGTGGTGAGAAAGCAGACTGTCACACGCGTTGTAAAGCTAATGTTTGTTTTTAGTTACTTTCTTCTTAATTAGCTAAATAGTTGTTATATTTTTGCTTTCCATGCTTCAGTAAGTTATCAAGAGACATGGAGTATCATTAAATTCACGTGAAAACAGCTGAACCGCGGTGACTGAATAACATAAGCTAAAACTTATTCATGAAGACATTCTTTCAGATATGTGTATTTACGCACACCATGAGGATAAAATCAGAGAGATTAGAGCCCACACAGAGGCATACCGACAATCTTTCTTTCCACGAACAATACGAGAGTGGAATAGAAGGGAGAACCGATAGAGGTACCCTCCGCCACACACCGGCAGGTGGCTTGTGGAGTATGGATGTAGATGTAGATGTAGACGGTGGACAGACAGATGGGTAACAACGTGATCATATAAGGGTTCTCTTTTTACCAATTGAGGTGCAGAACCCTGAAATTAGCAAGTGGATACCAAGTACGTAAAAATATCGATGAAGTGAACGTATACAGAGATTTGCAACGGATGTGTGTTCTTGAGTCACTGCTACCACGTGGAAGGTGGACGCCTGGCGCGACGGGCTGAACTATGTGTTTGAAATGTGGCGGCGGTTACGTAACAGCACGTGTACTCCGGTCTGTGTTTTGTACCCAGTAGCACGACTCTGCGGGTCTGCTGACCTCCGTCCAGACATCCAGTTGCTGCTCGACAACACGTCGGCCACAACGAGCTCTCGTGCTCAGGTTTAAGAATGTTCATCGAACATAAGGCGTTTCATTTGTCGCTTTGACTCTGAATCTGATGTGGCTTGTAACAGAGCAAAATACTGACACCAATTACTTACAGAAGAAAGCGAAAACGTAGACGCCGGCCTCGGCGGAAATCACTATTGGTTCCGGAGAAATGGAACACACCAAACAACACTGGTCCTAGGAATTCTCTTAGAAGATAGGTTAAAGAAAGACCAACCTACGTTTATAACTTTTGTATAGCAAAAGCTTTTGACGTTGTCGACTGGACTAACTCTTTGAAATTCTAGCATGAATAACATACAGGGAACGAATGTTTACCAATAATTTGTACAAATACCGCACTCCAGTTATAAGGGTCGAAGGACAGCAGTGGCTGAGGCGGAGTTCATACAGTGGTGTACCCTATACTCGATGTCACTCAGTCTGTGCATTGAGCAACCTGTGAAGGTAGTCAAGGAGAAAATTTCAAAGGCAATTAAAGTGGACGGACAGGAAATAAAACTTTGAGGTATTCAGATGACACTGTAATTCTGTGATACTTAGAGGTGTAAGTGAACGAAATAACTAGCGTCTTGAAAAATGATAACAGGCTCGACAAAGGTAAAACAACGGTGCTGCAATGTGCTTCATTCCTTCCTAACTTACTGTCTCTCCTGGCCCCAAAAACCGCAGGAAGTTTTTGAGCTCGTCAAATAGCGTTCTGTCGTTTGCATCTTCTTCATTTGCTCCAAGCATCTGAAGATCCTTGGGAGAACTCATTTTTAGTCTGTCTGCAGGTCATCGCCTTTCGTGTTTTTTCTCCGGCATTTCTCTCGATCTTGATCCCTCCTCTCTTCTACTGACGCGCCCTGCTCATCTCAGCCACCTTGTCTTGCCTTCCACAACAATATCTGATTCATTATATTCCTCCCTGACCTCCCTGTTTTTTCTTCTTCGGCATTGTGCTCCCTCACAAACTGGTCCAAACATCTTCCTCAGGGTTTTCGAAAGCATTTACATGGCGACAACTATTGAATTATACGAAAAAATCGTAAATTAGTTACAAATTACGGCGTGCACACACTTTATTCAACATGTAAACGTCACTACAGATATTCGGAATTAGGTTATGACATGTTCAATATGACTGCCATAATTGGGTAGGATGTGGCGCAGACGAATAGCGAGATTCTGCATGACCCACTGAAGTTGGTTCATATGGCTCTGAGCACTATGGGACTTAACATCTGAGGTCATCAGTCCCCTAGACTTAGAACTAACTAACCTAATGACGGCAGACACATCCATGACCGAGGCAGGATTCGAACCTGCGACCGTAGCAGCAGCGCGGTTCCCACTAAAGTGTCGGGACACCAATGCTGTGAACGAGCTCCTGAATGGCTCAGAAATGGTTTTGGGGTTATCACTGTTCACCTTATCTTTAATATAGCCTCACAAAAAGGAGTCTCTGGCGTTCAGATCCGGAGAATATGGCGGCCCATGCCAGTGGCTTCTGGGTACCCCAGAACCAGAATACAGTCTCCATAGTGCTGCTCCAGGAATTCAAACTCTCTCCTCCTTCGATGGAGTCGAGCTCCGTCTTACATGAACCACATCTTGTCGAAATCAGGGTCACTTTGGATAATGGGGATGAAATCATCTTCCAAAACCTTCACGTACCGTTCGGCAGTCACCGTGCCATCAAGGAATATCGTACCGATTATTCCATGCACAGCAGTCAGTCATCCGTTGAGGGTAAAGAGATTTCTCGATAGCGAAATAGGAATTCTCACTCCCCCAAATGCGTCAATTTTGCTTATTGACGAGCCCATCCAAATGAAAGTGGGCTTCGTCTCTAAACCAAACCATATTCACATACTAATTCCCATCGTGCCCCGAGGCCAACCATGCAGCTTTAATGTCCTAACGCAAACCGTTCAGAAGTTTTGACGATTTTGTTTCATATACTTAAATAATTGTCACACTGTATCTCTCTCTCTCTCTCTCTCTCTCTCTCTACACTTACCTGTTCTCCATATTTCTGCCACATGTAGTAATACTCGCCTGGTTACAGTTTTATACATCGTTAGTTCGGATCCTTTTGATAATATTTTGGGTGACAATAGTTTTTTGAGTGAATGTTATGTTCCGGATGTCGTTTTTATCCTCGTTTCTATTTCTTCCGTTTCCCCATTTCTGTTATTTACTCCAACCCTCAGCTATTTAAACTCCTCTACTACTTCAAATACGTGGTCATAAGGCTGTATAGTGTCCTGTCTTTACGTCCTGTAATTTCTTTCTAATCCCCATGAATTTTGTTTTCTCGTTATTTGCCTCTGATCCAACTCCCTTTGCCTTCTGAAATAGCCCTTTTTTTTGTCACTACTTTCAGGTATCTAGATTTTCAGCGATTAATGCTATACCAACGACAAAGGCTAGTACATTCCTTTTTATCGCTATGCTAATTCCCTTCTGTGCTTCCCATGTGCCATTCATTGTTTCCTGTATCGTTACAGTGAGCAAGAGTGGCGATATTCCATCTCATTGCCTGACTCCTGTTTCTATGTTAAAAGTCATGGAATATTCTCCGTCCATTTTCATATCACTTTTGAGCCTTCCAGTGTTACTTTTAAATGATTTTCAATCTTGTTTTGTATACCAAACTTTTGCATTTTCTTCCATATTTTTAATGCTATCGTAGGCTTCCGTAAAATCAACAAACAATATGGCCACTTTTATGGCTTTGAAAGAAATACAAATACCTGATCAGTTCTGAATCGATTCTTCGTAAATCCCACTTGCTTCTAATCTGTTATCTCTTTTAAATATGGTTCCATTCTTTCCTGGAGAACATTCGAGAACGCTTTGTAGGCTGTGCTAATTAAGTGGTACTGGAATGTAGTCGAATTAAAGCAGGCAATACAGAGGGAATTAAATTAGGAAATCAGGAACTAAAAGCATTAAACGACCTTTGCCATTTGAGCAGCAAAACAGCTGATGATATCCGAAATAGAAAGGATATAAAATTCAGACAAAGCAACAATAAAAGCATTTTTCAAAAAGCGGAATTTGTTAACATTTAATATCAAGTCAAGTGTTAGGAAAATTTGTTGAAGATATTTGCCTGGACTTCAGGATTTTTTGAAAGTGAAAGATTGACGACAAACTTTAACGACTGGAAGAGATTAGAACGTTTTGAAACGTCATGCTACAGAAACTGCTGACTATCATGAGGACGCGCAGAATGGAACGAGAGACAAAAGAAAATTGTGCCACAAACAGACTAAAAGAAGTCATTGGTCGGTAGACTGCTTCCAAGGCATCATGGAATCGTCAGTTTAGTAGTTCAGGGAAAGGAGGAGGACAAAAGTAAAAAAATAAATAAAAATTAAAAGGACGCCAAGACCTGAATACGATAAGCAGCTTCAAATGGATGTAACCTGCAGTAGCATTTAAACCTCGCTAGGGAAAGGGTCAATGAGTAGCATTTAAAGTTACTTCGACTTCGTGATCATCCAACTGAACGAAGGTACACTAGCAAACCGCCTGAATAGGCGTGAAGAAGAAACTATCCCAGCATTCTTTTTGGCTCTAACGAGCTACTTTACTCAAAACTCTCCGTAATCCATACTGCAGTTTCTAAACTGCGTCGGCCCTTAGATCTTTTTCTTCCTAAACTACACGTTCCAGTGCCTCAGAAAACATGCTAGTAACCTCGTCCTTCTTTAGCTAAACATTTCCGGTAGACTTATTTACTCCTTTTTTTTATTCATCCTCTTTCTAGTAGCATAGAAACATTAAGTAGATCCATTTCAAAAAGACGGTGTCATAATTCGGCAACAGTGAGCCATAAACAAGCGTAAGTCACAAAATTCGCCACAGCTTTAACAGAATCTTGATATACACTGGTTTGCAAAACTTAAGAACGAAAGTAACTTTCGCATGATGTGTCACTGTCATGTAGCATAGTTTGATGGAACTTCGACCATACATAGAAACGACTGCTACAGTATCGTACAGCAAAGAAACGAACGAAATACACAATGAGACGAACAATATGGTTCAAATGGCTCTGAGCACTATGGGACTTAACACCAGAGGTCATCAGTCCCCTAGAACTTAGAACTACTTAAACCTTACTAACCTAAGGACATCACACACACCCATGCCCGAGGCAGGATTCCAACCTGCGATCGTAGCAGTCACGCGGTTCCGGACTGAAACGCCTAGAACCGCTCGGCCACCACGACCGGCTGACTCGACCAGAAATGACACTTTTAGTCAAAGACGATGCCGAAATACACCCCTGAATAGACCGACAAGGGGGAAGTAGCACAGTGTCACAGTAACATCTACCGGTGACTGTACTGTGCTCAAAAATTTGTAGGCCAGTACGCCCAAACAAAACTATGCTTCCCCACTACGTAACACATGGACCGCCAAAACGATCATGTTCCCGCCTCTCGCTATACGAGGGCGCGTAATGCAGCCAAGAACACTGTCGAACATGGTCGCTGCTTCCTATTTTCTTTTTTAATGTTATACATGGACCTTTGTGGTATGGAGGGGACCGCTCTGCACCATATAATTGAGACCCTTATTGAAAATGCTTGAGCTGAGTGTGACTGAAAAATACGAAGTTAAAAGTTTACATTAAAATAAATGAAGACGAACCTTTCATGTATGTGCTCACACACACAAACAGAAACACAAAGGACTTGGTCTCTTCTTAAAATGTTAGATAAAAATTTTTAAAAATGTGATTCATAAACGTCTGAAGTATATCTGGCTGAGCACTCACCTAAAAATATGTGAATCAGTTTTCCCTAACAGAATGAAATCTCTATCCTTAAAGGCCAGGCAGGAATTAAAAAATATACGAAGTTTTAAAACAGGTGCCACAGTCGTTCTTTTTCTAGGCGCAATAGATGTATATTATCTAGTTCAGTTTGGATATCCTGTTTTGACATTGGTGTGAATGTCAGACGATGTACGATGGAATGAAAGGTTCCATGTTTGCATGTTTTGGATGTTCTAAATAAGATGATATTACAGTGGCAGTTGTTATATTTGATCTGTCCTATGTTTAGGAAAGTCATCTAACAGGTTGGCCAAGACTTTCCAACGTGACAACTATAAAACATCATTTTATGTAAGAGGCACTACAGGTTATATATTATTGAACAAATAGGTTTAAATAGATTTATTAAATACTATTGATGTTTATAGACTGACAAACTGTGTATTGGTAAAACAGCTTCACTTTATCTGAATATGTGCTGAAAAACATAAAGTCAGCACAGAGATGATATTAACAGTGGTAACAGTGGCACAAAACTTGTGCTAAATAAGCATTTATTTGAAAACCCCACCTGGTTCTAAATGATCAGTTACAGCTGAGCATTGCCCATTTTATGCTTCATATGATCCAATAAAGCAGCCATGCACACTCAGACCTCATCCTATTTAACATATTCATCGCCAAAATATTATAGCACAATATAATCATTATTACACCTTACTTTGGTTTTTCTCACAACCATCAGTATCACATTCATAGAAATTGTTTGTAGTTGTTTCCATCCAATTTTTTATGAACGTGGCGATGAAAATTGCTGTTATAAGTTAAGCGGCAACGTAATTTTGTATTCGTGGGAATATATTTGCAATTATCTTAGTTTCAGATAGTCATGAACCTGTATTCGTCGATGTTCGTTTGTAGGAAATTGACAAAGAGAAAATGGCAACATTGTCTAGAATGTTGCGCTGTAAGCCTCCTATATTGTACCGGTGAAATTAGAAAAACTTGCTGGTATAGTGAGATTTGAAAAATGGGTTAAGCCTTATTATTGCAACATAATGTTTCGAAATGATGTGGAGAATTTTCTAATATCTTCTTTACCTTACGTTATTAATTAAATATTTATTTTGTATTAATGTACAGCAACAGTCATGGAAAGTTGAACCAATATGATTAAGCTGTCACAGGATATCTAAAGATAGGCCATGGATTAAATGAATGTGCACACGGATAAACTGCCTAAGGGAACAGTTAAGAAATATGCTGAAAACAGAAACGAAAATACAAACTGCGATGCAAACATTTTTGGTCGCATTGAAGTTTTTCTAGCAAAGTTGAAAACGAATTGAAACAGCATATCTTGTATTTGAAGAGACGACGTTCGTTTTGAGCAAGTTGCGTCTGACATTGCAGAAGGAAAGGGACTGCCCCATAATAAAATGCAGAGGAATCGATGGCAGGCAAAAAGTTGGCTGACGGTATCCATCCAAGAAATATAGCCGAATCCGAGGGAATTAATGAAAGCTCCAAACGAAACATCCAAGGCCTAACCAAGAAGCCTGCTGTGACATGACGAGCAGTCCTTTAAAAAAGAAAAAAAAAACGAAGCACGTATGGAGAGGGAGTGTTTTGTAGACCGTCCAGGGAGGCTATCACAGAAGAAAATTTGTAAAACAGATGAATGGTACTGCGTGTTGTGCGAGGGAAATTCAGTGGAAGAAATGATTACATGGATGAAATACAAAATATGTGTTCATGCTAAGTGTTCAGGGGTGGGGAAAGGAAGGAAAAAGCTATATTGCAATGCCTACAAATAGTGAAGTAAGAACTAAAGTATAGATCTTGTCGTTAAACTTAGACTAGTAGAATTCCTTAAGCACAGTGATACAGCTTACAAGAGTAATACAATTTATGAATCCCTGGTAAAAATTAGGAAACCAGATAACCAGATTCCTTATTTGTAACAGTTGTAAATACTTAGAAAATCTAGTGTAATGTCTTAATTTTTCTCAGAATTTTGATTCCTCAAATCAGATACCAAGAACAAAATCTTGTGTTTGAGAATGGCATTATTTAAATAATTTGGCAACTTACTGTTCAGGCTATAATTAAAGGAGCGACAAAAAGTTCCCGTTTGAGAGCGTTGTTGAAGCGTATGTGCAATGTAGCGCGGCTTCGAAGCGGATATATAAGCATCGACATGCAGGCGAGGAACTATGGCGACGTAATTACCAAATGCGTTCAAACAGGACCAACGTGCTGTCATTCTTTTCTTGGCTGCAGAAGTACACCGGTGGACATCCATCGGTGAATAAAGATTGTGTATGGGACAGCATGTCTGTCGGTGCACCAAGTTCCGTGCTGCTTCATGATAACCTCGCCGTATCACAAATGTCGCAAGACAAAAGCTTTTGATATACAATAGCACCCGCCCTACAGTTCCGATCTCTTCCAATCCGCTTATAACGTCTCGGTCCGCACTTCTACACGCTACAGACACGGTGTTGTTCCAAACGGGTATCCTTAATCCGGGCGTCGTCGGGAATATTGCCTGAATGCTGACGGGGATTTTGTCTGATTGGCATACCCTGGATTGTACAGCCTTCGAACGGAGGCTTTTTGATCGCCGCTTACGAATAATCTCTCAAAATTGGTACCATTTAGGCGACCCTTCCCTATGTTTGTCTTCCTACGCACTGGTTTCTCTAGTGCACGCTAGACAGTTACTTCCAGCTGTTCTACAAACGAACAGAACGGAAACATAGTTTGTTTGGTTTCTAGTCTTAAATATTAAAATGTTCTACCAAGAAGTAACGGAAGAATCCATAAATAGGTTATTAATTGTTACCTAGCAGCAGTTTAATTTCAGAAGTGGACTGACAAACGGACTTCCTTTATTTTATTTATTGTTTTGTTTTTAACTCAAAGTAAAGTTTTTTTTTGGTTCATAGAGCTCTTTCTTTCATTGGTCCTCTTCAGTGTAATCCCACACATGTCCGCAGCTATGCAGGTACTACATTTTTATTGAATTTTATTTATTTATTTATTTTTGACCCTAAGGCACTACCTTGAGGTCCGCCACGTTCTGCCTGACTGACGAAGGTTCCTTATTAAGATTGGTGTCATCTGTTGTATGTTTTCCGAAGTTACGGCTGTTGGTGTGATCTTCCTTCTGCTTCGGGCTGCCAGTGAGTACGTGTAGAGAGCCTGTATACAGAGAGAAAAATGGTTCAAATGGCTCTGAGCACTATGGGACTTAACTACTGTGGTCATCACTCCCCTAGAACTTAGAACTACTTAAACCTAACTAACCTAAGGACATCAGACACATCTATGCCCGAGGCAGGATTCGAACCTGCGACCGTAGCAGTCGCGCGGTTCCGGACTGCGCGCCTAGAACCGCTAGACCACCGCGGCCGGCGTATACAGAGAGAGTGGCCATAGGTGAAGTTGCCCGTGATTGGTTGATTACCTTTGGCGCCATTTTTCTGCCAAACGTCTCTTGCGCTCCTATGTTCGCCGTGCTTTTAAGTTGAATTGAAGTTCAGAGGACTTTTGGAAACGATTACAAGGTATTTGATTATTGAGAGACTTGTTATGCGTTGTGCATGCATGTTCGATTTAGTTGTATATCGTTTTTAGTACATAATTAGCGTTTGCGTGCATACTGGTAGCATCACAAGCTTTTCTGAAGCCAATATCTGACAGTCCTTTCTGGAAACGGAAAGTTCCTGTAATTGTTGTGCCATGCTCATTCGACTTTATAGTTTTCAAACTTTATTTCGTTCCGAAACAGAACGTTAGGCATTATTTTGGTTTCAGTATAATTGCCTGACTGTTGACGCAGGCAAGTTGTAAGCACGTTTTCCGCAGTTGTCGTGGTTGCTGAAACATTATTCGTAGCAAATAATTGTAGGTACTGTTGAAGACAGTTTTTAATAGGCCTACTTATTGTGGGGTAGAAGGGATACGGTAATTTTCTTGTTATATTTGGTCGTTATTACAGTAGCCTACATTTAACATTACCTGATTTTTGTACTCTTTTTCATTTGTTATCTACGAGAGGTATTCAACGTAAGCAGTTGTTTAGTTGTGACACGCAAAAAGTTTGAAGACGTGACAAGAAGTACTAATACGTCTTACACTTTTTGCATGTCACACGTAAACAACTGCTTACGACTTTCATTCATCTGACGTAATACAGGTACGTTAAATCTTTAGCGTTATACACTATTTTTTTATTTACGTTACTTTCATTGCAATATGTCTAGCAAACAAACTTTAAAGGAGATCAATGCAAGTAACGAATAATGTTTACAGCCACTGTATCAAATTTTCATGTGCTGTACGTAGTAGGCTGCTATGAGTATATTATAGCTGTAAAGAAAGGCATTTAACGAATGATTTCACCATATTGTCTTGTGCTTTTGTTTAGGTGAGTGTGTACGCCACTACTGGCTATTCAAAAGTCCCGCCCGCAGTTTGGCAGAAAAATGGCCGCCGTATCGTCCGGTTGGCCACTCTCTCCCTATACAGGCTCTCTAAGTACGTGAGACCTGTAGCGCCAGTAATTCGGGCCCAGAGAACCTCCAGGTGTGGGGGCCTGGACAGGAGTGAAGCGGTGGTAGCCACGTGGTGTGTGGAGCGCGACCGTGGCTGGTGGGCCCCGTCAGCAGATAACGCGACTCCAGCCATCAATCACCGACACGCGGTGACCCACATACGGGAAGCCACCTTACGATCTACCATTGTTTGCACTACTCGTCTCGTCCGAATTCCACTATGATTCACGTCTGCTGCTTTGGGAAGGGTCTTCCTGCCGCTCGCCGTGACATAGATTGAAACTGGGGTAAATGGTTGCACAGCACAGCCGCGTCGGTGTCAGTGAAGTGTTTGCTAATCGGGATCAGAAACTTTAAAGAGCAGTCACTGTGATACAAGGCATTTAATACAAAATACAGCAAAGGTCGCTTTGGTGTCGGGGCAGAGAAACTCGTCCTCACAAGCGATGATAAAATGGTTGCCGAAAACAAAGGCAAATCGGTCGCGTTACCCACAGAGGAGAGCTTTCGGCTTTGCAGATAGGAGGAAGAAAATATAAATGTGTAATTAGTAAACAGAAGAAGTATTCATGGTAATGTCTCACAATTAATCTTGTTTATTAAATGTAATAATAAGGAGAAGCATGAAGCTGTCTACCTCTAATATTTCAGTGAAAAGATGTAGGAACGGCGCTCAAGAAATCAGGAACTGGAAGAGCTGTTTTTCAGACCTCATACTTGGGGTAACAAATCCAATTCAGACCTTGGCATGTAAACATGAAAGATACAAACGGTTTCCCAAAATCGGTTTTCGTCTTTCTGAAACTGTATCGGATGTAAAGGTAGTGACTTGCAACGGTAGTTCCTTTGAACGTAACGCGGCAATTACTTTCCTCGTTCTTGTGCGATTGAGCTAATAATCCGTCTCTCGACTGGAATGTAAACGATGTGTTCACGTCTAACCTTCCTTCCCCTGTTCTACACTGGGGATACAGAAGTAATGCGGCAGCGGTATTCAAGTACAGTATATATATGTAGGTAGTATCGCGTACACGAGGTACTAAGGTCAGCACACTGGCGGATCTGTCACCTGTTCTCAGGTGCTTCGTATGAAAAGATTTGCGACGTGATTATGGCCGCATGACAGAAATTAACAGACAATGAACGCGGAATTGTAGGTAGACCTAGAGGCATCAGACATTCCATTTCGGAAATCGTTAGGGAATTCAATATTCCGAGACCAACAATGTCAAGAGTGTGCGGAAAACACAAAATTTCAGGTATTACCTCTCACCATGGACAATGCAGCGGCCGACTGCCTTCACTTAAAGACCGAGAGCATTGACTTTTGCGAAGAGTTGTCATTGCAACAGTTAATAAAATAAAAACTTCCTGGCAGATTAAAACCGTGTGCCGGACCGACACTCGAACTCAGGACCTTTGCCTTTCGCGTGCGGGAGAGCTTCTGTAAAGTTTGGAAGGTAGGAGACGAGGTACTGGCAGAAGTAAAGCTGTGAGGACGGAGCGTGAGTCGTGCTTGGAGAGCTAAGATGGTAGAGCACTTGCCCGCGAAAGGCAAAGGTCCCGAGTTCGACTCTCGGTCCGGCACACGGTTTTAATCTGCCAGGAAGTTTCATATCAGCGCACACTCCGCTGCAGAGTGAAAAATTCTGGAGTTAATGAAATAACCTCAGAAATCAATGTGGGACGTAAGATGAACATAGGACAATGTGGCGAAATTTGACGTTAATGGGCTGTGGCAGCAGACTACCCACGGGAGCGCCGTTGCTAACAGCACGACATCGCCTGCAGCGCCTCTCCTGGGCTCGTGACCACATCGGTTGAACCCGAGACGACTGGAGAACCGATCATTGACTGGAAATAGTTATATTTGGCTACTGGAGAAGGATATGCATGCAAACAACGATGGAATTTTGTGGACTGCAAACCACCTTTTCACCAGGCCACAACTGCTCGGGATTTGTTTGAAGAACATTCTGCACAGTTCGAGAGAATAATGTTGTTGTTGTTGTGGTCTTCAGTCCTGGGACTGGTTTGATGCAGCACTCCATGCTACTCTATCCTGTGCAAGCTTCTTCATCTCCCAGTACCTACTGCAACCTACATCCTTCTGAATCTGTTTAGTGTATTCATCTCTTGGTCTCCCTCTACGATTTTTACCCTCCACGCCTCCCTCCAATACTAAATTGATGATCCCTTGATGCCTCAGAACATGTCCTACCAACTGATCCCTTCTTCTAGTCAAGTTGTGCCACAAAATTCTCTTCTCCCCAATCCTATTCAATACCTCCTCATTAGTTATATGATCTACCCAACTAACCTTCAGCATTCTTCTGTAGCACCACATTTCGAAAGCTTCTATTCTCTTCTTGTCCAAACTATTTGTCGTCCATGTTTCACTACCATACATGGCTACACTCCATACAAATACTTTCAGAAATGACTTCCTAACACTTAAATCTATACTCGTTGTTAACAAATTTCTCTTCTTCAGAAACGGTTTCCTTGCCATTGCCAGTGTACATTTTATACCCTCTCTACTTCGACCATCATCAGTTATTTTGCTCCCCAAATAGCAAAACT
The DNA here is from genome assembly GCF_021461385.2 of Schistocerca piceifrons. Classification (NCBI taxonomy): domain Eukaryota; kingdom Metazoa; phylum Arthropoda; class Insecta; order Orthoptera; family Acrididae; genus Schistocerca; species Schistocerca piceifrons. The sequence goes on from NC_060145.1 coordinate 390,198,913, forward strand.
CCTTTACTACTTTAAGTGTCTCATTTCCTAATCTAATTCCCTCAGCATCACCGGACTTAATTCGACTACATTCCATTATCCTCATTTTGCTTTTGTTGATGTTCATCTTATATCCTCCTTTCAAGACACTATCCATTCCGTTCAACTGCTCTTCCAAGTCCTTTGCTGTCTCTGACAGAATTACAATGTCATCGGCGAACCTCGAAGTTTTTATTTCTTCTCCATGGATTTTAATACCTACTCCGTATTTTTCTTTTGTTTCTTTCACTGCTTGCTCAATATAAAGATTGAATAACATCGGGGAAAGGCTAAAACCCTGTCTCACTCCCTTCCCAACCACTGCTTCCCTTTTATGTCCCTCGACTCTTATAACTGCCATCTGGTTTCTGTACAAATTGTAAATAGCCTTTCGCTCCCTGTATTGTACCCCTGCCACCTTCAGAATTTGAAAGAAAGTATTCCAATCAACATTGTCAAAAGCTTTCTCTAGGTCTACAAATGCTAGAAACGTAGGTTTGCCTTTCCTTAATCTAGCTTCTAAGATAAGTCGTAGCTGGAAGCCGACCTCGGGGAAAATCAGTTTGGATTCCGTAGAAATATTGGAACAAGTGAGAGAATAATATGGCCATGCAAATCTACCAACATGAATCCCACCTCACATTTGTGGGACATAGTCGAGAGGCCAGTTCGGGCACAAAATCGTGCACAGGCAACACTTCAACAATTATGGACGGATGTAGAGGCAACATGGTTCAGATTTCGACAGGGCACTTTCAACGACGTGTTGAGTCGATGTCACGTCGACTTGCTGTACTACACCGGACAAAAGGAGGTCCGACACGGTATTAGGTGGTATCCCATGACATTGTCACCTCAGTGTATTTTCCATCCCCTCAACCCTCCGCTCTAACCCACTGTGAATCTGAGAGTCCGCGTATTAAAGCACGTGGCTGTTTGTCAACACAGTGGACGCAGGTAGCCTGTCCAAAGACGTCACCATATAAAAATGCGTTAGCAGTTTGAGCGCTTTCTTTCGTCAGCTGTCGTAAGTAGTCTTCTCAATCAGTCACGTGCCAAACAGGTACCATTCTAAAGAGAACTGGCACGTGAATATACCGGATGCATTAACCGACGTGCACATCGATCACAACAGGAAAAGAAGTCGCTGTTCCCGCGTGAGTGGGACGCAGACGTCTGGCAGGAAAGCTGCCGGCCATATGTCACATTGCGTGCGCGCCACGACGGCAACAACATCTCCGACATCTTAAAATGTGTGCCGCGCTGCGTCACGGCCAACGCTTTCAGCGCACCTGGTTAACAGTGTCAGATGCACACTGTTTACAACGAGGCTATAAGACAGGCACCGTACACTGTGCCGTATTCATGTTATTACACTATTGCACATTAAAATTGCTACACCACAAAGATGACGTGCTACAGACGCGAAATTTAACCGACAGGAAGAAGATGCTCTGATATGCAAATTATTAGCTTTTCAGAGCATTCACATAAGGTTGGCGCCGGTGGCGACACTTACAACGTGCTGACATGAGCAAAGTTTCCAACCGATTTCTCATACACAAACTGCAGTTAACCGGCGTTGCCTGGTGAAACGTTGTTGTGATGCCTTGTGTAAAGAGGAGAAATGCGTACCATCACGTTTCCGACTTTGATAAAGGTTGTATTGTAGCCTAACGCGATTGTGGTTTATCGTATCGCGACATTGCTGCTCGCGTTGGTCGATATCCAATGACTATTAGCAGAATATGGAATCGGTGGGTTCAGGACGGTAATACGGAACTCCGTGCTGGATCCGAACGGCTTCGTATCACTAGCAGTCGAGATCACAGGGGTCTTATCCGCATGGCTGTAACGGATCGTACAGCCACGTCTCGATCCCTGAGTCAACGGATGGGGACGTTTGCAAGACAACAACCATCTGCACGAACAGTTCAATGACGTTTGCAGCAGCATGGACTATGAGCTCGGAGACCATGGCTGCGGTTACCCTTGACGCCGCATCACAGACAGGAGCGCCTGCGATGGTGTACTCAACGACGAACCTGCGTCCACGAATGCCGAGACGTCATTTTTTCGGATGAATACAGGTTCAGTTTACAGCATCATGATGGTCGCATCCGTGTTTGGCGACATCGCGGTGAACGCACATTGGAAGCGCGTATTCGTCATCGCCATACTGGCGTATCACCCGGCGTGATGGTACAGGGTGCAATTGGTTACACGTCTTGGTCACCTCTTGTTCGCATTGACGGCACTTTGAACATTCGACGTTGCATTTCAGATGTGTTACGACACGTGGCTCTACCCTTCATTTGATCCCTGCGAAACCCTACATTTCAGCAGGATAACGCACGATCGCATGTTGCAGGTCCTGTACGGGCCTTTCTGGATACAGAAAATGTTCGACTGCTGCCCTGAGCAGCACATTCTCCAGATCTCTCAACTGAAAACGTCTGGTCAATGGTTTCCGAGCAACTGGCACGTCACAATACGCCAGTCACTACTCTTGATGAACTGTGGTATCGTGTTGAAGCAGCATGGGCAGCTGTACCTGTACACGCCATTCAAGCTCCGTTTGACTCAATGCCCAGGCGTATCAAGGCCGTTATTACGGCCAGAGGTGGTTGTTCTGGGTACTGATTTCTCAGGATCTATGCACCGAAATTGCGTGGAAATGTAATCACATGTCAGTTCCAGTATTATATATTTGACCAATGAATACCCGTTTATCATCTGCATTTCTTCTTCGTGCAGCAGTTTTAATGGCCAGTAGTGTAATTCCACTTCACTGCACTGATGTTCGGACACAAAGCCGCTTGAAACTTATCAGATGAAAAGTATGCTGCCTCTTATTAGTGGTCATTATCAAGAGATGAAATGTGCCCAACCTTCACCTTTATGACGGCCTGAACTCTGCTGCGGATATTTTCTAGGAGGAGTCAGAATGTCTATTGAGGTATGGTCACCCATGAGATAGATTTTACATCCGGTTCAGGTCGGGTCTCTGGATAGGTTAGGCCGTATCAGTAATGTTCCTATACACAAACCATTGCTTCCCAGATTCTGCTCTGACGGGGCATTTGGCAAAACCCTTAACCTTTACATCCAATTATTACAACGTAACTTACTATTTTCGATCCTTCTTTACGATAATAGAGTAGAACAGCAAAGCGATGAAGTTGATGTGAACTACCGTGCGCCATACATTGAACAGTGGTTTGGGTGGATTTGAAGGAAGTGACCAAACAGTGAGGTCATCGGTCTCACTGGATTAGGGAAGAATGGGGAAGGAAGTCGGCCATGCCCTTTCAAATGAACCACCGCGGCATTTGCCTGAAGCGATTTAGGGAAATCACGGAAAACCTAAATCAGGATGGCCGGACGAGGGATTGAACCGTCGTCCTCTTGAATGAGAGTCCACTGCGCCACCTCGCTCAGTCATTGAACTGTGGCTTGCAGAGGATGTGCGTAGACTTTTATCCCACCCCGTGCGGGGTAATATGAGAACAGCTACACTAGATGGAGAAGGCATCCAGGCGATCTGGGGATGTTTCGTGATGTAGGTATGAGGCAGAATCTCTCACTAAAGAGTACAATACGGTAACTGAGCTGTCGGAGACCAATTGACAGTTCTAAAGGTGGAGAAAAACAGGCCGGTCTATGTGGGCAGGAGATGTCAGTGTATCTGTGATGGCATAAGAGATGCAGAGACAATAAATCAGTGGGCTGACGTGTATAAACAGTGCCAGAATCAAATCTGCGTTATGAATGAGAGTCTCCTTGCTGGTTGAATATGGTGAGGAATGGACAGAGCGCAGTGGCACATTGAACAGAGCGACGAGGTTCTGTGGCGCTGATCCCGGCAGTCGACAGGGATAGGCAACTGACGTGGCGTGGTGTGCTTCGGGTCGTTCCAGTACCAATTCGATGCGATATTTAGTATCGGTACCAATGCCTAAAACTGAATAGATACCAGATAAAACTGTCTCCAACGATTCGACACTGACAATAACACAAGACAGTGATTGTTTTTAGTGTTCCGTACCCTAATCGGTAGAGAAGGAACCCTTATAGGATTTGTGGGCTCACTTTGCTGTCCGTATGTTTGTCTTTCCGTCTGCCTGACTGTTCAGAATCCTTTCCCTCACATACGGGTAGACGTTTCAAGTTGAAATTTATGTTATATGTTATAGTCAAGTTTCTACGTCAGTTGAAATCAAAAGATATGACTATTTGTGTTATTTATGTTGATGCTCACAAACTCAGACATCAACACCCGCAAGGTGCTTCCCGTTGGCCTGCAGTCATGAACTTTACCAGAACGCAAGGATTCACACTGCAACAGAAGGAAAAAATCCGAAAGTTGTTGATTTGTAATTATCACAAGAAAAAAATTTTTTGTCGTTTGTTGTCAGACTGACTGCCTGCCTGTCTGTCCATCCGTCACTGAAGACCCCTTTCTCTCAGGAACGGGTAGAAGTATCAAGTTGAAGTTCATGTCTCATATGAAGGTCTATGGTCCCTTCGTGGAACACTAAACATTAGCTTGTAAGACAATGCACTCAAAAGCTTCAGTCTTTTTTGTCACATATTTTGACACTTGCAAACTCAGACATCAAAATCTACAGGATACTTCCCGTGAATAACAATCATGAAATTTAACAAGAAGTTAGATTTCACACTACAACCGCCGGATAACGTCCGGAAACTGTTCATTTTTAATTACATCACAAGGAAAAAATATTTGACATTTGTTATCACACTATCTGTTTGTCCGGTCATCTGTTAAGCCCCTTGTTCATCAAGAACGGGTAGATATATCAAGTTCAAATTTATGTCCTATACTGACATGTGTAGTCCTTTAGTGGGAGAAAAATGTTACGGTTCTAAGTCAATACAGTCAGGAGATACGGCCATTTATGACACATATTTCGATATGCAAACGCAAACTCATTCATTAAAACCTGTAGGGTACTTCCCCTTGAAGTAGAATCATTAAATTTGGCAACAAGAAATGTTTCACACCACAAGTAAAGGAGAAAATCAGATAACTGGTAATTTATATCATACGAAGAAAGTATTTCTTCTGTCATTTTTTACCTGACTTCAAGGTTGAAATTAAAATATTTTCCAAAGTCTTGGAATCTCTGGCACTGATACCTTGCCAGTATCAATGTCGACAACACACAGAAATCGCCGAGAGCCTCGATTCCCGGAACGGATGAACTGTCCCTATACATAATTATGTTTGTACGGATCCCACAGTACGCGAGTCCTAACCGCGCTTGGCCAATTTTTCCTTTATGTAGTTTTAAGTTTTTCTGTAACACAAAACGACTCAGCTGTAATACCAGGCAAAATACGGAAGCCACGCTTTAGTACAAAATCAAATAACATCCCAAACACAAACAAATAAAAGATCATCGAAGAAAAGTTAGTCACCTCCTTAAAAGAGAGCCCTGGTAGTTTTAGAGCGAAGTCACCCTCTTAAACGATGATCCTGGTAGTCGTTAGTGTAGAACTGGTACCAGGCGATCACGTGACCTTCCCGTGCTAACGTAAGTGGTGGCTGTGAAGTGGTGTGTACGTGCCAATCGGTTGTCTCGAAAGAGCGCGGTAACATGAGCCGACTTGAGGACGTGACCTAATGGTAGAAACGGGCTATCGGAGTTGGATGTGGTCACGACCGCACTATGAATGAAGTTGCGCGGTTTGTTCGTGTCTCAATGCGGATCGTCCAACTTTTCTGCAAGCAACGAGGTACCACTCGCAACACGGCGTAAGAACAGTGATTGTAAAAATATCTCTAATCGACATGGACCGCGCACGAATGTCTCGCCTCGGCCGCGACAACCGCTGTCAACCACGAGGGAATTCCTGATGTCACTCAATGCAGCTCCAACCCAACAAGTTTTCGAACAAACATTGCCAAGGAAGGTGCATCCAAAGGACATCTGGAGTCTGGTACTTCGCAAAAGTCATTGCTCACAGGGATGCACAAAGCTCCACGCCTTCAAAAGCCGAAGTAGTCTAAAGCATTTCGGCTGGCTCGCTAAAGCACCATGGAAAACGTCTGGGGCTACTTGGAACAGCAGGTGAAATGTGGCAATCAGTACCCCCCCTCCCCCAGTTTGATAGCTTTACGTGCTTCAATTATCAGTGAGAGGCTTGCTTCAGATGGTTGTGACTTTCTGGAAGAAACTTATGGTCTTTAATTCCCACGGAATTGAGGCCATTATCATGGTTAAATGGGATGTTACTTTTTATTAGCCTGATTTCTCCTGGGCTTGTGACTAATTTTTTTCCCCGGTATATTAAGCAACCACGCGAGACATTTCGTGAAAAATATGCCATTATTACAAGCAAAACTATCGACACGTTTGCTTGAGTCATTCTTTTTCTGATAGGCTGTCTAAAAATAATAAATTTTCTCTTTACCAGAAAGTCAATTTCTTTGTTTCCAACGTTTGAGAAAAGAGGTTCACAATGCGCTGCATTTGGAATATTGTGTAAATAAGACCACGGAAAATTTACTAAACCGAGGCGCAACTTTCAATTTAGACTAGACCTGGGATCAGCAGGAAACTGCGAGAATAAGCGTGTCACGGAATATCAATGCAAGCTGTGAAAAACGAAAGAGCCGGCCGGTGTGGCCGAGCGGTTCTAGGCGCTTCAGTCTGGAACCGCGTGACTGCTACGGTCGCAGGTTCGAATCCTGCCTCGGGCATGGATGTGTGTGATGTCCTTAGGTTAGTTAGGTTTAAGTAGTTCTAAGTTCTAGGGGACTGATGACCTCAGAAGTTAAGTCCCATAGTGCTCAGAGCCATTTGAACCATTTTGAGGCGTAAAGCTTTGTATCGTGCAGTCATCACGGGTACGCGAGTGGGCCATCGGCTCCGAAAGCCCATATCGACGATGTTTTGTTGAATGGTTCGCACGCTGACACTTGATGCAACAGCAGAACGAATCACAACAGCCCTCAGCTGTTTCTGAGGTTAGTGAAACATTAGACGTTAGCTTAAATGAAGTAGTGCCTAGCGGCAGCATTAATCAGGCCCCACAACAAAGCTTAAGTGTTTCGATGTCATCTGAGCAGGACGAAATAAACCCATTGACTGTAAGCCAAAAATGTAACAGACTTAACTAAAGCGCAAATAGAAACTAAAAGGGAATTAACTAAAGCGCAAATAGAGACTAAAAGGGAAATGAATGAACAAAAAGCAGCCAATCAAGTGAAAGTGGAACAATTAGCAGCCAATCAAGTGAAAGTCCAGGAGCAATTACTAGCTAATCAAACGAAGTTGAATGATCAATTAGAAGCTAATCAAACGGAATTAAATAATAAATTAGTAGAGAGTTTTCAGAAACTTGATGATAAATTAAATAAAACTGCGTAAGAATTGAAAATTCAGAATGAAAAGACAGAATTAAAATTAGCTGCTCAAATTGAGCAAGTCACTCAGCAGTGTAATGAAAATGCGAAGAAGTTACACCTAGAGCTAACCGAGTATGGTGCTACTAAGCTTGATACTATTAAAGAGCAGGTCGAGTCAATCCCACAGATAGTTCAGGCACAAGAACAGATGCAATGTTCTATGGCGGTAATTCCGGTATTAGTTGAAGTTCAAGATGAATTAAAGCAACAAATAAATGAGATGTCAGCAGATATGCAGGATTTGAGACAATCACAAGACAAGATTCCGAAGGATATCCAAAATTTGGATAAATACATATATAACATAAAGGAGAGACAAGACGAGGTTGATCATAAGGTAAACATTCTCGCGGGAAAATTCTCGCAGTTAAGTTTGGGAAGCAAAGCATTTCTCCAGACAATATTGAACAAACGGTCGGAACAGCTATACAATCTATGATCCAGGGTTCTGAAGAAAATTAATTTAATAAAGGTTTGTGAGAAGCCAGAGAACAACTAGGCGAAGAACTTAAATAACGGAAAAAAAACATTGAGAAATCTTTATCTCGAGAAGATTTGTGTTCCACGCAAGGAAATGAACCCATAACAAGATCTATCAATGAAGCTACATTATTTAACCGATCAATTTCAGAAAGGGACATTAATGCACACGTTCGTTTTTGCAATCAACATCAATCACAACACTATGAGGGTAGTCATAATGACTGTAATTGTAAAAACAATACTGAGGAGAAAATGCTGAAACAACGTCAATTCCAGATCTACAACCCAGACAAGAAAAATGTTCATCCCGTAGTGTTTATAAGAAGTTTTAGGGGAGTATTGCCAAAAAATTGGAGTGAGTGGCAAAAGGTCAGTTTCGTGACCGGTTATATTCAGGGGTCAGGAGCTATATGGGCATCTGATATGATATCAACTTGGGACACATATGAAGATTTTGAACGAGCATTTTTATCCAAATACTGGTCCGAAGGAATACAAGAACGTTTAAGGCAAGAGGTATTATACCCGGAACCTTTTTCCTTTTCACATGGGTCTTTAAAGAAATACTTTGAGAAATATAAAAAAAAATCGCGGTATTGAGATAAGCCTATACCTCTACAAGACGTGATTGGCATATTAAAATCTCGACTTCCGGCCAGCATCAAAAATAGAATGCTGTATATTAATGAGCATGACCTTGACTCTTCCATGACTACGCTTGACACTATAGATATGATCGAGGAAGATCAACATCGGCCAAGACAACCGGTTATGCAGAGGAGAGCGATTGAGGCGCCATACGCAAACCGGAATGGAAACGGATTTAATAATTATTATACTAGGAATAGTCAGAGATTCAATGGAAACAATTGCAACGGAAATGGAAATTTCAATAACAGTGCTGCGAGGGGCAGATTCAGAGACAATCGAACAGATCGCAGATACAACCCAATGTTTGGAAATGAAAGAGATTATCAGAACCAGCACTTTTCAAACAATAATAATGCGTACAGAAATTCTGACCCTCGATTTGAAGAAAATAACACAAACAGTCATCAACAACAACCAATCATAACAGAAGTAGTAGATGATTCAAGAGGAAATAATAATCGACATTTAAACTGAAGGGGGCCGCTTTATGCTCCGTAGAGTCGGCCGGGGAATACAAAAGGGGCAAACCTGTTTTAAACGAAATTAATTCCGTGGCAATGTTGAGATATAATGAAGGCAAATTAATGACAGACGAATTGACGAGAGACTTAGAGGTCTGTGTAGTCGAAGATAAAAGGGTTCCTGTGTCTGAGATCATCACAGAATTGGGAGGAATTTTAACCAATGTTGTATTGGACACAGCTTCATCTACAGACGTAGTATCCGGAACTTTGTTTCGCAGAATTAGTAAAATTAAGAAAATCCCTGTCCTACCAGTACAAAATTGCCGAGTTATAGGTGCAGTGGGAGCAAAATCACGGAACGTCAAGATACAAACGCTTATAGAGATAAAATTGGGAAATGTAACTAAACAATGCACATTCCTTGTAGTGGAAAAGTTGTTAGTAGATTGTATTCTTGGCAATGGAACTTTGCAAGCCTGCAATTGCAAGTTGGACTTCGTAGAATGAAAGGTGCATTTTAAAATCGAAGATAAATTTGTTACACTGATCTTACTGAGAAAGGAGGCAGTGTATGAGCGATATTTCCGTGGTGCTGCTGTGCAGTTGATTTGTGCTGAAAATAATAATATGTACCGACTATCGATCAAGTCAATTCAAGTAGAGGATTTCAGCCAAACAGTCGAACAGAAGATTGCTGAGTCAGATTGCCTACCGGATAGTCAGAGGGAACAATTATTCAATATATTAACAGAATATGAGTCAGTTTTCGGTGAAAAGCCCGGAATTATTAGAGGATATGTTTGTACATTACAGATTAAGCCCCATACGACATTTTGTCGCACACACTATCCCATTCCCTGACGATTAAAACAACCAGTTCAGGAGGAGATACAAAAAATGTTAAACTGGAATCTTATTGAACCGTCGAACAGCCCATATTGTTATCCGTTGCTTGTTGTACCAAAGCCAGGAGGAAAAGTTCGATTGGTATTAGATGCAAGGGAAATTAACAAAATTATAGTACCTGTTCGCACACATCCGGAGAACATCGATGAGTTAATACAGAAATTTCAAGATGTATCCTATTTAACCAGTACTGATTTGAGAAGTTCGTTCTGGCAAGTCCAGCTAGACAAGGACTCAAGAAAATATACTGCTTTTATATATGTAGGGAGAAGCTATCAGTTCAAGGTCGTTCCAATTGGTCTCAATATCAGCTCTGGAGTTTTTATTTCTGCGTTGGACTATGCCCTTGGACCAGAACTACGTAGTCGAATAACAATTTTTGTGGACGATCTATTAATTGCCTCTAAAACTTGGGAGGAACATTTACAACTTATTCTGAGGATTTTTGCTGTGTTCAAACTAGTATAACTGCAAATCTAAAAAAAAATTCCAATTTTCTCTACAGAGAATTAAATTCTTAGGACATATGATTAATGCAAAAGGCATTCTTCCAACAGAAGCGAAGATTAGTGCGATAAAAAATTTTCAACTCCATGACACAGAAGACAACTGAAAGGCTTTATAGGCTTGGCTTCATTTTTTCGTCGATTTATTAAAACTCAAGCAATGAACTCTGAAGCACTAAACCGGCTCCTGAGGAAAGATGTACCATGGCAATGGTCTAATGATTGTGAAAAGGCTTTTTGTGAAATTAAGGATCAACTGATAAATGCTCCGTTATTATACCACCCTGATATGAATGTCGGATTCTGTTTAGCCAATGATTCATCAGATGTGGGATTAGGATCTTGTTTATTTCAAATTAGGTACATCGATGGTGTAAAAACCTTTTGTCCAATTGCATTTGCTAGCAGAGTTTTATCCACCTGTGAAAGAGCATATACCACTACGGAATTGGAAGTTTTAGCAGTAATTTGGTCTTCGAAAAGGTTTAATTATTATGTATATGGCTCAAGGATAACCGTTTATTGTAACCACCAATCACTAGCCTTTTTACAAACTTGTAAGTTGCTGCATCCTCGCTTGTTGAGGTGGACGCTGGCGCTGCAAGAATATCAGTTTCAAATTATTCATGTAACTGGAAAAGAAAATATTATAGCTGACGCGTTGTCAAGATCTCCAGAAGGAATAACACCTGAAACGGATGTAAATAATAAGGCAGAATTTCCAGTGCGTCTTCTTCAAGAAAATAATTACAAGTTATATTATATTCATTTATGTAAGACAATGGCTCAGCTTCAGAAGAAGGATCGGCGATGGAATGCTATAATACGACATTTCAATCAACAAAATCCTACGGTTAATTTGGAATACTACCGGCTTGTGAATAATACTTTATTTTTTAAATCTGGAAAGGCTGTATCTGTATACCCGAAGAATATGAAGAACGATTAATTTGGTTTACACATTTCACCTGGGGTCATGTTGGTGTTGTAAAGTGTGCTAATAAGATGAGATACACTTCTGGAAATGGAAAAAAGAACACATTGACACCGGTGAGTCAGACCCACCATACTTGCTCCGGACACTGCGAGAGGGCTGTACAAGCAATGATTACACGCACGGCACAGCGGACACACCAGGAACCGCGGTGTTGGCCGTCGAATGGCGCTAGCTGCGCAGCATTTGTGCACCGCCGCCGTCAGTGTCAGCCAGTTTGCCGTGGCATACGGAGCTCCATCGCAGTCTTTAACACTGGTAGCATGCCGCGACAGCGTGGACGTGAACCGTATGTGCAGTTGACGGACTTTGAGCGAGGGCGTATAGTGGGCATGCGGGAGGCCGGGTGGACGTACCGCCGAATTGCTCAACACGTGGGGCGTGAGGTCTCCACAGTACATCGATGTTGTCGCCAGTGGTCGGCGGAAGGTGCACGTGCCCGTCGACCTGGGACCGGACCGCAGCGACGCACGGATGCACGCCAAGACCGTAGGATCCTACGCAGTGCCGTAGGGGACCGCACCGCCACTTCCCAGCAAATTAGGGACACTGTTGCTCCTGGGGTATCGGCGAGGACCATTCGCAACCGTCTGCATGAAGCTGGGCTACGGTCCCACACACCGTTAGGCCGTCCTCCGCTCACGCCCCAACATCGTGCAGCCCGCCTCCAGTGGTGTCACGACAGGCGTGAATGGAGGGACGAATGGAGACGTGTCGTCTTCAGCGATGAGAGTCGCTTCTGCCTTGGTGCCAATGATGGTCGTATGCGTGTTTGGCGCCGTGCAGGTGAGCGCCACAATCAGGACTGCATACGACCGAGGCACACAGGGCCAACACCCGGCATCATGGTGTGGGAAGCGATCTCCTACACTGGCCGTACACCACTGGTGATCGTCGAGGGGACACTGAATAGTGCACGGTACATCCAAACCGTCATCGAACCCATCGTTCTACCATTCCTAGACCGGCAAGAGAACTTGCTGTTCCAACAGGACAATGCACGTCCGCATGTATCCCGTGCCACCCAACGTGCTCTAGAAGGTGTAAGTCAACTACCCTGGCCAGCAAGATCTCCGGATCTGTCCCCCATTGAGCATGTTTGGGACTGGATGAAGCGTCGTCTCACGCGGTCTGCACGTCCAGCACGAACGCTGGTCCAACTGAGGCGCCAGGTGGAAATGGCATGGCAAGCCGTTCCACAGGACTACATCCAGCATCTCCATGGGAGAATAGCAGCCTGCATTGCTGCGAAAGGTGGATATACACTGTACTAGTGCCGACATTGTGCATGCTCTGTTGCCTGTGTCTATGTGCCTGTGGTTCTGTCAGTGTGATCATGTGATGTATCTGACCCCAGGAATGTGTCAATAAAGTTTCCCCTTCCTGGGACAATGAATTCACGGTGTTCTTATTTCAATTTCCAGGAGTGTATTATTGTTACTTCCCAAATATAAGGCGAAAAGTGCACAAAGTCATACAGAAATGTGTTCTCTGTCAAAAGGCTAAGCTGGACAACAAGGGAAATAAAATTGCGCTTCACTCAATAATACCTGAAGCCCACTTATATCATATGATATTTGTGGACCACTTCCTAGAGCCAGAGGTGGTGTTAAGTGCATTATTGGATTCTGTGATGTGTTTATAAAATATGTTAAACTATATCCTATAAAATCAGCAACTGCAAGAGCTGCCGCAGTAAAGTTTGTAAATGACTACATTCCTCATGCAGGAATTCCAAAATCTATAATCTCTGACAATGCGAAGATATTTACTGGATATTTATGGAAAAAATTAGTAATACAACTAGGAATAAAACAGATATTTACGTCTTGCTATCGTCCACAAGGGAATTCAATTGAACGGGTTTTTCGAGAACTAAACAGATTCATGAGAACGTACTGTCATGATAAACAAACTACCTGGATAAACAATTCGACCGAGTTTGAGCAGATTTATAATAATTTACCACATAGTTCTACAAACTTTACCCCGAATGAACTGATGTTCAGAGATAACGAAAGAAACTTTTGGGTAGGTAACTTGCCTAAACTCGAGGACACCAAAATGTCATGGGAAGAAAAAATTCGCAATGCTCTCATTAATATTACGGAGAAAGCAAGACAGCGAAAGGAAATCCATGATAGAAACATCAAACGGATTCAGACTTTCGATGTCGGACAGAAAATTCTTTTAAGAAGACACATCAAGTCATCAAGGATGAAGAAGACCATCAGAAAATGGAATCTAATTTATACAGGTCCATATATAATAGTTGATATACCGAATCCTAGTGCGTATTTATTAGCATATCCGGATTCTGGTAGAATAAAAGGATTATTTCCCCATGTAGACCTAAAGAGGTACTTTTAAGGAAAGTGTTTCAAATGAAAAGTCTGTATGAAGTATTTGGGTGTTGAAAAAAAAATTGAAGTGCGAAGGACAGTATGCCTCAGCTACTGTGATAGGTTAAATGACAGCATGCCAAGCATCTGTGATAGTTTAATGAACAGTAAGCGATTGCTTCTGTGATAGTATAGGAACATTTAGAAAAGTAAGTGGAACTGTAGCTATTGCTGCTGTGAAGACTTACGGGTTACCTGTATACGCGATGATCACCAAAAAAGCTTGTGCGTGTGAAATAATATACATTCATGGAGTGTTAATCTCCAGTGATAATAAGTTTACTGAAACTATATGATCGAATACGGCGCTTGCGTGTGAAGTTAGTGTTTCTAAACTGACAGTTCACAGGAGAACAAATGAACCGCGTAAGAAAATTAGAATCGATTGCAACTGTCTACAGACATAAAGACTCGCTGGTTTTTTTTGGCGCGAGCTAAATTCTATTCAAGAGAATTTAATTAACTAGCTTAGTGTGTGTTTATAAAATTAGAGTTAATAAGAAAGTTCTTCATTGAATTTATAATAATGTGTCATTTTCCAATTGTAATTGTTTATTGTTATATTGCATTCATATATGTTCATGAGAAAATGCGGCAATCGGAGTATAAAAGAGAAAAATTTGATCGTCAGTCACTACTAACAAAGATTAATTTCAGCTGGACAGGTCATGCTGCAAGACTTAATTAAACGTTCTCTTTCAGCAAAAATTTAATTTTAGTCATGTGTGAATAAGATATAATTTTTTTAAAATTGTCTGAAATAATAAAGTTTTTAATATTCTGACATGCTATCCACATTCGTACTTGAAACCAAATTAGGAAAGATTCAGATCTACTTCCACCTGGAAAAGCCAACGAGAAAAAAAAAATTAAACCAGGACTACAACTTTTCGGCTTACTCAAGAAGATGGATGAAATTATCCATGTTTTCAAAAATTGTTTTCCGATCTGGAGTTGTGATATTGTGCAACTACAGTATCGATTAAGACACCTCGGTGTGGAAAGTATAAGACAAATGTATTTTCCCATTCCTCAGATGGAAGATTGGATGGATCAGGTCCATATTTGAGTTCAAAATGAATCTGGAGAAATTCGACTAACCCTTCTCTTCCAGGAATCTTTAATAGCTGACCATTCCTTAGACGAATTTCGATTGTTTCATGCCACAATCCTGAGTACTTGTTCCTGAGGTTTCTTCTGGTCTCTCAAATCCGTTACGTCTCCTGTCCGGTACGCCAATGCGACGCCTGTCCTCCGTGCCGTGTCCCATGTTCCTGTTCGATCAGTTACACCGCAGTTCAGCAAGACATCGATGAAGAAAATTTTTCAGAAGATTGCAAAAATTTGCATGTGTAAAAATTTTTTTTTTTTGCTATGAGGAAGATTTTATCTTTCCTATGAATTCTAGAATATCTCTCAAATTTCTAAATTATTCTGTCTTTCCTATCATCTATGGTACCTAGTTGGGGTCTAAGCCTCCAGGTTTTCCGGGGTTTCCTTGTGAAGGCCAGTTCCTGAATAGGTAGACCTGATTAACAACTATATAAGTCCATCTTCCCTGGTTGTGTACGTGGGATGCGGGTATGCCCCAGTACAAGTGAAACCAAGAACTAGGTATCTAGGTAACGAAGGTCGGTGTTACCTATACCAAATCTCTTTCAGTTCTTGTAATCAAAAAATCTTACTAACTTCTTAAAATTTGTAGGAACGTATATTCCACAAATTCTAACGAGTTAGTTAAGCCAAGAGTTAGCTTGCAAAGTGGATACATATCAACTATGCTCGCTGCGAGGGGCGATGTAGTGTCTCTTGCAGCGGTCTCTCCGCGATATTTTCAGAAGTTTTATAAACTATTTAACTCAGAACATATCTCGAAATATCTCTTCTTATCTTACCCATTCCTAAACTTTAATATACGATGATTATCAATGCAAAGTAGTTTCAAGCCCTATTATTCCTTGGAGCGTCCATTTACTCCATGGAATAGCTTCTCTGCTATGTATGTTTTCTCTTATGAAAAGAATGAAGGAGATCTTGCCGTTTAGCCGAGAAAGAAGGAGGATGTATATGTATGTATTGTTGAGCTAGTCGCCATCTTGATGAGATTATGTATGAGAAGGAATTTAATACATGAACTAAACTAAAGTAAGTGTGTTCGCGTATTATTTAAATGATTATTATTGACAGTGTCTGCTTACTACGCTGTGTTGCACGGGATCAGTGGGGAACGTCTGATTTACACTGGACGAACCTGCCACTTCGTATGGTCAAGATATCCAGTTTATTAATTCAAACAAATAGGCTAACACGGTCTTACCAGCAGATCTCCGGTCTTCCCCATATGATCACCGAAAGTTAATAATTATTACAATTGTTTTCAGGAGATCTACTGACAATTTTCGTCGCACCGAGACTTCGAAATTGCTTCACTGCCTTATGGAATTTAAGTTAAGCTCAATTTAATCAGGATAGAACAGTATTGAACTGTGTGAATGTGATAAGCCTGCTTTGTGAATGAAAATTCCCTTAATATACGCATGTTTTTACTATCCCGATCAGTGAAGCTAAATCAGGCCGGTGTGAGAGTGGTTTTTTTAAATTTTAGATCCCACAAAAAAATATTAAAACCGGACTCCTGATATTCACGGTAAACTCGTGAAATGGTCGTACGGGAAAGCCCCACTTCGTAGCTACTTCGGAGATGCTATGTCTCATCGCTCGTGTGCCGACTGTAGCACGACGTTCAAACTCACTTAAATCCAGATAACCTGCCATTGTTGTAGCAGTAACCGATCTAACAACTGCGCCAGACTCTTGTCTTATGTAGGCATTGCCAACCGGAGCACCATGTTCTGCCTGTTTACCTATCTTTGTATTTGAATACGCATGCCTATACCAGTTTCTTTGGCGCTTCAGTGTATAATCAATCACTCCGAAATGTGTTCATACCTTCGCGCATTTAGCGTTTACATTACCGCAATAAGTGGACGATACACTAACCACGAGAAATACCCCCGGACTGTAACACCACCTGCTCCGTACTTCACTGTTGGCACTACATATTTTGGCACGTAAAGTTCTCTAGGCAGTTCCCAGACCCTAAATCCTTCCATTGGATTCCCGCAGCTCTAGTGTGGTTCATTGCTCCATATCACTTGTTTCCAGACATCCACTCTCCAATGGCGTCTCTGTTTATAATACCTCAAGCTTGTGAGCAGCTGCTCGATCGCTGTACCTCATACTTTTTAACTCCATAAGCATAGTTATGGTGCTAGCTGAAATGCTGGTAGCGCTTTGGAACTCACGAATGATTCCTTCTACTTTATAGAACCACCTTGCGCAATTCTCGACGTCCCTGGCCGTCAGTCATAAGCTTTGCCTTTTCTTGGTGTACCTGTGGCTATTCCTTTGCGTTTCCACTTCACAGTCACATCACTAACAGTTGCCTTGGGCACCTTAAGAAGGTTGAAATGTCCCTGAGGGAAAAGTTACTCAGGTGACATCCAATGACCAGCCCACTTTTGAATGCACTGAACTCACCTCGCCATTGTGCTGTTACTATTTCTCTACTGACAAAACAATACTCCTCGCCTACTTTTAAACTGGCTGATTCGCGTCTCGTGAGATGTACTGGTCAATTACGCATTACATAATGCTGTCCGGACACTTTTGATAAGGCAGTCCTACCGTGATGCTATTCAGTTTATCGTAGATGCTCTTACTGCAGTGACATTCTCTATACCGATGGTGCTTTTTCCACTTCTTGGACATATTTTGTGCTTTTCTTCTCGGATTTAATCAAAGGGCTATTGTGTCCACATGGGACACCAAAAACCTTGACTGCTTGTTGATAAGGCAGTCGAGGTTGTCTGATAACTGACTTCCTATGTCGTCGATAGTGCTGTTTGTTGTTGGTGTCGAGTACCTATTATTATTATTATTTCATTATCTAACGTAAATCTTAGTTTATTCGCTGCTGGATGTTTATAGGCACTCTATCGTGGAGTTTAATCCTGAAGAACAACAATAGCAATGACGATGCCCGCAAGCCCGAATACTGACACCAGTTCAATAACGGCACCAAGACGGTCAGATGCTCCTTACAGCCTTTCCCAACTGCCGACGTTCGAGGGCTCTATAAATCAGGGTTCCCAGCCTGGGGGTAATTACCCCATGACGGATAAAATGAAATTTTCTGAGTGGTAACAACTAACTGATACGATTCTGTTTCAGCCACGAAACTAAATTATTTTCAAAAGATCATTATTATTATCATAATTGTGTAAGGCGCTAATACTGATTAGATAAATCATCAATAATTCCTGTTTCTCACTTAGTAGTATCAAGGCAGTTGAAGATACAGGTTACTCACATAGCCCACACACTACACACATGTTGTGTTTTGTCCCGTACTTCGCTGACGATAAAATTGAGGCACATACGTAACAAATGCTAAATATCTCAAGAAAATATCTTCTCTAAGTTGTAGATAGTACTTGCAATAGTCCAGAAATTGCTTCATTTGTCGCTTTAAAACAGAAAAATGAACTAATTGACAGCACAACACACCGGTAACTACACAAGTGCTCCTGTACTGCTGTACAAGCTTTTCAAATGGTTCAAATGGCTCTGAGCACTATGGGACATAACATCTGAGGTCATCAGTCCCCTAGAACTTAGAACTACTTAAACCTAACTATCCTAAGGACATCACACACATCAATGCCCGAGGCAGGATTCGAATCCGCGACTGTAGACTGAAACGCCTAGAACTGCTCGGCCACACCGGCCGGCTGTACACGCTTTATTATCATTATTACACACATCAAAAAAGTTCTGCATCACCCCGTTCCCAAATCTCCTGAATATAGAATTTGACTGTGCATATTGTATCACAGACACAGTCCCTGTTCAGACATGTCACTAAACCCGCCCAAAGATGTAAACAACCATACATGAGCAGCGCCTATTAGACGGAAGAGGTCCGAAAGCCGATCAGTTCCAATCATTCCACCAGGAAGAGGTTACATGGCACTTGTTCTCTGTAGTTCAACCATGCCTAGACGCCCAATAGCGCTGTTCGATCGCGTCCGCATTGTAACTTTGTGCCAGGAAGTGCTCTCACCAACGGAAGTGCCCAGGCGTCTCGCAGTGGACTAAAGCGATGTTGTTCGGACATGGAGAAGATACAGAGAGACAGGAACTGTCCATGACATGCCTCGCTCAGGCCGCCCAAGGGCTACTACACAAGTGGAAGACCGCTACCTACGGATTATGGCTCGGATGAACCCTGACAGCACCGCCACCATGTTGAATAATGCTTTCCGTGCAGCCACAGGACGTCGTGTAACGACTCAAACTGCGCGAAATAGTCTGCATGATAAGCAACTTTACTCCCGACGTCCACGGTAAGGTCCCTTTTGCAACCACGACACCACACAGCGCGGTACAGATGGGCCAAACAACATGCCGAATGGACCGCTCAGGATTGGCATCACGTTGTCTTCACCGATGAGTGTCGCATATGCCTTCAACCAGACAATCGTCGGAGACGTGTTTAAAGGCAACCCAGTCAGGCTGAACGCCGTAGACACAGTCAAGCGAGTCCTGGAAGCTGGAGACTCCCTGCTGTTTTGGGCTGTCGCTATGTAGGGCCGACGTACGCTGCTGGTGGTCATGGAAGGTGCCGTAACGACTGTACGATACGTGAATACCATCCTCCGACCGAAAGTGCAATCGCCGAGCAGGATTAGCCGAGCGGTCTAAGGCGCTGCAGTCATGGACTGTGCGGCTGGTCCCAGCGGAGGTTCAAGTCCTCCCTCGGGCATGGGTGTGTGTGTTTGTCCTTAGGATAATTTAAGTAGTGTGTAAGCTTAGGGACTGATGACCTTAGCAGTTAAGTCTCATAAGATTTCACACACATTTGAACTTTTTTGATAATGTAATCGTATAGGCAGGATATTGGCGAGGCATTCGTCTTCATGGACGCATTTCGTGCCCCGATCGTGCACATCTTGTGAATGACTTCCATCGGGATAACGACATCGCTCGACTAGAGTCGCAACATGTTCTCAGGCATGAATCCTATCGAACATGCCTAGGATTGATCGAAAAGGCTGTTTATGGAACGACGTGACCCACCATCCACTATGAGGGATTACGCCGAATCACCGTTAAGGAGTGGGACGATCTGGACCAACAGTGCCTTGATGAACTTGTGGATAGTATGCCACGACGAATACAAGTATGTATCAATGCAAGAGGACTTACCACTGGGTATTAGAGGTACCGGTGTGTACAGCAATCTGGATAACCACCTCTAAAGGTCTCGCTGTATGGTGGTACAACATGCAATGTGTGGTTCTCATGAGCAATAAAATGGGCGGAAATGATGTTTATGTTGATCTCTATTCCAGTTGTCTGTACAGTTTCCGCAACTCTCTGAACCGTGGTGATGTAAAACTTTTTTTGATGTGTGTGTTATTATTATTAGTTCAAAAATGGTTCAAATGGCTCTGAGCACTATGGGACTTAACTTCTGAGGTCATCAGTCCCCTAGAACTTAGAACTACTTAAACCTAACCAACCTAAGGACATCACACACATCCACGCCCGAAGCAGGATTCGAACCTGCCACCGTAGCGGTCGCTCCGTTCCAGACTGTAGCACCTAGAACCGCTCGGTCAGACCGGCCGGCTATTATTATTAGTGGCTGTGATCGGACACATGGCATTAACAACCTGAAGTCATCCAGTTTCTGCCATGTCAGAAGTAAGGTGTGCAGCAATCAAGTGATTTATGAACAGTAAATATAGTGCACACATTTTAAATTGGTTGATTTTAAATGCGGTTGCAGCGTGCAGGTCAAGCAAGTGCCGCAGTGGAGAAGTGCAATGCGTGAGAAGTATGTTTTGTGACAACTGTCTAGCCTCACTGTGGATAGTTGCCTTTCTTATCTGAGATGGAATTGTGAGTAGCGCTTGCGATACGCGACGAATTCCTTAGCCATTCACTCTAAACGCCTCCCCCCCTCCCCCAATATCCGACCTCTTCCGCCCCCCACCCACACACTGACACAAATTAAATATTACCCTTCTTTCGTCGTTTTAAAAATAAAAGTATGTGAAGAAAAATCTTTCATTCTACAATTTAATTAGATGCTAAAACCGGTGATGGTGTGGGGAGGAGAAGGGGGGTGGTGGTGGCAACAGCGACAGAGGGGGGAGGGCGGGGATACTAGCTAATGTCTGATAGCACTCAGGGGCAATGGTGTGAGGAAGTTTTGGAACCACTGCAATAGATCAAGATACAAATCCAACTGGTGGACAGTTGTGTGTGTGTATGCATCAAAATTCCTCGTGCGCCGCTAGTAGCAGCTACGTCTTGTCAGAGCTTTTCATTGCACTCACGTAGCACGCGCAAAATCCTGCTTCCCAAGGACTAATCACCCGGAGTTCTTGTCCGGGACGTGTATTTTCAAAGGAGCCGCCGGTGATGGTGGAGAGAGGGAGAGAGAGAGACAGTTAGGGGCTGACCTCGCGCCGCAGACAGCGTGCCGCTTCCCTTGGCCGGACAGCCGCCACTTACCACGCAGAACGGCCGCGTCGTTTGCTTGCCGGACGCTCAGTCGCTCAATCACACCACCGACGCTAGCACTGCGGATCGCGCTTTTTCTGTGGATGACAGCAGAAGCAATCACTAGGGGCCTTGAAGTCATCCTCCAGCATTTTTCTCCGCTGATGCTGTCCGCATTCTGAGAAATTACTAGATGTTACACGTGCAACACCATTCCCTGCATTGAGTACCACTGAAGACGTTGCAATAAAACAGTATTACGTGCCTAGACAGGCCGTAACAATAAGAAAAAAAGGTCTGTCCCTGCGCGAGAATAATAGCAACTGTGTGAGTGCGCGACGCGGACAACCCGAGAGAAATGGAGGTTTGGGTCGTGATCGGATAGCCGAAGTTGAGAAGGCGACAGCTCGCGCCAAGGTAGAAATCTGAATTCGAGTCCCGGTCGGGCACAGATTTTAAAACATTACTAATAAACTGCGCAGCTTGTGTAGGTACATGGTGAAAGACCCCCGGGATATAGTAGAGTTAAAATTTATTAAAAAATTAGTGAAACACATTTCGACCATAAGCGTCGGCAAAGACATTAATTATGAACGAGCGGTAAGGGGCAGACAAATAAAAAAAAATCATTAATTTTTCTTTGTACATGGTTTTGTTTTTCGACCTCTCGTATGTCGAAGGACGATAAAGACGTACGGCTTTCAGTATGAAGTATTACAAGTGTTACGCATCATATGTGAGCCTGAATAATAGTATATTCAACTACAATATTAAATATTTTTATTGAAGTGAAGTGAAACCAGGTAAGGAGGATTTTCGTCATTTATTTGACACGCACTGGTGCCTTGGAAGTCGGCTGTCTGCATCTACAATTGGAATGTAAGAAATGAAGTCAGATTAGCCCAAATTCGTGCAAGTAGAAGATTTCTAATATGTAAGTATATTAGCCTTTTAATTTTGTTTTCTTTCCATTCATATGTATGTTCTTGTATTATTATTATAACACGAGCTGTATTTCAACCATATTCGCAACTGCTTACACGTTTCTTCTAAAAGAGTATTGTCCGATGATTTTCGAGGCGGTACTTGCATGGCTGAGAATAAGTTTTTACGCGTACCCATTATTATATTTTGAAACACACAAGTCCGGATCGAATGTTGGGTCACAGTTTGTTAATGACTCAGTTTATAAGGTAGACTGAGAAAAATACGTGCGGACATGGGACAACGCAGTTGTTAAGACACACACCTGATATTCTGGAGGACGGAGTTGCTCTGTCTGGACACCCTGATTTGGATTTTCGGTGGTTTTCCTAGATCGCTAAGGTAAACGCCGATATGGTTACTTAATCAAGGTCACGGCCGACTTCCTGTCCTATCCTGATAGACCATCAGTCCTATCCTCATTAAGAAATACTCTGCGTCTGCTTGTTTCGAGCTATTTATTTGTATTTAATGACCCTGAGAATTCGTGCGTAATTGTGAGATGATTCTGGGATGAATAAAGATGATAATAAGATGTGATCTTTCTTAAATATAAAATTCCGTCATTCCAAATTAAAGTATCACAAATATACACAATTATAATAACAATAAAATGTGTGGATCAGATTATAAAAGCCAATGTCTTGATCTACGTGCCGCGGCTGCACTTTTTAGATCTGATTATGGCTGAGAAGCCGAAACTGGTTATCACTTTTAATAAAGTAGCACGTGACCTCAGCTAGTCCAAACGGTCTGATGGCATAAATTAAAAAATAGTACCATAATCCTTTATTTACTTCAGTGAGTACTAAATTGCCTCAGCATAATCACCAAGCTATTGGATTTCAGAAACCATTAGTTTTTGGAAAGCATACATCATGCAGCTGGTATAAGAACTACAAAAATTGACTACAAAAATTGTTCAAATGGCTCTAAGCACTATGGGACTTAACATCTGAGGTCATCAGTCCCCTAAAACTTAGAATTACTTAAACCTAACTAACCTAAGGGCACACATCCAAGCCCGAGGCAGGATTCGAATCTGCGACCGTAGCGGTCGCGCGGTTCCAGACTGAAACGCCTAGAACCACTCGGCCACACCGGCCGGCTATAAGAACTACAACAGCGATGGAAAAAATTGGAAATGTGTGGTAAGGTCTTGTGGGACCAAAGTGCAGAGGCCATCGGCCCCTAAGCCTACACACTACTTAATCTACCGAGCGAGGTGGCGCAGTGGTTAGACACTGGACTCGCATTCGGGAGGACGACGGTTCAATCCCGCGTCCGGCCATCCTGATTTAGGTTTTCCGTGATTTCCCTAAATCGCTCCAGGCAAATGCCGGGATGGTTCCTTTCAAAGGGCACGGCCGACTTCCTTCCCCGTCCTTCCCTAATCCGATGAGACCGATGGCCTCGGTGTCTGGTCTCCTTCCCCAAAAACAACAACAACAACTTGATCTAACTTAAACTAAGTTACACTATGGACAACACACACACCCATGCCCGAGGGAGGACTCGAGCATCCAACGGGGCGGGGGGGGGGGGGGGGGGGAAGTGGGGGGGGGGAGGGGGGGCGCAGTCACAGAGACCGAGACAAGGCGCCCTAGACCGCGCGGCTACAACAGCGATGAACTATTACTACATTCATAACGTCATAATTTACGAAGTATAAAATCTCAGTGTGCACTCGCTGTTATCAGTATGTCGTTAAGCATTACGACAGCGAACACTGGTCTGTAAACCACGGTTATACGTGCTCGTAAATGCTGTGTCTTCCAGGGGCTTCTACCTACGCTGGGAAGTCAGTCTTTTACACCTTGGTGGAGGTTCTTTCCTTTACTCAGTTTCCTGCTGTTGGCTGGTTCTACCTATCAATACACGAATCGTGCCTGATCGGTTGTTGACAGTAAGCACGGTCACCGGATGAGTGTGTGCTTCACGATCAGGCTGCACAAGATCACGAGAGCAACAGAAAGTTATCCTTATTAAAGGCCGACCCACACTGAACGTCAGTATCATGGCATATTAGCACTGAACGTCACGTCGCATCAGTTCGTGTAGCCAATTACCGAACGGTGAAAGCGAGGTTACAAGATACCATTCTTGATACAAAAAGTCAGCTTATAGAATCAGAATTAAGGAACTAAGTACGATAAAATTTATTAATGGCCAAAGCAAACTTCATAACGAATGTTCGTTATGAATTTTGTACAGCAAATTGCTGAGAAGTGAAACAACTTTTCAAATCATCTATATGTGATAGCTAGCGAAAATACATAAATGCAAATACATTATACAATATTTATAAGATTTATAGAGCCTGCTTACTTGATCCATTATGTTTTTTTCCCTAATTAGCAAATAATGTGATGAACAACTTGTAACGACATATTAGTAATTTTCTCTGCTTTTTCTTGTTTTAGTAAAATAGTTTTATAGAGAAGTGTAATAGCTGGTATGTAAATTTTATTTATGATGAAGAAAAGACATTTGTATGCGAAACATGCAGTCATAATGCGTAAACCATGGACTAATCTGTTTGTAAAATATGTTGTCGTTGTAAAACAATATCCGTCTTTTGTCGGACATTGATCATTTGCTACTTCCCTCTTCACCTCTACTCCTCCTAGCCTCGATCTGTTAAGACGAATGTATCAAGGGAAGTTCTTTTAAGTGAGAATAATCGCTCATTTTTGTTCAGACCTTGTGTAATATCATCTTATTTTGTACCACTAATACCCCTGGTATGTTATTGACAGGTTTTACAGTGGAAGTGCAGGTGCTTCATTATATCAAGGCGAATGTCTGTTTAGCCACCATTACTGCTGTCTCTTTGAGATTCCTACGATTTGTAGTAATTATTCAGAACCTGTTTGCTATTTTATTGCAAAGTCCGATTTTCTAGTGCGAACAATATTGGCGCAAATGAGATATTCCAAGCTGAGACAAAAATAAGTAACGAAGCCAGTGGTTATCGAAACACACAATATTTCGTAGAAATTGAGACTTTCTATTCATTATCAATTTAACTCTTCAGTGGAGTTAAAACGCCAGCTGCTCGGTGGTAGGACCAGCAAAATAGATCATTAAATGCTGTATATGCAATTTTATTTCAAAACATATCTGTTTCATGATTGTCTATTTCTTTCTTCATGTGCGCCAGTGACACGTACGTGCGATGTCAGTCGGACCTGTGAGTTGTGAAAGGGTGAAAAATTTATTTTAGAAAGTGAATGAATTTCATTTAAAACCAATAAAATCAAGGAAAAGGGCACGAAATAAGGTGAAATTATAAATTTTGCGAATACATCATTGTTAACGACCACAGCCGCCTCTGTGACCGAGCGGTTCTAGGCGCTTCAGATCGGAACCGCACTGCTGCAACGGTCGCAGGTTCGAATCCTGCCTCAGGTATGGATGTGTGTGATGTCCTTATGTTAGTTAGGTTTAAGTAGTTCTAAGTCTAGGGGACTGATGACCTCAGATGTTAAGTCCCGTAGTGCTCAGAGCCATCATCTTAACGACCACAACACGAGGTAAGGCAATATCTCATACAGTCCTTCTAGTTCTGCTTTCTGCATGCACGGCCGAAGGAACACTCTGTAGTACTTCTTAACAACACAGTCACTGCAATATCGTATTTATTTTCCTGTACCACGTAGCTACTTTCAATTAAATAACTTCCCCCATACGGAAATTACATAATGTTTAAGAGAGCAGGTTATGACGCATGAACGACGACATATAGAAGTTTGTATCTCACCGTGAGTCACGCACGGATAGCCAAAGCGCTTAAAGCGACCATTCGCGTAAAGTGGGATATCCAGGTTCGAGTCCGGACCAGGACAAGTTTTCAATGTCGTCATTCCATTTTACAACGGATGGTTCTGCTTCGTTCTTAAGCCTGGGTTTCATTCGCAAGAGGAACCTCCTCAGAACTGCCTTCCTAATGCATATAAACATCCATTTTTTATTCTCTGAATACGCCAATGGAATTGATCTGACAATCATGAACATTAGTATGAAGTACCCTCTACACGCACTTTATAGTCCCTCGCTGAACACATACGCAGATGAAGATGTAGATTACAACACTCATTAAATAAAATCATGTTCTTTCTTCTTCTTCTTCGTTTTCTTCTTCTTTTTCTATGCCAAGCATTAGACCAATTAATTCGTTGCGACTTACTGCTGATACAAACATCGTCTCTACTATCCTTCTTCCATTAAGGATGCACGGTAGCCATTGTTTTGGAACAATTCATCGCCCATACATTTTAAATATTCATATTCTTAATGTTCAAACTGTTTATAAATTACTGTTAACATAACAACAACTAAATGACATAATAATTTAGCAGCAAACTCTAGATGAGGTCAACGTGTCTTGGTACGCTTTGCAGAACGAAACCAGTGGGCTTTTTATACAGTGCTCAGGCGTCGATATGGAGCGATCGACAAAATGCCTTCTAGTTGGATCTCCTCCAGAAAGTAATCAAGTTCGCCGTTAAATGTATCTTCTTTAATCCGTTTTTCAGTTTCCGTAACTGGTAACATGAGAACCTGATCTAAATTGGCATTTTGCTTTCGTTTCGGAATCAGTGGTCAACGTTAGTTTAATGACTTTTCAGACCTTTCGCTAGCACGAATGACCAGAATTCTCAAAGATTCACCCTCCGCTACCAGTAATGGAGAGTGAATCTTTGAAAACGCCAGAAACTCGTCCTCGTCAATACAACAAGCAGCAACGAAAACCGTAACATTCCACGATGTTAACTTTTTCGTATAATTATAAACTTCCATTCCCAATGTCATTTATTAGTTGTGGTTCATATGCTGCAGTTTCTATTTAACTAAAATAATTGATTCTCTGTAATAGATGAACGCATTCCTTCAGTCCTTATATATAAAATGCTATTACCCTAGCCACAAATGACAAGAGAGTTGCCACATCAAAGAATTACGTTGCAAGAAACCAGTGGAATCTGAATCTCGTTTAGATACCTTAGTGGGATATTATTCACTGACGTAATTACCGGCAATAACTGTTTGACCTATTAATCTCATTGATCACAGCTCATTGACTTAAATAGTACAATCTTTCAGAAGCCTTGAAGTCTCTCCCGCGAGGCCAGTGAGTATAAACAGCTACGCACCAGGCTGTGTGGACCGCAAATTACTGAGACACGCGGAAAAAAAAAACAGTTGGACGCTCGTTGGCGAAAGAAATAGCATGGTCACGAAGAGCTTTCAGCACTTAGAGGGTGCCGGCCGGTGTGGCCGTGCGGTTCTAGGCGCGTCAGTTTGGAACCGCGTGACCGCTACGGTCGCAGGTTCGAATCCTGCCTCGGGCATGGATGTGTGTGATGTTCTTAGGTTAGTTTGGTTTAAGTAGTTCTAAGTTCTAGGGGACTGATGACCACAGATGTTGAGTCCCATAGTGCTCAGAGCCGTTTGAACCGTTTTTTGACTTAGAGGGTTCGTAGAAGTGATTAACAAGAGTAGCAACTGAAGGCGGCTGGTTCGCACTGTGTTTTTGGTCGAAGCGTTAATGTAACCTCAGGCCCAAAAGCGCAATCATATGCTACTAGTGTACGAGTTCTTTCACGACCCAGCTTGAGGAACAATAGATCACACACGCAGTCACTTATATACATGTTATTCGTAACTTGACGTTTATTAATTATTCGCATGACGTGTTCATAAAGACAATTCAAATGGCCCTGAGCACCATGGGACTTAACATCTGTACATCTGTGGTCATCAGTCCCCTAGAACTTAGAACTACTAAAAACCTAACTAACCTAAGGACATCACACACATCTATGCCCGAGTCAGGATTCGAACCTGCGACAGTAGCGAGCACGCGGTTCCAGACTGAAGCGCCTAGAACCGCACGGCCACACCAGCCGGCTCATGAAGACAGTGAATAGCATAAATTGTGTATAATTGCAAATTATAAAAGGCATTTTGAAGGAAACTTACAATCGATATTCAAATAGCCTTCCCTTAGGGTTCATTACATACTTGATTAGGAAGTCTTTTTTGAAGATATCTGAAGTGTAATCCTCTACAGAAGTAAATCATCACACTTCTGTGGCACATTTCAAAAGCTTCTATCCCTTACCTGATCGTCTGTCTGGTCGAATACATTGTATACCAGAAATTACTTCTGTGTCTGCGGATTATACTCCAATTAGATTAATGCTCTGCTTTCTGCAAGGTGAGTTGCACATCTGGCTATTCTCTTTTAGTGGCGGCAAATGCGGATCTGTCATGTTTAGAATAATGTCTATAAAGATAATGAGTCGACATTTGCAAGAGCAGTCATTTCTGGGTGTATTCTGTCCGCTTTGTTTAGGTTAGATGGTATTCAGATTACACACTGCTAAATAAAGTGAAGAATGTAGATACTGTAACTGTAGCTTCTTCTTCACCATATCCTGTTGTCAAGCAGCTGAAGAGTACACTTTAACAAATAACGTTAAATCAAAGGTGTAAAAGACCCGAGGAAATAACACACAAACCTGGCTGTCATCCATTCCATTATCTCGCACGTTTTCTTGAGTAGACACTGCCAACACTGAAAGACATTGTTACATTTTAAAGACAAGTGACGTAACCGTTTGACGAAACTGAAAGTAAACAATAACAGAGACTCAAAAATGAGAATCGCGAAGCAATAATTCTGTGAACAGAGTTTTATTCATATGTTGTGCAGGTTTCAAGTTATATATTTCAGATTCACGAATAACGCAGCTAGGGACTGACTGCCTCTGTTTCTTGTATACCTTGCAGAACTTACAATACAATCCTTCAGTTCTAGACAGAGATTTCATAGAGGCGTCGGATATAGTCTTGGAAGATAGGTTTCATATTTATTTATTTAATCGTGTCTGAGCTACATCTGTAATTAATTAATACGCTATATATACTAGATTACAAATACAAGTACATGATAGTTATTCATTCATATATACATTCATGATCTTCACATATTGTAAGTCGTCATTATTGTCTAAAGCAAGGCTCATATCTCTCTCCAGTGTTCGGCACACTTCACTGCAGCGTCGTTGGCCAACCACAGGTCTTGGAAAGTGCATGGGGCCAGCAAAGATGGACAGGTCAGCGGGTGTGTCATGGTTTGTTTTCCTCCACATTGGCAGGGCTCTTCTTCGGCGTATCCCCACTTGATCAGGTTATCCTGTGATCTTCCCGTTTGACATCTAAGTCTATTTAGGCTCTTCCAGACTCTCCATTCCAATTGTGATCCAGCAGGAAGTTTTTCTTTAATGTTCCAACTTTTCAGACTGCCATTATCCAATTTCTGTTTCCACATTGATTCTCTAGTTGTAGACTGACTTTCGGTTAGTGGACGTCCAACTTTTATGAAGTCTTTCCTAGATTTAAGTCTTGCCTCCGCTGGCTGATGTGCGTACAGGGGATGTCTTCTATCTTCGCACTGCCTGCTTCGTTCGGCCATCGCCAACGTTTGCCGTCTGATCTGTGGGGGGGGGGGGGGGGGCTATTCCAGAACACATATAAAGGAGATCACGGTTTGTAGGCTTCAGACATCCCGTGATTAATCGACATGAGGCATTCAGTGCTGCGTCTAGCTTCTGAGCATGTGTCGATCTTCTCCAGACGGAGCACGCATATTCAGCTGGAGCAAAGCACAATGCCAGGGATGATGCACGTAGAATTTCAGGGTTTGCTCCCCAGTGTGAGTTGGTATGTTTACGGATTATGCCGTTCCATGTGTTGACTTTCGCTCTAGTTTTCTCTACGTGTTTCTTGTAAGACAATTTTCGATCTAACGTGCCTCCAAGATAAACTGGGTTTGGGCGGTGTTGAAGTTTAACTGAGTTCCATTCCAATTGTAATTCCCTGTTTGCTTCCTTGTTGTTTAGATGAAATAAACAAGTCTGCGTCTTTGCTGGATTAGATCGAAGCTGGTTCCCGTTGTAATATTCAGTTAGTTCTTCTAAGGCATTTGTTAGGTTTCTCTCAATCTGTTTGATTAATCTAGATTGGCATGCAATGGCTACATCATCAGCATAGATAAAGCTTCTTGTCGTCGGTCCGACTGGTTGGTCATTTGTATACAGATTAAAAAGTAGGGGGGACAAAACATTACCTTGTGGGAGCCCGTTCTTCTGGTTCCTCCAGCGACTTCTTTGTTGTTGAAATTCCACATAGTATCTTCTGTTGGAGATCAGTGATCTCACAACTTCAGTAAGGTGGTAGTTGCCCGTCATTTTGAAAATTTTTCCCAGGAGGATTTTGTGGTTTATCGTGTCGTAAGCTGCTGATAAGTCGACAAACACCACGCCAGTTTTTTCTCCCTTCTCAAAACCGTCCTCTATGTATTGTGTTAGGCAGAGGACCTGGCCAGTGCAAGATTTACCTGGTCTGAATCCTGCTTGTTGTGGAATGATTTGCTTTTCTAGTTGTGGTGCTATTTTATTCAAGATAAGACGTTCATATAGCTTGAAAGGCAGCACAGCAGCGATGTTGGACGATAGTTCTTAGCATCATCTCTTGGTTTACCTGGCTTTGGAATAGCTACTACCTTGGCCTT
This sequence comes from Schistocerca piceifrons, assembly GCF_021461385.2. Classification (NCBI taxonomy): domain Eukaryota; kingdom Metazoa; phylum Arthropoda; class Insecta; order Orthoptera; family Acrididae; genus Schistocerca; species Schistocerca piceifrons. The sequence continues at coordinate 390,229,915 of NC_060145.1, forward strand.
CAACCATAGCTTAGGTATCGTCTTGTTTGACCAGCAGAGATTATAGAGTTCTAAAAGCCATTCCTTAGCTATGGGCCCTAGGTTCTGTATAAATTCATTAACGATGTCGTCGGGACCCGCGGCCTTCCTGGGTTTCAAGGAACTGATAGCAGCTTCCAGTTCTATTGAAGTGAAGTATGGCTCAGGTGGTATTTCAGTCACTTGTGGCCTCTTATATGAGGTGGCAGTCTTACTGTTCCTGGTTGGTTTACCATTCAAAAGGAGCTGATGTGCGATTTGGTTAGCTGTTACGGAAACCTGATCCTTGGGGGCTGCCGGGTCGCTGGACAATCGCTTTATGAGGTTCCAAGCTCTTCTGCTACTGTGCTTCATGTCAAGACTCTCCAACGTATGCTTCCAGGACTCTTGTCTGTCTTTACTTATAGTTTCAATTAGCTGATCCCCAAGTTTTATGGTTTCTTCACTGAAAGGGTCCATGCTGTACTGCTCCAGGTATTCGTTATATATTTCTTTCATGTCGTTGGAAACTCCAGGAATGTAGAGTGTTCTGCAGCCTCTAGGTATGCTGAGTCTTGCTGATCTTTTAACAGCTTGGACGAACTTTCCGTAGTTTTCAGTGTTTGATGGTAAATTTACGATTTCCATGTCTAAGGTGTCCGCAAATTTTTTCCAGTTGGCCCTTTTGAAGTTAAAACGTCTTTTAAAGGGTACTTTTTGTGGCAGTGTTACTGGTCTAAACTTTAGCATGATTGGTCTGTGTTGGGTCTTTGGGATAGGGTTGAGAACGAATTTGTTGCATGGCCCGGACAAGGTTTTGGAAACAAATATGAGGTCTGGGTTATACCCTCTCTTCCATCTTGCACTGTTGAATGACGCAGGCTGTTTCTGATCATGGATGAGATTCAGGTCGTGTTCTTCTGCCCAGCTTTCCAGTAGTTCTCTATCCTCATTTGTGTCTTGATAGCCCCACACTCTATCGTGACAGTTAAAGTCTCCCATTATTAGCTGTGGGTGACAGACATGTTGGCTGAAAGCAAACCTTTCCCCTGGCGGTTTGTATATTGATGACACCGTAATGCTTCCGATAGTAACAGAAATGATTTCCGTGTTGTTAACGGTGTAAACTTGAATGTTGGATACTTTGATTCCAGGCCGAATAAACAGAGCACTTCCATATTGGTCGTGAGTGCACTCCTTCACCAAGGTCATCCCAGGAATATTTGGACGGCGTTGTGATGGCCCTCTATGTGTCTCCTGGAGGCACAGGGAGTCGCAGGAATGAAGTTTACATGTGTTGGATATAAGTTCTTCTTTTTCAGATGATATACCCTCGATGTTGAGAGATATGACTGTCAAACATGGCTCTGAAAAGGGGCTTTCCTTCGTTTTAGATTCTGAATACATGTCGTTTTAGACGTAGCTCAGTGTGTGGAAGGATCTGCCGGTATTTACCGTTGCCCAGGGGACGCCCGACTGTACTTGTACAATCTTCTGGGAGGCTCCTTCATGTTGATTTCACTTATTCTCCCATTTGGTCATGGTGGTTTCTCATAATGGGTCAGACCAGACGCCGTATGATGATGTCCCACATATTCTCAGAAAAAGAGCGGTGTCTAAAGGGGGAAGAGAGGATACTCAAGTCAAAGGTGATCCTCAAAGCCACCACACGAATTGTGTAAGAGAAAGCTGGTGAATTTAACCCTTATTCATAATCTGTCATCCAGCAAATATTTCTTTATGGTTGAAGCCGTCTTTATGGGTCGTCTTAATTTAAGATTTTGTCTTCCTGCGATCAGCAATAGCTGCACGTCTGTAGCGATGGTGCTGATGTGTATCAGTGCGCGATCGCCGTCCGGAACCATGACAGTGTGAATGTTCGACTTCATTGAACCACCGGTACCAAAATCTATTCACGGCTGTAGTCCTACATCCAAGACTTTGGGCAATTATTTGAGAGATCTGTCTATCCCCCTATAAGTCTACAATATGACCACGCCGAAATGGAATGAACTGGACGAATAATATTCATCTGCGCAGTCCTTATCATATCCTGTTTGGTACCCACAATCCAAGACGGGCAGAGCGGGCAACTCATATTAATTTCGTAGAGGTGGGAGAGATGGAGGAGGAAAGTAACGATTTAAAAAAAAACATCTCAAAACTAATGGAAATTTGCACTCATTAAAGCTATCACTATGGAGCAGGTACCTATTATCCACACTACTGGCCATTAAAATTGCTACACCACGAAGATGACGTGCTACAGATGCGAAATTTAACCAACGGGAAGAATATGCTGTGATATGCAAATGATTAGCTTTTCAGAGCATTCACACAAGGTTGGCGCCTGTGGCGACACCTACAACGTGCTGATATTATGAAAGTTTCCAATCGATTTCTTACACACAAACAGCTGTTGACCGGCGTTGCCTGGTGAAACGTTGTTGTGATGCCTCGTGTGAGGAGGAGAAATGCGTACACTCTTTGACATAAAACTCGACCGGTTATCTGCACAATCTGGCAACACTGTAGGCTGCGGCACTTCCTGGAGGAAAACTTGTCCCATGATAGAGAGACTCTAGACTGATTACGCCTGTGGTCTAGCGGTAGCGTGCGTTGTTTCTGTTCATAATGTCAGTAGATCAAGAGCAGCTGGCATAAAATATTTTTATAGCCTCTTCTGTCTGAATGCTGAAGACGTGAATGTAATGGTAGCGCATTTTCAATCTATTTCGCGTTCTGACACACCGATATCAAAATTTTATCCAGTAACGATTTTGCGGCACATTTCCTGCAGACTGTCCTCTGGACGCCGTATGCGGCAAAGCTCCGGGATCCACTGGCTGGCTACCGGCAGCGGCCGTGGCGACAGCAGTGGGGCTGCACTCCCCCGTTCTTTATCGACAGCGCCTGCTACCGCTCATCGCTTTTGACGATTTAAAACGCTTTATTATTAAATGTTGCTTCACAGAAAATTTCTACAATTTCCATCCACGCTCAAAAGCAACGGAGACAGACGCCCTGATTAGTAGGCGTGTATTATATTACATTAATCGCCAAGAGCTGAGTATGGCCCGAAATTAATTTTATAGACTGGGACGAAATTAAACCACCTCACTACATTCGATGAATTTATAAATGCTTCATACCTCGTTTCTTTTCCTTTCAAACGCAATTATTTGTGCAACCTTTGGTCAATGTTCGGATGTTTTCGTCAGGCCAGAGTGAGCGTCTGTGGTGTAAAGTGTATTACAGTTCTTGTTTCATTCCTTATGGTAAATCTTTGCGATAAACTGTGTGAATACCTTGCAATGCATGCTCTGTAGCAGTGCAGGAACACTGCACATTTGGAGTTCCATGTATGGGTTCATGAAGTATTTAATGTTGATCGGAAGTGATAGTTAAGGTCATCAGATTTAAACCAGAAAAATTTGTCGTTTTGGAGGTTTCAGAGAACGGAAAGGAATTGCTAACGCCGGTGTTAGAAAACGTCTACAGTTAAATGCTATTACAAAAATTTATAAGAGGGGAACTATATTAATCAACATGTGCACTTCATAAACAACCTTCTGACATGTTAGACCTATATGACGAACAAAGCTCAAACTTATATCGTTGACAGTCGGTTTGAATCTTTTCAGGATCTATTTTACAGTGAAGCACCTTGGCATTTGCAAAGCAGACATCCATGATATTAACTTAATTTACTAAGTCGAGATCGAAGATTGATTTTTAAAGGCATTCTTCAGATTTCGTATAAGGAATTTTTAGTAGCAGTTTGCAACTCCATTAATTAAAATGGAAAATAAAAGGTTGTAGTCAGCGGCTTCTACCGTCATTGGAACTGCTATGTCATATAGTATGAGCACTGCAACGCATAAGGGAACCTCTGAGCTAACGACACACTGGCAGCAAGAGACGGACTATAGTCACTGCGATGTTGCCTGAGCCGCAAAAAGCAACCTTAAACACACAAACAGAGGAGGAGGAGGAGATTTTAACGTCCCGTCGACAACGATGTCATTAGAGACGGAGCACAAGCTCGGATTAGGGAAGGATGGGGAAGGAAATCGGCCGTGCCCTTTCTAAGGAACCATCCCGGCATTTGCCTGAGGCGATTTAGGGAAATCACTGAAAACCTAAATCAGGGTGGCCGGCCGTGGGATTGCACCGTCGTCCTCCCGAATGCACACACAAACAGGTGTTACTTATGTGAAGAACGCCGTTCTTGGAGTCCAGAAATTTAATATACTTTCTAATTGTGTCATCTTACAGTGGATTATATCGTACGAGTCTTCGATGTAGAAAACGAATGTCAAGTGAATTTAGCGAGGTAATGCCGGCCTACACCCGGAAGTAAATGCACTATCAGAGTGTTGACAAATACTTGCTACGACGCTGCCATTTCTCGGCTCTCTGACGAGGCAGCTCTTCAGCGAAATGCTTGCCGTGATTATCCGATACGGTTCTTCAGAGTGGAGACGCGCGCGCACGTTTGGTTTTTATGCGGCGTTCTCCCCTGATGGTTTCTGACGTCGCCTTGTGGGCTATGTATACATTTGAGACATTCAATTATCATTAATCTAGAATGATACAAGTTTCAGCTTCCGGCGTGGAAGATGGTTGTTGCTTCCGACATTATATCATTTCAACGTAGGGAAAGCAAAACGGGTTATTCAATGTTTCTCATTCATCATAAAGCATGTGAGATAATTTTCCGTAACGTTCATAATCATCTAAAAATACAAACGAAGTAAAAATACATCGGCAGCTTATTCGAATTGAATATAATGTAAGATACCAAACGCTTTGCACCTCGATGTCGAATTTGTCCACGTGCAATCTTTTGCAGCATAGTCCTAGAATGTCATGATTGCCACGAGAATGAAGAAATATGTTGGTAAGAATGGAAGCAAGAATGGACGCAGGCAACAAATATTCGATTCCTCATGGCATTCATTTTATTTGAGACGTAAGAAGAGGTAGAGCGGGATATTACTTTCGTTAACACGAAAGATATGCCGCACATATTGATAACGAGGAAGTCTGCGTCTTCATACGTTTCCTCCTCGAAATATGTATGCTCTATTATATAGTAAGTAGCCTGTTCATTGTTTCAGTAATGTTACCCTCTTGTTTGACCCCGTAACGATGAACAGATTCCAAATGCATCTCTCTGCATGAAAGTAGCTGTTCGATCCCTTCCTGGGTTGTTTTTTGTGTTTTATTGCTTGTAATTCCTGAAGCAGACCACTGTGCCTTCCCCCCTCGTGGGTTAGGTCTCAAAACTAAACCGCTTTTTATCCAGTGGCATAAGTTATTCAGACAGCATCAGCACAAGACTATCAAACAAAGCCTTCCATTTACAGCTGCAACAGTCTAACCAGGACTGACCGAAGTGTAATCCACGATCATGGTCCGAAATTAGCAGCTGTCTGCTACTGTGGCAAAGTCCGTACTACACTTTCGATTCCGCACCACCATTTTATCTGGTAACACTGTGTAGTTGCAGAGTTGTGCCAGCATGTCTGTCCTCACACTGTCAACTTTATGTATCTCACTTCTCCCGTAGCGTTGATCACGAGGAGCCGAAGTAAATGAGTGTATTCTGCATGACGTAACATTCAATATTCCCTTCTTTCATAGCCACTCTTCACGTGCATCGATACCAAATAGGAATGTGAAAACTCTTGCGAGTGAGAGAATGACAATAACAGTCGTAACAAGAACATCAAATAATGAATGATGTTTATTCCAACTCAGAACGAAAATGGCTTTAAATATAAAAATCTGTATCTATATCTTTATCTATATCCATATCTATTGATCTTTGAGTTGGCACAATGCAAATATATTCTTAGCATTTAGTTACTGAATTTAGTTCTGGATGTTTGCAGAGAAAAGGAAAAGTCGGTACTTCTTGCTAGTGTAATACAATGTGAACCAGCAACTACCTTTTCCTTAGAACACGACTCAAGCAGGTCCCCAAGTAGGTACCAAGGCACTGCTGCATTCTGTTCCCTGACATTGCTCTGATGACGGTTAATGCAGATAGTTCCGATTATGAAATACAAAACGTATTGCAGGTTAGTTATTAGGATAGTAACATTAAATTTGCATTGTAGACGGCACATGAACGTGACGACTATCCATATTACTCAACAATATAAAAAGACAATATTATGGGAATTTAGCAGGATTACTCAACATGAATTCTGAAATTGGGTGACTGTGCCGCACAGGTGTTTAACGTCGTCAAGAGTATACGATGTCCTAATCGCATTAGGAATATGAAGATCGTCTTCGACATCTCGCAACTTTCACATTGCTATCTCCACCCCACTCCAGACAGTCCTCGGTGGAGCTGCACTGCGTTGCCGTTGTAATGGAAGGCCTTCAAACCGACAGCAGACCACATATTGAAAAATACAAGCGAATTCTCTTGCAGCCGTAAGCTTATTGTAACTAATCTAAAAGTTATTGGAGCGGAACATTGTCCTATTCAAAAAAAGTAAAATGTTACACACTGTCGACGTCAAACGGACATTATCTATGTCCAGTCTTGTGTCCTACTCATCTATAATATCAAGTGTACTATCAAAATGATTATATATAATGGATGATAATGTAATGCATTGATACCAGATGGCGGGTTCACAACAGTATTGATGCGAAAATAAAACAGAAGTTCGCAAAAGTGCAGTTGTGCATTTTCGCACGTTTTCACCTCGAGATGTACAGTCGTGCTGAAAAGTATCCGAACGACCTGAATTGCATTTCGCCTGATTCGCATGCAACCGGCATAACGCAGCTGTCTAGCAGGTACTCTAATCGCTCCTTGGTACAGTCGTTTGACTATTGAAAATGGTTCCAACAAGTCACCACTAGAAAACACTGCTCTGTATCGCAATAACTCAAGATGTAAAGTAATACCACGATACTACACATACCAGGGAACACCTTATCACAGATAATACTGTCCTTAAGGCTTGTAAGCTCACATTTAATACAATAAATGACATACCTGAAATGTTACCTCTCTCATTATTACGTCAGATTGGTAATGCACGTAGTAAGTTCGTCGTATTCATGATTTCCTCTTCAAAGTAACGTACCGTACTTATTATTTATCACAAAAGACATAAAAAATGTAAGTTATTCACGAACAGCTAGTTGAGAATATGTATGAACTTCAAATGACACAGACCGCATCTCGTGGTCGTGCGATAGCGTTCTCGCTTCCCACGCCCGGGTTCCCGGGTTCGATTCCCGGCGGCGTCAGGGATTTTCTCTGAATCGCGATGGCTAGGTGTTGTGTCCTGTCCTTAGGTTAGTTAGGTATAATTAGTTCTAAGTTCTAGGGGACTGATGACCATAGATGTTAAGTCCCATAGTGCTCAGAGCCATTTGAACCATTTTTTTTTCAAATGACACGACGAACCGTCTTGTTCCGCATATGGATTCAAACCCAGCTCATGCAGACTAAGCAAAGATTTCGTGACTGACGGAAACTAAGTCATTCCTGATTAGGCATACAGAGAGTGATATACCTCGATTTTAGATAGCATCAGTTAGCAAAAAGATGGTTCAAATGGCTCTGAGCACTATGGGACTCAACTGCTGTTGTCATAAGTCTCCTAGAACTTTGAACTACTTAAACCTAATTAACCTAAGGACATCACACACATCCATGCCCGAGGCAGGATTCGAACCTGCGGTTCCAGACTGTAGCGCCTTTAACAGCTCGGCCACACCGGCCGGTTAGCAGTTAGCAAATATCAACTTTAAATTTCATAACGCAAACATTTTTAACAGACGCGAATTCCTACCCAGCATCTATTGTCCCTTTTAACGAACTACGAGAGATGTTAAATATTGCTTCTTCACAAGTAACTTACTATAAAGTCCGTGAGGTAAAGCTTTGTGTTGGACACGGATTCGAACTCAGAACCTAATCGGATTGCTATCGAAGCACAGTCAAATGTGACATATCGGATTTTCGCCGCAGTAGCTAGATGTTTTAACTGAAATGACGAGACGAAACATTAATTTTTTCCTTCCCAGGCACCAACCCGCCATCTATCGCTGTTATATTCTAGAGAAAACTAACGTTACACGTGGGTTTGTTGCACCTGAAGTGACATATGAGCATGTTTGAACTAGAAATAATATGACGAAGAGTTCAGCGCTCACTGGGAATAGAGTCCCACACATATCGTTGTTGACTACTCACAAAGAGACGTCAGCTACCGAATTTTTCTCCACCAGCTGCTCAGAATAACATCTTGAACTTACAGCCATCTCGCAAATAGTTCTGTGTCTCACTGTGAGTTAAAAACGTCAGATATCGTTAGTGTTGACAACTAATGAAAATACATTGAAAATCAAAATTATTTTCCACCAGCAGATAGGTGTTCCCATGCAAGAGCTTGATAATACATAATTAAATCTTTCGTGCCAGGCCAGGATTCTATCCCATTGTGGAGATGTTTAAGAATCTGCAGTTCTGAACAAACAACAAATTTTATCGACATACAGAAGCTCAGATAAAAGATGGAGTAAGTGTCCTGTGACCATATATAGCGTTTGTTTTGTCACTTGAAATAAATAACTAGTATAGGAAAGGTTACTGGTGATAGAGTTTCAACATGTCGCCACACCAGGCTTTATTGTGGTTCAACCGACCGTCTACTAGGTAGAGAAGGAAATCATCTTCAATGTGAATTTTCAGACCACACTGCCATTATAACTTCTTCACTTGGTGTAGCCAGGAGAGAATGGAATCTGTCTCTCCCTATCTAAAATCATTGACAGAAGTGGGAATCGAACCCAGACCATAGGTATAACAACCTACAATCCGTCCAACAGACCATTTTTCTCATCGTAACACCGTAGCGCCACACTGGATGAGAATTCTGACACACAGGCTCCCTGTAGTAATTTGCAGCATGTTCAGTAAATTCATTTACTTGGCTGACCGAATCACCATGAACTAGCTGCCTCGGCTACCCAGTGCATACATTCGACTCTATTTTGCAATCACCGAAATAAAATCACGTAACTGCAACCTACACAGAGCTGCCAACAGTGTAGGATGCAGAAGTTTAAACAGGAAGTGTTGCTTTCCACTTGAGCTATTCTATTGCGCTATCTGTTTGTAGAAAACATCGTTCAGTCCAAAAGAAAAGCTGTAACTGTTTGTCTCTCAGAAGTCAAGACCTGGCCATATGCATCATCTCACAGTGCTGTGGAATCCAAACGTTCTGGAGGAATAGTTGTCGAGCTCTGGAGCTGTTGTAGCTACGTGTCAGCTAGTAGCGTAGATAAGATGTCGCGAGTTCGAATACATTCAATGCTACATTTTTTAAAACGCAATTCTGCTGTCTGCTGAAGTTATCAATCTAATGGAACTTCGAACATAATTCCCTTCACTTCTCAACGCAAAGCAGTCGCATGTAGAAAAAGGGCTAACTACTGTGACATTTTGTTCTATTCAGGTTTAATAGACACCAGGCAGCAGATGCATCTCGAAAATGTGTAGGGAGAGCGCATCGTGCCATAATATGTCAGAAAAGTATTTTCTACATCAGCTGTCGTGTGGTAGTGAGATTTTATTCTTCTTCAAACTTTGTTTGACAGCTTTAACTCAGAACAAGTTTTCTACATACATGTAATCAATAAACTGCATGTGCATTGTCAGACTGTCATAGGTAACATCAGAGAATTCGCATATATCGTTGATGATTAATTTCTCTCTCATGTTTACTATCGTTTTAACAACACTAAAGGAAACCTTACGAAAATTGTGCACTGTATTATAAGAAATGAAATAAAACTAACCACGATAACCTTACGACGAAAGTCTGTTTTAATAAAACCGAGTATCTGTACACAAGTGTGCCTCTATCGACACGAAGTAGTAAAATACTACTCACTTAGATTTTGATTCGGTCTGTGTTTAATTGGTATGCTGTGTCATACTCAAGAGTTACGCAAATGTCGCATTTCATAAATATAGTTACGTATTCCTAGAAACCCAAAATTCGCTTGTCAGCAGCGGAAAGAGGCGTTACCTGTTGTGCAGCATTGTAAGTTTTTCAACATCGTACTATGAGCCGAAATTATTTCCTTGCAATTTCCTTATTGATGTTTGATCCGACTGCTTGTAGCTCTTTCACAGAAGGGATAAAAACGTTGTAATCAGTGAGACTGGAACTGCGAACCATAATAGACGCTTTTCTACAGAGCTGCTGAAGAGGTATGGGTCTGAGCTTCCTCTTACGAGGGCAATAGTGCCTAGAACTCGTAAACCGCTATTTAAAGGTCGAGATTAGTTGCAATTTCCACCTGCAACGACTTTCCTGGGCTGAAAACCGTAAATTTATAATCTTTTGTTACACTTCAAGCGATAATAACTCAGATTATTCAATGGAAATGACAGGTAAAATCAAGTGAACTTTGAGGCTTAATTCCGTGCACACCAGGAAGTAACTCGTCGATCACAGAGTTGCCAAACATATTTCTTTCTTAAGTGTACTCAAAACTAAGAAACTCATTCACAGGCGTTTTCGTGCCTCGCCGATAGTCGAGCACAACAAACAAATAAAAATAAAAAAGTATGTGTATGTGTGTGTGTGTGTGTGTGTGTGTGTGTGAGAGAGAGAGAGAGAGAGAGAGAGAGAGAGAGAGAAAGCGAGAAATAAAAAGGAATGAGAGACAGTGTAAAAAATTGTTGTAAAGAAATTGAATCATGGTATTTAAAGAAATCTATCATTAAAATGACACGTTCCACATCATTACGAAATGTCGTATTCATGATGTATGGGACAAGAATTAATCTACTCTAATCTAATCACATTATATTGATGACTAGCCATGAAGAATCATGAATTACCGAAATTTTTGCCAATACCAGTAACCAAATCTAATCTTGAAAATAAAAGACGACAATTTTTGTAATAAACCGTGACTCCTATCAAGACCCTTTCGTCCCTGTTAGCTAACCACGAAAGATGTCTGATATATCTCCATTCTGAAGTAACAAAGTGTGCATGCATTTAAAGATGAAATGCATGGTGTGAAGTTCTGTGACGGTGATACGAACCCAACACGTAATCGGTTTGTTAACTAAGAAAAATCAAATGTTACGTATAGGTTTTTCTTACGAGCCACTAGGTGTCTGAATCTAAAATAAGGATATAAACTTTTGTGCCTATGTGACAATCGAACTGCACACCTACCGTGCATCCACGAATATAACTTAAGTATCAGTTGCTTACTCATGAACAGTAAGATGTGTGCGTGTTTGACCAGAAATAACGACACTTGTTTCGATTGTTGGCAACACATGAACAGACATTAAAAATTCGCGTTAATTTTCACTAGCAGGTGGGTATGTATGCACATGATAAAGCTTGAAATGAAATTATGAATATTTTTGTACTGGATCAGGGTTCAGACCCACATACTTACCTTTGGAGGAGATCTAGAGAAGATTCCAGTCCTGGGAAAAGGAACGAAATGATTGAACTGTACTGTTCCGAGAGATTCAGATCCTCGAAAGAGGAGATACGAATTCGATTCACAGTCGAGCACCAAATTTTTCAACGTCTCTAGTTTAATCAAGTACAAGTAAAATAAGAGCCCTGTCCCTTTAAAAGGCTATTGGTTCATCAAATTAAATAAAATTTTCTAATGTAAGTAAGCTTACTGGCGACTGTATTTCTGTTTACCATGACTTCCGCTATGTCATTTCCCAACGTAAACCGGCTCTGCCCAGTTGGTAATGAAGGAACGTGATGTTTCATGCGGATTCTGGACTATAACGTCTTTCTCTTGAGGTCACCAGAGGTAAAATAAATTTGTTTGTGCCTGTTAAAAGTAAATGCGTGAACCCACGCATTGCACCTGTGATAGTTCGTTCCACCAGACCATTGTGGCCACGTTTTCCACCCCCAGGGGTGTGCTGTAACGGATGATGTGCTTAGCTTACAAAATTAGTCACGGTGGAAAAAATGCCAGTCTATTAAATGGTCAAGTAGAAGCAAGCTTCTGACGCAGAGATTATGCTATTCTCATGTCAGCAGGATGTAAAGACTCTTTCTTCTAGGCATCATAGGCTGGATGTGAAGCCATTTTGATTTTTCACAAATTCAGCAAGTTTCTTAGTTCGAGAAAATCCACTGTCAAGTGTGAAGTTGCCGGATAATTCGATTATTACTGTTATTATTACTATCATTTTATTTACACCGCTGCTGGAACACAAGTGCTTGAAGATCATTTAATGCCTTTTGGTCACTATAGAAGTAGTTTCCCAAGAACAGGTTCTTTCCCTGTCTACGGAATCCTTTTCATGTTAATATCAAACATCAGCAATTACTCGTAGAGTAGATTAAAACTAAAGTAATTGACTGAGACGTTACTTGATAACAAAAACGCGCTGCCTTTCTTCATTTACTTGCGCCTAGAAATGGCTATCGAGTACTGACAAACTAAGAGGCAAGAGATCTTACTGCCTTCCGATATACGTCGCTGTCAGTTCTTCCACATGATTTGGTCGACATGACCTGTTTCAAGTTGTGTATGACAGACCATGTTTTAGAAAATCTATTGTTTCCCTTTGAAATAAACAGAAGTATTGTCATTCTAAGCTGTCCAAGTACAAAATTTTCGCAATATTAGTTCAAATTTAATATTCGCTTCTATAATGTAGGAAAGCATATCACAGTTACAAAACTCGCATCCGAAACATTGACCTTACTCTTAGTCGCTGACCATAAATTCTAGCTCAGAGTGACACCAGTTTATATAATCTAATGTAGCGAAGACTGTTTGCCAGTGCTCTTTCTCACCGGAAAATACGCAATTCACTCATTTTTCTCCATAAGTACACTGTAACAGTAATTTCTGTGTGAAATTTGTCAGTAAGCTTTTGCCTTCCAACCGGCGAAATACGGCAGAGTACGGCCGGTAAACAATTCACAAACCACGGTTTAGTGCCGATAAGACGATTTCTTTAAACATTGTCGAAGCTGAGGGAATTTAGTTTCTGCTTAAATCGTCTTAAGCAGCAACGTTCGCAGATATCTCAAATATGAAAAAGCTCATTATCCAGGTACGAAGGTCGTAAGACAAACTTCCCACAGTTTGTGTCAGGTTGATCTTTTCGTCTGATAACACTGCTTAAGTATTTTGTGTAAGAGGTATCACAAGTAGTGTTCCTGTACCTGTGGGAATCATTGTTTGAAAACGAGTTTAACACCAATGGGTACAGGGCTGCTAAATATTCAAAATTATTATCAACCTAAGTCTGAGTTCATCCACAAACTGAGGCGTATTTGTAATATTGAAGCTAGACTGTGTATCCTTGTCTTCTTTGAGTGGGCATTGGAAGGCGTTTACACTCACGTATACAATACTATGAATACTTCGAACGCTATGGTTAACGTTGCTCTCATAAACTACTTTTGTGTTTTTAATTCTTCTAGGTCTCCAGCGTGCAATATGTGTTGTAGATACAGTCTTAGACAGAAAAATTGACCGGCGAGTCGTTCACGTAAGGTGGACAATACAGTCGTGCTCCTCTCAGAATCCTATGTCCGGCAATATGCTCGATCTGGCAACATGTAGACTGCGGCACTTCCCAGAGGAAGTCTTGACTCCAGTCTTAGTACGTTACTCGTGACTACGACCGTAGTCTTGAGGTAAAATGCGAGACCAGCTAATATAATATTGTAGATTCGTTAGAATTATACTCATAGCTTCAGCACCGAGAGGAAAGGGGCGATAAAAATTTTATCGATAGGTTTTTTCGGTCGCCAGACGTCATATTAGCTGGTCTCGCGTTTCACCTCAAGGCTACGGTCGTGTTCCATCAGCGGTATGAATAAAATGATAGTAATAATTACAGTAATAATCGAGTTATCCGGCAACTTCACACTTGAGTGGATTTTCTCGAACTAAGAAACTTGCTGAATTTGTGAAAAATCAAAATGGCTTCACATCCAGCCTATGATGCCTAGAAGAAAGGGTCTTTACATCCTGCTGACATGAGAATAGCATAATCTCTGCGTCAGAAGCTTGCTTCTACTTGACCATTTAATAGACTGGCATTTTTTTCTCCGTGACTAATTTTGTAAGCTAAGCACATCATCCGTTACAGCACACTCCTGGGGCTGGAAAACGTGGCCACAATGGTCTGGCGGAACGAACTATCACAGGTGCAATGCGTGGGTTCACGCATTTACTTTTAACAGGCACAAACAAATTTATTTTACCTCTGGTGACCTCAAGAGAAAGACGTTATAATCCAGAATCAGCATTAAGCATCACGTTCCTTCATTACCAACTGGGCAGAGCCGGTTTACGTTGGGAAATGACATAGCGGAAGTCATGGTAAACAGAAATACAGTCGCCAGTAAGCTTACTTACATTAGAAAATTTTATTTAATTTGATGAACCGATAGCCATTTAAAGGGACAGGGCTCTTATTTTACTTGTACTTGATTAAACTAGAGACGTTGAAAAATTTGGTGCTCGACTGTGAATCGAATTCGTATCTCCTCTTTCGAGGATCTGAATCTCTCGGAACAGTATAGTTCAATCATTTCGTTCCTTTTCCCAGGACTGGAATCTTCTCTAGGTCTCCTCCAAAGGTAAGTATGTGGGTCTGAACCTTGATCCAGTACAAAAATATTCATAATTTCATTTCAAGCTTTATCAAGAGCACACCCACCTGCTAGTGAAAATTAACGCGAATTTTTAATGTCTGTTTATGTGTTGCCAACAATCGAAACAGGTGTCGTTATTTCTGGTCAAACACGCACACATCTTACTGTTCATGAGTAAGCAACTGATACTTAAGCTATGTTCGTGGATGCACGGTAGGTGTGCAGTTCTATTGTCGCTTAGGCACAAAAGTTTGTATCCTTATTTTAGATTCAGACACCTAGCGGCTCGTAAGAAAAACCGATATGTAACATTTGATTTTTCTTAGTTAACAATCCGATTACGTGTTGGGTTCGTATCTCCGTCACAGAACTTCACACCATGCACTTCATCGTTAAATGCATGCACACTTTGTTACTTCAGAATGGAGGTATATCAGACATCTTTCGTGGTTAGCTAACAGGGACGAAAGAGTCTTGATAGGAGTCACGGCTTATTACAAAAATTGTCGTCTTTTATTTTCAAGATTAGATTTGGTTACTGGTATTGACAAAAATTTCGGTAATTCACGATTCTTCATGGCTAGTCATCAATATGATGTGATTAGATTAGATTAGATTAATTCTTGCTCCATACATCATGAATACGACATTTCGTAATGATGTGGAACGTGTCATTTTAATGAAAGATTTCTTTAAATACTATGATTCAATTTCTTAACAACAATTTTTTTACACTCTCATTCCTTTTTGCTTCTCTCTCTCTCTCTCTCTCTCTCCCTCTCTCTCTCTCTCTCTCTCTCTCTCTCTCTCTCTCTCTCTCTCTCTCACACACACACACACACACACACACACACACATTTTTTTTTTATTTGTTTGTTGTGCTCGACTATCGGCGAGGCGCGAAAACGCCTGTGAATGAGTTTCTTAGTTTTGAGTACACTTAAGAAAGAAATATAAAAACAACAATGAGAGTTACTGATTTATGTTGCTTAGTTTGCAGTCAGTTCTGAGTATTATTAGTAACTACGCTCCAGTCACTAAACCTAGTTACAGAAAGCGAATCAAACGTATTACGTATTCCAGGCCGTAGCAGCGGCGACTTGGAGACACCAGCTATGGTCACTCCCCAGCCCGCTGTAGGACCACATCGGTTCGTCTTCTTCCTACTGGTACTGTAACAGAGATTTGGTAACAAGGCAACTTATGTTTGACAACTCTGTGATCGACAAGTTACTTCCTGGTGTGCACGGAATTAAGCCTCAAAGTTCACTTGATTTTACCTGTCATTTCCATTGAATAATCTTAGTTATTATCGCTTGAAGTGTAACAAAAGATTGTAAATTTACGGTTTTCAGCCCAGGAAAGTCGTTGCAGGCGGAAATTGCAACTAATCTCGACCTTTAAATAGCGGCTTACGAGTTCTAGGCACTATTGCCGTCGTAAGAGGAAGCTCAGACCAATACCTCTTCGGCAGCTCTGTGGTAACATGCTGACCTGTAGAAAAGCGTCTATTATGGTTCGCAGCTCCAGTCTCACTGATTACAACGTTTTTATCCCTTCTGTGAAAGAGCTACAAGCAGTCGGATCAAACATCAATAAGGAAATTGCAAGGAAATAATTTCGGCCCATAGTACGATGTTGAAAAACTTACAATGCTGCACAACAGGTAACGCCTCTTTCCGCTGCTGACAAGCGAATTTTGGGTTTCTAGGAATACGTAACTATATTTATGAAATGCGACATTTGCATAACTCTTGAGTATGACACAGCATACCAATGAAACACAGAGCCAATCAAAATCTAAGTGAGTAGTATTTTACTAATTCGTGTCGATAGAGGCACACTTGTGTACAGATACTCGGTTTTATTAAAACAGACTTTCGTCGTAAGGTTATCGTGGTTAGTTTTATTTCATTTCTTATAATACAGTGCACAATTTTCGTAAGGTTTCCTTTAGTGTTGTTAAAACACTAGTAAACATGAGAGAGAAATTAATCATCAACGATATATGCGAATTCTCTGATGTTACCTATGACAGTCTGACAATGCACATGCAGTTTATTGATTACATGTATGTAGAAAACTTGTTCTGAGTTAAAGCTGTCAAACAAAGTTTGAAGAAGAATAAAATCTCACTACCACACGACAGCTGATGTAGAAAATACTTTTCTGACATATTATGGCACGATGCGCTCTCCCTACACATTTTCGAGATGCATCTGCTGCCTGGTGTCTGTTAAACCTGAATAGAACAAAATGTCACAGTAGTTAGCCCTTTTTCCACATGCGACTACTTTGCGTTGAGAAGTGAAGGGAATTATGTTCGAAGTTCCATTAGATTGATAACTTCAGCAGACAGCAGAATTGCGTTTTAAAAAATGTAACACTGAATGTATTTGAACTCGCGACATCTTATCTACGCTACTAGCTGACACGTAGCTACAACAGCTCCAGAGCTCGACAACTATTCCTACAGAACTTTTGGATTCCACAGCACTGTGAGATGATGCATATGGCCAGGTCTTGACTTCTGAGGGACAAAAGAGTTACAGCTTTTCTTTTGGACTGAACGACGTTTTCTACAAACAGATAGCGCAATAGAATAGCTCACGTCTGTGTGTGCTTTCGGGAGGACGACGGTGCAATCCCGCTGCCGGCCATCCTGATTTAGGTTTTCAGTGATTTCCCTAAATCGCCTCAGGCAAATGCCGGGATGGTTCCTTAGAAAGGGCACGGCCGATTTCCTTCCCCATCCTTCCCTAATCCGAGCTTGTGCTCCGTCTCTAATGACATCGTTGTCGACGGGACGTTAAAATCTCCTCCTCCTCCTCTGTTTGTGTGTTTAAGGTTGCGTTTTGCGGCTCAGGCAACATCGCAGTGACTATAGTCCGTCTCTTGCTGCCAGTGTGTCGTTAGCTCAGAGGTTCCCTTATGCGTTGCAGTGCTCATACTATATGACATAGCAGTTCCAATGACGGTAGAAGCCGCTGACTACAACCTTTTATTTTCCATTTTAATTAATGGAGTTGCAAACTGCTACTAAAAATTCCTTATACGAAATCTGAAGAATGCCTTTAAAAATCAATCTTCGATCTCGACTTAGTAAATTAAGTTAATATCATGGATGTCTGCTTTGCAAATGCCAAGGTGCTTCACTGTAAAATAGATCCTGAAAAGATTCAAACCGACTGTCAACGATATAAGTTTGAGCTTTGTTCGTCATATAGGTCTAACATGTCAGAAGGTTGTTTATGAAGTGCACATGTTGATTAATATAGTTCCCCTCTTATAAATTTTTGTAATAGCATTTAACTGTAGACGTTTTCTAACACCGGCGTTAGCAATTCCTTTCCGTTCTCTGAAACCTCCAAAACGACAAATTTTTCTGGTTTAAATCTGATGACCTTAACTCTCACTTCCAATCAACATTAAATACTTCATGAACCCATACATGGAACTCCAAATGTGCAGTGTTCCTGCACTGCTACAGAGCATGCATTGCATGGTATTCACACAGTTTATCGCATAGACTTACCATAATGAATAAAACAAGAACTGTAATACACTTTACACCACAGACGCTCACTCTGGCTTGACGAAAACATCCGAACATTGACCAAAAGTTGCACAAATAATTGCGTTTGAAAGGAAAAGAAACGAGATATGAAGCATTTATAAATTCATCGAATGTAGTGAGGTGGTTTAATTTCGTCCCAGTCTATAAAATTAATTTCGGGCCATACTCAGCTCTTGGCGATTAATGTAATATAATACACGCCTACTAGTCAGGGCGTCTGTCTCCGTTGCTTTTGAGCGTGGATGGAAATTGTAGAAATTTTCTGTGAAGCAACATTTAATAATAAAGCGTTTTAAATCGTCAAAAGCGATGAGCGGTAGCAGGCGCTGTCGATAAAGAACGGGGGAGTGCAGCCCCACTGCTGTCGCCACGGCCGCTGCCGGTAGCCAGCCAGTGGATCCCGGAGCTGTGCCGCATACGGCGTCCAGAGGAGGACAGTCTGCAGGAAATGTGCCGCAAAATCGTTACTGGATAAAATTTTGATATCGGTGTGTCAGAAAGCGAAATAGATTGAATCTGCGCTACCATTACATTCACGTCTTCAGCATTCAGACAGAAGAGGCTATAAAAATATTTTGTGCTAGCTGCTCTTGATCTACTGACATTATGAACAGAAACAACGCACGCTACCGCTAGACCACAGGCGTAATCAGTCTAGAGTTTCTCTATCATGGGACAAGTTTTCCTCCAGGAAGTGCCGCAGCCTACAGTGTTGCCAGATTGTGCAGATAACCGGGCTTAGAGAATTAGCGAGTTGGCCAGTTTTTTTTTGTCCCATGTCGCGATCGGCGCGGACTTAGCCTGTGAGGCGGCCGGCCGCCGGTCGAGTTTTATGTCAAAGAGTGTACCATCACGTTTCCAACTTTGATAAAGGTCAGATTGTAGCCTATCGCGATTGTGGTTTATCGTATCGCGACATTTCTGCTCGCTTTGGTCGAGATTGAATGACTTTTAGCAGAATATGCAAACGGTGGGCTCAGGAGAGTAATACGGAACGCCGTGCTGGATCCCAACTGCCTCGTATCACTAGCAGTCCAGATGACAGGCATCTTATCCGCATGGCTGTAACGGATCGTAATCCACGTCTCGATCCCTAAGTCAACAGATGGGGACGTCTGCAAGACAACAACCATCTGCACGAACAGTTCGACGACGTTTGCAGCAGCATGGACTATCAGCTCGGAGACCATGGCTGCGGTTACCCTTGACGCTGCATCACAGACAGGAGAGCCTGCGTACTCAACGACGAACCTGGGTGCACGAATGGCAAAACGTCATTTTTTTAGATGAATCCACGTTTTTGTTTACAGCATCATGATGGTCGCATTCGTGTTTGGCGACATTGCGGCGAACGCATATTGGACGCGTGTATTCGTCATCGCCATACTGGCGTATCACCCGGCGTGATGGTATGGGGTGCCATTTGTTACACGTCTCGGTCACCTCTTGTTCGCACTGACGGCACTTTGAACAGTGGACGTTACATTTCAGATGTGTTACGACCCGTGGCTCTACCCTTCATTCGATCCCTGCGAAACCCCATATTTCAACAGGATAATGCACAACTGCATGTTGCAGGTCCTGTACGGGCCTTTCTGGATTCAGAAAATGTTCGACTACTGCCCTGGCTAGCGCATTCTCCAGATCTCTCACCAATTGAAAACGTCTGGTTAATGGTGGCCGAGCAACTGGCTCGTCACAATACGCCAGTCACTACTCTTGATGAACTGTGGTATCGTGTTGAAGCTGCATGGGCAGCTGTACCCATACACGCCATCCAAGCTCTGTTTTACTCAATGCCCAGGCGTATCAAGGCCGTTATTACGGCCAGATGTGGCTGTTGTGGGTACTGATTTCTCAGGATCTATGCAATCAAACTGCGTGAAAATGTAATCACATGTCAGTTCTAGTATAATATATATGTCCAATGAATACCCGTTTATCATCTGCATTTCTTCTTGATGTAGCAATTATAATGGCCAGTAGCGTACAATTTTAAACTGCTTGACAACTGCTAAAGAACAGAGACGTTGAACAGGAATAACCATAGGCAATGATGGTCGACATCAGACATAGTGCGTACGTAATAGAGGAGGAGTTGTATAATTAGAATAAAAAATAGTACAAGTTTCACCACATGGAACACCAGAATAACAGACATAAACAACGTGCGTATTTGACACGGTTGAGACTCTCAACATGAAGGTCGGTATCGGACTCTCAGTAAGGAATATACCCTCCTCAGACACTAGAGCACATTTTGCACCTGTTATTCGTGCTAGCCACTAAAGAGCTAACAGTTGTTAGTAGTGCTGGAGGGAGGGGGGGGGGCGGGGGGGAGGGGAACGATCTTGTGGTATTTACTGGCCGGGATATCCCCTTCGGGGTTCGGCCTTCGTATTGCAGGTCTTTTTAGTTGACGCCACATCGGCGACTTGCGTGTCAGTGATGATGAAAATGATGAAGGACACATAACACCCAGTCCTCTGCCGGGAATCGAACCCAGCCCCCCTTGTGTGGTAGGTGGTAACGCTACCGCTGCGCTACGGTGGCGGACAAGGGGGGTGGGGGGGGGGGGAATATTATCCCAATCCTCTCTCAAGGGGCTTTTCAGATCTTGTATGATTCGGGAAGGAGGCGTTCTTTAAGAAACCCGCCTGCCAACAGCATCTCTGGCAACATGTATAGGGATTAAGTCCGAGGAGCATGCAGGCCATTCCATACGTTCAATAAGTCGGGACCTACCAAACCCCTAAACACGCGGACATGATCCATAATGTTATCCCTGTAGTACCGCAGTGCCGCAACGGTACCTCGCACGAAGTATTCAGCCATGCCGATGACGTTGATGAACTTACTGTGGTGTGTAACGTGTCCCACTCCCTCAGCACACTTAGTGGTGGCCAGAATCACTTGCCACCGTGAGGTGGGATTGATCACAGAATGTCACTCTGGACCAATGTCGCTGATCCCAACCGACATATTCCCTATACCAACGAACTCTTTCTCGGCGATAGTGTGATAGAAGTGGGATGCGTTTTACAGGCTTCTGAGCAGAGAAACTAGCCTGATTTAATCGTCACGAAATGGTTCGGTCAAAGACATGTCTGCCGACAGCAGTTGGCAGGTTGCAGCGATCTGTCTAGGAGTGACATATCCGTTCCTTTTCGCCACTAGGGCTACTTATCGACCCTCTAGAGGGTTGGTGGTCTATCTAAGACCACCGGCATGCTTTTGCACAACATTTCCACCTACAGAAGCCTTTTTTAATCACGCGATGGCGCTTTTGGGTTCACCCATTACTGTGGCCACAGTAGTGACATTTTGACTGGCTTCAAGGAATCCAACTGCTCGCCCACTATCATATGCACTCAAATAATATCTTCCAGACATGTTACCGTACCTCACGGAATGTCGCACTAATCGATCCAGAACAGCCTTCTTCAGACACCGTACTGCATGAACTGTCGAATGCATACAGAGTGTTCGTGCACAGGCCTCGCTGCAGTTTAACACCTACCGCCCTCTAGATTTTCTTTTACTATTATTGGCTGGGTGTTCGGTAGCAACTACCGGTTGTTCTGTAACAACTGGCAGTTGTTTCTTAGTAAGAGTCAGTTGTTCCTTAGGAACTGTGAAGCAGAGTACTTATAGAGAAGAAAGGTGTGCGACTTTTACGAATTTGTTGGTGCCTGGAAAACAACGTTGAGATACATGTGAATAATTGCTGTGTGCGCAAAAATGCCATCTGACATTTACGGTGGCAGCGAGAATAGTGGCGGACGGCGAAATTTCGCAGTAGACGGCTCTGGATACTCTTGGTGATAATAGAGACAGCTCAGCACCCCTATCTCTCGCAACAGTATAGAACAGACCATTATTTCACTAAACCCAGAACACTTGTTAAGTATTTACACATTCAATTCTTCATATGGATTAAGAATACATGTACTATGAATCTTTACCCTTACTGGTACCATTCCACTAGTCTACGTCACCCCTTTGTAGATGTTCACTTTTAATTAAATGATGTGCATACCTGCCGCATGGGGAATAGTATTATTACGCACGTAAGGTTGCCATGTTTTCAAAGCCAGTCATTGGCGCAACGACATGACGTCACATGGACCTGTGGCTATTCTGAGCTGCCAAGGTCATTCACCTGTGCAATGCTGGCGGCACCCCTTCTTGAGAAGGACGAAAGGTCAAGGTGCAGCTTTCCGTGGTGGAGAGTCCTCTAGTCAAGTACCCTGCGCAGACGGTGCAGTCTGGCCCAAGAAGGAGACGCCGCGCAGGTCTGGGGAAGTCTAGACGGGAGAGTCATAAGTTGCTGTTCAAAAGTTTCTAACCACAACAGGATAATGCTGAGACGAGTCATCCGGCATATGGATAAGTAACAAACAGTGGCACGAGAGAGGAAGGAAGCATAAACGCAACGGACGATGTAAAGGAAATCGAAAATGGTTTCGTGGTTCAAATGACAGACTCGACAGTCGCTGGTTTAACGCCAGTGCTGTCTATTATAGACTACTAAAGTAACCTATTTGTAATCAGTCCGTGGCAACTGCATATCGATCTCATCAAAATGTTCTTCTCCAGGATGATAACATAGCCTGGTTCCGAACATGTAAAGACGTCGTCCCTATCAGAATAAAATTATACATGCTAGTATTAGTGGCAGAAATGACATTATCGATAAATTTAACATCAGAATAGGGCACCTCGTAGTAGGCCAAGTGAAGGATATCGGCAAACTTGGAAACAAATTAGCGCTTGGCCGATGAAGCAAAGAAGATATAACGAACACAACAGTACAAGTAAAGAGCGTATTCTTCTAAACGAAGTCTACTACTATCAAACACACATTCAGAACTTAAACATAATGAGATACTCGAACAGAATGACCTTCATGCTAGCCAGCACGTATTCGTAAGACATTTTTTGTGTGAAACCCAACTTTCTGTTTTGTCATGTGGTATCCTGAAAGCAATGAATCAAAGAAGCCATGTGGATTCAGTATTCTTCACCTTGAAGAAGAATTTTACTTGGTAACACATCAATGACTATTAACAGATATCGATTGTATGGCGAATGAAACAAAATTTCTGATACGATTGAGTATTTCTTGATAGCCGGAATGTAGCATGTTATTTTGGGTGGACTTCTCCCACAAAAGCTGGAGTAACTAACCCACAGAAGCTCTTTGCGACATTTGTTGATCATGGTGTATATTAATGACTGGATAATCAAGATGTTGGTGTAGACTGGAAAGATAGAAAGTTAACAGAGCAGATGTATACAAAGCAGAAGTGACAGTTGCAATAAGGAAGGAGAAGATGGAAGAGATAAGAGATGGAAGAGGTGTAAGGCTAGGACGATACGAGCTATACAATATATATGGAGAACAACTTATAGGTAAGACCATACAGGATGCAGGAGGCGTTGTAATTGGAGGGGGAAGAATAAAGACAATAAAGTGCACGGATTATGAAACGGTGCTGGCGCAATCAGGAGGGGAGCTACATAAGATGTTGAAGAGAAGGGGTGAGGAGTATGGACTGAAGAATAAATAGAGGAAAGACAAAAGTGATGAGAATAAACAAGAGGCAAGCTTCAGTTTTACATTCTTAGACCAAAAAGAACAGGACATGTGAAATCCTTTGTGTACTTCGGAAGTTTAATGATGTGGAACAGAAGCTGTACAGAAGAAAAAAATGGCTCAAATGGCTCTGAGCACTATGGGACTTAACATCTTAGGTCATCAGTCCCCTAGGACTTAGAACTACTTAAACCTAACTAACCTAAGGACATCACACACATCCATGCCCGAGGCAGGATTCGAACCTGCGACCGTAGCGGTCGCGCGGTTCCAGACTGTAGCGCCTAGAACCGCTCGGCCATTCCGGCCGGCTGGTGAAGTCGACTGACAGATTTAAGAATGAAGACAACAGAGGAAGAAAACAGACTACTGGAAGTGATCAGAAAGTAAAAAAGTCTTGGATGCGGCATATACTGAGTAGGATCTGTCTGCGCCAAAGAATTATAGAGGTGAAAGTGAAAGGAGCAAGAGGAAGAGGTAGGAAGCGAACTGGGATTATGTATGACATTAAAAAGGGGACGATCATACAAACAGATGACAGAGGATGCTTACAACAGAACACGATAGAAGCGTCCAGTTGAGATCTGCCATAAGAGAGATACACTAAAAAAAGGAAAGGGCAGTATTAGTGACAATGTCAGACTTTCTCAGATAGATTTCAAAATGGTGCAAGGAATCGCCGTTTGCTTTAAACCCACAGAAATTAAAAATTAGGCACTTCAGGAAAAGAAACAACCTAGTAAGACAAAATAATATCCAACGACTGCAATATCAATGATTTACAATTAGAATAAGTCAACTCATATAAATACCTGAGAATAAAATTTGTAGCGATATGAAATATAATGCCTTCACGGTATCAGTCGTAGGTAAAATAAGTGACAAACTTCGGTTTGCCGCGCGGTCACAGGCGCAATGTTACGGATTGCGCGGAATCTCCCTCAGGAGGTTCGAGTCCTCCCTTCGGCATGGACGTGTGTGTTGTTCTTAGCATAAGTTAGTGTAAGAAGCGTCTAGGGACCGATGACCTCGGCAGTTTGGTCCCTTAGGAATTCACACACATTTGAAATTTTTTTTGAAATTTCGGTTCACTGGCAGTTTGCTATGAAAAGAATATTGCTCATGTGTGTGGGACACACATCATATTAGAACGCCAGAGAACATAGGACGCACACAAAGAAAGGAGATACGAATGGTCGCTTGACTAATGGGATACCGTCACGGGAACGTTGAAAAAGTAATTGACTGAACCTTGAAGAAGAACGCAAATTACAACGCGAAAGGCTATTTACAAATTTTCAAGAACCAGTATTAGGTGAAGAATCTGGAGATAATCTTTGACCGCCTATGTAATACTTCCGTAGTGCCGTAAGCAAGATTCGACTAATTACAGCACGCACACAGGCATTTAGGCAGTCATTTGTCCCGTGCTCTACACACGACTGGGACAGTAAGAGACACTACTATGTATCCTCTGCCATGCATTTCACAGTTGTTTCCTTAGCAGGTATGTAGGTACGGGATTTCAAGGAGAATTTTCTGAGAATGTATGTCTGGAGCACAGAGCTACTTGGTACTGAATCACACATTGTAGGTAAACCGGATAAGAAAACAATCGAAATATTTGGGATGAGATCCTATAGAAGGACACTGCAAGTTAAGTAGACTAACAACATAAGAAATAAGCGGTCTTTGCAGAATCGGTGAGAAGAGGGATATGTGGAAGATACTGACTTGCAGAAAGACAGGATTAGAGGACGTATGCTAAAACGTCAAGGAATAATTTCCACGGCACTTGGGGGAGATATAGAAGGCGCAAAAGCAGCAGGGGAAGACACAGGTTATAACTTATAAAACAGATAATTGAGACCGTTGGGTGAAAGTGCAATTCTATGTTAAATAGGCTTGAACAGGAAAGAAATTCGTTGTGGGCCACGTCAAACTAATCTGAAAATTTATGAAAAAAAATTAATATCCACTAACCGTTTGGGAAAACGACTTTAAAAGACAAGGCAAATTTGTAATAAGTCGGCAAAAGGATCAAACTAATGAGACTACACTTGTATGATACAAGAGTATAACAGTTACCGATACAGCTGTAATCAGTCGGACCACACGGTACACCTTTTCCTCTTTTAATATCTTGTAACATCGGTAATGCACATTTTCTCAATGTGAATACAGTGGTTTACTTCGCCGTTCGCGGATCCATAATTTTTATGTCATGGTTATCATGAGAGGCTATTCAAAATTTACTTATTATTCAAAACTTAACAAAATTCAATAAGTATATAATGCAAAATATTTTACGTAAGTATTACCCATGTTTAAAAATCGGTATGTATTGTACTCTATGAGTAATCGATGTAAAGCTTATATATCTTTGATTTATGTCTTCTCTGGCGAATTGTAATATAAGTGGAGAGTTGGCTATGAGCTGTGATAGAGAGAAGTGGATGCACTTCTGTGGACTATATTGTTAAAGTACATGTAATATAAAAAATTGTTTTGAAAGCGAAGAAAACATACGAAAATGAGTCTAATTTGTGTTTCATATTGAACAAGTTAGGTTCAATGCTTGTTTACGTCATTTCGAGAACAAGACAGAGATGCAGTCTTGATGACTATACCGAGTAAAGGAATTACGCCTCAATACAGGAGAACGAGAAGAAGATAACATATTGTTCTTAAAACCTTTCAAAGTACAGGAAACACGTCAGCGATCTCACACCCCGTTTGTCTTCAGAACAACGAGCAATAATAACTACGGCATCGAACAACATGATGAGTACTGTTCTCAATTAATGACTTTTCACAACAAGAGCTCTAGGATCCATATGCTGCAATTAACCTTAATCAGTTATGTGTCTTCATCATTGACAGAACTGTACCTAAAGTTTTATTACTACAGTAATTAACAATATTTCTGTTGTAGGCAAGACATAATGCTACATTAGAGAACGTTTAGGTTCTTTTCGACAATCACATTGTAAAAAAAATTAATTAATTAATTATTTTTTGTAAAGAAAACTTATGTTACAGAGACACGTTCCACATCATTTCGAAACGTCGTATTTTGATCTATGGAACAAGGATTAATGTATGTATGTATGTATGTATGCTTGATTCTATGAGAGATGGCAAAGGACTCTGAAAGACCACATAAACAAAAGTAAATCAGATGATGCTGAGAAATTTAGGTTGGGATATGGGACACTGAAAGTTGTAGATGAGTTTTGCTGTTTGGGTAACAAAATAAACGACAAAATTATAAATGTAAGCGTTGGGAAGTCTCTTTTGAAGTTATTTGTCAAAAATGTACAAATGTGTGTGAAATCTTATGGAACTTGACTGCTAAGGTTATCAGTCCCTAAGGTTACACATACTTAACCTAAAGATCCTAAGGACAAACACACACACCCATGCTCGAGGGAGGACTCGAACCTCCGCCGGGACTAACCACACAGTCCATGACTGCAGCGCCTGAGACCGCTCGGCTAATCCCGCTCGGCAGGTATTTGTCCAGAGTGCGGCGTTTTACAGAAGTAAACATACTCGTATAAGAAGACAATAGAAGCTTTCGAAATGGCGTCCTACAGGAGATAGATTAGTTGTGTAGATCGGTAGTTTAAAGAGTACTTACTGCACTGAACTGGGGAGAAAAGAAATGTATACCACAAGCTGACTGTTGCTGAAAGAAGAGATAGGATGTTGGAAACATTCCTGAGGCGTCAGGAAACATTCAACTGATGAAGGGAAGTAAGGGGGTCCACCACAGCTTGCCTACAGTAAGCAGGTTCGAATGGATGTAGGTTGTGTTAACTGAAGAACAGAGATGAGGGGGATGCACATGATAGACTAGCGTGGTGAGCCGCAACTAACCAGACTTCAGAATTAAGACCACAATCGCATCACCATACCGAGAGAAGTAGCGTACGGAGGGTCGCCAATCTAATTAAGTTTCCCTTACTTTTACGAAGTAGCTCCCCACGCTTGCCGTATTGGTTCCTGCAGCGAGCAACAAAGCTACACCATTACATCCGGTGGGATAATCAATGCCGAATTTCCGTGATTTGGCCACCTCGATCATGGAGTCAGCCCATAGTGCCATAATATAGAGACCTGACAAAGAAAAAAAGAGGACTGCTCGCTTTACTAAGATACTGTTGATTGTTTCGTATCAGTGTGAATCTATTTTCTGACTTTGATCTATGTCCCTACGCTGTGGCGTTTTATCAAATAAGATCAGTATGGTGTGTGTCGGTCCTGAATTATTTAACGCTTTCAAAAAATCATAGGAGAATAAAAAACAGAGCAAAAATAGAAAAAAACTGAAAAGAAAAACCTTATAAACCAGGGTATCAGTTATTTAGATTATGAGCATTTATCCTCATCGTTATCACGATTAGCTATTTGACATCCTTTCCAGGATAACAGCTTCCGCCCCATTTCTCCATGCATCATAATCTTCACCTATACGCGTCCTTATTGTTATTGTATGTTTTGCAATGTGATGCACCCATCTTCAGCTACGCCTAGAGCTTCCTTTGTCAACGCGCCACCCTTCACCGCCATTCCGCTCCCTGACCAGTTTGCTTGTTTCTTGAGTCTGCAACTAATTCAAACATTGACCTCTTCCTTGCTCGCTGTGAAATTCAGTTTCTCTATGGTTCCTTATTAAAAGCCAATGTTTCAATATAACATTGAACAGCCAAACAGTTGCCTATAAAGGTTAGGTACATTGACTTAGATTTCGACACCTACTACGAGCGCCTTCATCAGAATTAAGAGTTATTAAATCGTAAAATTACATTGCTAAAAAGAAATAGTCATAATTTTGAGCAACTATGCTCATTTCAAAAGTAAGACAAAACGTTGTACCTTTTGCTGTGTGTACCCAGCATCAGACTAAGTCTGTTTTTTTAGCAATTTAATTTCAAGATTTAGCAACTGTTCATTCTGATGCAGACACCGATAGTAGGTGTCGAAACCTAGGTCCATGTACCTAACGTTTATGTGCAACCGCTTGGCTGTTTAATCTTATATTGAAACAAATATATGGTTGCTGCATAACAGCCATGTTCAAAACTGTAAAAAGCGAATGTTCTACTGACAGCAAAAACTGATTGTCAATTTTTTGGATATATTAGAATCATAGCTATCTCATTTTACTATATGGAAAGCACTCGAGGCCATTTGGCTTTCTCTCTCTCTCTCTCTCTCTCT
Source organism: Schistocerca piceifrons (assembly GCF_021461385.2). Lineage (NCBI taxonomy): Eukaryota > Metazoa > Arthropoda > Insecta > Orthoptera > Acrididae > Schistocerca > Schistocerca piceifrons. Next base: position 390,258,986 of record NC_060145.1, read on the forward strand.
CTGTTTTGGAGCCTATCCAGTCGTTCTCTCCAGCTGCCCTAACACAATCTCTCAAGTCTCATGAAGTGATTCAGTAATATGCCTGATATTTTGTTTTCGGTGAGTGAATTATATTTTCTTTAGTCTGATTGGTGATTGTAGTTGAATGTCGTATTTAGTTTCCAACAAGCACCATTTTCGTTTCGACACAAAGAAGAGAGTATTTGGCAAGAATTATCAAACTGTGTGACAGACGTTTTACAGGCGCCTTCCTTGACGGAGGAAGAGTTACTAGCGTTTAAGGCTCTCGAGTCATGACGCACGCCCGACAGCTAGCTGAAGATGTAACAACATTGACTTGAATCGATAGTACACATTTGAAATAAATATCAAAATAAAATTAAAAAATACAGATGCAGGGAAACTGTCTTCCATTGGAGCTGGTAATGTTATAAGTCTTGACAGTGTCCATTCTTGTAAAGTGGGACAAATTCAGCATTGTTTGAGTTTTAGAGACATTGTTATTCTCCGCAGACATTCTATTAACATTATCGTAAGTTACTCTTCCCTCCACCTTTACTCGTCTTTTATTCTGTTTTATTCATACTCTTATTGTATTCAGTCATTCCTCACATCAAAATTCATCAATAGTTATATTTATTTAATGAAATCCCGGCATATCACTACTATCATTTACATGAAAGTCTTGCCTTCTCTTTACTGGCTGCCTTACTACATCTTTTGGTGTCTGCCCAACTACCTGTGTTAAACAATTGCTTGTTTCTGTTATGTTGAGTGATCTGTATTTTTCAGTTTCCTGCATCTGTTCCTTGTCAACAACAGCCTTGCCGCAATGTTAACACCGGTTTCCGCCAGATCACCGAAGTTAATCGTTGTCACCCTTGCCTATCGTTTGGATAGGTCACCGCTCAGGTCTGCCGAGTGCTGTTTGTAAGTGGGGTGAACTCAACCCTTGTGAGGCCAATTGAGGAGCTACTTTACTGAGAAGTAGCGGTACGAGTCACAGAAACGGGCATATGGCTGGGAGAGCGGTGTGCTGATCACATACCCCTCCGTATCCACATCTGACGACGCCTAAGAGCTGAGGATGACATGGCCGTCGGTGGTAGCGTTCGGCCTTCAAGGGAAGTTCGGTTGTTGTTTGTTTTGGAATTTGTTTCTTAATGCATCCCAGGTGAGGTCTGTGTTCACCAGTGAATGGTGAGTGGTTGACGCCTTTGATGATAACGTAATGCGTCGCTTATGTCACATTTCTGGGCATGTTCTATTATATCACATGTAAATGCTTGCGCTGCTGTAATTGTGCGTGCAGCCGGCCGGAGTGGCCGTGCGGTTCTAGACGCTACTGTCTGGAACCGAGCGACCGCTACGGTCGCAGGTTCGAATCCTGCCTCGGGCATGGATGTGTGTGATGTCCTTAGGTTAGTTAGATTTAATTAGTTCTAAGTTCTAGGCGACTGATGACCTCAGAAGTTAAGTCGCATAGTGCTCAGAGCCATTTGAACCAACTGTGCGTGCAAGTAGGACACGGAGATTACCCATCCCACAAGTAACAAGTGGTGAGGGTGAGTGTGAAAGGTATGGAAATATGCCGCTCAGTGATGAAGCGTGGTCAGGGAGTAATGAATGCCGTGTTAGATTTGGTGACTAGACGAGTAACTTTTAGTAACAATATTGAATATATAAATCCTCTATTCACTATTTTAACAATACTGAAGACTTTAAGCACAATGACATTTATCTAATTACAGTCTCAATAGTTCACAATTTGCTTGCAAAGATTAATTAAGGAATTAATTCATTGTTACAAGTGACTGGCGAACTTGACCGACCAATCACAAAAGTGCCCTTAGCGTCAGGGGGAAGACGTTAGAATAGCCTGGTACTCAGTCTATGAGGAGTTTTTAGGGAGGCAACAATTGAGTTCTGTTTGTAGTCATTTCTACTATTAAAAGTGAGTTAATGTTTAGCTTTCCATCAGTTTGTCTTCATATGCAATCTCGTACTGGAATCAAGATTCCGTGTCTGTAGATCTTATGTACTGGATTGTGAATATCATGGAGATCAATAGCTTACAATTAGACTCTGTGATTGTTACTGCAGTTAATACTTTCAGACTGTCTCTCAGATAAGATCATTTGTGAAAATAAATTATCCTAATTTGGGGCAGAGCTAATAAATGAGGTGTCATCCCATATTTCGATACTTCATTGTAGCGTAGTAGTAGTATTTCCCAAAGCCACTTCAAAATTTTCTGTCTCTTGATTGCATGTCAGGAGCCACACCTGACGGAAAAGAAATCCAGTGGGTACATCAAGGCGACATAAGCATAAAACGAAGTAAGCAATCCTCTTTCTGAAGGTGTAGGTTATAATCAGGTGAAAATTGCTAGAACTGTCCCTCGCGGGTTGTTCAACGTAGCCCTCCACATGCAACCTTTCGCAAACAACAATTCGAGTGGTCAGCATGTCAAAGATAGCAATGTGTCATGGCAAAAATGTTTTTTTTTATTTTCTATGATTTAGAAGAGGTAATTAAGGCATAAACGCATACAGTTGAAAGTACACGATACTAGAAGCAAAAAAGTATCACTTAACATCGGGTCGAAAATGCATATCTTTAGAATTAAGAGGAATTTTTCATCTTCGATACTGTGAAGCAAATCTATACTAAAGCAAGCTCTTTGCTTTCCACATTTTGGGAAGTAGTAGTATGAACCAAAACAAGAAAAAATGTCCATAAACATTTGTTCTAAAAAGCATACCTTAAAAGTTATGAGCAATTGCTCACTTGAAGAGTTGTGTTCTCAAGAAGCGAAGTTTAGCACGTGCTCATAGCTCTTAACGTATGAATTTTAGAGCATATGTTTACCGGACACTTATTCTTGTTTTGCTCCATACTACTACTTCCAAAAATGTGGAAAGCAAAGAGCTTGCAGTAGAAGACATTTGCCTCACAGTATCGAAGATGAAATATTGCTCGTAGCTCTTAAGGTATGCATTTTCGACCCTATGTTTACTGAGACTTTTTTGCGCCTAGTATCATGTACTTTCAACTGTATGCGTTTACACCATTAATTATGATATACTCTGTATATAAACAACCGACACAAATAAATAAATGAGACAAGACTGCAGTTCGCAGATGGAATTCTAGGATAAACACTATGGTACAACTAAACAAATCACTCCTGTATGCTGAACGCTCCTGGATGCTGATTAAGTTACCATGGTTTATTCAAAACATGACGATATACAAAAAGCAATTTATGAAATAAATAAAATATTTACAGAATGTAATATGAAAGTACTCCTTGTAAAAGTAAATCAATGAATTTTAGTGAAAACTAAGCTAATAGTTGATGAAAAAAAGCAAGAGAATAGGTAAAATATGAAGGTTGCCCAGAAAGCAATTCACAGTATTTTTTTATGAGCTGAAAGCAGTGCTACGAATGCGAAAAGTTACGTATGTATTATTTGAAGCCTCCTGAGTGAACGCGCCAAGTTTCCGTCACTTCCGACAGATAGCGTAGCTGCAGGACAGTTTCAAAATGGCGTCTGTAGATGATGTACGTTACAAGCAATGTGCCGTCATTGAATTTCTCACTACAAAGAAAGAAACTGTGGGCAATATTCACAAACGATTGTGCAAAGTCTATGGAGCATCTGTGTCGACGTAAGTACAGTTAGTCGCTTGGCACGGAGGGTGAGGTCATCAGAAGGCGCTTCGGTGGAGCTCCACGATTTGCAGCGGTCAGGAAGACCAGCTACCGCTGTCACACCTGAGGCTAGGCTTAAATTGAAACGCGTATAGAACGTGTGACGCGACACGACACTACAGCGCGGCACGCACGTGCCGCACGAGTCGCGCGGGTGCAGCGCATATTGCGACGCGTACACCATACTTCGCACGCACCGACTGGCGACGCTCTACGCTGACAGAACCGAATCGCGCGCAACCTTTCTCAAACGATTTTACAGAAACTATTCACTGAAAATGTACGATTTTTGCCTCACTTGTAGCGTTATATGTCAGCTTCGTGGCGAAGTGCCCATCATCTCGCTAATGGCCATTCTTATTGTGATGTACACATTTTAGTAAGACACTACGCAAAATTCAAAAAGTTTGCAACGAAAATTAGGGGTCGCTATGATTTTGCGTTTGGTGCGTATTACACCATATGTTGCTGCGTATGAAATTTAGCTAACATGCTGAATTTTTGTTTAGACTTGGGAGGAGGTCTCTATCTGCCTCCGATCTCGAGAAAATGGATCCCATGTAGCGCGCTCACTTCCGATCTCACGCCCGCGAGAATGAAATACTCGCAACATCTCTCATATCTCCTAAACCGCTCGAGACATCGAAACGAAAGATTGGCGAATGATAGCACACAAGGAGGAGAGTGTTTTGCCAATTCTTAAACACACGGAACTTTCTTATCTATGGCGATATATCAGTACTTATACTTCCCTTTTTATTTATTCATTCCAATCACAAATTTTTTTAGAGTTATCGACAGCTAGCGAAACAAGAGCTTCCTAGTGTGAAAATAAACATGAAATTTCTTCTTTTATGTTACTGCAAACCGCACTATGAGGCTTTTCGTGAGCTATTGAGCTCTGTGATTGCCAATTACTTGTTTAATGAGGCACTCCGTTTCGGAATTCTGTCTCAATAGCTGCTGTGAGATGAGTTCGGCAAATTACACTGTCACAAAGGGAGTTCAATTAAACCAGTCACCAAGAGAAATGTGGCCGTTACTCATAAACGGTGATGCTTCTTCGAATGAGAAAAGGTTAACAACTCACACAAAAAGAATTGCCAATTCGGTTGGAATTTTGGTGGAATCCCTGTAACCCACCGTATTTTGAACACTGAGCAGCTGGAATGGAAACTTACCAAAGGATTTTATTCCTTCTCATGATCTGAGCAGTATTAAAATAGTGACGAGCGTTCCTTCAGGCCGGATGATAGGCACATGCTACATACTGGTTACTCACCTACGGCTTGCCAAACTGACAGTGTGTGATCGCGAATAAAATATAAAATAAACAATTGATGTGTCGCACAACACAATGGTCAGTGAATTGTCAGCAGCGGAGGACAATGTGCGACAGGAATGCACAAGCTATCCATGTGTGCCTTGTGAGTTGGAGTTCGAATGACAATGTCATGAAAGTAGATCAGCCTTTGTCAACAGTACATTTCAACAAATTAAGTATATCTAACACACTTTTAGGATATTCCTACTTTCGTAATAATACCGACCATTTTCTTCATTTGTGTATCTTGTTGTATAATTAGTTTATTAATGCTGATAATGTGCATGCAACAATCGAAATGCTTTTTCTCATCACAGTGAACTAATTAAAACATTGTTATTTGTGACTGCTTTTCGATTGTTTCTAGCTTGCAGTGGAAATGTCATGTCGACATGCATGTAGTACAGTGTGTTGTATTGCATTATTACATCCATATCAGAGTAATCACAGTGAGACTTTTATACTTCAAATCTTGGACGCTTTTTACCACAAGCACAAAGGGATCACACCTGTGGAGATTATCCCTTTCTAAATTTTTGTAACAGATCTCCCAGATACGCCAGCACACTAGGCAGCGAGAAGATAACCTTGTTTTACTTTCATGCCTTGATTCTTAATCACATGATTGTATAATATTCCTTGCTTCCATATTCACTAGCCTCTGTCCCTTCTTGCGATCTGAAAACATCACGGAGGCATATGACACCATTCCAACGGCCAATGGTTCATCAGTTACTGAAGTATGCATTTTTCTTGACAGAAGAAAAACAAAACAAAACAAAACTATACAGATATAAATAACTGGAAAGGCTAATGTACTAACGAAGAAAGCTGGAGCATTTAAATGGCGAAAAACGAAACACTACCCAAAGGCAATAAAATTTAGTTCACAGTAAGCCAAAATTTATCGTACTGGCAATACTACCACTGCTAATACGCGGAGTGCCGATGTGAGCATATGGCCGGGCTACTTTACCGCTTCCCGCCTCAAATTTCCCACGGTGCCAGCGAGGCACGCGCGACCCGCGGCGCGAGAAACTGTGCCTCAACCACAACGCCGCGCGACCTGGCGCAGGCGCGTGTCGCGTCCCAGTCGCTTCGCGTCGCAATTTGCGCGGTCTCATTTGAAGCTGTGCTTTTACAAAAACGCGCGCTGCGCTGCGTCGCGCCACACGCGCTATACGCGTCTCAATTTGCGCCTAGCCTGACATTCGCGAGAACAGACGCGTTACGACTCGGCAGTTGTCGCTGTATCTGTCAATCAGCAAAGAATTTCACACAGTTAAGCACTGGCTTCGCCACTTGTTTCGCGCTGGAGGAAGGTCATAGGACGGAATGGAGATTATGTGAAGAAATAGAATTTGTAGGTAAAACACCATTCTTTCGTGTGTGTAAGTCTCATTATGTTCAATATTGTTGTTGTTGTTATGGTCTTCAGTCCTGAGACTGGTTTGATGCAGCTCTCCATGCTTCTCTATCCTGTGCAAGCTTCTTCATCTCCCAGTGCCTACTGCAGCCTACTTCTGAATCTACTTAGTGTATTCATCTCTTGGTCTCCCTCTACGATTTTTACCCTCCACGCTGCCCTCCAATACTAAATTGGTGATCCCTCGATGTCTCAGAACATGTCCTACCAACCGATCCCTTCTTCTAGTCAAGTTGTGCCACAAGCTCCTCTTCTCCCCAATTCTATTCAATACCGCCTCATTAGTTATGTGATCTACCCATCTAATCTTCAGCATTCTTCTGTAGCACACATTTAGAAAGCTTCTATTCTCTTCTTGTCTAAAGTATTTATCGTCCACGTTTCACTTCATACATGGCTACACTCCATACAAATACTTTCAGAAACGACTTCCTGACACTTAAATCTACACTCGATGTTAACAAATTTCTCTTCTTCAGAAACGCTTTCCTTGACATTGCCAGTCTACATTTTATATCCTCTCTACTTCGACCATCATCAGTTATTTTCCTCCCCAAATAGCAAAACTCCTTTACTACTTTAAGTGTCTCATTTCCTAATCTAATTCCCTCAGCATAACCCGACTTAATTAGACTACATTCCATTATCTTAGTTTTGCTTTTGTTGATGTTCATCTTATACCCTCTTTTCAAGACACTGTCTATTCCGTTCAACTGCTCTTCCAAGTCCTTTGCTGTCTCTGACAGAATTACAATGTCATCGGCGAACCTCAAAGTTTCTATTTCTTCTCCATGCATTTTAATTCCTACTTCGAACTTTTCTTTTGTTTCCTTTATTGCTTGCTCAATATACAGATTGAATAATATCGGGGATAGGCTACAACCCTGCCTCACTCCCTTCCCAACCACTGCTTCCCTTTCATACCCCTCGACTCTTATAACTGCCATCTGGTTTCTGTACAAAATGTAAATAGCCTTTCGCTCCCTGTATTTTACCCCTGCCACCTTCAGAATTTGAAAGAGAGTATTCCAATCAACATTGTCAAAAGCTTTCTCTAAGTCTACAAATGCTAGAAACGTAGATTTGCCTTTCCTTAATCTTTCTTCTAAGATAAGTCGTAGGGTCAGTATTGCCTCACGTGTTCCAACATTTCTACGAAATCCAAACTGGTCTTCCCCGAGGTCGGCTTCTATCAGTTTTTCCATTCGTCTGTAAAGAATTCGCGTTAGTATTTTGCAGCAGTGACTTATTAAACTGATAGGTCGGTAATTTTCACATCTGTCAACACCTGCTTTCTTTGGGATTGGAATTATTATATTCTTGAAGTCTGGGGGTATTTCGCTTGTCTCATACATCTTGCTCACCAGATGGTAGAGTTTTGTCAGGACTGGATCTCCCAAGGCTGTCAGTAGTTCTAATGGAATGTTGTCTGCTCCGGGGGCCTTGTTTCGACTCAGGTCTTTCAGTGCTCTGTCAAACTCTTCACGCAGTATCATATCTCCCATTTCATCTTCATCTACATCCTCTTCCATGTCCATAATATTGTCCTCAAGTACATCAACCTTGTATAGGCCCTCTATATACTCCTTCCACATTTCTGCTTTCCCTTCTTTGCTTAGAACTGGATTTCCATCTGAGCTCTTGATATTCATACAAGTGGTTCTCTTCTCTCCAAAGATCTCTTTAATTTTCCTATACGCAGTATCTATCTTACCCCTAGTGAGATAAGCCTCTACATCCTTACATTTGTCCTCTAGCCATCCCTGCTTAGCCATTTTGCACTTCCTGTCGATCTCATTTTTGAGACGTTTGTATTCCTTTTTGCCTGCTTCATTTACTGCATTTTTATATTTTCTCCTTTCATCAATCGAATTCAATATTTCTTCTGTTACCCAAGGGTTTCTACTAGCCCTCGTTTTTTTACCTATTTGATCCTCTGCTGCCATCACTATTTTATCCCTCAAAGTTACCCATTCTTCTTCTACTGTATTTCTTTCCCCCATTTCTGTAAATTGTTCCCTTATTCTCTCCCTGAAGCTCTGTACAACCTCTGGTTCTTTCAATTTATCCAGGTCCCATCTCCTTAAATTCCCACATTTTTGCAGATTCTTCAGTTTTAATCTACAGTTCATTACCAATAGATTGTGGTCAGTGTCCACATTTGCCCCTGGAAATGTCTTACAATTTAAAACCTGGGTCCTAAATCTCTGTCTTACCATTATATAATATATCTGATACCTTTTAGTATCTCCAGGGTTCTTCCATGTATACAACCCTCTTTCATGATTCTTAAACCAAGTGTTAGCTATGATTAAGTTATGCTCTGCGCAAAATTCTACCAGGCGGCTTGCTCTTTCATTTCTTAGCCCCAATCCATATTCACCTACTATGTTTCCTTCTCTCCCTTTTCCTACGCTAGAATTCCAGTCACCCATGACTGTTAAATTTTCGCCTCCCTTCACTATTTGAATAATTTCTTTTATCTCCTCATACATTTCATCAATTTCTTCGTCATCTGCAGAGCCAGTTGGCATATAAACTTGTACTACTGTAGTAGGCGTGGGCTTCGTGTCTATCTTGGCAACACTAATGCGTTCGCTATGCTGTTTGTAGTAGTTTACCCGTACTCCTACTTTTTTATTCATTATTAAATCTACCCCTATTTGATTTTGTATTTATAACCCTGTATTCACCTGACCAAAAGTCTTGTTCCTCCTGCCACCGAACTTCACTAATTCCCACTATATCTAACTTTAACCTATCCATGTTCCATATAGAATTGTTAAAGGAAAAAAAATGCGGCGCATTACTTCTGAGCAACCCTCGTATTTTAGCTATATTGGGGGTAAAATATCGTGTGACTATGTATAAGATAAGCACATTATGATGAACAGATTTGAAAGTATCTGTGGAACAATTTTAACAGAAATTTATGGCATAAAACGCGGAAAGAAACACGACTGAAATTTTATAAAACAGTCACCTTGCCATCTCTGTTACAGTGAAGAGAGTCGTGAGCATTAAATATAGGCAATAAAAAAAATTGTAGGAGTAGACATGGGATTTTTTAGAGCAGTGAAAGTGTAAACGAATAGATAAAATAGGAAGTGAAGATATTGAAAAGGAGTTGAAAAATTGGAATACGAAAGAAAACTGAACGAAAACAAAAAGAAATGGAATGAACATTTCCAACGAATGGATCCAGAAGGACTATCGGATCAGATAAAAAAGTTTAAACAAAAATGGAAAAAGATGGAGAGAAAGACGGGAAATGTAACATGCTAGAATTAGCATAAAAAGAAGAAGATAACTCATTCATTTCTTAGTGTAATATTTAAGAATCTTAAAATCTTGGAATGATTCACCTGAATCAATGGGAATTAAGTATCGCGACTATTTCAGCCATACTCCACTCGGATCATACGTCTGTTTTGATCACTACAAATGGTTCAAATGGCTCTGAGCACTATGGGACTCAACTGCTGAGGTCATTAGTCCCCTAGAACTTAGAACTAGTTAAACCTCACTAAACTAAGGGCATCACAAACATCCATGCCCGAGGCAGGATTCGAACCTGCGACCGTAGCGGTCTTGCGGTTCCAGACTGCAGCGCCTTTAACCGCACGGCCACTTCGGCCGGCTTGATCACTACAGATCGTAAGCATTTACATCGAATGCGATATCCTCGTGTGGAATATTGGAATAATCTGATTTCCTTTCTGGTGGTTCTTTCGGTCAGTTTTGGCAAGCTAGTGTAGGACACTCCTAAAACTGGATGTCATTATCAGATGCTCCATTGGAAGAACGCTTTTGTGGCACCACGGTAATTGGCAAGCACTCTCTGAATTATCGCCAGCATTGAGCTGGTCAGTAAATGAGCGGAACATGTACTCCTCCCCAGGGTCGGGACAATAAGTGCGCACGGCGAGGGTGTGGCGGTCCTCGTCGACATTGGGGCTTCCATTCGTGACCAGTGAGCACGCAGTCCGGATCGCGTTTGGAGAGGAATGCGGAGACAACGACATTGTTGACACGAAGGTGCGCCACGATTAACGAGAGCGACCGCTGCGGTCGTCTGGAACCTTCCGCCTTGTCTACCAAGCTGGCATTTTACGTAGCGGGCTCGCAGGAGTTGTACCCGACCAGGCCGTTCCCGATGGAAAACGCCTTGCTCCGGATTTGTGCTCTGTGATATGTTTCCGGACGCTAAAGTGGGTGCAGCTTAAAAGCAGAGTCCAAAAGAGGCGCGAAGTAGTACAGGCTGCAGTGAGTAACCATGAGTTCTCGAAAACTCCATCGACCACTAAAATCTTTTACCGTCATGACCGAGTAATGTGTTGCGATACTAGAAGCGCTACGTTTCTGCTCCCGGATGACATAAACTCTGTATTTTATGGCTGAAAATCTCATTGTATACAGTGTTACGGAAGTGCTGGAATGCGTGAAGAAGGACGTACCGCTAATGCCGCTTGTGTGAAATCACACTGTGGCGTCATTCTTAATGAGACTGTCGACTGTTTAGCCAACTACGACGCGGGTGCTCCCGTAAACTTCTTCACAGGCTCCACACGGGTAGAGACGCCTTTCTGCTTTCTGTTCTCGTGGTCAAGAATCCGACGCAGATCATATCACCTTTTTTAGGGTACCCGAGGCTACATGGATATGCTACAATCACTTTATAGAATATATGGAGTTTGGTCATGCATTACCAACCAGCGTGACGTCTTTGTTAACAAGACAGGTTCACAGGCTTTTCAAACCGATGTACAAATCACTGTTGACGCAGGTATTCGAATTTACGACCAACATATCACAGACAATAGATTGTATAAAAATGGCTCTGAGCATTATGGGACTTAACATCTATGGTCATCAGTCCCCTAGAACTCAGAACTACTTAAACCTAACTAACCTAAGGACAGCACACAACACCCAGTCTTCACGAGGCAGAGAAAATCCCTGACCCCGCCGGGAATCGAATCCGGGAACCCGGGCGCGGGAAGCGAGAACAATAGATTGTATAAAAATGTTTTATAACATACAACTTTACAACGATTACACTTCTGTCGGTCTGTTTGTAACTAAGTATGTTCTGTCTACATTGTGTGTGATTTATATCAAAGGCCAATAAATTAAAAAAAGTTATTTCACCGCTCAGCGGTGACAGTAGAGGTTAATAATCATATTGTGTAACAGTAGATTTTTTTCATCTTTGATCTTTAGAAAGTTTTATACTACCTTCTACTTCCTCGTATGTCGTGCTACTCTTTTTATCTCTACTTAACTGCTATCCCCTACGTCTTAAATAATCTGTTTCACATGTTATATTCTTTGTCTTTCCCTCTACCGCTCCATCTAGTTAGCTATTCTTAGATTCCATTTCAGATGAACCACTAACAAGTATATCTTCGAAAGACTTCTCTCCTCGTCTGTTCTGGCTAATATTTGTCCAACCAGTATCTCAACAGTCCACATGGCTGTTTTAACACAGCTTGATGCTTTAACCTGCTTCCAGAAATACTTTAACCTCTACAGTATTTAGTGACCATCGAATACGCTCTCAGAGAAAAAACTGAAGCACTTCCAAGAAACTGTAGGATATCGATGTAGTTTCGTGCACATAAACACTATCGGCGGTTACGTAAATCATTAGAGTTGCAATTCTCTGTAATACATAGTGCGGCCACCAAATTGCATTACTTTAGTTCGTGTTTAGTGTTGCTGCCAGGTCTGGTATGGCATATCAGAGGCGCGAACAGCGTCAGATTTTGAGTGATCACTATGAAAGGCTCGTAGATGCTGCGTACTTGTGTGAGATAGTCTTATAATGTTACTTAAAATCCGTCTTGATTGCATTTTTTTTTTTTATTCATATGACCGGTTTCGGTTCATTCAGAACCATCTTCAGATCTGATATTTCAGTTACAGAAGTAACCCGTCCAAATCCAGCAACTTTCACATGCTACGTCACACATGTGAAAGTTGCTGGATTTGGACGGGTTACTTCTGTAACTAAAATATGAGATCTGAAGATGGTTCTGAATGAACCGAAACCGGTCATATGAATAAAAAAAAAAATTTGCAATCAAGACGGATTTTAAGTAACATTATAAAACCACTGATTGCTGTTATCCCATAAGACATTAGGTCTGTTTTTGCAATGAGATAGTCTTGTCAGCAAATGGCTCTGAGCACTATGGGACTTAACATCTGAGGTCATCAGTCCCCTAGACTTATAATTACTTAAACCTAACTAACCTAAAGACATCACTCACATCCATGCCCGAGGCAGGATTCGAACCTGCGACCGTTGCAGCAGCGCGGTTCCGGACTGAAGCGCCTAGAACCGCTCGGTCACAGTGGCCGGCTCTTGTCAGCACCTGCAAGAGTTTGAAACTGCTTTATTGTAGATCTCCATTTAGCCGTATAGTTGAATTGTCTCGGTTTGTGGTGTTTAGGCATGTGACAGCGGCCCGATGTTAGACTGCATGGCTACGTGAAGGCAGACATACTCGTCATGAAGGTCCCAGTTGACCACGTCTGTCCACCAGAAGCGAGAACCGGCGTATTGTGCTCCAAACACATCGCCCACCTGTGTCTGCCATGCGGGAACAAGTAATGGAATACCTGCAACAGCCTGTCAGCCAGCATTATTCATCGGAGGCTAACAGCAGCCGTCCCATACGTAGGCTGCCATTAACAGCACAACAGAAGTGGCTGCTTTTGGAACGCCGCCGATTCTGGGAAGCATGTCTATCTGGTGAATGACGTAGCAGTGTGTTCAGTGATCAGTCGCGGTTCTGCTCCATTATCAGCGTCTATGGCGGCGACTATAGTCCGTGAGACGAGTGATTGGTACTGACAGTTCCGGCGGGCAGACGGCGCTGTTGCCGAACGTGGCTCACAGCACGCGGCGTCCTGTCTGCCACACGCACTCTCTAGCAGCAGAAATAAAAGCGAGACAAAATACAAGTCGTATTGGTACGCGTGAATTTATTTAAAGTTGATGCTTGAAATATATTAACTCGAAAACTGATAAGAGCTATTTAGTACAAGTATCTAAGATGCTGAAACATAATAAAGTTATTTGTTAAACTTCACAACTGAAATGAAAACTATTTTCGCAAGTTGTTGAACATTAGCAGTTTTAGTTTCCATTGTTAAGTATTAGCATTATTAATTTGTTCTACTACAAGCTACAGAATAATTGGTCAGTGTATTAAGAGTTATAATCTGAAGAAAGTACTCACAATATGATGATCTGGTTGTAGATCGATAGCAAACTCCCTCCTTACGTTCCTGTATACGTTGTAGTTACTGTAATGTTAAAACATCACTCACATCACTGTCAGAATCTGATTTGACATTGTCTTCCTCAGCACTACTCGAACTATCACTGCTCTCTCCCAGATGTATAATTAAATTTTCGATGCATTCTTCCACAACCCCTTCGGTTTTGGCCGCCTCTCTGATGGCACTTGCAGTGCTGTTTGCAATTTTAGCCCACGTCTCGCTTGTCACTTTATTGATAGCTGCTGGAAGGAGAGTTTCCACTTCAGAGATCGTGAATTTTTTATTGTTTGCAGCAATGTAATTTTTTATCTGCGCCCACACTCCTTCAATTGCATTGAAGTGACAGTGGTATGGAGGAAGTCGAACGATTTCATGCCCGTGCCTTTTAGCAATCTCGTCAATTACATATGTTGGAAATTGGGGTTTCTTTTGTGCCACAATTTCGAGCAGTTCCGCCTTCCTTAAATCTTCTCTGAAATCTACTTTTCGCCGTTTCAACCACTGAATGATATCGTCTTTTTTTGTTGCCAAGGTTGGTGCCTTATCGTGAACAACGGAATGATAAGGCGCATTGTCCATAACAATCACTGATGGACTTGTCAGATTCGTCATAAGCGATGTCTCGAACCATTCTTGAAATACTACACTGTTCATTTCTTCATGGTAATCTCCCGTCTTTTTTGACCGAAACATTTTCAAGCAGTTTGGCACAAAACCTTTCGATGTTCCTGCATGTAAGACAATAATACGCCCTCCTTTGCCAACAGGCACTGCCATTGTCCCCTCGGGCGTTCCATCATTCCAGCCTCTACGTAAAGAATGGCTGGCATTGACCCAAGTTTCATCTAACCACACTATACTTCCGAATTCCACACCCATGATCCTGCGCAGAAATCTGCACCGCCATGCAACTACATCTGTCCTTTCCATTAATATTTTGCGTCCGTTAAACAGTGAATAGCTGAAGCCTATGTCTTTCAACACTGTACGCAATGAAAATTTGCTCCCTTTAAAAAGATCGTCTTTCTGAAGCGACATCTATAATTAAGATAGAGTGGGATGTTCCCTTCTCTTATAATAGCTGTATATATGACGACGAATAGCGTCTTTCTGAAAATCGTCCAAAGCTGTCACCTGCTTATTTCTCGATCGCTTCTTTCCTGGTGTGTGCAGCTTTGTTGTGCCACTCTCGTCACAATCTACACTATACTGTTCTTTCCCTATCTTTACAACAGTGTTCTTACTTATTTTCAATGCTGCTGCAGTTCTCTTCACAACCTGAACAACAGGAATTGAGGGCCCACCTTTGTCCTTTTCTTTCTCAAAGTAATCCCTCACAGAGCACACGAATTCACGGGCCTGGGTGTGTAGCACACTTTTCTTCCTCCGTTTCACTTCTTGTGTTGGGTTGGTACTACCCGCCGCACTAGACATTGTTTACAACGAAACATAAACAAAGAAACACTAAAAACAACAAAAACGAAATAAACTGCGAATTCAACTTCAGACAAACGACGAACGACCGCACCGCCTGCACGCGAGACACTGGTAAGTTTCATAAGCGCGCGCGACCGGGTTTCAGAGCGGCAACGTGGCCCTTGCTACCCGCTCAAAGTCAGGCCGTCATTGGCTGCCTGCCTGCGGTCGCTAGGCAACGGAAAGACGCTACCGAGCTGTCAATACCAAAGACTCGTCTCCCAGACTATAGGGCTGTTTATTAAATACCGATATATCTATATGTCGATATCTTTCCGGAAATGTATCGATGGACGTAAACAACGTTTCCTCAAATTATCGATATATCGATATCAGAATCTGAAATTGTTCTTTTGAAATCGTAGTAGAACATAACTTTACTTTCACTGTGTGGAAGGAGTCTTACTACTTATTGAGCTTTCGTCACGTCCAGTCTTTCTCTTTGACTGTGTGAAGAAAGTACAGGTGGCAAAAAGAGGAAGTCTAATTGCACTGGGGGTGGCGGTGTTAATGGTATAACAAGATTTCCGATATGAAGAAATAGCACATCCATTACGTTAATAAACAAATTTAAGGCAACTATTGTACTATTTCTTCACACCGGCGTTCCTCAAAAGCAGTTACTGAGAATGATGAACAAAAATCTAAGGGACCCGATTGGTTCTTGGCGGTGGGCAGAGACGTGTGAGGAGAAACGTGAATGAAATCGGCGCTCGACGCTACCAACAGAAACTGCAACATTTAACTTCACCACGCAATTTTGACACTATAACTGCTATGTCGCTGGAGTTGGCAAAAATGAGAAAAACAGGAAATTCGTCATGTAGTTTACTGCACAGATCCGATAGTGACAAAACCGAACAAGGGACCCATCGGTCAGCTTTTATTGTTATCATTGTTAGCAAAGTGGCTGTCGCCAAGCATGAACGTGCATCGTTTTCCCTTTAATTCTTGCTGTAAGGGGAATAGGCACGCTGCTACCTTTTTGACGTACAGAATATCTAGTAATAAATCAATAATTAAATATGCAGCGCTAAAATCGGCATTATGTTTATAACGTGCAGCCAATATTTTTATAGGCTGGCACGTTGATTTTCTCTGTCGATATGCTGATACTCGTACTTCTTTCGAAATATCGAGAGCCAGTAGTGATATTTCTTAAATATCGATGTATCGGCTTCCTGATATTTTTAATAACATCAACAGCCCTAGCAGCGATCTCAGGAGAGGTCCGATTTCGTCAGTGGTTTGGAGAGGCACCACTGTGTTTCTACCAGCGATGAATGGTAATAACTGAGAGAGTTCTATGTGCACAACGGTATTTCAAGGACATTCTGCGTCTTCATGTGTTATCTCCCATGGCGCAGAATCGAGGTGCCATATTTCACACATAGCACAAGTCTATGAACTGTCTGTTTAACGTTTAGCTACTCCTTGGCCAACAAGAGCCCCAAGTCTGTACCTGATAGAACGTGTGGGGGACCAGGGAGGACTTCAATTCCCTTCCAGTGTCAGCATCCAGGATATGGAGAACCAGTTACAACATTTGGGGGCCAGCTTACGTCAGAATAGGATAAAACGGTTTTGTGTAACCCTTCCCAACTGAACCAGTGCACATATCCAGGTCAGAGCGGGTGCAACGTCATATTGCTGAATAGTGGGCTCATACTGCCAAGTTCTTTATAAATTTGACTCAATTTTGTAATCACTAAAACAACATCTCATGCTCTTTCAACCCTTGATTTTTCATTTCGTTCCTCCTCCCCTTCTGAGTGCTTCACATTCTCTCTCTCTCTCTCTCTCTCTCTCTCTCTCTCTCTCTCTCTCTCTCTCAGGCAGTGTATTAACGCAACTTAAATCGCTCGAATCTTGTTTCCGGGAAAATTTGAAGTCCTCAAGAAAATAAGCAAAGTAGGAGGAGGAGGAACTGGCACCTATAATTCCAAGAGTTCAGCGTCTATCGTAGAATGTTATGAGATACTTGACAAGAATATGAATAATATCAGTGAGTGCCATACGACAGAGGCAATAGTATTTTTTCAGGAACTTTTTCATAAATTCCATCTTAATATGTAACACCTCCAAGGCTCTTTTATTAGAGGAAGCATTCTTCGCCCACACAAATCTGCTTCTGATGCGGTCATTGCATCGGGCGTTCTCCGTAGTCACGTTCCCTGGATAGGACATCTCTTTCGATGTTTTTACTACTCTATCGTTATTAGAATTTCTGTTAACGAAGTTGCTGTCCTGCTCCGTTCTTCGAAACGAGAAGTAAGTTTGTCGGCTCGTAGGCACAATCTGTCTAGCCCCTCGGCAGACAGCGCGCCAATCTAGTGAATTTGTGCTAGCTGAAAATGTGTGCTAACACCGCACCTGGACTGCAGATGGTCGCATATGACGAATAATATTACAGAGGGACATGATAAACTTAAGTTGCCGATAAACTATTTAATAAGGACGAACAGTCAGCATGTCGGAAATGCGGAAACAAAGTTACTGGTGATAGCGGATTCTCGGTGCGATTATTGTGTTAAAGGATATGCACAAAGAAAATGGAAAAGTGATCTAGCACTTGTAAAAATAGTAACATAAAAGTTTCCTACCATATTTTAACAATCAAGAATCGTTTTTACTGCCATTGGTGAAAGGTATCGATGAAGCTACTCAAAATTATAGTACAACGTAGTGGACTGGCTTAAAAACATGAAGTGTTATAATTATACATTTAATTAGCATGTAATCAAGTAGCAGCAAGCAATATATTGACATACAAACAGCATATCAAGCTAGAAGCACTGAAGAACCATAATACACTTTTAACTGATGTTATATACTCTGTTTTATGCGAAAAAAGTAATAAACAATCAGACTAAAATAAAATATGTAAATTACAAGAAAACGGTGAGAGATATCATCCAGCTGAAACCTCTAGAAGAGACAATTGCGTAAAAGGGCGACACTATAACTGCGTAGTCATAAAATTATTTTCATGCGTTTCTTTTATACGATTAATTTGCTCAATTACGAATAACGAAAACAATCAGCCTCATGTACCAATTAACGTAGGATCTATCCGTTAATTTTGTTTTTGCTGTCTTGATAGCGCTGTTGCAACTCCGCTTTTATCTCTTGTGAAACACGCTTTATTAAAAAAAAAAACTGTATTGCCCCGGTGATACGCGTTCCGAAGCAGATTTTTGACATCAGCGGAAGGCAGGACGGTACACAGGCAAAAAACTACGAATGCTCTGCCCGATTGCTTTTGCGGTCGCACCAGCCGCGAGTTAGTTTTCTACCGCGGTTTTGATGGTGAATCGGTCGCGTTCGCTAGTATCGTCTATACTCTACGGCTCTTCAATACTTTAAAAAATTTTGGAGTTACTCTCGCGTGCAACCTAGTAAATATCGAGGGTTATGCCGAGCAATCAATAACACGTATCAACAATATGGTTAATTAGAAGATATGAATAGGACTGTGAAACTTCGTCGGAATTTATTAATGAAACAGTTTTAGTAAATGAAGTCGAATATATATTTGAGTATGCAGTGAAAGGTTTTTGGTATTTAGCATTAAAATACTCGCATGAAATCAACGCTGTCTCGTTTGGAATGATGCCGCTGATTCATGTTTGTGAAAAACTCTCTTTGAAACTTGCATTGACCTAAGTGTTGCGCAAATCATATGTACCCAACGTAATAAAATTAGCAGCAACTGGCTGAAAAGTTTGTAAACAGACTGGTTGAGTACGCGACGTGGGCCGGGTCTGTAGATATTAGTTCATCTCCTTCTTCTCCCTCTCTCTGTCCACTCCTCCCTCACTTTCTCTCTGTCCATCTCCTCCACCACATCTCTTTTGTCAACCTCCTCCACCGCCTTCTTTCCACCTCCTCCAACCTCTCTCTCTGTCCATGTGCCCTCCCTCCTCTCTCTGTCTATTTACTCCTACTCCCTCTGTCCAGCTGTTTGCATCTCGTCTGTCGTCTTCCTCCCTTATACTTCCATCTCCTCCCCCTTCTTACTGTCTATATCCTCCATCCCCTCTTTTTGTCTGCTTCCTCCACCCCTTCTCTTTCTGTCTCCTCCTGTTCACTTCCTCTCCCTGTCCAACTCCTCCTCTACCCTCTCCATCTGTTGCTTCCCCCCCTGCCCTCCTCCCTCTTCTGTTTTCACCTCCTCCTCCCTCCCTCTGTTCATTGCTCTTCTTCCCTTTCTCTGTCCATCTCCTCTTGTCCCTCTCTCTGCCTATATCCTCCTTCCCGTCCCTCTGTCCATCTCTCCCTTCTCCCTCTCTCTGCCCAATGTCCTCCTCTTTCCACTTCCTGTCCATCTCCTGCTCTCCCCTCTCTCTGTTCATCTCTGCCTCTTCCCCTCCTGCCCACTTTCCCCTCCCTCTATCTCTCTTCCATTTCCTCTCCTATCTGTGTCATTCTCCTCCTTCCCCCTCTCTGTCTGTCCATCTCCTCCTACTTTCTACTCTCTTCATGCTATCACCCCTACCCCACTAGGAGGTTGCTGGTTCTGACCCCACAGTATTCTCTCCAGGTAGTACCTATTATGTTTACCAAGTTTGATTCAGATCGATCCATGTGATCAGGAAGAACCTTTCACCTGTGGCTTTTCCCATGTACACACATGTTGTTTAACGTATTTCACACATATCTGTATACATAATTCGCCTGAATCTCTAGCGAATTTCGCCCTGCAGTTTCGTTTTCACATACCTCAGTGTATATGATTTCATATCTTGCATGGGGGCTTAGTTAAAAAGAAAGGATAAACGCAATAATTTTAGTAGCTGTGTGACCGGTTACGAAGTCTCGTAACCAGTTAGCCCTGACTAGTATTAACACGCAATCTGACTGCATAAAATATAAAAATAAAGAATGACAAGAAATTTCCATTAACACAATTGATTAATTAAGTCCCCTGCAACTATAAAGGCTACGAAACAACAAGCACAAGTGTAACTGTTCTGTGTGTGGTAGTGTGACTCAACGTACATGTATCTGGCTCGGTTCTTCCTCAATACGACAAGATATTTTAAACACCATTTACAATGAACTAATTGAAAAACCAGAAATACTATAATTGCTCATAGAAACCAGAATTACAAGTCTAATACATGAACACGAGTCAGATGCTTTGTTGACTGAACCTGTGACCAAGAGGCATTGTCATTAAAGAAATCTGTAATACTTTTTTTTTTTTTTACCTCAACATATATTGACGAAAAATACTCTGTGATGATTGCAACATCTTCCATCTATACATTACACCAACCGAACAGCATCTACTCTCTCGCCCAACAGAACAACAACTGCACTCGACATCCTCTGAACTACTGCCCTCGACATCATCTGAACTACTACTGCACCAGCGGAGGCGGCGGAATAATGATCTTTGGCGCAATCTCTGGCGCTGTGACTCAGTGTAGCCACATTTCAATCTCCTCAACTATGTGTTGTATAATGACATAATTTTTTACGTACATTCAGCTGCATAAGTGGATATTAAGATGTAATAAATTTAAAAGTCATGCAAGATGCGACATTTCTTCACGCATCTCAGTGTTTTTACGTTGTATTTCTTGAACTATGAGTCATAAAATGATATTATATACTGACACATTCAGTTGTATGTGTGAATACTGTCTGAAAAAAGTATTGCGAGAACAGTAAGTAATAAATAAATAATAAATAACGTCACACTTGATGCGACAGTTTTACTGAATGAACAGCGAAAATGTAGTAAGCGATAAACTTTTCTTTTCTTTCAGCATTGTTTTGAGGTTGTCAACGAGAGAAACGTTTCGTAAAGGTTTCCATACAGTGAGTGATACGTGTGCCAGGTTTGGCTGAAATCAGTCCAAACACATATATACGCATGAACACATATATACGCATATCTATTTTTATAATATGTACCTATAAATACAACAGTCCGTGAGTCATTCAGTACCTAAGACTCTTCCGTCCGGTTTTGAAGTCGCATCTGCAGTTAATCATTTTTTATTCTGTACACATAACTTGTGTGTAATATGTTGCCTATCATTTTTACCAGACCTTTCGCTTGTTCCTTACTTTGAAAGAAAGCCTCTGTCGTCCTTGAACCTTACTGAGAGTAACCCTTCTCTGTGGAATTCTTCTCCTGTTCCATACCGTCTCTAAGGAGCTCGTTGTCGACTGGACGTTAAACACTAATCTTCCTTGCTCCCTATTTCAAAAGTTTCATTTACTTTCTTCATTCCTTTTTCGACGTACAAGTTAAGCAACAGTCGTAATAAGTATCGAACCTGCGTTATCGCTTGCTAAATCTTCTCGTTCTTGATATTGCACCTTTATGTCTCCCACTTATAAATCGTAGGCAGAAAAGTAGTGCTAAAGACTTAAAGCTTTAAACTTATAAATGAGGAGTGTCACCTCGTCTGCACTATATTAAGGAGGAAGCAATGAAACCAATTCAGACCACAGGATCTGGAAACGATTTTCCTCATTAAAGACAGAGCATAAACTCAGAACTGTCAGTTGTGGAGAATACAACCAGCCTTTGATATATTTGCTATCATTCATCTTCGACCAAGGCTGCATTTGTTCAGACTTTTCTGTGTATCACTGGTTGCAAGTATGTTATTGTGTGGCTGCTCACGCTTGACAGTGGCAAACCGATACTTCTCTAAACTGCGACTGAAATTTTCCACCAAAACTCAGACGCTATAAGACATTTGCATTTGAACATGATATGCACTATACAAAATTAGTGCTTAGAGTCTGACTGGTTACGATGTTCAAACCGTTGTTTTCGCATGATCATATTACGCTGATCGATGGTCTCTCAGGTTCAATATAGCGATAGGTCTCAGGAGGATGGAGTTTGTAGGACTACCTGTTTAACACTCAAAAAAGAGACGATTAAGCACCCTTCATGTAACACTAATTGTAGGATAAGAGGACTGTTAGAGTTCTGAGCAACTGTAGATTCAGAGACTTCAAGTGAGCTCGTAATATGGCAAAGAGATTCGCAAATGGCAGAATTTGTGAGAGGATTTCCAATTCCGGAATTTGCCTTTCAACCAGAGTAAACCGCCCAAAAATCCTTGTTCAGAACCGAGGAAGACCGGTGGAAGGGAGAGAGAGTTGATAATTTTTAATTTAACTGTGGAACAGCATGTCCCACATAAAAAGTATCGAAGCATAGAGTAGGCATATTTTTTTATGTGAATACAATACTTATGCCGATGACTTGTTCTTCTTGTGCGACATGTCTATGTCAATACCCACCGCAAGCGATACGAAAGACCTTCTACCTCTGACAGTTTACTGTTGCTGTTGTGTTTTTCAGTCCAGATGCATCTCTCCATGCTACTCTATCCTGTGCAAGCTCCTTCAGCTACAATTATCTACCACATCATACATCCACCTGAATCTGCTCAATGTGCTCATCTCTTGGTCTCCCTCTACGATTTTTACCCTTCGCGCTGCCCTCCATTACTAAATTGGTGATCCATTGATGCCTCAGAACATGTCCTACCTTCTTCTGGTCAATCTGTGCCACAAATTCCCCTTCTCGCTAATTCTATTCAATACTTCCTCATTATTTACGTGGTTTATCCATCTAATCTTCAGCATTCTTCTGTAGCACCACATTTCGAAAGCTTCTATTCTCTTCTTGCCTAACTATTTATCGTCCATGTTTCACATCCATACATGGCTACACTCCATACAAACACTTTTAAAAAATACTTCCTGACACTAAATCTATATTCATTGTTAACAAATTTCTCTTCTTCAGAAACGCTTTACTAGCGATTATCAGTCTGCATTTTATATTCTCTCTACTTCGACCATCATCAGTTATTTTGCTCCCCAAACAGCAAACTCATCTACTACTTTAAGTGTCTCATTTCTTAATCTAATTCCCTTAGCAGCACCTACATTCCATTATCCTTGTTTTGCTTTTGTTGCTGTTCATCTTACATCCTCCTTTGAAGACGCAGACCTTTCTGTTCAACTGCTCTTCCAGGTCCTTTGCTGTCTCTGGCAGAATTACAATGTCAGTGCCAAATCTCAAACTTTTTATTTCTTCTCCATCGATTTTAGTTCCTACTCCAATATAAAGATTGAATAAGATGGGGGATAGGCTACAACGCTGTCTCACTCCCTTCCTAACCACTGCTTCCCTTTCATACCCTCGACTCTTTATAACTGCCATCTGGTTTCTGTATAAATTGTAAATAGCATTTTGCTCCTTGTATTTGACCCTTCCACCTTCAGAATATGAAAGAATATTCCCATCAACATTGTCAGAAGCTTTCTCTAAGTCTACAAATGCTAGAAACGTAGGTTTGCCTTTCCTTAATCTGTCTTCTGAGACAAGACGTATTTTCATGTTGGCCTCACGTGTTCCAACATTACTACGGAATCCAAACTGACCGTCCCCAAAGTCCGTTTATACCAGTTTTTCCATTCGTCTGTAAAGAATTCCTGTCAGTATATTGCAGCTGTGACTTATTAAACTGATAGTTTGGTAATTTTCCCACTTGTCAACACCTGCTTTCTTTGGGATT
The DNA here is from genome assembly GCF_021461385.2 of Schistocerca piceifrons. Taxonomy (NCBI): domain Eukaryota; kingdom Metazoa; phylum Arthropoda; class Insecta; order Orthoptera; family Acrididae; genus Schistocerca; species Schistocerca piceifrons. Next base: position 390,282,787 of record NC_060145.1, read on the forward strand.
GGAGTTATTATATTCTTCTTGAAGTCTGAGGGTATTACACCTGTCTCATGTATCTTGCTCACCAGATGGTAAGAGTTTCGTCAGGGCTGGCTCTCCCTAGGTCATCAGTAGATGTAGTGGAATGTCTAATCCTGGGGCCTTGTTTCCACTTGGTGTTTCAATTCTCTGTCAAATTCTTTATGCAGTATAATATCTCCCATTTAATCTACACCTACGTTCTTCCATTTCCTCAAAATTGCCCTCAAGTACATCACCCTTGCCATCTACATACTTCTTCCACCTTTCTTCTTTCCCTTCTTTGCTTACAACTGGTTTCCCATCTGAGCCCTCGATATTCGTACTGGGGTTTCTCTTTCCTCCAGAGGTCTCTTTAATTTTCCTGTAGGCAGTATCTATCTTACCCCTAGTGATATATGCCTCTACATCCTTACATTTGTCCTCTAGCCATCCCTGCGTAACCATTCTGCACCTCCTGTTGATCTCATTTTTGCGATATTTCTATTCCTTTTCGCCTACTTCATTCACTGCATTTTCACATTTTCTCCTTTCATCAATTAAATTCAATGTTTCTTCTGTTACCCAATGATTTCTACTAGCCCTTATCTTTTTATCTACTTGATCCTCTGCTGCATTCACTATTTAATCTCTAAAAACCTACCCTTTCTACTTATACTGCATTTATTTCCCCGTTCTTGTCAATCGCTCCCTAATGCTTTCTCTGAAACTCTCTACAACTTCTGGTTCTTTCAGTTCATCCAGGTCCCATCTCCTTAAATTCCTACCTTTTTGCAGTTTCTTCAGTTTTAATCTGCAGTTCATAACCAAAAGATTGTGGTCAGAGTCCACATCTGCCCCTAGAAATGTCGTACAATTTAAAACCTGGTTCCTAAAACTCTGTCTTACCATTATATAATCTATCGCGAAACCTTCCAGTGTTTCCAGGCCTCTTCCACGTATATAACATTCTTTCATGATTCTTAAAGCAAGTGTTAGCTACGATTAAGTTATCCTCTGTGCAGAATTCTACCAGGCGGCTTCCTCTTTCATTGCTTGCGCCCATTCCATATTCGCCTTCTACTTTTCCTTCTCTTCCTTTTCCTACGGTCGAATTCCAGTCCTCCATGACTAATAAATTTTTGTCTCCTTTCACTATCTGAATAATTTCTTTTATCTCATCATACATTTCTTCAATCTCTTCGTCATCTGCGGAGCTTGTTGGCTTATAAACCTGTACTACTGTGGTAGGCGAGGGCTTCGTGTCTATCTTGGCTACAATAATGCGTTCACTTTGCTGTTCGTAATAGTTTAGCCGAGCTCCTAGTTTTTTATTCATGATTAAACTTACGCCTGCATTACTCCTATTTGATTTTGTCTTTACAACTCTGTATTCACCTGACCAGTAGTCTTGTACTTCCTGTCACCGAACTTCACTAATTCACACTATATCTAACTTTAAACTATCCATTTCTATTTTTAAATATTCTAACCTGCCTGCCTGATTAAGGGATTTGACATTCCATGCTCCGAGCAGTAGAACGTCAATTTTCTTTCTGTGGATAACGATGTCCTCTTGAGTAGTCCCCGCCCGGAGATCCGAATAGGGGACTATTTTACCTCCGGAATATTTTACCTAAGAAGACGCCATCATCATTTAACCACACAGTAAAGATGCATGCCCTCTGGAAAAATTACGGCTGTAGTTTCCTCTTGCATTTAGCCGTCCGCAGTACCAGCACAGCAAAACCGTTTTGGTTGGTATCAGAAGGACAGGCCAGTCAATCGTAAAGACTATTGTCCCTACAGCTACTGAAAAGACTGCTGCCCCTCTTTAGGAACCACACGTTTGTCTGGCCTCTCAACAGATACCCCTCCATTTTTGTTGCACCTACGGTACGGCTATTTGTATCGCTGAGGCACTCAAGCCTCCCCACCAACGACTAGGTCCATGGTTCGTACGGGTAAGGGGGGGGGGGGGGGACTGACAGTTTATGGGCGACATTTACTCCACCCCTGTTGATATTGCTGTATTTACAGGCGTAGTGGTCGCAAAATCGGCAACTTGCTATATAGTTGTAGACGGGGCCAGTTGGAATAAGTGATAACTTATATGTATTACACAAAACAATATACAGGGTATTACAAAAAGGTAAGGCCAAACTTTCAGGAAACATTCCACACACACAAATAAAGAAAAGGTATTATGTGGACATGTGTCCGGAAACGCTTAATTTCCATGTTAGAGCTCATTTTAGTTTCGTCAGTATGTACTGTACTTCCTCGATTCACCGCCAGTTGGCCCAATTGAAGGAAGGTAATGTTGACTTCGGTGCTTGTGTTGACATGCGACTCATTGTTCTACAGTACTAGCATCAAGCACATCAGTACGTAGCATCAACAGGTTAGTGTTCATCACTAACATGATTTTGCAGTCAGTGCAATGTTTACAAATACGGAGTTGGCAGATGCCCATTTGATGTATGGATTAGCACGGCGCAATAGCCGTGGCGCGGTACGTTTGTATCGAGACAGATTTCCAGAACGAAGGTGTCCCGACAGGAAGACGTTCGAAGCAATTGATCGGCGTCTTAGGGAGCACGGAACATTCCAGCCTACGACTCGCGACTGGGGAAGACCTAGAATGACGAGGACCCCTGCAATGGACGAGGCAATTCTTCGTGCAGTTGACGATAACCCTAATGTCAGCGTCAGAGAAGTTGCTGCTGTACAAGGTAACGTTGACCACGTCACTGTATGGAGAGTGCTACGGGAGAACCAGTTGTTTCCGTACCATGTACAGCGTGTGCAGGCACTGTCAGCAGCTGATTGGCCCCCACGGGTACACTTCTGCGAATGGTTCATCCAACACTGTGTCAATCCTCATTTCAGTGCAAATGTTCTCTTTACGGATGAGGCTTCATTCCTACGTGGTCAAATTAGTAAATTTTCACGATCAACATGTGTGGACTGACGAGAATCCGCACGCAATTGTGCAATCACGTCATCAACTCAGATTTTCTGTGAACGTTTGGGTAGACATTGTTGGTGATGTCTTGATTGGGCCCCATGTTCTTCCACCTACGCTCAATGCAGCACGTTATCATGATTTCATACGGGACACTCTACCTGTGCTGCTAGAACATGTGCCTTTACAAGTACGACACAACATGTGGTTCATGCACGATGGAGCTCCTGCACATTTCAGTCGAAGTGTTCGTACGCTTCTCAACAACAGATTCAGTGACCGATGGATTGGTAAAGGCGGACCAATTCCATGGCCTCCACGCTCTCCTGACCTCAACCCTCTTGACTTTCATTTATGGGGGCATTTGAAAGCTCTTGTCTACGCAACCCCGGTACCAAATGTAGAGACTCTTCGTGCTCGTATTGTGGACGGCTGTGATACAATACACCATTCTTCAGGGCTGCATCAGCGCATCAGGGATTCCATGCGACGGAGGGTGGATGCATGTATCCTCGCTAACGGAGGACATTTTGAACATTTCCTGTTACAAAGTGTTTGACGTTACGCTGGTACGTTCTGTTGCTGTGTGTTTCCATTCCATGATTAATGTGATTTGAAGAGAATTAATAAAATGAGCTCTAACATGGAAAGTAAGCGTTTCCGGACACATGTCCACATAACATATTTTCTTTCTTTGTGTGTGAGGAATATTTCCTGAAAGTTTGGCCGTACCTTTTTGTAACACCCTGTATATGAGACAACTTACATCACTACAGTGCAATAAAATCTTTCAAAGTCCTTAAAAAAGCCACCCCAATACTTGAGCCAGCCTTTTTAACTAAAACAAATTTATCTTGCAGATAGATAAAGGATAAAACCTTTAAAAGAGACCTTAAAATAATTTAATAGACTTCAACTAAAACGACACAAGAAAGACAGCAGAAATATTGTTTAAAGCATTGCACGAACGACCATGCAAAAGAAACCAACTTCCGTGCGACTATAAAATTTCACCAATTAGACATCAGAGAGGAAAACAACCACTTAATAAAATAGTTATTAAAGGGGAAAAAATTTAAAGAAAATGAATCACACTAAACTTAACACCGTTTGCTTATATTACAATAAAAAAAAAGAACCGTCACAAGAGGTGCCGCTGACATGTTCCTGGAATGGGACTACAACACACTTTTAGATTTATAAGACTGCAATAGCAGATTATCACCATAAATAATGGAGCTACGAATTATTGCTTAAATGACTCCATCAATATGGCTCTCCACTCGTCATGTAGACACGGTGAAATCAAAACAGAGGACTCGCCTCCCCTGTAGCGCATCTATTTTCAGGCTGAGACTGGTAAAGAATGGCACGATGACAAAGGCGGTATGGAATGCTTGCTTCCGTATAGCGCCACGAGCCCCAGACACCAACTCTAAGCCGGCAGGTGAACACGCTTCTCACTATGAAGACCACACTGCAACACGTCAACGCAAGTTCATCAGCAGAATGGATACTATATCTCATCATACATGAAGTTGCCCACAGTACCGCTTAGCCATCACTGAGTAATCTGCCAGCCAAGTTCCGTCTCACTTTTCCGCTCGAACACCGACTGCCACGAGGCGGTCCGCGTCTGCTCCCTTCGAGCCTGTGCCCGTTGGCCCCGTCACTTAACGGGGAGGCGGGCCCCTCATACATGTAGTAAAAACTCTGCTATCGACAGTGTCTCTCTAAGAGCCTAACAGTTCAGCAAAACCTTCGGTGGCACCTGCCTCCTTTATTAAGAATTTTAAAAAATAATATGTACAAACACATCTGCCGTTCTTATTGCCTGTCTGCATGCGCCTCGGACACTGTATATATACAATCATAAAATTCACGGTAAAGGCAGACGGGCGCTACCAAAGGTTTTGCCTCGTGGATGATCATCCTCACCTTGATATCTACTACCACCTCTAACCCTAACTCCCTCCCCCTCCTCAAGGCTCACCCATCCCCTCCGTTTCCAGTGCACCATTTCTGCATTTCTGCATCTCTGCACTCCCTCCTGACTTGCCTTCCCTCACCATCTCCCATCCCTTCCGTCTCCTGCCCTTTGATGCGCCCCCCTCCAACCCCCTTGCTTTTCCTCCCTCTCTCTACAGCCCCCCTCCCCCTCATCATCCTCCTGTTCTCTCTTTTCCCTCGTCTCAGGCCTCCCCTCTTTCGGCAGGTCTCTCCCGACAGGATTTACTCTTCATCGTGTGGGTTCCGTCTCGTGCAGTGGTTTTTAAGTGTTGTCATTCTGAAGTGTTTCAGTTCTGTGGCCAACTTTTAAATTCAATGTTTTTTACGTGCTACGCACATCACACACCGTGTTTTTTGCAAGGTATACAACTTTGCGTCTCCCGTTTGCCGATAGGTGGTGACAATGGTAAGTAGCAGTCGAAAGAAACAGATCGCAGACGTCAGGCAGTTAGTTTGGACCTCGGTCAACATAACCTCATTCAAACATTAGTCGATTTGTGTCTGCATCATAAAGTTGTTCTTGATTGAAAATGTCTGTTTACGAGCCTAATTCTCGTCATTTGCGGGAGGTGTTACTGTTTTGTTTCAATATGAAGAAAACAGCGGCTGAGTCTCATCGAATGTTCTCAAGTACGTATGGTAGGACGCTATTAGTGAAAGTACGTGGTGTGAGTGGTTTCAGCGCTTCAAGAATGGAGAATTTAACGTCGTACCGGCAAAGTGGCGGAAGAGAGAATGTTTTCGAACATGCAGAACTGGAGAAATAGCTGAGTGAAGACACTTGTCAATCTCAAGGAGAATTGGCACGATTAGTGAGAGTGACGCAGCAAGCCATTTCAAAACGGCTGCCGGTCGCTGTGACCGAGCGGTTCTAGGCGCTTCTGTCCGGAACCGCGCTGCTGCTACGGTCGCAGGTTCGAATCCTGCCTTGGGCATGGATGTGTGTGATGTCCTTATGTTAGTTAGGTTTAAGTAGTTCTAAGTCTAGGGGACTGATGACCTCACATGTCAAGTACCATACTGCTTAGAGCCATTTGAACCATCGTAACGTCTCAAGGCTATGGGCATTATTCAAAAAGAAGGAACTTGGGTCCCGTGTGAGCTGAAACCAAGAGACGTTGAACGGCGTTCGTGTGTTTGTGAACAGTCAATTCAGAGGCAAAAACGGAAGGGATTTCTGCATCGCTTTGTCACTGGGGACAAAAAATGGGTTCATTACGATAACCGTAAACGCAAAAAATCATGGGGATATCCCGGCCACGCTTCCAAGTCGACGGCCAAACCGAAAATTTACGACTCCAAGATCATTCTCTGCATTTGGTGGGACCAGTTCGACGTCGTGTACTATGAAGTGTTAAAACCAAGTGAAACAATCACAGGTGCTCGTTATCGAACTCAATTAATGCGTTTGAGCAGAGCATTAAAAGACAAACGGTCGCAATACAGCGAGAGGCACGATAAAGTGATTTTGCAGCACGACAACGCTCGATCCCACGTTGCAAAAGAAGTCAAAACGTACTTGGAAACGTTAAAATGGGAAATCCTAACCCACGCGCCGTATTCTCCAGACACTGCTCCCCCTGACTATCACCTGTTTAGACCAATGGCGCATGGCTTGGCTGACCAACACTTCCGATCTCATGAAGAAGTCACAAATTGGATCGATTCGTGGATCGCTTCAAAAGAAGAACAAGTTTTCCGACGCGGTATTCGTACACTGCCCGAAAGACGGGAAAAAGAAGTGGCCAGAGATGGAAATACTTTGAATGATACATGTGTAACCAATTTGTTTCATTAAAGCCTCATATGTTGCGGAAAAAAAGGCGGAAGCAAAGTTGTACACCTTGTAGCTTTATGTGTACTTTCTTTTTTAACCGTCCCACATGAAAGTCTTGGAGTAAGTGTATATTTTAACCCCCAATGTCTCCCCATACTACGTTCTCATGTACCCCTTTATCGAGTTTTATATGCCTCGTTTTCCTCTTTTTATTAAATGTATCACTCGGCTAAAGAGCGGTGGATTGTGCCGCTGTGAGCCCTCACCTGCCCATATGGGGCAGGGGAATGAAATCACAATAAAGAAAAAAACAGTTTTGCCGAAGTGGTGAGTCTTAGAGGAGTCCGTTTTCCGCCTTGTTCATGCGCATGTCAATGCTGTACTCGTCCGCGATCACGCCTTAGAAGGTATCGAAAAGCACAAGCACCCTTTGCTGCTTCGGATCACGTTCCAGTTTCGTCGAATGGTTCAGAACGACTCCGAGTGGTTCCAAAAAAGTGTACAAATTGCGGTCGCGCTGCATTCTGAAGGGGTACGACGACATTTAATGGCGATGGAACTCCACAACGTCCTTCGAGAAGGTTTAAAATGTCTGAGGCTGTTAGGAGTGTCAAAGGCTGTCGATAACGTTTTCCTGCAGCTCATTTCACTGCGAACCGTCATTTTCGACCGCATAATGTGTGTACATGGGCGGCCCAGGGAAAGGATGGTTTCACTGACGCCCTTTATGCCTCTCTGCTGACACCTTTTCGTGCTGATTCTCAGCAGCGGTCAGTCTGCAATGTTTTCGTCTGTAACTCACAAGAAAACCGCGTGATTTCAGCGGTAGGTCTCGCGATTCTGGCCTCCATAGTATAGGCCTCAAGTGAAGAAGATATGGGACGATCTTTCCATCGTCTAACTCGCCCACGGTGGCGTTGGGCAGAGTTGTGGTGAAATTTGGTGCCAATGTGGCATCATTAACCCCCTTTCCACGGTACATGAGCTTCTGAGGTGTGGGATTTTTTAAATTTATTTTTTATTTGTTTATTTATTTATTTACATCTGTCGACACCTTGCTGTCTGAAGGCTCGTCGATCCCGAGGGTGACCCCATACTTTTCCGTCATTACAGAGGAAGGTTGATGCGGTTTTGAGCCAAATTTCAAACTTCAAACTTAATGTGTGACATTGAGAGGTACTGACCGGGCTTCAAAAATGGCTCAAATGGCTCTAAGCACTATGCGACTTAACATCTGAGGTCATGAGATTTAGAAGTACTTAAACCTAACTAACCTAAGGACACCAGACAAATCCATGCCCGAGGCAGGATTCGAACCTGCGACCGTAGCAGCCACGCGGTTCCGGACTGAATCGCCTAGAACCACTCGGCTACAGCGGCCGGCCGCCGGGCTTCGAAAAAGTGTTCTTTTAATTCTGTTGCGCAGTGTACCCCATCTAACTGCCAAATAAATTCACGCTTCATCACTATCGCATTGTGCTGCGAAAGAAAGACTTTTTTTTGTCTATGTTAAAATCCGGTCTACTGATCTGAATTAGGTTGGATATTTATTAGCTGTTTCAAAATTTTAGCTTCACGTCGAGTTGCATAAACTTACAATGGTTTTTTTTTTTTTTTTTTTTTTTTTTTTTTTTTTTTTTTTTTCCGATGAAATGTACTACCAGTCGCCAACAGATCGTTAATCAACTACTTAAAAATCTACACATTATAAAGTCAAGTACTAAATTTTCACTGTGAGAAATGGAGCCAATATAAAAAAAAAAGTTTTTTGTTTCTCTAGAATGTTCGGATACTTTTTATCACTTAGCGTAAAACAGAAATATAAGGTTCGTTGTAGGATTTATTTGCTATATCATCCGCGTGTTTGTAGTCGTCCCTTGAACGTCTCCGTATTTGGTGTAAAAGGACCAGGTGAAAATACTTTTTATTTATTTATTTACACCCTTGATGGAGACATCCGCAGGAAGTAACTGCCATAAATATTATTTAAATGAGGAAACACATTTCATTCCATACCCTGAAGTACAGAGTGGACTATTTGAAGTCTCGCCGATTATAGCATTCGGTTCTTTTCAGCTAAATCCCCGTGACTCAGGGGCCTGTCAGAGAGGTTCTAAATTGAGACCTCTTTCCTGCCGCTCGCAGACGGCAGAGATCTACGAAAAAGAATAAGAAACCACGCGCCAACTGCAAGCCTGACAAATGTGATGATGTATGAAATACAGGTTGGAAGATCCAAGCTGACTTCTCCACGCACTGAAATGTTTTCTCTTACAGTCGTTCTGGTTGGATTTAGCGTTGCGGTATTAGAATAAAAATATCACCTATTTTAACAGCGTAATGTTGTTACCAAGCTCGAAGAATGTTTTCTCTTTAGAAGAGCACAGCGTACTCATAATTGTACTCCCACGTGGCACAACAGGGACGCGTGTACGCCAGTCTAAAGATAGACCGCTCCACACACAAACACCGCTTCTTCATAAGACATCAACTATGAATGTGTCTGACGGATAATAACTGGATAACGGTTACAGTTAGAACCAGAACAGAAATAACCTAATTGCTATTAGGTGTACGGCGTTCCACATTGAAAAAATTGTTTTCACTGTTACCTCACGTCACGTAATAAATTAAATATTTATTGGATTAAAACTGACGTTTCGATCTACTCAGCGTCATCGTATTCGAGACGACGAAAATTTTGAAGTCTTGTTCGAACAGACTCAGGTATTACGCCCTTACTCTTGATCTTGATACGTTTTGACGAAATGGCGAAAGAGATAAGCAGGCTTAAACACTGTCTACTGGATGATACTCAAGCGTTGTGATTCAAGGTAGCAGATTACAGACTAAATACATCTGACTGAGTTTTGGCGAAACAAGGGTTGGTTATGAGAACAATTTCGAAACTGAAGCGTTACATTCGTAGTGAACGTAATTAGTCACTCTTTTCAAGAGACCTGAAGATGGCTGTTCCTAGTCCAAATTGGTCATTCATAAATGTAAAATAGCGATGCAGATGGACAACAAATGTTTAGATGAAAAGAGAAACAAGTGAATCGTTATAGCTTTCTATCATCGTTTGTAATAAAAAAGGGTTCATATTTGTAAAAGAAAAGTGAATTGTTTTTATTTATGAAACTGTCATTTAGGAGTGTGGTGAAACAGGCCCCTTTGAATACGAAACGTTGATGTTCTAAATGTGTGCTGCCCCGTCACCACAACAACTTGGCATGATACTTGGTACAGTTTCACCGTATGTCGTTCATTTCATGTATCTCCGTAGGTTCTCCTCATTTGAGGAAGAATATGCTACGGAAAAGGAAGTTATTTTCTATACAAACTGTCAGATATTGTCGTAGAATTCAGTTACTCACCTTTTTTTCGAATCGTTGGATTCTGCGGTAGAAATTACAGTTTTAATATACCATAGAGTTATTTCCAAGTGATCAGACTGTGTACTTTTTTATCAGTATACAATTTGTAGATCTTCCCTATCTCTGAAACACCGTAATATTGTTTTGTATATTTACGTCTTAGAGGTATTTTAGAACGAAAGGCGTTCTTCTGACTTTCTCGTAATTAAATAAACTCTTCATGTGCATATAATCACTCAATTAAAACTCCATAATAGGTATAAATGAAATTCTTTGAAATATTAGGCAGCAGCCACGATTCAATGGATATTAGCTATTTTCCGTAAAATCTTTCACGAATTTCAGTTCCACCAACGATATACAAAGGTGGGCTCGTAATAAGATGTCTTACTTCATGCCATAAAGTGAATTTACTCCACATTGACCAAGAAGAGGCTGCATACATTTTTAGAGACATACGCTTCATACGTTAGTCACTGATGTATTTCATTATAACGTCGTGGTGGCCGCAGAAGATGCGGTACAGTTCCTGCCTTCGTATAGCGTTGGACGGCCGTCAACCATCTGGGTGTTATTCCATGGTGAGGCAACTGAGACAGGTAACTGCAAGTATATCCAAAATGAATACATATGTCGAGGTGTGGTTTAATCCAAATTATAGCGGGTAGTATGCCAAATTTTCTCCCCTTCGCATGTACACTACTGGCCATTAAAATTACTACACCACGAAGATGACGTGCTACAGACGCGAAATTTAACCGACAGGAAGAAGATGCTGCGATATGCAAATGATTAGCTTCTCAGAGCATTCACACAAGGTTGGCGCCGGTGGCGACATCTACAACGTGCTGTCATCAGGAAAGTTTCCAACCGATTTCTCATACACAAACAACAGTTGACCGGCGTTGCCTGGTGAAGCGTTGTGATGTCTCGTGTAAGGAGGACAAATGCGTACCATCACGTTTCCGACTTTGATACAGGTCGGATAGTAGCCTATTGCGATTGCGGTTTATCGTATCGCGACATTGCTGCTCGCGTTGGTCGAAATACAATGACTGTTAGCAGAATATTGAATCGGTGGGTTCCGGAGGTTAATACGGAACGCAGTGCTGGATCCCAACGGCCTCGTGTCACTAGCAGTCGAGATGACAGGCATCTTATCCGCATGGCTGTAACGGATCGTGCAGCCACGTCTCGATCCCTGAGTCAACAGATGGAGACGTTTGCAAGACAACAACCATCTGCACGAACAGTTCGACGACGTTTGCAGCAGCATGGACTATCAGCCCGGAGACCATGTCTGCGGTTACCCTTGACGCTGTATCACACTTCTGCGATGGTGTACTCAACGACGAACCTTGGTGCACGAATGGCGAAACGTTATTTTTTCGGATGAATCCAGGTTCTGTTTACAGCATCATGATGGTCGCATTCGTGTTTGGCGACATCGTGGTGAACGCACATTGGAAGCGTGTATTCGTCATCGCCATACTGACGTATCACCCGGCATGATGGTATGGGGTGCCATTGGTTACACGTCTCGGTCACCTCTTGTTCGCACTGACGGCACTTTGAACAGTGGACGTTACGTTTCAGATGTGTTACGACCCGTGGCTCTACCCATCATTCGATCCCTGCCAAACCCTACATTTCTGCAGGATAATGCACGACCGCATGTTGCAGGTCCTGTACGGGCCTTACTGGAGACAGAAAATGTTCGACAACTGCCCTGGCCAGCACATTCTCCAGATCTCTCACCAATTGAAAACGTCTGGTCAATGGTGGCCGAGCAACTGGGTCGTCACAGTACGCCAGTTACTACTCTTGATGAACTGTGGTATCGTGTTGAAGCTGCATGGGCAGCTGTACCTGTACACGCCATCCAAGCTCTGTTTGACTCAATGCCCAGGCGTATCAAGGCCGTTATTACGGCCAGAGGTGGTTGTTCTGGGTACTGATTTCTCAGGATCTATGCACCCAAATTGCGTGAAAATGTAATTACGTGTCAGCTCTAGTATAATATATGTGTCCAATGAATACCCGTTTATCATCTGCATTTCATCTTGGTGTAGCAATTTTAATGGCCAGTAGTGTCATTTTTATCGTTTACAGTCGCCATATTACGACACGGGCTTTTTGCTAATGGAACTATATACTTTTTTCTACGGAATTTGAAAGAACTTCTAAGAGATCATAACATGGATCAAATGGTACCAAGATACCTGCACTGCAAACCACAGCCGCGCCGTCGGGACGTAAGGTTCCACCAACGTCTGCCCTTTTACACCGAATGTAAGCAAACACGTAACTGAGGTACGGTTCGTGTGATCATCGCTGCCATGCCAAGTGCTCAAATGTTGACCATGAGCGCTGGTACAGCCTTCAGAGGCATTCTGAAGAATGAATACAGCACGCTGAATACCATCTGGAGTTAATGGCAGCGCAGTCCCATGTAATATGGCATGTCGTGAGAATCGTCGTGTTCACTAGTAGACATATTGTTTTAATTTTCGACACGGATAAAAGTATAAAAGTGTTAAGTTTGCCGGCCGGTGTGGCCGTGCGGTTAAAGGCGCTTCAGTCTGGAACCACGTGACCGCTACGGTCGCAGGTTCGAATCCTGCCACGGGCATGGATGTGTGTGATGTCCTTAGGTTAGTTAGGTTTAATTAGTTCTAAGTTCTAGGCGACTGATGACCTCAGAAGTTGAGTCGCATAGTGCTCAGAGCCATTTGAACCATTTGTTAAGTTTGATGAATGTGCACACCATTTTATATTTCGCGAACGACCTTACCAATGCTCTCCAAATGTTCTCTGAAGAAGGTCTGTCGTTAAATGGGGGAATGGGATGGACTTACGTTATGTTGGCTCGATACTGATTGCCTTATGTCACGTGGTATGCCTTCCAATAACTGTGACAGCAGAAAATGTTTCAGGAACTCGAGATACTTGAATGTATTTAGATTCCTATCAACAAAATAGCATCATCTTCAAACCTTGTTCCACGAAGAGAGTCTTTCACTTTCCCAAAGAGATGACAGTCACATGGAGCCAGTTCAGGACTGTAAGGCGGATGTTTCAGTGTTGTCCATCCGAGTTTTGTGATCGCTTCCATAGTTTTTTGACTGACATGTGGCCGTGCATTGTCGTGCAAAAGCAAAACATCCTGCTTTTGCCGATGTTTCTTCAGTGTCGTCACATATGCATTAGAATTTATGGTGGTTCCACTTGGCATGATCTCCACAAGCAAGAGTCCTTCGGAATCGAAAAACACTGTAGCCATAACTTTTACAGCAGAAGGTGTGGTTTCTAATTTTTTTTTTCTTGGGTGAATTTGCATGATGCCACTCCATTGATTGCCTCTTCGTCTCTGGTGAAAAATGATGGAGCTATGTTTCATCACCTGTCACAATTCTTCCAAGAAATTCATCTCCACCATTCTCGTACTGTTCGAAAAGCTCGCTGCACACCGTTTTCCTTGTTTTTTTGTGAGCCACTGTCAACATCCTGGGAACCCACCTGGCACAAACCTTTTTTAACGCCATCATTTTCCCCTATCCCAACGTAGCCTGACAATTCGTTCACTGTGATGCGTCTGTCAGCAGTCACCAATTCGTTAACTCTCCGCACATTGTCTGGAGTGTGTGCAGTACGAGGCCTGCCGCTGCGAGGACAATCCTCGATATTGCCGCCCCCGCTTTCATCACCTAACCTGCTTGCCCACCGACTAATTGTACTGCGATCGACAGCATCATCTCCATACACCTTTTTCAACCTCTTGTGGATAATTCCCACTGTCTCGTTTTCACAGCACAGGAATTCTATGACAGCACGTTGCTTCTGACGAACGTTAAGTGTAGCAGTCATCTTGAAGACATGCTGTGACGACGCCACTCACGGGAACAAGTTGAACAAAGTTTGAAAACAAGCGAGAAGGATGTATCTGCACACTGCAAAACTTTCACACATGCAGAATGAAAACTGTATGTTTACAAAAATAGTGTGCATTTCTTTTGGAGTGACGCTCGTAGTTGAAGTATGTAATAACCGCTGAAAAGGAGCCGAGTATGCAAATGCATATTCAACATGCAAATGTATATAATCCGCTCTGTACTGATAAGCGAAAACATTATAACCACCGCCCAGCGCGAGGTTGGATGTCCCCGTAAGGTCTGTATGTAAACAGAGGAGAGACGGATGGGGGATCATTCTAGCGACTATACGGGTAGCAAATGGGGAAATTTACTGACATGAGCGCCTTTGACGATGGGACGATTGTTATTATCCGGAGCCTGTGGACGAGTATCTCGAAAGCGGTGAAACTGGTCAAATGTCCACGTGCTACAGTGGTGAGCATCGACGGAAAGTGGTACAATGGCAGTGATACTACCACTAGACGATAAATGGTTGGCCGTCCACGACTCTTCACAGAACGTGGTGTTCGGAGTCTCTGTGAAGTAGGAAATGTGAAGATCTGTGGCATCTCTGGCGAAAGATCACATGATGGTGGATGCACATATGTTTCAGAACACACCATTCAGCGCACATTGTTGCTCATTGGGCACCGCAGGAGATGACCCCGTACGTGTTCATATGTTGACCCAATCGGGTCGTCAATTATGACAGCAGTGTGCACGAGATGTGCGGGACTGAACCGTGAATTAATGGAAATTTGTCACCTGGACACATGTTTCTTGCTACATCATGTCGATGGTCGTCTGCACAAACTCCTTCATCCAGGCGAAGGACTGTTCGAAACGTTTACTGCCCCACGGACGCAGCTTATGGGAGCATTATTCTGCAACTACGTGAGACCTATAGTATTAACCGACGACAATGTGACAGCTACGGACCACTTGAATCCCTTAATGCTGATGTCTTCCCTTCACCTTTCAGCAGAATAATTGTCCGTGTCTCGGAGCTAGAACCGAGCTAAAATGATTTGAGGAGCTTTACAGTGAACTCGCTTTCTTGGCCATCAAAGTCACTTGATGTGAATCCGATGGAACCAATTTAGGTAATTATCAGGCGCAATCACCGCTGTGTGGTAACGGGCGAATTGTGGGGCCTTGTAAATATCCTAAGTTGGCGTGGCCGCACAGGACGCCCGTCAAAGCCGCGGCCCGGCAGCAAACACGTCGTGGCAAACGTTAGCCGGACGAGAGGGCTAGCCCCAGCGCATGGACCAGCCGCGTGGCTGGGAATTCCGCTGTGACGAGGACAGTGCTTTGTGTCGATGAAGGAGACACGCCGGGAGTGCCAAAGATGGCGGACTTTGTGAAACCTTAATGACAAACGTTTCACAGTCTGTACAGAAATTAATAGTAGCCAGATGAATCATGCGGCTTTTCGCGGATGATGCTGTAGTATACAGAGAAGTTGCAGCATTAGAAAATTGTAGCGAAATGCAGGAAGATCTGCAGCGAATAGGCACTTGGTGCAGGGAGTGGCAACTGACCCTTAACATAGACAAATGTAATGTATTGCGAATACATAGAAAGAAGTATCCTTTATTGTATGATTATAAGATAGCGGAACAAACACTGGTAGCAGTTACTTCTGTAAAATATCTGGGAGTATGCGTGCGGAACGATTTGAAGTGGAATGATCACATAAAATTAATTGTTGGTAAGGCGGGTACCAGGTTGAGATTCATTGGGAGAGTCCTTAGAAAATGTAGTCCATCAACAAAGGAGGTGGCTTACAAAACACTCGTTCGACCTGTACTTGAGTATTGCTCATCAGTGTGGGACCCGTACCAGACCGGGTTGACGGAGGAGATAGAGAATATCCAAAGAAGAGCGGCGCGTTTCGTCACAGGGTTATTTGGTAAGCGTGATAGCGTTACGGAGATGTTTAGCAAACTCAAGTGGCAGACTCTGCAAGAGAGGCGCTCTGCATCGCGGCGTAGCAAGCTCGCCAGGTTTCGAGAGGGTGCGTTTCTGGATGTGATATCGAATATATTGCTTCCCCCTACTTATACCTCCCGAGGAGATCACGAATCTAAAATTAGAGAGATTCGAGCGCGCACGGAGGCTTTCAGACAGTACGCGACTGGAACAGAAAAGGGAGGTAATGACAGTGGCCCGTAAAGTGCCCTCCGCCACACACCGTTGGGTGGCTTGCGGAGTATAAATGTAGATGTAGATGTAGATGTAGATACCTCAAAAATAAACATGTACATTACCATTATTTGCGCGACGATTCTGATAGTTTAATCAGATTTTCAATATATTTATTAGTTTAAAGTTTAGTATCCGACGATAAATTATACAAGTAACACCCAGCAACGAATTTCCAAAATCTGAAAGGTTTATCCGATTTCATCGATGTACGTGTCTTTAGAAAGCTATTAGTGTAAACCTAAATTGGTATGAATTACAGGCATGTAACTTAAATAGCACATGAGTTATTGGATGTCAAAGTGGCCGATTACAATCGATCGCGTCAGGCCATAAGTACTCCACAGTTACACGAAAAAACGGTAGCAGCATGTTTATAAATATATTAATTCATCTATGTCTTTATTAATAGCCGATATATGCTATTCATGAAGAAAATGGTCAATTATTTACTGTGTTTTAGAAAGCACAGAGACATTAGGCTCCTGGCCTACCTTTTGTTTCTTTCCTTTTCAGGTATGTTTAATTAATTGTTTATGTATTTAATAATGTGTGTTAGAGCGTGTTTATGGTCCTGCCGTAGGAATATTTATTTAATTTCAGTTATTTAAATGTAACTCCAGTATTTCGTATATGTTTCATTATGTTTGTGACTGTGCGTTGGCATGACGACATGGCGCGTGCGCTCTAGCCAATCACAGCGCTCGTGAATAGGAAGACGGGATGGAATCGAGTTTCCGGAGAGGCATACAGGGTAGTTCTGAGCAGGAGGCAGTTCTGGACGGGAAGGCACGGGACACGGGAATGAGTGCTGGACGCGGACAATACAGCGCGACGGACGCACAGTCGGCGGAAAGACTTGGACAGTGGAGCAGTTTGCGCGTCGTCGCGCAGGATAGAAATATTTCGGAGTGCCGTCCTGTGCACTTGTGAGATTTCCGTGGCTTCTACAGTGAAGACGTAGTGTGCGTTTGCCAGTGAATATCTCGCGAGCTTTGTTGTTGTTCATAGCTAATTATGTGAAGTAGGAATGTATTGTTTCCCTGTTATTTAACTTATATTTTATTTAATTGCTAGACCATCGACACAAATAAGTGTTTTGCAGAAATACACCACATTCTCAAAAGTACTTCTACTATTGTAGTCATCATTTAAAGTCGTTAAGATAGTACCTGCAGATTTTATTTAATTGCAATCTTTCATTTATAAATGTCTATATTGCGTTCAAAATTCGCAATTGCCGAGTGATAGGAACTTCGACCATTCGATTCATGTATGTATTCCTATCGTATACTGTAGATTCAGCACTATTTGGCTTGCAATGCGGTAACTACGTATCCCATCCCTAGACAACGAAACCAGCCAAAACTTTTAGTGTTGAAACTTTGAGTCGGAGGGTGCGTAGTTAATTGTGAAAGCCCGCACCGCGTACAGAAATCAACGGCCACATGACTTGTGCGTTGACGTATGGCGCCACATACCTTCATGAATCTACGAACACCTTGTAGCCGGCCGCAGTGGCCGAGCGGTTCTAGGCGCTACAGTTTGGAACCGCGCGATCGCTACGGTCGCAGGTTCGAATTCTGCCTCGGGCATGGATGTGTGTGATGTCCTTAGGTTTGTTATATTTATGTAGTTCTAAGGTCTAGGGCACTGATGACCTCAGAAGTTAAGCCCCATAGTGCTCAGAGCCATTTGAACCATTTGAACTCCGTGTAGAATCGATGATATGGAGACACGGTGACGTGCTGAGCTACAAAGATGGCCTAACAAGCTATTAAGCACGTGGTCATGATGTTGTGGCCTATCAGTGTATTTGTTTTTCTGTCTCTCTCAGCAACGGCCAACATGCATCACTACACTGCTCGTTGTTCAATGCTGACTTTTGAATGCTCAAATGGTTTTGACACTAAAAGTTAATGTCTCAGTATCATAATAAAGCCCGCCTGGTTAGCCTTGCTGTCTAACGCATGGCTATCCGGATTGGGAAGGAGCGCCTGGTCCCCGGCACGAATCCGCCTGGCGGACTTGTGTGGGGAGCCGACCAGTCTGTGGATGGTTTTTAGGCGGTTTTCCATTGGCCTCAGCGAATGCGGACTGGTTTACTTTATTCCACCTCAGCTACACTATGTCGGCGATTGCTGCGCGAAAAGGTTCTCCGCATACGTGTACACCATCATTACTCTACCATGCAAACATAGGGATTACACCGGGGGCAGAACTGCACAATAACCCTGAAAGAGTGGTTCAGTGTGGGGCGGCGGAGGGGTGAAGTAAACTGTGGTAGTCGTCGTGGGGTTGTGGACCACTGCATCTGTGGCGGGGACGGAGCCTCTCCATCGTTTCTATGCCCCTGGTTAACATACAATACAATACAATTATAATAAAAGCTGATACCAAACACTAACGCTAAAATTTCCTATACAGACACACTGGAAGCTATTTTTCTCTCTATTTTTTTCTCTTCTTTTCTGTGTTTTTATTTTGCAGTCCAGCCAGCCATTTCTCTTCATCTTCCCTATACGCCAAAACTGATTAACTGGTACTGTGACTCCCTTGTAAATCTTTAATGTTTTTTTCAATATGTTGATTTGGTTTTACAACAACTGACTTTAGGGCATCCTTTGAACGTGCTCTATTATGTTTGCTGTAAAGTCTTATACCACAAGGAAGCAAGGTGAGCCGGTACCCTCTTTCTACAACATAAATGCACACATGTATTAGTACGCTTCTTTATTTACATGAACATTTACTTAATTTGAGTAGAGCCCATGTTTGTGGTACAAGATTTTCAGTAATAGTCCTCTTGCAGACAACCTCGGTAATCTTGCTATTATAAACTCTACTCTCACTGCTGCTCCCGCTATTGTCACTAATCTGGTCGCTATGTATTGTCGTAGCCTGTAATGTGTGTGTGTCTGAATTTCTAAGGGACCAAACTGCTGAGATCTTCAGATCCTAGACTTACACACTACTTACACCAACTTAAACTGACTTATGCTAAGAACAAAACACACACACAAGCCCGAGGGAGGACTCGAACCTCCAGCAGGAGGGACCGTGAAATGCGTGTAATGGCGCCACAAATCACGCGGCCACTCCGCGCGGCCCTGTAAGGTGAAATGAGCTCGCTCTGTGAATATACTGACAGACGCCAAACTGGATGAGTGAGTGAGTCGAGGCCGAGCAGTTGAGTGTATCCTCCGGTCAGCCTAAATGGCTCTGAGCACTATGCGACTTAACTTCTGAGGTCATCAGTCGCCTAGAACTTAGAACTTCTTAAACCTAACTAACCTAAGGACACCACACACATCCATGCCCGAGGCAGGATTCGAACCTGCGACCGTAGCGGTCGCTCGGTTCCAGACTGTAGCGCCCAGAACCGCAAGGCCACTCCGGCCGGCTCAGCCTAAATACATGCTGTCGAGAGGGCGTTGGTGGCTTGTTGCTTGTTGCTTGTGGGTGTTTCTCTGGCCTCTCTCATGATAGGCGTGATTGAGCCAGCGCCTACTATTGATCTTTGCACTTCATCTTCGTGCTTCATCTTCGCCGACCTGTGTCCTGGCGGTAGCTTACGGCTGCACAATTCCCTGGAGGCAGACGGTGCAATACCTCCATGGAAAAAGAAGTAGTTCACTTACTTTCTGTTAACATGTGTTTCTACTTCTACTTGCTTCTCTAGATATTGCAAGATTTCCTCTAGGGCTACTGGGAATAGTTTCGATGGCATCGACTCGTTTACCCCTTTCTTAATTTTAGACTGCCCAGTATCCTGTAATGTAAACTGTAGCACTGATGTAAGCAATCATTCATGTGCTAAATACTTATTGCTATTCATACTTAGTGATTATTGTTACGTTGTATTGTATAAAACTGTAGCCTTTATTATTAATATAACGGCCGAGTAGAATAGGTATAAAATGCAAGCAAGAAAATGATTTCTGAAAAGGAGAATGATGTCAACATCAAATATAAATTAAAGTGTTACGAAGTATTTTCTGAAGATATTTGTCTGCAGGGTAGCCTCATCTGCAAGTGAAACGTGGACGCTATAAAATACAATTAAGAAGAGAAAATAAGCTTTTGAAATGTAGCGCTACAGAAGAATGTTGGACAAAGGGTAGGTGATAGGACAAGTCATCAGGAGATACTAAATAGAACTGTGGAGAACAGAAGTTAATGGCCGAACTCGACTAAAAGAGGGGATCTCTTGATGGGACCTGAGCCATCGAGCAGTTGTCAGTTTGGTAATGGGAGGAAGTGTGGGGGTGAAGACTATAGTGGGAAACTAATGCACGAATACAGTAACCTGGCTCCACTGTATGTAGGTTGCAGTAATTATATAGTGCGTAGAGGCATCCACAACATAGATTAATGTGCAGAATTACATCAAAATACTCCTCCAAAAGAAGATCCCAACAACAGCAACACAGCATTAATAACGATTTATATAATGAATAGTAGATGAGTTTTCCTATTTGGGCAGCGAAATAATTGATGATGATCGAAGTAGAGAGGATATGAAATGCAGACTAGCGATGACAAGAGAAGCGTTTCTGAAGAAGAGAAATTTGTTAACGTCGAGTGTACATTTTAGTGTCAAGAAGTCTTTTCTGAAAGTATTTGTATGGAGTCTTGAAAGGACGATATAAGATGAAAATCAACAAAAGCACAACGAGGATAATGGAATGTAGTCGAATTAAGTCGGGTGATGTTGAGGGTATTGGATCAGGAAATGAGACACTTAAAGTAGTAAAGGAGTTTTGCTATTTGGGGAGCAAAATAACTGATGATGGTCGAAGTAGAGAGGATATAAAATGTAGGCTGGCAATGGGAAGGAAAGCGTTTCTGAAGAAGAGAAATTTGTTAACATCGAGTATACATTTAAGTGTCAGGAAATCGTTTCTGAAAGTATTTGTATGGAGTGTAGCCATGTATGGAAGTGAAACATGGATGATAAATAGTTTGGATAAGAAGAGAATAGAAGCTTTCGAAATGTGGTGCTACAGAAGAATGCTGAAGATAAGATGGGTAGATCACATAACTAATGAGGAGGTGCTGAATAGGATTGGGGAGAAGAGGAGTTTGTGGTACAACTTGACTAGAAGAAGGGATCGGTTGATAGGACATGTTCTGAGGCATCAAGGGATCACCAATTTAGTATTGGAGGGCAGCGTGGAGGGTAAAAATCGTAGAGGGAGAAAAAATCGTTCAAATGGCTCTGAGCACTATGGGACTCAACTTCTCAGGTCATTAGTCCCCTAGAACTTAGAACTAGTTAAACCTAACTAACCTAAGGACATCACACATCTCCATGCCCGAGGCAGGATTCGAACCTGCGACCGCAGCGGTCTCACGGTTCCAGACTGCAGCGCCTAGGTAGAGGGAGACCAAGAGATGAATACACTAAGCAGATTCAGAAGGATGTAGGCTGCAGTACATACTGGGAGATGAAGAGGCTTGCACAGGATAGAGTAGCATGGAGAGCTGCATCAAACCAGTCTCTGGACTGAAGACCACAACAACAACAACATATAACGAGGTCTGTAATGTTTAAGAAAACGTGAAGCAGTTATACGGACTGCTATAGATTAACAAACGGTAAAGTTTTCAGGAATGAAACAAACGCTTTAGAAGCGAATTGGATTCTTTGAACACTTATTATAGGCATCTTAACATTTTGATTGCGACTAATGTCACATCCCACAAAAGGCAGTACAATTACAACACACACATTATCACCTGTCGAAACAAGTTTGATGATATAGCACGAAATGCTTCGAATATAATCTACCGATGACTCATTGCACTTGCACGATTTTTATCTTTACCCACAACGGTACACTGTTAAATTTATTTCCAAGATTTTGTTAGCAAAAGCGACGTTTCAGAGCCGACTGGTGGTAATTGCAAGTTTCTTTCCTTTACGCGATTGTCTGCCACATGCTGAAGGCTTGAGACGTCTACATGTTAGCGCAACATTACGTCTTCGTTCCGTGCAGAGCTTATTTCTTTTTCCCTTTAGCTGCCCAGCATTCTAAGCAAACACCGCTTGGAGTAGTTCTTATCGTATGCCTCGATTTCTAATCTACTGAGCCTGTAGCTGAAACACTAGAGATTTAAAACGAAGTATGGCTCATGATATTTGCGAAGATTCTGGTTAAATTTGTGGATCATAAATTGCCACAGGTACGCCGAAACTTGGAAGACCTGCACCTCTTTTCATTCTGGGTGGTGCCTGCAGTATACTACGTCTGCGGCCAGTAGTGCAAGATAAAGCGTTCTGCAGCCCACTATTTCTGGATGAACCGCACCTCGGCTCGTATGTACCGTAATGTACGCACTGCAGATGTTCCGAACGCCCGCTTCTCCTTTCGTAATTCTGTCAGCGTACGCAAAAGAAGACGTAGACAAGCTGGGAGATAGAGAGTAGGAGCATCACACGAGGCTCGGGGAATGACGTGTGTGTGAGGAGGAGAAAGGGGGGAAGGGGTGGTAGAGCTATGTTGCGTCAGTTGGCGTCGGAGGAAGAGGAGGAGGAGGAGGGTGAAGATGTAGAGGAGGGTGCGTCGAATCGCCATTATTCGCGACGTCGTTCGCCAGCCGTGTTTCACGAGCGTTCCAGACACCAAAATAGTAGCGCCCGATTTGCAGACAGAGGCTGCCCGCTGTTCTCTCGCTAGAAGCTGCTACGAATACAGTTTCCAACGAAGTTGTACACTGCTAAAACCACGCGGCGCAAAAATGTTGCAATGTAGGGACGTGCAGAAACAGATGGATATTTATTTACAATATTTTGTGGCCCTCAGGAGCGAATAGTATTTTCGCTCTCCTAATCAGCTGAATATCCATTAAAATCGAGACATCTAAAAGAGATACACATCTTGGAAAATGTTGGCCACAGGCTAAATTGTTCGATCACAGAGGTAGGCAAGAAGTTGCTAAGGGTTTCCCCAAACAGTGTCAGTGAAGTTGTGCAGTATCACAGCGAACTCTGCCCCCTACACGATGTAGGGTACTGTATATGAAGTGCTCGGATGTAAACAATGGTAAGGGACAATATGGTTGTTTTGAGAAACTGCGTACTAAAGTTCCAATAATATCTCATACTTCAAGCACAAGTAATGTTCTTTCTTAGTCAGATATGTCATTGTTTACAAATATATCTGTAGTATCGACATATTTTTTTTAAAATTCGGTACGTATGTGACACAATTTCATTCCAATATGTTCCAAGACGCAGCGCATAAAAACGAGATTCTTCTCGGATCTCACACCTCGGGTTCTGCTAGTGACAGAAAGATAGGGTCAAGTGTTCTGTGGCAGCCCATGGGCTAGGAACCATCTGTATACCCAACAGAAAGGTCGTCTTACTGTGAAAATACTACAACACAGTGTCAAAGATTGCATATTACGCATTTCTTCCAGTTTAGACAAATGGACCGAATCATTTGGATCTTTTTGCATTTGATGTGGTCTACGATGCGCCCATAGTGGCTTATAGAGTCACCATTTAGCTCATGGCCGGTTCCTGAGAAAACGCGAAAAACCTGTTTCCTATCATTTTTTCGCTGTCTGCAGTCGGTGTCTATTTAACTAACAGCAGCAAATTACTAGAATTTTAACAGTAGATTCACTAGGAATTGTTCTAGAACTGCCATCTTCCACTTTTTAAAAATCTATATTCGTTATCGAGGTGTATGCTTTTTGGGCACCAAAACCGAGCCGCAGATTCGAAGACGGCTGTCCGCAGGAAGTGGCTGTGATTTTTACGACATATTCCCAAAATCCCAGTCTCGAAAGACCTTGAAAATTTTCTTGATAACTTTATCTGTTTTTGAGATACAAAGGGTCAAAGTTATTCTACTCATGCACATGAAAACACATGTTAAGTCCGATATGAAGCGAAAACGCAATTTATAAAGTGACGTGGCGCGGAGAAGTATCCTGTAAAGTGTCTCCAATATAATCAGAAGGTACTGGAATCCCAAGTTGTAGTACTGAAGCACATGAAAAATTTTTGTGCATGTGAAATCCGGTATGAAGTGTAAAATTAAGTTTGCGTTATTTCAGTTTCTCATAAGTAAACTATCAAAATTTTACTGACCCGCAAAGTTCTTTTCATATGAGTGAAATAACCTGGTGCAGCAGGGAAAGAGAAGGGAACGAGTGGGAAAATGCCTCAATCGGAGCACAAAAAGGTCAAATATGCTCCTATTTAAAAGACTGACTTAGTACCTTTAAAACTTTTCCCAAAAATTTAAGTTGATATAACTATTCTTACACGTTCTTCAACAGCAGTAGCGTAACCATCACCTTCAATTGCGTTGTACAGTGAAAGAAAGAGTATGTGGCCCACAGGTCTCCAGATAGGAAATACTTGTAACTTCTTTCCACTAGTTCTGAAATAGAGGTAGACGCACGTATATTATCGACAGTCAGGCTGTCCCTGGAATATGACGTTCTGCTGTCGAACGGGTATTTCGCGGTCGCAATCCAGACTGGAGATCAGAGTCGGGCTGTAAATTATGTATGGCCGTTTCAGTTAGTAAAGAGTATCTCGTGAATGGCAGTAAAAGTTAGAGTGCAGTGTAACAAATGAGTTTCATCAAGGGTTTTGTTTTATTTTTTAGACATCGTTTATTATTTCCCATCCATGTACTAGAACGTTCTCCGCCGTTTGATTATTTGCCTTCATCTCTGAGAGCAACTGGCGTTTGTCGTCTTGCCTGGTAGTTATAGAACATTTCTCGCAATTTTTCCTTCATTTCTATGACTCGCAGCCTGTCACGCGTGCGGTAACACTACTTGTTTCACATATTCATTAACAAGTTCTTATTGGATGGCTTTCTTGTCTGTTTCTCTGTTCGGTACGAATTTTGAAACTGATTTTAAACTAACTTCCCTGTGAAATTTTCAACATAGCTCAGAAATGGATACAATGCAATATGAACTCGCTTACGTGTCTCTTGTGTGGAGGAGGGTACATTATTTTCTTGTCTGATTCTCTGATCGCTACAAATTTTGAAATTCATTTTAAACTAACTTCCCGATGAGCTGGAGACTTCAAACTTTCTATATTCCTCAGAAGACGATGACAGTTCAATAGTAACTCGCTTTCTTGTCTAGTGTGTGGGAGAGGGTATTTTGCGTACCAATGCTATTTCCCCCTTTCCTGTTCCAGTCACGGAATATTTCGCGGTAAAATGGTTCAAATGGCTCTAAGCGCTATGGGACTTTACATCTGAGGTCATCAGTCCCCTAGATTTATAACGACTTAAACCTAACTAACCTAAGGACATCACACACATCCATGTCCGAGGCAGGATTCGAACCTGCGACCGTAGCAGCAGCATGGTTCCGGACTGAAGTGCCTAGAACCGCTCGGCCACAACGGCCGGCTATTTCGCGGTAAAAACGATTGCTTGTGAGACTCCGTGTGTGTTCGAGTCTCTCTTATTTTTAGCTTCAGGTCTTCCCGCGATATGTACGTAGGAGAAAGCCATATACTGGTTGATTCAGTTGAAGAGAAACTGAAATAAACCTGAAATGTACCCCATGTCTTGTTGTTTTGTTTCAAATCGTCTGAAAAATTACACACACGCAAGACTAAAAAACAGGAAATAACTTTTTCAACAATTTCTTGACATGACACGTTTCTGAAAAGCACTAAAAATGTAGAATAATTTCTTCTAGAGCCGTATAGATTCCTAACCCCAGACAGATAGTCAAGGAAATTTGGGCTTGTGAATTTTTAATAAGTATGACAATAATTGTAAGATTTAAAACGAGAAAAGTGGGGTGCATGCAACAGATAATAATGAGTGTAGAGAGTAGCTGTCATTGAGCAAAATGAACACAAATTGTCGTATTATTTGCAGTGCAATAAAATTGTTGGCGAATTAGGTGAGCTGTTCGTGCATCAGTTACATTTTGCATGCGCCCCACATTTTTAGTTTTAAATTTTACAGTTAGTGACATAGCTATTCAACACAGACAAGCACAAATTTTCGGGGCTAGAGTTAGGAATTTTATGGGAGTTTTCAGTCAATTTTTAGAATGTGATGCATTTTTTAAAAAATATTTTTAAAAATTTATTAATATTTTATTTCCAACATTGCACCAGATTTTTGAAGCAACTGGGCGTAGAAAGAGCAGCTTCGGAATATACAACGCTCAGTTTCACAGTTCGCAAACCTCAGAGAGCCTGTGCAATGGCAGCTTCTCGGGTGTTACCTTGCACACAAAGTTCCATATAGCATAGGACGGTTCTCTGTAAATGGGTGCAAAGACTACTTTTGTGGTTAATAAAATTTCATTGTAAATAGGAAAGTCTCTGAATTAGTTAGTTATTATTTGATATTTTTAAACAGAATTTAGAGTAAGATTTGTTAAACAACTGAGTAATCATGATGTCTGAAAACCGTATGAGCGTACACGAAAGAGTAGAATCAACTAGTTGTAGTTATCGTGATGAAGGCTGCCTGCAACAGCGGTGGAAAGGTTTTGCAGTTTTATCACGTATGAATCGATCGTACACCAAGAACTGTGTTACTGAAGTGGACTACGGCAGCGAAACTCTAGTTTTGTATCTACATTTACATCTACATACATAACCCGCAAGCTACCGTATGGAACATGGCGAAGGCTACTCGTTTTCTTTCCTATTCTACTCGCAAAGAAAGCGAAGGGAAAACTACTGACTATATATCTCCGTAAGAGCTTCAGTTTCTCTTATGTTCGTGATCCTTATACGAAATGTACGTTGGTGGCAGTAGAATCGTTCTGCAGTCAATTTCAAATACCGGTCACCTAAATTTTGTTAGTAGTGTTTCGCGAAGAGAATGCCGTCTTCCCTCCAGGGATTATTCTCATTTGAGTTAACGAATAATTTCAGTAGCACTCGCTTGTTGATCGAACCTACCGGTAGCTAATCTGTCAGCGAGACTCCGAATTGCTCCCTTTAATCCGACCTGGTGGGATACCAAACACTCGATCAGCATTGAAGAATGGGTCGGACTAGTGTTCTATACGCTGTCTCCTTTGCAGGCGAGCCATACTTTCCTAAAACTCTCCCAAAAACCAAGGCAGACCACTCTTCTTCCTGCTACCGTCTTTACGTGCTCGTTCCATTTCATACCGCTTTGTAACGCTTCGTCTAGATATTCAATTGACGTGACTGTGTCAAGCAGCCCACTAATAATGATGTATTCGAACATTGCTGGATTGTTCGTCTATTCATCTGCATTAACTTACACTTTTCTGTATTTAGTGCTCTTGTAGTTGTAGAAGCTTTTAAAACGCAATAAATACGTCAACCTGCTAATGGTCACTTGGAACAGTGGCCAAAACGTTGGTTTTTAATGCCGTCACATACCAGATAAAGCTTAATTGAAGAATTCCATTAGAATTCCTCGAAAAAGATCGATATCTTTCTTCCTCCTCGTATATCTGACTAGATGATCCTGCTTGGAAGTGCTCAATTTCACGGAGACATAAAACTATAAACTTCTTACTTTCCTTATTGAGTCGTGCGTGGCTCGTGTTCATGCCATATCTCATCTGACATCCTGTTTTAACTGTACTACCACCTCGTTATGTTAATTTCAATTACTAGTGTCACCGAGTTGCCGCCTTGCCTGCCCGTGAGCGGCAGCAGCGGCGCTTATCGATATAAGCCCTGGCGTATTATCTTTGCTGACTGCTATTACTTCTCGGTTGTCGTGTGTTCGGAGTTAGTTCGGATCTGCCAGTGAGTTAGGAGGCGCTAGCAATGCAGTTCGGACCTGGCAGTGTTTGACTTAGGACGCGGTAGAAGTTCAGTCAGGACGCGGCTGCAGTGAGGCCATTACTCGCCCGACGGTTGCCGATACATATCACTTGAGTGCGCACCACCTTGGTTGGTTGTCGGTTGGTCGTCTTGTCGGACGACGTATATGATGACCGGCGATCGCTTATGGGTTGTCTGCGTGTGCCGACTCATTATTGGTCTTTGTTATTGCACAGTCGCTGCTGTTAGTATTGTCCAGTCCTTCGTGCAAGTGTTCGTGAAACTGCGTGTAGCTTGTGATGTCGACTGCTCAGTTATTTTAGTGCTGTCTCTGTGCTGATGTGTGGCAGTCGGTCGGTTGGTGTGGATCAGCCAGGAAATCTTCTCGCGGCGCAGTGGGCAGGGCCCACTGGCGGTCTCTACACAGTGTCGGAGTGTGTGGGAGCTGTTCCCATTGCTACGAGGTTCGTGGCTCACCGACCCAGGACATCAAAGTTGAGTGGTGATTTAATTACCGAAGCCAGTCTGTTCACATTGTGCCGTTGGTTTTCATGTTTGGCTGATGGGGGTATTCCCGTGAGCAACACGAGTGTTCGAGTCGGCGAAAGTTTGGCCACCATCCCGTGGAGTTTAACCGTATTTTGCTTATTTGAAGTCCAAGTGCACCAGCGGAATTTTCTGCTTTGTGGCCGTCAGCGTTCCGGTTACCTGCCCTGGCCGCTGACGTAAAATTCAGGCAGTGTCCTGTCCTCACCCTTTTGTTGCTGTCTAACACGTGTGTGTAGTTCTGACAGCTTAGGCATACTTGGTTGTGGGCGGCTACGCCTTTTACGTTTTGGCTTTGGAGTTCCTTGTGCACTAATCGGGTGGAAAGCAAGTCGTCTTGTCGGTGGGTCCGTTGACTGTCTCTTGGTTGGGTTGCCGACGGATCGGATATACGTAGTTGGGCCGACTGTCTGTCTCCCCTAAGCGAACGTTTATATTTCAAGTGCAGACCGACCCCAGAAGCTTCTGAGCGCCGCAGGCTGTACTGCATTTTCTTATTGGTGTTTGATTGTGTATTTCAATGGCTTATAGCGGATGGTTTGAATTTTTATGCTTTTAGTTGGAGTTTTAAATAATGGGCCCTCAGTCGCTTTAAAATTGAAAGTTCCTTACTTTTCAAGTCTTGCATTGTTTGGGTCTTCAGCCTCATTTAAAATATTTTTTTTGGATAAAGTTTTGGGCCTTCTGCCTTTTGAAAATTTATTTTAGTTGTCTTTTTCAATAATGGGCCTTCACCCGCTTTAAAATTTAAATTCCTTACTTGTTAAACCTCAGATTGTGTGGACCTTCATCCTGTGTAAAATATTGTTTGAAGATAAAGCTTTACGTCTTCTGCCTACTAAAAATTATTTTAGTTGTTTTAAGTAATCGGCCTTCAGCCGTTTTTAAATTAAAGTTCTCGTCTTTGAAGTATCAGACTGTGTGGGGGCCTTCAGCCTAATTGAAGATACGACCTTCTGCCTTGTGTTTTTTTTAAATTAATTTTACCTGCAGTCTTAAATCAGGGCCTTCAGCCGTCTTTAAATTAAACTTGCTTGCTCTTCAAGTGTTAGATTTGTTGGGCGTTCAGCCAAGTTATAGAACTTACTTGCGTGAGGCCTTCTGCCTTATAAATATTTTGTTTTTAGTCTGAATTTTAAGTTAATGCCTTCCAGCTGTTTTTAAATGTAAGTGGTTGTGTCCTTAAGGCATTAGATAATGTGGCCTGTTCAGTCGATAACTAAGTTCAAAAATTTTGCTATACGTTAGGACAACTAAATAAATTTATATGTGTTTGATTGTAACTGACAGCCCCCATTTGGCCCCTTTCCACAATTCCAACTACCTGTTCTGTCCTGCGGACTTTAGCAGAGCGTTTCCCTTATGTTACACAACAAATGCGAACTAATGCAAAGATCGTAACTCGTCGGTTTAGCCCATATGTAACTATAACAGAAAGATCGGGGAACTTGAGTGAGGATCCTTGGAAGAAAGACAGTG
This sequence comes from Schistocerca piceifrons, assembly GCF_021461385.2. Taxonomy (NCBI): domain Eukaryota; kingdom Metazoa; phylum Arthropoda; class Insecta; order Orthoptera; family Acrididae; genus Schistocerca; species Schistocerca piceifrons. The sequence continues at coordinate 390,312,830 of NC_060145.1, forward strand.
TAGTTCTCGCGAAACGAAGTTGGGTATATTCAGAGGACCTGTATTCAGAGAATATCGCACGAGCATTATGTTGACACCTACATATATCTCGCATAGGAATCATAAGAGTAAGATAAGAGAGGTCAGTGCGTGTACAGTGGCGTACGGACAGTCATTTCTCCATCGCCCAATACGTGAACGGAATATGACAGGGATCTGATAATACCGGTAAGGTGTACCTTCCGCAATACACTGCACAATGTCTTACGGAGCGTATATGCAGATGTCGATGTACAAGGAGGGGACAAGATTGATAGATCCAAACAAAACGACATCGATTACTGATTTGTTTCCAAATCAGCTACAAGGTAATAGAGGTTCAGGTGCCCAACTTGGGTGGATAACAGGTGGTTTGCAAACATTTCTCTTGGAGGCACAGAAAAAAACACAAAGTGTTAACCCTGGCGGAAGGCACGACGGCATTGTGCGCAAGCAGCTGTTGCTGGCGGGCCCGCTTTTTACAGGCGCAGTTGCTTGATTCGTTTATGGCAGCAGGCTGTGCCCCCCAATTCTTTGCCCGCACTGCTCTTCCGCTTGGAAAGTTCTTTCGGAGGTTCCTCTTGACGTTCACCCGCTTTTCTTTATCGCAGCTATTTGTTATCGAACGTGCAGGGGGTCTTTTCGGTATTACAGAAGGCGAATTCGTTATTCACTTTCCGCGTCGCCATGTATCTTCGAGAGGTCTTGCTTCAGACACCCAAGTGAAAGCTGGGCTTACGTCCAAGGTGGACAATAACTTATCACATCCAAGGACGCATATGATGCGAGCGTGCGATGTGGAGGAGTAGCCAGCACACTGCCGTCGTATTCAGCACGAGCTGCGGTTCAAATCCTCGGCCATCTATTCTGATTTACTTTAAACGTGACCGTCCTAGATTACGTCTCAGCCTACGGATAGGATAGTTCCTTCAGTTCATTGACTTCCCTCTGGTTGTCCAGCAGAACAAGGAGATCCGTCTCTCAATATTTAAACGTCGGCGGGACTCACACCAATGTTACGTGTAAACTGAGTAATCTGTTTTCGGAATTTCATCTTTTTGAGAACCTACAGAACGCATTTATTTCTTCCGTTTGAGATAACAATAAACTGTAATAAAGCACTGTACAAGCACAATCGGAGATGGATGCTTAGTTACGGCGAAGATGAAAGTCCATGGAACCCTGCCGAATGATATTACTTGCTCTCCAATCACGACCGCAACACGGCACGTAACTGATGAGTTATACACTTTGGTGATTTGACTGCGACAGACGCCGGAATTTCGCTACAACCCAGACCTTGCACTGCCTAAGTTTCGCATTTTTCGCAATCCGAAGATAGTCATTCACCGACATCCTACATATATAGTGTTTCGCTCCACCCCAGTGTGGGAAAGGTGAAATATTTATTTAGTATCAGACAGGACAACAAACGGTTGCTCATGGTCGCGGGCTAAAGAAGACTATGTTCCGTGATGTGAAAGCGATTGTGTTGAAAATCGTACATGGGAGATACAGCCAACTGACAGGAAGTTTTACTGCAAGAATAGTTATCATCCTACGAATTTATCGTTGTATCAGAATATAGTCATCATATTATCCTCGAATGGGAGTACTTGCAGGCGTCACAACCAGTCATTGACTGTGGAAGACCAGAGCTCCAGGCTGACAAAGCTGTTCCAACAAGCACACCTAACAATGATTGTTATTGGAGATGTTCGCCGTTTAAGACGTTGTTATCGTGCTGTCACGAATGGTACGAGTACCAGTCATCAGTCGAGATACTCTGTTAAACTGTGAAGCTTTTCTCGATTACAAAAAGCGACTCGGACTTAGAAAAGAATTCTACATGCCAGCGACGATCGTAAGCGTTGTGGGTGGCCAAGGAGAAATTTACATCACTGACTGTCACGAGCAGTCAGTACTCATCCCAAAAGTTACGTGCTTATCGCCATTCGAACCAGTGTACGAAGGGAAGTTTGGTGCCACTGTCGAAGAATCGCCTTCCGCTGCCGCAAACAAGTCAAGGGAGAAACTTACTATCGAACTGCCAGTACTATTTGGCCTGACCGAGAAATGACGTCGGCGAATGTTAGCCGTCCTGCACCAATTCTCAGATAGTTTCAAATCCGGAGTGGAGGAAAGACAGACCAAGCGGCCCATGGCAAAGCAGGATATCAGTACAGGAGACCATCCACCAATTGGCCAGAGCTGTGTAGGTTGTCACGGGCTGAGTCTGGGAGAAAGTGGTGAAGATGCTGTAATATGAGACCATTGACTCTTTAGAGTGTCATTGGTTCACTTATGTGTTCCTTACGAACAAGAATAATGGCACACAGCGTTTCTGGGTAGATTAACGACGACTGAACAACACCACGAAAAAAATGTCTACCCATTCTTGCCCATTGATGAACCCTACACTTCTTAAAAGGAGCACAGTATCTTTCAGTTCAGATAGGCTACTAGCACATTGAAGTAGAAGGGGATGACAGGAAGAAGACTGCCTTCAAAACACCTGATGGCTTCTATGAATTCAAAGTTATGCCACTTGGTCTGTGTTACACTCGAGCTACCTTTTAACGTATGACTGAGAAAGTGCTTCGACACCTTAAATCGATGACGTGGCTTTGCTATTTGGATGGCTTTGTAATTTTTTCTATGACATTTGATGAACATCTAAGACATCGGCCAATGGTGCTGAAGTGTGTTATCCATCAGCTGTTCTCAACCTATCCCAATCATGCCAATCTAACGTCATGAAGGTGCAAAACTCGTCCTACAAACTATTTCATTCCTACTCCAATCTGACCTCCTATAATTATTGATTGTCTCACATACTTGGTATGTTAACGGGAAGGCCAGCTGCAAATGGGAACCCCTGTGCTGAAGTACTCGATTTGTGCCATGCAGGCTTCGAAATTCCAAAAGAGTGACGTGAAATGTTCTTCACATTTCGCTTGATGTCCTAATGCGTGATAAGCGGTCGTCAAAATAGGTTCAGCGTTCGCTTATGTGATAACATAACATCATCACATACCGATGTTCAACAAAACTACACAGGACAAACTACTACACTTTGTAAAACATGTTTTGCGTGCCTTGTTATATGTGGTTCCTATACAGGGTGAGTCACTGTTGCCACCAAGAATAACCGAAAGTAAGATAGGAGCTGAAAAGTTTTTGGGGTAGAAGTTGGATGGGACAACGGGGGCCATAATATGACGCTGGTTTTTTGTTGCTAGCTGGAGTCACTTCAGAGATATGAAGGTCAACTTTGTTTCTTTAAATGGGATGCTATAATTTGGTACTTATTTTCTGATAGCGGCTATCGAGACGAATCCAGTGATGTGTAACAGGAAGGTCTTTGAAGGTCATCGAAGGTCACGAAGGTGGCATGAACATACATTTTCAGAAGGTGTTCGAAGTGATGACCATTGGTATCAGTGCAATGCTGCAGTGCTGTGGATTGAGTGGTACTCCCTATCACTTCGGCCCTTATCGAAGCACATGCTCTGGCAGTTCACTCTCGCATGCCTTCAGGTGTAGTTGGAACGCCTTTACAATGTCTTTTACGAATCCCCACAAGAAAAAATCCATAGGCGTCAAGTCTGGAGAACGAGCCGGCCATGACACATCTCCTCCGAGTCCAACCCAACGATCTGGGAATTGTCTCTGCAACTCATTTCTAGTCGTCAGTGAAAAATGTGTCGGACATCCATCGTGTTGATACCACATTCTGTCCTTGTTCCTAAAGGTATTTCTTCCAGTGACAGACCTAATGTCTCTTGCAGAATGTGGTGTACTTCCTACCATTAAGAGTACCTTCGATAAAGCAGGGGCCTATAATTCTGTCCTCCAGAATCCCACAACATACATTCACTGACCACGGTTTTTAGTGTGCAACTTGATGCAGCCAACATGGATTTTCAGTTGCCCAATAATACATGCTATACAAATTAACATTTCTATGGTTCATGAATTTAGCCTCTTTCAGTAAATAAAATCAAATTTATAAATATGTCAGCCCTCTGAATTTGAAGTTGAGCCCATCGGCAGAATTCAATGCGACGCATACAATCCGTCTCAGTTAATCCTTGGTGGAGACTGATTTGGTAAGGATGATATTTACGGCGATGCAGAACCCGAACAACACTACTCTGGCTCATGCCAGATTTCCTTGCGATTTAACACGAACTAACACAAGGATCTCGAACCACAGTGGCAAGAGTACCAATTTCCATTTCCTCGTTAGTAACTTTCCTTTGCCGGATATGTTTCCGATGCGTTAGAGATCCAGTTGTTCTCAATTTATCATGCACATATTTAAATGTACGACGTGTAGGCTGAATACGCTGTGGATATCATTCAGCGAATAAGTCTCTAAGTCTCACTGAATTTCGTTGACATTCTCCGTAAATGAGAAGCATATCCACTTGTTCTTCGAAGGAACACATCATTCACATTCGCTTGAGTCGACGATACTAGTCTTTCCGTCCCTATTACTGTTGTATTGCGAAACCGTCGAATGGTGTTTACATGTCAATGGCACGTTAGATGGATACGCCGTATTCGTCGAATGTTTACTTTTTGCACGATATATGAGAGAGAATCGTCAGAGCATGTGCTTCGTTAGGGGCCGAAGTGATAAGGAATACCATTCAATCCATGATGAGAAGATTGCAGCACTGCATTGATACCAGTGGTCATCACTTCGAACACCTTTTGTAAGTGGACGTGCGTGCCACATTTGTGACCTCCGTTGACCTTCCAAGACACTCCTGTTACATATCATTTGATTTGTCTTGGTAGCCGCTATCAGAAAATAAGTGCCAAACTATAGCATCCCATTTAAAAAAACAAAGTTGACCTTCATCTCTGTGACGCGTCCCCACCTAGCAACAAAAAACCAACGTCGTATTATGGCCCCCGTTGTCACATGCAACATTTGTCCCACAAACTTCTGAGTTAATATCATACTTTCGGAGTTATCCTAGGTGGCTACAGATTGTGACTCACCCTGTATATTTCCGGTAGGTCATGTGGTAATGGCCGCGGTGGTCATGCGGTTCTAGGCGCTCAGTCCGGAACCGCGCGACTGCTACGGTCGCAGGTTCGAATCCTGCCTCGGGCATGGATGTGTGTGATGTCCTTAGGTTAGTTAGGTTTAAGTAGTTCTAAGTTCTAGGGGACCGATGACCACAGATGTTAAGTCCCATAGTGCTCAGAGCCATTTGAACCATTTTTTTTTTTGTGGTAATGTTGACGCGAGGGTGTAAACAATTTATCTCACAATTCAAATCGATGTGTTTGTACTAGAGGGTGGTAGGGAGCCCGGGGGGGGGGGGGGGGCCTTGGATGAAGAGATGCGCTCACCTCTTCACACATATCGATTGCCTTATGGTGAGGATTATCGAGGCTCTTGTATGTGTTTCTACTCTAAGTACAAATAAAAGCCCTACCACTCGAATTTAAACAACAACGGAAATATTTATAAACAAAGGCGCACCTGTTTGATATGCATGCATAATGCACAGCGTGAACTCCGCTGCGAGTAGAGGGCCAAATTAGGAGTGCTTTTAATAATTTACTGCAAGATATGTTGCCGTTCGGGGTTTACTATGTCTCAGCTAAAAGCATCCTTTGTGAAGGCAAACAGCAACCCAAAAACTCTGATACGATACAATGCAGTACAATTGAAATATTTCCAATAAATCACATGAGCTGTAACAATGATTGTTTGGTTATCTTGATGTATTAAAGTTTCACTTTTACAAGAATTCCCATTGATGTAATTTGTGCGTTACATCTGCTTCAATCTTTTACCTGGCAGTAATTAAAAAGAGCTGTTAATTTTGATTTAATAGCGTGTCGGATTGAACATGATGCAAAACTGACTGTGAATATGAATTTATGATGATTATACCTCCCTTCACTCACTTCAGAACACGGTAAATATTCACAGTTGAAAGCGGGTAATGTTCATAAATTAATGTTTTCAATTAGTTTAGCACCGAAGTTCGTCAGACGCGCTACTCTCTCAAAATCAACAGCTGTCTTTTCATGTTATTAACAAGTCGACATCTGAAACTGTGTAACGCTTCAAATACGTACACAGTCTTTTAAAGAAATTGATGTACTAGCTCCGACATTTTTGTGACATCTGAAATATAGTGAACACATGGCAGCTTGGCATGCTTTATTGTTATCGAATTCCGAAGTCTGGCAAACTGGTCGACGTAGAGGTCACAGGAGAAGAGCGCAGGATGAGGATGCGGAAAAGACGAATGGTTCAAAAAATGGTTCAAATGGCTCTGAGCACCATGAGATTTAACATCTGTGGGCATCAGTCCCCTAGAACTAAGAACTACTTAAACCTAACTAACCTAAGGACATCACACACATCCATGCCCGAGGCAGGATTCCAACCTGCGACCGTAGCGGTCACGCGGCTCCAGACTGAAGCCCCTAGAACCGCAAGGCCACACCGGCCGGCAGACGAATGGTCACCTTCGTACAGGGATAATCCCAGCATTCACTTAGCATTTTAGGATGCTTAAACCAATGTAATACGAGGTAGTTTTTCGATATGCTCCTCGACAGTACGAATTCTGTTAACTACTGTGCCAGCTGCAGCTATGATGGTTACTAAAGTCAAAAAGATCTTCAAACAAGCTAGAGAATTATTTATAGTTGGTCGAACAGATAATCTGTGATTATCGATCTGCTTAAACCACGAACTGAGAATATTTGTTCCTAATCGGACATACACAGAATAATACTGTGGTTAAAGCTCAACGATATCACAAATGCAGTCTGCATAATAGTATATAATAAGTCATGTAATAAAAGACGTCAAAGATGTTCCTTGGTCTAATAACATAGGGTTATTCATAAGTACTTATGGGGTTTCAGAAGAAGCACAAAAATTGCTAGTCATGAAGGAAACAGAGACACATCACTGAATAGAACACCTCTCCAAGTTTTAACTCCCAGCAGAGGTGCTCAATGTGAGCCTAGTTTGTGATCTGGTATACGCCCATACGTGTGTGCGGTTGTGTAGTTCATTGACACAAATTTTCCGGGAAGGCGCCACGGCAGCCCGCATTGCAAATCTGTTCATTGGTTTCCCTATTTACAAGGGCAAACCAATTGGGTGGGTTAATTCGGAGCAGATGATTTGTGTGCTTGTCCGACAAGCCCTCTAATGTGGCTACACCACTTCGTATATTACGGATCTAAAATTGGAGAGATGTTCCCTCCACTGATGCATGTTACTTTCCTCTATGTCTGGTAGTATTTCTGCAGTCGCCCTCTGTATACCCTGGAGGAACTTAATAACAACTGTGTATCACTCGAAGATTTTTCCAAAAACAGAAACTTGTAAACTCTCGCTATAAAAGAGGATGTAGGGAAGAGAGTTGGAAAAATAAATGACATTTCGTGCATTCGCAAGAAGCACTATGTGTGAAGCCTACAATATTTCTTACAGTCATACCTCGGTGAAAGAACTCTCAGAAAATCATATGAAGTTCTAGTCGTCTTTAACATCAATGAATTGATCAGAATCCACCAGTCAAGCAAATGGTCTTTAAAATGAAGACAGGAGGCGGGAAGTGGAAACATTAAATTCCATGTTTAAGGAAGTTGACACTGCCATATCAAAGTTTGAACATCACACTCGCTCACAAATTAACACTATACTGTCCGGCGACACCACAGTGGTGTCGTGCGCGAAATAGCGCTCAACGGCCGGCGACAGCTCAGTGGTGTCGTCTGCATAGTATCACTCAATGGCCGGCGACACCACAGTGGTGTTGTGAGCATAGTATCGCGCAGTGGCCGGCGACACCACTTTAGTATCTTTTGCATCCTGTTGGTGTTTTGTTTAGGTAACAATACGTTACACACGTCAACAAGTGTTTTGTTTCTATTAGTACTTGTGCCCTTTCATCATGGTGGACGAAAGAAACAATAGTATTATTTACGATAAATGCGCGGACGACTTGTCTAACGTGAAAGTGAAGCGGAATCGTAGGAAGATAGTGAAATACCTCCAAGAAGAATTAGGCTGTACAGACGAAGAAGCCAGTGCGCAGTGGTCAGACTTTGATTTACCAAGGACCAATAACAAATTTGAAGAATCCTCGGGTCCAAACATATTTCGCTAAGATACACACAACGTCGAGGATATCGTAGAATTACACTACTGGCCATTAAAATTGCTACACCAAGAAGAAATGCAGATGAAAAAATGGTATTCATTGGACAAATATATTATACTAGAACTGACATGTGATTACATTTTCACGCAATTTGGGTGCATAGATCCTGAGAAATCAGTACCCAGAACAACCACCTCTGGACGTAATAACGGCCTTGATACGCCTGGGCATTGAGTCAAACAGAGCTTGGATGACGTGTATAGGTACAGCTGCCCATGCAGCTTCAACACGATGCCACAGCTCATCAAGAGTAGTGACTGGGGTATTGTGACGAGCCAGTTCCTCGGCCACCATTAACCAGACGTTTTCAATGTTCGCATTGACGGCACTTGAACAGTGGACGTTACGTTTCAGATGTGTTACGAACCGTGGCTCTACCCTTTATTCGATCCCTGCGGAACCCTGCAGAGGTCATGCCACTTTCCATCAGGAGGTGTCAATAGTTCCATCACTGTTTTTGCCAAGGGCTGTCCAGCACCGGAATATATCTTGAATGAGGAAATGTATCCCGTACTCGAATCACACAGCATCCGAATGAGTATGCCGTATTTCGTAATTTTCGACGGATTGTAGACTTTAAAATTTAACCGTCCACTCCACGGTATCATTCCTTCATCAACTGAGATGTTTAGACTTAGATTAAACATTTCTCTAAACTTTTTGGAAAAATAATCAATTACGAGCATTACTCTAGCTAGGCCCTTTAGCGAAAACATATCTCGGTACAATATATAACTACATTAAATTTCCAACAGGAGGGTCCTGCTCATTTTTTGTGTTGGGGTAATAGATTGCCCATAGCAATCGAGACAGTTGGAAAATCTTGCACATAGTATTTGAAGGTGTTGCGAGTTGCATATAACCTGTAGGTAGGGGTAGCTGTATCGTCTTGAAAATCTCAAAAAAAAAAAAAAAAAAAAAAAAAAAAAATGGCTCTGAGCACTATGGGACTCAACTGCTGTGGTCATCAGTCTCCTAGAACTTAGAACTACTTAAACCTAACTAACCTAAGGACATCACACACATCCATGCCCGAGGCAGGATTCGAACCTGCGACCGTAGCAGTCGCACGGTTCCGGACTGCGCGCCTAGAACCGCGAGACCACCGCGGCGGCCTGAAAATCTCAAAGTTGCACCTTATACAATACGTTAGCTATCAGATAAAATACACTGTTTGGCTGCTATAGGTGCATACGGAAGGGGCCAGTAGAAGACAATGAAACAAGCAAATAAACTACACTCCGTGCCAACAGGCCACGATGGCCCAACGCTACCGACCAGCCGCCATGTCATCCTCAGCCCATAGGCGTCACTGGATGCGGATATGGAGGTACATGTGGTCAGCCCACCGCTCTCGCGGCCGTATGTCAGTTTGCAAAATAAGCAAATAGTCCTAATAAATGTAGGTTCGCAAACAAATGGTTTCCCCATTATAGTGTATGCTGACGTACTGGTCGTGTGTACCTTCATTTTCTGAAATAAAAGCTAATCAAATATTTTGATGATGTTCCCGAGATGAGCTACTGGATCAAGGTTTGGGGAATTTGGTATCTAGGACAGTCTACATTGCGATCTCCACACCACTTACGTCCACATTTATCCTTGTAGCAAGAAGTATCGTCTTACTGTTAGGTCTCATCTTTGTTAAATTCGGTCTTCATATAGCGCTGAGTGTGGTCTCCTAGAAGTGGTCTGTAACCAAATTGGTCTAAATTTCTGACGGTGCAACAGAATTACTCTGATGTATTCCTCCGGACGCAGTACTATCACCGCCGCTTTGATATCTTGATATTGACAATATTTGATCTCCTACTTTCCTATGTGGACATGCAAACTACAAGTATTTCTGTCTTTCTCCATTGTCTCCTGACTACTGTCTGATTCAATGGGATCTACCATTTGCTCCTGCTGCTGCAGTTGATTAAGGGTTTGACGAGAATAAATATGTAAAGTCATCAATCTCCTGTTCACCTCCGCGGGACGGAATGGCTGTACCCAAAGCGTCTGCGTCTGGAGCCAATCACATGTGCAAGTGTGAGAACGTGTTCTGAAATGTTTGCATAACATGTGTCTGTGGAGGGACGTGGATAACTCCTAGAAACCACGTAAACGCTGGCCGGCACACCAACCACGTCTTTAATCGGTCCGGGTCAGGCTCGCTTTGCCGTACCGGAAGTGGACTGTAAGGTGCCCACTCTTACTCCCATAGCAGCACTTACACCCGACATCCTCGTTACATGCCCTTCAGACACAACAATCCCTGTCTTCCCAAAAAAATGTTCGAAATGTTGACCAAAAAACTTAGAAATAAATTTTCTTAGTATGTGCAGAACGAAATGGGAGAAACCTCTGATCAGTTGACACTCCGTGTCGGAACTGAGGTGGTTCAGTGCTAGCGCAATCGATAGAATACTGGCTGTGAAAGGCGGGGGCTGAGTTTAAAATTTTAGTGTATCAACAGTTTTTACTTGTCAGATACAAATAAAGACGAATCTTGTAATTTCGCGTTTAGTTTATTCTGCACCAAACAAGAGAATTACCCATGAAAATATTTCTCACACGTTCCATCAAGCATTCTTAAGTCTGCATTTTTGTTTTGAAATTCCAACTGTATTGAGAAAAGGTTTGCTCGCGGTGTGACACTGCAATGAAAAATGGAGGTTACCGTTTAAAACAATAAATTTGGCGTTGATTTGGCCGATAACGGTGACATTTAGCAGCATAGCTTTGGCTATGACAACTTTTCCATATACACTCCTGGAAATGGAAAAAAGAACACATTGACACCGGTGTGTCAGACCCACCATACTTGCTCCGGACACTGCGAGAGGGCTGTACAAGCAATGATCACACGCACGGCACAGCGGACACACCAGGAACCGCGGTGTTGGCCGTCGAATGGCGCTAGCTGCGCAGCATTTGTGCACCGCCGCCGTCAGTGTCAGCCAGTTTGCCGTGGCATACGGAGCTCCATCGCAGTCTTTAACACTGGTAGCATGCCGCGACAGCTTGGTCGTGAACCGTATGTGCAGTTGACGGACTTTGAGCGAGGGCGTATAGTGGGCATGCGGGAGGCCGGCTGGACGTACCGCCGAATTGCTCAACACGTGGGGCGTGAGGTCTCCACAGTACATCGATGTTGTCGCCAGTGGTCGGCGGAAGGTGCACGTGCCCGTCGACCTGGGACCGGACCGCAGCGACGCACGGATGCACGCCAAGACCGTAGGATCCTACGCAGTGCCGTAGGGGACCGCACCGCCACTTCCCAGCAAATTAGGGACACTGTTGCTCCTGGGGTATCGGCGAGGACCATTCGCAACCGTCTCCATGAAGCTGGGCTACGGTCCCACACACCGTTAGGCTATCTTCCGCTCACGCCCCAACATCGTGCAGCCCGCCTCCAGTGGTGTCGCGACAGGCGTGAATGGAGGGACGAATGGAGACGTGTCGTCTTCAGCGATGAGAGTCGCTTCTGCCTTGGTGCCAATGATGGTCGTATGCGTGTTTGGCGCCGTGCAGGTGAGCGCCACAATCAGGACTGCATACGACCGAGGCACACAGGGCCAACACCCGGCATCATGGTGTGGGGAGCGATCTCCTACACTGGCCGTACACCACTGGTGATCGTCGAGGGGACACTGAATAGTGCACGGTACATTCAAACCGTCATCGAACCCATCGTTCTACCATTCCTAGACCGGCAAGGGGACTTGCTGTTCCAACCGGACAATGCACGTCCGCATGTATCCCGTGCCACCCAACGTGCTCTAGAAGGTGTAAGTCAACTACCCTGGCCAGCAAGATCTCCGGATCTGTCCCCCATTGAGCATGTTTGGGACTGGATGAAGCGTCGTCTCACGCGGTCTGCACGTCCAGCACGAACGCTGGTCCAACTGAGGCGCCAGGTGGAAATGGCATGGCAAGCCGTTCCACAGGACTACATCCAGCATCTCTACGATCGTCTCCATGGGAGAATAGCAGCCTGCATTGCTGCGAAAGGTGGATATACACTGTACTAGTGCCGACATTGTGCATGCTCTGTTGCCTGTGTCTATGTGCCCGTGGTTCTGTCAGTGTGATCATGTGATGTATCTGACCCCAGGAATGTGTCAATAAAGTTTCCCCTTCCTGGGACAATGAATTCACGGTGTTCTTATTTCAGTTTCCAGGAGTGTAGTTTATTTCTCGAGACATTTGATTTCATTGTTTTATATGGTCTAACTTTATACACATGCGCCGTTATCATTTATCAGAATCCTTGGACGAAGAGCTGTCACACCAAAAGAAGAAAATAAATCAAAATTAATATGTGCTATTAATAAAATAACCTTACAAAGATTTCTCAAATCAGAAAATCATAGCAAATTCTCGAAACGTCCTCCGATTGCTTCTACACATGCAAGCAATCCTAATACATGGTACCATTCAGATTAGACGTCAGGAGCAGTTTAAGATTCGTGTTTGGGTAGAAATGGTAGGTGACTGTTTGATGGTCCATATGTTCTCCCAGAACGTTTTATGACTTTTTTTCTTTGAGGACTTTATATAGAACACTGATGCAGACCTGCGACAGACTGTTCCCTAACAAATAATAGGAAACATGTGGTTCTGTCTAGCGTAATTCAGTTAAATAGTTCCAGTTTCACTGAATGATTGTGTACGCAACGGCAGACTGTCGGATATTAGAAGAGAATTCCATGGCATCCATGTTTCACCGACTACAGTGGGTGAGAATTATTCTATATGGAGACAAGTGAAGCAATTAAGTTGTGAAGCACGATATGCCTAACACAGAAAGACTTCATCAAAGTGTCAAAGTAGCAAGTCTAAACTCTCGACAGCGTCAAGAGTCGTTTGTAAATGGGTTACAACCCATGCTCCTAAGAGTAAATGCTATTGCATAAACAAGCGGAGGATCTTTTAACCGTTTATTACAGTAATTTTGCAAAATATTTTTATTAGTACGGAAAAAAGGAGGATTTTAGGACATATACAGGGTAAAGCAGATCACCATCGAAAATATTTCAGCAGTTGTTCAGAGATATTTACTGAATATTTTTGTAGCATGTTATATTTCCAGTCAACATCCTACACACACCAAAAAAAGTTTTGCATCACCTCGATTCCAAGAGTTCCAGAACCCGTACAGAAAACTGGGATAGAGATCAACACAAACATCATTTCCGCCCTTTTTATTGCTCATGTAAACCATACATTGCATGTTGTACCACCATACAGCGAGACCTTCACAGGTGGTCGCCCAGATTGCTGTACACACCGGTAGCTTAAATACCTAGTAGCACGTCCTCTGCCATTGATGCATACCTGTATTCGTCGTAGCATACTATCCATAAGTTCATCAAGGCACTGTTGGTCCAGATTGTCCCACTCCGCAACGGTAATTCGGCGTATATCCATCAGAGTGGCTGGTGGGTCACGTCGTTCATAAACAGCCTTTTCAATCTATCCCAGGCATGTTCGATGGGGTTCAAGTCTGGAGGACATGCTGGCCGCTCTAGTCGAGCGATGTCGTTATCCTGAAGCAATTCGTTCACAATATGTGCACGATGGGGACGCGAATTGTCATCTACGAAGACGAATGCCTCGCCAATACGCTGCCGTTATGGTTGCACTATCGGTCGGAGGATGGAATTTACGTATCGTATAGCCGTTACAGCGCCTTCCATGACCACCATCGGCGTACTTCGGTCCCAAGTAATGTCACCCCAAAACAGCAGGGAACCTCCACCTTGCTACACTCGCTGGACGGTGTGTTTAAGGCCTGACCGGGTTCCTCCAATTGCGTCTCGGATGATTGTCTGGTTGAAGGCATATGCGACACTCATCGGTGAAGAGAACGTGATGCCAATCCTGAGCGGTCCATTCGGCATGTTATTGGGCCCATCTGTACCGCGCTGCATGGTGTCGTGGTTGCAAAGATGGACCTCGCCATCGACGTCGGGAGTGAAGTTTCGCATCATGCAGCCTATTGCGCACAGTTTGAGTCGTAACTCGATGCCGTGTGGCTGCACGAAAAGCATTATTCAGCATGGTGGCGTTGCTGTCAGGGTTAATCCGAGAGATAATCCGTAGGTAGCGGTCATCCACTGCAGTAGTGCAGTGGTAGCGGGCATGTCATCGACAGTTCCTGTCTCTCCGTATCTCCTTCATGTCCGAACAATATTGCTTTGACTCACCCCGAGATGCCCCGACACTTCACTTGTTGAAAGCCCTTTCTGGCACAAAGTAACAATGTGCACGCCATCGAACAGCCGTATTGACCGTCTAGGCACGGTTGAACTACAGACAACACGAGTCGTGTATCTCCTTCCTGGTGGAATGACTGGAACTGATCGGCTGTCGGACCCCCTCCGTTTAATAGGGGCTGCTCATACGTGGTTGTTTACATCTTTGGCCGGGTTTAGTCACATCTCTGAACAGCCAAAGGGACTGTGCCTGTGATACAATATCCACAGCCAACGTCTATCTTCAGGAGTTCTGGGTACCGGTGTAACGCAAAACTTTTTTGATGTGTGTATATTTCCAGTAATGAAAGTAACGTACCACTCTATGTTACGAAACTTTAACTAATATTTAGGATTATTAATAGTAAAGCTAATCCACAAAATTTTCATACATATACTACAGGCAATACTGTTTTTTTTATTGTTATGTAGTTAGTAATTAATGCGAAAGTAGAATTAGAATGTAAAGAACAGATACTAAATGTATCATACACAATATTAAGAACCACTCCAGCAGTTCATGTTCGTCGTTATCATCATGGTCATTATGCACATTGTCTGGATTGAGGTTCAGATAAAACTGTCTATTCACTTCAGGCATAAAGTCTAGCAGTTTCGTTAAATCTGTGTGTTTCAAACTTGATATAGTAGCACTGTTACGTATTAGTGTCTCAAGGTTAATATTTGCTTTCCACCTACGTATTTGGGCACTACATTTTGCAGACTTTGGGAAAACAACACATTGCTGATTTCTTTTGATGTGACTTGAAGAAAATGACGGCCTCCCAGGATTCCAATGAAGATTATGTTGCTTCGAACTACAGTTCATGACAACCTGTTGAAAAACCCATCATTATAAAATTTCTGAAATTTCCATTGTTTCCACGGACATTGATCTTGATTTGGTAGTGATGTCGGTAACACTCTTAACATTTCCTCAACGTCTGTTTCACAGGCTGCAATGCTTAAATCACAGAACTTGAGGTTATGGTGCGGCATTCCTTCAAGAACTTCGAGCTTTTATGAACAAATTGGCACCATTGTAGCCAGTGAGCGCCGCACAGCAACGCAGATTTGTGCTTTGGGCCCGTACGGAAGTGAATATCAGAGGTATCGCTGAGAAAGCTTTTCTTAAATATTCATATATACAGGTATACAGCACTGATGGAGCTGGTGCACTGCAAGACCAACAGATGTCAGGAGCATCCATATGTGCTATACCCCCCAGGGGATCCACAACTCTTTTGTGGATACGTGCGTAGCGAGCACGGGGCCCCGAGCTAATGTGGCCTTCCTTCCTTTCCTGGCTGCATACCTTCCCTTTCCGCATCCTTCCCCATCCCCTGTCTTCGCCCCCCCCCCTCACCTCTGGCTCTTTCCTTCCCTTTCTCCCCCTCTGGGAGTATGGTTTGTGCCTACGTCCGGAGACGGACGCTTGTAAATGTACCGCATTCTTCGCCTTCCTTGCTTGTATGTCTTCTTCCTTCCTTTGTCCTTCTCTTTTCCTTACCTCTTCTCTTTACCCTTTTCTCCGCTGCGGCGTTTGAGACCCCCTCTTCTTTCCTTTCCCTTTCTCTTTCTTCCTCCCTGTGCTTGTCTGAAGGCCGACCCACGCACTTCCATGCGTAGCCGGTGACGGGGTAACGCGTAATTCCCCGCCCCGGGTAGACAGGTAGGACACGTACGTACCCCCTGGTAACGGCCAGGCCCAGGGAGGGGTGATTACCCGAGCTGATACCTTCCGAAAGTGCCGATTGGTCCCTCCGTCCGTTTGTCGGGAAGTGTGACCTGAGGTGTGAACAATCACCTAAGGCGGGTGTGCCCTCGGTGAGGGCCCCCACAAGGGAGGAGCGCGCCATCGGAGACGCCGGTAATCATGGGGGATTCTTCCACAATGGTTTCCTCACCTTCCACTACGTCTGCTCACAAACGTAAGTTCACTGAGTCTCAGCCACAGACGGTTCTTCCATCGTTGCCACAGTTCCTTGTTGTTTCTCGGTCTGACGAAGGTCACGACTTTTCCACGGGCAACCCTTTCATTATTCAGAAAGGTGTCGACGCAATTGCGGGTCCTGTAAAGTCTTGTTCCAGATTACGGAATGGCACCCTGTTGTTAGAAACACACAGTGCCCTCCAGGCTCAAAAATTGCTGCGTACTTCTCTGCTCCACACCTTCCCTGTCCGGGTGGAACCGCACCGTACCTTAAATTCCTCGCGTGGAGTCGTTTATACCCGCTCCCTCGATGGATTGTCTGACGAAGAAATTCAGCACTACCTGTCTGACCAGGGTGTCACGGCTGTTCATCGGGTTATGAAAAGGGTTGACTCGAACATCATTCCAACCCGCACTGTCTTCTTGACATTTGACAAAGTTCAACTCCCATCAAAAATCAAAGCAGGCTATGAGATAATTTCCGTTCGCCCTTATGTCCCAAACCCTACGCGTATGTCAGCGGTTCAATCACACCAGCCAGTCCTGTTCCAATCCGGCCAAATGTGTTACGTTTGGCAAGGATGCCCATGAGGGTGCTTGTCCACCTCCATCCCCTCGCTGCATCAACTGTATGGGTAACCACGCTGCTTCCTCTCGAGATTGCCCCGTTTTTAAGGACGAAAAGCTCATCCAGGAAATAAGAGTGAAGGAAAAGGTGTCCACCTTTGCTGCTCGAAAGTTACTCGCCAGTCGACAGCCCACCGTGCCTCAGAAAGGAAAATACAGCACTGTCCTTGCTTCTCCTCGGCCAACCAAGGAGGCGGCCACGCAGACTTGCGACCTCACCTTTAGTACCACGGTCGTCAGATCGGCCAGAGCAAAGATCGCCCGTTCAACCTCACCTCTTTCGCCTGCCCACTCTATGGCTCACCCTTCGTCGGGTTCTGCTAAATCTCGAGCCCAAAAGTCAGACGCCAAGTCTTCGAAAAAGAGCATTCTCATGAAGAGTTTTTCGTACCGCAACTTCACAACCATCGGTTCCTCCTTCATCTAAACATCATACTTCCAAGAAGGCTACGAAGAAACACAGTTCCTCTCCTTCTCCGCCAAGGCGTGTCCCATCTACAGCACCACCTGGCGGAAATCGCCCTCGGCCGTCTTCTGTGTCGCCGAGGCGCACTGCTGGTGGCCGGTCAACTGGCCGATCGTTGGTGGCAGGAGCTGCTCCTGACCAACCTATGGATCAGGATCTTCTGCCTTCGACTGAATGCCATTCCATGCTGTCGGTCGCAAGCTCTGAGCAGTCGTTGAGTTGACAGCACCTTTGGTCACGTTCCTCCGTTTTCTGTTCACCCTATGTCCATTATCCACTGGAATATCCGCGGCATTCGAGCCAATCGGGATGAATTGTCGATCCTCTTACGATCCTACTCGCCGGTCATCTTCTGTCTTCAGGAAACAAAGCTGCGTCCCCATGACCGCTTTGTTCTCCCTCATTTTCAGTCTGTCCGATATGACCTCCCCTCTGTTGGAGGCACTCCAGCCCATGGAGGACTCATGATTCTGCTCCATGATACTCTCCATTATCACCCAATCCCCTTAAACAGTTCCTTCCAAGCTGTCGCCGTCCGTCTTTCCCTTTCTGGATACACGTTCTCTCTTTGTACGGTATACATTCCATCGTCCACACCAATGGCACGAGCTGATCTCCTTCATCCTCTTGATCAGCTTCCACCCCACTATTTGCTGGTTGGGGACTTCAATGCCCACCACCCGCTTTGGGGATCTCCACATCCTTGTCCACGTGGCTCACTATTGCTAGACATCTTCCACCAAGCGGATCTAGTCTGCCTCAACACTGGGGTCCCCACATTTTTTTCTGCCTCCACGACAAATTTATCTCATTTGGACCTTGCGGTCGGTACTGTTCCGCTAGCTCGGCGCTTCGAATGGTTCGCCCTTGATGATACACACTCGAGTGACCACTTTCCATGTGTTCTTAGACTGTAGCCTCAACTGCCATATATGCGCTCGCGACGCTGGAAGTTTGCCCAAGCCGATTGGACACTTTTTTCGTCTCTAGCGACATTCGATGACCGTCGCTTTCCCAGCGTCGACGATGAGGTCACACATGTTACCGACGTTATTCTCACAGCTGCGGAACGTTCAATACCACGCACCTCCGAATTGCCCCGGCGCCCCCCAGTTCCTTGGTGGAACGAGGCATGCCTTGACGCAATACGTGAGCGGCGACGTGCTCTTCGCATTTTCCGTCACCATCCAACTTTGGCCAACTGTATCCGATATAAGCTGCTCCGTGCGCGATGCCGTCGCGTCATCCGCGATAGCAAGAAGGCAAGCTGGAAATTCTTTATTAGCTCATTTAACACCTTCACTCCTTCCTCGGAAGTTTGGAGTCGGCTTCGACGGTTCTCAGGCGCGCCTAGTTTCTCCCCGGTCTCTGGGCTCACTGTCGCGCATGATACCTTAGTGGACCCCGTCGCAATTTCTAACTCATTGGGTCAGCACTTTGCTGAGATTTCGAGCTCTTCAAATTACCCGCCAGCGTTTCTCCCGAAGAAACGTGCAGCGGAAGTGCGACATCTTGCTTTCTCCTCTCAAAATCATGAAAGCTACAATACTGTTTTCTCCATGCGGGAACTCCAACATGCCCTCTCTTCTTCTCGCTCCTCCGCCCCAGGGCCGGATGGTATTCATGTCCAAATGTTGCTTCATTTATCAACCCATAGCCTGCGTTACCTCCTTCGCCTTTATAATCGAATTTGGACCGACAGTACCTTTCCCAGGCGATGGCGGGAAGTTATTGTCGTTCCCGTTCCGAAACCTGGAAAGGACAAACATCTCCCCTCTAGCTATCGCCCCATTTCTCTCACGAGTAGTGTCTGTAAGGTTTTGGAGCGTATGGTGAATTACCGTTTAGCTTGGTGGCTGGAATCCCGCAGTCTTTTAACACCAGCCCAATGCGGATTCCGAAAGCATCGTTCTGCCGTTGACCATCTTGTTGCTCTCTCCACTTATATCATGAACAATTTTCTCCGGAAACGCCAAACGGTAGCAATATTTTTTGATCTGGAGAGAGCATACGATACCTGTTGGAGGACAGGCATCCTCCGCACACTGTTCTCTTGGGGCTTTCGAGGCCGGCTGCCCCTTTTTCTTCGCGAATTTATGGCAGAGCGCACATTTAGGGTGCGGATGAACACTACTCTCTCCCGTACTTTCTGCCAAGAAAACGGGGTACCCCAGGGCTCCGTGCTGAGTGTTGTACTGTTTGCCATCGCCATTAATCCAATTATGGATTGTCTCCTTCCTGATGTCTCGGACTCCCTCTTTGTGGACGATTTTGCGATCTACTACAGCTCTCAACGGACCAGCCTTCTTGAAAGACGTCTTCAAGGATGTCTCGATCGCCTCCACTCGTGGAGCATCGAAACCGGTTTCCGTTTCTCACCCAGTAAGACCGTTTGTGTTAATTTTTGGCGACGTCAGGAGTTTCTTCCGCCCTCCTTACATCTACATCCTGTCAACCTTCCGTTTTCCGACGTCGCTAAATTCTTGGGTCTTATGTTTGACAGAAAACTGTGCTGGTCCTCCCACGTTTCCTATCTTTCGGCTCGCTGTCTGCGTTCCCTTAACACCCTCCGTGTCCTGAATGGTACCTCCTGGGGAGCGGACCGAGTGGTCCTTCTCCGCCTCTATCGCGCCTTAGTGCGCTCGAAATTGGATTATGGAAGCATAGTCTACTCCTCTGCTCGGCCGTCTATTCTTCGGCGTCTCGACTCTATCCACCACCGTGGATTACGTTTAGTGTCTGGAGCTTTTTACACCAGCCCTGTGGAAAGCCTTTATGCTGAGACTGCTGAACCTCCGCTGTCCAATCGGCGGGCAGTCCTTCTGAGTCGTTATGCTAGCCATCTGTCTTCCATGCCTGCTAACCCAGCCCATGACCTTTTTTTCGACGCCTCCTTTGATGTCGGGTATGCAGGCCACTCCTCCTCCCTCCTACCCCCGGGAGTCCGCTTCCGTCAACTGCTCCATTCTCTTTCCTTCCGCTTTCCTAAAACCTTCTTGACAACTTGGGGTACAGCACCGCCTTGGCTCCGTCCCCGGATCGACTTGCTCAGAGACCTATGTCAATTTCCCAAGGATGGTACCCCTACACTTGTTTACCGTCAGGCATTTGCTGCTCTCTGTGCACAAATGACGGAAGCCACATTTATTTACACCGATGGCTCGAAAACATCGTTAGGTGTAGGGAGTGCCTATATTGTTGGCGACACCCCAAATCACTTTCGGCTTCCCGGCCAGTGTTCGGTTTATACTGCGGAGCTTTACGCTGTTCTCCAGGCTGTCCACTACATCCGCCGCCATCAGCGGATACAGTACGTAATCTGCTCAGATTCTCTCAGCTCTCTCCTAAGTCTCCAAGCTCTTTACCCTGTGCACCCTCTGGTCCACCGGATTCAGGACTGTCTGCGCTTGCTCCACCTGGGGGACGTCTCAGTGGCGTTCCTCTGGCTCCCGGGACACGCTGGTATCTGTGGGAATGAGGCGGCCGATATAGCGGCCAAGGCTGCAGTCTCTCTTCCTCGGCCAGCTATTCAGTCTCTTCCGTCTACCGATCTCCGGAGCGGTTTATGTCGCCAAGTTGCTCATTTATGGCATGCGCATTGGTCAACACTTCCCCATAATAAATTGCGGGAAGTGAAAGCCCTTCCTTGCGCTTGGACCTCTTCCTCCCGAACACATCGTCGGGAGGAGGTAATTTTAGCTAGACTCCGGATAGGGCACTGTCTTTTTAGCCATCGACATCTTTTAAGCGGTGATCCTCCCCCACTCTGTCCCCACTGCTCTCAGCTGTGGACGGTCAGACACTTTTTAATTGAATGCCCCTATTTTAATCCGTTACGCTCCCGTCTACAGCTATCGCCTGATCTATCGTCGATTTTAGCAGATGACACGCGCTCAGCTGACCGCGTTCTACAGTTTATTAGTGACAGTGAAATGACGTCAGTCATTTGAAGCTTTTTTTGGGGACAACCAACCCCTTTTTATAGTGGATTTTTAAGCATTCCTTCTGCCTTTAGTTTCTCAAATTTTATGACTTTGTTCCAATTGCTGCTGATTTTAAATTTCGTTTTTTTCCTGTTTCCTTCGTCACGGGCTGGGCGCTAATGACCATAGAAGTTTTGCGCCCTAAAACCACAAACAAAAAAAAAATATGTGCTATAATCTCAAAATTGAGGACGCTTTGCTTTAGGCCCTTTTGATTCTCAGCGCCTCAATCGTATTTCGATTGATTTCTTGCCCCCATTTACATTTGTATCTGTATTTCATTGGGAAGATCTGCACAACAGTTGAAATATCGACGGTATGTGCTGCGTATCTTGTTTGGAAACATGCCTGTTCAATTAACTGACGGTTCTTGTTGTTGACAACAGTAACGTTCACTTTACTGTCCACCTTAAAGCTCGCATACAGTATTGCTCGCTCCTGTCTCGTACGTTTTTGCTGACAGTAACGCACAGCATTTCGGGCAAGCTGACTGGTACAGAAATGGTGTATATCGACATGCTGTATGGATTCCCTCAGTTAAATGGAAGAGCGACACAACGGCGTTAGCGTCAGTTGTTCCCATAGCGATAGCAATCACATCACAGTACTTTTCCAGACGAGAGTTGTTACATTACTCAGTGTTTCGTGTTATAAGTTGTGGTTCACTGTGATTGGACCGCTGTTATTGGTTCAAGTGGTTCAAATGGCTCTGAGCACTATGGGACTTAACTTCTGAGGTCATCAGTCCCATAGGAATTAGAACTACTTAAACCTAACTAACCTAAGGACATCACATACATCCATGCCCGAGGCAGAATTCGAACCTGCGACCGTAGCGGTCGCGCGGTGCCAGACTGAAGCGCCTAGAACCGCTCGGCCACGCCGGCCGGCGGACCGCTGTTATTTTCTGCATACATAAATGACCTGGCGGGCAGGTGAGCAACAAACTGCGGCTATTTGTGGATGATGTTATGGCGTATAGGCAGGTGTTGCCGTTGAGAGACTGAACGAGGATACAGGATGACAGGCAAACGGTTTAGTTGGTGTGATGAATGGCAGCTAGCTCTAAGTGTAGAAAAATGTATCTTAATGCAAATGAGTAGGAAAAACAAACCCATAATTTTCGAATACAGCATTAATAGATGCTGCTTGACACAGTTATTAAATATCTACGTGTAACGCTGCAAAGCGATATGAAATGGAACGAGCATGTAAGGATTGTAGTAGGTAAAGAGAACGGTCCACTTCGGTTCATTTGGAAAATTTTAGGAGAGTGTCGTCCACATGTAAAGGAGATCGCGTATAGGACACTAGTGCGAACCATTCTTGAGTACTGCTCGAGTGTTTGGGATCCGCACCAGGTCCGACTGAGGGAAGATACCGAAACAATTCAGAGGCGGACTGCTAGATTTGTTTCCGGTAGGATCTAACAACATGCATTTATTACGGAGATGCTTCCAGAACTGAAATTGGAATCATTAGAGGGAAAGCGATGTTCTTTTCGAGAAACGCTATTCGGAAAATTCAGAGAACCGGCATTTGAAGCTGACTGCAGAACGATTCTGCTGCCCCCAACGTACAGTTCGCTTAAGAACACAAAGAAAAAAGAAATCAGGCCTCACACGGAGGCATTTAGAGAGTCGTTTTCCTCTCGCTCTATTTGCGAGTGGAACATGAAAGGAAATGAATAGCAGTAGTACAGTATATCCTCAGCCACGCACTGTACGGTTGCGTGCAGTGTATGTATGAAGCTGTAGAGGATTCCATCTTCAAATTCAGTAAAAAATTTTCTGATGCGTCCTGCGTAAGCACGCTCGTGTGTCGTCTGCATTCTGTTGCGCTGTGTAGCGAAACGACTTGTCACGTGCAGCTCAGTTAACGCCTGTTTTAGGAATTCTACATTCATCCGTGAGGCTCCAGTCTTTCCACGTGACGCCTGGCCATTTAATCTTAACATGTACATCAACTGCTCATTTGTTGACCCACTTCTCTGTTCTTATCTTCGAAATTTTCCATTGCATTCTCGTTTAGTATTTGTCGCACTGCCTCTGTTAATGTCGTGGCCTTGCTGGCTCCCCTCATTTTGTCGGCCGCAGTTGGCGGACGCCGTACGGTCTTGTGGCCAGTTTTTGCATTGGCTCAAATTGCACGCGAGGTGCGTACCACACGAGCAATACCACTTCGGCAATAATTCGCGACGTGTCCCTAACGCTGACATTTGGAACCGTGTGGCAGTGTTGCGTAAGGTTAATGTGGCGAGTCCACAATGCGGAAATGCCACAAGCTCCGTCTTGCTCCTACAGCACCACTTAGGAGCGGGGTTGCCCAGCGATTAAAGCGTTGGACTCTTCATTGCATAGTAGTGTGGTCCAAATCATCATCTGGCCGTCCACATTTGGGCTATTCGTTGTCTTCTGAAATCGGTTATTGCTATTCTAGAATGAGTCAATTGTAGAGTAAACGCTGCATATGTAATGAGCTCGTCATAGAAGTGGAATGATGAAGAATTGTGAGCCGGCCACATAACGAGGAGTTGCCAACAATGGCAAACGGCGGCTCTCCAGCCTCAGCACGGGGGCCAGGTGTTGAACTGGAGTCAGTCTAGCCCCCTCATTGCCGATTCCGTCAAAGACTTGAGATGAGTGAATCGCTCTGATCAACGTTTCCATAAACCGGCCAGAGATCTACGAAAGCTTTATAAAACAGTAGAAGACGCAGACTACCTGATTCCCTCGACCTGTGATAAGCACCACAACCTCGCATCATTAAAATTGCTACACCAGGAAGAAATAGAGACGATAAACGCATATTTGTTAGACAAATATATTATACTAGAACTGACATGTGATTACATTTTCACACAATTTGGGTGCATAGATCCTGAGAAATCAGTGCCCAGAAAAACGACCTCTGGCCGTAATAACGGCCTTGATACGCCTGGGCATTGAGTCAAACAGAGCTTGGATGGCGTGTACAGGTACAGCTGCCCATGCAGCTTCAACACGATACCACGGATCATAAAGAGTAGTGACTGGCGTATTGTGACGAGCCAGTTGCTCGGCCACCATTGACCAGACGTTTTCAATTTGTGAGAGATCTGGAGAATGTTCTCGCCAGAGTAGTGACTGGCGTATTGTGACGAGCCAGTTGCTCGGCCACCATTGACCACACGTTTTCAATTCGTGAGAGATCTGGAAAATGTGCTGGTCAGGGCAGCAGTCGAACAATTTCTGTATCCAGAAAGGCCCGTACAGGACCTGCAACATGCGTTCGTGCATTATCCTGCTGAAATGTAGGGTTTCGCAGGGATCGAGTGAAGGGTAGAGACACGGTTCGTAACATATTTGAAATGTAACGTCCACTTTTCAAAGTGCCATCAATGCGAACAAGAGGTGACCGAGACGTGTAACCAATGGCACCCCATACCATCACGCCGGGTGATACGCCAGTATGGCGATGACGAATACACGCTTCCATTGTGCGTTCACCGCGATGTCGCCATCACGTATGCGACCATCATGATGCTGTAAACAGAACCTGGATTCATCCGAAAAAATGACGTTTGAGCATTCGTGCACCCATGTTCGTCGTCGAGTACACCATCGCAGACACTCCTGTCTGTGATGCAGCGTCAAGGGTAACCGCAGCCAAGGCCTCTGAGCTGATAGCCCATGCTGCTGCAAACGTCGTCGAAATGTTTGCGCAGATGATTGTTGTCTTGCAAACGTCCCCATATGTTGATTCAGGGATCGAGACGTGGCTGCACGATCCGTTACAGCCACGCGGATAAAATGCCTGTCATCTCGACTGCTAGTGATACGAGGCCGTTGGGATCCAGCACGGCGTTCCGTATTACCCTCCTGAACCCACCGATTCCATATTCTGCTAACAGTCATTGGATCTCGACCAACGCGAGCACCAATGTTGCTATACGATAAACCGCAATCACGATAGGCTACAATCCGACCTTTATCAAAGTCGGAAACGTGGTGATACGCAATTCTCCTCCTTACACGAGGCATCACAACAACGTTTCAGCAGGCAACGCCGCTCAACTGCTGTTTGTGTATGAGAAACCGGTCGGAAACTTTCCTCATGTCAGCACGTTGTAGATGTCGCCACCGGCGCCAACGTTGTGTGAATGCTCTGAAAAGCTAATCATTTGCATATCACAGTATCTTCTTCCTGTCGGTTAAATTTCGCGTCTGTAGCACGTCAAATTCGTGGTGTAGCAACTTTAATGGTCAGAAGTTTATTTTTAAATGATGGCATTCGCTTCTCATGTACTGCAGTCATTCTCTCAAATTACAGAAATTACTCTGGAAAAGTTTTTTTCCTACTGCAAAAAAAGAATTCATGGTTTGCCCACTGCCGGGCTGCAAACCTTCACTGTCCTGTCAGGATGCAGACGGCAGGCATTTGTGGCGTCGTTAGACGCAATAGAACAGTATACAAGATTATTCCATCATTCAGAAGTTAGAATACAAGACACTGCTACGTTCTGCGACGGCTGGAGGCTGTGCAATCTGGAGAGGAATCTACTGAATCCATCAGCGGACTCAAAGCTGCCGACGACGCTGCATCATCTCGGAGTGCAAACAGATGACACACTGGTGCGGCGGTTTGTCGCCCGCTGGCGAGATAGCCATAACTCGTCGGTAGTCCTTGGACGTGGCGGTGTCCGCGACATGTGTCTTTGATTCACACCTCGTTTCGGGGAGTATTCAGCCCCTCGAAGATCACTGTCCACGTTGTATCATCATGTCGACCGCAATGTCGGATGCCATGATGTCGTGGTGAAACCTGAACCTGTTCCGACGGTGCGGTAGGACGTCACACTCGTGCGATGCTGGAGTTTTAGGGAAGCTTCCGTCCTGGACCAGAGTCGTGTTGGTAGATCCCTGGACTACCTACCAGTGCTAGCTGCTAATTGGCTTCAGTACTGGAAGCCAGACTTCATCATCCGAGGTTACGCATAACTCATCTTCTTGTAAGGCAGCAGTGCCGGCCCCTAGTAGCCACGCGGTTCTAGGCGCTTTAGTCTGGAACCGCGCGACCGCTACAGTCGCAGGTTCGAATCCTGCCTCGGGCACGGATGTGTGTGATGTCCTTAGGTTAGTTAGGTTTAAGTAGTTCTAAGTTCTAGGGGACTGATGACCACAGATGTTAAGTCCCATAGTGCTCAGAGCCATTTGAACCATTTTTATGGCTGCCGTTGTAAGAGGAACAATAGAATAATCTTATACAAACGATGTTACCATATCATAACGAGAATCGAGTACGAACGACATGAACGTCATCGATCCTACTGATCGAGAGCACTAGGCTAATGGGGATGGAGTATTTATGTCATCGAGGGGAGGCGGCGCTCTATGACGTCATTTGTATAATGAGCGATTCGGTTCTGCTCTTCCCTGGTTGTCAGTAGTCTTCAGATCCACTACATTTGCTAAACTAATTTCTTACAGTATTCTTACTGCTTAGTCAAACCCCTACTATGCGATGTTGCGAACTACCTACTATCTATGACGCAACGTCATACGAGGTGCATTCAAGTTCTAAGGCCTCCGATTTTTTTTCTAATTAACAACTCACCCGAAATCGATGAAACTGGCGTTACTTCTCGACGTAATCGCCCTGCAAACGTACACTTTTTCACAACGCTGACGCTTCTTTAGGAGTCTGTTTTGACCACTGGAAAATCGCTGAGGCAATAGTAGCACGGCTGATGAATGTGCGGCCACGGAGAGTGTCTTTCGTTGTTGGAAAAAGCCAAAAGTCACTAGGAGCAAGGTCAGGTGAGTAGGAAGCATGACGAATCACTTCAAAGTTGTTATCACGAAGAAACTGTTGCGTAACGTTAGCTCGATGTGCGGGTGCGTTGTCTTGGTGAAACAGCACACGCGCAGCCCTTCCCGGACGTTTTTGTTGCAGTGCAGGAAGGAATTTGTTCTTCAAAACATTTTAGTAGGATGCACCTGTTACCGTAGTGCCCTTTGGAACGCAATGGGTAAGGATTACGCCCTCGCTGTTCCGGAATATGGACACCATCATTTTCTACAGCACTGGCAGTTACCCAAAATCTTTTTGGTGGCGGTGAACCTGTGTGCTTCCATTGAGCTGACTGGCGCTTTGTTTCTGGATTGAAAGATGGCATCCACGTCTCATCCATTGTCACAACCGACGAAAAGAAAGTCCCATTCATGCTGTCGTTGCGCGTCAACATTGCTCGGCAACATGCCACACGGGCAGCCATGTGGTCGTCCGTCAGCATTCGTGGCACCCACCTGGATGACACTTTTCGCATTTTCAGGTCGTCATGCAGGATTGTGTGCACAGAACCCACAGAATTGCCAACTCTGGAGGTGATCTGTTCAACAGTCATTCGGCGATCCCCCAAAACAATTCTCTCCACTTTCTCGATCATGCCGTCAGACCGGCTTGTGCGAGCCTGAGGTTGTTTCGGTTTGTTGTCACACGATGTTCTGCCTTCATTAAACTGTCGCACCCATGAACGCACTTTCGACACATCCATAACTCCATCACCACATGTCTCCTTCAACTGTCGATGAATTTCAATTGGTTTCACACCACGAAAATTCAGAAAACGAATGATTGCGCGCTGTTCCAGTAAGGGAAACGTCACCATTTTAAGTATTTAAAACAGTTCTCATTCTCGCCGCTGGCAGTAAAATTCCATCTGCTGTACGGTGCTGCCATCTCTGGGACGTATTGACAATGAGCGTGGCCTCATTTTAAAACAATGCGCATGTTTCTATCTCTTTCCAGTCCGGAGAAAAAAAATCGGAGGCCTTAGAACTTGAATGCACCTCGTACTATGGCAGTTCGGTCTACGAGCATCTAACGGTGTTCTGATGAGCTCACCCGCAATCTCGCTCAAGAGTCTCGAGGCTCCTCTCTTCCTGACCGAATAACGTGTTGAAATGTTTACATTCCCCGGCTGGTGGCTGTTGAACTTTCGTATGACTGAGTAACGCCGGCTGTTCGAGCTTAGAAAATTTTACAGAAAAAATCGCTGTTCCCTTGGAGTTAATTTGTTACTGTTCCCGTGGGATGGGTAGCGCGACTAAAGAGTAATCTACAAAAGTTTACTATCAAATGAATACATTAAGTTAAGTAAACGAGTGAGTTGTCAGCGACATGTATTCTTCCAGCTCCTCCGATTGCCTCAAAATTTGGTGCATTCTAATAGACGAGGGTAATCCCAAAAGTAAGGTCTCCTATTTTTTATAAGTACATAGACCTATTTATTTCTACAATGGTTTACATCAGTTTACAGCTTGAACATTTAGCTATTTTTCGACAAAATCACCATTTCTGTCGATGCATTTCTGTAGACGCTGTGGCAATTTTTGTATGCCCTTTACATACCAGCTCGCCGCCATGCTGTTCAGAAAGTTATGAACGTCTTCTTTCGCCTCGTCGTCGGAGCTGTATCGCTGGGACCACAATTAACACTGACGGGTAGAGCGAGACTCTGAAAAAATTCAAACGGGCAATTCAGAACCGGAGAGGAGGAATGTTGGGCAAGGGCGTACACATTCTCCATGACAACGCTCGCCCACACATCGCTCGGCGAACCGTTGCTCTCCTGAAGCAGTTTCAGTGGAACATAATCACCCACCTGACTTGGCGCCCAGTGACTATCACCTGTTCCCTAGGTTAAAAGAACATTTAGCCGGAAAGCAATTCAGCTCGGACGACGAGGTGAAAGAAGAGGTTCATAACTTTCTGAACAGCATGGCGGCGAGCTGGTATGAAATCGCATACAAAAACTGCCACAGCGTCTACAAAACTGCATCGACAGAAATGGTGATTAAGACGAAAAATAGCTAAATGTTCAAGCTGTAAACTGACGTAAACCACTGTAGAAATAAACAGGTCTATGTACTTATAAAAAAAACAGGAGACCTTCGTTTTGGGATTACCCTCGTATATATTGTGATGTTTGCTGGGCCGCAAGTAATTCGTACCATAAAACCTCCAAGAGTTAACTTTTGTGATGATTCATAAGCCTGGGGAGTGAAGAGCAGCTAGTACCTAATACGAAGATGTTTGCAGCTGGACAGTAGCTGGACTTACGCAGAATAGCCTACTTACCACTTTCGCTACACCAGGACATAAGTAGCGCTCATCGATGACCTGAAAAGTTTGGGAAGGAACCATCAGCTGTTTTGTTAATCACTGTGGTAACGTATCCGCCATCCCCGGACACTACCTCGACGTTGAAACTCAGACAGTTGGCCTTATAACATCGGCCTAGCGTTACTGAGTAGCCACTTCTGCGGTTTAATTTCTACGACTGCTTCCTGAGACTCTAAACGAGCCACTGTGGCTGGGGAGGGTAACCGCAGCTTCTAAAATAGCAAACACTCTGATCCTCAAGGAATCTGCGGATAAAGATGCAATCAATCCAAAATCCCAAAATCATACCGACCAATTTGCTTACTGAACACACTTGCGAAGGTCCAGGAAAGCCTCCTGTGTGACATACTACCGCCACACATGGAAGTAATGGGACTTGGCCCGCATCAGTATGGATTTCGAAAAAATAAGTCAATTGCGCCCTCCAGTTAGCAGAAAACACGGATAGGTGATATGTAACAGCCATAATGACAGACACATCACATACGCATTTGGCAGCCTTTGGGGATTGCGATGTTTCCGCGTCTTAGGGAGCTGCGGGAACCTGTGGAGACAGGGTCGCTGAGCAGCTAGCAGGGGCCCAGAAACTTGTCAGAAGGGTCACTAAAGAATTCCCACAAGGATGGGTTTGTGAGCCCATTTTCTGGGATTTAGCAATTGAATCCTTATCGTATCTCATGGAGAGCCTTGACTGCACCGACTGAACTGTGGAATATGGCGATGACCGGCTGGTGGTAGTGTCGGCAAACCTTCGAGTATACGATTCCCCAAACAAAACAAAGGAAGACTCATTAGAAATACATCGGTGAAACTTGGAAACAATATAGCGCGAAAACAGACAAGATACCTGGGAGATATGACTTATGAAGGACTCTCCTTCGAGATCCACATACAATCTAAGGCCGACAACGTCGAAAAATTGCTAAGGAAATTGGCAAGAAGTAACACTTCAAATTACAGACTTCTACTAACACATATGAGAATACAGTGTCGTGGAATAATTGAATCCATTATACGCTTTGCATAAATCACATGGAAATATGAACTCCGCCTGTCGACAAACGTAAAAGCTGTGAGCCGCAGGCAGAGGGAAGTGTTCCGATGGTTATCAGGTGCCCTTAAAACTATGTCCCAGGAAGCGCTTTGTGTAATATTGATAAACGTCATCTTAAAAGATGGTGACTGAATACATAACAAAAGAAGTGGGACACACGCGGAAAGGACAGCTGAGTCCATGCGTTCTTCCCGAATATAAGTCAGGGACAGGAACAAAACACACTACCCCAAGACGTGCAATGACACGGCTCCTAACAGGACATGAGACATATCCAATACACTTACATCGTGAACGTCCATCGGAGCCAAGAATAAGCGTGCGGGAAAACTGGGTCTCCCGAACACGACACTCCGCTCATATACAGGCCAGATAGCAATGGATGACACAGGACAACATATACACTTCACTCAGAAATCAAGACCAATGGAGCGACCTAGACAGAACAGTGGACACCATTTCAAGAATATTACGAGAAGGATATGCAAGAGGGAGATCGTATAGAGCTGTACCCACACAAGACATGACAATAACACTTACTGTGACAATAGAGAAAATGAAATATCATACTGTGACATAGAAACAGAAGATGAAACAGACACACAATAAGACAATATTGCGTTATCAACTACTAGCATTTTTCACTCAGCACCCACCGCTTCTCTTAATTAATGTAAAGTTGTTATTTTATTTTTTTAACTCATTACTATTATTTTGATTTTTCTTAACTGAAAACAATATTTACTTCTGTAACAGAAAATTTATAAATTTTTGTTACTACACGATTAAAACTAAAGCGTACGACCTGTTCTAAAATACTTGTCAATATCAATGAATTCTCCAACGGCTGTGTAACTAAGCTATTATTTTATTTCATTTGGACGATAACCAGTTTTTGCATTCCACTATGCAATCTCCAGGCATCTCTCTAACTAAACGATAATGCCATACAGTGCCACATTCCCCTGGGTTTCGTGAATTCAACCCGTTTCAGAAGTGCTTCACGCGAAGGCTGAGCACGTTGCTCAGTTACTATCAAGTCTTCGGGTGAAACACTTCTGAAACGGTCTGAACTCTCGAAACCCAGGGGAATGTGGCACTGTATGGCATTATCGTTTACTTTGAGAGATGCATATGGAGCCTGAAGACGGCATAGCGGAATGCCGAAGCTTGGAGTCAAAATAAAATAAAATAATATCTTAACTATACGGCTGTTGGAGAATTTCATTAATATTGACAATTACTTAACCAGCTGATGTCCCCAGTCCATGATGGATCAACAGAGATTGTTTTAAAATACTGCAACAATAAAAACAAGTAACAGGTCTTTAAGTATCCAATACATCAAATGAAACGACACAACTGACGGTGATCCATCTGTCGGATGGGGACGCTGAGATCGGAGGTTTCACTTTCTCTCTTCCCTGCATCCATAACAACACTAACACAGCAACACACCGTACAAGGACTCAACACAGGCGCCCACATGACCCAGATACACACTTGAAACTTCGTATTATGACTGCAAAGGAAAACCATCTCCACTAGGATCTTGCCCATGACTGATTTCCACACCTGCTCCCAAAGTTTATTTCCTGAGTATAGGACAGACCATGACTAGTTATGTGTTGTGCCTAGACAAGACAGCCTAGACACAATGAGAGGAAGGCGAAAGGCACGCGCTATAAGCTCACGCAGGATGGCGTGAGGTCTGAAACAGGATACGTAATGAATGCTATAAATAAAAGTACGTAGCTTCTGGAATACTTAACTTTAATCCATCCTTGGTACATCGCTATTGACGATACAAGTGAGACTCTATAGTTTCAGACAATATACTGCTAATGGTGCCTTGCTAGGTCGTAGCCATTGACTTAGCTGAAGGCTATTCTAACTATCTGCTCTGCAAATGAGCGAGGCTTCGTCAGTGTGCATCGCTAGCTACGTCGTCCGTACAACTGGGGCGAGTGCTAGTACGTCTCTCGAGACCTGCCGTGTGGTGGCGCTCGGTCTGCTATCACTGAAAGTGGCGACACGCGGGTCCGACATGTACTAATGGACCGCGGCCGATTTAAAGCTACCACCTAGCAAGTGTGGTGTCTGGCGGTGACACCACATTCCTCCCCCGAAAATCGGCGAACAGTCGTGTTATAAGGCTTCCGCCCGCCGTGGGGAGGACCCCATGTTGACGTATGCGATGAGGTGGGGAGCCTAACAACAGGCGAGGCTGTGCCACCCGCACCCGGCCATTCGGTCCGAGGGGAGCTAGGAAACGCCTGAAAACCTAAACCAGGGTGCACGTCAACATGCGGTGTATGCGCCCGTAAAGATAGAGGAGGGGCCGAAGGGTCGACCTCCATTGCGTCGGGGCACCCGACGGGCGAAGACGACATCTGGTCCGGAGCGGGCAAAAGTTCCATGGCGGAGGACATCTGGTCACGGGAAGCGATCGGCGGCGCGTGACTCAGGGAGGCGCCAGGCGGTTGCAGCGACGCGTCCACTGCGGGCGGCGCCGGCGGGAGAACAGGCGGCGGCGGCGGCGCGTCGCCATGGGGCAAAATGGAAGGCAGCGTCGGTAACACCTGGGGATGAGGCGAGCCAGTAGATGGGTCCCCAGGGCGCTGACCGGACGGCACCGTCGCTGAAAGCAGACGGGGAGCGGCAGAACCCGGGCGACGACAGAGGCGCAGCTGATTGAGATGCCGACGCACCTCACCAGAGGCCCCCAAAACCAAATACATCGCGCGGCCGAGGCAGCGAAGAATGCGCCCTGCGAGCCAACGCCGTGAACCTCGATAGTTGCGATAGAATACAACGTCGCCTGGAGCAAAAGCAGGTGGTTGCCGCTGCACAGGAACCTGATGCGGCGGATGCAGCAAAGACATCAAGGTGCGATGAGGACGACCGTGGAGCAACTCAGCCAGCGAGCGACCTTCTCGGGGCTGAGAGCGATACGAGGACAAGAAGAGCAACAACGCGTCCTCCCGAGAATGTGACTCTTTCAACTTCAACATCTGTGACTTGAAAGTCCGGACCAATCGTTCAGCGGCACCGTTCGACTGAGGCGAAAGCGGCGCGGACGTCAGATGTTGAATACCATTGGCCGTGCAGAATGACTGAAATTCTGCGGACATGAATTGTGGGCCATTGTCGGAAACAATAGTCTGTGGAAGGCCTTCAATGCAAAAGATAGCAGACAACGCTTGCATTGTGGCAGAAGACTTCGCGGAAGACATCCGGACAACAAAAGGAAAGTTACTGAAGTAATCCACCACAACCAACCATCGAGCATTCCAGAACGGACCAGAAAAATCGATGTGCAAGTGTTGCCAAGGAGAAGTGGATGGCGGCCATGCAAAGAATTTCCGCGGCGGTGCGGATTGTTGTTCGGCACACGCCATGCAAGAAGAGCACATATTCGTAATCGCAGCATCGATGCCGAACCAAGTACAGTGCTGACGAGCAAGTTGTTTCGTTCGCACTATACCCCAATGTCCTTGGTGGAGAAGCCGTAAGACAGAGGACTGTAACGAACGTGGGACCACGACTCTGGACTGATCATTATCAGAACGCAACAACAAAACACCACGTAGTACAAAAAGTCTCTCCTTGTGAGCAAAAAATCTGCGACCCAACGGATCCTCGATCCGTGACTTTGACAAGGGCCATTGCGTAGCAACAAAACGCAAAACGGTAGCAAGGACAGGGTCAGCAGCTGTGGCTGTAGCTACACGACGAAAATCAATCGGAAACGATTCGACCACGTCATCGGTTTCCAAATCAATGAACATGCAAGCAAGTTCGGAAGAATCGAATGCTTTATCCTCAGCAACAGGCAAACGGGACAACGCATCAGCGTTGCTGTGCTTAGCAGTGGACCGATACAAGATATCGTAGCGGTACTGCGAGAGGAAAATAGACCAGCGAATGAATTTCTGCGCTGTATGTGGAGATAGAGGTTTGTTCGGATGAAAAAGCGATGTCAAAGGTTTGTGGTCCGTGATGATGGTAAAGTGACGACCATACAAGAAATCATGGAACTTAGTAACACCAAACACGAGAGCCAAAGCTTCTTTCTCTATCTGTGAATAATTTCTTTGCGCAGATGAGAGCAATTTGGACGCAAAGGCAATAGGGCGATCATGCGATCCATCTTTGTGCGCAAGCACAGCACCGATCCCGAAATCCGATGCATCTACCATCAACAAAAGGGGTTTCTGGGGATCGAATGGCGTAAGGCAAGTATTAGAAAGCAACGCCGATTTCAACTGACAAAAGGCGCGTTCGCATTCCATCGTCCAGACGAACGGAACACCTTTACGGCGTAAGCAATGAAGCGGAGCTGAAATGGAAGAGGCATGCGGGAGAAAGTTATGATAATAGTTAATTTTTCCCAACACACTCTGTAGCTGCTTCAATTTCTGCGGCGAAGGCAAGTCGTGTATGGCACGGAGGTGCTCTGGACTCGGATGTATGCCTTGTGCATTTATGACATGTCCCAGATATGGTAAGTCACGAGCAAAAAAAACACATTTGTCCTTCCGCAAGCGAAGACCATTTTGTCGCAATACCGGAAATAATGTTCTTAGATTTGCTAAATGTTCGTCGGCTGTCCTTCCGGAGATCACAATATCGTCCAGATAGTTCGCAGCAGTAGGGACCGACGCACAAACAGTTTGTAAATATTGCTGAAACAATGCAGGGGCGGAGGCACACCCGAATGGCAGTCTTTCGAATCGGTACAAACCAAGATGCGTGTTAACCACCAAGACGCGCTGGGATTCTTCGTCCACTGGTATTTGCAAGTACGCATCTGCGAGGTCCAACTTCGAAAAGTATTTACCCGGGCACAGTTTATCAAAAAGATCTTCCGGGCGGGGTAATGGAAAAGTTGCAATCACTAGTTGCGGATTCACAGTGGCCTTGAAGTCCACACAAAGTCTTAGTTCTCCGGAATGTTTTGGCAAAATTACTAATGGTGAGGCCCAGAGAGAAGCCTGCACCCGTTCAATTACACCTTGTGATTCTGAATCATGTAATGTTCTTGCTACCTCATCACGCAATGCGTGGGGAACATTACGCGCTCTGAAAAATTTCGGTTGCGCGTTGACTTCCAGTTCCAAATGTGCTTTATAGTTCTTAGCGCAACCAAGACCCAGTGCAAAAATGTCTGCAAATTCTTCACATAGACTAGAAACACTGGCTGAAGGCGCAATCCGGTTCACTGATAGGACCTCATTGACGATAGACATGTTAAACAATTGAAATAAATCTAAACCAAACAATTTTAATGCAGTAGAAGAACGAAGAACGTAAAATGACACAAGTTTTGTTTGTCCCTTGTATGTTGCAAGAAGGCTGCACTGTCCTAACACAGGGATAGGCTGTCCTGAATAACTAGTGAGCTGAACAGTTGCGGCACGCAACGGAGGTTTGCCCAGTTGTTTGTACGTGTCGTGATTGATCAACGAAACTGCAGCTCCGGTATCGAGCTGGAATGGGATCACTTTGCCTTCAAAGTCCAAGTCTACAAAAAGTTTATTGTCCTGCCGACGACAAGAGCGACTGTCTCGTGCAATTTGAACGATACAGGTACAGAAGCACTTGCGACCTGACGGGATTTCCGTCGACGTCGACGCACACGTTTTGTGGGACGAACACAGTCACTGTTAGAGAAAGTGGCACTGGACGGAGTGGAATTAACTACATGAATGTCCATGGGCGAAGGTTCACGAGCCTGATTGTCCATGGTTCGATTCCGGCGCGAAACAAAGGGCCAGGAATGGTTGTGATTGTCTGATCTGAGCTTTTTCTGGCAAACACTTTGAACATGTCCTTTCTTATGACAGTAAAAGCAAATAGCTTGGCGTGACGGGCAATGTTCACGCGAATGTCTAGTCGCACACCGCGGGCATGATTTCACTGCATTTGCTCGCTTACGCGGCACACGTGGAGAGCTAGGCGGCAGCTGCGCGGACGAGCGCGAGGGCTGTTTATCGTTCCGTGCAGCGCGCCGGGCTGGCCGGTTAATGTGACACACGGCTGGCGAAGTTTCAAATGATTCCTGTGCAAAGTCAAGTGTGTCTTGCCTATCCAATATGTCTATCACTTGTTGAAGGGAGGGATTAACTAGTTTCAAAATCTGTTCCCGTATACGAACATCAGAAACGTTCTGTGCAATTGCAGCACGTACCATTCACACTCAAAAGCACAATCCCTAGTAAGTCCTTGCAATGTTGCAACCCACTCCCTATTAGTCTGACCGGCCGTACGTTTTGTACGAAAGAACGTATACCTTTTTGCAACGACATTTACTGTTTCTTTGAAATAGGCATCTAATGCCGTCAAAATTTCTTCGTTGGATAGAGTTGCTACGTCGCGTCGGGGAAACAATTTCACTATCACACGGTAGGTGGACACACCTACACAGGCCAATAAAAAAGGCTGCCGCTCGTTACCTTGAATTCTGTAGGCGGCGAGATGGAATCCAAATTGGCGTGACCACTCCGTCCATGTTTCCACGTCCGCTTGAAAATTACGGAATGGGGGTGCAACTGCATGTTGTGGCTGCGGTAGCGGTGAAGCGGCGGCTGCTGCATCGTTATGCATTGCACGTTGATCCTGGACGAGCTGTCCAAGGGCATCCAATAACGTCTGCGTCTGCTGATTCTGCAAGCGATAAAATCCGGACAGTACATCTGAAGATTGTGGCGAAGCCGTGACAAGTAAATTAGAGCAATACGAACGCGAAATCCTCTTTTAAGCCTCGTCGCCAAAAATGTTGTGTCTAGACAAGACAGCCTAGACACAATGAGAGGAAGCCGAAAGGCACGCGCTATAAGCTCACGCAGGATGGCGTGAGGTCTGAAACAGGATACGTAATGAATGCTATAAATAAAAGTACGTAGCTTCTGGAATACTTAACTTTAATCCATCCTTGGTACATCGCTATTGACGATACAAGTGAGACTCTATAGTTTCAGACAATATACTGCTAATGGCGCCTTGCTAGGTCGTAGCCATTGACTTAGCTGAAGGCTATTCTAACTATCTGCTCTGCAAATGAGCGAGGCTTCGTCAGTGTGCATCGCTAGCTACGTCGTCCGTACAACTGGGGCGAGTGCTAGTACGTCTCTCGAGACCTGCCGTGTGGTGGCGCTCGGTCTGCTATCACTGAAAGTGGCGACACGCGGGTCCGACATGTACTAATGGACCGCGGCCGACTTAAAGCTACCACCTAGCAAGTGTGGTGTCTGGCGGTGACACCACATTATGCATCATAATCCTATATGGATATAAGAAGGTGAGATACGCCATCGAATGGCCCTTCTTAACTATTAGTTACGATAAATACATTTTGTCAAAGACTTAACTCACCTTGTTACTATTAAGAATTTAAATGTGACACGTTGATTGTTCTAAAGTGCTAGTCTGGTTAGGTGGTAGGTACTAAAACAATGGTCCATCTGATCCTCGGAAGAATTTCTTTTTGTTTTGAGAATCATTAATCATTATAAGTTGCACTAAGAATTAGGGAAATAAAAATCCATAAAGACAAAATCCCGGTTGCCTGGGTAAGCCTAACACAGCTGCAGTGTAGCTGGTGTCCCAGAGATTGACCACGCCTTAGCCTTAGCAGCCATACAGCCAGTCGTCACATAGCACACCATGACGTTGATTGTATTCTAGTAAGTGTGAGTAGCAGTCTTGTCGGGATAAGCCTTAAACTACTGACATGCAGCAGGTGCCCCAGATATTAGCCGCCAACGACTGGTTTGCCACAAGAACCACCCACTCAATAGAAGGTAATACACCTTGAGGTTGAAGGTTTGCTAACACAGCCTTGTGATCTGTGAGACTGAGCCAAGATCACCGCTCCTAATGACACACCAAACAGTTCATGTTCAGTGGGGACATGAAGACAAGGGAGATGAACTTGAGACAGTATTATAGAAATGGAAGAAGACGTAGATGAAGATGAGATGGGAGATATAACACTGCGAGAAGAATTTGGCAAAGCACTGAAAGAACTAAATCGAAACAAGGCTCCAGGAGTGGACGATATTCCATCAGACCTACGAACAGCCTTGGGAGAGCCGGCCATGGCAAAACTCCTCAATCTGGTGTGGAGGATGTATGAGACAGGCGAAATAGCCTCAGATTTCAGGAATAATGTAATAATTCTAAAGAAAGTGGGTGCTGACAGTTGTGAATATTACCGAACTATCAGTTTAATAAGTTATAGTTGCAAAGTACTAGCACGAATTCCTTATAGAACAATAGAAAAACTGCTAGAAGCCGCCCTGGAGGAGATCATTTTTGGTTCCGGAGAAATGTAGGAACACGTGAGGCAATACTGATCCTACGACTTCTCATAGAAGATAGGTTAAGGAAATGCAAACATACGTTTATAGCATTTGTACACTTACAAAAAGCTTTTAACAATGTTCAATGGAATAGCTTTTAACAATGTTCAATGGAATATCCTCTCTGAAATTCTTAAGGTATCAGGGGTAAAATACATTGAGCGAAAGGTTATTCACAATTTGCGCAGTAATTATAAGAGTCGAGGGGCAGGAAAGGGAAGTAGGGATGGAGAAGGGAGTGAGAGAGGATCTTAGCCTATCCCCTACATTATTCAATCTGTATGCTGAGCGAGCAGTAAACAAAACCAAAGAAAGATTTGGAGCAGAAGTTAAAGTCCAGGGGGAAGAAATAAAAACTTTCATTTGTCAATGACACTGTTATTCTGACAGAGACAGCAAAGGACTAGGAAGAGCAGTTGAACGAAAGGGATAGTGTCTTGGAAGGACGGTATAAGATGAACGTCAACAAAACGAATTAAATCAGGTGATTCTGAAAGAATTAGATTGGGAAATGAGACACTTGAAGTAGTAAAGGAGTTTTGCTGTTTGCGCAGCAAAATAAATGATGACGGCCAAAACAATGTGCAGATTGGCAATGGCAAGAAAAGCGCTTCTGAAGAAAATTGTTAACATCGAATAATGACTTATGTATTAAGAAGACTTTTCTGACGGTATTTGTCTGCAGTGTACGCTTGTATGAAAGTGAGACGTGGACGATGAACAGTTTAGATCTGAAGAGAATAGAAGCTTTTGAGATGTGGTGCTACAGAATAATGTTGAAGATTTGGTGGGTAGATCACGCAACTAATGATGAGATACTAAACAGAATTGGGGAGAAAAGAAATTTGTGCACAACCTGACGAGAAAAAAGGATCGGTTGAAAGGACACATTCTGAGACTCAAAGGATCATCAATTTAGTATTGGAGATAATTGTGTATGGGAGACGAGGGGTGCGGCTGATCCCTGCGGAGGTTCGAGTCCTCAGTCGGGCATGGGTGTGTGTGTTTGTCTTTAGGATCATTTAGGTTAAGTAGTGTGTAAGATTAGGGACTGGTGACCTTAGCAGTTAAGTCCCATAAGATTTCACACACATTTGAACGTTTTTGGAGACGAGGGGGGAGGGAATCTTAGAAGGAAACCAAGAATTAAATACAATGAGCAGATTCAGAAGCATGTAAATTGCTGTTGTTATTCGAAGGTAAAGAGGTTGACGTAGGACAGAGTAGCATGAAGAGCAGCATAAAACCAGTCTTCGGACTGAAGACCAAAACAATAACAACGGGGACATGTAGATCAGTGGTTACCTTGATGCGGTTTTAAAGCAGTTGGCCATATGACGGCATCAGACTTCATCCTCTCCCCTTCTCTTCCGCACTCTGCTACTATATGCAAGGGTAACCGGATGTCAGTGCGTGCGTCAGAACCCAGGAGAGAAATGGGTCAAGTCGCAAGGCTGGTAGTCGAGGTAAATGGACGGGACACAGGGTGGAACAACCTCAAAGGTATGCAACAAAGAGGTGCGAAGCTGGAACCTTCGTCACAGCGACGTCAAAACACCAAGAGCAAAGAGAGACACAATGCGAATCGCGACCGGAGAGAAATAACAAGTACCAAGCGAGGTTCTTACCGAATAGTTCGTAGGACATCGATGATAGTAACCGACAATATCACTTACCGTTCGCTGGGCGGCCGTACAACACCGGCAGCGAGGAAAGCTTATGGTCAGCGTATTCATGGGGCGAGAGGGGTGGAGGCTCACCATGCCAGCGCA
Source organism: Schistocerca piceifrons (assembly GCF_021461385.2). Lineage (NCBI taxonomy): Eukaryota > Metazoa > Arthropoda > Insecta > Orthoptera > Acrididae > Schistocerca > Schistocerca piceifrons. The sequence goes on from NC_060145.1 coordinate 390,353,682, forward strand.
GCGCTGCGGCGATACTGTGCCCTTTAAGGGTTGTTACTCCCATTTCCTTTGGCGGGCGTACAACTTCCGCAGAGCCGAATACCAGACCGTCATTCATAATAACGTAAACGTAACAGTACACAGCACCAGAGTTTATCACTTTACATGATACGTACAGAGTGTTTCAGCGTCTATGTATCAGACGTCTAGATGCGATATGTCACGGGGAACAACTTTTGTTAGAGAAAAAATGTTGCTTGATATTTCCAGGCGACGCTAGGTGTGCATTATCATTTATTATGGCCCTTAGAGGCAGCAGGACGTAGGCTCTTATTGTGTTGTTCGTGTGCATTGTGTGATGCCTATAATCCAGTCAACTGTTCCACGTGACATGGTGTAGCCTGGGCTTCTATAACAGCTTTCACTCCTTAGAGTTACTCATTCTTAACGTTTTGTTGTTGATAATCACTCTATCAATTTACTTGTGTAAGTAGTAAGTAGATGCAGCACACCTGGTTAGTAGAACCTGCTAGTTCGATGAAATCTCGTCGTGCCATAGCCAGCGAATTCAATTGAAAGACATCTAGTATCGCCGAGAAACGTCAGCGATCACTTCCTCTGCAACAAGAAGCCGCGCGGGATTATCCGAGCGGTCTGAGGCGCTGTAGTCATGGACTGTGCGGCTGGTCCCGGCGGAGGTTCGAGTGCTCCCTCGGGCATGGGTGTGTGTGTTTGTCCTTAGGATAATTTAGGTTAAGTAGTGTGTAAGCTTAGGGACATGACCTTAGCAGTTAAGTCCCATAAGATTTCACACACATTTGAACATTTTTCAACAAAAGTTCTCCCTCATGTCGTGGTCTGTCAACCCCCTGGACGCTTGATGCAAAGACTTCGAAACACCATGTAAATCACACACTTCACTGTGGTAAGAAAGTCTAGCCTTTAAGCATAACACTTCCTCTCTTAGTCAAAAGGTAAAGAGGACAAAATGTGATGATGTAAAGGCTAGGAATACTTGTAGGAGAAATAATATCTTTTGTTGATGGTTGTCGTAACTTAGAATAAGGGGCGTTTTAAAAGAAACGCGCCAGAGGCGTAACCACAGAAATCAGTACATGTATGTTAGAAGTATTGGCCCTGGCTGTTGAGATACTTGTCCCACTGTGACACGAGGTGGTGAATGGCTGTCTCATAAAACTACCGGGACTGCGATGTTAACCAGTTCCACAAGTACATATCTTCTGGTAAACCTTCCGGGATATAAGGTCGTGGTCCATGAAACTCTTCAGCTCCTAACGTTTCGTCCAGAGCTGCGCTGGACATCTTCAGAGGGGTGTTTCTCCTCCGGTGAGTCTTGCCGACTGACGGGTCGGACGTCTGAGAGCGACTTATATATCGTAGAAAGTGGGCGTGACCAGAGTTACACGTGATATGCAGAGATAATCTTTGTCAGAGATAAAACTTAACTATCGATCGTAATCTCGTCACGGATAAAACTGTCTAGCAATTCTGTTGTGCTACTGTCCAAATATCACTAAGTTTCATGGTCTCTTCTTTCCGATTAAAATTATCCTTATGTTTATATATTTCAATTGCTTCTCTACAAAGCCGTGGGTACAGCTGGACGGTGTTGTCCGAGGTGAATTGTTTGCCCATCAGAGCGTTTCTAAGGGGACCAAAACTGGCGTAATCACAGGGAGAGAGGTCCGGACTGTATGGAGGGTGGTCGAGAACCTCCCATTTGAATTTCTGCAGGAGTGCCGCGACTGTGTTGGCCGAGTCGGGCTTTGCATTGTCGTGGAGCAAAATGACCACACGAGTGAGATTGCCTGGTCGATGTGATTTGATCGCTTGGAGAAGGGTGGTCAAGGTTTGCGAGTAACGCTGGGTGTTCACTGTTGTCCCGTGCTGCAGGAAGTGAATCAGAAGGGGGCCATCTCGGTCGAAGAACAACGTCAGCATAAGGGCAAACGATTCACCTCGGACGACGACGTACAGCTGTACGTGCGGAACTGGTTAACATCGCAGCCTCGCAAATTTTATGGAACAACCATTCACCGCCTTGTGTCACAGTGAGACAAGTGTCTCAACAGCCAGGGTCAATACTTCTAACATACAGGTACTGACGTCTGTAATTATGTCTCCGTCTCGTTTCTTTTTGAACACCCCTTATAGAATTATATATCTCGATTCCCTAAAAATATACACTCTAGATTTTATTTTTATTTTTTCGCTCTACGCATTCTAATCTTCTGAACTTTTGGAAGGTTGTATTGGACATGGAATTTTAGCGTGTAAAAAAGCCATCCTTGTTACAAAAATGTTTTCATTGTGATGTAAATAACTATAAACATTAAGCTATCGTAAGTACAAGATACACATCTTAGCATTAAGTCTCCACATAGAGAGAAAGTTGACTCAAATAAGCAATAATTGACAAGAAAGCTGCTGAGTTAAAGTTTTGAACAGAAGATACCTAAGTCAAAATTTTAGTTTGATCTTTAGTGAAACATTTAGCATACGTACAGTAAAGACTGTTCAGCTCTACAGGGTGAACGGTAATATCTAGGCGCTTCAGTCGGGGACCACGCTGCTGCTACGGTCGCAGGTTCGAATCCTGCTTTGGGCATGGATGTGTGTGATGTCCTTAGGTTGGTTTGGTTTAAGTAGTTCTAAGTCTAGAGGACTGATGTTCTGGTGCTTAGAGCCATTTGAACCATTTGAACAGTAATCAAACCGACAAACTGTAGAGACAGATTCCTGACAGGAAACGGAGGAAAAAAGGTTCTATGAACATGTGTCCGGAAACGCATGGCGCTGACGAATGGAAGTACCTCTGAACACGTGTTGTGTGTTCTTTGTGTGTTGCAGGATATGTGACTGACGCAGCGTATTATAAGCAACAAATTGGTCCGCTATTCGTGTCGGGAACAAGCCATGATGATGTTTGTGTACGGCCAAGCAGGTGGAAACGGACGAGACGCATCACGGCTATGCCAAAACAAATATCCTCACCGACACCAACCTCATCACACAATATCTTAAGCCCTTTTTGGACGCTTGTGTGATCATGGGTCCTTTCGGACAGGCAAACGTACAGAAAGGTGGCACACTGTGCCTACACCAGATCTGGAGGACTGGTCTCTACAGGATAGTGAGGTGAACCCTAGTACCCGCTACGGTCGCAGGTTCGAATCCTGCCTCGAGCATGGATGTGTGTGATGTCCTTAGGTTAGTTAGGTTTAAGTAGTTCTACGTTCTAGGGGACTGATGAAGTTAAGTCCCATAGGGCTCAGAGCCATTTGAACCATTTGAACTCTAGTACAAGCTCCAGGCACCAACATGGTGTGAGGCAAAGTACGATTATGTATGTCCTTCATGACAACTTCCACTATCCCTATCACATGCCACAAGTGTGAGGATTATCAGCAGCGGATTTCCCTCTGTGGGAAGGATTTTGTCGGTGGTTTTTGCATCAGACCATTACAATTATGAGTTTTCTGTCATCAGTCCTCTTGTACGCCCCTGATAGGTGAGTGGTCAGCGCAACGGACTGTCATGCCTACCGGCCCGGGTTCGATTCACGGCTGAGTCGGAAATTTTCTCCGCTCAGAGACTGGGTGTTGTGTCGTCCTTATCATCATCATTTTATCCCCTTTATCCCCATCGACACGCAAGTCGCCGAAGTGGCGTCAACTCGAAAGACTTGCACCAGGCGAATGGTCTACCCGACGGGAGGCCCTAGCCTCATGGCATTTCCATTTCCATCAGTCCTCTTTACCGAAGCGGCAACCTTTACCAGAACTGACATCATCAATCTGCATAATCTTCGTTTGTCAGCTGCAGACACACCACGGGTCAGAGGGACTTTAATTCGTCAGCGTCAACTCCCATGGCAATTATGCATTTTAAGACACATATTCATAGGATCTTTTTCCCTCCATTTACAGTCAGGAACCCGTCCCTACAGTTTGTCGTTTTTGTTACTGTTCACCCTGTACATGGGCACAAATCTCAAGGACCCAACTCTGACTTATGTGGTACTGAATTCAACCGTCTTTGAAGGTTTTTTTGATTGTACAATAGTTTCCTCATCATCACTTAGCGTTTTAGGAAAAACTCATTAATTCCTGAAACAGGCTCCATGACCACTTCTATATTTCTCATAAGTTTTGAGTCTATCGCGCAACGTATTTGGAACTAAATATATCTCCTTTCCTTCTCTGATTACCACTTCATGAATTTCTGCTTCTTGGTAAGGCGCTCTTCATGTTATTTTCACCATATTTACGTCGTGGCTTCCTTATATTTGCCTGTTAAAGAAGAAAACGTTAAAAATTGAGTTTATATAGTATATGTTTTGTCCGGTGCTACCCGAAATTGCCTTGTTCGGTACGTCTCAAACGTACCACTGTGGTAGTTTAACATTCTTATTGTTATTACTTGTGCTAGACGTTGTCACAGCCTAAAAATAGAGACTAATAGCAGTTGTATAAAAGTACCATAAAATGTTATATTTCTTACTTGGAAACAAAATACAACACTCCACAGATAATTGCTTCCACCGAAAACCGCGCTAGAAACAGGTAAGTCTGTGGTACTCCGAAACGCATTTTTGGTTTGATTCGAAATCGCTTGAGTGGCTGGCCCTTCATGGTCTCCACTGCAGAGGCGCTGTAGGTACGTATACTTCCCCTAGCGTTATGCGTCCACTGACATTGGAAACAGCTTTTGTCCGATACGGTCCGCTGTCTGATACAACCCAACATTCCCCTACGCATTGTCATCATCTTGCGTAAACTTCCGGTTTGCACAATATAAGTATAGCAGAAGTGAATGTTCATGAACTGCCAGAATAACATGGTGACAATTCGCAGGCTACTGTCGTCCTTCACACACACACACACACACACACACACACACACACACAGAGAGAGAGAGAGAGAGAGAGAGAGAGAGAGAGAGAGGGAGGGGGAGAGAGAGAGAGGGAGGGAGGGAGAGGGGAGGGGGGAAGGGGAGCGAGAGAGACGTCAGCAGTCCACGTGCAGGACACATTTTTGCGCATGGGCGAAGGCACATAATGTTTGGCTAGCAGGGTCATTCTTTCTCCTGTCGCGGCAATTCTGACCGCATAACTCTGAAGACTTCCGCTAGGCGTTCTCTCGAAAACAAAAGTCAGTCGCCCTGCGAGGAAGGCTCCGAACTGCTGTCGCGTCAGCTGCCGTTAATTGCTGTTCGCTGCTTTCTACAACTGTACAAATGCCGCGATCTCTAAATATGTAAGAAACCTTGATTGTCTTGTAAGTGATATTTCTCAAGGAACCTTAACGCCAGTACAATTTATTCCAAACATACGAGTTCCTGTAGGTGCTATCGCTAACGATAGGAGTCCCGCGATGCTAGAGACCCGGTGATAGCTCGAATCCTAGTTGCGTAAGAAACTTCCAGTATCAGCTTTAATCGGCAATCTTGGTACTGGTACAGGCTGATTACCAAACAAGGTTAAATTTCAAAACCTGCCCGTTGTGTCTTAGCAGGTGAATAGATGTGATACTGTTGATTTCAATCTGTCCTGTGAATTACGGCTCCGTGTCGCCCATCCTTGGTCCTAACAGAGAACAACGGACCAATGTGTTGGCACTGGAATTCGCTCTCTCCTTTCCTTTAATTTTTAACTCATCTGTAACAACAGAGACACAATAATACATTGCACTGATGTTCATCACACGCGCAGACATGTTACAGATACGACACACCTAACTTTTGGCGTCAGGTTGGAAGACTACAAAGGGCTGTCCCTCCAGTGGAACTTCCTGCAAGACAGAAACGTAGGGTTACCCTATATTGTCCGTAGCGCACATTTCCCTGTTAGGGAACTGACACTGAAACACGTAATACAATTTCATTCATCGTAAATTACGCAAGAAGTGCAACTGCAGCTGTGAAGTACAAATTCAATAAGCGAAATCAGAAAACTTTTTCCAATTTTTACTGCGTAACACCAGGCCTTCCTTGTTAGTATTCACCAGTATCAAGTGCCGTGGGATTTGTAACTACAATAACTGCATGAATATGATGTCTACGTCTGTGTTGTTCTGTATTTTAGAGCAGTCCTCCATATCTGCTAGATCTTGAATATCCTTCATTCCAGCATTACCTGCTCTGGAATGCCCACACCCATACTCAACATAATGCAAAAACGTAGTCGCTAACGTGGTGTCTGTCTGTGAGATTCTAAGCACTTATCGATGCACAAAAGCCAACAGATATAAATGACGACCAAACAGGATGCACATTACAAAGTAAAATAATGTAACTTGTTTAACTCATCTAAGCCTCGTAAAAAATAAAATTTGTAGAGCATCCCAGAATAGAAATTTATCCTGGCTGTGATCTCTCCATTCGATGTGAATTTCACTCCGCCGAAGTTATCTTCAAGTTTGCGGAAAGGAAGTAATGCAGAGCGATAGAGCAGATAACTGCGCGGATTAGGTAGCGGTTCGTAGCGTATTTCTAAAATTTTAATCACGATGTATGTAGACATTAGGCCGGTACGTTCCCATGGTATACAGATAAGTTGTCCTAAAGAAATTTAGTCTGTTTTTATCAGTTTCTCATAAGACGTGTGTAACAAAAATGTAAAATATGCATCTTGACCTTTCGCGTTTTTGGGTACTCTATAGGTTTCACGACGAGATAATGTCAAAAAGTGTTGTCACTACCTTCCAAACTAACAGAGTTGTTTCCTCCGTCTTTAGAGCGTTGTTAAAAGAAAGTTCCACTGTCTTTACCGTTTCTTGATATCGTCAAGAGGTAATGCAACAGACCAAACATTACACAGAAGTAGCCACACGATCCGCTTGATCAACTCTGAACGGACGTCACACTCACTATAACAACAGCAGCTCGTAATGAAATATTTCAGTGCTGCGTACACAGTCACTTAGGGCGCGAACAGTTCCTGCTGCCCTGTGGATCTTCAGCTGGGAGACAACGACACGAGACTCTGAATGTTTTAAGTTCAAGTCTGGCCTTCCACGTTTACGTATTCTCCGTGATCCTCAAAGCACTTCAGGCATCGTCTATGGTGGTTCCGACAAGGAGGAAGTCACAATCGATTTCCTGTCCCACCTGGCGGTAGAGCACTATCCAAGCTCTAAGCGTGAGGCCAACAGTCGTGAGGGTTTTCTTTGATACTGTTGATGGAAACCGTAACGACAGTAACGCAATATATATGAGCTCCAGGCTGAAGCGGTATCATGCCGGAAATGACATGTGCACAGAAGTATCGTACGGTGCTAACCGAGCTGGACCCATACATATTCTATCGGAAACAGATCTTGGGACCTTGCTGGCCACGGGATATCTCTACATCACACAGACGGTGTATAGAGACACATGTCAAGGATGGACGACCATTATTCTGTTGCAAAATGACACCATCGGAAGTAACACATGACACTATCTTCTTCACAGGCTAGCTGACACACAACTTTTGTAACGGGTGTTTGATGTCCGGAATACTGTCACTGGAAGAGAGAACCGAGCTGCACCCACACATATTCTATCGGAAACAGATCTGGGGACCTTGTTGGCCACAGGGGTATCATTACATCATGTAGACAATGCATAGAGACACGTGTCAAGTATGGAGAGCATCGTACTGCTGCAACTGCTGCAAAATGGCACCCCGATATCGTCCCATGAGAAGTAACACATGACGTACAGGTCATCCAAAGCGTACCGTTGTGACGTCAGACTTCCTTAATTGCTAGCAACTGTTTCCTGAAGTCGTGCTCGATGGATCACCACACCATGTCTCCGGGGTAACACTGCTATGCCTCTCCGGCACATTGGATAACAGCATCCCTTCTTAGGTCGCCTTCATACTTATCGATGATAGTCATCGAGGTTAGCACGGAACCGCACTTCATTGCTGCATACAGTGCGACGCCATTCTTCAGCTGTCCCCTGCTACCTAAATACGGCGGCACAGCAAATCAGCTGTTTCTGTGGTGGTGTTAACAGCCGCCGGCCGGGGTGGCCGAGCGGTTATAGGCTCTGCACTCTGGAACCGCGCGACCGCTACGGTCGCAGGTTCGAATCCTGCCTCGGGCATGGATGTGTGTGATGTCGTTAGGTTGGTTAGGTTTAAGTAGCTCTAAGTTCTAGGGGACTGATGACCTCAGATGTTAAGTCCCATAGTGCTCAGAGCCATTTGAGCCATTTTTTTGGTAACAGCCCTAACCCGACTGCTGCCAGTCTACCACCAATAGCGCGGGATGATAGAATGTTGGCTGCGGGAAGTCCATTACTTGCTCTCAGATGTCAGGCGCAAATGTAGAGGGCTTATGATGAGCTCGGTGCGCGATACAGTGATCCTCCCTTGCGGTGGACAGACATGGTTGACCAGAAACCTGAGGACGAATATGCCTGCCCTCACGTTGCCAACCAGTCCAGTATCGGATGACTGTAGCTTCTGAATACCGAAAAATTTAGATGTTGCACAGTTCGATCTGACGGTCAAATTCTGTCATGTTCTCACCGGTGCTGCCACGGGCAACAGCTCTGCTAGTTGCCAGGGTCGACATACGCACGCGCGCCACATTGGGTCTATCTGATTGGCTGCTGATGATGTCATCATGTCTATAAGCAAGAAACCGTAGCAGCCTCGACAGTCAGTGAATTCCTGACGACGATGGCGGAGATGGTCATCGAAAGGTCGACGATTTTATTCGAACTGACGCAGCTTGAAGACCGAGAACATTCTATTCATGTATGCCGTCGCGAAAGACTCCGAGGACACATGTTCTCCATGTCCTTCAAAGTGATCACCCAACATCTGACGCTGTTCACGTGCCTTATATACCCTACCAGGCCTGGTAACAACACTAAACGTGAGCAACACTAATGGACTCTGCTGGCCACTCTACCTGAGAACTGCAACTCCAACCACTTATGTACCAATCCTTGTGTGTACGTGAACGAAGTTACATTCACTTGCGACCATGTCCTCTGGGTACTTAACTTATCAGGCACCACAGTATAGTCACGGTGGTCGAAATTTCGTAGGATATAAACAGATTATCGATTTAGTCGTTAAAACAGTAGTGTATAAAGTCAGTGAAAAACCTATCTAGATCGCGATGGGTGTTTTATTAAAATGACCCGTTTCGGCCTAGGTTTGGGTTATCTTCAGACAGCACCATCAAGCTGTAGCTGACGATGCGTAGAATAATCAGGTGATCTCAGTCGCTGAAACTGCTCTACTGTATAAGTTCTTCATGGGTAGATCTACTGTTTTGTTACGTACACTAGAGCGCTACTAGCAGTTTGGTGGATATTTTGTGGTGACCTATTATACACTACTGGCCATTAAAATTGATATACCACCGAGGTGACGTGCTACAGACGCAAAATTTAACCAACAGGAAGAAGATGCTGTGATATGCAAATGATTAGCTTTTCAGAGCATTCACACAAGGTTGGCGCCGGTGGCGACACCTACAACGTGCTGACATGAGGAAAGTTTCCAACCGATTTCTCGTACAAACAGCAGTTGACCGGCGTTGCCTGGTGAAACTTTGTTGTGATGCCTCGTGTAAGGACGAGAAATGCGTACCATCACGTTTCCGACTTTAATAAAGGTCGGATTGTAGCCTATCGAGATTGCGGTTTATCATATCTAAGCGTTGCTCCTTGCTTTGGTCGAGATCCAATGACTGTTATCAGAATACGGAATCGGTGGGTTCTGGAGGGTAATACGGAACGCCGTGCTGGATCCCAACGGCCGCGTATCACTAACAGTCGAGATGACAGGCATCTTATGCGCATGGCTGTAGCGGATCTTGCAGCCACGTCTCGATCCCTGAGTCACCAGATGGGGACGTTTGCAAGACAACAGCCATCTGCACGAACAGTTCGACGACGTTTGCAGCAGCATGGACTATCAGCTCGGAGACCATGGCTGCGGTTACCCGTGACGCTGCTTCACAGACAGGAGCGCCTGCTATGTTGTACTCAACGACGACACTGGGTGCACGAATGGCAAGACGTCATTTTTTCGGATGAATCCAGGTTCTGTTTCCAGCATCATGATGGTCACATCCTTGTTTGATGACATCACGGTGAACGCACATTGGAAGCGTGTATTCATAATCGCTATACTGGCTTATCACGCGGCGTGATGGTATGGGGTCGTATTGGTTCCACGTCTCGGTCACCTCTTGTTCGCATTGACGGCTCTTTGAACTGTAGACGTTACATTTCAAATGTGTTACGACCCGTGGCTCAACCCTTCATTCGATCCCTGCGAAAGGCTACATTTCAGCAGGATAATGCACGACCGCATGTTGCAGGTCCTGTACGGGCCTTTCTGGATACAGAAATTGTTCGACTGCTGCCCTGGCCAGCACATTCTCCAGATCTCTCACCAACTGAAAACGTCTGGTCAATGGTGGCCGAGCAACTGGCTCGTCACAATACGCCAGTCACTACTCTTGATGAACTGTGGTATCGTGTTGAAGCTGCATGGGCAACTGTACCTGTACACGCCATCCAAGCTCTGTTTGACTCAATGCCCAGGTGTATCAACGCCGTTATTACGGCTAGAGGTGGTTCTTCTGGGTACTGATTTCTCAAGATCTATGCACCCAAATTGCGTGAAAATGTAATCACATGTCAGCCTAGTATAATATATTTGTCCAATGAATACCCGTTTATCATCTATATTTCTTCTTGGTGTAGCAAATGTTAATGGCCAGTAGTGTATTTCCGTAGCGGGCATTCCATACCACACAGTAAACTACGTGAACTCTCATACTCACAACAAGTATTCTCTGATGTCTTCCCCATGTACACCCACTACAGGCACCTAATATTACCATGTGCTCTGTGGTCCAGTAACAGCGAAACACGTCTGTACTCAAGTCAGATGTAGCCACTGTGAGTCGTTCAGCTTACCCATACGTCCACATAATCGAGAGGTAATGAATTAGAGATAGCTGATGTTTAATATCTGATAGTGATTCGGACTCCCAGTCCAGCCTCAATATCGATACGGAGAACACGTTAGGGATACTCAGGCTACATATCCCGGCCGAAGTTTTCTGCCATGCAAACCGCCCCCGCCACCTCCGCTGCCAGCCTGACACGTGGAGGCGCCCGCTGACGTGAGCGTATTGGTAAATACAGTGGCCCAACTCTTGCTAGCCAGTCTCTTGCTAGTCTTCGAAGCCTATAGTTACGCGCAATTGAACAGTAGAATTTTGACCTTGCCTGTATTACGTTTGTGATCCGGATTGCTTCCTGGGCTATAATATACGCTTAAGACGACCTTGCTACACTCTGGACTTGTTTTTGTTTAGTCGTTCACTCCGTGAACTCCACCGTCGTCGACCGGAGGAACCCTCTGTAAGTTCCGTCGGTCTCGGCGTTACCGCCAGTGCGAGTAATCATAAACTGTGTTGTACCTACGTAGCGTAGGATAGAAAATGATGCATCGGAAAAATACCTCTCCTTTCGCCACAGCGAACGTAAACCAAAGTGTTTAAAAGTGTGTGTGATGTCACTGTATCTTGTACATGAATTAAAATAGAAACTTCGGCAGGATTTTAACGTACGCATCGCACTCTCTGGTACATCTAGCTCGCTGGCAGAGCGTTGATGAGCTCGCCGTTCAGCGCCATAAAACGCCAGTCAAATCACTAACTGGCTCGCTCGTTTCTTTACCCAATGTGTATCTAGATGGTGATTTCTCAGTTACAAAAGGCGTTGTATGTTCTCCGCTTCAACAATAGCGTACTAAAGCTTTGTTCCCATACAATAAAGTCTGTCTTATCTTTAATATGTAATGCATTTTATCAATTCAAGCCATTTTTGCAGGGAGACCGGAATCTGCCGTTGTTAAACACCTCTTTAAGAAAATTTAAGTTCTATGGGACTGAAGTTACAGCCGATCAAAGGATAATGTGGTATCTATCCAAAAGAATGCGAGAAGTTGTATTAATAATTCAACCAATGTAATCTGGGGAGAAATCACATGTAGGGTTCCCTAAGGCTCAGTCTTAGGTTCGCTATTGTTCCTCAAGTATGTAAACGATTTTCTGTCTAATATACAAAAGCAGAATTACTTCTTTTTGCAGATGACACTAATATTGTAATCAGTTCCAAGCAACACACATAGCCACAGAAGAAAGGGTAAACGAGGCTCTTAAAAGTACCACTGACTAGTTTTCTACGAATGGTCTCACTACTAGTTTTAAAAAGACACAGCATATTCAGTTCTGCACATCTATGGGCATTACACCAATCATAAGTGTAACATATGGTGACGAAATAATAAATGGGATGGAAACTTCAAAATTGAAAACTTGATGAGAATTTTAGCTGGTAAAAGTGTATTTTGGAACTCCTAAAACAATTTAGTTCAGCCACATTTACACTTAGAATCATTGTGACACTTGGAGAAAGGCAGATCATTAATACGATATATTTTGCATATTTTCATTCGCTAACGTCATATAGAATACCATTCTGGGGTAAATCATCTAAGAAAGAAAGTCTTGATTGCTCGAAAACGTACTATATGAATAGTATGTAGTGCTGACCCATGATCATCTTACAGGCATTGTTTAATGAATGGAGCATTGTGACTACTGCTTTACAGCATAATTATTCCTTCATGAAGTTTGTTGTAAATAATCCACTGTAGTTCTGTGACTGGTATCAGAAATGTTATTTACAAACAGACCCATTGTTTTCAGAATCGTGAGTTTTCACAAACCGTTTCTAATGTATCTAATAAGATAAAATTTGAAATAGAATAAAAAAGTTTCTCCTTGACAATTCCTTCTATTCTGTAAAAGAATTTCTGTTATTGTAATGTGTAAATGGTGGTGGGTAGGAATTACTAACATCTGCATGTTTAACAATAATATTTTTTTTATAAAAAGGAAAAAACTGATAATTGTTTAGCATGTAGCCATATTTACAAAGTAATTTATGATGTGAATGAAACGACTCGTTCCACATCATTACGATTTATTGTGCAAATGGTCCCAACGAGTGCATTTCAGTTACAGCTGTGTGGAGTGATTTTCGTCAAGCGTACGGCACTTCACCTCTTAAAACTCAAAGCATTCTATAATGGCATCAGGATTTTCAAGTAAACGGGAATTCGTATGTCACTCTCGAGTGCTTTTTCATGACGTAGAGAGCACTGAACCGAGTTTTGCGCATAGTCTTCAGAAGTATAGTTATTATGCCAGCCGAGACTTAGGAATTCCTTATGTGTTGCTCTGGGGCATTTAGCAGCGGCGTTTGTGTTTCAAACCACGTCTTCCTTTTTTTCAAAAGAACCTTTACAGGAATTCCGTTCCTGAATATGTTGGGACTCCACATTTGTAAGAACAGGGCATATCGCCACCACCCTGGCAGCGACATGTATAGTGATGAGCCCAAACATTATGACTACTGTCCACAGCGAGATCGAGTGCCACCTGGTGGTGTTGAGATCACGTGACGCAGTAAGGAAAGTGTGCACGCGCAGCAGCGACTAATGGGGAACATTTCAGCGACGACACAAGCCGCAAATAGGGAAATTCAATGACATAAGAGCCTTGGACAAAGGGCCGCTTGTGATGGATTTGCTCCTGGGAAATAGCATCTCGGAAACAATGAAGCTGGTCGGCTGTCTGTGTGCTACTGACATGAGCATCTATGAAAGGTGGTGGAATGAGAGTAAAAACACAATGAGAGAAGGCATTAGATGTCCAAATCTCATCACAGAACATGGAGACCATCGGCTTGCTCGCTCTTTAAAGCAGGATAGGTGGTGATTTTGTGAAAGAGCTAACCACAGAGTACAACGCTAATCCAGGCACAGCCAGTTCAAAGGACACCGTTCAGCACACATTGCTGAACATGGACCTTTGCTGCAGAATATCCGGGCATGTTTCCATGTTCACCCAACGACACCGTCAGTTACTACGGCAGTGGACAGAAAATTGCTGCCCTGTCCCTGATCGAGTGAATCGCGTTTCTTGTTGCTCCAAGTCGATCATCATGTCTGGATTTGTAGTCACCCAAGTGAAAGACTGTTCACAATATGCACCATGGCACGAGCGCAGGCCGGTGGGGGTGCTATTGTGCTATGGCGGACATTCACCCGGGGTTCCTTGCGACCTGCGATATAATCGAAGGCACGATGACGGCTGTGAACTGTGTGAGCATTACTGCGGACTACCTGCATCCCATGACCCTGACGCTTTTCCCGACAGTAATGGAATCTTACAGCAGGATAACTATCGTTGTCATAAGGCCTGACCTGTGTTACAGTGGTTTGAGAAGCGTGATAGCAATTCAAGGTGATATCTTGGACACTACATTCACCTGATTTCAACCCAGCGCAACACGTCTGTGGTGTTATTGGCCACCAGCTCCGCGCCCATAAACCATCCGTCAGTAATTTATGGCAGTTGGGTGACCTGTGCCTAGACACCTGATGCCACGCACCTCCAAAAATCTACCATGGTCTTGTCGAATCATGTCAAGCAGTATCGCTGCTGTATTGCATTCCGAAGATGGACCAGCATGTTGTTAAGTAGGTTGTCGTAGTGTTTTGGTTAAAAAAATGGCTCTGTGCACTATGGGACTTAACTTCTGAGGTCATCAGTCTCCTAGAACTTAAAACTACTTAAAGCTAACTAATCCAAGGACATCACACACATCCATGCCCGAGGCAGGATTCGAACCTGCGACCGCAGCGGTCGCGCGGTTCCAGACTGTAGCACCTAGAACCACTCGGCCAGGTGTTTTGGTTCATCAGTGTAAGAGCACTTCTCAACAATGGGCTGTTTCAACAATGGCCGTACGGGTCTGGCATTGCAAAATTCAAATGGCTCTGAGCACTATGGGACTTAACATCCCAGGTCGTCAGTCCCCTAGACTTTGAACTACTTAAACCTAACTAACCTAAGGACAACACACACGTCCATGCCCGAGGCAGGATTCGAATCTGCGACCGTAGCAGCAGCGCAGTTCCGGACTGAAACGCCTAGAACCGCTCGGCCACAATGGTCGGCCTGGCATGGTACCATTGGTCTCTAAGATCGCCTCATCTAACACTTGTCTGGGAAACACTCCCTTTTCCAAAACTCTGTATGAACTGCGACAACGCACTAGACATGCCCACAAAAGTATGAGATCAGTCTCACCATTCTCTGGTTGTTTGTTGTAAAAAGTATCCCAGTTCTGTACATTTATGTATGTAAAACTTGTATCCTTGTAAATTTGGAAGTTTCTTTTGGTAATAAAAATTTTGTAGTCCTAAGCATAAGTTAAACTTTTTCAGTAACCTAGAAGACATTTCATTGCTCCTCGTCCAGGCCGCGAAGGCCCATGGGGTGTCTACTGGCAGCCGGTCACTTTTTGCCTTGCTGCTTCATGCGAATGTGGTATGGATGGGCATGTGGTCAGCACACCGCTCTCCCGGCCGTAATCCTGACTTTCCATACCATAAGTCTTGCGAAATCGAATGAATCTGAAATAACCTGTAGTTCTGTGTACCAGATCGTGGATTTATGAAACACGTTACATTCCGTCCCCTGGATTGTGTTGCAGGCCTTTGCAAGTACTACCGTGTCTCGGGTGTTCAGTGATTATTTTTCAACCTCTCGCTGTCATAGCCAACTGTCAATATTCGTGGGTCGCTGTCGACTACCAAGCGAGGTGGCGCAGTGGTTAGCACACTGGACTCGCATTCGGGAGGACGACGGTTCAATCCCGCGTCCGGCCATCCTGATTTAGGTTTTCCGTGATTTCCCTAAATCGCTCCAGGCAAATGCCGGGATGGTTCCTCTGAAACGGCACGGCCGACTTCCTTCCCTAATCCGATGAGACCGATGACCTCGCTGTTTGGTCTCTTCCCCCAAACAATCCAATCCAATCCGCTGTCGACTTTTGCGAACTGCAGCCGGGGAACGAGGGTAACAGTGCCCCAACGCTGCACATCAACAACCTGTGAGCAGCTGCGCTGTACAGACGATGCCCTCACTATGTGTTATAAGCGCAAACGCTGTTCATGTATATCTCTGGTCACGCGACGCCATACGACAGAGAAATTAACACATCTACAAGGATACCACCGTTTGACGCTCTAAGCAGAGAGACTTTGCACATGAGACACGGTACACGCTGCACACACATACGGCAGTGTGTGGGTCAGTCAGAAACCATCCTACTTGCCAGGAGAGCTTCGTTAATGCAGGTTTTGAGGGTATTCACGTGTGTGGATATTTACATAGTGTGTAATAGGGTAGAACGGCTGGGGTCAGATCAGACTTGCGACTTCATGTAAGGCGAAATCTCATAACAATTCATTCGTTGTTTGTAATAAAACATTGAAAGTAGCTGATATTGCCAGTGTCTAAGTAATATGCCTTATCTGCTTATAGCCGTTGAAAACAGCTAAATAAACACGAAAAATAGTGTTCCTCAACCCCAGTTTTCACCCTTTAGTAATGACCATTCCTAATGTACAAATTGTGGTATAACCCTTGTTTGCAACAGTATCGTTGAGCAGGGTTTAAAAAAATTATAATCAGCAGGAGAATACAGGTGATTTTTTTTTTTGTAGTAGTATTCAGCCAGTTATCAGTTTTCGAGAAAAGCAGTGAATGGTGGAAGGACTGAGTTGTCTTTTTATTTGTCTATTTAATTTAGTACTTTGATTCTATGTATCTCCAAACTGATGGAATCAATTTCTACGTTTAGCACAGGAAATTAAAGGAATAAAAAATCGGAAATAGTTTTTTTAGCGGTGTTAACTCTCAAGTTAAACTGGCGTTGAATGAAAAAATATAACCGAAAACTGGTTGTTTCAGCGATAATCGCCATCCCTATTTTATGCAAGTGCACTTTAACGCACAGTACTTTTCTCAGAACCATTCCTGCTAGAGCGCTACTGACGATGAAAGATTAGCAGTGTCATCTACTGAGAGTTGTGATAAACTTCATCGCACCTGTTGAGTGAACGTCTTAACACAAAGAATATATTTGTGTTTTTGTGCAAAATGAGCAAATTTTGTTACTGAAATATCGAAGCTCCTAGGGAGTATACCTTCTGGAATGAGAATTCATGCAAATTATAAAAATTGATGTATGTGTGTGCGTGTATGTTCCATATCTCTTCCTAAACCACTGGATCTATTTTAACCAGACTTGGTACACAAATCCCATAATAGCAGGAAACAATCGCTGTTGGGGTCACCTACAAATTCTTAATCTGTCCCATCCTCTGTTATGCCAGTCGTGCTTCGATATCCGACCCACCAAGTCCCTCCAGATCCTCGATTGCCTTGCACTCCACCTCGCCTTCCGTATACGCCTCCCGTCCCCCACACGGATCCTCTATGACCTGATTCCTTTCACCCATCTGCTTCTTTTCCTTGAACATATACGTGTCCTCTATACCTTCCGCCAATTCGATCTCTCCATCCCCTGGTTGCGCCTTTCTTCTCCAACCTCTGCCCACTGCCACACCTTCACCATTGCGTCCTCCCTACCCTCCACCTCTATACCCTCTATCTCCTTTCCCAAGGTGGCTTCCATCAACTCCCGCTCCTGGATGATGCCCTCTCTCACTTCATTTATCTCTCCTATCAACTCTGATCCTCACCTACCCCTCCGTCCCTCTGTCCTTTTCCCAGGCTCCCTCTCCTCCCCTTCCATCCTGGTTTTCACCACCTACCCTCTGACTCCATTCTCCCCTGCAAATCCTTTTGCTTTCCCATCCACTGCCTTTCCCACTCCTTCTCGTGTCCATCCTGCCCCCCCCCCCCCCTCTTTTATGTGTCCTCTCCCTCCATCAGCTCCCTCATTTTCGCTTTTCCTCTCCTCCCCCTTTTTTCTCCCTCATCTGTCCAGGTCCTTCCCCTCCCCCCCCCCCCCCATCTAACTTGTGTTAACGCGACAGTGTTTATGTGAGTGTTCAGTCTTGTGCGTCACAGCCACCATGCTGTCGCTACACGTGTTTTTTAACTCTTGCGAACAGAAACGTGAAAGTCGCCGTGTTTTTTTTTAATTGTGCTTGTCTAATTACTATGTGTTTTACTCAGCATCGCCAACCCTTTCTTTTTATGTTTTCATTTCTGCAACATTTCACCATGTCCCAGTTTTAAAGTCACCGTTTTACCGCCTGTTTATATCGTTTGTTTATCTACTCACTAAGTTTTTAACACTTCTGTAGGCTGCAGAACGGCATATTACGAAGCTGCCAGCCCCCTCTCCCCTCCCCCTCCCCCCACCCAAGGGGGGAAATCGAAATCCAATAAAGGAAAAAAAGTCTGTGAGTGTAATAACCACCTTCCTATCATAGTTTACGAGATACGATGTTACAAACAACGAGATGCGTGAAAAGCTGGCGTTTAAATTTGTCGCTTCTGTGCCACTAATTATATTCGCAATAAATTTCGCAAACAGTATTCGCATAAAACCTCCTAGCAGATCAAAACTGTGTGTCGGACCGAGACTCGAACTCGGGACCTTTGTCTTCCAGGAGTGCTAGTTCTGTAAGTTTCGCAGGAGAGGTTCTGTGAAGTTTGGAAGGTAGGAGAGGAGGTACTGGCGGAAGTAAAGCTGTGAGGATGGGACGTGACTCGTGCCTCTGCCCTCTGTAATAAGAAACTGAGTCAGCAGATCAACGATGAACTTTAACAGATGTCATGGGAAGTCCGTGTAAGGAAAAGGTCCCGAGTTCGAGTCTCGGTCCGACACACAGTTTTGATCTGCCAGGAAGTTTCATATCAGCGCACGCTCCGCTGCAGAGTGAAGGTTTCATTCTAGTATTCACATCTACCGCAAAATACACATACAACATTGTACGGTGGACCACACATAGTTCAGGACATATGACTTCTTAAACATTGAGACGTTTTAAAAACTGCCACACTGTGCATGAAGTTTAAATTTGTTATGACTTTCCTACTGAGTCTATTCACATCATATTTCGTAGGCAGTATCCACATATGCCGCAGAATGGTCCTACACAAATATATCATTGTGCCGCACATAGTTCAAGAGATATGACGTCATAAACACTAAGATGCTTGAGAAAATGCCGCATCATGCACGAAGTTTTAATGCTTTTATTCTTTACTGCTAATGACCCCTACAGTCGAGTCATCTTTAGGAAATCCCTGACACATGGTAGCGCTTTTGACAGCTTTCAACAGCAATGTGCAAACAACCGCAGTTGAAAATAATAGCCAGCTATAAAGGTATGAAAAGGCGTTGCCAAAGACACGTTTACAATCTGGCGTTGTAGCCACACGGAGTCTGCTGCACAATTTCAAAGGTGGTTCCACGAATATATGGAAATGAATTTTTTTTTTAATGTTACACTACAAACACAGTAACTTTTTTTATTTTAATAGAAATTTGGCCAAGTGAATATCCATTCAATGCCGGGTTTGTTATCCAGTGGATAAATATATGATTGTTTACAGGAGCGTAATCTACTTTACAAGTTAGATTTGTATAATTTGACAGCGTGGAAGTTACCACTGTAGTACCGTAACTAATTCGAACATGGCTATGGGGCGCGATTACGCAGTTTCGCATTGCCATCCTAAGTGATACCCAAGCCGAGGAAATTTTAAGACGAAAGCAGTTGGAAATGAAATCTAAAACAATGAAGACACAGGAGAATAGGAAATAGAAATGCTAAGAAAACCAGTTGACTCGATGAATCTAAGCAAGCAAGAACAAGGAAAAACGTGGATAGGCCTATTTTGTTGCCAACATCAGTGTTCTGCCTAAACGCAAGTTTTCATAAGGTAACTCTGTATGCTCTCCTGTTTTCTGCCATATTCTTCAGGTCTGTGTAACTTCCACTCCCCATCATCTTTTATCTCCTCCATCATCTCAATCTCCTCTCACAAATTAGTGCTTCCGAAGAGTCTGTTAGCAATCACTCTTGGCTAAACGAAGGACCCATCCAGTTCTTCCTCCTACCTTATAACCTGCAAGAATCTGATGAAGAGGATGAAAGTTGCTTGCGTATTTATTGCTTGAAACGATACAAGAATGGCCTTAGGTGTAAAATGTGGGTTTACGAAAATTGTGCTGCAGGAAGTACATTATTTTTGTGTGTATAAATTGCAGCGTGGACAACGATGATGAACTGACCTTTAATTAACATTCAAACTATTATGTTAGCCATATTATCATAATAGATGGAATTCGCCAAAATTTAAATAATTACTACCAGAAAAAGTTTTGCGTTTTACCATGTTAACTGGTGTAAGTTAGGCTGTAATTTTGTTCACTGCAAATAAAACATATTTAGTAGAATGTTTTGTTTACGCATTATTGTGTTCTATGATATGCATAAACGTGTCCCCATAGACGTGTAAACTTGCCCCGCACCCGGGGCACATTTATTCACTCAACTTGAGATTATATAAAATTTTTTTGAACTCTTAAATGGAATGTTGTGTTAAAAGTATACACACGTACTTTCACTTCAATAAGCATGCTATAAGACTAAACAATTTTAAACGCGATAAATCTAACCACAACAATTTTAAAAATTCCGGTAAGAAATCCTCATAAAAGTGCCCCAGTCTACCCTACCTTATTTATCACGCTTACAGCTCCACTGAATGAGATGTAAGCGCTTTGGATAAAGATCACAACCATCGAAAGAGAGCAAGCGAGCGAGAAAGAGTGGTTCAGTAGATTTTGGTTAGGATGGAATCCAAATAGTTTTCGGTGTATCGTCGAGTCCACGTTAGGCGTGTCGGCGCTTTTGTTAGGGTGAAAGGCGTGATACAGGATGTAAGCTGTCCAGCTTATTTTTGGTATTCAAGAAAGGTGGTATAAGATCATACAAGGAAGGCTTTCACGACCGGGTGTTTCAGCTGCTGAGACTCAGTCGGCAACACTCGGCACAACCAGGAGCACCTCCGAAGATCTCTAACGTAGCCTTGGAAGAAACGTCACGGATTGAAGAGTTCCATGGACCACTGCCATACAACCCGGAAACATTCTCACTGGTGTAAGATCAACTCTCATTCAATGTGTCATATTTCATATGTGTATACCCGGTATTTTTCAAACAGAGTTTTTCGATACTCGATATGTTACGCTAAAGAGGTTCTGAGTATAAGCAGAATGATCTTTGGTTGTTAGTACGAGTAGTATTGTCGTTGGAATAAGCATTCCAAGAGAAGCTAGAGAGACAGTCGGGCGTTGGCTATCTACATCAACATCTCTACATGGATACTCTGCAAATCGCATCTAAGTGCCTGGCCGAGGGTTAAGCGAATCACCTTCACAATAATTCTCTATCATTCCAATCACGCACTGCGCGCGGAAGAAATGAACACCTATGCCTCTCGGAGTGAGCTCTTATTTCCCTTCTTTTATTATGATGGTCGTTTCTCCCTATGTAGGTCGGCGTCACAAAATATTTTCGCATTCGGAGGAGAAAGTTGGTGACTGAAATTTCGTGAGAAGAATCTGCCGCAACGTGAAACACCTTGTTTTAATGATGTCCACGCCAAATTCTGTATCATTTCAGTGACACTCTCTCCCCTATTTGGCGATAACTCAGAACGTCCTGCTCTTCTTTGAACTTTCTCGATATACTCCGTCAATCCTATCCCGTAAGAGTCCCACACCGTGCAGCAGTATTCTAAAAGAGGACGGACAAGCTTAGTATAGGCTGCCTCTTTAGTAGATCTGTTACATTTTCTAAGTGTCCTGCCAACAAAACACAGTCTTTGGTTAACCTTTCCCACAATATTTTCTATGTGTTATTTCCAATTTAAGTTGTTCTTAATCGCAATTCCTACGTATTTAGTTGAAATTACGGCCAATAGATTTGACTGATTTATCGTACAACCGAAGTTTAACTGATGCCTTTTAGTACTCATGTAGATGACCTCACATTTTTCATTATTTAGGGTTAATTGCCAATTTTTGCACCATAGAGATATCTTTTCTAAATCGTTTTGTAAATCTGTTTTGATCTTCTGATGAGTCTATTAGACGATAAACGACAGCATCATCTGCAAACAACGTAAGCTGGCTGCTCAGATTGTCTCTGAAACGGTTTATATAAATAAGGAACAACAGAGGGCCTGTAACACCATCTAGTTCACCACCAGAAATCACTTCTGTTTTACTGGATAAGTTTCCGTCAATCACTACAAACTGTGACCTCTCTGACAGGAATTCAGGAATCCGGTCACATAATTGAGAGGACATTACATACACACGAAATTTCACTATAAGCCGCTGATGTTTTATAGTGTCAAAAAGTCTTCTGGGAAATCTGGAAATACGTAACCAATTTTAAATCCGTTGTCAATAGCACTCAACACGTTGTGTGAGTAAAGAGCTAGTTGCGTTTCACAATAACGATATTTTCTAAATCCGTGTTGGTTGTGTGTCGATAGACCGTTTTCTTCGAGGTAATTCATAATGTTCGAACACAATATATGTTCCAAACTCCTGCTATGCTACGAAGTGGATGGAAATAGCTTGCAGATCACAGAGATAAAGATACAGTACAGGATTAAATGTAAATCATGGTTTGGTTCAAATGGTTCAAATGGCTCTGAGCACTATGCGACTTAACTTCTGAGGTCTTCAGTCGCCTAGAACTTAAAACTAATTAAACCTACCTAACCTACGGGCATAACACACATCGATGCCCGAGGCAGGATTCGAATCTGCGACCGTAGCGGTCGCTCGGTTCCAGACTGTAGCGCCTAGAACCGCACGGCCACTCCGGCCGGCCATGGTTTGGTAAAGATAAATTCGACAAATGAAGTTTATGAGGTAACGTTATTGCTGAATTGCTAGCTTGAGCGTCATTGTGAAGTGTTTGACAAACAGAAGGTGTTAGTGGAATTTCTCTTTATTCACTCGGGCTGGTCGGTTCCATTGCTTAGATGAGTAATAAACGGAATTGCCGTGTGGCTAGGGCCTCCCGTCGTGTAGACTGTTCGCCAGATGCACGTCTTTCGAGTTGACGCCACTTAGACGACTTGCGTGTCGATGGGGATGAAATGATGACGATAAGGACAACACAATACCCAGTCCCTGAGCGGAGAAAATCTCCGACATAGCCGGGAATCGAACCCGGGCCATGATGTATGACATACCATAGCGCTGACCACTCAGCTACCAGGGGCGGACGCTTAGATGAGCAGACGTAAAGCTAGCTACTCACGTGACTTACACTTAGAGGTTGTAGATTGTATCACTCCTTTACCATTTTAGAAATAAGTTTCATGGCAAAGAAATATTTCTTATAAAATATAATTTTGTAATGATGACTGTAATAGCGTTTTAGGTCACAATAGTAAACACTAGAAACGTAATAACGCCACTGTACTATGCAGCTGCAGCTTCGAGAGTTAGGAGGAGCTGTTTCGATACTGGAGCTACAAAGCTGAAATGCGGCAAAGGTACACTAGGAAGAAAAGTTTTCCTCTTACGTATATTAGTGCCTTCACCCTGTAGTGGAATCACTCAGGAATAAAATACCGTAATTCCCGAGTTAAATAAGGGAGCGCTCATTCGGTTAACTTGCAGAAACAAGCTGTATTCTCAGGCAAAGAGAGGAGCCCAACGCGGCGTCGGAAGCTCCACGGGTCTGGGATGCAGCCAACTGTGTTACACAACTGTTAGCAGCGCCAAGTCCGGTATCCTCGTCACTAAAGTGCCAAGTCACTGAGAAAAAGCGCACCGAGGAATCCAAGTTCTGTCTTATAAAATATTTAATTGCAGCTACACTCCTGGAAATTGAAATAAGAACACCGTGAATTCATTGTCCCAGGAAGGGGAAACTTTATTGACACATTCCTGGGGTCAGATACATCACATGATCACACTGACAGAACCACAGGCACATAGACACAGGCAACAGAGCATGCACAATGTCGGCACTAGTACAGTGTATATCCACCTTTCGCAGCAATGCAGGCTGCTATTCTCCCATGGAGACGATCGTAGAGATGCTGGATGTAGTCCTGTGGAACGGCTTGCCATGCCATTTCCACCTGGCGCCTCAGTTGGACCAGCGTTCGTGCTGGACGTGCAGACCGCGTGAGACGACGCTTCATCCAGTCCCAAACATGCTCAATGGGGGACAGATCCGGAGATCTTGCTGGCCAGGGTAATTGACTTACACCTTCTAGAGCACGTTGGGTGGCACGGGATACATGCGGACGTGCATTGTCCTGTTGGAACAGCAAGTTCCCTTGCCGGTCTAGGAAAGGTAGAACGATGGGTTCGATGACGGTTTGGATGTACCGTGCACTATTCAGTGTCCCCTCGACGATCACCAGTGGTGTACGGCCAGTGTAGGAGATCGCTCCCCACACCATGATGCCGGGTGTTGGCCCTGTGTGCCTCGGTCGTATGCAGTCCTGATTGTGACGCTCACCTGCACGGCGCCAAACACGCATACGACCATCATTGGCACCAAGGCAGAAGCGACATCGCTGAAGACGACACGTCTCCATTCGTCCCTCCATTCACGCCTGTCGCGACACCACTGGAGGCGGGCTGCACGATGTTGGGACGTGAGCGGAAGACGGCCTAACGGTGTGCGGGACCGTAGCCCAGCTTCACGCAGACGGTTGCGAATGGTCCTCGCCGATACCCCAGGAGCAACAGTGTCCCTAATTTGCTGGGAAGTGGTGGTGCGGTCCCCTACGGCACTGCGTAGGATCCTACGGTCTTGGCGTGCATCCGTGCGTCGCTGCAGTCCGGTCCCAGGTCGACGGGCACGTGCGCCTTCCGGCGACCACTGGCAACAACATCGATGTACTGTGGAGACCTCACACCCCACGTGTTGAGCAATTCGGCGGTACGTCCACCCGGCCTCCCGCATGCCCACTATACGCCCTCGCTCAAAGTCCATCAACTGCACATACGGTTCACGTCCACGCTGTCGCGGCATGCTACCAGTGTTAAAGACTGCGATGGAGCTCCGTATGCCACGGCAAACTGGCTGACACTGACGGCGGCGGTGCACAAATGCTGCGCAGCTAGCGCCATTCGACGGCCAACACCGCGGTTCCTGGTGTGTCCACTGTGCCGTGCGCGTGATCATTGCTTGTACAGCCCTCTCGCAGTGTCCGGAGCAAGTATGGTGGGTCTGACACACCGGTGTCAATGTGTTCTTTTTTCCATTTCCAGGAGTGTATTTATGGCTATGGGTAAAATAGTCATAAATTGAACTCGTGGCTCGGCACAGAACACAGAAGAAAGCTGACGCGGAAGGAGCAGATGGTACTCTTGGGGAGTGGAATCGAATGGAGAGTGAGGGGAATATGTATATACCTGTCGTACTCATGACATAAGCAGTAATTAGTAAGTTGTCGCAGTGGTAAGACACTTGACTCGCATTTGGGGCGAAGGCTGTTAAAATGCTCGTCTGGCCATTCGGATACAATTTCCCTGTGATTTTGCTAAGGCGGTGCGCCCCGATAGCTGAGTGGTCAGCGCAGCGGCTTGTCACACCAAGGGGCCCGGGTTCGATTCACGGCTGGGTCGGAGATTTTCTCCGCTCAGGGACTGGGTGTTGCGTTTTCCTCACTATCATCAGTGGAAGGCAACGGGAAATTACCACTGGAATCACTTCCCAAGACGTTCATGCAGTGAACCTCTCTAACGAGTCTCTCCCATGACAAGACCTAGCGTAAGACAGAGCACAAAGTATTTTTATTCCTAAGGCGAGCTCTGGGAGGGTGTTTCTGAAAGGGCACAGCCGCTTTCCTTCTTCATGCTTCACAAACCCGAGCTTGTGCTCTGTCTGCAATGAATCCGTTGTCGACATCGTTAAACACTAATCATCCTTCCTCCCGGAAGTTTTGTTATAGTTAAGAAGCATAGTTATCCCACTCTTTCGCCGACCTTCAAAGGATGCAAAGACCGAATAGCCTATAAAGTAATACGTTTACGTAAAAATATATTTTACTACAGCAAACCAAAGCTCTCCGTTCTGGCCCTCTGGGAGAAATTGGGACCGACCGACCGCCGTGGCCTTCCTCTGCCGATGGCCCGTTATGATCGGACGGAGTCAGAAAACAACTCTAACTTCCGTTGTCGGGTTCTTTTACATCGTCTACGTCTCTCACTTAGCTGCTCAACTGGCATGACGAGACTGACTGCACCCCGTTTCAGTCCTTCCAGCAAGGAAAAATCCTTGGCAGTACCGGGAATCGAACCAGATTCCTCTGCAGTCAAACAGGCTGACCACTGAGCTGCAGAGGCCGACTTTTACTGCAGAGACTGTGGGAACAACTTCAGTCGCTATAGTTCCCAGTAATATCACAGGAAAAGCAGTTGAACGGCCAGACAATTACAGAGAACTGAAGTGGCAGAGATGAGACTTCTAAGATCTTTGGCAGAATACAAATTAGAAGATCGTAAGAGGAACTGTAAGATAAGCTAGGCTCTCCAACTTCTGGGAGTATTATAAAAGATTCAACAATACAGAAAGGAATGGCATGACCATCTACTTTGTGTGAATCAAAGCCGAATACCAAGGAAAACCTCTGCCTACAGAACCAAGGGTAGAAGAAGGATAAGGTGATCACAAAGAAGATACAGCGATCAGCTTTAAGCTGCCTGGTTTTGAAACATGCAAATCTGAAATCTGTGGAATTTCAGTGCTCTGATAGGGAAATTTCCCGCGTTCTGATAATCAGAAAGCTAGACCGCATAGTTTCCGAATTTTCGTCGACACATTAGATCATTACTGCTGCCGCAGACCGCCGTTCGTCGTCCACAGCGCGCCGTTTTCTGCTGCCGCCTGAACCAAGGTGAAAGTACTGCTGCACCGACGTAGTGTTGTTAAATAATATTCGCAGCTCCCTGTTCTCAAGTGAGCAATAGTTTGTGGTACACGTGATCGTAGTTGATTCCATTTGAATAGAGTTCTGAAACTGATAACAGGCTTAGGAAACAAAAGTACTGCGTTCTATGGAAATGTTACGTCAGCACATGAAGTCCATTTTGAGACTCTCCGGAAAGTCATTACAAGTATTGAAAAGCACTTGCTAGAAAAACATATTCTTTCTGTCGCTTTTCATTGCTTTGTATGAATACTGACCACTCCTGAAGACAAATTGTGGTGCGTCACTCCTCTCTGTATCATACTATTCTAAGCTAAAAAACTGGAATCCAGCCTCATTACTGTTCCACCTATCAAGAGAAACTGAACGCTGAATCAACCGCTTCATTTGGAATCAATTGGTCGCCTTGTTGCTTACTTGCGCATTTGTTGCTGAATATATGGGGCACAGGAAATATCGGATTTCAAACATTGAGGCGCAGCTGGACGTGGTATTTGGGACAGGGCACCAAATAGAGGTCGATCCAGAAATAAGTTACAACCTCAGATCGATAATAGATATTCGAGGAATCGCGTTCCGCCGGACAATTTGCGGTAGCAATTTGCGGCGTGACACCCTAATTTACTGCACTCTACAAATCTGTCTGTCGTATCGCAGAGCGAAATTGAAACAGTGAATCACACGTGAACGGTAGCGCAAGATATGTTCGCTGATATATCTTCATGAGGTAGAGTTTTCGTTTCTTTACGTACTTATGTTCGGCATCGAACTAAGAAACACAAGCCAAGTTGTCGTGCCTTTCACTCGAGAGGGAACAATCGATCCGAAAATCAAGCTCTTGTCAAAACTGCAGTGACACAAGAATGGAAAAAACGGTAAATAGAAGATGTGTATTTCCCCTGTCTTTCGACAAAGGAATTACCGTTTCATGAAATAAACACCAACATAAGGAGATATCCCTTTTATGCATTCAATTTATGAAGACGACAGAGGAGGCGTCGAAATGCTGATCATCATACCGTGCTGTTCCCGACTACTGCAACATTTCAGTTGTGTTTTCTCACTAAAAATATCACTGCAATATGTGAGGCTGACATAGAAACGGTATCTTACGTCATTTCCCTCTCTTCTAGTAAAACTGTTCGTTGTGTGATTACCTCAGGATTACACAATAACGTGTTTACGTGAGAATTTAAATGTCTACAGGGCCAAAAATATGAAACCATGCTGTTTTTTACGCTATACAAGTAATAGTATTCCATCAAATATTAGTATTGTTGATAGTCTATTTGGTATTCGTATATGTGCCTGCATTGTAATAAAAAATCCTTAATCTGACATTGTCTGAATTACATCATAATTTTCAACAAGCAGTGCATAATGTTACCTACGGATTGCCTTTCTGGTTTATTCACTATTAAACTTACTCCTGCATTACCCCCTATTTGATTTTGCATTTATAACCCTGTATTCGCCTGATCAAAACTCTTGTTCCTCCTGCCACCGAACTTCACTAATTCCCACTATATCTAACTTTAACCTATCCATTTCCCTTTTTAAATTTTCTAACCTACCTGCCCGATTAAGGGATCTGACATTCCACGCTCCGATCCGTAGAACGCCAGTTTTCTTTCTCCTAATAACGACGTCCTCTTGAGTAGTCCCCGCCCGGAGATCCGAATGGGGGACTATTTTACCTCTGGAGTATTTTACCCAAGAGGACGCCATCATCATTTAACCATACAGTAAAGCTGCATACCCTCGGGAAAAATTACGGCTGCAGTTTCCCCTTGCTTTCAGCCGTTCGCAGTACCAGCACAGCAAGACCGTTTTGGTTAGTGTTGCAAGGCCAGATCAGTCAATCATCCAGACTGTTGCCCCTGCAACTACTGAAAAGGCTGCTGCCCCTCTTCAGGAACCACACGTTTATCTGGCCTCTCAACAGATAGCCCTCCGTTGTGGTTGCACCTACGTACCGTAGGCACGCAAGCCTCCCCATCAAAGGCAAGGTCCATGGTACATGGTTCATGGTTCATAATACGTTAAAAGGCACATATTGTAGGCGCCCTCCATGCGTTGTGGTTAAGATACACATTTCCTACACAGTTCAGTTGGAAGCCCTTCCTCAAGCCAGGTAGGCTTCGGAGCAATACCTGGCTAAAGGGAAAAAGCAAACGAGTACCAAGACTACAGGGCAGACACCACCTTCACCAAAACTTAATCTAACGGCTTCATTTGATGCATCTGATAGACTTTCAACATTTGGTACGTACAGAAGTAAGCTGTTTGTAAAAAGGAACTACAGGGCCACGAAAAGGTAGGATCTTGGTGAGAATTCTCCGATTCAAGCCTTCATGAAACCAGGTTGAAAGACCCATCATCTGAATATGAAAGGAGGATGAATTGCGATCAACTGTTATCATTTGATACCGCTAAAGAGACTTGAATTAAGCCCATCAGTTTTTTCAGCGTCTCAAGAGCTTTGAGCAGGTGTCGACGA
This sequence comes from Schistocerca piceifrons, assembly GCF_021461385.2. Classification (NCBI taxonomy): domain Eukaryota; kingdom Metazoa; phylum Arthropoda; class Insecta; order Orthoptera; family Acrididae; genus Schistocerca; species Schistocerca piceifrons. The sequence goes on from NC_060145.1 coordinate 390,383,040, forward strand.
TGATATTTGGAAAGTTACAAATGTGACTTCTGTATCGTGAAGCACAAAGATTGAGCATTTTTCCTGTTATGGCTAAAACCTCTGCAGAATAACTTACAGTTATGTAGCACACTTAACTTTTGAAACAGACATTTGGTGCGATTAGATTCTATGTTGGTAATACACTAAAATTTAGTGTTTATTTACAGTGACTAATTAGGAAACCCGAAAACACAGAAGTAGGAACCATATTTTCCGGAGGTAAAAATCACACGTTTTAATTCCTTCTCCTGCTATTACGGAATGAGAAAATATTCAGGAGATATTTTGCAAGGGTGGCTTTTAAATATTCCCTAGTAATAGTATAGCACATTTCCATAACGTAAAGACTGCTAACTTATTGGTAACTCTAAATTTATAAACGGTATTCTATAATAGGGCATTTTTCCCTATCACATAACAGGTATTATTTTTGAATAAATTTATTGTACAATTTTATTCCTTGGTAGAAAATTCTGCTTTGATTAACATGTTTATTCTTTCTTTGTAAACGTAAGTTCAGTCTAAATCTTATTCCATGATCGCTGACAGAGACGGTTGTGCGGTAATTACCCATGTTATTTTTTATATGTATAACTGATGGGTACACGTACGTACATGGTGTAGTGAAAATCTCCAATGTTTTTAACACATATTTACAATGAGCTCGATTACTAACTTTGGTTATTATTCTTAAGGCCTTTTTCTCCGGTTCGAAAAATTTGTTCACTTTTGTGCGTTTCTTCCCCAGAAAAGCATTCCATAGCTATATTTGAGCTTACATATGGACAGTACGTAGCTAACAGGCATTTGCTGTGCTGTTACGCACTGGTGACAAGAATCTGAGGGAGAAACATGCTGACGACATTCTGTTAGGAAGTATCTCTGCATGCTCAATCCATTTCAACTGACAATCAATATTCGTTTCTAGAAGTTTTGTGTTTCTTTAGCAGTCTATGAAAATTGCATTTACACTTAATTTAACAGGTTTGTTTTCCCTTTTCGTACAGAAATTCATTGAATTTGTTTTTTAAACTTAGTAACTTGATGAGAGAAGCGGTAGTTGCGACTGCAAATAGGAAGAGATGAACTTGCCTGGCATCCTATGAGCAGTGAATTAAACGAGAACTTCAATAAGTGTATTAAGGCATTACCGAATAAATAGAATCATTGATGACTGATGAAAGATTGTCGCTGCTCGCCACATCTTCCACACTCCCGCGCACAAAGAAAACTACAGCAGTGTTTTATATTGTAAACCTGATTTTTAATTATTATTTTTCGGCTCTTTGTGGTGGGAGGAAGCCACGGATAAGATTTTATTTCCGCCTTAGGGATTTGTTTAACCACAGCTTTGTTAAACATTATGCACAGACAATAAATGATGAGGCAGACGAACAAGGAATTTAGCGTCATCAAAGTGACATATTAAATACCGTACTTCTTATCACTGCCCATGTCGGTTTGAGGAAAAAAATGAATAATTTTCACAAGAAGTAACGCACATCCCGTGTCCTTGACATCCACTCATCGTCACTTCTGTGTCTTGTGTCGTTATGGAAGGACACACTGGACTGGGGCATACAGCTGTACTTCGCAAACCAACTCATGGTGTAGCAGAGCTTAATTCAGGCACCATCGTCACTACCCCCATTTCCTGTTCCAATCACATATGAAGGGCTTATTTCAATAGTGTTCATTCCGAGATACAGAGTCCTAAAGTTAAATGAGCGCTGAAAAATCTGCAGCCGGCCGGTGTGGCTGAGCGGTTCTAGGCGCTTCGGGCTGGAACCGCGCGACCGCTACGGTAGTAGGTTCGAATCCTGCCTCGGGCATGGATGTGTGTGATGTCCTTAGGTTAGTTAGGTTTAAGTAATTCTAAGTTCTAGGGGACTGATGACCACAGATGTTAAGTCCCATAGTGCTCAGAGCCATTTCAACCATTTGAACCTGAAAAATCTGCAGTTGAGATACCAGAAATATTGAAGCATAGATTCTTCATCGCTCATTTAACTTTAGGACTCTGTATCTCAGAATGAACAAAAGTGGAGTTGTACCACTATTGAAATAAGCCCTTCATATGGTGTACGGGATGAGCGTAATGCTCCGAATGATCCGCAGTCTCTCTAATTTCACTTCCATGGTTTTCTCAATATATTGTTTGACTCTTGTGGCACATACGCCTCAGAATTTTAACAGCAAAGCACACTGTGATATGCAACCCTTGTCTTAGATTTAGGGTTAGAATGGTTAACAACTATCTTTTAAGACGTGTCAGTGGCATTGTATGAGCAACTCTGTGAAACTTCCGTGGTTACTAAACGAACTCATGACGGTATGTGTCGCTCTTCTTTGGAGTTTCTCTGTTTCCCCTATCAGTTTTAGCCGTTAAGTGTCCCACGGGTGATAAACTATCGTTCGAACGGGAGTTTTGTAAGCTATCTCCTTCATCGTTGGGCTTACAATAAATCGCATTCGGTATCCGCCAGTCCCACGATTAGTTTTACATGATAGTCAACCTCTGGCCCCCACGCAAACAGTTATTCGGCTTGTCATTGATTGCTACTTCCCAAGACGCTCATGCTGTGGCCCTCTCTGGCAAGGCTCCCCCATGACAAGACCTACCGTAAGGCAGAACACAACAGTAATTGATTGATAGAGTTGTTGGGTGTCCCCTCAGAGATATCGTGCCAAATTCTGTGAAATTAACGTGTTAAATCGTCAAAATCCTGAGACGATTGGAAGACCATGGCCATAATAAGCCAAACATTATCAATCATGCTCTTTGAGAGTTGCTTTCCATTAGAACATTCTAAACGAGGTACTAGCAGTAATGGACAGCCCGGTTGGCTGACTAGTGGGATAAGGATATCATGTAGAACAAAGCGGGAATTATATCAAAATGTTAGAAGTAGTCACAATCAAAAGCTACAGTAGCCCATTAGAAACAGTATTGTAAGTTGCTGAAAAATGTTATTAGCAAGGCAAAAAGTATGTGGTATGCAAATAGAATAGTTAATTCACAGGATAAAATTAAAGCCATATGATCAGTTGTGAAGGAAGTGTCTGGTTAGCAGCACAAGGTCGATGATATAAAGTCAGTTCGCAGTAATAATATTTCTGTTACTGATAAATCAGATATATGTACAGTATTTAACAATCATTTTCTGAGCATTGCTGGTGGATTAAATAAAAATTTAGTTTCAAGAGGAAATCATATACATTTCTTAGCAAATGCCTTTCCGAGATTGACGTCTGAAATACGCCTCTGTGATACAGACAAGAGGGAAATTGAGTCAATAATTAAATCACTGAAGACTAAGGACTCTTATGGTTATGATGGAGTATCTAGTAGAATATTAAAGTACTGTGCAGCACATGTTAGCCCTGTATTTAGCCATATTTGTAATTTTTCCTTTAGGAATGGTCAGTTTCCTGAGCGATTAAAGTACTCAGTAGTAAAGCCGCTTTATAAAAATGGAGAAAGGGATAATGTAGATAATTTTAGACCTATTTCTGTGCCATCAGTGTTTGCGAAAGTTATCGAAAAGGCTGTGTATGTAAGGTTAATTGATCATTTTATATCACACGATTTGCTATCAAATGTACAGTTCGGCTTTAGAAGTCGTTTGACAACTGAAAATGCTATATTCTCTTTTCTCTGTGAGGTACTGGATGGGCTAAACAAAAAGTTTCGAACGCTTGGCGTATTTTTTGATTTAACAAAGGCATTTGACTGTGTTGATCTCACAATATTGCTCCACAAGTTGAACCATTACGGAATAAGGGGAGTAGCTCACAATTGGTTCACCTCTTATTTTAGCAACAGGCAGGAAATGGTCATTATTCACAATGCTGATAACGGCTGTGATGTGGGATCTGAGTGGGCTATTGTCAAGTGGGGGGGGGGGGGGTGCCCCAGGGATCAGTGTTGGGGCCGCTCCTGCTCCTTATTTATATAAATGATATGCCCTCTAGTATTATGGGTACTTTAAAATATTTCTGTTTGCTGATGACACTAGCTTGGTAGTAAAGGATGTTGTGTGCAACATTGACTCGGTTTTAAGTAGTGGAGTACATGACCTCAGTTCACGGTTTGTAGAAAATAAACTAACGTTAAATCACAGTCATACTCAGTTTTTACGGTTTCTAACACACAATTCAACAAAACCTGACGTTTTAATCTCACAGAACGGGCATATGATTAGTGAAACTGAACAGTTCAGATTCCTAGATGTTCAGATAGATAGTAAGCTGTCGTGGAAAGCCCACGTTCAGGATCTTGTTCAAAGACTTAATACTGCCGTTTTCACTATTCGAACGGTATCGAAATGAGTAATACTTCGACACGTAAATTAGTCTACTTTGCTTATTTTCATTCACTTATGTCGTATGGTATTATGTTTTGGGGTAACTCTTCCCATTCTAGAAGGATATTTTTGGCTCAGAAACGGGCGGTTCGGGAAATAAGTGGTGTGAGTTCACGAACCTCTTGCCGACCTCTGTTCAGAGTCTGGGTATTTTGACATTGGCCTCTCACTATGTATATTCCTTATTGGCGTTTCTTGTTACCAATATTAGTTTACTTCCAACAAAAACAGCTTTCACTCGGTTAATACTCGGCAGAAATCAAACCTCCATTTGGATCGGACTTCCTTAACTCTTGTGCGGAAAGGTGTGCAGTATACTGCTGCATCCATTTTCAATAAGCTGCCATTCGAATTCAAAAATCTTAGCAGTAATCCACGCGCTTTCAAATCGAAACTGAAAAATTATGCTGATTCTCATTGTATTGCAGATAGCGTTTGCTTAACCTTATGGACTGATTTTCTTTCAGGTTCATGAACATTTATTTTTATCTGTTATTACTTTTATGTTGTAAGTTCATGTACTGACACGTTCCATGACCTTGGAAATTTGCTCCTCAATTTGGTCCTACGGAACTTGACATGTAAATAAATAAAAAATAGGAGAGAGATCCGCCGACTTGCTGGCAAAGGTAGGATTTGCCAAGCACGAAGACAAGGTGCGGAAACTCTCGCCGTAAGCAGGTGAGCATTGTCTTGATGAAATGTAAGCACAGGACGGCTTGCCATGAACGGCAACAAAGCGGAGCATAGAATATCGTCGATTTTTAAAAAAATGGTTCAAATGGCTCTGAGCACTATGGGACTTAACATCTGAGGTCATCAGTACCCTAGAACGTAGAACTAGTTAAACCTAACTAACCTAAGGACAACACACACATCCATGCCCGAGGCAGGATTCGAACCTGCGACCGTAGCGGTCGCGCGGTTCCAGGCTGAAGCGCTTAGAACCGCTCGGCCACACTGGCCGGCTATCGTCGATTTACCACTGTACTGTAAGGTTGCCGCGAATGACAACCAGAGGGATCCTGCTATGAAATAGAATGTTGCCCCAGACCATCACTTCTAGTTTTCGGGCCCTATGTCGGACGAAAATCAGGATGGTATACCACCGCTGTCCGGGGCGTCTCAAGATGCATCTTCCCTGGTCATCGGGGCTCATTTCGAAGCGGGACTCATGACTGAAGACAATTCTACTCCAGTCAGTAAGATTCCAGCCAGAATGTGCTCTACACGGCTGTAAATGGGCTTGTTGGTGTACAGAGGTCAACGGTAGGCGGCGCATGGGGGACGGCCTGGAATCTCACTGACTGGAGTAGGATTATCTTCAGTGATGAATCCCGCTCCAACTTGAAAGAGGTATGTGCTGCCTGCGATATGTAAGCTATAAGAGAATCTGAGACCAAAGAGCAGTGTTGACTGTAGTACGAACTGTGTAGCAGTAGCAGTAAGTTGTTGCGAGCGAGCAGTCGCATGTCTGCGCTTGTCAGTCCTGTCTGCTGTATCATGTTGGCTGGGCCGGTCGCGGTGCAGCGATGCCGGAGTATTATTGTATAAGGTAAAAAGCAGCCTCGAGCATATCTAGTAATGTTATGTAAAGTCCCATGTAAATCTTTTAAAAATGTCCTAATAATAATCTTCGTGATATAAAGTAATTTCTAACAAACATTCATTTCAATTTAAAGAATTTACTAATTTCTTCAATCCATGATCATTCCTATTGTTGCAAAAGAAAAATCAGTTGCTTCCTTTCATAAATGACAAATCTATCGACCAGCATTGCACAGAGCTGTCCCGGAAATATTTTATATAAGAGAAGATATATTCGCCGTTTTTATTGAGGTAAGAATTTTCCCTTTTTTATTAAGAATGATCTTACAGGGCCATGACGCAGCGCTGCTGTCGTCCAAATTCTATCAGGGAACTGAATTTATTTTTTATTACGAGGTTTAGGAATTTTTCTGTTTCGAGCTTACATTAAATGGGAAACAAATGTTGCGTGGAGGTTAAATGTGAATGAATTTCTGTAGGGAGGTTATAAATGAGAACCAATTTTGTTCTGAGGTTACACTAAAATTAGAATCGCTATCAATAATAATTATTTATTACAATTTTTTTGTGGGGAGGTTACAAACTGACCACGATGACCAGCGAAATCGTGTCAGGATACACCCGGGACAGTGCTGGGATACCAGCCTGAGTGTTGCCTGCCATACGGCTCGGCTACGTGTGGTGAAGGTCTGCGATGCCATTTCTTTTAATAGCAGGACCTCATTGACGGTCATCCGCGGCACGCTAACAGCTCAGCGGCACTTCGGCGATATTTTACGTCCCGTTTCGTAGCCCTTCCTGCCATTCTGGGCTTACATTTCAGCAGTATAACGTCTGGCAGCGCACTGCGAGAGTTTCTACTGCTTGTCTCCGTCCTTGCCAAACCCTACCTTGCCCAGCAAGGTCGCCGGATCTCTCTCCAACTGGGAACGTTTAGCGCGTTATGGGCAGGGATATGCAGACAGCGATTTTGACGATCTAACGCGTCTGCTGGACAGAATTTGGCATGACATCCCTGAGAAGGACATCCAGCTACTCGTCAATCAATTCCAAGCCGAATAAGTATTTCCTTAAGGCCCATAGGTGGACCAGCTCGCTATTGACTTGTTCAGTTTGAGAAGCTATTTCTTTTGGTTAAATCATCCAATTTTCCTGAAATTGTAATCATTTGTTTGTCTGTACATGTACCGGGTGATCAAAAAGTCAGTATAAATTTGAAAACTGAATAAATCACCAAATAATGTAGATAGAGAGGTACAAATTGACACATGTGCTTGGAATGACATGGGGTTTTATTGGAACCAAAAATATACAAAAGTTCAAAAATGTCCGACAGATGGCGCTTCATCTGATCAGAATAGCAATAATTAGCATAACAAAGTAAGACAAAACAAAGATGTTCTTTACAGGAAATACTCAATATGTCCAGCATCATTCCTCAACAGCAGCTGTAGTCGAGGAATAATGTTGTGAACAGCACTGTACAGCGTGTCCGAAGTTATGGTGAGGCATTGGCGTCGGATGTTGTCTTTCAGCATCCCTAGAGATGTCGGTCGATCGCGATACACTTGCGACTTCAGGTAACCCCAAAACCAATAATCGCACGGACTGAGGTCTGGGGACCTGGGAGGCCAAGCATGACGAAAGTGGCGGCTGATCACACGATCATCACCCAACGACTAGCAATACTTTTTTTGGTTATAATAAAACCCCATGTCATTCCAAGCATGTGTGTCAATTTTTACCTCTCTATCTACATTATTCCGTGGTTTATTAAGTTTTCAAATTTATACTGACTTTTTGATCACCCGGTACATCACATCTACCGATTTTCGCCCCATAAGGATAATTCCTTCGAGATACGTGCCTTTTTTGTCTTAGACGTGTCTGTGTGTGTGCGTGTGTGTGTGTGTGTGTGTGTGTGTGTGTGTGTGTCTGTGTCTGTGTGTGTGTGTGTGTGTGTGTGTGTGTGTGTGTGTGTGTGTGTGTGTTTTACTCTTAGCACAGAATCCAGTCTCCGCTAGAGCTCTCTTATCGATCTGTGCTTGTCTCTAGCCCTCGTGATAACTGCCTCAATTTTCCCGTTCTCGGCTACTGATTATTGCAAGGCTATTAAAATAAAGTACGATGCGTTTAATGGCCAATGTTTTTCTATAATAAACACGCAAAACAAGCTTTAATAGGAAAAACAGAGGATTTGCTGTTTATTATTCAGTGGCTCTTGTCTCAGAATTACAAAGGAATGGTGCCTAAGTTTGTTTTTATGGGTCCTAATGGGACGCCGGGGTAGAAGCGAATGAAAAGATCGACCATTTGGCAAATACTTCATTAAAGAATATGATACAAGTGAAATACTTGGCGTTCTTGTATCTCATTTGAGAGACTAGGATAAAAGCCTAAAGAATAATCAATGGTTAATCATTCTAAAGATGCCTTTCGACTTTTGGATGTGGCACAGGATTCATACCACAATCAAATCACATTTGTTACATTGATGAACAAATCTTGAAAATCTTCCATTGAAATTATGTAAATTTAAGTATTATAGATGCAGGCAATGATCTAGAAATGTACGCAAAATATCGAAACAAGCCCCCGATAAAAACTATTATATGAAACGGAAACCTTAATACATTACAAATAAATTGAACTGCTGAGCCTTATGCAAACTCCATGATGGAAATGCGTAAGATTTTTTCCACAGTTCGATTCGGTACCGTGTCATTAATTACTCGATCTACACATACAGGGTGGTCCCGAATTCATGGTACAAACTTTAATGGTAGGTACAGGACATTGTAACAAGGATTTATTGTATAGGAATGTATAGTCGCAGGTGACGCGGTGAGGCGTAAACAGGGGAAAGAGAAATGGAGTGATCGGTTGGTGTCACTGCCGGTAGAGGGCAGTAGATGAACATGATGTATCGCAGTAGGGACAAGCGCCATTCACAATTGTGCTGCCGTAGACGATGGGTGACTTTACGTATGCAGAAAAAGCAGACATGCATTACATGTACGGCCGTGCAAATGGTAACGCCAGAGCTGCGTTACGAATGTATCGCGCGGAGTATCCTAATCGACGAATGCCGGATCATAGAATTTTTCAACGGTTACATCGTCAACTTTGTGAAACAGGTACGTTCGACGTCAACAGACATGACGCTGGTCGATTAAGAGCTGTACGCACTCCAAGACTGGAAGAACGCATCTTGAACATAGTGGCTGATAGACCCGAGTCAAGCACAAGAACTGTTGCGCGTGACGTACATGTGAGTCATCAGACTGTATGCAGAGTGTTAAATGAAAATCGCTTACACCCCTTCCATTTTCAAAAAGTACAAGCATTGAATCCGGCAGATTATCCTCTTCGCGTGAACTTCTGCCAGTGGTTGTTGCAGCAATGTGCGTTGCAGCCGGATTTCGTAGGTCATGTGCTATTTACAGATGAAGCGACATTTTCACGCGAGGGTGTCTTTAATGCGCACAATTCCCATGTGTGGGCAACAGATAATCCACATGCAACGCGTCCACATGCGTATCAACAACGTTTCGGTATTAATGTGTGGGCTGGTATTGTGAACGACTTTTTGATTGGGCCATACTTACTGCCCACGCGACTCTGTGGCGAAAGCTATCTTATTTTTCTGCAAGAAGTGTTACCAGAACTGCTGCAAGATGTTCCGCTCGCCATTCGTAACCGCATGTGGTTTCAGCACGATGGAGCGCCAGCACACTTCAGCACTGCTGTACGGAATTACCTGAATGCCACGTTTGGTGCTAGATGGATTGGGCGTGGTGGACCAGTCCCTTGGCCACCCCGATCTCCTGATTTCTCTTGCCTCGATTACTTTTTATGGGGACATCTTAAGAGTCTTGTTTATGAGACTCCAGTTGACTCAGATGAGGATCTCGTTGCTCGCATATCTGTAGCTGCTGCAGGTGTGCGTGAAATACCAGGCATCTTTGAACGTGTACGCCAATCGCTGCACCGACGCTGTCAAGCATGTATCGCTCATGGTGGACGCAATTTTGAACACTTACTGTAAACATGACACTTGTCAACAACGATTTCAATAAAATCTTTCGTTTTCCTTTCGGCCGTTATTTCCCCTGTTTACGCCTCACCGCGTCACCTGGGACTATACATTCCTATACAATATATCCTTGTTACAATGTCCTGCACCTACCATTAAAGTTTGTACCATGAATTCGGGACCACCCTGTATAATTTTCAACATTGTTCTATTGCACTACATTTCAAAACCTTCTATTCCCTTTTTCTCTGAGCTACTTATCGTTCACGTTTCACTTTCGAGCAAAGCTAAACGCCTTACAAAAAACCATTCAGAAATACCTCGTAACATTTAAATTTACGAGTGTATTCTACGTTAACAAATTTCTCTTTTCCGGTAATTCCTCTCTTGCTGCTGCCAGTCTACATTTTATACTTCCTCTATTATTTTTTTGCTGCTCAAATAGAAAACCACATCGACTACTTTTAGTGTCTCATTTCCTAATTTATTTCTCTCGGTTTCGCCTGATTTAATTCGACTACACTTCACTGTCTTATTTTTCTTGCTGATATTTGTCTCAGAACTGTAGGGTACAAGTGCTAGTCTGAGATGAAGAGACCGGCACACGAGAGGAATTCGTGGTGAGTCGCATCAAGTCAGGCAGAAGACTGATGACTCAAAAAAAGAAAAGAAACTGTTTTCACGACACTATCCATTCCGCTCAGCTAATCTTCCACGGTCTTTACCGTCTCTGAGAGAATAACCACGTCACGAGCAAACCTCAGTGATTTTATTTCTTCTCCTTATACTTAATTCAGTCTCAAAATTTCTCCATGATTTCCTTTAGTGCCTGTTCAATGTATAAATTGCATTACTCAGGGTAACGCTTGAACCCTGTCTCTTGCCCTTCTCAATTGCTCCTCTTTCATGCCTTTCGATTTTACCTCTGCTATCTTCAGCGTTTCAGAGAGTGTCTTCCAGTCGGCGTTTTCGAAGGCTCTCTCTTCATCTAGAAATACTGTAAACGTAGATATCTCTTTCTTCAATCTATTTCCACGGTAAGCGTTTGGGTCAGTATTGCGTCTTATGCTCGTACATCTCTGCGCAACCCAAACTGATCCTGAAGCCCGCTTCTACTTCTTTTTACATTCTTCTGATAGACTGTGAAGCACAAAACAGATGAGTGACTAATAAACGGTAGTTGTAAAGCATTAGTAACATAAGTAGCTGGGGTAGGCACGAAATCTTCACCTTTCATGTTCGTACAAGTACTAATAATGTTCATTTCTATTAAACCTCATATTTAAGTTCAAAGGATGGCATACCAAACTGTGGCACAATTATTTCACACAATGAAAAACTTTTGCCCTATCACTGTCATGTTCTGCTTTACACCGAAGTCTGGTCGTGTTATTACCGTAACGTGTAAGTATTGGAGTCTCCAGAAATAATTATGGCAATATGTTTAAAAAAAGTTAGAATATCCGTCCCAGTGCTTTGAGAGATAACGCAGGAATAGCCTTGTTTCGTCGGTCTAGCGTTTTCTTCCACTTAACAACGTGCAGTTTTCCCCACGCTACGTGACTGAATTCGAAGAACAAGACACGCCTTACCCGTGCGCCGTTTGTGTGCCTGAGCAACAAATGAAGTCAGTTCTTAGCATACGACAAGGTCACAGACGATGTGGAGGCTGGACGGAATTTGGAGCTGGCAAGGGTAAAGTGGCACACAACACCACTTCTCAGACTTATTCCTGCTCACATTCCATCTCTAATGGGAAGGTATGTGTAAACAACAAGGCGACCAGAAATTGGTGAACCCACGCAATACGACGACGCTATTCAATGCTTCCGTCATTACTTCAGCACCCTCGTGATTTGTATGACGTCTCCCACTAGTGGGTGGCCATTTCTTCGTCGTTTGCGGACGCCAACAAGGTCGTATCTCTGACGCAGTAGCTGGAAATGTTTACGATGGCTACATGATTCATTTTCTCGTACACAAAATATATCTCTGTGCGTTCTGCATTAGATTACGTCGCAGTTGTTATTGATTCTCATATCACATTACATGTAGATTCAGTCTTCTCCTTTCTGACATGGGTCCATCAGAGGTAAAGAACGTTTTATTAATGTTCGTCGTTTTCTTTCTCGCTCTTCTTTTTGTCAAACAAAAATCTTCTTCAGGTGACTATGAAATTGACTTCTTTTTGGTCTTGAACAGAGCGCGGTTATTTCCACTGACTGCTAGAAATGTGGCGCGGCCGTTTAGGTGTATTGTATACTTAGATCCACCCTGCCAGCAGAGCTGCCGGCCGGAGTGGCCGAGTGGTTCTTGGCGCTACAGTCTGGAACTGCGCGACCGCTACGGTCGCAGGTCCGAATCCTGACTCGGGCATGGATGTGTGTGATGTCCGTAGGTTAGTTAGGTTTAAGTAGTTCTAAGTTCTAGGGGACTGATGGCCTTAGAAGTTAAGTCCCATAGTTCTCAGAGCGAACCAGCATAGCTATCTGAAATAACTGAGTGGAATACTGTCGCTAGATTAATTTTACTTAGCGATTCTCCTCTTAAGGATAACTGCATGCACCAGTCGAAACAGAGATACCCTGAATTAAACGAATCGATTCGATCCTACTTACAATGTTTAACAGCAGTACTATGAACGTTGATCGGTTCCAGGGCTACAAAATGTATTGTGGTAGCAGCACACAATCTATTATTTGGGCTGGTCGTGTAAAACAGTTTATAAACATCGGAATACTGGTCAAAGCTGTATTCTAATACCTTTCAATTCAAAAGTGATATCTGGAAAAACGCACAGAAGTTCGACGAGCGAATGAGGAAGCAGAGCAACATTTGCATCAGGGTTTTATTATACGGGGAGAAATTATCTGCGAGCATCTACAGCAAAATGGCCTGCTGCGGCAACAGCAATTTGAAGGGCAGATCGACGCGGCCCGGAAACAGTGATCCATCCTTCATGCAGACTTCACGGTACGTCTGGTTTCTTATTCTGGTCTCTCAGATATTGAAAACAATGACCCCTCTTCAGCAGTTGCTTTCAAAGGATCTCCTACTCCACTTGTCGCCAAATGTGTGCCATGCTGTTTGTGTCATGTCCCTCAATAACGTCGTTAACAGTTTGAATACACTGAAGCGACAAAGAAACTGGTATAGGCGTGTGTAATGAAATACAGCGCTGCGGTCGGCAACGCCTGTATAAGACAACAAGTGTCTGGCGCAGTTGTTAGATCGCTTACTGCTGCTACAGGTTATCAAGATTTGAGTGAGTTTGAACGTGGTGTCATAGTCGGCGCACGAGCGATGGGACACAGCATCTCCGAGGTGGCGATGAAGTGGGGATTCTTCCGTACGACCATTTTACGAGTGGACCGGGAATATCAGGAATCCGGTGAAACATCAGATCTCCGACATCGTTGTTGTCGGATAAACATCCTGCAAGAACGGGACCAGCCACAGTTGAAGAGAATCGTTCAACGTGACAGAAGTGCAACCCTTCTGCAAAGTGCTGCAGATTTCAGTGCTGGGCCATCAACAAGTATCAGCGTGGGAACCATTCAACGAAACATCATCGATATGGGCTTTCGCAGCCGAAGGCCCACTAGTGTACCCTTGATGACTTCACGACACAAAGCTTTACGTCTCTCCTGGGTCCGACAACACCGGCATTGGACTGTTGATGACTGGAAACATGTTGCCTGGTCGGACGAATCTCGTTTCAAATTGTATCGAGAGGATGGACGTGTACGGGTATGGAGACAACCTAATGGAACCGTGAACCCTACATGCCAGCAGGGGACTGTTCAAGCTGGTGGAGGCTCTGTAATGGTGTGATGCGTGTGCAGTTGGAGTGATACGTCTAGATACGACTCTGACAGGTGACACGTATGTAAGCATCCTGTGTGATCACCTGCATCCATTCATGTCCATGTGCAATCTGACCGACTTGGGCAATTCCAGCAGGACAATACGACACCCCACACGTCCAGATTTGCTACAGAGTGGCTCTAGAAACACTCTTCTTTTGTCAGGAACAAAGAAAACATGATAATCTGTATTTATCAGTACACTCCCCAAGCTCCCTTATCTTCTCACCATGCCGCTAACTCAAAATATACGTATGATGGAGGCAGCAGAAATGTCAGAATGCCCTTCTGGAGTACCGGTCCTATCAAGTTTAAGTTCTCCATTCATTCTTATTCCACTTTCATACTGGCTATACTGACCAATTAAGGAGTCCTAACAGCACGTCTTTGAATTTGCTCGATGTCTACTCTCATGTTCATTTGATAAGCACCCCAAATGCTGCAGAAGTTCTCTCGAATCTGTCACACTAGCGTCCTTTATGCTCTTTCGCACACCCTCGTAGACTACTTCCAACAAATCTATGTCTTCTATTCATTTTCACTAGTGCTAATTTTATATGTTCATCGCATTTCATATTCCTTCTTAACGTTTCCCGTAAATCCTTAGACGAAGTCACAGGCTCCAGATGATATGCACTAGTACTGTAAACGAAGAGGACATGAAAACATTTTCCCATTTGAAGATATGGCACGTATTGCAGAGTCCCGCTTGTTTTTAAAATGGTTACCCTGAGACAGAAAATTAATTAAGAGCTGGACACACCTTTAAGACCCAAGACGAATTATTGGGCATAATCGGATTAGCTAATACGAAGAATTTATGGCCCTAGGTACGGATCCTGCAGGCAACGGCCTTGCCGCAGTGGGTACACCTGTTCCCGTCAGATCACCGGAGTTAAACGCTGTCGGGCGTGGCCGGCACACGGATTGGTGACGATCCAGGCCGCCATTCGCTGTTGTCATTTTTCGGGGTGCACTCAGCCTCGTGATGCCAATCGAGGAGCTACTCGACCGAATAGTAGCGGCCCCGGTCAAAGAAAACCATCATAACGACTAGGGTAGTGGTGTGCTGACCACACGCTCCTCCTATCCGCATCCTCAGCTGAGGATGACACTGCGGTCGAATGGTCCCGATGGGCCACTTGTGGCCCGAAGACGGAATGCAGGTATGTATCCTAAAGTGAATAACTGCACAATATTAAAAATGAGATTAATTTACGGTGTTAATAAAACAGATTTTAAATGAACACGTTAATTTTTTCGATTATAACACAAACATAATTCGCATCTCAGTAGCTGACAACCTCAGGTAATATTCCAATAATACACTGCATGGATTACACTAAGTGAACACGCTGGTTCTCAGAGCTATTTGAAAGTCTAGAAAACGCGCCTTTTAGACCCAATAGACTTTCTAAAAATTACCTGCACACTTATAACTAAAAGAAGACAATGGCTGTTGGCTGAGAAACATACGTGTCAACCACAGCATTGCTGGACGTGAGATAGATAATTTCAACGATAATAATAATTCTGACTACATTGGGTCTGCACCTTTGATAGCCCATCAATACCATCATCTCTACAAGGACTGCAGTGGGTCTGCATCTTTGGTGGCCCACCAATACCATAATCTCCACCAGGACTACAGTGGTGGCCAACTTATTTTTTTCTTTTTATATGTTTTAAATATCTAAACTACCAGTCAAAAGTTTTCGATCACTCGCTTTATGCTTTATGCTTTATTTCAGTTCACGTACACATCGTACAAACTAAATAGACAAATGAAATGTATTATCTCTCTCTATCATGAAGTATAACACAATATGCGACGGTACTGCTAATAATGCTCACCGTAAGTTATCACCCTGAGGCAAACAGAGCATTGCATTGCGACTGTCTCATTGAAGAACTGGGCGAGGGCCAGGCTTACGCCAGTATGAACTCTGGACCCTCAATCTGCTGCTACAATGGAAACGGCAGCTCACAGCAATCCGTTCCGCACCGTGACCCATGCCAAATTCACAGATGCGCATTCTTCTCCATCCCCACAATAACTCTCTTTTCTAGTTGAATCATACAGCCTTTCCTTTCCTTCCGGCAAAACAAGACATGACTGCCGACTGTTGTATAAGAACACTCAGCCTGCCAATAGCATGATTTCTTCTTCCACAAACATACAGGCAACAAAAAACGAGTTACGTTGAAACTCCAACGACTTTTCGACCCACCCCTCTCCAAAAAAACTTCCCTTTGTGATCTGTGTTGCTAATATATCACAAGCATTTTCACCAATCAGGGGTTTTCATGTCTTGCAGCTAGCCTCGCATCATAGATCCTCAGAAAGTAAAACCCTCTGCTCAAGATTAGGCTATTATTTTGCTGCATGACACGTTTCTGTAGGAAATTGCTAGGTTAAATCGTGGTACTGATTAAGAATAGAAGTTGCTGACCCACTGTTACTCCAGCACACTGGAAGTTCGTAAAAGCTAGATTGTTATTTGCTGAAGGCACTCTTCAGAACATACCAGAGCGCTCGATTCCCACTGATAAAAGTTCCTCCCCCCGCCACTGCTCAGCTGCCAGGCTATAGACGAGCCATAAACGAACAACATCACGAGTTCCCCTGGGCTCACCCGGTGATGCAAATTTCACAGAGACAACACATTAAGCTACCTACCCTGTCTGTGCAAATGCCAGCGAGGTGACGCAGTGGTTAGCACGCTGGACTCGCATTCGGTTCAAACCCGCGTCCGGTCATCCACATTTAGGTTTTCCGTGATTTCCCTAAATGCCAAATGCGGGGATGGTTCCTTTGAAAGGACACGACCGATTTCTTTCCCCACCCTTGACATGAACCGAGTTCGTGCTCCGTCTCTAATGAACTCCATGTCGACGGGACGTTAAACCCAATCTACCTTCATTCCTTCCTTCCCTGCTTGCAAATGCCAGAGCCCCTGATGGCTGCTCAGACTTGCTTTCTTGTGACATCGGACACTGCCATGCCTACCCCAGATCCAGTGTACGCCCTGTTCCCAAGCACTCTCAAAAAGCAAAGAAAAACAACGCCTGAACCTTGTTAATGCAGTTAAGATATCTACATCTACATCTACATTTATACTCCGCAAGCCACCCAACGGTGTGCGGCGGAGGGCACTTTACGTGCCACTGTCATTACCTCCCTTTCCTGTTCCAGTCGCGTATGGTTCGCGGGAAGAACGACTGTCTGAAAGCCTCCGTGCGCGCTCTAAACTCTCTAATTTTACATTCGTGATCTCCTCGGGAGGTATAAGTGGGGGGAAGCAATAATTCGATACCGCATCCAGAAACGCACACTCTCGAAACCTGGACAGCAAGCTACACAGCGATGCAGAGCGCCTCTCTTGCAGAGTCTGCCACTTGAGTTTGTTAAACATCTCCGTAACACTATCACGGTTACCAAATAACCCTGTGACGAAACGCGCCGCTATTCATTGGATCTTCTCTATCTCCTCCGTCAACCCGATCTGGTACGGATCCCACACTGATGAGCAATACTCAAGTATAGGTCGAACGAGTGTTTTGTAAGCCACCTCCTTTGTTGATGGACTACATTTTCTAAGGACTCTCCCAATGAATCTCAACCTGGTACCCGCCTTACCAACAATTAATTTTATATGATCATTCCACTTCAAATCGTTCCGCACGCATACTCCCAGATATTTTACAGAAGTAACTGCTACCAGTGTTTGTTCCGCTATCATATAATCATACAATAAACGAACCTTCTGTCTATGTATTCGCAATACATTACATTTGTCTATGTTAAGGGTCAGTTGCCACTCCCTGCACCAAGTGCCTATCCGCTGCAGATCTTCCCGCATTTCGCTACAATTTTCTAATGCTGCAACTTCTCTGTATACTACAGCATCAACCGCGAAAAGCCGCATGGGACTTCCGACACTATCTACTAGCTCATTTATATATATTGTGAAAAGCAATGGCCCCATAACACTCCCCTGTGGCACGCCAGAGGTTACTTTAACGTCTGTAGAAGTCTCTCCATTGATAACCACATGCTGTGTTTTGTTTGCTAAAAACTCTTCAATTCAGCCACACAGCTGGTCTGATATTCCGTAGGCTCTTACTTCGTTTATCAGGCGACAGTGCGGAACTGTATCGAACGCCTTCCGGAAGTCAAGAAAAATGGCATCTACCTGGGAGCCTGTATCTAATATTTTCTTAGTCTCATGAACAAATAAAGCGAGTTGGCTCTCACACGATCGCTGTTTCCGGAATCCATGTTGATTCCTACATAGTAGATTCTGGGTTTCCAAAAACGACATGATACTCGAGCAAAAAACATGTTCTAAAATTCTACAACAGATCGACGTCAGAGATATAGGTCTATAGTTTTGCGCATCTGCTCGACGACCCTTCTTGAAGACTGGGACTATCTGTGCTCTTTTCCAATCATTTGGAACCTTCCGTTCCTCTAGAGACTTGCGGTACACGTCTGTTAGAAGGGGGGGGGGGGGGGGGGGCAAGTTCTTTCGCGTACTCTGTGTAGAATCGAATTGGTATCCCGTCAGGTGCAGTGCACTTTCCTCTGTTGAGTGATTCCAGTTGCTTTTCTATTCCTTGGACACTTATTTCGATGTCAGCCATTTTTTCGTTTGTGCGAGGATTTAGAGAAGGAACTACTGTGCGGTCTTCCTCTGCGAAACAGCGTTGGAAAAAGGTGTTTAGTATTTCAGCTTTACGCGTGTCATCCTCTGTTTCAATGCCATCATCATCCCGGAGTGTCTGGATATGCTGTTTCGAGCCACTTACTGATTTAACGTAAGACCAGAACTTCCTAGGATTTTCTGTCAAGTCGGTACATAGAATTTTACTTTCGAATTCACTGAACGCTTCACGCATAGCCCTCCTTACGCTAACTTTGACATCGTTTAGCTTCTGTTTGTCTGAGAGGTTTTGGCTGCGTTTAAACTTGCAGTGAAGCTCTCTTTGCTTTCGCAGTAGTTTCCTAACTTTGTTGTTGAACCACGGTGGGTTTTTCCCGTCCCTCACAGTTTTACTAGGCACGTACCTGTCTAAAACGCATTTTACGATTGCCTTGAACTTTCTCCATAAACACTCAACATTGTCAGTGTCGGAACAGAAATTTTCGTTTTGATCTGTTAGGTAGTCTGAAATCTGCCTTCTATTACTCTTGCTAAACAGATAAACCTTCCTCCCTTTTTTTATATTCCTATTAACTTCCATATTCAGGGATGCTGCAACGGCCTTATGATCACTGATTCCCTGTTCTGCACATACAGAGTCGAAAAGTTCGGGTCTGCTTGTTATCAGTAGGTCCAAAATGTTATCTCCACGAGTCGGTTCTCTGTTTAATTGCTCGAGGTAATTTTCGGATAGTGCACTGCAGTGCACTTTTTCGGATAGTGCAGTATAATGTCACTCGATGCTCTGTCCCTACCACCCGTCCTAAACATCTGAGTTCACGTGATCACTTGTGATCACAGAAAACGCAAATGCATTGGCGGATACCATACCACTCTGCATATCCCAAGATGGATAAGACGGCATCTCGAAATAAAACCTTCACACCATCACTGGCAACAACACAACCCCCGCGATGTGAACAGCAAGATAGCCAGAAAGTGATGTCATCTGCCAGTAATAACGTTAATTCTGGCAGCCCAAAGAGATCTCCTTCACACACGCGCTCAGGAACTCCGTGGCAAAGATTCTGAAACTACTGCCACTTCTCGTCATACAGTCGCCTCACAACGGAACCAGTACTCAACACAGGCTCCAGCAGTCCTTCACTGAGTCGTGTCCATTGAGTGACAATGACTTTCCACCAGTCAGTGTATCTGGATTCATTGCGTTCTTCCTCTATTCTACTCTGCACGTATCCACAATTAAAGAGAGGAGATACACGAAACAGAAATTCTGCCCATATAATTCTGCATTTCCTTACCGACGTACATGGCAAACAAGTTCCTCTAGATTGTTGTATGGATTGATTTTAGTTTAGCAAAGATGACATACACTGATGAGCCAAAACCTTATGATCATCTGATCAGTAACGTGTTGGTCCACATGTGAACGCTGTATAGCAGAGATTCTGGTGACACAGATTCGGCAAGTCCTCGGCAGGTTCTTGGAACCGTGTGGTACCAGACGTCTACGCACAGGTCACGCAGTCACCGCAAATTGTGGCTCGCTGGCTCCTGGGCTCAGAGATGGCGTCCGATAGCGACCCAGATGTGTCGCATCAGGTCTCCATCAGGCGAACTGGGTGGACAAGACATCAAACTGAATTCACTGCTATGCTGCTCAAACCGCTGTAGCATGATTCTGGCCTCATGACACGAACAGTTCACTTGCTGGAAGATACCATCTTCATCGAGGAAGACATCACGCCTGAAGGGATGCAGTGGGTCCACAATAGTGTTCACGTAGTCTACACCTGCCATGCTACCTTCACTTACTGTCTCAAATTCCATGAAAGCCTAGTGTATGTTTGCCATAATGCTGCATCTACTGGCTTGTATCCACGGCGCGGTGCATGTTTCGAGCAATAGTTCACCTTGAGGACGACGTATCAGATCAAGGCCATCCTGCTACAACAAGAAACGAGATTAAGCCAATAAGACGACACTATTCCACTGGTCAGCGAACCAATCTCCATGATGCCCTGCCCACAGCAATAGTAATTGACGAAGTCATTGGGCCAACAGGAGAAACTGTAAGGGTCCCGTAACCGACAATGTACGCTGAACTGCGTGCTCCGAAGCGCTTGTGCCTGCACCAACATTTCATTCTGACGTCATATCTCGCAAGATCGCCCCCTGTCTTGTTTTACAGAACTTAAAAGCCTCCGACCTCTGATGAGGCGTGGACGCCCAACATTTCGTCACCTACTCGTGGTTTTATCATCCTTCAACCACATTCCATAAATGCTCACGGCAGTAGGGCGCGAACAGCCGACCAGATTCGCCGTTTTCGAGATGCTCCTGCCCAGGCGAAGGGGCATAAGAATCTAGCCTTTATTAACAAAGTCGCTTATGTCATCGGATTTTCTCATTTGTGGCCCGTAACGTAGCTATAACGCTTTCCTTTTTTTTTTTTTGCCTTAACTGTCACTTCCCACGAAGAGGTGGGCTGGCAGTGTTTCAGCCAAAGTTATTTAATACATACATCAAAAAAGTTTTACACCACCCCAGTTCCCAGAACTCCTGAAGACAGACGTTGACTATAGATATTTTATCACAGACACAGTCCCTTTGACTGTTCAGAGATGTCACTAAACTCGCACAAAGATGTAAACAACCATTCATGAGAAGTGCCTAGTAGACGGACAGCCGATCAGTTCCAGTCATTCCATCAAGAAGGAGGTATACGGCTCGTGTTTTCAGTCGTTCAACCATGCCTAGACGGTCAATACCGCGATTCTATCGCGTCCGCATTGTTACTTTGTGCCAGGAAGGCTCCAGGCGTCTCGGAGTGAACCAAAGCGATGTTGTTCGGACATGGGGGAGATACAGAGGGACAGGAACTGTTCATGACATGCCTCGCTCAGGCTGCAGTGGATGACCGCTACCTACGGATTATGGCTTGGAGGAACCCTGACAGGAACTCCACAATGTTGAAAAACGCTTTTCGTGCAGCCACAGGACGTTGGGTTACGACTCAACCTGTACGCAACAGGCTGCATCATGCGCAACTTCACTCCCAACGTCCATGGCGAGATCCATCTTTGCAACCACGACACGGTGCAGCGCAGTACAGATCAGCCCAACAACATGCCGAATGGACCGCTCAGGATTGACATCACGTTCTCTTCACCGATGTGTGTCGCATATGCCTTCAACCAAACAATCATCAGAGACGTCTTTGGAGGCAACCCGTTCAGGCTGAATGCATTAGGCACACTGTCCAGCGAGTGCAGCAAGGTGGAGGTTCCCTGTTGTTTTGGGGTGGCATTATATGCTGGAGGTCATGGAAGGCGCCGTAATGGCTGCATGATACTTGAATGCCACCCTCCGACCGATAGTGTAACCATATTAGCAGCATATTGCCGAGGCACTTGTCTTCATGAACGACAATTAGCGCCCCCATCGTGCACATCTTGTGAATGACTCCCTTCAGGATAACGACATCGCTCGCCTAGAGTGGCCAGCATGTTCTCCAGACATAAACCGAATCGATCAAGCCTAGGAGGCTACCAACCACTCTGAGGGACCTATGCCGAATAGCCGTTGAGGAGTGGGGCAATCTGGACCAACAGTGCCTTGATGAACTTGTGGATATTATGCCACGACGAACACAGGCATGCATCAATGCAAGAGGACGTGCTACTGGGCATGGAGGGACCGGTGTGTACAGAAATCTGAAGATCTCGCTGTGTGGTGGTACAGCATGCAACATGAACAATAAAAAGGGCGCAAATGATGTTTGTGTTGATATCTATTCCAATTTTTTGAACAGATGATGAAAAACTATTTTTATATGTGTATTTAACAGAAGTTTTAAAATACAGTACCTGACACAAAAAGTGAATAACCCAGAAGGCATGGTCGGATGTCAACATAACATCGTACACAAGGACACCATCGGAGGGTGTGTCAATAAGTGGGTTTTCCACTTCTCTCGTACATGTTGGCCACCGGATTACTTTAGTGCCATTCGTGTTTAATGTTGTTACCATGTCTGTTGGGCATATAATAGGCGGGAACAACTGGAGAAGCTGAGTGATGGCCATGCAGGACGCGGACACGCCGCATATTTATCTGAGATAGAGTTATCAGCAACTGGTAGACTTTGAAAGGTGCGTTACTGTGGGTCTCCACTTAGCCAGCAATTCGAATCGTGCAATATACAGATTTGTGGGGCATTCGGGTTCGATAGTAGCCTGTATGGCAACTCGTCGGTGAGGTTCCAGTGGACTACGTCTAACCACCACAAAGGAGGATCGCCATATCGTTCACCAAGCATGCCGTAACCACTTCATACACTGCATATATGTGCCTGTCACTCGAGAACAAGGAATGGATTCCCTGTAACATTCTGTGCCATCCCGCACCATTGGTTGGAAAATTACCAGCAGCCAGACTAGGGAATTACCATGCCATGTCACACTACAACACAAACGGGTGCATCTGGAATGTGGCGTGACCGGGTAGCATGGAGTGCTGATTTTTGGCGTCGAATTGTTTTCAGCGATGAAGTGCGGTTTTACACTACTTTGAATGACCACTGTCAGCAACTACTGCGACGACCTGGAGAAAGGTCACATTTTTCCAATGTTTTGGAGAGGCACGGCGGTGTTACTCTTCACTTCATTTGGTATTACTTCAGGTCACGGCTGGTAGTGATTGAACTTTGGATGCGCAATAGCACATCACGGATATCAGCAGTTCGTATGTTACCTCTCGCATGACAGTATCGTCATGTCATTGTTCAGTACGACAATGTTCGTCCCCATACGGCAAGTGTCCCTACGAACTTTCCGTGACGTAATGAGGTATGCCGCTTGTCAGCTACTTCCCCAGAACTCTTTCCATAGAATACACACTATGTGATCAAAAGTATCCGGACACCCCCATAAACATACAGTTTTCATGTTATGTGCATTGTGCTGCCACCTACTGCAGGTACTGAATATCAGCGACCTCAGTAGTCATTAGACATGGTGAGGGAGCAGAATGGGGCGCTCCACGGAACTCAAGGACATCGAACGTCGTCAGGTGATTGGATGTCACTTGTGTCATACGTCTGTACGAGAGATTTCCACACTCCTAAACATCCCTAGGTCCACTGTTTTCGATGTGATAGTGAAGTGGAAACGTGAAGGGACACGTACAGCACAAAAGCGTACAGGCCAACCTCGTCTGTTGACTGACAGACACCGCCGACAGTTGAAGAGGGTCATAATGTGTGATAGGCAGACATCTATGCACACCATCACACAGGATTTAAAAAAAAATGGTTCAAATGGCTCTGAGCACTATGGGACTTAACATCTGTGGTCATCAGTCCCCTAGAACTTAGAACTACCTAAACCTAACTAACCTAAGGACATCACGCACATCCATGCCCGAGGCAGGATTCGAACCTGCGACCGTAGCGGTCACGCGGATCCAGACTGAAGTGCGTAGAACCGCACGGCCACACCGGCCGGCCACACAGGATTTCCAAACTGCGTCAGGATCCACTGTAGTACTATGACAGTTAGGCAGCAGGTGAGAAAACTTGGATTTCATGGTCGAGCGGCTGCTCATAAACCACACATCACGCCGGTAAATGCCAAGCGTCGCCTCCCTTGGTGTAAGGAGGGTAAACTTTGGACGGTTGAACAGTGGAAAAACGTTGGGTGGAGTGTAGAATTACGGTACACAAGGTGGTGATCCGGGGGCGGGGTGTGGGTGTGGTGAATGCCCGATGAACGTCATCTGCCAGCGTGTGTAGTGCCAATAGTAAAATTCGGAGGCGGAGGTGTTATGGTGTGGTCGTATTTTTCATGGAGGGGCTTGCACCCCATGTTGTTTTGCGTGTCACTATTACAGCACAGGCCCACATTGATGTTTTAAGCACCTTCTTGCTTCCCACTGTTGAAGAGCAATTCGGGGATGGCGATTGCATCTTTCAACACGATCGAGCACTTGTTCATAATGCACGGTTTGTGGCGGAGTGGTTGCACGACAATAACATTCCTGTAATGGTCTGGCCTGCTCAGAGTCCTGACCTGAATCCTAGAGAACACCTTTGTGATGTTTTGGAACGCCGACTTCGTGCCAGGCCTCACCGACCGACATTTATACCTCTGTTCAGAGCAGCACTCCGCGAAGAGTGGTCTGCCATTCCCCAAGAAACCTTCCAGTACCTGACTGTACGTATGCCTGCGAGTGCTGAAGCTCTCGTCAAGGCTAAGGGTGAACCAACACCATACTTAATTCCAGCATTACCGATGGAGGGCGCCACGAACTTGTAAGTAAGTCATTTTGAGCCAGGTGTCCGGATACTTTTGATCATATAGTGTTTGTGGAACCATCTCAGATGTCAGCTTCGTTAACCAGTTGCAGCAGTCGTTGGCTGGCTTGTCTCAGGAGATATCCTTACTAAAAGAATCCGTGCATGCATCCCCGTCAGAGAGGTGTAACGTCGTACTGATAAGTGGGCTCACTCTGTCTAGTTCTTTGTAAATTTGACAGAAAAATAACATTATCACATACCATCCCAACCGGCGAAGTTTCATTACGTTCCCTCCTCCCCTTGTGTACTTCTCTCTCTCTCTCCCTCTCTCTCTCTCTCCCTCTCTTCTTTATTCTTTCTTTTTCTCAGGCAGCAAGGTGCTGAGTAGATCCTGCCTCCACACCATCATCTTCAGACCGAGGTCAACTTAAAAACGATAGCTACCAAGTTTTACAGTGTTCTGCAAGGGCAGGTGTAGGAAAAAATTGCAAAAAAATTCGAGTATTTTTTATTGTGTAATTTATGAAATGGATTCGTTAGAATAACATGGAAAAGTTACATAATCGAATTCTGGATAGGAAAATGTTTTTAAAAAGTCTATTTGGGCATTTGCACCTGCCACATCCCCTCTTTCTCTGCTGTGATCAACATCTTCTCTACGCTAGAAATGTTTTGTGCCTTAATTTTTCATTCATACAGTCAAAACGAACTGCAGATGAGTGTAGAACGCTGTGAAAAAGGTTTTCTTTGTTTGTTCTTTTGTTTACAAATTGGTTTTTCTAATAGTACATACTACACTCTTATTTCAGTTTTTAGTTTTGCATACATCAACTTGTTTTGCTCTAAATTGGTCGTACCAGTGGACACACATTAAAAAAAGGAGGAAATGTCGAATTTCACGTGTAAAAGGTAGGGGAAATTTAATTAACAGTGTTAGAGACGCTGCTCCTAAGCGCGAAGAACAATTTTCGACAACGTCATTTAGTTTATTGAAGAATAAAGTTAGTGAAGGACTTGATGATGCTGTTTGCAGCGCCAAAGATGAGTTTTCCAGTGGATTTAGGTTAACTGACTTAGAAATAATTGCCCTTGCGATTAATGTTTCATGTACGTGTGGTAATTGTGGATCAAAGGGCCTTAGACTCTATGATGATAGTGACAGAAATGGCAATGTAAGTAACATACATATTTTGTGTAAAGCTTGTAAATATGATGTTTAGTTCAAGACGTCTGCCCTCCATGAGAAGATGTATGACGCCAATGCAAGGTTGTGTTACGGCATGAGATGCTTAGGTGTAGGCAGAGGGGGCACAGATTTGTTTTGTGGCTTCATTAAGATTGATGGATCAGCGACTAGAACACTCCCCAGTGCTCTTGAAGTTGAGTGGAAGGAGGGCACGAAAGCAGGTGTCAAGGAAGCCTTAGATATCATAAATGAATGGGAAGAAAGACACTCTATAGTGAAGACAGATCTGTATGTTCCTTGTAATGGAACCTGTATGAAGAGGGACCGTACATCACTTCATGGTGTATCATCTGTCATTAGTGTGGATACAGTGAAAATCTTACACTTCCAAGAAATGAGCAAATATTGGTCTCAGTGTGATACAAGAAAGAGCAATGATGGTAGTGAAGAAGAAAGTTGGCAGCAGGAACACAAGAAAGTGTGCAGCAAGAATTACCAGGAGTCATGTGGTGGTATGGAAGCAGCTGGGATGAAACTAATATTCCAGAGGTCAGTAGAACAATATTGTGTTAGGTATGTGAAGTATCTAGGTGATGGAGATTCCAGTGCTTTGAAATTGGAAAACTGGAATGTGTGGGGCATGTTCAAAAGTGAATGGGTGGTAGACCTCTCAGACTGAAGAAATAAATGAGAGGCAAGAAATTAGAAGACGGAAAGCCACTGAGAGGACTTAATAGACTGACAGACAAAAGAATTCACACTTTACGAATACAGTATGTTAAAGCTATCAGGGATAACTTACATAGCGTGCAAACAATGCAGGAAGCCGTGTGGGCAATATTGTTTCACTAGATTCCCACAGATGATAATCCTCAAAATTTCCTTTGAGACATATCGCGGTGAAAATCTCTTCAGGCAGAAGCCAGTGGAAAGCAATACACCCACAACCAAAGTTTGCCACTTGCTGTTTTAGATGTTATAAAACCAACTTTCAGGCATCTAGCCAATCCTGAACTGCTGAGAAAATGAGTACATGGCAAAACATAGAATATAAATGAGAGCAACAATCATTTTATATGGATGCGTCGTTCAAAAATAGTATTTGTGTTCTCAATCTCTGTGAAGATAGCTGCATGTGATTCCTGTCTAGTGGTCAGTAGTGGCAATATAGGTAGGATTAAGTGCCTGCAGGGACTAGGCTCCACCCAGGTGCATTAACACTAAAGGTATTCAGAACCATCGATGAAGCGCGACTGGACAAAGCTCAGGCAGGAGGGAAAAATGCAAACGTTGGGTGGGCAAAGGTGGCAGGGAAGAGATTACTCCAGAAAGATGAGGAAGAGAGTAAATATTGTAGATATGGACAGCATTAGTCACTAGAGGTAGACCAATATTGTCAAAAATTGAAATAAAAACTTTAAAAGCTAATTGCCATAAACTGACTTGTTTGAGCTATAATGTATCTTCTCTCAGGAACTAGAAAAGTTATCCTCCTGGAATTTGGCATAGTTCTTAAGATTACTTAGTGAATAACCCTGTGCAGCACTTTCCCGTTATCTTTTCTCAGAGAAAAATTCTCCTTTAAAATTTGAGAAAAATAGAGCAACTGCGGGTAAGACAAAATTGAAAAATTAATTTTAAAGCAAGCATGACCTTAAACAAAAATCTGTTTCACTCGTTTTATTATCATCTTATGCAGATTTAAACTGTGAAATTCCAGTTTTATTGCTTGATTAGTTCACGAGGAAAGGCAAATTACAGAAACAACGGTAAATAAAAATTCAAAACCATATAAAATTTATATCGACGCTCTTTTCCAAACAAAAGTTGCACAGAGCGTCAAGCATTATGTTATACAAAACATTCTTAGGCTTTAAAATTTTAGCTGTAACATTTTTTGGAGATATATGTGTGTAAGTACAAGAATGCTTTTACCCTACATCTGTCCTTAATAATAGTGAGTCTGAGTGGTTCAGTGATGTTTGCACACTGTCTGGCAATGCAAACTCGACAGCAAATGTCAGCGTCGTTTGAGAATTCCAAGCCTTTCCTTTATTTCATCGTTAATTCTATTTTTCACTCCAAGATACTACTCCAGGCGGGTGTAAAATGCATGTGCAGAACGGAAAAATATTGAACGCTAAAATGATGATTTGGCCTTGTCTGACTACCCCCTGAAGCAGATCTTAGGATCTCTTAATGCTCTTTAACATATAAATTACAACCTCAACTTAAGTGAATGATTAAGGCAACTAATACTACTAAATGATAAACTATGTTTCTTATTATACATTTATTGTAGATTAAAACCAACCCTTTATAACAGATGTCTATGTTTCCTAACTAAAATTTCTGAGCAAGTGCCCAACTCTGCCCCTTTTTATGGCCACGCGCTCGAACATAAATAACGCAAATGACTGACATCATCTATGTGCCAAATACTAGAAGACACTGCTTTCAAAGTTGATCTAAGATGGTGTGGAACCTCAATGTAAACAAACTAGCGTGATCACAGCTGTTAAGCTTTATAGCCCTAATAAGCCGAAGCAATTAGCAATATCACCATACGTACTGCTTCCGGTTCGACAGTGATGGTTCTCGTACACTTCTGCGAGGAAGGAAGAACTCCAGCCACAAAATGAAACTCTATCAAACACTAGGACGGCAGAAGGCGGTCCTCGGACTAATATACTCTAATACTGTCTTCTCCTCTCTGTGTTCTACAGACGAGAAACGCCAACTCCCAGCCACAAGGATGGAGTTCAAATAACGTCTAAACGTAAGTATAGGCAGAAGAAGTGCTCTCACTCACTGAACGCTGCGTACTCAACGACGACTTCCAACCCGGTCGAGAAGTCCAGAATCATATAAGTTGGCAACAGTACAGTGCCTAACCGTTCTAAATATAAACTCTCCTGAGAGCAAAGACAGCAAGTCGGCCTGTACCAACAAAGCTGATACTGAGCGACCGTCACACACAGGCGCTCAAAAACGGATGACTTCTTCCTCTCCACTGCTGGCTTCCCAGCAAGACTCGGCTCCCCTCCCTCATAACTGCAGAAGGCGAATCATCTTCACGAAACCACAGAATATTCTCCCTCTCTACAGATCCTTCCGAATGCCAAACTGACCATATTTTAGTCTTTTGTCGTCCAGCGCGGAAAGTTTGTGAGGAAATACCTATACTCATACTATGGTACGCTTCTGAGTAAAAATCCTTGGAAATAACCCAGCCTGTGTGATTTCCAAGGTGACGCATCCTCGTTCCTCTGAGCTGCGTCCAAGATTTGCGGAGTTCCCGGTTATCCTTCCGGCCTAGCTACAATACCGGCAAGCCGCCTCTGTATTGTGTTTCCACGCCCAGGTGTCCAGACTGTCCATCTTGGCACTTCCTGTGTCAGGCAATACCAACACACCTGTACGGGTTTTTTCCCCCAGGGCTTGAGTTCTGCCTGCTGTTTCATCTCCACTGGCGTTCCAACCTCTACTAATATAGGCAATCATTCATTACGTCGTTTTGATAATAAAGTCACTCCGTCACCTTTCATACAAAAGCGTTGACAAATATTTACAAGGCGTATGTGACAATGTCAGTCTTCTTTAAATATTCATATATACGATGTACAATTTATCAAATGATACTTAATTGTGGTTGTTGATCACGGCAAAGTATGTAGATGAGTTCTTGTAAGGTGCGAAATTATAGCCACCTTACACCACGAATACTGTTCCCACTAGACCAAAACTCTTCACCGATTAATCGCTGTGTTCTTCCGCGTGGTCTCGGTGTTGCTTTTTTTTATCATGCTATAAATTCAGCGTCTCATGACCAAGTTCCTGTCAAAATTCATATGCACGTTCTCTTTCAACTTTTATGATTCTAAATGAAGCCATCAGCATTCTTTATTTGACGCCAGTCACCGCTCTCGACGTTCCTCTTGGTTGAACACAAGCTTTACGGACTCTGGTCCACAGCCTCCTCTTGTTACAATATTTGTGCATCTTATTAAAGCATCGAATACAGCTGGGAGTGACGCTGCCATCGTGATTTGAGGAATGTGCACTAAATGTGTGTAAAGGTATTTGTGATACACTCTCTGTATTAGACACTGTCGACAAGTAGCAAATATCAGCTTGTATTGCAATACCCTTTCCCACATATCGACCTAATTTCTCCAACTGCTCGTTAGACGATGCGGTAAAAACTGGTATAGGTGTCTGATTTCCTATAGTCATCCATTACAGGCGTTTTTAATAGCCTCACATAATTTTCCACAACTGTACACTGGCGAAAAGTTCGGACAAGTATTTACAGTTTCATTCCACACTTTTCCTGTATCAGACAGAGGGCGTATAATGGATCGTGGAACGATGAGAACGATTTTGAAACTTGAGTTGACACGATAGGCTTGTGTTTCAGGGTCGTCATCTCCGTACCCGAGACCAAGAATGATGGGGTCGCTGTCTGCTAGAACTCTTCAATATGGGTCAGTGTCCGAGAATACGATGAGTCAGTTGCGTTTACCTTGTCGCTGCGACGCAGTCACTAATTAGGGAGTCGCTAATCATCAGATCGTTGTGTGCAGCTGTACTACGGCCAAACTCAATTCCAGTTCGTGCAGGGTTGTCGTGAACAAACGAAAATATCTGCTGCCCTTTTTATCTGTTGTATACGTCCACAACCTGAGATTTCTTCGACCGTCTACCTGAACACGTCTTGGTAAACAGGATCCATTGCCTCGTGTCATTATCGACGTACTTTTACCCTCCACTCTAGAGTGTTCCAATATGTACCGAGATTAGTCAGCTCAGGGAAACTTTTACTCTCATTATAGCAACCGTCCGAGGAGTTCGTGGGACCTAGCTGAGATGTGTGTCAAGTGATGATATACTCTGATCGAAGGTGAGGCAGTAGCTTCAGTCCTCCAGGGAGAGAATAGTTCTGTCCGACAGCTGACGACGGCGGGCTAAGTCAGTGTTGCCCGATTTCTGCAAGAAACGCATAGGCAGATAGTTATAGAGCAGACACAAAGGAGGTGGAAATTTTATCATAGAAGGATCCCTTTTCTCAACCGGCCGCTCGATGAATTCCTTCCCCGTCAATTAGAATCCAGCATGAGGAGACGTGACACATGGACAGTCGATGCTCAGAATGGCAGTCTTGACGTCTTACGGTAATTCATATATTCAAGACACTCAGACGCATATACACGGAGAACTATCGGCAGCTCCTGTTAACATTTGAAGGGCTTATTTCAATAGTAGTACAAGGTTTTTTTTGTTCGTTTTCAATTACAGAGTCCTAAAGTAAAATGAGCGCTGAAAAATCTGCAGTTGAGATATCAGAAATATTCAACCGTGTAGCTTCTTGCTAGAGATGAACCTTTCTTTCTGTTTGTTTGGATCATTAATTTCAGAAGCATTATAGGCAGAAAAGTGGAGGTAATGGACTTGTACCACTATTGAAATAAGCCCTTCATTTCTTTCTCATTTTTACCTTAATATTCTCTTCCATTTCATTTGTATGGTGATTAAATAGCATCAGTGTAATTTAAAAGTCCTATGTTGTTTATATGATATTGAATAACTGTCTGTAGGCACTCTTCTCCCTGGCTAAATGGCTAATGTCAAAGGTCAATTAATAAATTAAAAAAAAAAATGGTTGTGTTTCACCGGGTCGTTGTCACAAACGACGCAACTTATGTATCGGTTACTGATCACCAGATCACTGAATATATTCTTACTGTAATATATATGAATATACAGAACAGTCTTTTATTCATATGCGATGACCAATTTTGACCCGATGCAGACCATCTTCGGACCTGATGTGCGTGGTATCCACAGCTCCTACTCCGTGCTATCGTCTCCACACGTCGTCACTGGAGTATGGTCCGAAGATGATCCACATCGGGTCGAAACCACTTATGAATAAGAAAGATCCTATGCGATCTGGTTTCTTCTATGTAATATTTCAATTCTATTCACTGCGATCGCTGTTATGCCCAATATGTATACAAAGATTGTTTGTACTATGATCAGCGTCAAGCCCAATTAATGCTGGGTCGTGAGCAAATAAAATTCCAGATTCTTGGGAACCAGTCACAGTCAGTTCGTAAATCTAACGTCGTCGTAAATCGGTCATTATCAGTCCAATTGTAACCCACAAAATGCCAATGGACACAAAAGAATCGCAAACACAGACTGTAGGGTTAAGGGTAAATAACGGCTTCATGCGATGCCACTAGTCGAAGGGGTTGCCTGAAATCCTTTGACTACAAAGGTAACGAATCGCTAGAAGAATCTGTCATATCATATAAAACATTTAAGGGTAACAGTGCGTACTGAAATTAGGGGTAAAATAATATAGTCTCGTTTGTAAATGAAGGAAACAGAAAGACTCGATTTATTGGTGGAAAACAGGTAAATTCAGTTTGCCTACAAAAGACAGCACATTATATACTACCATTGACTACTGCTAAGTTTGTGGGACACATACTCGAATCGTTCTAACAGCAGAGATCGAGTGCGTTCGTGGAAGGGAGAAGCGATAGTCACAGTTTTGTTGACTAGCGAGAGTTTGAAACAGAAATGTTGAAAAATGTTAACCAGCAGACACTGTACATTTTACGAGAACCTTCTTAAAAAATTTCAGTAACCGTCTACCAGTAGGACGTCGTGCTGATAAAATTATGCATATAAAGTTCACATAGAGGCGTACAGAAGTCATTATTGGCACTCTCCACCCTCAAAACGAAACCTTAAATATGGTAAAACAAAAAGTACCCAATGCCATGCGTTTCAAAGTGATTAGCAGACGATATGTGTGGATGTATTGCAGACGTACGCCAAGTTGGAATCTTTCTGTTCCTCATAATGACACTAAAAGAGGCCAGTGTTATAATGTGTCATGACGTGTACAAGTCAGAAAATAGTAGAATATACAAGAGTTTGAGTTTGCGTAGGACTTGCTTCAGGTAAACAGAAAAGTAATTTTCCGTTCCTCTTAGCATTCGATATTGTTCCGCTAACGAATCTGTACCACAGATTGCGGTTTTAATCTCTGTTCTGGAGGCTACAAATGAACTGATTACTTACCTCGTGACTGCATGTAGCCGTCCGTTGACTGCATATTTATCCTCACCAAAGGCCGCTTTTATGACGACTGTTTCTCCGGAAGATTCTTCTTTCAGACTGTCGCCCGGCAACGGAACTGCTACTTTTGTGTTGGTGTTCATTGTTGAAAATGCCGTCATTACGAAATGAGTTGCTTATTTAGCTGGACATACGGGATCTGTGTATAGTAAGAATCACAGAACATTCATAATCTGGAGATACTGCTTGGCTTCATACAGTCTAAAGAAACTGAATAATTCTGAACATCAGAGACTAGATAACGTAAAAGAGCTTCACACAAGTATTGCTTGCGTGATTACTCCACGTAAGTACTCAAATTATAACTAAAATGTTCTGTTAGGAGCTATAAATGTTTCATATGCTGTCATGAGAAAATAAGAGAACAGACGTGAGTTGTGTTGTGATTTGCCCCACTTAAGCCATGTTGCTAAGCAAAACAAACTTCTTCTTCGCAGCGGCTGCTTAAGTTACGCTAAAAACAGCTGACGTCATACCAGTCATGCTTCATTGTAAAAACCGGATAGAGCAACAGGTTCTCGGATTAAATACCAACATTCTGTTGCATAAATTTCATCACATGTGTATTGCTTAATGTTAACTGGTAACATGCGGCTCGTGGCAATGCGCTGAAATACAGATCTGCGTATTGCTCGCGACCAGTCTCCGATAAGTAATCTGTTGCCTAGAAGCCGCACCGTTGCTTACCCTCCATGTTGTCGCTGAACGTTCACGACCGTGGTTCTCGGGGTTTGAGCCCGGGTCCTGTATGACTGCACTCAGAAAATCCTACTTGCAACTAAATGACCGGAAGAGACACCCTCTTACGGTCCCCACCTAACCACCTCCTACTTTCAGTAAATACCGTCGAATGATTAGAGAATCAAGTCTCAAGATAATAGCCAAAAGATAAAAGTTCGCAATCACGCCAACGCAAAAACTCCAGTTTCCATTGAAACAACACAGTTAATTAAGTCTTTAATCAAACCAAACCAAATCCGTTCCGTCATTCAAAACCTACTCCATTCCTCATTGCCACCCGGCAGTGGCTTTACACCAATAAGTACCAGGGTAAGCCCAAAAGTAAGGTCTCCTATTTTTTATAAGTACATAGACCTGTCTATTTCTACAATGGTTTACATCAGTTAAAGCTTGAACATTTAGCTATTTTTCGACATAATCACCATTTCCGTCGATGCATTTTTGTAGACTCTGTGGCAGTTTTTGTATGCCCATGTTACACCAGCTCTGCCGCAATGCTGTTCAGAAAGTTATGAACCTCTTCTTTCACCTCGTCGTCGGAGCTGAATCGCTGGCACCACAATTAACGCTGACAGGTACTGTGAGAGACTGAAAAAACTCAAACGGACAATTCAGAACAGGAGAAGAGGAATGTTGAGCAAGGGCGTACACATTCTCGATGACAACGCTTGCCCACACATCGCTCGGCAAACCGTTGCTCTCCTGCAACAATTTCAGTGGAACATAGTCACCCACCCACCCTATAATCCTGACTTGGCGCCCAGTGACTATCACCTGTTCCCTAGGTTAAAAGAACATTTGGCCGGAAAGCGATTCAGTTCCGACGATAAGATCAAAGAAGAGGTTCGAAACTTTCTGAACAGCATGGCGGCGAGCTGGTATGACATGGGCATACAAAAACTGCCACAGCGTCTACATAAATGCATCGACAGAAATGGTGATTATGTCGGAAAAAAGTTAATGTCAAGCTGTAAACTGATTTAATCACTGTAGAAATAAACAGGTCTATGAACTTATAAGAAAATAGAAGACCTTGCAGTGATCCTGGACAGAGGTACAGGTTGCTGTAATATACAAAAGAACATCGCAACACAGATGAGCAAAACCATATTCTTTTTTTCCATCTGAATGGACTATGCAGCTCACAACGAATTCCTTTCCTGTGACAAGTTCTGTCTCAGAGTAAATGCTCCCAACTTCCTGAGTTATAATGAAAAGGAAAAAAAGGAGCAGCGATGCATCACGGAGGAATTATCCGAATGAGATGTAAATCGGTGGATGTGAGGTACACGTACTGACAAACAAAGTATTATAATTTTAGATATGTTGGATGATTTATTCAAGAGAAAGAGCTTCACAAAGTGAAGTCAGGAACACGTTGATACACCTCTAGTCCTTACGCAAGCGGTTATTCGGCTTGACAGTGATTGCCAGAGTTATTGGCTGTCCTCCCGAGGGATATATTATCAAATTCTGTTCAATTGGCTCGTCAGATCGTCAAAATCCCGAGTTGGTTGGAGAGCCTGTCCATAATGCTCCAAACGCTCTCAGTTGGGAACAGGTATGGCGACCTTTTTGGCCAAGGCAGGTTTGATAAGTACGACGACAAGCAGTAGAAACTGTCCCCATGTGTGGGCGGGCATTATCTTCCTGAAATGTAAGCCTAGGATGTCTTGCCAATAAGGGCAACGAAACGGGGCATACGAGGGGCGTTTGAAAAGTCCGTGCAAAGTCCGAAAGATGGCACCACCGGCGCGTATCGAGGCCATGTTTAGTCAGTAGCATCTTTGGAAAGAACGCACACCAAGTACGAGCCATATTGGTCTATTTCTTTGTGTTTGACATTCTTGTGAATCAAGGAAGTCGAGTGATTGTCAAAAAATGGACGAAAAAGAATTTCGTGTGGTGATTAAACATTACTTTATGAAAGACAAAATGCCTCAGGACACTAAAGAGAAGCTTGATAAACATTACGGTGACTCTGCAACTTCGATTAGAACAGTTTGTAAGTGGTTCCACAATTTTCGGAGTGGCCATATGGAACACGAGTGATGCTGAACGTTCTGGACGCCCTGTGGAGGTTACGACTCCAGAAATCATTGCTAAAATCCATGTTATGGTGAAGGATGACAGAAGAGTTAAGGTGAATGAGATTGCTAGTGCTGTGGGCATTTCAGTTGCTGTCAGACGGTCCATAAGTGAAAATCATCAACATACCGTAGTATTACGCGCAACTGAGGAGGACAGGACCAAAAAATTGAAGATGTCAATACAGCTATGTCAAGCATTCCCTGTCAACGTGTACAACAGGTACAGGCCACTGATGATGCCTTGCAGAAAATAAAGGCGAAACGCGTATGGCACTAAAATTGTGTTTTATTCAGTTGCTGTCAGACGGTCCATAAGTGAAAATCATCAACATACCGTAGTAGGGAACATAATATTTTGCATAAACATTTGGACATGAGAAAGCTATCCGCAAGATGGGTACCGCGATTGCTCACGCTTGACCAAAAACGGAATCGTGTGAAATGTTGCAAAGATTGTTTGCAGGTGTTCAGGAAGAATCGGCGGGACTTTAAGCGTCATTTCGTCACTGTGGATGAAACATGGCTACATTACTATACCCCTGAGACCAAACAACATTCTAAACAATGGGTTACCAAGGGAGAATCTGCACCAAAAAAGGCGAAGACCATTTCTTAGACCGGTAAAGTTATGGCAAGTGTCTTTTGGGATTCTCAAGGGATAATCCTCATCGACTATCTGGAAAACGGTATAGCTATTACAGGTGCATATTACTCATCGTTATTGGACCGTTTTGTCCGCAGCTCGTGGTCGTGCGGTAGCGTTCTCGCTTCCCGCGCCCGGGTTCCCGGGTTCGATTCCCGGCGGGGTCAGGGATTTTCTCTGCCTCGTGATGACTGAGTGTTGTGTGCTGTCCTTAGGTTAGTTAGGTTTAAGCAGTTCTAAGTTCTAGGGGACTGATGACCATAGCTGTTAAGTCCCATAGTGCTCAGAGCCATTTTTTTTTTTATTGGACCGTTTGAAAACCGAGCTGCAAGAAAAACGCCAGCGATTGGACCACAAAAACGTCCTTTTTCATCACGACAATGCACCAGCACACACTTCAGCAGTTGTGGTAGCAAAATTAATGGTAATAGGATTCCAACTCGTTTCACATCCCCCCTATTCTCCAGGCTTGGCCCCCTCGGTCTACTGTTTGTTCCCCAATTTGAAGAAATGGCTGGCGGGACAAAGATTTTATTCAAACAAGGAGGTGATTGTAGCAACTAATAGCTGTTTTTCAGACTTGAACAATTACTATAATTCGGAAGGGATCAACAAATTAGAACAGCGTTGGACGAAGTGTATAAGTGTAAAAGGAGACTATGTCGAAAAATAAAAATGGTTTACCCCAAACACGTAAGTACTTTTTATTTTTGCACGGACTCTTCAAACGCCCCTCGTAGAATATCATAGACGAACGGCTGTGCTCGAAAGGTACCGCGGATGATTACCAAAGAGATCATGCAGTCCTGGTTGTAGGGCCGTATGGCTGGCGATAGTCAGGTTGATATTGCACCGTGGTCCAGACACGTCTCCGAAGGTCACTGGGGATCAGTTCAAAGCGGGACTCATCACTGAAGATAGTTCTACTCCAGTCAGTGAGATTCCAGGCCGAATGCGCCCGGCGCCATTGCAAACGGGTTTGTTGGTGCACAGAGGTCAATGGTGGTTAACGCAAGAGGCGGCATGAGCCCAGCTCTCTTTCGGTGAGCCGCCTATTAACGGTCGTTGCGGTCGCTGAAGCACCAGTTGAACCTCGGATCAATGATAATGAAGAATCCGGGACCCTGAGTGTCTCTCTAACGACGGATCGGTCCTCGCATTCCGTCGTCTCTCTGGATCACTCTCTTCCTTCTTGACGCTGTTTTCGGCCGTGGTTCACCCATTCCTGCCAGCATCGTCGAATAATGACATCGCTCCTCTTCAAATGTCACCGATTACTCCAGCAGGCTCCTTTGTCAGAGCTCTCTCAAATGTTGACATCGGCAATATAGTTTTAATGCGCCAGTCTGCGAGGCATAGTTACTGTGCAACTGAATACTCGGAATGAAATTTGTAACGGCTTTAGGCCCTGGTATCGGTATGTTCCTTGCTTACTGTCCTCGCTAGCTGCGCTATGAAATTGCGCTCCAGCGTCACACATTGACCCATCTGCCGCCAAAGCGTATAATTTTGCATTTTCGTCGATATCTGTACGAATATCAATTTCTGGCCAATTTGCGTAATTCCTTTCCGGTGCGTCCTTTTTTTTTTTTTTTTTTTTTCTTAGAGTGTATTTTCTTTTTCTAACCTCCCTTTTTCCCTAGAGGTTTTACCTTCTACAACTCCCTCAACGTATGTCCTAACACTCTGTCAGTTTTTTCCACAAATCTCTTTCCTTGTCGATTCTACGGAGAAACTCCTCATTTCATACTTTATCAGTTCACCTAATTTTCAGTAACCTTGTATAGCGCCACATATCAAATGTTTTAATTCTCTTCTGGTTCCCGCACAGACCATGACTCACCTCCATATAATTCTGTGCTCCAAACATACTTCCTCACAAATGTACGCTGAAATGAAGGCCTCTTTGATATTACTAGACTTCTTTGTCCTCAAATAGTTACCCTCTTCATCCACGCTAGTCTCTTATTTAAGTCGTCCTTCCTTCGTCTGTCGTGTGTTACTATGCTTCCAAATCTCCAGAAATCCTTCTCTTCGTCTACTTCGTGGCCTCAACTTTTATATTTTCTACTTTCTGCAGAATTAGGGAACATGTATACGGTAATTCAGAAGTCAATTCCCATTGGACAAACAGAGTGAATCGGAGCTCCAACGATAAACTTTGAGAGGTGGGAGTAGGACCAAAACAAGGAAAAAATAAACATAGGGTTAAAATGCGTACTATAAGAGCTGTGAGCACTTCATCATCTTCGATACTGTGAAACAAATCTCTTCTACTGCAAGCTCTTTGCTTTCCATATTTTGAGAGCTGGTAGTATGGACTAGAACGAGAAAAAAATGTCGAATAAATAAGGGCTCTAGCGTGCTCACCTTGAGAGCTGTTCAGTAGATGAGAGGTGTTTCAGAGTAGCGAAGACGAAAAAGTGCTCATAGCTCGTAAGGTATGCATTTTGTAATCCATGATGTCTAGACTTTTTTTATTGTTTTGGATCACACCATCGTCTCTGAAAGTTTGTCGGGGTAGGTCACCCAATTAGTCCTATGTGAGAAGACTTGAATCACCCTGTACTATGCTCATGCAAGACGTCATTTCTGGAAACCACTACACTGCGACCTATAAATCGACATAGTTTCCGCAAACACTAATCATGTGAAACTGAGCATGCTCTGTTCGTTCATGAGATACAGGAAGCAAATTGCGGAGTTCAGATTGCTGCTGCACTTCATCTCCCTAAAGCCCTTCAAATAATTCTTCGCCTACGCTTAGCAATAGATACCGAAAATCCGAAAAGCTATATTACTGGATCGACTATATCGTCACAGGCGATAAGCATAATTAGAATCAGAGGACACATTGAGCGTACCCTAAGATAGAGTTAGGCTACTCTTGTTCACGTTATGTCTGAATGCCCAGGCGGACAACGTCTGTTGCCCTGCATGACCCTTTGCTGCTGATGCACTAGTGCGTAGTGAAATTACATCCTTAGAAACTGTTCGAAATGTAAATACAATTGCTGATGACCAGCGTCTGGTGCAAAGATTGCCAGTAGGTTCTGCACCTCAATTAACGTAATGTAATGCGCAAAAGTAACGTTCAGCAGCGCATGGTCCTTTGGGCACAGATAGTGCATGCATTTTTTTACATCTTCCATGAATTGATGATGGGGATGACGAAACCCAAGGCAAGGAAAATTGTAAAATAAAACAGTAATGATCTAGACCAAATCGACATTTTCTGTGAGGAGCAGGTAGCTTTCGTCTCGGTGAAGAATAGTCCTATTTTCACTAATGCTCTTCCACTAATTCACTACTGACTTCACTGTGCCTCCCGGGAGGATCTGCCAGCCTATTTTTATGACGCCATATCGTCCTAACTCCTGATTCACAATAAGGTGCTGCACGGTTGAATTGTTGCATGAGCCCCCCCTCATATTTCTATCTTACTCTGAGTAATTCGATTTTCCTCTCTAATTGCATGCGGTGAAAAGTTGCTATTCCTTCACATGCGGACTTCCCACACAGCGTCTGGTCACCCGGGTAGTCTGGTGACAGGCGCGTTCAGCTGATCTTGGAAGGGTTAAGCCAACGGGTGTGAGGGAGTCGAGTGGGTGCTTTCCAGGCGCCGACATTGTCATAAGAGCAGGGGCGACACGCCCCACAGGGGTCTGACGGAGCGGCTGGGCTAGAGATTCCGTTACTTCACAGAAACTTAGTGAAAACACTTTCTGGCGGGCTACCAGCGACGCGTGGGAATGACTTGTGTTCCCAGGCAATCTTGGCGGGCAAATTCCCGCGTTTTCTGCAAAATCATAACTGTGATTCGCTTGCTCAGGGGATAGCTCCGAGACGTAGCAAAATCGGCGCAGAAATTGGCGCCAAGTATCTCCATTGGTGGAATAGTAGTGCGTCGGCAATAGAGTGGAATTTTCGGCCAGTTTTCGAGTTGCTGATTGGAACGTTTAACCACAACCACTGTCATGGGGGTGGGAATGTTCTGTGTTTGGCTTGTACGGGTGCTCTTGAGAGAGTCGGCTCTCGACTTTCAGTCGGAGTAGGTTACAAGACTGAGCTCCCGCTGCTCTGGACAGCCTGCCTTCCATTGGCTGTCTAATTCACTTTCATTTAATTGTAACTGTTTGACGAAGTTGCTGAAGTTTCGACTTCAACGTAATTTTCCGAGTACAGTTGGCAATTGACTGTTCTGCGTACAAGCGGCCTATGTTGTCCGTCTTGAGCAGTTTTGGCTAAAGTTGACTGTACCGGAGTTACTGTGTGACTTCTCTTGTTAAAATCACTCACTATACCGTCAGTGATTGTGTAGCGAGGCTTCTTCGCCTCCCTCGGAGGTGTATTTGTGTTGCTAGGAAGTCTTTAGTCTGGAACAACCAGACCAGGAGAATTCGTTTTGGGCTATACTCACGACGGGACGTCAAAGCAGCCAGCCATCGCCTCCGGTATGCCAGATCGTGTCCTTGCAGTTAAGAAGACAGCTTGGTAATGTACGTCCGCAGCACTGGCAAATCAGGGAATTTTGCTAGGTGATAATCAGAGCTCAGCAGAGCGCGCCTGTTCGTTTTTTCTAACTTTGTTCTCTCTTGGGTGTTCACTGTCTGAGTTGTCACTACTGTAGCAGCAGTTAATGTTGGGTTGGCTAGGTGTTTCTCTTAAGATTTGAGTTGCAAGGAATTGGCTCAACATACCACTTGGTCATAAATGTCACAATCTAGTTTATGGACAACTTCCCCTTCACAGCATTTATTTGAGTATCCAGTTTGATGTATTGTAAATGTTTCATGTGGTTTGTTTATTATTTTGAGTTTAGTCATAATAAATCAAATTGTTATTTTGGACAGAACTTTCATTCTCTTAATCGGTAGAGCAACCCTTTCATCTCTCACTACGTTAGTGAAACTTACCTCTATCTAATTAATATCTATCCAATTAAATTATTGCAGGTGCCAAACTCTTTTCTACTCCACTAGCAGGCTCGATTAATCAGTTTGCGTTTCTTCTTAATCCATGTGCAACAGCAAAAGTCGAAGTTAGAAAAGGGGTGCGGGGGGGGGGGGGGGCTTAGAGCATCATTTCCATATGAAGATTCTAGAAGAATTTAGTGTTAAATACACTGCTAGACCTGGCACCTTGCATAAAATGGCGACCCTTAGCCTCGGATCTTTCCTGTGAATCGCTGATAAGCAAGCAGTATTCTCAGTAGGAAAATTCAGAAGTTTTTTTACTTAATTGTTTTAATGATAAATACTCAAGTTTTTTCTGGTAGTTCCTCGTTTAGTCTGAGGCGCATGATTATAGTTTCTGTTTTCACTGTATAAATTTTTTGTTTGTTCATTGTTTTTTCTGTTTCCTTGATGTGGTGTCCGTACCACATCACACTTTGTCGGGTTTGTGTGCGGTTTCTGCACCACACCTAATCTTGCATGTAACTACAGCGTTGGAACGGCGTTGTTGAAATTTTATGTCTGTGTGTAAAAATATAGGGAGTAGATTATTTTTATTGTGCATTTTAGATAAATTTATTTTTCATGAATGATCACGAGAAGTAAGGCACGACTATTATCGAGCGAAGCTAAAACAAAAGAGGATAGCGTAATGGATAAGGGGAAAGTTACTGACGGGGATAGGTTCGGAGATGAGAAGGGCACATTTTTGGCAGGACAGGGCGACCGGGTCATTGATGAGGAAGGTGATTTGGATGCGATCTTAGAGCAAGTTCGCGGCCGTGATTATGATAGTGAGGTAGAGGATTAAACAGAGACAGGCACACAGGTCGAGACGGTAGCAGAAGTTTATAGTCAAACGAACGAGAGCAGACAGAGGCGAGCCTGGACAAGTCAGAGCTCTAGCGCCCAAGTGTCCAGAGTTACATCACCCGTGTGTGACGAGGATCAAAAAGATGACATTAACCCAATACTGAGCGTCCTACGATCAA
The DNA here is from genome assembly GCF_021461385.2 of Schistocerca piceifrons. Lineage (NCBI taxonomy): Eukaryota > Metazoa > Arthropoda > Insecta > Orthoptera > Acrididae > Schistocerca > Schistocerca piceifrons. The sequence continues at coordinate 390,425,605 of NC_060145.1, forward strand.
TGAAAGAAGAAGCTGACGAACAACGTAAGAAGGAGAAGGAAGAAGATGAGAAACAGCGTAAGAAGGAAAGGAAGAAGATGAGAATCAGCGTAAGAAGGAGAAAGACGAAGATGAGAGACAGCGTAGGAAGGAGAAGAGAGCAGCTGACGTACAGCGTAAGAAGGACACTCAGACAATAATTTCGCAAATACGGGAAATTCGTGGGGAATTACTAACAATAAAGAAAGAATGTGGAGAAGTAAAACAAATGTCAGTGGTTGCACAAAAAGTAGCTGGCCCAGCCAAAACGGCAGCAACAGGGGCAATGAAAATCGCAAAAGCAACTTCTAAACTCGCAGGGCGCTTGCGATATGCGACACAAGCCCATTCAAAATCCCTAGCATTCTTAAAAACTCAAGCTAATATTGCGGTTACGAACATCACGAAACGAATGGAAGAATTAGAGAGTAGGATAGCAAAACTAGAGCGAAACGGGCACACGAGCATTGCGCGTTCGGATACTAAGGATGTGTCTCCGAGGAAAAGCCCGCCGTGCTCTAGCACCGTAAGAGTGCGGAACTAACAGTGCATACGTAGAAACAGCGAGTAATTGCTCCAATAATTGCAGCCCAGTTAGGAGAGTGAATGCTGAATGCCATTTCCACTGTGATACAGAGGTAGCACATCACAGTTACCAGCAAGATAGATCAGGACACTCAGCAGAAGTGCGAGTATCGGAAACGAGTGACAACACGAACGCGAGATCGGACAGGATTTTGATCACAATCACTTTCTGTCGATACTAAAATTCCACAAGTTCAAAGATAATGGAGGGTCCATGCATCCCAAGAGCTGGGTGATGCAGTTTACAAATTCATTACCGTTATCATGGCCAACCCAGGCAAAATTAGAATTCATGTGTGGATATATCGAAGGCCAAGCCGGGGAAAAGATGCGGGGTGTGGCAGCGACGTGTCGTACATATCAGGAATTTGTTGATGCGTTCCTGCGGATCTACTGGTCAAAGGAAACGCAAGACCGGATTAAAGAGGAAATAATCTTTTGTCTTGAACTGGAAGTGTCCGGGCAAAGGAGTGCAACCAAATTTTTTGATGATTTACTCAAGAGGAATCAATTTTTAGATAGTCCATATAGCAAGGGAGAAATCATCAAATTTTGTTTTTCTAAATTGACAGTTAGGTACTTGTCGGGAAGTGTGGATCTGACATAGAGTCTATTGCGTGAAATGGAAGTAGTCTTTGACAAACAAGACGCAAAGGACAGGAAGAAGGGACAGAGTAACAAATACCAAGGACCAGCAAGGGAGGACGACAACAGCTCGCAAATCGCACTGGTCAGTCAGGAAACCGGGGTTACGGAAATCAGGTTACGCTAACCAAGGTTATGGAAACCAGAGACAAGGAAACCAGAACGTCAGGGAACAGGATCATGCTAGACAAGGAAGTTGGAATAGGAGGAATAACAAACGGCAAAGCGACAGTAATTGGAGAGAGCGAAGCCAAGGACAACAGGAGAACCAGGAGATTGAAATTAGACCTGCAAATCCTAATACACGTCAGAGGAGGGAGAGTCTAACAAGGGATTGACGCTAGACTAGTGACTATACCACATCTCTTACATAGAGGAATTCGTGGAGTAACAGTAGTTTAAGTTGTGTACATAGTAGAATAGGCAAATATACGAACCTTTCTTCGGGTAACAGTAACCGTTGCATTACTAGATTAAAATTGTCAAGGTATTAACACGCTACGTTGTCTTGCAAATGAATTTACTGCTGCTAGCCCCTGTTTTTTTGTTTATGTGCGCGACTTCCAATGTCGATGAAGTAGGAGGCACTACCATTCCATGAGCAATGATTTTGTCCTTTCCTGTCTGGTGTCCATGTTGAGGGATAATGATGAGTGAGGAAATGTCGCACAAACGGGCGCATACAACAACGTGCTCCTAGAAGCGTTCTGGGAAGTCGTGATACGCTCCATAGAGGCCACAACCAATTCACGAGACGTTCATACCAATGCTTGCAGGCACGCGTCAGTTCACTGCAAGATTGTGGTGTACTGCGTGATTTCGAGGATGAATATGGGCAATATAGTTTTTACAGTGATGTGCCAGCATCGTTGTCTTGCAAGTCAGGGTGAACCTCTGCGCGTTTGGCTCCAATGGTACTCTAGACGGTAGAAATGCGGGCATAAAACCTACCATGCCAATGTGCTGGTTGGGGACTTAGCGTGCTGCTCGTGACTGTCACAGATGAATAACCAAGGAATTATACTTGGAGATTCGTGACATACTGTGTTGCTGGCGTGTGGTGCGCGGCTGAATCCTCAACAGGAAACAGACCTGGCTCGGTCATATTGCATTGACTCTGGAAAGGTGCACTTTGATCGCTAAAACAGCATTACATAGAAAAAGAAGTTGCAACTATAAATTTGTTGTCTTGTATAGCCATGGCTAACCCAGTCTATGGAGTTTCAATGAGGCATAGTGAGAACTCGGAGGCCGTGTCGTACGGCGCGAGCATCACTATCGTCGGCAGTAGAGGCGAGCAACGAGACACCTCAGCCTAACAAGAATTATGTAAGGACTATTGTATAAGGTAAAAAAAAGAGTACTATATACTAGGATAAGACATAGAATGTATATACACTCCTGGAAATTGAAATAAGAACACCGTGAATTCATTGTCGCAGGAAGGGGAAACTTTATTGACACATTCCTTGGGTCAGATACATCACATGATCACACTGACAGAACCACAGGCACATAGACACAGGCAACAGAGCATGCACAATGTCGGCACTAGTACAGTGTATATCCACCTTTCGCAGCAATGCAGGCTGCTATTCTCCCATGGAGACGATCGTAGAGATGCTGGATGTAGTCCTGTGGAACGGCTTGCCATGCCATTTCCACCTGGCGCCTCAGTTGGACCAGCGTTCGTGCTGGACGTGCAGACCGCGTGAGACGACGCTTCATCCAGTCCCAAACATGCTCAATGGGGGACAGATCCGGAGATCTTGCTGGCCAGGGTAGTTGACTTACACCTTCTAGAGCACGTTGGGTGGCACGGGATACATGCGGACGTGCATTGTCCTGTTGGAACAGCAAGTTCCCTTGCCGGTCTAGGAATGGTAGAACGATGGGTTCGATGACGGTTTGGATGTACCGTGCACTATTCAGTGTCCCCTCGACGATCACCAGTGGTGTACGGCCAGTGTAGGAGATCGCTCCCCACACCATGATGCCGGGTGTTGGCCCTGTGTGCCTCGGTCGTATGCAGTCCTGATTGTGGCGCTCACCTGCACGGCGCCAAACACGCATACGACCATCATTGGCACCAAGGCAGAAGCGACTCTCATCGCTGAAGACGACACGTCTCCATTCGTCCCTCCATTCACGCCTGTCGCGACACCACTGGAGGCGGGCTACACGATGTTGGGACGTGAGCGGAAGACGGCCTAACGGTGTGCGGGACCGTAGCCCAGCTTCATGCAGACGGTTGCGAATGGTCCTCGCCGATACCCCAGGAGCAACAGTGTCCCTAATTTGCTGGGAGGTGGCGGTGCGGTCCCCTACGGCACTGCGTAGGATCCTACGGTCTTGGCGTGCATCCGTGCGTCGCTGCGGTCCGGCCCAGGTCGACGGGCACGTGCGCCTTCCGCCGACCACTGGCGACAACAACGATGTACTGTGGAGACCTCACGCCCCACGTGTTGAGCAATTCGGCGGTGCGTCCACCCGGCCTCCCGCATGCCCACTATACGCCCTCGCTCAAAAGTTAAAGACTGCGATGGAGCTCCGTATGCCACGGCAAACTGGCTGACACTGACGGCGGCGGTGCACAAATGCTGCGCAGCTAGCGCCATTCGACGGCCAACACCGCGGTTCCTGGTGTGTCCGCTGTGCCGTGCGTGTCATCATTGCTTGTACAGCCCTCTCGCAGTGTCCGGAGCAAGTATGGTGGGTCTGACACACCAGTGTCAATGTGTTCTTTTTTCCATTTCCAGGAGTGTACTTGGAAAGAGTGACAGCATTGGTCGTATTTTTTTGTTTTATTAACCGCAAAATCGATTTTCGGTCACTTAGTGACCATCCTCAGTGCTGTAATATACAATGTAAATTGGTAGGTGCCGGCCGGTGTGGCCGTGCGGTTCTAAGCGCGTCAGTTTGGAACCGCGTGACCGCTACGGTCGCAGGTTCGAATCCTGCCTCGGGCAGGGATGTCTGTGCTGTCCTTAGGTTAGTTAGGTTTAATTAGTTCTAAGTTCTAGGCGACTGATGACCTCAGAAGTTAAGTCGCATAGTCCTCAGAGCCAAATTGGTAGGCACTGGTGTCAACAAGCTTAGAGCGATCACATAAACTAATGTGATCGATCTAAGCTTGTTGACACCAGCGCCTGCCAATTTACATTGTATATTACAGCACTGAAGATGATCACTAAGTGACCGAAAATCGATTTTGTGGTTAATAAAACAAAAAAATACGACCAATGCTGTCACTCCTTCCAAGTATATCCATTATCTGGTCGTGGTGCACAGGACACTCCATGGAGTCGCCAATCAATAACATAGAATGTAGATCGTTGGCAAATGGTAGTTAACTCTTGAGCATGTCTACTGTCGCTCTATATAAGTAATAGTAATATTAGTGTGGGCCCGCACATTTAATTGTTCATCCAATATAGTGTCACACACCATGTACAGTAGTAAGATCGGTCTCTACACAAATATCAAGATAAATTATTTCCATGTCTAGATTAGATGCACCAAGATTATGTTATAATGATAACCATATATTGATAACTATAAAATTAAAACAAGGGTGTTTGAAATGACAGACCCTCAATGTATCGTTATGTAAATTTATTATAACATATAAGGTCATGGGAAAAAGTTAGGCATACGATTTTTGTCAGAATTGTGCAGATGACAGGAATCGTGGCAATGCAGAGGCCAGCTGGAGCAAAAACAAGAGGTCATGGGCTAACTGCAAAAAGGGGAGCGTCAGCGCGCCACCTGACGAGAAGGGCACGGGAGCGTCCGGTCCTACAAGCTGACAGTCACCAGGCCATATACCTGAGGGATTAGGTGGGGGGCAACCCTCGCTGGGCCACAAATGAAAATGAGGCTGGCCATTGACACTGACACGCGACCAGGACGCAACAGCCAGCTGGCTCTCCGGACGCGGCAGCAATTTGGAGGGATTCCCTGCGGCATACCACATTGTCGTGAGTACACGCAGAAGATCATGTACGGTGTCAGAACCTGCGCCTCATGTGCCTCAGGACAGAAAGGGACGCTATATACTCACCTGTTTCATTTTTTACAACTCACTAGCATTGGCCGATATGCATACACAAAGCTGTATTGTGCCACAAACTCTAACAAATGAACTGACTCATTGCTAACTTCTCCTCTCACTTAGAGAGCAGTTGTAGCAATCGTCGCTCCTAGTTTGACCTCACATACTTGTGGAGTCACTCCACGTGCCATCATCCCTCGTCAGACTGCAATAATGGGAAACGTAAAGTACTGTCCAGGGAGAGAAGAGATCTGGAATAGTGATGTATCCCAACTAGTAGACCTCAGAGACAATTAATCGACATGAGGAGAGCCAATCACAGTGTCTTCCTACCGTACTGCCGTGATCATATGTGTGGGTTTTGGTGCAATCTCAACAGCGTACTGCAGATGCTCCAACACACCCTATTGCTGTTGCAACAACGTAGCAACAACACCCGACGTTTAGCACTATGTGATGTCAGTACTGTGGCCCCATCCCAAAAGCCCCCTCCGATGCTAAAGACATGGAACCACGTGTGTCAATGCATATGACTCAACAGACCAACCGCCTCAGAGAAACCAACGAAATTGTGAAGTGTTTCGAATATTTCTAACAATGTGATTCAGTCCCTCATTCTCAGCACAGTCGTGAACATTGTGCAATGTGCAAGCACAGCTTGACACCCCATGAACCTTGTTTCTTTTTAATTTCTTTCTCTAGTGTTGTTTTTGTAATGTATGTTATACCTTGTATGTGTTTGTGTTTTGCATTGTAATTCTTATGTAAGTAATAGAGTAGGGCGCACAAATTACTGTATTGTTCTCTACACCATGTTTTTTTTGTGTTCTGTACTTGTGTGTATGCAAATAGTGTGCCTGAAGTCCCCATAAACTGAAGCAGTTACCACCACTGTCATTGTGAATGGACCATCAGTTCAGGGAACATTTTGTAAAGGTTATTCTTGATGCAGGGAGACAGAATGAATCGGGGGTTGTAATTAGATTCTGAAAGCTCACAAAGAGTTTGTTAACTTAAATAGTATCATGTGTGATTGAGTTCAGGATAGTTTAATGACTGAAATTGTTGTAACATCTTCGGCATTTAATTGTGTAGCACTCCGATTGTAAAGAATAAACTGCTCCAGATCTGGCTCACATGCCCGGGCCATATTTAGAGTGTGAATGTCTGTGTGAATTGGTGTTTGGAAGGGGCTCCCTGGGTATAGATGTGTGATGTGAGTGTTAGCTTTCCATAAGAAGAAAGTGAAGTTGGCTACATCATAAATAATTCTCCCTCTATGAGCTGCATCTTCTCTTGCAGTGATTTTTTTTATAGAGTGCGGCATGTGGAGTCAGTTTGCAAGATTGCTCTTGGGCGATTGACTCATACCTTGTTCCTAAGTGAGCCAACCACTCACCAATTACAATCTAAAATGGCGTAGGGGCTACGAGAGGTGGCATGAGCCCCCTCTCATATTTCTATCTTACTCTGAGTAATTCGATTTTCCTCTCTAATTGCATGCGGTGAGAAGTTGCTATTCCTTCACACGCAGACTTCCCATGCAGCATCTCTGGTCACCCTTGAAAGGGTTAAGCCGACGGGAGTGAGGGAAACGAGTGGATGCTTTCCAGGCGCCGACATTGTCATAAGAGCAGGGGCGACACACCCCACAGGGGTCTGACGGAGCCGCTGGGCTAGAGATACCGTTACTTTGCAGAAACTTAGCGAAAACACTTTCTGGCGGGCTACCAGCGAGGCGTGGGAATGACTTGTGTTCCCAGGCAGTCTTGGTGGGCAAATTCCCGCGTTTTCTGCAAAATCATAACTGTGATTCGCTTGCTCAGGGGATAGCTCCGAGACGTAGCAAAATCGGCGCAGAAATTGGCGCCAAGTATCTAGATTGGTGGAATAGTAGTGCGTCGGCAATAGAGTGGAATTTTCCGCCGGTTTTCAAGTTGCTGATTGGAACGTTTAACCACAGCCACTGTCGTGGGGGTGGGAATGTTCTGTGTTTCGCTTGTACGGGTGCTCTTGAGAGAGTCAGCTCTCAGCTTTCGGTCGGAGTAGGTTACAAAACTGGTCTCTCGCTGCTCTGGACAGCCTGCCTTCCGTTGGCTGTCTAATTCACTTCCATTTAATTGTAACTGTTTGACGAAGTTGCTGAAGTTTCGACTTCAACGTAATTTTCCGAGTACAGTTGGCAATTGAGCGTTCTGTGTACAAGCGGCCTATGTTGTCCGTCTTGAGCAGTTTTGGCTAAAGTTGACTGTACCGGAGTTACTGTGTGACTTATCTTGTTAAAATCACTCACTATACCATCAGTGATTGTGTAGCGAGGCTTCTTCGCCTCCCTTGGAGGTGTATTTGTGTTGCTAGGAAGTCTTTAGTCTGGAACAACCAGACCAGGAGAATTCGTTTTGGGCTATACTCACGACATTATCATCACCAAGACGGGACGTCAAAGCAGCCAGCCATCGCCTCCGGTATGCCAGATCGTGTCCTTGCAGTTAAGAAGACAGCTTGCTAATGTACGTCCGCAGCACCGGCAAATCAGGGAATTTTGATAGGTGATAATCAGAGCTCAGCAGAGCGCGCCTGTTCGTTTTTTCTAACTTTGTTCTCTCTTGGGTGTTCACTGTCTGAGTTGTCACTACTGTAGCAGCAGTTAATGTTGGGTTGGCTAGGTGTTTCTCTTAAGATTTGAGTTGCAAGGAATTGGCTCCACATACCACTTGGTCATAAATGTCACAATCTAGTTTATGGACAACTTCCCCTTCACAGCATTTATTTGAGTATCCAGTTTGATGTATTGTAAATGTTTCATGTGGTTTGTTTATTATTTTGAGTTTAGTCATAATAAATCAAATTGTTATTTTGGACAGAACTTTCATTCTCTTAATCGGTAGAGCAACCCTTTCATCTCTCACTACGTTAGTGAAACTTCCCTCTATCTAATTAATTTCTATCCAATTAAATTATTGCAGGTGCCATACTCTTTTCTACTCCACTAGCAGGCTTGATTACAGTCAGTTCGCGTTTCTTCTTAATCCATGTGCAACAGCTAAAGTTGGAGTTAGAAAAGGGGTGCGGGGGGGGGGGGGGGGCAGCTTAGATCATCATTTCCATATGAAGATTCTAGAAGAATTTAGTGTTAAATACACTGCTTGCTCTGGCACCTCGCAAGGTGTGTATGTTACAGAACTGTAAGGTTAATTAGTTAAAGTTGAAAAATACTGATACGAATTATTATTAACAGAAGAACGAAAAAACTGGTAGAAGCCGACCTCAGGGAAGATAAATTTGCATCCTGGAGAAATATAGAGACACACAAGGTAATACTGACCCTAAAAGTTACCCCAGCAAATAAAGGGAAGAAAGACAACTCTACACTGGACAATGTTGACTAGAATACAATCTTTGAAATTCTGAAGGTGGGGGAAATAACATGTGTGGAACAAAATTTTACCTACAACTTGTAGAAAAACCGCACTGCAATTGTAAGAGTCCAAGGGAATGAAAGAAAGGCTTCGTTGAGAAGTTAGAGACGGGGCTGTAGCTTCTCCTGAAGTTATTTAATCTCTACATTGAGCAGGCTGTAAAGGAAACAAAGGAGAGATTTAGAGAAGGACTTAAACTTCTTGAAGAAGAAATAAAAATTGCCCATTATTCTGTAATTCTGTCAGATGACATTAGACCTGGAAGAGCAGTCGAACAAAATGTATACTGACTTGAAAAGAAGCTCTAAGACGAATATAAACAAAAGTCAAACAACGATAATTGAATGCAATCGATTTAAATCAGGTGATGTAATAGGCAGTCATCAATCCAGACCACCACACAGGAATTCCAGACTGCAGTAGGATCCACAGCAACTAGTAGGACAGTTAGGCGGGAGTTGAGAAAACTAGGATTTCATGGTCGGGCTACTGATCATAAGCTACACATCACGCCGGTAAATGCCAAACGAAGAGTAAGGAGCGTAAACATTGGACGATTGAACGTTGTGTGGAGTGTCGTATCACGGTGCACAATGTGCCGATCCGAATGCCCGGTGACATCATCTGCCAGCGGGTGTAGTGCCAACAGTAAAATTCGGAGGCGGTGGTGTTATTTTGTTCGTGGTTTTCATGGAGGGAGCTTGCACCCCTTGTTGTTTTACAGCACTGGCCCACATTGGTGTTTTACGCACCTTCATGCTTCCCACTGTTGAAGAGCATTTCGAGGTCGGCGACTGTATCTTTCAACACGATAGACCACCTGTTCATAATGCACGGCTTGTGGCGGAGTGGTTACACGACAATAATACCCCTGTTGTGGACTGGCCCGCACAGAGTCCTAACCTGAATCCTATAGAACACCTTTGGGGTGTTTTGGAATGCCGACTTCGTGTCAAGCCTCACCGAGCGACATCGATACCTCTCCTCAGTGCAGCACTCCGTGAAGGATATGCTGCCATTCCCCAAGAAACCTTCCAGCACCTGACTGAACTTATGCGAGTGTTGAAGCTGTCATCAAGGCTAAGGGTGGACTAACACCATACTGAATTCGAGCATTACCAATGGAGGGCGCCACGAACTTGTATGTCATTTTCAGCCAGGTGTCAGGATACTTTTGATCACATAGTGTAAATTGCTCCAGAGAAATCTTTTCGCACGAAGTGGGTGCTTACAGAGGGGACATCGGACTCGGGTTGAGTGAACACGTCTTGCATGGACTGGTAATATTCACCGGCCCTCAGTGTGAGCTACAAGAAGTAACTCTCATACTGCATCGGCTTCAGACGCCACTTAAAATCTACGCAATTAATATTAATATTGCCGCGAGTTTCATGAACTATGCATTACAGCTGTAAAGACATTCCATGGCGCAAATATTATGGTGATGGCCCCAGAATCGTTTGGTAAACTGCCTTACAAGGGGATGGCGTTTACTCATTATCACCGATTTCCTCCTAATTTGTGGTACGTGCAAGGCTTGGCCAGAAATGAAACTGACATAAATGGGAGCTTCAGATGGCCAAGCACTTAAAAAAATAGCATTTTTGGCTCGCATAGAGTTAGGCTTAAGCCACTTACGTTAGCGTAGGTTCCAGGCAGCGTTTGCGGCAATGAAAGGCATCAGAACGGCAATCCGAGCGTCTTGAGGTCGCTTCACAGTGGGGAAACTTTCTTTTTTTTCAATTTGTATGTCACTTATACCGCAAATAAACGAAAATATGACTCAGACACGTCTCCACCCTGGAATGGTTCAAATGGCTCTGAGTACCATGGGACTTAACTTCTGAGGCCATCAGTCCCCTAGAACTTAGAACTACTTAAACCTAACTAACCTAAGGGCCTCACACACATCCATGCCCGAGGCAGGATTCGAACCTGCGACAGTAGCGGTCGCGCGGTTTCAGACTGTAGCGCCTAGAACCGCTCAGCCACCACGGCCGCCACCCTGAAATCGTGTTGACTCAGTATAATTGTCCTCAGTGATGAGTGCCACTTAGAACTGAGCCCCGATGATCGGAGAAAATGTGTCTGGAGATGCCCCAGACAAAGGTTGGATACCAAGCTGTTTGCCGGCAGCCACATGACCCGACAGCCTGGAGTGATGGCCTAGGGTGCCATTTTATATCATAGCACAACCGATTTGGTGGTCATCTGCAGCACCCTTACAGCACAGTGATACATCGACGATTTCTACTCCCCATATTGTTGTCCTTCATAGTAAGTTGTCATGGGCTTACATTTCAGCAAGATAATGCTCGCCCGAACGGCAAGGGTTGCCAAACCATGCCTTAGCCAGCAAGATCGCTAAATCTCTCCCTAACAGAGAACTTTTGGAGCATTATGGGCAGAGCCCTACAACCAGCTAGGGATTTTGACGTTTTGACGCGACAATTGGACAAAATTTGGCACAGTGACCTTCAGAAGGACATCCAGCAAATCTATCAATCAGTGTTAAGTCAAATTACTGCTTGCATAAGGGCCAGATGTGGACCAACGCGTTATTGACTTGCTAAATTTTTGAAACTCTTTCTCTTGAATAAATGATCAAGTTTTTCTGAAATTGTAATCATTTCGTTGTCTACAGATGTATATCACATCTACCGGGTTGGCCATCACCAGGTCGCTTTATAAATACAATGACTATTGGCAGAACTCTGAAGTCCAGGTACATATTGTGTATCTAGATAACTATTATGAGGAACATATCTGCGTCAACAGTTGTTGTGTAGTCTTCCACATTGTTGCCTATATACTGGGTGACACACGGGAGACGGACGGTTTTGAACTCCATAGTGCTGAGGGCGCGGTGGTGGGAGGTGGTCGTGGTGGGAATAGTTCTGATCCACACAAGACGCCATTTAATTTACTCAGTCACTATGGAGCAGTGGGACTTGCAACGTCGAGTGTTTGTCTATGACAGCTTCGTGAAAAGTGGTGAGTCTATTACTGCTACGCAGCGATTGCTTCCTGCGCCGTTTAATGTCGGTCGACATGGAGCTGTTCCGAGCCTTAACACAATCCTCAGATGAGTGGCAAACTTCAGATCAACTGGAAACGTACTGTATAAGAAGCATCCCGGCCCGAGACGCAAAGTAAGGACACCAGAAAATGTTGAAAGTGTAAGGCAAGCGGCAGTCAGAAGCCCAGGACGATCAGCCAGACGTCATGCTAGTGAGTTACGAATCAATCTTCAATCGGTTAGACGAATTTTGCATAAAGAATTAAAATTCCATCCCTACAAAATGCTCATTGTCCAGCAACTTAAGGAAACTGATTTTGCTGTACGAGAAGACTTCGCTTACAGAACGCAAGTGATTTCGGGGTCGAATGAAAATGAAATTTTATTGATGAGCGATGAAGCTCATTTGTATTTAAAAGGTACCGTGAATAAGCTAAACCTACGTTACTGGGCTCCAGAGCATCCACACCTTATCCACCAGCGTGCTCTACACTCAGAAAAAGTAACAGTCTGGTGTGCTCTTGGCTTTGTTGTCATCGTTGGACTTCATTTTTTTAAGAGAACGGGGCCACAGTTACTGTTAATTCGGTTCGTTACATTCGTATGCTTGAAACATTCTTGAAACCAGAACTAAAAAGACGATGAATCCCTTTAAAATGCGTTTGGCTCCAGCAGGATGGGGCAACATCGCACACCGCGCAAGCACTTCAAATGGTTCAAATGGCTCTGAGCACTATGGGACTTAACATCTACGGTCATCAGTCTCCTAGAACTTAGAACTACTTAAACCTACCTAACCCAAGGACATCACACAACACCCAGTCATCACGAGGCAGAGAAAATCCCTGACCCCGCCGGGAATCTAATCCTGGATCCCGGGCGTAGGAAGCGAGAACGCTACCGCACGACCACGAGCTGCGGACGCAAACACTTCAATGACAGTTCTTAGGCGCATGTTTCCTTGCCGGATTATCTCACATTTTGGCAATGTTCCTTGGCCTCCCAGGTCTGCCGACTTGTCAGTGTGTGACTTTTTTCTGTGGGGCTAGCTTAAGAATTGTGTCTATAACCGCAAACCACGAAATTTGGACGAGTTGAAGAATGCAATCATTTAATAAATTGCAGCCATCCCTGCAGAGATTTTAGTCCGTGTGATGGAGAAGAGACTTGAGTCCTGCATTCGAAATGATGGACATCACCTTGACGACATTATTTTTCACAAACAACTTTGTTAACTAAAATGGGAAATAATGAGCTTTGATTTTGTGTAAATGAACATGCATTAATTTTGAAGTTGGCTGAGTATTATTTCATTAAAAACCGTCCGTCTCCCGTGTGTCACCTTGTTTTTCTTATGATAATCACGATTAAAAACTCGCTTACCAGTCCAGACAAGAAGATATTAGAAGCTTTTGAACTGTGGTGTTGCAGAAGAATGGTGAAGGATGTATGAATGGGTCGGATAACTGTGTGTGTGTGTGTGTGTGTGTGTGTGTATGTATGTATGTTTGTGTGTTGTGTGTGCGTGTGTGCGTGTGCGTGCGTGTGTGTATATTTGTTAGTGGCTGAAACGGTTACCCAGTTTCATGTCGTCTATATAATGGCTTACAGGGACAGCTACAGTTTTATTTTGATGACTCTTATCATTATTACCGGCCTTGTAGCCGAGCGGTTCTAGGCGCTTCAGTCCGGAACCGCGCGACCGCTACGGTCGCAGGTTCGAATCCTGCCTCGGGCACGGATGTGTGTGATGTCCTTAGGTTAGTTAGGTTTAAGTAGTTCTAAGTTATAGGGGATTGATGACCTCAGAAGTTAAGTCCCATAGTGCTCAGAGCCATTTGAGCTAGACCTTCGAAGCTGCTGAATACATGAGAGTTCTATTCTTTAGGGAATCGAGAGTAGAGGTATTACTGGTACGAATCTTAACAGAGAATATCATAATGCTATTATGACGGAACCCAGTCGTCAGTGGACGCCGCATTCGTGAATTAGCCAAATGATGTTACAAGATTGAATTCGTTTCTATACACTGAAGCTGTGCAATACAGAAACAGAATTTCACCCTTTCATATGTTTAAATTATAAATGTCTTCCATACTTTTATTCCACCTGTATTACCGTTGCTAGTGAAAACTAAAGTTCCCTTAATGAAAAAAAGCGTGGGCTGCTCAGAGACCATTCTGTCTATCTACCTTACCTCTACAGCCTCCCCGCGGTCGCTGAAGAGCACTGTCTGCTTTCTTTTATCTGCGTGCCGTTAGCCGCTTCCTTCCAGACACGACGCTGTTAGAGACTCGCCCTTCCTGGAATGCAGCCCCAACGGTTTCCTCGTATGCTTCTGCCCCACTTCAGCGCCTCACACTTTCTGAATTGGCGTTTTGGTTTTTGTCTTCATTTTCTGCGCGGTTGGATCTTTTGACGTAGCATAACGTTCGCTATATTAGACACTTGTTCACATCCATCTTTTATTTTACGTGTTGAGGTTGATGTAAGTGTGCCTTCCCTTATATCCTGAAAGCTACCTTGGTAAACGGAATGGTATAGTAAATTAAAGGAAAAGTACAAATTTACTAAAAATAGTAATATTCTACATCTCTGTCCACGTCTGCAGGGTGGACCTGAACTCCACCGAGAAAATTTCGGAGGCCTTTCAGGTGGCTCGTAACTGAGTAATAATGTAGTTATGGTTTACTTGGTTTTTCTATCCCAGTTTACTTTATTTCTGTGAAAATACCTTCACAACAGTGAAATCACATATAATTAGCAATCATCAAAACATGCAACTCCAAATACAGGATTCTGTTTCTCCTAGGCGCCTATGGACAGATGCTAAAATACAGCGCCATTACGTTCATTGTACGACGTGCATACAGTATCGGATCAAATTTATCCGGACACTACTACATAACGCGGAATTGACAGCTCTATATCGTGATAGGCGGTCTCGCCAGTGTAGAAGGAGGCGGGGAGTATTGTTTCGTCAGTACAGAAACAGTCACAAGAGAACTGATCCGTCAGGAGAGCTCAACGTGGACTAGTCATTAGATGCCATCTAGTAACAAATCCATCAGGGGACAATTCAGCCTTTCTACATCTACATATACAGGGTGGTCCATTGATCGTGACCGGTACAAATATCTCACGAAATAAGCGTCAAACAAAAAAACTACAAAGAACGAAACTTGTCTAGCTTGAAGGGAGAAACCAGATGGCTCTATGGTTGGCTCGCTAGATGGCGCTGCCATAGGTCAAACGGGTATCAACTGCTTTTTTAAAAAATAGGAACCCCCATTTTTATTACATATTCGTGTAGTACGTAAAGAGATACGAATGTTTTAGTTGGACCACTTTTTTTCGCTTTGTGATAGATGGCGCTGTAATAGTCACAAACATATGGCTCATAATTTTAGACGAAGAGTTGGTAACAGGTAGGGTTTTCAAATTAAAATACAGAACGTAGGTACGTTTGAACATTTTATTTCGCTTGTTCCAATGTGATACATGTACCTTTCTGAACTTATCATTTCTGAGAACGCATGCTGTTACAGCGTGATTACCTGTAAATGCCACATTAATGCAATAAAGGCTCAAAATGATGTCTTTCAACCTCAATGTATTTAGCAATACATGTAACGACATTCCTCTCAACAGCGAGTAGTTCGCCTTCCGTACCGTTCGCACATGCAATGACAATGCGCTGACGCATGTTGTCAGGCGTTGTCGGTGGATCACGATAGCAAATATCCCTCAACTTTCCGCACAGAAAGAAATCCGGGGAAGTCAGATCCGGTGAACGTGCGGGCCATGGTACGGTGCTTCGACGACCAATCCACCTGTCATGAAATTTACTATTCAATACCGCTTCAACAGCACGCGAGCTATGTGCCGGACATCCATCATTTTGGAAGTACATCGCCATTCTGTCATGCAGTGAAACATCTTGTAGTAACATCGGTAGAACATAACGTAGAAAACCTGCATAAATTGCACAATTTAGACTGTCATCGATAAAATGAGCCCAATTACCCTTCCTCCCACGATGCCGCACCATACATTAACCCGCCAAGGTCGCTGATGTTCCACTTGTCGCAGCCATCGTGGATTTTCCGTTGCCCAGTAGTGCACATTATTCCGGTTTACGTTACCGCTGTTGGTGAATAACGTTTCGTCGCTAAATAGAACGCGTGCAAAAAATCTGTCATCGTCCCCTAATTTATCTTGTGCCCAGTGGCAGAACTGCACACAACGTTCAAAGTCGTCGCCATGCAATTCCTGGTGCATAGAAATATGGTACGGGTGCAATCAATGTTGATGTAGCATTCTCAACACCGACGTTTTTGAGATTCCCAATTCTCGCGCATATTGTCTGCTACTGATGTGCGGATTAGCCGCAGCAGCAGCTAAAACACCTACTTGGGCATCATCATTTGTTGCAGGTCGTGGTTGACGTTTCACATGTGGTTGAACACTTTCTGTTTCCTTAAATATCGTAACTGTCCGACGAACGGTCCGGACATTTGGATGATGTCGTGCAGGATACCGAGCAGCATACATAGCACACGCCCGTTGGACATTTTGATCACACAGCCATACTTAAATACGATATCGACCGTTTCCGCAATTGGTAAACGGTCCATTTTAACACGGGTAATGTATCACGAAGCAAATACCGTCCGCAATGGCGGAATGTTACGTGATACCACGTACTTATACGTTTGTGACTATTACAGCGCCACCTATCACAAAGCGAAAAAAGTGGTACAACTAAAACATTCATATTTCTTTACGTACTACACGCATATGTAATAAAAATGGGCTTTCGTATTTAAAAAAAACGCACTTGATATCCGTTGTCCTATGGCAGCGCCATCTAGCGGGCCAACCATAGTGTCATGTGGTTTCCCCCTTCAAGCTATAAGAGCTTCGTTCTTTGTAGTTTTTTCGTTCATTGGTTATTTCGTGAGATATTTGGTCTGGTCACTATCAATGGACCACCCTGCATATCTACATAGATACTCTGCAAGCCACCGTACGGTGCGTGGCGAAAGGTACCCTGTTCCACTACTTGTCATTCCCCTTCCATCCGCAAATACAGCGAGGGAAAAACGACAATCTACATGCCTCCGTACAACCCTTAATTTCTCGCATCTTATTTTCGTGGTCCTTATGCACCATGTGTATCGGCGAAAGTAGAACCGATCGGCAGTCGGCTTTAAATGCTGCTTCTCTAAATTTTGTCAATAGCGTTTCTGGAAAAGAACGTCGCCTTCCTTCTCGGATTCTCATTTGAATTCCCGAAGTATCTTCGTAACACTTGCGTGTTGTTAGAATCTACCAGTAACAACTCTAGTAGCCCGCCTCTGAGCTGCTTCCTTTAATCCGAACTGGTGCTGGTCCCGAAAACTCGAGCAATACTCAAGAACAGGCCACACCATCGTTCTATATGCTGTCTCCCTTACAGATGAACCACTTCTCTCGATAAACTGAAGTCGACCATTCGCCTTCCATACCACAGTTCTCACATCCTCGTTCCACCTGTAAGTAAGCTGTTTAGGTTTTCTTATTGGTAACGCCACCTAGCGCTCTGTATGAAAATCAATGGATGTGCTGTGTGCAGTCTGTGGCTGGTTTGCATTGTTGCTCGCTATTGTAGTGTTGGGCTGTTGGCTGTTAACAGCGCGTAGCGTTGCGCAGTTGGAGGTGAGCCGCCAGCAGTGGTCGATGTGGGGAGAGAGATGGCAGATGACTCAGTGGTTAGTTTATGTGACAGCTACACGATTTTATCACGACGCTACTAATGAGTGACAATTTACAATGTTGATTTTGCGGTGTTTCTGTTTTGAATCTGCACAGTTTTTCTGTATTATTCTGGAAAGTAAAACATGTTTTAGTAGTAACTTTTGTGGTATAGCTACAATGAGACAGCCTTTTTCGTAGCACAACAATACGTTACATTATAGTCCTTTCTTGATCACGGTAAGGTACGTAATAACTACGATATCTATACGCAAAGCATTTCCCTTTCGTTTATGATGAGGTGAGTACATTGACTTCAGCAGAACTTTGTTTACAGAGGACGATAACTACGACACTTCCACAGAATTATCTTACAGCAAGACGCACATTTAGTGCTACAGGACACGCATTTGAGTATTAATTTTGAACTTGAACCATTTATTTTTCAAGATTTTTGAATTACAAAGAAAGTTTTCCGTGATACATTTCATTCCATTGCTGTAATCGGCAACACCTGAGGGTATTATTCATTAATCCTCAGGGGGGTACACGCCTACTTTGTGTACCATGTATGTGGCAAGCACAAGGAGCCCTAGCTAATATGGTATTTGCTTATACAACTTTACACATCGGTATCATATTTCTCTAACACGGAATTACACAGCTACCTGATTATTTAACTGAGAGATAAACATTTTTTTTTACTACATCAGTGACAGATGTTTGCATAATTACACAGTTGGATAACTTCACACTTATGAAATTGTATTTTGTCTGTACTGTGTGAACTCTCCATATTTTTTCGGAACCATTGTAATACTACGAGAGCTTTGAATGTCGTATTTGGTAAGGGATCATGATTTTTGAAATACGTTTGAGGTAGATGACTTTATTGAAGGTTTTTAAATTATTGAAGGAAGCTACGACGTTTTTGAGATTTGACTGAGGTGTTATGATGTTATTTTTACGACGACGATGTGTATTATGCTGTTGAGGTATGTTTATGATCAAGAAGCTGAGAATCGTACTTTAAGAGTTATGAAATGTGTGTAAATGCGTGAATGTATCACAATGCAGGCGAAAATTTTTTGCACACTGTTATATTCATAGGATTTGGTTCTACACATTTACAATGCAAATTCTCGACCTGTGAAATTTTTTATATGAGACTGTCACTGTAGTACAAACTGGTGTCGTAAATATTTTGGTAAGAAAGTTAAGTGACCACGTTCACGTAATGCGTCATGGGCACCCAGCTGCGCGACAGTCGCCTGGAAAAAAGCATTAGTGTCTCCCTTTCAGAGGCACAGGTGGAAAGAAAAGAGGCCATTATCCTCGCTATTGACATTCCTTTGTAAAAAGCACCGCAAATATGACACGCTCAAACTTGAAACATATGATTACACTGTGGAGCTCTTAATTTATGATATTTACTAAAATGCCTAATGAAATGATGAGAAACATTTCTACATCTATTGTCTTTCTAGTTGAGAGATTGCTCATTTTGCTCAATATCTGGTTTCCTGCTGTGTTTCAGCATTGGCTTTATAAAATAAAATTAAGTGCATTTGCTAATGTGAACACTTTCTGCCAACAGATCTATTAAATAATAATTTTATGATCCATATTCTTCGAAAAAGGAGCTCTTGGAATGGAAAGAACAACAAGAAGGGACTAATAACAGTAACTGCATATATAATTTTCTTTTCAAGTACTTGGTAATTTTTTGTAGAATTAGTTTTGTGGTGCACCACTTTAATTACATAGACATTAAGAGGTGAATATACATTTCCCTTATTTGCATCGTTGTTTTTAGTGTAATATTTTTTCTGCTTGAGCTTTGTCATGTTTAGATATAACTTACTGCATTTGCTGCTGCTGTTTGCAGGCATAGTGCTACTAAATTTCACTTTGTATTACTCTGTTAAGCCAGTTTTACTATTGATTTATTTTTCTTATTTGCTGCACATTGCCTTATATTAGTTGTAATATTGCAATTGCTTTGCTAATTTCTATAATGCTGCTTGCTTTGCCAATTTGCATTTTTTTTTGTCATTGCTGTTTGTGTTAATTGTTTTGTGCTGCTGCATTGCCTCGTCGCTTAGTTTAGCATCTGAGCTCAGTAGATTTAAGTTAGCTTAAGATGGGGTAGGCTATATAAGAGAACGAGTTGTGATGAATTGGAAGAAATGCATTGAGAAGCTATAAGAAAATGGTTTGGCCAAAAAAGTATTTTGAAAGAGGATATGAACAAAAAAGTAGAGTTTATAGACAACAGGTTTAGGTAGGATTTTCTTGGAAATAAATGATGAGGTAAGATAATGGAAAACAAATAATGAGGTAAGAAATATGTGAACATATAAATACAGAAAGCGTGCTTTGATAGGATTTTTTTAGTGGAAACAAATGTTGAAATAAGACGAAAGATCTATGGAATGAAGTTTTGGGTTGGACTGCAGTATCAAATGTTACACTGAAAACAAACCCTGCCCTTTCCTCTTGTGTTATTCTGTTATGTGTTTGTGTACTCTTGTGTATTTGTGTTTTTCTTGTCTTTATGTGTTTAGCTAATAAGATTTATGTTGTAGAATTTTTCAAATAATATTTTCTTTTCTTTGGAAAGATGTTTAGACATTATTTATTCTATTCTGTTTTAATGATCATGTGTGAAATTAATGTTTCAAAAACTATTCTCATTATTTTATTTATTTACTTATGTCATAATTCTTGTAACACTGATGTATATGTTTATTTCTATTCTTTTGTAAAGTCTGTGTTACTACAAATGTTATCTGTACTGTTATGTTTTTAATTATGTATTTTGTACCATTATTATTGTATTCTTATGTTATAAAATTGTAATTGACACCAGTTCATCAAATTAATTAACTTGTAAGTTCCATTTCACTGCACACGTTTCTGTTGGTCATAGTAATGGACAATATGTGAGAAGTAGGGACTGTTAGTGTTTGCACGTGTGTTAATCATTCAGCAAGGGACTGGATAACAGCATTGCTGGTTCTAAGGACAATTCCAAAAACTTTGTGAGGGCACAAGTGGTGGTTATGGACTTGCTATATTGTCCTCTAGACTCTTCGATGGTGATTGTGCACCTGCACAATCGCAACAGATGGTTGCTGACCGTCTCTACAAGGACTACAGTGGGTCTGCATCTTTGATGGCCCACCAATACCATTATTTCTACAAGGACCACAGTGGGTCTGCACCTCTGGTGGCCCACCAATAACATAATCTCTACCAGGACTACAGTGGGTCTGCTCTGTGATGACCTACCTACCAATATTCTTCAAAACTTCGACTGACTGCTGTGGGTTTGCTCTGTTGTGGCCCATTACCTGTCTGCATGTCAAGAGTCAGCTCTGCCTTTCCGTTGGAAGGACAACACTACTTCAAGACTGCATGGAAATCCACTACTTCCATGTGCATTCTCTTTTACTGCTCAGACAAAAAAAACACTGCAATTTTACTGTGATGAACGATCAGGACTGTCTTTATAGACTGTGAGAAAATTTTAGCTTTTGATCAACATTGTATCAATAAGTGTATGCATTTAATATCTTTGTTATTGTAATTATGAAAAATTTTATCAAATCATTATTGGCCACTGCCCAAAACAATTTGTAAAATTTTTTGTGGGGAGCATGGGGGCTATGTAAGTAGGCTGTTTAGGTTTTCTTATTGGTAACGCCACGTAGCACTCTGTATGAAAATCACTGGATGTGCTGTGTGCAGTCTGTGGCTGGTTTGCATTGTTGCTCGCTATTGTAGTGTTGGGCTGTTGGCTGTTAACAGCGCGTAGCTTTGCGCAGTTGGAGGTGAGCCGCCAGCAGTGGTGGATGTGGGGAGAGAGATGGCAGAGTTTTGAAATTTGTAAGACTGGATGTCATGAACTGCTATATACATTTTGATTTTTCAACACTGTTAAGGTAAATACATTGTTTGTTCTCTATCAAAATCTTTCATTTGCTAACAATGCCTATCAGTAGTTAGTGCCTTCAGTAGTTTGAATCTTTTATTTAGCTGGCAGTAGTGGCGCTTGCTGTATTGCAGTAGTTCGAGTAACCAAGATTTTTTGAGGGAAGTGATTTGTGAAACGTATGGGTTTATGTTAGTCAGGGCCATTCTTTTGTAGGGATTTTTGAAAGTCAGATTGCGTTGCGCTAAAAATATTGTGTGTCAGTTTAACCACAGTCATGTATAATTTTTCAAAGGGGACGTTTCACACCTCACGTCTCTTTGCAACGTTACGCACAGATATTTAAACGACTTGACTGTGTCAATCAGGACACTCCTAATACTGCATCCTAATATTACAAGTTTGATCTTCCTACTCATACGCATTAACTTACATTTTTCCACATTAGGGCTATCTGCCATTCATCACACCAACTGGAAATTTTATCTAACTCGTCTTCTATCTTCCTACAGTCACTCAGCTTCGACACTTTATCGTACGCCACGGCACCATCAGCAAACAACCGCAGATTGCTGCCCATCCTATCCGCCAAATCATTTGTGTGTATAGAGAACAACAGCGGTCCTATCTCACTTCCCTTCCCCTAGAACTTAGAACTACTTAAACCTAACTAACCTAAGGAACTCACACACATCCATGCCCGAGGCACGATTCGAACCTGTGACCGTAGCGGCCGCTCAGCTCCGGACGGTAGCGCCTAGAACCGCTCGGCCACTCCGGCCGGCTACACTTCCCTGGGGCACTCCAGACTATACCCTTGTGTCTAATGAACACTCGCCGTCGAGGACAACATACTGGGTTCTATTATTTCAGAAGTCTTCGTGCCACTCACATATCTGTGAACTTATTCCATACGCCCGTGCCTTCGTTAACAACCCGCAATGGGACAACGTGTGAAGTGCTTTCCGGAAATCTAGAAATATGGAATCTGTCTGTTGCCCTTCATCCAAAGTTCTTAGTATATCGCGCGAGAAAACGACAAGCTGAGTTTCGCACGAGCGATGCTTTCTAAAACCATGCTGATTCGTGGACATAAGCGTCTCAGTCTCAAGAAAGTTTCTTATATTCGAACTGAAAATATGTTCACATATTCTGCAGCAAACAAAAGTTAGGGATATTGGTCTTTAATTTTGCGAGTCCGTTCTTTTACCCGTCTTATACACTAGAGTCACCTACGCTTTTCTCCAGTCGCTTTAGATTTTTTACAGGGTGAAAGATGCGCGATAAATGCAAGCTAGATAAGGAAATTGGAAATTTGTGGTAAGTTCTATGGAAGCAAACTGCTGAGGTCATCGGTCCCTAAGCTTACATAGGTCCATAAGCTTAAACTAACTTACGCTAAGGAGAACACACACACCCATGCCCGAGGGGGGAGTCGAACCTCCGACGGGGGGAGCAGCGCGAACCTTTCAAGGCGCCTCAAACCGTGCGGCTATCCCGCGCGGCCTAGGTAAGGGCTAGTGCTATAGAGTACTCCTTATAAAATCGAACTGGGATTCCATCCGAACCTGGTGATTTATTTGCTTTCAAATCTTTCAATTGTTTCTCTATGTCAGATACGCTTATTACTATGTCGTCCATATGGGAATCTGTCCGATGGTCAAATGACGGTATGTTTGTGCGATTCTCCTTTGTGAAAGATTCCTTGAACGTCAAATTTAAAACTTTGTCTTTCGTTTTGCTATCTTCAACTGCCACACGGAAGTGATCATGAATGGAAGCCTTATACCCGCTTAGCGATTTTCCATACGACCAGAATTTTCTCGGGTTCCCTGCCAGATCTCTTGCTAAGGTGTGACAGTGGTAGTTGTGTGCTTCGTGCATAGCTCTTTTCACAGACACACGAATCTGTACTAACCTTCGCTTGTCGTCATTTATATGTTCCCTTTTGAATCGACAGTGAAATAGCCTCTGCTTCCTCAGTATCCGCCGAATTTCGTTGTTAATCCATGGTGGCTCTATTCCATCCTTTATCCACTTGCTAGGCAGTTAACTCTCAAGACCACGATTTACAATCTGCTTAAACTTTGCCCATAATTCCTCTACATTCATCTTATTAGAACTATATGATGCCATTTTCCTGTCCAAGCGAGATGTTAATAACTGCTTATCTGCTCTTGCAGAAACACTCTCCTAGCCATCTTGACTGATTTATTAACTTTGGTAGTCATAGTTACTATGATGACATCATTATCGTTAGTCCTTGTTTCTATACTGACATTGTCTATCAGATCCTGCCTATTTGTAGCTACCAGTTCTAAGATATTTCCATTGCGTGTGGGCTGCCGAGCAAGCTGCTCAAGACAATTTTCAGGAAACGTGTTCAAAAGTATTTCGCATGACTGTCTGTCTGCAACCCAGCAATGATTCCAGGATATCGAAAAATGAGACGCTGAGTGACACTGCTGGATCTTATTTAAAAATTCCGTCACAGAAAGAAAACAGAAGACTTCCAGGATGAGCACAATTTTTTATTGTCACCCTCAACGGCCGTTCGTTCAAAACGTTATGTGTCTTACCAGTGAGTTCTGTGGGAATTCTCAAGATTTGTTAGGTTGTCGTTACCTGACTGGTCCTAACTGCAAACTACGCCCCAGGAATGTATCTCGACGCTCCTAACGTCGTTCTTTAAACTAAGGAGCTTCTTTAAGGCTCACTACCATCCTGGTAGACTCCAATAATTATAGTTTGAAAGTTCTTGCCTTAAAATTAATCTGGCATAAAATCACTCCTACACAGAGAGAATAACGTCTCCGTGACACATAGAAACACGAGAGTCAGGGTATTAATTTAATTTATATCTTAATTTGCGAGTGAAATAAATGTAGTAGAGGTTTGGATCACACTCCTGCCCTCCGCATGAGAAACCGACCCCAGCCAATAGAGAATTAGCAGTGACCAACGTCTTGATGATGTACAGTGTATCCTATGTAGCAGAGAATCAAATTGAAATTATAATGATCTCTCCGTGGGGCCGATGATAAATGATTTCGCGCACTTTATTTGACGGCAAGGGATCGTAAAAGGTGACGTGACTACGAGAAAATGTTTGAAAATCAAACGGAAGTGTAGCATTCCACGCATCGTACAGCAGAATGCAAGAAATATGAACGTGGAAACAAAGCTGTGCTGTCGTCGCCAATCGATAATGGCGTATCAGCTGTCGACCACCGCAAAGATGCTGCATGTTCAAGCAGCATCGCAGGACGGCAGTCGGAAAGAAAGAATTGCGACGCCTCCCGAAATATGCGAGGCGCCGCCGCAAGGCCGCATATATGGCCGCATAGGACGAGAGTGGCAGTTGTGTTTTGACCACTGTCTCGAGTGAGGATCTACTCCCGCCTCTAGTGGACAGTGTCGTATTATTGCGTCGCCGGCTGAAAAACAGATCTCTGACGTAGAGTCCGCGCAGGGTACAGCGGTGAATGCCCAGTGACCAATTTTCGTTGTCCAAAGCATTGGACGAGTTCATTCGTTCGTTCGGAAGGGGAAGTTGACGGTGTTTCCCTCCTTTCGGCCGGTCAGTGATAACAGAATCGAGGCACACGCCCTGAAATCTTTATCAAACGATTTTACAGAAAGTATTCGGCAGAAAAATTTCATTTTTGCTTCACTTGTAGGTTTGTATGTCAGCTTCCTGATGATGTGCCCATCATTTCGTTAATGGTCATAGTTACTGAGATATTTACACGTAAGTGAGACTGCACGAATTTCGGAAGAGTTTGCAACGAAAACTTAGGTGTGCTGTAATTTTGCGTTTGGTGCATATTACATAGTATGTTGCCATGTATGAAATTTACCTAAAATATTGATTTTTTCTTTAGACTTGGCTCGAGATAGAAAACTGATCTGATGTAGCACACTCATTTGCGATCGTAAAATAAAGCCACACTGAAATGTATACAACATTCCTCATATTTCATAAATGGATTGACATACAGAAAAGAGATTTTGGCAAATGATAGCACGAAAATTAGAGTATTTTGACATATGGTTATTATCCAAAACTTTATTATCTACCATGTTATTCCACTAACTACACACTTTATCGATGAAAGAATGTATTGTAAGTGCTATCGACATTTGGTGAAATGGGAAATGCTATGAGTTTTGGAACAACATAAAAGGAGGCATTACGCGCTTCTTTTTGTACCGAGGGTGCGATTTTCCATAAGCTACTGACCTTACTTCTGCTCAGTTCCTCACTTAACAAACCACTGTTTCAGAATTCTCCCGCAGTTGCATCTGTAAAGCGCGTTAGTTATGTTACACTATGTAAATTGCGCTGTGTTGTGGCAAAAGAAGGAAATTTTTACATGGAAACAGGAGAAATATGTAGGCTTTACTACAAATTCACTGTTGATGACGCTTCTCTGAAAGTTGCAAGTGGTTAACAAGCCAGGCGAAAGTTAATCGTTGCTTTTCCTGTATTTTCAGCGCAATTATTTTTAAAATGATAATTAAATGGACACCCTAGCTGCAAACAGGCGTTGCCACCGAGGGCACAGAGGACAGCGCGCTTGCAGGGACTTATCCCTTGCACGCTCCCCGTGAGACCCACATTCCCAACATGTCCACACCACTACATTTGTAGTGCGCCTAATAGATGTTTACCCATCATACTCATTACTCGTGGCAGATTACTCTACCAAGTCCCGTACGAGTTCGGGCATAGCGTGTACTAACCAAAACAGAGGTGAAAGGAATTTCCAAACTGTCCTCATGGAGATGTGTGCGTGGAGTGGCTCCACTTAATATTTACAAAAAATGTGAGAGTAGGCTTCAGTTTAGTAAAGCATTTCCCCTCCAGCGCTCGGCATTTCCCCTACAGCACCTGCCATAACCCCCACCACTACCACTCTCCCATGTGAGCCCTGCTGATTGTGCGTCTACTGGCCATGTTATTCTGTGGAGGCTCTGCACAGTGTTATGTGGCGTCAATGGACATGCGATTTTAGTAACTGGAGTAGACATTCAGATTTCACTATTTACAGACTTGTAGTTTCATGCAGCTCATGCCTCCAGCCGATTCTTGTTACTTGGGCAGCAAGACATTGGTTTGTATAATTAGGTCCACGTGTGTAACTCAGCCACAGCAGTGAGGGGCAAACGATTAGTGTATTTTTGGCAACAAATGAAGTGACGTGTTTCTTAACCGTTCAGTTCATTGTTTCCTTTGATCATCTGCATGTTCGAAAGCAGAACAGAAGAAAAGCTATAATATCCGAAAAGTAGTAGGAGTCAATGAAGTGAAATAGAAAGAAGATAATGATTTCTAGGAAGACGAATGTGGGTAATATCATCAGAAAATTTGTTGCTAGCGAATGTTCCCGCTGGAGGCTGCCAATGGGAGCTGCGACCTCTGTCATAAATACATGGTGCGGCTCTGGCAGTGTCACAAGCTTTTAAAACAACAGCACGCCACTACCAGCCACCACGAATAGCATTCGCCAACTGCTAACTTCCCTTTTGATGTTCAACAGTTTTGGGAGAGCCAGCCCTGACAAAACTCTACCATCTAGTGAGCAAGATATATGAGACAGGCGAAATACCCTCAGACTTCAAGAAGAATATAATAAATCCAAAGAAAGCAGGTGTTGATAGATGTGGAAATTACCGAACTATCAGTTTAATAAATCACGGCTGCAAAATACTAAGACGAATTCTTTATAGACGAATGGAAAAACTGGTAGAAGCCGACCTCGGGCGTGATCAGTTTGGATTCAGTAGAAATGTTGGAGCAATACTGACCCTAAGACATACCTTAGAAAATAGATTAAGGAAAGGCAAACGTACGTCTCTACTAGCATTTGTAGACTTAGAGGAAGCTTTGGACAATGTTGACTGGAATACTCTCTTTCAAATTGTGAAGGTGGCAGGGGTAAAATACAGGGAGCGAAAGGTTACTTACAATATGTACAGAAACCAGAAGGCAGTTATAAGAGTCGAGGGACATGAAAGGGAAGCAGTAGTTGGGAAGGGAGTGACACACAGGGTTGTAGCCTTTCACCGATGTTATTCAATCTGTATATTGACCAAGCAGTAAAGGAAACAAAAGAAAAATTCGGAGTGGGAGTTAAAATCCATGGAGAAGTAATAAAAACTTTGAGGTTCGCCGATGACATTGTAATTCTGTGAGAGACAGCAAAAGACCTGGAAGAGCAGCTGAACGGAATGGACAGTCTCTTGAAAGGAGGATATAACATGAACATCAACAAAAGCAGAACGAGGGTAATGGAATGTAGTCGAATTACATCAGGTGATGCAGAGGGTATTAGATTAGGAAATGAGACGCTTAAAGTAGTAAATGAGTTTTGCTATTTGGGGAGCAAAATAACTGATGATGGTCGAAGTAGAGAGGATATAAAATGTAGACTGTCAATAGCAAGGAAAGCGTTTCTGAAGAAGAGAAATTTGTTAACATCGAGTATAGATTTAAGTGTCAGGAAGTCTAGACTGAAAGTATTTGTATGGAGTGTAGGCATATGTGGAAGTGAAACATGGAGGATAAATAGTTTGGACCAAAAGAGAATAGAAGCTTTCGAAATGTGGTGCTACAGAAGAATGCTAAAGATTAGATGGGTAGATCAGATAACTAATGAGGTGGTATTGAATAGAACTGCGGAGAAGAGGAGTTTGTGGCACAACTTGACAAGAAGAATGGCTCGGTTGGTAGGGTATGTTCTGAGGCATCAAGGGATCACCAATTTAGTATTGGAGGGCAGTGTGGAGAGTAAAAATTGTAGAGGGAGACCAAGAGATCAATACACTAATCGCTAAACAAATTCAGAAGGATGTAGGTTGCAGTATGTACTGGGAGATGAAGAAGCTTGCACAGGATAGAGTAACATGGAGAGCTGCATTTAACCAGTCTCTGGACTGAAGGCCACAACAACAATAGTTTTACCGTTCTAAGAAAAAAAAACCACGAAGGAATTATCTGGATGGGACGTAAATCTGTAGGTGTGATGTCCATGTGCAGAAACACAAATGATTGGTATCTCAGAAAAAAAGAACGATTAGTCAAGAGAAATAATTTCACTCATTGAGCAAGTCAATAATGTGTTGGTCCACCTATGGCCGTTATGAAAGCAGTCATTCTGCTTGGCTTTGATTAATTATGTTATTGAATGTCCTCCTGAGGGATATCGTGCCATATTCTGACAAATTTTCTCGTCGGTGGGCCTTCACCTAATGCTCCAAACATTCTGATTTGGCGAGAGATCCGGATACTTTGCTCGTCGAGGTAGGGTTTGCACGAAGACAATCAGTAGAAACTCCCACCGTGTGCGGTTGGGCATTATCTTGCTGAAATATAAGCCAGGATGGTTTGCCTTGAAGGGCAACAAAACGAGGCGCAAAAATCGTTGACCTATCGCTGCTCTGTAAGGGTGCCGCGGATAACAACAAAAGAGGTCCTGCTCTGAGAATAAATGGCACCCGAGAACGGCACTCCTGCTTGTCTGGCACTATGGCTGGCGGCAGTCAGGTTTGTATCCCATCGCTGTCCAGGGCGTCTTCAGATACGTCTTCCACCTGGAATATCATTGGTTGGAGTAGAATTGTCTTCAGTGTTGAGTCCGGCTTCAAACTGAGCCCCGATGACGAGTGCAGTGGTGTCTGGCGACGCCCCAGACAGCGTTGGGAGGAAGAGGAGGAGATCAGCGTTTAACGTACCGTCGACAACGAGGTCATTAGAAACGGAGTACAAGCTCGGATTAGGGAGGGAAGGAAAAGCAAGGCGACCTGCTCTTTTGCAGGAACCACCCCCGCATTCACCATTGCGCTAGTCGCTTGGTGACAGTGTTGGGATAACAATCTGACCGTCGCCCACAGTACAGCCCACCAACCAGGAGTGATGGTCTGGGGTGCCATTTCTTTTCATTGCACGACCCCTTTGGTTAGTATCCTGAACACCCTTAGAGCACAGCAGTCTGTCGATGATATTCTCCGTCCTGTTTTACTTCCCTGCGTGGCAAGCTATCCAGGGCTTACATTTCAACAAGATAATGCCCCCACGCATACGGCTAGAGTTTCTACTGCTTGTCTTCTTGCTTGCCAAACCCTACCTCAGTGAGGAAGTTCCCCAGATATCTCCTCCACTGAGAACGTTTCGAGGATTATGGGCAGAGCCCTCCATCAATTCGGGATTTTGACGACCTAACGCACCAACATGAACTGCATTTGGCACGATATGCTTCAGGTGGACATCCAACATCTCTGTCGATCAGCGCCAAGCACGATAAATGCTTACATAAGGGACAGAGGTGGCCCAACGAGTTGTTGAGATGCTTAGTCTGTGGAGACCTTTGTCTTTATTAAATGATCCATTTTTTCTGAAACTGTAATTATATGTTTATTGGTCTGTACAGGAACATCACACCTATCGATTTCTGTCACATTCGGATAATTCTTTCTTGATGTGTCGTTCTCTCTCTCTTCCTGTTTTTATTTTCTTTTTTTTTTCCTGTCTTCAGAAACTACTTGCTGCGTGGCCACGGCCAAGGAGGACAAATTACATG
This sequence comes from Schistocerca piceifrons, assembly GCF_021461385.2. NCBI lineage: Eukaryota > Metazoa > Arthropoda > Insecta > Orthoptera > Acrididae > Schistocerca > Schistocerca piceifrons. The sequence goes on from NC_060145.1 coordinate 390,455,600, forward strand.
TCACATAGCTATTTTAATATTCAGTGTTCTATACTTTAATGATATCACAACAAGAGTACATTTGTTTTAATCATACGATAAGGACAAACATGAAATTCTACCAGCAACGCCATCACAGCATGTGCATCTGACATAGGTACAATGCATCGGAAGAAACACAAGTAAATATGATTTTGTTGTACTCTATATATCCAGTAGTTTTTTTTTTTGTAAATTACGTAGTTTATTTCTAATATGCTAATCCCGTTTTAATTTTTGAGGAAATAGGATGATATCAATAGTTGAAACTAGTTATTAAGGAAATAAAAAAATGGTTCAAATAGCTCTGAGCACTATGGGACTTAATATCTGAGATCATCAGTCCCCTAGAACTTAGAACTACTTAAACCTAACTGAACTAAGGACATCACACACATCCATGCCCGAGGCAAGATTCGAAACTGCGACCGTAGCGGTCGCGCGGTTCCAGACTGAAGCGCGTAGAACCGCTCGACCACACCGGCCGGCAAGGAAATTAAAATTGCAATCTTGACGAAACATTGTAATAAAAGTGCAAAAGAATGCGTTCGCGACATAAGCTATGGAGAAGAGCCCTTATGAGTTTGCTGGGTCTAAAATGGAGAATAATTAGAGTAAATTATAACTGCCTTAAGAGTTAAGAGATTTTTGGATAAAAAGGTAGGAACCTCAAGGAGGAGGGGAATGTCATGTGCAAAAACAATACACAGAGATGGTTATTTACAACCGGTGTTCTGAGAGCAGAAACTAGCGTCTTATGAGTACAAGATAAGCCTTAACAGTAGCAACTAGGGTTCGAGCTTCGTAGACGGCTGTTTGCTGATAACCAACGACAGGATAAGAAGCGATTCCAGAGCTGCTCACTGCACTTCGCACCCGTATGACTGCTTTGTGAGAGGGACAAGGTGAAGGTTAAAGAGGAACGTAAACTTTTGAGTTAGTTGCAGCGGCCTCAGTAACCTTGTTGAGAGTGACACAGGCCAGAGCCCGCAGCTGGCGATGATTCACGGTGGCCCCCGTCACCCACGAGCGCATCAGCTGCACTGTAATCGTTTCACTGTTCCTGAGGCAGATCGAAGTTCACCAACTCTTAATGATAAGGCTGAACTCACTGGAGCAGAATCCAGACCCCACAGTGAATGCAGCCGTTCTAAATAATGGGTGGTGCCTAAGAAAATTTGCTTTCAGTACGCCAGTGTGACTATCAATCTCTTTTCTTCTGTTTTGTAAAGGTTCGACTGTTATTTACAACTAAATGACCCGCTTGTAAAGCTGCGTGAGGAGCGAGGCAGGGTGGTGAGCCAGACCTGGATTGAATACGCACGCCGTATTAATGACCGTACGTCTGGTACACCACCCAGTTTAGAAGGCTTTAGGTGGTTCTTCACACTCTTTTACGCAAATTCTGGCTTGAAGTACGGAATAAACTACGATAACATACAGATCAACGGGCATGGGTGTGTGTGTGTGTGTGTGTGTGTGTGTGTGTGTGTTGTCCTTCGCGTAAGTTAGACTAAATAGTGGGTAAGCTTAGGAACCGATGACCTCAGCAGTTTGGTCCCATAAGAGCTTACCACAAATTTCCAAATACAGATTAAAGTATACGCGATTCACAGACAACACGGCGCACATAACTTCCTCCCCATAAGTGCGATTGCACGGGTCATATTTTACGCCAATATTTGGTCCCAATAGCGTTGCCTTCAACATTACTGAAGTGTGGCTGCAGTAAATGGCAATTCTGTGGTACGATCGGACAATATTTCTGACGTAGCGGGCTATTGCAGGGTGTTGCCGATGTATTGCAGAGGGCTGCGCGTGTTGTCCATCTAGGGTGGTGAATATTTCATATTGCAGGACATCTAGCTATTCCCCTGTAAATTCTTCCCTTTGGCTCTCATCTTTGTGCCCTACTCCTCTCATCGACGGCGCTGCAGTCATGTCAACCATATCATTTCGCATTTGTTCGAATGTTTGCGCGCGTACATATAACAAACATAATTAAAATTGCTACACCACGAAGATGACATACTACAGACGCGAAATTTAACCGACACGAAGAAGATGCTGTGATATGCAAATGATTAGCTTTTCAGAGCAATCACACAAGGTTGACGCCGATGGCGACCCATACAGCGTGCTGACATGAGGAAAGTTTCCAACCGATTTCTCATACACAAACAGCAGTTGACCGGCGTTGCCTGGTGAAACGTTGTTGTGATGCCTCGTGTAAGGAGGAGAAATGGATACCATCACGTTTCCGACTTTTATAAAGGTCGGATTGTAGCCTGTTGCAATTGCGGTTTATCGTATCGCGACATTGCTGTTCGCATTGGTCGAGATCCAATGACTGTTAGTAGAATATGGAATCGGTGGGTTGAGGAGGGTAATACGGAACGCCGTGCTGGATCCCAACGGCCTCGTATCACTAGCAGTCGAGATGACAGGCATCTTATCCGCATGGCTGTAACGGATCGTGCAGCCACGTCTCGATCCCTGGGTCAACAGATGGGGACGTTTGCAAGACAATAACCATATGCACGAACAATTCGACGACGTTTGCAGTAGCATGGACTATCAGCTCGGAGACCATGGCTACGGTTACCCTTGACGCTGCATCACAGACAGGAATGCTATGGTTTACTACGAACCTGGGTGCACGAATGGAAAAACGTCATTTTTTCGGATGAATCTAGGTTCTCCTTACAGCATCATGATGGTCGCATTCGCGTTTGGCGACATCGCGGTGAACACACATTGGGAGCGTGTATTCTTCATCGCCATACTGGCGTATCACCCGGCGTGATGGCATGGGGTGCCAATGGTTACACGTCTTGGTCACCTCTTGTTCGCATTGACGGCACTTTGAACAGTGGACGTTACATTTCAGATGTGTTACGACCCGTGGCTCTACCCTTTCGATCCCTGCGAAACCCTACATTTCAGCAGGATAATGCACGAACACGTGTTCCAGGTCCTGTACGCGCCTTTCAGGATACAGAAAATGTTCGACTGCTGCCCTGGCCAGCACATTCTCCAGATCTCTCACCAATTGAAAACGTCTGTTCAACGGCGGCCGCGCAACTGGCTCGTCACAATACGCCAGTCACTTACTCTTGATGAACTGTGGTATCGTGTTGAAGCTGCATGGGCAGCTGTACCTGTACACGCCATCCAAGCTCTGTTTGACTCAATGCCCAGGCGTATCAAGGCCGTTATTACGGCCAGAGGTGGTTGTTCTGGGTACTGATTTCTCAGGCTGTATGCACCCAAATTGCGTGAAAATGTAATCACATGTCAGTTCTAGTATATTTGTCCAATATACCCGCTTATCATCTACATTTCTTCTTGTTGTAGCACTTTTAATGGCCAGTAGTGTAATTTAGTATATTTGCCATGTTCTACAGAGTGTCTTTTCTCTGCCTGTGCCTTCTCAAATTTTTTTCTGTACCGGGGAGGAAGTCACACTCGGCCCTCGAAGTGTTTTTACTCTATGTGCACGGAGGCGAGACAAGTTTGATTTTGGCCTGAATTAGTCAGTCGTAGAAGAGTCTCTGAGATGGTCTATTGTGAAAATGACGCGCCACGCCTGTGAGCCCTTAAGACGGCGATTCTGGATGGGAATTGTCGAGTTAGGAACTTCTCGGGATCTTAAAGTCATTTGTTAGAAACATTATGGGATTCTTAAGAGTGATAATTTTGCTCTTATTTGCTAAATTGAGATGGAGCAATACTTGCCCTGTATTTGGTCATGATTCACTTCATGTATCGTGTTTCTAACTGAGTTTTGTATCTCTTTCCACAGTAAGGCAGAAATTAGATTTGTCATGCAGCATGTTTCTGATTCAGTTTTGTATCTCTTTCCACAGTGAGGCAGACATTAGTTTTGTCGGCTCACGTTCTGCTAGAAAACTGTTGAACTTTACCTTCCGTTATTCCTTGCATGTGAGGATATGTGCACCCATGATGCGTCCCTGACCCAGCCTAACCCCCGATTAATGATGATGATTATTAGATACTTGTTCACTGGAGCAACGAAGAGTACCTTACGAATGGAAGAAAGCACAGGTCACTCTTGTTTGTAAGGAGGGCTGTAGAATAGATGCACACAATTATACACCTATTTCCTTGAAGTCAATCTGTTTCAGAATTATGGAAAATGTTTTATCCTCAAGAACTATGACATTTTTGGATAATGAAAATCTCCTCTACAAAAATCAGCATGGAGTCCGCGAGCAGAGATCCTGCCAAACTCAGCTTACTCTGTTCCTCCATGAGATCCACAGCGCAGTGGACAACGGCGCTCAGTCTAAGCCACGTTCTTTGAGCTCAGGAAAGCGTTTGATGCCGTCCCGCACAGCCGTTTTATGACAAAAAAAGGGGGGTTACCGAGTATCGGAGCAGATTTGCGACTGGGTTCAAGGCTTCCTTGCAGATAGAACTCAACACATCGCTCTTAACGGAATAAAATCGACAGATGTAAAGTTCATTTCAGGAATAACCCAAGGAAATGTGACAGAAGCCTTACTGTTTACCATATACGTAAATGATCTAGTAGAAAACGTCGGATGCTCTTTAAGGCTGTTCGCATATAACGCGGTTGTCCATAGTAAATTAGGAACGCCTGAAGACGCTAACTATTTGCAGAATGACCTCCAGAGAGTTGATGAATGGTGCAGGCTCTGGCAGTTGATCCTGAACGTAAATAAATGTAACGTGTTGCACATACATAGGAAAAGAAATCCACTACTGTACAGCTGCCGCGCGGAGTGGCCGCGCAGTTTTAGGCATCATGTCACAGACTGCGCAGTCCCATCCCGCCGGAGGTTCGAGTCTTCCGTAGGGCATGAGTGTGTGTGTTGTTCTTACCATATGTTAGTTTAAGTTACTTTAAGTAGTGTGTAAGTCTAGGGACCGATGATCTAAGCAGTTTCGTCCCTTAGGAATTCACACACATTTTTACTGTACAGTTAGACTACTGACGACTAACCGCTGAAAAGGGTATCTACCGAAAATATCTAGGAATAACTATCCAGAACTACCTTAAGTGGAATGATCACATAAAATAAATAGTGGGATAACCAGATGCCAGCCTCAGGTTGGAAGGAAGAATCTTAAGAAACTGTGACTGATCCACGAAGGAAGTGCCTTATAACGCGCTTGTTCGACTGAGTTTTGAGTATTGTTCAACTATCTGAGATCGCTACAAGGCACTACTGGTAAAAGACCTACAGAAGATCCAACAAAGAGCGGTGCGTTTCGTCACGGGATAGTTTAGCTGGCACGAGAGCGTTACGGAAATGCTGAACGAACTCCCCTGGCAGACATTACAAGAGAGTCGTTGTGCATCACTTAGGGGTCCTTGCATTGTTTAATTCATAAATTTCGGGCGTATTATAGTATTTCAGAGTTGTAGCATCGCGCTTTAGTACCTGAATAGTGTAAATTCGCGTAGCCGTCTGTCTTCTGTTTTTGTTTTGAACGGCCAGTGTCGGTTGGTGACAGACAGTGTGCTCCCTGCCGCCATTGGATAAGCAGCTGCCAGCAGCAAGTCGTATACTCTTAGCTCACTTATTTGTTACATAGTTTAATTCTTAATTTCTTTGCGTGTTTTTGGGTACTTGCATTGTTTAATTCATAAATTTCGGGCGTATAATAGTATTTGAGAGTTGTAGCATCGCGCTTTATTACCTGAATAGTGTAAAATCGCGTAGTCTCCTTCTGCCGCCGAGCAGTGTGTCAACAGTGCGCAAGTAGCAGCATCACTGCATTTACCAGGCAGTCTTGTATTTTAATAACCGTTTAAATTTTGTGTCGAATTGTTTGTGCCCTCTGTAGATTAGTTCAGACGTTCTTCGCACAACAGTTTTAAGCATGGATAGGGACTGCGACTGCTGTGTTCGGATGCGGGCTGAGTTGGCATCCCTTCGCTCCAAGCTTCAGGCAGTGTGGGCTTCGGTCACACAGCTTGAGGCTGTTGCCAATGGGCATCACTGTGGAGGTCCGGATGGGGGTTTGTCGGGGACGGCCAGCTCGTCCCACGCATCCCCTGATCGGACTACGGCTGTGGCTGCCCAGGATACTGCCCGCATTGAGGCTGATCCCTCACCTGTGGTAGAGTGGGAAGTCGTCTCAAGGTGTGGCAGGGGCCGAAAGACATTCCGGAGGGCTGAACGGAAGGCCTCTCCAGTTTGTCTGACGAACCGGTTCAGGCTCTGTTTCAGGCTGATACTGATCTTCGGCCTGACATGGCTGCTTGTCCTGTTCCAGAGGTTGCCCCTCAGTCTGCAAGATCCGGGCGGTCGCAGAGGCTGGGCTTACTGGCAGTGGGAGCTCCAACGTCAGGAGCGTAATGGGGCCCCTTAGTGAAATGGCAGCAAGAGAGGGGAAGAAAACCAATGTGCACTCCGTGTGCATGCTGGGGGGAGTCATTCCAGATGTGGAAAGGGTCCTTCCGGATGCCATGAAGGCTACAGGGTGCACCCATCTGCAGGTGGTCGCTCATGTCGGCACCAATGATGTATGTCGCTATGGATCGGAGGAAATCCTCTCTGGCTTCCGGCGGCTATCTGATTTGGTTAAGACTGCCAGTCTCGTTAGCGGAATGAAAGCAGAGCTCACCATCTGCAGCATCGTCGACAGGACTGACTGCGGACCTTTGGTACAGAGCCGAGTGGAGGGTCTGAATCAGAGGCTGAGACGGTTCTGCGACCGTGTGGGCTGCAGATTCCTCGACTTGCGCCATAGGGTGGTGGGGTTTCGGGTTCCGCTGGATAGGTCAGGAGTCCACTACACGCAACAAGCGGCTACACGGGTAGCAGGGGTTGTGTGGCGTGGGCTGGGCGGTTTTTAGGTTAGATGGCCTTGGGCAAGTACAGAAAGGGCAACAGCCTCAACGGGTGCGGGGCAAAGTCAGGATATGCGGGGACCAAGCAGCAATCGGTATTGTAATTGTCAACTGTCGAAGCTGCGTTGGTAAAGTACTAGAACTTCAAGCGCTGATAGAAAGCACCGAAGCTGAAATCGTTATAGGTACAGAAAGCTGGCTTAAGCCAGAGATAAATTCTGCCGAAATTTTTACAAAGGTACAGACGGTGTTTAGAAAGGATAGATTGCATGCAACCGGTGGTGGAGTGTTCGTCGCTGTTAGTAGTAGTTTATCCTGTAGTGAAATAGAAGTGGATATTTCCTGTGAATTATTATGGGTGGAGGTTACACTCAACAACCGAGCTAGGTTAATAATTGGCTCCTTTTACCGACCTCCCGACTCAGCAGCATTAGTGGCAGAACAACTGAGAGAAAATTTGGAATACATTTCACATAAATTTCCTCAGCATGTTATAGTCTTAGGTGGAGATTTCAATTTACCAGATATAGAATGGGACATTCAGATGTTTAGGATGGGTGGTAGGGACAGAGCATTGAGTGACATTATACTGAGTGCACTATCCGAAAATTACCTCGAGCAATTAAACAGAGAACCATCTCGTGGAGATAACATTTTGCACCTACTGGTAACAAACAGACCCGAACTTTTCGACTCTGTAAGCGCAGAGCAGGCAATCAGTAATCATAAGGTCGTTGCAGCATCCCTGAATATGGAAGTAAATTGGAATATAAAAAAAGGGAGGAAGGTTTATCTGTTTAGCAAGAGTAATGGAAGGCAGATTTCAGACTACCTAACAGAGCAAAACGAAAATTTCTGTTCCGACACTGACAATGTTTCAAGGCAATCGTAAAATGCGTTTTGGACAGGTACGTGCCGAGTAAAACTGTGAGGGACGGGAAAAATCCACCGTGGTTCAACAACAAAGTTAGGAAACTACTGCGAAAGCAAAGAGAGCTTCACTGCAAGTTTAAACGCAGCCAAAACCTCTCACACAAACAGAAGCTAAACGATGTCAAAGTTAGTGTAAGGAAGGCTATGCGTAAAGCGTTCAGTGAATTCGAAAGTAAAATTCTATGTACCGACTTGACAGAAAATCCTAGGAAGTTCTGGTCTTACGTTAAATCAGTAAGTGGCTCGAAACAGCATATCCAGACACTCCGGGATGATGATGCCATTGAAACAGAGGATGACACGTGTAAAGCTGAAATACTAAAAAACCTTTTTCCAAAGCTGTTTCACAGAGGAATACCGCATTGCAGTTCCTTCTCTAAATCCTCGCACAAACGAAAAAATGGCTGATACCGAAATAAGTGTCCAAGGAATAGAAAAGCAACTGAAATCACTCAACAGAGGAAAGTGCACTGGACCTGACGGGATACCAATTCGATTCTACACAGAGTACGCGAAAGAACTTGCCCCCCCCCCCCCCCTTCTAACAGCCGTGTACCGCAAGTCTCTAGAGGAACGGAAGGTTCCAAAGGATTGGAAAAGAGCACAGGTAGTTCCAGTCTTCAAGAAGGGTCGTCGAGCAATTGCGCAAAACTATAGACCTGTAGCTCTGACGTCGATCTGTTGTAGAATTTTAGAACATGTTTTTTGCTCGCTATCATGTCGTTTCTGGAAACCCAGAATCTACTCTGTAGGAATCAACATGGATTCCGGAAACAGCGATCGTGTGAGACCCAATTCGCTTTATTTGTTCATGAGACTAAGAAAATATTAAATACAGGCTCCCAGGTAGATGCCATTTTCCTTGACTTCCGCAAGGCGTTCGATACAGTTCCGCACTGTCGCCTGATAAACAAAGTAAGAGTCTACGGAATATCAGACCAGCTGTGTGGTTGGATTGAAGAGTTTTTAGCAAACAGAACACAGCATGTTGTTATCAATGGAGAGACGTCTACAGACGTTAAAGTAACCTCTGGCGTGCCACAGAGGAGTGTTATGGGACCTTTACTTTTCACAATATATACACTCCTGGAAATGGAAAAAAGAACACATTGACACCGGTGTGTCAGACCCACCATACTTGCTCCGGACACTGCGAGAGGGCTGTACAAGCAATGATCACACGCAACTCACAGCGGACACACCAGGAACCGCGGTGTTGGCCGTCGAATGGTGCTAGCTGCGCAGCATTTGTGCACCGCCGCCGTCAGTGTCAGCCAGTTTGCCGTGGCATACGGAGCTCCATCGCAGTCTTTAACACTGGTAGCATGCCGCGACAGCGTGGACGTGAACCGTATGTGCAGTTGACGGACTTTGAGCGAGGGCGTATAGTGGGCATGCGGGAGGCCGGGTGGACGTACCGCCGAATTGCTCAACACGAGGGGCGTAGGTCTCCACAGTACATCGATGTTGTCGCCAGTGGTCGGCGGAAGGTGCACGTGCCCGTCGACCTGGGACCGGACCGCAGCGACGCACGGATGCACGCCAAGACCGTAGGATCCTACGCAGTGCCGTAGGGGACCGCACCGCCACTTCCCAGCAAATTAAGGACACTGTTGCTCCTGGGGTATCGGCGAGGACCATTCGCAACCGTCTCCATGAAGCTGGGCTACGGTCCCGCACACCGTTAGGCTGTCTTCCGCTCACGCCCCAACATCGTGCAGCCCGCCTCCAGTGGTGTCGCGACAGGCGTGAATGGAGAGACGAATGGAGACGTGTCGTCTTCAGCGATGAGAGTCGCTTCTGCCTTGGTGCCAATGATGGTCGTATGCGTGTTTGGCGCCGTGCAGGTGAGCGCCACAATCAGGACTGCATACGACCGAGGCATACAGGGCCAACACCCGGCATCATGGTGTGGGGAGTGATCTCCTACACTGGCCGTACACCACTGGTGATCGTCGAGGGGACACTGAATAGTGCACGGTACATCCAAACCGTCATCGAACCCATCGTTCTACTATTCCTAGACCGGCAAGGGAACTTGCTGTTCCAACAGGACCATGCACGTCCGCATGTATCCCGTGCCACCCAACGTGCTCTAGAAGGTGTAAGTCAACTACCATGGCCAGCAAGATCTCCGGATCTGTCCCCCATTGAGCATGTTTGGGACTGGATGAAGCGTCGTCTCACGCAGTCTGCACGTCCAGCACGAACGCTGGTCCAACTGAGGCGCCAGGTGGAAATGGCATGGCAAGCCGTTCCACAGGACTACATCCAGCATCTCTACGATCGTCTCCATGGGAGAATAGCAGCCTGCATTGCTGCGAAAGGTGGATATACACTGTACTAGTGCCGACATTGTGCATGCTCTGTTGCCTGTGTCTATGTGCCCGTGGTTCTGTCAGTGTGATCATGTAATGTATCTGACCCCAGGAATGCGTCAATAAAGTTTCCCCTTCCTGGGACAATGAATTCACGGTGTTCTTATTTCAATTTCCAGGAGTGTATAAATGAGCTAGTAGATAGTGTCGGAAGTTCCATGCGGCTTTCCGCGGATGATGCTGTAGTATACAGAGAAGTTGCAGCATTAGAAAATTGCAGCGAAATGCAGGAAAACCTGCAGCGGATAGGCACTTGTTGCAGGGAGTGGTATTGCGAATACATAGAAAGAAGGTCCCTTTATTGCGTGATTATATGATCGCGGAACAAACACTGGTAGCAGTTACTTCTGTAAAATATCTGGGAGTATGCGTGCGGAACGATTTGAAGTTGAATGATCACATAAAATAAATTGTTGGTAAGGCGGGTACGAGGTTGAGATTCGTTGGTAGAGTCCCTAGAAAATGTAGTCCATCAACAAAGGAGGTAGCTTACAAAACACTCGTTCGACCTATACTTGAGTATTGCTCATCAGTGTGGGATCCGTACCAGGTCGGGTTGACAGAGGAGACCCAAATAACAGCGGCGCGTTTCGTCACAGGGTTATTTGATAAGCGTGATAGCGTTACGGAGATGTTTAGCAAACTCAAGTGGCAGACTCTGCAAGAGAGGCGCTCTGCATCGCGGTGTAGCTTGCTCGCCAGGTTTCGAGAGGGTGCGTTTCTGGATGAGGTATCGAATATATTGCTTCCCCCTACTTATACCTCCCGATTAGATCACGAATGTAAAATTAGAGAGATTCGAGCGCGCACGGAGGGTTCCCGGCAGTCGTTCTTCCCGCGAACCATACGCGACTGGAACAGGAAATGGAGGTAATGACAGTGGCACGTAAAGTGCCCTCCGCTACACACCGTTGGGTGGCTTGCGGGGTATAAATGTATATGTAGATGTAGATGATTTACTACTGAAATTTCGAGAAAGCACTTTCCCGGAAGAGTTGTACACCATATTACTTACCCCACGTATGTATCGCGTAATGATCACGTGGAAAAAATCCGAGAAATAAAAGGCAATACAGAGACTTTCAGACTATCATTCTTCCCATATGCTATTCTCAAGTGGAACAGAGTTGGAGTGCACACTTAGGGGTACAAAAGGTACCCTCCGCCCCACACCAACAGGGGCCTTGCAGAGTATGATGTAGATATAAATGTTGATACTAAGACAGTTTGCTCATACGGGACCGAACCGTTAAGATTTTATATGATTTACATTTTTAATGCAGTTCGTTTTGTAAATAAGTGTCCCTTATCAATTTAGTTAGTTAATTCAAAAAAATGGTTCAAATGGCTCTGAGCACTATGGGACTCAACTGCTGAGGTCATTAGTCCCCTAGAACTTAGAACTAGTTAAACCTAACTAACCTAAGGACATCATAAACATCCATGCCCGAGGCAGGATTCGAACCTGCGACCGTAGCGGTCTTGCGGTTCCAGACTGCAGCGCCTTTAACCGCACGGCCACTTCGGGCGGCAGTTCGTTAATTGATTCTGCAACGTGCACGCCAGCCCGCCATCGATCCTCGTGTGATCACTAACCTTATGAATCTCATAAGAGAAAGGTACTTGGAAGTATTTAGCAGAATTCAATCTCTCATCGGATGAGCTGAAGTGCAGCAGTTATATCTCCGTTGCGCACTTTGTTTGTGATAGAATGTAGGATTAAAATTCAGTTAATATTTCTGTTACCTCAGACGACTTGGAATTCACGTTAAGAAAGAGTGTGTAAAGCACTGTATTTAGTCAGTAGGAACCTTCGGCTACAAAAAGGGTCTGTTATAGGGCAAAAGAGCTTACCTACAAAGTAACAACCACCGATATTTAATTGTAGATGGTCAAGGACGTCTTTTAATATTTGTATTCACAGACCCAGATTTCTTTTGTTCGTTCTAAGTTTATGTAAAAGCAGAAAAGATGCGCTCACTTCCACTCACTCGTTCGCCCATTTTGTGCCAATAGTGAGGTCCCATGTAAACACTCTTGCCGCGGAAATGTATTTCCGCAAACACTGCCCGCTAACGGTAGCCGGTAAAATTATCGTTCATGTGGTTGCAATTCGTGGGGCGCCAGTATTAATGGACAACATTGGCGGACTATATTGTCGGCAACATGTACTTTTTCTTGCCCATACAAACATACCTTTAGGTTAATGAACGACTGCGGGAACAGGAGGGGCGTCCGGCCACAAAGTTAAATTTGTCAAATACTGAAAAACAGTGGACCCTATATGACGTGGTAAACGCCAGGAAAAAGAGAAACGTGTTTTCTTAATGATGATCATAAGGAACTGGAATTGACACATGAGACCGGCCATGCAAGTATCAATACCAATATGTATCGGCACCTCGATAATGTCGGTACAGATATATCCAGATCTCAGTGTAATTTATACAGTGGAGAAGACGTGATTCGTGAAACATCGCGATTTTAATATTTACCCGTTAAAGGCACCAGGGCTGTAATATCCATAATAGAAGTTCCAATGAGACGATGTTATTGTTCGGACAATGTGACACGTGCACTGTGCAATCGGGTAAATACTAAGTAAACGTTTTACATCAGGGACAATCTCTGGTTTCTGACTGGGAGAGAGAAGTTATACGCTCCGTGGCGCGCCATGTTTCCTTTTGGATTTTTCTAGAAAACGATTAACGAGTTATGAACGGACACTTTCTAAGTATACGTGTAATAAGATCTTGTATGAAGCAAATTTGCGTTGTTGAAAGTAAGCCATACAAATTCGGAATCCAGAAAGTTTAATGATTTTCTTAAGTCGTAATAAGAGAGAGATACAAACGAGGTTTGTTCTTATATAAGAATAACAGGAAAATTCTCCATTTCTTAATGTGAAACGGTAAGTACGAATTTTATTTCAAGTGATATATATGAATCCCGGCCTGTTACTCACTGCAGTAGGCCTTCGGATGCATGGACTTGGGTAGCATTCCAGGAACCTGTGAACGGTCAGAACTTTCCTGGGAGAATCTTATTCACTGTCAGTGGCGGCTGCTGTGTAAGAGCACAAGTCAACGTGATAGTACTTTCGACGCCTTGCGGATTTACTGGTTGTTTTTCTTTGAATGATGTTAAACGTAACATAGACGCAACAATATGAAAGATACGGCATTTAAATCTACAGCACTACTGCTCCTGTGGACTCCGTGAAACCTGAAATCAGGGTCGTGAGCATACCAACAGTTGTGCACGTTTTAAGGAGCTTCTGCGCATGCGCAACTCGCGTGACGTAATTGCCTTACGGGCCACGATGTGCACAGCTAGTCCTTGCCACCAACTAGAAGTTTACGTCAGTGCCACCACCTGGTAGCACGCTGTGGCTGGCTTTTATCCCCATTCGCTCAGCATAAACCCTGCTTGAATATAACACACGCCTCAGATATGCTAAATAACTCACTATATACTACAGTAAAATTAGATCGGATATCAGTATATGCTAACGGTGTAATGACAGTAAACCTACACAGATCAAAAAAAGTTTTGCATCCCCCCGAACTCACTATATACTACAGTAAAATTAGATCGGATGTCAGTATATGCTCAAGGGGTACTGACAGTAAACCTGCACAGAACAAAAAAAGTTTTGCATCACCCCGATTCCCAGAACTTCTGAAGATAGACGTTGACTGTGGATATTGTGACACAGTCCCTTTGACTGTTCAGAGATGTCACTAAACCCGCCCAAAGATGTAAACAATCATGTATGAGCAGCGCCTATTAGACGGAGGGGGTCCAACAGCCGATCACTTCCAGTCATTCCACCAGGCTCGTGTTGTCTGTAGTTCGTCGGAGACGTGTTTCGAGGCAACCCGGTCAGGCTGAACGCCTTAGACACAGTGTTCAGCGAGTGCAGCAAGGTGGTGGTTCCCTGTTGTTTTTGGGTGACATTATATGCGGCCGACGTACGCCGCTGGTAGTAATGGAAGGCGCCATAATGGCTGTACCATACGTGAATTCCACCCTCCGACGATAGCGTAACCATATCGGCAGCATATTGGCGAGGCATTCGTTTTCATGGACGACAATTCGCGCCCCCATCCCGCACATCCTGTGAATGACTTCCTTCAGGATAACGACATCGTTCGACTAGAGTGGCCAGAATGAAACTTATCGAACATGGTATAGATTGAAAAAGGCCGTTTATGGACGACTTGAGCCATCGACCACTCTGAGGGATCTACGCCGGATCGCCGTTGAGGAGTACGACAATCTGCACCAACAGTGCCTTGATTAACTTGTGGATAGTCTGCCATGACGAATACAGGCATGCATCAGTGCTAGAGGACGAGCTACTGGGTATTAGAGGTACCGGTGTTTACGGCAATCTGAACCACGACCTCTTAACGTTTCGCTGTATGGTGGTACGACATGCAATGTATGGTTTTCATGAGCAATAAAAAGGGCAGAAATGATGTGGGTTTCTGAATGAGTTATAGTATATTAAGTTACCAATTTTATCATACAGTAATCCATTTGAGGCACTGAGAATCATAGGGGCCTGAAGTGCATCACCGTCCATTGTGAGACTGTTGATCTTATGGCGAGTTAGGTTTATCTGTGCTGTAGGCCCGCATTGTAAATATGAAAATTCACGAAAACCTGTTATCAGTGATATCTCTAATGCCCACTGTAAATGCTGGATCGACGGCGGTGTACTTCAGGCCCTTATGGATCTCAGCGTCTCATTTGTATTCTAGTCAAGTGACCGTTGAGTTCATTTTTTCCACAAACGTACTTTAGTTTGGAGGTGGTTATTTACTGTACGTGAATCGGCTTTCGTGTGCATAGTAAACATGAACTATGTTGAATCTGTTTCAAATATTAACAGAAAAGTTGAGCCGTGATGACGGACGGGTAGTGAGTCGTGCGTGGGTAGCTCAGTCGGTCATAGAGTCTGTAATAAAAAAGCTGAGTGAAGGGATCAAAAACGTTTTTGAACGCACGTCATGTGACGTCCGCTGCGACCAAATACATGAACACTAACGACCAAAATGAAAAAAAAAAAAACTTTGTAGAGCACTTGCATGTGAAAGGCAAATATCCCTTGTTCGAGTCTCGGCAAACAGTTTTAAGCTGCCAGGAAGTTTCATCTTAGCGCACACTCCGCTGCAGAGTGAAAATCTCATTCTAGCAACAGAAAAGTAAATTATTAGAAAAGTTAGCCGCAAATGAACTAAGGCCTCCGGACACAGATAATTTGATTGAGAGAGTAACGAAATGAAATAAGCGTAACTACAAGCGAACATTCAACAACGAAGTATACAGTTAGCGCAAGCAGTTGGGTGAGCGCGTAAGAATATCTTGTTTTCCGCCCGCAAGTTAATTCCTGAACTAATACATCTGTTAGGGATCTTGTTCATTTTTCCGAGAAAAATGTAAAACCATGAAAACTCCCACTTACACCAAAATGCGAAATGGAGAGTTGTGAAAGCTTACACATTATTTCGTTATTGCCCTCTAATTACTTATTTATGTACAAAACAATTTAATTCCACAAAAACGATTTTTTATTTTGTCAGATACTTAAGCATTTTGTTATTATTATTATTATTATTATTATTACTGTTATTGTTATTGGCAATGACTGTAGTTGTATAATTTTATTGATAAGCATAACTGTCATACAGCGCCTGCTATTAATTTCACACTCTCAAATTTATCTGAATCTAAGAATTTGTGAACATCCAGAATGTATACTCACGAGCCGCCACCGTTCACCGCAAAAGCGTCTTCCTCCTTTTTTAAAGGTTTTCCAAGGACGGATAAAGCTTACCAAAAAAATTGTTCAAATGGCTCTGAGCACTGTGCGACTTTTCTGAGGTCATCAGTCGCCTAGAACTTAGAACTACTTAAACCGAACTAACCTATGGACAACACACACATCCATGCCCGAGGCAGGGTTCGAACCTGCGACCGTAGCGGTCGTTCGGTTCCAGACTCCGGCCGGCAATGCTTACTAGAATGCGGCCTAGAATCTTGTCATTTGAAATTCCTAACGATCGATTACGATCTGCATAGCCTGTTCCTGAGTTGGGTAGGCTACGACGAACTTAGTAGCGAGATACCGGGCAGCAGAAGACTCATTTCATAGAGCGGCAGAAATCTTGAGAGTAGCTTCCAATACCAGAAAACCGTGCCACTTAGTAAGAGCACTACCCTATATAACAAATATTACATACATGCAGTTTTGATTTCTCGGTGAACAGTTACATTATCCGTCGTATTGCAAGATTAACTGTATCCAGTTGAATACCATGTAAAATAGTTGTTAGACATTTTAATCATCTGCTATTCTCGTGTACCAGATTCAAGACACAATTCCCTTAGCTGCGCATTGGCCACCGCAAAAGTTCCACTTGTAACATAAGTACGGCGGCCGGAGTGGCCGCGCGGTTCTAGGCGCTACAGTCTGGAACCGCGCGACCGCTACGGTCGCAGGTTCGAATCCTGCCTCGGGCATGGATGTGTGTGATGTCCCCAGGTTAGTTAGGTTTAAGTAGTTCTAAGTTCTAGGGGACTGATAACCTCAGAAGTTAAGTCCCATAGCGCTCAGAGCCCATTTGTAACATAAGTTGCAGTGTTGTTGTCAACCCAAAAGAATACAGCAGTATTGAACGTGATTCCCAACCACTTACATATGTCACCTAATTTTCTATAGAGACTGTCTACATAACGTGTGAATTTTTGTGTCATGTTATGTTTCCGTAGCCGGCCGAAGTGGCCGCACGGTTCTGGCGCTGCAGTCTGGAACCGCGAGACCGCTACGGTCGCAGGTTCGAATCCTACCTCGGGCATGGATGTGTGTGATGCCCTTAGGTTAGTTAGGTTTAACTAGTTCTAGGTTCTAGGGGACTAATGACCTCAGCAGTTGAGACCCATAGTGCTCAGAGCCATTTGAACCATTTTTTTTATGTTTTCGTTTTTTATTATTATGGTATAATCACTTTATGAGCTATTTACAGTGGTGACATGTATCAATCTTTTTGTGGTGCCACCGCCAGACACCACACTTGCTAGGTGGTAGTTTTAAATCGGCCGCGGTCCATTAGTACATGTCCGACCCGCGTGTCGCCACTGTGTGATCGCAGACCGAGATCCATCACAAGGCAGGTCTCGAGATACGGACTAGCACTCGCCCCAGTTGTACGGACGACTTTGCTAGCGACTACATGGACGAAGCATTGCTCATTAGCCGAGCCAATAGTTAGAATAGCCTTCAGCTAAGTCAATAGCAAGGCGCCATTAGTAACGTTGCATGTACCTATGGAGTCTCACTTATATCATCAATAGCGATGTACCAAGGATGGATTAAAGTTAAGTATTACAGAAGCTACGTACTTTTCTTTATAGCATTCATTACGTACCCTGTTACAGACCTATCTCTTGCTTGCTAAACGCGTGCCTTTGGGCTTCCTCTCATTGTGTCTAGGCTGTCTTGTCTAGACACATCACTTTTATTTATAATCTAATTTTTTTGTAAATAGTAATCCACGAAGTTCGTAGTAGAACATGCATTAAGAAAGATACTTTGCAAACTTGACGGTAAAATGCCAATAAAGAAATATCATCATCGACAGTATCTTATGATATCGACTGCTTTTGTATTTATAAGCTTTCTTGATCGCAAAGCCGGCCGAAGTGGCCGTGCGGTTAAAGGCGCTGCAGTCTGGAACCGCAAAACCGCTACGGTCGCAGGTTCGAATCCTGCCTCGGGCATGGATGTTTGTGATGTCCTTAGGTTAGTTAGGTTTAACTAGTTCTAAGTTCTAGGGGACTAATAACCTCAGCAGTTGAGTCCCATAGTGCTCAGAGCCGTTTGAACCATTTGATCGCAAATGGTCTTACTTAGAATAAAACACAAAAGAATGAAATTATGCTTTTCACATAAACCAGCTTGAGTGTCCAGTTATTCTACGTCAAAGTTTCTGACTAAATTAACAGCGAAATTAGTCGACCATGTCTCCACAGTTAGAGATGTGGTAAGCCACGTGTGTCATCCGGATTTAGTGCACGGCGGACAGACGGCGCTGATGTTGCGTTTCGTGCGATCATGAAATACATAAACACAGGCAGACGTAAGAATCTCGCTCTCATCGTTTAACTTATCCCTAAAGCAATAAATTTTATAATCTGCGTTACCATCGTTCTTGTATGGTGAAAACATCTCTATGAAAGGCTGTAAAAACACATGTGAAACTGAAAGGAAAAACAAAGTTTAGAGGACAATCTCAAAATAGCTTGTGCTAAGCGAAAGGAAAACAGGTAACTCTCACCTAAGATAAAGTGTCTTAAAACAAGTGCCAGCAGTGCCGACACGTAACCCAAAGGCTGCACACCAGTAAACAATATCGCATGTGGCGCGGCGAGAAGGTAATGACGCAGTTAGCGGCTAGTGAAGGCAACCGCGGCACTAGCGGAGCGATCGCGAAAGGGTAGCGAGTGGAGCGCAAAGTGGCGCTGAGTTATTGCTGCAATTAGAGGCGCGGCCGATGTGTCGAGCTGACGGCTTTGTTAACGCCCGCAGAGCCGGACACCCATACGATCACCTGCGGCAGGCGCTTCCTGCTCCCACTGCGCCGCGCTCCTCCGTGCCACTTCTTTGTCGCCGCGATTTATCGAGGCAAACGGGAACCTTGCTTGGCGACAACTCTGACCACCACTACCATCTTTGTACAGCGGAAGGGTGTGGTGCGAACGCGAACCGTTACTTCAAAACGAATCACATTTAAACGACCTGTTTCTGTTAAGAATATTGAATTCCCCCGTAAAATGTACAGAAGGACACGTTCGGAAGATTGGCACTAGAGAACTACGCCGCATATTTGCTGTCTTCATCCAGCGTGTTTCAAAGCGTACCTTTCGTAAAATGTTAGGAAGTACACATAAAACGAGTCAAATTATAGAAACTAGAGAACAACGCCGTATATTTGCTGTCTTTATCCAGTGTTTTTCAAAACGTACCTTTCGTACAACATTAGGAAGTACACCTAAATAACTCAAATTATAGAAATAGTCGGCTGTAACAATTTACGGGAAACAACAGGAGACTTATGAAGGAGTTACCTCAAAAAAACAAACAACGATACACTTGGCTCTGAGCACTATGGGACTTAACATCTATGGTCATCAGTCCCCTAGAACTTAGAACTACTTAAACCTAACTAACCTAAGGACATCACACAACACCCAGCCATCACGAGGCAGAGAAAATCCCTGACCCCGCCGGGAATCGAACCCGGGAACCCGGGCAACGATACACTTAAAAAAGCGTTATGTGGGGGATTGGTTGGAAGCACAGGGTTATTTAGTAAGCGTGATAGCGTTACGGAGATGTTTAGCAAACTCAAGTGGCAGACTCTGCAAGAGTGGCGCTCTGCATCGCGGTGTAGCTTGCTGTCCAGGTTGCGAGAGGGTGCGTTTCTGGATGAGGTATCGAATATATTGCTTCCCCCTACTTATACCTCCCGAAGAGATCACGAATGTAAAATTAGAGAGATTCGAGCGCGCACGGAGGGTTTCCGGCAGTCGTTCTTCCCGCGAACCATACGCGACTGGAATAGCAAAGGGAGGTCATGACAGTGGCACGTAAAGTGTCCTCCGCACACACCGTTGGGTGACTTGCGGAGTATAAATGTAGATGTAGATGTAGATGAAATCTTGAGAAGAGTAAGACAGGGTTGTTGTCATTCAGTAACTGGTTATTACCATATACACTGAGGCTCCAAAGAAACTGGTATAGGCATTCGTATTCATATATATAACTGCCTGGCGCAGTGGTTATATCGGTTACTGCCGCTACAATGGCAGGTTATCAAGATGCAAGTGAGTTTTAACATGCTGTAGACGGCGCACGAACGATGGGTCACAGCATCTCCG
Source organism: Schistocerca piceifrons (assembly GCF_021461385.2). NCBI lineage: Eukaryota > Metazoa > Arthropoda > Insecta > Orthoptera > Acrididae > Schistocerca > Schistocerca piceifrons. The sequence continues at coordinate 390,475,724 of NC_060145.1, forward strand.
AGGTAGCGATAAAGTGGCGATTTCACGTACGACCATTTCACGAGTGTACCGTGAATATTAGGAATCCGGTAAAACATCAAATCTCCGACATCGCTGCGGCTCGAGGAAGATCCTGCAAGAACTCTCAACGACTGAAGAAAATCGTTCAATGCGACAAAAGTGCAACCCTTCCGCAAATTGCTGCAGATTTCAATGCTGGGTCATCAAAAAGTGTCAGCGTGCGAACCATTCAACGATATGGACCATCGGACTGCCCGTCAATACCGACATTGCACTGTTGATGACTGAAAACATGCTGCCTGATCGGACGAGTCTCGTTTTAAATTATATCGATCGGATGGCCGTGTACTGGTACGGAGACAACCTCATGAATCCATGGGCCCTGCATGACAGCAGGGGACTGTTCAAGCTGGTGGAGGCTCCGTAACGGTGTGGGGCGCGTGCAGTTGGAGTGATATGGGACCCCTGACATGTCTAGGTACGACTCTGACGGGTTACACGTACGTAAGCATCCTGTCTGATCACCTGCATCCACTCATGTCCGTTGTGCATTCCAACGGACTTGGGCAATTCCAGCAGGACAATGCGACAACCACATGTCCAGAATGCTACAGAGGGGCTCCAGGAACACTCTTCTGAGTATAAACGCTTCCGCTGGATACCAAACTCCGCAGATATGAACATTATTGAGCATATCTGGGATGCCTTGCAACGTGCTGTTCAGAAGAGATCTCCATCCCCTTATACGGATGCAGTATTCATGGTGGCAGTTCCCTCCAGCACTGCTTCAGACATTAGTCGAGTCCATGCACATCATGTTGCGCCACTTATGCATGCTCTGGGGGCCCTACACGATAGTAGGCAGGTGTACTAGTTTCTCTGGCTCTTCAGTGTATATCAATGACTTGGTCGTGAAAAAGCTGGGAGAGGGAAGGAGTAAGTGAAGTAGATGGGAAGATCATCAGATTTACTAATGACATCGTACTGCTTGGAGGTACAATACCTCTTCAAACAGCACCACCCAGCCTTGAAGAAACACTGGAAGAGTAAGGAATGAAAATTAGCGCCATACAAACTAAGGAAGGTATTAAAGTGAAAGGCGATATTAAAGTAAAACGAAAATACGAAAGATCAAACTGAACAGGTTGCTCAGCACAGATACAGCGTGCTAACTGGTAATACAATGGCAAAGCAAGCTTTCCAGAAAAAGAAACACTTATTTTGCAGAAAAGTGGGGTTGGAGTTAAGGAAAAGGTTGGTTAATGCTTCATGTGAAGTGTATTTTCGCATGGATGTAAAATCTGAACATTGAAGAAACGAGAAAGCGACTGAATTGAAGCATTCGAGATGTCGGTAAGGAGGAAAATGGATAAAAGGAAGCGGACAGGTGTTATAGTTTATTCCTTGTACAGGACGGGGGGGAGGGGGTGCTGGGGTTAGCGATTTGGGTTGGGTGGGGGTGGAGGGTGGTAGGAGGGCGTTAAAGTTTGCTTCGAATCCCATTTCCAATCTTCAATTTGTCAGTTTCTGGCTCTGGCTCTGAGCACTATGGGACTTAACATCTGTGGTCATCAGTCCCCCAGAACTTAGAACTACTTAAACCTAACTAACCTAAGGACATCACACACATCCATGCCCGAGGCAGGATTCGAACCTGCGATCGCAGAAGTCGCGCGGCTCTGGACTGAGCGCCTAGAACCGCGAGACCACCGCGGCCGGCTGTCAGTTTCTCTCTCTGGTTGAACAAAGGTACTCGAACGCTGGTAAGTAGTCGTTTTTAGTCGGCAAGGAGGTTTCACTAAGCTGTACACATTGTTCTTGAGACGTCAGATTTTTGGGACATTTAAATCCACCTTCCATTCTTCCTATCTAATGTGTCAGGTCCTGCCCACTCGCCACTTATAGGGTGCTTAAAGGATAGTTCTCGGATAGCTATACAACAATTCAAGTAAATCACATTAACAGCTTTTATTACAATAAAGAGGATTGACAATACTTGGCTTGAGATTTACAACGGTGTCGCAAGCAATAGGCGACATGCAAACAAGTCAGAGTCCTTCGCTACATCCGATATTCATGCAAGTTTGTCACACAGTTTGTGGATCACTGATAACGGCTACCGTATTTTCGGTCTACAACTTTGCTGGCCTGCGATTCCCGGTCCAGTACTGTGCTAATACTGTCCTTCTACAATGAAACACACAAAAAGTCTATTGGATAACGGAAGCACTTTCCTTACATCAAGGAAGCCTGATAAAAGAGAAATTGACGCATTCAGGCACTCGGCAGTAATTATTAGTTTTATTTAGACAGAGAAGAGAGGGAGGGAGGAATGTCATGGTCGTTGTTCTGTATATTATGCTATGTACCAGGCATACTTGACCAAATTCGTAAAACGTGATGATGCAAACTGAGAATGCGCAAATGTCAGAAATTTAGCAACTGTGTTCCGCTGATAAACGTGAAATGACTAAGATTTTATATTGTTCAACAATTTTCTGAAAAATTCTTTACACCGTCGAAAAATTTCTTGATCGAGGAGCTGAACCACACTATTACTTCCAAGTGGAATCTGAATTATATTAACAGCCATTTTGTCGCCCTCCTAAAGATAAACGTGACGTTATGTCCAGAGCAGGAGTCCAGCAAAATCAATGAATTGTTTTCTGCAACTGGTAAGAAGACATTTCGGATGTAATAATGAAACACACTCTCTACCATTTTTCCAGATTTTGCTATGTCGAATACAAGATCTTTTTCAACTGAACAGTCCTTTTTTTTAATTTTTGGTCCTTATTTGCCTCGAGATTCCTGAAAAAGGATACAAAGCTGCGGAAACAGTTATCACTGATACTTACCACAGGCGCCGGCCGAGGTGGCCGAGCGGATCTAGGCGCTACAGTCTGGAGCCGCGCAACCGCTAAGGTCGCAGGTTCGAATCCTCCCTCGAGTATGGATGTGTGTGATGTCCTTAGGTTAGTTAGGTTTAAGTAGTTCTAAGTTCTAGAGGACGGATGACCTCAGAAGTTAAGTCCCATAGTGCTCAGAGCCATTTGAACCATTTGAACTAACCACAGGCGTTGTTGCATACGAATCATTCATTCATTCGTTCATTCACGCGATCAGGCCCAGTGGACCGCACACCACCACAGTTACAGCTCTCCATCTGTCTCTGTCTGCCCGCATCTCGTGGTCGTGCGGTAGCGTTCACGCTTCCCACGCCCGGGTTCCCGGGTTCGATTCCTGGCGGGGTCAGGGATTTTCTCTGCCTCGTGATGGCTGGGTGTTGTGTGCTGTCCTTAGGTTAGTTAGGTTTAAGTAGTTCTAAGTTCTAGGGGACTGATGACCATAGATGTTAAGTCCCATAGTGCTCAGAGCCATTTGAACCATTTGTCTCTGTCTTTTGCCATCTGTCTCCAGTTTTCCATGACTCCCAGCTGCACCAAGTCTTTTCTCACTCCATTGATCCACCTCTTTCTGGGTCTAACACACTGGTCAGCTGCCTGACGGGATCCAGTCCATTGCAATTTTGGGCCACCTTGTTGCCTCCATTCTAACAACACGTCCAGCCCATTGCAGTATTTTGCTTCTCATCACTCCCACGATGTTAGGTCCATTGTACAGCTCGTTGTGTACGAATATGTCATAGAATTCATCGACTGCAAAATGACGCTATATTTTTTCGTTCAAAATGATAAAGTGTGATTTTGCTTGAAGTTCTTCCGCGAAACCTGAGTGACTGTCTTTATACACAGAAATTTAGGGGATAACAAGAAACTTTGTCTTAGGTCAGCTACGACTTTCCCTATAGTATTAGCTATTAAGGAAGCAAACTTCGTAATTTTGCAACTTTCTTTTCCTGAATCTGTCCAACTAGGTCGAAAAAGACTGTGTAATGTTCATCTCGCATTTTAGAGGGGAAGTCTCGTTGATCTGTCTTGGTAACGGTACAATGACTTTAATGAGCAATAATAAATCTCCAGAATAGTTTTTCTTGCACAATTTTGCGAGTTTCATTTTGGCATATATTTCGTAGATTCTTGTAAATCTTTCTTCCACTTATTCCATTTATGTTAAAATTTTGTAAACCGAAACTAGCTATGCATACTACTTAACTACAGGCGTTTTCTTCCTCCTTCCCTTCAACAAAAAGTTTATAGCCTTTTTTGTCACTGAAAGCTATTACTGTAATGTTTCCTTGGGCTAGGAAGGTACTACATTTTTGTTATGGACTTTAGCTAGCACAGAAATCTTCGTCCGAACCACAATTCACGACATCGCCAGATTTTTCCTCTTCTTCCTAAATTGTCGACGTCATTCGAATGAACGTCCAATAAATTAACTACTGAACAATACATATGTAGATCTTCAGAAGTAGCTGATTTCGACTGTATATCACATTCTTGATATTTCATCTCTGTAAGGTTGAAGACATTAACTGGATTCCACATTACTATGAAAGAGACAGATGTGGTTAGTAAGCTTATACGAAGAACACACAAAGGAAATTAATTCAGTTTTATCTGCACTGTTTAGTAACTAGCGGTTGCAAAGGCAACTGCTAATTATTATGGCCATTAAATGGGTTGTGAACTCGAGCGAACACTGACCGTGATCAACACATTGTACAAATTACGGTAGCGTTGTGCCGTGTTATCAGTTTACGGATGTAAAACTGCTGTGTTGAGCGTGCGCTGTCTGCTATCGCTACGACAGCTGCCTGGAGAGCTACAATTTTGGCAGTTCTCCACATTAAAAAAAATTGCAATGTGTCTTATCATCTAAAATTTTGACGTAGTGTTTCTTTTGGCGTTTTCTTCCTGTATAAAAATTTTCAGGGCAGACTGCAATCTGTCGGACTGCACCGCTCCTTGTTAGATTTCTCACACGAAGTTTCGTAAAACTCCCGTTCTGCACACAGGTAAAATTGAAGAGCCGAATAGCCATAATCATGCCTTGTACATGTCTTAACATAGACTTATCTTTCTTACACTTTTACTCTACTGTGTTTCATAGACCGTAGTTACATGGTTCAGATGGCTCTGAGCACTATGGGACTTAATATCTGAGGTCATCAGTCCCCCAGAACTTAGAACTACTTAAACCTAACTAACCTAAGGACATCACACACATCCATGCCCGAAGCAGGATTCGAACCTGCGACTGTAGCGGTCGCACGGTTCCAGACTGAAGCAGCTACAACCGCTTGGCCACCCCGGCCGGCTAGATCGTAGTTACTGTGACAGTGATTTCGAGGCCCTTAACCACTCACGTATATTAATAACTACCGCAGAAACATAGGATTACAAATAAGCAAAAAGGTACTGCAATCTCGAAGGGTCCTTCTGAAATACGCGAGAACAATAGACAGTAACAAAATTTCACGATCAGTTGTAAATAAGATGTACGTTGCGTGGTCCCTAGCAGTACGTGGAACAGCAGAAGCGGATTGTACAGTACCTATGGTCGTACAGTGTAGTTGACGTGAAGGAGACGTTCCGGAATACCTAATTAACCTGGATGAATAGCGCTGAGAGTTGCATCAAAGGATCTTCGGAATGGCGACCATAACAACACGTAGCCCACAGTTATTTTAGCGTATCTATAAAACTTTCTATATGCTCAGTTTCCAAGCAGATAAATTACACTATATCCACAAACGAAAAAGGTGAAATCCAAATTAGAAAGCTAGTATTGGTATGATAATCGTATTTGAGCCCTGCACTCTAAAGTGTACTACAAGCCCCATAATTTTGTTAAATCACTCCACTCTTGTAAATTTCATATTTTAACCATATTTTGTCCGAGAATAACACATTAGTTATCATTATAAGCACATCCTTGTTAAAGCCTAAGCAGAACACTTAAAGAATGTTTTCGGTACGTACACTCGATCAAGTTCCAACTTGGTTATCCTTATTTATGTTTCCCGCTTCGATTCGAATGTTGGGGTCATTCCCCGTACAGTCACAGCTGAATCACTACCCTTCATTCCTAATCTGAGCTGCTACTCCGTTTCGGATGACGTTCACGTCAGCTAGTCTCTAAGCTCTAGGCTTCCTTACTAGTAGATCAGTTTACGTGTTAGTATTAAGACTGGTAGAAGCATGGTGGTGTGTTAGTCTCGCACAGTCTGCATCCCGCTTTAGGATGAAGATACTCTCTGTCTCTAGCAGACTCGCCTTTCTCAGAGAGTTGATATGCCCTGGCATAGCATAAACACCGTCTGGTAAACAGCGCCCCGTGCTCCACGTGGTTTCCCATTTCAGAGCCGTGTAAAAAGGTCTCGTGCCGTTCACAGCCGCAGGATGCAGCTCTCGAAAAATTTTCTCTGCCGTTGAGTCATCTTAGTTTGAATACATATGTGATTTTCACAACGTGTCGTAAACACTGAACATAAAGATTAACTCGGTATGTGCGGCGTAAGTGAAAAGCTGTTTTGTCTAGCTCTCACACGGCGCCATCAGAGATTACTAGTTTCTCCGTTCGCTTATTGGTGCTCGCTTAAAAAAATTCCCTTATTGTTTCTTTTAAAAAATTATGGGTTTCTTCAAAAATTTCACTCTGATTTTAGCACTTAAAAAAAAGAGTAAATACAGTGAGACAAAGCGATTATCAGTGCTGTGGCTGAGAAAGTGTGGTTATTTGTAGTTCCTGCTTCGCTTACATCTTGCTGCCTGCTGCCAAAAGCACACTAACAGCATTGAAGACATGTGCATCTTTCTGGTTTGCTTTTCTGTGCCTCAGTTAATAGAGTGAAAATTTGCTCTTTGCATTCTAATATTCACGAATTTCTGATCATTCTACAACGTTTTAAAAGAATAAGTATTTCATATTTTTGAGAGATGGTAGTATGGACCAAAACAAAAAAAAGTTTCGGTTACAAATGGGCTCTGAAATGCGTACCTTAAGAAGTATGATCATTTGTTAATCTTTGCTATTGTGAAATACATCTCTTCTACAGCAAGCTCTTTGCTATTACGAATGACCTATATGTAGTGAACAATTGAGAGACATTCCCCTATTATTGTCCACGGATGCCGCATGTAGTAAACATCTGTTAATATAAATCGTACTCAAAGTTCTGGGTAAGTGCAGTGCAAACATTAGTTCTAATGGAACCACCTTGTGTTTGACAAGTTGTTTTATCTTTGCACTTCCGACCTTAATGCAAGCCTTTTATCCCATACGAGAATTGGCAGGAGTGAGTTGTTATGGTCTGATAAATGAAAGCAACCATGAATCTTGTATGCTGAAAAATATCCTGAACCAGGGTGCACATCTGCACAATTATTCGGCCGTGTTTTCCAGCGACTAACAGACTATGACTCCGTTGTTCCAACAACAGCAGATCGTGGCAGACCTCGCACCAATTGCACTTTTGTTGTGGAGGACCGAGTATTGCTACGATCGGAAAAAGTTCCTAGAACTAGTGTACGTAGCATTTCAGCATCTATCACGGTCAGACATTCTCTAGGCTGAGCGATCCTCCATGAACAGATGCTATACCCATATCACGTACAGCGAGTCCAAGTCCTTAAGCCACAAGATCAGCCTGACAGAATGTAGTTCTGTCAATGTCTGTTGCAAAGATGTGGTGAAGGTCCACTTTTCCAATAAAGATAGTGTTCATAGACGACGCTGGTTTAAAGTAAGATGGGATTGCCAATTTTCATTACCCATATGTGTCGGATGATTGATGCAAATACACACGCAGTTGAAGATGCAAGGCATCGGCGCCCGTTTTCAATTAATGGATGAGCGGAAATTGTTGACTATCGACTAATAGGACCTTAGCCCGCACGGCTTTCCGGATTGGGAAGGAGCGCCTGGTCCCCGGCGCGAATCCGCCCGGCGGACTTGTGTCGAGTTCCGGTGAGCTGGACAATCTGTGGATAGTTTTTAGGCGGTTTTCCATCTGCCTCGGCGAATGCGGGCTGGTTACCCTTATTCCGCCTCAGTTACACTATGTCGGCGATTGCTGCTCAAACAAATTCTCCACGTACGTCTGGTGTGAGGGGGGAGGGGGGGGAGGGTCCACTGGGGGCCGAACCGCACAATAACCATGAAAAAGTGGTTCGGTGTGGAGCGGTGGAGGGGTGAAGCGGACTGCGGTAGTACCATTCCAACAACGGCAGGAGATGTGGTTCATGCGTAATGGAGCACTAGCGCGTTTTCTCCGAAATGTCGGAGAACACCTCACAGAGTCATGTTATGTTCAATAGATTGGTCGGGGACGTCCAGTACTTTGGCCAGCTCGTTCTCTCGATCTTAATCACTTGAATGTTTGGTTGAGCACTTTGAATGTGTATGCAAGACCCATTAATGTTGTACAAACATTACAGGAACGAGTCGTCAGTATTCCCTGAGACACCGGACAGAAACATGTCTTACTATGAATGCACACCATGTTGAGAACCTCCTTTAGTTATCGCTCGTAAATGCAGGTCGTATGTAATAGCAAGTAGATTACATTAGAAGCTCTGCTGTTTCACAATATCAGAATAATATATTCACTCATTAGTTTACTGCATTCTGTAGGTCGTTCGTAGTAGTAAAGAGATTGCAGCAGGGATGTGTTTTACAATGGCGAAGATGAACAAGTGCTCATACTTCCTCTCCATCCAACGGTACCGACCTGCCGCCTTTTCAGCCTCGGCCCACAGGCGTCATTGGATGCGGATATAGAGGGGCATGTGATCAGCACACCGCTCTCCCGACCGTATGTCAGTTTCCGAGACCGGAGACGCTCCTTCTCAATCAAGTAGCTCCTCAGTTTGCCTCACAAGGGCTGAGTACCCCGCGCTTGCTAACAGCGCTCGGCAGACCGGATGGTCACCCATCCAAGTGCTAACCCAGCCTGACGCGCTTAACTTCGGTGATCCGACGGGAGCCGGTGTTACCACTGCTGCATGGCCGTTGGCGCTCATATTTCTTAAGGAATGCTTTTTACAGTCCATTTCTGCTATGCTTTTTTTCTTGTTTTGGTCCATTCTATCACCACTCTAAATATGGAACAGTTTTTTTTAACACACTGTATTTAGTTTTACATTCGTGCCTTAACAGTTCCAATAAATTTGTCCTACGTAAAATGTTTTCATATAAGTTACTCGAAGCGAATTCACAAGCAGCAAGTCACTTGAATTTTAGTTGGGAGTACGAAGGTTCAAATTCGGGTCCCGAGATCCAGATATGATTTCCCCAAAGAACTTAAGGAAAATTCCGGGATGCTTCCCTTGGACGAGCACAGCCGGGTTCCTAGGCCAATCCGAACCTCTGCTCCGTCACTAGTGATCCCACTGTGGATGTGAACGCTTGATTTTCCTTCGTTTATGTACGCACTACAGGTATCACTGCAATCTGTGTGAAACAAAATTTAACGCAGTGGTTATATCAATAGTGTACTGCAGCTCAGAATCTGTCTCAATAATAACAGGCCATACTTCGATTAATTTAGCTGTAGTTGACTACCAACTGGAAGGAAATATTACAATGTGGCTTTTATCATAATATGTTTTGCCAGATGATAGTTGCTTAGGATGAAACTAATCACAGAAACAAATGATATTATAAGAAGCAATCAAAGGAAAACGAGACGTCGGCCGCTATGACCGAGCGGTTCTAGACGCTTCAGTTTGGAACCGCGCGACCGCTACGGTCGCAGGTTCGAATCCTGCCTCGCTATAAGTAGTTCTAAGTTCCAGCGGACTGTTGACCTCAGAAGTTAAGTCCCATAGTGCTCAGAGCCATTTGAACCATATGACAACGAGACGTGTGGAAATACGTATGTAAGCAAACTGTTAACTGTCTCAAAAGTAATCACAATGACTCTTAATACACTCATGCTCATAAATTAAGGATAATGCTGATACGTGGTGAAACAACGCTCTGTTGGGCGGTTTGCGGGTTTAAATCACCTCGGGGTATGACCATGCGGTGCATTTGACCTGCACGGTGGCGCTGGCAGCAGTCCAAATATGCAGAGGTGTGTTGGTGCATGTCAGAGTACGGTGCATCGAGTAAGTATGCAGACGTTTTCTGACGTACTAATAGTGGCTGTGTGTTGAAAATGGCTCAAAGAACACATGTTGATGACGTTATGAGGAGTAGAATACTAGGGCGACTGCAGGCTGGTCAAACACAGCAGGCCCTAGCACGGGCCCTCCGTGTGCCACAAAGTGTGATCTCACGATTATGGCAAGTATTCCAGCAGACAGGAAATGTGTCCAGGCGCTACAGTACGGGACGCCCACAGTGTAAAACACCACAAGAAGACCGATATCTCACCATCAGTGCCCGCAGACGGCCACGGAGTACTGCAGGTAGCCTTGCTCTGGACCTTACCGCAGCAACTGGAACACTTGTCTCCAGACACACAGTCTATAGACGACTGAACAGACATGGTTTATTCGCCTGGAGACGTGCAAGGTGGATCCCACTTACTGGTCACAGGAGAGCCCATAAAGCTTGGTGTCAAGAGTACAGCACACGGTCCTTGGAACAGTGGTCCCAGATTATGTGCACGGACGAGTCCAAGTATGGTTTGAACAGTGACTCTCGCCGTATTTTCATCTGGCGTGAACCAGGAACCAGATATCAACCCCTTAATGTCCTTGAAAGGGACCTGTATGGAGGTTGTGGTTTGATGGTGTGGGGTGGGACTATGATTGGTGTACGTACACTCCTGCATATCTTTGACAGAGGAACTGTAACAGGTCAGGTGTATCGGGACGTCATTTTGTACCAGTATGTCCTCCTTTTCAGGGGTGCAGTGGAATACAGTCCACCTTCCTCCTGATGGATGACAACTCACATCCCCACCGAGCTGCTATCGTGGAGGAGTACCTTGAAAGAGAAGATATCAGGCGAATGGAGCTGCCTGCCTGTTCTCCAGACCTATCGAGCACGTCTGGGATGCTCTCGGTCGACGTATCGCTGGCTGCACGTCTTCAAACCCCTACGACACTTCAGGAGCTCCGACAGGCACTGGTGCAAGAATGGGAGGCTATACCACAGCAGCTGCTCAACCATCTTATCCAGAGTATCCCAACCCGTTGTGCGGCCTGTGTACATGTGCATGGTGAACATATCCCATATTGTTATCGGGGTACATGCGCAGGAAACAGTGGCGTTTTGTGACACATGTGTTTCGGGACGTTTTTTTCAACCTATCACGAATACCGTGGACTTACAGATCTTTGTCTGTGTTTCCTATGTGCCTATGCTATTAGCGCCAGGTTTGTGTAGTGCCACGTTGTGTGGCACCACATTCTGCAATTATCCTTAATTTATGAGCATGAATGTACATTTATTCCACAGTGAGACAAGACAGCCGATGCCTCCATAGAAAAACGTTTGTGGTTGCCTACGGAATTCGTACCAAGGCCCTCACTTTGTCTTCCGAAGTGTATCAACGGCCACGAATGTCTTTCTCCAGAGCTCGAAAAATAAGCAAATGTTGGCAGGTCCACATGCTACCAAGGTATTTTGAGCTACACTGCAAACTTTCGCTGGGAAGCCGTTACACGCCGTCCATACACTCCGGATCCCTCCTCATGCGACTTCAATGTATTTGGTGCACTAAAGAGGGACATTCGAGGCCATTGATTTGCTTCAGATGAAGAGGTATACGCATGGGTACAATCATGGGTCCGTAGGCAACCACAAAACATTTTTCCCTGAAGGCAATGAGTGTCTTTTCTCACCGCAGGTTAAATGTTTGGTGATAACTTTTGGAGTAATAAATAGTTTACTAACTTTTTTCTCATCTGTCACGTTTCCATTTTGCTTCGCCGTGTGTTATTAAAATAACAGATTTGTTAATCACTATGACGTATTCTAGCTATTTAACTTTCCTTTTTCATTCTTAAATGGTAGCTTCAGGTGTGTAGAAATGTAGTTACTTATACGACCGGTTTCGTGCCCCAGGTCATTGTCAAGTGGTCAGTATTTATCACAACCAGAATCGTGATGTGTGTCGGTGATCTCAAAGGTCATGTACACAGCATCATGGCACGGTCCATGTTGGGACAAGTAAATTGGCCACTGTATAACAGCCAGGGGAATTTATCGTATAAGTAACTACATTTTTATGCAACTGGTGCGACCATTCAATACAAGCATTGAGTTTCAGATGTCCTACGTCCTAGATAAGAAACATGTTCGACAAAATAAAAAACTTTTAGTTTTCTTTGAAAAAAAGTGATAAAACAGTTTGTTCTCATATTTCCACCTCTTTATTAGGTCCGCTTCTTGCCTTTCTGTCTGCAAATGACATTAAATTAACTTCCCGATGAGCTACCGACTTGAAATTTTAAAATAGCTCAGAACTGGAAGACAATACAATACTAAGTCGCTTCCATCGACGTAGCTCCCGTAAGGGCTGGGGTGGGGGCTGGGAAGTTTTGGTAATGCCTGACATCTCAGCTACGCTGTAGGACCAGCGTGTTGTGTGGGTAGTATTGGAATACGAATTTTTAGTATATCACTTTGTAGATGGGACTAAAAAGTATAAAATAATTTCTCCTAACCCCATACAGATTCATAATCCCCTAATACATAGTTCTCAAAATTTTTGACAGTGAATTTTTAATAGGTATGGAAATACTTGCATGCAACAGATATCAGTATGGAGATAAAATATTGATGCATCAGTTAGTAGGTAGCGTAACTGTAAGGAGGTGAACTATTCGTGCATCAATTAAGGATTGTGTGTGTTCCACGTCTGCTTTTTAAATCTCACAAGTGTTTTTGTAGTTATTAAACTTTCAGAAAATTGTCCATGCGTTTAGGAATCTAGATGGGTCCATGAGAAACTGTATTATACTTTTGAGTCCAGTCTAAAATAATTATATTAAAAATTCATTTTTATTTAAATATTAATTTGTGACAGTAAAAGGGACAATGATACGCTCCGTGACAGACTGCTGAAATATTCACTTTCTCAATCGGGACAGAAAGTGTGTCCAGTCTAACTATCCTTGGCAAATAACCCAAGGAAATACAAAGGATGTCCTGAATGAAGTAAACCAAAGCAGGCTGTTGGAACACTTCTGTGGACAAGCAGTCTGGGGCTGTTGCGTGGATAAGTGGCTTTTCACGGGTGACATGCAGACATACGAAGAATTTTTTTCCTATCCAGCTGTGTAGCACAGTGTGCTGTAGCCTACGACACGTATTACTAAGAATTTGTTTTAAAATGTGTTGAAAGGTTGAAAACACTGCGACCAGTAAGTTTTCTTAATGAAAAATTATTTTGCCTTTACCGGTTTCTGGCCAGTTTGCCTCTTTGCAGACGAAGCCTGGAGTGGGTTGGAATGTGACAGTTTGGTTGCGAGTTGGTGAAGTCAACGAATGTAAAAAAAAAAAAAAAAAAAAAAAAAAAAAAAAAAAAAAAAAAAAAAAAATTGAAGTGCCTTGAGCTCCACAGAAATGTCAACACGTTGCACCATCTCCGCACAAGTGTCACTCCGCACAACTGTCACAATCTCATCTCTCACGTCCAAAAGGTAATTCAAGTCGTCAGTGAGGTAGAGGCGTTAGGCTCAAAAAATGGTTGAAATGGCTCTGAGCACTATGGGACTTAACTTCTGAGGTCATCAGTCCCCTAGAACTTAGAACTACTTAAACCTAACTAAGGACATCACACGCATCCATGCCCGAGGCAGGATTCGAACCTGCGACCGTAGCGGTCGGGCGTTTCCAGACTGTAGCGCCTAGAACCACTCGGCCACCCCGGCCGGCCGTTAGGCTCAGTGAGCCCTCCAGATGAGTAGGTCATTTGTTGGCAGCAGTTTTCACCCTCGTCCTTCCTTTCATTTCCAGTCACCTTAGCCGTATAACAACACAAACGCGGCAACACAGTCCACCACCATTTATCAATTACCTGCATGACAGTAACAGGTACATATCTGCAAAATGACTACAGGGATCTTCAAACGGTATTGCAGTTTATCTCAAGTAAAACTTGAGACTGTATTCCATTAGGAAATTTGTGCACCACGACCACGCACCAAGTATTGCAAACAAGGAAAACTCCAGTACCCATTGTACATATTTGAAACCGATTTTTTAAATTATTGCATATCGATTTCAATAACAGATATATTATCTTCAGTGTTAAAATAAAATAAAAACACACAAGTCAAACCTAAACGATCTATGCTCAAGCATATGTGTCAACTTGCAATAGAGAATACTGAGTTTTACAAGGTAAAATACATTCCAAGACTAAGTTCCGTGGACTCATATAATCATACAGAAAATATCACTTCAGAGACACGTGTTCACTGCGAAGAACATGGCACCTTGCAGGTAAGATCCAAACGGAGCCAGTTGCTTACAAAACCCATGCAGCTAAGCTCCATATCTGTCGTGGACACCATCATTAAAGAGGGCGCTGATGGCGTACATTACAAACATGTTTACCTGCGTAGGTTGCTGTGTTCTGTTTGCTAGAAAGTTTTCAGTCCAGTCGCAGAGCTGTTCTGATTTTCCGTACTCTCGTATGTTGCCCATTAGGCGGCAGTGCAGAACTGTATGCAACTCCTTCCAGAAGTCAAAGAACACTGCAGCGACCTGTGTGCCGGTATCCACCGCTTTCTGGGTCTCTCTCGACAACGGAGAGCGTGAAATCAGTTTCGGGCGTACCCCAAGGAAGCGTTATAGGACCAGTACTTTTGACAGTATATATAAATGACCTAATGGATAACATAGGGTGTTGGATGTGGCTTTTCGCAGATGATGCTGCTGCACGCAGAGATGTCGCAACGCTGGAAATTGTAGTTAAATGCCAGCAGATGAGTGAAGCTTGGTCCAGGAATCGGCACTTCACCCTCAACATAAATGAATGTAATTTATTTCACCTGAGTAGGCAGAAAGTCCCATTACTATATTATTTCACGAGTGCAGAACGATCAGTAAAATCAGCGGAAACAATTAAATCCATGAAATATCGAGTAGTATGTGTAACGAACGACTTAAAGTGGAAAATCGAAAGCTAGTCAATTGCCAGACAGATTCATTTGAAGAATCCTCCGTTAATGCAGTCCACTCAGAAAGGAAGTTGTTCAGAAAACCCTCGCCCGACCAATACTTGAATATTGCTTGTCAGTGTGGGATACGCACCAGACAGGATGGATAAGGGAAATGGAGAAGATCCAAAAAAGAGGGGCACGCTTCGTTGCAGGTTCATTTAATAAGTGCGAAAATGTCACGGACATGCTGAGCCGACTGAGCAGTGACAGATACAGCAAGCCGGCCGGTGTGACAGAGCGGTTCTAGGCGCGTCAGTCTGGAACCGTGCGACCGCTTCGGTCGCAAAAAATGGTTCAAATGTCTCTGAGCACTATGGGACTCAACTGCTGAGGTCATTAGTCCCCTAGAACTTAGAACGAGTTAAACCTAACTAACCTAAGGACATCACAAACATCCATGCCCGAGGCAGGATTCGAACCTGGGACCGTAGCGGTCTTGCGGTTCCAGACTGCAGTGCCTTTAACCGCACGGCCACTTCGGCCGGCTCTTCGGTCGCAGGTTCGAATCCTGCCTCGGGCATGGATGTGTGTGATGTCCTTGGGTTAGATAGGTTTAAGTACTTCTAGGGGACTGATGACCTCAGATCTTAAGTCCCATAGTGCTCAGAGCCCTTTGAACCAAGATACAGCGAGGCTAGCGATCGGCATCAAGGCGTCGTTCACTGTTACATTTCCGAGAGCGTACGTTCCTAGAAGAGCCCACCAATATATTGTTTCCTCCTACGTGTGCCTTGCTAAGAGACCATGAAGGTGAAATTACAGATGATTACCAGCAATCGTTGTTCCCTCGAACCATTTGGACTGGATCAGGAAATTGAACCAAATAAGAAAACGACACACAGCACCCTGCGACACACATTGTAAGATGTCTTGAGGAGTATGGTTGTATATATGTTTTGCCCATATACTGCCATAATTTCACAGCGAATGTGGGTGCAATTTTCGCGTTTTTTCCCATACGGGTTAGACTGTCCCGAGCAATTCAGCTTTGGAGTAAGTGTCCAATTCCTGCACCACTTCCGTGGCACAGTGCGGTACACCTGTAATCTGTACCACAGCAGAAGCGTGTCTGCAGGAGACCGGGAACAGATACTCTCTTCTGAGAACGCGCCACTCGTGCTGCGAAATGGTCTAAACGTGACACGACATGTACAACTTACTTTCTGAAGATCCTGTGCAGTAATGGACTTCGTCTTTTATTTTACTGTCAGCTTTGTTTTCACGACACGTTGAAAGGTTGCACGACGGCATGATTTGTTTTTCCTGTCAGTGTTCTCCCACAAGTATTTACTTTATGCGAACAGGCTCAGAAGAGAGCATTATGCCGCAGTTAAACGTCGTCATCTACTTCTGTCTTCTGTCTCCCACAACACAGATCAAGGATCTAAAAACAAAAAGCTTTTTAGATTTTACAACACCTGAATAAAGAAAATGCCTACACTCTGCATAAATAAGAACGTAAATGGATAAACTTTTAAACAAAAATCGTTGCTACAGTGAAAAAGTCTGAACTTTTGAACGATAAATGTAACGTTAGATGTTATTTCTCACTTAGAAAGGAAACGTCGTAGAAAGGATAAATTAAAAACCATAGATTGACTCTTTCATAAAAGATGACAGCAACCAACGCCGTTTTATAATGCTATTTATTTATTTAAATATCGCCGTTACCGGTTTTGAACATTACGGTTCATCTTCACGTTAAGATACGTTTTACATCAGCTTTCATTATTTGTTTTCCCAAATTATGAAATGTCCTTGGGGTGGTGGTGCTCTACAACCAAAACAAGATGTGAGACAATGTCTTTCCAACTGTAACTGTGCCTCCCAACGTTTTTAGTGATATAAACAAACTATTAAAGTATTTACGTAAGCTTTTATGTAAGAGTCAACTTATATTTAGTACACAGCTACGGGCTCAGAATGTCAGTTTTTGACAAAATAGTATAAAGTAAAAATTGTTCTATTTACTGTGTCCTGTTTGATGCGACAGTATCTATAAATTTGTCGAACAAATGTATTTTGATGTTTTGAAATGTTTTTATGAATCATTTTCCATTCTTTTAGTTGTCGGCAGTGTGGAGAATTTACTGTATTGCATTTGTGGAGGACCACGACGGATATTGCTTTGATCGTTAATAAACACTAAAGTCACTGCTAGTTTCTTAATTCAGTCAGTATATTTAGAATATTTGGATGAAGGATGGTACCTCATAACCTCACTTTCACCGCTATGGTACCAAACTGAACAGGAGGTAACTCTGACAACACACCCACTTTTGCAAACAAAAACGACCACTCATGACAGGCAAATGTCAATATATGAATAAAACGTCAGAGGCGCTGCATTACACTCACTGTCACGAGTAGTCCATATGGAAGTTACTCGCGTAAAGGGAGCTTAGTGACGTGGTACTATGAGAGATTTTGTTTAAACTGACCTCTTTTGGCTATACACAATATCACTGCACACTGTCTCCAACTCTATAATTAGTTGCTGACTGAGAACAAGACACAGAAAAAAGAAAGTATGTAGACGGCAACGCGGCATCCAATTGACTCACGGTATCAACAAAGAGAAGGACGGTCGGGAAGCTGCAGGTAATTCCCTACACACGATCTTCCTACGCGGGCGCAATTGATTACCACAGTGCTAAGTGTCTGCGTCAACTAGAGGACACGCCCAGTTTCTGCTGAACGAGAAAATGACAACATCTGTGAGTCTAACTGGCCACTGGTTAGCACTCAGTCTCTAATCGGGATTTGTAAACAGTGACTTATTAGCCGTAGCGACAACGCGTGCGAGCGGAAGCATTACGTCACGTCGCTTCCTACGTACAAATGGTACCATGATTACGATTCCTGTCTCTAATATAAGCAGCAGGATCGATTAGGGCTTTACCGTCCTGTCGACGAAGGGTTTATCACGGACAGATTGCAAGCTCTGGCTTTACAAGAAGGACTCATCGTGCCATTTGGTTTTAGCAAACGACAGGAACCCCAAGTTGCAAGGCCAACTGGTACTCACTCCCAGTTTTATTAGTCTACAGGTAGGCTTACAGTAATCCTTCTGTATATCAGAGACTTGTCGCATTTATTAGTATGACGAGCTGTCAATACCCAACGTGTTGTGAATCCTTATCTCTCTAGGAACCTAAGTATGGAGTTCCATCAGTATATTTGAAAAAGTAGTGTACTCAAGAGTAGTTTCAAATTCAGTACAAATTTAGTACATCTAGGTTGGTATTCCAGAAGGGTTGCTAGACTGAGAACGCTATTTATAGTCACTCACCAAATATTACAAGCCTTAAGTAATAAAATATCGCCAGATGGTACTTATGTGACTTTTCAACGCTTTTAACTCTGTGGCTCATGTAACATTCTCAGAAAAACTCAAGTTCTATTGAACTTGCATATAGTTGTGGTGAATGATTCAAACAATGTTGGTAGAAAATTTTAGTGGCTGGGAAGCAATCACAAAGGAATTCCCAAAAGGTTCAATTTTTGGACCACTGCCATTCCTTATACATGTCAATGACCTTCCCATTAACATTTAACAAGCAGAACTGGTACTTTTTGCAGGTGACACTAGTATTGTGATAATGCCCGTTAGAGAGATTTCCCACATGTAACAACAGTAATACATGTCAGGGTCCAATGCCAGGAAAGTATGCAGTGTAAACCTAAAATAATCTTCAAAGCTTTGTATGCAGAAATAAAGATCATAAACACAATAGATATAGTGAAGATAAAGTTGAAAAAGATGCTTTTGCATTAAAACAACGTAAATAATTCACGTTGACACTAGTGTAAATGTAGTTAAACATTTTACGCGATGCATTTCCATACAGAAATTTTCTGTTGCTGCTTCTCGGTTTTGATTTCTCAATGGTCGCGTTGCCAGAAATTTGTTGAAGTGATCTTGAAGAAGATCAGTACTATCGTGTGAGAAATATTCATTGCGTGAAGTGGTGTGAGTGGCGTGCTGCCGTATATCCGTCTATAAAAAGTTTGATGCGCGAAGCATACGGCTATCGCTGTCATACGTAACGAAATATCTAGACGAGAAACAGAGAAAATTGTGATTCTACATGAAATCACTAAGCGGATCGAAACATTCTATTCAGTCACTTTGTCGACCAGTATAGTGGGAGGTTTTAAATTTCGCTTTTACAAAATCATTCAGAGAGTAGGACCGTACGGACATGTCATCGTTTGACCGTAGCACAGACTCCACTATTGGGGACTTAGTACGTAATAGTAGTAGTAATAGACATCCCTGGCGTAGAGAATTAATTGAAAGAGAAATCAGATAAGTCGCCAGGTCCGGATGGAATCCTGGTTCGGTTTTTGAGAGAGTACCGGTATTCTACGGCATTGGTCTCTTACTCAGCTTGCATTTTAGTCCATTAGTCCTCAGAAAGGCGAAACAGCGAAAAGTTTCGTAGAAGTTTTCTTGACATGTATTCTATGTGGTGAATCCGAATTTTCGGCCCCGAAATGGATCAAATATGGAAAGAAACACTAAAAAGCAGGACTTTTTGTCTTCCTTCGCATATATTTTCGGCAAAGTTGACTGTTTGTGAAAATAAAGAGGATACAGTTTGCCACAAAATAGGTATGACAGACATTTTTCGTCAGAGCAGCCGTATGGCGGGAAGCACGTGTTTAAGTTGGCGCATTTCAAATCTGAGATGGTCACTCTCAGTACTTTCCCCTCTCCCCCTCGCCATCCAGAGCTTGCTAAACGTCTTTTGTTGCACGTCCATTGCCGAATTTCGTCTTCTAGTAGTGTCACGATATTATTGGAGAGGTTCGTAGTTGATGCCTGCCCTGGTGGAGGAGTAAGACGTTTTTGATATGGTATGGAGATACCGGTTGCAGAGTTGTTTGGCACAGTGTGCAGTCATTTTCAGATATCTGTGACCTCTACGTTTCCTTCATTCAGTCTAAGAACAATCAAGATCTACTGTAGTGTCTGATGGTTACCCTGACAAGTTGATCACTAGCACCATGGAGAACGGGCGAGCGGGAGCGTCCCGCTAATACAGCTCTGTAAAAGTAATCTTCAGTGCAATGATGGTAACAGGTATCGCTCAGAAAAAATCCCACACTAATTCTTAATATTACCAAATGTCAAATAAAGCATTATGTCATTTACGTATGTTATTTGAACATAATTTAATTGTAAGAGTGATAAAAGTTTTATTTTGTCGTTCGAACTGACATCATACCATATTGTGGGAGATAAGGAATTGGATTTTGGTGGTAGTGCCCGAAATTACTCTAACTTCAACATGCACTACACACCATGCAGTTGATATGACGAAAAAAGCCACTGAGGCGTATTTTGCGGGAAATATCCTCTTTAATTTCATAAATAGTCAACTTTGCCGAAAATGTCGTCGTTTCCGAGTTATAAGCGAACCCCCCCCCCCCCCCCCCCCCAAACTAAAAAACGCAATTATTTCCGTTTTTTACCCATTTCCCGGCCGAAATTTTGATGGAACTTCGGAAGTTCGGTTTCAGCACCCACGGAAACTCACAGAAACCTAGTCAAAAAAAAAAAAAAACCTTCTGCAGATCTTGCCACTGAAGATTTCCATTTAGCCGCGCGGGATTAGCCGAGCGGTCATAGGCGCTGCAGTCATGGACTGTGTGGCTGGTCCCGGCGGAGTTCGAGTCCTCCCTCCGGCATGGGTGTGTGTGTTTGTCCTTAGGAGAATTTAGGTTAAGTAGTGTGTAAGCGTAGGGACTGATGACCTTAGCAGTTAAGTCCCATAAGATTTCACACACATTTGAACATTTTTGAGCTCCATTTGTCTGGACTACCTACTGCGAATTTCTCGCCCAGTGCAGAGTCGCAAGCGACTGAAAAAAAGCACAGATGAAATCTATACATAATAAGGATTAAAAAACAGACCTCAAAATTACAGTCCAATATCAGTAACTTCGGTTTGCTGCAGAATTCTTGAGGGTATTCTAAGGGTGAATTTAGTAAATTTGGGATAGTAAAGCTTCTGTTCACCTACGAGGACGGATTTAGAAAGCATCGCCCGTGCGAAACTCGTCTTCCCCTTTCCTTGCACGATATCTTGCGAACGATAGATGAAGTGCAATTGGCAGATTTCATATTCGTAGATTTCCGGGAAGCGTTTGATACAGTCCCCCATAGCAGCCTGCGAAAGAAGTTCTGAGCATACGGAATAAGTTCTCAAATATGTGAGTGGCTCGAAGATTTTTTGAGTAATAAAATCCTGGACGCCGAGCTTTCGTCAGTGATCAAGGCATCGTCGGAAGTGCCCCACGGAAATGTGATAGGACCGCTATTGATCTCCACATGCATAAACCTGCTTGCTGACGATGCTGCATTGTAAGGATAAATTGTCGTCATAGAGTGACTAAGGGAAACTACAGGGTGACTTACACATAATTTCTGTTTAGTGTGCTGCACACCAGAGGAAATAAAATGAGACAGAGGTGAAATTGCTCCAGAGTCCCAAATGGCTCTAACGATCCAAAGGAAAAAAAATAATAAAAATCCAAGAACAAAGCTAATGCAGCTTGTAACGTATTACTATGTTTACGACGTTTCTCATCGAGCCATATACGTTATCTCGCATTTCTAGCTGCTTCTCTCACACAAATAATGATAAAAATTCAGAAATTCAGGGTCGCCACCAGCCCAAGCCCTTCCTAACCATTTAGAAAAAACGGAGCTGGAAAATTATTAGTTTAATTACTTTAATAATTTAATTACAAGTACGCAAATTTCTTTAAGCAGCCAAATAAATAACACTCCATGTCGTGGATGAAGCAACTTGATTAATTCAGGAATGGAAATCAGAGTAACGGGGTAAGATCGACGCCAAAGAATTTATCTTTCGCGTAAATTATTTATTGTAACTAAATATTTGGTTGCACATCCTAACTACGCATAACTGGTGCCTAACTCGAAATATTTAAGTAAGAATTACGTGAGAATGAAACAGAGCACAATTTAACTACAGCAAGAAGAAACACAGAAGACGGAGGTGAGAGACAATTATACTATCATCTCCTTTGCACTAATACCATAAAAATATCTAAGTGAGATTTGCTTTACGATTCTACGCATGCTCTATTCTGGACAGAGGTTTAACCAATACACAAGGCTGCGCGATAATTATTTAACATACTAACTGCGTCTGCTGCTTGCAAACGGCCGAGCTAGAGCACATGGTGCATTCTGACTCAAACTGTTGTGCTGCTTTGTAGAAAGCGCACGAAGAACAGATACTCTTGCAGAAATTGTAGCTCATTAAACAAGCAAACTGTTAAAATAAAGCCTATTGCGGAGCCATGGTGGACCAGAAGGGTCATTCATTACCAATCACGTGGCACAAAATGGACACACAAAGACAAAAGCAATTTCCACAAAATATAAGATTAAAAATCATTAAAAACATAACTCGCTTCACACGCTTCAGTTAAGCTGAAGTTCTTAAGTCAACATGATTCCTATCACCAGAAACCCCCCTTAAGAACTACGATGCGTACTCGCCAAGCGTTCACCGAAGAGTGCCCCTTTCTCTTTCCAGATTACCTAGCTCCTTGTGCAGCGGAAGCTACCAGAGGGGTAGCCCTCCGTCACCAACCTCACATACAAAAACAGACACAGCCTACGACTAAGATGGGTAAACCTCTCTGTTCAGGTATTGGAAACCTAAGCTGGTCATCCTGCGCTCTCCTTCGAACAAGAAGCAACATCGTCTGCTCCCAGCAGACGATGACCAACTCAGTGTTTCCCACAAAACAAAACCGAAACCCCACATTTACACATACGTATAATTTTCAAGAGGCCTTATCTGAGTGCTCAGCCCTTCTGGACGAGTTCATGAATTGAGCTAAAATCAGGTAGTAAAGTGAATAAGTTTTACCGTATTCGACAAGCGTCTTATGAAACGACTTCACAGAGACGTTTCAAACTGTAAGATGCATTCTTTTTTTATGACCACCTTTGATGCAAGGCACGTTTTCTCTTGGCAGATCGCTCCTCGTTGGCGTTTTATCTCTGGGCGTTAGAGAGTCTGGAAAACAGAGGGCCCTTGTGTGGGCGTGTGAGCTAATCCCGAGCACAGAGAGGCTGCTTATTTACGGAGGCAAGTGTTTATGTGCGCAGCCGTCAGTAGCTTCGGCTGCCGTGATGGCGTCACTGCCACCAGCCACTTTGCGGAGTAGCGGCTGTCCGAAAACGTTCCCAAAGAACGCCGCCGCGGAGCCAATTAAGAAGCGCTTTTGGGTGGTTATTTCCGACAGCTGACGGCTCTCACCGGACTCCTCGGCTGACGCGACAGAAATGCACACTGGCGTTGCACATATTTCCTTGAATTGCCTTTGGGCGGATTTGTGAGAAATCTGTCTGCGCTGACACACCAGCTAGACCAGGGCTTAGCCAACATGCTCTGCGAACAGACGGTGGGCGTAGGCCTGGGAGCGGTGACCACTGAACCCCCTCCTTTGTCACTGGGAATAGAGTGGTAAGCAATGTGGAAACTTGTGTAAACGGGGAAATCGATCCTGAGGGAAATCTAGACTGTCTAGTCGCATTGTAGATCGGGCACTACAAGCCGCAGGTGAGCGCTAAATGGGTACTGGAAGCTTTTTCATTTTCTCATTCATTTGAACTTCACAACCTGATTTATCTGCCAACAAGGCGAGCCCTTCATCTGAAAGATAAAATAATAAACTCCACGACAAACTACATTTCTGCACTTTCTTCAACGCTGCTAAGAATGCCACATCCGGCTAGGAGCATGTGATATCCACACGTTCATAGAGAGGTAAAGAATGTCCAGCAAGCTCTTTAAAAAGAGGTTTCAAGCTGCACCTGAACGTCAAGATTCTCATGTTTGTAACGACTCTTTGCGAAACTGCTCTGCCTGAAGAGGACATAAATGTTCAGTTGCGACTACCAAGTATTCTGTTATTTAATCACCATCTGTGAGAGGGTGCAAGGACTATGCTAAAAGTAGTGCAGTTTTGTAGCTCATCTGAACGGCACGCTCACTTGATTTTTTCCCTTTTCTAAGTTTTGAAACCTTTTACATACTCTCAGGTCCTTCACATGTTTCATTTCTGTTCTGTTTTTTTTCCCGACAAGGTAATGCTTGTATTGTCTTTGTAAATTGAACTTTTCTGCAAGTATTCAATGCATATCAGATTTTGAGAACCTTTCTCTCTATAAAATGATTCCTCTCACTG
The DNA here is from genome assembly GCF_021461385.2 of Schistocerca piceifrons. Taxonomy (NCBI): domain Eukaryota; kingdom Metazoa; phylum Arthropoda; class Insecta; order Orthoptera; family Acrididae; genus Schistocerca; species Schistocerca piceifrons. Next base: position 390,500,002 of record NC_060145.1, read on the forward strand.
TCGACTGAAATGCAAAGACATTGTCGGTGCCAGAGAATGCTGCCACGTGGGGTAGCCGCATGACACGGTCCACGCGGCTCCCTCCGTCGGAGGTTCGAGTCCTCTCTCGGGCATGGGGTGTGTGTGCTGTCCTTAGCGTAAGTTAGTTTAAGTTACATTAAGTAGTGCGTAACCTTAGGGACCGATGACCACAGCAGTTTGGTCCCATAAGACCTTACCACAAATTTCCCGGGCGATGCTGACTCGCCATTGCTGCTATTAGGTGACAACGCTGTCAGAACTGAATCTCCTTTACTACTCGACCACGATATTATTGCACTTTGCCTCCGATAGCTCTCATTGGAAACTTGCGGTGACGTTACAGTAAACAAGTACAGTGGTGATTAAAGGAAACGGATCGCATTGTGAATGCTCCCGGGACACTTGTGTATATACTGTCAAGTAGTTCAGCAGAGCCTCCTGAAATATCATGATAAAAACTCATGATGAGCCAACCGGAGCACTTTCGCCCCTGGGTCCAGTAATATGTGATATTGTGGGAGACTAATACTTCACGTCGGGTGGTACTCCTGTGTTATCGTGACAATGGTGTCTAGAAGCTCTCGGCCACAGCGGCCGGCGATGGATTCGATCCATGGCAGGCTCTCCTCCTTGCTCCACACCACGTCGCCACTGCTCTGCTCACGAGCAAGAGCCCGAGCAGGAGAGAGTGCTCACGCTTGAAATCAACAAATTGTTAAGGCATATGCTAGACCAATGGATGGCCTGTGATACAGACAGGTTGTGCCATTCTCGTCCCGACCCCGACACATTACTGCGTCTGAGTAAACTAACTTCACACGATATGCCTTACGAAAAGTTGGATGTAATGAGCCACATTGGATAAACTGTGAAAACGGATCGTAACCGTCTGCTCTCGGTGGTCGACTCAGCACTCGCAGAGAGGTCAGTTTAGCTCAAATCTTCCACAGTTGTCTCGTTGTCCCACTGGATTTCCCCTCGTAGGTCGCAGCTTCTGCTCTGTACAATTTGTACTCTTACAATTGTGGGAATGCCTTCGATACTACAGTTCCGAAATTAATTCTCACATGTCATTTAGGTTAATAACGGTTCATCCACTCGGACAGCTGAGCGAAACCTCACCAGCTCCCCACCCGAGAGTCGAGATACTTCCCACAAACGAAGACGAACTCGGTGAAATGAACTTGTGGACACGCAGACATGCAGTTCACTACTTGCTTGCTGATGGCGAGAAAAATGTCCTTGATTTTTGCCGCTTCCTTAACGAACGACATTGTGCAATTGTCTGCAATCCTTAATAAAGACAATTTAATTTTCTTTGTAGCGTCCTTCTTAACCCACCACGGAGTTCGCGTATTACTGCAATGAGGAGTTGATCCACGCATTTTCCACTCATAGTACCGGTTATTTTCTGGTCACTGGAATGTTGTTTTACGAAAAACTGTGCATTGATTGTTCCAATGAGTGTGGAGAATTGCCGCTACCTCTTCCCCGCGATTTAGGTTTCCTGCTACGCTTGGTTGCGTGTTAAATAAAATAATTAATAAATCTTGTCCAATTGAAGTGCTTCGTACCCCTACTCCAAGTTTACTGCGCTTTCTTTGATCCCTGGGGAAGGGAATGTGTTGTGATGGCCAGTCATCGGGTTGTGACTCCTGCCTACTTTTCCTCACCCTTCTCACTGAGTGCAGGAAGGTTCCACCAAAAAAATAAAAAATAAAAAAAGTACATTAACGCGTGGCGTACACGATTCGGGGAAGAGAGCCTGCCATAGGTCGAATCCATCGCCGGCCGCTGTGACCGAGCGCTTCTAGGCGTTTCAGTCCGGAACCGCGCTGCTGCTACGGTCGCAGGTTCGAATCCTGCCTCGGGCATGGGAGTGTGTGATGTCCTTAGGTTAGTTAGGTTTAAGTAGTTCTAAGTCTAGGCAACTGATGGCGTCAGATGTTAAGTCCCATAGTTCTTACAGCCATTTGAACCATTGAATCCATCTTGTGGGCTAACGACGAGGGCTGGGTGTGGTTTTTAGGCGGCTTCCAACACGCAACTGGATAAATACCGGGCTGGTACCAACTTCCCACAACAGACACACGCTATGCTAACATACATAAAATGTTCTCACACTTGAGAATGAGATTTACTCTAATCGCAGGCTGACAGGGGTACCCAGATTCTGTCCGAGGTGCAGTGATGGCGTCAGAAAGTGCATCCAACCACAAATTGCCATTAACATTGTAAAGTTTCTGGAGGTCAGAACAACAAATAGCTGTAAATAACTTTGGTTTAATGTTGCAATCTTATCACAGAAATACACACAGTTTACAATGTGACAATGTTACGACAGTTGTCAAACGAACGCATCTTGTCCTCAGAAATTGAAATAATCCTAAACTCCACAATGGTAAATTTTAACTAGAAGTTTCTTTACAAAATTATTCTGACGATTAGGTCACGATGTTGGACAGTACTACATAAAACATCCGATTCCGGCTCAAAGTTCGGTATTATTTAGGATGACTATCAATTCTACGGAGGATGGTTAGTTTTGTGACAAGTCAAGCAAAAGATTACCCTAGGTCGCTCGAGTTTACAGTAGACGCACGCTGGTGAACCAAGAAGTTTACACCTCTGTGCGCGGTATTTACCTTAGCTGCAATGAGCTGTTGTCTGCATGGCTGCTCTCGTCCTCTGAAATTCTTATAAAAACTAATTAAGCCTTCGCTGATTTTTACAGCAGAAACTCTCCCTATGTCTCTCGTTATGCGAGGAAACATGCACTCATCCCTAGTCTTAGAATATGGCAATATGCACGCACATGGCTGGAGCAGCGTGCGTATTAAAATACCCTCTCAGTCCTCGCAAAAAACGACTATTAACTAACTGGCTGACTGGTTTCTCCACAGTAGGAGCTCAATGACGCTTCAGCTAATATCTACCTGAATGTCAGCTGCAGTGAACATAGTGTTCACTCAAATTTCTCCCCCGATCGTACAGAGCGTTATGCGCCCCATTCTGCACTTGACGCCAGTTCAGAGAAGAGTCCCCGAAAACTTTGCTCTCGTCTTTCTCGTAGCCGAACTCATTCCCCACTTGGGTTCTTTCGTTTGCACGTCATGGATTTTTTCGAACAATAGGAGCGTTCCTCTTATTTTGTGGAAACTCTGCCAATCGTAAGGGCCCTACCATTGAACTACATCGCAGTCTTGGCACTTTACTCTTTCCTAGTTCGATGCGCCAATTGGGCGTTTCGTGCCCCCTCACATGTCTACCATTCGCTGTTCACATGATCAACTGCATCACTAGTTTTGTTCATACCCACTTGGAATTCCGAAACGCAGTTTTCTAAAGCTTCTTTCTGTCCTACTTCTGGGGGCCCGTTACTTGCTCTGCAGTATGCGTCATCTGTCCGGTCGCTTACTCCCACCACGGACGTCAGGTGCACGCCTGAGTACATACATGATTCCGTAGGCAACCTCAAACATTTTTCCATGACGGATTGGCAGTCATGGTTCACAGTGGGATAAATGTGTTGACAGTTACGGCCACTGTTTTTGAAAAACGAGCGACGTTTACTAAGTAATGCAACACATTTTTTTTATCGGTCAGTTTAGTTTGAATAAATGCGGAATTTGTTGCGGGTCTTCGAGGAATATTCGAGTTTCAGCGCCATGAAGTTCCGGTAGGTGGTAATGCTATACGTAGCCTACAAAATGTCGTTTTTTTTTTTTTTTTTTTTTTTTAGGAAAACGAGAGCATTGCAGATATTCATAGACGCTTGCAGAATGTCTACAGAACACGACAGCGAACAAAAAGCACAGCGAGTCGTTGTGCCAGGCGCTGTCATCATCGCAACAAGGTCGCTCAAACCTGCCCCATCTCCAGTATGCCGGCCGGCCGCTCACAGCTGTTAATCTGCAATGCTGCAACGTTCCCTCTCATTGGAGGAGATGGACGGATCACCATCAGACACCCTAGGCCTCAGACAAGCCTGCGCAGTCGAGAGGAGTTTACAAAACTTCATTGGACCGTTCTTCGTCTTTCACCCTACAGGCCCGATCTCGCATCTTCCGTCTTCCACCTGTTTGTCCCAACGAAGGATGCACTCGACGGGAAGCTGCACGTGGATAGCGGCGAGATTATTAATGCAGCAAGATGTAGGCTCTAACGTCGACGAGTAGACTGGTACGATGCGAGCATACAGGGCCTCCCAGTAAAGTGGCAAAATGCCGCCTCATTGGTCGGAAATCACGCTGAAAAATAGAGTTTTGTAGCCAAAAGAGTGGTGAATAATCTGGTGTATTGGAATTCTGAATAAAACCAACTTTCAGACAAAAAAATGAGTTACATTACATACTGAAGGTCCCTTGTAATGAACTGTTTACTTTTTATTTGTGTGTTTACATCCGTCACGTTTTCGTTTGATTGCTCCTTGCGTATTGACTCCTAAAACTTCCGATAAATATTTTGTCTGCTTGTGGTTTCCAATAAAACTGCGGTTTCAGTCCACAGGTTTCGAGATACATCCAGAGGATGCCAGAAACTCCTTTCTTGGTTCAAAGCCGGCCGAAGTGGCCGTGCGATTAAAGGAGCTGCAGTCTGGAACCGCAAGACCGCTACGGTCGCAGGTTCGAATCCTGCCTCGGGCATGGATGTTTGTGATGTCCTTAGGTTAGTTAGGTTTAACTAGTTCTAAGTTCTAGGGGACTAACGACCTCAGCAGTTGAGTCCCATAGTGCTCAGAGCCATTTGAACCATTTTTGGATCAAACTTATCAGTTTCTAACAGTCTGTATTACGTACGCGGGAACGTCGGGCGATTCGGTCAAAGAAAATAAACTGATTTGAATTTCCGTATTGTTGTCCGAAGCCTGATCCTTCGGTGATGAGATGGGCTGCATCGCGAAAGTGCCATACCGACGTACTGATTTGGGAGGACCAGCCGTCTTCGGGCGACGTCGGTCGTCGACGGAATCCGCCGATGACGGCGACACCACAGTCTACCATAACAGTCGCGACACTCACTACTGTAAAAGTTGCTACCGATTGACAGCTGGAGCGACACTAGCGCTCCAAGCGGCGACAAAGGAGAACTTCAGATGCATCATAAGCGTAGTGTTTGGTTTGCATCCCTTTCCTACGTGATTTACTAAATATTTGAAGTATTTTTTTTGCCTCCAAGAGTTTGTGCAATATCGGAAGACATAGATGTCTCTAAAACTGATTCTAAAATAAGCGCAAGTAGGGATAAAACTCATGAATCCAGTGGCAAGTTACAACACATTCGTGAAGAAACACGTCTGACATTCGATAGAACTGCAGCTTACCACGTTTATATCAACAGAATACAAACACACAGACTCACACATAAGAAACATAGAAGCGTGGCTACGGAGTATCGCCTCAGTTGTGCGACAGGATTCGTGATTTCCTGTCAGAAAGATCACAGATCGTAGTAATAGACGGAAAGTCATAGAGTAAAACAGGAGTAATATCCGACGTTCCCCAAGTAAATGTCATAGGCCCTCTGTTGTTCCTTATCTATATTAACGACATTGGAGACAATTTCAGTAGCCGTCTTAGATTGTTTGCAGATGATGCTGTCATTTACCGTCTTGTAAAATCATCAGATGATCAAAATTACTTGCAAAATGATTTAGATAAGATATCTGTATGGTACGAAAAATGGCAGTTCATCCTGAATAAAGAGAAATGTGAAGTTATTTACATCAGTACTAAATAACGATTATGCGCTAAGTCACACAGATCTGAGGGCTGTAAATTCAACTAAATACTTAGAGATTACAATTACAAATAACCTAAATTGGAACGATCACATAGATAATATTGTGGGTAGAGCAAACCAAAGACTGCGATTCCTTGGCAGAACGCTTAGAAGGTGCAACAGGTCTACCAAAGAGACTGCTTACACTACGCTTGTCCGCCCTATTCTGGAGTACTGCTGTGAAGTGTGGGATCCGCATCAGGTGGGACTGACGGATGACATCGAAAAAGTACAAAGAAGGGCAGCTTGTTTTGTATTATCGCGAAATAGGAGAGACAGTGTCACAGACATGATACGTGAATTGTAGTGGCAATCATTAAAACAAAGGCGTTTTTCGTTGCGACGGGATCTTCTCATGAAATTTCAATCACCCGTTTTCTCCTCCGATTGCGAAAATATTCTGTTGACACCCACCTACATAGGGAGAAATAATCATCACGATAAAGTAAGAGAAACAAGGGCTCGCACAGAAAAATTTAAGTGCTTTTTTTTCCCGTGTGCCGTTCGAGAGTGGAAAGGTTCAGAGACAACATGAAGGTGGTTCATTGAAACCTCTGCCAGGCACTTAATTGTGAATTGCAGAGTAATCCCGTAGATATAGATTAGACATGTAGCCGCGCGGGGTGGCCGTGCGGTTTGAGGCGCCATGTCACAGACTGCGCGGCCGCTCTCGCCGGAGGTTCCAATCCTCCCTCAGGCATGGGTGTGTTTCTTGTTCTTAGCGTTAAGTTAGTTTAAGTAATGTGTAAGTCTAGGGACCGATGCCCTCAGCAATTTGGTCCCTCAGGAATTCACACACATTTTAACATTTTGGACAGACATGTACGTCTACATGCAAAAGGGATCGACGCCCCATTTGTCGTTCCATAGGCCTATTGCATGTCAGTCATTGTCGCCTGTTGCCACACATACGACCTTCATCTTTATATTATTCTAAGTGGGACAAGCAACTGCCAAACAGTGGGTGAAATATACTATGAGTGTAAACTCCAAGTCCTCAAAGCTAATAACACTGCCAGAAGTGTTGTCAAATGTTAAATTTGCCATTAGAGACTTTGCATCCAATGGCATATGCACTAGTTTATCAGTATCGGAGAAATGGTGTACCTTCTGCTTTAAAATGTGGAACGTATTATCACTTACCCCACATTTTATTTGTATGCCTTCCACATAACTCTGTAATGTACACACTAACGGAAACGTACAACATTCTGACAAAACCTGTATGCCTGAGTGCTGTAATATAATAAATTTCGAGCAAACAGCTTAGTTTTGTCTTTCCATCTTGCAGATGGCATGCTAATCTGGCATCTTTTTTTTAAATATTGGGATCCTATAGTCTTCAACATTTGTTTGTCCTTCTTCACTTGATCCATTTGATACAGTTTCTGTTGCTGTCTGTATATAAAATGATGGGCACTTTTCTTGTCCCATAACAGTTTTGCACGAAGTCTAGCCGGTCGGGGTGACCGATCAGTTCTAGGCGTTACAGTCTGGAACCACGAGACCGCTACGGTCGCAGGTTCGAATCCTGCCTCGGGCATGGATGTGTGTGGTGTCCTTACGTTAGTTAGGTTTAAATAGTTCTAAGTTCTAGGGCACTGATGACCTCAGAAGTTGTCCCATAGTACTAAGAGCCATTTGAACCACGAAGTCTAGTGATCCCCACATTCTACACCACAGGCTTTCACGAAGAACTGCACTTAATTTTACTACTTCAGCGTCTAAACAGGTCTGTGCTGACGATCCAGATGAATCTGGCACTGATATACGGAGAGCTGAACTGACTGCTTTTGTGCCATAGGAGTGTTTTACAGCTTTAGACGGATTGTCGAACCTTTGTGGCAGTTTCCTCTTCATCGTCGGTTAAGGTGGCGTATTTGGAATATCAAACAATGTGGTTATCTGCATTCCACACGAGTTTTTTATGGTCTGCATTCATGAACTGGTTTTCTTCGACGTGTAGCGGACAACACATTATTATAAAGGTAAAGAGAGTTTTTTTTTCCATAAGATCTTCTCGTCTATTCACTAGCCATTTCCTATTCCTAAAACGGAACATTAACCATCAATATACATGTAAGCGAATCCTGACGATGCAGTTTGATAACATGATGCTATACACCTCTCAGGGCTCTTTGGAAACCTAAAAAAGAAAAGACAGCTGTGGTATCTTCTTCTTGTTGTTGCTGCAATTTATTGCGCTACTCTAAGCTCGCATTTGTAAAAACCATTGTACAAACCAGAGTAAACTACTACTATCCGCTTTCGCTTTCACGATAGCGCCGTATTCAACAGTTTAACTTTCTGGCCGCTTGGCGCGCTGCTGGTACAGTAGGCAACAAAATCGAGGCGAAGTGTCGCGACGACTGTTACGTTAGACGGTGGCGACACCGTGAGCGCAGCCATGAGGTGCCCGGTGCAACGGCCACTCGGCACTCACGCTTGCAGCAGTGCGGCCCAGGCGGGCGCCACGTGGAGCCGGCCCGGGCTTATCTGGGCCACGTCAGCGCCAGCGGTGTGCGCAGCCTCCAGCCACGCGAGGCCCAGGCGGGCTCGAGTGTCCGTCTGGAGGCTGACGGCCGGCTGCTGACGGACGCGTCTTTGTGAGCGCTGAACGTGTCAGCTGCAGCTGCCGGCGAGTGGGCGACCGGCGGTCCTTCTGAAAAGCGGCAGCGGCTAACCGACGGGTGCGGTTCCCCTTCAGGAAGGGCGGCGTATCTCTAACTGTCGTACATAAAAAAACTTCGTGTTCTGCCTTACGGCAGGTCTTGTCATGGGGGAAGCCTCGTCAGAGAGGTCCACCGCATGAGCGGCTAGGGAAGTGATTCCAGTGGTGGTTTCCCGTTGCCTTCCACTGATGATGAAATGATAATGAGGACCACAACACCTAGTCCCTGAGCGAAGAAAATCTCTGAACTCGGGAGCCTGGGCGTGACAACCACTGCGCTGACCATTCTTTTTCTTAAAAAAAAAAAAAAAGGGGCTACCTTGCCGGCGTCCATTCAGCTATGGGGCGGACTGTCGTATCTAAAGACTGCCCCAAATACTGTCGTCAGCCATTTGACGCTCTATTCGTTTAGCGATCAAAATACCAAGATTGCGACTGGGTTTCGGCCTTTCTTAGCAGAGATACAAATGCATCGTCGCGACTGCCCCAGAGAACTGCGACAGAATCACTCTTGTTCCATAAACCGTGATCCAGAAATTGCAATATGCTCACCTCCCACAACGCTATACTTTGAGAATAGTTACTAGGTTCAAATGGCTCTGAGCACTACGGGACTTAACTTCTGAGGTCATCAGTCCCCTAGAACTTAGAACTACTTAAACTTAACTAACCTAAGGACATCACACACATCCATGCCCATGGCAGGATTAGAACCGTAGCGGTCGCGCTGATCCAGACTGTAGCGCCTAGAACCGCTCTGCCACCACGGCCGGCTATAGTTACTTAATGAAGCCATTTTAGTGCAGACAGCTTTTACTTCGCACTTTGAATTGCTTTGGGAAGTACGTTCAGTTAATGATTGCAGTGTTGTCTCGGGTACGATCTCTTCTTCTATTGATGCGATTTCCTGTCACAAAGGTAACAGATCATAGTAATTGACGGAGAGTCACCAAGTAAAATAGAAGTAGTATCTGGTGTTCCCCAAGGAAGTATTGTAGGCCCTATGCTGACTTTTATCCACACAAACGATTTAGGAGACAATCTGAGCATCCCTCGTAGATTGTTTGCGGATGATACAGTCAAAAAATTGTTCAAATGGCTCTGAGCACTATGGGACTCAACTTCTGTGGTCATCAGTCCGCTAGAACTTAGATCTACTTAAACCTAACTAACCTAAGGACATCACACACATCCGTGCCCGAGACAGGATCCGAACCTGCGACCGTAACAGTCGCGCTGATGCAGTCAATTAGCACGTTATAAATTCATCAGACAATCAAAACCAATTGCAAAATCGTTTAGGCAAGATATCTGTACAGTGTGAAAAGTGCCAGCTGATTTTAAATAACGAAAAGTGCGAAGTCATCCACATGAGCACTAAATGGAATCCGCTAAACTCAGGTTACAGCATAAAACACACAAATCTAAAGGCTGATTAAATACTTAGAATTTACAGTTACGAATAACTTAAATTGGTCACTTAGAAAATGCAACAGGTGTACTAAAGAGACTGCCTACAATATGCTTGTCCGCTCTGTTCTGGTATATTTCTGTACTGTGCAGGATCCGCATACGATACGAGTGATGGAGCACATCGAAAAAGTTCAAAGAAGGCCAGCTCGTTTTATATTATTGCGAAGTAGGGGAGAGACTGCCACGGAAATGATGCTAATAATTGGGGTGGCTGACTGAAGGCGTTTCTCGTTGCGGTACGGTCTTATGATGTTTTAATCAGCAACTTTCTCCTCAGAGTGAGAAAATATTTTGTTGGCGCCTACCTCAATAGAAAAAAATTATCATCACAAAATAAGAGAAATCAGAGCTCGCACGTAAAGATTTAAGTGCTCGATTTTCCCTTACGCTGTTCGAGGAAGGAACGGCACAGGAGTAGCTTCGAGGTGGTTCGACAAACCCTCTGTCAGGCACTTAGTTTTGAACTGCAAGGTAATCATGTAGATACTAACTTGCTATTAACAGTGGTCCGGATTTTTATCAGTCGTCTGAACAGAACGCAAGCTTTTTTATGCTGAAACTTCCTGGCAGATTAAAACTGTGTGCCGGACCGAGACTCGAACTCGGGACCTTTGATACCATCTGAGCTACCTAAGCACGCCTCACGTCCCGCCCTCACAGCTGTACTTCCGCCTAGAGCTACATCTACATAATTATTCCTCCAGCCACCGAACTTGGAGTGGCAGAGGTTACCTTGTACCGCTTCACTCCTGTTCCACTCGCAAGCAGAGCGAGGGAAAGGCGACAATCTGTATGTCTCCATAAGAGTCCTAATCTCTCTTACCTTAGGTTCGTGGTCCCTGTACGAAATGTACGTTAGCGCCAGTAGGATTGTTTTGCAGTCACTATTCAATACCCGTTCTCTAAATTTTTTCAGTAGCGTTCCTCGAAAAGAACACACAGGTATTACGGAGATGGTTCAGGAACTCAAATGGGAATCCTTGTAGGCAAAACGACTCTCTTTTCGCAACGCACTATTGCGTAAATTTAGAGAACTGCCATTTGAGGCCGATTCGCAACGTGCTGTTCGAACCTACCGGTAACAAACCTAGCAGCCCGCCTCTGAATTATTTTGATGTCTTGCATTAATCTGACGTGGTGAGGATCCCGAACACTCGAGCAGTATTCAAGAATTGATGGCATTAATCTACTATATGCCGTCTCCTCTGAACCACACTTTCCTAAAATTCACCCAATAAATGTAAGTCGACCATTCGCTTTCCACATTGCAACCCATACATGCTCGTTCTGTTTCGTATCGCAACGTTACTCCTAGATATTTAATCGATCTGACTGTGTTAAGTATCACACTACTAATGCTCCATTGGAAAATCATGGGATAGTTTTTTCTAATTATCTGTATTAACTTGCATTTTTGTACATTTAGAGCTGGCTGCCATTCATCACACCAAGCAGAAATTTTGTGTAAATCATCTTGTAACCTCCTACAGTAGCTCAATGACGACAACTTCTCGTCTAAGGCAGCATCATCAGCAAACAGCCACAGATTGCTGCTCACACTGTCCGTCAGATAATTTATGTATACAGGGGCCAAATATCTCAAGAAATAAGCGTCAAACGAAAAAACTACAAAGAACGAAACTTGTCAAGCTTTAAGGGGGAAACCAGATGGCGCTATGGTTGGCCCGCTAGATGGGGCTCCCATAGGTCAAACGGATATCAACTGCGTCTTTTTAAAATAGAAACCCCATTTTATTACATATTCGTGTAGTATGTAAAGAAATATGAATCTTTTAATTTGACCACTTTTTTTCGCTTTGTGATAGATGGAGCTGTAATAGTCACAAACATATGGCTCACACTTTTAGACGAACAGTTGGTATCAGGTAAGTTTTTTAAATTAAAATACAGAACGCAGGTACGTTTGTTCCAATGTGATACATGTACCTTTGTGAACTTATCATTTCTGAGAACGCATGCTGTTACAGCGTGATTACCTGTAAATACCACATCAATGCAATAAATGTTCAAAATGATGTCCGTCAACCTCAATGCATTTGGCGATACGTGTAACGACATTCCTCTCAACAGCGAGTAGTTCGCCTTCAGTAATGTTCGCATATGCATTGACAATGCGCTGACTCATGTTGTCAGGCGTTGTAGGTGGATCACGACAGCAAATATTCTTCAACTTTCCCCACAGAAAGAAATCCTTGGACGTCAGATCGGGTTAACGTGCGGGCCATGGTATGGTGCTTCGACGACCAATCCGCCTGTCATGAAATATGCTATTCAATACCGCTTCAACCGCATGCGAGCTATGTACCGGACATCCATCATGTTGGAAGTATATCGCCATTGTGTCATGCAGTGAAACATCTTGTAGCAACATCGGTAGAAAATTACGTAGGAAATCAGCATACATTGCACCATTTAGTTTACCATCGATAAAATGGGGGCCAATTATCCTTCCTCTCGTAATGCAGCGCCATACATTAACCCGCCAAGGTCGCTGATGTTCCACTTGTCGCAGCCATCGTGGATTTTACGTTGCTCAATAGTGCATATTATGCCGGTTTACGTTACCGCTGTTGGTGAATGACGCTTCGTCGCTAAATAGAACGCGTACAAAAAATCTGTCATCGTCCCGGAATTTCTCTTGTGCCCAGTGGCAGAACTGTATACGACGTTCAAAGTCGTCGCCATGCAATTGCTGGTCCATAGAAATATGGTACGGGTGCAATCGATGATGATTAGCATTCGCAACACCGATGTTTTTGAGATTCCCGATTCTCGCCAATTTGTCTGCTACTGATGTGCGGATTAGCCGCGACAGCAGCTAAAACACCTATTGGGCATCATCATTTGTTGCAGGTCGTGGTTGACGTTTCACATGTGGCTGAACACTTCCCGTTTCCTTAAATAACGTAACTATTCGGCGAACGGTCCGGACACTTGGATGATGTCGTCCAGGATACCGAGCAGCATACATAGCAGATGCCCGTCGGGCATTTTGATCACAACAGCCATACATCAACACAATATCGACCTTTTCCGCAATTGGTAAACGGTCCATTTTAACACGGGTAATGTATCAGGAAGCAAATACCCTCCGCACTAGCGGAATGTTACGTGATAGCACGTACCTATACGTTTGTGACCATTACAGCGCCATCTATCACAAAGCGAAAAAAGTGATCCAACTAAAACTTTCATATTTCTTTACGTACTACACGAATATGTAATATAAATGGGGGTTCCTATTTTTAAAAAACGCAGTTGATATGCGTTTGACCTATGGCAGCGCCATCTGGCAGGCCAACCATAGCTCCATCTGGTTTCTCTCTTCAAGATAGACCAGTTTCGTTCTTTGTAGTTTTTTCGTTTGATGCTCATTTCGTGAGATATTTGGCCCGGTCTCTATCAATGGACCACCCGGTACAGAGAATAAGAACGGTCCTACCACACGTCCCTGGTGTGCTCCTAATGATACCCTTGTCTCTGATGAACTCTCATCGCCGGGCACAACGTACTCGATCCTGTAACTTTAGAGGTCTTCGAGCCATTCACATATTTGGGAATACATTCCGTATGCTCGACCCTTCTGTAGTGGTGCGCTGTGTTAAACGCTTTTAGGAAATCTAGAAATATGGAATCTCTTTTTTGTCATAATAACAGTGAAATTAAAATTCCTTCTATATAATCCGAATAACAAACAACTGTCCATAGCTGATAATCTGCTAGTTCCGAATTACAAGCGCGCTCTGCTCACACTCTGTTGTATAATTTCCGACTGCCCACGCTTCCAAAGTAAAAGATTCCGAAAAGATGCTTGAGGAAGTTACATCGGCATGAAAATACAATCTATGACATAAACTTTTGTACATTAGAAGGGATAAATTAAATCGTTATTTCACAATACGATATATGTAAACATATTCATTCATTGTTGTTATTCAGATCAGTTTTAAATCAAATGTAAAGTACCTGCATGACTAGTCTACAGCATTTACGCCTTCTGTACGTATAGAAACCACTCACAGAAACTTTGAATAAAAAACAATTCTACAAACAACCGTAAGTCAACTGGAAATGATTAGCCCCGTTCCCAGAGTAGAAACACGAATAAGTACACAAAAAATGGTACTATAATATTGGCCTTAGGAATCAACCATCTATAGGTTCAAAAGTGATCACAGAGCATCAGCCGATTGTTATGCACTACATCGTTGTTCAGGGACACCTTCTGAGTATTTCGGTGTAAGGAACGCACAGCCTTGGCGGCTCGTTACGGAGTCACAGCGTAGTAATGATTTATTCGGTTTCTTATCATAATCACTCCTGTTTCTGTGAAAATTCCTTCACAACAGTAAGATAGCCTGTCATATGTAATAGCGAAAAAGTACAACACAAATTCAGGATTTGGTTTCTGATAGGCGACTGTGTACAGGCGACATGTTTGCCGCTGTTGATAATATGACTTCGTTCGCAAATAACGCCACAGGAGGAAAACTGAGGTTTTACGTAAACTGCTATAGGGACCAATTTTCAAACGGCACTCAGATTGCGAAATCCGCTGGCTGCAGTGATTGCTCTTTCTGTAGATGATACGGGTTCAGTTTTTGTTAATGTGAGATTCTAATACAATTGACTGGCTGCTGCAGGCAGAATTTTAACCAGCCACATGTAACACACTCTCTTACACGTTCGATGTTCTTGCATAACTCCCATTCCAATACGGAAGGCTCCAGTTTGTCGTAGGTACCTGTGCCCATACGCAAAAGTACTCTGACGTGTTTGCCGTTGGTGTGGAAACACCTCATCATGTTTGGTTTGTGGGGCGCTCAACTGCGCTGTTATCAGCGCCCGTACAAATTCCCAACCTTTGCTCTGTCCAATCTCGCCACTGTCATGAATGATGAGGACAACACAAACACCCAGTCATCTGGGGCAGCTGAAAATCCCTGACTCCGCCGAGAATCGCACCCGGGACCCTGTGCTCGGGAAGCGAGAACGCGACCACGAGCTGCGGACTTGCATGGAGTGAACCCATACATGAGGAGCTATCTCTTCACCAGTAACAGTGCTGCTCTGTATCACTGTTAACGCGCAGCTAACATTTTTGGAAAACAAAAGTCTAGACAGAACCGAGCAGCACTGAATCCAAACTTGAGGGCAACGAGGTAAGGAGGGCGTCACTGTTGTCAATAACAGGTGCCGTCAGCCAATGGAAACAAGGCACACAGCGCATACCGTCGACAGTTGCACTGTTGTGCGATTTGCCTAATGCAGTACAGATTGAGACAAGAAACTAAGGGAAATACGTGAACACTGAACATATTTTCAACTGTCAAGATCACAATTCATTTATTCATACAAATGACTGGTTTCGGAAATTCTCAGTTGCCACTAAACAATCTTCTCCTTCAGTACAGTAACTTGTGTTATACAATGTACAGTATGGTCATGCGGGTATCGTGAGCTGTACTAGAAGTCGGAAAGTCATTTTTAAAATAACAGCTACGCAAATACATGTTGTTGTGCCGATTACAAGTCCTCAGATTGTTCACCACTTCACAACTAACAGGTCCCAGCGTAAACATTCTTAATGATACATAAGGACATCAGATGGCGCGGTGGTAGTTCAGTCGATGCTATTATCTCACATTAGAGAAGGCATGGATCTACTATTCCATATCATTACATATGCCTAAATTATTATCACAACATATAAGACAAGTCAGTAGTTTACATTTTTTTCAAAAACTGTCTGTTACATCATATTCAACAATTATAAAACGTAATTTATACATAAACCCTTTTTATACCATCTTAGAAAATTTTTAAAAATATTTTATAAACGTTCGTAATAACCTTTAACCAAATTAGCCTTTATACACAGTGACAACCAATATGACAACCTATAATCACTCAAAAGCTCTCTATGTATAAGGAATGATATCATACACTGAAGCGCCAAAAAAACTGGTATAGGCATGCGTATTCAAATACAGAGATATGTAAACAGGAAGAATACGGCGCTGCGGTCGGCGACGCCTATATAAGTCTGGCGCAGTTGTTAGATGGGTTCCTGCTGCTACAATGGCATATTATCAAGATTTAAGTGAGTTTGAACCAGGTGTTATAGTCGGCGTACGACCGATGGGACACAACATCGCTTCGCCTGGAGAAAGATCCTCCAAGAACTCACAACGATGATTGAAGATAATCGTTCAACGTGACAGAAATGCAACTATTACGCAAATTGCTGCAGATTTCAGTGCTGGATCATCAACAAGTGTCAGCGTGCGAACCATTCAACGAAACATAATCGATATGGGCTTTCAGAGCCGAAGGCCCACTCGTGTCCCATTGATGACTGCACGACACAAAACTTTACCCCTCGCCTGAGCCCGTCAACACCGACATCGGACTGTTGATAACTGGAAACATGTTGCCTGGTCGGACGAGTCTCGTTTCAAATGGTATCGAGCCGATGGACGTGTACGGGTATGGAGACAACCTAATGAATCTGTGAACCCTGAATGACACTAGGGGAGTGTTCAAGCTGGTGGAAGCTCTGTACTGGTGTGCGGCGTGTGCCATTGGAGTGATATGGGACCCCTTATTCGTCTGCATACGACTCTGACTGGTGACACGCATGTAAGCATCCTGTGTGATCACCTGCATCCATTCATGCCCGTTGTGCATTCCGACAATACGACACCCCACACGTCCAGAATTGCTACAGTGTGGCTCCAGGAACACTCTTCTGAGTTTAAACACTTCCGCTGGCTATCCAACTCCTCTTACGTGAACGTTATTGAGCATATCTGGGATGCCTGGCAACGTGCTTTTCAGAAGGAATCTCTACTCCGTCACACTGTTACGGATTTATGGACAGCCTTGCAGAATTTATGGTGTCAGTTCCCTCCGGCACTACTTCAGATATTAGTCGAGTCCATGCAACGTCATGTGGCGACACTGTTGCGTGCTCGCGGAGGCCCTACGCGATATTAGGCAGGCATGCCACTTTCTTTGGCTGTTCCGTGTACGTAGGTTGATTTTAACATATTCAGAAAAATGGTTCAAATGGCTCTGAGCACTATGGGACTTAACATCTATGGTCATCAGTCCCCTAGAACTTAGAACTACTTAATCCTAACTAACCTAAGGACAGCACACAACACCCAGCCATCACGAGGCAGAGAAAATCCCTGACCCCGCCGGGAATCGAACCCGGGAACCCGCGCGTGGGAAGCGAGAACGCTACCGCACGACCACGAGATGCGGGCAACATATTCAGCAATAGCTCGATATCTACAGGCGCAGATACGATTTTTCATCAAGAATACAGCCATGGCATATGTAGCAACAATGGAGCTATTTAATGTTTGTGCTTTTCTTGTCAGTTACGAAATCTGCATGAGCTTATTTAAGATAACATGTCACTCGAGGTCTATGTGAAATCTCGTCACCTGGCGCCTATGCGCGATCTGATCACCTGATACCTTGGTGAACACTCTTACAACGTTTAATATAACCAATGTACAATTATTACACCATGTTTGATTGCAATGGCTTTCGAACTGAGCCCATGATCTAGTATTACCAGCTCACTCTTACATATGAATGTGGTCGAACAAATATGTTCACATATATTTATGACTAATGTCAAAATGCCACGACGTTCCAGAATATGGCCAGTGTCCAAACTACAATTTAAAAACAATTTTACAACAAATCCTTGAGGCGAATTTTATACAGAATTATCCTATATGCTTATCTTTACCTAAAAATCTTACTCTGAAAATATTTCTAAAAAACTTCATAAATAGTTCTTAATATCAAATTACATCAAATGAAGCTAAAACTTTTTAAAAAAATTCTTATGTTTTTCTTATAGTACGGCATGTGAGCTATTTTATTTCATTTATACATACTTTAAATCAAAGGTGCAGCTAATACATTATGATGATTTTCATCTCGAAAAAATGCACTTTACGTATGTACCATAGGAATGCAATTAATATTTTGCATTTTTCTTAGATAACAGGCTGTTTGTACTAGTTTTTATATGACAATATGTCATTCGACATTTAGGTGCGAGCTCGTTATTTGATGTCTATCTGCAATTTCGTCACCCAATGACTAGGTGAAATCTCTTCCACATTTGATGTATCAGTGTACAATTGATTTATCACATGTAGAATACTGACTTGGCTTATATGTTATGATACTAATTTAAGCGTATGTACTGATGCGGAATAGTAGATCCATACTTTACTGTGAGATGATAGTATCGATTGGGCTACCATTGCGCCATTTGATTTAGCCCACTATTAAGAATGTTTACGTTGTGATCTCTCAGTTGTAAAGTGGTGATGAATGAGGGCACTTGTAATCGGCACAGCAATATGTGTGTTCATAGCTGTTATTTTAAAACTAGCTTGCCGACTTCTAGTATAGCTCACGATTCCAACGTGGACATACATTGTATAACACCACTTACTGTACTGAAGGGGAAGATTATGTAACAATCTAAACATAGATATGTCGCTATTCCAACTGTTGCATATCTTGGATATAATTATGTATGCTGTTAAGTTAGTTGCTGTATCCTTGTATTGTCGGGTCCATCTTTTTGAGATCCGAAGATGGCAACAAAGAACTGCCGAAACCGGTTGTAATAGTACAGATCGCCCACACGCTGACGATGTAGAAGTGTATCACCGAAATACAATAACTCTATAATAGATGCAGTCATATTGATTGAATATCTAGGTGTAACGTCGAAAAGCGAAATAAAATGGAATGACCACGTCAGATCGGTTGTAGGGAACGCGAGTGTGCACTTTCAGTTTCTTGGAAGAATTCTAGGAGAGTTTAGCTCATCTGTAAACCAGTCTGCGTGCAGAACACCTGTGCGACCCCTTTCTTGAGTACTGCTCGAGTGTTTGGGATCCCTACCAAATCGGATTAAAGGAAGATGTCGAAGCATTTCAGAGGAGGGCTGATAGATTTATTACCGGCATGTTTCATCAACACGCAGGTATTACGGAAATGCTACGTGAACGCAAATGAGGGGCTCTGAAGGGAATAAGTTCTTTTGGCGAAACACTGTTCAGAAAGTTTAGAGAACCGACATTTGCCGCTGACTGCAGAACGATCCCACTACCAACAATAGCAGATAAGAGACTCCAGGAGGCTGACCTTATGAAACGTATGCTGACAACACTACGAAACATACAAGAGCAGTATAGATGCTTCTGTTTAAGACTGTGATGTGTGTAAAAGTCTAGACGAAGCTTCATCCAGCCAGCAGAGGGTGTCAAATGTCAACTGGTGATGATGATGGGCAAACGAAACCCTTTGGTCACTTGGCCTTTCCTTCTCAAGTCAAAACCCACAAGACAATTATGGAATTGACATAAGAAATGTCACAACTCCAAAAAAATTCCAATTTTGAGATTTTTTTTTATTAAGAAGGTAGTATGTGACCATGCCATTGGCACAGAGAAAGTGGTATGTCTAGATATAATCAAACTTAGCTGAAAACGTAGTCTCTAGATAGAGTAAGTTGTATGTGCAGACCTGCTGGCAGCCGGCCGGAGTGGCCGAGCGGTTCTAGGCGCTACAGTCTGGAACCGCGCGACCGCTACGATCGCAGGTTCGAATCCTGCCTCGGGCATGGATGTGTGTGATGTCCTTAGGTTAGTTAGGTTTAAGTGGTTCTAAGTTCTAGGGGACTGATGACCTCAGAAGTTAAGACCCATAGTGCTCAGAGCCATTTGAACCATTTGAACCTGTTGGCACGGACAAAGTAGTCTCCCCGTTTACAGTGCTTCGGCAACAGAGCATATGTTAACGAGTTAGTAACAAATAGTGGTGTCTGTTATGATACAGATCTTTGTTTCTAAATTAGCGTGACGCCAAACCCTCCATCATTCAGAATGGTAACTTGAAATTACTTACTCTTTAATCTTACTTTACAGTTTCGTGTGTGTTTAACCAAACCCGCTTACGAAAAAAATACATTCGTAGACAATATGTAAGTGCCATTATAAGTGTCTTGAATTCACTTAAGAGGGTATAAGAAAAGTTATACAGAATTCTAGAAAGAAACAGCTAACATACAAGGAACAAATCTGACGGTCCCATGAATATCGTTGATATTAAGAGAAGGAGTGATGGAAAATACGATGATCCATCACTAAGTAGGAAGCAAGTTTCTGTGACATAGTGCTCACTCGTCGACCGTGGTCATGTGCAGCAAGTCTGCAGCAGGTGTTTTAGAACTATGGTGGGGCCATCAGACAAACGTATATATACTCAAAAATTGTGCATAAAATACAAATACATAACAGTAATTCTGACTCTGGACAAGGAGTGATATTGCATGTTCAATACACAAAAAATGATATTTCATTAAAAAAACATGCCATATTTATGAAACGTCGTATGTAACAGTAAGCATGAAGATATGCATTCCATTCGAAGCAAAAAAATGGTTCAAATGGCTCTCAGCACTATGGGACTTAACTTCTGAGATCATCGGTCCCCTAGAACTTAGAACTACTAAAACCTAACTAACCTAAGGACATCACACACATCCTTGCCCGAGGCAGGATTCGAACCTGCGACCGTAGCGGCCCCGCGGTTCCAGACTGTAGCACCTAGAACCGCTCGGCCACTCCGGCCGGCCAATCGAAGCAGTTTCTGTAATAAAGTTAGTGAAAACTAATTCATAAATCCGTTTTTTGGATCCCCTGAAAATTTTCTTCCTGGTCGTTGCCATTTTCCCTTGCGAATGCCTCAGTTAGTTCCCTCTGCAAATACCCCCCCCCCCCCCCCAATGCTTTACTGGATGAGACTGTACCAGAATTCAATCCACGTTCATAGTTGTATAAGGGTTCTAGTTTCGACGTCCTTTTGTAGCATCATATTTCAAATGTTTCCAATTCCTTGTCTCCCAGTTCATGGACTTTGTTTTAGAGTTTTGTAGACAGTTCATTTCTCAACTGTATTCCCAAATTAGATCAATGATAGAGACAAATGAAGTTATACATCACAGAAAATGTAGCCTTCTGCAATTTGAATTTGAATTCTTAGTTGTTCTAAAGGAATGGTTTCCACTATAAAAACCGTAAGCAGAACCAAACAGTAATTCAACCTTACGACATTTACGGTCCAAAAAGTTGTACCACACCTAGCAACAAGAGCATATCGAAAAACTGTAATATGGCATCATACCTGGAAACATTATGTAACACATTTATTATATACATACAGCAAACATGTAGTCTATTACAAGCCACTTATGGTGCTTCCTAAATAAAAGGAACCGTAATGCGTATGGAATAAACGCAGACCTACTTCGATATTTTAACTGCTTAGGCGGACAGTATCTCCAAGAAAATATAAGATCCAGCTAAGGAACGACAGAAATAATAAAAAAATACAATGTTTTTACTGACTGTTCAATAATTCTGTCATTCACAAACTTCAATAGTCTTGGTCACGACGAGGTCGATGACTTTTTCGAAGTCGGCTAGCACGTCTCCCGTTTTAAACGGGATGTATTCGCGTTGCACTCGTGTCGCTCTTTCGTACAGGGCTTTACTGCGCAGTAAGAAAAGCACGTGCGAGCGTGCATTGCAGTCTGTACGTTCATGCTTCTCACGTGTGAAGCCTGACTCCATACTTCAGTGTCACGTACTTGAGTCCCACGCAAACAAATCCGTGTGCTCAGTACTACCTGTCTAAGAAGAATCCTTTCTAGAAAGTCGAGCTAGAAACAAGAACTGAAAACTTTCAGTAATGTCAAATATTTTTCTTTGTTTATTTTATTCTTTCTCTCGTAGGAGAACTGTAATGTCATCATGTAATCGTCCAGTATACCATAATGTTGCATGAAAACGGATTAAATACAGTGCACGATAATAATAATAATAATAATATGTTGCAGTTTTCAAATTGCTGATGTTAGAACTGGTTCAAATGGCTCTGAGCACTATGGGACTTAACATCTGAGGTCATCAGTCCCCTAGAACTTAGAACTACTTAAACCTAACTAACCTAAGGACATCACACACATCCATGCCCGAGGCAGGACTCGAACCTGCGACCGTAGCGGTCACGCGGTTCCGGACTGAAGCGCCTAGAACCGCTCGGCTACAACGTCCAGCGTTAGAACTGGATTGTGGACTGTGACGCACACGGCATCCTAGTTCCTATTACAATAACAATCTCAAACTCCATTCATTTTATCAATAGTCGCACTTAAACGGTCATTACATGTTGGACGACGATAAATTTGTTGACCAAGATTCGTTACCCGTACTAGAACACTTCAGTTCGAAGACTATAATCGTTACGAAAGTAGAACGTTGGCTGACTGAAAATTTTTAAGCTTTGTAGGAGCCTTGAAAATGAAACGAATTAAGAAATTATAGAAGCAGAAGTAACTCGTGAGGTATGTGGGGCAGGTTGGCGACAAATACTCTTCTATTGTCTTCACAGCCACGTGAAGCTAAATAGTCAAATGACCAATGGAAAAGAGCGTGGAAGCGAAAGAACTGCTTGGGAAGTTCCCCCATTATCTATAAGAATCTAAACCGTAATGCTTTCTTACTGTGGCTTATGGTAGGTAGTTTGGTTCCTTAGACTAAAAACATCCAAAGACGGAAGTGGCTAACAAATACAAGAAATGTGAGTTAGCAGACGAATGAATTGGACATAGAACGGTCGGTTCCTCAGCGCTTTCAGAAACCGCGTACCTGACCAGACGTCACCAGTTAACAAAAGTAATAGATCGGTAACTGGAAGGTATTAGCAGTCCGTTAGCTACATACATGCATGATAAATTTTATGACAAGCTGCGTTTTTCATTACTTCGAGGATTTTTAGGTCATATTTTCTTCAATTACTGTACATCTACACCTAAATCTACATTACTACTCTACAGTTCACAGTTAACTGCCTGGCAGAGAATTCGGCTAACCATCTTTAAGCTCTTTTTCTGCCGTTTCACTCTCGAACAGTGCGCGGAAAAACCAACACTTAAATCTTTCCGTCTTGTCTCTTATTTTGTGATGCTGATCATCTCTCCCTACGTAGGTAAGTGCATTCGGGGGAGAAATATGATATGCGGTTCCCACACCACACAGCAGTACTGCACAAGAGGGCGGACAAGCTTAGTGTAAGCAATATCTTTAGTAGATCTATTGCATTTTCTAAGTGTTCTGCCAATAAAACGCTGTCATTGGTTCGCTTTTCTCACAACGTTACCCATGTAATCGTTCCAGTTTAAATTATTCGTAATTTGAATCCGTAAGTATTTAGCTGAATTCGCAGCCTATAGATTTGTGTGATTTATCGTGTAACCGAAATTTAGCGGATTCCTTTTAGTACTCGTGTTGATGACGTCGCACTTTTCATTACTTAGAGTGAACTGTCACTTTTAGCATCATACAAATATCTTGTTTAAATCACAATGGAATTGGTTTTGATCATCTAATGAGTTTTTAAAGTGGTAAATGACAGCATCATCTGCAAACAATCTAAGAGGGCTGCTCATATTGTCTCCTAAATCGTTTATATAAATCAGGAAGAGCAGAGGGCCTATAACAGTTCCTTGAGAAACGGCAGATATTACTTCCATTTTATTCGATCACTTTCCGTCACTTACTACGTACTATTATGACCTTTCTGACAAGAAGTCACAAATCCAGTCGCACAACTGAGACGATACTCCAAACGTGCGCAATTTGATTGGAAGTCGCTTGTGAGGAACTGTGTCAAAAGTCTTCTAGAAATCTAAAAATATAGAATAAATTTGACATCTCCTACCGATATCAGTTATTACTTCGTGAGAAAAAATAGCTAGTTGTCTTTTACAGGAACTATATTATCTGAATTCGTGTTGGCTGTTTGTCAACAAATAGTTTTCTTCGAGATGCTTGATAATGTTCGAACAGAATATGTCTCCGAAAATCCCTCTGTATTTGTAAAGCTCTCTATCACTCACAAACTGCAACAGATAGTTTAAAATAAATTTCATCTGGGAATAAATATACTTTTCGTCCTCTACCTCAAAGGCAGGGATTTTGCAACTAAAAACCAGATGAGTTTTTAGGGGACAGCGGTAATCTCAATTAGGAATATTTGGGAGGGCATTGCTATTTCCAGAATTTGCCTTACAACCAAGGGAGCTCAAAAAAGCCTACGTCAGGATCTAGGAATGGAAAATATTTTTATTTTAACTCTGGGAGAAATGTACCAGAGAAACATATGAACGCCTAATGTATGTGTAGACATGTTCTTTAATATGCACACTGAGCAATGACGGCGATTCAACATGTACAGTGTACCTATTCCGTCGCGTTATTACACTTTGGAACGAAGTTTGGTATTAGGCTGTGGTTAATAGGAGGACAATTCGGAAAATATGTTCCAGTCGGTCGCGAAATGGAAATCAGAGTCAAAAAGCGATGAAGCTTTGCATAGATGTGTTGGGCAGTGTCTCTAGCACTCCCATCGATCGCGTCACGTCGCTCTTTTCAGCCCTGAGCACACAGTGAGCACATAAAAGTGCCTAGAAAACAGTGTCTCCCACCAAGAACGAGGGCGTGGTGAGAAATGTCGCCTGAAGCTATGTAGTCCACATATAATGTCATACGTTTCCTTCTTCAACACATTTTTCAGCCGCATTCTGCAAGGGCAATGAAGATGATCCTCAAGCGTTTTCGGGGGAAGGTGTTTGATCACCAACAGCACAGGATGTAACTGGCTCCCTCTGACTTTCATCTCTGGTCACATGTACCGATGGCTATGAAGCCAACATTTTGATGCAGACAACGAACTAGAGACTAGCCTAGAAATTGGCGGAAAGCAGAGGCGGCTGCCTTCTATGACGAGGATATTGGAAAGTTGGCACAAAGCTACGACAAATACTAAGCCGGAGGGGTGACTATGTAGATAAATAGCTGTAAGTTGTAGCTAAATGTTGAATATAAAACATTTTTGATTTTCACAGTGATTTCCGATTTGCGGCTGATCAGAACTTACTTTCCGAATGCCTCCTGTATTCGCGCTTCTTAAACATATTCCCGTGAGATTTACGTGTGTGAAACCCATACTTATTCCAATTACATTGTTCTGTGCAATAAATGTTTTTGTTAAAGTGAGGCGTTAACATACTCCAAAGGACACCGGGGAAGAAAAATATGAAAAAAATACGTTAACTTACTAATTTCTACATCTACAAAAGTCTCACTTATTCTCGATGCAAAAGTATCTGAAAAGTATTTGAGCACACCTCTACGCCGTGTTTCGAACACAGGTTTTCACCAATTTACACACTCAACAAATTAAAACTTTCTACCATATTTATTACATTTTGTTCGTTCACTACGTTAACAAGAGCTAGAGTATTTTGGAGAGCAGAAAACTGTATATACTGCATTTCTTAGAAGTTCAAAAGTAGTTCATTTGCGCTGAAACATTTAATTACTTTAGAAGAAATATCATTTACTACATTTCTTGTCTGTGCTCGGCTTGATAATAATATCAGTAGCCAAAGAAGAACTGAAAGGATAACTTTGTACATAAATCATTAACAAAAGAAAACGTTATTTCTTCAAAGACAATGTTATTTCTCCCCATTAGATTATGTGCAGAACCCCCTTATATTATTCAAACATCGAAGTGTAACCTTATGTATCCTGTCTCTTAAATATGAACTGAACCAGGCATGTACTGAGTCAGGTATTCCGTCACAACCTTTGTAATAAAATAATACGGTCCAAAAATCAACGCCTTCGATAATTCACAAAATCATCCCAAATGATGGTATTTTATCATTCGAAAATAATCGATGTGCTTCATGAATGGCGATGACTTTGAACGTCGTGTACAGTTCTGTCACTGGGCAGAAGAGAAATTACGGGACTAGACAGATTTTTTGTACGCGTTCTATTTAGCAACGAAGCGTCATTCACCAACAGCGGTAACGTAAACCGGCATAATGTGCACTATTGGGCAACGGAAAATTCACGATGGCTGCGACAAGTGGAACATCGGAGACCTTGGCGGGTTAATGTATGGTGCGGCATTATGGGAGAAAGGATAACTGGCCCCTATTTTATCGATGGCAATCTAAACGGTGCAATGTATGCTGATTTCCTACGTAATCTTCTATCGATGTTACTACAAAATGTTTCACTGCATGACACAATAGCGATGTACTTCCAACATGATGGATGTCCGGCACATAGCTCGCGTGTGGTTGAAGCGGTATTGAATAGCATATTTCATGACAGGTGGACTGGTCGAAGAAGCACCATACCATGGCCCGCACGTTCACCGGATCTGACGTCCCCGGAGTTCTTTCTACGGGGAAAGTTGAAGGATATTTGCTATCGTGATCATTCGACAACGCCTGACATCATGCGTAAGCGCATTGAATGCCATGTGCGAACATTACGGAACGCGAACTACTCGCTGTTGAGAGGAATGTCGTTACACGTATTGCCAAATGCATTTTTGAGCATTTATTGCATTAATGTAGCATTTACGGGTAATCACGCTGTAACAGCATGCGTTCTCAGAAATGATAAGTTGTCAAAGGTACCTGTATCACACTGGAACAACGGAAATAAAATGTTCAAACGTACCTAAGTTCTGTATTTTAATTTAAAAAACCTACCTGTCACCAACTGTTCGTCTAAAATTGTGAGCCATGTGTTTGTGACTATTACAGCGCCATCTGTCACACAGCGAAAAAAGTGGTCGAACTAAAACTTTCATACTTCTTTACGTACTACACTAATATGTAATAAAATATGGGGGTTCCTATTTTTTTTTAAAAAAAAAACGCAGTTGATATCCGTTTGATCTATGGCAGCTCCATCTAGCGGGCCAACCATAGCGCCATCTGGTTTCCCCCTTCAAACTAGGCCGGCCGTTGTGGCCGTGCGGTTCTAGGCGCGTCAGTCTGGAACCGCGTGACCGCAGGTTCGCATCCTGCCTTCGGTATGGATGTGTGTGATGTCCTTAGGTTAGTTAGGTTTAAGTAGTTCTAAGTTCTAAGGGACTGATGACCACAGATGTTGAGTCCCAAAGTGCTCAGAGCCATTTGAACCTTCAAGCTAGACGAGTTTCGTTCTTTGTAGTTTTTTCGTTTGACGCTTATTTCGTGAGATATTCGGCCCGGTCACGATCAGTGGAACACCCTCTATACTTACAGACCCTGCACATTTACAGACAAACAAATGATTACAATTTCAGAAAATTAGACGATTTATTAAAGAGGAAGAGTTTGACAATCTGATCAAGTCAATAACACGTTGATCTACCTCTGGCCCTTATACTAGCAGTTATTTGGCCCGATATTGATGTCATCCTGCGGGATATCGTACCAAATTCTGTCCAATTGGCGCGTTAGATCGTCAAAATACCGAACTGGTTGAAAGATGCTGTCCATAATGTTCCAAACGATGTCAATTGGGGAGGGATCCGGCAAGCTTGCTGGCCAAGCTAGGGTTTGGTAAGCACGAAGACAAGCAGTAGAATCTCTCGTCGTGTGCGGGCGTGCGTTATCTTGCTGAAATGTAAGCCCAGGATTGTTTGCTATGAACGGCAATAAGACCGGGCGTACAATATCGACGACGTACTGCTGTGCTGTAGGGGTGCCGCCGATGACAACCAAACGGGTCCTGCTATGAAATGAAGCGACGCTTAAACAGACCTTCACGCCGGTTGTCGTGCCGTTAGGCGGGGAACAGTCATGTCGGTATCCCACTGCTGTGTGGGGCGTCGGCAGACACGTCTTCGCTGGGATCGGACTCAGTTCGAAACAAGGTTCATCACTGAAGACAATTTTAATCCAGTCAATGAGATTTCAGGCTTAATGTGGCCGACACTACTGTAGAGAGGCTTGTTGGAGTACAGGGGTCAATGGCAGCCAACGGAAGAGGCGCCGCGAGGTTAGCCCCCTTCCTGTGAGCTGTCGATTAACGGTCCTTGCCCTCACTGAAGTTGCAAGTCGGATCGATGACGATTATGAATCCGGGGACTCGCATGCCTCTGAAAATTGCCCTGTCTTCACGTTCTGCCTTCTCTCTAGGTTGAAGCCTTCCTTCTTGACTCTGTCGTCGGCTGCGATGCACGCATTCCAGCCAACATTGTCGAATACTGGCATCGCTCCTATTTAAATGTCGATTGGCCGATTACTGCAACCGGCTTATTTGAGCCCAACTACACGTCCTCTCGCAAATGATGACATCTGTGGGCGAGGCAGTTACTGTCCAACTCAGTATAAGGAACGAAATTCGCAAAGACTTTATGCCCTGGTATCGACAAGTCCCCTGTTCAATATCCTCGCCAACTGCGTGGTTCCGCTACAGCGTCACGCATTCATCCGTCATCAACCGAAATTTACCGGTATCAGGGTACATGATCATCATCTTGGTTCGTGTAAAATTTATTTTTCTGCCCTCATGGAATTTGTATAGGTGTTTTTGGAGATTTTACTCAAGTTTTAGCTGTTCTTTACTAATCTGCCTCTCAATAAAATGACGACGACGTGCTGAAAACCAGCTAAAATGAAGTCCTACTACGGTTCCTTCGCCGGTCGGGGTGGCCGAGCGGTTCTAAGCGCTACAGTCTGAAACCGCGCCACCGCAACGGTCGCAGGTTCGAATCCTGCCTCGGGCATGGATGTGAGTAGTGTCCTTAGGTTAGTCAGGTTTAAGTAGTTCTAAGTTCTAGGGGATTGATAACCTCAGAAGTTAAGTCCGCCGGCTGGAGTGGCCAAGCGGTTCTAGGCGCTTCAGTCTGGAACCGCGCGACTGCTACGGTCGCAGGTTCGAATCCTGCCTCGGGCATGGATGTGTGTGATGTCCTTAGGCTAGTTAGGTTTAAGTAGTTCTAAGCTCTAGGGGACTGATGACGTCAGAAGTTAGGTCCCATAGTGCTCAGAGCCAAGTTAAGTCTTATAGTGCTCAGAGCCATTTGAACCACTTGAACGGTTCCTTCAGGAACACCTAAGATTACATCTTTTTCTATTCAACATCCGCCCTCTGGTATAATGTATACTGTCGTGGGCAATGATGTGAGGAAATGCCACGAGAATGGTAGATCACAAGGGCTGGAAATTGATGGAAATTGAAAAGAAATTCTATTTAATGTACTGTGACGTTTAAATGGTCCTCCGGTATTCGTGCTGAGAATACCATGAGTGCATGAAAGAAATGGCCTCCATCACGAACTGAAAAAGAGAAAGAAAACAGAGGTTTGTCACAGTCTGTCTTAAGTTCTTGCGTAACTCGGTATGCATGTATGTATGTATGTATGCAGTAGAGCGGCCCACGCTTTGCGGAATGATCAACAAGGACGTGTTCCCCACGGAGAGATCTGTCTCGTGTTCGCTGTCCGGAGCCGTTCCTCGTTTCAGACGTGCGCATGTTGGCAACAACAAATCTCTTGAGAGACCAGAAAACCGACGTTAGCGTAAGCTATATTCATGATTACACCATTACCAATACAGTAAAACGTTTCTGGTAACCCACAAAAAGAACAAGACTACACCTTTTTACCAGTGTTTTCTGCTGATATAAGTTAGCCCACTACTTTTGTTGTTTGATTTTAATTTCTGTATCTTTTCATCCTGTTTGAGAGGCGGCGCATTGTAGAGTTCGGTTCCTTTCCATCAAATTCTAGACAAGCTGAGAAAGGAGCAGATGGATTTCCAAAGGGGTCTAGATTTTTGTGATAGATTTCCAGTTTGTATTGAAACTAAGAAAAACCTCCATAGTTATTCGTGTAATTGTTTGTGAGACGAGGACAATGTTATAACTACTATAAAATAAAATAAAAACATTTGTAACAAATAATTTTTACAGCTCATATTATATTTTAATTGTTGAGTTACATTTGTGTATCTCTTTTGCTCTGACTCATTCACAAAATTAATATTGAGTTCACCACAACTTATTATTAGTCTCCTTTTGTCAGAAAGATGTCACAATATTGTTTCAGTTTTTTCTTAGAACTACGAAAGGTTTCCCAGTAGGGATCCGTACAGTGTAATAGTTATTGTGTTGTTAAGTGGTACGATTTTACGTGCTAAAATTACTTGTGTCTATAGTTTTCAGTTGGTGCTTCTTTTTCAAGTCTATAGCCACTGCCCCAATGTCCATTTTGCTTCTGCAATATGAAGCTGTGAATTTCTAATCTTTGAAATTTCACACTTCTGTTCCTGAATTAACACAGTGCTCAGAGAGATACAGAAATTTCCACATCCTAGTACATTTAGGTAAACACTAAAATTAGTAACTTTCTTTTTAAACCCTAAAATATTTCGGTGTGTTATACTAACTGTGCTCACCAGTTTCTTTGTTATTGCAGTAATCGGAACTTTTCTTATTGTAATACCTTTCAGTATTTCCTGGATGAAGAGGTTTATCTAAATAAATATGGCCCCCACGCTGCAACCATTACAGGAATTTAGTGAAGTGTGAATGTGGCCCCGTATTCCCTCACCTAACAAAACTGCTAACCAATGTTTCCCCACCCTATTAAGGTGTAGGCCACGCTCTTCCTATTCCAGTCTGCCAATAGTATCACTTCATCACCTCCAGTGTGATATATGTCTGAAGCCCGTAGTAAACGCTTCAGTTACAATTTTACTCGCTGCACAGGTGTACTACATGATGTCTGATCATACAGATGAAGAACTTCCATTATACAAATTTGTGTTTCTTTATTTATTTTATCTGTCAGGTTGGATGGGATCATGCGAGCCAAACCTTCTTGGTTATGGAAGGCTGGTTAGAAAATACATGGACAGAGATTTAATGAAATAATAAAACACGAAAATACAGAGAGTATACAAATAATGACAGATTCGAGAGAAAAGTTCTCAGCTACAGCGAATGACTCCCGTACAGAACAGAGGGAGAATGGCACGAGTAAACCTTTCAACTTGGATTTGAATACATGCAGCTTATTACTCAGATTTTTTCAGCTGTACTGGAAACCTACAGAAAAATGTAACCTGCTAAAAGATACACAGCTTCCTTGCACAAAGCTTAAGGAACTGGTAGGCAAGTTCAAAACATCTTTCTGTCTAGTATTCATTGAATGAAAGAAGAGGGAAAACTGTGCCCCGTGCTATGGCTGCCATAAACCAGCATACCGCGGGTGGCTATGAATGGAAGCTGACCGCCGGGCAAGGACGGCCACCGTTGATCTCACGTCATTCCCTCAACAGACTAGCAGACGGCGTGGTGCTGAGTAAATGACAACAACCACATACTGCGCGATTGTGAATGCTACCGCTGGACTGGAGACTCATCTCTGACGTCACGCCACGCCCTTCAAGGGCCTGCAGACGCGGTGCCACAACAAGGACTCGAGGAATCTCCCAGGTAGACCGTCTTCAGACTGAGTGCAGAATCAGGTGGCCATGACCTGGACGATTTGCTCCTACAGTCATGCAGTACGACGCGGATAGGCATTGGCGATTGTGGAGACATCACATGCTACCCACTGGCAGACTGAGAGATAGGAAATTAACCTTAGGAAATGGGTTGCGCACTAAATGCAACGCTCTCTCACCACATAATCCAGAGGAAGATTGCAGTCTTTCAGCTACCAGACTGAGAGACAAGACAGGGACTGAGATGTCTCTATCTCAGTCGGAGATGTTCGGCTCCATGCATTAACACTGGAGTCTCATTCCCTCCCATCAAATGCCATGTCCATCACACCTGGCATCACGCTAGACTGCCAATTGCTGCCAGGTCGAGATGATTCCAACAGCCCAACTGCCTCACTGATGCTTCATGGACCAGATGAGGGACCAGAGCTATCCACTGCTGCTCCTACATCAAGTGCTGATTAAAGGGTGACCCTCACTCTGGCGCAGTATCACTACATCTTGATGCTCCAGGCAGTCCAGAGATCATTTGTGTGTATTTAATGCCATGTTCTATCTGTTGAAAATGAAAACTAGTCTCCCCAGCGAGCCTTGTGGAGGGAATGTTTCATGACTGTGATTCTTATGCAATTATGTATATTTTCTTGTGAAACTGATTTAACTTTTGATAAAACTGCTCTAGTGAAGACAGCTTAATTTGTCAAGCACTTATGTAAACTCTACTTCAAAAGTGTGATTTTCCAATATCTCGTAGGGAGTAGATCGTTCAAATGCCTCTGAGCAATATGGAACTTAACTTCAGAGGTCATCAGTTCAAAAAATGGTTCTAATGGCTCTGAACACTGTGGGACTTTACGTATGAGGTCATCAGTCTCCTAGAACTTGGAACTACTTAAATCTAACTAGCCTGAGGACATCACACACATCCATTGCCGAGGCAGGATTAGAACCTGCGATCGTATCGGTCGCGCCGTTCCAGACTGTAGCGCCTAGCCGGCCGAAGTGGCCGTGCGGTTAAAGGCGCTGCAGTCTGGAACCGCAAGACCGCTACGGTCGCAGGTTCGAATCCTGCCTCGGGCATGGATGTTTGTGATGTCCTTAGGTTAGTTAGGTTTAACTAGTTCTAAGTTCTAGGGGACTAATGACCTCAGCAGTTGAGTCCCATAGTGCTCAGAGCCATTTGAACCATTTTTTGTAGCGCCTAGAACAACTCGGCCACTCCGGCCGGCCCGTAGGTAGTAGAAACAATATCACACTGCCCTAAGAAATAATCACAACAGATGACCTATGTTACTTGTTTATCTGTCTTTTGAGAATGTGTTTCTTAAATTATAATTATTGTCCGATTATTTATTATGGATCATCTCGAAACATGGTGAATGACTGCACAGGGGCAAAAAATTGAGGCAGAGAACGGTTTGAAATCCACAGAACTGTAATTTGATTAGGGACATTAGTGATCTCTAACCTCAGATATTGTATGATTAAGTAAAAATACTGCTGCAAGACCCTTCTAACCACCTAGAAATTGTTTACTCAAAAGCTGTGGTGTAGCAACGACCCTGGGGTCAACATGAACAACACTACACTCAGCAATTTTCATCTGTACTTCTTGCAGGCATGCAACTTTGTGTGAGAGAGTGACCCCTGTCCTGAATGAGGTCACGTTAGGATTGTGTTTGCTCGTGTGTGGTCTTGAATGGCAAAGTCGCCCCCAACACATCATTGCGAGGTCTCAGTACTATTTGATGATTTGCTCTATTCCATGCCACACTACGGCATTTTGAAAAGAGACAGTGCACATGCGGAAATCAACCGTAGGTTGATTTTACATCATAGACATCATTTTCGTGAGACAGCAAAAAGTTATCCACATGAGCGGCCACGGATGGAAGCATATAGATTATTCAAAAAGATTCCGGGCTTGTAGCCGGTCGTCGTTAGGTTCCATCCACGATATTTCGACTGGACAACCGCCAGCCATCCCCAGATGAGCCATCGAAGACTTCGATGGCTCACCTGAGGATGGCTGGCAGTTGTCCAGTCGGAATATCATGGATGGAACCTAACGACAACCGGCTGCAAGCCCGAAATCTTTTTGAATATTCAGTTCGCCGGGAAAATTTTAAATTTCACAGCATATAGATTGCTAATGCATGTGGGATCTTTATTGTAGCTCTACTTGGAATAATATTTTCTGGAGTTGAGAACAAGCAGACAGTTTGGTCATTTAACTGTAAAACTTGCAGTGGACGTTTTGGGATTGGAAATCGTGTACAGCTGCTAGGGAAAGGAACATCTCAAAGCACTTACTGGGGAAAGAATGATGGTCCCAGAAAATTATTGCAACGGTGTGCAAACAACGCTTTCAGCCAAAGAGATGGAGAAACTGTCCACCTGGATCTACCTGTTAGGCGCTTCTAGCCACGGTAGGGGAAGGGATGCAAGAAAGAAGGATGTCTTTGACCAAGACGTTTCGACAGTGCTGTAAACACACCTTGTGAACAGGATTGGCAGTCATAAAAATTCACGAGTTTCCATGTTCGCCATGGACCAGACGCTATCGAGGGAGCCATCAGGTGTTGTCGTCCCACTGCCTACCAAGTTTTTTGGGAAGCCTCAGGCCTTCAAAATAATTTCAAAATGGAAAGCAACATTTGTGCCACATCAAAAAAATGGTTCAAATGGCTCTGAACACTATGGGACTTAACTTCTGAGGTCATCAGTCCCCTAGAACTTAGAACTACTTAAACCTAACTAACCTAAGGACATCACTCACATCCATGCCCGAGGCAGGATTCCAACCTGCAACCGTAGCGGTCGCGCGGTTCCAGACTGTAGCGCCTAGAACCGCTCGGCCACTCCGGCCGGCATGGTAGATCAAAAATGGTGTAAATTGGGACACAAAATCATTTCTTTTAGTTTAGCAGAGGCCCCTGTGATAAATAAATGTGTTGTTCACTTTAGACTCAAATGGAAACTCAGAACATGCTGCCTAAAGTGGCCGTGCGAGAAAACAAGTCAGGATCATAATGTCTTCTCCTCTCTGCGTGAAAATTTACAAGTCAGGCATTGGCTGGTTCTCCAGGAAAGAGAATATTGTTATTAACTTTGATTAGGATTGACCAGTGGGTAGAGCAGAAGAGTTAGAAGGGTGACATGGGGAGGGGGGGGGGCAGCTGCGTCACTGCTTTTGGGGACTGTACCAAGGTTTGATGGGAAGGGAGGAGCAGAGAAACTTGGTCTCCTGATTCACGCTCTGGTCTGGGTAGGATTGTGGTCTTGACTCTTGTTATTAGTGGGTTGCACTTGGGCCACTCATCCTAAACATGACTTCTCATTGGTATTGGTCTTGACTGGGGAGCGTGTGGTGAAGCCTTAGCTGTACCACAGTATAGGCTTCACACATCTCAGACAACTCGCTGAACTAAGGGCAATCTTATTCGTATCAGGTCTGCTGCCTAGACGTTTGATCTCCTTGTGTGCACTGCTATATAAGTGAGTAAAATTGGTCCTTGGTATGGCCAGCGAATGGGAGTGTCGCACGCTGTAATCCGCCGAGGTTTCAGGGCTCCATCAGAGAGTAATTGCGATCCATTTAACAGATCGCCAGCCTATGACTTCTGTATAGAATACAACCATCAAAGTATATTCAGCATTAGATAATTTCAAATTGTTTCATCCGTGTTTTGAGTTACAGTAAATAGTTTAATCAGACATACCTTAGTCTTTGCACCGAACGAGGTGGTGCAGTGGCTAGCACACTGGACTCGCATTCGGGAGAACGACGGTTCAATCCTGCGTCCGGCCATCCTGATTTAGGTTTTTCCGTGATTTCCTTAAATCGCTCCAGGCAAATGCCAGGATGGTTCCTTTGAAAGGGCACGGCCGAATTCCTTCCCCGTCCATCCCTAATCCGATGAGACCGATGACCTCGTTGTCTGGTCTCCTCCCCCAGACAACCCCCCCCCCCCCCCCCCTTAGTCTTTGCCCCCCAACGCCATCCGGTGGAGTGTTTAAACATTGGTTGCATCTATTTGTGTTGCGAACAGTTCATGATTTATTTGTCATCTTTCATACTTTGCGTTTTTTGTCCTACTTTATGATCAATAAACTTTTGCCATAATTTTTTATAAAAGACTAATCCCATGTTGTTATATTGATCACCCATCAATAATTGACTGCAATAATGATAGAACCACCATTTCATTAAATTATTTCAACATTCAAGTTTCTTTAAATTGTGTTAAAAGTTGTAACCTCTGCCGCAGGCTAACAACAACCACTGTTAAAGGGCAAAATCAATGTAGCAGATACATGGGCCAGGTAGACAAGTGGAAAGCTTACTAATTCAAGTGATTGTCATCAGGGCGTAAGCTCGTAGTAGCCTGTAGACTTTCAAATCATACCGCAAGACCAATGCAGTCTTGCAACATAAAGGCGCCCATCCTCAAGTTGACGAAACTTCTTTCCAACAACAAATCTGACACGGTACATGAATTCATAATCAGAACTGGCAAACCACAGGATGATGAGAAAAACTGGACAGAAAAGGAAAGGCCCTCTACTAAGAAATGCGTAACAAAAACTTTATTTCGTGGATGTAGGAGGAAGTGTTTGAAAGAAACACCATTACCCACCACACTGCACTCTTGCACTGTAGTTCTAAGTACTGCTAAGTATTGATGATGAAGTCACGTGCCTACTTCGATTATATAACAGTATCGTCTAAATTACGACGTTGACAACCGTTTGGCATTATAGTTCTTGTGTCAATTGCATTATGCATGTAAGTTTGAAATTTCTGGGCGAATGCTTTTCGATTATGTATTTCTCTGAACTACGGTTTCGTAGAAATAATGTACAAGGATGGACTAAGCAGTGATCTAAAGAAACTAATGTATTAAATTTTTTCAATATTTTGTTATTATTGCTAAAATCATAAGCATCTGTGGCATGTGAGACGTGATTGTAACAGGATGGTGATAGGTAGGGGAGTCGAAATCCGAATCCTGAATCCACGCCTGCCAGATTCTCCTCGTTCAAATCTCTAATTAATGCTTTAATACCCTCTGTGACACGACCAAAGTTCGCACTTGGCTCCACAATGCGTATGACCCAGAATAATGATCATAGCTTCTGGAACTGTTCGCCTACGTCCCTCCCATGACTGCTATTAGCGAGCAAGATTTTTCTCTCTGATTTTATTTCCGAAATAGCTGAAATCTATATCGTACCAGTCTGACGCACCATGTTTCCATCTACTGCTGTATGATGCTCTTCACCTGCTTTCTCAGGTAACAGGTCAAATTATTCGACACTGGACGATCGCTGCAAACACCCTTTCGCCCATTTCCAGTTACCTTCTTCCACGTCCCCTTTCCTTTTTCCTCCCGTAAGTGCCACAGTTATAATTTCACAGCCTCAAGTTCTGCCTGATGTGCACAGTTTCTAGCCTTCTTCTCAGCGATTTTTCTCTCTGTTGCGAATACCACACACCCATCGAAAAGCCACATTACATTCTCCCTTTTCTACTTCACTAATTTGCCGAATGAAACCAGAGTTCATAGTACACATGGAACACATTCTCACTGACTAATCCATGGCAGCACACACATTTATTACCTATGACCGTATAGATGTTAAGAGACGCTAGTGTTAAGTAATTTACAAAGTTTGAAGTGAGGTTGAAGCACATACTCAACGCAAATAAAAGGACTCTTCTAAAATTTGTTCCGGTAAGCTGTTCGTGTTTTACTTTCTATCATGGACAGCTATCAGACAATTGCACAAAAACAAATTCTAAGTATCCGAAAGTTATTCTAAACAGTATTAAGAATTCGGATGTCCTACTTCTTAAAGTGTGTCAACAAAATTACGCATACAGATACGCTCAATCGTATATACAACTACACATAGTTTCCCACAATTACATAAATTCGCACAGTTAAACATTCAGTACGATTAACTACTACGCGTACTAAAACAAGTATCTATGTATCAAAACAAGTAAAATAACTAGTAAAAACGATGAAAAAATTAATCTTCGCGAGGCCGAATTGTCATAGATTTCGTTGACTAAACACTTCCACTGAGCAAAAACGGTCACCAAATTCAACAATCCTCAAATCAAATTGTAGTGAGTGAAAAAGAGCAGCACACTTGACAGAATAACGCCTCGATGAATTTCGTCATTTTTTTATCCCGGTATTTCATTTTCGTCGTCTTCGTTCTTGATCCCAGAGCCCATTACATAATTATCTTCCCGTAACATTCAAACAGTAGTCCGCTGACTAAGCGAATTCGTTCCTTACTCACCGATACATGTTCCCTGTGGTTCGGTTACCTCACTGGAATTTTATTCGCGTGCTTGTACAGACCCCCATCCAGCTATCGTTAATTAGACTTTCTGCACCTTATATTAATTTCTCTCTTCCCCTTTTATTTCATGACTTCGGTGACAAATGGTTTCTAAATTCTAGTCTTCCATCGTTCTTGGAAACGCAGTTGCGCATTCTACTTTCCATTCGTTCGTAGTTGCCCGAGATACCTGTCAGTCCTACTTCCATCCATCAGTTTGCGGATAGCTCAGCATTTCACAACTCGCCCTGAGGTAGGCGTTATGAAGAAACCAGTATCTGCTAAAGTATGCCAACAACAGCATTCTTAAAACGGTCGTAAACCTTTTGCTGACTTTTCAAAGAGAAACAAGCGTTAACGAGCTATAGATAATGACGGAGCAGTAAAACAAGAAACAGTGAATTCTCTACAGCGGGCTGCAGCTTAAACTGCAACATATTGATTCATAGTTGCCAGACAGAATTATTTCGACGTAATTAGGGGTCGAAAATATATGTGTCGAGATAGCAGATCACAGAAGAAAAAAAACAAAAGGAGGGGAGGACACTTGAATCGGGCGAGAAATGACCTGAACCCGCTTAGAGTTTTAGAAAGCACAGGAAACTGTAATTGTAGAAGTTTAATATAGCTACAAGCAATTCTAGTAGAATGGACACAAAGCACTTTGAGTTCTGTCTTCTTTCTCCCAAAGTATCACATTTACGTTCTCCGACTTGCAGCTCATTTCTAAACAATGGAGCAAATTAGAGAATTTCTCGCGGAATCATTCTGTTTGCGGTATCCTTTAAGGATGTACTGTTCTCCGACAGAAGCTTTCCAACAAATCTAAGTCTTCCTTTCACCTTCTCTGTTTCACATTTCACTTGTTCGTCACATTGACTACCGCTCTTTGGTATTACTTCTAAATATGTAAAACGTGTCGAAATCCATATTTTCGGTACTGATCTATTATTATTATTATCATTATTATTTTACTGTTCTGGCACTTGATTTATTGCCATATTCTTGCTTCCAAGTAAAATGTCATGTCTGAATTAGAGTCACTTAATTTTGTGCACCCTTTTAAATGTTCCTTGTTCATCATCGAACCAATCTTGCGACAAAGAACATATCTTGGACACATCTTGCAGATAGACTGCCAAACAATCATGTCCAGCAGAGAAGTAGAATATTGCTACTATTTCCTTTCTTGGTCCATCAGCATTACCAAGTCATCCATGTCGTTTTTCCTGATCTTTCCCTCACATGAAATATTACTGGTTCCTATTAATTCTTCTTTATATGGGTTGTTAATAATGCGTATCACTGAAAAATACGACAGATTAGTTTTTCCAGTCTGTTTAAATTTTGTGTTCTGTTCGGTTAATAAATATGCTTCTTCGTTACAATTTAAGCCACAGTGAGATGGTATCCACTGAGCTGCACTTTTCATGTTCTTCTGTTTTAGACGATTAATTACTTCTTGATCGATTTCTGGATCTTACATGCTGATAACAGCAGATATTGCTGCTCTGGAATCACAAAATATAACCGCTTTGTCTAATGCGTGTAAATAGTTGTTTACCTGACCTACTGCAGTTCAAATGGTTTCAGCTTCATCCTCTAAATTTTAGTGGTGTGAACCACAAGTTTGGTGGAAAGAGAAAAATTTTATGTGTATTCCTACACCAACGTTTCCTTCATTAATGAACCACTTGTGTAGAGCCACTAAACTTCAATATATCTCAGATTTGTTGTTTCCAATGCTGTAGCTATCATTATTAATTTGTCTGTTTCATTTTTTTCTTTGATTATCCATTATGTCTAGCTTGTATTGCAACTGAGAGAGCACAACTGGAGAGAGTGGAAAAATAAATCTTTAAGTTTCAACTTTCAGTAGCTAATATTATGAGCTTATGTTTTCTACATTTTGAATTAATCTAATTCGTATTTTCAGCTACTGTTATTATTACATGAATCTTTGTATTTTCGCAGTTTTATGTGATTGGGTAGACGGATCAGTTTCTCACACTGAAGCAGTGCTAACCATTGAATGATTGTTGTAATAGGTTCTAGTGCAGCTAGAATTCTCATGGCTGCTAAAGGCGTTGATTTCACTCCACTGGTTATAATTCTTAATGCCTGGTTCTGAATTTCTTCTAATTTGATGTTTCAAACAGTAGCCGTAGCAAGTGATTCACTAGTGTATGTTACAACTGGTCTTATGTACGTTTCATAGCCGCTCTGATCACTGTCCTTCAACATGCCCGTTTACTACCAGCTAATCTCCTCAGTATGCTGAATCTGTTTTTGCTTTCTTAGCAGTTTTATTTTTGTGGGGATGGCAGTTTAATTTTTGACCCGTGTATACCCCTAAATATTTAAGGTGCTCGTTGTGCTGTTTATCTTCCCCTTCAGTTTTTAGAGTTACTTTTGAGTGAGAGTGACATAAAGAAAATATTTGATAGTAGGTTTCCTGAGTGTTTATTACCATAACCTTTTTCACGTGACCGCTCTTCAAGGCGATTTCTCACTTAGTTCATTTTATTTGATAGTGGACTCCTTTTGTTGTTTGGTAATGAAATCCAGACACATAGATCATCTGTATACAGCGGCGTATTTACCACTTCTGTTGTAGATACGCTTGAAGAGAGGTCATTGATAAAGTATTAAATAATGTCGAACTGGTAGCAGCACCTTGAGAAACTCTGTTCTTGAATATAATATATTATTTATATTTGTTCCAGATAGTCTTTCTTGTGTGAAGTCATATATCCAGTATAACATTTTCCAGGGAATGTTTGAGTTTCTCAGTTTTTCTGTTGCTGACGGCACCTTTTGCTTCTTCTCAGAGATTTAAAATCTAATTAGCGGTGTAACGTCACTAATCTTGTAATAGGATACTATGAGATTCTTATTCTTTGTTACAGTCACTATCTTGCATTTATCAACATTTAAAGACAGTTTCTTTCATTCATTACAACATGTAGAAATTTTGTCCAAGTCTTTCTGCATTTTCTTACGATCATGCAATGACGATACTAATCTGTCGATGGCATCGTCATCGAATGATCTGATACGGCTACAGACTCTGCCGATAAATCGTTCATGTGTACTGAAAACATTACAGATCTTGTCACGCTTGTCGGTGTACAGCCTATGTTACTTCTGTGCCTGCTGAACATTTACATTCAATATAACTGATTAGATGAAAACTCATCCGGTCAGTCGTGCACTTGTAAAGATACTCCATTTGGCCGAGTTGCAATACAATGGCGGTGTAAAGCGAAAGAAACTGTTTCCAGCTGGTTATCACAACAAGCGGAAAATTTCTACGACGTAACTTTAAGAAACCTCGTTCTCGGTAATGATAAGGGCCTGGTAACAGCCTGTTATACATATATCTTCTAGAAAAAAGATTACTTGTTTGTTCAAGAGACACGATAGTTATTATTATTTTAAACTTTACGTTTCATCTGAACTTACCTCTCTGGTGACCTCTATACTCAGGAATAACTACATAATAAATTATCTTCTGAGCATAGTTACCCAAACCACAGAACTGGGAGATTACGAAAAAACTGAACAGCCACAGGCACTGGAAACCTGACTTGCGGCTACAGATAATTATTGGGTGATGTATGATTGGAGAATAATGACGAATCCTTATTTGTCTACGACTCACGAACAGATAAAGCCTCCTTATTTAGTGTGGGGAAAAAATTAAATTAAACCTCTTATAACACAAAAAGGTTTCTCTCTCTTAAAAACTGTCGTTATTTAATTATTATGATACATTTCCATCAAGGTACACAGCACACAAAGCATTTTGATGCAGTAAGACGTTTCTTGCTCAAGACTTAGGGAAACATCTAGTCTTTGCGTAGCTTAAAACGTGTAGTTTTGAAAGTTCAAAACGATTTAGAGAAGCGCATGCATAAATACACATAACAGTCTTAGTAATAGCTTAATACTATCTCGAGGATATAAAGAAAACCTACTTAAGAATTGTATAAAATCATTAGCGAAACATACAGACCTGTCAAGTTCTTTGAATTTTTTACAGGGTAATTTCATGGATTTAAATATTCACGCCAAAGAATTTTGGTAGACAAAGCGATCATATAAAACAAATGATGGAAAAAGCAGATGCCAGACTCAAATTCATGAGTAGAATCTTCAGGAAATGTAACTCATCCACTAAGGAAGTAGCTTATAAGGCGCTCGTTAGCCGATTCTTGAATACTGTTCTGGGCTCTCTACCTGGCAGAACTGACACAAGCGGTAGAGAAGATGCAACAAAGAGCGGCGCGTTTCGTCACGGGATCGTTTAGCTGGCGAGAGAGCGTTACGGAGATGTTAAAAGAACTCCAATGGCAGATGTTACAAGAGAGGCGTTTTGCATCACGGAAAGATTTACTTTTGAAATTTCGGGAGAGCACTTTTCAGGAGGTGTCGGACAATATATTACTTCCCCCACATACATCTCGCGTACTGACCACGAGGGGAAAACTC
Organism: Schistocerca piceifrons; assembly: GCF_021461385.2. Classification (NCBI taxonomy): domain Eukaryota; kingdom Metazoa; phylum Arthropoda; class Insecta; order Orthoptera; family Acrididae; genus Schistocerca; species Schistocerca piceifrons. Next base: position 390,542,244 of record NC_060145.1, read on the forward strand.
GAGAAATCAAAGCCAATACAGAGGTTTACCGACAATCATTCTTCCCACTTACCATTCGCTAGTGGAACAAGGTTGGAGTGCTCAAGTAGTGGTACGAAAGTACCTCCGCCACACCCCATCAGATGGCTTGCGCAGTATGGTGTAAGTATAGTAAATAATTTGGAATGATCATACCGGTACTCTGGCATGTCGTGCAAGTCACTCGAAATTATGGCTGTCATCAAGCACAGTAATTTCATGACAATAGCTCGCACGTTGAAATATGCCTCTAGAACCAGACACATCTCAACTCTTCAAGGCGCTAACAACGATTCTCTCCAATGCAACGCTGCACTAGTAAGAAGAAGAACGAGAATGGAAATGACGGCCTACTTTCTCTTGATCAAGGAAGGTATTGGCCAACGGCTCACCAAAGACAAATATCCCGATGTAACTGATCAGCAAAAAGTTTTCAGAAGTATGAGATTCGATATATATTGAACCAAGCAAATTTAATATCTCAGAAACAGTTGCAAGAAAGTATTATATGTCTTGAAAAGGTCGAAAGAGGGCAAAATAAAGTGGTATTTACACAAACTAACTCTTTTTCAGTAATTTTATGTTACTAAACGTATAATTTTAGATTTAAAGTCTTGGCAACCTGAGCGTTTGACCATGAAACAGTAATACAATTATGAGTCCAAGTATTTCCTTTTTTTATTTTATTTGCTGGTTTCTGGTTCGTCTATGCTGTTTTTCTACTACCACTTCATTTTTGAAACGGGAGAAGACAAGGCTGTGGCCAACCTCCTCTCTTTAAGAATGCCACAGTATAGTACAGTACCAAACTGAAAGAAATATGCATTGAGACGAACGGGTGTTGTTGTTGTGGTCTCCACGCTACTCTATCCTGTGCAAGCTTCTTCATCTCCCAGTAACTACTGCAAGCTATATCCTTCTGAATCTGCTTAGTGTATTCATCATTGGTCTCCCTCTACGATTTTTACCATCGACTCTTCCCTCCAGTACTAGATTGGAGATCCCTTGATGCCTCAGAACGCGTCCTACCAACCGATCCCTTCTTCTAGTCAAGTTGTGCCACAAATTCCTCTTCTCCCCAATTTTATTCTGTACCTCCTCATTAGTCACATGATCTACCCATCTAATCTTCAGCATTCTTCTGTAGCACCACATTTCGAAAGCTTCGATTCTCTTCTTGTATAAACTCTTTATCGTCCATGTTTCACTTCCACACATGCCTACACTCCACACAAATACTTTCAGAAAGGACTTCCTGGCATTTCAATCTATACTCGACGTTAACGAATTTCTCTTATTCAGAAACGCTTCCCTTACCATAGCCAGTCAACATTTTGTACCCTCTCTACTTCGAACATCATCAGTGATTTTGTTCCCCAAGTAGCAAAACTCATCTACTACTTTAAGTGTCTCAGTTTTTAGTCGGGGTCTAAGGCACCTTGTCATTGTCCACGCGGCTGCCCCCGTCGGAGGTTCGAGTCCTCCCTCGGGCATGGGTGTGTGTGTTGTATTTACCGTAACTCATCTACTACTTTAAGTGTCTCAATTTTTAATCGCGGTCTAAGGCACCTTGTCATTGTCCACGCGACTGCCCCCGTCGGAGGTTCGAGTCCTCCCTCGGGCATGGGTGAGTGTGTTGTCCTTACCGTAACTTAGTTTAAGTTAGATTAAGCGGTGTGGAAGCTAAGAGGCCGATGACCTCAGCAGTTTGGTCACATACGACCTTACCACAAATTTCCAGTTTTCCTAATCTAATTCTCTCAGCATCACCTAATTTTATTCAGCTACATTCTATAAGCCTCGTTTTGCCTTTCTTAACGTTCATCTTTATCCTCCTTTTAAGACACTGTCCAGTCCGTTCAACTACCCTTCCATGTCCTATGCTGTCTCTGACAGAATTACAATGTCATCGGCGAACCTCAAAGTTTTTATTTCTTCTCAATGGATTTTAATTACTACTCCAAACTTTACTTTTATTCCCTTTAGTGCTTTCTCAGAATACAGACTGAATAACATGGTGAATAGGCTACAAGCCTGTCTCACTCCCTTCCCAACTACTACTTCCCTTTCGTGTCCCTCAATTCTTAAAATGTCAACTGTTTTCTGTATAAATTGTTAACAGCCTTTCGCTCCGTGTATTACATGTATTTGACCCCTGCCACCTTCAAAATTTGAAAGATAATATTCCAGTCAACATTAGCACAAGATTTCTCTAAGTCTACAAATGCTAGAAACGTAGGTTTGCCTTTCCTTAATCTTTCTTCTAAGATAAGTCGTAGGGTCAGTATTGCCTCACGTGTTCCAATATTTCTACGGAATCCAAACTAATCTTCCCGGAGGTACCTTCTAACAGGTTTTTCCAATCGTTTGTAAAGAATTCGTGTTAGTAATTTGCAGCCGTGACTTATTAAACTGATAGTTCGGTAGTTTTCACATCTGTCAACACCTGCTTACTTTGAGATTGGAATTACTATATTCTTCTTGACGTCTGAGGGTATTTCGCCTGTCTCATACATCTTGCTCACCAGACGGTAGAGTTTTGTCAGGGCTGGCTCAACCAAGGCCGTCAGTAGTTCTAATGGAATGTTGTCTACTCCGGGGGCCTTGTTTCGACTTAGGTCTTTCAGTGCTCTGTCAAACTCTTCACGCAGAATCATATCTCCCATTTCATCTTCATCTACATCCTCTTGCATTTCGATTGCCCTCATATACGTCGCCCTTGTATAGACCCTCTATATACTCCATCCAACTTTCTGCTTTCCCTTCTTTGCTTAGAACTGGGTTTCCATCTGAGCTCTTGATATTCGTACAAGTGGTTCTCTTTTCTGCAAAGGTCTCTTTAATTTTACTGTAGGCAGTATCTATCTTAACCCTAGTGATATATGCCTCTACATCCGTACTTTGTCCTCTAGCCATCCCTGCATAGCCATGTTGCACTTCCTGTCGATCTCATTTTTGAGACGTTTGTATTTCTTTTCGCCTGCTTCATTTACTGCATTTTCGTATTTTCTCCTTTCAATTAAATTCAATATCTCTTCTGTTACCCAAGGATTTCTATTAGCCCTCGTCTTTGTACCTACTTGATCTTCTGCTGCCTTCACTAATTCATCTCTCAAAGCTACCCATTTTTCTTCTACTGTATTTCTTTTCCCCATTCTTGTCAATGGTTCCGTAATGCTCTCTCTGAAACTCTCTACAACCTCTGATTCTTTCAGTTTATCCAGGTCCCATCTCCTTAAATTCCCACCTTCTTGCAGTTTCTTCAGTTTGAATCTACACTTCATAACCAATAAATTGTGCTCAGAGTGCACATCTGCCCCTGGAAATGTCTTACAATTTAAAACCTATTTCTTAAATCTCTGTCTTAACATTATATAATCTATCTGAAACCTTCCAGTGTCTCCAGGCCTCTTCCACGTTTGAAACCTTCTTTCATGTTTCTTAATCCAAGTGTTAGCTATGATTAGGTTATGCTCTGTGCGAAATTCTACCAGGTGGCTTCCTCTTTCATTCCTTACCCCCAGTCCATATTTACCTTTTACTTATGGTATGACATTTTTATTCAAAGACAATAATTACATTGAAGTCGCCGCGATTCATGGTGGTACCAAGGACAGGAGATTGACCACGACGGACGGCAATGCACACTCTGCAAGAAGCTCTCAAGCTGGCGACGAGGTTGGTGAGGTGTGATAGTACGTTCCATTCCTACACTAGCGCGGCTGACGAGTGTTGCGTGGTGGCTAATGCATGTGAACGTACCGCCATACGTCTTCCCAGCGCATCTACACGTCCTCGATGGGGTTTATGCTGGCAGACTGGGGGAAATGCTTCCACTTGGCCTGTATTAGGTAACAGTAGGGATGGAATCCTACAGGTTGGTTACCCACTGCTAGGTGGGATAACTGAATAACGCACGTGTTTGAACGGCGAAACTATGAAGCTGTCAGCGTCTGATAGTAGTAAGCATCTGCGGAAACAGGTCGATGGACGGTACAGCTATGAATAAGGGATTAAGAGAGACGGCCACCTCTCATCACACAACGTGGAGGTCGAAGGCTTACCTTACCGTATCACAACAACTGGGCCACCAAAAGGTAGTCCGCTTGGGTGCATTATGAACCGTCATATGGTGGGAGGTGGGAAGACGTAATGCACTCAGAAACATTGTCCAGGTGGTCCAGGTGGTGTGGTGTGGGGAGGCATAATGTTTTATAGCCTTGTTGTTGTTGTGGTCTTCAGTCCAGAGCCTGGTTTGATGCAGCTCTCCATGCTACTCTATCGTGTGCAAGCTTCTTCATGTCTCAGTACCTACTGCAACCTACATCTTTCTGAATTTGTTTAGTGTTTAGTGTATTCATCTCTTGGTCGCCCTCTACGATTTTCACCCTCCACGCTGCCCTCCAATACTAAACTGGTGATCGCTTGATGTCTCAGAATATGCCCTACTAACCGATCCCTTCCTCTAGCCAAGTTGTGCCACAAACTCCTCTTCTCTCCAATTCTATTCAATACCTCCTCATTAGTTATGTGATCTACCCATCTAATCTTCAGAATTATTCTGTAACACCACATTTCGAAAGTTTCTATTCTCTTCTTGTCTTTTTATCGTCCACGTTTCACTTCCATACAAGGCTACACTCCATACAAATACCTTCAGAAACGACTTCCTGACAAATCTATAGTCGATGTTAACAAATTTCTCTGCCTCAGAAAAGTTTTCCTTGCCATTGCCAGTCTACATTTTATATCCTCTCTACTTCGACCATCATCAGTTATTTTGCTCCCCAAATAGCAAAACTCATTTACTACTTTAAACGTCTCATTTCCTAATCTCATTCCCGCAGCATCATCCGAATTAATTCGACTACATTCCATTATCCTCGTTTTGCTTTTGTTGATGTTCATCTTATATCCTCCTTTCAAGACACTGTCCATTCCCTTCAACTGCTCTTCCAGGTCCTTCGCTGTCTCTGACAGTATTACAATGTCATCGGCGAATCTCAAAGTTTTTATTTCTTCTCCATGGACTTTAATTCCTACTCCGAATTTTTCATTTATTTCCTTCACTGCTTGTTCAATATGCAGGTTGAATAACATCGGGGATAGGCTACAACCCTGTCTCACTCCCTTCCCAACCACTGCTTCCCTTTCGTGTCCCTCGACCCTTATAACTGCCATCAGGTTTAATGAACTCCAAATCTTTGAACACTGTACAATCGCCGGTCAACGCTGTTGTGACACCGTACTCCTTCCCCATGCTCGTCTTTTGACAACTTCATTTTCATGGGTGACAACTCGCAACTGCATCGAACAGCGCAGGTGGAAGAGCTTATGGAACCAGAGGATATTAGGCGAATTGACTGGCCTGCCCGTTCTCCCTAATTAAATCTCATAGAACATGTGCGGGATGTTTTGGGGAGACGTGTTGTAGCATGCCCGCATGCACCAATGATCATCCGGCAGTGTCAGCTTCACTGGTGGAGAAATCGAGCGCCCTACCCCAAGAACACCTTAACACGCTTGCGGCCAACACATGGGGACGTTACAGAACATATACTGCCGTGCGTGGCGATCACGCTCTTTATTAAGAAGCAGATCCAGCCTTTGCTAACGTCCAGGGGATTGTCATAAATTACAGCGCGTTCAATGTAATTATTGTCTTTGGATAAAAGTGTCGTTTCTGTTCGTCGCATTGAGATTTCTTTCAGTTACTTTCTGTGCAATATTGCAGCAGTTCTTTGTATGTATGTTCCAAGTTTCAAAAAAATGGTTCAAATGGCTCTGAGCACTATGGGACTCAACATCTTAGGTCATAAGTCCCCTAGAACTTAGAACTACTTAAACCTAACTAACCTAAGGACATGACACACACCCATGCCCGAGGCAGGATTCGAACCTGCGACCGTAGCAGTCCCACGGTTCCGGACTGCAGCGCCAGAACCGCACGGCCACCGCGGCCGGCTCCAAGTTTCATCGAGTAATGTTATTTATCAATGGAACATCATGCGAAAGTTACTTTCATCCTTACGTTTTGCACATCAGTGTGAATAAAGAGATAAAAATTGTTTTACTTAGGTCAGAAAACATTGTAGATAATCATTGTGCGTGGCTAGGTTGTAGCCAACATGGATGAAGAAGGCTCTACGTAGAGTAAGTAGTCAGAAAATTGAAGAAAATATATTGAAATCCATAAACTTCGTAACTGATACGCCACAACCTAAGTGTGTTAAACTGGAGACATGTTCTATATGCCGACTACCTATTACTGTCCGCCCCCGGTAGCTGAGGGGTGAACACGACAGAACTTCAAGGGCCCGGGTTCGATTTCCGGCTGGGTTGAGATTTCCTCCGCTTAGAGACTGGGTGTTGTGTTGTCCTAATCATCATCATTTCATCCCCAAGTCACCGAAGTGGCGTCAAATCGAAAGACTTGCACCCGGCGGACGGTCTACCCGACGGGAGGCACTAGTAACACGACCTATTATTATCTTTCGTGTATTAGGATATTTGCCTTACAAGGGCATAACGTCAGTTTTCTTCCTGGAAATGTGAATATTGCAATTTCTACCAATAAAATATAAAAAATACAATGAAGTTTTTGGAAATTGGTGGTAAGGACTATGGGACCAAATTGCTTAGGTCATCGGTCCCTAGGCTTACGGGTTACTTAACCTAACCAAACTAACTTACTCTCAGGACAACACACACACCCCTGCCCGAGGGAGGAATCGAACTTCCGACGGGGGGGACCCGCGCGAACCGCTAAAAGGAGCCTCAGACCACACGGCTACGCCGCGCGGCTAAAATACAATGATTTTTCAAGTTTGTCTTCATCTTACTGTAGAATAAATTGAGCACTTGCGAAAGCAACGTGTTTACATACGCGTTATTGCCAGACTCGACCTCAGTGTTTGTACACAAAACTGATAAGATCTGATAATTTCAGCTGCTTACACGACAGTAAGGCGCGTAGTCAAGAAATGATTGCTCCGTCACTTGTTAGACGAATCTTCCTTTTCCAGTGCATTGTCCAGTCACCTTGTAGACTTGTGGGGAACTTACTATCTGGACAGATCAAAGCAACAAATTCGCTGTGACGGGACGTGAGTTTCCACTGGCAGTTCAACGAGACCTAAGTGTAATTAATGTGACATACTGCGCACTGCTACTACTCAGTAAATCTGTTTGTTGCCTGCGCAGTTAATGAGCATACGGCATTGCTCAAGTCTGATACCTCTGGCAGGCTTATGAAACATTGGCTCGACGCTTCGTCGCTAGTGTCGTCCGTAATTTTCTATGCTCCCTAGTGTAATCTATGAGTATTAAGAAATACACAGACGGAAAAAAATTGGAGCACCAAAAAGTAACTAATGTGCAGTAATGAAATTTCGGGTATACAATTGTCCAGGTAACAAAATGGTTCAAATGGCTCTAAGCACTATGGGACTTAACATCGGAGGTCATCAGTCCCCTAGACTTAGAACTACTTAAAGCTAACTAACCTAAGTATATCACACACATCCATGCCAGATTCGAACCTGCGACCGTAGCAGCAGCGCGGTTCCGGACTAAAGCGCTTAGAACCACTCGGCCACAACTGCCGGCTTCCAGGCAAAATATTTAAGTGATTAATACTGCATACCACAGGTTAATGTAAACGCGAGATAAACAATTTCAAATGTGAAATGCTGATACATTAACAACCTGTGTAACCGTCAAATGCTGAATGCAGGCATGCGAACTTGCTTGCATTGTGTTCCTGCCTGGAGATACGCTGCGCCTACACGCCTGCGCCGTCTGCAGCTCATACAAAACAAAGTACTCAAATGGTTCAAATGGCTCTGAGCACTATGGGACTCAACTGCTGAGGTCATTAGTCCCCTAGAACTTAGAACTAGTTAAACCTAACTAACCTAAAGACATCACAAACATCCATGCCTGAGGCAGGATTCGAACCTGCGACCGTAGCGGTCTTGCGGTTCCAGACTGCACCGCCTTTAACCGCACGGCCACTTCGGCCGGCAAAGTACTCAAAATCATAAGCAATGCTCTCATACAAAACAAAGTACTCAAAATCATAAGCAATGCTCCACAATACACACGCATCGCGGAACTTCACCGGGAATACCGACTTGAGACTCTCACGGTGGTAATCCACAAACTCACCACAAGACCATACAGAAACTCCAGACATTCACAGAACCCGTTTATTCTGAATCTGGGGAACTACGACCACAACCACAGATGAAACATAAAAGACCAAAAGACGTAATTGTAAGGACCTAACATCTATGGCCAAGCACACGCAAACACAACGGTACAGGTGAGCCCCTGTTAATCAGACGCCATTACTGGATATCCAGCTGGAATACACTGCCGAATAACTGGCACCACGCAGAGAAGCCGTACCGTACACTGCATGCAGACAAGCTCCACACATCCCCCACACAGTAAGATGATCGATCTCTGGCCGATCTCCCACTACTGTATAACGATCTTGATTGTTCCAGGAATGTAGCGGCTGCAGCAACTGGGACACATCGCCATCGCTTGCCACGGTAATGATGCATGATACCCATACTACCAAATCCAACCTTGCATGAACTATCACAGCAAGTAAGCCACTACTGCACCTACTACCCATCCCACTGTCGCAGAGGTTTTTTCCCACGGCACGAGCCTTGGCACTTTTTTCCCTCTGCTCTTCAAATCGCTACCCTCACTCGCGTTTCGTCCACTATCTATCACCTAATGGACCGTGTTAATGCGTAGTCTTACCCAGACGCACGGATAACATCACAGCCCAGCATCCTGTGATCCACTCACTAGATAACTAACATGTTGACGGAGGTGACAGTAGAACTTTTGGTTTGGTCACCACGTTGGTGCGGGCGTGGAGGGGCCCCATCTCTATAAACAGGTGCTGGATGTCACTTTGTGGGATAGAGTTCCACACCTGTTGCACATCGTCGCTCAATACGCGGACGGTTAATGTTGTTTGTGGATGACGGCGGAGTTGCCGTTCGGTGTCGTTCCATATGTGCTCCATTGGAGACAGATCTGGTGATCTAGAAGGCCAAGGCAACATAGCGACACTCTGTAGAGAATGTTGGGTTACAACAGCGGTAAGTGGGCGAGCGTTACCCTTTTGGTAAACACTCCCTGGAATGCCGTACATGAATGACAGCATAACACGTCGAATCACCAGACTGACGTACGATTTTGCAGTCAGCTTGCGTGGGATAACCACGAGAGTGCTCCTTATGTCATACGAAATCGCACGTCAGACCGTAATTCCAGGCTTATGTCCACGCAGACTCGTTGGTTGTGGTGATGTTCTTCTAACCATCATACGCACATCACTCGCACTGAGGCAAAACCATCTGCTTTCATAAAACACAACAGACCATCACCCTGCCCTCCACTGAGCTCTCGCTTCACACCACCAAAATTGCAAACGGCGGTTTTGGGAATCAGTAGAATGCACGGTACAGGGCGTCTAGCTCGGAGCTGCCCTTGATATGATCGATTTGTAACAGTTCATTTTGTCACTGTGGTGCCAACTGTTGCTGCAGATGCAGTTAGATATGCCACAGCCATACGCCGAACACGATGGTAGTGCCACGCAGCCACCCGTAGCCCGGTCTTCTTGTGGCCGTACATTCTCGTGATCACCGGTGGCATCAACCATGTGCATTGGCTACTTTCCTAACAAATCTTTCTGCAGCGTCGCAGAAGGAACATCCAGTTTCCTGTAGCCCTATTACACAATTTCGTTTAAATTCGGTGAGGTGTCGATAATGGTAACTTTGTCGCATTAAAGACCTTAAAGGTTACTCACCACATCCAATCCCAAAGATAACCTACGCTCACGACTTTTACGGCGTGCATTTATAGCAAACTTAATTTGCATCCTCATAGTGCCGCCACCAGCATCATTCTTATGTGACTGGCAAGAAATTTGAATAGGCATCATCTTTCAGGTGTAGAAACACGCTTACCAACTTTCGTTTATGTAGTACAACTCCTTCTTGGTGTTATAATTTTTTCCCGTCAGTTCAATAAGCCGGCGGTTAGTCAACACAATTTTAGGAAAGTGGACAGAGTGTGGAACTCAGTTTCGAATTTGTTTGTAAAGTCATTCATTTCGGATGGGATTCCAACAAAAAAATATGCCCCACATCCTCGCACGAGAAAAATCCATATTTTACGTGTACCGCAGAAAAAGCCACCAATTGCCATTATGCACTAAGATTTTAAACGCCCCGACTCCCAATACTTTTTCAATAGCAGATGATTTTAAGTTCCAGCTCTCTCTGAAAGCAGGTGACACACTCTGCATCTACAGCCAGAGTGAACATACTAATTATTCCGATGTATAAATTTTTTTAAAAAAAGATTGTACACTACAAATTTTTTCCCGTAAGTTTGCCTGACACCTTAACAGGATGACCGCCGATTTCAGGGACGCGGTTGTCTCCCTTTTCAGTCATATAGCAGAGAGAAAGTGTTTGTCTTGTTGTGGACGTTTTTATTTTAATTTATTATGAAACTTCCCCTTTTTACGTAAAGAATGACAGTGCTGGAAAAACTCTTACGTTATTTGATTTTCAAACAGTTGTCAAAACTGAACGTACTCAGACATTACTCTCTTTACTTATTCTGATCAACACTAAACTGACACACAATATTTTTAGCGCAACGCAGTCTGACTTTCAATAATACCTACAAAAGAATGGCCCTGACTACCAATAACCGAGCGAGGTGGCGCAGTGGTTAGACACTGGACTCGCATTCGGGAGGACGACGGTTCAATCCCGCGTCCGGCCATCCTGATTTAGGTTTTCCGTGATTTCCCTAAATCGCTCCAGGCAAATGCCGGGATGGTTCCTTTCAAAGGGCACGGCCGACTTCCTTCCCCGTCCTTCCCTAATCCGATGAGACCGATGACCTCGCTGTCTGGTCTTCTTCCCCGAAAACAACCAACCAACAACTACCAATAACCTATACCTTTCATGAATCACTTACATCAAAAAAATCTTCGTTACTGGAACTATTGCAATACAGCGAGCGCCAATATTGCCAGCTAAATGAAAGATTCTAACTACTGAAGGCACAAACTACTGATAGGAATAGTTAGCAAACGAAAGATTTTGATAGAGAACAAACAATGTATTTACCTTAATAGTGTTCAAAAGTCATTTATATATATATATATATATATATATATATATATATATATCCAGTCTTACAAATTTCCTTTTTCTGACTGACACACGTCCAGATCGTCCGCTCATAGTAACCTCTCAAAACTCTGGCATCTCTCTCCCCACATCCACCACTGCTGGCAGCTCACCTCCAACTGCCCAACACTACGCGCTGTTCACATCCAACTGCCCAACACTACACTAACGAATATTCCAACAATGAGTCGAACCAGCCACAGACTGCACACAGCGCAGTCAGCGATTTTCATACAGAGCACTACGTGGCGCTATCAACACAAAAACCTAAGCAGCCTACTTACAATTAATTCAATCTATGATAGTGCTTTGCTTGATCCGGTAAGTATTACCACAGCATTCAAATTACGCATCAGGAAAAATCGTCTTCAAAACTTCAGCACGAGTACAGTTTTACTTTTTAGTCAAGTTCAGTGAATCTGTAATGGTCCCATGGTGACGTTGTAATTTATCCTTTTGTTGGCAGCATGTGTTAATTTTACACAGGGTCTGATGGTTTTTCTGGTATGGTGTTTATTTGGCTATATGTGATTTAAACGGAACTAAGTGAAGTAATAATATCAAAATCATCATCATCGTCACCGTTATCATTTACCGTCAAATAATACGAGTAGATATGTGGCTCTTACACGTTTTTCGATATACTCGTATTATGAACTTCCATCTTTCGGATTTAAGTTGCCCTGCTTGTTTATTAGTGTCGGCAATACGTGTTCCATTACGCCGTCGTCTAGACCTCGTCATCTCTCTTATCATGTGAAGTCCAGCACAGGTTGCCTTTAGTCTATGTGACATCTTTCCACTTTGCTATGTGCCCATACAATTTTCATGCCATATCCTCCGCCCTTTCACTTACCCATTTCTTTTTTATTCCGTCTCTTCTTGTTATGTCAAATGAATTTTTCCACTGTTCGTTGGCCACCCTTCAGTCTGTAAACTGTTTACACTTTTAATGTCCACGCTTCACTTCAGCAAGATCTTATTTATTTATTTAACTTGATCTTATTCTCGCCATCAGGGCCTCTCTTACTTCACACCAGGGTTCCACACGTTCAGTATCTTTGTTACATCATTGTTAACCTGAGAACTCACAATTTTAATATGACAAGAAGTATTACAATGATTTGAGTATCTGAAGTGGCAGTGTGAGTAGATTATATTGTCTATGAGCTAATAAAGCTAATACTGGCAGTACATGTAGCACTTCAGCTGCGCCAGTAATAGTGATAATAGTATCAACAACAATAATAAATACAATGACAGTAGCAACAATAACGATAGTGGCAGGTATAAGAAGAATTTATAGGTCTACAAAACAGATGTTTTCCGATCTAGCGGTTCTAGGTGCTTCAGTCCGGAACCGCGCTGCTGCTACGGTCGCAGATTCGAATCCTGCTTCGGGCATGGATGTGTGTGATATCGTTAGATTAGTTAGCTTTAAGTGGTTCTAAGTCTAGGGGACTGATGACCTCAGATATTGTCCCATAGTGCTTAGAGGTATTTGAACCATTTTCTGATCTAGCGAGTTCTGAGGAAAGGATTTAACGATACTGTATTGACTAATAATACTGGGGAAAGAGGAAAGTCAGGTTGGAAAAAGGGATGTACAAGGGTAACGAGTGTGTACAGGGACAATGGTAATCCTTATTGTTGCTTTAGCTGATATGCCATTAACTGTCTTCTGAAGATGGAGATGTTATTCAGCTCTGTAATATGCTGTATTGTGGGAGGTCATGTTGAAGTCGGGTTCCTGCTACTGAAAAGGACTTCGAGAAAGCGGCTGAATGATGGAGTGTGGTAGAATGGCTCTGTTGGCAACAGGTATTTCTGCCATGTTGTTCAGATAAGAGAATTAAGATTGACGAGAGGTATGAGGGTCAGTGTACGCTGATAAGACAGCAGAGAAGACAGACGGTATGGAAACGTCTGCACTTGTCCACTCAGCCAGGATGATGAAATATGATCAGAGTGGAACATCGCAGATACAACGAACGCTAGGATTCAAAACCAGCTCCGGTGGCTGTGAGCTTTCCTGAGGGCTTGCGAGATAACTTCGCTGTAATCAGAAGTTGAAAGTGTAGGTGTTTGTATAAGTTGGTTTTTCAAGCCAAGAGGGAAGAATTTTTGTATATTTTTGTATGCCATGGAGAGATGATGATGTTCTTGCACATTGTAGTTCAAATTAGCTTTCAGTCTATTACTACTCCCAGATTCTTTTCTGAAAGATAGATGTTGATATTTCTCCCATTTAGGGTTAACAATGTAGGGATTTCCTATATTTCGGGCTAATGAGCCTAGAATGACCAACTAGTACCGCCTGGGTTTCGGATGGGTTGAGCTTTAACGCTATACCCTGCGCCCATCTTGATGGCGCACACAGATCGGTATTAAGGATCTAAACAGTTGTCTTCAAGTTTATAGGTTTTGCACTTAGATGCAACTGGACGCCATCAGCGTACATGTAGTATTTGCAACAGGATGAAACTGATGACATATCAATTACGTATAATGAAAAGAGTATATTTAATTCTAAATCACAATTACACTGTTTTTATACTGATTTTTATTTATTTCAAACCAAATTTCGGCTTATTTGGCCATCTTCTGGAACCAACTGACTAGCGTCTGAAAGGAACACTAGTTTTTAGGCAACCAAACAGTATAAGCAAAGATACAAACCTTTTGCACACAATTTGTGCATCAAACTTGTTTCTTAACGTCAAAATTACATTCTACACCATGGACAATATTAAGCACAATAAATAATTAAATTATATAATTTACAGGTAAATGTAAATGTCGTGTGACTAGGGCCTCCCGTCGGGTAGACCGTTCGCCGGGTTACAGTCTTTCGATTTGACGCCACTTCAGCGACTTGCGTGTCGATGGGGATGAAATGATGATGATTAGGACAACACAACACCCAGTCTCTGAGCGGAGAACATCTCCGACCCAGACGAGAATCGAACCCGGACCCTTAGGATTGACATTCTGTTGAGCTGACCACTCAGCTACAGGAGGCGGACAATTTACACGTTAAATGGCTATATTGCTTAAGTTTACCATTAAACTATACACTATTACCCGTTACATGTTTATAATGCTACCGTTTAGCGCTATAACCATTTAAACTGTAATATTGGGCAGTTTAATTATTCGTCATGCTGTATATTGCCCATTGTGTAAAGTGTAATTTCAACGTTAAGAAAGAAGTCTGATGCGCAACACTCTATGCAAGTGGAGTGTATCCTTGCTTACAATGTTCAGTTACCTGAGAACCAGTGTCCCTTTCAAATGGTAGTCAGTTCTTTCCTGAAGATGGCCCAATAAGCCAAAAACTAGTTTGAAATAAACAAAAATCAGCAGAACAGAAACAGTGTAGTTGTTAATCGACAGCCGGCCTTGGTGGCCGAGCGGTTCTAGGCGCTACAGTCTGGAACCGCGCGACCGCTACGGTCGCAGTTTCGAATCCTGCCTCGGGCATGGATGTGTGTGATGTCCTTAGCTTAGTTAGGTTTAAGTAGTTCTAAATTCTATGGGACTGATGACCTCAGATGTTAAGTCCCAGAGTGCTCAGAGCCATTTGAACCATTTTTTTGTTAATCGACCTTAAACATGGAACGGTTCTACCAAGAAGTAACGGAAGAATCCATAAAAAACAAAGAAGTTGAGCTGTGGTGCGGCTGGCTCCAGTGTTCTCGCACTTAGAATGTCATCGCTGTCATCGACTATAGGGTCACCATCCTTGCCTTCCGCGATTCAGGCCGGTGGTCGGGTGGTTAAGGGGAGACAAAAGAGACAGCGGACGGCATATTCGCAGGGTCGGAGGTAGCTTGTTGACGTTTACCGTGAGGCCTGTGGTACGACGCGTGTACGCTATGGGCGGGGTCAGCGACAGATCCCGGCAGTGACTTGATGGGACCTCAGGTGTGGTAACGCGGTGGTGCACTGTTGTGTTTTGGGGCTTTTCTGCTGCGAGGGCATGTATAGGTCCTTGTTACTGATCATTGAAACTGAGACGTGTCTATGGCGTGACGGTGGAAATGTGTGATGCTCGCCGCTGTGTCATGTGAAAACGCTTCGTCTGCCTTGTGTCTGTGCAGCAAATTATGTGAAGTAAATAGCTGATACCACGGCGACACGGCGACGCCTTGATCTCACGCGTTGTTGAATATATTTCGGAATTACTGGATGATGAAGATATCCCATGTGTAAAGCAAATGAAGCCATTTGCGACATACTAAGGTACTGTTTTATTCTGCTAAAATCTGTGTCAGTTATATGTGCATTTATATGCCCTTCTTTAGTTGCAGAAGTTATAGAAGTGTGTAAACAGAGAGCTATATGGAAAGGGATGTAAAGGTGAAACCCTTCCAATAACTGAATACACTCGAACTCTGTATTACTAAAGGTGCCTTTCGATACCCGCACCTACCTTGGGTAATAAGTGTTATTCGGAGGTTGTCATGGTACTGTAAGTAATTATTATATACAAAATTGTTTATTCTAATTATACTGAATTGGAAATGTAAGGTCGGTTGTGTTCCGCTGTAAATTACTATTGTCTCCTCTTTGTGGCAGCCGAGCATTGTCAGTGGCTTCAATCATTATTCCTGTCATATTTCGAGTTTTGTATTCGCGGGTTTTCTTAAGCTGACAGTGTTGAGTTCTAAGACCTATAAACAGGCAAGTCAAACTGAGTATTCTATGAACTCAGGCGATATTCCATTACGTGGTACCTTAGTTTGTTATAGGTTAGAAGTATTTTACGTGTTATTAATATTCTGCTGTTTGCTTTGTCTAATGAGAAGCTAGTTCTGTGAAGTAGTCGTTTATATTTTATTAGTGTGTTACACGTTGTGCCGTTTCATGTTTTTTTTTTTTTTTTTTTTTTTTGTTTTGAAGCTACAAATGACACTGTGTTTGTTGCAGGTAGCTGAAACAGACGTGTTCACGGGAGTCGCGTCCTGACGGGGTTGCTAGTGGCCCTTTTTACTATGACACAACCGGCTATCCTCCTTCAGTACATTTGTCTCGCTTATATCGTTACTACGTTTGTCGAGTGGAATTAGGGCTCACTGTAATCACCTTATATGTTGAAGTTAAGTATGTCCCTTGCCAGGGCGCGAGCCTTCATGGATGTAGTCGTATTCTCATCTGTAAAGATTGATAGTGATATTCATTTGTTCTCGTCGCATGTATGATTATTTATCTTGTTATATTTAATGCTGGTAAAATGTAAGTGTTAGTGAGGTTCGAATTTGGGGGTTATATTTTCCTCTTGTGGAAACAAATTTAAGTGATTTTACTCCCTTTTTAAGTAGCCTTTAGATGCGTACATTTTGCCTCCATGTTTGGTGTTTTTATGGCTTCCACGTTAATTAAAATTACAACAAAGGTAAATTTGGCAATGGAGGGTTTCGTGTATATATTAGTTGCTAAGTGGATCTTAAGGTAAGTGTAGGATCTCTACCAGAAGTATAGTTTTTATTGGTAACATGCACATTGCATCTGAAACAGCAGTTTGCGTTAAGTACCAAGTTACCACTTTCAGCACCGACAACAGTGGTCCTGGTACAGAGCCTTGAGGAACACGCTGACAAAGCGCATTTAGCTTGGCGTAAGCGGCTTGACTCACGGCCCAACTCGGTGGCAGTCGGCGTTATCGCTCCTCGGCAGTCGCTGCGCCGGGTTTGTGCAGCGCTAGGCAGATGCGGGTCTTTAGAAGGCACACACGGGCGCTTCTCTTCCGCGACGGTCAGCGGTTCGGCAGTGCGATGCCCCTCCAACGCAGCCGCCTCGTGCCGCCAGGGCCGCTATATCGGACGCGTTTGCGCAACAGATGCGCTGAGTGCGCGTCTCTAATTCTATCCATTTATCTTGCGCCTAAGGCCTTCCCAGCTCTGGCGCAGAAACATGGCGACCGCCTACGATAACCACTGACTCACGACGAGAAGTAAGCTAATGTGCAAAACTTAAGGACGAAAGTAACTTACACATGATGTGTCAGTCCCAAGTAACATAGCTCCATGAAACTTAGATTGTACGTAGAAAGAATTGCTACAGTATAGCACAGAAGGTAATATCAGCATGGGTTTCGAAAAAGCCGATCGTATGAAACCCAGCTCGCGCTATTCGTCCACGAGACTCAGAGAGCAATAGACACGGGTTCCCAGGTAGATGCCGTGTTTCTTGACTTCCGCAAGGCGCTCGATACAGTTCCCCACATTCGTTTAATGAACAAAGTAAGAGCATATGGACTATCAGACCAATTGAGTGATTGGATTGAAGTGTTCCGAGATAAAAGAATGCAGCATGTCATTCTCAATGGAGAGAAGTCTTCAGAAGTAGTGATTTCAGGTGTGCCGCAGGGGAGTGTCGCAGGACCGTTGCTATTCACAACATACATAAATGACCTTGTGGATGACATCGGAAGTTTACTGAGGCTTTTTGCGGATGATGCTGTGGTATATCGAGAGGTTGTAAGAATGGAAATTGTACTGAAATGCAGGAGGATCTGCAGTGAATTGACGCATGGTGCAGGGAATGGCAATTGAATCTCAATGTAGATAAGTGTAATGTGCTGCGAATACATAGAAAGAAAGATCCCTTATCATTTAGCTACAATATAGCAGGTCAGCAAGTGGAAGCAGTTAATTCCATATATTATCTGGGAGTACGCATTAGGAGTGATTTAAAATGGAATGATCATATAAAGTTGATCGTCGGTAAAGCAGATGCCAGACTGAGATTCATTGGAAGAATCCAAGGAAATGCAATCCGAAAACAAAGGAAGTAGGTTACAGTACGCTTGTTCGCCCACTGGTTGAATACTGCTCAGCGGTGTGGGATCCGTACCGGATTGGGTTGATAGAAGAGTTAGAGAAGATCCAACGGAGAACAGCGCGGTTCATTATAGGATAATTTAGTAATCGCGAAAGCGTTGCGGAGATGATATGTAAACTCCAATGGAAGACTCTGCAGGAGAGAAGCTCAGTAGCTCGGTACGGGCTTTTGTTGATATTTCGACAACACACCTTCACCGAGGAGTCAAGCAGTATATTGCGTATATTGTTCACCCCTACGTATATCTCGCGAAGAGACCATGAGGATAAAATCAGAGAGATTAGAGCCCACACAGAGGCATACCGACAATCCTTCTTTCCACGAACAATACGAGACTGGAATAGAAGGGAGAACTGATAGACGTACTCAAGGTACCCTCCGCCACACACCGTCAGGTGCCTTGCGGAGTATGTATGTATGTATGTACATGTAGATGTAGATGAAAGAAGAACAGAATGAGACAATCAGAAATGATACAAGGTGTACAACTTTCCTTCCGCCGTTTTTTCCCCAACATTTGAGGCTTTAATGAAACAAATTGTTTACACATGTATCATTCAAAGTATTTTCCATCGCTAGTCATTATATTCTCCCATCTTTCGGGCAGTGTACGAATTCCGCGTCGAAAAAATTGTTCATCTTTTGAAGCGATTCACGAATCGATCCAATTTGTGACTTCTTCATGAGTTCGGAAGTGTTGGTCAGTCAGGCCATGCACCATTGATCTAAACGTAATAGTCAGAGTGAGCAATGTCTGGAGAATACGGCGGATGGGGTAGGCCTTCCCATTTTAACTTTCCCAATTTCATTTTGACCTCTTTTGCAAAGTGGGGTCGAGTGTTTTCGTGCTGCAAAATCACTTTATCGTGCCTCTTGCTGTATTGCGGCCGTTTGTCTTTTAATGCTCTCCTCAAACGCATTAATGGAGTTCAATAACGAGCACCTGTGATTGCTCCACTTGGTTCAAACACCTCATAGTACACGACGCCGAGCTGGTCCCACCAAATGCTGAGCATGATGTTGGAGCCGTGAATATTCGGTTTGGCCGTCGGCGTGGGACCATGGCCAGGATATCCCTATGATTTTTTGCATTTAGGGTTCTCGTAATGAACCCATTATTTGTCCCCGGTGACAATGCGATGCAGAAACCCTTCCGTTTTTGCCTCTGTAGCAACTGTTCACAAACACACAAACGCCGTTCAACGTCCCTTGGTTTCAGCTCACACGGGACCCAAGTTCCTTCTTTCTGAATCATGCCCATGGCCTTGAGACGTTTTGAAATGGCTTGCTGTGTCACCCCCACTAATCGTGTTAATTTTTCCTGAGTTTGACGCGAGTCCTCACTCAGAAATGTCTCCAATTCTGCATCTTCGAAAATATTCTCTCTTCCACCACTATCCCAGTCTACGACGTTAAAATCACTGTTCTTGAAGCGTTGAAACCTCTCACGACACGTTCTTTCACTAATAGCGTCCTTATCATACGTACCTGAAAGCATTCGACGAGACTCGGTCGCTGCTTTCTTCATATTGAAACAAAATATTAACACCTCCCGCAAATAACGAGAATTAGGCTCGTAAACTGACATTTTCAATCAAGAACAACTTTATGATGCAGATAAAAATCGACTAATGTTTGAATGAGGCTATGCTGACCGAGGTCCAAGCTGCCTGCTATCTGTTTCTTTCGAACTCTACTTACCGTTGTCGCCACCTATCGGCAAACGGCAGAAGAAAAGTTGTGTACCTTGTACTTTCATTCAAAGGCAATCATTACGTGAAGTCACTGTGGCTCTTGATTGTCCCCTGGACGTTATCAAAGGAGGGACATAGGTCTTAAAAGAGGGCGTGATCACCACGGACGGCACTGCATGCTCTGCAACGTGCTCCCAGGCTGATCTCAAGACTGGTAATGAGTTCTTGCGGTAAGGCGTTCCAGTTCTCCATCAGCGCAGTTGACAACCGCTGGTTGGTAGATGGTGCTTGTAAACGTGGTTCAACATGTGTCCACAACGCTTACCACGCATCCTCGATGGGAGTAAGGAGAACGGGCACGCCAGTTTAGTCGCCAAATACCCTCTCGTTCCAACACTTCTTGCGCCTATGCTGTTTGATGCGCGCGTGCATTGTCACCCATAAAGATGAAGTCAGTGTCGAATGCACCCACAAAAATTAGCACATGGAGAATGAGTATAGTGTCACAATAATGTTCACTGGAGAGTGTACCCTGTTCAAAGATCTGGAGATCAGTTGGCTGATGCGACATTCTATCATCCCACGTTATAACACGTGGACTTCAAAAACCATCATGTTGACAATGTTCCTGGGTGCATTACGTGTTGACACCCCTCTCCAGATGACAGTACGTCTAGAATCACTTCTCAGGCTGAATCTGCTCTCATCCGATAACAACAAGCGACCTCTCTCGTCGTTGGTCCAGTCGCTAAGCTGTTGGCACCATCGCAAACGATTCCTCCGATTCACAAATGTCAACAGAACAAAAAAGCTAGTCATCGGGGAAAGAGAGCGCACCCCCTCCCCCCCCCCCTCCTTACCAATGTCGACCGTACCTTGCGCTCCTGTTAAATGTGGTGCAAGTCCATCTGCTGTTTGACGTGGGTCGCTTCTTCCCTGTTGCACAATGTAGCGATAATCTCCTGCTGAAACTGACCGTGGTCAACCAACGTGGTCGAAAATGGTTCGGAACACTCACCATGCGGGTCAAACAATACCGCGACTAATATCAAACTCCTGGCCTACACTTGACACACTTCGCCTTTCTTCCAAGTTCTCTATGATTCTTCCCCCTGTGAAATAATCCAAATGTTGTAATGAAGAACACTACTAGAGTGCATTGTCACTGGTCGCTGATCGACAGACGCTTTCCTTCAACTTCCTTGTGTTGTGGAGTCAGCCCCTTTTGGCCCTGTTATCACTCTGACCTCACGCCACGGGTCTTCTAGCTTTATGCGCGCAACTGGGAGAGCTCTGGCAACATATTCCCGCAATTTCCCACGAGTTGATAATATGTTATCTTACTTTATCTATCTATTTCTTAAGTTTTGCTGAGTAGTGTACTTCAGTGTTGACTTTCGATGGCGGACATGGCTTTTTGCCGATATCGAGTTCATCGAAAACGAAGCATTAGCCCAGTAGGACAAAGGCCGGAACTTCTCTACTCAAGGAGAAATCCACGAAACAATACCCTGATGTGATTTAATAAAATTAAAGCAGAACTTCGCCAAAGAAAAATTTTGGAAAACGCTTTAAATTATCAGAAGAAAGCATATAAACTATAGGGAAAGACGTGTAACAGTATGTGCATCAAGCGAGAGAGTACAATAAGAATGGAAAACAAAGAACTTACCGCTTCTGTTGAAAAGAGTATAAGACTGGAATACCGTCTTTCTCCTCTACTGTTTAGTCTGTACGTAGAATAAATAATAATGGAACACATGAGAAAGATTCAGGAGGGGGATTAAAATTCAGGGTGATAGAGTATTTGTAATAAGAGTTGCTGATGGCATTGCTAAACTCAGAGAAATGGTCGATAATTACAGTACCTGTTGAATGGAATGAAGAGTCTAATAAGCACACACTGTGGATTGAGAGAAAACTGAATAAACATTAAAATAATGACGAGTAACAGCAATAAGACTAGTCATAAACTAAGCATCAAAACTAAAAACTACAAAGCAGAAGAAACGAAGAAATTTTTTCCAGCAAAGACGCAAAATAACACATGACAGACGGAGCAAGGAAAACGTGGAAGTAAGACTAGCACAGGCAAGGAAGAAATTCGTGGTCAAACGAACTCTACTACACTCCTGGAAATGGAAAAAAGAACACATTGACACCGGTGTGTCAGACCCACCATACTTGCTCCGGACACTGCGAGAGGGCTGTACAAGCAATGATCACACGCCCGGCACAGCGGACACACCAGGAACCGCGGTGTTGGCCGTCGAATGGCGCTAGCTGCGCAGCATTTGTGCACCGCCGCCGTCAGTGTCAGCCAGTTTGCCGTGGCATACGGAGCTCCATCGCAGTCTTTAACACTGGTAGCATGCCGCGACAGCGTGGACGTGAACCGTATGTGCAGCTGACGGACTCTGAGCGAGGGCGTATAGTGGGCATGCGGGAGGCCGGGTGGACGTACCGCCGAATTGCTCAACACGTGGGGCGTGAGGTCTCCACAGTACATCGATGTTGTCGCCAGTGGTCGGCGGAAGGTGCACGTGCCCGTCGACCTGGGACCGGACCGCAGCGACGCACGGATGCACGCCAAGACCGTAGGATCCTACGCAGTGCCGTAGGGGACCGCACCGCCACTTCCCAGCAAATTAGGGACACTGTTGCTCCTGGGGTATCGGCGAGGACCATTAGCAACCGTCTCCATGAAGCTGGGCTACGGTCCCGCACACCGTTAGGCCGTCTTCCGCTCACGCCCCAACATCGTGCAACCTGCCTCCAGTGGTGTCGCGACAGGTGAATGGAGGGACGAATGGAGACGTGTCGTCTTCAGCGATGAGGATCGCTTCTGCCTTGGTGCCAATGATGGTCGTATGCGTGTTTGGCGCCGTGCAGGTGAGCGCCACAATCAGGACTGCATACGACCGAGGCACACAGGGCCGACACCCGGCATCATGGTGTGGGGAGCGATCTCCTACACTGGCCGTACACCACTGGTGATCGTCGAGAGGACACTGAATAGTGCACGGTACATCCAAACCGTCATCGAACCCATCGTTCTACCATTCCTAGACCGGCAAGGGAACTTGCTGTTCCAACAGGACAATGCACGTCCGCATGTATCCCGTGCCACCCAACGTGCTCTAGAAGGTGTAAGTCAACTACCCTGGCCAGCAAGATCTCCGGATCTGTCCCCCATTGAGCATGTTTGGGACTGGATGAAGCGTCGTCTCACGCGGTCTGCACGTCCAGCACGAACGCTGGTCCAACTGAGGCGCCAGGTGGAAATGGCATGGCAAGCCGTTCCACAGGACTACATCCAGCATCTCTACGATCGTCTCCATGGGAGAATAGCAGCCTGCATTGCTGTGAAAGGTGGATATACACTGTACTAGTGCCGACATTGTGCATGCTCTGTTGCCTGTGTCTATGTGCCTGTGGTTCTGTCAGTGTGATCATGTGATGTATCTGACCCCAGGAATGTGTCAATAAAGTTTCCCCTTCCTGGGACAATGAATTCACGGTGTTCTTATTTCAATTTCCAGGAGTGTAGTATCAAAAATTGGCCCAATTTTGAGGCTGAAATTTCTGACAACGTATGTCTAGAGGATTACGTTGAACGGCAGTAAATCATTTACTGTGGGCAAACCGGAAGAAAAGAGAATCGAAGTGTTTGAAATGTGATGGAATAGAACAATGCTGAAACTTTGGTGAACTGATAAGAAAAAAGGAAGTTCTTCACAAAATCAGCAAGATAAGAAACATTTGGAAAATACTGACAAGAAGAATAGACTGGATGTTAGGGCTTATAATGAAACATCAGGGAATTACTTCCGTGGTACTACCGTTAGTTGTACCCTGCACAAACCGTAGAGGAAGACGGTGATTGGAATATATCCAACAAATAATTGAAGACGTTGGGTGTAAGTGCTACTCTGATATGAGGAGGTTCTTACAGGATAGGAAGTCGTAGAGGTCGGCATCAGAAAAGTGTAAATCTAGGTGGAGGGATGTTATGACGTTTATGTGATTCGAAAGGACATATCCAGTGAGTAGGGATAAAGGGATGCTGACACCGAGCACCTCCCTTCTCGCCCAAGGAAAAAGATTTGGGATCTTCGCTAACGGAACTCAGATTCGGCCACACGACAAAGATGTATCATTGTGCCACGTCACACCGACGTATTATTTTGAAGAAAGCCAGAACATGCAATACACACTGCAAGTGTAGACAGAGCAATTGACAACGCCAGATATCTCTAGGTTCCAAAAGCCTTCTGCTGCCGTACCACCCAGTTTCAAAAGCTACTAAGATGTAAATATAGGAAGTATCCACAAATACCGAAATGTTTCTTTCCTGGAAAAACAATATGTACAAGTCTCATACAGACTATTCTCCCTCACTTAAATACATTGTAGACTGTCTAGTCACATTAACGAAACCGCCCACCAGAAGCCTAAATAACCAGCTTTGCAGTGCGGACCTTGCGAGACGTGCAGGAAGACAGTCAGTCATATTCTGGAAGCTACCGACATGCGACTCCAGTGCTGTGGCCAGCTGTGCTAGGTTTCTTGGCTGAGGATCTATGATGAGAACAACCCGATTGACGTGGTCCCACAGATTTCCAGTTGGGTTTAAAAGCCAGGATATTGGTGGCCAAGAAAGTACAGTAAACTCATCCTGAATCTCTTTCAAGGAGGCGCGTACGCTGCAAGCTGTGTGAAACGCTACACTGTCCTCCTGATTGATCCTAATGTGTCGAGGAAGAAAAACTACATGCAGGGGTGGACATGGTTCCTAAGGATAGACCCATACTGGCGTTGATTCATTGTACCTTTTAGAATGACGAGATCACCTGGGAATGCCCTCCGACCTTCATCCTTCCGACGATTGTTGTAGAGTGTTTGCTTTTGGACGTTTCACGACGTACGAGCCAACAGATATTTGTCTGATACAGCTGTGATTGCTGTGTTCAGCTGGGAGTCGAGTTGGCGATCCTTTGCTCACGGCTCTGGGCTGCTTTGGTTACGCACCTTGAGACTGTTGCCAATGGGCACCATTGTGGAGAGGTCGGCCAGGGCGATTTGAGGGACGTCCATGCGCCCACCGATTGGTATACTACTGCGGCCGCCCTGAGTTCTGCCCACATTGAGGTTGATCCCTCACCCATGGTCGAGTGGGAGGTCATTCCAAGGTATGGCTAGTAGAGAAGGATTTTCCGAGGGGCCCATCGGAGGGCCTTCCAGTTCGTCTGACGAACGTGTTTGGGACGCTTTCTATGGTTGACGAAGTCCCTGAGCCACATGATCTCGCACGCCCTGTTCCAGAAGAATCCTCTCTGCATGCAAGGTCTGGGCATTCACGGAGGGTGGGATTGCTGGTAGTTGGGAGCTCTAACGTTAGGTGCATACTGGGGTTCCTTAGGGGAAAGGCTGTGAATGAGAAAAAGAAATCCAGGGTGACTCTTTTTGCACAACAGGAGGAATCATTCCAGATGTGGAACAAGTGCTTCTGTATAGCATAAAGAACACAGGGTGCAGCCAACTGCAGGTGGTGGCCCATTTTGGCACTAACAATGTATGTCGCTTTGGGTCGGAAGAGATTCTCTTTGGTTTCAGGAAGCTAGCTGAAGTGGTAAAGACCGCCAGTCTTGCTTGTGAGATGAAGGCGAAGCAACCCATTTGTAGCATCGTCGTTAGAACCGACTGTGGTCCTTTGGTACAGAGTCGAGTGGGGGGTCTGAATCAGAGCTTACACAGTTCTGAGACAGTGCAGCTTGAAGACTCCACGACTTGAGCCATAGGGTAGTGGATTTCCGGGTTCCGCTAAATACATAAATTTGTGGTAAGGTCTTATGCGACCAACCTGTTGAGGTCATCGGTCCCAAAGCTTACGCACTACTTAATCGAACTTAAACTTACGCTAAGGAGAACACACAAACCCGAGGGAGGACTCGAACCTCCGGCGGGGGGAGCCGCGCGGACCGTGACAATGTGCCCCCAGACCGCGCGGCTATCTCGTGCGGCCGCTAAGTAGGTCAGGGGTCCACTAAACGCAGGAAAAAAACTACATGGGTAGCTGGAGCTGTGTGGAGGACACTGCGCTGTTTTTTAGGTTAGAGGGTGTCGGAAAAGTGTAGAAAGGACTTCAGTTTCAAAGGTTGCAGAATGAACACAGGAAGAGAGTAAACATAGGAACAATTAATACTGTATTTGTGAACTGTCGTAGCTTTGTTGGAAAAGAACTACAGCTCTCAGCACTAACAGAAAGCACTGACTTTCAGATCGTTATAGGCATTGAAAGTTGGCTAAAGCCGGAAATGAGTACAGCCGAAAAATTTAAAAAGAACCTAACCGTATTCAGGATGGATAGATTAATTACAATTGGTAGTGGGATGTTTATTGCTGGCAGATGTAGTTTACCTTGTAATGTGAATGAAGTAGGTAGCCCCCGTGAGTAAGTATGCGTAGAGGTTATAGCTGAAAACCGAAATAAAATAACAATTGGTTCCTTTTACCAACCACCTGACTCATATGATTCAGTTTCTGAACAGTTTTCAAATAAAACTTGAGTGTCATTCCCAATAGGCACTTCACTCATATAATTATAGTTGGTGGTGACGTCAATCTACCCTCGATATGTTGGCGAAAATACATCTTTAAAGTCGTGCTGAACGCATTCTCAAAAAATTATTTTGAACAAATATTTGAGGAACCCACTCAAAGTGTAAATGGTTGCGAAATCGTAGTTGACGTCTTAGCAACAAATAAACCTGACCAAAAAGGAAGCATTATGACAGATACTGGGATTAGTGACCACAAGGTTGTTGTATCTGGACTGAATACAATAACATTTAAACCCATCAAGAATAAACGTAAAAGTCATCTATCTAAAAATGCAGATAAAAATTCGCTTGACACCTTCCTAAAAGACAGCCTCCACTCCTTCCAATCTGACTACGTAAGCATAGACCAGATGTGGTTTAATTTCAAAGAAATAGTATCTATGGTAATTGAGAGACATGTTGTTGTTGTTGGTGTTGTTGTTGTGGTCTTCAGTCCTGAGACTGGTTTGATGCAGCTCTCCATGCTACTCTATCCTGTGCAAGCTTCTTCATCTCCCAGTACCTACTGCAACCTACATCCTTCTGAATCTGCTTAGTGTATTCATCTCTTTGTCTCCCTCTACGATTTTTACCCTCCACGCTGCCCTCCAGTACTAAATTGGTGATCCCTTCATACCTCAGAACATGTCCTACCAACCGTCCCTTCTTCTAGTCAAGTTGTGCCACAAACTTCTCTTCTCCCCAATCCTATTCAATACCTCCTCATTAATTATGTGGTCTACCCATCTAATCTTCAGCATTCTTCTGTAGCACCACATTTCGAAAGCTTCTATTCTCTTCATGTCCAAACTATTTATCGTCCATGTTTTACTTCCATACATGGCTACACTCCATACAAATACTTTCAGAAATGACTTCCTGACACTTAAATCTATACTCGATGTTAACAAATTTTTCTTCTTCAGTAAAGTGAATGGACAGTGTAGGTGGCAAATGCTAATTACAACTTGACACCATAAAGTTTTTCAGTAGTTCAGTTTTATTTTGTAGGAAACAGGATTAAATGACTAGAATACGATTCTGTAAACTGACTTATGTGTATTGCTTTTACGAAAACGCGAATCGTTTGCAACAACGCATGGATGAATACATGTTCATAGCTGCAGTTAATAGCAAGTTTAAGAACATGAAATCAGTGCTAAATTTAGTCGTGGAAGGTGAACACCTCATGAATGGTTTAGTACATTGATTTTCTATGTGGATAGGCCTTTCGGTTACTCGCAGTAAATAGAACCACCCCACCGAGATTCCAAAGCCGCGACAAGTGCATTAAACAGTAGTCAGCTGTCTGCATAAAGCACAAGGGAGCAAATGTCGTTCCAGGGCTACTCTCCTGCGTGGTCTCTAACCACCTAAGCGCTGATTCGACCATTTCCAGACCAAAACCTCCTTCCAAACCTCTCAAAGTGACCCAACAAAGATCTATACTGTCTATATCTATAGTGGTTACAGAAATATGTACGTAATACATCAACAAAGACTACTTCTCTAGACAGTGAAAGAATATCATTGAAAAACTGAAAGAGGCTGTTTAACTGACAACTTTCGAGCTGAAGAAAGGTTGTGATACCACGGGCAGACAGTTCTCAAGATGAGCTGTCTGACAAGTTGCTATTTATGGAACCTTTGCCATTGTTTGAGCCATACAGGATGTCCCAGGAGGAATGATCAATATTCAGGGATATGACAGGAAGGCTTATTCGAAGCAAAAAAACTTCATACGGACATATACCCTACTCCTAATGGTTTTTCCAGATCGAAATGTTAATTGTTAATTATGAAACTAATGGCCCTACAGACGACTAATTTCAATCTTACTTAACAAACAGAATGGTAAAGGTTGTTCTGAATAATTCAAACAGTGGTGAAAACGTAGAAAATTTAAAGATTCGAGACAAATCGCAAAAGGGGTCCCACAGGGTTCAATTTTTGGAACCTCTCCTATTCCTGTGGCAGAAACACATTCCGAGCAAAGAAGCAACGAGGTAGGTTTGGTAGAACAAACCGTCAAACAGTTTGGGTGGATAACAGACATAAGTGCATGCCACTCGTCCCAAAACAAATGTACATTAAATGTATTCTATCTTAGAAAGCATTGGGAATTAGGTATATGACTGTATGAAACTTTTGCTTCAAATGAGAGTGAAATTGAGTGTCATAATGACCATTCCTCCGGTGACATCCTGTGTGTGGTGTCAAAATAGGAGCCATGGAATTGGCAAAGGGCTTCTGGATAGGAAACGAGATAGTTGTTGTGCAGAAGGTGGTAAAACATTGGATATGTATGATGAGTATCGGGTCTGCACTTATACTTGTTGTTACAGCGTTTGGAAACTGTGATATTGTTGTTGTTATCGAAAACACAAAGAAGAGAAACGAAATGTAGATCTTGCGGAGAGCTACAGTCATACAAGGGGCGTTCGATAAGAAACGCAACACATTGTTTTCTCGGCCAATTTTGAAGGAAAAACTACGGAATTTGTTGTGGGACAAAGTAAAATATTCTTGTTTCAGCCCCTGTCGTTTCATGAAGCTACAATAGGTGATGACGCTGTACGCAGTCTTCAAAATGGCGTCTGCAATGAATGTGCGTTCCAAGCAGAGACCTGTCACTGAATTTCTTTTGGCCGAAAAGGAGAGCATCGTAGGTATTCAAAGTCGCCTGCAGAATGTCTACGGAAAATGGGACAGTGAACAGAAGCAGGTGAGACGTATGTTATCATGGCAACAAGTTCGCGCAAACCTTACCGATCTCTCGCGTACCGGCCGACTGCAGACAGCTGTGACTCTTGCAGTGTTAAACCGTGCTGACATTCTCATTTGAGCCGGCTGCTGTGACCGAGCGGTTCTATGCGCTTCATACCGGAACGGCGCTGCTGCTACGGTCGCAAGTTCGAATCCTGCCTCTGTCATGGATGTGTGTGATGTCCTAAGGTTAGTTAGGTTTAAGTAGTTCTAAGTCTAGGGGGCTGATGACCTCAGATGTTAAGTAAGTCCCATATTGCTTAGAGCCATTTGAACCATTCTCATTCGAGGTGATCTGCGGATCACCATCAAACACATCGCTGGTCAACTTGGCAGTGCTGACACGCTCGTCCAAAAAATGGTTCAAATGGCTCTGAGCACTATGCGACTTAACTTCTGAGGTCATCAGTCGCTCTAGAACTTAGAACTAATTAAACCTAACTAACCTAAGGACATCACACACATCCATGCCCGAGGCAGGATTCGAACCTGCGACCGTAGCTGTCCCGCGGTTCCGGACTGAGCGCCTAAACCGCTAGACCACCGCGGCCGGCACGCTCGTCCACCACTTGGGATATTCGAAGACGTGTGCCCGCTCGCAACCTAACAGAAGGCCATAAAGAGTAATGAACGACCATGTGTGCGAAATTGCTTGTGCGTTACGAGGCTGATCGTAACAATTTTTTGCCGAACATCGTCACAGGCGATGAAATATGGGTTCATCACTTCGAGCCGGAAACAAAACGGCAATCCATGGAGCGGCGACACACCGCCTCTGCTCCAAATTAAAAGTTCAAAGCCGCACCCTTGTCTGGTATAGTAATGACGACGATCGTCTGGGTATCTGAGGGGGTTAATATGTTTGATGTCCTCGCTCATGGTGCAACCGTCAACTTGGAAATGTATTGTACTACCCTCACGAAATTGAAGAAACAACTAGAGTGTGTTCGTCACCACAAAAACACAAACGAACTTCTTCTTCGTGACAACGCGAGGCCCCACGTAAGTCTGCGCACCATAGAGGAGTTCACAAACCTCCATTGGACTGTTCTTCCTCATCCACCCTACAGTCCATATCTCGCAGCTTCCGAATTCCATCTGTTCAACGCAATGAAGAATGTGCTCCGCGGAAAGCAGGTTATTGACGCAGCAAGACGTCGGTAGAATGGTACCACGCAGGCATACGTGCCCTCCCAGTGAAGCGGTGTAAGGCCGTCGCACTGAACGGAGATTTAGTTGAAAAATGTTGATAAACAATGTGTGGGGAGTAATATGGTGCATTGGAATCCTGAACAAAACCAACCTGCTTTCAGGGAGAAAAATGTGCAGCATTACTTTTCGAACGCCCCTCGTATCGTCTGAACAATTGTTACTATGCTAAATGTGTAATTATGGGGGAAGTTGTAACGGTACCACCGAACACCCTAAAACGGCAATCGATGCCAACGTAATACCTCTGCGAGGAATTTTTGAGAAAGCTGACCGTCAGATAACCTAATGGAAAAAGAGCAATTAAACTTGGATTCGTTTCAGAAATACTCCAGCAGAGTATAAACAACACTAAACGGTGGGTCTGGAACAGACGTTCTCCCAGCACAAAAAAAATGGTTCAAATGGCTCTGAGCACTATGGGACTTAACATCTAAGGTCATCAGTCCCCTAGAACTACGTAAACCTAACTAACCTAAGGACATCACACACATCCACGCCCGAGGCAGGATTCGAACCTCCGACCGTAGCGGTTGCGCGGTTCCAGACTGAAGCGCCTAGAACCGTTCGGCCACAACGACCGGCTCTCCCAGCAGAAAAGCAAGTTGTAACATTAGATATTGAAACTGGTTGCCAGACTAATTAGGCATTGTTGTGTCAAGCAAAATGATGAAGCAAAGCAGGAGGCAGTGCTGAGGCTGACCTAACCTTCTTTCACACACACACACACACACACACACTAAACTCTTTCCTTACATCTGTTTCTTCTACAACACAGTAACCTAACGTTGCAGATAAATGTGTTACCAACTAGTAAGTCAGATAAGCAAATGGCCAATGAGATAGTAAACAGTAACATATGCCTCTCAACAACGCGTACCTTAAATGAACTAGGTGCAACATTTTATAAAACCAAATACCGACACACATGAAACTAGCAGCAATACTGAACAGGGAAAAGCTTGAAATGATTGTGAATTTAAATCAGGGGATCTGCTAATGATCATACTTTGTTACTTCATTGCTTAGCATGGGGTCTCTATGTCTGTACATTAACCAACTTGCATTAGAACAGATAACTCAGTAATAGTTCTTTCTTAAACTCGGTTTGAAGCAACTAAACAGAATGAAAACCCAGCTACACTGGCTCTGAAGGAACCTTTGCATTGCTTCACTGACTAACTAGCCTAGTACATGAGGAACCTTAAACTTCCATGGTTTGAAGAACCGTCACCAGATTGTGTAAGAACTGGTAAATATTCTTATCATTAATAATTAATTAAAGCACAACAAACAATATCTCTTTAAGCAACAAATGTCCCTTCAGAAGCAGTATTTCAACCTACTCAAAATTATAACTGGCTGTACAATTAACAACACAACATTAAATTCAAGCTGAACCACTTTCTCATAGTAAATCAGAACACTCGGAATTAAATTCACTAGGATAGGATTCCTTTGCAGGTTTGTGATCTGTGATAATCACGGGTGTAAGACAGAGTTTTTGGCAACACCACGATTATTATTATAATCAACCAAATTTCACAAATACCTGGTAGATTTACAGAGTGCCAAATATAAACAATTTAGTGGATGGCTGGTGGTACTGGTGGCGTAATTTTCAGTAGCTGTTAACACGGCGGCGGCGATGTAATCATGGCAGTACCGTTGGCCTCGCTCTATCACTGATCTTCTTGACGTCGGAATAATATTTTTATAGGGCGAAAAACCACGCCATGATAATGGTGTCACCAAATGCAGCATCCGAGGCGTGAAATCTCCAAGAAGATGTACCACAATTATGCGCTACTGCTAACGAGATGTTAACCACGACACTGTTCAACCTAGACTCCTTACCCGTCACAGAGGACGAGTTGCCACTTGCGCGTCAACCACAGCTTTTCCACTCTGTCAGGCTACTTCTGTAGCTGCGGGGCTTCCCCACATCTTTTACATTCAACCCTATGTGAAAGTCGCGAGCTCTATCTTCTTATCTCGTGTTTTCTACTGAAAGTCTCGTGCTTGTACTCTTGTTAACTTTACTATTACAGAGATCGCCTAAAGTTTATTTATTTATTTGTTGGTTGTTTTGGGGAAGGAGACCAGACAGCGAGATCATTGGTCTCATCGGATTAGGGAAGGACGCGGAAGGAAGTCGGCCGTGACCTTTGAAAGGAACCATCCCGGCATTTGCCTGGAGCGATTTAGGGAAATCACGGAAAACCTGAATCAGGATGGCCGGACGCGGGATTGAACCGTCGTCCTCCCGAATGCGAATCCAGTGTCTAACCACTGCGCCACCTCGCTCAGTTCATTTTATTAGTCCTGTGCGCAACAAATAACTTACTTGGTCTTTCTGCTGCCACTGCTTGATCTGCTGCATTGCATTATTTAACAAAAACATAAAAAAGACCTATTACTCATGCTGAGTGCAATGCATGTTCTGTATGTCGGCCCCTGCTGTTGCTGCGGCTGCTGCTGCTTACTACAACTACATATAATTCAAGAGAAAGGGTTTGGTCAAATCTAAACTCGATTTCTTTTAGAAAATTATATTCTGAAAGCGATTCTTTCTCATTCAATTAACAAAACGCTAGAAGCTCTTTGAACAACCGCTTCGTATGTAAATCTGCCTCCAGTGGCATTAAAGCAATATTGCAAATTAATCAAACTCTTGAGACAGACTGAAATTCTTCTCAATTAAATACATAGTCAAACAATTCACTGAGAATTACAAAAGAAATCTATGACAAAAATCAATACTAAATCTAACAATGATTTCCCTTAAGAATTCAACTCCTATCATTATGAAAATCACCGTCTGCTGCTACGCACATACACAAACCCTTTTCTTTAAATTAATAAGCGCGCTGCAAATTATAAAAAATATCAACTCACTACCAAATCCTGTGTCACTGCTGGCGGACACGGCGGTACAGCAGCTCGGCGGCGACCCCTCGCCCAACACACGTGCGCACCACAGCAGGCGGGCTCCTACACTGGCTTCCAAACTGCCACTAGTTAATCCGTGCGCTGCGAAGCGCGACAACAATATCTTAGATTCCAGAGCTTGTGTATGCGCGCTGTAGCCAACCTTTACATCCTAAGAGAGTATTGCCAACTCTCATGTGTTCCCTAAGTGTGGACCAAGTCATTTACAGTACATTACATAACAATCACTTCAGAAGTTATTTAGATTCACAAGCTTAATTTTAAACAACATCGTTCAAAAGCTTCACATGACTCAAACACGTATACATAGTCACAGAATTTCCATGACAAATACAACATTATACATAAACAATACTACAAACTGACACAGAAATATATATACAGATACAAAATAAGTCAAAATTAGGTGTTACAAAGTATATTTCTCATTCGTGTAAAATAAGCTTTTCGAGTGTATGTCATCCATTCTCACCCTGTAGCATGTGGGGCTCTGAAACAGTTCTTACAATCCAAAGTGCATCACCTACTACTGGTATCTAAACTGAGAAACGACGTAAATGAATTGCGGCTTTATAGAAGAATGCTGAAAATTAAGTGAATGGATAGGAAATGAGAAATTTCTGCTGTAGCATCGCGGGGGTAGGGGGCGGGGAGGGTAGTGAGGAATACATGCAAAGCATTAACTAGAAGGAGGGACCAAACGATAGAACATTTCTTACTGAGATAGGGGAAAAACTTTAGTGGTACTAGAGAGAACTGTACGAGGAAAAAATTGTAGGAGAAAATAATGATTAGTATATACAGGATGCCATTCCTAGGAGTCGTTAGCGGCATCTTCGCTGGCTTTTCGGCAGATATTGGCAGTTTCGTTGTTGCAGAGTGTAGCTGGAGTCAGCCCTAACAAATACTGCTCATCACGTCTTTCATGCGACGCCCAGAGTCGACAGAGAGTGTCAGTTTGTGTGCCTTCTACATCTACATCTTCTCTGCAAGTCACATTTAACCGCTTGGCAGAGGGTTCATCGAACTACAATCATACTATCTCTCTACCATTCCACTCCCGAACAGCGCACGGGAAAAACGAACACCTAAACTTTTCTGTTCGAGCTATGATTTCTCTTATTTTATTTTGACGATCATTCCTACCTATGTAGGCTGGGCTCAACAAAATATTTTCGCATTCGGAAGAGAAAGTTGGTGACTGAAATTTCGTAAATAGATCTCGCCGCGACGAAAAACGTCTTTGCTTTAATGACTTCCATCCCAACTCGCGTATCATATCTGCCACTCTCTCTCCCCTATTACGTGATAATACAAAACGTGCTGCCCTCTTTTGCACCCTTTCGATGTCCTCCGTCAATCCCACCTTGTAAGGATCCCACACCGCGCAGCAATATTCTAACAGAGGATGAACGAGTGCAGTGTAAGCTGTCTCTTTAGTGGACTTGTTGCATCTTGTAAGTGTCCTGCCAATGAAACGCAACCTTTGGCTCGCCTTCCCCACAGTATTATCTATGTGGTCTTTCCAACTGAAGTTGTTCGTAATTTTAACACCCAGGTACTTAGTCGAATTTACAGCCTTGAGAATTGTACTATTTATCGAGTAATCGAATTCCAACGGATTTCTTTTGGAACTCATGTGGATCACCTCACACTTTTCGTTATTTAGCGTCAACTGCCACCTGCCACACCACACAGCAATCTTTTCTAAATCGCTTTGCAACTGGTACTGGTCTTCGGACGACCTTACTAGACGGTGAATTACAGCATCATCTGCGAACAACCTAAGAGAACTGCTCAGATTCTCACCGAGGTCATTTATATAGATCAGGAACAGCAGAGGTCCCAGGACGTTTCCCTGGGGAACACCTGATATCACTTCAGCTTTACTCGGTGATTTGCCGTCTGTTACTACGAACTGCGACCTTCCTGACAGGAAATCACGGATCCAGTCGCACAACTGAGACGATACCCCATAGGCCCGCAGCTTGATTAGAAGTCGCTTGTGAGGAACGGTGTCAAAAGCTTTCCGGAAATCTACAAATACGGAATCAACTTGAGATCCCCTGTCGATAGCGGCCATTACTTCGTGCGAATAAAGAGCTAGCTGCGTTGCACAAGAACGATGTTTTCTGAAACCATGCTCATTACGCAGCAGTAGATCGTTGCCTTCGAGGTGATTCATAATGTTTGAATACAGTATATGCTCCAAAATCCTACTGCAAACCGACGTCAATGATATAGGTCTGTAGTTCGATGGATTACTCCTACTACCCTTCTTAAACACTGGTACGGCCTGCGCAATTTTCCAATCTGTAGGTACAGATCTATCGGTGAGCGAGCGGTTGTATATGATTGCTAAGTAGGGAGCTATTGTATCAGCGTAATCTGAAAGGAACCTAATCGGTATACAATCTGGACCTGAAGACTTGTCCGTATCAAGCGATTTGAGTTGCTTCGCAACCCCTAAGGTATCTACTTCAAAGAAACTCATGCTAGCAGGTGTTCGTGTTTCAAATTCTGGAATATTCCATCGTCTTCCCTGGTGAAGGAATTTCGGAAAACTGCGTTCAATAACTCCGCTTTAGCGGCACAGTCGTCGGTAACAGTACCATCGGCACTGCGCAGCGAAGGTATTGACTGCGTCTTGCCGCTTGTGTACCTTACATACGACCAGAATTTCTTCGGATTTTGTACCAAATTTCGAGACAATGTTTCGTTGTGGAACCTATTAAAGGCATCTCGCGAAGTCCGTGCCAAATTTCGCGCGTCTGTAAATTTTAGCCAGTCTTCGAGATTTTATAAATAAAATGATTTTTAAAGCGGAATTTTGCATGACAATTCGATAGAGCGGTTCAAATTTAGTCTAGTGGGATTTTCGTTTTATCAATATGAAAGTATTCGTATGGAGTGTAGCCATGTATGGAAGTGAAACATGGACGATAAATAGTTTGGACAAGAAGAGAATAGAAGCTATCGAAATGTGGTGCTACAGAAGAATGCTGAAGATTAGATGGTTAGATCACATAACTAATGAGGAAGTATTGAATAGGATTGGGGAGAAGAGAAGTTTGTGGCACAACTTGACCAGAAGAAGGGATCGGTTGGTAGGACATGTTCTGAGGCATCAAGGGATCACCAATTTAGTATTGGAGGGCAGCGTGGAGGGTAAAAATCGTAGAGGGAGACCAAGAGAAGAATACACTAAGCAGATTCAGAAGGATGTAGGTTGCAGTAGGTACTGGGAGATGAAATAGCTTGCACAGGATAGAGTAGCATGGAGAGCTGCATCAAACCAGTCTCAGGACTGAAGACCACAACAACAACAACAATATGTATTAACAGGGACGAAGAATAACCAGTACACGCTGTACGCCACTGTCATGCAGCAGCGCTACTCATTCGCTGCTGGGGTACTGGTTATTCTTCGTATTTTGCTGTCTCTGTTAGTACAGATCTATAAAACGAAAATGCACTAGATTAAATTTGGACCACTCTATCGAAGACGCATATAAAAGAGCGCTTTAAAGATCAGTTCGTTTGTAATGGGAAACAAACTGAGGCTCTCCGTCTATACCGGATGTCGCATCAAAGACGTGGTCAGCACTATTTGGGATGACTCTAGCTATACGTAACAAAAATGAAACTGCAGATATCTTAAAGAAGTTTAGAGAAAATGTTTTTGATAACTCTTAGGAAGGACGTCCTGTATAAATTAGGTAGCCGAAATATTCATCAAACAGCTGATTACTTCAGGTGTAAGTCGTACTCTGAGATGAAGAGCATGACACAGGAGAGGAAGTCGCAGTGTAATGTCAAACCAGTGACTGATGTCAAGTGAAAAAAAGAAAAGCAGGACAGAAACGTTTAGTGTTAACATTTCTGAAAGTGTGCTACTCGTTTCATCTAAAGATGTCACACCGTTGCTTCTGGATGACGCTGTTTGTAGCACAAAGATTTTAACCGTGACATTAACCGAGAGCATCCTTTGCTTATAAGCTTTTCACCTCACCGCTATCCTGTCCCCCCTCCACCTCCTCACCCCATCTGGGGTCTATGCCTCCGCCTCCCAAATCCCTCCCTTCCAAATCCTCCCTCGCGGTCCCTGCCCCCTCTGCCCCAGGGGCCACCCTTCCTCCTCCTCCTCCTCCTCCTCCGCCGCCGCCTGAGAAGCGATCCTCTTCTCAGGCATCCATTGGGGAAACGTTACAGACCCTGGCTTCCGAGGTCCGGCGTTCCAAAAAGGAACCCGAGCGTGAGGACTTTCTTCTGGTCCAGTCCCCACAGTCCACCATCCCTGTGACATCGGTCCTCCAAGAAGGCCTCAGAGAAGAAGTCTTTATCCCCCTCTCCATCCCGGCGCGTTTCGTCTGATGCTCCATCCGACAGTCGCTGCTCCCAGCTGTCCTCAGTTTCGCCGGGACGCTCTGCTGCCAGGCGCTCAGCTGGCCTGTCGTCGGCGGACGATGCTGCCCCTCCTGCACAACCCAGGAATGTGGCCGCAGCTGGCGACGACTCGATGGAACAGGATCCGCCTTCTGACGGTTGTAGCGATGTTCCCTCGAAACCTGGCCCTCCACGGCCATCGAGGTGACCAGCTCTTCACCTATTTCGTTCCCCCTTTCTCTGATTCGCGATGGCTCTGTTACATTGGAACATAAGAGGTATTCGATCTAATCGGGAGGAATTACAACTGCTCCTCCGCCTGCACTGTCCGCTCGTCATTGGTCTCCAGGAAACGAAGTTACACCCAACTGACCGTATTGCTTTTACCCACTATACCTTGGAGCGATCAGACCTAACCCCTGTGGACGGTATTCCAGCTCATGGTGGGATCATGTTGCTCGAGCGGGATGATGTCTATTACCATCTCATCCCATTGACCACCCCACTCCAAGCAATAGTTGTCCGCATTGCTCTTTCTGCCTTTACTTTTTCTGTTTGTACTGCCTACACTCCATCGTCATCTGCAGTTAGTCAGGCTGACATGATGCACTTGATTGCTCAGCTTCCTCCGCCGTTTTTATTGTTTGGCGACTTCAATGCCCATCGTCCCCTTCGGGGTTCTCCTACATCCTGTCGAGAGGCTCCCTCTTGGTGGACGTTTTCAACCATCTCAATCTTGTCTGCCTCAATACTGGCGCCCCGACTTTCCTCTCGGACTCTACTCATACCTACTCCCACTTGGACGTCTCGATCTGTTCTACCACTCTTGCCCATCGGTTCGAGTGGTATGTCCTTTCTGACACCTATTCGAGCGATCACTTCCCCTGTGTCGTTCGTCTCCTACACCCCACGTCCTTCGAGCTGGAACATACCGAAAGCTGACTGGGGACTTTACTCCTCCCTGGCGACCTTTCCAGACCACGATTTTCTCAGTTGTGACAGTCAGGTCGAATACCTCACGGCTGTTATCATCAATGCTGTCGAACATTCCATTCCTCATATTACCTCTTCTTCACGTCGCGTTTCAGTCCCCTGGTGGAATGAGGCTTGCAGAGACGCAATCCGTGCTCGACGACGTGCTTTACGCACCTTTCGCCGCCATCCTACGCTGGAGAATTGTATTGATTACAAACGACCTCGAGCGCAATATCGTCGAGTCATCAAAGACAGCAAAACAGGTTGTTGGGCCTCTTTCACAAGCTCCTTTCACAGTTTTACTCCCTCTTCTGTCATCTGGGGTGGCCTGCACCGGCTGTCGGGCATTAAGGCCCACTCCTCGATACCTGGCCTGCCTTCAGGTAATGAGGTACTTGTGGACCCTGTGGATGTCTCCAACCCCTTCGGCCGCTTTTTCGCAGAGCTACTGGCACATGTTGATGTAGCCGCAGTAATACTGATGATGGTGGTAGCAAAAAAATTGTTCAAATGGCTCTAAGCACAATGATACTTAACATCTGAGGTCATCAGTACCCTAGACTTAGAACTACTTAAACCTAACTAACCTAAGGACATCACACACATCCATGCCCAAGGCAGGATTCGAATCTGCGATCGTAGCAGCCGCGAGGTTCCGGACTATGGTGGTAGCAGTGGCAACACAAAGAGTAATAGTAATTTTTGCTATGTTTCAACCTTAACGCTGTTATTGCTTCACTTAATGTTTATGCAGAAGTATGACGGTAGACAGTAATATTTAATGTAATGCAGAAATGAAAGAAAATACGATCTCTTAGAAGTCGGAGCAAAAATAAGGTATTATTGTTAGATATCTTACGAAAATTTAAAAAAAATAGGTGACTCTATTTGTGCTTATTAAAGGAGGGACAAGTGACTGTACGGAGACGTTGAATAAGCATGTAGACGTACTGATCACGAAAATCAATTCCGTGGCAACTGAAAGCGTTTAACTGTGGTACATATGTCCAAAGATTACGTCAACAAGCAACGAAACGAAGGTATTCATAGAGTATGCCAAGAATATAATTTGTACGTAATTTCGAACCCATTTTCAAAAACGACTTGAAATATTTTCTTTGGAAGAAAGACTGCTGTATGTTACATTGGCTTATCTGTAGTGTATTACCGTCACCACTGCATCAGATACTTTCCAAAATGACAGTATCATAATGGAAACATGAAATAAATGCAGACGGTTCATTTGAATAGTGTTTTGCATAAATGTATAGTGACGCTTTACAAATATCGTATTGAAGATTTCCCCGTGACGACATAAGAGATTCAGTATTTTTATTGGAATATTATGATCCTTCTTTTAACACTCCATAAAAATTTTCTGCTCTGCAAGTACGAAAGTAAAGAAGATTGAACAAAACATTCCCAGACAGTGTTGGAAATAGGTCCTTCAGAATCAAACAACAATTCCGTACCTTGAATTTCTGGAAATACCGTCCACACTACATAACACGCCACATTTCTTGCTTTCTGGTCCGTATGTACGGCGCAGATAACTTGTTTATACGTCCGTGACGCTAAAGAAGCTCCCACAAATAAACAGATTGCGAGAGACTGCGGACAGTAGCAGTGTGTGATGTAATAAAGGAATGTCAGCACTATTAATCAGGCTTTCACGCCTATATCGTAACCGCCGAAGGAGCCCCAACGTCTTTGTGAGCTGCTTACTGAATCAATGTATGCAATTTGCCCTTTTCATTCTTCAAATAAGAAACGGACTTTCATAAGCTTCCTTAAGTCCCCCATGACATTAATTCTACCGAAACAGGCATTTCATACGTGTGTAACAAGTGAGTGTGTGCGCTGGTAAGGTACTGGATCCACGTTCTGGACGTCCAGGCCTACATATCCTGCGGGTTCCCTTCATCCTTGAAGACGAATTAATTGTGGTTGTTTTATGTACTTGAGTTCAATGGGTCCGTGTGTAATAGAGGCAGCCAGCACTACAGATCACAAATGAGCTACGTATACTCGCCTTAAAGTCGGAAGCGAGACCTGATCTCGCCGTCTCCGTACTCTCGAAGTAGCCCATTCAACTGAAAACTCGTCAGTTGAGTTTGTTTTCGAGTGCCCGTGGTCTAGGAGTTAGAAAGGAGAGCCACTAAACGAGTTTGCAAGTATATCCAAGGACTCGCGACATTGTCGCTTACATACGCAACCACTGGCCACGACGACTGTCATACATCAATATGATGAATTCGAGGTTCGGTCAGCAATATATATATATATATACATATATATATATATACATATATATATATTGTGTGTACTTTTGTTGTTGAGGAAGGCCTTAATGCCCGAAAGCTTCATTTATTTGTGACAGTCTTTTTGCTGGGACACAGTATCTCCGCTATATGGTGAGTAGCAACTTTTCTTTTCATAATATTGTTACATTCCATCCTGGATTTTCCATTGTTTGATTGTAGCTATGATAGATTGATATGGACACCAGATGCTCTTGGTATTTATGAAACGAATCCAGTCAATTCGCTTCAACTGAATACATATTTAATATGAGCAGATCGAACTGTG
Source organism: Schistocerca piceifrons (assembly GCF_021461385.2). Classification (NCBI taxonomy): domain Eukaryota; kingdom Metazoa; phylum Arthropoda; class Insecta; order Orthoptera; family Acrididae; genus Schistocerca; species Schistocerca piceifrons. The sequence continues at coordinate 390,583,527 of NC_060145.1, forward strand.
TGACCACCATTTTTTGCGATGTAGCAAAAGCGTTTGAAAAACTGTGTGAGGCAAACGTATCGTTGAAATGCACACCGTGATAGATACTCCCAACTGCTGTATCGTACTCAAAAATGGTTCAAATGGCTCTGAGCACTATGGGACTTAACTGCTGAGGTCATCAGTCCCCTAGAACTTAGAACTACTTAAACCTAACTAACCTAAGGACATCACACACAGCCATGCCCGAGGCAGGATTCGAACCTGCGACCGTAGTGGTCGCGCGGTTGCTGTATCGTACTATTGGAGAGCTACGTTACGAAGTGAAACTTCTTTGTGCAAATCGCGAGGAAAAGTTCAGAAACCAGACGCCACCATGAACGAACCCTGCAACGTTCCTTGTTATCTCCCACATTATTCTCCAGGTACGTAACTTTTCTTTTGACAATACCACACACTCTTCTAGCACAGCGAATAGCACGATATTACCCACATCTTCTAGACAACTTGACACAATCATAAAACAGCTTCAAATAAAAAAGAATCTGGGTTAGCAGCAAACAAAATAAAAATGAACGCCGATGTAGCAAAATCGACACTATTCACCAGACAGAGTACTGTACTGGAAACCAAATCAGTATTACTAAATCAAGAAGTAATGTGTAACAAGCAGAGTACACCTTAGAGTATGTGCTAAGAATAAGCTATTTCACAACACTCTAGAACTCCCACCCTCTCGTCCAGTTCGTGCCAGCTTGGGTCGTGCACTCCATTCGCACCAGACGGCGTGGGTATCAGCGATGCAGATGCAGTGCTCCGTCAAGGATGGCTGTCGTGTTGCATGACAACAAAAGGCAGTTGGAAGTACGGAACTGGAGCGGCAACTTGGACTAGAAACCTGTGCCTAGCCATTGTACAGTAGGGAGTGGCTGATAAGTCTCTGGGTGGCGGTGGGGGGCCTTGCATGGCGCACCCGCCCGAGCTCGTTTACCATCGGCGTGACTGGCCCTTGGAGTTGCTGCAGTGATGCAGATCAGAGTAGATAAGTTGCACGACCAGAATGAATTCGATCACATCTTCTGAGTACTATTGCCGGGTCGCTGCGGGAAGTGATGGACAAGTGTCTGGTGTGTCACCAGTAGGCAGGCATTAGTGCCGCTACTGAGCTTCTTTGGTATCAGTGGGGCTGGCCCAGGTTGCGACGGTGTCTGTATAGTTACGTATAGCGGAGGATGGGTGACTGCTGGTTGGCATGAGACAGCCGCAGTTGGAATCCACCAGCGAAAGAACGTCCTGGAGGAAGCTCAATAGTGCTGCTTGGAGTTGCAGCGGATAGCCTAGAGGTATCAAAGCAGTGGTGTAGACTGTCACCTCTGGGTGTGGGTTGCTTTAACACGGGGCAACGTTTTACTGAAGCAGCAGTAGATGTTTGTCATCACATGTCGATATGGCCGGAGGCATTTTCAGAAGAAAGGCTGTGCATAAGAATGATTTGTAGCAGTATGATGCACACCAGCGAACACTGTTCTGACCATCACTTGCAACATATTGAGGACAGGGCACAGGTGCCATTCATGGTCAAATACATTCAGCACTCTGCAGGGTTGGCTAGCATTTGCGTTTATGTTCAAGCATGCATGTCTCGCTATTTTTCCATATATTTGTCCAACTCATGTACCTCGATAGAGAGAGTGTTCAACTTTTGGCCCTGGCCAGCATGTTCGCCAAATCTCTCACTCATTGAAAACATCTGATTACGAGTTTTCAAGAGAACAACACACTACAAATGGTAGACTCTAGTACAGAGTTGAAGCAGGATGCAATGACGTATCCATATATGTCATCCGAGCTCAGTGCAACTCTGTTCGGCTCGGTTAGTCAATGATGCTGCCAGAAGTGGCAGCTCTGTGAAATTAATTTCGCATTCTACATACCCCGTAGCTGCCTAGAAATTTAATCGTGTATTCTTTTCACAATACAGCCCAGCATGTCAAAAATGTACAGTTCGAAGACGACACCGCCTTCCTCTCACTTAGAGGGAATAGCAATGTTGCCACCGCGCGCCTTCAGTGCATCCTAAACAAAACGGAGGCATGTGCCAAAAAGTGGCGGATCACGCTCAACGCCGATAAGGCTCAATCAATAATGTTTACGAAGAAGCTAGGGAAAAGACCTCCCAGATATCTACCTCCCCTTGTGCTGACCTTCCAAGGCAGGAATCTACCGTGGAGGAACTCGGCGCGGTACCTAGGCGTCACGTTAGATAAACGCCTCACCTGGCAAACGCACATAGTAAACTTGAGGAAAAGAGCAAGCACCAGACTGCAGGTTCCATATCCAGTGCTAAACGCTAGTAGCGGCCTTTCCGGCGACCTAGGGATCAGGGTTTACTGCAGCCTGGTCAGGCCCATATTAGAATATGCGTGCCCAGTGTGGGGTTATGCAGCAAAATACCACCTCAAGAAGCTCCAGACCATACAGAATACAGCACATAAAAGAGCCATACACGTCGACGCTAGGTTTCCTACAAAAGATCTCCACAACATAACAGGCCTAAAACCCCTACGAGAGAGGTTCAAAGAACTTTCCCTAGCATGTTACAGGCAGGCCCACCGCTCACCAAACGAGCTTGTCAGTGGCCTAGGGCAATATGACCCCCTACAGTTTTTAGGTGCAAGAGGCCCAAAATACTTGCACTGGATGAGAATTAAAAACACACGAAAACCTCATAAAAATAATAAAAAACAAATAAAATATTTGTTTAAAAAACACAAAACAGCTTAAAAACTAAAAAACATAAAAAAAGGTAAAAATAAATAAAGAACAAACCCGAAAACCGGCAATCTGCCCCACAGGACATACAAAAATTGAGTGCACTACACATACAGGGCATACCGCAAATAGGCCAACAACAGTAAAACAAAAACCCACTCTAGACAGAAGGGTCAACAGACAACACCCTCCACGTTAAACCGGCTCTCAAGTATGAGGCCAAATATTAGTGAAAGCAGACTGTAGTTGCACAATAAGTAAAATTTGGTTATTTGCTATCCTTTCAGGTGCCACAATTTTAGTGGTGAGCAGTGTAGATCCTGCCCTCCTCTGCCACACGGGAACGGATCCTGTGTTTATTTTAATCGCATCCGGCTGTATACTGCATACACTGAGGCAAAAGTACCAACAGTTGGAGAAAATTCCAGAGACACGTTTAGTCTACCGCACGGACCACCGTAAACGCCTGAGAGAAGAACGCAACCAGCGATACGAAAACCAGATAGCATCCGCGCGCCTGCAGCACGACCTCCGCTAGCCCACCTGGCGCAGTAGACCGGTAGACCTGCTCACTCGGAAGCTCCCACGTGCAGGGGCTCACGCTGGAGAAAATCTTCATTACTTTTCTGTCTGCGTGATCAGTTCCTTCACACTTCACGGCCCGTATCCGCAATATCAGGAGTAACTATTCTGATGGACCTCACGCGAAGGAAGTATAAGGGACAGTCATACGAAAAACAAACACCCGACTCAACGTGGAATGAATCCACTGAAAACTAATCAACAAACGCGTTAAGACATTTAGCCCACTCGAAGGCCAGACGATCCATTCCAGTTTCGTGGAATGCGGTCGACCACTAACGGATCCACAATCGCACCCACTCTTGAACTTCCTCACCCGGCTAAAACTGACATCCTTGCACGTCTTTCTTCAGGTCGCCGAAGATATCAAAACTACACAGTGAAGTACCTGGGCTGTACAAAGGATAAAATTACCAAACATGCAGCAACCAGTCGCAAAATCATGTTTTATTTATTCACTTTGCGACTGGTTGCTGCATATTTGGTAATTTTGTGGTTAACGGTCGCTGCACGACTTGGGAACCACGTGGAGCCCGCCATTCATGTACAAAGGATGTTGCAGTGTTTCCCAACCAAATCGCTGAACATCCGATTGACAGCGTGAGGGCGGGCATTATCGTACAACGGGGTCATTCCGTCCGGCAGCATTCCTGGGCGTTTTGATTTATGTCGTAGAAGAAGGTCATCATGATCTTACCAGAAATTGTGACCGTTTCCTTAGCTGATCGGCGAGTGCACCTGACGTCCCTGCAGCAGGCCTGTGTTCGATTCCTGACCGGATCAGAGATTTTCTCTGCTTCGGGACTAGGTGTTGTGTTGTCCTCACTATCACTTCATCATCATCGACACGCAAATCACCCAATATGGCGTCATCTGAAAAGAGTTTCAACTAGGAGGTCGAACTTCCCCAGGTGGGCATTCCCCTCCATCTGTGCCATACCATCATCTCACCGGGATTTATATGAACAGCTTTGGACTTCTTTAGCGGGGAATGCTGTCGGATGGAATCATGCTGTTGCATGAAACTTCGTGGCAGATTAAAGTGGTGTGCCGGACCGAGACTCTACCTTAGGACTGGGCACACAGTTTTAATCTGCCAGGATGTTTCATATCAGGGCACACTCCGCTGCAGAGTGAAAATTTCATTCTTGATCCTGTTGCGCGTTAACGCCCGCCTCCACACGGCCAAACGGATGACAACTACTCTTCAGTGATTTGTTTGGGAAACACTGCCGCATCCACTTGTAACCTCCCCCTCACTTAATGACAGTGAAAAATTAAACCGCGTCTACCTCATGGAAATTTGGGGAAAGCAATCGTCACCGAAGTCAATCTGTCGGTAAAGAGGGAGGAAAGAGTTACATCTAAATGAAAGGAAAAATGCAAATGAAACTGGTGGAAATTAATTTTGAAAAGGGGTACAGTTAATAAAGAAAGTAAATGTGCGGTCGTTACGTTAACAGTTAGCTGGCGTTAATTAGATATTTGAGATTTGGGGAAAATTACGGTCGCCAGTCCTATGGACAACTACTATAATAACTGAAAAAGAAAGGTTATTGCACATATAATTAGCACTAAAAGCGTGGCAACTGAAGGTTGACACATGTTGTGTGAAAACTGAATGTTTCTCAGAAATAATAAGTTTCGCTACACTCTGACTTAATTTAGCAGAAGAATTAATAAAACCGTAAAATTGAAAGTTAATTTAGTGACTGAAATTAACAGTGAACTTTGTTTCTAAAGCACTACAAAATTCAGTAAAATAAGGTTAGTCTTGGACTACCTCAACAATCATTTCAAAAGCTACTTGAATCTACGCAACTTAGAAATAAGGGATTTAACTTTGAACTTGAATTAAATGATTCTGAACAATTAACAATAGTAAAATTTAGTACGTACCAAGCTGAGCTGCAGTCACAGGTAAGGTAAAATATGGTAACAAAACTCGCACTCTTAATTTGTGCCAGTGTAATCTAAATATTGTAGCCAGCTATGAATACTTTAACTGAACTTTGAAATTAAAGCAGTGAGATGGAATGATATTACTTTAATGCTGGCGTTTGAATTTCAACGGCACTCGGGTTCATTCCGGAAAAGGAAGGGACCCTGCTTGGTAATGCAATTGGGACAATGAACAACGAAGGTTAATGCTAAGTTGCTGTAATTTTGATGCAACAGTTTGAAAAGCTGAGGTCTGTCATACAGTTCTAAAACTTTACGTGCTTTTAGTCTTCCTTGTTGGTTAATTGAAGGTTTGAAGCCGTCGATCGAGGTGGCGACAGTCACTCATTGTCGGCCGTCGCTGTTGCAGAATCCGGATGTTGGCGCGCCTTCTTCTCGACACGGTCACCAGGCGAAAAGGGCTCTTGATGTGCGCCAACTAATGCTTCCCGTCCGCGACACAGTGTCAGAAACTATCATAGCAAATCGAGCGCAACTACATGCTGCCAAACCCCGAAAGCACGGCAACTCGCGGGAGCGCCACTCAACACACCCGCTCCACCGCCCTACTCCAGCCACTCTCTCCCTGCGAGCGCTCCATGCGGCCGAGTTAACACTACCAAAGATCCTAAATACTTTGGTTCTTCACACGACCTATCGATGTAATCGTTCGATAGCATAGTTTTCCCTAGGCCAGACCCAGCGTAAAAATACAAATAATATTTACAAAACAAACCAATTATACATCGACATAAATGCATAATTATATATATATATATATATATATATATATATATATATATATATATATATATATATATATATATAGTAAACCAATTACAATATATAAAGGCACAGAAATGTCATATCTTCAGGTAACAAAATAAGGAAAAAAATTTATACTACAATAGATGGAAATAGGAGGATATGCATTTCCGGTGTTACACTCTGTATGGCCTGGATCTTTCACCGTGTGATTTTCACGACTTTCGTGACCTGAAGAAAGATACACGTTGACGTCGGTTTCATACGGACAAAGAAGTGCAAGAGTGGGTGCGGTTGTGGATCCGTCAATGAGCGAGTGATCGTCTCATCTCCCAGTGGTACAAATGTCTTAAAGCGTGTTGTGACTACTTTTGACTGGAACCGTTCCATGGTCTCGTTGTGACAGTTGTTCGGTTTCGACTTGACTGCCACTGATATTTCAGACCTTCTAGCTGCAAGTAGACAACGTGTTTGTGAAAGTATCTCCAGTGAGAGAGTGATTAATGACCATGATGCTATTACGTGGACGAAGGTCACCAAGGGTGAAATGGTAATCAAGATGTTAGTATGTTTGATTAGATTGGTAACTGTCATTAACAACTTACTTAAAAGTGAACTGAGAGCATGTAGCTCAGTTTTGGTTAAAACTCGAATAAAATCATTAACAACTATTCACTGCACACTAAAATTTACAGTGAACATCTGTAAATACCATACCCGAATTTCACTTTTTATTATACAGTTTATTGTGCTCATTTCAAATCTTGATGAAATACGAAAGGTTTTGAAAATAAATTTTATTCGCCATGGAAATCATTCGTCGAATATCTTTTCTTCGTATGAAACATTGTTAATTTCGCTGATAACCTGACTGAAACTGTAATCCCCCTGCAAATCGTCCTTTTCATATAAACATATATTTTCAGTCATTGTTTATGGGATGAATGACGCCGAACTTAGTGATCCCGTATGGGATCTGGCACTAGCAAACGGCCAATCTGAACGTCTTGCTGTACTTGTACTGTGTACGGCTATACGCTTTCGGCACAGACATAAAGAACCTGTTTCCTTCTTTGCAATGGATGTCACTATTTGTTATTCCACACACGTTCAAGGACTTGCGGAGTGTTGAAGCGTGCCCGTTGTTTATACGAAGACTATTTGGAAAGTAATTCCAATCGGTTGTGAAATGGAAACCACTCTGAAAATCTTGCAACGAGAGGATATGCAGCAAATGGAGTGGTCTGACCGCTCGCCCAACTTAAATCCCATCGAGGACGTGTAGGATGCCTTGGGAAGACGTACTGAAAAGAATGTCCATATGCACCAACGACCGACCATCCAGCAGTCGTCAACTGCAGTGGTAGGATAATGGAACGCCCTGGCAGAAGAACTCCTTACCAACATACTATGTTGCATGCCTGACTTATTTTGAGTCACGATGCAAAGTTCTCTCCACTGCGGCGACTACAGTCGTTATGAAGTACAAGAAATGTACTCGTAGTTGCGAATATCGACAACCGTCAGCTGTATAATGGAATGACGAAAATGGAAAATTGTGCCTAACCTCGACTCGAACCGGGATTTCCCGCTTATCACGAGCGGTCGCCTGTCCATTTTGCTATCCGAGCATGACTCACGGCCAAACAACAACTTCCATACGCGTACATCGTCAACCATGTGTCTACATGCGTGGATGTCCGAAGGAACTTTACCGAGCGAGGTGGCGCAGTGGTCGGAACACTGGACTCGCATTCGGGAGGACGACGGTTCAAACCCGCGTCCGGCCATTCTGATTTAGGTTTTCCGTGATTTCCCTAAATCGCTTCAGGCAAATGTCGGGATGGTTCCTCTGAAAGGGCACGGCCGATTTCCTTCCTCATCCTTCCCTAACCAGAGCTTCTGCTCCGTCTCTAATGACCTCTTTGTCGACGGGACGTTAAACACTAATCTCCTTCTCCTCTTCCGGAGGAACTTTCTATCGTATTTAGGAATAACAGAGGCACTGTAACATCGCACTTATCCGAAGCCACCGGGACAGCGACTTTCAAGTAAAGTATCTTCCCTGTACGAAAATATACACAATGGATGTGCGAGTACAGGTTGTAGACACATGACTGACGACATATGGAAGTTTGGGTCTAGCCGTCAGCTGTGCTCGGATAGCGAAATGGTAAGACGACCGCTTGCGATAAAAATTTATTCAGGATCTAATCCCAGTCCGGCACAGATGTTCAGTGTTGTCATTCCGCTGTACAACTAATGGTTGTCCATATTCGCGATTGCGCATACATTTCTTGCCTTACTAACGCTGTGGCCAGCGTGTGAGCACGTTGCACAGCATGCTACTGCCGTCCGTGTTGATCACACACCATATTAAGAACCATGTCCCGTTCAGCAGACCGTCACGAATAGTGGTCTTTCAACAGAAGTTTCATTTCTATTCGTCTCTTTAGGTATTTCCTTCATTTCTGTACCATACTGTACCAGTTTTTTCCCATAAAGGACAGTCAAATTAAAAGGAGACAGATGAAGAAGTCTAAGTAAACTGCTTATTATTTCAAGATTAATTGCCATAACCGTCAATAGACTTGCCCAGTTTGAGACAACACAGTCGACGCCCTTATGGGAAAATGTTTGCGGTTGCCTACGGATGCATGATCTCACCCAGGCGTGCTCCTCTTCGTCCGAAGCAAATCGACGACCACTCAGCGTCTTTCTTCAGGGTTCCAGAAATATGGAAATCGCCACAGGAGGGGTCGGGACTGTATCAGGAATGTGTAAGGGCTTCCTGTCGAAACTTCTGTAGCGTATTCCAAATAGCCTTCGCAAAATGTGGGCTCTCCCACGTGGCTATCCATTTGCTTCAGACGAAGAGAAACACCCCTGGATACAAGTATGCTTCCGAAGGCAACCGAAAATATATTTCCAAGAAGGCATTGAGCGTATTGTCTGATAGGATAACCTCAGAAGTTAAGTCGCATAGTGCTCAGAGCCATTTGAACCATTTTTTTTTTTTTTTTTTTTTTTTTTTTTTTTTTTTTTTTTTTTTTTTTAGTGCAGTCGACAAGGGATTTCAAATTTATTCCGTATTTCTGGATTTGCGGAAAGCTTTTGACACTGTGCCACACATCCGACTTGTAGTTAATTGCGTGCTGCGTGCCTGTGGAGCATCGTGTCAATTATGTGACTGGATTTGTGATTTCCTGTCAGAGAGGTCACAGTTCGTAGTAACTGACGGAAAGTCATCGAGTGAAACAGAAGTAATTTCTGGCGTCCCCCAAGCTAGTGTTATAGGCCCCTTGCTGTCCCTCATCTATACTAACCGATTTGGGAGACAATCTGAGCAACCGTCTTCGGCTGTTTCCAGACGACGCTATCGTTTATCGACTATAAAGTCATCAGAAGACCAAAACAAATTGCAAAACTATTTAGAAAATAAAATTGGAAATTGACCCTAAATAACGAAAAGTGTGAGGTCATCCATATGAGTGCTAAAAGGAACTACTTAAACTTCGGTTACACGATAAATCAGTATAATCAAAAAGTCGCACATTCAACTAAATACCTAGGTGTTACAATTACGGACAACTTAAATTGGAAGGAACACACAGAAAATGTTGTGGGGAAGGCTAACCAAAGACTGCGTTTTATTGGCAGGACCCTTAGAAAATGTAACAGATCTACTAAGGAGACTGCCTACACTTCGCTTGTCCGTCCTCTTTTAGAATACTGCTGTGCGGTGTGGGATCGTTACCAGATAGGACTGGCGGAGTTCATCGAAAAACTTCAAAGAAGGGAAGCACATTTTGTATTATCGAGAAACATGGGAGAGAGTGTGACAGAAATGATACAAGATTTGGGATGGACATAATTAAAATAAAGCCTTTTACGTTGCGACGGAATCTTCTCACGAAATTCCAATCACCAAATTTCTCCTCCGAATGCGAAAATATTTTGTTGACACCGACCTACATAGGGAGAAACGACCACCACGATAAAATAAGAGAATCAGATCGCGTACGGAAAGATATAGGTGTTTGTTCTTACCGCGCGCTATAAGACATTCGAATTATAGAGAATTGTGAAGGTGGTTCGATGAACCCTCTGCCAGGCACTTAAATGTGATTTGCAGAGTATCCATGAAGATGTAGAAGTGGTCATAGCTCTTAACGTACGCTTTTTAGAGCCTACGTTTACTAGAGATTTCGCTGAAGCGTTCCTGTGATGTATCTGGATTTTGATCGTTCCTTCTGGGACACCCCGGATGTGTGGCCCAAGTTTCACCGAGGTAAGCCACTCGTCGGTGACGCTTCATGTGAAGGCCACTTTTCGTCCCTAAATTTTGCACACCAATGTATCTGACGACATTGTTACCTGCAGAAACGTATCGCCGTTGTCCGAGCCTGAGAAAATGAAGAAAGATTTTGTGCTTGTTGTTTTGATTGGAAGCTCTCTTTAAAAGTTAATGAATACAAAATAATGCCTGTAACTGATGAGAAGTTACAAGTTTAGTAGCCAACGTCACTTGATATTTTGAAATGTTTAGGGTCCAAATTAAGAAACGATATGAAATGGAATTCAAGAATATATATTTATACATATTAGGGATGGCGAAAGGAATTCTGAAATCTATGGCTAGCGTCTGGGAAAATTTTAAACTTCTGCAAACGAAATCGCATACAAGACGGTGGTACAACCAATTATAGGGTATTGCTGCACTGTTTACTGTTTTTGTTAACTGGCCATGAAAGCAGATACCGAACAAATTCGAAACTGCTTGGATTGTAACAGGTCGGTACAGCCGATACGAAAATGCAAAATAGGTGCTTGGGGAAAGCACATGATGCCTTTGGAAGAACGGGGATGTTGATATCGACAGATGCTGTTGGTTTAAGTAAGAGAATTTGTATACAAGGAAGACTATGCGACGATCTTATTGGCATCATGGTTAGCTCGAGAAGGGATAGAGAGATTTTATCACATACATACGCGTATAAGCAGTCATTTTCAGGGTATTGTACTTCAGTCAGTAAATCGTTTGAAGACAAAGTCTGGAAATGAATCTGTTATCATATTTTGGCACTTTATTTTAAAGGTCCGTCTTGATCACAAAAACTTTTACATTAAAAGTTCAAGTATCAGTTGGTAAAAACGGAACCCTTACAGGATCACCTTGTAACGTATTACTATCTTTACAACGTTTCTCATCGAGCCATATACGTTATCTCGCATTTCTAGCTGCTTCTCTCACACAAATAATGATAAAAATTCAGAAATTCAGGGTCGCCACCAGCCCAAGCCCTTCCTAATCTTTTAGAAAAAAACGGAACTGGAAAAGTATTAGTTTAATTACTTTAATAATTTAATTATAAGTATGCAAATTTCTTTAAGTAACCAGATAAATAGCACTCCATGTCGTGCATGAAGCAACTTGATTAATTCAGGATTGTACATTGGAGTAAGTGGGTAAGATCAACACCACAGAATTTATCATTCACGTTGATTATTTATTGTGTGTAAGTATTTGGTTGCACATTTTAACCACACATAACTGGTGCCTGACTATAAATATTTAAGTAAGAATTACGTGAGAATGTAACAGAGCACAATTTAACTACAGCAAGAAGAAACACAGAAAACAGGGGTGGGAGACAATGATACTATCATCTCCTTTGCATTCATACCATAAAAATATCTCAGTGAGATTCGCATTACGATTGTACACATGCACTATTCTGGACAGAGTTTTAACCAATGCTCGAGGTTGTGCGATAATTAGTCAACATACTAACCGCGTCTGCTGCTTGTAGACGGCTGAACTAGAGCACGTGGTGCATTCCGAATCAAAATGTTGTGCTGCTTTGTAGAAAGCGCACGAAAGAAGAGATATTCTTGCAGAAATTATAGCTCATTAAAGAAGCAAACTGTTATAATAAAGCCCATTGCGGTGCCGTGGTGGACCAGAAGGGCCATTGATTACCAAACACGCGGCACAAAATCGACAAACAAAGACAAAAGAAACTTCCACAAAATATACGATTAAAATCATTAAAAATCATACTCGCTCCGACGCACTATTACGCTCACGTACAGTTGAGGTGATACTAACCAGCTTTTCCTAATGAGATTTACTGTTTGAAATTCTACTTCATCGTTGTTCAAAATGGACAAAGTAGCTTCCACACTTTTAACTCAAAAACCCAAAAATCGCCTATTTAAAACAATATAATTATGGCACATTCTGAAAAATAACTCACTTCACACGCTTTACTTAAGCTGAAGTTCTTCAGTATTTCAACAGTTAAACATAACGAAGTCCTAACTCAACCTGCTTCCTATCACCTGAAACCCCCCTTAAGAGCTACGATACGTACTCACCAAGCGTTCACCGAAGAGTGCCTCTTTCTCTTTCGAGATTACCTAGCTCCCCGTGCAGCGGAAGCTAGCAGAGGGGTAGCCCTCCGTCACCAACCTCACACACAAAAACAGCCTTGGACTAAGATGGGTAAACCTCTCTGTTCAAGTATTGGAAACCTAAGTTGGTCATCTTGTGCTCTCCTTCGAACGAGAAGCAACATCGTCTGCTCCCAGTAGACGATGATCAACTCAGCGTTTCCCACAAAACAAAACCGAAACCCCACATTGAAACACACGTATAACATTCAACGGGCCTTATTTGAGTGCTCAGTATTTCTGGAAGAGTTTATGAATTGAGCTAATAGCAGGTAGTAAAATGAATAAGCTGTACCGAATTAGACAAGCGTCTTATGAAACGACTTCACAGAGACGTTTCAACCTCAGTGTCCGTCCTTGCGTGCGTCTGCTAAGTACCCTTTTTGTCAGGAATGGGTAGATGTATCAAGTTGAAATTTATGTAAAATACTAAGGTCCGCTGTCCGTTGGCGGTGTACAAAATTTAAGCTTCTAAGTCAGTGCAAGAAAAAGATACGGCTATTTATGTCACATGTTTTGACACTCGCAAATTAACTTATCAAAATCTACTTAAATAATTAAGTTTATGCGGAAGTAGCAACAGCGCTAGTCCTACTCGCACGTGTCCGACTTTTTTTCTTTCGCTAAACACGCCAGCGGAACACAATATAAAATTTGTACACTATTAAAAAATCAATTAACACCTACGTTAAGGGTATGCAGTGATCGAGACATTAATGATGACGCCGAGAGCAAAGGCTGAAAGTTCCACGACGATGTATACTGGACTGAAGTGTCAACGTCGTTGTCGTTATAGTGTCTGCTTAGAAAAGCGGTTCCATTTGCCGACCGCACCTAGTGCGAACGATGACCCACACGAACAATGTCGACGTGCGACACAAACTACTCTCGGCGGAACGAAACGCTTACAGACGGATTAAGCTATCGGAAACTCCACACGCGCCGACAGCCGAAGACGCTGACAGGCGGCCACAGAAAGAAAATTCGACTGTCTGCTGCGCTCGCATTCCTCGCATACCACCGGCAACCCGCGTCACAACCGTCCTCGTCATTTGGCAGTGGAAGATGAGACAAACGGTGCTCGGCATATCCAGTACGGTAGAAAGTAGCAGCCTGCTATCGTATACATGAGCACGAAGGTCAGAAAATCGGTACCGTCACGAGTCATCACGCTAACATCAAATACATCCTGGCTAGTGGGCTAAATGGGCTCAGTTCAGCGACAGCGACGAAGAGGGTCCACAAAATCCTTCAGGTGTGCCATATCCAGCTGAAGTCACTCATTCATGACCAGGTCCCGTTTCTTTTTTATTTCTTTTTTCCTCTTCACCCTCGGTATCTCCGGATAATTCCATGGGACGTATTCCTTGATGTCCTAACACGTGTCCTATTACCCTATCCCTTCTTGTCAGTGTTTTCCATATGTTCCTTTCTTCGCTCATTCTGGGAAGAAGTTCCTCAATTGTTACCCTATCAGTCCACCTAATTTTCAATATTCTTCTGTTCACAAGATATCGAACGCTTCGACTCACTTCTGTTCCATGACAAGTATTCACAGCTGCGAATATGAACTACCATCAGATGGGTAAGGGTAGACGACAATGAAAATTTGTACAGCAAACGGGACTCGAACCCGGATTTCTCGCTTATCGCCGGCTGTCGCCTTACTATTTGGCTGTCCGAGCAAGACTCACGCATGCATGTATGCATGTCCGAAGGAACTTTGCATCGTAGTTCGGAATAACACCGTCCTGCTGTTATTATACTGTTCTTGAAAAGTCTCGGCTACATTCGTTTCATACTATCTAACTCGTACTTCGTGCTGTCACACTCAATTATTTGTAATTTAGTTTGTCCGCTTTCAGTGGTACTTAATTACTTTAAAGTATCAATTTTTCCAGTAAGTATCTAATCCTATATGCCGGGTAATCAAAAAGTCAGTATAAATTTGAAAACTGGATAAATCACGGAATAACGTAGATAGAGAGGTACAAATTGACACACTTGCTTGGAATGACACGGGGTTTTATTGGAACCAAAAATATACAAAAGTTCAAAAATGTCCGACAGATGGCGCTTCATCTGATCAGAATAGCAATAATTAACATAACAAAGTAAGACAAAGCAAAGATGTTCGTTACAGGAAATACTCAATATGTCCAGCATCATTCCTCAACAGTAGCTGTAGTCGAGGAATAATGTTGTGAATAGCACTGTAAAGCGTGTCCGGAGTTATGGTGAGGCATTGGCGTCGGATGTTGTCTTTCAGCATCCCTAGAGATGTCGGTCGATCACGATACACTTGCGACTTCGGGTAACCCCAAAGCCAATAACCGCACGGACTGAGGTCTGGGGATCTGGGAGGCCAAGCATGACGAAAGTGGTGGCTGAGCACACGATCATCACCAAACGACCAACGCAAGAGATCTTTCACGCTTCTATCGACATGGGGTGGAGCGCCATCCTGCATAAACATCGTACGTTCCAGCAAGTGTTTATCAGCCAGGCTGGGGATGATGCGATTCTGTAACATATCGGCGTTCCTCTCACCCGTCAAGGAAGCAGTTACAAAACCAGAATCACGCATTTCTCGAAGATAAAAGGCCTGATGACGGTATATGTGGTAAATCCCATCCATACCGTGACTTTCTCGTCGTGCATTGGAGTTTCCATGACAGATCTAGGATTTTCGGTAGCCCAAATTCTGCAGTTATGGGCGCTGACAGACCCTCGGAGCGTGAAATGAGCTTCGTCGGTCCACAACACGTTACTCAACCAGTCGTCATCTGCCGCCATCTTTTGAAATGCCCACACCGCAAATGCCCTCCGCTTCACTAAATCGCCAGGTAACAGTTCATGATGCCGATGGATTTTGTACGGATAGCTTCGGAGGGTACGCCTAAGTGCCAACCAAACAGTAGTGTATGGAATGCTGGTGCGACGTGCGACTGCCCGAGCGCTGACTTCCCCGTACATAGACGAACCCACTACAGTCTCCATTTCTTCCTGAACTTTCTCAGCAGCATTACGCCATATGCTCGGTCTGCCACTACGGTGATTGCCGTCTAAACAACCAGTGTCTTCGAACTTCGAAATCATTCTCGCCACAGCTGCATTTGTCAACGGACCTTTATCAGTTCGAATCCCCTTCCTGTGTTGATAGGATCGTAACGCTGAACTAGCACATTCCCCATTCTGATAATACAGCTTCACTAAAAGCGCCTTTTCAGGTAACGTCAACATGCTGCGACTGCTGGAGCATCTGATTCTCTCTCTCATTACAGCTCCTTTTGTACACGATTGTCATGCGCAGTCACTGATGTTTTGCTGTCCAGCGCCATCTGTCGGACATTTTGTAAACTTTGTTTTATTTTTGTTCTAATAAAACCCCATGTCATTCCAAGTATGTGTGTCAAATTTTACCTCTCTATCTACATTATTCCGTGGTTTATTATGTTTTCAAATTTATACTGACTTTTTGATCACCCGGTGCATTACCTGTATTTTAAACCAAATTTCCTTTCTCTTTTTTCATCTGCATGAATGAGTGAGTGTGTATGTTCAATTTGTCTTATATATGGTAGCAGTGCATCATCTGGCTGTCTGCCGTGGTAGCAGCTGTGTAGCCAACGTAGATTTCTCAGTCAGCCGGCCGTTGCGGTGGAGCGGTTCTAGGCGTTTCAGTCCGCCGGATCCGCGCTGCTGCTACCGTCGCTGCCTCGGGCATGGATGTGTGTGATCTCATTAGATTAGTTAGGTTTAAGTAGTTCTAAGTCTAGCGGACTGATGGCCTCAGATGTTAAGTCCCATAGTGCTTAGAGACATTTTAACCATTAGATTTCTTAGTCAAGGCGAAGAGATTTGTACCCTTTCAGTTGTCATTTAGCAGTAGTTAAATTGGTGGTGGAAAGGACTCCGCTGGTCTCTTGCGGCTACGTGGGGAAGTTCGCTACAAGGAGAGCGTGCTCTTGTTACTCGGGACTGGACTTTTTGTGACTGAAAACGGAAGTGTTAAGAGGGACTTGGCGCTAGTGAATGTGTTCATGTGTGATGGCGTGTAGCTATTCCAACTGATGTAAACGTTTGATCTGCTAGTTCATTTTGAAGTTCGGTAGTCGAATTCATGAGTATATTTTTCAGTATGCAGTAAGTTTTTCCGGTCGTCGATTTGTGTAAGCAGAACACGTGGTGTAGGGAAGTCGTTATTCCAGCACAGGTTTAAAGTTCCAGTTTTAACTGGAACATATGCGTGAACTTTTCTCGTGTGTATATATTTTATTTCTTTTACTTTTCAGGACGTTACAAATTTTAAGTCTGTATAGCTTTTTTGTCACACCACGTGATGGTGATTTCACTGTGTGCATTTTCCGTACCATCTTGTCAGTTTTATTCATAATTCCGAGTTATATTTTATTGTTATTTGTGTCTATACCATTTACACCTGTGTTCTTGAAGTTTTCACGAGTCTTAGTAATTTTACTCTGTTCGTGAACATTCAACGGCATTTGTGGGTGTTTCACACCAGAGTAGCTTAGTTTCATGTACAAGGTAATGCAGATAAATTTCGTTGTCGGAAAGTGTTCCATAGTACTCTTATTCACAATAACTGAATCACAGCGATAGGGATGAACCACTGAGCCTTTGAATTATTGAGAGGGGTAAAATTCTTTTTATCTGTATTATTGTGTATGTATGTATGTATGTATGTGTGTGTGTGTGTGTGTGTGTGTGTGTGTGTGTGTGTGTGTGTGTTTGTGTGAACCGTTCCCGTGCGCTCCTAAGATTTCCTTTTCATGTATCATCGCAATTTACGTCAGCACGCAGTATACACTGCTGGCCATTAAAATTGCTACACCACGAAGACGACGTGCAACAGACGTGAAATTTAACCGAAAGGGAGAAGATGCTGTGATATGCAAATGATTAGCTTTTCAGAGCATTCACAAAAGGTTGGCGCCGGTGGCGACACCTACAACGTGCTGACATGAGGAAAGCTTCCAACCGATTTCTCATACACAAACAGCAGTTGACAGGCGTTGCCTGGTGAAACGTTTTGAGATGCCTCGTGTAAGGAGGAGAAATGCGTACCATCACGTTTCCGACTTTGATAAAGGTCGGATTGTAGCCTATCGCGATTGCGGTTTATCGTATCGCGACATTGCTGCTCGCGTTATTCGAGTTAATTAATTAAATAATAGGCAACGACAGATAATAGCTTAGAATTATTTTGTGGATTTTTAAAATGGTGTTTTATTGTAATAAGCTATGTTAAAGTGTGATGACTTTTTCTCAGATAAACCCCTCTCCTTTAGTAAGATTATTCTTGATACATACTATCTGGCGTTTCTGAAGCGCAGAAGGCGGGTCTTCTGTTTGTAGACTTTCGTCTGATTGTCTTATTCTTTTTGTTGACGCTTAAGCTTCTGCTTGCTCTAAACTACTTGATGTAACATTTGTACTTAAACTGTTTCCATATGCTCATTCCACATATTCACTTGGATCTATTTATTAATATTAACACGTTAGTTATGCTTACGAGTTCAATGACTAAGTGATTAATTCAGTTCTTATATTAAATTTTCCCAATTTTATTTAAACTGGGTGGTGACCCAAGAAAAATTTTATGGCACACAAAACTCACAATAGACAGCAGAGTTCCACATTAGCTGATTTCCCCAAGTTTCTGTTTGCAAATCACTTTCCCGAAAACCATCCAGCCATTAATAACCATTTAATCTGATTCGGTTTTTTCCGCTGTCTATGATTAACTAGCGTGCAACACATTACACTTTCCAGATAACCATTCACCCATTAATAACCATTTAATCTGATCCAGTTTTTCCGCCGTCGATGATTCACTAGAGTATAACGAATTTCTCCAAATGTACATTCTCATAAATTTCTTTCGTGGTATACCAGGGATTTTTCCGTGGTGGGGGAACTGGAAAGGAGTGCACCGAGTCTCGTGACGCCTGCTAAGGAGCTACTTGACCGAGCAGAAGTGGCTCCAGGTGATGAGAACTGACAGTGCCTGTGAGATGATATGCTGGCACCACACCCTTCCATACTGCATCCGATGAGACCTTGGGAAGAGGGTAACATGGTGGTCGGTCGATGCAGGTGGGCCTGCCAGGGGCTGTGGACGGAGGTTTAGTTTACTCAGCTTTTTATGTCCTCCTTGTTTCGTCCGTCATGCGCTGCTTTGCTTCCAAGGTAGCAGAACTGCTTATCTTCGTCTACTTAGTGATCACCAGTTCTGATGATATTCTCATTTCTGCTGCTTCTCATTATTTTCGTTTTTCTTTGGTTTGTTCTCAGTCCATGACCTTCACTCATTAGGGTGTTAACTCCATTCAACAGATCCTGTAATTCTACAAGGTGCCGTGGAGATAAAAATAGCTGAAACGTTGACTGCTGTTTCACCCGATGATACAAATCAGATTAAGATCGGATGATTTAGCGGGTAAATCTTGATGCAGAAGTACGCCTGAGTATTCGTTACACGCAGAATACATTCGTGCAACCTTGTGAACACGGCTGTGGAGCTTGTGCACATAAACAAAATTGTCATAGAAACGTCTATCGTAGGATTTTTAACATCAGCCCACCAACCAAAGTTAGAACGGTTTCATATTTAAAGTTGACGGTCAAACAAACTGCGTTAACTTAAACTGAAGCATTTGTCCTTTTCCGTCATCCGTCAGTATTTTCATAACCATTAGGGCAACGCTCTGCAGAAGGGACTTGGAGATCATTTAATGTTATGTACTGTTCCCCAAAGCTGACGAATATGATTACGCCACCTCGACACCAAAAGGCACCGTCTTACCAAGCTCTGAAGTTCATACATAGTTTTTGGTCCACTTTAGGGAATTTATTTATACCTCACGGTGAAACTGCAGCCAAAACGGGTCGTAATACTACTGTTCTGGTGCATCGTATATGAGTTGTAGTAAAACAGTAAAACTGTGAGGAGTGTGGAAAGAGGTGGCTATCACTTGTTACCGTATTAAAATTAACATGAGGATATCATTAAATCGTTTTAAGATAAGACAGTACAAGACAAGCTGGAAACGCGCTGAACTCCACTGACTTGATGCTTTGGTGTAAAGAGAGTCTTAATGCTACTCCTGAAACTGCCCTTTTTTGGACATAAACGTAGCCTGATTCCCACGTTCTTCATTTCTTATATGCGAGACAAGACACATATTTTGTCTTCTTTAATTTTCTTCAGATCGTGATATGAAAGTTGTTTATAGGTTTAATCACAAAGTTCAGTAATTGCTAAACACATTATCTTTTATTACAAGACATGATCATGCTTCCATCATCACTATAGAAAACTTTACAAGAATATTAAAAACTAACACAAGATTAATAAAAAGGATACAACCAAGCCTGTCAACTCATATAATATCAGATTAGTTGTACTGATTCCAATTAAGACGAAGACAATTCGTCAGCTATTTTACTGTGTAGATACCAGGTACAGTAAAATGAAGACAGTGTGATATTTTATCTTGTGAAAGGACTCATTTTATTCATTTTTATTCATCTTACGTTTTCTAGCAAAATTGTCCCATGAATTTTGCCTGACCATAGTAGCATAATTTCTGGAAAGACGTTGTGTGTATAACAACGTGAGTATCAAAATTCAACATTGTGACTGAAGCTAAGTAACATCCCAAAAATTGAAATAAATGGTTGTAGCTCCGTCATAAGTTGCATTGAGAATAATTTATTTTTTATTTCTTGATGGAGACTAATTTGGGACATCTGTGTCCATTTTCAAACCATCCGTGCTGTAAGTATGACAAATACAGGCGATAGCCCGTGTACAGAAACTGCCCCAGCACTAACCACAGCGGTATATACGGATTCTTGACACTTTGACTCCCCGCTACCACTAAGGCTGGGGGTAAGAGAAACGGTGGCTTAAAAAAACGTTCGAAAACAACCACGTGGTTTTTAAACCTCTTTACAGTTGACCTGGAAAGCTTTTAAAACTGTGAAGTGCCATTTGTCTTGTATTTGTGTTGCTCAGTGTGTGAACCAGGTCGTGGGGACCAGCACTGCAGCTATCCAATAATTTTGTCAACGTTTTTAGAACCACAGGGCGGAATAACAAAAAAATTGCAACATCCTCCCTGGAGCCAAATGGCGTAAAACAGCAGAGAAGCAGACATCCATGTGTGCAATATATGTCACATACTCAAATGTTCAACTTTTGCCTCTAAACCACTACATCGATTTCAACCACACTTGTTACACATGTTACTTACTGTCTGCAAAGAAATACCGTCAGGTACAAACCACCAACCTCCCATTGGGGAGGTGGGATGTTATTGGATGATGGACAGAGAAGTGGGTAGGAATATCTGGACAGTGAAGAGAGGGACGATGAGGAGTTGGACAGACAGAGACGGAGGGGAGGAGATGGACAGAGAGAGGGGGAATGAAAAGAGAGAGTGCTGAGAAGATGGCCAGAGGGAGAAGAAGAAGCACAACAGAAGATTTAAATACATAAAGACATCGATAACATCATGTTTCTCAGCTAGTATCAATAAACGCCAAAGTGAAATATTCGTTGACTACGAGTATGGATGCTCAAAACTAGTAGAAACAAATAAGTCCATAAAAGTGGCCGGTATCAGTTATTTGCGTATTAAAAAAATTAAAATAGGTACCATCGCAGTTGGTGACAAAGACTGCTACAAAGCAAAAACTAATTTAAAAAGACAGCCGTCTCCATCGTTAGGATTCTTTTATCAACATAAGATGTCTATAAGCACGTGTATGATAAAGGATTGATATTGCCATTACTTTTGTTTTCTTGTGTCTACTGTCAAACATGGTCCCCAGCCATAAGCACAGAGGGCGTCTTTAGACAGTGTGTGTGCGGTGTGGTGCCACATAGCCATGAACAGTCGTCACACACGGGGCGCACATAGCAGGAACCGAATTATGCTTCCGCCCCACAACTCACAAATAGTCTGTTCTGTCTCCCGAAGTACGAAGAGGCACCTGCCCCCAACCTCCCCCCTTACTGAAATATGGAGTATAAAGTATTCAGTCCTTACAAAATTGTCGTACACCGTAGACACACATCAATTCTCTGGGATCCAATTAAGTTTTTTGTGACACCTAATTCTTGTTTTTGACACGTTTCGGAACTGAACAACTCATTCATATCAAAAATAGCAATTCTAGAGTCTTGTTCCCCTACGGATAAATTTCTGCCCATGGCCCATATTTCAAATCTTATCCTTCTCGCTGCGAAGCCTCGCACGTGTATGTGAATTTGCACTGATGAGCCAAAATATTACAACCACCTTCTTAATAGCTTGTTTTTCCGTGTTTGGAACAAAACACATCACTGATTCTGGGTATCAGGGATTCGACAGTTTGTTGGTAGGCTCTCTGAGGTACGTGGCATTAGGTGTTTACTTATAGGTCATGTAATTCGCTAAAATAATGGGTCTTTGATTTGTGTACCTGGTGATGGCGCCCGATAGCAACCCAGATGGGTTCTATAGGATTTTACATCAAGCGAATTTTGTCGCTCAGACATCAACGTGAATTCACTATAACGCTCCTCAAACCACTGTAGCAGGGTTCTCGCTCCGAGGCACGGACAGTTGTACTGCACAAAATGGGAAAGTCATCAAGCATGAGGGGATGCATGTCGTCCACAGGCGCGCTGCACGTTTCAGCCGCCGTCCATCTCGTTGACGACCTTTTTGGAGATGACCATCGATTTAGTGTAGCAAAAATGTGATTCACCAGAAGAGCCTACACGTTTCCCCTGATCGACTGTCGAATACCGAAGGTCCCGGGCCCACTGCAATCATAATGGACGATGTCATTGGGTTAACCTGTGAACACGTAGGAGTGATCTATTGCAGACTCCATGTTCAACAATGCACGATAAACGGTGTGCTCCGAAACAGTTGTGCGTGCACAAGCGTTGTGCTCTTTCGGCAGAGATGCCACAGATCACCATCTATCTAACTTCAGAGAGCAGACGAGCATCCGAACCCACGTACTGTGGTCTGGACGTCCAACCAACTAGCGCCTAGTGGTAGTTTCACTGTGCTTCTACCTCTTTCCATAGACGCTCACTACAGCAGCATGTGAACATTCAACCAGCTTCGTCGTTCACGAGATACTCGTTCACAGGTTCTGCGTAATAATAATCGGCCCTTTGTCAAAGTGGCTTAGCTCAGTGGATTTCCCGATTTGCATCCCATATCTTCGCTAGGGTGATCCCCCGTCCGTGTCTGCTCTGTTTACACACATTTGTTATTGCTTTCGCGCCAGGCGGCATCCAACATTGAGATGGCCAGTGGTAGTAATGTTCTGCCTTATCACCGGCCGCTGTAGCCGAGCGGTTCTAGGCGCTTGTCCGGAACTGCGAGACTGATGCGCTCGCAGGTTCGAATCCTCCCTCGGGCGTGGATCTGTGTGATGCCCTTAGGTTAATTAGGTTTAAGTAGTTCTTAATTATAGGGGACTGATGACCTCATGTGTTAAGTCCCATAGTGCTTGAGCCATTTGAACCATTTCTGTCTTATCAGTGTAAATGAATCAGAACTAATCGTGATACAGACACACCTTTCAAACACAATGCTTGAAAAATGTATGGAACAGTTATTAACGCCACGAAAATCTTGGTTCTAGCAGCGAACATTGACGTGGGGAATTTGCCTTTTTACCACTGAAAACTATCAAATGTGACAAAGGAGGCAACATCTACTACAGTCAAAGACGTGATTGTTGTGAACTCTAAAGTTTATTACAAAACACCTTAGAAAGGACAAGCTTGTAAATAAAACATGAAACCAGGAGAATTACAAGCTTAGAATATTACAACGAGAATCAGAAGAATAAACTAGCTAAGAATCATGTATCTGTCTTTGTGAAATCTATCTCAACCTGCCTACACATCAATTACACTGACTGTTCGTCTGTCCAGAAAGTTGGAGAAACCCGTGCAATAAGAATTCATTGTAACATGAGAAGGGGAGCTGATGGTGAATCTGAACTTCTACCTCGTTAAGGTCTTAACATGGTGGATCTACTAATTATGCTCACCACTGTCGATTTGATATGAGTAGAACGGTGACACCGTGCCTGGCTGACATCGAGTACAACGCTAGAAACTCTCGACGAAGACTCAGACACCGGATCCCGCTCTGCTAATGGAGTCTGCTGTTCCGGTTAGAGCATAGCCTGCAGTGTACCGAAGTGTTCAGCTCCATGTCCAGAGACAAAGTCGTCTCCTTTTAGTATAAAAATAACTGACTGCACCCTTGCTGCGACCAAGACTCTCGACAACCAGTCCTCTTTAAAGTCCTTAACAAAATATACCGCCAAGATGAGGTGAAACGTTAAAAAATCAGTAATTTTGATTTCCCTCCCAGTTTTCTAAAAAATCCCGTGCTACCAGTTATGTTCCCTTGACGTCACATCAACGTCACCAGTCTTTCCCCTCCCAAACAGCAGTTAGCCTCACATGACAGGCTGTGCGAAAAGCTAAAATAACTGTGTCCAAGGATAGCTGCCAATTCTGTAGTGTCTACTGGGCCGGTAGTGTGTCAGAACTGTTTTGTTTTTTAAGCCATAAGGTGCTTACCAGTTCAATGCACATTTCTTAACATGGTTCAGATGGATGCTGCCTGAGTTCTGTAGCCCGGAATGAATGCTTTTAGCTCAGCACTCCAAATTGGATACATGCAGCAAACTTCACAATACACTGGGTGCCAGAAGGGCGCTAGCCAGTGTGCTTTTCCCGAGAGAACACGAAAGCAGATACACCTGTCGCTTCCCCACTTGCAATTTCCTGATGGCCATGTTTCCTCGCCGCACAGATGACCGCTTTCGCTGTACCGTCTGCGACTCGTGTTCTGTATCCCTCACGCTGTGCAGTTCTAAAGCTCGCTCAGATGGTTCAAATGGCTCTAAGCACTATGGGGCTTAACATCTGAGGTCATCAGTCCCCTAGACTTAGAACTACTTAAACCTAACTAAGGACATCACACACATCCATGCCCGAGGCAGGATTCGAACCTGCGACTGTAGCAGCAGCGCGGTTCCGTACTGAAAAGCTCACTCAGAAAAGTAATGAATATAGCCAGCACCAGGTTAAATTACAGAATATTAAAGAAGAAGAAACTGCATCAGGACATACTATCACTGTAATGTCATTAATCCACCTAAATTTTTATTTTTTAAGAGCCTGTGTAACTCAACTCTCACCAAGTCGATTTATTTCTCAGAAATAAATGATAAGAGTCGAGCCGAACAGCTTGCCGCTTTTCATCCCGTCTGAGATGATACTGCATCTTCAATTATCTCGCCGTCGGCAGCACTTTAATTACTTAATCCTCGCTGTTTTAAATGAACATTCAAAAACTGAGAGTTGCTCAGCAAGTAACAGAGACAAACTTGCTGGGAATTACTAGAAGAGGCAGAAAAACAATCAAATGGATCAAGAGTAGAACACGTAATTATGAATATCAGGAAAATAAAGTGAAGTTGGGTCTCCCACATATGGATCGTATTCGGAACGTATGAACTATGATGATATTACACTGAAGCGCCAAAGAAACTGATATAGGTATGCGTGTTCCAATACAGAGACACGTAAACGGGCAGTATACGGCGCTGCAGTCGGCAACGACTATGTAAGACAACGACTATGTAAGGCAACGACTATGTAAGACAAGTGTTGTCTGGCGCAGTTGTTAGATCGGTTACTGCTGCTACAGTGGCAGGTTATCAAGATTTGAGTGAGTTCGAATGTGGTGTCGTAGTCGGCGCACGAGCAATGGGACACAGCATCTCCGAGGCAGCGATGAAGTGAGGATTTTCTCGCATGACCATTTCACAGGTGTACCGTGAATATCAGGAATCCGGTAACACATCAAATCTCCGAAAAAGATCCTGCAAGAACGAGACATACGACGACTAAAAAGAAACATTCAACGTGACAGAAGTACAATCCTTCCGCAAATTACTGCAGATTTCGGCCGGCCGGAGTGGCCGACCGGTTAAAGGCGCTACAGTCTGGAACCGCACGACCGCTACGGTCGCAGGTTCGAATCCTGCCTCGGGCATGGATGTGTGTGATGTCCTTAGGTTAGTTAGGTTTAAGTAGTTCTAAGTTCTAGGGGACTTATGACCACAGCAGTTGAGTCCCATAGTGCTCAGAGCCATTTGAACCATTTTTACTGCAGATTTCAATGCTGGGCCATCAACAAATGTCAGCATGCGAAACATTCAACGAAACATCATCGATATGTACTTTCGGAGCCGAAGACCCACTAATGTATCATTAATAACTGCACAACACAAAGCTTTATGCCTCGCCTGGGCCCGTCAACAGCGACGTTGGACTGTTGATGACTGGAAACATGTTGGCTGGTCGGACGAGTCTCGTTTCAAGTTGTATCGAGCCGATGGAAATGTACTGGAGTGGAGACAGCTTCAAGAATCCATGGACCCTGCATGTCAGCAGGGGACTGTTCAAGCAGATAGAGGCTCTGTAATGGTGTGGGGCGTGTGCAGTTGATGTGGGACCACTGATACGTTTAGATACGATTCTGACAGGTGACGCGTACGTTATCACCTGCATCCATTCATGTCCATTGTGCATTTCGACGGACTTGGGCAATTCCAACAGGACAATGCGACACGCTACACGACCAGAATTGCTACAGAGTGGCTCCAGGAACACTCTCCCGAGTTTAAACACTTCAGCTGGCTACCAAACTCCCCAGATATGAACATTATTGAGCACATCTGGGATAATTTGCAACGTGCTGTTCAGGAGTTATCCCTATCCCTCGTACTCTTACGGATTTATGGGCAGTCCCGCAGGATTCATGGTGTCTGTTCCCTCCAGCACTACTTCAGACATTAGTCGGGTCCACTCCATGTCGTTTTGTGGTACATCTGCATGCTCGAGGAGGTCCTACATGATATTAGGCAGGTGTACCACTTTCTTTGACTCTTCAGTGTAAAATGTAAGAGGAACCGGAAATTTGACATGTGCATTATTTATCTGATAATCGGAAAATACTCCAGCTTAGATAGAGATATTATTATCAAAGTGTTCTGTCATCATAACAACTTACAGAAAAAAAAATTTTCTGTGGTTGGCATCACAGCCACGAAGGAATAGATGCTGGTCTCCCCTCACCCTCCCCTCTCCCCCTCTCTGCCCTGGCATTTATCTCACCATACAGAATCCCCTATCTTTCATGATATGGCAAATTTATTGCCTTTCCTTTGAACTTTCTGACTGAATATCCTTTCAGTTGCCGTAGTCGTCAGTTAATATAAGGGGCAGACGTGTGTGGCAACTGTTTGTGAATCAAGTAGCTTTTGTTCTCTGTATGTTATCATATTTGAACAGTTTCTGCATCGTAATTTCTGGGGCGGAATTCGGGGATTACTCCGGTTTTTGTCTGTACGAGCGTGGGAGACCCTCTAGAGCCCACACTCAGACTGACCCCTGCACCAGAACAAATGTCCTCAATCTGCCTCACGCATTCGCTCCGCGTTTGGCTGAGCTTTCTCCCCCACCTCTCCCCAATCTGCATCCCCAGCTGAATGTTAATTTTTCATGCAGTAGACCCGGGTGCGATTCCCGGCCGGGTCGAAGATTTTCTCCGCTCGGGGACTGGGTGTTGTATTTTCCTCATCATCAATTCATCGTCATCGACACTTATGTGTCCAGTGTGGCGTCACCTAAAAAGACTTCGAACTTGGCGGCCGAACTTCCCCAGGTGGGGTCTCCCAGCCATCAGTGCCATAGGATCTTTTTCATATACATACACACTCCGTGAATCACAATAAGGTGGAGGGTACTGTGTGCCACTACCCGTCATACCCTTTCCTGTTCCACTCTTGTCTTCACAGTCCTTATGTGAAATGTATGCTGGCGACAGTAGAATCGTTCTACTATCAACCGCATTATGCGGATCTCTAAATTTTCTCGACAGTGGTTCGTGAAAACATCGTTGCCTTCCCTCTAGGGATTTTCATTTGGATTCACCGTGTATTTCCATAATACTCGCGTTCTGATCGAACCTACCGCTAATAAATCTAGCAGTTCGCATCTGAATTACTTCGATATCTTCCTTTAATCTAACCTGGTGCGGATCCCAAACACTCGAGCAGTACTCAGAGCGGGTCGCACTATTTGTTCCATGCGCGGTCTTCTTTGTAAATGAGCTACACTTTCCTAGCATTCTCTCAATAAATCGGGAATCGACGAGCTCCCTTCCCTTACGCCGCCCACACGCGGGTGTTCCATTTCATATCGCTCTCCAGTGTTACACCCAGATGTTTGTTCGCCGGGACTGTTTCAAGCAGCACACCACAAATATTGAATTCGAATATTACACGATCGTTGTCCTACTCACCAGCCTTTACATTTTTGTACTTTTACAGCAAGCCGCGTGCGGTATCCGAGCGGTCTTAGGCGCCTTGTCACGGTCCGCGCGGCTCCACGCCCCCCCTCCCTCCCCCCTCGGAGGTTCGAGTCCTTCCTCGGGCATGGGTGTGTGGTTGTCCTTAGCGTAAGTTAGTTTAAGTTAAATTAAGTAGTGTGTAGGCTTAGGAACCGATGACCTCAGCAGTTTGGTCCCATAAGACCTTACCAAAAATTTCCAATTTTTTTTTAGAGCAAGTGCGAATCTCGGCGCCAAATAGAAACTTATCCTATATCATCCCGCAGTCACTCAAAGTCGACCCTTTTCCGTACACTACAGCTTCATCAGCAAACAGCTGTAAACACCTTCTCACTCTAACCATTAGATAGTTTATGTATATAGAGAATAAGAGTGGTCCTATGACATTTCCCTGTGTCGCTCCTTGTCTCTGATGAGTGCTCACCGTCGAGTGCAAAGTACTGGGTTCTATTGCCACTCACACATCTGAGAATTTGTTTCGTATGCTCGGACGTTCCTTAACAGTCTACAGTGGGGCACAGTGTCAAACGCTTCCCAGAAATCCAGGAGTATGGAATCTCACAAACTACACTAAAGGTGGGGCAACCACAGGTAAAATAAAACATGATAGATGGAAATGTAACTTTCATACTATAATATTACAAAAGGTGTTATGAGCAAATTAGAATTAAAATGAATGAAAGTCCATACGACCACATTAGCTTTGGAAGGACTAAACACCTAATGTGGTCATGTTGATTTATACCAGTGGGACAAGTCGAAAGTTAGGGCCAGTCTGGGATTCGAACCTGAGTCTTCTGCTTATTAGGCAAATACGCTGTCCTTACACCATCCGGACACAGTGATCAGCGCAGCTCCACGGACTACCCTAGCACGCCGCCCATGACACCCAAATTGTCACTTTCTACCACACACTCATCTGAGAATTACTGGCGGCGTTTCGGCGATTCCTCTAAGAGTTCCAGCTCGGTGTGCGTCTGCAACGAAGGTAGTCATATCCCTAATTATATATGTGGTGTCTGTTCTTTCGAACATGCCCAAAAGAACAGACGCTATACAGGGTGGTCCACTGAAGGTGACCGGGCCAAATATCTCACGAAATAAGCATTAAACGAAAAAACGACAAAGAATGACACTCATATAGCTTGTAGGGGGAAACCAGATGGCGCTATGGTTGGCCCGCTAGATGGCGCTGCCATAGGTCAAACGGATATCAACGGCGTTTTTTTAAATAGGAACCCCCATTTTTATTACATATTCGTGTAGTACGTAAAGAAATATGAATGTTTTAGTTGGACCACTTTTTGATAGATGACGCAGTAATAGTCACAAACGTATAAGTACGTGGTATCACGTAACATTCCGCCAGTGCGGACGGCACTTGCTTCGTGATACATTACCCGTGTTAAAATGGACCGTTTACCAATTGCGGAAAAGGTCGATATCGTGTTGATGTATGGCTATTGTGATCAAAATGCCCAACGGGCGTGTGCTATGTATGCTGCTCGGTATCCTGGACGACATCATCCAAGTGTCCGGACCGTTCGCCGAATAGTTACGATATTTAATGAAACAGGAAGTGTTCAGCCACATGTGAAACGTCAACCACGACCTGCAACAAATGATGATGCCCAAGTAGATGTATTAGCTGCTGTCGAGTCTAATCCGCATGTCAGTAGCACACAAATTGTGCGAGAATCGGGAATCTCAAAAACGTCTGTGTTGAGAATGTAACATAAACATCGATTGCACACGTACCATATTTCTATGCACTAGGAATTGCATGGCGACGACTTTGAACGTCGTGTACAGTTCTGCCACTGGGCACAAGAGAAATTACGGGACGATGACAGATTTTTTGCACGCGTTCTATTTAGCGACGAAGTGTCATTCACCAACAGTGGTAACGAAACCGGCATAATATGCACTATAGGCCAACGGAAAATCCACGATGGCTGCGACAACATGAGCGACCTTGGCGATTTAATGTATGGTCCGGCATTATGGGAGGAAGGATAATTGACCCCCATTTTGTCGATGGCAATCTAAATGGTGCAATGTATGCTGATTTCCTACGTAATGTTTTACCGATGTTACTAAAAGATGTTTCACTGCATGACAGAATGGCGATGTACTTCCAACATGATGGATGTCTCGCACATAGCTCGCGTGCGGTTGAAGCGGTATTGAATAGCATACTTGATGACAGGTGGATTGGCGGTCGAAGCACCACACCATGGCCCGCACGTTCACTGGATCTGACGTCCCCGGATTTCTTTCTGTGGAGAAACGTGAAGGATATATGCTATCATGATCCACCGACAACGCCCGACAACATGCGTCAGCGCATTGTCAATGCATGTGCGAACATTACGGAAGGCGAACTACTCGCTGTTGAGAGAATGTCGTTACATATATTGCCAAATGCAGTAAGGTTGACGGACATCATTTGAGCATTTATTGCATTAATGTGGTATTTACAGGTAATCACGCTGTAACAGCATGCGTTCTCAGAAATGATAAGTTCACAAAGGTACATGTATCACATTGGAACAACCGAAATAAAATGTTCAAACGTACCTACGTTCTGTATTTTAATTTAAAAAACCTACCTGTTATCAACTGTTCGTCTAAAATTGTGAGCCATATGTTTGTGACCATTACAGCGCCATCTATCACAAAGCGATAAAAGTGGTCCAAGTAAAACATTCATATTTCTTTACGTACTACACGAATATGTAATAAAAATGGGGGTTCCTATTTTGAAAGAAACGCAGTTGACATCCGTTTGACCTATGGCAGCGCCATCTAGCGGGCAAACCTTAGCGCTTCTGGTTTCCGGCTTCAAACTAGACAAGTTTCGTTCTTTGTAGCTTTTTCGTTTGACGCTTATTTCGTGAGATATTTGGCCTGGTCACGATCAATGCTTCCTATACATATAACTTCCGATCTGCGTTAGTTCTGCCCATACATATATTTCTGTACAGAGTCACTATTACATATTGTTCTTCTCGCAATAATTGCGCTTGTTACCTGTTGTAAGCACACAACATAATTTTTGTGAGACGAAGCTTGACAATGCCGAAGCCGGTGGCATTAGCGAATAGGAAATTAAATGAACTAATTTGTTTATTTAGGTTAAATGAGGTACAGTCTCAAGCAGGAAAACGGCTTCTTTGAAGACAGTCATAATTCGGATGCGCCTCCTGCAACTGTGTTCATGGTTGTCATTAGAGATGTTCGTGGATGTCATTAGAGAAACAGCGAGAAATGCAGGTGGATGGTGACAGGTGCCTGATGAGCGCTCAGGACGAAGGCGAGCAATCGGATGACTGACTGCTCTACCCAAGAGTGCGACCCGAATCAAGAAAACAAGGTGAGAGTTTAACGCCACCTCGAGACGAAATGAGTAGGAACGGAGCGCAGGCTCGTGTGGGGCAAGGACAGGAAAGAAATTCAGTTGTGTCCTTGTAGACTGGAACATCAAGGCACTTGCCTGAAGCGAGTTAGGTTAGCCTTGGAAAACGTAAATATGGACGGCATCTAGCGCCGTAACCAGCACGCCATCTCGCTCAGTGAGTATGAGCCAATCCCTCGACACAACATGTGCCGAGACCGACAAGCCAGGTTTGTGACTAGGGCGATGCAAGTGGACTATTCCTCAGGCATCTGCTTGTGTCCTCATACAGTAACCCTGCGTTTTAGCCCCCAGGGACAGTTACTAGCCTAATTATACATTACCCTAACATTCTTTTTTCCATTAAATTGGTTCAAATAAAACGATTTCAATGTCCAGTCTCCATTGATCCAGTGTGGACATGGGACAGCAGCTGGCCAAATATTTAACAAAGACACTCGCCAAACAGTCGAGCAGTTGAGAAGTTAACTTATTTTATTTTCGCTACTGGTTTCGGCAATTCATTATGCAATTTTCAGGCCCCATATGCACCTCTCAAAAACTGTCGATATTGGCATACTGGGGCCACATGTTTCTGGATGTCGTGAATTCTCAAGTGCTTCCTTCGAAGACTTACCGACGTCCAGAAACATATGGCCCAGTATGCCAATATCGACAGTTTTTGAGAGGTGCATATGGGGCCTGAAAATTGCATAATGAATTGCCGAAACCAGTGGCGAAAATAAAATAAGATAACTTCTCAACTGCTCGACTGTTAATAATTCCTTGTGAATGATGAAGCTATTATTAATGTATGCCTTAATATATTTTCTGTGTTCTGTATTGATTTAAGGTCGTATTTACGGAACACGCTGAAAATTATTTTATACATTTTACCGACCTAAGGTGGCACCTCATTACAGATACAATAGCTATTGTCCCAATCATAGAAACTCCCCAGCCTAATGAAGGCGAGCGGTTCCCTTCATTTCGCCAATGGGACATTCTTTTTAATATTTACTTTAAAAAAGTACTCCATCTTCAGGAAACGAGTGGCCTACCGGGACCATCCGACCGCCGTGTCATCCTCATTTGAGGATGCGGGTAGGAAGGGCGTGGGGTCAGCACACCGCTCTCCCGATCGTTATGATGGTATTCTTGACCGAAGCCGCTACTATTCGATCGAGTAGCTCCTCAATTGGCATCACGAGGCTGAGTGCACCCCGAAATATGGCAACAGCGCATGGCGGCCTGGATGGTCACCCATCCAATTGTCGACCACGCCCGACAGCGCTTAGCTTCGGTGATCTCACGGGAACCGGTGTATCCACTCCGGCGAGGCCGTTGCCAATACTTACGTAACGTTAATAATTGTAACCTCTATTGTTATATATGTGTTGTATGAAACTCAACGGTTTCGTCAACATCTAGAACGCTGTAAACTGCCAAATTCGACGGTTTTAGAGAGCGTTTTCTGTAAGTGACTCACCGATAGCAACCCTACCCTACTTCCTTCGCGTGATAACCAAAAGCAAAATGCCGCACTTGTGCACGGGGAAATACCTGTGTAGAAATGTCCGTGCCTCACGGTGTACAGGACCGCTACACGGGCATTGTGCTGACACCGAGCGTTACTCAGAGCCACTTATCAGCTGTCCAGCCGTACGACTGACAAACGTGGTAAACGGAAAAGCAAACATGTTTCAACCAAGCACTATTACGTGTCTGCGCCTTCCAGCAGGGGGGCCACACCATACAGGGAGGCCAAAACTTCGCGACTGATGCAGAATTACGCATGTAAACACTTATCAGCCACGACGTTGGGTGCCGCCTGGTGGCGTTGTGGGCACGTGACGCGGCAACAGAAGTGTATAAAGCGGAGCAGACGCGGACGGGGGATCACCCTGGCGAAGATGTGGGCTGCCCAAAGACTGGAAGACTTGTACTTACAGGCTAATAGTTGTCACCATCCGGCTCAGCTTGGAGGGGTACTTCGTACCTTGGTAAGCAGGGCACATGTCATTTCTCACGCTGAGACTTTGCCAGCTGAGCTGTCCCATCTTGAAGTTACATTTCGTCAAAATGGTTACAGTGATAGACAGATTGAACGTGCGTTGCGCTATCGACCAACTGTACATCGGGTGACTGATGATAATTCTGAGTCGACACCTACCGCCTTTTTGCCTTACGTAGAAAACACTTCCAACAAGATCGGTCGTGTTTCTACGGAAATACGATGTGAAATGTGTTTTCCGACCTCCATCTAAAATTAGAGTGCTTTTGATTTCTGTTAAGGATGATCTTGGTCTGCGTAAGGCAGGTGCATATCGCATTCCTCGTAGCTGCGGCATGGCATATGTTGGTCAAACTGTCAGGACCGTGGAGGACCGATGTACTGAGCATGAACGGCACACACGATTACAGCAGCCAAATAGATCTGCTATTGCCGAACATTGCTTGGATACTGATCACCCCATGTCATATAATAACACCGATATATTGGCATGCACGTCCAGCAATTGGGACAGTGTTATTAGGGAGGCAGTTGAGGTTAAATTAGCGAGCAACCTCGTTAACAGGGATGGAGGTTTTTGCTTAAACTCTGTTTGGAATCCGGCTCTCTCCCTCGTCAAAAAACAGAGGGACAGAGTCATTGCTACCTCACCTGCGGGTTCGTAGTCTCACTATCGATATCTCTCACTTTGGTCATCTTTGGTGGCACTAGTGTTCAGTGTGTGTGTGGTATCTTTCCTGAATCAGTCCGAGAACCGCGGTTTTAAATTTGCATGTACGCCGCCTCTCCGTTGCAGTTTGCCTTGAAATTGGCGGGGTGTTCTCCCGCCGAAATATCGGCGGTCGCTGAAAGTGTTAGCTGGCTGAATTCCCGGAAGTTATTTGAAAGTTGTATACGCCAGGAGAAACCCAGGTCTCAGACTGCTCAAGTCACACCAATAAAGGGAAGTAACAGTAATCCGCTGAATTACATGCCTATATCACTAACATCCATTTGCAGTAGGGTTTTGGAACATATACTGTATTCGAACATTATGAAGTACCTCGAAGAAACCGATTTATTGACACATAGTCAGCACGGATTCAGAAAATATCGTTCTTGTGAAACACAACTAGCTCTTTATACTCATAAAGTAATAAGTGCTATCGACAGGGGATGTCAGATTGATTCCATATTTTTAGATTTCCAGAAGGCTTTCGACACTGTTCCTCACAAGCGTCTTCTGACCAAACTGCGTGCCTAGGGAGTATCGACTCAGTTGTGTGACTGGATTCGTGATTTCCTGTCAGAAAGGTCACAGTTCGTAGTAATAGACGGAAAGTCATCGAGTAAAACAGAAGTTATATCCGGCGTTCCCCATGGAAGTGTTATAGGCCCTCTATTGTTCCTGATCTATATTAACGACATAGGAGACAATCTGAGTAGCCGTCTTGGATTGTTTGCAGATGATGCTGTCATTTACCGTCTTGTAAAGTCATCATATGATCAAAACTACTTGCTAAATGATTTAGATATGGTATCTGTATGGTGCGAAAAGTGGCAATTGACCCTGAACAAGGAAAAGTGTGAAGTTTTTCACTTAAGTACTAAAAGAAATCAGCTAAATTTCGATGACGCGATAAGTCACACAAATCGGAAGGCTGTAAATTCAACTGAATACTTAGGTATTACAATTACAAATAACCTAAATTGGAACGATCACATAGAAAATATTGTGGGTAGAGCAAACCAAAGACTGCAATTCATTGTCAGGACACTTAGTAGGTGCAACAGGTCTACGAAAGAGACTGCTTACACTACGCTTGTCCCTCCCTATTCTGGAGTATTGCTACGCGGTGTGGGATTCGCAACAGATGGGACTGACGGATGATATCGAAAAAGTTCAAAGAAGGGCAGCTCGTTTTGTATTATCGCGAAAGAGGGGAGATAGTGTCACAGACATGATACGTGAATTGGAGTGGCAATCATTAAAACAAAGGCGTTTTTCGTTGCGATGGGATCTTCTCATGAAATTTCAGTCACCAGTTTTCTCCTCCGATTGTGAAAACACTCTGCTGGCACCCACCTACATAGGGAGAAATGATCATCACGATAAAATAATGCTCGTTCTTCCCGCGTGCCGTAGAGAGACAGCTTGAAGGTGGTTCATTGAACCCTCTGCCAGGCACTTTATTGTGAATAGCAGAGTAATCACGTAGATGTAGATGTAGATGTAGATATAAGTCGGGAAATCTATGGAGATAAGCGACTTTGACAAAGGACAAATTTTTGTTACGCAGTGCCTGTGAATGAGAATCTCGAAAACGGCGAACCTGGTCGAATGTTCACTTGCTGCTGTCATGAGCATCTACGGAAAGAGGTAGAATGACAGAGAACTACCAGTAGGTGCTAAATGGTTGGACGTCGACGACTCTTCGCAGAACGTGAGGTTAGGAGGCTTGTCTGCTCTATAAAGTAGGATAGACGGTGATCTGTGGCATCTACGCCGAAAGAGCACAATGCTAGTGCACACACGAGTGTTTCAGAGTACACCGTTGATTGTACATCGTTGAACATGGAGCTCTGGAGCAGATCACTCCCATGTGATCTCATGTTGACGCTACGACAATGTTAGTTGCAGTGAGCACGGAAATATCCGGATTCGACCGATGATCAATGGAAATGTTTAGACTCATTGGGTGAATCACATTTTTGCTACACTATGTCGATGGCCCTGTCCACAAACGCCGTCATCGAGGTGAACGGCGGCTCCAAACGTTCAGCGCGCCAGGAACGCTGGCTGGGGGGGACAGTATTATGCTCTGGCAGACATTTGTCCTGCGCTTGTATGCTACATTGCATTACTACTTGTTCCATAGATCATGAATACGACATTTCGTAGTGATGTGGAACATGTTAGAGGAACATAAGTTTTCTTTACACAGTACAATTTTTTTTCACAGCTGCTACTTCATATCTAAAAATTCTTCAGTAGATGAACAGTCGTCATTTTGAAATTCTTTGAATTTGTTTTTAAATGTTGGTTGGATATCTGTCACACTTTTAATGCTATTTAGCAAATGACCAAAGATTTTGTGACAACACAATTCACCTCTTTCTTTGCCAAAATCAGATTTAACCCATAATAGTGAATATCATCCTTTCTTCTAGTGTTGTAGCTATGCACTTTGCCATTATTTTTGAATTGGGATGGGTTATTAATAACAAATTTCGTAAGTGAATATACGTATTGCGAAGGTACTGTGAATATCCCGAGTTCCTTAAATAAATGTCTGCAAGGTAATCTTGGGTAGGCTCCAGCTCTTATTCTGATTACACGCTTTTGTGTAATGAATACTTTTTCTCTTAATGATGAATTACCCCAAAATAAGATACCATATGACAGCACTGAATGAAAATAGGCATAGCAGGCTAATTCACTGACATGTTTATCACCAAAATTTACAATAATCCTAATAGCATAAGTAGCTGAACCTAGCCGCTTCAGCAGATAGTGTGTTTCTTCCAATTCAATTTCTCATCAATGCACACACCCAGAAATTCTGAATACTCTGCGTCAGCAACAGACTTCTGTTCAAAGACTATATTTATCAATGGTGTTATGCCATCGACGATGTCATCTTTCAGCAGTATAAATGTACATGTTTCGGAGTCAGAACAGTGGTACTGTGGTTTGAGCATTATACTCTCACACTGATGTCTCGGTGACCAAATTCGCCTGATGTAAATCCTACGGAACCAATCTGAGTCTCTATCGGGTGCCATCACCGCGTACGCAAATCAGCGACCCGTTATTTACGCGAATTACATGACCTGTGCGTAGACATCTAATGCCACATACCTCCACAAACGTACCAAAAAGACTGTCGGATCCATGATACGCAAAATCAGTGATGTATTTCGTTCCAAAGACGGAGAAATGGTTCAAATGGCTCTGAGCACTATGGGACTCAACTGCTGAGGTCACTAGTCCCCTAGAACTTAGAACTACTTAAACCTAACTAACCTAAGGACATCACAAACATCCATACCCGAGGCAGGACTCGAACCTGCGACCGTAGCGGTCTTGCGGTTCCACACTGCAGCGCCTTTAACCGCACGGCCACTTCGGCCGGCCCAAATACGGAGAAACAAGCTATTAAGCAGGTGTGACTACGTAGGCTTTCCCGGCGTAATAAGTCTTGAAAGTCTTTTCGGGTTTGCTGCCGGATCCTAAAATCAACTTGACTCGATATTTCGGCGATCCAACTGTTCGCCATCTGCAGGAAATGCTGCTTCTACTGATGAGTCCCGCTGAGAACTGACGCAAGATTGCAATTCGACGTCCTATACAGGCCACCGTTCAGTACACGGCGCATGCGCCGCCCATCACGGTTTCTGACTTCCAAAACAGGGAGGTGGCGCCGCCCTTAGTGAAACACTGCTGGCAACGATATATCGCAATCAAGGCCGCACCGAAGAGCGTTCAGTTTTGATGCGAGATAATACAGGATTTCACGTTTTGCTAAGAGGAAACCCATTGTCCCTGTTGATTAAATTATCAGCCAACCTAATTTCGATCGCCTCTTTATACACACTATTCCAAAAACCGGAAATGTTGGCAATTACAACAGTTTCCTCAAATTTCATTTTGTGTCTCTCATTCAGGTAGTGTTCTGCTACGGCCGATTTTCCCGGCTGTTGTAGCCTCGTGTGACGGCGATGTTCCACCCACCTGTCATTCACTGTGCGAATAGAACGGCCAACGTAAGCTTTCCCACATTGACACGGGATTTTGTACACACCGGGTTTCCTAAGTCCCAAATCATCCTTCACAGAGCCGAGCAGAGCCCTAATCTTAGAGGGTGGACGGAACACACTCTTAATGTTAAAACTCCTTAAAATTCGTCCAATCTTAAACGATAAGCCTCCAGCATAAGGAAGAAAGGCCACAGATCTATGTTCCTCTTCGGACACCTCCGGAGACGGTCCAAATTCCATAGCCCGACGAATCTGTTTCTCGGTGTATCCATTTTCCTTAAAAACAGTCATCAAATGCTCAAGTTCTTGGGTTAAGCTGTCTGCGTCGGAAATGGCATATGCTCTCCGTACCAAAGTCCTAAGGACGCCACTACGTTGGTGTGGTGGATGACAACTCTTAGGGTGCAGATACAAATCTGTGTGTGTCGGCTTTCGGTGAACGCTGTGTCCCAAAGTTCCATCTGGTTTTTTATAAACCATTTCGTCTAAAAATGGAAGCATCCCATCATTTTCAACCTCCATAGTAAATTTGATAGGGGATGAAGACAGTTGAAGTGGTCCAAAAACCTGTTAAGAGCATCACGTCCATGCGGCCATACGAAGAAGGTATCCTCCACGTATCTCCAGAAGCACGTTGGTTGCAAAGCTGAAGTCCTCAGTGCCATAGCCTCGAAGTCATTAAGAGTGTGTCCCGTCCACCTTCTAAGATTAGGGCTCTGCTCGGCTCTGTGAAGGATGATTTGGGACTTAGGAAACCCGGGGTGTACAAAATCCCGTGTCAATGTGGGAAAGCTTACGTTGGCCGTTCTATTCGCACAGTGAATGACAGGTGTGTGGAACATCGCCGTCACATGAGGCTACAACAGCCGGAAAAATCGGCCGTAGCAGAACACTGCCTGAATGAGAGACACAAAATGAAATTTGAGGAAACTGTTGTAATTGCCAACATTTCCGGTTTTTGGAATAGTGTGTATAAAGAGGCGATCGAAATTAGGTTGGCTGATAATTTAATCAACAGGGACAATGGGTTTCCTCTTAGCAAA
This sequence comes from Schistocerca piceifrons, assembly GCF_021461385.2. Lineage (NCBI taxonomy): Eukaryota > Metazoa > Arthropoda > Insecta > Orthoptera > Acrididae > Schistocerca > Schistocerca piceifrons. The sequence continues at coordinate 390,622,695 of NC_060145.1, forward strand.
ACGTGGAATCCTGTATTATCTCGCATCAAAACTGAACGCTCTTCGGTGCGGCCTTGATTGCGATATATCGTTGCCAGCAATGTTTCACTAAGGGCGGCGCCACCTCCCTGTTTTGTAAGGCAGAAACCGTGATGGGCGGCGCATGCGCCGTGTACTGAACGGTGGCCTATATAGGACGTCGAATTGCAATCTTGCGTCAGTTCTCAGCAGGACTCATCAGCAGAAGCAGCATTTCCTGAAGATGGCGAACAGTTGGATCGCCGAAATATCGAGTCAAGTTGATTTTAGGATCCGGCAGCAAACCCGAAAAGACTTTCAAGTATTAAGCAGGTAGTCATAATGTTTTGAATGATCTGTGTATATACGAGGTGTGTCTCCTTCAAGTCGTCAGGTGCATTTTCTCTAGTGTTTCGCCAGATATTCGTAATTTCATATTTGCAATGTGCAACTGGACAAGAAACAAAATGATTTTTAAAGCGGAAATTTACGTGCCCATTCAATAGAGTGGTCCCACATAAGCCCAACGCGATATTCTTTTTGTGGATATGTATTAACTGGGACAATAAAACAGGAATGATAACAGCAACTGAGAAAGGCTACTGCATGGCAGTATAGTCAACGCTGCCAGGGCGCTGCGCGAGTCGCTGTTCGCCGATTTACTGCCACTATTAAGTTTGAGTCAGCAGTTTTCTGACTGGTTTGATGCCACCCGCCAAGAGATCCTCTCCTGAACCAATTATTTGCTGGATGTATTCCAGTCTCTGTTTTCCTCCACAGTTTTTACCCTCTATAGCTTCCTCCAGTATCATTGAAGTTAATCCCTGATGTTTTATCACATTTCCTGTCATCCTGACCCTTCTTGTGTCTTCCATACATTTGTTTCCTCGCCGATTCTTCAGTGATCCTCCTCATTCCTTACTTGATCAGTCCACTTAATTTTCAAGATTCTTATGTAGCATCGCATATCAAATGCTTCGATTCTCTTCCGTTCCAGTTTTCGCGCAATCATGTTTCACTACCATTCAGTGCTGTGCTCCAAACGTACATTCTCAGAAATTTCTTCCTCAAATTAAGGACACTGTTTGACACTAGTTTTCTCTTTTCCAAGAGTTCACTTTTTGGAGCTGGTGGCCTGAATTTTATATATTTCTTGCTCCGTCCATCCTGGGTTGTTTTGTTGGTAGGTAGCAGAATTCGTCAGCATCACCTACTTCGCGATCACCAGTTTTGATGTCAAGTTTCTCGCTGTTCTCATCTCTGCTACTTCTCTTAATACACATCGATAAAAGTACAATCGCACTAGGCTAATTTCGGACCGCGCTGTCGAACGCGTACGTAAAGTTGCACTTCAAAAATAATTTCTTTGTAACGGAACACCAGTGGTCACTTTAAAGACGCAATAAGCAGTTTTGTTTAGGCTGACTCCAGCTACTTATTACTAGACGAAATTGCAAACACCCGCCGAAACATCGTAGAAAAATCGTCTCCCTATACAGAGTATTACAAAAAGGTACGGCCAAACTTTCAGGAAGCATTCCTCACACTCAAATAAAGAAAATATGTTACGTGAACATGTGTCCGGAGACGCTTACTTTCCATGTTAGAGCTCATTTTATTACTTCTCTTCAGATCACATTAATCATGGAATGGAAACACACAGCAACAGAACGTACCAGCGTGACTCCAAACTCTTTGTTACAGGAAATATTCAAAATGTCCTCCGTTAACGATGTTACATGCATCCACCATCCGTCGCATGGAATCCCTGATGCGCTGATGCAGCCCTGGAGAATGGCGTATTGTATCACAGCCGTCCACAATACGAGCACGAAGAGTCTCTACATTTGGTACCGGGGTTGCGTAGACAAGAGCTTTCAAATGCCCCCATAAATGAAAGTCAAGAGGGTTGAGGTCAGGAGAGCGTGGAGGCCGTGGAATTGGTCCGCCTCTACCAATCCATCGGTCACCGAATCTGTTGTTGAGAAGCGCACGAACACTTCGACTGAAATGTGCAGGAGCTCCATCGTGCATGAACCACATGTTGTGCCGTACTTGTAAAGTCACATGTTCTAGCAGCACAGGCAGAGTATCCCGTATAAAATTATGGCGGTGAATCGAGGAAGTACAGTACATACTGACGAAACTAAAATGAGCACTAACATGGAAATTAAGCGTTTCCGGACACATGTCCACATAACATCTTTTCTTTATTTGTGTGTAAGGAATGTTTCCTGAAAGTTTAGCCGTACCTTTTTGTAACACCCTGTATATCTTCATATTCTGTCTACCCGCAAACTGATACTTCTACAGAAAAAATGAACAGTACCTTTTTAAAGGAAATTTAATATAGTTAAATTTAATACTGGGATACGTTTCCGCTGGAGCCCGTAGTTTTCGAATTATCCAAGAAGAACGTACAAAAGTGACCTTCACACCCACATTCAGCCCCCACCGGTCAGAATTCCTAGTACGTTTTTCATGGCACTCCCTCCTACCACTGCACAAAAATTTGTTAGTGCATGAATTATTTCCCATATTCGACCTTTTTTTATCCTCATTGACTAGCCTCATTTCACCAAAGGCTTAATTGAGTTTTTATAAATTCTGCCCAATAACTTTGTGAATTTTAACAACATTAAATCAACAATTCTATCGCTGTATTCGTCAGGCCTTCCTACTAAGAAACTGCTGTACTTGAAACGGTTGACTTTGGATCGAATTGTCATCGTAGTTAGTTTTAGCGTAACATGTACAAAATGCAGCCGGAGTATTCTAACGCAACAGTATATCCACGGCAACAAAGGCAGCGTAGCTATGTCGGGTTGATGAAGATTCTTGACCTTCGTGTGATTATTGTTGTCAAACTGCTATCCTTTGACGTACATTTTCTACCGAAAATATGCACGTGACATTTCGTTAGACATTTTTGTGAATTTACTATACAAGAAACAACGCTTTGGCGTATGAGTGCGCCAATTTTTTCACCTTTTAGCTGAAAATTATACGGACGCTGGAAGGGATAGTAGGGTTTAGCGTGTCGTTGTTGACAACGACATCAGTATCATTTGGAATTCGGAAGGATAGGAAAGGAAATCCTTTTCAAAGGATCCGTACCAGCTGTGCTTGAGTTCGGCTCTGAACGGCCCATCACGGCCAGACCTTAGAGCTGGTAAATGGAAACTCTAAATCTGGATGCTAGGACGACATTAGACCCGTAAACTGAGTATTTTGAGATAAACTTAAAATGGTAAGAAATTAATATTTCAGCCGGTATGAGATCTAGAATGAGCGATTGCGTGTGGGGCACTTGTTTGTGAACTGCTTATTATTTACATATAAAAAAAAACGAGTGTCTGCCATGTCGACGTTGGTGGCGCTACCTTAAAAGTCAATACACAATCGTCTGTGACGTCTTCATCATGCAGTTTACCACTGTTTCCAGGTCACGGTTTACTCTTGATGATGGAGTATTACTCGTTGCCAGACATGCGTTAAATGTATGGCACAAGGGAACGAACGTATACAGAAACGATTTACGCAACATGCGTCACCCTAACTGACGAAATTTATCGACGCGGATAGAAACGTACAGGAAACAGAGTCGTTCAATACAAATAGTAAAGGTTCTAGATAAACAAATGTTTGAACAGTACAGTTTGAGGAAATTGTGTCAATCGTGTGGGTGACGATTCATCAGTTAGCACTTGTCAACTTAACCCATGAAATTCATATCTCTAAGAACACAGTATGGAGAGAGCGCAAGCAGTTACTTCCCCATCATGCAAAACGTGTGCAGGCTGTGAGACCAAACTTCTGTTTTGCCCAAAGATTATGTTCCAATGCATGCACTGAAAATGGCGAACATTGAACATCTGCCATGACCTTGTGTGTTAATAAACAAACAAAAATTCATTTCCTGTCATCAGTTCCTTTAAGTACCCATTGGATGATCCAAGCTAATTTTAATCTAAAATTTGGGTCACCCTATACGGGGCTATAGGTAACAAAGGGCCGAGCAAAAGAGAATCCTCATAAACAAGCCTAATAAACAGAGGCTCAGAAACCAATGGTTTCCCCTGTACAATGCATGCAGATTTCCCTGAAACACAATCTAATCAACTTATTGGATGATGCTCCTTATGTTGAAAGGATACATGTGTTGTACATGAGTGATGTTGTACAGACAAACTTTCATGTGGCTGTCCGGGAATACGTAGGGCGAATCTTCGACAGGAAGTATATCCGTCATGGCTCGCCAGTACCATCGCCCTGCAGGTCCCCCGATTTTAATCCGTTGAATTTTTTCCCATCCCATCCCTGTTGATAGTGTCTATGAAGTCTGTGTACGTATTGTGGTTGGGTGTCAATGCTTCCGGAACATACCAGGATGTGTTAGCGTGTACGGGCATTGTTGTGGAGACCTGCTAGAGCCATCCTTTACATGAACGTTGATCGTGTGGAACATTTGCTGTAATGTGTTTGTCCTGAAGTGAATATCTGCAGCCTGGATCATCGGGTACTCAGTTATGAGATATTCATTCACCTGCTCTGTCGTAATAACTCGTATCGAGGAAACCATTGGTATCCGAACCTATGTTTATTGCGTTGCTTGTGTCACTGTCCTCTGCTCGTCCCCTTCGTCTGTATTTGTATAAATTAAACTCCTTGTATATGTTACACGCACTATGAAGTCACATTTAGATCACCACCACCTAGTACCACGTGTACGAAAGACGGTCATTGTGGTTCCAGAGATGATCAGTAGGACACAGATTCGGGGAATTTGGCAACTAGGAAAGTCTAGGTAGCGACCTTCCCACTACTTGCATCCATGTTTATCCGTGTACACCCATGCTCATAAATTAAGGATAATGCTGATACATGGTGAACCAACGCTCTGGTGGGCGGTTTGCGGGTTTAAATCACCTCTGAGTATGACAATGCGGAGCATTTGACTGCAGTCGTCGCACGGTGGCACTGGCGGCAGTCCACATACGCAGAGGTGTGTTGGTGCATGTCAGAGTACGGTGCAGCGAGTAAGTGTGCAGACGTTTTCAGACGTGGCTGTGTTGAAAATGGCTCAAAGAACACATATTTATGACGTTATGAGGGGTAGAATACTAGGGCGACTGGAGGCTGGTCAAACACAGCAAGTCGTAGCACGGGCCCTCCGTGTGCCACAAAGTGTGATCTCAACGATTCCAGCAGACAGGAAACGTGTCCAGGCACTACAGTACTGGACGTCCACAGTGCGCAACACCACAAGAAGACCGATATATCTCACCATCAGTGCCCTCAGACGGCCACGGAGTACTGCAAGTAGCCTTGCCCAGGACCTCTCCACAGCCACTGGAACAGTTGTTCCCAGACACACAGACTACAAACGCCTGAACAGACATGGTCTATTCACCCAGTGACATGCAAGGCACATTTCACTGGCCCCTGGTCACAGGAAAGCCCTTAAAGCCTGGTGTCAAGAACACAGTACATGGTCATTGAAATAGTGGTCCCAGGTTATGTTCACGGACGAGTCCAGGTGTAGTCTGAACAGTGATTCTCGCCGGGTTTTCATCTGGCATGAATCAGGAACCAGATACCAACTCCTTAAAGTCCTTGAAAGGTACCTGTATGGAGGTCGTGGTTTGATGGTGTGGGGTGGGATTATGATTGGTGCACGTGCTCCCCTGCATGCCTTTGACAGGGAAGCTGTAACATGTCAGGTATATCGGGACGTAATTTTGTACCAGTATGTCCGCCTTTTCAGGGGTGCAGTGGGTCCCATTTTCCTCCTGACGGATGATAACGCATGGCCCCATGGAGCTGCCATTGTGGAGGAGTACTTTGAAACAGAAGATATCAGGTGAATGGAGTGGCCTACCTGTTCTCCAGACCTGAACCCCATCGAGCACGTCTGGGATGCTCGCGGTCGACGTATCGCTGCACGTCTTCAAACCCCTAGGTCACTTCAGGAGCTCCGGAAGGCAATGGTGCAAGAATGGGAGGCTATACCCCCCCAGCAGCTGCTCGACCACCTGATTCAGGGTGTGCCAGCCCGTTGTGCGCCTTTTTACGTGTGCATGGTGATCATATTCCATATTGATGTCGGGGTACATGGGCAGGAAACAGTGGCGTTTTGTAGCACATGTGTTTCGGGACGGTTTTCTCGACTTATTACCAGTACCGTGGACTTTGGGTGATCTTTTCCTTCACTTGCTTTCCTCCATCTGATTAGTTACGGCTAACTGAGGCAGTGTTTGGTGTTGAACTAACTAAACTATTTCGACATGTGTTGACTTCCACTTATTTTTTGATCGGTGACCAATTCTATAAACAGACGGATGGACTTGCGATAGGAAGGCCTTTGTCACCTATTATTGCCAATTTGTTTATGGAAGATTTCGATGAATGTGCACGGGAGGCGGTGGGATTGATAGCTGCATGGTTTTTTAAAACGTTCTTATTAGATCTCTTTTTTGGCTGTTTTTTCGGTATACATATTTTGCAATTTATTTCAGATTAACTTCCCTAGGGACTTAGAACTTTCAATGTAGCTCAGAATTGGATGACAACGCAATATTAACGCCCAGTCTTGTCCGGTGTGTCGCAGAGGGTGCTTTGTGTAACGCTGTCATTTTCCCCTTCGCTTGTTCCAGTCACGAATAGGTCGCAGGAAGAACGACTGCTGGTAATTCTGCTTGTGAGCTCTAATCACCCTGACTTTTACCCTCACGCTCTTTCCGCGCTATATACGCAAGAGGAAGCAAAATACTGGTTGATTCAGATGAAGAGAAACTGAAAGAAACCTGAAAATTACATATTGCTGTTGAAATCTCATAAAAATATTTGAAATCGACTGAGAAATGTCAGACACATAAGACTAAAAGGCAGGAAATAGTTATTTAAATAAAAATCAAATTTTAATATACCATGTTTTTAATCGTACCAAAAAATTTAAAATAATTTCATCTAACCCCATAAATATGGTTCTGAAATTTGTGATTATGAATTTTTAATTTTTAATAGCTTGTAAGATTTAAAACCGAAAGGTGGGGCATATGCAATATATAATACGAAGAAGATAAACTATTCATGCATTCTGTATATATTGCGTGCGCCCCAAGTTCTTCCTTTTTAAATATTACAGCTCTTTTCATACCTATTAAAAATTCACTATCATAAATTTTCAGGACTATCTGTCTCGGGTTGTTTTATACTTTTGTAAACGCGTTGTGTATTACAAATTGAATTTAATTTAAATAATTATTAAATATGTAGACGATATTATAGTTGTTGGGTGTCATTGCAGTGGGAATTTAAATAGCTTTTTAAAATATCTGAATTCAGCCCACCTGTGTATTTGCTTCGCTGTGGAGTTGAAAAAGGTTGATGACTTTCTCTTCCTTGATGTACTGGGCACGGAGAAGTTTGATGGTACGTTGGGACATGCCGTTTATAGGAAGCCTTCTCACACTGATTTGTATTCTCAGGCTGTTAGTTCACACCATCCGGCTCATCGTCAAGAGGTACTTTGTACCTTAGCATAAAGGGCACACGTCATCTCAGACCATGAACGTTCGTCAACTGAGTTATCCCACTTCGAAATCACCTTCGCCAGTGTGGTTTCAGTGAAAGACAGATCCGACGCGCGTTGGGCCATTGACCAACAATTGGGGGAGTGATATAAATAACGAGTTATCATCTACGACCTTTTTGCCGTATGCAGGTAGTGTTTCTAACAGAATTGGTAATATTTGCCCGAAACACATTGTGAAGTGCCTTTTTCGGCCACCATCCAGATTAGGGCCCTTATAATGTGTCTAAAGGATGTTCTTGGCTTGTGTGAGCTGGATGTCTACCGTATGCTTTGCACTTGAATGTAGTGCATTGGTCGGTTCATCAGGATCGTGGAGTAGAGACAGTGACGTGCACTTACACCTTTTGAGATAGAGTTACTAGGGAAACAGCTGAGATTAAATTAGCAAGTGACCTCATAAATAGAGACGAAGGTTTTTGCTTAAATGCTCCTTGGTATCTTGCTCTCTCCCTGATCAGACAATAAGAGGACAAAATTTATGTTACTTGTTCACCCGTTGGTGATTAATATTCACTATCGGTGATTTCTGACGTTGTTCATCTTTGGTAGTGTGGTGACTGTAGTTGCTTACGGTATGTGTTATCTTTCTGCATATGCCGTATAATGGTTTTTGGTCGGTATACCCCACCTACCCAAAATTCCCTTTCACAGGTGTTCTCTCGTTTCATTTCCGCCTAGAAAATTGCGGGGTATTCACCTTTCGAAATGCCGGCGGTTGTCGAAGACGTCAGTCAGCTTCATTCCTGTAAGTTGTTGAAAAATAATATGTTTGCTCGCATGAGTATCTTCCGTAGTTACTGTATATCAATTATTATTGCTCTTTTCCATCTAAAGCTTTTTCACGAAAAATATTTCGCTTTTATTTACAAATCACCACCAGTGGTCATTCTGGAAATATGGTACATATAATGTATTTCTACAATAAGCTACATATAGATTACAAAAGTTTTACCAATAAATTTAAAGTAAAAATGACTTAGAGACTCACGAAAAGTGAAGAGCATCTTTTAAGAAAATAATATCTATGACTACTGTGCGACGAATCTTTGAAAAAACATTCTTGAAAGATAAGGTAGCCCTTGTGGCGTAGTCTCTTCTTTATGTGCATGAGATAATATCTGATAAGTTTGTATTAAGAATGATGACACCGGCTCATATCATACATGAACATGTGAGGATTTAACCACGTTCGCTCATCCGACATGCGCGAAAAAAACTGGCCACAAACCAGAGAATCAGCGTATCAATTGTCCCAGCCATTCTTAGCCCGCATGCTAAGACAATTACGTGTACATGCTGAGTGTGAAACTGGACACCCTCGTCTGCACACGGCGAGCTTCTTGAGACTCAGCGTCTGCATGTCACTCTCCACGAGATCCCCGCGTAGCAACCCACATTGCGCTGTAAACTCGCCGATCAGACGAATAGGAACCCTGAGCCACTTCCCACCAGAGAATCTAATGCCAGAAAGAGCCCATGTGGGTAGCAATTTACCTCACCACTGCTGCGAGATCCGAGTTTGTTCGCATATGTGGGTGTGATATCTCGATGGCCCCACGCCACTCTCGTTCGCTGTGAATTTGGCAACTAGGAAAGTCTAGATAGCGACCTTCCCACTACTTGCATCCATGTTTATCCGTGTACAATCATGCTCATAAATTAAGGATAATGCTGATACATGGTGAACCAACGCTCTGGTGGGCGGTTTGCGGGTTTAAATCACCTCAGGGTATGACAATGCGGTGCATTTGACTGCAGTCGTCGCACGGTGGCACTGGCGGCAGTCCACATACACAGAGGTGTGTTGGTGCATGTCAGAGTACGGTGCAGCGAGTAAGTGTGCAGACGTTTTCAGACGTGGCTGTGTTGAAAATGGCTCAAAGAACACATATTTATGACGTTATGAGGAGTAGAATACTAGGGCGACTGGAGGCTGGTCAAACACAGCAGGTCGTAGCACGGGCCCTCCGTGTGCCACAAAGTGTGATCTCAAGATTATGGCAACGATTCCAGCAGACAGGAAACGTGTCCAGGCGCTACAGTACGGGACGTCCACAGTGTACAACACCACAAGAAGACCGATATATCTCACCATCAGTGCCCTCAGACGGCCACGGAGTACTGCAAGTAGCCTTGCCCAGAACCTTACCACAGCCACTGGAACAGTTGTCCCCAGACACACAGTCTACAAACGACTGAACAGACATGGTCCATTCACCCAGAGACATGCAAGGCGCATTTCACTGACCCCTGGTCACAGGAAAGCCCGTAAAGCCTGTTGTCAAGAACACAGTAAATGGTCATTGAAACAGTGGTCCCAGGTTATGTTCACGGACGAGTCCAGGTATAGTCTGAACACTGATTCTCGCCGGGTTTTCATCATCGGGAACCAGATACCAACTCCTTAAAGTCCTTGAAAGGTACCTGTATGGAGGTCGTGGTTTGATGGTGTGGGGTGGGATTATGATTGGTGCACGTGCTCCCCTGCATGCCTTTGACAGAGAAGCTGTAACAGGTCAGGTGTATCGGGACGTCATTTTGTACCAGTATGTCCGCCTTTTCAGGGGTGCAGTGGGTCCCATTTTCCTCCTGACGGATGATAACGCATGGCCAAATTCGCAACGTTCGCTATTTACTTGTGTTTACTCGTCCCCGTCCCATAAAATTTACTCTGGGTAGACTAAGAACAATGAGGAGTCGCGGTATGAGCCCTATTCCTACGCCTCACATTTAGTCTCCAAATGCTGCGAGCATCATCAGAGGCTATAAATCTCGGACAATGTCTCCATCACTAGTAGGCGAAAAGTTATGTACAGAAATACGCATGGACCACAGCCTAATTCTCGTTACCCAAAATTCGCTATATCTATCTCTGCAAGCTACGGCGAAGTGAATGACAGATACTTCCCTCTCTACGAGGGGACTTCAACCTTCAACAAACACGTTACACATCATCGTGGCAGCCCAATTAACTTTTATTGAATGCTCCCCTACACTTCAAAAAGATCCAAGTAAATAACACTATTTTTCAAAATAGTCGCCAGGTCTCTACAAAGAACCGTCAGAACGTTCAACATATCTTTTTAGGTCACTGGACTCGCATTCGGGAGGACGACGGTTCAAACCCTCCTCCGACCATCCTGGTTTAGCTCTTCCGTGATTTCCCTAAATCGTTTCAGGCAAATCCCGGAATGGTTCCTTTGAAAGGGCAAGGCCGATTTCCTTCCCCATCCTTCCCCATCCTTCCCCAATCCAAGCTTGTGGTCAGTCTCTAATGACCTCGTTGTCGGCGGGACGTTAAACATTAATCTCCTCCTCCTCAACAAATGTTTCAGTTCCTCAGAAATTCACTGCTTGGTCACGGTATCACGATACAGTCTTCCCCAAAATTCATATGAAATGACTGATTTCACCATTTTTTTGCATCCGGATAGTTATCGGGAATTCAGTGCTTCCTAAGGCCTTGTATGTGTGTCTTTATATATATATCATTCTGTCCTATTTGATAAAAAAACTTGATATTCATTGCGAAGGCGTGTGGAATGTTCTGGAAGGACGTGCTTTGTCAAAATTATCGTTGGATTGTTGTCGTCGATAAAATTATGTACATGTACTAAATTAAGTAACTAATGAAAAAATTGAAGTAATAAGACCTTAGCAATAAATAACTAGAGACTGCAGAGATGTTATCATGAAAAATCTATGTTTCTAATTAACAAAATGATAATCTAAAAATCCAGTAACAGAAGACCTCACTATCTTGAGAAACGGCTTAAAAGTTATTACCAAGAGATGTATTTTCATTTCTTATTTATTTTTATGTCTTCCTCTGTAATTAATATTCCTTGTAATTACATTTTTCATTAACACTCTAATTGTTTGCATCTCACAGTTTTCCAGTTTCCAGAATTTGAGGCCTTATTTGTGCATTTTATGTATGTAATCGGATAACGCACAAGCTCTGTACTACCACTGAATATTAGTAATCAAATCCAAACTATAATTAATTATGTAACTAAAATAATACGAGAGACATTATTGTAATTAAAGATCAGAATGATTTTCTTATGAAAAACTGAAGATAATCTATAAAAGATTGTCACTGAATATTGTATTTTATACCTTGTTTGTATGTAACCTCAGTTTCTTTACGTTTTGTAAATTTTGATTGCAATGTCAAAATTGTACAATATTAACAATGCTTTATTTTGGAAATTATTGTTAAAATTCTATATATGCGATGCAGAGATGCTGCGAGGGGTCAGATTTGAAGTTACTTTTGGAAGTCGAAGAGATCAGTGAAGTCTGTCCTTGTATTGTTTACATGACGAGTGTGCAGTTCGGATGTCAATTAATGTCAATAAATTTTGTGAAGCATCAAAATTTCGCATTCATTCATCAATGGACCAGGCAGAAGTAATTTAAGTTAAGTAACATTCAGCATGAATCGCTACAACAGGACCGTTCGAAAACAACTATGTGAACGTTCTCATCGCAGGGATGGGAAAAAACTGATCGTTTAAAACCGATACCGTTGTCTTCGTTCTGAATAATCTGCATTTTTAGGTATTTGTTACGTCTCGGTTATAACACGTATTTTTTGTTTTTGGTACTAACTGGGTAAAAAATCCTAAATACCAATTAACCATAGCGACAATGCTAAAGTTCTTCGTTTTTAAATAAATCAGTTTTAGAACGGGAGTAATTCTTTTTCGTATGATTTTCTTTCAAATATTGCGTTATTACAGAAAATGGGAAAAGTGATGTTATTTTAAAAACAACACCAAAAGAAACAAGCAACAAACACATGGCATAAGAATTGGTACAGCAGTGCTGAAACATTGAAGTCTGTGTTACCACGTGTTACAGACACGTTTATCAGTACGTGCAGTGTGCAAGACTAGCAAGACAGTCGTTGCTAGACATCCGTTATATTACAGAATGGCGCCAACTCTAGTTTGGAAATATTTTTCACGAAATGACATAACAACGAAGTACAATGCTTCATTTGCTTTAAAATATCCTTATCCATTGTTTCTCTATCTATACAATCAAATGCTTTCTTGAAATCAATAAATGACACTATTATTGGTTTGCTGGTTGATATTCTATGGGGAATTATTGACTTTAAGTTAAAAATTTGTTCTGCACAGGATCTTCCCATTCGAAAACCACCCTGATATTCTCTCAGTTGTTTGTCTAAAGTATCTACCACGATTTTCAGGAGAATTTTTGGCAATATTTTGTGTGACACTGGCAGATGTGACTCTCCCCAGCAATTACTGACATTTTGTTTGTCTTCATTTTTAAGTAGCAGGTGGATTACTGCTGTTTTCCATTCAACTGGAATCTTTTCAGTTTTCCAAATGTTCTCAAAAAGCAGCTGCAGATACTTTATGGTTTTGGGTTCTGACCACTTCAATAATTCTGCTGTAATGGAGTCTTCACCACTTGCTTTATTGTTTTCATGCTTTCATGAATTTCTAACTTTGTTGATGGGAAATCTCCTCTAGATTTTGAGGTGTCACTGGAAATTCTATTTTATCTGTTGGAACTGGACAGTTTAACAGCTTTTCAAAACATGTTGCTAAAATTTCAAAATTTTCTTTGTTATTCAAACCCATTTTGCCATTTTCATCTTTGAAACAAATTCTTGGTGTGTATTTAAAAGTTTGGTAAAAATTTCTAGTATTTTTTGTGAAATTTTCTTCTATTTCAGTAAGCTGAGGATTTTCAAAGTTTCTTTTGATTTTACAGATTATTTTTGATGTTTCTTTTTTTTGTCTGACTTGTTCGAGGTCTTCCTCTTTTTTCGAACATATTCATTTTATCCATTTTTGAGCTCTTTGTATTAGCGCTTCTTCACACTCCTCATTCCACCATGTCTTCTTTTTATTCTTGGTCAATCCTACAGTTTTCTCTGCTGCTTGTGTTATTTGCGTCTGGAGTTCACGCCAATGACCTCTTTTACTTGTCTCAATTTCTTCTCTAAATTTTTCTATATTATCTTTGGTAGTTTTAGCTGTAGTGGTGTTGTATCTGATCACTTTCTTGGTAGCCTTTTTTATATTAGATGGGAGAAATTTGATTTTAATCTTAGAGAGATAATGATCTGAATCAAATTCCCCATTTCTGACTATTTTAACATCCATAATTTCCGTGATATACCTTTTAGATTTGGCTACGTGATCCAGTTGAAATTCTCCTAGGTTTGGATTTGGATGTCTTCAATTTTTCTCTTCTCTTGTAAGTTGGCGGAAATGTGTGGACATGAGTTTTAACTGGAACATTTTACACAAACTGATCAGTCTTTCACCATTTCTGTTTGTTCTTGAGTGTGCTGGATATTCACCTACAATAGTCCTACATTTCTTTTCCCTCCCAATTTGCGCATTGAAGTCACCAAGAAGTATTTTAACATTCTTTCTAGGAATGATAGAAATTTCAGATTCTCAGAGATTCCAGGATCGATTTATTTTCTCCAGATTTCTTCTGTTGTCATCATTTATAGGTAGTTTGTGAGGGTGTAAGTTTTATTCTTGCACTTTATTGTTAACATTGTTTCTGAATTCGATCTAAATTCTGTTACACTCCCTACGAATTTTTTGTTTGCGTAAAATGCTGTTCCAAACATCGGCAAGTCTTCCATTATTATCACTGCTGGTTTCCCTTTATAAATTCTATAATGCTGTCAACTACTTTCTCATCTAAGAATCGTGTTTCCTGGACTTCTAAAATTTGTATATCATTCTTCTGCAGAAATAATTCTAATTCTTTTTGTTTCCCAATTTTCAGAAGAGAATTTACATTTAATGTTCCAAAATAGTTCTTCTTCTTGAACTGAAACTTGGAAGACTTTTCAATGTATTCCGTCTCTTCTTCACCGCAAATGTTGGGACTCCCCAGAATCCTAGGTCCCATTGCATTTCATGAGGTAATGGTGGATTCCTCATCAGAGTTACCACCAGAGAGTGGGGTAGAGCATCCATTTTGCGAACTTTCCATTTTGCGACTTGAAGCTGTAAATTGTAAAGAGTAGGGAATCCCAAATCATCCCTGAATTCCCAAAGTAGGACCAGGTTGTTAGCGTGGAATATTACTTACTAAGCCGCCACTAACATGTGGAACCGTCGTACCCTCTGTCCATTTTGGCCTTTGACAAGAGGCTGCCTCTTCCGCCAGCTCCGAAGTCCATCTCCTCCACCTTCGCTGCCATTGAGGTCTTCGCCGTATCCCTGGCAAGGGGACCTCGCGAAGTACTATCACCCGGGCCAGGTGAACCAAGGTTTATTATCGAAGTGTTACTCCTCCCCCTCCTCCTTTCTCAAGCGGGCTTGGGACCGGCTACGGCGGAGTTAATAATCATAATTATTATAATTATAATTATAATAATAATTATTATTATTTATATAATTATAATTATTATTATTACGACAGTAATAACAGTTATGATGTGACAGATATAAAAAGAATTTAAATCTGTAAAAAATATATGTTTTCTGATACAGCGAATTCTGGGGCAAGTAATGTAAGGAGACTGCACCAGCTAAGAAAATGAGGTAGACCTGGTTGTAAAGAATGGTGTACAAGGGTAACGAGTGCTTACAGGGACAATGGGAATTATTACTATTGCTTCAGTATATACGTCATTAATGTCTTCTGAAGCTCCACACATTATTCAGTTCCCTAACATAATGCGGTAGATTATTCCAGAGTCGGGTTCCTGCTACTGAGAAGGACTTCGAGAAAGTGTCTGAACGATGGAATTTTGCTCTGATGTGAACGGGTGTTTCTAGCGTATTATTCAGACAAGATCGTTGAGGCCGAGGAGAGATATGAGGGCATGTAAATATCTGGGCTTGTCTGCACACAGCCAAGTTAACTGTACATATGATGCTGAGATATGAGCAAAGATTCGAACATCACATATACTCCAAACGCAGTCATTCATAACCAGTTCCAAGCGCCTTGAGCTTTCCTGGCGCTCCCGTAGGTATATAAAAACAGCCCCGTATTTGAACGCAACGTTGTGTCATCATTCCAAAGGAATCAGTGAAGAACTTATTGAAGGGCTTATATATATAAGGCGCTCAAATAGATATGTAAAAACACTGGCGTACTGGAATGCAACATTGTGTCAAAATTTTAAAGCAATCGGCAATCTGTGAAAAACTTTCGGAGGTAAAAGATTTTGAACAAACGAACATCTTTATCCACATAAATAAAGGTGTAAACGTTCGTTTTCTCAAAATCTTAAATCTCCGAAAGCTTGCTTTCAAATTTTTACACAACGTTGCATGCGAATACGAGCATGTTTGTATATTCTTGTTTTTAATATATACAGTATATAGATAAATATGTAATATATATAGAGGGAAAGTTATTGCCAAAAATCTCGAAAAGTTCTGGACCGATATGCACTCATCTTCACAAAAAAAGAGAACACCTTGGACGACTTGAGATAGGGTGATCATATTCACATGACATGTACATTAGTGTGTTCTGCAGAAATGAGTGGCATTTCAGGCAACGCGGTTCAGCATGTGCCCTGTTCCCTGATAGGTACAGGATCCGCCATGGTCCCTGACAGCTTGTTCCATGCGTGACGGCGTCGACGCGTAAAAGGCGAGAATGGCGTGGTGTAGTTTAGCGATCCATGCTGCATTCATCTGGTTCCAAAGTTCATCTGTTGTGGCTGGCAGTGGGCCACAGTACTACGTCCGTCGTTTCACCGTATCCCACACATTTTCGATTGGCGACAAGTGTGGTGATCTGGCGGGCCAGGGCAAAAAGCTGACATCCTGTGACACTAAAAAGGCACGTGTTCACGCAGCAACGTGTGGTCGTGCATTGTCTTATGAAAAATGGCCTCTGGGGTGTTCTGCAGAGAGATTACGGCTACGGGTCATTCACGTATGTTACACTGGTCGCAGTTACCTGGACACGCACCAATTGTGATTCGTAGTTCTATCCAATAGCACCCCACATCATAAGGGCTTGAGCTGGCGCTGTATTTCTTGTGCGAATGCAGTCACTGTGATGCCTGTACCCCTGTCTGGGGAAAACTAAAATGCGGCCATCGTTTTCAGACAAACAGAACTCGGATTCGTCCGAAAATACTATCAGCCGCCATTCCTGTCGTCAGCGACGTCGTTCCATACGCCATTGCAGTGCAGCACATTTCTTCGCGTTCGTCAAAGGTAGACGGAGAAGTGGACGACGCGCACGTAACCCATACCGTAAGAAAGGGCTACGGACTGTCATCCCGGATAGTGTACGATGTGTTACACTGTTCCACTGTTGCGCCAGAGCTGAAGAGGGGACAGATTTGTCCACCAATGCCATTCGGATGACGTGTCGACCTTCTCGGGGGTTGGTCTGGGTGGAGGGACATGACCCATGTCGACGTGTTCTACGGCCTTCTGTGAATCATATGGCACACACCCCACAAACTACCGAAACACTTCGTGTCACTTCGTCCGTCATTTCAATAATGCGCCCTCTTTCAAACGCACTGTTTTGACGGCACAGTTCACGCATACGTCTTCGAAGTATCCTGCACGTCTGCTAAATCACGCTAATCCATTACCTTCCGTTTATAGCGACCATAAGAGGCGCAGGTACATATTACCGATAGGTGGTCTTGCGCCGCGATATTGATGTTGAATCCGGGGCCAACATGGTTCAAATGCTAATCATTTGCGCAGATCATGCTAATGTACATGTCCTGTGAATATGGACGTCTTATACCTAATCGTTCAAGGTGTTCTGTTTCTTCTGAACATGAGTGTACTTCAAAAATTTACACTTCTTTGATGAGCTTTCTGAAGGACATAGGCTATATATATTTCATATATACTGAGAGGGAGGAATAGGAGATGGAAAGAGCTATGGGAGGAAATGGGACACAGAAAGCCGAAAGGAAGAGACAGACTGAGGGGTGGGGGGGGGTGGGGGGGGCAGGAGGAGACAGAGAGAGGAGACTGAGGAGAAAAGGGTGGGACAGAGGAGAGGAGAAGATGGACAGAGAAAGGCCGGAAGACGTAATGGAGAGGGAGAAGGGGAGAGAGAGGGGAAAGATAAGATAGAGAAAGAGGGGGAGGCGAAGAGGGACATAGTGGGAGGTGATGGACAGAGACAGAGACATATTAGAAACGTGTACTTTCTCTTTTCTTTCTTTTCCATCTAAAAATACTGAGTCACAGAAACTCGAGACCGGTAACAGCTAGTTTCTAATATTTATTCTGCCTCCTATCGTCGAAAGCCTTTCGTAACCACGAAAGTCATTCATTGCTTTGCTCTTACATCCATAATTAAACATAAGGTTGAAATTATCCCCGTGATGTCTTAACATACTCTATATGAATGCAACTTTAATTTCATCTTAGTTTCTTCCTTTTTTTTTCAAGCCTTTTATTATCGTTAGGTGTCAGACTGATGCTGTAACAATTCTCATACACAAACCTGGGAGGACTGCGCGTCATGTCCCCGTTTGGCCATCCAAGTCTAACATTTCCGTGCCTTTCTTAAATCGGTTGCAACAAATGCTAGGGAGTATGAAGCTGATATCTGTTCTTTCGGACATGTCCGAAAGAACAGATACCGTCGGTGACCATGCAGCTCTTTTAGAATGAAATGATAAATAAATCAAGACCCTAAGCAGTCGACAGGCGTTGACACACATCAACGGGGAAAGTTTAAAATGTGTGCCCCGACCGGGACTCCAACCCGGGATCTCCTGCTTACATGATAGACGCTCTATCCATCTGAGCCACCGAGTGCACAGAGGATAGTGCGACTGCAGCGATTTATCCCTTGCACCCTCCCCTTGAGACCCACATTCTCATCTAAATTTCCACACACTACATTCGTAGTGCCCCTGCCCATTACACTCATTACTCGCGGCAGACAATCTTACCGGGTCCCGGGGCACACATTTTCAACTGTCCTCATTGATGTATATCAACGCCTGTCGATAGCTTACGGTCTTGATTTAACTATCATTAAATGCTAGGGTGGTTCCTTCGAAAAGAACAAGGCCAAATTCTCTCCCTACCCTTCGCCAACCCTAACTTCCGCTCAGTCTACTGTGAATTGTCCGTCGACGGGTCGTTACATTTCTAATTTTCCTTCCCTACAATCGGTGCTTTGGCAAAGAGTTCACAGCTTCCAACGGCGATCAATCACATCATCTCCATCGAAGATAGCTTCCACGTTAGTACGTCACATTGACGTACTATCATATGTATAATTCCCTTGTCCAACAGTTGCATTCATCTTAGGAGGTTCAGGTGTTGGCAGTTGTGGTGTCGGCATCTTCACGTAGTTTACTATGTTCTAAATGCTACAAGATACATTCCCGTTACCAGTTATGTGCTCGAGATAACACTGAAGTCAAGAGAAGTTGCATAATACCCATGAGAAACTCGTTAGGAAGTTGTTAAGAATTTGTTTTAGCTCGAGTTAATTCAAGAAGCAAAGGCAATACGCACTAGCAAAGCTGACGACTGCTAAACATTATACCAGAGCGTACAGCTTCAGAAACCGTCGTCACCCGTATAAGTTTTAGTGTGTGGCGGTACTGGTCAATAGGATGAAAGGACTGCACCGACTGATTGAGCTGAGCTACCAATAATAAATCTTGTACATTTATTAGAGTGCAAATTTGAAAAAAACGCTCCTTAGAGCGCCGTTTTTTTGTGAACAAACAATCTTCACACCAAAAAAACGGCTCTCACAAGCAAAATGATTCTACCTCTTAAGAATTTTAGGAGATTAGTAATCGTTTAAACACCATGCTTACCTGACCCTTTTTTTTTTTTAATACGGCTTGAAGCCAGTAAAATCAAACATGGCAGAATTTTCAAAATTTTAAAGATCAAGCGTTTAAAGGGTTCCCGTTTATAATGAATTTAGTTGCTTCCGGGTTGGGATCCTGGACATTGGTGTTTTCATGAAACATCCACCTGGTTCCAAGTGGCGTGATTAAACAGGATTTTCTGAAACTAGCCATTCAAAATAATACAGGAGGTAGGGAACATCAAAACAATCATGTTTAGTTATGGTAGATATGGTCCCTGACGCCCATTTCTGATGCTAGGGCGATTTACACAGGAGTTAGTTTAGCATACTGGACCGGCCTCTAGGCTCCCAGTATATCTTTAGAGATTAGATTAGATTGGATTAGTACTTGTTCCATAGATCATGAATATGACACTTCATAATGATGTGGAACGTGTTAGGTTAATAAAAGGTGTCCATACAAGAAATTACATTACACAAAATATTACATGTCACTTAATTTTTTTTGTGGGAGTTGGGAAAATTACTCACTTATTATATCCAAAAATTCATCTAATGAGTAGAAGGAGTTGCCATTAAGAAATTCTTTTAATTTCCTTTTAAATGCTATATGGCTATCTGTCAAACTTTTGATGCTATTAGGTAAGTGACCAAAGACTTTCGTGGCAGCATAATTTACCCCCTTCTGAGCCAAAGTTAGATTTAACCTTGAGTAGTGAATATCATCCTTTCTCCTAGTGTTGTAGCCATGTACACTGCTATTACTTTTGAATTCGTTCGGATTGTTAATAACAAATTTCATAAGTGAATATACATATTGTGAGGCTACAGTGAAGATATCTAGCTCTGTAAATAAGTGTCTGCAGGATGATCTTGGATGAGCTCCAGCAATTATTCTGATTACACGCTTTTGTGCAATGAACACTCTTTTACTCAATAATGAGTTACCCCAGAATATGATGCCATAGGAAAGCAAAGAATTAAAATAGGCATGATAAGTTAATTTACTCAGATGCATATCGCCAAAATTTGCAATGACCCTAATAGCATAAGTAGCTGAACTCAAACGTTTCAGCATATCCTCAGTGTGTTTTTTCCAGTTCAACCCCTCATCAATGCATACACCTAGAAATTTTGAATATTCTACCTTAGCTACTAATTTCTGATCAGAGTCTATATTTATCAATGGTGTCATTCCATTTACTGTGTGGAACTGTATATACTGTGTTTTGTCAAAATTTAATGAGAGCCCATTTGCAGAGAACCACTTAATGATTTTCTGAAAAACATCGTTCACAATTTCACCAGTTAATTCTTGTCTGTTGGGTGTGATAGCTATACTTGTATCATCGGCAAAACGTACCAACTTTGCATCTTCGTTAATATAGAATGGCAAGTCATTAATATATATTAAGAACAGCAGAGGATCCAAGACCGAACCTTGTGGCACCCCATTCTTGATTGTTCCCCAATTTGAGAAATCACCAGTTTTTTGCATATTATGTGAACTGCTCATTTCAACTTTCTGAACTCTTCCAGTTAGGTATGATTTAAACCATTGGAGCACTGTCCCATTCATACAACAGTACTTGAGCTGATCTAGAAGTATTCCATGATTTACACAATCAAAAGCCTTTGATAGATGACAAAAAATCGCAAGGGTGACTTCCGGTTACTCAGAGCATTTAATATTTCATTAGTGAAAGTATATATAGCATTTTCCGTTGAAAAAACCCTTTTGGAAACCAAACTGACATTTTGTTAAAACTTTATTTTTACAAAAGTGTGAAGCTACTCTACAATACATTACTTTTTTCAAAATTATTGGATAAGGCAGTCAGAAGAGAGATTGGGCGGTAATTGTTGACATCAGACGTACCCCTTTTTTATGCAGTGGTTTAACAATGGCATACTTCAGTCAGACCATTGACTATCGTGTCCATTCGAAGATTCCTGGCATGTCCGCAGTGGCACCAGAACCACGGCAGTTCTGGCGACGAGATCTTGTTCTGTTTCCACAATGGTTTCCTACACCAGCTACTTCCTATACCACCAAACGAAGAAATCGAGGCTCGTGAGGTCAGGTGAACCGGGTGGCCAGGCCACAGGACCACCTCGGCATATCCATCGATTCCCGAAGATGGCTCTCAGATGGCTCCTCACAGCAATGTCGAGATGGACTGGCGACCCATCGTGCTGGAAGTATGTTATTTGTGTAACATACCGAAGTAGATGGATACCATCCAGCAGTTCTGGCAACACATGTTTCACGAAGGTGGGATGTCTCCGTCAGTTGAGACGGAATGGGAGAATGTATGATCCAATCAACCTGTCACCGATAATGCCGCCCCACATATTAACACCCAATCACTCATGGCGAGCACAAGTCGCGTCATCGTGGCTTCTCTTGTGCCCAAATATGCGAATATTTGAATGCCAGTAAAAATTCGCAGTCAGCGACACCGACTCATCTTACGTCAGCACCACTAACTAAATGTTCCCCAGCATTACAAACTGGCTTCAGAGACCATATGTTTCTTGTGGAAATATACTTGTTCTGATGTTTTCTACCTCCTTTATTAATTTGAACGATAATAATTTTATCTAAACCGTCAACCACCTTGTGGGCAAATACTTTACATCAGAATTAGCTACTACGCAACTGGCTACCTGAAACAGTTCAATATGTAGTACATCAAAATAGTAATCACTGGTCACTGGGAATACTTTCATGAAAAACTTTAAAATAATTCACATTGTTCAAATGGCTCTGAGCACTATGGGACTTAACATCTGAGGCCATCAGTCCCCTGGACTTAGAACTACTTGAACCTAACTAATGTGAGGACATCACACACATCCATGCCCGAGGCAGGATTCGAACCTGCGATCGTAGCAGCAGCGCGGTTCCGGACTGAACCGCCTAGAACCACTCGTCCACAAAGGCCGGCTTCAAAATAATTAAAATAACTGATTCTACAGATTGCACCTAATCACATGTAATGAAAACTTGATTCAGTCCGGAATGTAATCTGGTTACTAATGGGGAGTACATGGCACAACAAGTTACAAGGTTCCAGTGGAGATCACTGTTCAGTCACAGTAGCTAAGCAAGGTAGCAGCTGACTTTCAATCCGTCTTCTAGGCACAGGCAAACCACCATCACATGCGAGTCTCCAAAAACCAGAGTACACAGCCAGTACCGCACGCTCAGCACTGGTGAACAACACGACCAAAAATCCCAGGTGTAAACGCTTCCTGACGGAATCGCTGTCAGCCTCCGCTGCGGGCTGGCCCGCCTCGCACACCACAGACGACAAGCCAGCATTCCGCTTACAGACAAGTCCCTTTTCCAGTCGCACATCCACCAGATATCCCCGTTTTAGCCACAGGAAGGAAACACCAACTCTGCCCAGCGACCTAATGAACCAGATTGATGCCAAACTTGTTATCAAAAAATAAGAAACAAAATCTGAGTCACCCTTGGTGCAAGTGTAATGTTGTACTTAACAAGCATTGCGATATATACAGGGTGAGTCAGAAGTCCTTGGACACCTTCATAAGTTGGAAGATTAAAGGGAAAATTGAAACGTGATGATGGGAGCATAGGTTTGATGTGGGGGGTAGCAACGTTTGGAGTGAATGTCATTCATGGCCGCCATCTTTAAATCCGCTATTTTGGATTCAAGTAATTATTTTAAAATGGGAAGGGGACTGTATGACACATCAAATAACTCTCGCTTGAGCTCTGGAGTTGAGTGACTTAAATTGTTTTTGTCTATCTTGTACAGTTTAGTGGTTATTGATGTTCAAAGTTGGGAAATTACCTTCATACCGACTGCTACAACACATGTTCTACGTGCTGTCCATCCCGAGACATGAGTAAGCATCAAGGTAACTTTGAACATTAATAACATCTAAACTGTACAAGATAGACAAAAACAAATTACACCACTCAATTCCAGAGTTCAAGCGAGTGTTACCTGATGTGTCACACACACCCCTTCCCATTTAAAAAAAATGACTTGAATCCAAGATGGCGGCCATGAATGACATTCACTCCAAAAAGTTGCGGCCCCACGTGAAACCTATGTTCCCATCATCACATTTCAATTTTCCCTTTAATCTTTCAACTTATGAAGGTGTCCAAGGACTTTTGACTCGCCCTGTATATCAGGGACGGCCAAGAATTCTGCTCCCGAGCGGTGCCCTGGCATGACTGCTATAGCGCTACATCTACACTACATCTATATCTATATACTCCGCAACCCACCGTATGATGCGTAGAAGAGGGCACTCCGCACCACTACGTAATTTCCCTTCCAGTACCACACGCAAATACAAGGAGGGATCTATACGATAACACATGAGCCCTAATCTCTCTAATCTTATCTTCGTGATGCTTATGAGATGTGTACGATGGCGGCAGTGGAATCGTTCTGCACTCCGCCTAAATTTTCTCAATAGCGCTCCTCGAAGAGAACGTCGCCTTTCCTCCAGTGATTTCCATATTTCGAGTTCCCGGAGCATCTCCGTAATACTCGCGTGTTGTTCGAACCTACCAATAACAAATGCAGCAATCTGCCTCTCAACTGCTTCGATGTCTTCCTTCAATTCGATATGGTGCGAATCCCAAGCACTCGAGCAATACTCAAGAATGGCTCGTACTAGTGTCCTATATAGGGCCTCCTTTACAGATGAACCACACTATCCTCAAATTCATCCAACAAAGCAAAGTCGACCATTCCTCTTCCCTACTAAAATTCTTACATACTCAGTCCATTTCATACTGCTTTTCAGCGTTACGCCTAAATACTAAACCGACGTGACAATGTCAGGCAGCGCACTACTAACGCTGTACTTAAATTTTTCTACATTTAGAGCTAGCTGCCATTCATTAAACAGACTAGAAATTTATATGAGTCATCTTGTATCCCTCCACCGTCACTGAACGACGACACCTTCCAGCACACTACAACATCATCAGCAAACAACCGTAAATTTCCAGTAACTTATGGGTTTGCTGCCGGGTGATGTCGTCGACCACCGCCGATATTTCGACAGGAGCACACCCTGCCACTCTCAAGGCACAACTGCAAGGAGGAAGTAATTTGCAAGGGAATTTAATACCGTAAATTGCTGCTGACTGTCCGCAAAATCGTTTACGTATATAAAAAAACAGCAGCGGTCATGTCATACTTCGCTGGGGCACTCCTAACGATAGCCTTCTCTGATGAACACTCGCTATCGAGGACAAAGCACTGCGTTCTGTTACTTAAGAAGTCATCGAGCCACACACATATCTGGAAACCTATTCGTATGTTCGTACCTTCGTTAACAGTCTGCAATGAGGCGGGGGGTCAAATACTTTTCGGAAATATGGGAATATGGAATCCGCCTGTTGCCCTTCATCCACAGTTGGCAGGATATTGTGTGTGAAAAGGACGAGCCGAGTTTCGCACGAGCGCTACTTCCTAAAACCATGCTGATTTCTGATCAGAAGCTTTTCCCTTTCCAGGAAATTTATTATATTCGAGCTGAGAATATGTTCAAGGATTCATCATCAAACCGTTGTTAAGGGCATTGGCCTATAATTTTGCGAGTCCATTCTTCGGTCCTTGTTACATACAGGAGTCACCTGTGCTTTTTTTCCCTTCGCTTGGGACTTGGCGCTGGGCGAGAGATTCACGATAAATGCAGAGTAGGTAATTAACCAATGCCGTAGTCTCTACACCAGAGATCCTCTTTACTGTGTACTCCATAAGGAAGTCTGTTCGATGGTCAAACGACAGTATGTTTGTACATTTCTAGTGGGTGAAAGATTTCTTAAATGTGGCATTTAAGAGGCCTAGCTGCACACTTTACCCACAGCCACATCACACTGTCTGAGCGTGAGAAGTGGGAAACTGCAAATGCGCCTCATTTAAATGGCAATGCAGTCGCACTGGATATGTCTCCTGTTTTGGTTGGCAGGAGAGCCAACACCGGGTTACTAGAGGAGGCCGAAAGGCACGCGTTTTCGCTCACGCAGGATGGCGTGAGGTCTGGAACAGGACAAGGAAATTAGAATTTAGAAAAACGGACGTAGCTGGTGGAATACTTAACTTTAATCCATTAATGGTGAACGTCGGTCTGACGGTACATGCACCACAAGATCAATAGCAACTGATAATGGCGCCTTGCTAGGTCGTAGCAAATGACGTAGCTGAAGGCTATGCTAACTATCGTCTCGGCAAATGAGAGCGTATTTTGTCAGTGAACCATCGCTAGCAAAGTCGGTTGTACAACTGGGGCGAGTGCTAGGAAGTCTCTCTAGACCTGCCGTGTGGCGGCGCTCGGTCTGTAATCACTGATAGTGGCGACACGCGGGTCAGACGTATACTAACTGACCGCGGCAAATCGGCGTACGGTTGTGGCATAAGGCTTCCGCCCGCCATGGGGAGGACCCCATGTTGACGTATGCGACGAAGTGGGGAGCCTAACAACAGGCGAGGCTGTGACACCCGCACCCTGCCATTCGGACCGCGGGGAGCTAGGAAACGCCTGAAAACCCGCTCCAGGGTGCACGCCAACACGCGGTGTATGCGCCCGCAGAGAGACAGGAGGGGCCGAAGGGTCGACCTCCATTGGGCCGGGGCACCCGACGGGCGAAGACGACATACGATCCAGAGCGGGCAAGAGTTCCATGGCGGAGGACAACTGGTCACGGGAAGCGATCGGCGGCGCTTGACCCAGGGAGGCGCCCGGCGGTTTCAGCGACGCGTCCACTGCGGGCGTCGCCGGCGGGAGAACAGGCGGCGGCGGCGGCGGTGGTGGCGCGTCGCCATGGGGCAAAATGGAAGGCAGCGTCGGTAATACCTGGGGCTGAGGCGAGCCAGTAGATGGGTCCCCAGGGCGCTGACCGGACGGCACCTTCGCTGAAAGCAGACGGGGAGCGGCAGATCCCGTGCGACGACAGAGGCGCAGCTGATTGAGATGCCAACGCACCTCACCAGAGGCCCCCAAAACCAGACACATAGCGCGGCCGAGGCAGCGAAGAATGCGCTCTTCGAGCCAACGCCGTGAACCTCGATAGTGGCGGTAGCAGACAACGTCGCCTGGGGCAAAAGCAGGTGTCTGCCGCTGCACAGGAACCTGATGCGGCGGATGCAGCAAAGACATCAAGGTTCGATGAGGGCGACCGTGGAGCAACTCAGCCAGCGAGCGACCATCTCGGGGCTGAGAAAGATACGAGGACAAAAAGAGCAATAACGCGTCCTCCCGAGAATGCGACTCTTTCAGCTTCAGCAGCTGTGATTTGAAAGTCCTGACCAATCGTTCAGCGGCACCGTTTGACTGTGGCGAAAACGGCGCGGACGTCAGGTGTTGAATACCATTGGCCTTGCAGAATGACTGAAATTCTGCGGACATGAATTGTGGGCCATTGTCGGAAACAATAGTCTGTGGAAGACCTTCAATGCAAAAGATAGCAGATAACGCTTGGATGGTGGCAGATGACGTCGTGGAAGACATCCGGACAACAAAAGGAAAATTACTGAATGAATCTACCGCAACCAACCATCGAGCATTCCACAATGGACCAGCAAAATCGGTGTGTAAGCGTTGCCAAGGGGAAGTGGCTTTTGGCCATGCAAAGAATGTCCGCGGTGGTGCTGATTGTTGTTCGGCACACACCATGCAAGAAGAGCACATATTCGTAATCGCGGCATCGATTCCGAACCAAGTACAGTGCTGACGAGCAAGTTGTTTCGTTCTCACTATACCCCAATGTCCTTGGTGGAGAAGCTGTAAGACAGAGGACTGTAACGAACGTTGGACCACGACACTGGACTGATCATTATCAGAACGCAACAGCAAAACACCACGTCGTACAAAAAGTCTCTCCTGGTGAGCAAAAAATCGGCCAACCAACGGATCCCCGATCCGTGACTTTGACAAGGGCCATTGCGTAGCAACAAAACGCAGAACGGTAGCAAGGACGGGGTCGGCAGCCGTGGCTGTAGCTACACGACGAAAATCAATCGGAAACGATTCGACCAAGTCATCGGTTTCCGAATCAATGAACATGCAAGCAAGTTCGGAGGAATCGAATGCTCTATCCTCAGCAACAGGCAAACGGGACAACGCATCGGCGTTTCCGTGCTTAGCAGTGGACCGATACAAGATATCGTAGCGGTACTGCGAGAGGAAAATAGACCAGCGAATGAATTTCGGCGCCGTACGTGGAGGTACAGGCTTGTTCGGATCAAAAAGCGATGTCAAAGGTTTGTGGTCTGTGAAGATGGTAAAGTGACGACCATACAAGAAATCACGAAACTTCGTAACACCAAATACGAGAACCAATGCTTCTTTCTCGATCTGTGAATAATTTCTTTGCGCAGATGAGAGCAATTTGGACGCAAAGGCAATAAGGCGATCGTACGAACCATCTTTGTGCGCAAGCACAGCACCGATCCCGAAATCCGATGCATCCACCATCAACAAAAGAGGCTTCTGGGGATCTAATGGCGTAAGGCAAGTATTGGAAAGCAACGCCGATTTCAACTGGCTAAAGGCGCGTTCGCATTCCGTCGTCCAGACGAACGGAACACCTTTACGGCGTAAGCGATGAAGCGGAGCTGAAATGGAAGAGGCGTGTGGTATATAACGGTGATAATAATTAATTTTTCCCAGCACACTCTGTAGCTGCTTCAAATTCTGCGGCGAAGGCTTGTATGGCACGGAGGTGCTCGTGACTGGGATGTATGCCTTGGGCATTGAGTACATGTCCGAGGTAGGGCAAGTCACGAGCAAAAAACACACATTTCTTTTGAATGCATTATGGGAACAGCAGTGATCAATGTCTTGTAAATAATTACTATTAAAAACAGTCTTGATCACGATTTATTTTATAAGGTGACCGGTTTCGACCACTACTGTGGTCATCTTCAGACCATTGAGTGGGAACCCCTTTCTGTTGGAGAATCACAAGTTTTGTGATTCTCCAACAGAAAGGGGTTCCCACTCAATGGTCTGAAGATGACCACAGTAGTGGTCGAAACCGGTCACCTTATAAAATAAATCGTGATCAAGACTGTTTTTAATAGTAATTAAACACACATTTGTCCTTCCGGAAGCGAAGACCATTTTGTCGCAAGACCTGAAATAATGTTCTGAGATTGGCTAAATGTTCTTCTTCCGTCTTTCCGGAGATCACAATATCGTCCAGATAGGTTGCTGCAGCAGGGACCGACGCACAAACAGTTTGTAGATATTGCTGAAACAATGCAGGGGCGGATGCACACCAGAATGGCAGTCTTTTGAATCGATACAAACCAAGAAGCGTGTTAACCACCAAAACGCGCTGGGATTCTTCGTCCACGCATCTGCGAGGTCCAACTTCGAAAAATATTTACCCGGGCACAGTTTGTCAAAAAGATCTTCCGGGCGGGATAAAGGAAAAGTTGCAATCACTAGTTGTGGATTCACAGTTGCCTTGAAGTCCACACAAAGTCTCAATTTTCCCAAAGGCTTCGGCAAAATTACTAAGGGTGATGCCCAGAGAGAAGCCTGCACACGTTCAATTACACCTTGTGATTCCAAATCGTGTAATGTTTTTGCGACCTCATCACGCAATGCGTGGGGAACATTGCGCGCTCTGAAAAATTTCGGTTGCGCGTTTACTTTCAGTTCCAAATGTGCTTTATAGTTCTTAGTGCAACCGAGGCCCGGTGCAAAAATGTCTGCAATTTCTTCACATAGACGAGAAACATTGTCGGAAGGCACAGTCTGGTTCACTGATAGGACCTGATTTACTATAGACAAGTTAAACAACTGAAATAAATCGAAACCAAACAAGTTCACTCCAGAAGAAGAACGAAGGACGTAAAATGACAAGTTTTGTTTGTCCCTTGTATGTTGCAAGAAGGCTGCACTGTCCTAACACAGGGATCGCTTGACCTGAATAGCTAGTTAACATTTGCGGCATGCAACGGAGGTGTGCCCAGCAGTTTGTAAGTGTCTTGATTGGTCAGTGAAACTGCAACCCCGGTATCGAGCTGGAATGGTATCACTTTGCCATTATTGTCCAAGTCCACAAAAAGTTTATTGCCCTGCTGACGACAAGAGTGACTGTCTCGTGCAACGTGAACTGACACTGGTACAAAATCACTTCCGACTTGACGGGAGTTCCGGCGATGTCGACGCACACTATTAGTGGGACGAACACAGTCACTGTTAAAGAGAGTGGCACTGAGCGGAGTGGAATGAACTATATGAATTTCCATGAGCGAAGTTGCGTGAGCCTGAGTATCCTTGGTTTGATTCAGATTCCGGCGCGAAGCAAAGGGTGTGGAATGATTTTGAGTTTCTGATCTGAGCTTTTTCTGGCAAACACTTTGAACATGTCCTTTTTATGACAGTAAAAGGAAATAGCTTGGCGTGACGGGCAATTCTCACGCGAATGTCTAGTAGCACACCGTGGGCATGATTTTAGCACTGCATTTGCTTGCCAGCACAGTACACGTGGCTGAGAGCCTGGCGGCAGCGGCCCGGTCGGGCGCGAGGACTGTTTACTGTTCCGTGCAGCTCGCCCGGCGGGCCGGTTAACCTGACACACGGGTGGCGAAGTTTCAAATGAGTCCTGAGCAAAGTCAAGTGTGTTCTGCCGATCCAATATGTCCATCACTTGTTGAAGGGAGGGACTGACTAGTTTCAAAATCTGTTCCCTTATACGAACATCAGAAACGTTCTGTGTAGTTGCATCACGTACCATAGTATCTGAATAAGGGAGTCCACATTGACACTCAAAAGCACAATCCCTAGTAAGGCCTTGCAAGGTTGTAACCCACTCCTGATTTGTCTGACCTGCCGTATAATTTGTATGAAAGAAGGTATACCATTTCGCAACTACATAGACTGATTCTTTGAAATATGCATCTAATGCAGACAAAATTTCGTCGTAGGACAGAGTTGCTATGTCACATCGGGGAAATAATTTGACTATCACACAGTACGTTTGTACGCTGACCGAAGACTACAAAAATGGCTGCCGCTCGTTACCTTGAATTCTGTAGGTGGCGAGATGGAATCCAAATTGGCGTGACCACTCCGTCCAGCTTTCCAGTGCAGCATCAAAAGGTCAAAATGTGGGTGCATCAGCATGTTGTGGCTGCGTTAGCGGTGGAGCGGCGGCTGCCGCGTCGTTTTGCATCGCACGTTGACCCTGGACGAGCTGTCCAAGGGCATCCAGTAACGCCTGCGTCTGCTGATTCTGTAAGCGATAAAATTCGGACAGTACATCCGGAGATGGTGGCGAAGCCATTACACAAGTAAATCAGGGCAATATAGTTAAGAACGCGGTATTGCCTCGTCGCCAATGTTGTGGTTGGCAGGAGAGCCAACACCGGGTTACTAGAGGAGGCCGAAAGGCACGCGTTTTCGCTCACGCAGGCTGGCGGGAGGTCTGGAACAGGACAAGGAAATTAGAATTTAGAAAAACCGACGTAGCTGGTGGAATACATAACTTTGATCTGTTAATGAAGAACGTCGGTCTTGATGGTACATGATTCCCAATATCAATAGTAACTCATAATGGCGCCTTGCTAGGTCGTAGCAAATGACGTAGCTGAAGGCTATGCTAAACTATCGTCTCGGCAAATGAGAGCGTATTTTGTCAGTGAACCGTCGCTAGCAAAGTCGGTTGTACAACTGAGGCGAGTGCTAGGAAGTCTCTCTAGACCTGCCGTGTGGCGGCGCTCGGTCTGCAATCACTGATAGTAGTGACACGCGGGTCCGACGTATACTAACTGACCGCGGCCGATTTAAAGGTTACCCCCTAGCAAGTGTGGTGTCTGGCGGTGACACCACATCTCCCTTTTATGTTTCATATTTTCCTACAACATAGACCACAAACAAAACAACTTTTCAGTGTTATTTAATTATTTTTGGTGCGCTGAAGACATAATTTGCATCTGGTAAAAACTGTCAACATCGAGACAGGCGCATACAATTTCGCATACCTCCGCACTCAGGCTGTCACGTAATCGTAAAGGTCTTTTAGGCACAAATATTGATCGAAATATTGTAGCACATTTGCAAACCTCCTCAAGCAGACGTGGGAACTCTACCTGAGGAATACAATGTAGACGTCCTGGGTATTACAGATCAATAAGTTATATCTGCATATGCACAGTGGAGCTTTCAACTGAAAACGCAAACTGTCTGAAGAACAGATGTAAGATTTGCAGCGTCCTCAGAAGTTTAGAAAACTATCCTTATAATTCTTTCAAGGCTACAATGAATTCCTAAAACCTCGCATTTTCATAACGTCGATGGACTGTGTTTGACAAAATTTGTCGCTTTTACTGTGCGATTTTCTTTCTCTATACATCCCATTCAAATGGCTCTGAGCACTATGGGACTCAACTGCTGAGGTCATTAGTCCCCTAGAACTTAGAACTAGTTAAACCTAACTAACCGAAGGACATCACAAACATCCATGCCCGAGGCAGGATTCGAACCTGCGACCGTAGCGGTCTTGCGGTTCCAGACTGCAGCGCCTTTAACCGCACGGCCACTTCGGCCGGCCATCCCATTCAAATCAGAAATATATTGTTTCATACCCTGCAATGTGTTATTGTGGGTAGTGTCCACTTAAAATGCGAGGTCTGCAATACGTTTCGGTCCGCCCCCGGTAGCTGAGTGGTCAGCGCAACAGAATGTCAATCCTAAGGGCCTGGCTGCGATTCCCGGCTGGGTCGGAGATATTCTCCGCTCAGGGACTGGGTGTTGTGTTGTCCTAATCATTATTTCATCCACATCGACGCGCAAGTCGCCGAAGTGGCGTCAAATCGAAAGACTTGCACCCGGCGAACGGTCTACCCGACGGGAGGCCCTAGTCACACGACATTTTTTAATACATTTCGGATGTTGTAATTTTCGCTCCTGCAGTTCTTTTTCCTCCATAAATTCAACAACAGCAAGTTTTAATCGAAAAATTGTTCCAGACAGGTACTTTGACTTAACCAACGTACTTTGCAGTAATATATGAAGCCCCTATACTCTCAGTTGATTTGCATAGAAAACTGATACAGTTGGCAGTGGAATAATACGTGCGATTTCAGAAATTTTACTGTTCGTACGACGAGTTTCTTCAAGTGCTCCATGCCTGCAAATTCAGCACAAAGTGCTTCTTGAATGAATCCCATCTGGCGATGTAGTAACTTTTTACTCTTTCATTGTCAACTACATCTGTAAAGTCTTTCCGAGTGGTATTGTAACGTCGTTTCATAGCAAATTTGCAGTACAGATTGATTATGCGACTTTATAATAGATGTTGAGTATTCTCATCCCTCTCTTCTGCCATTCCCATTCACTTTGAAAGCTTGTGATCAAGGATCGCTAGCTGCCTCCTTTTGTGCAAACAACCACTGGACCAGTGAACGTCCGTCATACCACGAATAAATAGCGAAGGGTAATCGGCGCTGACACCACGTTTCTGCCAAACTGAAGAGAACTGTACCGACGGAAAAATGCCACGTCGCAATATTAAATGAAATGTCGTGCTGCATTGGGTAATTCCGAGAGGGACCGAACAAACACGAGACGGGCCGAGCCTCGGCCCGTACGCCGCCCGCGCAGCTGGGATGCATGTTGTTTGGCATTCCATGGCTGGCGCTGCTTTACATACAAACACAGATAACTCTTGTCTGAAACCCTTTTTCGCTACGTGAAGCAAAACCTAGTTTTCTTATTACAGAGGAGAAAATACCTGAAAGTCAATAATAGAACGAATGAGAACTATGTCTCTATTGATTAAGTGTGTCTGCAGTATCTGTACGGTGTGGTCCTGCCTACCGGAGTTTTTGAAATCCTACTGGCAGCTCTGTACAGGCCCTGACACAAGCCGCAATTTATCGGGCAACCCACCGATTTCGTGGCTGCATACGTACGCCCCGACTGACTGCACTCAGGGGTTACAGCGCCTCCCTGTTGTGATTTTGCTTATCTTACGTCCGTTGAGTTTATGTTCGAAAATATCCCGCTTGGTTTTATACAGACACAAAAACGGTTTTCGCGCTGTTTTAGAGGTAGCAAAGCCAAAACAGCTGAGAGAAAGCCGTGGGCAAAGAAGTGGTCAATGCAAAGGAAGACATTTACTCACGCAGCTGTGAGCCGATGATTTTCGTAATTATATGAAAAGGGATTCGAAACTTCTCAAGCTTGTCAAACCATTCTTAATGAAAATGAGTACAGTTATAAGAAAAGCTGTAAGCTGCGAGGAGAGGTTGTTAGCTACATCATTATTTCTAGCCACAGGTAGAAGTTAGAAGAGGACCTCATATTCAGAGCTGATGAATCCTTACCCCTATTGATTAAAATGAAACCTGCATGAAACCTGCAATGTGATTTATAGCTGACTGAGGAAATACATCGTTGTAAGGAAAAATAAATAAAACAGTAGACGTTCATGTAAACGTTCTTGAATTATAATTTATGTACATAGTATAAAAGATTACTTATAGGTTAAAGAAATTCATTTCAGATCTTAAGAAGAAATACTGCCCATGGTGGTGGCGCACATTCTCGTAAATACAACAACATATAAATAACAAATGAATCATTTAGCAATTGTTAAAACTATAAAAAAAAATCCTACACTCTTTCCTTCATAGCAGAGGGGTTGGATATAGGCTGGACTCTTTTTAACACTTATCGCAATGATGCAAGTATATTTTATGAAGTAACGTCGATTGAGTGTCGATGTTTCGGTTTCTGTTTTTAAGTTCTGATAAGCATCGGAAATAAAATGTAAACACAAATATACATAAGGTTGACGGACTTATTCTTTCTATGTACCACACGAAAGCATTAAAGATTCGTTAAAAAGTGAAAAAAGTACTTCATTTCTTGGATCTATATTGCTACACTCTCGCACGACGTGTCCCACAAACAACTGTAGTCTTTAAATTTCTCTAGAAACTCTGTCGCCTCACACCCGGACATGTACTTTGGAGCAGTGTTTAATCTGACGCTCAGTGACCAAAAACACGAACTTTAGTCGGCCGGTTGACACGATAGCGCAACGCACGGCACAATTTTTTGCGTAGAGTGGTGGGGGAGGGAGGGGATAAGCTGTCTGGTGGTCCTACCCGACCGACCTCCCGACAAGAAAAGTTCGTCGCTCAAAACACCTATACACGTCCAGTTTGCAGGTTTGTCTATCGGTTGGTGCATGTGTAAGGGCCTTACTGCGCTGCTGTCAAAGTGACGCTCTCTGGCGGCTATTTTCGGGACCTCAGGCATGATGATCTTTAGTTAGTGGAACGCTCAACTGCGCGGCCATCAGCGCCCGTACAAAGTCCCAATTTTTAAACGGTCCAGTTTTTACGCAGTCCAATCGAGCCACTGTCACGAATGATGATGATGATGACGAAATTATGAAGACAACACAAACACCCAGCCCCCGGGCAGAGAAATCCCCCACCTGGCCGGGAATCGAACCCGGATCTTCTCCTCTCTCTCGAGTGGCGTAGTGCGGAACTGGCTAGCAGTACAGGCCGCTTACTGCGGTTGTAGCGATGCCTTTTCCTCGTATCGCCGAGGCGTGAAGTCATGTATTTAGACGGGCTTCCCATCGTGCTGTCACAGGCAATATAGTGGAGTTGCGTACTGTTTAATATTCTTCTGTGTAGCTGAAGTGCCTAAAGTATTTTGTCCTGCTGTTTGATCGTGGTTACTCATTCGTCGAATGTTGGAAGTATCGGCCTGAATTCGACTTTCTGCAATGTTGTTTCTTGTGGTGGCCGGTATGCTGACGTCGTAGTGGTTTGCCATCAATATAGTGTGTGTGTGTGTGTGTGTATGTGTGTGTGTGTGTGTGTGTGTGTGTGTGTGTTCCTAATCTCAGATAAACTACATTTTCTGAAATGCATTGGCTCCACTTTCAGCAAACAGACGCGTGGTTAGTAATTGGGAGTACGAGTTGTGTTTACTTGGTGTGCGAAGCGCGTGTAGGAATAGTTCTCAATTTTGTGTCGGCCTCATGCTTTGCACTAGTAAGCGATTGTGTGGCCGCGATGGTTTGGCCCCACGTCTGGTGAAACAGTTTCCATCGCTTGGCAAGGCTTCCGGCGTGACGTGTCATTGGTAATGGGGTATTTACGTCTGCCACGTTTGCGAAACGTTTGGGTTTAGCCCTCGGAAGTTTATTCCAGATGCTCTGTGCTGTCAGCTGCACATAGAGATCTGAGTTGCGCTATCCGACTGAAATCCTACACAGTAGATTCCCGCTATTACGAACTCCGCTATTCCGAAAATTCTACTATTCCGAACAGAGTTCAGAAAAAATACCGTTTTCTTTACCTTAAAAACAGGAGAAATTAAAAAGCGTTCTTGAAAAGACGTACATTTATTATTACAGGAAGAAGTTAAATAGAGACGTACAAAGAGCCTAAGCT
The DNA here is from genome assembly GCF_021461385.2 of Schistocerca piceifrons. Taxonomy (NCBI): domain Eukaryota; kingdom Metazoa; phylum Arthropoda; class Insecta; order Orthoptera; family Acrididae; genus Schistocerca; species Schistocerca piceifrons. Next base: position 390,658,530 of record NC_060145.1, read on the forward strand.
TGATGAAAACGCCTGAAACCATGTAGGAATGAAAGCTGGTTAGTCTCATTACAGTACATACAGTACGTGTCGACTCCATTTACACAGTTCTGTAGAAACATTTGTAAACAGTGCTAAACACAAAAAATAACCAATTTACACACACTTAAGAAGTAAAGTCAGTTATTTTTTTCTGACGACGAGCACTTGAGTTGACTTGAGGCTGCAATGTTCCGTCATCGCCGCATGTACATAACATCATTTGGTGTTGGTGAATCGTTCTGTTCGGCGTAACGTAAGGTGAGGTAAAGAGGATCTGCCGCGTCTGTGTGTGATACGAGTTCAGTGTGAGCGTTCACATCCTCCTCGCTTTCCTCCAATTCTATCTGAGCTGATGCGTCCTGCACCACTGCTGCGCTGTCATCTTCTCCGTAATAATCCTGGTGGCCATTGTCGTCAACACCAGTCTACTCCTCAACACTGCTTTCTCCTCTGTCTTCACAACCAGGGATTTTCTTAACTAGTGGAAGGAGTCCACAGTCTTTCACTGGTGTAAAATGTTGTTTCAACAAATTTCAATGTAGGCCACAGATTTTTCCACGATTTGTGTAATGCGCCTTTAGTGGTGTTACCCCATGCTTCAGCCAACTAGTAAATCGCATCTTTCATTGTAATTTTCTTAAGTTTTTGCACGGTTGTGATTTCATTATTCTCTCCAAGTAAGATGCGAAGCAGTATTTCCCTGTAATTTTGTTTAATCGCCTGCAACACGCCTTGTCCATGGGCTGAAGAATTGAAGTTCCATTCTGCGATAGAAAAATTGCTTTGATACCCTCACAAACAAGTTTCGTTTCTTCTGGGTGGGACGGAGCATTGTCTATAAGCAGTAGAGCACGATTAGGCAATCAGTTTCCTCTATGAAGGCAGTCGCTTTAGGACAATTGGTGCTCGAACCATTTCTTGAACAAGTCGTGCTCCAACCAAGCCTTTATTTGATTCTTATAAAACACAGAAAGAGAGCTTGATGTTAATGTTTTTGAACGCTCGTGGTTTCGCCGATTTGCCTCTTACCGTCAGCGGAAGTTTGTTGCAGAAGTGTTGCTCCAAATTAAGACGGTTAGACGTTGTTTGTCCGTTTTAAACACTGGGGCAGATTTCTGTTGTTACGAAGCAAGGCTTTTGGTAGGCAAAACCTTAAAATTCAGTCCGATTTCATGCGCGTTGTAAATTTGCTGCGGTGACCAATTTTGAGAACAAACTAGGTCTTTAAATTCTTTTAGGTAATTAGCAGCTGCTTCTTTCTCAGCAGACAGTTCCTCCCCAGCAATCGTGAAGTATCTATTTCCGTGTCTTCTCTTCCCACGATCCAAATAACCACAGGTAGCTGAAAATGATGTGTCACCATCAATACGTTTTGCTCAGTTGAAGCATCCTTTCTTTTACCAAAGGACCAGAAATGGGTATTCCTTTCTGTGTTTCTCGAGTGAGCCACAAGAATAAGGCCTCGTCAAGATATATATATATATATATATATATATATATCGCGTTAAAATTGAGCAGCCGGCCGAAGTGGCCGTGCGGTTAAAGGCGCTGCAGTCTGGAACCGCAGGACCGCTACGGTCGCAGGTTCGAATCCTGCCTCGGGCATGGATGTTTGTGATGTCCTTAGGTTAGTTAGGTTTAACTAGTTCTAAGTTCTAGGGGACTAATGACCTCAGCAGTTGAGTCCCATAGTGCTCAGAGCCATTTGAACCATTTAAAATTGAGCAGTTTAGTTCTGCTTCAAGTGAAATAACTCTTGAAAAGCGGATATATATATTATCGAGTAACTAACTGTTGCTTTTCCGACACCATGTTCGAGTGATGATTTAGTAGCACTTTCTTCCCTGTCCAGTCTTTTTTAACACTCCAGGTTTTTGTTTTAAAGTACAGGAAGAACGACTTCATTTACTTGCCATGTTTAATAGTTGACGTCAAGAACTATGGACATAAATAAAAACGACAGAGTGACGCGGTAAAGTAACTCAACACTGACTGAACAAAGCTTAACAATAAATTTACAACAACGTGTTTCGAACGCAGGAGGAATAGGGATAGGTAGGGCGCCTGCGCTACGAGTTGTCGAAGGTCACTAGCAAACTTCCCACCACTTAATTTACGCCTTAACAAGTCAATGCGTTGATATTATTCATGAAATCCGCCTATTCCGAAAGTCAATGCGCTTATATTATTCATGAAACCCGCCTATTCCGAATTGCCGCTAAACAGAACAGTATTCTGTCCCAATTAGTTCCGAACAGCGGGGCTCTACTGTATTCGACTCCCCTATCTGTGGTAGCAGTATTCACGTAGTGAGTGCGGTCACGTGTAAGGAAATCGGCATATTGGATCCGATGCGGTATGCGCCTAGAAATGGAAGTGTTTCTCAATTCTCTCTCTGCTGTCACAATGCCTGGTAACTTATTTTGAAATACGTATGAACGCATTGACTAGCCTGGGTCATGTTCTGTCAGCATCAGGCTAGTCTTTCGTCTCCAGCGGTAGGTACCGACAAGCTGTTGCCACAGTGAGTTTATAGTCAATTCGCTTGACGTATTTGTTCTTGATCCACCATGAACCCAAGTTCGGGAATCGGTTGTAGCTCCATTGTGAGTGGTTCCACTGTTTCGTGTAATTGGTGATTAGGTACACGTGTCGTGAGTTTGTTGTTAGTTCAATTACGTAAAAGATTAGTAGCTTACTGTTTGTCTGTCTGGCGTCTTGTATTACCTAGGTTTTGAGATGCATGTGGCAGTCATTTTAAATCTGATTTCGTATCTCTGTGTTTTGATAAGAGTAGCGAGTTTATCGACGAGGAATGAACTCTAGCATTGAGAAAAACTATTAGTGTGTCTCATGTTTCGTGTCGAAGATGATCACACGTTGCTTGTGATAGCCGGGTCAGACAGAGTATTAAATTTAATTGGTTGCGTTTTATTAATTTATCACGATCTTATTGATGCTCGATTGTTGGACCAACGTTGGCACCCTTAGCTGGGTCGTCGCCTTGTGTTGATCTGTCTGCATAGAATATTCTCGTCGTGATTTTGACATTACGTGTGTGTCGAACACACGTCCGCGCATTTAAGTCAACAACATGACCCGATCAGTGTGTAGCTAGAGGATTGCCGTTGTATGTTTTTTACGTGTTTCTAAGGAACGAGGTACTGAGTGGTTGTGTTGTACGAATTTGGCATACTTTTCTGTGCTGTATATAAAATTTTACATACGTATGCATGTTTATTAAGTTGCGCCCCTGCGTTGCGATAGGAACAACGGACGTGTCCGTTATCGTTGTCGTTCATTTTTCTCAGTAGCTCTCTTGAGCTCCCATCTGCAAAGTCCTACATCGAGAACTGTTCTAATTCTTTAGTGATAAATTAACCTAGAGCGCCGGTTACTATTAAAACCACTGCCGTATGCTGGAATTTACTGTTAGTGTCTGTCAAGCTAGTGGGTTGGGTTGGTTTGTGTTGCAGGAAGAGACCAAACTGCGAGGTCATCGGTCTCGTCGGATCAGGGAAGGACGGGGAAGGAAGTCGACCATGCCCTTTCAAAGGAATCATCCTGGCATTTGCCTGGAGCGATTTAGGGAAATCACGGAAAACCTAAATCAGGATGGCCGGACACGGGATTGAACCGTCGTCCTCCCGAATGTCAGGCAAGTGTCTCTTCATTTTATAGAGAGGTTAATTATCCGCTCTATACCGGAAACCTAGTTTAAGCTACGGATAGTGGCAATTACTTCAGTAGAATTTTACCATAAGTGGCTACTGGTATAGTTTAAAAACTCAGTAAGGCTCAGTAAAACCTCAGTAAATGCTCAGTAAAGTTAATAAGTGAACGCTCTAACTTAAGTAGCCGTGGCCTATTTCAGAGTGTGGCCGCTACTGTCTACCAACATACAGTAACCTTTATTACTAATTGGTCACGTGGAAAAAGCAATGTGGCTCACCTATTGTGAATGCTACTTTTGGAACCACTGTGCATGTGTCTATCACCTGTAATGTTTATTGAATACCATTCTGAATTTTAGGATAGTGCTCAACTGAATGTTTTGATGTGATTTAAATGTAATCAGCCAGTGGGGTTGTTGCCTTAAATGAGACCAAGTTGTTACTTAGATCTGTTTGAGAGTAAGAGTACATCCGTTTGCCGTTCATCGTATAATATCAGGAGTTGAATGCACACCGTCTTTGCTACCGGTGGAGCGCTGGTGGAGATGGGCGGGTTCTCACATCTGTCGTCTACCTCACTCCAGCGACGTCGGGTGTTCCAGCTTGGCGTAGGACCTAAGGTTTTGTTTTAATGAAATTCGTCTAAAAAGTTAAATAACGTGAAAAATGTGAGCCCAATCACACACAGCCGCAAACAACCCAGCGCTCCACTCTCCATCTACGTTCGTGGCCAATCTGCATAGATAAATTTTGAAGTAATAGCTGCAAAACGCCAACAGGAAAAGTCCTGAAATCAATAACTTATTACGAGGAATAATGCCTCAACTACACTCTATGGAAATCACAGGGAAGTGTAAATACGAATAAAAATAAAAATGAAACTAAACTCCGTCCGAACAGACCATGAAGGTTCAACGGCGACCGCTGTGTCATCCTCAACCTACAGGCGTCACTGGATGCGGATATGAAGGGCACATGGTCAGCACACCGCTCTGCCGGCCATTGACAATTGTCGTGACCGGAGCCGCTACTTCTCAATCAAGTAGATCCTCAGTTTGCCTCACAGGGACTGAGTGCATCCCGTTAGGCAACAGCGCTCGGTGGACCTGACGGTCACCCACCCAAGTGGTAGCCCAACCCGACAGCTCGTAACTTCGGTGATCTGACGGGAACTGGTGTTACCACAGCGGCAAAGCCATTGGCAGATGCAAACCATACAGATTAAAATATTTTGGGGAAAATGAGTGCCGTATTATAAAAATAGAACATAAAAGCAGAGCCAGCCGGGGTGGACGAGCGGTTCTAGGCGCTACAGTTTGGAACCGCGCGACCGCTGCGGTCGCAGGTTCGAATCCTGCCTCGGGCATGGATGTATGTGATGTCCTTAGGTTAGTTAGGTTTAAGTAGTTCTAAGTTCTAGGGGACTGATGACCTCAGAAGTTAAGTCCCATAGTGCTCAGAGCCACAAAAGCAGATATTTCTTATTACTTCCAACATGCCCGAAACGTTCATTGCATATCTTACTCTCAGCTTCAGTGGCGTCGCATGAAGTCTCGCTCGCGTTCTATGTGAGAAATCTCCTTCTCTTATCGATATCAGACATGCGAAGTATACCTCCGAAGGATGGCTAAGAAACTTTGATTGGAGGATCCTGGGTCAATTTTCTTCACTGCCCTTAACGTGTATAAAAATGCCCGTCAGTCTCGCTTTGACGCGCAAGACAACGTTAAAAATATCTCAACACCAAAATCGATTCATAATGCTCTGTAGTCTAACGGCATTCAGCAATATTCTAACATCTGATCAATTGTCTAGGATACATACTCCACAAACAGCCAGCACACCGCTTCCGTACGCAACCTACGCTGATAACCTCCAATAATACAAAACGGGATAACAGTTCATAATCAGTGAGTAAAAAGTCTCACGAAAACATCACATTACAATGATGAAATCTTCCAGTGTTATCAACCGAGCCGTGACGTTGTTCCGACGCAACGTTTCGACAAATCTACCACTCGTCGTATTCATTCGACAACAGGACACCACGACTTGGCTGATAACCCGAGAAAGCTTGCATTCCCATATCACGCTTAAATTTTCCACAGGAACAAATGTAATTTACTAACCGTCATTTTTATTAACCCTCTAAATACCGATTGGCGGCAGAGAGCGTCGCAACCGTAGTGTTCGCGGAAGTACGTGTTAGTCCTTAGTTCCATCACTTTCAGTTTATAGCAATTCCCAGGATCGCCCGTCCCGAGAGTATTACACGTGTCTGCCTCCTGTTTTCTTGTATAGTCAGCGAGAAACTACCCGTGAAACTGAAAACATAGCACAGACAGCACTCCATAACACCCGCGGTCAATCATGCACGTGTTTACTTTGTCGTATCTCCATTTGCTTTCACCGTTGTTTGTGCTAACCGTCGCTCCATATTGCGATAAGTGCAGTGCACATAATTACTTCTTTGTTCCCTTTTGCTTTCCAAGGAATAGAGACTATATACATGAAGTTATACCTCACATACATCGTGGGCTGTATGAGGACGAAGGTGAAGGGATAGAGCCTCCATATGATTTCACCGATGAAAATGAAGGGGAAGAAGAAAATGTGGACGTGGATTTCCAACAGTAGCAACTCAGAACAATCCGTGGACAAACATTCCAATCCGTTAGGTGATATTCAGCGCAATGATTTCCGCTTTTACGTCGGAAAAGGTGGGGAATCACTTCGGATAGGCAATTCCTTGCCGATACCGAGTAAAACGAAAACGAAAACATTACTAAAGTATTGCCAGGTCCGACTCGCGCGGGCAGAAATATTTCCTCGGAATTGGACGTTTTTATGAGATTCATTCCTACGAATATGACTGACAAAATTTTAGGTTACACAAATCTATATGTTTCAGAACGGAGATGTACAATTCTGTGTACGACAAAAAGAGATTATATGTTTACTTCTGCCGGCCGGTGCGGCCAAGCGGTTCTAGAGCTTCAGTCCGGAACCGCGCTGCTGCTACGGTCTCAGATTCCAATCCTGCCTCGGGCATGGATGTGTGTGATGTCCTTAGGGGACTGATGACCTCAGATGTTAAGTCCCATACTGCTTAGAGCCTTTTGAACCATTTGTTTACTACTTCTTCGGAAATTTCGATTGAGCGTTGCCTTTCATAGTAACATGTGCGAAAATATTGTTAGCCTTGCTTAAACCTTCAAAAAAGAGATCAGGGAATTCTTTCAGCAAGCTAGCTACTCTATCTTACGCATTGAATGCAGTCACCAACACATTATCCTGGATTTGAAAGCCAAACAAATCATACCAATCTAGGCCAAATACGTTCTCACAATCGCGTGATTGTAGCACAGTGAAAGTCACACTTCGCGTATGCGAGTGATACATGGCAGGCAAAGTACCTTTTCCGAGAATGGGAATGTTTTGTGCATTATAAGCCATCAGTTGCGTGCTAGTTTCAGACAGGGGTGGGAAGCCTAACAGTTCATATGTGTTATGATTCAGCAATGTATCAGAGGCACCCGTGACCAACTGATATTTCACAAAGGTGCAAATGAACAAAAAGTTTGTTGGTTGGCGTAGCATTGAAGAAATTGTTTGCTTGCTTATTTTGCTAATGCCTGCAGCAGGCATTGAATACACTGCCTTGATTACATGAGCCTTGTGACTAGATTTTTATGAGGGGGCAGAATTATTATGTCTGTTCCTTTGCAAACATACGGATTGTACGTGACCTTTCTTGCCACAAACGTAACAGTGTGCTTGTCTGAAGGAGCAATCTTCTCGCTTGCGTCGTGAATAGCACCGAGGGCCTGACTTAATTCTACTCACTGATGTAGCCACCTGTTTAGAGAACTGTTCATGCAGCTTGGCCCACACGTTCTGTTGCTGCCTACTGCGCCAGTCGTGAGCAAGGGACGACCCAACCTGACAAATTGGTGGCTGCTCAAATTTATCAGCCGCTATGGCAACTAAATCATACTGGTCAAGAATTTGCACTACGTGATGAAATGATGGATCTTACGGTTTCAAAATCTGTTCTCCAAGGTTGACATCAGTTTCATTGTACATGATCGCATCATGCAACGTAACATCTGAATATAAGGCACCACAAGCACATTTGAATTTGCATTTCCTCGTCATACCCTGCAAATCTGTTACCCACTCGTGATTGTTCTGACCTTTTCTTGCAACTAAATAGTTGGTACCTAGCTGCCATCGCATTCACCTGTTGGCCATAGTTAGAGAACTACAACCTGATCGTAGGAAAGTAAGCTCGGAGTGGCATTAGGGAACATCTCTGAATGAGGTGAAAGACTGCACTTCCTACCACAGATGAAAAGTAATGTAGTTTCACAGTCCTGATACTTTGTAAGGAATGATGTGCGCTTCATACTGTTGTAACCACTCGAACCATTCCTTTACTTTTTCGTTAAACTGGCGAGAAGGCGGTATGGCACTTGGAGCTACAGTTGTTGCACGTTGGTCGGGTGGTCACGCCTAGTTTGTTTCTTAGTTGGCCAGTAACTGCTGTACTGTCTTTAGAAGGATTTCAGTCTGCTGCATCTGAAACTGAAACATCTGTGGTAGCTGCGTTGCATCTATCGCTTGCAGCTGAGGCGCCTGTGTTGCGGGTGGGAGAGGTGGGTTGCTCATTTTGGAATAGGCAAATGCAATAAGCAGATAATGCAAGCTACAAAAATAAGCACACAAGCAAGGAAACTTCTGCAACTCGCTCCTGAAAACACTGAATAGAAAAAGCACTATAAGGGACACTCTTAAAACATATAATCACAAGATAGAATTAAGGTGCCAGTAAAACACAACAGCCCACGACAAAAGAAAACAGATACGATCTGTGGCATCTGGTAGCTCTGGGTTCGAAGCCATGTTATTGCTCCTATATCGTCAGCACCATGTTATTCGTCCATCTCGTCGCCATGTTGTTGTGCCTAGGAAACCTGCATACTCGGTTCGCTAGACAAACAATCAAACAACTCGTATTAATGAGTTTTATTACAACAAGACAAGTACAAATACCTAACTTTGATCTGAGTAGTCCTTTATACATGATCATCCACAAGTGCAATTACACGGATGCGTCGCAAGCAAAGGGCGACATACAAAATAATCAGTCTTCTTCAGAACTGACAAACACGTAACACTTCTGGTCCTAGCGATCGCTTCCAACAAAGTCTGTCAACTGAACTACAGTGACTGCTAATCTCTGAGACACGTACAGATTGCTAATGAAGAGGCTACGATGTGTCGGCTACGAAGTGGCTACGAAAATCCTGTCAGATGGATGCTCTCTGAGCTTGAATCACGTACAAGGAAAGTTGATGTGATTTATTGCACCAACAATCGTATGATAAAATCACAGAAAAGTATATAATTATACAAGAAAGCCGTGAAAAGCTATATTTGTGGATTGCCATTAGCCAGTAAAGCTAAAACGCCACGTAGGTTTCATTGTCATCTAACTTACAAGTTCTGCAACGAAGCACACAGTGCTTGCAATCGGAACTACGCATTACCACGACGCATACCCATTTTCTTTCATACTTTGAGTGGGTACGACGCTCATTTTATAGTTGACCACTTGGTCGGTTTTAGTTTGTGCAGTGATAAGGTTACTGTCTTACCTGAGCAAATCACCAAGAACATTCCACTGCACTTCCGTGCCTCATTTCAGAAAATTGCTGAAACCGTGTGTTAGGAGCACATAATCTCACCTGAGCTGTACATCCCAATGATGATGATGACTTTCAGTTCATGGCAAAGAAATGGGTCTTCCCTTACAAATATCTGGATTCGATGGAGAAACTTAACGAAACTATATTGCCTGAGATAACAGCATTTTCCAGTAAACTTACACGCAGTGCCATAATGAATGCAGAATATGGGTATGTGGTGAGTATTTTCCAGGAGCTCAGCATCTCCAATTTAGGTGGTTGAACACAAATTTATATGAATGCTGTTCCATGCTTACTTGCAGACTTTTCGAGAAATCCCAGAATGTATGTATTTAAACATATACATGGGATCCTGCATCCTATTGTACCTCACCAGAGCTTTCATGGGACGCAATGTTCAAAAGCACAGAAGTCACTTGATTCTCGGGTGGCATTTCCAAAGAGTCCAAGGGCACACCAACGCAAAAAATAGATGAATGAGTGAAAAGTTCAACAGAACATCTAGTCATTCATGCTACATTGTATTCTTGTATGAAAACATTTTATATGGACATGCCATACAACAATCTCTGGCTATTGAGGATTTAGGTGGCTGTTTAATGACGAAATCACCATGTTAGATGATTTCTCATAGGTGGCAGCGGATCCTAGCGTAGGACATGTCTGGGGCGCTAATCTGTATTGACCACACCTAACGGTACTTAACTTTAGTGATCTGATGAGAACCCATGCTCTCAATGATGTAAGACCATTGGCCACCAACATAATGAAAACATCCCTCCAGAGGAAGAAATTCAGTGGATGGAATGGTCTGCATTATCCGTTGACATGAACCTGATTAAGCATGTTTGGGACCAGTTGAAACTTGCAGTGAATTGTCTCAGGAATCTTCCTCATCCATTTCATGATGTCAAAAGAGCCAATATCGAAAAGTGGGTCCGACTTTAGCATCTCAAGAAAGTTCTGATCGAGGTAGAGGGTAGGTCCGGCTAAAATGACATACCATTTTATGTTTAGGTAATAAATCATGATGTTAAATAAAATTTATATCTGGACCATGCCTCATTCACTTGTATTTTTCTTTATCTTTGTGCCATGTTTTTAAATTAATATAAACTATACGTATTTGATATTCTTGTATACAATATGTCAATTTAGACGGATAGCAGGGTAAAATGACATAGGAGTAAGAAAAAGTAAGAAATTCAGATAAACATTAGATATTTGATATATTAATAGATTTGTACTTAACAAATAAAAGACTATTTCTGAAACAAAATGGCTCTGAGCACAATGGGACTTAACATCTGAGGTCATCAGTCCCCTAGAACTTAGAACTACTTAAACCTAACTAACCTAAGGACATCACACACATCCATGGCCGAGGCAGGATTCGAACCTGCGACCGTAGCGGTCGCGCAGTTCCAGACTGAAGCGCCTAGAACCGCTCGGCCACAACGTCTGGCCCGTGAAACAATTCTTAAATAGTATAAATAGTATCAGTTAAGGTTTCGCAGTTCAGTCGTATAAAAAATTAAGATTGAGAGTAGAATTGCGAATGTTAATTCATTAAACAAAAAAATTACTTTCGTTTTTGAAAAAACGATTCTCACCAATCCTATCTATTTGCAGACATCACAAATATAGTTTTTTTTTTTCTGTGGCATACTACAGCACATTCAGTGTGTACCCACAAGCTACAATGCTGACACTGTAACCAGTTTTCTCCAGGTTTTGAATGCGAGTATTGTTCTAAGCAGCACAAACAGTGACAAACTTCGGAACCATCACTGTTGTCGCCAAAAGGTATTTTTCGAACAATATTTCTGTTCCTAAATTAAGTTTCCTCTTCGCTTTTCTGGCTGTTTAGAATGGAAGCCGTCTCACCTCCTTCATCCTTCATAGTCATATCAAACTAGTGAGACTCCAGTAGTTTCAAGTGTTGTACTATTTCACACCCCAATGCAATGTTGAAAGTTGGCTGGAATGTACGCAAGCCTTCCTGAACACTACTGAAGATTTTGTTCGTATTCCCAGTTCGTCTTCTAAGCGTATCCTGGAGAATTTCGAATTCCTTCAACGCCCGCAGCCATCCCATCTCGCCTCTGGTAACAGCATCTATAGCCTGCTGCAGCTGCATAGCATCCCAATACTGTCTTGATGATTTACTTTCTTTTATTGCTTGCCTTTTGAAAGGGGAAACTGACATATTTATAGCCTACGTAAATTCATTGTATTGGCTTATCATTGTACATTTATCAATTTATGCTTAATGTTTCGTTTAATTTATTTTATTATAGAGTGACCTACTGTGGTTGTTGTTGTTGTTGTTGTTAAATTTAAACAGATACATAAAATAAATGGCTTAATTAACACCAAAGATCACACAGAATAGAATTAGAGTCCTCGTCAGGCTAAAATGACATACTTTGTCATTTTATCCTGGTGCACAGCATGTCATTGTAGCCTGAAACACCTTCTTTGATTCATTCGAGAAACGTTAAACTACTGCTTGCTCTAGAAGAACCTTCTGCCTCTCAAAACACAGATAAAAGTAAGTTTTACTCGATAACTCACAACTTTCTCACACATGTAATTACCTACAATACTAATAAATGAATTTATGTGAATAAAAGTAAAAAGGTGGAGGCTCACCTACAAGTTCATCGTTCACAGTACCAAGACGAAAGCTGGCAGCTCGTTGCCATATACATAAGAACAGGGTTGTCAGTCGACCTTTTTGTACAGCTTAGAGTAGGTGGCGCCACTCAGCTGGTTTCGCCCATAGTCTTGACATCTCGTTTTACCCGGGTATGTCATTTTAGCCTGACTTCCCCTACCAGATGCAGCAGAGCAACTCGGTACTGAAAGTTGGCCAGCAGCCGATTTTGATTTCACACGTGTGAAATTATGTACATTTTCGAAAAGAGTGGCCTTATTTTGGTTATTGTTTTTTTTTCGATTTTTCTGAAAACACATTTTTTGTTGCACATGTCGCATTCTTTCACTCTTCACTCCGTTTGAATTTAATCGAATACATGTCCGCAGATATGCTAAACGTGTTAGGAGTGGTTTATACGGGTGATTCTTATTCACGTGCAAAAAAGCCCGAAGCGACATAGATTACGCTGAGACAAATAAATTAATATGAGACACATAGGGTCGCAAATGTCAAGAAACACCCCAAAGTGGAGAAGAAATGTTGAACATGTGACGTCACCAGATGATGTACCTCGCCACACGTTCAGTAGTTGGATTTGGGTGTGAAGGAACGACTGAACGATGCAATGCTCGCATTGGAGCAAATTGTTCAGATTTCGAACACCTTTTGTAAATGTGGCCTGTTGTAAACATGGAATTCACAAAATTATTTTCCTCGCTGTAATCAAGCAAGAGCTGTTCTTATTTTGTGTTTCTTTCCTTTTATCCCTTCTTATTTTGTTTACAGATATTATTTAGTAAAGAAAACGTAGGTCATTCATCGGTAACGACGCAATTCGGAAGTTTATATTGCATTACTTGTGACACAATACCGTGGGTTTTTGTTCTACTGTTCTCTGAAATGAACCAGAGGAGATCTCGAGACTGTTCAGTAAAATAATAAATCTTATGTCAGTGTAAACGCATAGTTGTCAAATTCGATGAAAAAAACTGCCTGCCAGATGCAAGATTCGAATCCTGATCCCCATGCGCTGAAGTCACCCGCGGGAGCCTGGAGCCACCCTGACGTGAATACGTGACTAGTGTTGGAATAATCAGTTGTGACATACTGACAGGCTCAACTGCTGCAAGTGTGTGGCAAGGTACGACATCCGATGACGTCATGTTCAATACGTCTCGTCCAGTTTTGGGGAGTATTTCCCGACATCTGGGACCCCCTGTGTCTTATATTAAATGACTCGTCGTCGCATCGACTACGTCGCTTTGGAGGTCTTTCTACGTTGATATCAATCACCGTGTATATTACGAGTCAGAGCGATTCTACGACGACTCCTTAAGACACTCCAGATGACGGTGCAACATGAAGCACTATTTTTGGCATTCGAAATTTCGAACTTCTTTATGGATGCTGATTCTGCGATAAGATGATAAATAAAATCTAAATCTGTGAAAACAACATGTCTCATAAAATATCTTCATAATTTTTATTATACCACAACTGTTATCTTTAAACTGCAGATGTGTAGATAATATTATCGACAGCAGTACTGTTAATGATATGCGAACTGCACCTATAACTCAAGCTGTAGCCTTAGTCCATTAGTTTATTGGTACATTCCATAATGCCTAATTAGTTTAATTATAATTACTTGATGAGTACTGATATACCACTGTGAGACTGAATGGTGCCAACTGGCATTGTGGGCACATGACACATTGAAAAGAGAATATAAATGGAGCAGAAACGAATTTTAAAATCATTCTACTGATGGTACGGGACACAAATGGGGAAATCCACTGGCATAACAGACTTCAACCCAAGGTCAGATTCTTATAGCCCAGCACCAGGAATAGAAATCTCGGAAATGGCGAAGCTGGTTGACTACTTGCTTGCAAATGTCTTGAGCATCCATAGGAATTGGTTGATGAACAGTGAAACCACTACTAGGCGACAAGTGGTGTCCTCACTTCATCAAACAACATGGTGGTTAGAAACTTACCCGTTCTGTAACGCAAGATAGGTGACATTGGCAGATCTGACAACATAGTAGAATGTTAGTACAGACACAAATGTTTAGGAACACACTGTTCAGAGCACATCATTGAACATGGGGATCTGCAGCACATGTGGCAGAATAAATGGTCAATTTCGAACCTTACATAAGAGTTTTATACATCGTAATGAGAAGGTGAATATGATTTGCTTATAAGTATGTAATGGAAAAGAGATGACACTCAAACGACAGTATTAACACACTGCTCCTATATAATGCATATCAATGAGCAGAAAGTGAAACAAGCAGCGAGAGGAAACTTTTTGTGTGGAAGCAAGTGTGGGCAGAAGCAGAGGTCGCACCACGGGAGGCACCATGATATGTTCTTAGGGGGTATCCCGCGGCGGGAGTCAGCGACCGGATAGCTGACACATACTGGAGAACAAGTAACGGGCCACCAGAAGTAGGACAGGAAGAAGCTTTAGAAAACTGCGTTTCGGAATTCCAAATGGATATGAACAAAACCAGTGACGCAGTTGATCACGTGAACAACAAATCGTACACAACTGATGTACGCATGTAACTTTTAGGCGTCTGGAGAGGGGCACAAAAAGTTCGATTGGCGGCAACGAACTAGGAAGGAGTAAAGTGCTAAGATTTCGACGCAGTTCAATGGTAGGGCCCTTGTGATTGGCAGAGAGTTTCCACAAAATGAGAGGAACGCTCCTATTGGTCGAAAAAAGCTGTGACGTGGAGAACGAAAGAACCCAGTTGGAGAGACAGAATACGAGAAAGACGAGAGCAAATTTTTGGAGGACTCTTCTTTGATTTGGCGTCAAGTGCAGAACGAGGTGCATAACGCTCTGTATGATGGAGAGGAGAAATTTGAGTGAACACTGCGCTCACTGCGGCTGACATTCAGCTAGATATTAGCTGTAGCATCGCTGAGCTCCAACTGTGAAGAAACGAACCAGCCAGTTAGTTAATTGTTGTGGTGAGGACTGAGTGGGTATTTTAATATGCACGCCGCTCCAGCCATGAGCGGTCATGTCGCCATATTCCAAGACTAGTGATGAGTACATGTTTTCTTGCATAATGAGAAACATAGGGAGAGTTTCTGCTGAAAAAATCAGCAAAGGCTTAATTAGTTTTTATAGGAATTTCAGTGGGTTAGAGCAGCCATACAGATGACAGCTTGTCGCAGCTAAGGTAAACACCATGAGCAGAGGCGGAAACTTGTTGGTTCACCGGCTTGCGTCCACTGTAAACTCGAGCGACCATGAGTAATCTTTTGCTCAACCCGTCACAAAACTAACCATCCTCCGTAGACTTGACTGTCATCCTAAATAGTACCAAACTTTGAACCTGAATCAGATGACCTATCGTACTACTGGCCAACATCATGACATAGTCGTAAGATTAATTTTGTAACGAAACTTCTAGAAAAAAATCTACCCTTGTTCTGTTAAGGATTATTTCACTTTCTGAGAACGAGATGCGTTCGTTTGACAACTGTCGTAACATCGTCACATTGTAAACTGTGTAAATGAGTGTATTTCTGTGATAAGATTGCAACATTAAACCAAAAAATCTTTACAGCTTACACAGTTATTGTTCTGACCTCAAAAACTTACAACTTTTGTGTTCTCATGTTGACCAACGATACTCATAATTATGGTTACAGTGGACACGAGGTTATCAAGATTGCCGGCCGCGGTGGTCTCGCGGTTCTAGGCGCGCAGTCCGGAACCGTGCGACTGCTGCGGTCGCAGGTTCGAATCCTGCCTCGGGCATGGATGTGTGTGCTGTCCTTAGGTTAGTTAGGTTTAAGTAGTTCTAAGTTCTAGGGGACTGATGACCATAGCAGTTGAGTCCCATAGTGCTCAGAGCCATTTGATTTTTGGTTATCAAGATTGGTCCGTGGATTGATCGAAAGTGTCGTCCGGTCCATGAATCGCATTTCTTGCTACATCAGGTTGATGGACATGCCCACAGAGCTATTGTTCCTACAAAATCAGTGCATTATTCGAAGCAGGTACCTGTCAATATGACTCTGTTGTAGTATGTGCGTAATTATAACAGTATCATTTCATAATGATTTTTTATTATATCTCAGTTATACCTCACTAGGAATGTACAACTATGTTATTTTGGTTTTCATTCAAAGATTGGTCTGATGCCGCTCTCCACACTAATCCATCTTGTGCAACTGTCTCTATATACCTTCTGCAGCGTACATCCTTTTGAACTTGCTTACTGTATTCATGGCTCGGTCTCCCTCCATAATTATTGCCCCTGTCACATTCTTTCATTATTAACGATTTTTTGATGTCATGTCAACCGATCCCATCTTTTACACAAGTTGTGACATAAATTTTCTATTTCCTCAAATAGATCTGTACCTTTTCATTAGTTATTTGATCTAGCGATCTAATCCTCAACATTCTTCAGCTGCAACACATTTCAAATGCTTCTTTCTATTCTTGTCTGAACAGTTTAATGCCATCTTCCATGAGAGACTGTATTCCAGACAAATACTTCTCAAAAAGACTTCGTAACACTTCCATTTATAGATTATGTAAAAAAAATTTCTGTTTGTCAAAAAGACTTTAAAATTATTGTTCCATCACGACAAAACAGATTAGTACTAGTCATACAATGTTCGGTTAAATGCTACGTAGCAGGTTATCCCCAAAGTGTCGAGAGACATACTCTATTATATTACATGCAAGTCTCCATGGCCAATGTAGTTAACCATTTAACGCTGCATAACAACAACAGACAATATTTAATACTACCTGTGATTCCCTAGCTAATTTATTTCTCCTCTCCCTTCCTTCTATTACAGTGAGGGGCCTTCATTTTCTGCAGCCTTGGAGAGCTTCTTCTAGCTAGCTCGCGACAAGGTGGTACACCTAAAGGGACCAGGGAAATTCATAAGTTTGTTGAGAGCTGAAAGCTATCCTTCAGAATAACTATGGAAAGCAGAATTTAGTTCATTCCAAATGCTCACATCGGGACCCCCAGATAACTATCTACCTGCAACACTACAGTGTTGTTCAAGGCGCAAGGAGGAATCCTTTTAGGAAACACAAAATCTAAGCTGCTTGTAGCCTTCAGAAACGGTACAGCAAGACACCCGCCGTTTTTATCGGGAACGTGTTGTTGTAATACATGAGAAAGTAGCACATTCGGTTAAGGAATTCGAAGCTGTTAACAAAAGATTGTCCTACAGAGTACTCAGAAAGCAAATGATAGACATGACACTTATCAGTGTTGAGGAGGGGGAGGAAGAGCAGGAGCAGGAAGAGATTAGTGTTTAATGTACTGTCGACAGCAAAGTCATTAGAGACGGAGCACAGGCTTGGATTAGGGAATGATGGGGAAGCAAATCAGCCGTACCGTTTCGAAGGAATAATCCGGGCATTTTCCTGAAGTGGTTTAGGGAAATAGTGGAAAATCTGTCAGGAACAGCCGGACACAGGTTCGAACCATCGTCCTCCCGAATGCGAGTCCAGTGTACTAATCACTGCGCCACCTCTCGGTCTTATCAGCTTCCACGCCCCAACAGTAGATAAAACATATGAGGGAAAGTAAGAGTTATACGACTAATTAGGACAAACAATTGGGACTACACCAACTACAAATATCAAGATACTTCTGAGAGATTTTAATGGAAAAGCAGGAAAAGAAGAATTCTATGTACCATGCATATTTGCATGATGAAACTGATCAGAATGGTCTGAAGGATGATTGAGTTAGCCATCTCAAAGAGCCAGGAAGAAGTTCGATTTATTTTGAACACAAGAGAATACATAAGTGAACCTGGCGGATGGAAAAACAATCAACTAGATACATCACATCTTGGTAGACGAGCGCTATAGCCATGGAGTCATGGACGTCAGGTCGCATAGAGTATCCGACTGTGCATCAGACCACATCGTTGTTATGTGTAGACTTAAGACGTTGTTCATCTTCCTGCATAAGAAGAACCAGACTCTGTAACCTGCTTTGAATGTTGGGAAATTGCGAGAAAGTGCAATTAAATAACAATATGCTACAGAAATCAAAAACCGTTTTGAGTCCCTAGAAAACCCGAAAGCAATTGATAACATTGAGGAAAAGTGGAAAGAAATAAAGTCCACGGTATTGAGTGTAGCAGAGGAAAGAAGAAAATGAAGAAGAGGAAATGGTTCAACGAGACTTGCCACAAGGCCACAGCAACGAGAAAGAAGATGAGGGAGAAGGGGCTGGCTGACAGGGAGAATGAGGGGGAAAGGAAACATTTACTTGACATCATAAGGGAGACAAAGCGAATCCTGAGAACAGAGGAGAGAATATATCTAACCAATTTATTAGAACAATCTGAAACAGAGAGCCACAACAATAATTCAAGACAATTTTTCCAATGCATCAAAAATCGAAAACGTGGATTTTAGAGCCCCCATCAACTATCGTTCAATAAGACGTTTCCATGGTGCGACTTCAGTATTTCATTATAATTTTCGCGTGCTTACTGGGAGCTTCCCTTCTCTGTAGGTAACTTGCAGCATCTTAAGGCTATGCTAACCATTTCTAGCGCCACTGCACAACAGGTTAGGAAAAAAATCGACTCGCGCTCCGTGAGTTACGTACAAACTTAATTATGTATGTAGATAATAATAATGATTTAGTACGGCTCAGTGACCTGTTGCAAGTTTTTCTATTGCACCCCAGAACAAGTATCTACAGTCTAACATGGAATTCGAACCACGAGTTCTTTCTGGTGATTCCTTACATTGTTGAGAGGTGACGGCTAGGTTAAAACAAAGACTGAAAAGTTCCCCGCCCGACCGAGATTCCATTCCGCAACCTCTCGGTTTCGAGGCACACGCTTTACTGTTAGACTGTTAGAAATTTAGATAGTTCATTTATAGGTTTCGATGAGTGAGTTTGCAACTATCGAAATATTGGCGTATATAGACGTATCTTTTGATTGTATTGACGTAGAAGCTTAAACTATTTACACCTGCAAGGGATCGTTGACTTTAGTACCTGACATAAATTTCATTTGATACCTCTGTAAGTTCCTGAGAAAAAGGATCTTAACAGTTGAGCAGGCAGACAAACAGACAAACAAACACATGGACAGCGGTGTGACCCTATAAGGGTTCCGTTTTTACCGTCTGAGGTAGAGAATCCTAAAAAGATCCTCGAACACAATGCGGGCGTACTTGTACTCTGCCTTTTTTAGCCTGCTGCGATAACGCCTATGCTTGATGAATGACGTTCTGGAATGGCATTTAAAAAGCTTGTAAAACTCTGATTTTACCGGTTCCTGAGCTCCATAGCTGTGGATTAGTTTACATTAAGACGTATAGCAATCAACCATTTTTATGTATTTTTATTTATGACAACAGGCATAATTTTCTTATGTAAGTACTCATGTCCATCATCAACGTCGAGGATACAGCGCTGTTTTTGTGCATGATTCAAAGAGAAAGTGTTTGCACCACGCTGACAAATACGGAAATTTGAGCAAAAGCAAACGAAATAGGGAAGCAGCTGCAGCATCCAAATTGCAGTCGATTTTTTAACGATGTACTAACTGAAGACTGAAATATGAGTTGCACCAATCTGTCATGGCTGAAAGCCCGAAAGACCTATTGCTATAAACAAAAATACATAAAAAAGTGGTTCGTTTCTGTATTTCGTAAATTAATTGAAGAAGTTAGAGTACAAGTGGTACAAGTGCTTGTGATGCAAACGAAGTAAATGACTGTCGAGGTTAAGCGGCTGTTTATAAATTATGTGAGTTACTATCTACACATTGGAAACATTTTTTTCTATTGTTCAGTTAGTCCGTGTCTACGTATAGATAAGGTTCGAGATTGTAGTTCTTCTGTATTATCTTTTATAATATATTAAAAGTTCTTACACTACTTAAATCTTAAGACTTTTTAGAGTAAAACAGGTACAAATGCAGAAACATTTTCTTTACTGTAACTTATGCTGAAGTTTTTCTTCTTATTTTTTATGAAACAAGAATCTGTGCGTAATTAAAGCAAAGTTAATATAACAAGTTGAAAAATTAAAGTTGAATTTCAAATAAAATAAAAATATCAAAACTAAAATGTTTTGGTGTGGTTACAACACCTACTAGAGATTATTCACTGTCACTTCCTATAATCCTCCAACAGTCAGTGCCTTGATACAGAAAAATAATCATTTCCTACGTGGTACCTTTTGTAGAATATCCGTCGTGGGGCAAAAGTCGTTAGGCTATCCCACTGTGTTGCGCATTCTTCAGCCTCCTTTGTCCCCTTCTTTGACGTCGTCCTCTTCATTCTCCCTCTTCTTATAGCCTGGGAAACTGCTGTCTGGAAATGGGATATGCTGTTATAGAACTCCTGATAAATTGGAGGGGTGTAGTTCTTTATTTCCTGAAGTTTTTTCCACTTCCCAAATTTTATTTCATACTTATCTTGACCGAAAGACTGCAGAGAAGGAATTGATGGGTGACGACATTGTTCCTCCCAAAATTCGTTTCAAAAACTTCAAGATCACGTTCTAGTGAATACCTTAACTGCATCGTTAGAGGATTTTCTTTGCTTATTCTGATCCTACTAATATTCTTCCATTGTATTTTGTTTCCTTGAGTGCCTTCAGCAACTTTGTCATTTGCTATGATATCCGTGGCTTCAATTGAAAGAGAGTTTTCTGTTTTCATCTCCGCTGCGGAAAACTTCATGCTTATCTTCACTGCTTCCATCCTGTCTTGAGGACTTGCATATACTCTAAGTATTTTTTTGCATTATCGCATTCCATGTACGCATGGCCAGATTCGAGAAACATGTGATCTATTATGTCAGTATGCTTATTTTGATTCAAGATATACAAGCACTATTTCAGAAAGCCTGTTTAAACATGTACTGCATATTACATTAAGTAATCTTGAAAACACACACATTAGGCTATTGCACTACGTTAAAAAAAATGCTCATCTGAATCTTCTTGAAAGACAACAGTTATTCTCGTTCTGTGCGCCATTTGACTTGAACTGGTTGTATTCTAAATGGAGTCCGGGCATTGGCTTAGAGTCTAAACGTTTTCGTCAGAGAGATTAGAACTACGCAGGAAATCGCTTGGAATTCTTTTACCCTGAAGAGATGCACACTTTAGCTTAACAAATGTGTGCTTAGACCATTTTGTTGTGAAATATCACTTGCGCACTTGTACTCTCAGCCCCTCTGTTGTGAAACTTTGTAATTCTCGTAACGGCTGGAACAGCGAGCAGTACTAGAACAATATTTGTTATAAGCACGTAGTTCAATTCCCGGCTGGGGCAGGAGATTTTCTCCGCTCAGGGACTGGGTGTTGTGTTGTGTTCATCATCATTTCATCCCTATCTCCGAAGCGCAAGTCGCCCAATGTGACGTCGAATACAATAAGCACTTGCCCTCGGCAGCGGAACTTCCCCGAACGGGGGACTCCCGGCCCACAATGCCGTGCGCTCATTTCCACTACAATTCCGTACAAAATTCGTGGTCCGTGCCTGCCTTATGAGTCTGTTGCATTGCGGTAGCAGACAGCCAGCGAGGCGTTGGTAGGCAAGCGACACGAGAAGGCCGGCCGGAGTGGCCGAGCGGTTCTAGGCGCTACAGTCGGGAACCGCGCGACCGCTACTGTCGCAGGTTCTAATCCTGCCTCGGGCATGGATGTGTGTGATGTCCTTAGGTTAGTTAGGTTTAAGCAGTTCTAAGTTCTATGGGACTGATGACCTTAGCAGTTAAGTCCCATAGTGCTCAGAGCCATTTGAACCATTTTTGACACGAGAAGCGGTGAGTCTGGTAAGGAAGTCGGGGCCATTAAAGGTTCGCCATCATGATAAACACTATATGGCCCTGGAGAAGTATGTTTTTTAATCGAATAGTTGTAATCATGACGTTATGGAGTCGAGGGGCATTGTGGAAAATGTGTCGAAAGTCCCAGAATGTTTTAGTACTGAATTTACATAGGTCCCTTTTGATCATTACATGTAACAGTTGATAACAATAACAATCATCGAAATACCCATAAACACCTGTTAACCAAGACTTGGCTTCCAGACTCCCCGCTTCTCGTCTCCTGCACCGTACTGCCTGTCTGCTACGGCCATACAGCAGAGCTACTCTGTCGTATGTTGCTACTCTTATTGACGTCGTTCCATGTGACTCGAATGCCTTGTAACAATGTCTTTGAACTTTCCCCACAGAAAAAAAAAAAAAAAAACAAAATTCTGGTGAACGGGCTGGCCAAGGCAGAGATCCCCTCCGTACAACACAACGATCTGGAAACAAGGGTAAACACAACTTGTAGTAGGTCATTCACTCTGCAGTGGACGGCCGTCATCTTTCGTTTCTGTGAAAACAGCACATCACTAGCAACTACAGTTCCTGAACTGTTTGCTATGTGTGTTTTAGCTTTCTCGTCCAATATACGCTTT
Source organism: Schistocerca piceifrons (assembly GCF_021461385.2). Taxonomy (NCBI): domain Eukaryota; kingdom Metazoa; phylum Arthropoda; class Insecta; order Orthoptera; family Acrididae; genus Schistocerca; species Schistocerca piceifrons. The sequence continues at coordinate 390,681,055 of NC_060145.1, forward strand.
AAGACAAAACAAAAACGACGCACCGGTAAGGAATTAACCGAATGGATCGGAAATCTGTATATTTGATGCAGATGTGCAGACAAATAAATGATTACAATTTCAGAAAAGCTGGATGATTTATTGAGGAGGAAAAGCCTTCACAGACAGAGTTAGTGAATAATCTATTGGTTCACCTCTGCCCCTTATGCAAGCAGTTATCCTGCTTGGAAATGATTGACAGTTGTTGGATGTCCCGAGAGACGTAGTGGTAAATTCCGTCCAATAAGCGCGTAAGATCGTCAAAATCCTGGAATGCTTGGCGGGCTCTGCCCGTAATGCTCCAATCGTTCTCAATTGGGGAGGGATACAGTGACCTTCCTGCCCAATCACGAAAACAAGTAGTGTAAACTCTGGCGTTTGTGGGCAGAGGCCGCGCGGGATTAGCCGAGCGGTCTCAGGCGCTGCAGTCAAGGACTGTGCGGCTGGTCCCGGTGGAGGTTCGAGTCCTCCCTCGGGCATGGGTGTGTGTGTTTGTCCTTAGGGTAATTTAGGTTAAGTAGTGTGTAAGCTTAGGAACTGATGACCTTAGCAGTTAATTCCCATAAGATTTCACACATTTTTTTGTGGGCAGACATTACCTTGCTGAAATGCCATGAAGAGCAACAGAACCTGGATTGGGTTGGGTTGTTTGGGGGAGGAGACCAGACAGCTAGGTCATCGGTCTCATCGGATAGGGGAAGGAAGTCGGTCCTGCCCTTTCAAAGGAACCATCCCGGCATTAGCCTCGAGCGATTTAGGTAAATCACGGAAAACCTAAATCAGGATGACTGGACGCGGGATTGAACAAAACCTGGGGTACAATATCGCCAGCGTGCCGCTGTGGTGTAACGGTGCCACGGATGGCAACCAAAGAGGTCCTTCTACGAGAAGAAATGGCACGCCAAACCATCACTCCTGGTTGTCGGGTCTTGTGGCGGGAGACGGAAAGGTTGGTATTCCATCGCTGCGCGGGTGGTCTTCAGGCGCGTCTTCGGCATGGAATCTCACTGAATGGAGTAGAGTTATCTTCATTGATGAGTCGCACTTCGAACTGAGCACTGGAGACCAACAAAGAAGTGTCTGGAGATGTCCCAGACAGTGATGGAACACCAACCTGATTGTCACCATACAGTCCAATAACCAGTAGTAATGGGATGAGGTGCCATTTCATTGCAAGACCACTCTGGTTCTCATCCGTGGCACCCTTACAGCACAACGGTACGTCGACGATATTCTACGCCCCCTTATGCTGCCCTTCATGACTATCCATCCTGGGCTTACATATCAGCAATATAATGCCCACCTACACACGGTGAGAGTTTTGTCTGTTTACCGTTGTGCTACCTTGGCCCGCAAGGTCGCCGCATCTCTCCCCAATTGAGAATGTTTGGAGCATTACGGGCTGGGCCCTCCAACCAGTTCAGGGTTTTGACGATGTTACGAGTCAAGCGGCCGAAACAAAGCACTATATACCCCATCTCAGGAGGACATCCAGCAAGTCTATCTATCAATTCCAAGCCGAATAATTGTTTCCACAAATGCCAGAGTGGGATCAAGACGTTTTGACTATCTCAGTCCTCCAATTCGGATAATTCCATTGTGGCACGTCGCTTCCTCTTCCCCCTCCCCCAACCTTTCCTGTTGGAGTATATAACACGAGGGTGAGTCAAATGAAAACCCTAAAGTTGTAATAACGAAATTTCGCGCCGTTATCCTGTAAGTTAGTAAGCGTGCTACAAACAGCGTGCAGAATGGCATGTAGGTGGCAGCAAAGTGCAGATGCACACATACCGTCGCAGTATCAGTATAAAGATGGCCGCCTCACTTGCGATTTGCACCAGGGAAGAACAGCTTTCTGTTATTCGGTTTTTGCGTAGTGAAGGTGTGAAACCTATTGAAATTCATCGACGAATGAAGGTTCAGTACGGTGATGCATGTTTGTCACAGCAGCAAGTCTACGAATGGAGTAGGAAGTTCGCAAATGGTGTGACTTCAGTGGAAGATGCTCCTCGTCCAGGTCAGGAACAACGAGTTGTGACTCCACAGAACATTGCAGCAGTTGAAACCATAGTGAAGGAAAACCGCCGAGTGACACTGAATGACATCGCAGCATGTTTACAGATTAGTCATGGGTCAGCACATCACATTGTGCAAGGTGTGCTCCAGTTTCACAAAGAGTCTGTAAGATGGGTGCCACGGCAGTTGATTCCTGAAATGAGAGAACGACGTGTTGATGCTTGTGAAGAACTTCTTCGGCGCCTTGAACGAGAAGGTGATGGTTTCCTTGCAAGAATCCTTACTGGAGACGAAACCTGGGTTGACTTCCACCAACCAGAAACGAAGAGAGGGAGCAAGGAATGGTGCCATTCCTCATCAAAACCAAAGAAGTTTCGAACAGAACCATCAGCAGCGAAGGTTATTTTGACTCTCTTTTGATACGAAAAAGGCCTCTTTTTGGAGCATTACATGCCTAGAGGGACCACTGTCAAGAGTGCAGCATACACAGATCTCCTAAAAAATCATCTGTAGCCTGCAATCAAATCAAAGCAACGTGGACTGCTGTCAGCAGGTGTCCTTTTGCAACATGACAATCCAAAGCCCCACACTGCCCGTACAACAGTTGCAACAATCACAGTCCTGCATTATTAGTGTCTTCCTCATCCACCATACTCACCAAACCTTGCCCCAAGTGATTTCCATATGTTGGGACCACTCAAAGACGCAATGGGAGGAAAGATGTTCCGTTCCGATGAAGAGGTACGCCACGCGGTGCATGAGTGGTTGCCCAGACTACCAAAGGAATTTTTCTCTAAAGGAATTTATGCACTTTGTAAGCGCTGGAGGACTTGCATTGAGCGTGGGGGATATTGTGTTGAAACGTGATAGAGCTTTGTACCACTCACAATAAATACACTACTGGCCATTAAAATTGCTACACCACGAAGATCACGTGCTACAGACCCAAAATTTAATCGACAGGAAGAAGATGCTGTGACATGCAAATGATTAGCTTTACAGAGCATTGACATAAGGTTGGCGCCGGTGGCGACACCTACAACGTGCTGACATGACGAAAGTTTCCACCCGATTTCCCATACACAAACAGCAGTTGACCGGCGTTGCCTGGTGAAACGTTTTTGTGATGCCTCGTGTAAGGAGGAGAAATGCGTACCATCACGTTTCAGACTTTGATGAAGGTCGGATTGTAGCCTATCGCGATTGCGGTTTATCGTATCGCGACATTGCTGCTTTCGTTGGTCGAGATCCAATGACTGTTAGCAGAATATGGAATCGGTGGGTTCAGGAACGCCGTACTGGATCCCAACAGCCTCGTCTCACTAGCAGTCGAGATGGCAAGCATCTTACCCGCATGGCTGTATCGGATCTTGCAGCGACGTCTCGATCCCTGAGTCAACAGATGGGGACCTTTGCAAGACGACAACCATTTGCACGAACAGTTCGACGACCTTTGCAGCAGCATGGACTATCAGCTCGGAGACCACGGCTGCATCACAGACAGGAGCGCCTGCGATGGTGTACTCAACGACGAACCTGGGTGCAAGAATGGCAAAACGTCATTTTTCTCGGATGAATCCAGTTTCTGTTTACAGCATCATGATGGTCGCGTCCGGGTTTGGCGACATCGCTGTGAACGCACATTTTAAGCGTGTATTCGTCATCGTCATACTGACGTATCACCCGGCGTGATGGTATGGCGTGCCATTGGTTACACGTCTCGGTCACCTCTTGTTCGCATTGACGGCACTTTGAACAGTGGACGTTACATTTCAGATGTGTTACGACCCGTGGTTCTACCCTTCATTCGATCCCTGCGAAACCCTACATTTCAGCTGGATAATGCACGACCGCATGTTGCTGGTCCTCTACGGGCCTTTCTGGATACAGAAAACGTTAGACTGCTGCCCTGGCCAGCACATTCTCCAGATCTCTCACCAATTGAAAACGTCTGGTCAATGGTGGCCGGACAACTGACTCGTCACAATACGCCAGTCACTACTCTTGATGAACTGTGGTATTGAAGCTGCATGGGCAGCTGTACCTGTATACGCCATCCAAGCTCTGTTTGACTCAATGCCCAGCCGTATCAAGGCCATTATTAAGGTCAGAGACGGTTTTTCTGGGTACTGATTTCTTAGGATCTATGCACCCAAATTGCGTGAAAGTGTTATCACATTCCAGTTCTCGTATAATATATTTGTCCAACCCGTTTATCATCTGCATTTCTTCTTGGTGTAGCAATTTTAATGGCCAGTAGTGTAATATTTAAAAAAATATTTAACGTTTTCATTTGTCTCACCCTCGTATCTGTATTTGTTGCAATGTGTGTGCGTGTGTGTGTGTGTGTGTGTGTGTGTGTGTGTGTGACGCAAACGGGCAGACAAGTAGGAGGGAGCGAGTTCATCGCTATTTCTTGCGAAGGATACGTCGGCTAACGCCCACCGGGCAGTGGACGTGCTGGAAGCTGAAAGACGCTTCCGGTCGTCATCTCGTACCCAAAGTCTAAGGTTTCAGGAAGCCAGGTCACCGCACGGCCACCGGCGGATTTATTTACCGCCTGCTAATGGAGCAAGCACGAGAATAGCGCCTTGCTCATGTAACTCTCGACGCTGTGTCACCGCGCCATTAAGGCTGATGGCTTCAGTAATACGTTTCCCCTCTCCTCCCCCCCCCCCTCTCTCTCTCTCCCTCTCCCAGTATTGTGTGCCAGTAATCTACCCAACAGAAAGTTTCCGCCGATTTCATGGAGGCAGCCGCTACCCGTAAAGTTTCCAGGACTCGTCCGCCGAGATGGACCAAGAAGGAGTGGGATGCGTGGAAGCAGACTGACGCATAGTCACTGACCTCGCGATTCCCGCCGAATGTGGAGGCTCTTCCGTTTACTGTACTGTGCTGTGCTGTGCCAGCGGTTACGTTAGGAAAGGTAAGCAGCAGCCGAAGGACGTGTAAATACTGTGAGGCTGAATACATCTTGAATTTCCTAGTGGGATGAGGATGACAGCCTCTCCGATTGCAGTGAAGTATTAGGGCTGCTTCTTTGACCAATGGAGACAATAAACGTTAATCATAGCAATCATTAAGTGGAAAACAAAGAACAGGAAGGAAGAGAAGTTATGATTTAACTTTGGCTTGACGACAAGGTCTCTAGAGACGGCACACAAGTTCGGACTGGGCAAAAATAGGGCATACAAAGGACCGTGTCCTTTTCTAACAAACAGTCAGAGTATTCATCTACATGTACATCTCTATCTGTACTCCTCACCTTACGTTGTGTGGCGCAAGGTACTTTGTATACCAGTATCACTACCCCCACTTCCTGTTCCAGTCGCGTATAGTTTATGGGAAGAGCGATTGCTGGCAAGACCCGTATAGGCTCGAATCTTTCTGATAGTTTCTTCATGGTCTTCTCGAGAGATATATGTAGGAAGAAGCATATATTGGTTTACTCTTCTACGAATGTAGGCTCTCGGGAGTTCGATACCAGACCATAACACGATGCAGAACGCCTCTCTTGCAGAATCTGCCACTGAAGTTGGCTAAAAGTCTGCGTGACGCTTTTGCGCTTACTAAATGTATCTGTAACGAAACGCGCTGTTCTTCTTTGAATCTTCTCTATTTCCTCTATCAGTGCTATTTCGTATGGATCCCCTATTGATGAACAATTTCAACTACTGGTCAAACGATTGTTTTGTAACATACTTTCTTCGTTGGCGGTCTACATTTTTTGAGTATTCTTTCAATGGAACCCTGTCTGGATTTGCCTTACTCAGGATTAATTTTATGTAGTTGTTCCACTTCAAATCACTCCATACGCAGACTCCTAGATATTTTAAAGTAACTGCCTCCAGTGATTCTTCTGCAGTTCGTGTAATCATACAGTAAAGAGTTTTTCTGTCCACGTATTCGAAATACGTTGCATTTGTGTATGTTGAAGGTCAAATGCGACTCCCTGCACCAAGCGACGATCCTCTATAGGTCTTCCTGCGTTTCGCCACTGTTTTCTGGAGTCGCGTCTTCTCTGTATACAACAGCATCATTCGCGAAAACCCTCATGGAACTTCAGACGCTATCTCCGAGATGATTTATGAATATATATTATGAAAAGTAGTGATCCTATAACACTCTTGGGGCATGCTCAAAGTTAGTTTTACATCTGAAGACTTCTCCTCTTTCAGAATGACATGTTGTGTTCTGTTTCCTAGAAACTCCTCGATCCAGCCGCACAGCTGGTCTGATATTCCACCCGCTCGCATTTTGTTCAGTAGGCGGCAGTGCGGAACTGTATCGAATGCCTTGGAGGTCAAGGAATATTGTGCTATCTCTCATGAACGAATTAGTCATTTGTGGGGAACCCGGAAAACCTCGCTCCTCGCAGAGTCCAAAATCAAAATACAAAAACTCGTTTTAAAAGTGTGTTCGAAATGGTTGGCTCTTAATGTAACAGCTATTTAACTTGTCACTAAAGCAATAAATTAAATGGAAGAAAGAAGTCATAAGATTCTGCTAAAGAAGATGACAACGTGGGATGGCCAATGTAAGGGAGGCATTAGAGGCAAATTAGCGCTGGAGAAGAGAGCATCACTCAGTAACCGAGTTCTTTAGGTATCCAATATTGTCACATTCTACGGCGAATGAAATAAAGAAAGAGTAGTGAGAGGATGGGGTAGAGGACGGGATGGATGCTGCTGCTACACTTCTAGCCTACACCAGACTCCTACAGAAACTTCAAGACATGGTAAAAGAGGAGAATAAAAAACAGAACTATTGACTTGTAGTGAAGTAGACGAAAGTAAAAAATGTAGTAGATAAATATAATTTCGTTCTGGAAAGAAGGACATGGAGAAAGAATTGTAAGGAAAAACAAAGAACAGAAATTATAAAACAGAGCGTAGAATTTCAGCGCCGTAAGTGTGTAAAGATGAAAAACTTTGCAAACGGCAGGGAGATACGGATGATGGCCTAAAATTAAAGAAAGACTGATGAACTAAATAATAAAGAAAATAATAATAATAACAGTAAGTAAATAAAAGATTCGAAGATTGGAAAAAGAAATTGAAGAATCAATAATTTGTTTGCATGTTTCAACAGCCTGTGATTATATACAATATTGAATAAAGTAAATGATGCACTCGATGTAAACTAAATTAACTAGATCAGATAGAAAATAATGACAGAATCCAAACACAAACGTCAAAATTTTTGATGATAGACAAAATCGCATGAAAAGAAGAGTAAATGAAATGGCAGATGCTATTTTAAGTTACTTCTTCACTTGAGTGCATATGAAGGGATTATTTCAATAGTGGTACAAGGCCATTTTTGTTCATTTTGAGATACAGAGTCCTAAAGTTAAATGAGCGCTGAAAAATCTCCAGTTGAGATCTCAGAAATATTCAAGCATATGGCTTCTTGCTAAAGATGAACCTTTCTTTCTGTTTGTTTGGATCATTAATTTCAGAAGCATTATAGGCAGAAAAGTGGAGGTAATGGACTAGTACCACAATTGAAATAAGCCCTTCATATAAAGCCCCGCGAAATCCATAAGTTAACAAGGCTTAACTGCTCTAAGGATAGAGACGGAAACTATAGTAGGGATACCTCATAAGTAGAGCAGAGCTTCCTCAAGAAAACTGAAAGTAAAATCTATGTTAATAACACTTCCATGCAAATACAGTCGGGCAGCCATTGCTCAGGTACAAAAATCAAACATAATTAATACGTTACAAGCTTGCAGATGATGATGCGAACCACCGAAACAGTTGTCTGAGAGGATGTGTACGACCTCCTATCCCGTACCAAATTCTTCATCTCAGACTAGCACTCACACACATGTTGTTGTTGTTGTGGTCTTCAGTCCTGAGACCGGCCTGATGCAGCCCTCCATGATACTCTATCCTGTGCAAGCTTCTTCATCTCCCAGTACCTACTGAAACCTACATCCTTCTGAATCTGCTTAGTGTATTCATCTCTTGGTCTCCCCCTATGATTTTTACCCTCCACGCTGCCCTCCAACACTAAATTGGTGATCCCTTGATGCCTCAGAACATGTCCTACCAACCGATCCCTTCTTCTGGTCAAGTTGTGCCACAAACTTCTCTTCTCCCCAACCCTATTCAATACTTCCTCATTAGTTATGTGATCTACCCATCTAATCTTCAGCATTCTTCTGTAGCACCACATTTCAAAAGCTTCTATTCTCTTCTTGTCCAAACTATTTACCGTCCATGTTTCACTTCCATACATGGCTACACCCCATACAAATACTTTCAGAAAGAACTTCCTGACACTTAAATCTATACTCGATGTTAACAAACTTCTCTTCTTCAGAAACGCCTTCCTTGCCATTGCCAGTCTATATTTTATATCCTCTCTACTTCGTCCATCATCAGTTATTTTGCTCCCCAAATAGCAAAACTCCTTTACTACTTTAAGTATCTCATTTCCTAATCTAATACCCTCAGCATCACCCGACTTAACTCGACTACATTCCATTATCCTCGTTTTGCTTTTGTTGATGTTCATCTTATATCCTCCCTTCAAGACACCATCCATTCCGTTCAACTGCTCTTCCAAGTCCTGTGCTGTCTCTGACACAATTACAATGTCATCGGCGAACCTCAAAGTTTTTATTTCCTCTCCATGGACTTTAATACCTACTCCAAATTTTTCTCTTGTTTCCTTTACTGCTTGCTCAATATAGAGATTGAATGACATCGGGGAGAGGCTACAACCCTGTCTTACTCCCTTCCCAACCACTGCTTCCCTTTCATGTCCCTCAACTCTTATAACTGCCATCTGGTTTCTGTACAAGTTGTAAATAGCCTTTCGCTCCCTGTATTTCACCCCCGCCACCTTCAGAATTTGAAAGAGAGTATTCCAGTCAACATTGTCAAAAGCTTTCTCTAAGTCTACAAATGCTAGAAACGTAGGTTTGCCTTTCCTTAATCTTTCTTCTAAGATAAGTCGTAAGGTCAGTATTGCCTCAAGTGTTCCAGTGTTTCTACGGAATCCAAACTGATCTTCCCCGAGGTCGGCTTCTATTGGGTCTTCCATTCGTCTGTAAAGAATTCGTGTTAGTACTTTGCAGCTGTGGCTTATTAAACTGATTGTTCGGTAATTTTCACATCTGTCAACACCTGATTTCTTTGGGATTGGAATTATTATATTCTTCTTGAAGTCTGAGGGTATTTCGCCTGTTTCATACATCTTGCTCACCAGATGGTAGAGTTTTGTCAGGACTGGCTCTCCCACGGCCGTCAGTAGTTCCAATGGAATGTTGTCTACTCCGGGGGCCTTGTTTCGACTCAGGTCCTTCAGTGCTCTGTCAAACTCTTCACGCAGTATCGTATCTCCCATTTCATCTTCATCTACATCCTCTTCCATTTCCATAATATTGTCCTCAAGTGCATCGCCCTTGTATAGACCCTCTATATACTCCTTCCACCTTTCTGCTTTCCCTTCTTTGCTTAGAACTGGGTTTCCATCTGAGCTCTTGATGTTCATACATGTGGTTCTCTTATCTCCAAAGGTCTCTTTAATTTTCCTGTAGGCCGTATCTATCTTACCCCTAGTGAGATAAGCCTCTACATCCTTACATTTGTCCTCTAGCCATCCCTGCTTAGCCATCTTGCACTTCTTGTCGATCTCATTTTTGAGACGTTTGTATTCCTTTTTGCCTGCTTCATTTACTGCATTTTTATATTTTCTTCATTCATCAATTACATTCAATATTTCTTCTGTTACCCAAGGATTTCTACTAACCCTCTTCTTTTTACCTACTTGATCGTCTGCTGCCTTCACTACTTCATCCCTCAAAGCTACCCATTCTTCTTCTACTGTATTTCTTTCCCCCGTTCCTTTCAATTGTTCCCTTATGCTCTCCCTGAAACTCTGTACAACCTCTGGTTCTTCAGTTTATCCAGGTCCCATCTCCTTAAATTCCCACCTTTTTGCAGTTTCTTCAGTTTTAATCTACAGGTCATAACCAATAAATTGTGGTCAGAGTCCACATCTGCCCCTGGAAATGTCTTACAATTTAAAACCTGGTTCCTAAATCTCTGTCTTACCATTATGTAATCTATCTGATACCTTTTAGTATCTCCAGGATTCTTCCATGTATACAACCTTCTATCATGATTCTTAAACCAAGTGTTAGCTATGATTAAGTTGTGCTCTGTGCAAAATTCTATCATGCGGCTTCCTCTTTCATTTCTCACACACACACACAACGTCTCCAATTATTTGTCTAATTTCCTTCATACCCTCTACGGCTCCATCTACTACCGCGGAAGCTATTCCCTGATATCTTAACCCGTATATTGTCATCCTGTCACTTCTCGTCAACGTTTTCCACATAAAAATTGCAGTATTTTAAAATAAAAACGGCTTTTACATGCTGCACATTAACTTTTTTATTTAACTTGTGCGCTCAGTCGCGTTTTGTTTTATTTACAAGGTATATTCATTGGATGTGAGTGCTATTTTTCTGAGACAGACTGATCACAAGGAAAACTGCAAGCTTTCAACCAGTTTGCCACATGAGAGAAAACAGTACGGCTTATAAATAATGAATCAGACTCTGAACTGACACCCACTGAAGATTCCTTGCAAATAAGGCGAGACCCATCTGGGTACACAAGTTAAATGAAACACTTTAAATGCGTCATGCAGAATGAGCTTTTCTTTTAATTTATATACAGTTGCTGCGAAAATGGGAACCACAAGAAACTTGTCTTCCACACCTTTCTATCCTCGCCGACTCTGCGGAGAACCTTCTCATTTCTTGAAACTTCCTGGCAGATTAAAACTGTGTGCCGGACCGAGACTCGAACTCGGGACCTTGCTTTTCTCATTTCTTGTCAGCCCAATTATTTTCAGCATCCTTCCATAGTACCACATCTCAAAATCTTCTATTCTCTCTTTTCTGTCGTATGTCCACTACCCATGATTCACTTCCATGAAATGCTTTCTCCAGGCTTTCTCAAAGACTTCTTCTTCCAATTAAGGCCCATGGTTGATAATAATAGACTTGTTTTGGGCAGAAATTCCCTCTTTGCAAGCTCTAGTTTGCTTTCTTAAGTTCAAAAAAATGGTTCATATGGCTCTGAGCACTATGGGACTCAACTGCTGTGGTCATAAGTCCCCTAGAACTTAGAACTACTTAAACCTAACTGACCTAAGGACATCACACACATACATGCCCGAGGCAGGATTCGAACCTGCGACCGTAGCGGTCGTGCGGTTCCAGACTGTTAGCGCCTTTAACCGCTCGGCCACCCCGGCCGGCTTTCTTAAGTTCCCATTGCTTGCACCGCAATACGCTATTTTGATTCCCAGGTTACAGAATTCCTTCACTTCGGCTACTTCGTGGTTCCCAGTTGTGACGGACCCACAAAATTACATACCAATATCCGTAACATATGTTTGTTTGCTGCAGAGCTGTTGAACACATTGTCAGTTCGAATACAATATATTTCCTTGAGGCCGAGAATCTTCACGAAAAAGCATGGTTTCAGAAAGCATCGCTCGTGTGAAACTCAGCTTGCCCTTTTCTCACATGATATTCTACGAATTATGGATGGAGGGCAGCAGGTTGATTCCACATTACTCGATTTCCGGAAAGTGTTTCACATGGTGCCCATTTCTGTTTTTTTAAGGAAGGTACGAGCCTATGGAACAGATTCACAGATTTGTGGGTGGCTTGAATTACAATTATAGAACCCAGTATGTTGTCATCGATTGCGACTGTTCGTCAGAAACAATGGTATCCTCTGGAGCGCCCTAGCGAAGTGTGATAGGACCACTGCTATACATACATTATTTGGCGGACAGATTGGGCAGCAATCTGCGGCTGTTTGCTGATGCTACTGCGTCGTACGGTAAGGTGTGGAAGTTACGTGTCTCTATATGGATACCAAATCACTTTGGCAGCTAACTCTTATTGTGCAAAATGTAAGTTAATGCAGGTGAGTAGGAAAAACAAACCCGTAATGTTCGGACACAGCAATAGCGATGTCCTGTTTGATATAGTCACGTCGCTCAAATATCTGGGCATAGCGTTGAAAAGCGATATGAAATGGAACTACACTACTGGCCATTAACATTGCTACACCACGAAGATGACGTGCTACAGACGCGAAATTTAACCGACAGGAAGACGATGCTGTGATATGCAAATCATTAGCTTTTCAGAGCATTCACACAAGATTGGCGTCGGTGGCGACACCTACAACGTGCCTCGTGTAAGGAGGAGAAATGCGTACCATCACGTTTCCGACTTTGATAAAGGTCGGATTGTAGCCTATCGCGATTGCGGTTTATCGTATCGCGACATTGTTGCTCGTGTTGGTCGAGATCAAAAAATGGTTCAAGTGGCTCTGAGCACTATGGGACTTAACATCTGTGGTCATCAGTCCCCTAGTACTTAGAACTACTTAAACCTAACTAACCTAAGGACATAACACACATCCATGCCCGAGGCAGGATTCGAACCTGCGACCGTAGCATGGTCGAGATCCAATGACTGTCAGCAGAATATGGAATCGGTGGGTTCAGGAGGGTAATACGAAAAGCCGTGCTGGATCCCAACAGCCTCGAATCACTAGCAGTCGAGATGACAGGCATCTTATCCGCATGGCTGTAACGGATCGTGCAGCCACGTCTCGAGCCCTGAGTCAATAGATGGGGACGTTTGCAAGACAACAGCCATATGCAGCATGAACTATCAGCTCGGAGACCATGGCTGCGGTTACCCTTGACGCTGCATCACAGACTGGAGCGCCTGCGATGGTGTATTCAACGACGAACCTGGTGCACGAATGGCAAAACATTTTTTCGGATGAATTCAGGTTCAGTTTACAGCATCATGATGGTCGCATCCGTGTTTGGCGACATCGCGGTGAACGCACATTTTAAGCGTGTATTCGTCATCGCCATACTGGCGTATCACCCGGCGTGATGGTATGGCGTGCCATTGGTTACACGTCTCGGTCACCTCTTGTTCGCATTGACGGCACTTTGAACAGTGGACGTTACATTTCAGATGTGTTACGACCCGTGGTTCTACCCTTCATTCGATCCCTGCGAAACCCTACATTTCAGCTGGATAATGCACGACCGCATGTTGCAGGTCCTGTACGGGCCTTTCTGGATACAGAAAACGTTCGACTGCTGCCCTGGCCAGCACATTCTCCAGATCTCTCACCAATTGAAAACGTCTGGTCAATGGTGGCCGAACAACTGGCTCGTCACAATACGCCAGTCACTACTCTTGATGAACTGTGGTATTGAAGCTGCATGGGCAGCTGTACCTGTATACGCCATCCAAGCTCTGTTTGACTCAATGCCCAGCCGTATCAAGGCTATTATTAAGGTCAGAGACGGTTTTTCTGGGTACTGATTTCTCAGGATCTATGCCCCCAAACTGCGTGAAAATGTAATCACATGTCAGCTCTAGCATAATATATATTTGTCTGATGAATACCCGTTTATCATCTGCATTTCTTCTTGATGTAGCATTTTTAATGGACAGTAGTGTAGTTATGAGCAACATAGCTCTCGAGATATTCACTTCTGAAAGCATACTGCGTCTTCACTGCAGAAGCCACGGAAATCATAGAAGAGCACAGGTCGACACTCCGAAATATTTCTATCCTCCACGATCACGCGCAAACAGCTCCACTGTTCCGCCGACTGTCCATCCGTTTCGCTGTCACGTCCAACACCTCCCGTGTACTGTGCCGTACCCTCCAGAACTCCTTCGTGTCCTCTCCCGCAACGATGCTCCTCCCCAATCTCCATATGTCTCTCTTAGTAATGAGCACTGTGATTGGCTAGAGCGCTCCCTCCATGTCTCCACGCCAATGTGCACTCACAAGCATATTTAAACACATAAAAAATATTGTATTTACATTTAAATAACCTGAAATAAGTAAATATTCCTACGGCTAGACCATGAACACGCTCTGACATACGTTATTAAATACATAAACCAATTAAATAAACATATATCAAAGGAACAGCATCAAAAGGTAGGCCAGCAGCCTATTGTCTCTGTGCTTTCTAAAACACAGTAAATATTTAAACAATTTCATCATGAATAGTATATATCGGATATAAACAAAGACATAGATGAATAAATATATCTATAAGCATGCTGCTAACGTTTCTTCGTGTAACTGTGGAGTACTTATGGCCACTTTGACCTCCAATAACTCATGAACTATTTAAGTTACATGCCTGTAATTCATAACAATTTAGGTTTACACTAATAGCTTTCTAAAGACATGTAGATCGACGAAATCGGATGAACCGTTTAGATTTTGGAAATTCGTTGCTGGGTGTTACTTGTATAATTGATCGTCAGATATTAAACTTTAAACTAATAAATATATTGAAAATCTGATTACACCATCAGAATCTTCGTGCAAATAATGGTAATGTACATGTTTCTCTTTGAGGTATCATGATTCATCTGATTACTATTAATTTCTATACGACTTGTGAAATGTCTGCCATTAAGGTTTCACAAAGTCCGCCAGCTTTGGCATTCCCAGCGTGTCTCCTTCATCGGCGCAGCGTCACCATGGAATTCCCAGCCGCAAGGCTGGTCCATGCGCTGGGGCTACCCTTCTCGTCCGGGTAACATTCAGCAGCACGTGTTTGCTGCCATGCCCCAGCTGGCCGAGCGGCCCGTGTGGCCAAGCCAACTCCGAACTTAAAATATTTTCAGGGCGTCACAATTTGCCCGTTACCTCACAATCTGCATCTGAATCTGACCCCAGAAGGATTCTACAGCCGCTAATATACATAGCGCGTGAGGTCCACAAAGACAAGATATGACAAATCAGAGATCATACAGAGACACATAGACTGTGGTTTCTTCCTTGATCTGTTTGCGAGTGAAACAGGAAAGGGTTTGTCTCGTAGTGGTATGGGGTACCCTCCGCCACTCACCGTACGGCTGATTTCGGAGTACCTATGTAGATGTAGGTGTAGAATGTGAGCACTGTAATAGACAGTTAATACGCTGCAGATACTTTTAATAATTTCTTTTCAAAAGTGGAGGTCAGATGAGGAAAACGGTACCCTGAAGAACAGATACAAACGAAATTTAGGGTACTGAAAACTACTCACACATCTCTATGTGAAGCAAAGAAAATCATCAGGGCCCTGATAAGTAAAAGTTCAATTCAGCTGACAGTAATTATAATAAGACAATAGAACGCTGTGGCTGCATAATAATTTGTTCTCTCTCACGTACATAGTTAATTTAGCTTATGATATTTCCAGACAAATTACAACATGCCCTTGTTAGTCTCTCTACAAGAATGGTAACTCCACAGATATAAATAACTACCTGCCAGTGTCACTCCTTACATTACTTTCCAAATTTTTTGAAAAGATAATAGAATCAAAGACTGCCATCCAGCCGTGTAGTAATCTTTTGGAAACATAATACTCAAAGACTGTCATCCAGCCGTGAAGTAATGGGATACTTCATGAATCTCATTTCGGATTTCAAAAGGGCTGTTCTACTTAGCGGGTATTTACAAAAAAATGGCTCTGAGCACTATGGGACTTAACTGCTGAGCTCATCAGTCCCCTAGAACTTAGATCTACTTAAACCTAAGGATATCACACACATCCAGGCCCGAGGCAGGATTCGAACCTGCGACCGTAGCGGGCTATTTACACTTTCACCGAACACATAATAAAATTTTTGAATGGTAAAACATCGCCAGTTAAAATCTTCCGTGCTTTGTTGAAGACATTTGACTTTATGAATCATAATATTCTGGTTGAAAAATTACGTTTTATTCACTACATGGGTCAGCACATACCTTGTTTAGTTCTTAAACAGAGTGCAGAAAGATACACAAGAATTTGTCAGCAACACAATCAAGGATGCCACATCATGAACACAAGATGAAATCAATGTGTGTGTACCACAAGATACAGTTGTGGGGCCTTTACTGTTCTTAACAGTGCACGTTTTCTGTGGTGTTTTTACTTTTGACGATATCGGTGTAAAACTCTTAATACATGATGATGGGGTACGTAGTCCCAGATCATGTTGTGGCAGAGGTGTCACACGTTTGATAGCTGGTGCGTGACGTCTCAGTACCGGTAGAGCAACACAATGAAAGTTGTTCGAAGAACCATCTGCCAGGCACTTAACTGTCAGTTACTGACTAGTCATGAAGAAGTAGATGTAATCTACGTTAACGATCTATCATTTTTATTTGAACCAGGAGGCAGAATTAGTCCTTCACAGATGTGGCACAATCAAGTTGTTGTTGTGGTCTTCAGTCCTGAGACTGGTTTGATGCAGCTCTCCATGCTACTCTATCATGTGCAAGCTTCTTCATCTCCCAGTACCTATTGCAACCTACATCCTTCTGAATCTGCTTAGTGTATTCATCTCTTGGTCTCCCTCTACGATTTTTACCCTCCACGCTGCCCTCCAATGCTAAATTTGTGATCCCTTGATGCCTCAAAACATGTCCTACCAACCGATCCCTTCTTCTAGTCAAGTGGTGCCACAAACTTCTCTTCTCCCCAGTCCTATTCAGTACCTTCTCATTAGTTACGTGATCTACCCACCTTATCTTCAGCATTCTTCTGTAGCACCACATTTCAAAAGCTTCTATTTTCTTCTTGTCCAAACTAGTTATCGTCCATGTTTCACTTCCATACATGGCTACACTCCATACAAATACTTTCAGATATGACTTCCTGACACTTAAATCTATACTCGATGTTAACAAATTTCTCTTCTTCAGAAACGATTTCCTTGCCATTGCCAGTCTACATTTTATATCCTCTCTACTTCGACCATCATCAGTTATTTTACTCCCTAAATAGCAAAACTCCTTTACTACTTTAAGTGTCTCATTTCCTAATCTAATTCCCTCAGCATCACCAGATTTAATTTGACTACATTCCATTATCCTCGTTTTGCTTTTGTTGATGTTCATCTTATATCCTCCTTTCAAGACACTGTCCATTCCGTTCAACTGCTCTTCCAAGTCCTTTGCTGTCTCTGATAGAATTACAATGTCATCGGCAAACCTCAAAGTTTTTACTTCTCCATGAATTTTAATACCTACTCCGAATTTTTCTTTTGTTTCCTTTACTGCTTGCTCAATATACAGATTGAATAACATCGGGGAGAGGCTACAACCCTGTCTCACTCCTTTCCCAACCACTGCTTCCCTTTCATGCCCCTCGACTCTTATAACTGCCATCTGGTTTCTGTACAAATTGTAAATAGCCTTCCGCTCCCTGTATTTTACCCCTGCCACCTTCAGAATTTGAAAGAGAGTGTTCCAGTTAACATTGTCAAAAGCTTTCTCTAAGTCTACAAATGCTAGAAACGGAGGTTTGCCTTTTCTTAATCTTTCTTCTAAGATAAGTCGTAAGGTTAGTATTGCCTCACGTGTTCCAACATTTCTACGGAATCCAAACTGATCTTCCCCGAGGTCCGCTTCTACCAGTTTTTCCATTCGTCTGCAAAGAATTCGCGTTAGTATTTTGCAACTGTGACTTATTAAACTGATAGTTCGGTAATTTTCACATCTGTCAACACCTGATTTCTTTGGGATTGGAATTATTATATTCTTCTTGAAGTCTGAGGGTATTTCGCCTGTCTCATACATCTTGCTCACCAGATGGTAGAGTTTTGTCATGACGCTCTCCCAAGGCCATCAGTAGTTCTAATGGAATGTTGTCTACTCCCGGGGCCTTGTTTCGACTCAGGTCTTTCAGTGCTCTGTCAAACTCTTCACGCAGTATCTTATCTCCCATTTCGTCTTCATCTACATCCTCTTCCATTTCCATAATATTGTCCTCAAGTATCAATCATTGACAATTGTGAAGTATTGTCAATCAAGTATCAAACACAAAGAAGTATCCAAGAGAAAATAGTAAAAGTTTCTGTGAAAGTTATTAGTTTTTTGCACTAATAGGGTCTTTTTAAACTTAAAGAAATAGCCTGTAACAAGAAACTCACCGGATAAAAAATGAGTGACCCCTAGAATGACCCAGGACTTGATAGCTCCCCTGGATTCTGTCCACAAGAGTGTGCAGATACATTGCATTCAGGTTATGCCACTCGCTAAAGATCTGATCGCGCAGTTCCGACAAATTGGGGTGTTGCTGATGTCGACTTTTTACCTATTGTTCCAACATGTCCCACAGATTTTGTGTGGGGTTCAAGGCGGGTGATTTTGCATGTTTATATTCAAATTTAGATTTAAGTTAACATGGTAGTCTCAGTGAACGGGCCCAAGTCACGATAAGAAAAAGACCCCCACAACTTCACAGGCCTATCTCTGGCTTGAATCTGACATAGAAAATATTCAGAATGAAATGTTTCATTTGGCCCTCAGTGTTTCATTTGAATATAGGCAAAAACGCGATTCGTCAGACCACGTTCCGCCAGTCGGGTACTGTTCATGTTCGATGACTTCTAGCCCACTTAAGATGCGCAGCTTTACGTTCAAATGTTCATTGCATGTAGTTCCCAATGCAATGTTGTCTCTCTAACAGGTTGATACGCACCTTCGCTCACTTCTCCTTCACCAGTTCCCGTTGGGTTTGGAAGCGATTTTGATTCGCAAGCTGTGAAACGCGTCTCCGGGTCCTCTCACTCAGCATCTTTTTCGGCCATAATTCTGACGTGGTGTTTCGCGGCCAAGTATTTTACACCACTCCTGTAGACACAGCCAGTCACTAAATACCAACAAATCCAGCAACTTCGCTCACCGTATGTTCATAGGTTATGACACACATGATGGTCCTTCCTTGCATTCTGCCACGTGCTTACGACTCCGCAACATCCGTATAGCGTCCGCTTATAACAAACCTGTCTCACTGACCGATACTGTCTTATTCCCAAGTGGTGACAGTGCACGAGCGGTTCTGCACGTGATTCGATTGCTACGCCAATGTAAGAGCTTAACGACTCATGTGTGTGTGTACACTGCAGTGACTAATTTTTTATCCAGCGAGCTTATTATTCTCCCTATTGTGGCGTACCAACAAAAAATAAGAGTACAGAAATTCGTTCCTGATTGAACATACTGGCGAAGACTTAAACTGGAAAATCCATGTAGTACACCTGCTAAAACATTTAGGTTCAGCCTCTCTCGCAGCAAGAATAACTGCTAACGTACAAATCATTCGTCTATTTTCGTTTACTGATGTTCTGTGGGTTAATACAAGTATTTTGTGGTATCTCCTCACTTGAGTAAAATGTATTCAGTTAACAAAAGAAATTATTTAAAATTATGAGTAGGATTTATACACTGATATCTTACTGCCATTAAACAATTAGGAGTATTACCCATATCATCAAAGAACACTGATTCGCTGAAGAAATTTGTCGTTAAAAGTCGAAAGTTGTTTGAAAGTAACGGGTATATTCCGAAGTTCGTACAGCATTAGAAGAGAAAATTATCTACATTTCCCTCTAGTGAATCTAACTTTGCCACATAAAAGAGTGAAATCTAAAGGAGTGACAATACAACCATAAAACACTTTGAGAACACCGTGCAACAGTGAAATTGTAAATCGAATGAAAATAGCCAATTCCTGTCAGTTCTAATGTGCTAATCGTGAATATCACAAAGACAATTCAAAATTAGCTCTAGTTTTCATTTTACTCTGTTTTATTACGATGAGATAATTATGTACGGATTTTTACGTTTAAAATCAAATATTACAATGGTTCCTCAAAGTCGTAATAACTAGTGACAATGGATTATGTTATTCTAACTGGTCTTACTTGTATGCAGTATTTTGGATATAGACATTTTGATACCAATTTTAGTAATCTTTTTGTCCCCTCCTCTTCATCCTCAGTGACTTTATTAATGCATGTAATAATTTTTGCACATTGGTTTCCAGATTAACTATCAGTTGTTCATGTTGACTGCCATTGAAGTGAACAGAAATGCCACGAGTTTGTATTAATAATGCTGACACGTTCTGCTATATATATATATATATATATATATATATATATATATATATATATGTGTGTGTGTGTGTGTGTGTGTGTGTGTGTGTGTGTGTGTGGAGAAGTGACATTTGCTTCACAAACACAGTAAATTGATGACAAAAGCTTACAGTTGTTATTTTGGGTGCAAAATGGGTGATCAGGATAAACCCTAGGCTCCACTTGTGATCTGCAACACTTATGCCAGCAACCTCAGGAATTGGATGCATGGGAAAGGACGTTCAATGCCCTTTGAAGTGCCCATGATCTGGCATGAGCCAACTAACTGTGCCAGTGACTGCTACTTTTGTATGGTTCCTCCTATCAAGGAAGGAATATCTAAGAAGAAGAAGCGGACAGTGAGTGATGTATCCTAAAATTCCATCTGCCATACGTCCAGTTATACATGGGGAAGGATTGCCAGTACCTGAACCACCGACAGGGTACGAGATTACTTCTGATGGGGATTCTGAATGTCCTGAATCATGTACATCGCAAGATCCAGGGTTTCTTCCAAATATATCATCAACTGATGATCCACAAAAATTGTCTCAAAATGAGTTAAGTGGTTGCATTAGAGATTTGGACCTCTCTAAACCTAAGGCTGAGATTTTAGCATCAAGCCTACAGCAGTGCAATTTTCTGGAAAGCAATGTAAATGTTTCATTCTGCCGCAGAAGAGAGCAACAATTCACTCCGTTTTTTTTAACGCACAAGATAGTCTTGTGGCACGTGTAGACATAAATGGTCTAATGAAGGTTCTCAGAATTAATTACAACCCTGATGGATGGAGACTCTTTATTTATCCGTCAAAGTTGAGCTTAAAAGCAGTGATTTTACACATTGGTAATAAGATTCCTTCTATTCCACTTGGGCATAGTGTGCATATGAAAGAGTCATACCAAAACATGAAAATTTTGCTAGAAGCCATCAAGTATAATGACTCTCAATGGAAGATTTTTAGTGACTTGAAGGTGGTTACACTGCTATTAGGTATGCAGTTATGGTATACTAAATATTGCTGTCTTCTCTGTGAATGGGGTAACCGAGCTTGTGCATCCCATTACAGTCAACATGAATGGGCCACCAGAAAATCTCTTCAACCAGATATAAATAACAGTAAGAGTGAATCTCTAGAAGAGCCTAAAAAGATTCTACTCCCACCCTTGCACATCAAGTTGGGTCTCATGAGAAACTTTGTCAAGGGAATGAACAAAGATGGTGACGCGTTTAAGTACTTAAGGCAAAAGTAAGGGAGGGCATCTGTGTAGGCCCACTGACTCGAGAGCTTTTTGGAGACCATACTT
Organism: Schistocerca piceifrons; assembly: GCF_021461385.2. Taxonomy (NCBI): domain Eukaryota; kingdom Metazoa; phylum Arthropoda; class Insecta; order Orthoptera; family Acrididae; genus Schistocerca; species Schistocerca piceifrons. The sequence goes on from NC_060145.1 coordinate 390,702,400, forward strand.
TTGATGGAATCATACAAGGTGATGAGAAGGATTCATGGGAACGTTTTAAGACAGTCTGTTACAGTTCTTAGGAAACAAATGAGCAATAAATTACAAGGAGATTGTAGATAACACGTTGTCATCTTATGAAAAACTTGGTTGCAGCAAATCATTGAAAATGCATTTCTTACATGCAGTAAGTGATGAACATGGGGAGCGATTTCATCAAGATATTGCCACACTTGAGAAGATGCATGCCGGAAAGTGAAGCCCTACCAATTTAGCAGATTACTGCTGGACTATCATAAGGGATGTTCCCGAGTATGTGTATAAGCGTCAAGCCAAGCGAAAACGTTCACCTTCTGAATTTATCTCTGAACAAAATATGTAATAGTATATACTGTACATATGGACATTTAACATTTGGAATCCTGTATATACATTAGCGACCAGATAATTTATTTATTTTCTTTTGTGGTTTACACTGTTCTGGTACAAAGCAGACCTACAAAGTATTTCCATTCATGTAATTTTATCAGAGAGGGCGGAGGAGCGGATAGAGGTTCAGGGCACTCTCTTGTCCTAGGGGTGGGAAATTCCCCCTAAAGGCGGAAGAATCAGCAATGATCAACGACATGAGGATGCAGAAGGCAATGGAAACCACTGCATTAAAGACACGTAACGTGTATCCACAGGACATGTGGCCTGTAATTGAAGAAGTGTCATGATGATCGCTCCATCGGCAAAAGATTCCGGAGTAGTCCCCCATTCGGATCTCCGGGAGGGGACTGCCAGGGCGGAAGTTACCATGAGAGAAAGATTGAATAATCAACGAAAGTATAACGTTCTACGAGTCGGGGCGTGGAATGTCAGAAGCTTGAACGTGGTAGGGAAACTAGAAAATCTGAAAAGGGAAATGCAAAGGCTCAATCTAGATGGTCACGAAGTCAATGAAGTTAAGGAATTCTGCTACCTAGGCAGTAAAATAACCAATGACGGACGGAGCAAGGAGGACATCAAAAGCAGACTCGCTTTGGCAAAAAAGGCATTTCTGGCCAAGAGAAGTCTGCTAATATCAAATACCGGCCTTAATTTGAGGAAGAAATTTCTGAGGATGTATGTCTGGAGTACAGCATTGTATGGTAGCGAAACATGGACTGTGGGAAAACCGGAACAGAAGAGAATCGAAGCATTTGAGATGTGGTGCTATAGACGAATGTTGAAAATTAGGTGGACTGATAAGGTAAGGAATGAGGAGGTTCTACGCAGAATCGGAGAGGAAAGGAATATGTGGAAAACACTGATAAGGAGAAGGGACAGGATGGTAGGACATCTGCTAAGACATGAGGGAATGACTTCCATGGTACTAGAGGGAGCTGTAGAGGGCAAAAACTGTAGAGGAAGACAGAGATTGGAATACGTCAAGCAAATAATTGAGGACGTAGGTTGCAAGTGCTAGTCTGAGATGAAGAGGTTAGCACAGGAAAGGAATTCGTGGCGGGCCGCATCAAACCAGTCAGTAGACTGATGACCAAAAAAAATATATATTATCTTCATTTTTTCTTAATATTTTACTTTTGTTCTTCCGGAATAGCACTGAAATTTATCAATGCATAACACATAATTCAAGTAATTATTCACTTAGAATATGTTATGCTGAAACTTGGAACATGAATGCATATTTAGTTAGTGAGTTATTTATACAGAAGTGCGGATTACTTTAAAAAAAAACTACAACTAAATATTTATGAAGATAGTGATTTTGTATCATTTTATACTGAAATAAAAATAACTAATCAGGCAATTCACTTTAACTTCAAATTTGTTGTACAGTGTAATCAGACGATGTAAATAAAATGTCTGACATACAGCAGAAGTGGTTTCGAATGTCTATCGCAGTTGTTACTTAAAAATTCCTTCTATACTATACAGGAATTACTCATCGGAAATAAATAGTGAAATGCAAACCTGCAAACGGCCAGTCTTTAGCCACATAAATATTTACGTTTTTAACTATCCCTGCTATATTGTTTTCAGTTGATACGTTTTATTTAATAACGTTTACCGTGAAACGTGAAACTAATTGGGAACGCCTACGAGCAGTCACAGCTGGAAGACTATTATGCACCGTGGCAGCTGTTTCTCCCACAGCGCTCTGCGACAGCACTGCAAGGTAGTCCCAGGGGCAGGCAGCTCTCGAAATATCCTGGCATTTACGACCCCTCAATTGGACACAAACAATGATTTACATCGCTCTAATCGATACGCCACCCGGAGTCCTTGCTTTTCTGGGATGCCATGACAGCGGGAGTCCCATGCGGCGCCATTACGGGCGCTGGTCACGGCAGAGTCTCTTAAATCTCACAGCCGGCAGTCCGGACCATCTGATACCAATCCAGACATCACATCCTCCCTTATTTCATTTTGCTTACCGGTGAACCGTTTCGTATTTCAAGATCTTTGATCTCGTATTATTCAAGTTACTCACCGAGCGGTGATTAAGACAGCGAACTGGTATTCCGAAAGACCGCAGTTAATATCCGCCCGGATTCGAGACTTGGTTTCTCTAAATAACTTTAGGCACCTATGGGAGTGGTTCCTCTGAAGTGGCTGCGGCGTGTTTTCTCTCCCATGTTACCTCAATTCGAGTACATCTCCATAAATGACAAATTCGTCGTGGCTGGGATGTTAAACCCTGTAGCATTGCCCTTGGAAGGCGAAAAGAAAAAGAATTGTTATTTTATATTTTTTGAGAGATGCCGAAAAAGTGAATATTTTGGTGGGCCACTTGGCAACAGAATCAGGGACTGATTTTTTTTTTTGGTCATCAGTCTACTGACTGGTTTGATGCGGCCCGCCACGAATTCCTTTCCTGTGCTAACCTCTTCATCTCAGACTAGCACTTGCAACCTACGTTCTCAATTATTTGCTTGACGTATTCCAATCGCTGTCTTCCTCTACAGTTTTTGCCCTCTACAGCTCCCTCTAGTACCATGGAAGTCATTCCCTCATGTCTTAGCAGATGTCCTACCATCCTGTCCCATCTCCCTATCAGTGTTTTCCACATATTCCTTTCCTCTCCGATTCTGCGTAGAACCTCCTCATTCCTTATCTTATCAGTCCACCTAATTTTCAACATTCGTCTATAGCACCACATCTCAAATGCTTCGATTCTCTTCTGTTCCGGTTTTCCCACAGTCCATGTTTCACTACCATACAATGCTGTACCCCAGACATACATCCTCAGAAATTTCTTCCTCAAATTAAGGCCGGTATTTGATATTAGTAGACTTCTCTTGGCCAGAAATGCATTTTTTGCCAAAGCGAGTCTGCTTTTGATGTCCTCCTTGCTCCGTCCGTCATTGGTTATTTTACTGCCTAGGTAGCAGAATTCCTTAACTTCATTGACTTCGTGACCATCAATCCTGATGTCAAGTTTCTCGCTGTTCTCATTTCTACTACTTCTTATTACCTTCGTCTTTCTCCGATTTACTCTCAAACCATACTGTGTACTCATTAGACTGTTCATTCCGTTCAGCAGATCATTTAATTCTTCTTCACTTTCACTCAGGATAGCAATGTCATCAGCGAATCGTATCACTGATATCCTTTCACCTTGTATTTTAATTCCATTCCTGAACCTTTCTTTTATTTCCATCATTGCTTCCTCGATGTACAGATTGAAGAGTAGGGGCGAAAGGCTACAGCCTTGTCTTACATCCTTCTTAATACGAGCACTTCGTTCTTGATCGTCCACTCTTATTATTCCCTCTTGGTTGTTGTACATATTGTATATGACCCGTCTCTCCCTATAGCTTACCACTACTTTTTTCAGAATCTCGAACAGATTGCCCCATTTTATATTGTCGAACGCTTTTTCCAGGTCGACAAATCCTATGAAAGTGTCTTGATTTTTCTTTAGCCTTGCTTCCATAATTAGCTGTAACGTCAGAATTGCCTCTCTCGTCCCTTTACTTTTCCTAAAGACAAACTGATCGTCACCTAGCGCATTCTCAATTTTTTTTCTATTCTTCTGTATATTATTCTTGAAAGCAGCTTCGATGTGTGAGCTGTTAACCTGATTGTGCGATAATTCTCGCACTTGTCAGCTCTTGCCGTCTTCGGAATTATGTGGATGATGCTCTTCCGAAAGTCAGATGGTATATCGCCAGACTCATATATTCTACACACCAACGTGAATAGTCGTTTTGTTGCCACTTACCCCAATGATTTTAGAAATTCTGATGGAATGTTATCTATACCTTCTGCCTTATTTGACCGTAAGTCCTCCAAAGCTCTTTTAAATTCCGATTCTAATACTGGATCCCCTATCTCTTCTAAATCGACTCCTGTTTCTTCTTCTATCACATCAGACAAATCTTCACCCTCATAGAGGCTTTCAATGTATTCTTTCCACCTATCTGCTCTCTCCTCTGTATTTAACAGTGGAATTCCCGTTGCGCTCTTAATGTTAACTCCGTTGCTTTTAATGTCACCAAAGGTTGTTTTGACTTTCCTGTATGCTGAGTCTGTCCTTCCGACAATCATATCTTTTTCGATGTCTTCACATTTTTCCTGCAGCCATTTCGTCTTAGCTTCCCTGCACTTCCTACTTATCTCATTCCTCAGCGACTTTTATTTCTGTATTCCTGATTTTCCCGGAACATGTTTGTACTTCCTCCTTTCATCAATCAACTGAAGTATTTCTTCTGTTACCCATGGTTTCTTCGCAGCTACCTTCTTTGTACCTATGTTTTCCTTCCCAACTTCTGTGATGGCCCTTTTTAGAGATGTCCACTCCTCTTCAACTGTATTGCCTACTGCACTATTCCTTACTGCTGTATCTATAGCGTTAGAGAACTTCAAACGTATCTCGTCATTCCTTAGTACTTCCGTATCCCACTTCTTTGCGTGTTGATTCTTCCTGACTAATGTCTTGAGCTTCAGCCTACTCTTCATCACTACTATATTGTGATCTGAGTCTATATCTGCTCCTGGGTACGCCTTACAATCCAGTATCTGATTTCGGAATCTCTGTCTGACCATGATGTAATCTAATTGAAATCTTCCTGTATCTTCCTTCCAAGAGGAGGAGGCATACTTGGATAAGGCTGGAAAAGGGATTGATTACACTATTATAATATAAGTTGAGCATTAAATACCTGGTTGGATTATTTTGAACAAGAGCAGCAGATTGATTTATTTGAGATCATTCGGAAGAGACATTATCATTTCTGTCCATTTTTATAGTCGCGATGTAGACATACCCGGAACAACACTAAGGGAGCAGAAGATTTATAGTCTTTAAATGAAATGCAACACTACACAATTAAAAAAAAAGAGCTGATTTAGAAGTAATAGGAAAACGATGATGTTCCTTCTGTCTCATGCTGCGTTCGGCCCATCAGCATGATCGTAAATTTTGGTGATGAACTAACACAAAATAATTAATATTCAAGTAAATGAGGAGAGGGAAATCATAGATGTTAATTTATTAAAATAAGCACACTTATCTTTAACATACGTTTTTTAATGCTACGTACCTTTTCATATTAAGTTACAATAGATGAACATTGTGGTGAAATACTTTGTACATAAGTCAAAATGTCCTCTTGATGCTGTCTGTTCGTAATCAGTTACGCGAAACCACATGTGTTCTGATTGGAACAATAACAATTAGCATATTAACTGAATATTTTCACATAAAATATAAAATACCGATGAGAAACGCAGCAAGTCCGCGTCCGCCTTTCATGGAATACAAACAGCAAAAGGTGAGGCGCCCAATGCCTTATTTGTCTTGAAACAACAGAATTCTTTTTTATATCATTAATCAATATTTGTACATAGAGATTTACAGGCACCGTGCAAGAACTGCAAAGGTAAGTAATAATAGATTCTGTCGCTGCTATGCGGTGGTTCATTTCTTTTACTTTACAATTGTTCGATAACTTTAGGCCATCAGGAGTTTACTATTGAGCGTATATTAATGTTTGTGAGGCGAAAATTACTAATATTACAACCCTAATCTCCCTACTTTTCACATTTATAACTAGGTGACTGTCAACAGCTGCTAAAAACTTGGAGAAATTCAGGACACACGGCTGCGTTATTGTATATTTTAATACTACTTTACGGTTGTACACAGTTTTCCCGATCTTGGACCATTGTGTCGGTGACTGTGTGGAAGGTAAAACATTGAAATCACTAGATTTCTCCACGTCATGTATTGTAAAACACCATCATAGCGTAAAATTTGTCTGTAGACTTTTGGAACATACTTCCATAAGTGCCATACATTAAACGAATATCAGAATAGTTTTGAAGTTATAAATCATAGTAATTCTAGCACTCTAAGTCCGAGAGATGCTAAAAAACAAATAAACTACAAAGCAGCTTTAAGGAGAAACACTTTGTCTGTACCTGAAGTTAGAAGGCCTTAAAATATGTTACGATTCGCCCATAGCTAAGTCGATACTTACAGAAAAATAGATGAAAAACTATACATATGATACACAGGAAACAAAGTCAAAGAAATAGCTGCCTAATAAAACGAAATACGTTTTTGTGGAAACTTCACATAATACAAGTAGGCATAGAGCTTTCTCAGATCGAACAGAGATAAATACATTTTGCTTCAACGGATATTGCAAAGGATGTGAGCCAAGCAAGTTTTATAAACCATATTAATAAAGTATACAGTCATGTAGCTACCCTTTATCAATGTAGGGAAACCACATAAAACTTGAATCCATATGGCTGGACGAGGAAATGAATCATCATCTTACTGTTTATGAGCCCAGTGTCTTACCACTGTGGCGTCTCACCCGCCTACTGTAACATGACTTCTTCTGTGTTCGATTCTCAATAAAATTAATGAACGGTGTTATTTCATGAACACACATAAAAAAACGTTTTGCATCATCCCGCTTCCCAGAACTCCTGCAATTAGACTTTGACTGTCGATATGGTAACACAGACACAGTCCCTTTGACTGTTCATAGATGTCACTAAACCCGCCCAAAGATATAAATAACAATGCATGGGCAGCGACTATTAGATGGAGAGGGTCCGACATCCGATCAGTTCCAGTCATCCCACCAGGAAGGAGTTACACAGCTCATGTTGTCTGTAGTTCAACCACGCCTAGAAGGTCAATACCGCGGTTCGAGCAAGTCCGCATTGTTACTTTCTGCCAGGAAGGGCTCTCAACAAGGGAAGTGTCCAGGCGTTTCGGAGTGAACCAAAGCGATGTTGTTCGGACATGGAGGAGGTACACAGAGACAGGAACTGTCCATGACATGCCTCGCTCAGGCCGCCCAAGGGCTACTACCGCAGTAGATGACCGCTACCTACGGATTATGGCTCAGAGGAACCCTGACAGCAACGCCACTGTGCTACAGCTCAAACTGTGCGCAATAGGCTGCATGATGCGCAACTTCACTCCCGAGATCGATGGCGAGGTCCATTTTTGTAACTACGACAAAATGTAGCGCGGTACAGATGTGCCCAACAAAATGCCGAATGGACCGCTCAGGATTGGCATCACATTACCTTCACCGATGAGTGTCGCATACACCTTCAACCAGACAATCGTCGGAGACGTGTTTGGAGAGAACCCGGCCAGACTGAACGCCTTAGACACACTGTCTAGCGAGTGCAGTAAGGTGGAGGTTCCCTGCTGTTTTGGGGTGGCATTATGTGGGGTCGACGTATGCCGCTGGTGATCATGGAAGGCGCCGTAACGGCTGTACGATACGTGAATGCCATCCTCCGACCGATAGTGCAACCACATCGGCAGCATATTGGCGAGGCATTCGTCTTCATGGACGACAATTCGCGACCATGAACGGCATCGCTCGACTAGAGTGGCCAGTATGCTCTCCAGACATGAACCCTATCGAACATGCCTGGAATAGATTGAAAAGGGATGTTTATGGACGATGTGACCCACCAACCTGAGGGATCTAAGCCGAATCGCCATTGAGGAGTGTGACAATCTGGACCAACAGTGCCTTGATGCACTTGCGGATATTATGCCACGGCGAATACAGACATGCATCAATGCAAGAGGATGTGCTATTGGGTATTAGAGGTATCGGTGTGTACAGCAATCCGGACCACCACCTCTGAAGGTCTCGCTTTATGGTGGTACAACATGCAATGTGTGGTTTTCATGAGCAATAAAAAGGGGAAAACGATGTTTGATCTCCATTGCAATTTTCTGTGCAGGTTCCGGAACTCTCGGAATCGAGATGTTGCAGAACTTGTTTTGATGTGTGTAATTAAAATACAAAGAAATGAAAATACTAGAATAAAATGTGGAGTGCCCTCTCTGGGCATTAACTAAAATGATAAGGATCCAAAAAATACATTGGCACCATCTCTGGACTTACAGCATAAACATACAGAATAAAGCAGCATTATAATGTCGAAAGGTTTGAAGTTAGCCAGTGGCGCATAAAAAATGATCAAATGAGTAAAATCAAGGGAAACAATACAGATGGTGCTAGTGCAATTTTACGATCTGTATGATTTTAGTTTCTGCCCAGAGGGGGCACACCAGGTTTCACTGTACTATTTTCATTCACTCATTTTAATTATTTTGGTACATTATTTTAATGTTGTACGTTTCGCCGTTGCATGGAATTGTAAAGGGGTCTTTTCCAGTAGTTTGTAATGCATTACATACCACATTGAGGTGACAAAATGTATGGGATAGCGATATGCACATATACAGATGGATGTACTATCGCAATCACAAGGTATAAAAGGGGAGTGGATATGTAGAGCTTTATTTGGACGCAGGTGATTCGTGTGAAAAGGTTTCCGACCACACTGTGGCCGCACGACGTGAATTGACAGACTTTGAACGCGGAATCGTAGTTGGTACTGGCCTGGGGCATTACATTTGGGAAATAGTCAGGGAATTCAGTAATCCGAGATCCACAGTGCCAAGAGGGTGCCGAGAATACTACATTTCAGGTTTTACCTCTCATCACGGAAAATGTATTTACCAGAGCTATGGCATTTGCGTAGAACGGTCAGTCGGTAACAGAAAAGCAACACTACCGGAAATAATCACAAAAATCAATGTGGGACGTGCGACTAACGTATCCGTTAGAATAGTGCAGCGAAATTTGGCGTTAATTGGCTATTGTAGAAGACAACCAGCGCAAATGCCTCTGCTAACGACTTGTCAACAAGGCACTGTGGAAGCTGGCGGTGGCTCCATAATAGTGCGTGCTTTGTTTACATAGCATGGACTACCCCCTTACGTCTAACTAAGCCAATCATTGACTGGAAGTTGTTATGTTCGGATACTTGGAAACCATTTGCAATCATTCGTGCACTTCATGTTCCGAAACAACGTTGTCATGTAACGGGGCCAAAATTGTCCGTGACTTGTTTGAAGAACATTCTGGACAATTCGAGAGAGTGATTTGGCCAGCCAGGTAACCTGACATGAATCCCATCAAACATTTATGGGACATAGTCGAGAGGTCAGTTTGCACACAGAATCCTGCACCGGCAATGCTTCCGCCATTATGGACGGCTGTAGAGGCAGCATGGCTCAATATTTCTGCAGGGGACTTCCAACGATTTGTTGAGTCTACGCCACGTCAAGTTTCTGCACTACACCGACCAAAAGGAGATCTAACACGATGTTATGAGGTACCCCATGACTTTTGTTATCTCAGTGTGTATTGCAGTTACTGTTATTGAGCTTGCTATACTTATGGCTCCATTCATGTAATTTGTTTTCTATAATTTCAACTATTACCTGTAGTTTTATTGTTCAGTACTTTTTCAAACATTTTTAAAATATATAACTCTATTTAATTATTCAGTGGTGTCTCAATAGAGGTCACCACACATCTCTGATGTAACATTTTGTTCCTATTCAACCACGTAAGCAACAGCTTCAGTTCATATTAGACCCCTACATGTCCTAAATCAGCCAATATTATTTACTACGTGACACACTGAACTAATGGCGCCTGATATTATATTTTACGTAACTGCTTGATGCTTATGTTTGCACTTACGATTCGTTGTTAATTGCCTTATATTGGTTCCTGATTCTCCTGTTTTGTAATTTCTAGTACTGAAGATCACTATGTAACAGCTGAAATCGAGATCTGCTGTAATAAAACGACTGATTTCGCAATCGACTGCTGTTCTTTCCTTCATTGCCTATATTCAACGATCGATGTGTTCAAGGGGACCGTAAGTATTCTCATTTAACCATCCTGCCGCGCGAGGTAGCCGAGTGGTCTACGGCTCCTTGCAAAGGTTCGCACGGGTCCCCCCATAGGAAGTTCCAGTCCTCCAATGGGCACGGGTGCGTGTGTGTGTGTGATGTCCTTAGCGTAAGATATGAAACGTCTCCTTTGTAAAATTAAGAATGACAGTGCTGGAAAAACTCTTACATTATTTGATACAGAAACAGCTGAGCAAAACTCAACGTACTCAAACAGTTTTCTCTTTATTTATTCTGATCATACTTTTAGCCCAACGCAATCTGACTTTCAATAGTCCCTACAAAAGAATGGCCCTGACTAACAATAACCTAAACCTTTCATGAATCACTGACCTCACAAAAATCTTCGTTACTCGAACTACTGCAATACAGCGAGCGCCAATACTGCCACCTAAATGAAAGATTCTAGCTACTGAAGGCACCAACTACTGATAGGCATAGTTAGCAAATGAATGATTTTGATAGAGAACAAACAATGTATTTACCTTAATAATGTTCAAAAGTCATCACATATATACATCTATGAAATCATGACATCTATCTTCACAAATTTCCTTTTTCTGCCGGACACACGTCCGGATCGTCCGCTTATAGCAACCTCTCAAAACTCTGGCATCTCTCTCTCCACATCCACCACTGCTGGCGGCTCACCTCCAACTGCACAACGCTACGCGCTGTTCACATCCAACTGCCCATAGCTACAGTAGCGAATATTCCAACAATGAGTCCAACCAGCCAGTGATTTTCATACAGAGCACTTCGTGGCGTTACCAACATAAAACCTAAACAACGTACTTACAATTAGTTTAAGTTAAATTAAGTAGTGTGTAAGCCTAAGGACGGATCAGCTCAGCAGTTTGGTTCCACAGGAACTTACCACAAATTTCTAAATTTTTGGCCATGCTAAAGGTGTTCCACAGGATTCACATCGTAACTGTGAAAAGACCACTCCATTTCAGTAATATTATTGTTCACAAACTATTGTTCCCCAAATTCCGCTTTCTGACAGGGTGCATTGCCATACTGACAGTCATCATCCCTGAACTATTCATGTACTGTACACAGTATACAATGCTGTAAAATGTGTTCATATTCTTCTGCATTTGGCCTTTTCTTAAGAGCAATAAGGGCACCCCAAACTAACCGAGATGCACCACCATACCGTAATACCTCCTCCTTACTTCGCCTTTGGCACTATGCATGACGGCAGGTAATGTACTCAAGGCATTCGCCAAACCTAAACTCTGCCATCGGATTGCCTCAGGGCATAGTGATTCATGACGAGAAAGAATTCGTTTTCAGTCATCCATTGTCCAGTGGCATCGTTATGAACATCACCTCAAGTGTACCTCAGCAGTGAGTACGGAAATGTGTGGCTAATGAGCAGCTTCGCGATCATTGTACCGCACTGTTCTTAAGTTCCTACACACCGTCAGACATGGACTGTGGGGACAGAAGAGAATCGAAAACTTGAGATGTGGTGCTACAGAAATATGTTGAAAATTAGGTGGACTGATGTGAACCGTGCGTGGCTCGTGTTCGTGCCATCTCTTATTTAACAACCTCTTTTTACAGTACTGCTGCCTCATTAATTTTCAATTACTAGTGTCACTGAGTTGCTGTCTTGCCTGCCCGTGAGCGGCAGCAGCAGCGCTTATAGATATAGGCCCTGCCTATTATCTTTGCTGGACTGCTATTACTTGCTGGTCGTCGTGTGCCGTCCGACAAGTTGGAACGCGCCAGCAGTGCAGTTCGGACCGGGCAGTGAAGTCAGTTGGAACGCGCCAGGAGTGGAGTTCGGACCTGGCAGTCGGGCAGTTGGGACGCGGCAGTAGTTCAGTCGGGTTGGAGCGGCAATGAGGTTCGGATAGCCATGACTCGCCCGACCGTTACCGGCACACATGGCTGGGGACGTTCATGGTTGATCGTCGGTTGGTCGTCTTACCGGACGACGTGTATTTGCTCGCCGATCGTTTATGGGTTGGCGGTGTCCGTCTCAACTCGTGGTTCGTTTGGTTCGTTCTGGGCAATTTTGATTGCACAGTCACTGCTTTTAGCATTGGTCGCGTTCTTCGCCCAAGTGTTTGCGAAACTGTGTGTTCCCTGTGATGTTCATTGTCCAGTTATTTTAGTGCTGACGCCGTGCTGATGTGTAGCAGTTGGTCGGTTGTCGCAGTTGCGTTGTAGCACCAGTGGGGCATGCAGCGCCAGGGAGGCGTGGATAGCCATCACTCGCCGATGATTGCCGACACACGTGATTTGAGTGGGGACGACTTTGGTTAATCGTCGGTCGGTCATCTTGTCGGACGACGTATATTTGGCCGGCGATCGCTTATCGGTTGGCTGTGAGAGCCAACTCGTGATTCGTCCTTGTTTTTCTCAGTCACTGCCGTTAGCATTGTGTAGTTCTTCGTGCAAGTGTTCGTGAAACTGTGTGTAGTTTATGTGGTTTGACTGGCAAGTTATATAAAGGTTGTCGGCTTACTGGCTCTGAATTCGTCGGTTGGCGTGGAGTAGCGAGGAAGGACAGGATAGCCATCCTCGCCCAACCATTGCCGACACACACGTTTGAGTAGCAACGACCTTGCTAGACCGTTAGGTCGGTCGTCTGATTAGACGACATGTATTTGGGTTGTCCACTGCTAATGGATTGTCTGTGATCCGTTCTGGTTGTTGTTCCAGTCTCCGCCGTTACCATCGTTTGAGTTTTGGTGCAAGTGTGGAGCGGAACTGATCTTGATCATTGGTCTGTTGGCTGTCTGTCGGTTGGGTTCCCAGCCGATTGAAAATGGTTGGGCTGACTCCCTGTCTCACCTAAGCCAGCGTTAGTGTTTGAATTCCAGGCCGACCCTCGAACATCTGAGCGCCTTTGTGTGTACGGCCCTATTTTTTTAAAATTTGTTCTTGTTGTTTCTACTTGTATGGCTTCTAGCCGATTTTTTTAAATTAGAATTCTTTTGCTCTTAGGGCCTTCAGCCTAGTTTAAAGAACTGTTTCACGGCGACAGACTGTCACCCCTGATAGTGTACGATGTGTTACACTGTTCCACAGTTGCGCTAGAGCCGAAGAGGTGGCAGATCTATGCTGCAGTGCCATTCGGATGAAAATTGGAAATTTGTATTAAGATCTTATGGGACCAAACAGCTGAGAACATCGGTCCCTAAGCTTACACACTACTTAATCTAACTTAACCTAACTTACGCTAAGGACAACTCACAGACACATGCTCAAGGGAGGACTCGAACTCCCGACGGGGGGGCCCAAGCGAACCGTGACAAGACGCCTCGACCGGGCGGCTACCTGGCGCGGCCATTCGGACGTGGTGTCGATCTTCTCTGGGGGTGGTCTGGGTGGTGCGACCTGACCTATCTAGTCGTGTTCTACGGCCTTCCGTGAACCATTCGGCACACACACTTGCTGCAATGTCGAAACGCTTCGTCCCACACGAGCAGCAATTCCCTGGATCGATGCATCACATTCTCTCATGCCAATAATGTGCCCCCTTTCAAACTCACAGATTTGATGATACCGTCGGCGTGTACGTCTGCGGGGCATCCTGCTCGTGCGCTCAAGTCACACTGATCAATGATCTTCTGTTTGTAGCAAGAACGAGAGCTGCAGGCTCATTTTTACGAGTATTTTGTGTTGCGCCGCGATATCGGTGTTGACCTTGAACCCGTCAGTCGACACGGTTCAAATGTTAATCTTTTCTACAGAACATACTAATGTGCATATCCTGTGAATGTTAACGTCCCAACTCTAGTTATTCAGTGTGTTCTGTTCTTCTGAACACGAGTGTGCTTTAAATTTTTACACAATACTATGATGAGCTTTCGGACATAGGCTACATTTATTTAATACACACTGAAGAGCCAAAAAAACTGGTGCACCTGCCACGTATCGTATAGGACCTTCGCGAGCACACAGAAGTGCCACAACACGACGTGGCATGGACTCGACTAATGTCTGAAGTTGTGCTAGAGGGAATTGACACTATGAATCCTGCAGGGCTGTCCATAAATCGGTAAGAGGGGGTGAAGATTCTTCTGAACAGCACATTGCAAGGAATCCCACATATGGTCAATAATATTCATGTGTGGGGAGTTTAGTGGCCACCAGGAGCGTTTAAATTCAGGAGAGTGTTCCAGGACCCACTCTGTAGCAGTTCTGGACGTGTGGGGTGTCGCATTGTCCTGCTGGAATTGCCCAATGGACATGAATGGATGGACTGATCAGACAGGATGCATACGTACGTGTCAGCTGTCAGAGTCGTATCTAGACGTATCAGGCGCCCATATCACTCCAATTGCACACGTCCCACGCCATTACAGAGCCTCGACCAGCTTGCACAGTCCCCTGCTGAAATGCAGGGTCCATTGATTCATGAGTTTGTTTCCATACCCGTAGATGTCCATCCGCTCGATAAAATTTGAAACGAGACTCGACCAACCAGGCAACATGTTTCCAGTCATCAGCAGTCCAATGTCGGTGTTGACAGGTCCAGGCGAGGCACAAAGCTTTGTGTCGCGGAGTCATCAAGGATACACAAGTGGGCCTTCGTCTCCGAAAGCCCATATCGATGGTGTTTCGATGAATGGTTCGCACTCAAACACTTGTTGATGGCCCAGCATTGAAATCTACAGCAATTTGAGGAAGGGTTGCCCTTCTGTCACTCTGAACGATTCTCTTTAGTCGTTGTTGGTCCAGTTCTTGCAGGATCTTTTTCCGGCCGCAGCGATTTCGGAGATTTGATGTTTTATCGGATTCCTGATATTCACGGTACACTCGTGAAATGGTCGTACGGGAAAACCCCTACTTCATCGCTACCTCGAAGATGCTGTGTCCCATTGCTCCTGCGCCGACTGTAACACCACGTTCAAACTCACTTAAATCTTGATAACTTGCCATTGTAGCAGAATCAACCGATCTAACAACTGTGCAAGACACTTGTATTCTTAAATAGGCGTTGCCGACCGCAGCGCCATATTCTGCCTTTTTACATATCTCTATGTTTGAATACGCACGCCTATGCCAGTTTCTTTGGCGCTTCAGTGTATATAATACACAATAATGATGATGATGATGACAATAATGATGATGAGCTGAATAAGAAAACACATCTATTAATGTAAAAATAAGGCCGAAGCATAATTTTCTAGTAGATGTGTCGGTATTTACACTTGTACATTTGAGAACTCTACTGTACTTTCACTTTTGGATTTACAATAGTTTTTTGTTAAAACAAGATGATTGCGTCACTGATGTTTAGAATGATATCAAAATTTACAAACTGTCTAATAGCTCAACAAGCGCGAAGTGGCACTTCCTCGCATGTTCGCATTCATTTAACAGGTGAATCAGAACGAAAGGATATCTCGCGCCTTCGCAGATCAGGTAACCGTACACCCTTGGTTCAGGTACGGGTCCACTGTAATACCATATAGCGCCTCGTCTACGGTCTTTGTGCTTTTGACGCAGTCAAAGAAACATCAGCAAAACGTCCCAGTAGATATGTCAGCTTCCACTAACAAAGATCCGTGTTCCGGCTGAAACGCGACGCACAGGCTGGATCAACAAATCGTCATGAAATACAGCATAACACAAAATGAGTGGGAGTGCCAAGGGCAAATAAATACGCATCAGTGTCACTTCTTATTCTGAAACTGTGCTGTGTGATGCATCGGTTGAGAGCACCTCACGTGGCCATCCTATTTTTGTCACTTTAAATATGAAACTTCGATTATTTAAATTAATTATTACGTACCGTAATACTTAGCACTGCAGGCACGATGCGCCATTGACTCCATATGTTTTGATAGCGTCTGGAACTCAGCGTGTCCTCCGCCACACCCACCGATGACTGTAAGAACCGGTCAGGGCAGGTGACCACGGAGAGGAGAACAAGAAAGACAAGAGTGGCCGCACGTAATAAACTGACAACGCAGTGTTTTTCCTTGTTTATAGAAGTATCAAAAATACCCAGGCTCTCTAACCATTGAACTCTCAGCTGTGTCAGCGGTTATTCCTAGAATTCTGACTGGCCAGTGTGGAGTGTGGACTCCTCGTCTAGAATGCCTAAGAGCAGCGAATAACCCACACACGGAACACCGAAAATTAAGACTCAACAGGACCGAGCAATAATGTCTTTTCATTCTACACAGAGGAAAATCACAGTACTTCCAAGTTCCAGACGACACATGAGGTTTCCCAGAATGTTCGGTGTTGCAATAACGTGTCCACCAAGAGCCTACGGTGAAATTAGCTGACGGGAATATTGAAGTTCCTCGTAACTGTATTTGTTCAGCGTGGTAAGGCAACCACAGTGAAACCCCTGTTTTCACTTAATTTCGTTCATCGTAACTAATGCTTTTGGAAAGCCAGCAACTGTGTCATTCATGATATAAATAATGAAAAATGCACCAGTTTCCTATTTTTTTCATGCTTAGCACAATACTTATCGAGAATTTACTCTCATTTTCAAGTGCATTTGCATGCATAAATAATTTTTTGTGTTGTTTGCATGCGTAATTTTCTGCCTCTCTTACGCGGCAATTGTCTTTCAGAGGATTGGAAGTATTTTGGCTTCTCCATTAACACAGAACAGCACACACAGAAAAGTCATCACTTACATTGACAGCAACAACAGAGAAAAAAGAAAAATGACTTGTTTGTGTGCGATATTCTGTGTAACGGAGGAAGCACATTGCTTCATAATCTCAAAAAGACCACTACAGTGCAAAGGAGGCAGAAAACCACACATCAAATATCAAAAAAAATATTTATTTACAGGACCCAGTCCTAAACAAAACTGTGATCAAAGATCAGATTTTGGAACTAGTTCAATTACCTAGGGAGCTATATTACTTTAACGAAGGTAAGAATGAAGATATTCAGTTAAAAATATCAGAGTATAGGTACTATGAATAGAACATTTAAAAAATACACGAAGAGGCACAAAAATGAATTCCTCTACCTGTTCTACTGTATGGTAATGAATCCTGGCAATTTTGGCCATGTTCAGCTGGCTGGAACGAAATTTTTACCAGCAGTCAAACGTTGCACTAAAGGTGGGCAGGAATCATAATGACATCAGACACCAGAATATTTTTACAGCTAATGGCAGCATAGCAGAAGACACATAAACAAAACGGGAAGGAACTTCTGGAACGAATGGAACAAACAAGGATTCCAAAGATGGCCTCACAGTACAAATCGAAAGGGAAGAGGCTCATAGGACAGTCAATTTAAAGACGGGGCTGAGGCCAGAACAAGCCGATTGGCCTAATCTGTGGAAGACGGAAAAGAAGAAAAAAAGGAAGAAGAAGAAGAAGACTTCCAACTGCCAACCGCTGTATAGAGCTGCCTCTGACTTTTCGCCGCTGCACACGTCCTCTGGCGAGACGGTTTGACGGGCGGGGAGAGAAAACTAAACCGGTCCTAGCTTATTCTTATTACTGCTGTTCGGTTAATATTGTTTATGAAAATTTTTTGGCACAGTCACTTGGCTACGTATTCTGTAATGATACCTGCAGCGTCCTACAAGTAAATACTCAGCTGATACCTTTCCCACCTTGTCAATTAGCTTGTAAAACATGAAACTACCTTACTGCAAGTAACACGTAAAGGTTCTATAGCAAGACGTTCACCAAAACCCCTCGTGAACTGTTGTGATTAAAGCGTCACACACCTGTCCATGTAATCCACCTCCTAAGCAGACGGCTTCTATCCTGAAATAATATGTCTAATAATATCTGCCTCTAAGAATGATTAACTGAGATCGCAGATATAGAACACAAGCACACTTCAATTACGTACAAAATAAATACATATACGTAAGACACATAGGATCTGTAGCAATAAATAACTGTGGAAACCCGGGTAAGCAGTGCAAGTTTCTCTTATGGAGAAGTTGTTTCAGCAAACTAAGTAATTTGATTGTTAGAATGAGAGCAGTTAAAACTGAGACTGACTTTGCTAGGAAACCTTAATTATTAAGCAGAGCAATCGACAAACGAATAAATGATCCCCGACTGGAATAAAGTTAACGTCAGCACTAAAGAATAAGTGATGACCTGGCTTTTGATTTCAAGAGTAGTTACGGTGGCTATAATTTCGCACCAAACAAGCACTCATCCACATACTTTGCCGTGATCTACAAACAAAATTGGGTATCGTGTGAGAGGTTGTACATCGTATATATGAATATAGGAAGAAGACTGACGTTGTCATGTGTGCCTTGTAAATAATTGTTAACGCTTTTTACATGACAGGTGAAGGAGTGTCTTTATTATCAGAACACCTTAATGAATGATTGCCTATACTAGTAGAGGTTGCAATGACAGTGTAAATGAAACGGCAGGCGAACCTCAAGCCCTGGGTGGAAGGCCCACACAGGTGTTTTGGTCCCGCTTAAACACAGGAAGTAGCAAGACGGACGTTGGGACACCTGCACGCTGGAGCAGAATAGAGTCGCGACAGGGCAGTATTGTAGCCGGACGAGAAGGATTATACTTCGGAAACTACGGAAATCTTGGACACAGCTGAGAGGAACGAGGAAGCGTCACGTCGGAATTCATGCAGGCTGGGTTATTTCCGCGGTTTTTTACTCAAAAATGGTTCAAATGGCTCTGAGCACTATGGGACTTAACATCTTAGGTCATCAGTCCCCTAGAACTTAGAACTACTTAAACCTAACTAACCTAAGGACATCACACACATCCATGCGCGAGGCAGGATTCGAACCTGCGACCGTAGCAGTTGCACGGTTCCGGACTGAGCGCCTAGAACCGCGAGACCACCGCGGCCGGCGCCTGGTTTTTTATTCAGAAGCGAACCATTGTACGAGTATAGGTTTTTCTTCGCAAAACTTTCCGCGATGGACGACAAAAGACTAAAATATGGTTGGTTGGCGTTCGGAAGAATCTGTAGATGGGAGAATATTCCGTGGTTTCGGGAATATGATTCGTTTTCGGAATTACGAGGGCGGGGAACCGAGCCTTGCTGGGAAGCCAGCGGTGGAGAGACGAGGTCCTCCATTGTGAGCGCCCGTGTGTGACGGTCACTCGGTATCAGCTTTGTTGGTACAGACGGACTTGCTGTCTTTGCTCTCAGGAGATTTTATAGTTAGAATAGTTTGGCACTGTACTGTTGCGAACTTATAAGATTCTGGACTTCGTCTCCGGGGTGGAAGTCGTCGTTGAGTACGCAGCGTTCAGTGATCGAGAGCACTTCCTCTGCCTATACTTATGTTGAGACGTTATCTGAACTCCGTCCTTGTGGCTGGGAGTTCGCGTATCTCGTCTGTAGAACACAGAGAGGAGAAGACTGTATTAGAGTATATTAGTCAGAGGACCGCGTTCTGCCGTCCTAGTGTTTGAAAGAGTTTATTTGTGGCTGGAGTTCTTCCATCATCGCAGACGAGTGTGAGAACGATCACTTCGACGCAGCGGACGCAGTACATACTGTGATATCTCAAACTGCTTCGGCTTATCAGGGCTATAAAGCTAAACAGCTGTGATCACATCAGTTTATTTCCACTGAGGATCCACTCCACCGTAGATCATCTTTGAAAGGTCTTCTAGTGTTTGGTACGTAGATGATGTCAGTCATTAAGCATTACTGATATTAGATCGCGCAGTTATTATAAGGGGCAGACTTGGGCAATTGATTAATAATTTTAGTTAGGAAATACAGACAATTGTACTTAAAAGACTGATTTTAATCTATAATGGTTCAAATGGCTCTGAGCACTATGGGACTTAACTTCTGAGGTCATCAGTCCCCTAGAACTTAGAACTACTGAAACCTAACTAACCTAAGGACATCACAATGTCCGAGGCAGGATTCGAACCTGCGACCGTAGCGGTCACGCGGCTCCAGACTGTAGCGCCCAGAACCGCTCGGCCACTCCGGTCAGTTTTAATCTATAATAAATACACTCCTGGAAATGGAAAAAAGAACACATTGACACCGGTGTGTCAGACCCACCATACTTGCTCCGGACACTGCGAGAGGGCTGTACAAGCAATGATCACACGCACGGCACAGCGGACACACCAGGAACCGCGGTGTTGGCCGTCGAATGGCGCTAGCTGCGCAGCATTTGTGCACCGCCGCCGTCAGTGTCAGCCAGTTTGCCGTGGCATACGGAGCTCCATCGCAGTCTAACACTGGTAGCATGCCGCGACAGCGTGGACGTGAACCGTATGTGCAGTTGACGGACTTTAAGCGAGGGCATATAGTGGGCATGCGGGAGGCCGGGTGGACGTACCGCCGAATTGCTCAACACGTGAGGTCTCCACAGTACATCGATGTTGTCGCCAGTGGTCGGCGGAAGGTGCACGTGCCCGTCGACCTGGGACCGGACCGCAGCGACGCACGGATGCACGCCAAGACCGTAGGATCCTACGCAGTGCCGTAGGGGACCGCACCGCCACTTCCCAGCAAATTAGGGACACTGTTGCTCCTGGGGTATCGGCGAGGACCATTCGCAACCGTCTCCATGAAGCTGGGCTACGGTCCCGCACACCGTTAGGCCGTCTTCCGCTCACGCCGCAACATCGTGCAGCCCGCCTCCAGTGGTGTCGCGACAGGCGTGAATGGAGGGACGAATGGAGACGTGTCGTCTTCAGCGATGAGAGTCGCTTCTGCCTTGGTGCCAATGATGGTCGTATGCGTGTTTGGCACCGTGCAGGTGAGCGCCACAATCAGGACTGCATACGACCGAGGCACACAGGGCCAACACCCGGCATCATGATGTGGGGAGCGATCTCCTACACTGGCCGTACACCACTGGTGATCGTCGAGGGGACACTGAATAGTGCACGGTACATCCAAACCGTCATCGAACCCATCGTTCTACCATTCCTAGACCGGCAAGGGAACTTGCTGTTCCAACAGGACAATGCACGTCCGCATGTATCCCGTGCCACCCAACGTGCTCTAGAAGGTGTAAGTCAACTACCCTGGCCAGCAAGATCTCCGGATCTGTCCCCCATTGAGCATGTTTGGGACTGGATGAAGCGTCGTCTCACGCGATCTGCACGTCCAGCACGAACGCTGGTCCAACTGAGGCGCCAGGTGGAAATGGCATGGCAAGCCGTTCCACAGGACTACATCCAGCATCTCTACGATCGTCTCCATGGGAGAATAGCAGCCTGCATTGCTGCGAAAGGTGGATATACACTGTACTAGTGCCGACATTGTGCATGCTCTGTTGCCTGTGTCTATGTGCCTGTGGTTCTGTCAGTGTGATCATGTGATGTATCTGACCCCAGGAATGTGTCAATAAAGTTTCCCCTTCCTGGGACAATGAATTCACAGTGTTCTTATTTCAATTTCCAGGTGTGTATATTGAACAACAACGTTCATCATTTAGTAGTATTAGTTGCGTTCATCATACATTTATGTTTAGGTTGTAATTTATATATAATAAGAGAATGAAGAGATCCTAAGATCTACTTCAGGGGGCAGTCAGACAGGGCCAAATCATCATTTCAGCGTTTATTATTTTCCGTTGCGCACATGTTTTTTTACACCCGCCTGGAGTAGCATCTTGGAATTAAATGATCAGAAAGTCTCCGTATAGACTGTTATATCAAAACAATTTCCTTCTGAGAATACTACGTAAAGTTATGACATTTTAAATAGCGCTTTACAGAACATAACGTAAATTTTATCTGAGATGTTACTGGAGAAGAACTGTTGAACGGTAAGTTGAAAACTGACTTGAATTTACTAATGCAATTTGAAAACGTTCAGCGATGGGAATTCGTATTGACAACTCGCAGCAATGTGTTACTCACGCAGACAAAGTTGACACTCGGCGTGCTTTCTGTTGGGAGCGACTGTAAATGGGAAACGCCTTTACAGCCGCTTCCATCAGCCATCGCGCCGAGTGTCAACTTTGTTTGCGTAAACAATAATGTCGCTTGACAGTCGGCATTGTGATTGCAGAGCTGTGCGTGCTGCAGCTTCCTACCGGAGACGACTGCTGTAGGATCTCTGGTGTCGATTCTCCTTTGTTCGCTGACCCGTCTAAATACTCCATAATAAACTTCCTCAGTTTCAGAAGGACGGGACGGGCCGATCGAATAAATTTAATATTGAGAACAGAAAACAACAGTTGACAGCTGGCCGAATATCCACCATGACATGCAGTCGCCCGTTTATTTTTCACAACGGCAGAATTAAACCGTTTAGGAATTCGGCCCTCACATAAATTTGAGATACAGTTTTGAACATACGGAACCTGACCATACACAGTTCACCGTCTGAAATGACGACAGCCCGTCTCATTCGTAGTGTTCAACTTTATTCGTAATTGGAACATACCATCACTCACTACCACTACTCAGATGTCTCTTTTTAGCACGCTCCACAGATATTAATTTTTTCTAATGGGGCGAAGTTCCTCGAACTGCAACGAAATTACATAATACGTGAGAGCAAGATTACACAATAAATAATATTTATTCTACGTAGTTCAAATGGCTCTAAGCACTATGGGACTTTACATGTGAGGTCATCAGTCCCCTAGACTTAGAGCTGCTTAAACCTAACTAACCTAAGGACATCACACACATCCAAGCTCGAGGCAGGATTCGAACCTGTGGTCGCAGCAGCAGCTCGGTTCCGGACATAAGCGTCTAGAACCGCTCGGTCACAGCGGGCGGCGAACTTTCTCTGGTGGGGACTTTCTACATAATGTACTACATTGCATCTGTAGGTACAAATCATTATAGTTCAAGATAAACGGCGTTAACACAGAAAACAATATAGAAAATAATAAATACAAATTTCATTAGCGGTAATGTTTTGCAGAACGACGGCGATCAGTTGTAGTAGGTGTAGCACATAATAACATAAGCCAAGAAAGTCTGTTACAAAACGTTTTACAACACAGGTGGTTTATATTTTGCACTGTATACTTTCTGGTGTATAGTGGATAATATCAATCATTCATTACAAACAACTTGCAAAATCATGTGCTATGAATGTTGCTGGCTGATACTAGTGTGGCAGTAATGTGTAACATAGTCCGCAGTCAAGGTGAATTACTTGAAAATAGATTTTTAAAACCAAAGTAATGTGCTTCGTTGAAACCTCATCAGTAAGAAGTGGTTTTCGGAGGTGACAACAATGTTGTGTTGAATATCATTCATTCACGAAACAAATATAGAGTATAAAGTGGGAAACTTCAAATATATGTGTGATAGTTTCAGCAACTTTGAAATTTTATAAACCAACAACTGCAAAGAGTTGCCTGTGTAGCATGCATGCCTAATGTAAGGGGAGACAGCAGATTTAAAATGCGGGAATATGATTTTTGAGATGTGTTTTGAGTGTCAGAGAAAGATATGAAAGACTCGTGGACATACACACGCAACAGCTCAACAAATGCAGCTCAGGGTGGTTCCTTTGAAAGGGCACGGCCGACTTCCTTCTCTGTCCTTACCTAATCCGATGAGACCGCTGACGTCGCTGTCTGGTCTCCTCCCCCACAACAACCCAACCCAACAACCCTTCGAGACCAGCGCCAGATATACGTCCCACTTTTTTACTAGATATTAGGCTCTGTAAAAAAAAAGAAAGTAAGTACCATTGTTAGTCAAACAAATTTATTTATTCACAGCTTAACATTTGTATGAAGTTTTTCAAAACACAGCTGAATACAGAGTGGCAATTTGCAGTAGCCACACATGACATTAATTCTTATCTCTTGTTTCCGTGTGCTGCACTGCCATTGCATGCACCACTTCCTTGTGCTTCTTGTTGAAATATGTTTTCCAACTGCATATAAGTGCACACCATCATCCGTACAAAAGCGTGTGTATCTGCAGTAAAATGGCAAGAGAATAAGCCAGATTCAGTTTTGTCAAGTGCTCAGCACGCGGAAGATATAAGTTTCGTCTCTAGAAAAAACAGACAAGGTACAACCTCAGCTAAACCCCGCCGTCAATCCAGAGCAGAGTACATAGCAGTAATGAGAGCTATAGACCGGATCCACTAGCAGAGAGAAAGACTTGCTGTTGGCTGTACGTCACTCTGATTTTGGCATCGTCTTTTTTACTTTATTTGAGACGTTGCAATAGTAGTTTCATTATCCGGAACTATGACGGAGGAAAATGTGACCTATAGTCTTTTCACCTCAGCCTTGTAACGTAGCTTTCTGCTGGAGGGGGGGGGGGGGGGGGGGGATATTAAGAAAAGGGAGGGGAAGGCAAACATTCATCACAAAAAACAAACCAGGAGTTTTCCATTTCATACCAAATCATGTGAAGTATAAGATTACAGCACCGAAAAATATATATAAATGTAAAAATTTATACAGAAATATGAACAAAAGGAACGAATAGAAAATCTGTACACGCTCGTCATAAGGCAAAACCGTTAGGCTAATCATGAAGTGTTATATCAATAAATAAGTACAAATGGTTCAAATAGCTCTGAGCACTATGGGACGTAACATCTTAGGTCATCAGTCCCCTAGAACTTAGAACTACTTAAACCTAAGGACACCACACACATCCATGCCCGAGGCAGGATTCGAACCTGCGACCGTAGCAGTCCTGCGGTTCCGGATTGCAGTGCCTAGAACCGCACGGCCACCGCGGCCGGCAAATAAGTACACAAATCCTTCTAACAAACAGTGTGAAAAAAGGCAATAAATAGGACTACCTTTACCAAGCATATATATTTCAGACAGGAAAAAAAATTACATGGAATCACCAAAACACAAGGCGCACAATGCAGAATTGTAGCAATGAAATGAAATGATCGTATGGTATTGTTGGCCGGGATGTCCCATTCGGGTCTGGCCGCCAAATGCAAGTCTTATTTCAGTCGTCGCCACATTGGGCGACTTGCGGTGGATGATGAGGATGAAATGGTGATGAGGACAACACAACGCCTAGTCCCCGAGCGGGGAAAATCTCGAACTCGGGCCCAGTGCATGGGAGGCAAGCACGTTACCACCCAGCTAAGCAGGCGGACTACAATTAAGTGAAGTATGGCGCATTAGGTACCAAGGCTCCAAACAGTTGATACATTTAACGCTAGATCACACCACCATAGAATCTGGACTTTTCATATCACTGTGGACTCAGGGAAATACATTGAGGTGACAAAACTCTTGGGATATCTACACTCCTGGAAACTGAAATAAGAACACCGTGAATTCATTGTCCCAGGAAGGGGAAACTTTATTGACACATTCCTGGGGTCAGATACATCACATGATCACACTGACAGAACCACAGGCACATAGACACAGGCAACAGAGCATGCACAATGTCGGCACTAGTACAGTGTATATCCACCTTTCGCAGCAATGCAGGCTGCTATTCTCCCATGGAGACGATCGTAGAGATGCTGGATGTAGTCCTGTGGAACGGCTTGCCATGCCATTTCCACCTGGCGCCTCAGTTGGACCAGCGTTCGTGCTGGACGTGCAGACCGCGTGAGACGACGCTTCATCCAGTCCCAAACATGCTCAATGGGGGACAGATCCGGAGATCTTGCTGGCCAGGGTAGTTGACTTACACCTTCTAGAGACGTTGGGTGGCACGGGATACATGCGGACGTGCATTGTCCTGTTGGAACAGCAAGTTCCCTTGCCGGTCTAGGAATGGTAGAACGATGGGTTCGATGACGGTTTGGATGTACCGTGCACTATTCAGTGTCCCCTCGACGATCACCAGTGGTGTACGGCCAGTGTAGGAGATCGCTCTCCACACCATGATGCCGGGTGTTGGCCCTGTGTGCCTCGGTCGTATGCAGTCCTGATTGTGGCGCTCACCTGCGCGGCGCCAAACACGCATACGACCATCATTGGCACCAAGGCAGAAGCGACTCTCATCGCTGAAGACGACACGTCTCCATTCGTCCCTCCATTCACGCCTGTCGCGACACCACTGGAGGCGGGCTGCACGATGTTGGGGCGTGAGCGGAAGACGGCCTAACGGTGTGCGGGACCGTAGCCCAGCTTCATGGAGACGGTTGCGAATGGTCCTCGCCGATACCCCAGGAGCAACAGTGTCCCTAATTTGCTGGGAAGTGGCGGTGCGGTCCCCTATGGCACTGCGTAGGATCCTACGGTCTTGGCGTGCATCCGTGCGTCGCTGCGGTCCGGTCCCAGGTCGACGGGCACATGCACCTTCCGCCGACCACTGGCGACAACATCGATGTACTGTGGAGACCTCACGCCCCACGTGTTGAGCAGTTCGGCGGTACGTCCACCCGGCCTCCCGCATGCCCACTATACGCCCTCGCTCAGAGTCCGTCAACTGCACATACGGATCACGTCCACGCTGTCGCGGCATGCTACCAGTGTTAAAGACTGCGATGGAGCTCCGTATGCCACGGCAAACTGGCTGACACTGACGGCGGCGGTGCACAAATGCTGCGCAGCTAGCGCCATTCGACGGCCAACACCGCGGTTCCTGGTGTGTCCGCTGTGCCGTACGTGTGATCATTGCTTGTACAGCCCTCTCGCAGTGTCCGGAGCAAGTATGGTGGGTCTGACACACCGGTGTCAATGTGTTCTTTTTTCCATTTCCAGGAGTGTAATTAATATTGCGTCGAACCTCCTTCTTCCTGGGGCAGTGCAACAGCTCGACGCGGCATGGACTGAGCAAGTCGTTGGAGCTCTCCTCCAAAAATATTGAATCATGCTGTCTCTGTTGCCGTTCATAATTGCGAAGGTAGTCTGTGGCACATTCGAACCCTACTATCAGTTCTTAGCATCTGAAATCGAGTCTCATCTGACCCGGCCACGGTTTTCCAGTCGACTAGCGTACAACCGATATGTTCATGAGCACAGCAGAGGCGTTGCAGGCGATGTGCTGTCACCAAAGGCACTCCCGCCAGTCGTCTGCTACCGTAGACCATTAAAGCCAAATTTCACCGCAGTGTCCTAACGGTACGTACATCGTATCTCCCACATTCATTTCTGCGGTTATTTCACGCAGTGTTGCTTGTCTGTTAGCACTGACAACGCAATGCAAACGCCTCTGCTGTAGGCCATCGAGGCCGTCGGTCACTGCCTTGTCCGTGGTGAAAGATTTTGCCCGGAATATGATGTTCTAGACGCACTCTTGACATTGTGGATCTCAGAATTCCACAACGATTTCCGAGATGGAATGTCCTTTGAGTCTAGCCCCAACTATCATCGCTGGCCAGTGTGGCCACGCGGTTAAAGGCGCTTCAGTCTGGAACCGCGCGACCGCTACGGTCGCAGGTTCGAATCCTGCCTCGGGCATGGATGAGTGTGATGTCCTTAGGTTAGTTAGGTTTAAGTAGTTCTAAGTTCTAGGGGACTGATGACCTCAGATGTTAAGTCCCATAGTGCTCAGAGCCATTTGAACCATTCAAAAACCCAACTATCATCCCGCGTTCAAAGCCTGTCAATTGCCGCCATGCGGCCACAGTCACATCGGAAACTTTTTCATACGAATCACGTGAGTAAATTGACAGCTTCACCAATACACTGTCCTCTTACACCCTGTGTTCTAGATACTACCGCCATCTGTATGGGTGCGTACCGCTATCCCGTGACTTTGTCACCTCAGAGTAAATTTGTATGCGGGCACCCTCTGGTCACAAAAGGGCTAAACCAAAACATGAATTTTCCCCAAACAGGGACAGAAATTTTAAGGATGGGGCTCTGATTTGATTTCAGCCACTATTTATGTAATTTCCGATGAGAAAAGTTGATGATTTACGAAATTCATCGATACGCTAGCTCACCGAAAGACCCCCCAAGTGATATATTCCCCTGCTGCAACTCTGCGTGAAGAATGTTCTGCCAGTCCCCGCAGACGTATAGAGGTTGCACAAAAATATAGAAACAGCTTGAGAAATGCATGCTTGAACATGAGTACAGATGTTTGCCAAGCCTGCTAGTTCTGCAAGGTTCGCAGGAGAACTTCTGTAAAGTTTGGAAGGTAAGAGACGAGATACTGGCAGAAATAAAGCTGTGAGACCGGGCATGAGTCGTGCTTCGG
The DNA here is from genome assembly GCF_021461385.2 of Schistocerca piceifrons. Classification (NCBI taxonomy): domain Eukaryota; kingdom Metazoa; phylum Arthropoda; class Insecta; order Orthoptera; family Acrididae; genus Schistocerca; species Schistocerca piceifrons. The sequence goes on from NC_060145.1 coordinate 390,730,648, forward strand.
TAGCTCAGATGGTAGAGCACTTGCCCGCGAAAGGCAAAGGTCCCGAATTCGAGTCTCGGTCGGGCACACGGTTTTAATCTGCCAGGAAGTTTCATATCAGCGCACACTCCGCTGCAGAGTGAAAATCTCACTCTGGAAACATCCCTCAGGCTGTGGCTAAGCCATGTCTCCGCAGTATCCTTTCTTTCAGGAGTGCTAGTTCTGCGTGGTTCGCAGGAGAACTTCTGTAAAGTTTGGAAGGTAGGAGACGAGATACTGGCAGAAGTAAAGCTGTGAGACCGGGCGTGAGTCGTGCTTCGGTAGCTCAGATGGTAGAGCACTTGCCCGCGAAAGGCAAAAGTCCCGAGTTCGAGTCTCGGTCGGGCACACAGTTTTAATCTGCCAGGAAGTTTCTCGTACAAAGTAGATATGTGTTTCAAAGTTTTACTGACCTTCAAAGTAGTCACCAGTATTGTGTATAACTCGTTGCCAGCGATGTGGAAGTCGTATGACACTCTTAGCAGTGCCAGCTGTGTTGACAGTTCGAGCGGCGCGGTCTATTACCCGACAAATTTGTAGCAGTTCTAAAGCGAATGCCGTGAAGTGTTTCCTTCAGTTTAGAAATCGAGTTGAACTCACGAGGGCTCACGTCAGGGGAGTGCACTAGGTTGTATAGCACTCAGCAGCCTCATCAGTCAAACAAATCAGCAACAGCTGGCACTGTACGTGCTTAAGCATTTTCCCGCAAGATGATTGTCAGGTCCTTAAGAAAGTGTCATCACTTCTGTCTCTAAGCTGGTCGTAGGTTGTGTTTCAGTACTGAACAGCATGGAGACAGAAGTGATGACACTTCCTGCAGGACCTGACAATCATCTTGCAGGACATTGCTCAAGCACGTACAGTGCAAGCTGTTACTGATTTGTTTGACTGATGGGGCTGCTAGGTGCTACACCACCTACTGCACTCCCCTGACTTGAGCCCTCGTAAGTTGAACTCGATTTCTAAACTGAAGGAAACACTTCACGGCATTCGCTTCAGAACTGCTACAAATTCGTCGGGCAATAGACCGCGCCGCTGGAACTGTCAACGCAACTGGCACTGCTAAGAGTATCCTACGACTTCCACATCGCTTGCAACGAGCTATACACAATGCTGGTGACTACTTTGAAGGTCAGTAAGACTTTGAAACACGTATCTATTTTGTACGAGCTGTAAATAAATAGTTGCCACTGTTAAAGTTCCAACCCTCGTATTCGACCACGAACGGCATCCGTGGAATGTCCTCAGTACGCTGTAAGTGTCAATCATAGTTCTGTGTAGTTATGAGTGCATTATGTTGGATCTAAGACAGTTCGAAAGTGGGTGAATTGTTGGTATGCATATGGTGGGTGCTTCCCCAACCAAGAGAGCTAAAAGGTTTGGTGTTGCCAAGAGGCACCGTATTGAAGATTTACACCGCTTACAGGGAAATCGGAAACACATCACAACGCCGACGGTCGTTTAACATGATCGTGACGAAAAATAAGATGATGGCAGATGTAAAATTCACTGCAGAGCCTGAATGTTGCACTTGCGAATACTGTCAGCACCAAAACAACAGGAAGGGAGCTCCAAAAGCAGTGAATTGTACGGTGAGTTGGAGTTCCACAACCTTTCAGCATTGATGCAAATGCACATAACAGGAAAATGTGGTGCCGAAGACATGAAACCGTGACTATGGAGGAACAGAACAAAATCATTGTTACTTATAATCATGTGACGCAGCATGTGGACGGGTTACTCCTGTAACCGAAATTGCAGATCTGAAGATGGTTCTAGAGGAACCGAAACCGATCATGTGAATAAACATTTTTGCAATCAAGACGGTTTATATGTAACATTGTATAACCAGTGATTACGGTATCCCTTCTTCAGTCATTGTGTCTGTTTTTGCAAAGAACAAAATCATTTGGTCAGATGAGTCCTGTTGCAAACTGTTTCCAATGTCTGGTCGAGTTTGTCCCAATGTCCCAAGATTGAGTGGGAGGCCTTGGGGACGAGGGGGGGGGGGGGGGGGGGGCTGGAGGGCAGGTTCGGTGATGAGTTGGGCAGCCATATTGCGATATTCCATTGGCCCCATGTTTACTCTACACCGTCGCTTTACTGCCAAAGATTATGTAAACCTTTTGGCTGATCAGGCCCGTCCAATGGTACAATGTTTGTTCCTCAATGGTGACGCTGTCTTCTAAAACGTCAGGGCCCCTCTTCGCACTGCTCTCATCGTCAGGGATTGGTTTTGTGAGCACAAGGGTGAATTGTCCCTTCTCCCCTGGCACCCACATTCAACAAATCTCATTATTACTATTGTTGCTGAGCCTTTGTTGTCTACTTCTAAGGGAAGGAGCGTGACTTCTGTCCGTCTCCCTCGTCGTTCTGCCACCTTTCTGCTGGAAAAATGGTATAAGATTCCCTCGAAAGCCATAAAGGACCCGTATTGATCCATTCCGAGATGACTGGAAACTGTTTTGGACGCCTACTGGTTTCTTACGCCGTATGAGGTAGGGTAATGTGTTTTTGGTATTTCCATATATTTCTCCAGCCCATATAGCTGCAAATATCCCTGCAGGAACTCAGACTCGGAGCCGCGTAAGGGGTGAGCAACCACACGGGATGAATCCACGAGCTCTCCATATCACACAACGCTGTCCATATTATGTCGAACGAAATGCGGAAAGTATTGCGTTGCATTATCCTCACGTAAGCTCTGGACGAGAAACGGCGAAGGATTACAGCTAACCTAACCCCGTCTACGTAAGTCTCGTCGATTCAGCAGAAGTCTGCATGTACTGCAGGTGTTAGCAACACTTGGACAGAACAATGGAATGAGCTTTTGTAACCCGAGTGTCCCACTGTGTCTGCATTTCTTGTCGCCAGCCAGACAGGTGTCGTTACATCACACAGCACCTGCTCATGCCAATATGGTACCGTTCCTCTTAAATGGTTCTTGGAAGTGAGATCACTCTGAAAGTACGAGCCCAAAAAGTGGTCAAGGCGATGGACAGTCTCGCAAACGGATTCTGCTCTACGGAGAACACTTCTCACATTTTCCTGTACTGCGGGAACGGGAAGCTCACGTGCTGTCCCGAAGATAAAAAGTGGTGCTCTAAATCTCCGGTGGCAACTCCAGCAATGGTCTGCAGCTATGGAGATAATTTTTTTCGTAATGCGGTCGTTCCCTTCTACGGCGCAAAATTTTTCTGAGAGCCACATTCATTCTCCGTGAACCAGTACCGCCGACAGCTCACATATTTGGCTCTCCTGACTTACCGCTTTGCGTCGACTCCTTGAAGGCATTCCATGTACGTACGCTTCTATGACATGCTAGTGCTCACAGGCAGTTATCGTTGTTAGACGGGCTCTAAATTATTTACACTCACATTGATGTGGGACTTCAGGTCACAATAAAAAGAAATAATTATCTGGACCTATAGGACAAATTATCTACGCAGTTCTTCATTTAACTGCTTTTATTTTCTCAATGAAATGTGATTAAATCAAATAATCTGAAATAGTATGTAGATATATTGAACTTGAGCGTGAGGACGCCAGAGATAATCGTGCTGTCCCGGACTAAGAACTACTCAGAGTATTCTTTGAATAAGATTGGTATATCTCTGAGATGTGATCTTGTTGCTGTGGTTGTTGAGTCGAATCAGACGCCACGGTCTGTATTATGTATAACTGCAATTGCTCGTTCTCTTCTGAAGTTTTAAACGTGTGTACGTTCGTGAAGCGAAATGTTTAAATGAGTTATAGAACGAAAAATGCGTATCATAGATTATTTCAAGTTGTGTCCCAAAAGAGCTTTACAGAAAAAGGATTCAGCAACCAGGAAATCAAGTCCATATAACCGCACGGTGACCGAACTTCTACACAGGGTCCGACAAAGAAGGGCAGCTCGTTTTGAATTATCGTGAAATAGGGGAGATAGTGTCACAGACATGATACGTGAATTGGAGTGGCAATCATTAAAATAGAGGTGTTTTTCGTTGCGACGGGATCTTCTCATGAAATTTCAATCACCAGTTTTCTCCTCCGATTGCGAAAACATTCTGTTGGCACCCACCTACAGAGGGAGAAATGATCATCACGATAAAATAGGAGAAATCAGGGCTCGCACAAAACAATGTAAGTGCTCGTTTTTTCCGCGTGCAGTTCGTGAGTGGAATGGTAGAGAGACAGCTTGAAGGTGGTTCATTGAACCCTTTCGCAGGAACTTTATTGTGAATAGCAGAGTTATCACGTAGATGTAGATGTAGAAACATTCTTACGTCATCGACTCGTACAGAAAATAAGAGACACGGGGTACTGTCATAACTGATTAGCAACACTTATAACAACAGAGAACAGATCTCTACAAAAAAAAATATTCTGTAGGAAGCCGGTGTAATTACGCTGCGACTGGAAACTAAATGATTGTACGTCTATTGTAGGACTGATTCCACAGGTATCACAACTTCGAATTCAACACACTTAAATATAGGTGTATACTCTCATTTATATAATTAAATAACACATCTTCGTTACTAATTTTTTGTAATTTAATTACATTTTTATTAGGTCATGCTACAGCTTATCGGGCTATGCTCACGGCTTGACGGTCGTTACATCCGCTGGGCTAATTCTTGTAATTCCTTGTCATATTGCGTCATCCTACATATGTCCATTGGACGTTATTCAAAGATTTGAAAATAGGTTACTTCATACTTGCTTACGCACTCGGAAAGAAAAGGGTTTTAAAAAAGCAAACCGTTTGCACTCTTCAGGTAAAGCTTTAAATTGCTACGGATTGCCAGTGAATCTGCGGGTGAAAAGTTTCTGAGGACTTTTTCGTGGGCCATATATTAACTACGTCCCGCGTAAAATGTAGTAACGTTTGAGAAACTTCTAGTACAATGAGGGACATATGTTGCTCAAGCAAGCCTTACACCGCAGATTTTACTGGTTGGTTCCGTGACGATGCTGCAAACTTTCAGTAATAAAGTATCAATTTGAGGTAGGGGCCCTAATCCGGAAACGACCGAGATGAAATGTGTAAGCTAAAATCTTAGCTTCGCGCAGCGCTCAAACTAAGGACACCAACTTCCGAACCTTGATCACGGTAAGAGTTCCCGCTGCATACTCCCCAATACCCTCAGACAGTTTCTCTGTTGATGGACTAGTAACGGCGCACGTAACTTGATCTCAGAGAGACCGAAGATCTTAAGTGTACGGTGCAGTAATAATGAATCCCGTTTAGCCTCTCAAGTTTCACAACGTGCTACTTTGCAACAGTTATTGAAAACGGCGTCGACCAGCGACAATGCGGGCATGGCATCGTCGCTCAAAGTTCTGATGTACCCGTTCTAGCATCCAGGGTGTCGTTTGAACAGGGTCACAGCAGCGGGAATTCTGGCCGCAAGATCCTGTTCAGTCTGGACAGGTGTCACGTACACGAAACTTTTCACATGGCCTCATAAGAAGAAACCAAATGTGGTGAGACCAGGTGAACGAGCTGGCCACGAAACAGGATCTTCTCTGCCTACCCACTTTTCAGGGATTGTCTGATCCAGGTGTTCATGCATCGTTAGTCCAAAGTGAGGCGGAGCTCCATCATGTTGGAACCACAACCGTTGACGACTAACAAGTGGGATATTTTTCAGGAGCCAGGAATCTTACTAACACGTATTCCACTGTAGAGCTATCAGAACGATTTTCGCTTACAGCTGTCGACTCGGTCGTTTCCGGTACAGCGTCCCTTAACTCTGAGTGATACATCTACCCTTCTCCATCATCCCTGAAAGTTGGTAACGTTATCACGGAATCACCCTGTGTATAGGGAAGTACCGCTATTATTTCAAACTATTAGGGACAGAGATTAGTGGTTTGTTGTAAAACTTTTAGCAACTCTCAGAAGTGTTTTTCTTGTATGGCAGAATATCAGGGTATGCTCCGCTCATCTCTCGTATAACATCATGGAGCTTTTTGAGATCTGCCTGTGTACTGGTCAGCACTGGACCATCAAGAGTTCTGATAGCTTCATTGATTCTGCAAGAGGGACATCAGTGTCATTGACTGGAGTTGTGTACACGCGATCCTTTACGTAACCCCCCCCAAAAAAGTCTAATGATGTGACATCCGGAGAGCATGGGGGACATGCGATGGGACCATCAGGACCGACCCAATTCTCAGGAAGCGTGCCATTCAATACATCCCGCATGTTAAAACGTGGGGGTGCACCATCGCCCTGGAAGATTGTGGATGGCAGTAGCTGTGCTGTATTTGGTAGCCGGCCGGAGTGGCCGAGCGGTTCTAGGTGCTACAGTCTGGAACCGCGCGACCGCTAAGGTCGCAGGTTCGAATCCTGCCTCGGGCATGGATGTGTGTGATGTCCTTAGGTTAGTTAGGTTTAAGAAGATCTAAGTTCTAGGGGACTGATGATCTCAGATGTTAAGTCCCATGGTGCTCAGAGCCATTTGAACCATTTTGTCTTTGGTAACAGGAACTGTTATTTCCAGGTAAACATTTCCCGTTATGGTTTCCCTGCAAAGGTAAATGGACCAATCACCATCTGGTGCATTGGGCCACACCAAGCATTAAATTACGGCCTATCACAGATGTTATCGCCTGTTGGGTGGGTTTTTGGAGCTCAAAATCCTACTCTTGTGGTGATTCATGTGTCCTGATTGGCTCTGACCACTATGGGACTTAACATCTGAGGTCATCAGCCCCCTAGACTTTTTTTTTTTTTTTTGTCATCAGTCTACTGACTGGTTTGATGCGGCCCGCCACGAATTCCTTTCCTGTGCTAACCTCTTCATCTCAGAGTAACACTTGCAACCTACTTCCTCAATTATTTGCTTGACGTACTCCAGTCTCTGTCTAATTAAGGCCGGTATTTGATATTAGTAGACTTCTCTTGGCCAGAAATGCCTTTTTTGCCATAGCGAGTCTGCTCTTGATGTCCTCCTTGCTCCGTCCGTCATTGGTTATTTTACTGCCTAGGTACCAGAATTCCTTAACTTCATTGACTTCATGACCATCAATCCTGATGTTAAGTTTCTCGCTGTTCTCATTTCTACTACTTCTCATTACCTTCGTCTTTCTCCGATTTACTCTCAAACCATACTGTGTACTCATTAGACTGTTCATTCCGTTCAGCAGATCATTTAATACTTCTTCACTTTCACTCAGGATAGCAATGTCATCAGCGAATCGTATCATTGATATCCTTTCACCTTGTATTTTAATTCCATTCCTGAACCTTTCTTTTATTTCCATAATTGCTTCCTCGATGTACAGATTGAAGAGTAGGGGCGAAAGGCTACAGCCTTGTCTTACACCCTTTGTAATACGAGCACTTCCTTCTTGATCGTCCACTCTTGATATTCCCTCTTGGTTGTTGTACATATTGTATATGACCCGTCTCTCCCTATAGCTTACCCCTACTTTTTTCAGAATCTCGAAGAACTTGCACTATTTTATATTGTCGAATGCTTTTTCCAGGTAGACAAATCCTATAAAGGTATCTTGATTTTTCTTTAGCCTTGCTTCCATTATTAGCCGTAACGTCAGAATTGCCTCTCTCGTCCCTTTACTTTTCCTAAAGCCAAACTGATCGTCACCTAGCGCATTCTCAATTTTCTTTTCCATTCTTCTGTATATTATTCTTGTAAGCAACTTCGACGCATGAGCTGTTAAGCTGATTGTGCGATAATTCTCGCACTTGTCAGCTCTTGCCGTCTTCGGAATTGTGTGGATGATGCTTTTCCGAAAGTCAGATGGTATGTCGCCAGACTCATACACTCTACACACCAACGTGAATAGTCGTTTTGTTGCCACTTCCCCCAATGATTTTAGAAATTCTGATGGAATGTTATCTATCCCTTCTGCCTTATTTGACAGTAAGTCCTCCAAAGCTCTTTTAAATTCCGATTCTAATACTGGATCCCCTATCACTTCTAAATCGACTCCTGTTTCTTCTTCTATCACATCAGACAAATCTTCACCCTCATAGAGGCTTTCAATGTATTCTTTCCACCTATACGCACTCTCCTCTACATTTGACAGTGGAATTTCCGTTGCACTCTTAATGTTACCACCGTTGCTTTTAATGTCACCAAAGGTTGTTTTGACTTTCCTGTATGCTGAGTCTGTCCTTCCGACAATCATATCTTTTTCGATGTCTTCACATTTTTCCTGCAGCCATTTCGTCTTAGCTTCCCTGCACTTCCTATTTATCTCATTCCTCAGCGACTTTTATTTCTGTATTCCTGATTTTCCCGGAACATGTTTGTACTCCCTCCTTTCATCAATCAACTGAAGTATTTCTTCTGTTACCCATGGTTTCTTCGCAGCTACCTTCTTTGTACCTATGTTTTCCTTTCCAACTTCTGTGATGGCCCTTTTTAGAAATGTCCATTCCTCTTCAACTGTACTGCCTACTGCGCTATTCCTTATTGCTGTATCTATAGCGTTAGAGAACTTCAAACGTATCTCGTCATTCCTTAGTACTTCCGTATCCCACTTCTTTGCGTATTGATTCTTCCTGACTAATGTCTTGAACTTCAGCCTACTCTTCATCACTACTATATTGTGATCTGAGTCTATATCTGCTCTCCTGGGTACGCCTTACAATGCAGTATCTGATTTCGGAACCTCTGTCTGACCATGATGTAATCTAATTGAAATCTTCCCGTATCTCCCGGCCTTTTCCAAGTATACCTCCTCCTCTTGTGATTCTTGAACAGGGTATTCGCTATTACTAGTTGAAACTTGTTACAGAACTCAATTAGTCTTTCTCCTCTTTCATTCCTTGTCTCAAGCCCATATTCTCCTGTAACCTTTTCTTCTACTCCTTCCCCTACAGCTGCATTCCAGTCGCCCATGACTATTAGATTTTCGCCCCCCTTTACATACTGCATTACCCTTTCAATATCCTCATACACTTTCTCTATCTGTTCATCTTCAGCTTGCGACGTCGGCATGTATACCTGAACTATCTTTGTCGGTGTTGGACTGCTGTCGATGCTGATTAGAACAACCCGGTCACTGAACTGTTCACAGTAACACACCCTCTGCCCTAACTTCCTATTCATAACGAATCCTACACCTGTTATACCATTTTCTGCTGCTGTTGATATTACCCGATACTCATCTGACCAGAAATCCTTGTCTTCCTTCCACTTCACTTCACTGACCCCTACTATATCTAGATTGAGCCTTTGAATTTCCCTTTTCAGATTTTCTAGTTTCCCTACCACGTTCAAGCTTCTGAATTCCATGCCCCGACTCGTAGAACGTTATCCTTTCGTTGATTATTCAATCTTTTTCTCATGGTAACCTCCCCCTTGGCAGTCCCCTCCCGGGGATCCGAATGGGGGACTATTCCGGAATCTTTTGCCAATGGAGAGATCATCGTGACACTTGTTCAATTACAGGCCACATGTCCTGTGGATACACGTTACGTGTCTTTAATGCAGTGGTTTCCATTGCCTTCTGCATCCTCATGTCGTTGATCATTGCTGATTCTTCCGCCTTTAGGGGCAATTTCCCACCCCTAGGACAAGAGAGTGCCCTGAACCTCTATCCGCTCCTCCGCCCTCTTTGACAAGGCCGTTGGCAGAATGAGGCTGACTTCTTATGCCGGAAGTCTTCGGCCGCCAATGCTGATTATTTATTAAAATTTAGGCAGTGGTGGGGATCGAACCCGGAACCGAAGACGTTTTGATTATGAATCAAAGACGCTACCCCTAGACCACGGGTACTCCCTCCCCCGCCCCCTAGACTAGAACTACTTAAACCTAAGGACAACACGCATCCATGCCCTAGGTAGGATTCGAACCTGCGACTGTAGCAGCAGCGCGGCTCCTGACTGAAGCGCCTAGAACCGCCCGGCCTCAATGGTCGGCATGTGTCCTGAAATGTGGGACGTTGCGTCATCCGAAATCAGGCACTTGTTCAGGTAATAATTCTGAGTATCTATGGGGTCCAGTATGGAATACGAGAATGTATAATGCAGGAAACGATCGTTTGTCTGTAATGTTTAGACCATTTGCACTTTGTACGCGAAAGGCGCAGCCAGTTACGTAAAGTTTTATTACAACTGACCTTATATTCTGAAATTCACATGATGCACGAGAACTCTGAGGGCTGCATTGAAATGCAGCGTGCCCTCTCTCAACACGTGACTGAGAGGCAGTTACACGCCTGCGTCGATATCCACATAACGTCTGTCACCCCATGTAGATAGGCACCAACGAAATATTTGCGCATTCGGAGGAGGATTTTGGTGATTGAAATTTCGTGAAAATATCTCGCCATAGGGATATCGCTTTTGTTTCACTGATTGTCATACCATCTCGTGCATCATATTCGTGACACTCTCCCCCCTGTTTCTCAACAGTACGAAGAGTTGCGTTTCTTTGAACTTTCTCGACGTCCTCTGTCATCCTACGTGACAATGGTCCAATACCGCACAGCATCACTCCAAAATAGGACGACAAGCATACTGTAGGCAGTAGTCTCTTTAGTAGATCTGTTATGTTACAGGCGCCGATAAAACGCGTTCTTTCGTTCGCATTATCTATGTAATAATTCCAATTTAAGTTCTTCATAACTCTAGTCACCATGTATTTGGATCAAGCTGCCTGTCTCTTTCAGCTTCTGAAACAGCATCATTATCCTTATTTTTGCGGTGGTGCCATCTAATGCTGACGTCGGTAATTCCGCAGTACTGTTGGCACACATTCGGGTTTTGCAAGCGGATGACACGTTGCGCCTTCTTCCGCTTTATCGCCGTTTTGATGCACTTCAAGCTAAACCTGTAACAAAAAAGAAAGAAAAAGTTTTTGAGAGCAGCTAAACATTTTTCAACTAAGCACTATTCGCGATTTTGTAGAAAGAATCCCGGCACTGCTTGGACACCCTGTATGCTAAAACACACAGATGATTGGCATTAGAAAACTCTACATGGTCGTCGAAGAATGGTTCAAATGGTTCTGAGCGCAATGGGACATAACATCTGAAGTCATCAGTCCCCTAGACTTAGAACTACTTAAACCTAACTAACCTAAGGGCATCACACACATCCATGCCCGAGGCAGGATTCGAACCTGCGACCGTAGCGGTCTCGTGGTTCCGGACTGAAGCGCCTAGAACCGCTCGACCACAGCGGCCGGATGTCGTCGAAGAAAAAAATACCGCGCAACTGACTCTATATGGATTTACCGCGTAAATGTAAAAGTATGCGCGACCACAGGAAATTGTTATTGCTCGTTACGTGTCTGAGCGTGTTCGAAAGCAGTCGTTGAGTCAATACTTCTGTTGATGGAACTGTACGGCGTTTCACACGACTGTTTTCATCAAGAAAGAAATCGTTGCTGCCATGAAAGTAGCTTATGAAAGTAGAGAATTGTTTTTGAGAGTGACAACTGCCAACCAGTGCACCAATAGTCGATAATCTGCAGGTCTTTCTGCGTTTGGCTACAGTCTGATGGTGTTGCAACCTCCCTATAGACAGCATCTTCCTTGAACGACCTCGTGGTGATTACGACACTCCAGTTACGCTGTATTCTATTCTTTCACAGTTACATGGAATTTGTTCCTTCTTTTAATCTTCTTTGAGTTATGTGGTGGTCCCTCAGCTTCAAATTTATTGATAATTCTTAATTCACTCGATAGCAGTAGACACAATAAGTATGCCAACTGAGCAGAAACCGGAAAATCGGAAAAAATCACTGTACTGTACTGTTATACGGTACTGTTTATTCAATGACGCTACACGTTTTCCACAATACATTGTTGTCTAATGATAATACCAATCGCTCTCAAATGCTCTACTTTATAACTAAGGAGCATTAAGAGAGAAGCGTTCAATGGATTCGAAAGTAAATGTTTATCGTCTAAGATGATAGAAAATCCCAAGAAATTCTGTCGTAAGAAATTTTAGGCTAACGTAAAACGGATAAAAATAATCAATACAGTCGATTAGCGCCTATTCTGGGGTCGAAATGAAAAATGACACACAGAAGATACTAGAACTGAATTCCGCTTCACTGCAGAAGATATTAGATTGGTGCATGATTTCGTAGTGTTTTTCCATAAGTTCAATAAACATAAAAGATATAAACAACACAAACTTTGTTCATCAAAAATATATTCTTATTCACTATTTACAACAGCCTGTCAACGCTGGGGTCATTTTCCTATTCCATGACTGTAGAAATCATGTCGTTTCAGACGGAGAACTCGTCGAGTCACGTTCGGAGCTCATTTTCACCCGGATAGAAAGTTCCTTGAACATTGCTCGGCAGAGAAAGGAAAAGGTGAATAAGATGTACTTTCTGTCAGTCTAGCACAATACGGACGGGCTTTATCGTGTAGTAGTATCACTTCACGTTGTTCTTGGACTGCGACTGCAAGATGTCTCAGTTATTGATAATAAACAGTGATGGTTACACCGCGGAGAAGCAGTTCGTAGTACACCACACCGCCGCTGTTCAACCAGATGCATAACATTGTCTTCTGTGGATGAGAGCAGGTCTGGTAGATGCAGCTTCGTTTGGCCGCAACCATTCATATCTTTTCCTTATGTTAGTATAAAGATACCCTTATTCGTCACTGGTAACGATGCAGGCTAATAATGGTCGGTGTTGTTCACGGACCAATTGATGACGAACGGGCAGATATTCGCACATAAGGCCACCCGCTGATTTTCGTGATTTTGTGTTAGAGCATGCGGAACTAACACACCCGATTTTTGCACCTTCTCTATTACACGCAAATGTCACATGACGGTGGAATGATCGCAGTTCACCACATTTGCCAATTCTCGAGTACCCTAACGTAGATATTTGTGAATTAATGTGTTTAACTGATCTTCATCAAATCCCGAAGGTTGTAAAGTTGATGCATTAAGTTGTTCTGAAAGCGGTGCTGATATTCAAGATAATAAAAGCGGGTTAAAAGCTGTGAGGTACCTGGGGAAGTTATCCTTGCATTACTGAAACTGCTTCACCAGGTATCCGGTCTAGTTTACCAAAGTGCCAAGCAGACTAACATTAATTATAACCTTTTAATAGTCATCTTACGACAACTGACAAGAGAATTTCAATAAAAAGAAATAAATCAGTTTATATTTGGACATTTAGTTTAACATTGATCATTGTTCCGTTAAAATTTCAGCATATTAACCTTGATTCATAACTAAACTGGTGCCTTATTTAGGATTGTGAAAATGTGAGTTTGTAATCTTACGGAACACATCAAATATGGGGCCAAGATTGGGAGACTGCATACAACACTGCATTCATAAAATAACACACGAAGAATGTTGAAACATATGCAAGAGGAAATTAACCACAACCAACCGATTCAATTTTCACCCAAAGAAGTTACGGTCGTAGCGCAATCCTGTCCATCATGAAATTACCACACACTGGTATACTAAATTCATACTAATTGTCTGTGAAATCTTCTTGAAAAGAATAGCTGAGAGTTACTTTGATGATTACACCACATGCTTCACGTGGTCAGCTTCGTTTAAACAAAGAGTGTCACTCCAAAATAAATTTTGATAATTAAAATAAATTACATCGAAACGCAATTTACAAAAGAAAAACCTCGAACTGGTTACTATCGTTATACTATTAACCTGATGGGTCAAACAGTTACATAAGCACGTGGTACTGGTCTCACAAAGTACACCCCACGTGGGTTGAACATAAAGAAAAGTTACTATATTGAAAAATATTGTCAAGATGAGACGTTATAATCTCACGCACATTCACATTTAAGATTGATGATCTTAATTAGAGTTACGGATCATCAATCATCAACACGTGCTTCCACTTTGTTCACAATGTAGTGACAAAGCAACTACTGGAAGATATTCTGAACTTCACACTCGAATTACACTGCGTTACAATTTAAGAAAACGTAAGATCTAAGATATTTTAGATCTAAACCTGAAACAAAGGTGATTAAATTTTCAGTTAGGCTGAACTTAATAAATCCATTGTCCTACGGACTTAGCAGAGACGCACTTAGCCGGAGATCTTACCACTTCAGACGCTCGCCGCAGACAGACAGGCATGGGCCCCTACCGAGGGTGCTTCACAGATACAATCGGAAGTGACCAGAGAGGCAGCTTGCTATACCAACATGACAAGGGACAGACAGGACCATACCAAGAATAGAAACCCCTTTGCTTTTAGAAAGCGTAGCTACCTGTTCCAACATTGGTCCTTCTGTTCCCTTGCAGACAGGCTTGTCTGCTACCATCATGCATGCAACTAGAAATACATTTGCTCATTCATCCTTTCACACAGAAGGGAAGGGGGGATGACAAAAAAAAATGGCTCTGAGCACTATGGGACTTAACATCTGTGGTCATCAGTCCCCTTGAACTTAGAACTACTTAAACCTAACTAACCTAAGGACATCACACACATCCATGCCCGAGGCAGGATTCGAACCTGCGACCGGGGGATGATAGTGTCTTATCACATACACCATATAAAAGAAAGCGGATGTAGGTTCCATATAAGACTGTGTGACATGAATTACATATAAACTGTGTTTTAAAGTGTAGTAGTGTGACAGATCGTTCTTGTTTATGTGTAAAAGTAACACGTTCCACTGCTCAGTCTCCTCCCAGATAGTCAGAAACACTACAGTAAATTTAGAAGTGGAATGTATGCCGTAAATGACAACAGATTTAAGTAATTAACATGAAAGGAATCCAACAGAGACCTTTCAAGGTCTTCCTAAACATGGAGGTCACTAATGTCAAAACGACCCTCATTAAAACAAGAAAATCACTTTCCTGCCGTTCTCTGTCCAATGGCATTATCCTCAAACACTGCAAAAATGTTTCTGGCTGCCTCAGCTGCAGTCACCCCTCTATTGAACTTAAACGGAAGAATATGTCGGAAATGTTGCGATTTCTCCAGTTGGTACTCTGTCTTCTAGATTCCACAGCTCCACCCACTATCTCCAAATGACAAAGTGATAATATGTAAACTCAAATACCAACCGTGAACTACAAATAAAACTGACAGTCGAAAAATAAATCCGTATCAACCGGAATACGAACAAGCAAAAACTAATATGATTCCTTCTTCAGTCGTCGTACGACCACCGAAACGACAGATACTAAGTGATAAATCGCTCAGTACTGACTTGGACAGATGACCCTCTACATAACTATATGTAACGTATAGCATATAAATAGGTGGATAAATCCATTACCGTTCCGTTACACTACCAGTAATAAACCACTGGAAACCGCAACGACTAAAAACATATCGGAGTAAATATCAGGAGCTACCTAAACAGTGACGAACAGATGTCAGGGTAAGATAGAGGTAGCTCTGTTTCACTTGACCGGTTCTTTTGTATTTCTTGTCAACCTGGGACCCTTATCAGGTGGGACTGAGAGTGAAGATAGAAAAGATCCAAAGAAGAGCGGCGTGTTAGTACGCTCGAAAGTATCAAGGATGGACTCATCAAATACCACTGGCAAATATTACAAGAGAGACGTTGAGCATCACGTAGATGTTTGCTGTTAATATTCCGAGTGTAGGTTCTAAGAAGGATCAACATACTACATATATCTCGCTTTGGTGAACTTAATCTTTGCCGACAATGTCATCATCTCGGGTGAAACAGAAGAGAAATTTCATACCAGAGTCAACGAGTGGAAATCGCAGATCCAGGAGTGCAACCTCCACGTCAGTAAGACCCAAGATAGTGCTGATGGCAGTCAACAGAATTGGGTATCTCGAAATTGTGAAACTAGGAGAGCACCAGCCAGAGTGTGTGCACAGTTTTCCGTATCTCGGAAGTATAGTCTCCAGAGATAATTTGATTAGACATGAGATTAGCAGCAAAGTGCAAAACAGTTCTGAATTCTATCAACAAATAACAAGCCTTTTATGAGACAACATGATTCCAGAAAAGGCAAAATCAGTAGTAAAACTTCCTGGACCTGGACCGGCCCACAGTTTTAAGGGGGCAGGAAGTTTCATATCAGCGCACACTCCACTGCAGAGTGAAAATCTCATTCTGGAAAATCAGTCGTGTTCAGCAGCTGCTTCATACTAATATTGACCTACGGTACGCACCCTGACAAAGACAGTCATCGAGACTCCAAGCATCGGAAATGAAATTTCTTTGATCCACCATCCACAGTTTTAATGGGGCAGGAAGTTTCATATCAGCGCACACTCCACTGCAGAGTGAAAATCTCATTCTGGAAAATCAGTCGTGTTCAGCAGCTGCTTCATACTAATATTGACCTACAGTACGCACCCTGACAAGGACAGTCATCGAGACTTCAGGCATCGGAAATGAAATTTCTTTGATCCACCATCCACAAGATCAAGGCGGATAAGTTAATAAATGAAGCGGTAACGAAGAAAGCCAGAATCAAGACACCGTTTTTGCAATGATGTTCAAATGTGTGTGAAATCTTATGGGACTTAACTGCTAAAGTCATCATTCCCTAACCTTACACACTACTTAACTTAAATTATCCTAAGGACAAACACACACACCGATGCCCGAGGGAGGACTCGAACCTCCACCGGGATCAGCCGCACAGTCCACGACTGCAGCGCTAATCCCGCACTTTTGCACTGAAGCATCACATCCAGAATACAGTGGTATGGGTGGGTGTAGCATCCAAGGACAGTCTAAATAATGATTATGATAATACATCTCGTGTAACGGGGTGAAAATCAGGCAAATTCTAGCTCCTATGGATATTTACCGGTAATAGTTCTTCCCGTGCTCCATTCGTGAATGAAACAAGGAGGATAAATCAGCGGTACGTGAAGCAGCCTTCATCCGAAACCGAAATGTGGATTACACAGTATGGATGTAGATTCTCTTGTAACACACTTTTTAAAATTTTTCTTAGGTGAGAGTGTTGCACCTCGAGGATAGTGTATCCAGGAACACATTATGGCCGGCCGTGGTGACCGAGTGGTTCTAGGCGCTTCAGTCCGGAACCGCGCGACCGCTACGGTCGCAATTCGAATCCTGCCTCGGGCATGGATGTGTGTGATGTCCTTAGGTTAGTTAGGTTTAAGTAGTTCTAAGTTCTAGAGGACTGATGACCACAGATGTTAAGTCCCATAGTGCTCAGAGCCATTTGAATACATTATGTTTCTCGG
The DNA here is from genome assembly GCF_021461385.2 of Schistocerca piceifrons. Lineage (NCBI taxonomy): Eukaryota > Metazoa > Arthropoda > Insecta > Orthoptera > Acrididae > Schistocerca > Schistocerca piceifrons. The sequence continues at coordinate 390,747,825 of NC_060145.1, forward strand.
TCGGTGCTACTGACCCATTTTAGAAGAAACGCGGACTAGCGACCGCCATAAGCAGATTCTGCCATTTTCTTCAGTTTCTCTTGTGCGACACGAAATTGTGTTTTGTGCAGCGTTTGTAAATATTACGAGTTCTACATATTTAAGTGTCGTATAACACATTAAAGCTATTTCGAAGATATTGTTAATCCATCAGTTACAGGGTTTTACGGAGAGCAAAATATTGCATATTTTTAAAATCAGTTACGTAATTTGTGGGCAATGAAGCCATAATACGTCGGTCGTGCACCATCTTGTACCTTTAAACAGAAAAAGGTCTTTTTACCATCAAACACGTGGTATTTGCAAAGTAACTGAGTTTCTTTAATGTCTCAACAATTTTTCCTGTCTCGAAAATGCAAATTTGTGTTAATGTCAACAGCCTCTATTGAAAAAATATTGTTAACTCGTAATTGGTTTTCGATAAGATTTCACGTGTTACATACTGGCGTCTTGTACAGTAATGATGTAACACATAGACTATTAAGTACGCTACAGACAAGATTTTCTCCTCTGTAACACTTTTAAATTTGAACTGAATGTTTGTCACCATGTACATGACCATGTAGTTCCTTGGCAGAGTTTTTCACATTTTCAGAAACCTTACTTTTTCGGAGCTCCTTTTGAGATTTCAGAAAAGAAACTGCAGCACACATATAGTGAATTTTGAAATTTCAAAATGGAATAGGAAAATACAGGGTTATTACAAATGATTGAAGCGATTTCACAGCTCTACAATAACTTTATTATTTGAGATATTTTCACAATACTTTGCACACACATACAAAAACTCAAAAAGTTTTTTTAGGCATTCACAAATGTTTGATATATCAAGTTCCTCCCACATTCGGCGCAGCATGTCCCCACCAATGAGTTCGAAAGCATCGTTGATGCGAGCTCGCAGTTCTGGCACGTTTCTTGGTAGAGGAGGTTTAAACACTGAATCTTTCACATAACCCCACAGAAAGAAATCGCATGGGGTTAAGTCGGGAGAACATGGAGGCCATGACATGAATTGCCGATCACGACCTCCACCACGACCGATCCATCGGCTTTCCAATCTCCTGTTTAAGAAATGCCGAACATCATGATGGAAGTGCGGTGGAGCACCATCCTGTTGAAAGATGAAGTCGGCGCTGTCGGTCTCCAGTTGTGGCATGAGCCAATTTTCCAGCATGTCCAGCACGTGTCCTGTAACGTTTTTTTCGCAGAAGAAAAAGGGGCCATAAACTTTAAACGGTGAGATTGCACAAAACACGTTAACTTTTGGTGAATTGCGAATTTTCTGCACGAATGCGTGAGGATTCTCTACCGCCCAGATACGCACATTGTGTCTGTTCACTTCACCATTAAGAAAAAATGTTGCTTCATCGCTGAAAACAAGTTTCGCACTGAACGCATCCTCTTCCATGAGCTGTTGCAACCGCGCCGAAAATTCAAAGCGTTTGACTTTGTCATCGGGTGTCAGGGCTTGTAGCAATTGTAAACGGTAAGGCTTCTGCTTTAGCCTTTTCCGTAAGATTTTCCAAACCGTCGGTTGTGGTACATTTAGCTCCCTGCTTGCTTTATTCGTCGACTTCCGCGGGCTACGCGTGAAACTTGCCCGCACGCGTTCAACCGTTTCTTCGCTCACTGCAGGCCGACCCGTTGATTTCCCCTTACAGAGGCATCCAGAAGCTTTAAACTGCGCATACCATCGCCGAATGGAGTCAGCAGTTGGTGGATCTTTGTTGAACTTCGTCCTGAAGTGTCGTTGCATTGTTATGACTGACTGATGTGAGTGCATTTCAAGCACGACATACGCTTTCTCGGCTCCTGTCGCCATTGTGTCTCACTGCGCTCTCGAGCGCTCTGGCGGCAGAAACCTGAAGTGCGGCTGCAGCCGAACAAAACTGTATGAGTTTTTCTACGTATCTGTAGTGTGTCGTGACCATATGTCAATGAATGGAACTACAGTGAATTTATGAAATCGCTTCAATCATTTGTAATAGTCCTGTATATTGATCTACTGAGAGGTGTTCCAAGGTACAACGCTCTCCCTCACTTCCTTTTGGGCTACGCGCCAGTTCACTTTGATTCCATCTAAAAAAAAGAGCAGAGTGAAATTTGCGCTTAGTAGGGTAAGGTGGAGAGGTGCCGTTAGGCCTTCAAAATCTGAAAAACCGAAGAAAAATAAAACCACCAACTTCACAAAAATTGCTTCCTTAAGAAACATTCATACACTACCTAATGTAGGTACGTTGTTTACTTTATCTCCTTAACTAAACGCATTGTCATTTCACATATCATACTTGTCGGGTGTCGTGACGTGCCAGTGACTTAAAGGTGGGTAGACAGAGGGATGAGAACCCCTCACCCCCCCACCCCACTCGTCTTTCACTCTCGAGGGCAGGCAGCAATCGTGGCAAGTGTAATCTCTTCCTCACCAGTTCTCCTACGGGAGATAATTTATTTGTTGGGGTATGGTCCCTATGAAATAACCGTAAGGAAACTCCGTCTTCGGACTAACTTCAGCGTTCTATTTCAAAATTTGCACTATTTAAATGTGCGTCAAAGTGACGATTTCTTGAGTAAAAGCACGAATTCTGACACTGTAGTCGAGAATCAGAAACTTTGTATCAAAATCGAAGGCAACTACAACAATAGGCAGAATTTTTTAAATTAAATGCTATCATTCTTGGCAAAGTACCATCTTGTGGGGTATTTCTCTGTATTCTAGAGGCTATCCATCATGAGAGATCATATTCCATGAAAATATTTGTATTTTATGACGAATTTTAATTATTTCCACAAGAGGAGAAGGCAGATTGTGATATTCGTATTTTCCATGAAGTGTGCCCCTTACGTACCTAAAATGTCGTATTTGGTTTCACCTTCTTTTCAAAATTTGTTAAATATAGGGTAGTCGATGGTTATTTTTCTAGTGTAGCTTCAAAAAACTGTAAAATCATTTGTAGAACTTGTTTCCTGAATCTGTTAGTTTTGCATGGTTTGATTCTCACTTAAACGAAAAACAGAATCGTCAAATGAAGGTACTAAAAGGACTGAAGTAGGAATCGATTAAACCCCAAAAATTATCAATAGTGAGCTGTTTATTTCTAATAAAACAAGACTATTCTTTTTACCAGGTTTGACGTGAGTGACAAATTCCGACTGATATGTTGCATTCGAATTACGATGAAAACTTCGCTGAAGATCTACACCGAGTTAATAAACTGAAAAATTATCAATCTTTTGGCTGAGAAAAGTTCCTGGAGGACTGAAAGCACTGTAAGAAAAATTGTACAAAAATGTTATAGAGATATTAGCAAAAATAAGAAAGCGAGATTATTAATCAAATTGAAAGTAATTAAATTAATCAGCTATACACAACTGTGTATAAGAGAAAAAAATTAAAATTTTAAGCGAGTTTTGTTTCTTGCCAAACATAAGAGCCCAGGGGCACCGCTTTCTCTTTTCCTGTTGAGCCCAAATTAGTCACATTCCTTTTGTGTAATCGAGGTAGTCTGCAGTACCACAAAGAAATAATAATCGAGCTTAACAAAGCGCAAACCTAGTGTACCTGTATATGTGAGAAAATTCTCATACATTGGTATATGGCGAAATATTCCAACCACACCCCTTCGATGTGTGCAACCAGCTTCTTCTCTACTTAAGGAAGACTCCTCCTATAAGCGTCAAGAAAAAAATGTAACGAAATGAAAATCTGAGGATCGTAGCGCACACTGTGGCGTCAGTTACATCAGGATTGTCACCGACCCAGTACATGCAGGTGTGAAGATAAGCGCCATTTCATTCCTTACTGAATTATGAAAAAGGTTTGTGCCAAAAACGAAGCTCGTAGAGCCACCAACACTCTCCGTGCTTGACTATGGTTATGCTATTCTCCACTTTCGTCCGAAGGCTCACGCAGGATAGAACTGGCGATGAATGCATGAGTGCGATACATACATTTGCGACATAGCTATTTTGACTACACTCGTGCCTGCGCACAGTTAACACGGCTACGTGCCGATAAGCGTAGAGAGTATCATAATCTATGTTCGCTCTATCGCCTCCTCAATCACTGCAGTCCCTCTTAGCTATCTTCAACGCTTACATTACTATCTGAACAGAAGAGCAGAAATACTCGTTCTCAACAAAGTAAAATCCTCTTTGTACCATCAGATAATAATATCATGTTCTCCAAATCATTTTCCTTATCAGGAACCTGACTTTGGGACAATCTTCCTAAAAAAATGAGATAAATCAAATTTCTTTCAAACTTCAAAGGACAGCTAGTGGCCCATCTTCGATTACAATAGTCAGTTCACTCTCGTCAATCACCCCTCCCCCACAGCTTTTCCCTCCCACTCCCCCACACCCCTATTTCGGTTGAGTTCTTTATTTTAAATTCATAACATCCACTGAGACTTTCATTTCAATCTAATCCTCTTTCTTTATCGCTTCCACTTCTATAATACTAAAGATGTATTCAAATGTGCTAAACTGATATATAACATACTTAATGCCCTGTCCTATTCCTATCAGGGCAACGGCCTTGCCGCAGTGGATACACCGGTTCCCGAGAGATCACCGAAGTTAAGCGCTGTCGGGCGTGGCCGGCACTTGGATGGGTGACCATCCAGCCGCCATGTGCTGTTGGCATTTTTCGGGGTGCACTCAGCTTCGTGATGCCAACTGAGGAGCTACTCGACCGATTGGTAGCGGCTACGGTCAAAGAAAACCATCTAGACAGGGTTGTAGCCTCTCCCCGACGTTATTCCATCTGTATATTGAGCAAGCAGTAAAGGAAACAAAAAAAAATTCGGAGTAGGTATTAAAATCCATGGAGAAGAAATAAAAACTCTGAAGTTTGCCGATGACATTGTAATTCAGTCAGAGACAGCAAAGGACTTGGAAGAGCAGTTGTACGGAATGGACAGTGTCTTAAAAGGAGGATATAAGATGAACATCAACAAAAGCAAAACGAGGATAATGGAACGTAGTCGAATTAAGTCGGGTGGCGCTGAGGGAATTGGATTAGGAAATGAGACATTTAAAGTAGTAAAGGAGATTTGCTCAAACGTTCAAATGTGTGTGAAATCTTATGGGACTAAATTGCTAAGGTCATCAGTCCCTAAGCTTACACACTACTTAACCTAAATTATCCTAAGGACAAACACACACACCCACGCCCGAGGGAGGACTCGAACCTTTGCCGCGACCAGCCGCACAGTCCATGACTGCAGCGCCCTAGACCGCTCGGCTAATCACGGGTGGCGGAGAATTGCTATTTGGGGAGCAAAATAACCAATGATGGTCGAAGTAGATAGTATATAAAATGTAGACTGGCAATGGCAAGGAAAGCGTTTCTGAAGAAGAGAAATTTGTTAACATCGAGTATAGATTTAAGTGTCAGGAAGTCGTTTCTGAAAGTATTCAAATGGATTGTAGCCACGTATGGAAGTGAAACATGGACGATAAATAGTTTGGACAAGAAGAGAATAGAAGGTTTCGAAATGTGGTGCTACAGAAGAATGCTGAAGATTAGATGGGTAGATCACATAACTAATGAGGAGGTATTGAATAGAATTGGGCAGGAATTTGTGGCACAACTTGATAGAAGAAGGGATCGGTTGGTAGGACATGTTCTGAGGCATCAAGGGATCACCAATTTAGTATTGGAGGGCAGCGTGGAGGCTAAAAACCACAAAAACAACAACAACAACATTACTAGTGTCACTTATTATTTTCGTTGTTATCACTAGCGTCGACCACTATTATCATTGTTAGTGTCAATTATTATCATTATTACTCTTAATATTACTATTCCTGTGAATGTTTTTCTAACATCTATGGTATATGTTGTTCCTAGTCAGATGTAAGAGAAGACCTTAAGACTCTAATCAGTTCAGGCTAAATAAGAATAAATAATAATAAATAAATAATGGTACTATTGCTATTAAGTTATTGGATTTCGAATTTGTTTTCTTATTTAAATATGTTGCTTTGACAATTTTTGCACATAATTTTTTGTGTAATCGCTGCTGCCAGAGATAATAAGCCGACTAGTTCCACACAGCAATCGGCGACCTGTGCAGAAAAGAAGATCCTGCCGGCGACTGTTATTGATCTCTGCCCTCAGCTGAATTACTCAAGAAAAATATTGTAACTGAAAAATAAATTAACTTGTTGTCTTAACTGACTAACATGTATTGTTACTGTGTATCAATATGCTGATTGACGTCCAGCTATCAAGAACTATTTTGTACTATTTTGTATAATAAAGTCCACAAGAAGTGAAAATTAGTTGTTCTACTTACCATTTAAGAAGCATACAGTCGTTGATTATTTACAATACCAAACAGAAAGTTATTCTGTGTTGATAAAAAAGAACTGTGGAGAATAGAAAATAGTTTGAGATTGATAATTTACGCTTATACGATGGCTCGGACAGAGATTTGTTATGGCCGTTACAAAGACGGCTTTATCATTGATAATTTTCGACAAATTTAACTCTTTACAGTTGCTTTTGCACAAGACAGAGTTTTTCGACCTCAGAAATGAAATTATGGCTGATATCTTGGGTAACAAAAACCTGAACACTGTAAAGAAAGATTAAATGAAGTATTTATTTTATTACAAGGCTGACTGAAAACTGAACTTCTGTTAGACTGTTACATTGGAACCAGAGGGTGTAACTCTCCACCATCTCAGCTTCTCCAAATGTCGAATTCGAGTAGTCTAACACGAGAAAGCAAAATGCAATTCCTCCTCATGACACTATTATGAGTAAGTCTCCTTTCGAGAACCCCGTCAACACATATTGCAGGAAAATCAGGTACATTTGTGCAACCTAATCAAACCTTTATCAGTTATCTACATTCGAAGTCTTTCGCGACTGGAGTCAATTGCTATACAATTCTTCTCGGTTGTAGATCGCGTCATACAGTAAAATGAACACTTTATAACATCTAGCAGTCTACAAGCCATAGGAATTTCATGGACATTATCAATGATATTCGCCCACACACTGAAATCTGCCGAAATCGACGAGGGACTGTGACACAATGGCTTGCTTCAACTCAAACATGACTCCTTGGTTTGTAACAAAGCAAGACTTAAAACAGTTAATATGTTTTTTTTCTTGAAACATCGATAAGGCTTTTTTCTACACTGTTTGATCAAAAGCATTTAGCCATCGCTGTGTAATGCGGAAATGACCACTACACGACACGAGAGGCGGCCCCGCCAGTATGAAAGTAAGCAAGGAGTGTTGTGCTGTCAGTAGAGTAGCAGAATGGATCGGTCAGGAGAGGTCAGCGACGGTGAATACATAATACTCATTGAATGCCACCTGGGATATTAATCCCTCAGAAACACTTCAACTCTTTTGAAGGTACCCAAGTGGGCTGTTGGTGATATGATTGTTGTTGTTCTTGTGGTCTTCAGTCCTGAGACTGGTTTGATGCAGCTCTCCATGCTACTCTATCCTGTGCAAGCTTCTTCATCTCCCAGTAACTACTGCAACCTACATCCTTCTGAATCTGCTTAGTGTATTCAACTCTTGGTCTCCCTCTACGATTTTTACCCTCCACGCTGCCCTCCAATACTAAATTGGTGATCCCTTGATGTCTCAGAACATGTCCTACCAACCGATCCCTTCTTCTAGTCAAGTTGTGCCACAACTTTCTCTTCTCCTTAATCCCATTCAATACCTCCTCATTAGTTATGTGATCTACCCATCTAATCTTCAGCATTCTTCTGTAGCACCACATTTCAAAAGCTTCTATTCTCTTCTTGTACAAACTATTTATCGTCCATGCTTCACTTCCATACATGGCTACACTCCATACAAATGCTTTCAGAAACGACTTCCTGACACTTAAATGTATACTCGATGTTAACAAATTTCTCTTCTTCAGAAACGCTTTCCTTGCCAGTGCCAGTCTACATTTTATATCCTGTCTACTTCGACCATCATCAGTAATTTTGCTCCCCAAATAGCAAAACTCTTTCGCTACTTTAAGTGTCTCATTTCCTAATCTAATTTCCTCAGCATCACCCGACTTAATTCAACTACATTCCATTATCCTCGTTTTGCTTTTGTTGATGTTGATCTTATATCCTCCTTTCAAGACACTATCCATTCCGTTCAACTGCTCTTCCAAGTCCTTTGCTGTCTCTGACAGAATTACAATGTCATCGGCGAACCTCAAAGTTTTTATTTCTTCTCCATGGATTTTAAAACCTACTCCGGATTTTTCTTTTGTTTCCTTCACTGCTTGCTCAATATACAGATTGAATAACATCGGGGAGAGGCTACAACCCTGTCTCACTCCCTTCCCAACCACTGCTTCCCTTTCGTGTCCCCCGACTCTCATAACTGCCATCTGGTTTCTGTACAAATTGTAAATAGCCATTCGCTCCCTGTATTTTACCCCTGCCACCTTCAGAATTTGAAAGAGAGTATTCCACTCAACATTGTCAAAAGCTTTCTCTAAGTCTACAAATGCTAGAAACGTAGGTTTGCCTTTCCTTAGTCTAGCTTCTAAGATAAGTTGAAGGGGCAGTATTGCCTCACGTGTTCCAATATTTCTACGGAATCCAAACTGATCTTCCCCAACGTCGGCTTCTACTAGTTTTTCCATTCGTCTGTAAAGAATTCGCGTTAGTATTTTGCAGCTGTGACTTATTAAACTGATAGTTCGGTAAGTTTCACATCTGTCAACACCTGCTTTCTTTCGGATTGGAATTACTATATTCTCCTTGAAGTCTGAGGGTATTTCGACTATCTCATACATCTTGCTCACCAGATGGTAGAGTTTTGTCAGGACTGGCTCTCCCAGGGCTGTCAGTAGTTCTAATGGAATGTTGTCTACTCCCGGAGCCTTGTTTCGACTCAGGTCTTTCAGTGCTCTGTCAAACTCTTCACGCAGTATCATATCTCCCATTTCATCTTCATCTGCATCCTCCTCCATTTCCATAATATTGTCCTTAAGTATATCGCCCTTGTATAGACCCTCTATATACTCCTTCCACCTTTCTGCTTTCTCTTCTTTGCTTAGAACTGGGTTTCCATCTGAGCTCCTGATATTCATACAAGTGGTTCTCTTTTCTCCAAAGGTCTCTTTAATTTTCCTGTAGGCAGTATCTATCTTACCCCTGGTGAGACAAGCCTCTACATCCTTACATTTATCCTCTAGCCATCCCTGCTTAGCCATTCTGCACTTCCTGTCGATCTCATTTTTGAGACGTTTGTACTCCTTTTTGCCTGCTTCATTTACTGCATTTTTATATTTTCTCCTTCCATCAATTAAGTTCAATATTTCTTCTGTTACCCAAGGATTTCAAGCAGCACTCGTCTTTTTACCTACTTTATCCTCTGCTGCCTTTACTACTTCATCCCTCAAAGCTACCCATTCTTCTTCTACTGTATTTCTTTCCCCCATTCCTGTCAATTGTTCCCTTATGCTCGCCTTGAAACTCTGTACAAACTCTGGTTCTTTCAGTTTATCCAGGTCCCATCTCCTTAAATTCCCACCTTTTTGCAGTTTCTTCTGTTTTAATCTACAGTTCATAACCAATAGATTGTGGTCAGAGTCCACATCTGCCCCTGGAAATGTCTTACAATTTAAAACCTGGTTCCTAAATCTGTCTTACCATTATATAATCTATCTGAAACCTGTCAGTATCTCCAGGCTTCTTCCATGTATACAACCTTCTTTTATGATTCTTGAACCAAGTGTTAGCTATGATTAAGTTGTGCTCTGTGCAAAATTCTACCAGGCAGCTTCCTCTTTCATTTCTTCCCCCCAATCCATATTCACCTACTACGTTTCCTTCTCTCCCTTTTCCTACTACCGAATTCCGGTCACCCATGACTATTAAATTTTCGTCTCCCTTCACTATCTGAATAATTTCTTTTATTTCATCATACATTTCTTCAATTTCTTCGTCATCTGCAGAGCTAGTTGGCATGCAAACTTGTACTACTGTGGTAGGTGTGGGCTTCGTGTCTATCTTGGCCACAATAATGCGTTCACTATGCTGTTTGTAGTAGCTTACCCACACTCCTATTTTTTTATTCATTATTAAACTTACTCCTGCATTACCCCTATTTGATTTTGTATTTATAACCCTGTATTCACCTGACCAAAAGTCTTGTTCCTCCAGCCACCGAACTTCACTAATTCCCACTATATCTAACTTTAACCTATCCATTTCCCTTTTTAAATTTTCTAATCTACCTGCCCGATTAAGGGATCTGACATTCCACGCTCCGATCCGTAAAACGCCAGTTTTCTTTCTCCTGATAACGACGTCCTCCTGAGTAGTCCCCACCCAGAGATCTGAATGGGGGACTATTTTACCTCTGGAATATTTTACCCATGATGATTATGAGGCGGAAATGTGAAGGAATAAACACATCCTTCCACCATCCTTCACATCTATAAATTCTTGATCCATCCCATCCTTTGTTACACCAGTGTTGCTTGGGTTTCTGCCTCTCCCAGATTCTATAAAGCCTTCTAAATCTTAGAACGCCATGCACTCCGCTTTGCCTTCCGTATCCACATCTCATGCCCCACAAGCATCCTCTACGGCCTCATCCCCTTCCCCCATCTTCTTCTTTTCCTCGAACAGACCTGCACCCTGTACATCGTCTGCCGACTCGATTCCCCCCACCCCCTGGTGTCCGCCTTCCTCTCCACCCCTAGGCTTTGCTGCACCTTTACCACTGTGTCCCACCCATTCTCCACCTCCACAGCCTCTGCCTCCTTTCCCAATGCATTTCCTGCACCTACTCCTCCTGGATGATGAGCTTTGCCCTGGCATCTACCAACTCTTACCCTGCCTTCCCCCCTCAGGGCTGCCCCTCCCCTCCTCTTCCCTTCCCCTGAGCGGTTTTCCTCCCTCCTCCCCTCCCTTTCCATTGCATCCCTTCTGTGTCTCTGCACTCCCTCCTGACTTACTTTCCCTCTCCATCTTCCACCCCACCCATCTCCTGACCCTTTATGCATCCCCTGACTCCGCTTTTCTTCTCATCCTGCCCCTTCCACTGCTGCACATTGCTCTGCCCTCTTTTTCCCTCCTTCCCTCCTCTCAGGCTGCTCCCTCAGCAGGTCCCTCCCAGCAGGTTTTATTCTTCGTGTTGTGTGCTTCATATCTTACAGTGGTTTTAAAGTGTCTGTTCTGGAGCGTTTAAAAACTGTGGCCAACTTTTGACCTGTGTGTGTGACGTCAGTGCATTTTATGTGCTCCACGAATTGCCAGTTGTATTTCTTAACTTTATGTCGACTTTTTTAACTGTCCCACAATGAACGTCTCCATGTCAGTGTATATTTGAAGCCTCATTGTCTCCACTTATTCTGTTTTTATGCCCCTCTTTTTATCACCTTTATATAGTTTTCTCCTTTTATTAACTGTCATGTCACTCAGTTGAAGAGCGGCGGGTTGTGCCGCTGCCATCCCTCCCCTGCCCATATGAGGTAGGGAAATGAAATCACAATAAAGAAAAAAAAGAATAAACACAGTTAAACCAAGACCAAGAATACTTTGCATACTGACGGACAGGGACTATCGAGCATTATGGAGGCTGGTTGCAAAAAATCGCATGAAATCAACAGAAGTTATCAGCAGTGAGGTCCAAACTGCTGCCAGCAGTACAGCTAACGTAGTGACTGTGTATAGGGAATTACAAAGAATGGATTGTCATGGTCGAGCAATTCTTCTTAAGTCACACATTTCTGCTGTCACTGGCAAGCAGCACTTGAGGTGATGCAAAGAGCGACTCCACTGGACAGTGGATAACTAGAAACAAGTGGTTTGGATGTTGGTATACCTTGTGGCTATCTGATGGAAGGATTCTGGTTAGGTGAAATCCTGGAGAACGTTACCTGCAATCATGTGTAGTGCCAGCAGTAAAGTACAGAGGAGGTGGTGTCGCGGTATGGGGCTGTTTTTCGTGTTTATGGCTTGGTCTTCATATCGTGCTTAAGAAAATGCTAAACGCTGAAGGATCTTAAAACATTTTGGAACGCTGTGTTATGTGTAGAGACGAGTAACAGTTCTAAGACGATTACAGTAACAGCATAACAATACACCTTGTCATAAAGCAGCATTTGCGAGGCAACAGCTTGTGGACAACAAAATCCCTGAAATGGACTGGACTGTCCAGAGTCCCGACGTGAACCCAATGGAACACCTTTGGCAAGAGTCAGAACGTTGACTTCGCTCCAGATCCCAACATCCAACATCATTGCCTTCTCTGGTTTCGGCTCATGAAGAAGCATGTGGTGCCATCCTCCACCGGCATTCAGAAACCTCATTGAAAGTGGCCTCCTTTTAGTGTCCACTAACAGGCATCCTGGTTGATCAGATACTGTATACTCCGTAAAACTTTATCTCCTCTGTCTCTTCTGTAACGTCTAGAAAGGTGAAACAGGAATTGTGGACTTCCCTGTACACTTCCTGTGATAGTACACATCACGTTACAGATACCTCTTAATGTTTGATTACGCTGTTGTCGATAAATCGCTTGAAACAGTAATACCCGAAAAACATCTAGGAGCAACGGCTCGTAGCGGTATAACGAGGAACCGTCACATACAATTAGGATCATCAGCTGCCACTGGAGGAATCCAAAAGAAATGTGATTTACACACGATAGAGGTAGGTTAGAAACGCCTCATCCGGCTGATACGAGTATTCAACTATTGCTCGTCAGTGTAAGGACGTTAAGTAGCTCATAGCATTAATAGGAGAGATAAAGAACATCGAAGAAGGACGGTGTTTTTCGTCAAGCGTTCGTTTAGCAAGCGCCACAGCGTCACGGCAGTGGCCACCATACTACAATCTTGCACCCAGACGTCCAGATGTCAGACACCCAGATCGGCATCGAACGTTGTATATCGATAGAATATCGATCAAACCTCGGATTTAGTTCATGTCATGCGTAAACGGTAATTACAAGTAAAATCAGAACTACGGAGCACAGAAAATGCGTATCTGTGAGTAAATGGTTACAGATTTCCATTGGGCGAGTTGGTAGAGCGTCAGGTCGCCATACCAAAGATTCCGCGTTTAAAATCCTATGACGACATTTTTTTTTCAACTGTTTACATGTGAAACTGTTATACGTAATTTGCTTCACACACTTCTTCGTACACATTTGCAACCATTACTCCGAAGCCTTTCTTCCTGAATGAGTGACACTGTGTGTGTGTGTGTGTGTGTGTGTGTGTGTGTGTTTGTGTGTGTGTGGTCGTGTTAGCATTGATTTATAAACATTATGTACGCATTGTTGTTCCTATTATTGTGTTTATTATTGCTACTATTAGTTTTATTACAGGTGTTATTGTTATTATTATTATTATTAATACCGTTACTTCAGCACGTGTGATGCAGTTGTTTCTCCATTTTTCTGTTCTGATTGCATATTCTGTGAAACTACAAACGCACTCTGTAGGTTTATTACTTTCAAAGAAACGAAGCAAAAGCAGACTGCCATGGGCACACTGCAGTAAACTGCAAACAGATCTTTTACATATCATACATATCCTATAACACTTTCACGTATAATACAGTTAAAAAAAAGTCACCATTAGGGTTCTAACCCACGAACCTCGGTGCAACGAGCAAACACTGCACCAACTTCCCCACAGAAGCTATATCTACCAAGCGAGGTGGCGCAGTGGTTAGACACTGGACTCGCATTCGGGAGGACGACGGTTCAATCCCGCGTCCGGCCATCCTGATTTAGGTTTTCCGTGATTTCCCTAAATCGCTCCAGGCAAATGCCGGGATGGTTCCTCTGAAAGGGCACGGCCGACTTCCTTCCCCATCCTCCCCTAATTCGATGAGACCGATGACCACGCTGTCTGGTCTCTTTCACCAACCAACCAACCAACCAACTAACAGAAGCTATATCTAATGATTATTAATGATTATGCTTTTCCTATGCTCAGTAGTTATTATGTTACGTTAAATTAAAGTTTACACCGGTTCTCCTAGACGACAGCACATAGTACAAACTAAATTGAAGTTTTGGTTGGTGCTCCATCGACATACAATGTTTGGTACCAGTCTGAGTGCCTGACATCTGGAGCTTTGGTTATTAGATAGTACAACAGGGGCGTTATACACCAAGAAGAGGTTACTGTTAATATTCTGAGAACGTAGGCTACATTCCAGGAACAGTCAGGCAATATCTCACGTCATCTCACCTGAGCCTCGTGAAATGAAAAGCAAAATACGAGCTTTATACCAAGGCTACCTGCGCAGACGTTCTACCTGCGCAGTATTCGTAGCTAGAACAAGAAGTGAGGTAAATGACAGAAGTATAAGAAGTACTGTCTGACACATCGAAAAATGGCTTGTGGAGTGTAGATGTGAATTTTGTTACGGAGAATATAGGCCATCGCTTAATATATTTGTCACCACTCATCTGTGTTTACTTTTTACGGTTGTTTGTTAACCATGGTTTCATCCTTGCTTCGACATCGATAGCGAATAAACAAAAAAAATAATCAATTGTGAATGGAGAAAAAATAGTAAGCGAACAGTCTTTATTCTTAATAATAAAATATTTAACAGCTAATGTTTCCAATAGACGGGTAGATCACATAGCTAATGAGGAGGTATTGAATAGGATTGGGGAGAAGAGGAGTTTGTGGCACAACTTGACTAGAAGAAGGGATCGGTTGGTAGGACATGTTCTGAGGCATCAAGGGATCACCATTTAGTATTGGAGGGCAGCGTGGAGGGTGAAAATCGTAGAGGGAGACCAAGAGATGAATAAACCAAGCAGATTCAGAAGGATGTAGGCTGCAGTAGGTACTGGGAGATGAAGAAGCTTGCACAGGATAGAGTAGCATGGAGAGCTGCATCAAACAAGTCTCAGGACTGAATATCACAACAACAACAATGTTTCCAATTCGCAGTAATACGCTGATGTGCAAAATTTAAGGACGGAAGTAAGTTTCTCATCATGTGTCACTGCCAAGCAACATAGCTCAATGGAATTTGGACCATAGGAAGAACTGCTGCAGTACAGTACAGCACAGTACAGAAGGTAACCGAAAGAAATACGCAATGAGAGGAAGAGAAATGACATGTTCAATCAAAGAGAGTAAGAACACAAGAGTCATCGCGATTTATGATAGTTCCCTGGTCATGTCGGCAGGACATGGTTGTTAATCTCTTCAAACAATTTGCACACTTATCTGAACTTTTAGAATTCACATCCCAAAATTAATGAACGGCTTTTACCAAATGAAGATCTGTTTCATACGTCCGTGTAAGTAGCGAAGTGTCAGTTTTTGCTGCTAGATCGCACCGCGTCCTGCTTGCAGTGCGTCTTACGATATTTTGAATATACGACTCAGCCGAATCGCGAAGAATGCCTCCGAATTTAGCTGTGAAGGGTGTACGTCATGCACTAGAAACGTGTACACGTAGAGAAATACGTATGTGTGAGTGCACTTAAAAACAACGGCTTTTAAAATTCCACGAACAAAAATATTAATATCCGTTATAAATTTTTTTTCTTCCACTGGTTAAGACCTGAAGTACACATACATGTACCTTAAACATTTCAGAAAAATTTAAAAAATAAAAATTAAAACAATGTTATTTAGAATGTAATTATCTGCAACAATAATAAAACAAATCACGAAAACATTTGTCTTTTCTTATTTCATGACGGAGACAAGAGGTTACTGGAGTGATGGAAATGAGCCTTTGGCGTCATTGGTCGGGAGGCCCCTTACGGGGCAGGTCCGGCCGCCTTGGTGCAGGTCTTATCACATTCTAAGCGACATTGGGCGACCTGCGCGCCGGATGGGGATGAAATACGATGAAGACAACACCCAGTCCCTAAGCGGAGAAAATCTCGGCCCAGCCGGGAATCGAAGCCGGGCCCCGTAGGTCGGCAGTCCATCACGCTGACCATTCAGCTATCGGGGCGGACACTGGACCTGATCGCCATGAACAGCATGCATGCTCTGCAACATGTTCCCTCCCTGACCACAAGATTTATAAAGTGGTCTTGTAGTAGATTCATCCACCAATGCGGTTGACAACTGCTGGTACTCATTGGTGCCTGTGGACGTTCTGCAATACGTATCCCCAAGGCATCCCACAAGTCCTCGATGGGATTTAAGTCGAGGGAACGGGTACACCAGTCCATTCGCCAAATATCCGCTCGTTCTAAGAACCTCCTTCATCTGCGCAATTCGATGCAGACGCTAATTGACGCCCATAAAAGTGAAGTCAGAGGTGAACGCACTTCTGAAACGATGCACATGGGGTAAGAGTGCCGTGTCGCAATAACACTGACTAGTGAGTATACCGTATTCAAGAGTCTGAATGTCAATACCCCCATGCAACATTCTGTCTCCACCTGTAGCACCAAAACGAGCCTGTAATTGACAGTGCTGGACGTACCCTTGTTTGGCGAGAGGTGGAAACACGTACTGCACCCAGGAACATTGTCGAGCATGATCGTCTTAGTGGTCCAGGTTTTATGGTGTGGGGAGGCATAATGTTATATGGGCGTACTGACGTCCAAATCCCTGAACAAGATACACTCACCTATCGATATTATTGTAATACTATACTTTGTGTGACTTTCCAGTGATGCATTCGGCCCTGACTCCCTGACTTTATTTTTATGGATGACAATGCGCTACCGCATCTACCTGCACATGTGGTGAAGCTCTTGGGACAAGAGGATATAAGGCGAATGAACTTGTCTACCCGTTCCCCCGGCTTAAATCCTATCGGGAACGTGTTGAAACACTTTGGGAATACGTACTGCAGCACGTCCGGATGCACGAACGCCCATCCAGCAAATGTCAACCACACTGTTGGAGGAATGTAAAGTCCTACCACAAGACCTCATTATAAGCCTTGAAGTGTAAACATTAAAGCTCTTTTCAGTGCATGGCAGAGGATATGTGATCTCAAGAATTCAATGCAGGTCATGAGGTAGCCCGACAACATCAGGCTGCAATTCGCTCTTTGGAAACTCCTTCCGAAAACGAGGTACGGCATAACTCTCATCGAGACTATCATACATTATTTCACTCCTCAGAACCTTTCACCCACAGTGGCTTAAAGTTACTGCTCTCAGCATAACATCATAGAAGTACAAATTTTGAGAGGAAGTGGTGCAGGGGAGCGAATTTTTATACCTCAGCTCCCACTTATTCATAATAGTTTACCACTTCATTTTAAACGTTCTTGGTGAGCTTATGTAATACCATGACCATAAAAAAGCACAAGGCCAAATATCTCATGTTGGAGGTGCGGACCTTATTGTCAGTTGCTTTTCGCAAGGCCAGCTCTGGGTGGCTCTCCCATGTTACATTTCAGCAATCCGTTTATGTCCCCAATCATACTACTTCAGATGTTATATACAAAGAAAATAAATTCCATGCGTGTGAAGTCTCGGGTACAGCTATAAATAAATACCTGAGATATGCTGGATTTTTCAAGCAGTTTGATAACGTAATACACACAGCATCTCCTGATTCAATTCGACTACATTCCATCACCACTGTCCTACTTCTCTTGTTGCTTATTTCATAACCTCTCATCAAGATAAGATCCAACTCTTTTCAGCTTCCCTTCCAAGTCCTTTGCGTTTGCTGGGACAGAATTACAATGTCATCGGCGAAATACGAAGCTTTTATTCCTTCTCTCTGAACTTTAATTCCCTTAAAGAATTTCGCCTTGCTTTCTTTCCCAGCTTGCTCAGTGTAGAGATTGAAAAACGTTGGGGACAGTCTATAACCCAGTCTCATTAGCTTTTCAACTACTCATTCCTCTCATACTGTTCGGCTCTTGTAACTGCCGTCTGACTTCTATACGAGCTGCAGATAAACCTGCACTCCCTGTATTTCATCCCTGCTACCTTCATAATTCCAGTCAACGTCGTCAAAAGGTTTTTCTGAATCTAAAAATGCTTAAATGTAGGCCTATCTTTTTTTAATTGGTCTCGTAAGACAAACCTTAGGGTGAGTATTTCCTCATATGTTCCTACATTTCTCTGGAACTCAAACTAATCTCACAGGTCGGCCCACATCAGTTTCTCCATTCTTCTGTATATAATGGGCACTAGTATTTTGTAACTAATTAACCCTTTCAGACCCCATGGTACAATTGTGGACATTTACTTTTACAGTCTGTCAGCTGCAATAAAAGTATTTCTTCCCTAAGCGAACCTGGTCTACACACTTGTAAACGTTCACCCTTTTCATCACACTCAAATGCTGCCAGCCGTTGGGCATCACTATAAATATATCAGCAAGTCAATGTAGCAGTGCGCAGCAACTCGTGACCACCAGAACACATGGCTCGCTATATTCCATTGTGTAATTGAATATTGTTGTTGTTATTTTACATGGAAATTATTGAATGATCATTTTACTATTTACTACAATAGAGAATATTTCTTAATTAGTTATTTTAGTCCTTAAAGTGAAGCCAAGTGAACAAAGTACGTTTTGGAAACGGGTACATATTTTTGTATAAATCTTGCTCCAAAAATCATTAAAAAATCACCTAAGACCACTACCACATAAAGAAAAATTTTTCTTCCTCCAGAAAAATTTCGGGTCTGAAAGGGTTAAACTAATGGTTTGGTAATAGTCACAACTGGTAGCAACTGCCTTCTTTGGAAATGGAATTATTGCAGTCTACCTGAAGTCTGAAGGTCCTTCACTGTCTGATACTTTTGTCATGAATGTTTCCCCAAGGATTCAGTCATCCTTATGGAGTGTCGTCTATTTTAGCAGCATTGTTTCGACTTATGTTTTTCACTGCTCTGCCATATTCTTATCTCAGTACCATATTCCAATCTCTTCTTTCTCTCTTTCCCTTCCCATAATATTTTCTTCAAGCTTGTTATATTTTTATAGCTCATGTACATATTTCTACCACCTTTCAGCTTTCCCTTCGTAGTGGTTTTGTCATCTGAGCTCGTGATATTCGTACAACTGCTTTTCTATTCTCCAAAGGTCTCTTTAACTACCCCGTAGGACCGATGACCGCAGCAGTCTGCTCCCATAGGACCTTACCATTTGTAATTATCCTGTAGGTGGTATCATCTTTCTCACCGGCATGTATGTTTCTTTCCATTTCTGTTCATTTCTGCTCTTTCATCTGTTTCTACATCTGCATGATTACTCTGCAATTCACTATTGCGTGCCTGGCACAGGGTTCATCTAACCGCCTTTAGGCAGGTTCCCTATGTTCCTCTCTCCAACAGCGAGCGGAGGAAATCTTTCCTTGCGAGCTCTGATTTCTCTTGTTTTATTTTGATGAACATTTCTCTCTATGTATGTGAGGGTCAACAAAATATTTTTACAGTCTGAGCAGAGAGTTTTATAGAAATTACATGAGAAGGTCCTAGCGCTGCGCAAAACGCCTTTGTTTTAATAACTGTCTCCCCAGTTCGAGTATCATATCAGTCTCACTCAATGCCTTCTTTCGAAATAACGTAAACGAGCTGCCCTCCTCTGAACTCCTTCGATACCCTCCGTCAATCCTACCTATTCGAATCCCACACCACGCAGCAGTACTCCAGAAGAGGGCGGATACGCTAGGATGGCGATGACGAATACACGCTTCCAATGTGCGTTCACCGCCAAACACGGATGCGACCATCATGATACTGTAAACAGAATCTGGATTCATCCGGAAAAATGACGTTTTGCCATTCGTGCACCGAGGTCCGTCGTTGAGTACACCATCGCAGGCGCTCGTGTCTGTGATGCAGCGTCAAGGGTAACTGCAGCCATGGTCTCCGAGCTGATAGTGCATGCTGCTGCAAACGTCGTCGAACTGTTCATGCAGATGGTTGTTGTCTTGCAAACGTCCCCATCTGTCGACTCAGGGATCGAGACGTGGCTGCACGATCCGTTACAGCCATGCGGATAATATGCCTGTCATCTCGACTGCTAGTGATACGAGGCTGTTGGAATTGAGCACTTCGTTCCGTATTACCCTCCTGAACCCACCGATTCCATATTCTGCTAACAGTCATTGGATCTCGACCACCGCGAGCGGCAATGACGTGATACGATAAACCGCAATCGCGATAAGCTACAATCCGACCTTAATCAAAGTCGGAAACGTGAAGGTACGCATTTCTCCTCCTTACACGAGGCATCACAACAAGGCAACGCCGGTCAACTGCTGTTTGTGTATGAGAAATCGGTTGGAAACTTCCTGACGCCAGCACGTTGTAGGTGTCGCCACCGGTGCCAACCTTGTGTGAATGCTCTGAAAAGCTAATCATTTGCATATCACAGCATCTTCTTCCTGTCTGTTAAATTTCGCGTCCGTTGCACGTCATCTTCGTGGTGTAGTAATTTTAATGGCCAGTAGTGTAAAATTAGTTTGGAAACTAGACGGCTTAAAGGTGTTTAATTTGACATCCCACCACAAAGCGGCCTCCGTTAGATGGCCACTCTTGAGCGCCGGAGGCTGCAACAGTGCAGAAGCCAGACTGCGGCCGGCAGCCCGGCAGACAGCTGGGCGGCGCGCCGCTCCCAGGCATGCGCGCAACGCAGGACACCAGACCGGTCTGGCAACGGCGCGCCGGCTGCACCTGCCGCTACCGGACCCCCCCCCCCCCCCCCCCCCACTCGCCCCCACCCCACCATTCCCCCTCCACGGCTAAAGTATTGATGCCGTTCCAGACTCTTGATGAATGGCTCTGCCGACTACCCTTATAAGACGGCGGTTATAAAGCCACCGGAATCGCATTGCAATTCTTTCAGGCGGCGAGCCGTCTGACGGACTCGCGATTCAGAGAAGTACACTGCCGGCTGCTAAAAGTGAAGCACCAGGAAGCATAGCAAGTAACAAGAGTTTACTCGCTGTGTGTACCAGCAGAAAAATCCTCCTATCAGACCACAAAAAAGGCGAATATGCTGCTGTAAAAAATGACTGAAAAGTGGGGAACCTGTGCCTTGTTCTGCCTTCCACAGCATCTTTGAAAAACTTTCCGTAAATTTGGGATGTGAAAATATTCGTCCTCTTTTTAACATGCAGCTCACCTCTCACTCCTTAGCACACTGCACTCGCATTCGGGAGGACGACGGTTCAATCCCGCGTCCAGCCGTCCTGATTAAGGGTTCTGTGATTTCCCTAAATCGCTTCAGGCAAATGCCGGCATGGTTACTTTGAAAGGGCACGGCCGACTTCCTTCCCTAGTCCAATGAGACCGATTACCTCGCTGTTTGGTTTCTTCCACCAAATCAACCCAATCTCTCACTCCCACAAGGTCTGCTAATTGTAACTCACTCACACGCACTAGTCCATCCCTTAAAGTCGCTCTTACACATCCTTTCCCAATTTCCTATTTTCACTCACTCATTCAGCTGACTCATTGTCATTATCTCTTCGTGTTTCTCTGTCACTGTCTCCTATCTCAAAGCCACAGTCAGCTTCGTTCTGTCCTACAGCGACTATATCCTCTCAGTGTCACTTGTCTCTCAACTGCTACTATCTCACACATTCCCTTCCACTGCTGCTGTCTCTTAACCCTGTCACTATTTCTCTCTCCCCCATTGTCATTGTCATAGACTCTGCCTCTCATTATTTGCTGGCTCTCATCCACTTCCGTTTTCTCCTTCTCTTTATTCCACTACCACTGTCTTCCTCACTCTTTTCCTAGCGCTGTTCTGTTACTGTCAACTATGGTCCCATTGTCACTGCATCCCTGCCTTTCCCTCACACTACAATTATCTCCTCCATGCACCAACGTAGTAGCCACGTGGTCTGTAGCGCCTTGCCAGGGTTCTCGCGGCTTTCCCTGCTGGAGGTTCGAGTCCTCCCTCGGGCATGGATGTTTGTGTGTTGTCCTTAGCGTAAGTTCGTTTAAGTTAGGGTCCGATGACCTCAGCAATTTGGTCCCATTATAACTTACCACAAATTTCCTCCACACCTTCTACACCACAGCCACTATCTACTATCTTGCACTGTTTATTACTTTTCTGTCTCTTTCCCACTGCCACTGTCTCCTTCACTCTCAGCATAATGAAGCATGCTAAGGTTTTTGGGAAATTTTTTAAAGGTGCTGAGGAAGGTAGAATGAGGCAGGTGGTACACTACTTTTCAGTCAGTCTTTTAAACACAAGCGTAATACACTTTTTAGAGCTCTGATAGGAGCATTTTTCTGATGGTTCCACACTTTTCCCTGCCACAGTAGGCCAAGTCACACATATGAAAAGAACTTCATGGGCCAGAAAATTTTCATAGTTCACTTATTTGAAATTGAAATAATGCAAGACTAATTCTACACTTCAGACCGGATATTATATGCACAACATGGAGTTTCCAGCAGCCTTCTGGTGGTAACTGAGATACTTTACAGCGTATTTATTCTTGCTATGTCAGTTTAGAAACTGTGTCTTCGCTTCACAGCAGGTTTTATGTGAGTGTTTCACATGTTGATGTAGGTTAAAGATATTAGAAAAATTTTCAAGCTTGTTTGGAACCAGAATGTTAGGAACATATCGCAAACATTTCAGCCATTTGCTCCACATAGCCGCCTTGGTATGCGCGACTCGGTTTTGGTATGAAATAATGGTAAAAAAAACATTTTGGAGAGCTTTTAAGGTACCACCCAAAGACTAATGGAGGTTCCATAACCCCATCATGGTCCACCGTATACCACATCAAATGCAAAAAGAACCAACCACTTTGCACCGTTTGCATAATCAGGAGGTAGTGCGTAATATTCATAATTTGACCCTGTACTGTGTGATAGTGACACTAAGCCGATTCTTCTGGTGAGTACATGAATGGTCCATAGCCTAAGGATTATCCCAGGCACTTGACCCCATATTCCTATCACCAATACAACCTGAGGTAAGGGCCCTGGAAGAAACCAGTTTTCAAGCGCAGCGTTTTGGAACACATTAAGTAGCGCAAGCTGTGGCATGCGTACCGATAAAGCATAGTCTGAAGAATATGTGATTAAGTTTGTAGGTGACCTGCATGAACTGTGAAAATTTACTTTCAAATCTTTTCTTAAAGAATTTACTAGCAATTCATCAAGAACATTAACACACTATGTGAGCGTGGAAGTAGTTGCCAAGGAGCAACTGATGGAAACAAATTAAATTTCAACCAATGGAAATTTTATTCATAAAAGCCTTTTCAAAAATAGATTTAAAATTTATTAGCGGAAAAGCACCCTCGAAATATCAAGTTACAACTTAACAAATGTGAATTTTATTCCTAAAAGCTTTTACAAAGCAGATTTGAAATTATAAGCAGAAAAGCACCCTCGAAATATCAAATTACAATTATTCAGAGGCAGAATTTTTTTTTTTTTGTTTTTTTTTGTTACAGTAGGAGCCTTCGGGCTGAGAAGCTTCCATAGTCACGACCGCTCACAACGACCTCTGAAAAACCACACTAGTGCAAATCTGCAACACGCCAGATTAAACTAAAATTTTTTAACAACTCACACAAACACATTAACTATGCACTCCGTAAGAGGGACGGAAATGGTACAAACACTCACACTAAGAAATTATTTTTCCACCAAAGGTGCAATTTGTTTTTAAAAGGGCTCTTACGGTGGAAGGGTGGCAACTTTATAAAAATGATTATTTAAATAAAACCCATGAAATTCGGACTTACATAAAGTGTACAACATGCTCTACATTACACATATACCGCCTAGCAAGATGGTAGGCAAGATAAAAACATATTTCAGGAATTCGGCCTTTACCTTAATTCTGTAAATTCGTTAACACCGAATCCGACAAACATGACGGAGACAGCTATTAACGAATGGCAGACCGACACACAGACAGATCGACACTAACTGCCTAACAAATGCGGACGAGAGACAAACGAGCAAGCTGGGGACAAGAGACTGACCAACAACACAAGTACAATTTAACAAGTAACTGAAACAACATATCACTAATCACTCAGCTTCTAATAAGTGCGATTTCTGGCGAAGACCTGGCGCAGCACCCTCAAAACAGTCTCCCGAACCGTCCGCTGTCAGCCGCTTCAACGGACGCAGGGAGGCACGCCGATCTCTCGTCTCATGACGTCACAACTCGTACCGGCCAGACTGATGTCGTAGGTTGGCTCCTGTAGCTCTCGTGCCGGCCGCGAAGCCACTACCCCTCGCTATACGCCGCGGCCACTGGACTGACGTGGCGACCTCACATGCGCCGACGCTCCAGGCGGACAAGTCATCTTGTGTCTCAGTGCGTGACCGACCAACCGATCAATCCAACCGCCAATGCCCATTGCCTGAACAAACTCGAGCGGACTGGCGGCCTAACCCGTACTAGCACTCCGGACGAAACACAGACACTGACTGCCGCACACTGACACGGCTGACCAACTCCCCAGACTCACCCCCTCGTGCCGGCTTTAAAGTTTGATCCAAACGACAGACATACTAGAACTCCGAACGACGGACAGACACTAACTGCCGCACACTGACCCGGCTGACCAACTGACCAGACTCGCAGAGACTGACCCACTGCTGAACTCATAGTGCGCCTGAAATGCACGTGAACAGGCAACTTTTCCCCTTTCCCACCAGAGGGAGACACGAAGCTGCGATTGCCACAGCGGCGCCACCGCCAGAAACGGAAGGCGACTGCTTTACACTACGCGCTGCTGCGCGCTCTTCAAAACAGAAAATTTTACTACGGCTCACTGCGGGTATACAGGAAGTGAACTTTAGTATACAAAACTACCAACTCTGCCAAGAATAATGGCTCTGACCCGGCTAGACATCGAGGCCAAGTGAGATTGGATGACAGATGGACGACAGATGCGGGTGTGTCATCCTATATTGCTTCAACTATATGGCAGAATTCATCAGTACTAGTGGCTGTCGAGTGATATCCTACCAACAGTCTTGGACCAAACGTTTTCAGTGAGATATGTGGAAGCATGCCAGCTGGGTAGATCAAGCCAGAATGGGTAAGTGTATGGTCTTGTAGGAAATGTAAGGTATGCTGTCCATCTATAGGTTACTAGCTGGGTATCGGCATTGCCCTGCTTGTACTTATTCCAGTCTTCTATTAGCACATCCCCTCCTTCCCCCTCTCTCTGTCCATCTCATCCTTGATCTCCTCTCTGTCCATCTCCTCCTCCCCCTCTCACTGTCCTCCCCCCAGTTCATCTCCTCTTCTTGACTTTCCCTGTCCATTTCCTCTTCTTCCTCTCTCCGTTCACCCCCTTCCTCTATCTCTTCCTCCCCCTGTCTCAGTCCATCTCTTCCTCTTTCCTTTCTCTGTTGATCTCCTCCCTCTCCTCTCTCTGTCCACTTGTCCCTCCTCCTTCCCCATCTCTTCCCTTCCCCTCGCTCTACTACTCTCCCCATCTCTCACCACGTTATTGCACTCATCCCAATAGGACGCTGGTAGTCCTTACCTCCACGATATTTTTGTTCTGACCGTAACCAACATATGTTCCAAATTTGCTTGAATTAGTTCCAGGGATTTAGGATGAGACTTTCATCCATGGCTTTGCTTGTGTAACACACATGTCAAACCTATTTCAAGTATATTTAAGATATTTCACTCGTACTTGTACAAACATTTCACCTGTGTCTCTAGCGAGTTTGGCCGTTCAGTTTCATTGCTACGCGGCTTATGACGTCGCATCTCCTCGATAATATACTGTGCAGTGATAGATTTTGGAGCTGTATAAAGCGATGCACGTGGCTACTGTCTTGTGGATAGAGTTAGTAGTCCCGAATTCCTGAACTATGAGTCATTAAATGGTACAATTGTGCTAGTACATGTCGTGGCATGTATGAATACTGTCTGAAATATGTGTCCCGAATACATTTAGTAATCAAGAAGTATTAAATTAAAACTTCATTCTTAATGCGGCGTTTTTATTGCACGTATTGTCAACATGTGGCAGATAAATAATAAATTTAAACGTCATGCATGATGCGGCAGTTTTTCACGCGTATCAGTGTTTATGACGTCATATCTCCTGAACTAAGTGTGGTACAGTGATATACTTTTCTAATTACATTCAGCAACATACAGGGATACTAACTGCGAAATGTGTTTTGAATACAGTTAGCAGTAAAGAAGTAATAAATTAAGACGTCAGAGATGATGCTGCCGTTTTGCATGCATTTCATATTTGATGTCAATCTAGTGAACTATGAATTGTAAAATGATATATTTTGATGGTACATTGAGTAGTATATGTGAATACTGTCTGAAAAATATGTTACGAATGTAGTTAATAGTAAAGATGCAGTAAATTGAAACGTCATGCTTCATGCGGCAGTTTTACTGAACGTACCGTCAAAATCTAGTGTGATAAACTTTCTTCCTTTCAACGTTTTGTCGCGGCTGTTAGCTAGAAAAAATTTCGCAAAAGTTTGAAACTATATGTAAAGTTCGTTCCAAGTTACTATGTGCTCTCTTTCTCAAATACTGGGTTACCAAAGTATGTTCACGCGTCGTAAGCTACACTGCTTTTTCACCCCCTCCCTACTCCCTTGATAGGTAGGTAGTTCTTACCTCCACCCCCACCCCACCCCACCGACGATTTACAGTCAGTAAGTGGTATGCGTGCCAAGTGTCGTTGAAATTGGTCCATTGATTTAGGAGATATGGAACGTACGTACATTTGTACATTTTTGGATGTGAACTAGAAGTTATGAATACCCAATGGCACCACATAGTATCATCCCAGGAGTGAGCCCCGTTTGATGATGACAAATAGAATCTAGCAACATTCGTTCTATTCGGAGTCCCTATGCACGTGTTAAGACCAACATACGCAACATGAGTGTCCATTACGTGTATGCCATCGTTGCAACAAGAGACAAGGAGGTGTCTACACAGGTACAGGCTTGTCTAAGATTTGTGCGCAGTCGCAAGGAGTCACCACATTCCAGATGGGGAGACACGTGCAACAGTCGCGTGTTGTTCACTCCGTTTAGTGCTTTGTTTTAATACGTTACGCTATTAAAAGATCGACTTTTTTGCACACATTAAAAATTCCCTTTGGGTTAGCACTTTGGCGAAGTGGTCTAACGAGAAACACTCGGAATGTGAATAGTATTATCGTGCATTTTCTTGTTTCTCCCTCGTGAATTCCGTGAATTACAAAGACAAATTGAAACTAAAAAATTGTCTTTAGTTCCTCACAAACAGGAACAACGTGGAAATAACAAAGGCATACCTGTATAAAATACTTCCGACAAAAAACGTATTGAAGAAGAGGATTGATTCCGGGGCCCTTGATGTGTCGAATCCGCCCTGGTTCCTTTACGAGCCGCTTTGGTCATAAATAGTTTGCGTCAACGAGAGAAAATAAAAGGACACAATAATGTCTTCAGCGGAGATGGGCATCCATAAAGTACTATTTGTTTTGAACCTGGAACTGGGAACGGAACATCCAATATCTGGTATTCCTTCAGTAGCCACAGACCAGTGCCTTTATGTTGAAGATCAGTACAGGGTAGCTGGAGCTAAGGCACCCAAATTTTTAGTTTTTCGTTACCTATAACCAATCCAAATTCCATCTCTGTCTGATTATTAATTATAGAGAAATTTGCAATTTAGCTAAAAAAAATTACGGGGTCTTACCCCATAAAATGGGGTGAAGTCCTGCAGTGCGGGTCTTTGCCCCATTTGAAGTAAATTTGGAGAGTGAAATATATGTATAAAAGCAAGTCACCACAAAGTCTCCTCAATGAACAGACCTAGTCCGCCAACGCACCCTTTCTTAAAAATTTCATTCACCTGCTTTTCGGTTTAAAATAAACTCTACTGTCTTTGTCAATAACAACATGCAGATACTAACCCAACATGAAACAGTACATAAAATATAACAGCTTGCTTAGTCATAAAA
Organism: Schistocerca piceifrons; assembly: GCF_021461385.2. Classification (NCBI taxonomy): domain Eukaryota; kingdom Metazoa; phylum Arthropoda; class Insecta; order Orthoptera; family Acrididae; genus Schistocerca; species Schistocerca piceifrons. The sequence continues at coordinate 390,775,731 of NC_060145.1, forward strand.
TACTTTCAGCTAGCTATCACATCTTAATATAATATCTACTGTTCTAATATTTATTTATGTACATCCACCCTCATCATTTACTTTGTTTCCAGTGTATACCACAATATCTACAGAGTGTCATTGCATTAACATTTTATAACAAACTGGTTTCTTTATTTGTTTATCTTGATTGTAATCAATTCTCATTCAATATATATTGTAAGTAATGCAACGTTTGTAGTTTGTAAATTTCTACTGTCACATCAATGTATGCATTGAAATATCTTTGAGAGAGAAATTCTTTGGATTTGTTATGGTTGTGATATTGCCATCTTTGCATACACTGTGACAAAAAATTTTGTGTGAGAGGTGTTTTACATTATGTGTGCACATATAAATAAAAAAAGGTTAATATATTCTTCTCCATTGCATGAACACAAGTAGTCATCATTGCAACGCAATGGCGCGGCATTTTTGATGCAAGGAACTAAAATATTTTCACTTCTGTATCCGTAATGAGGCTCAATTACAGTTAAATAGACAGTTTCTCACATCTCTACCCCAAAGAATTTTCACCACATTGAGGAATAAAAAGTGAAAACTAATGTAACTTACAACAAAAATATATCTTAACGTAAACAGTCCACCTGGCGATGAACCTGTAGGTTTGGAAACCGGTAATGGTCCTCTTCATGTGAACAAATAGTTTTATAAAAAGTGTCTGATTGCTGTATTCTTCTCTGCAAGATTCAGTCTGTATTTTGCACACAGCTGCAGTCACAAAATGTCAATTTCTTGGCAAAATAGGTTTTCCATAATTCCTTACGAAATGTCAACATCATTCAAATTATGATGTCAGTGTGATATTTTATGATTGCCCACATGCAAGGTTCATCAAAGGTACGTGGAACACAATCGCCACACTCGCCTTCCGCAGCCCAGTAAGTCAGACATAGCCGAATACTGTATCTCCACAGGACGTTTGATGGATTATTCTGGTGTGAAACTCATTGCCATGACGAGACCCTTTTGGGATTTTTTTCCCTTGTTTATTGTGATATCATTCCCCTGTCCCATATGGCCAGGGGATGGCTGTCAGCGGCACAATCTGCCGCTCTTCAGCCAAGTGATGTGACAACTAAAAAATAATAAAATGTTGCATATATAAGGTGATAAAAAAGAGGAACATAAAACAGAGTAAGGGGAGAAAATGGAGGTAAAAATACACTGACATGGAGATGTTCACAGGGAGACAATTAAAAAAGTCACCAGAAAGTAAAAAAACACGGTTTTCGATTCTTAAAACACAAAGAAGACACTGAATACACATGCAGAGGTTAAGAGTCGGCCACAGTATTAAAAACACTCCAGAACAACACACTTAAAACCCACTTGGAGCACACATGATGAAGAATAAAACTGCCAGGTGGGACCTGCCGAGGGAGAGGTCAGAGAGGATGGAAAAGGAGCGGAGAGCAAGGGGCAGCAGGGGAGGTGGCGGGATGAAGATTGTAGTGGCGTCAGCAGGTAGACTAAGAGGCAGGAGACATGTGGGGCAGGAGATGAAGAGGGAAGACAAGGCAGGAGGGAATGCAGAGACACTGAAAGGGAGCACAGGAAAGGGAGGGCGAGTAGGAGGGGGAAGCCACTCAGGAGAAGGGAGGGGGAGGAGAGGGAACCCTGAGGAGGAGGCAGGAAGATGGGGTTAGAGTTGGTAGATGTCAGGGTGAAGTTCATTAGGAAAGGAGGTGGAGGGTGTGGAGATGGAGAGAGGGTGGGACACAACGGTAAAGGTGCAGCAATGGGTTGGGGGTGGAGAGGAAGGGAGACACCATGGGGTGAGGGGAATCAATTTGGCAGACAATATATAGTGTGCAGATGTGTTCGAGGAAAATGTTCAAGAAAAAGGAGAAGGTGAGGAAAGGGTATGAGATCGTAGACGATGCACATGGGGGATGGAAGGCGAGGCAGAGTGCATGGCGTTCGAGGATTTGGAGGGCTTTATAGAATTGTGGAGGGGCGGAAATCCAAACTATGATGGCATAACAGAGGATGGGGCAGATCAAGGATTTGTAGGTGTGAAGGATAGTGGAAGGATGCAGACCCCACGTCCAGCCAGACAGGAGTTTCAGGAGGCAGAGTCAGTTTGTGAGCTTTGTTTTGGATGGTAAGGAGATGGGGAGTCCAGGTGAGGTGGTGGTCGAGGGTGAGGCCAAGGTATTTGAGGGTAGGAGTGAGGTGGATAGGACGGCCATAAATGGTGAGGTAGAAATCATGGAGATGGAAGGAGCGGGTGGTGCAGTCTATGATGATCACCTTGGGTCTTGGAGGGGTTGATACGGAGGAACCACTGGTTGCACCAAGTGGTGAATTGGTCATGGTGGGTTTGGAGGGTACGTTGGGACTGTTGAATGGTAGGATAAAGGGCTAGGAAGGCGGTATCATCAGCAAATTGGAGAAGATGAACAGGTGGGGGGGTTTGGATATATCAGCAGTTTACAGGAGGAGACAGAGGAGAGGGGAAAGGATAGAACCTTGGGGCACGGTGCCAGAGGGATAGAAAGTACAGGAGTTGGAATTGTGGATAGTCACATAGGAGGGACGATGGGAGAGGAAGGAAGCAACGAGACGGATGAAGCTGATGGGGAGAGCATAGGTCTGGAGTCTGAAGAGGAGCCCAGGATGCCAGACATGGTCATAGACGTTATGGAGATCAAGGGAAACAAAGATAGCGGAGTGACGGAAAATAAGTTGGAGGGAAAGAAAATTGGTAAGGTTACGGAGCTGGTCGTCGGCGGAGAAGGAAGGCCAGAAGCCACATTGGGTAAGGGGAAGGAGGTGGTGCTGGTTAAGGCGGCGGTGAATACGGTGAGAAAGGATGGCCTCGAAGACCTTACTGAACACAGAGGTGAGGCAAATGGGACGATAGGAAGAGGTATCAGAGGGGGTTTGTTAGGTTTAGGGAACAGTAGGACACAGGAAGTCTTCCACAGGTTGGGGTACAATCCAGTGGAGAGGAGGACGTTGTACAGCGTAGCAAGGACAGTCAGGAAGGATGTGGGGGATTCCTTGAGGGGGCGGTAGGTGATGCCATCATGACCAGGAGCGGTGTTGCGTTTAGAGCGGAGGACGTGTGTGATGTCTTGTGTGGTGATGGGAGCGTTGATGTCTGAGGAGGGTAATCCCTTTTGGGGATCAATTACTCGTATTAAGGAGTATGTGAAAATACGTATGGCGGAAGATTTATTAATCGTGGCGGTCGCTTTCTACTCCATAAGGCTTGTGACCCGATGATTTCCCTAATATCTTCAGACTGACAAAATTTTATATCTAATTACACCTTCGGTGACAATTTTATTGTTTTGACAACTCAAGACTTAACTCCGCTAGCCCGCAGTTCGACAGAGAGCGCGCACATAGTATCACCCACCGGTAATGCGCTTGCCCCTGTGCGCATCAGCGGGAGCAGTATTCGACAGATGGTGCTGAACTCGGCAGAGGACAGCCATGCAGTGAAAACATATGCGCAGGTACCACCGCTCCAATTTTCCGTATATACGCCAGTGATCTTCACTGTAAAACTGTTCTAAAGATGGCTGAATGGTTGCCAAACAAAATATCGTGGCAAGTTGTCGACATCATCCGACTTCAAGCCCGAAACCTCAAGCAATATCCGTTAGGAAGTGTTACATCACCTTCTCCGAGTATGTTTCTTCGATTCGCTATTTCTATGACATCGGCATAGCCAAACATTACAGAATCCGTAGTGATTACGCCGGTGACAGAAATAGTTTTATGTTGTGGGCATCCGCAGTTCAAGTAATCCATATTTGACACATAAACCGTTCCCAGCTCAATATGAACCTTTATTCAGAGGAACACCATCAGTTTCCTGATATCAAATCATATCTTCAGAAGTGTATCTGAACAAAATACAGAACGTACAGTCGACATTAAGATCCAAAAAACAAACAGCAGTCCTAATAATATAAGCCACATGAGAACCAATATGAAAGTCTTCGCACTTTGCTACAACATTTATCCCACAAGTTGGGAAGAAGGAGGCCTCAATATTCTCAAAATAAGATGATATTTCCATGCTTGTTGGGGTCACAAAGTTTTCCAATTTAAATTGTCATCAGTATGTGGAACCAAAAAGTTTGAAGATTCCGCCTCACATACTAACTCCTGCTCATACTTTAAATTTGACACTGTTGTTGTATGTATGTGCAGAACTGAACATGCAGCGTTTTCTTAAAATTCAGAGACAGACCACCTGCAGAAAACCGCTCAACATTCCTTTCAAAGATACTACTTTCCATTTCCTCTGATGCTGTAAGCCAAGCACGATTCATTATAATGCTTGTGTCAACTGCAAAAGTAGCTAATTCTGCTTCATGTCTGTTAAATGGTAAATCATTAAATTATATGAGAAACAACAGAGGATCTGAAACTGAACCTCCATTCTAGATGCGTTTCGTTGAATGCAGATCATAGCAAAATGGTGCAATGAGTTTCCCGAGAATATCTGTGCCGTTTTAAAAGAATTAAAATGGTTGAACAGAAGTCTGGTTCTGGTGTAAACCATTACCATAGTCAGACCAATCATCTGAGGATCTCAAAATTTGTCCAGTACCACCCAAATTCTGGCAAAGCACTCCTCTCAAGTTTTATAACGAACGCACATACACTGTACTTTAGTCAGCGACCTCACACTGTCACTCGCTTCTTATGATAATTTCGAAAACAGGAGTAGTATTTAATCGTTTATTACGCACCAGGATCAGTAGGTCCATGCACGCTCTCATGACGAGATAAATATAGCACTTGCTACAATTTGTCAAGAATCTGGCAAAATAACTGTGAAATAATTTTTATTCAAACATGAACGACTGAAAAAAGACTGAGGATCTCTATAATGACAATTAGCTTGGATTTAGGAGAGTAGAAGCACCAGAGAGGCAGTTCTCTCGTTGCACTTGAAAGTTGAGACAATACTTAAGAAATATAAAGACACTTTCACAAGATTTTTGGACCATCGAATACATAAGACAACATGAAAAAGTAGATTCGAATTCCTCATAAAAATGGATATATGGGGAAAGAAGGTAATATCCAACTTGCTGGAGAACGAAGACATAACAATACCAAAGGGACACCTACAGAGAAGTGCTCAGATCAAAAAGGACGTACGGCATGAATGCAGTCTTTCATCCAAATCTTCAGTTTGTGCTTCTGAGAGCCAATGACGGTAATGAAAGAAAAGGTGAGGAGTTGGTTTAAAATTCAGAGTGAAATGATAAAATATATCGACGATAAGAGTCGCTAGTGTCATGGCTGTCCTTAGTAAAAGTGAGGAAGAATTATAGACCCTAATGAATGTGACGAAGAGGCTGCCATGCACATAGTATGCACTGAGACTAAACCAAAAAAGAAAAAAAAACGAATGTAATGAGGAGCACCAGAAATGAGATTTGCGAAAAACGTTAACGTTGGGGACCATGGTGTACACGTGGTGAAGGAATTCTGTTAGCTTGGAAGCAAAATATCGCATGACACGCGAAGCAAGGTAGACGATGAAGCAGTATAGCACAAGTACATAGAGTATTATTTTCTAAAAGAAATCTTACAGTATGTAACGAAGATCTTAATTTGAGCAAGAAATGTCTGAGATTTTGGCCGCGCGCCCCCCGTCGGACGTTCGAGTCCTCCCTCGGGCATGGGTGTGTGTGTTGTTCTTAGCGTAAGTTACTTTGATTAAATAGTGCGTAAGCCTATGGATCGATGACCTCAGCGGTTTGGTCCCATAGGAACATATCACAAATTTCCAAAAAAATATTTCTGAGACTTTCCGTAAGGAACAGAACGACGTACGGACCTGAGCTGTGGAGAAACTGGAAAAGAAGAGAATCGAAGCTTTTGAGAAGCGGTGTTGTGGGAGGATAGTGTTATTTAAGTGCACTGATCAGATAAGAAATTGTGTTTACCACAGAATCGACAGTGAAAGGAATGTGAGGAAAACACTGACCAAAAGAAGGCACTCAAATGGCTCTGAGCACTATGAGACTAAACATCTATGATCATCAGTCCCCTAGAACTTAGAACTACTTAAACCTAACTAATCTAAGGACATCACACAACACCCAATCATCACGAGGCAGAGAAAATCCCTGACCCCGCCGGGAATCGAACCTGGGAACCCGGGCGTGGGAAGGGAGAACGCTACCGCCCGACCAAGAGCTGCGGACACCAAAAGAAGAGATAGGATGACAGATAACGGGGAATAAATGCCGTGAAGTTTTAAATCAGCACGCTCTCAGCTGCAGTGTGGAAACCCGTATTACGAGAGGGAGCCTTACAGGACAACTGTGAGGGAAAGGCATTAGTATAGATTCACAAATTAATTGAGATCGCTGACGGGGAGAAGACGGTAAGTGCCGAAACTCTATTTCACAGAAATTTCGCTTAGCGGAAGAGGGGGCAACATAAGTGATGTCTCGGTTTATCTGTAGATACTCGACAATTTCTGAGAAAACGACTGTCAAAGTTTTGAGGTACTTTATGTGCCTTTTAGCGAGAACGTAATTCAAACGAAGCGGTGGGACAATTGCTAGCGTGGCAGCTTCACACTTTTTGAGCCCCGCGTGCGAAACCGGATTTTTATTATGTTTATTATTTTATTTTGATTATTTATAAACCCATCACCTTGCTAACTACAGTGAGTCGTTTGCTGCTACAAGCCAGACAATTTTCAGACTTTTAGAACTCTTCTTGTTTCTTGATATAATTAAATTGTTGCTTAGAGAAGAAAAACAAAACAAAAAGACACAAGATACATAAAGAACAATTGCGAAAAAATTACTGTATTCTTAAGAAAAAAGTAGTACACGAAAGGAAAGATGTATATAGCAAAAGAAGTGCCTTTACCTAACTATTTCAAGTGGGAGGTCTTCGGTAAACACTTCGAACCTGTCTCACCCGAATTACATCCTGCATGTCTGCTCAAGCCACACTGATCCATTACCTTTGGTTTATAGTGACTAAGAGAGCCGGAGGCACATTTTACCGGTAGGTGGTGTTGTGCCGCGATATCGATGTCGACGCTGAACCACCGGGCCGACATGGCTCAAGCGCTGATAATTTCTGCAGTGCTGACGGAGTACGGATACCACTCGATCTTACGGAACGTATCAGAGATATTCGATGAGTTTTCTGGAATAGCCGATTCATGGAGAAAAATTGCAAATAAATATCAGAATCGTTCCTGTGAATATGAACGTCCTATCTGTAGTCGTTCGAGACGTTCTATTTCTTCTGAACGCGAGTCTGAAAGACTTCAGACCTTCATTTTCGCTTGTTTATGTCACAACACAAAGTCAAGCGCCTGCACGCCAGTCGGGAACGACAGGGAAAAGAAGGCTGTGGGATCAGCCAACCGCACGCTGACCGGACCTCCCTCCAGGACGACAACGCGACAGCGGCGACCCCTACGTTTAGAAGACATAAGCGTCACGACCGACTGGTGACGGCCCAGTTTAATAGCAGCTTAAAGATTAGCGACTTGGATAGCAGCGTCTACGTTAGGCGCTTCGACAGCAGTTCGATCAGCAAAGATTGATTATTTCCCGGGTCGTCCTTTGCTTGCGACACATCTGTGTAATTGCCATACTTAAGTATTGTAATTTTGAAGTTGAAACCTTCTGGTTTATTAGGCCACGTCATATTTTTGCTAAAATGATCGACGATTTGACCCCTAGAGTGTTCTAGCAGTAGTGGACACCATAAGATCCTGAGGAAGATCCCAGTAGAGGCGTCGAAACGTGGATCATTTTAGCGGAAATACACTACTGGGCATTAAAATTGCTACACCACGAAGATGACGCGCTACAGACGCGGAATTTAACCGACAGGAAGACGATGCTGTGATATGCAAATGATTAGCTTTTCAGAGCATTCACAGAAGGTTCGCGCCGGTGGTGACACCTACAACGTGCTGATATGAGGAAAGTTTCCAACCGATTTCTCGTACACAAACAGCCGTTGACCGGCGTTGCCTGGTGAAACGTTGTTCTGATGCCTCGTGTAAGGAGGAGAAATGCGTACCATGACGTTTCCGACTTTGATAAAGGTCGGATTGTAGCCTATCGCGATTGCGGTGTATCGTATCGCGACATTGCTGCTCGCGTTGGTCGAGATCCAATGACTGTTAGCAGAATATGGAATCGGTGGGTTCGGGAGGGTAATACGGAACGTCGTGCTGCATCCCAACGGCCTCCTATCACGAGCAGTCGACATGACAGGCATCTTATCCGCATGGCTGTAACGGATTGTGCAGCCACGTCTCGATCCCTGAGTCAACAGATGGGGACGTTTACAAGAGAACAACCATCTGCACGAACAGTTCGTCGACGTTTGTAGCAGCATGGACTATCAGATCGGAGACCATGGCTGCGGTTACCCTTGACGCTGCATCACAGACAGGAGCGCTTGCGATGGTGTACTCAACGACGAACCTGGGTGCTCAAATGGCAAAACGTCATTTTTTCGGATGAATCCAGGTTCTGTTTACACCATCATGATGGTCGTTACAGCCATGCTGATAAGATGCCTGTCATCTCGACTGCTAGTGATACGAGGCCGTTGGGATCCAGCACGGCTTTCCGTATTACCCTCCCGAACCCACCGATTCCATATTCTGCTAACAGTCATAGGATCTCGACCAACGCGAGCAGCAATGTCGCTCTACGATACACCGCAATCGCGATAGGCTACAATCCGACCTTTATCAAAGTCGTGCTGGTACGCATTTTCCCTCCTTACACGAGGCATCACAACAACGTTTCACCAGGCAAAGCCTGTCAACGGCTGTTTGTGTACGAGAAATCGGTTGGAAACTTTCCTCATGTCAGCACGATGCAGGTGTCACCACCGGCGCCAACCTTCTGTGAATGCTCTGAAAAGCTAATCATTTGCATATCACAGCATCGTCTTCCTGTAGGTTAAATTTCGCGTCTGTAGCACGTCATCTTTGCGGTGTAGCAATTTTAATAGCCAGTAGTGTATTTCTACAAAAATGCTCCACGTTTCGACCCCTCTGCTGGGATCTTCCTCAGGATCTTATGGTGTCCACTACTGCTAGAACACTCTAGGGGTCGAAACGTCTATCATTTTAGCAGAAATATGGCGTGGCATAGTAACCCAGAAGATTTTAACTGCAAAATTACAATACTTAAGTATGACAATTACACAAAGGGCGACATGCGAAATAATCAATCTTTGCAGTGATTGTTGATCTCCAACTGCTATCAAAGTGCCTAACGTTGACGCTGCTATCAAAGTCGCTAATCTTGAAGGTGCTATTGAAGTGGGCCGTCACCAGTCGGTCGCGGTGCTTATGTCATCTAAACATAGGGGCCGCTGCTGTAGCGTTGCCGTCCTGGAGGGAGGTTCAAATGGTTCAAATGGCTCTGAGCACTATGGGGAACGGGTGTGTGCCGAATGGTTCACGGAAGGACGTAGAACACGGTGAGATTGATCAGGTCGCACCACCCAGACCACCCCCAGAGAAGATCGACCCCTCATCCGTATGCCATTACGGGACAGATCTGCGTCCTCCCCAGCTCCGGTCTAACAGTGGAGCAGTATAAAGGGTGGTCCATTGATCGTGACCGGGCCAAATATCTCACGAAATAAGCGTCAAACGAAAGAACTGCAAAAAACGAAACTTGTCTTGCTTGAAGGGGGAAACGAGGTGGCGCTTTGGTTGGCCCGCTAGCTGGCGCTGCCATAGGTCAAACGGATATCAACTGCCTTTTTTTTTAAATAGGAACCCCCATTTTTTATTACGTATTCGTGTAGTACGTAAAGACATATGAATGTTTTAGTTGGACCACTTTTTTCGCTTTGTGATAGATGGCGCTGTAATAGTCACAAACGTATAAGTACGTGGTATCACGTAACGTTCCGCCAGTGCGGACGGTATTTGCTTCGTGATACATTACACGTGTTAAAATGGACCCTTTACCAATTGTGGAAAAGGTAGATATCGTGTTCATGTATGGCTATTGTGATCAAAATGCCCAACGGCCGTGTGCTATGTATGCTGCTCGGTATCCCGGACGACATTATCCAAGTGTCCGGACCGTTCGCCGGAAAGTTACGTTATTTAAGGAAACAGGAGGTGTTCAGCCACATGTGAAACGTCAACCACCACCTACACCAATATATAATAAAAAATGGGGGTTCCTATTTAAAAAACGCAGTTGATATTCGTTTGGCCTATGGCAAGCGCCAGCTAGGAGGCCAACCATAGCGCCACCTGGTTTCCCCCTTCAAGCTAGACGAGTTTCGTTCTTTGTAGCTTTTCGTTTGACGCATATTTCGTGAGATATTTGATCCAGTCACTATCAATGGACCACCCTGTATATCGTATACTATCAGGGCTGATAGTCCGTCGCCGTTTATTACGTCATGGGTTACGTGCGCGTCGTCCACATCTCCGCCTACCTTTGACGAACGTGACGAAACATGCTAGACGGCAGTAATGTTCAGAGTGACGTCACTGGGGACAGGAACGGGATCAGATAGTGTTTTCAGAAGAATCCAGGTTCTTTTCGTTCGATAATGATGGCCGCATTTTGGTTCGCCGCAGGGGGAGCGGCATCACAGTGACTGCATTCGCGCTATCCATACAGCGCCAACTCAAGGTCTTATGGCGTGGGGTTCTATTCGGTACAACCAAAACTCACAATTGGTGCATGTCCAGGGCACGGTGACTAGTGTGGCCTACGTGAATGACATTCTGTGGCCTGTGCCATACCTTTTCTGCGCAACACTACAGACGCCACTTTTCAGCAAGACAATGCACGACCGCTTGCCTTCTTTGTGTCATAGGATGTCAGCCTTTTCAGCTGGCCCCCAAGATCACCAGATTTGTCGCTAATCGAAAATGTGAGGGATACGGTGAAACGACAGGTGCAGCGTTGTGATCCAATACCAATCGCCACAGACCAGGTGAATGCAGCATGGATGGCTGTACCACTGGACGCCAACCGCGCCTTTTACGCGTCGATGTCATCACGCATGGAAGTTATCAGGGCCAACAGCCGACGCTGTGCCTACTAGGCAACAGGACACAAGCTAAACCGAGGTGACTGAAATGCTAATCATTTCTGCAGGACATACTAATGAACATGTCCTATGAATATGAACGTCCTATCATTAGCCGTTCAAGGTGTTCTGTATTTTCTGAGCATGAGTGTATTTTGAACAAGTCCATACTGCCAATAACCAATACTACACAGAAGGGAACATACAGTGTCATCAGGTTTCTCAAACAAAGGATCACACGAGGAATGCACATAAACTGCTGTGACAGACCGCTATAAGTACGTCCTTTAGGCATAATTGCTTTGTCTCGGAACACAGTAAAAAATAAAGGTATGCCTCGTAAACGATACAAATGGCTACTAAATACAGCTGAATACCGTTGGCGATGAGGTTAGCAGATTACAATTCCATGACTCATTGCCTTTTCTCGTAGATTTCCATTTATCTTCCGCTTTAAAGGACCAGTGTGTACAGTGATCAACTGTAGTTGTATGAGAACTGCACATTATTACTAAGCGAACTTTCTGTACCAATTTGCATTGTATTCTGTAATAACCGGACGGTAATCTGTCTGCCATTCATTTCTTCTAAGAATTATGTACTGTTTATGAGTAATTCAGTACTTGTTATGAGTCCATAACCAACGAACTAATTCGATCACCAAAGAAAAACAAGCATATGAGTTAAACAAAATCGAGCGACAGCATTTCTTTCAGTGCTTCAGTTAGAAGAAAAGTCATCGCGCTATACTGCACACCGTAAATTACTACTCAGTTTCCAATTTTATAAAGGAAAAGGAAGCTAATTACGATGTTAGATGATTAAACCAGCTCTATAACTTACCTGACATAGTGCTACAGTACATGCATCTGAATGATTTTGATATTTGTTTGCAATTTTTCTCTAGGAATCTGCTGTTACCGAAAACTCATCTATACATCGAATACCTTTCGTAAGATCGAGTAATCTCCATACTCTATCAGCATGTTCTTTTGTTTCATCACTAAGAAAAGAAGAAGCAGACAATGCAATTCGTCACTCTATTGCTAACCACTAATTGCCAATAATTTATAGATTGCAACCAACGAAAAGTTGCTTCTAGTTTTTACATTATCCTTTCGAACGTTGAACACTAGATATCGACTTTGAGTTCTCCGCGTCTTCTTTTGTACATCTACGATGTGTGTTATAGTTTGTCTGTAAATCCGCCAACCAAAAGAGATGTATCTCTGAAATATTGTTCAGTGATATCGTAGAGGCTAAATTTCCTTGCTTGGCCAATTGGTTACTACTTATAACGTTATTAGGCCTTATTTTTTAATAATTTGATAACCATTTCAAACTCGTATCTTGTTGTTATTTATTTCTTGTAGATGCAATATGTACAGTATACATCAGAACTCTTTTACAAGAATCTTCATACCTGCATGTACTTGCAAAATTCTGACGCAACTTGTCGCAAGTTTACAAGACAACATTACTGAAGAGTTTCAGTACCCCAGAATTTTTTTATTTTATCATTTTATTGACACAACAGCCAAAGAGGCCACATAAAAACATCAGATACTTTAATTCCTGTTTCATGTATGCCACTGATGTGGCAGAAAGTGCTGACGGCCTTCATAACATTCTTGCTGTCCGTGAACGCTATCTGTGTAAGCTTCGGTGGAACATGATAATCTCTATCGTTATCAACGTTGACAGCTTGAAAGTCTTGTTCTTGTACATCAGGTGACCGAACGGACTATAGTTTCAGTAGAAAGCAGTAAACACCTGCAAGAATACGAGGTGCGGCGCTTGGATCCAGACAAATTTCTATTTGAATTTCCCGCCATATCGTACTTCTGCCGGAGATTGCGATTGGTGTCCTCGAATGCCATCTAGAAAACATTCAGAACCTCAAAATGGCGAGATGTTACTGACAAGTGGGGAGTACAACCGAAGAGCCGCGTTCACCACTGAAATAGTTCGATTCTTCGGGTATCCTAGATCAACTGTTTACTATATTGTGGCCAAGTAAGAGCGTCGGAGAAGTCTGGGGAAGGTTCCGCTAACCCAGCGAGGAAACCCCATTCCAAGCAATGCGTGTCACGAACTACGGCAGTCATCGAAAAGGCTCAGGTGCTGATTTCGGAGGGCCGGGGCAATCGCTGAGGAAATTGGCATCAGTAGTGAATGTCAGCGAGCGACCAGTGGGTAGGATGGCAGAGGAGGATCTCATACGAGCCGTTTAGTCCAAAACTGGCTCTCGGATGACGCTGACATGTTCTGGTCAATGGAGCTCTGACCCCCGAATGGCGCAGACTTGAAGCCCTTCGACTACTATGTTTGGAGCGTAGTCGAAGGAGTTACCAATAAGACGAGACAGCCGGGCGGAGTGGCCGAGTGGTTCTAGGCGCTTCAGTCTGGAACAGCGCGACCGCTACGGTCGCAGGTTCGAATCCTGCTTCGGGCATGGATGTGTGTCATGTCCTTACGTCAGTAAGGTTTAAGTAGTTCTAAGTTCTAGGGGACTGATGACCTCTGGTGTTAAGTCCCATAGTGCTCAGAGCCATTTGAACAATTTGAAGACGAGGCACCCTAACGTTGCATCGCGAACATGGACAGTGTTGTTTTAAAGACTGCGTGCGATCGCTTCAGGACGAGATTGGAGACGGTCATCGCGCATGAAGGGGGTTATATCGAGTTATCTTGAAAGACACCACTGCTTGTATGTGAAAGGATTTTCTTTTTCATTTGTTCCAATTTTAAAAAATTTGCTTTTTAAAAAAAATTATTTGTTTGGGTTTAAGCACCGCATCCTGATACAGTTTTTGTTAAGTAATATTATTAAAGTATCACATTTCAGATACTTCCAATCTCTTTCTCCACTGCCACGATCCACATCTCAGATATTGCTCTACTCCGGACAAATAATTTCAGGAATTTCTTCAATTCGATGTGAACGTCTGATGCCAGTAGAGTTCCTTTGTTGAAGGAAGCATGCACAAGGCTTACGAACTCTTGTTCTTTCACTTTTTTTAGCTATTCGGTGCAGCATAGCCCTGTAACTAGCAGAAATTTTTGCACGTCATCTAATAATTTACCCACCTCAGTTTATCATATTAAGGCAACTTTCCTGTCTACTTCTCATCATCTAGGACACTGTTTGCCCTTGACCAATACGTTTTTCAAAATATTACGTCTATTCTATCTAACAGGTCTCCGAAGCATTCCTTCCTTTTGTACAGAAGAGTCTTCGCTAAGCTTTCCCTTTTTCTGGGCTCTTTCCCATTCATATGCACAAAAGAAGAATTTATCAGTAGTCTCATTTATCAAGATCCTCCAATATCAGCATATTTAAAGTTACTCCAGGCGTTTTCTCCGATTTTCCCACAGGTTACGTTCCACTTTCGTACAATGCTCTGTTCGAGAGTTATTAATATTTAATATCACTAGAGCTCTTTTGGTGAAGAAAGCATTCGTCTCTTATGCGAGTCTACTATTGAAATCCTCTTTGCTTTGACTATGCAGGCACAGTTCTGATAACAATCGTTTTCTGATCACTTAGGAGCGTAAAGCAGTAAACTGTAGCAAGCGGAGAATAATCCGAAAATAAAATAAAATACGAAGAGGAAGTTCGCATGAATATGACAATAAAACTAGCGACAGCCTCAATGTAATCTATGTTTTGATTCGAGCCACGAAAGTATTTTACTCGAATTCGTGTCTGCGGTTCTAGGCGCCTCAGTCGGGAACCGCGCTGCTGTTACGGTCGCAGGTTCGAATCCTGCCTCGGGCATGAATGTGTGCCAAATCTCCGACATCGCTGAGGCCGGAAGAAGATCCTGCAAGAACGGGACCAACGACGACTGAAGATAATCGTTCAACGTGACAGAATTGCAACCCTTCCGCGAATTGCTCCATATTTCAATGTTGGGCCATCAAAAAGTGTCAGAGCGCGGACCTTTCAAAGAAACATAATCGATATGGCCTTTCGGAGCCAAAGACCCACTCGTTTTCCCCTGGTGACTGCACGACACAAAGCTTTACGCCTCGTTTGGGCCCTTCAACACCGACGTTGAACTTTTGATGGCTGGAAACATGCTGCCTGGTCGGACGGGTCTCGTTGGAAATTGTATCGAGCGGATGGACGTGTATAGGAATGGAGACAACCCCATGAATCCATGGATGCTGCATGTCGGCAGGGGACTGTTCAGGCTGGTGGAGGCTCTGTAATGGTGTGGAACGTGTGAAGTTGGAGTGATAAAGGACACCTGATGCGTCTAGATACGATTTTGACAGGTGACACGTACGTAAGCATCCTGTCTGATCATCTGCATCCATTCGTGTCCATTGTGCATTCCGATGTATTTGGGCAATTCCAACAGGACAATGCGACTTCACAAACGTCCAAAATTGCTACAGAGTGGCTCCAGGAACATTCATCTGAGTTTAAACACTTCCGCTGGCCACCAGACTCCTCAGACATGAACATTATTGAGCATGTCTGGGACGCCTTGCAACGTGCTCTTCAGAAGAGATCTCGACCCTCTCGAAATTTTACGGATTTATGGAAAGCCTTACAGGATTCATTGTGTCAGTCCCCTCCACCACTACTTCAGACATTAGTCGAGTCCATGCCACGTCGTGTTGCGGCACTTCTACGTGCTCGTGGGGGGCCTTACGCGATATTAGGCAGGTGGATCAGTTTCTTTGGCTCTTCAACTTATAATAGCCAATGACAGTACACTAGCAAGGTCAAATACCTACACCACATCACTTTCAGCCAAGTCATGTTATTCACGCTCCATGCCTCATCGTTAACAGGCTGTCCGTGGCCGCGTCATCGCTCTTGTGGAGGAAGGGAATTTGGCGGCGTCGGAGGCCGGGCCACGGTCTGGCGTTCCTGAGCGCACTACGCAACAGTGGGTAAAACGTTATCGAGATACTAGAGATTCCAGTCGGCGTGTGGGAACTGGGCTTTGGCGTGTAAATGCATCTGTCCACAGTAACAAACTTTTCGATACGTCACGGTACAATGTTTTCTTCTTTTAAACTGGGTGCAGTTGGCACATACTACTGCGTTTCCCGGATCGATGGATACGGTTCGGCGCCTTCTTCAGGATGCCCGGCTACGAAGAGAATGCCATCAACCGCTTTACGTGTCTATGCTCATCCGTAGATACTTGACAGTTTCCGAGAAGACGACGGTCAAAGTTTCCGCCGTAATTTATATGACTTCGAGCTCGCGGTAAATTCAATCGTAGCGGTGGCATAGAGGTTAGTGTTGAGACCTAACAATTTTGCGACCCTAGTTCGAAACCCGAATATTGTTGCTATTTTTTTTTCATTATCCACTCATCCGTAGAAGATTACTAGACGAATACTACTTATGAAATTAGAACATACAAGGGCGTTATATTAATTGTAAAATTAGAACTGGTTTCCACAATAAGTGTTATCAATTGCGTAATCTACGTGTATATGGCGTTTTCAGGGATAACAATACTTTTAAATTCTCATATTCTTATACAGGGTGTTTATAAATGAATATATCGGGATTTTAAGGCTTTATAATATTTATTATATTAAACTTACAGTTATAAATGATACGTGAAATGAAAGAGCAACTAAAACAGTTTTACCAAAAGCCTTATAAATGTTCAATGTGAGCACCATTTGTCACACATTGTGTTGGCACCCACCTACACAGGGAGAAATGACGATCACGATAAAATGAGAGAAATCAGGGCTCGCACGGAAAGTGCTCGATTTTCCCGCGTGCCGTTCGAGAGTGGAAAGGTAGAGTGACAGCTTGAAGGTGGTTCATTGAACCCTCTGCCAGGCACTTTGTAGTGAACATCAGAGTAATCACGTGGATGTAGATGTACCTCATTATTTATCCGATCTACCCATCTAACCTTCTGCATTCTCCTGTAACACCACATTTCAGAAGCTTCGATTCGCCTTTTGTCTGAACTGTTCATCGTCCACGTTTCACTTCCATATGAGGCTACACTTCAGACAAGTAGCTTTAGAAAAGACTTCATAAAACCTACATTTAATTTCGATGTTAACAGATTTCTCTTTTTCAGAAATGCTTTTCTTACTATTGCCAGTCTGTGTCTTACATCCTCTCTACCTCAACCGTTGTCAGTTATTTTTCTCCCCAAGTAGCCAAACTAGTCTACTACTTTTAATGTTTCATATCGTAATCTAATTATATCAGCAGCGTATCATTTAATTAGCATACATTTCATTACCTTTCTTTTAGATTTTTAATATTCATCTCATAACCTGATTCCAGCTGCAGATCCGAGGATACAGGTATCATGACTACTACCCGCAGGTGTTGACAGATGTGAAAATTACCGAACTATCAGTTTAATAAGTCACAGCTGTAAAATACTAACGC
Source organism: Schistocerca piceifrons (assembly GCF_021461385.2). Taxonomy (NCBI): domain Eukaryota; kingdom Metazoa; phylum Arthropoda; class Insecta; order Orthoptera; family Acrididae; genus Schistocerca; species Schistocerca piceifrons. Next base: position 390,793,216 of record NC_060145.1, read on the forward strand.
GAATTCTTTACAGACGAATGGAAAAACTGGTAGAAGTCGACCTCGGGGAAGATCAGTTTGGATTCCGGAGAAATGTTGGAACACGTGAGGCAATACTGACCTTGCGCCTTATCTTAGAAGAAAGATTAAGGAAAGGCAAACCTACGTTTCTACCATTTGTGGACTTAGAGAAAGCTTTTGACAATGTTGACTGGAATACTCTCTTTCAAATTCGAAAGGTGGCAGGGGTAAAATACAGAGAGCGAAAGGCTATTTACAATTTGTACAGAAACCAGATGGCAGTTATAAGAGTCGAGGGGGATGAAAGGGAAGCAGTGGTTGGGAAGGGAGTGAGACAGGGTTGTAGCCTCTCCCCGATGTTGTTCAATCTATATACTGAGCAAGCACTAAAGGAAACAAAATAAAAATTCGGAGTAGGTATTAAAATCCATGGAGAAGAAATAAAAACTTTGAGGTTCGCCGATGACATTGTAATTCTATCAGAGGTAGCAAAGGACTTGGAAGAGGAGTTGAACGGAATGGACAGTGTCTTGAAAGGAGGATATAAGATTATCATCAACAAAAGCAAAACGAGGATAATTGAATGTAGTCGAATTAAGTCGGGTGATGCTGAGGGAATTAGATTATGAAATGAGACACTAAAATTAGTAAATGAGTTTTGCTATTTGGGGAGCAAAATAACTGATGATGGTCGGAGTAGAGAGGATATAAAATGTAGACTGGCAATGGCAAGGAAAGCGTTTCTGAAGAAGAGAAATTTGCTAACATCGAGTATAGTGTCATGAAGTCGTTTGTGAAAGTATTTGTATGCAGTATGGAGGTGAAACATCGACGATAAATAGTTTGGACAGGAAGAGAATAGAAGCTTTCGAAATGTTGTGCAACAGAAGAATGCTGAAGATTAGATGGGTAGATCACGTAACTAATGAGGAGGTATTGAATAGAATAGATGAGAAGAGGAATTTGTGGCACAACTTGACAAGAAGAAGGGACCGGTTTTTAAGGCATGTTCTGAGGCATCAAGGGATCACCAATTTAGTTACTGGAGGGCAGCGTGGAGGGTAAAAATCGTAGAGGGAGACCAAGAGATGAATACACTAAGCAGATTCAGAAGGTTGTAGGTTGCAGTAGGTACTGGGAGATGAAGCAGCTTGCACAGGATAGAGTAGCATGGAGAGCTGCATCAAACCAGTCTCAGGACTGAAGACCACAACAAAAACACCCGCGAAAAATGCTTTAGTGGAAACATAGACAATAACAAAACAACACTGGCAAACGTGATCGTGGTGTGCGCAATTTGTATGATTCCAGTGTTTGTACGATCGGTATCATTCAAAGGACTGCACCAAATCTTCCTGAAGAATAGAAGTAAGAATACAGCGTAAGAATTAATGTAAGAGCTGATATAAGAATGAAGTATAAGAATAAAAACAAAAAAAACATAGTAACACCGTCCGAACAGGCCATGAAGGCCCATCGGTACGACCGGCAGTCTTGTTATCCTCAGCACTTAGGCGTTACCGGATGCAGATACGGAGGAGCTTGTGGTCAGCACACTACTCTCTTGGCCACTGTCAGTTTTCGTTGCCAGTGCCGCTGCCTAATCAAATAACTCCTCTATGGGTCTCACAAGGGCTGAGTGGACTCTGTTTGCCAACAACACCCGGCAGACCCAGACGGTGAACCCGGACGGTGACCCATCCAAGTGCTAGCCAAGCCCAAATAGTGCTTAACTTCATTGTTACCACTGCAACAAGGTCGTTGGCCAAAATACAGGGTGTTTATAAATGAATATCGGGCTTTTGACGCTTTATCATATTTATTACATTAAACTTACAGTTATAAATGATATGTCAAATGAAAGAGCAACTCAAACAGTTGTGTTTGGCACCAGTGCGCATGCTCAGCGCGCAATGTTTTCGCCGCAATCCGCTAGACAGCGGTAGTAGCGAAGATGGCGACTAGTGAACAAAAAGCGTTTTGTGTTTCGCAGTTTGCAAAGACCGAATCTGTAGTTACTATGCAACGTGCTTTCCGGCTGAAGTTCGGTTGTGATCCTCCAAGTGACAATAACATTCGTAGATGGTATCAGCAATTTGAAAATACCAGCTGCCTTTGTAAAGGGAAGAGCACAGGACGAATAAGAAGAGACTGTTGAGCGAGTGAGAGAGTCGTTCACTCGAAAGCCAAGAAGTCAGAACCGAAGGCTAGTCGTGAATTACAAGTTCCCGTGTCGACTGTTTGGAAAGTTTTAAGAAAACACGTTCAACTATGCCCTTACCGTTTACAGTTATTACAGGCTCTAAAGCTGGCATACCATGGATTACGTGCCAACTTTGCAAACAAAATGTTGTTTCATGGCGATGAAGATTTTCTGGATCATGTTGTCTTCAGTGATGAACCGACTTTTCATCTTACTGGACACGTTAACACTCACAAAGTACGCATCTGGCGCTCAGAAAATCCTCACGACGTGGTACAATGCAACTAGATTCCCCTAAAGTGACTGTTTTTTGTTCTGCATCCCAGCGGGAAGTTTATGGGCCTTTCTTTTTTGGTGAACCTACTGAAACTGGCACTTCTTACCTTGATACACTAGAGGAATGGCTCTTCCCTCAGTTGGAAGAAGATGAGCGTTTTCCAGCAAGATGGTGCGCCACCTCACTGGCATAGCGACGTATGCGATTGGCTGAACTTCACTGTACCCAAGCACTGGATAGGCTGCAGGGGGCGCAATGAAAGGGCTTGCTTTTCATGACCTCCATGTTCACCCAACCTAACGCCATGCGATTTTTTCCTTTGGGGCTTCATCAAGGGTCGTGTGTATGTGCCTCCGCTACCAGCAGACCTCCCTGAATTAAGAAACCAGATTCAAGCAACTGTTGCTACAATCACTGAAGACACACTTATCAGCGTTTGGGAAGAACTCAGCTATAGACTTGATGTAGGTGGGTGCCATCAGAATGTTTTCGCAATCAGAGGAGAAAACTGGTGATTGAAATTTCATGAGAAGATCCCGCCGCAACGAAAAACTCCTTTGCTTTAATGATTGCCACTGCAGTTCACGTATAATGTCTGTTGCACTATCTCCCCTATTTGGCGATAGTACAAAACGTCCCGCCCTCCTTTGGACTTTTTCGATGTCATCTGTCAGTCCCACCTAATGCGGATCCCACACCTCACAGCAATACTCCAGAATAGAGCGGACAAGTGTGGTGTAAGCAGCCTCGTTAGTAGACCTGTTGCACCTTTTAAGTGTTTTGCCAAAGAACCGCAGTCTTTGGTTTGCTCTACCCACAACACTATCTATGTGATCGTTCCAATTTAGGTTATTTGTAATTGTCATACCTAAGTATTTAGTTGAATTTACAGCCGTATGATTTGTGTGACTTATCGCATAATCGAAATTTAGCGGATTTCTTTTAGTACTCATGTGTGTATAACTTCACACTTTTCTTTATTCAGTATCGGTTGTCACATCATTTTTCAATTCGTTTTGATCATATGATGACTTTATAAGACGGTAAATGAGAGCAACATCTGCAAACAATCTAATAGGGCTACTCAAAGTGTCTCCTACAGCACTTCCTTGCGGAACGCTAGATATTACTTCTGTTTCACTCGATGACTTTCCGTCTATTACTACGAACTGTGACCTTTTCGACGGGAAATCCAGAATACAGTCGCACGACTGAGGCGATACTCCATAGGCACGCAGTTTGGTTAGAAGACGCTTATGAGGAACGGTGTCGAAAGCCTTCTGAAAATCTAAAAATATGGAATCAATTTAACATCCTCTCTCGATAGCACTAATTACTTCATCAGTATAAAGAGCTAGTTGTGTTTCACAAGAACGATGTTTTCTGAATCCGTGCTGACTACGTGTAAATAAATCGTGCCGGCCGGGGTGGCCGTGCGGTTCTAGGCGCTACAGTCGGGAACCGCGTGACCGCTACGGTCGCAGGTTCGAATCCTGCCTCGGGCATCGGTATGTGTGATGTCCTTAGGTTAGTTAGGTTTAAGTAGTTCTAAGTTCTAGGGGACTGATGACCTTAGAAGTTAAGTCCCATAGTGCTCAGAGCCATTTGAACCATTTTCAATAAATCGTTTTTTTCTCAGGTAATTCATAATGTTCGAACAGAGAATATGTTCCAAAACCCTACTGCAAATCGACGTTAATGATATGGGCAAGTAGTGAACCGAATTAGTGAGAGAAGAAGTTTATGTTGCAACTCGTCTAAAAGACAAGACTGATCCATAGGACAGACCCTGAGGCATCAAGGAATCGTCAGTTTGGTAATAGAAGCGAGAGGGGATGGGGTGGGGTAGGGTAACCACAGGTTGACTACAGTAAGGAGGCTCAAATGGGTCTATGTTGCAGTAGTCAAACTGAGACAAAGAGACCTGCTCAAGATAGCTTGGAGAACTGCGTAAACCAGTCTTCGGATTGGGGATAATAAACACGTCTTACTACCTCACCACCTCGTTCGGTGCTAACTTAGTGTTTCTTGTGGAAGTGACGGTCAAGGTTACCCTCTTAAGATTGTCTAGCCTGCAAACCATGATCGTCTCAGGGCTTTAGTACCTGTAGGTTTGAACAACACGCCAATACTACGGAAATGCTTCTACTCAAACGGAAATCTCTCAAGGGAAGGCGACGTTCTTTTCGAGGAGTACTCTTGAGAAAATTTAAAGAAGCGGCATTTGAGACTAAGTGCAGAACGATTTTGCTGCCGCCCAAGAACATTTCGCGCGTAAGGATCATGAGGACAAGATCAGAGAGATTAGGACTCATGCGGAGACATGTAGATAGTCGTTTTTCCCTCGCTCTATTTGCGAGCGAAATAGGAAGGGAAATGACTAGTAACGGTACAGGGTTCCCTCCATCACGCACCATACGGTGGCTTGCAGGGTGTGCATATACATGTAGATGTAGATGTAGACACACTTCATGTAACTTACTGGTAGCCTCAGTTTAACTTTTGGATGTGGTCAGACGCGGTTGTTCGACATAGATCTGGTTCAAATGGCTCTGAGCACTATGGGACTAAACATCTATGGTCATCAGTCCCCTAGAACTTAGAACTACTTAAACCTAACTAACCTAAGGACATCACACAACACCCAGTCAGCACGAGGCACAGAAAGACATAGATCTAATGCGCGTCGTTTGTTATTAGCCTTATTCTATAAAGTGCTTTTTAAGGGCAAGTGTACAGAAAAATTTATTTATTTCCTAGTTCAAACCGCAGTTCCTCTGTTAGAGGGACTATTGTTTTCGGAAATTCAAAAGAAAAATGTTTTAACGTTTTTGGTTACGGTGCTGTTAATAATGAGACTAAGAATGAAGACTTCATTGACTCATTTCCTTGGATACTGCACACGATTTACTAATTATAAGCTCGCCTTGCGAGGCAAGTCACTGTTGCCCTACTGCAGTCCGAAGAAGGCGCTGTCTCGTTTCTCTCCCTGAGGAAGTTACTTTCTCGTAAATCGGATAAGGTGGCGCTGTATGTCAGAAATAGACTTTGCTTGAATTACTCCTTCGATGTAAGTTTTTCCATTAAAACTCTGCTCCCTTTTTAATCTAGACATGAAAGTTTGCTTTAGTAATGTCTTTATCCTGAAGCTTCTGCTCTATGAGATTTACATCAAAATTCGCTAAGGGCTGAAGGCTCCGTCATCACAACTTCTGAACAGACTATTATCTGCAGACAAGGTATTACACTTTATACTTGCGGCGCTCTGCTCACCTAATACCTGGGGAAGTAAAGGGAAGAGATTGAACTTTACGGACGGTTACATAACGAAACTGCTGCAGGAAAGAGTGAATAAATAGAAGAAATCGTCGTTGGAAAGACAAATTAAGCGTGTAGGAAACACAAAGTAACGTTCTGCGAAATTAAAAGCAAGAGCGGCAAAATTAACAATGCAAAAGGAATTCCATTGTTAAATGCAGAGGAGAGAAGCGGTGGATGGAAAGCACTCAATCAGACCCTGTACGAGGGAGAAGAACTGACTGCTGACGTAATAGAAGAAGTGGTTGTCTATATGAAGGACATACGGGTACAAATATCACATGCAGAGGTTGAGAGAGTTATGGAAAACTTGCGATTAAACATGGAGGAAGGCATAGATAACCTCCCTTCGAAATTTCTAAAATGGTTGGGGAAGTGGTAACCAAATGATTATTCAGTTTGGTACGTAGAATCCATGTGACACGAAACCACCGGGCTTATGGAAGAATATCATCCAAAAACTCCCGAATATATCAAAAGCCCATAAACGCGAAAACTATCACACGAACGGCTTAACAGCTCACTTACTTAAGTTGCTGACAAGAAAAATATACCAAAGAGTACAAACGATAGGGTATATTAGCTGACGATCAGTTTGACGTTAGGAAAGGTAAGCCGCCAGAGAGGCAAGGTTTTAAAAGAATCAAGACAAGTTCATAGGATTTGTCGACCTCGAAACAGCGTCCGACAGCTTAAAGTATTGCAAAATGTTTAAAAAATAAGTACAATCTGTCAACAAAGACGGGCAGTATACAGTATATGTAAGAACCAAGAGGGAACAATAATTATGGAAGACCAAGACAGCAGTGCTCGGATTAAAAAGATGAAATACGTCAGCCAAATGTTGAGCGGATAGGTTTCATGTTTCTCTTTTGTTGTGCTGATTGATAGAAATCTGTATGACTCTTTCATGACTGACGATAACTATTGCAAAGATCGAGCCACTATTCGTCATCTCATTTTTCCACCTATTTAGCTGCACGTTCTTTTTTAATGACTTGCATGTCTCCTTAGAGGAAGTGGATGAACCATGTAATAGGTGGTGTGGGAAGCCATTTGCGACCGCCAGAGGCGACTCTAGGGACGGAACGATTTACAAAGGGAGCTGCTTGGACAGAGAGATGTCAGAACCCTGAGCGGTTATCACCAGGTGGAATCTGCGGCCATGTATTACTCAAGGAATAGGGGTATCTTGTAAAACAAAAATAAAACTGTATCTGTCAATCCGAAACAGTTCCGATGTTGATGCTACAGCACATTACAAGAAATACTGCAAAATATTAAAGACTGTAATACGGATATCAAAGCAGATATCTTACAAGGAAAAGATAGTTATATCAGATAACAAAATAAAGACTGTATGGGATATAGTGAAGGTGGAGTCCGGTAGAACCAGACATGAATAGGGGCAAATAGCGTTAAGAGTAAATGATACGTTGATGACAGATGTGTATAGTGTTGCAGAACTTTTTAACAAACATTTTATAACTGTTACTGACAAGATGGGGCTGTCAGGTTCTGTAGATGCTGCTATGGAATACCTCAGACCAGCCAGATATGTGCATACGCTGATGACATTGCTTTAGTAGGAAGAAATACCAATACACTCCTAGATACATACCGGGCAAAGGAAACAGAAGCCTTAAAAATTGGCCTCATAGTAAATGAAAACAAAACAAAATATATGGTAATGTCACAATCTGAGGCCAGAAGAACCCCTAAAAACCTAAACATCAATGGGAAATGCTTCAATGGAGTGTCCTCTTTTAATTACTTGGGAGCCCTAATAACAAATGATAACAGTATTGGAAAGGCTATAAGAGAAAGAATACAAGCAGGAAACGGAGCTTACTTTGCAAATATGCAACTTTTCAAAAATAGCTTTGTTACAAGAAAAACTAAACTGCTAATATATAATTCCCTAGTCCGCCCAGTTATCACATACGGCTCAGAGGTATGGACGTTGACAGAACACGATAAAAATGCTCTAAGAAGCATTGAGCGGAAAATACTATGCAAAATCTATGGGCCAATAAGGGAGGAAGAAGGCTGGAGAATACGCTACAATGCCGAATTACAAGAGTTAATACAAGACAGGGACATAGTAAAATTTGTGAAATCACAGCGAATACGATGGCTAGGACACTTGGAGAGAATGGCAGAGGATAGAATTCCAAAGAAAATGATGAAAGGTATGATCCATTCAGTTAGGCGAAAAGGGAGACCTAGAAGAAGATGGATCGATGAGGTAATAATGGATATCACCAATATGGGAGTCCGGGGGTGGAAAAGAGCAGCAAATAACCGAGAAGTGTGGAGGAAGATTGTTGAAGAAGCCAAGGCTCACCAAGGGCTGTAGAGCTACTGAAGAAGAAGAAGAAGAAGACATTTCAAGTAACTTCCATAATATGAATCTGACCCTCACTACCCCAGCAGAAATAATGTCCATCATAAAATCTTAAAAATCAAAAACATCTAGTGGATATGATGAAATATCAACAAAGTTAATTAAATAATGTGATTCTGAGTTAAGTAACATATTAAGCTATCTGTGTAACCAGTCATTTATCAGTGGAATATTTCCTGAATGGTTGAAATATGCTGAAGTTAAGCCACTGTTTAAGAAGGGAGATAAAGAAATGGCACCAAATTTCCGTCCAGTTTCACTTTTGCCAGCATTCTCAAAAATTTTAGAAAAAGTAATGTACAATCGGCTTTATAACCATCTTATTTCAAATAACATACTGTCAAAGTCACAGTTCGGATTTCTAAATGGTTCTGATATTGACAAGGCTATCTACACTTACAGTGAAAATGTGCTTAATTCATTAGACAAAAAATTGCAGGCAACTGGTATATTTTGTGATCTGTCAAAGGCATTTGACTGTGTAAATCACAATATCCTTTTAAGTAAATTAGAATATTATAGTGTAACAGGAAATGCCGCAAAATGATTCAAATCTTATATCTCCTGCAGGAAACAAAGTGTGTTATTGGGAAAGAGACATGTATCAAGCTATCAGGCATCATCCAACTGGGAACTAATTACATGTGGGTTCCGACAAGGTTCCATTTTATGGCCCTTACTTTGTCTTGTGTATATCAATGACCTTTCATCAGTAACATTACCAGAAGCCAAGTTCGTTTTGTTTGTCGATGATACAAACATTGCAGTAAATAGCAAATAAAGTGTAGTCTTAGAAAGGTCAGCTAATAAAATATTTGTGGACATTAATCATTGGTTCCTAGCCAATTCTTTGTCACTTAACTTTGAAAAAACACATTACATGCAGTTCAGAACTTGTAAGGGGTGTCCCAGGAGCATATGCCTAACATACGATGACAAGCAGATAGAAGAAGTGGTGAGTGTTAAATTCTTGAGATTACAGCTTGATAATAAATTCAACTGGGAGGAGCACACGACAGAACTGCTGAAGCGTCTTAACAAATCTCTATTTGCAATGCGAATTGTGTCAGACATAGGGTATATAAAAATGAAAAATCTGGCATACTATGCTTACTTTCATTCCATAATGTCATATGGGATTATTTTTTGGGGTAATTCATCAAGCCAAGCTAAAGTTTTCCGGGCACAAAAACGTGCAGTAAGAGTTACATGTAGTGTGAACTCAAGAACATCCTGCAGAAGCCCGTTTAGGGAACTAGGGATACTAACTACTGTTTCCCAATATATTTAGTCCTTAATGAAATTTGTCATTAAAATATATCACTTTTTCAAACCAACAACTCAATTCATGGAATCAATAATAGAAATAAGAATAATCTTCACAAGGATTTAAAGTCACTTAGTCTTGTACAAAAAGGTGTACATTATTCAGGAATACACATTTTCAATAACTTGCCAGCAGCCATAAAAAGCTTAACAACCAATGAAATTCAATTTAAGAGAAGCCTAAAGGATTTATTGGTGGCCAACTCCTTCTACTCCATTGATGAATTTCTCAGTAGAACCAACTAGCTTATTTGTTTTGAGTTGTAAATATTTGTCATGTATTGTTGTTTTTCTGACATGTTCTACATCCTGGAGGACCTCCTCACTACGGATCAATTGAAATGAAAGTAAATCTAATCTAATCTAAAAACCTGCTTTGTGCACTATGACGCCGAGTTGTGATCTGAGGCCACCTTCTATAAGAATTCTGTTTGAGAATAATGTAGCGTGCCAGATCAAAGCAAAATAAATTATTTTACGAACTGCTAGCTCTGTTAAGGGGATATGCCACCCGAAAATTTAACTTTTCCTCTGCTTTGTCGATTTCAGCCGAATTTTAAAACCATGCCTTTCATGTAAATATGTAGCAATACCCAAGCTCTGAAGATCAAAGCTTTACTGGTTTCTGACTTTTAAATTTTCAACATGATTCTATTGATATTTTCAAAATCCAGCTTTGGAACTCAGACCGTAATATTCACATTCCAGATATTTTAGGTACTTTCAGAAGTCATTATTCAACAGTTCTGCGCATTCATTTTATGAGAAATATTTAATTCACTTTCAGCACTTATTGAAAGTTTGAAACTTAAATTTTCTTTAATTACCGGTACATAAATGTGATAATAAAATATACAAACTACATTTTCGATAATATCAAGACTACTTTCTGAAAAAATTGGTTAATGCTTAGAAAAACACAGTTGGCACTGGAGTTAGAAAAACAAACTTACGGGAAATTTCATTTTAAAATTTTATTAATGAATAAATGCTAGTACAAAACGCATATCCATTAACATTCGGCAGTACCGTGCGTTTTCCCTTCCTGTTGCCGTAAATCTTCTTCTTGTAATATCAAGACCAGGACAGCCTTTTTCTTGAATTTTTACTTCTCCAAGCAGTATCTTGTGGACTACTTGATCCATCGTTGATCGCTAGATAAGCAGGTTCTTCTGCGTGTTTGATGAAGGAGTGCTGGGACTCCTGCTTTCTTCAGTCTTCAAACGTTCCATAATGAAATGAGAAACTGCTTCTACAAAACCAAAATTCTTTTTTTCTTTTTCTTTGGGGCAATTGGACCGTATCACACTGTGAAAACTTAGATTTCTCATCACTGTACGCTGCCAGTAGTGTATCAGATGCAAGTTCTTAGAGACAGGTACTATCTTCACCACTTTGGCAACTGTCACTGTGCCACGAACCCTCGCACTGTTATATTTCAGATATACACGTACTTTTAATCTGAATACAGCCAAATCGTTTTGGGCTCTAAAAGTAAACACTCCAAAGATGTGGATTATCCATTATTTTTAAAAAAAAAGTTTTAGAGCTTACTCTCTGCTTAAAAGAACATTCGTTGACGAAAAGTGTTCTGAGAAACCTGAAGACAGCTCACGGTTTTCACGTGACAATGCTGTATGGCAGTTTCTATTAAAGTTTTTCTCCTTTCTGTGGGAGAGGAATAGCGCCAAGCGGACACTAGACCATGTAAACAACAAAATTTCCACTCCCCCGATGAGAGAAAGCACCTCATTCGATGGCTTAAAACTTTGTACCATGTGGAAGGTCGGAGCTCCGTTTCCTAAAATATCATTGGATAAACACTGGTCTATCTTTCCCACTGGTGGAATAAGGTTTGTGAGGACCTTTTGTGGAAAACTTTGAAGCAGAGAGGCAACGTAAAATTTTCGTAACCCTAGGATTCAGTCTTGCTTCCGCTGTGAACCACAACGTCAGAACTGCCTCTCTGGTGCCTTTACCTTTCATAAACCCAAACTGATCGTCATCTAACACATACTCAGTTTGCTTTTCCTTTCTTCTGTATATTATTTGTCTCAGCAACTTGGATGCGTGAGCTGTTAAGCTAATTCTGCGATAATTCTAGCACTTGTCGGCTTTTGTTTCCTTCGGAATTGTGTGGATGATGTTTTTCCGAAAGTCTGAAGGCATATCGCCAGTCTCATACATTCTACACACCAATGTAGATAGTCGTTTTGTTGTCACTGCCCCTACGATTTTAGAAATTCTGATGGAATGTTATCTATCACTCCTACCTAATTTGATCTTAAGTCTTCCAAAGGTGTTTTAAGCACTGATTGTAATACTTGATCCCCCATCTCTATCTTGTCGACTCCTGTTTCGTTCACTATCCAAGCACATTTAGGATGTCATTAAATTACCCCGATATTCATTGCTTCATTTTCTTCTTTTTGTATTTACAAATCACGTTAATGTGTGCTCCTGTTAGTAAGTGTGGTCACAAAGAGCGAATAAAACTGGGGTTAACCTAGACCAATATTATCAGTTCAGTAGACAGATAACTTTCCTCAGTTATTAACCGTCAATGATTTTGTAAGAACCAGCAAAAAGGAATTGCTTACGAGAGTCTTTCCTATATATTATGCGATCCGTTGCGTGAGAAATTTGATTGCGTATTTGAGTTTATGGTGAGCAATCTTTCTCCCAATCGGTCCAGCAGGAACAGATTACAAAAACAACCGAAAGGTTTCGTTAGCTCGAGTCATTGCCTTGCAAAGAGTATAAGGCACGTACGCAGTTTCTCATTTCCTGTTAGTTCTGTACATTGAGGAAGCAATGACAGAAATAAAACAAAGATTCAGTAGTGGTATTAAAATTCAGGAGAGTCGCTGATGTCCGCAGCTCGTGGTCGTGCGGTAGCGTTCTCGCTTCCCACGCCCGGGTTCCCGGGTTCGATTCCCGGCGTGGTCAGGGATTTTCTCTGCCTCGTGATGACTGGGTGTTGTGTGATGTCCTTAGGTTAGTTAGGTTTAAGTAGTTCTAAGTTCTGGAGGACTGATGACCATAGATGTTAAGTCCCATAGTGCTCAGAGCCATTTGAACCATTTAGAGTCGCTGATGATATTCTTATATTCCATGAATGTGAGCAAGGATTATAGGACTTTTTGAACGGAAAAAAAATGAAATGATCTTATGGCATTTATTGGCCGGGATATCCCCTTCGGGGTTCGGCCGCCGTATTGCAATTCTTTCTAGTTGACACCACTTCGGCGACTTGCGTGTCAATGATGATGAAAGACACACAACACCCTGCCGGAAATCGAACCCCGCCCCTTTGCGTGGTAGGTGGTAAAGCTACCGCTGCGCTACGGGGGTTTTGAACGGGATGAACAGTCTACTGAGCACAGAATATGAGTTGAGAGCAGAACCAAAAAAAAAAGGTATTAGTAATTAGGAGTTTCAGAAATAAGACTGGTGAACTTAACATAAAGAAATGTATTCGTGACCGAGAATACAGAACCGCCACAGCTGTTCAGTTTATTGGAAACAAGTGAAAATTTGCATCGGGCCCTGATTCGAACTCGGATTTCTTGCTTTATGCGAGCGGTCGCCTTAACTGCTTCAACTACCTCGTCAGGATACATTGGCTTTTGCAGGAAGTCATTAGAGCAGTGTCTTTGAAGGTCGATGAAGTGTTCCGACTGAAAATTACAGCGAAATTTACAGACAATGTCAAACACAGACGTTGCACTAATGTATTTCATCCCAAAGCTTGGAGAGAAAACAAAAAAATAATAGTAACTGTCTCCCTACGCAGGAATCACATCATTGTGTGAGCAGACACGGGGACATAAGGAAGTTTGTGTCTGTCCGTGAAGCATGCTCGGACAGCCGAAGCTATTAAGGCGATCGCTCGCAGAAGGCAGGAAATCCGGTTTCGAGTCCCGGTGCACCACAAATTTTCATTTGTTCCCAGTAAATTGTGTAGCTGTGGTTGGTCCTGTACTCCCAATCTGCGAATACATTTCCTGCTTTAGTATGGCTCTATATCCTCAGCAGTGTGTATTCCTTCGGACAGGTATGCATGTACGAAGGACCAGAAAGGGGCATAAACGTGTTCAGAGTTGCAGTGCAGGTAGACAGCGCAGATCTCTGCCAAATGTGCAGGCTAAAGGACAGCCTACCAAGGCTCTCTGATTGGCTCATAATAATTATTTCTGTAGGAAGCGCACTTTCACACATGTATCTATGTGTACCCCATTAGATAGGGAACTGTTAGAAACCTGCCGTGGAAAGAGATTTTCTGCCTTCCTCAACACGCCAGGCCATCATTGGTTAATCATGACAAAATACACGAGAGTAGGAGTTTCTTTAACTCATTTACAAAATTATTATTTCATGGAATTCGCAAGGTATGTTGCAATTGGCTGACGAGATTCCTATACCAGCAGAAACAGCTGAGTTCCGAAAAGGTTAAGTTAGAGAATCCATAAGTCTGATAGAGATAAGTAGAGGAGGAACCATTTTTAACCGTTCACTGCAGTACCTAGCCTACGCAGACGTCATGGCATTACTCGCACGTATCACTGCTGTGCTGGCTGATGCCTATCAATAACTGGAGAGAGGTTCAAGGGAACTTGGCCTGGTAGTCAGTGTCGAAAAGACCAAAAATATGGCCATGACCTACCAGCGAGACCTACCATATCTCAGGATAGCCGACAAGGAGTTTGAAAGGGTGAGAGACTACCTCGACTACCACAGACGCAAATGACATCATCAGCTAGAACAGCAGCAGGCAACAGATGCTACTTTGCCACACTACCCAAGCTTAGGAGCTCACTTCTATCAATAAAATCTAAAATCCTCATTTACAAAACAATTATAAGACCAGTTGCTATGTATGGTGCCGAGACATGGACCATGACTGCAAATGAGGAAAGGATCCTTAGCATTTGGGAGAGAAAGGTTCTGTGTAAAATATACGATCCAATATACGATCAAGGAGATTGCCGCATCTGTACGAGTGCAGAATTAGAACAACTTTAAGAAGACTGCGATGGGCAGGACACGTCCTGAGAATGGAGGAAGATAGAACATGTAAGAAGATTTTTTATGGCAAGGCTGGGGGCAGACGACGGAAGGGACGCCTCAGAAAGAGATGGGTGGACGGAATTGAAGGAGACATGAAAAAGCTGGCTGTCAGAGGATGGAGACGGAAAGCCATGGACCGGATAGAATGGCAGGATATTGTGATGCAGGCCAAGGCCTTTCAAGGGCTGTAGATCCAAGGAGTAAGTAAGTCAGAGAATACTTGTGAAGGTAGTAGTCAAGAGAACACTCTGGCTGCCAGGAGATGGAAGAGTACTGCTGCCAAGCGACCATTAAGACCTGATTTGCTGTGTAAAAGAAGGATATCTCATATCAGAACTGAGCATAGAGATCGAACCGGGCTCAGAAGTTACAGCCGCTACTGACGTCTTCCACAGGCACACCATATAGAAATGGCAAGATGATATTGTGATGCAATCACTGAATCAAGGACACGATGCCAGTTACCTCTCACCAGGGGTTAATTTCGCAGTCCTAAACTTCTATATTTGTATGTATTTATAAATATATAAATAAAAATATGTAATATTACAAATAATACATATAAAACCTATCGAAAGTAGTGTCGTTAAGCTATTAATGCACAAAGCGAAATCAGTAAATCTGTATGTCCTAGCCAAGTAAATTCAATATTACTTTGTATTTGTAAAGATTACATTGCGGCTCTTATTTCTGTCACTGTCTTAAACTTCCGAAAATACATCTGGCACTGAGTTAAAAAACTAACAGCACCCTCTACCGGTTCTGTGGTGTACTACGAAACTATCAGCGCCATTTATTGGTTCTTTGGTGTATTACGCCGTTACGATTAAACATCCTAACTGTTAAGATGAGCAGAGTATATTAGATAAAACTTTAAATTACGATATCTTTTTTTCGTGTTGCGATTTTGATAAAATAACGCCTACGTATTGTTCCAAGCTGCGCTCAAGTTACCTATAAAAAAAACTGACAATTCGTCTAGTGCTTTTAGAAATTAGCATGATCAGACAAATAGACAGACACGACGGATTTAGGTAAAACTGTAAATCACGCTGTCTTTCGTTCTATTATGCGATTTTAATTAAATACAGACCACACGTTGCCGAAAGCTACCCTCCATGTATCTGTGATAATCCTATGAAAATTCGTATAGTAATTTTGGAGATTAGCATACTCAGATAGACAGACACGGTGGTTTTACAGTTTTATTATTAGTATACATATACACTATATGTCATGCACTTTCATATCTTACATTGCGACCTGATGATGGTTTATGATTGAAACTAACAGCGAATAAAAATTGTCGGCATAACATATTTTGACTGTTTGAAAATGTCAGTCGTAAATGAGTTATTTAACTCAAATTTTATGAAAGCACTGACACAGAGCTTAAAAGAATTCAAAACGAAAGAAGTGAAGGAATGCATTAACATGAACTGAAATTGTGAACCTACGTGTAATGGTACATATTGCTTCAACATGTTTAAAAAAATTGGAATTAAAAACTGAATTATTGTAGAAAGGAACACAGGCTGCTCGTTCGCTAAAACACTGTTTGGCTGCGAAACACGGTGCCTACTGTAGCAAATACGCTGTTTACCAAAAATCTTTCGACTTCTACTGATCGTGAACTTGAAGGCAGAGACGTAGACTATCTTCCTTTGTTGGTCATAGTATCTAGGAAACACGTCGTGTTCTGCAATATAAATATTGTTATACAGAACTTGCTAATTCAAAAGAACGCAACGGAGATTTAAAAAAAAGATAGTATCGGTTTATGTCTCGTGACAGAAAAATGCCTGCTGAAGCACTATCACATCGACAAGAATATTCAGCCATCTCCGATCAAAACGGAACTTGTAGCGATCGGTACCACGCCGTGCATCATTTATGAAGCGTTCTAAGTTCCTCCTCGAGTTCTCCTGTCCCCACATTTGGCTTTTCCAGACACCGCGTTTTTTTGAGTTTATCGGCTTTGATTCAGGCAAACTGCAAGAACTTCACTCTACGGTAAATTTAACCGTTCGAAACATAGGAAGGCAATACGCTTTATATTCGTGTATTTCTGATATCCGCAGTGTGTGGACCTGCTGATTGGTGAACACATGTCATTATACACACATCCGGAACCTGTACAGAAAATTGGAATAGAGATCAACATATACATCATGTCCGCCCTTTTTATTGCTCATCAAAACCACACATTGCATGATGCACCACCATACAGCGAGACCTTCAGAGTTGGTGGTCCGGATTGCTGTACGCACCGGTACCTCTAATACCCAGTAGCACGTCCTCGTGCATTGGTGCATGACTGTATTCGTCGTAGCATACTATCCACAAGTTCATCAAGTCTCTGTTGGTCCAGGTTGTCCCACTCCTCAACGGCGATTCAGCGTAGATCTCTCAGAGTGGCTGGTGGGTCACGTAGTCCATAAACAGCCCTTCTCAATCCATCCCAGGTATGTTCGATAGGGTTCATGTCCGGAGAACATGCTGGCCAGTCTAGTCTAGCGATGTCATCATCCTGAAGGAAGTGATTCACAAGATGTGCACGATGGGGGCACGAATTGACGTCCATGAAGACGAATGCTTCGCCAATATGCTGCCGATATGGTTGCACTATCGGTCGGAGGATGGCATTCACCTATCGTACAGCCGTTACAGCGCCTTCCATGACCATCAGCGGCGTACGTCGGCCCCGCCACATAATGCCACCCCAAAACAGCAGGGAACCTCCGCCTTGCTGCACTAGCTGGACAGTGTGTCTAAGGCTTTCAGCCTCACCGGGTTGCCTGCAAATACGTCTCCGACGATTGTCTGGTTGAAGGCATATGCGACACTCATCGGTGAAGAGAACGTGATGCCAATCCTGATGTTGTTGGTCCCATCTGTATCGCGCAGCATGGCGCCGTGGTTGCAAAGATGGACCTCGCCATGGACGTCGGGAGTGAATTTGCACGTCATGCAGCCTATTGTGCACAGTTTGAGTCGTAACACCACGTACTGTGATTGTACGAAAAGGATTATTCAAGATGGTGGCGTTGCTGTCAGGGTTCCTCCGAGCCATAATCCGTAGGTATCGGTCATCCACTGCAATATTAGCCCTTGGGCGGCCTGAGCGAGGCAAGTCATCGATAATTTCTGTCTCTCTGTATCTCCTCCATGTCCGAACAACATCGCTTTGGTTAACTCCGAGACGCCTGGACACGTCCCTTGTTGAGAGCCCTCCCTGGCACAAAGTAACAATGCGGACGCGATCGAACCGTGCTGTTGACTGTCTAGGCATGGTTGAACTATAGACAACACGAGCCGTGTACCTCCTTCCAGGTGGAATGCCTGGAACTAAGGGGCTGTTGGGCCCCCTCCGTCTAATAGGCGCTGCTCATGCAGGGTTGTTTACATCTTTGGGCGGGTTTAGTGACATCTCTGAACAGTCAAAAGGACTGTGTCTGTGATACAATATCCACAGTCCAACGTCTATCTTCAGGAGTTCGGGGGCCGGGGTGATGCAAAACGTTTTTTGATGTGTGTATAAATCTGGAACCTGAAACGACTTTCAATTCTGGTAGTGGTCTGTGTGTATTACAAATATCACGTTGCACTATGTTTCGACTTCTACATTAGACTACGAGCTCGATAAGCCGGTTTCAAAGTCCGGTAGGATTACACGAACTATCTGGGAGTTCATGGAAATCTTCGTGTTCGTGACTGATTTACGTGCCTAGAAACTAATATGCATCTTCGCAAGCTACGCTCGACTCCGATGAGCAACGTCGTACAGTGGTTAAAGTAATATATGCGTATTTACATCATACTAATTTAGGTTCCCTTTGATAATCCAGTCGCTGAGCTGCTTCTTTTCACAAACCTACGTCCTATTACTTCGCACATCCAGATATAGCTGAAATAGTACGCAATAGACCCTTGATTGACCAAAAGTTCAGTTCTAAAATTTCCTTCCTTTTGCTTGCTTTTCCTTTGTTATCGATTTTCAAAACTCTCTCGGAATGGAACGATGTTTTCGATATTAACTGCAGAATGTGGTTTGCAAAATTTGTTGATATTTTAATTATTTCCAGACTTCGTCTCAATGGCAGTGAAGATTTCAACCGTAGTTCCAGCTGAATTTGTTCTACATACGCCAGAAAGGGCAGTGTAATAAGACACATGGAAAATTCGCTGTTGCGTTCACAAAACTTTTGAAAATGATTTTGTAAACAAAGTATGGATTTGATTTGTTAGGTCAGTCTATGAGCACTGAATGTAATATTCAACAATCAAGGCTCAGGTTCCTGAACGTAACATAGTTAAACATCTTTACTATCTCTGAGACTTATATGTCCCACAATATATTATCAGCATGTCATTGCTATGTATGCCACACTAGTAAAGAGAAACCTGCCGCCAGTTTGAAGAATTCGTAGAGTAACAGGTCGCACGTGTAATTTGTGCTTCTTCAAGTTTCCTTGTTAACCGCTGCTGCGGATCGTCGCATAGATTAGTTCGCGCCTGCTAATAGGCAACCTAATGAAAGATTTTCAAAGCGAGCTGCTTACGCTCCTTCCCAGACAACCCGTGCAAACTAAAGCGTAGAATGTGATAACGCTGTGTAAACTAACAGACGGCCGGCCTAAGGACAGCACACACATCCATGCCCGAGACAGGATTCGAATATGCGACCGTAGCGATCGAGTGGTTCCAGACTGAAGCGTCTAGAACCGCTAGGTCACAACGGCCGGCCAGCCCTCAAGGGGTGATACAAAATACCGCTTTCTCTAGGGTAATGATTCACAGACATTTCACGCCTGAAAACGGTAGTTTACAGTGCGAAGAGCAACAGGAAGATGTCCTTGAGAACTTTGGACACTGCTGACACGAGCTGACGTTTCAAGCCTTCCCTTTGGACACTGGAGGGCTGCATCCCCAATGAACATGATTGCTCCCCTTCAGAGCGCAGCATGATGGACGGCAATTTTTGTTCTCGTGCACTGTTTCGAACGACTAGTGACCGTTCAAAGCCATTCAACGAAATTTTAACGTGATCCGATGCACCAAAGGATAGTTATGCTTTACCAGCCCACCTCTTTTCCGCCCCCGCCACTGTAGCGTGATCACGTCGGGCTGCAACATTAACGTGTGAGTGAATAAAACGGCAAAAGGCCCTTCTATGATCCCGCCCCCCCCCCCCCCGCCTCCTCAAGCATCCTCGGTGCCACCCAAGCAACTTTCTTGAGCAGGTTGCAAATTTACATGACAGGAACGTGACTTCAATTCAACCAGACGGTTGCTTAGCAGCTGAAGGTTGGCAAACCCCATCAAACAGGTTTCGATGGGGTTGCCCAACCCTCAATCACTAGAGCAGCCATCAGGCTGCTTTGATGTCGAAATTTCTGAAGATACATGTAAGTGATTGTTTCATATCTCCACAAATCCTTACACAAAGGAGCCTGTGTGAGTTGACTGATCCCAACTGAAACACACTCATATAGTATACCAAATTTTTTTCGTTGTGTGAAGCGAGCAATTTCACATTTCTGTACATTTAAAGCAAGTTTCCAATCTTTGCACTGGCCAAACATTTGTGCTGCTTCACTCAGACAGTACTTCATTATAGATAACTATATCATCAGCAAAAAGCTGCAGGATATAGTTATTAATAATATTATAAGGTCATTAACATACAACACGAACAGCAGGGGGTTCGAACTCGCTTTCCTGGGGCAGACCCAAGTTACTGCTACATCTGTTGATGTCGACAGAAATGGACTCAGAATTTAGAGCCATTACTGCTGCCATCTTCCACAGCAATCCTCTCTACCAAAAAATCGACAATCCAGTCACAAATATCACCTGACACTGTCAGATGGCAGCTTATTCCCAACCTGTAACACAACACATTTCATAACGTTATATGCACAACCCCATGGTTAATGTAATCGAACCTTTTACACTGCATCATAACAGCAGACAGTATTCAATACTACCAGTGACGGGCCCGCTAATCCGTTCCATTTAGTACTGCGAGGGACTGTTATTTTCAGCAGCCTTGTAAGCTTCCTAACTAGCTCATGTAACGTATAAGTAAAGAACCAGGAGGGGCTATAAAGGTGTCCAGAGTTGAGAGCTGCCCTTCAGTAGGACCAGGAAGGGATATAAAGTGCAGTGCGGGTAGACATTGCAGAATTGACTTCGGCTGATTTCTGCACAATGGGCAGCCTAAGGGCCAGTCTATCAAGGCTTTCTGATTGGCTCATAATAATGATTTCTGTAGAAAGCGCAGTTTTGCACCTGTATCTATGTGTACACCATTAGATAGGCCACTGTTAGAAACCTGCCGTGGAATGGGACAGATTTTCTGCCTTCCTCACCACGCCAACCTATCATTGGTTAACCATGACAAAATCCACGAGAGTAGAAGCTTGTTTAACTTATTTGCAAAATTATTATTGGATGAAATTTGCACGGTCTGTGCAATTGGCTGATGAGATTCCTATACTGGCAGAAGCAGCTGCGTTTCAAAACGTTTAAGTCAGAGAACACTTGTGAACGTAGGATTCAAGAGAAAACTCTGGCTGCCAGGAAACGGAAGAGTACTGCTGCCAGGCGACCAACAAGACCCCACTTGCCGTGGAAAGGAAGAACGTCTCCATATCAAACCCCACTTGCTGTGGAAAGGAAGAACGTCTCCATATCAGAAATGAGTACAGAGATCGAAAAGAGCTCAGACGTTACAGCCGATACTGCTGTCGTCTTCCACAGGCACACCATACAGCAATGGTAAAGATGAGCTGGTGATGCAATCACTGAATCAAGGAGGACACGATGCCAGTTACCTCTCATCAGGGGTTAGTTTCACAATTTTAATGTTCGCAGCCACCTAGTTGCTTCCATCACGCACTTTGGCAATTCCACTGGTGTTCACACCTATTTTTCCACATTCCTTCTCTAAAAAACCACAAACCATTCTTCCAGTCACTGAACATTTTTGCGACTTAGTTTCATGATTATGCTTTTATTCATGATTATGCCTTTATTTTGTCCACTCACCTGTACCAAGGTTAAATTTCGTAATTACAATGCCTTATCGATTTATTAAATGTTCACACACATATCTCAGTGGTTAATTCATATGTTGAAGCTTTCTGATAATAAATCAAATTGTTACAGTGACCACTTGCTTCAGTTGTAGATAGATGAGCTTCTTCAATAATATATGTATGTGTGGGATGGTACCTGTATTATCATGCTTTCTTGGGTCACCCCTATAATTTATCCTTCTTTAAATTTGTGTGATCTTTGGGAAGCTTTCCTTTTCTGTAGGTCACCAGCGATCAGACTCAGAGCATCTTAAGGATAAACTTAACAGCTCAATCGGCACCTCACATTACCCTATACAATCACAATTTTGAAAATAAGTGTAGACGTAGTAGTGAGTCAAATCGGAAATCGATAAATAGCGCAACTAGCTGACAGCCTTTAACCATGACTTTCACTTCATCATGAGCGAAAAGCACAAGGTCGGTTTCGCAATTTCCCGGCGGGGTCAGGGATTTTCTCTGCCTCGTGATGACTGGGTGTGGTGTGACGTCCTTAGGTTAGTTAGGTTCAAGTAGTTCTAAGTTCTAGGGGACTGATGACCATAGATGTTAAGTCCCATAGTGCTCAGAGCCCGAGCCGGTTTCGCAATATTGCTTTGATACATAGTCCCTCAGTTAACATCGAAAATTATTTATCGGTACTAGGTGAGAACTCCGTCATTGCCAGGTTTTGTATTTGTTCTAGTTTTGTACTAGTCCATCTTCTTCTCTCTCCTCTCTCTGTTCATCTCGTCCTCCCCTCTCTCTGCCATCCTTCTCCTCCTCTCTATATCTACCTCCGCCTCTCTCTCTTTATCCACCTTATCCCCCCTCTCTGTCCATCTCTCCTCCTCCACCCTACCTCGACCTTCTCCCCCTTTTTCCATCTCTTCCCCCCCCCCCCCCCCATTTCTGTCTTTACATCTCCTACCCCCTCTGTATCTGTCCATCTCCTCATTTCCCTTTCTCTGTCCACTTCCTCCTCTCCCTTCTTTGTCAACCATCCCATTTTCTGCCCTACCCTATCTTCATGGAATGTCGGCGTCTTTTAGCCACACGGTATTTCTTCCCACATAGTAAGTAATATTTATATCAAGTTTGGTTGAAATCGACTCAGCGGTTTAGAAAGAGACGTTGAACATATGCGTATGTTACATATATTGCACACATGTATGTCTGTTACACTCCTATTTTACATCACACGTCTCCAGATAGGATGTTAAATAATTCTGTGGTACTGAGCCATGTGGGTTGATCTTAGGTCCCGAAATACTTTGGCAAAATTATTCGTTCGCCACAGTGCTCATTCTCGCGACCTGGTTGATACAGGCACCACCACAAACAAGAGACAAATTGCACTCCACATCTTCAAAAGTATACCGAGTCACCTAAATAGAGGAAATATCAACAGGTCCTCCTTGATTTTTTTTAGGTCACCGCTTCTCATCCACCATCCCCCCCCCCCCCCCCCAACAATGACAGTGGGGAATCTTACTTCTACGCGTATTTTTAGACAGGTGATGAGACATTTACGTATCAGATGCGGTTAAAATTGCTCCAGGCATTCCTGAGCTGTGCTTCAGTGTCACCCACATTTCATTTGCACATGCATGGGATGTAGGTGGTTCTTAACTCCACAATACGTCTTTTCAGACAGTAAGTGACCAGTTAACCCCCTATTGTTTAAAGAATCGAACACCTCTGTGTGCAACAGCTTCGAATTTTTAATTTCTTTACAGTTCAGTTATCGTGTTAAATATTGGAAATTAAACATGCAAGCGAGAAAACAAAATAGAAAACGTTTCAGATTAAGTTTAAAGTTTGTCGGCCGTCGCCAAGGCTTCTGAACTATGTGTCGTACAATGTTATAATATTGCAGACACATTTAGTAGAATATGTAGTTACTATCTGCAAAATGAGTTGCAAATAGAGTTAGTGGTAAAGATTAATACGTCATGCCTGATGCAGCAGTTGTGCTGTACGAACAGCGAAAATGTGGTAATATAAACTATTTACTTTCATCATTTTGTGGAGGGGGAGTGGGGTGTCAGCAATAAAAAGTTTCGTGTCGTTTTAAATGACTTATAAAGTTTATTGTAAGTCTCCAAGTGTTCTCAGATACTGGATTAATATAGTCCGGCTTTGTGAACGGCTCGTTACGCTTATTTTTTACCCCTACCCCTACCCTTTGAGAGGCAGCGGATTCTTAACCCCACAGTGCCGGCTGATGTGCCCGAGAGGTTCTAGGCGCTTCAGTCAGGAACCACGCTGCTGCTGCGGTCGCAGGTTCGAATCCTGCCTCGGGCATGGAAGTGTGTGATGTCCTTAGGTTACTTGAGTTTAAGTAGTTCTAAGTCTAGGGGACTAATAACCTCAGATGTTAAGTCCCATAGTGCTTAGAGCCATTTGAACCATTTAACCCCACAATGGTTGTTTACCGACAGTAAGTGATATGTGGTCCAAATTTGGCTGAAATCGATCCAGTAATTTATGTGGTTTTGTTGAACATACATACGTACAGACACCCATTTTACCGTGTTTTTATTACACTCAAGGACAAAAAAAAACGATGCATCACGATGGAATTATCCGAATGAGACGGAAAACGGTAGTTGTGACGTACATGTGCACACAAACAAATTATTACAATTTCATAAAAATTGGATGATTCATTCAAGATAAAGAGCTTCACAAATTGGGAAAGTCAGTGATTCATTGATCTACCTCTGATCCTCATGCAAGCAGTTTTTCGGTTTGGTATTGATTGATACAGTTGTTGGGTATCCTCGTGAAGGATATCGTGCCTAATTCTGTCCAACTGGCGGTTTAGATCGTCAACATCTTGAATTAGTTTGAGAGTACTGCCCATAATGCTCCAAACGTTCTCAACTGGGTAGAGATCCGGCGAGCTTGCTGGCCAAGATAGGGTTTGGCAAGCACGAAGGCAAGCCGTAGAAACTCACCATGTGCAGGCGAGCATTATCTTGCTGAAGTGTAATCTGAGGATGGCTTACAATGAAGGGGCGTAGAATATCGTTGACGTACCAATGTGCTGTAAGGGTGCAGCAGATGACATCCGAAGTGATACTGCTATGAAAAGAAATGGCACTACAGACTGTAACGCCTGGTTTCGGTCCGGATGGCGTGCGAGAGCCAGGTTGGTATTCCACCATTGTCCGGAGCGTCTCCAGACATCTTCGGGCTGCAGTCTCACTGACTGGAGTAAAATAATCTTCATTGGTTAGTCCCGCTTCGAAATGAGCCCCGATGGCCAGAGAGGATGATTTCCGTCCCATTCGGGTGATTCTTGCGTGGTACGACTCTTTTTTTTAGTGTATTTTGCTTTCACTTCTGTCCGTTCAGTACAATTTTTGTTGGTTTAAAGCTAACATCTGGATAAGGCGGAGACTTAAACATTTCACCTAGTTCAGATCTGGATAACAGTACAACATTAACTCGCTTTCTTGTCTGCTGGTTGGCGGAGGGTACTTCGTTTACTCTCATCATTTCGCGATGAGCTGGTTACTTGAAACTTTCAACATATCTCAGAACCGTATGCCAATGCAATATTAAATCTAATTCTTCTCTGGCGTGTGGCGCATGGTACTTTTGTGCACCACTACCATTTTCTCCTTTTCATCAATGGTTCACGGAAAGAACAATTTCCGGTAAGCCTCTGTGTGAACTCGAATCTTCCTAGGTTTTACCTTCAAGGCCTTATCGCCAGACATACTTAGGGGGAAGCAATATACTGCTCGACTGAGGTGAAGAGAAACTTAAATAAACCTGAAAGTTAAGTCAACTGTCTCGTAATCACACGAAAATGTTTGAAATCTATTGAAAAATCTCACACACACAAGACTAAAACGCAGAAAATAATTGTTTACATAACGATTTTTAAATCGGACAAAAAGTATAAAATATGTATTCCTGTCCCCATATAGATTCCTAACCCCATACAGATTGCCCTGAACATCTGTGAGTGTTAATTTTTAACAGGCCGGAAAATACTTGTGATATTTAAAACGATAACCGTGGGGTGAATGCCATGCATAATTCATGCATGAGTAGTTTACCTACCCCCCATGAACCATGGAACTTGCCGTTGGTGGGGAGGCTTGCGTGCCTCAAGGATACAGATGGCCGTACCGTAGGTGCAACCACAACGGAGGGTATCTGTTGAGAGGCCAGACAAACATGTGGTTCCTGAAGAGGGGCAGCAGCCTTTTCAGTAGTTGCAAGGGCAACAGTCTGGATGATTGACTGACCTGGCCTTGTAACATTAACCAAAACGGCCTTGCTGTCCTGGTACTGCGAACGGCTGAAAGCAAGGGGAAACTACAGCCGTAATTTTTACCGAGGACATGCAGCTTTACTGTATGATTAAATGATGATGGCGTCCTCTTGGGTAAAATATTCCGGAGGTATAACAGTCCCCCATTCGGATCTCCGGGCGGGGACTACTCAAGAGGACGTCGTTATCAGGAGAAAGAAAACTGGCGTTCTACGGATCGGAGCGTGGAATGTCAGATCCCTTAATCGGGCAGGTAGGTTAGAAAATTTAAAAAGGGAAATGGATAGGTTAAAGTTAGATATAGTGGGAATTAGTGAAGTTCGGTGGCAGGAGGAACAAGACTTCTGGTCAGGTGATTACAGGGTTATAAATACAAAGTCAAATAGAGTAATGCAGCAGTAGGCTTAATAATGAATAAAAAAACAGGAGTGCGGGTTAGCTACTACAAACAGCATAGTGAACGCATTATTGTGGCCAAGATAGACACAAAGCCCATGCCTACTACAGTAGTACAAGTTTATATGCCAACTAGCTCTGCAGATGATGAAGAAAT
Organism: Schistocerca piceifrons; assembly: GCF_021461385.2. Lineage (NCBI taxonomy): Eukaryota > Metazoa > Arthropoda > Insecta > Orthoptera > Acrididae > Schistocerca > Schistocerca piceifrons. The sequence continues at coordinate 390,819,746 of NC_060145.1, forward strand.
AGATGAAATGTATGACGAAATAAAAGAAATTATTCAGGTAGTGAAGGGAGACGAAAATTTAATAGTCATGGGTGACTGGAATTCGAGAGTAGGAAAAGGGAGAGAAGGAAACATAGTGGGTGAATATGGATTGGGGGAGAGAAATGAAAGAGGTAGCCGCCTGGTAGAATTTTGCGCAGAGCATAACTTAATCATAGCTAACACTTGGTTCAAGAACCATAAAAGAAGGTTGTATACCTGGAAGAATCCTGGAGATACTAAAAGGTATCAGATAGATTATATAATGGTAAGACAGAGATTTAGGAACCAGGTTTTAAATTGTAAGACATTTCCAGGGGCAGATGTGGATTCTGACCACAATCTATTGGTTATGAACTGCAGATTGAAACTGAAGAAACTGCAAAAAGGTGGGAATTACAGGAGATGGGAACTGGATAAACTGAAAGAACCAGAGGTTGCAGAGAGTTTCAGGGAGAGCATAAGGGAACAATTGACAGGAATGGGGGAAAGAAATACAGTAGAAGAAGAATGGGTAGCTCTGAGGGATGAAGTAGTGAAGGCAGCAGACGATCAAGTAGGTAAAAAGACGAGGGCTAATAGAAATCCTTGGGTAACAGAAGAAATATTGAATTTAATTGATGAAAGGAGAAAATATAAAAATGCAGTAAATGAAGCAGGCAAAAAGGAATACAAACGTCTCAAAAATGAGATCGACAGGAAGTGCAAAATGGCTAAGCAGGAATGGCTAGAGGACAAATGTAAGGATGTAGAGGCTTGTCTCACTAGGGGTAAGATAGATACTGCCTACAGGAAAATTAAAGAGACCTTTGGAGAGAAGAGAACCACTTGTATGAATATCAAGAGCTCAGATGGCAACCCAGTTCTAAGCAAGGAAGGGAAGGCAGAAAGGTGGAAGGAGTATATAGAAGGTTTATACAAGGGCGATGTACTTGAGGAAAATATTATGGAAATGGAAGAGGGTGTAGATGAAGACGAAATGGAAGATATTATACTGCGTGAAGAGTTTGACAGAGCACTGAAAGACCTGAGTCGAAACAAGGCCCCGGGAGTAGGCAACATTCCATTAGAACTACTGACAGCCCTGGGAGAGCCAGTCCTGACAAAACTCTACCATCTGGTGAGCAAGATGTATGAGACAGGCGAAATACCCTCAGACTTCAAGAAGAATATAATAATTCCAATCCCAAAGAAAGCAGGTGTTGACAGATGTGAAAATTACCGAACTATCAGTTTAATAAGTCACAGCTGCAAAATACTAACGCGAATTCTTTACAGACGAATGGAAAAACTGGTAGAAGCGGACCTCGGGGAAGATCAGTTTGGATTCCGTAGAAATGTTGGAACACGTGAGGCAATACCAACCTTACGACTTATCTTAGAAGAAAGATTAAGAAAAGGCAAACCTACGTTTCTAGCATTTGTAGACTTAGAGAAAGCTTTTGACAATGTTAACTGGAATACTCTCTTTCAAATTCTGAAGGTGGCAGGGTTAAAATACAGGGAGCGGAAGGCTATTTACAATTTGTACAGAAACCAGATGGCAGTTATAAGAGTCGAGGGGCATGAAAGGGAAGCAGTGGTTGGGAAAGGAGTGAGACAGGGTTGTAGCCTCTCCCCGATGTTATTCAATCTGTATATTGAGCAAGCAGTGAAGGAAACAAAAGAAAAATTCGGAGTAGGTATTAAAATTCATGGAGAAGAAGTAAAAACTTTGAGGTTCGCCGATGACATTGTAATTCTGTCAGAGACAGCAAAGGACTTGGAAGAGCAGTTGAACGGAATGGACAGTGTCTTGAAAGGAGGATATAGGATGAACATCAACAAAAGCAAAACGAGGTTAATGGAATGTAGTCGAATTAAGTCGGGTGATGCTGAGGGAATTAGATTAGGAAATGGGACACTTAAAGTAGTAAAGGAGTTTTTCTATTTAAGGAGTAAAATAACTGATGATGGTCGAAGTAGAGAGGATATAAAATGTGGACTGGCAATGGCAAGGAAAGCGTTTCTGAAGAAGAGAAATTTGTTAACATTGAGTATAGATTTAAGTGTCAGGAAGTCGTTTCTGAAAGTATTTGTATGGAGTGTAGCCATGTATGGAAGTGAAACATGGACGATAACTAGTTTGGACAAGAAGAGAATAGAAGCTTTCGAAATGTGGTGCTACAGAAGAATGCTGAAGATAAGGTGGGTAGATCACGTAACTAATGAGGAGGTATTGAATAGGATTGGGGAGAAGAGAAGTTTGTGGCACAACTTGACTAGAAGAAGGGATCGGTTGGTAGGACATGTTTTGAGGCATCAAGGGATCACAAATTTAGCACTGGAGGGCACCGTGGAGGGTAAAAATCGTAGAGGGAGACCAAGAGATGAATACACTAAGCAGATTCAGAAGGATGTAGGTTGCAGTAGGTACTGGGAGATGAAGAAGCTTGCACAGGATAGAGTAGCATGGAGAGCTGCATCAAACCAGTCTCAGGACTGAAGACCACAACAACAACAATAGTTTACCTACTTAGGACTATCTGTTGTAAGACCCCAACGTTTTTCTTTTTAAATGTTACAAGTATTTTCATAGCTATTAGAAACTCACAAGCACAAATTTTCCGACTATCTGCACGGAGTTAGGAATCTGGGGCTAGGAGAAATTATTTTGTATTTTTAGGTCTATTTAAAGACATATTATATTAATAGGTTATTTTTTGTAAATTATTATTTACAACTAGCGAATGCGGCAGTACTTCGCAGATGCTGAATATGTATAGGAACTGAATTTATGTCATAATTTCCTCCTCCCTCTCTCTTTGTCCATCTCGTATCGTCTCCCCTTTCTATTTCTATCATCTGTTCCCCCTTCTCTCTGGCCTCGTGGTCTAAGCCGATTTGTCACGGTTCGTGCTGCTCTCCCCCGTCGGAAGTTCGAGTCCTTCCTCGGACATGGGTGTGTGTGTCGTCCTTAGCGTAAGTTAGTTTAAGTTAGGTTAAGTAGTGTGTAAGCTTAGGGACCGATGACCTCACTAGTTTGGTTCCATAAGACCTTACCACAAATTACCAATTTTTTTCCCTTCTCTCCGTCAATCTTCTCCTTCTTCTCTCTCCATGCCCTCCTGCCTCTCTGTCTATCCATCTCCTCCTACCCCCTCTCTATGTCGATTTCCTTCCGTCTTTCTCTGTCCTCTACGCCTTCCCCTTTTCTCCGACCCTGACCCTTGTTTATTGTAATTGCAAATTCAGATTTCATTGTAGTATTCTAATCATAAGCTGATAAGCTGTAAATACAACTTTCCTATTTTGTGTGGAAACCGACTGCGAGGATGAAAAGAAAACAACATATTATTGTGTATACAACTTTTGTTTAGAATTATAAGTCATGAGAAAGAATATGTATGGGAGAAAAAAATTCTTCGAATGGTATAAATTCCCTACTATAGCTTTAATTACATATCTGTGAGTAGCTGCACTTTAATCATAACCACCCAGTGTATTACATATCAAAATATTTATGTAATACATGAAAGCGATACGTTGTTAGCAAAAATCTCGGAAAGTTCTTGACCAGTTTACTTCATATTTATACACATTACTTAAATAAACTTATATATATATATATATACATATAGCGAGAGAGAAAACAGACAAGCACATATTCCCAGCAGAGCAAAGCACAGCAGTCGGTTTTAAGAGAAAACATGTACTTGGGTTGTTTAAAAAATTTATAGCCATCCTCCACATGACGAAATGTTTATTAAATTAATGTGTATAAATATAATGTAAACTGGTCAAGAACTTCCCGATATTTTTGCTAACAACGTTTCCCTTTTCATATTATTACGTAGATATTTAGATATGTAATATACTGGGTGGTTATAATTAAAGTTCAGCTACTCACAGAGGTGTAATTATCGTTTGATAGCGAAACTTGGTAGATATTCTAATGCATTAATACGGAACCGATACATGCTGGGAAAAAAATTGTTTCCAACTTTGGCTACCAGCTGTAAATCTGGCACTGTGAATGCAAAAAAGACATACAGAAATGTTTCCATATGCAATGGATTACGAGCAGGGTGTGGGCAGAACACGTCAAACAAGTGAGAAAGGCTTAATGTAGATTTTAAGAGCTGCTGCTCACACAGTTTTTTTTTACTGTAGGCCTAAGCACTGTAGATGTCGAAGAGGTACTGTACAGCGCCAGATTTGCACCCAGAGGCCAAAATTGTAATTCTTTTTTTTTTTTTCAGCGTAAATTGGGTCCGCGTTAACGCATTAGCGTATCTAGCAAGTTTCGCTGCCATACGATACTTACAACCCACACTGGAACCCTGTGAGTAGCTGTAGTTTAATTATAATCATCCAGTATTTAACAAACATAGAGTCTACATCCATCCGAATGTTCCTTCGGAATCAGTCAGTACTTTAATAACAACATTTTCTCTTCCTACATTAAATATGAGGGGCTCGTCAGTAAACAATGGCAAGGGACAGTCTGCGAAAAACAGAGATATTAATTGTAAAATGTCAGATATGGCATGTTTCATTGATATTAGTAAAAAGTTTCACGAAAAACCGATAGTTGGCACCACTTTGTCAACTTCCAGATTTTCGCTGTTGGCAGCTTTTTCGATTCGTGTACAAGTGAACAATGGCAAGTGCCTAAAACATGACGGAAAGTGAGAATGAATTGTCCAGTGTTCGTGTGTGTGTGTGTGTGTGTGTGTGTGTGTGTGTGTGTGTGTGTGTGCGTATGTGTGTGTGAAATCTTATGGGACTTAACTGCTAAGGTCATCAGTCCCTAAGCTTACACACTACTTATCCTAAATTATCCTAGGGACAAACACACACATACCCGTGTCCGAGGGAGGACTCGAACCTCCGCCGGGACCAGCCGCACAGTCCATGACTACAGCGCCTGAGACCGCTCGGCTAATCCCGCGCGGCAATGTTAGTGTGAAAAACAAACTTTTCAGTGAGTTTTTGAACGAGTATGGATACTTATGACTCTGATAAAGACCCGCAATACGTTCCTGAAGTTGAAAGCACCTCCAGAGTTGTTGATAATCAAACAAATATGAATATTTATTTCTGCAAGTAAACAGTGTTAAGTTGCGTCCCTTAACATTATTTACATGAATTTACTTGACCAATAATGTTAAGGACTATCCTTAACAATACTTACTTGCATAGTAAGGAATCAATATTAGTTTCTACGAAGTATTACGGTATCTGTAAATATCTAGCCGTCTAACAGCAATCGGTGTTAAGTTACGGATCTTTTATTATGGAGTTTCTCTATTCCACATGCTTATCTTTTTCAAGATTTTCTTTCTAGAGAACATGTGTGGGAGAATGTCAATGCATATGTTACATAATGAAAACTAGAGTGGATGTGTACTTTTAGGCGTTTCATTATTCTTGGAACTGTGCAGAATGTTAATCTTATGACTTTGATTTTTATGTAGGTTCAGATGTTTCTTGGAGGTAGATGGTCCCCCGAAGATACATGCAGTGGTGACAATGATGAAGCAGACACTAAGCATATTAACGATCAACAGAGCATACGGAAATGACGAAAGAGGCTAAAACGTGGGAACGTGCAAGAGCAAATGAAGAAAAACAGGAATGAAGGAAAGCAGTATATGAAATAGTACAGAGGTAAGGCTACTGTTGTTGAAGAGAAAAGGATAGGCCCGCCATGCGAATGCTCTAAAAAATGTTTTCAGCTTGTCATCGAAGTAGATAAATAACAATATTCCGAAATTTCACGGAAATGAATTGCTATGATACTCAAAATGCTTACGTACAAGGTTGTTTGCGATCAAAAACTGTTATCCGAAAAAAAGAGTAAACAGGAGATACCTAGACACATCATACAATTCTAAACACATCAAAACAAGTTTTGCGTCACCTCGGTTCCGAGAGTTCCGCAACCTGTACAGAAAATTGAAATATAGATCAACATAAACATCACTTCCGCCCTTTTTATTGCTCATGAAAACAACATATTGCATGTTGTACCACCATGTCGATGTCGTTTACTGAAGGAGGTCATTCACAAGATGTGCGCAATGGGGACGCGAATTGTCGTGCATCAAGACGAATGCCTCGCCAATATGCTGTCGACATGGTTGCACTATCGGTCGGAGGATGGCATTCACGTATCGTACAGCCGTTACGGCGCCTTCCATGACAACCAGCGGCGTACGTCGGCCCAACATGATGCCACCCCAAAACAGCAGGGAAACTACGCCTTGCTGCATTCGCTGGACAGTGTGTCTAAAGCGTTCATCCTGACCGGGTTGCCTGCAAATACGTCTCCAACAATTTTTTTGTTGAAAGCTTATGCGACACTCGTCGGTGAAGAGAACGTGATGCCAATCCTGAGCGGTCCATTCGGCATGTTGTTGGTCCCATCTGTACCGGGCTGCATGGTGTCGTGGCTGCAAAGATGGACCTGGCTATGGAGTTTGGGAGTGAAGTTGTGCATCATGCAGCGTATTTCGCGCAGTCTGAGTCGTAACATGACACCTGTGGCTGCACGAAAAGCATTATTCAACATGGTGGTGTTGCTGTCAGGGTTCTTCCGAGTCATAATCCGTAGGTATCGGTCATCCACTGCAGTAGTAGCCCTTGGGCATGTCATCGACAGTTCCTGTCTCTCTGTATCTCCTCCACATCCGAACAACATCGGTTTGGTTCACTCCGAGACGCCTCTCACTTGTTGAGAGTTCTTCCTGGCACAAAGTAACAATGCGGACGAATTGTCCGTTTAGACATGGTTAAACTACAGACAACACGAGCCGTGTACCTCCTTCCTGGTGGAAAGACTGGAACTGATCAGTTGTCGGACCCCCTCCGTCTAATAGGCGCTGCACATGCATGGCAGCTTATATCTTCGGGCTGGTTTAGTGGCATCTCTGAACAGTCAAAGGGGCTGTCTGTGATACAATGCCCACAGTTAACGTCTACCTTCAGGAGTTCTGCGAACCGGGGCAATGAAAAACTTTTGATGTGTGTATATACAGTGAAAACTGCTGGAAAGGATGTCATTGTTTGCAAAATTGCATTTCTTAACATTCATGGACTTCAGAAAAATAGAGGTCGTGTGGAGAATATCGTGAAACGATTGAAAAGTGGTGCCGTTTCACCTAATTCTAATAGCAGAGGTAAGCATTCCAGTCATCCTAGAAAATATTCAAAGGATGGCATCAACGATGTGGAAGCACTTGTTGACAAACTTCCAAAGTATAGGAGTCACTACACACGCAATGATTCATCGCGGGAGTACCTAAGTATGGACTATTCAATGCAGCTCTGTTACGACAAGTACCGGTACGTCGAGGAATGTCAGTCGGCAAGCAAATGTTTCTATAGACAAATTTCGACGAATATTTTCTGAGGAGTTCAATATAAGTTTCAAGAGCCGTAAAATGGACACTTGTCAACAGTGTGATTCAATTTGGGTAGCAATCAAGCACGCTGAGAACTGTTAAAACGAAACTGAAGTACATGCATTGCGAATAAAGGAGGAGAATCACCATCGAAAAGCAAAAGCTGGGCAATCTGCAATACATGTAGCAATGAAAGTAGCAAAACAAGACAAAAATGTGCATGTAATCACGTTAGATTTGCAACTGACGCTACTCAGGCATAAACTGACTACTGGGCCAATGTTTTATAAGCGTAAAATATGGTGCTATAGTTTTTATGTTCATTCTTTTGCAGATTGCCAAGGACGTTTTTTTTCCTCTGGAATAAAGCAACAGCTAAAAGGGGACCGGACGAAACAGAAAGCTGTTTAAAGATGTGTTTTGAAAAGAATGACATCAAAGGTGAAAAGTTGATTGCGTTTTCCGACAAATGTGGCGGACAGAACAAGAATGGGACCTTAGTGGCGCTTTGGCTATACGTGTTAAAGTCTGGTCGTTCCAGATACATCGAGCACACCTTTCCTCAGGCTGGACATAGCATGCTACCCAGTGACAGAGACTTTGCTCAAGTGGAGAAAAATGTCACCTCACGTTATCAAAGTGTTTATGGACCTGATCATTGGGAAAAAGTTCTAAGAGCATCCAAGCGACAGAAACCATTCAAGGTAGCTCGTATGACTCAAGAGTGTTTCTACAGATTCTCTTCACTGAAACAGCTGTTGCACCAACCACAAGCATCAACTGCTCCAAGCAAATTCCGTATCCGAAATTCTGTTCGGTTCGTATTTTCTGCTGAGCTACAAAGTCCCACCCCAACATTAATGTTTGGTGATACAAACAATGGTTGCCTAGAATCTATTGCCTTAACGTAGAAGACCTGCAAGCAGTTCTTTCCTGACAGAGCTTAAACCGAAATATTCTGGACCTCTTCCTGTTCTAAGAGACATTCTCTCAAGCTTCATGTATACCATGATTGGTCAGCTCACTCCAAGCAGAAGGAGGTACTGCGCTTCAGCAACAAGAAGACGAAGAAGAGAGATGGACAATCACGTACTGAGAAAACAATGTTTTAAGTAAAATAATAATGTTAAGTAAATGCATTTAGAATAAAATGTTTTCATGTAAAAATAAAATGTTAAATAAGTGTGTTGAGATTACAATGTATCGAGTAAATAATGTTAAGTACGTATTTCTGAAATTTTGAAAAATGTTTTTCGGGTTGTTATTACATACTAAAAATATGCAACTACTGACACTGTGTAATAAAGCAATGCTGTACCAGAAAAAAAATATGATTTTGTATGTATTCCAGATATCTGATTTAGCACTCCGTCTTCAGGCCACAAGTGGCCTACCGGGACCATCCGACCGCCGTGTCATCCTGAGTGGAGGATGCAGATAGGAGGGGCGTGGGGTCAGCACACCGCTCCTCCGGTCGTTATGATGGTATTCTTCACCGAAGCCGCTACTATTCGGTCGAGTAGCTCCTCAATTGGCATCACGAGGCTGAGTGCACCCCGAAAAATGGCAATAGTGCATGGCGGCTTGGATGGTCACCCATCCAAGTGCCGGCCACGCCCGACAACGCTTAACTTCGATGATCGCATGGGAACCGGTGTACCCACTGCGGCAAGGCCGTTTCCACTCAGATATCTGATTTATGGGATTGTATTGAAATATTTGTGGTACGTTTTCTCAGAACTATTGATTTGTCCCTTACCATTTTTTACTACCGAGCCCTTCATTTGTTTTTATATATCGTAAGATGACGCTGCAGTGAATATATAAAATAAGCGCGTATTCGAATGCAGTGTTGAGTCAAAAGTTCAGGGCACTCGGTGAAGAGCTTTCGGAGATTTACCCTCAGCAATACCAACGCATTTTCCATAACTTGCATTACAAAGAGGGGGGGGGGTTCTTTGTGCCCACCCCAAAAAAATTAAAAAGAAATCCTCAATTGTCGTTGAATTATAGTAACTGCATATTCTTTAAAGAGGGACTGATTTGTAAGTTGGGTCCAGAACCTGAAAATACCTTGTAACACACACTCTTAGCAATATCAACGCATTTTCAATAAGGTGTACACCGACTTTATGACAGCCACAAAAACTATAAAAAGTACAAATTTCGTTACTGTTGTTGACTTTTAGTCTCAACATAATTTTTAAAAGAGATATTGTTGTGTAAGTAAGATACTGAAGCAGGAAATACTGAATATGACCTTCATTGGGAAAAGTGACATCTACATCTACATTTATACTTCCCAAGCCACCCAACTGTGTGTAGCGGAGGGCACATTACGTGCCACTGTCATTGCCTCAAATGGTACAAATGGCTCTGAGCACTATGGGACTTAACATCTGAGGTCATCAGTCCCCTAGAACTTAGAACTACTTAAACCTAACTAACCTAAGGACATCACACACATCCATGCCTAAGGCAAGATTCGAACCTGCGACCGTAGCGGTCACGCGGTTCCAGACTGAAGCGCCTAGAACCGCTCGACCACACCGGTCGGCGTCATTGCCTCCCTTTCCTGTTCCAGTCGCGTAGGGTTCGCGGGAAGAACGACTGCCGGAAAGCCTCCGTGCGCGCTCGAATCTCTCTAATTTTACATTCGTGATCTCCTCGGGAGGTATAAGTAGGGGTAAGCAATATATTCGATACCTCATCCAGAAACGCACCCTCTCGAAACCTGGACAGCAAGCTACACCGCGATGCAGAGCGCCTCTCTTGCAGAGTCTGCCACTTGAGTCTGCGAAACATCTCCGTAACGCTGTCACGCTTACCGAATAACCCTCTCCTCTATGTCCTCTGTCAACCCGACCTGGTACAGATCCCACACTGATGAGCAATACTCAAGTATAGGTCGAACGAGTGTTTTATAAGCCACCTCCTTTGTTGATGGACTACATTTTCTAAGGACTCTCCCAATCATATAATCATACAATAAAGAATCCATCTTTCTATGTATTCGCAATACATTACAATTGTCTATGTTAAGGGTCAGTTGCCACTCCCTGCACCAAGTGCCTATCCGCTGCAGATCTTCCTGCATTTCGCTGCAATTTTCTAATGCTGCAACTTCTATGTATACCACAGCATCATCCGCGAAAAGCAGCATGGAACTTCCGACACTACCTACTAGGTCATTTATACATATTTTGAAAAGTAATGGTCCCATGACACTCCCCTCTGGCACGCTAGAGGTTTCTTTAACGTCTGTAGACGTCTCTCCATTGATAACAACATGCTGTGTTCTGTTTGCTAAAAACTCTTCAATCCAGCCACGCAGCTGGTCTGATATTCCGTAGGCTCTTACTTTGTTTATCAGGCGACAGTGCGGAGCTGTATCGAACGCCTTCCGAAAGTCAAGGAAAGTGGCATCTACCTGGGAGCCTCTATGTAATATTTTCTGGGTCTCATGAACAAATAAAGCGAGTTGGGTCTCACACGATCGCTGTTTCCGGAATCCATGTTGATTCCTACAGATTAGATTCCGGGTTTCCAGAAATGACATGATACGCGAGCAAATAACATGTTCTAAAATTCTACAAAAGATCGATGTCAGAAAGATAGGCCTATAGTTTTGCGCATCTGCTCGACGACCCTTCTTTAAGACTCGGACAACCTGTGCTCTTTTCCAATCATTTGGAACCTTACGTTCCTCTAGGTACACGGCTGTTAGAAGGGGGATAACTTCTTTCGCGTACTCTGTGTAGAATGGAATTGGTATCACGTCAGGATCTATTCCTTGGACACTTATTTCGATGTCAGCCATTTTTTCGTTCGTGCGAGGATTTAGAGAAGGAACTGCAGTGCGGTCTCCCTCTGTGAAACAGCTTTGGAAAAAGGTGTTTAGTATTTCAGCTTTACGCGTGTCATCCTCTGTTTCAATGCCATTATCATCCCAGAGTGTCTGGATATGCTGTTTCGATCCACTTACTGATTTAACGTAAGACCAGAACTTTCTAGGATTTTCTGTCAAGTCGGTACATAGAAGTTTACTATCGAATTCACTGAACACTTCACGCACAGCCCTCCTTACGCTAACTTTGACATCGTTTAGCTTCTTTTTTTCTGCGAGGTTTTGGCTGTGTAGAAATTTGCAGTGAAGCTCTCTTTGCCTCCGCAGTAGTTTCCTAACTTTGTTGTTGAACCACGGTGGGTTTTTCCCGTCCCTCACTGTTTACTCGGCGCGTACTTGTCTAACACGCATTTAACGATACCTTTTTCCATAAACACTCAACATTGTCAGTGTCGGAATAGTAATGTTTAGTGATACAAACAACAGTCGCCTAGAATCTGTTGCCTTATCAGAAAGTAGGCCTGCAAGCAGTTCTTTCCTGACAGAGCTTAAACCGAAATATTATGGGCCTCTTCCTGTTCTAAGAGACATTCTCTCAAGCTTCATGTATACCATGATTGGTCAACTCACTCCAAGCAGAAGGAGGTACTGCGGTTCAGCAACAAGAAGACGAAGAAGAAAGATGGACAATCACGTACTGAGAAAACAATGTTTTAAGTAAAATAATAATGTTAAGTAAATGCATTGAGAATAAAATGTTTTCATGCAAAAAATGTTAAGTAAGTGTGTTGAGATTACAATTTTTCGAGTAAATAATGTTAAGTACGTGTTTCTGAAATTTTGAAAAATGTTTTTCGAGTTGATATTACATACTAAAAATATGTAACTACTGACTCTGTGTAATAAAGCAATGCTGTACCCGAAAAAAATATGATTTTGTATGTATTTCAGATATCTGATTTATGGGATTTTATTAAAATATTTGTGGTACATATTCTCAAAAATGTTCAGATGTGTGTGAAATCTTATGGGACTTAACTGCTAAGGTCATCAGTCCCTGAATTTACACACTACTTAACCTAAATTAACCTAAGGACAAACACACACACCCATGCCCAAGGGAGGACTCGAGTCTCCGCCGGGACCAGCTACCATTTCTCAGAACTACTGATTTGTCCCTTACCATTTTTCACTGCCAAGCCCTTCATTTGTGTTTATATATCGAAAGAAGTAAATATATAAAATAAGCGCGTATTCGAATGCAGTGTTGAGTCAGAAGTTCAGGGCAATCGGTGAAGAACTTTCGGAGATTTAACCTCAGCAACACCAAGGCATTTTGCAAAACTTTCATTACCAAGGGAGGGGTGGGTTCTTTGTGCGCGCCCCCAAACTTAAAAAAAAAAAAAAAAAACAATAACAATGACAGTGGCACGTAATGTGCCCTCCGCCACACACCGTTGGGTGGCTTGCGGAGTATAAATGTAGATGTAGATGTCACTTTTCCCAGTGAAGGTCGTATTCAATATTTCCTGTTTCAGTATCTTACTTACACAACAATATCTCTTTTAAAAACTATATTGAGACTAAAAGTCAACAACAGTAACGAAATTTGTACTTTTTATAGTTTTTGTGGCGGTCATAAAGTCGGTATACACCTTACCGAAAATGCGTTTATATTGCTAAGAGTGTGTTACAAAGTATTTTCAGGTTCTGGACCCAACTCACAAATCAGCACCTCTTTAAAGAATATACAGTTACTATAATTCAACGACGTCGGCAGGACTCAACAGGACCAGCCATACCTCTGAGGATGTTAAACATAGTACTGGACGAAACGTTAGGAATAGAAGTATTCCATGGACCACGGCCATACAACCCGGAAGAATTATCAACAACAGGACTACTACTGAGACTTAAATTTTTCGGTTAATTTTAACAGCAAAATTTAAAAGACGTATGGAGTCTGGTAGAAGACTTGATTAGAAACAAGAAACATATAAAGAAAATGACTAGACTACAAAAGTGGTCTTAAAGTAATCCCTGCCCCCCCCCCCCCCCCCGGCCTCCTCCAACCTTGGTATTGCGAGCGCTGAGATTTTTAACGAACGAAGATTTACGTTTTTATTAATATAGATAGAGGTTTCTAGAATGAGAGCACTTGCCCGCGAAAGGCAAAGATCCCGAGTTCGAGTCTGGATCCGGCACACAGTTTTAATCTGCCAGGAAGTTTCATATCAGCGCACACTCCGCTGTAGAGTGAAAATTTAATTCTAGTAACAGCCCCCAGGCTGTGGCTAAGCTATGTCTCCGCAATATCCTTTCTTCCAGGAGTGCTAGTTCTGCAAGGTTCGCAGGAGAGCTTCTGTGAAGTTTGGAAGGTAGGAGACGAGGTACTGGCGGAATTAACAGCTGTGAGGACGGGGCGTGAGTCGTGCTTGGGTAGCTCAGTCGGTAGAGCACTTGCCCGCGAAAGGCAAAGGTCCCGAGTTCGAATCTCGGTCCGACACACAGTTTTAATCTGCCAGGAAGTTTCATAGATAGAGGTTTCCGAATATTAATGGCAAGCTCTGTAGCTGCATTCGAGGACAGCGTCGAAGTCACCAGCAGACGCGCGGCTTCCGCGAGAGAGATCTCCGCGCGAGTGCCAGTGGTGGAGCAGATAGGCAGTGTGGGGAGCTGGGCGCAGACCGGTCCCGCTCCCCCCCTCCACCGCGGCGGAGCCAGCCGGGGACAGCCGAGCGGCCGGTCTGTGATAAGCCGACGCGGCCGGCGGGCGCGCGCTCAGTCTGCCTCTGGTGTCCGCCAGTTGACGCGCCCAGTCGCTGCCGCGTGCGCCAACGTCTGCGGAGAGCCACCTGGAGCGCCAACACACACACACGCAGCACAACACGAGGCAGGCGTCTGCTGCTGCGGGCATCCACCATCACCTCACCTGCCGCTCCAGCTCCCCGTCTGTAGGTGACGTCCGTGTAAATGGGCGGTCGCGATGTCGATGACAGCTCGGTGTCCGAGCGAGTGCCTGTCGAACGCGAGACACAAGTGCGTGTGTAAAAATCTGCGCCGATTCAGACTGAGACCACTGGACTGAACGGTGTTTACGAAGTGAACCCTCGCTACGTTTACCACGGAGGAAACTACGCTCCACTCGGCGCCCACAGTGACTGAGCCACCGACGATATTAGGTGAGTACGGCAAAATTGCCGCTCCAGCTACCCGCGCGCTTTTTTGTTGCATTGTTCGCTGGGCGCAACAAGGGAAACGCTGTTGCCGCGCCAACCTGCTAAGCGAAGTGAAAGTTTTCAGTCTAAATGTAGGAATGAACGCCACAAGGCCCACGCTTAAGGGCGTTGCAGTGCGATTCGGGACTGACTAACTGTTCTTTCTCGGTTGATTATCTCAGGTCCTTCCTTTTAACCGCAAGTGTGTTCTTCAAACACGTATCAGAAGTAGCTCTTTAGTTGTTTGTCCTCACAGCTGTTTCAGAACCGGTTGCGGATGCGTGACAAGTTACCCATTGAAAGTTCAAGTTAATTATGAAACACAAGGCTCTGTGTTTTGTTTATATTTATGAAAGTCATATGTTGCGTGCAAACTTACGTAATTTATTAGGTCAAACCAATCAAATCGAGCTCTCCTTAAAATTTTAGACAAATTTCTTAGTGTTTCATGTGTAACAACCATTATTTAAATATCTAGCTCAGGCATCTGATCTCTGACAATAACAACGATTTGTTATCTGTACCTTTAAAACTACGGCGTCTAAAGACGGACGTGACAGTTTCCAAACTTTTTTTTTTTTTTTTAGTTCATGAGTTTCATAAGACTAACAATTAAGGAAATGTTGTCTGTCTGTCAAATTTTGTTAACACGCGCTTGCTTCTATGTGACAACCCTCTCACCAGTGTCCTCTTACCATAATTCCAGAAAAAACGCATATCACAACACGCTGCTTTCTGTGTGTTAGCACTGCCCTCTGTGTTTTCGAAAATGCACTGCGCACAAAAATATTAAACAGCTAGCGAAGCAACCGGTTCTGTTTTTTTATTTTATTTATTTATTTTTTTTATTACTGTACTCGCCAAGACGTAGTAGTGGTGGTTTTCGAAGCTCTGTGCCCAACTTCTGTGAAGCAAACTGTGTTTGTTATGTTCCACTCAGTATAATTGTCCCTCGCTATCACTGTTTTTATTTATTTTTTAATATGGTCCAGCCTCATGGAAGAGACAGAATGCGTGTTAGTGAATTCTGTCATGTGAGAAGTGCATTGCGTGTGTTGTAGATATTACTTGGCTTTTTTTTTCTTTTTTTTTATGACTCTCTCAAATGATGTAAGGTTGTGAACGTATCAGTACCTGCCAAAACGTAAAATGTGTACTAATAGACAAAGTAAATTTCTAGAATGACTCCATGGTCATTGTGATCTTCGTGAATGATACTGTCTATACCGCTTAATAATACTTCTAATTCTTTACTGGAAATTTTCATGACCTGTGTTGGCCAGTCCGAAACGAATACCTGTAGAACGAAGTTCAGCATCGAACTATACTGTAACTTACGGCCGTCAGTACTGTGATCAAAACGGTAATTGATCTGCACAGCATCATCAGCGAAACTTGCGTTATGATTTTCATTGCTACTGTTGCAGCCTCCCCTTGTGCATTTCAGTCCATTTTGCGTCTTTTCCTAGACTTAGGACTATGTCCGGCTTGATGTTTACCAACATCATGGTTTCCCCTGTACTGTAATTGCTTTCTGTCCCATTTACGGTTTTTTCCCTCTTTACATCATACCTCTCTTCTTGTTTACCGACGCCTTCAAACGCTGTACTGCTACTCTGTAAATTATACGTTTATAGCCGTAACAAGCGTGCTTGCCTCCCCACAATTACTGACAACTCGTGGCTATACGTCTGCCTTCAATGAATGCCACTTTCCCTAAACAAAATAGGCATTTATTTAGCTTCACGTAGCAATATGTTCGAAACTCATTCCGAAAAACAAAGCCAAGTAGCGAATATAGCATCGCTTTACGGTATGCAGTGGTCGCTAAAATTTATGCAGCCATGGTTCGCTAGAACCCTAATAATTAACAACATTAAACCTTGATGCAGATAGTGCGTATGCCCTACTTGTGATTCCGAATTGTGAGATGATTTACCTAGTCATTTACTTTGGTACCTACAGTGAAAAGTGACAGAATCGGAATAAAATTTGTATCGGGAAGGGGGGGGGGCGAGAGAAATGTAGAGTATCTGCTAAAAAAAAGTATATCACTATTTGTAAGTCTCAGAGTTGTTGGGTTTGTCTTGTGAAGCCTGCTGAGAGTGTAATACATAGTTTTCCTAACTTTTGTGACGCCTTACATTATCTTGTTCAGGTCAACTGCAATAGATTGGCCTCCAAGGCTCACCAACTTCAAGCGGAAGAGGGGTAGAACAACAGATGCAAAACTTTCCACGTTCCACAGGAAAAGGGAGTGATTATTTTTTCTGGCCTTGGTGCCCCTGCAATTTTCTTCTTCAGTCCTTTGTGCAGGACGGTGGTTACTGCGCAACTTTGCCCTTCGCATTGCTGGATTTCCCATGCATAACATTTTCTCGTTCGGTTTTTTTCCTGTAAAAGCTATGCTACCAAAATTCTCAACGAAAACAGGCACATCGATAAAAGAAAATATCCTTGGCAATTACCATGACGGAATCACTCAGGAATTTGGCATTTGTGTGTACAGGGTATGTATAGAAAGGGTCAGAATCCTTAGTTATGTTATCTTCTCGGCTACTTGCATTTTTATCTTATCGGTAATAGCCACTACAGCGTATCTCGAAACTTTACAAATTCTCACTAAAAACTCCCTTGCCACGGTTGTTGGGTTCATTCGCACCTTGCGTCGTCGGTTCGAGCAACATGCCCTCCTCATCATTTTTTCTATTACCAGATATTAACTTCGAAACTAAAATAAAATTTAAAAATTGATTCTTATACTTCGGCGAAATTTTAAAGCCCAGTGGTTTTTAATGCCAATTTGCTACTTTAACAATAATAAGAAGTATCTTTTGTTTGCAAATCTATTTGTCCCCTTTATTTTCGCTATGGACTCTTTGTTATTGCAAACACGTCCATGACTAGAATCTTGTCTTTATTTTAGCATGAACTTCAAAACAAATGTAATGTCACTTTTTTTCCCTCTGTGTGTGCAGTATTACTTAGAATCTAACTACTGGTGTCAAATAAGCTTTGCATTTTTTTTTATTTAACGTGTGTCATAGTACTGCATACTGTCTTCAGGGAGCTTTATCATTTGTGCTTACTGCCGACTGTACATTCAGAACCAACGCTTTACGGCTACTCATGTAAGATGGAGATATAGCCATCAACCTAAAAAGGAGGCTTAATATTTTAGAGTCTAAACTTGAGACACTGGGGAAACTTGCATTTGGAGCAAATGATGTTCAAGTTGCCATCTGGTCGATTAAAGATAATGTTGTAATGGTTCCTTTGTATGGCATACAGCCAGTTATCTTGGCCTATTCCAGAATGTACTAATCTTCTGTCTATCCTTTCTCCCCTTTTTTCTTTCCCTCCCCTCTGCCCCTTTTTTCTTTCCCTCCCCTCTCCCCCTTTTTTTCTTTCCCTCCCCTCTCCCCCTTTTTACTTTCCCTCCCCTCTCCCCCTTTTTGCTTTCCCTCCCCTCTCCCCCTTTTTGCTTTCCCTCCCCTCTCCCCCTTTTTGCTTTCCCTCCCCTCTCCCCCTTTTTGCTTTCCCTCCCCTCTCCCCCTTTTTGCTTTCCCTCCCCTCTCCCCCTTTTTGCTTTCCCTCCCCTCTCCCCCTTTTTGCTTTCCCTCCCCTCTCCCCCTTTTTGCTTTCCCTCCCCTCTCCCCCTTTTTGCTTTCCCTCCCCTCTCCCCCTTTTTGCTTTCCCTCCCCTCTCCCCCTTTTTGCTTTCCCTCCCCTCTCCCCCTTTTTGCTTTCCCTCCCCTCTCCCCCTTTTTGCTTTCCCTCCCCTCTCCCCCTTTTTGCTTTCCCTCCCCTCTCCCCCTTTTTGCTCCTCCATCCCCTCTCCCCCTTTTTGCTCCCCCATCCCCTCTCGCCCTTTTTGCTCCCTCCCCCTCTTCGTTCTCTTCTGTACACATAAATTCCAAATTCCTGGGTGTTTCCTCCCTATCTTTGGACGACATATATTTATGTTAGCAGGTTCGCTAGTCTGAACAAGCAAGCTGTAACTGTGATGCTTTTATGAATTTGATCATACCATGAAAGAGGATGTCAATAGCATTAAGACTCGTTATTGCCTCTTTGCCATGACCCATCTATTAAAATGAGACCTGACTTTGCGGCTTGGGAAGGACCGTTAGATAATCGAAAACTGAACAAAATGGGAGCTCGTGCGACATCTTTTCCACATCCAAACGCCCACACTCCTCCTAGATATGGGAAACACTTTTTATCACGGAAGCATAGTAATGACGAATGAATTAAGTTTCCCGATACAAATGTGGGAGTAGAGTTCGAAGAAAACCGCCAAGTGCTGAAACACAAGCACAAAAGATTTCCTTCAACGCGCACCTGGTAACGTGCAAGAAGTTGGAATGGAATGCACGCATTGCAGCTGTATCAGGGTTCCCCCGCTCCGTCACACTTGAAAGAGTAACAGACTCGCCAGTCTTGGTCAGTGAATAGGCGACAGAGCGTTCTCCGCGATGCAGTGAGGGAGACGGCGAACACGGCGGTCCGGCCAGATTGTCTTCGCTGGTCAGCATATTTCCGATTGCCCTCTTGTAATGCTCTTAGAGTTGACGAAAAGTCGGGGAGCGTTACAGTATCCTTGATACCAGCAGCCTGTAGCGAGAAAAATACGGATTTCCGCCCAAGAATTGTGGTTAAAATGGTACAAAGAAGAGCCGTTAATATTTAGACTCGTACATCAGTCACCATTGTGCTGTCGCAAGGGAAGCTAAATTAATTCACACGGTTGAACTGGTCTCTGTTACTTAATACTTGCACTACTTCACTGCATCGCAATGAAAAATGGCATACGAAACATTCATTAAGTATAGCATAGTCTGTGATCTGCCATCTGCGTCTACCGAAAACGAAGATTAATTCTCTACCCTTCTCCATATTGGACTGTGACGTAGTTTATCCGTTTACGGAAAATTTAAAGCACCTTAAGACAAGATCACTGTGACCTCCCTCCAGATAGTATCATTAAGTGCCGCTCTTACTAAGACTTAGCTTTTCCTTTCTTTCAATGAGCTCTTAAAGCCATTCCTTTAATCTCGTTTTCTAATGGCCAGTACTCGTATAGGAATAAAAATTTCGAAAGCTGAAGAAAGGATCCCTGTTTGATAAATTTGATGTGGCAGAAGCTGATTGCAGCAGAATGCTGAGTTCTTGTAAGACGGATGGCTGAAATATAATGGTGGACCAAGAAGCACGTGGTGAAAACACTAATCAGAGCACGACGAGAGCTGACAGACGATTGGCTTTAATCTTCATTTGCGCAGACTGACTTTTTTGTCTGTATCGACTACTTTTGGTAATGTGAGTCTACTGCAGCATCCCTGGACAGGCTCTCGTCTGTCACGAGTCATCTTTTTGTTAGCACTTCCTCGTCAAAACTGCGCATGTTGTGAGGCCTGTCTACTGTGCAGTTTGTAAACAGAATGGTGGTCAAAATATAGAATTAAGGAACTAAGAGGGTCAGTAATGTTTACTAATGATCTAAGAAAAGTTCATGAGTTGGATGGTAAATTCTACACACGAATGATAAATGAAAGGACAGGAAAAGTTACAATTGAAAGAAAACAGCCCTGGGTCACTATTTTTAACGAATTAACCGGGTTTCAACACTGCTGGTCTATAACATGGTCACAGAATTATGACTAAAAACGTATGATACAGAGTATAAGTACAGAATCATCGTGATAGACTGGCAATACTTATTTCATTTATAAAATAATAAATATGCCAAAAGGGCCTTAGTCACAAAGATATTTAAGATAAAAAAATTGTGATGGCGAGCCACTAAGGGCTGCTCGTTACTGGAGCGGTTACAGGTTGCAAACGGACTACAATTTTTTATCTTAAATACCTTTGTGACTAATGCCCTTTTGGCATATTTATTATTTCATAAATGTCATAAGTACTGCCAGTCTTTCACGATGATTCTGTACTTATATTCTGTATGATCGTTATTAGTCATAATTCTATGACCATGTTACAGACAATTCTTTGATTTAAATTCTGAGGCAGATACTCCTAGCAGTGTTGAAACCCGGTTAATTCGTTAAAAATAGTGACCGAGGGCTGTTTTCTTTCAATTGTAAGTATTCACGGTCTCTGATCTTGCAACCATGTGCAAAATTTTGCGACAGGGAAAGTGTTAGCCAAGCATTTCAAAACATCAGCATCCATTTACTCGGCAAGATATAAAGGTACAAACACATTCAGAAACGTTTATAATGCAGTAAAGAGTCTATTTACTTTATCCTTTGTATCTCGTTTTCTTTCTACTTGCCAAATAACTTCGAAAGGGTATTTTCCTCATTCCTTAGATTTGGTTTTTGCACTGTTGGTGCAATTTTCATTAAAATGTTTTCCGGCTACTTAGCTTTTATTTATGTATTTTCCACATATTACAAGTAACTTATTATTCAGATATTTGACCTTCTTACAGCAGAAAACTAGTAGAGAAGATATGAAGTCCAATGCAGCTTCTGCAATGAGTCACGGAACAGAGCAAACAAAAAGACGAAGATTAAGAAGAGATAAAAGCATAATCCATAACATCAGTGAGCGCAGCGAGAATAAGTTAGCAGACGGGTCCAGAAAAACCTATTACACCGCAAGCACATTCTGCAGCATTGATTGTGCCGACTGTCGAATTCTAGACACACTCAGTGGTGTCAATTGGTAATTCTCGTCCGTGACGCATCGCGACGTTGTTGGTGGCCGGTTTACACGCGCCCACCACGAGGAGCTGATTTTGACCAGAAACTCACTGGTGTAAAAAGGGCTTCAGTTCGAAAACGTTTATGAGCTGATCTTCAAATAGCTGACAGAGCGTCTTTCAGTCTTAACGTTCCTCTCTGTTACAGGGAGGCGAAAGCATGCGCGACGCTTGAAGGCCCGCCCACTTCTAAAGCCCTCCGCTACACACACACACACACACACACACACACATAACAAACAGTGGGCCCACGGCGGGAAGAATGCTCGTCCCCGATTCGAGGCGGCTCGGTCTCCGTGTGTACCTCCGCCGCCGCCGAGTCTGCCGCGTCCAGAATACGCAATCAACCGGACGGTCGGTCGGCTGTGGAAGTAGGAGGCAGTTCGCCGTTACGTGGCCTCTCCAGCCTGAACCAGATCGCCGTACGCTGCTGGAGCGCTGGAATCTCCAAGCCGACCTGTTCGGACGCCTCAGGGAAGTACGACGCCATAGGTGGTGCCTGTCGTCGTAGCTCGCGTGTTTCCCCGCCCCGGGAAGGTTCTGCCTCGGTGGATGGGAACACGGCGCGGTCGGAATTAGCTCTCAGGCACTGAAATGACCGCTGCCAGTCACGTAATAGTAGTGCTTCCGCTTGCGCATAATAGCACGCCGCATGGCCACCGGAGGGGGAAGATGATACCGTATTTGCGATTGTTTGGTTCGAAGGGCAGAGTTCTCTTTAAAGGTGCCATTCCGCCTCTTCCCACAAACTCGAGGAACCTGTATGTACCGGGTGATCAAAATGTCAGTATAAATTTGAAAACTTAATAAACCACGGAATAATGTAGATAGAGATGTACAAATTGACACGCGTGCTTGGAATCACATGGGGTTATATTAGAAGCAAAAAAATAGAAACGTTCAAAAAATGTGTGACAGATGGCGCTTGATCTGATCAGAGTAGCAATAATTAGCATAACAAAGTAAGACAAAGCAAAGATGATGTTCTTTACAGGAAATGCTCAATATGTCCACCATCATTCCTCAACAATAGCAGTAGTCGAGGAATGATGTTGTGAACAGCACTGTAAAGCATATCCGGAGTTATGGTGAGGCACTGGCGTCGGATGTTGTCTTTCAGCATCCCTAGAGATGTCGGTCGATCACGATACACTTGAGACTTCAGGTAACCCCAAAGCCAATAACTGCACGCAATGAGGTCTGGGGACCTGGGAGGCCAAGCTTGACTAAAGTGGCGGCCGAGCACACGATCATCACCCAACGACGCGCGCTAGAGATCTTTCACGCGTCTAGTAATATAGGGCGGAGCGCCATCCTGCATAAACATCGTACGTTGCAGCAGGTGTTTATCACCTAGGCTGGGGATGATGCGATTCTGTAACATATCGGCTTGCCTCTCACCCGTCACGGTAGCAGTTACAAAACCAGAATCACGCATTTCTTCGAAGAAAAAAGGCCCGATAACGGTAGATATGGTAAATCAAACCCATTCCGTGACTTCCTCGTCGTGCAATGGAGTTTCCACGACAGTTCTAGGATTTTCGGTAGCCCAGATTCTGCAGTTGTGGGCGTTGACAGACCCTCGTAGAGTGAAATGAGCTTCGTCGGTCCACAACACGTTACTGAACCAATCGTCATCTTCCGCCATCTTTGAAACGCCCACACCGCAAATGCCCTCCGCTTCACTAAATCGCCAGGTAACAGTTCATCATGCCGATGGATTTTGTACGGATAGCATCGGAGGGTGCGCCTAAGTGCCAACCAAACAGTAGTGTATGGAACGCCAGAGCGATGTGCGACTGCACGAGCGCTGACTTCCCCGTGCATAGACGAACCCACTACAGTCTCCATTTCTTCCTGAACTGTCTCAGCAGCATTACGCCTCGTTCTCGGTCGGCCACTACGGGGTCTATCGTCTAAACAACCAGTGGCTTCGAACTTCGAAATCATTCTCGCCACAGCTGCATTTGTCAACGGACCTTTACCCGTTCCAATCCCCTTCCTATCGTGATAGGATCGTAACGCTGAACTAGCACATTCCCCATTCTGATAATACAGCTTCACTAAAAGCGCCTTTTCAGGTAACGTCAACATGCTGCGACTGCTGGCGCATCTGATTCTCTCTCTCAATACAGCTCCTTTTATACACGATTATCATGCGCAGTCACTGTCGTTTTCCTGTCCAGCGCCATCTGTCGGACATTCTGTTAACTTTTTTTTTGTTCTAATAAAACCCCATGTCGTTCCAAGCATGTGTGTCAATTTGTACCTCTCTATCTACATTATTCCGTGGTTTACTAACTTTTCAAATTTATACTGACTTTTTGATCACCCGGTATATTGCCTTCGCCGAGTTATATTCCATAGGCTGGGGAGTTCGGCAGTTTTCGTCAAGAAAAAAGTCTGAATTTTTCTGCCCAGTAATTTCCGGGTGGTGCTCGGTATCGACCTGGTGACTGCAGCGCTGTGGCCGTTTGATGTTGCGAGCACTTGCACTCACGGCGCCCTGCGTTACGAGGCGGTCGTAAAGGCGGGCTGCGGCGCGGCGCCCACGCGGCTGAAAAGCGGCGCCCGCCGCCAGCACTCCCCCTAGCCTTAACGACCGGCGGCGGCTGTGGCTGTGGCTGCCGAGGGCGAGGTCGGGGGAACGGCCGCCAGCCACTGCCAATGCCGGCGGGCCGCGTCCCGGCCGCCGAGCCGAACCCCGCTCCCTCCGTGCGCCCGCGCTTTCAGTCTCCCCAGCCCCATTACCTCGCCCTGCTACCATCTCATTACGTATTTTTCGCGGTGCTGAAATATCGTGTCAGCAATCGAGTCTGCAGAAGCAGATTATCGTTGTCATTTCAACAAATGTCGCTGCAATTGATTTTGTCTATACGTACACTACTGGCCATTAAAATTGCTACACCACGAAGATGACGTGCCACAGACAGGAAGAAGATTCTGTGATATGCAAATGATTAGCTCTTCAGAGCATTCACACAGTGCTGGCGCCGGTGGCGACATCTACAACGTGCTGACATAAGGAAAGTTAAATAAAATATGGCGCTTCAGTCTTCGATCGCTATTCTTTATTTTGAATTAATGGTTTCGGGCTAGCTGCCCATCTTCAGATCTGTTAGACAAAGTTAACAATGTAATTAATAAGAGAGATACAGTTAGTGATAGAAATATCTTAGTTTACAAAAAGAAATTTTGGAACGTATTAAATGCCAACATAACATATATTGTAGTTACAGAGTAACTTGTCCGTACAGAACACTCGGTTCGCTGTCATAAGTAAAGTAAATTTCAATCTGTTAAAACCTTATATCGCAGTTTTTAGGAGTAACCTGATTGGTAACAGTAAAAAGTGCCCTCTACCTATAACAATTGTGCATCTGTTATTATTTCTCCGTATATATTATTGGGGAACATTCATTTTAATAATTTATTATCTTAAAAATTGTTTTATTAAAAAGAATATTCCCCATTAACATATACGGAGAAATAATAACATGCACAATTGTTATAGGTAGAGGGCACTTTTTACTGTTACCAATCAGGTTACTCCTAAAAACTGCGATATAGGGTTTTAACAGATTGAAATTTACTTTACTTATGACAGCGAACCGAGTGTTCTGTACGGACAAGTTACTCTGTAACTACAATATATGGTATTTTGGCATTTAATACGCTCCAAAATTTCTTTTTGTAAACTAAGATATTTCTATCACTAACTGTATCTCTCTTATTAATTACATTTTTAACTTTGTCTAACAGATCTGAAGATGGGCAGCTAGCCCGAAACCGGTAATTCAAAATAAAGAATAGCGACGAAGACTGAAACGCCATATTTTATTTAATGAACGATCGCGGAATTCTCATTGAGACAATCATGTCTAGTTTTGATGAGGAAAGTTTCTAACAGATTTCTCATACACAAACCGCAGTTGACAGGCGTTGCCTGGTGAAACTTTGTTGTCCTCGTGTAAGGAGGAGAAATGCGTACCATCACGTTTCCGACTTTGATAAAGGCCGGAATGTAGCCTATCGCGATTGCGGTTTATCGTATCGCGAATTTGCTGCTCGCGTTCGTCGAGATCCAATGACTGTTAGCAGAATATGGAATCGGTGGGTTCAGGAGGGTAATACGGAACGCCGTGCTGGATACCAACGGGCTCGTATCACCAGCAGTTGAGATGACAGGCATCTATCTTATCCGCATGGCTGTAACGGATCGTGCAGCCACGTCTCGATCCCTGAGTCATACGATGGGGACGTCTACACGAACAGTTCGACAACGTTTTCAGCAGCATGGACTATCAGCTTGGAGACCATGCCTGCGGTTACCCTTGACGCTGCATCACAGACAGGAGCGCCTGCGATGGTGTACTCAACGACGAACCTGGGTGCACGAATGGCAAAATGTCATTTTTTTTCGGATGAATACAGGTTCTGTATACAGCATCATGATGGTTTGGCGACATCGCTGTGAATGCACATTGGAAGCGTGTATTCGTCATCGCCATACTGGCGTATCACCCGGCGTGATGGTATGGGGTGCCATTGGTTACACGTCTCGGTCACCTCTTGTTCGCATTGAGGGCATTTTGAACAGTGGACGTTCATTTCAGATGTGTTACGACCCGTGACTCTACCCTTCATCCGATCCCTGCGAAACCCCGCATTTCAGGACGATAATGCACGACCGCATGTTGCAAGTCCTGTACGGGCCTTTCTGAATACAGAAAATGTTAGACTGCTGCTCTGGCCAGCACATTCTCCAGATCTCTCACAAATTGAAAACGTCTGGTCAATGGTGGCCGAGCATCTGGCTCGTCACAATACGCCAGTCACTACTCTTGATGAACTGTGGTATCGTGTTGAAGCTGCATGGGCAGCTGTACCTGTACACGCCATCCAAGCTCTATTTGACTCAATGCCCAGGCGTATGAAGGCCGTTATTACGGCCAGAGGTGGTTGTTCTGGGTGCTGATTTCTCAGGATCTATGCACCCAAATTGCGTGAAAATGTAATCACATGTCAGTTAGAGTATAATATATTTGTCCAATGAATACCCGTTTATCATCTGCATTTCTTCTCGGTGTAGCAATTTTAATGGCCAGTGGTGTGTGAGGAGAAATACTTTAAATGGTGTTCAACCTGCAGGCCGCATGAAGCCAAAGAAATTTCCTCTAAATTCTGTTTATGAAAGGTTGTGATAAATTAAATCTTCTCAATCTGAAACTCCAGCCATCACACCATGCCCTTCTCTGATTGGTCCAACATGATTTTTATTTATTTTATTTTTTTTTTTGCAGTAAAACATAAGTTCAAACAAAATAGTATTGATAATTTTAATAATGCGAACGATCGCTGTCGTTCTGTTATGATATCAAAAATTATTGCCTCGGTTTCTGCTTAGCCACTTCTAAAAGTCCAAATGAACCTGTGCCTACCTGTGCCTGCATCACAAGGAGCGGCCAAAGTTCTGAACTTCAGTTCACAGAGTGTGTCGACTAACAATAAAAAATACACTGAAGCGCCAAAGAAACTGGTATAGGCGTGCGTATTCAAATACAGATATATGTAAAAAGGAAGAATACTTCGCTGCGGTCGGCAACGCCTATATAAGACAACAAGTGTGTGGCACAGTTTTTAGATAGGTTACTGCTGCTACAATGGCACGTTTTCAAGTTGCTTTGAATTTGAACATGGTGATATAGTCGGCGAACGAGCGATGGGACACTGCATCTCCGAGGCAGCGATGAAGTGACGATTTTCCCGTACGACCATTTCACGAGTGTACCATGAATATCAGGAATCCGGTAAAACAGCAAATCTCCAACATCGCTGCGGCTGGAA
This sequence comes from Schistocerca piceifrons, assembly GCF_021461385.2. NCBI lineage: Eukaryota > Metazoa > Arthropoda > Insecta > Orthoptera > Acrididae > Schistocerca > Schistocerca piceifrons. The sequence goes on from NC_060145.1 coordinate 390,846,793, forward strand.
AAAGATCCTGTAAGAATGGGACCAACATTGAGTGAAGAGAATCGTTTAACGTGACAGAAGTGCAAACCTTCTGCAAATTGCTGCATATTTGGGTGTTGGCCCATCAACAAGTGTCAGCGTGCGGACCATTAGACGAAATATCACCGATATGGCCTTTCGAGCCGAAGACCCACACGTGTACCCTTGATGACTGCACGACACAAACCTTTACGCCTCGCCTGGGCTCGTCGACACAGACAATGGACTGTTGATGACTGGAAACATGATGCCTGGTACGACGAGTCTCGTTTCAAATTGTATCGAGAGGATGGGCGTGTACGGGTATGGAGACAACCTCATGAATCAGTAGACCCTGAATGTCGTCAGAGGACTGTTCAAGCTGATGGAGGCTCTGTAATGGTGTGGGGCATGTCCAGTTGCAGTTATATGGACCCCCCCCCCCTGATATGTCTAGAAGCGACTCTGACAGCTGACTTGTACGTAAACATCCTGTGTGATCACCTGCATCCATTCATGTCCACTGTGCATTCCAACGGACTTCGGCAGTTCCAGCAGGACAATGCGACACGCCACACGTCCAAAATAGCTGTAGAGTGGCTACAGAAACATTCATCTGAGTTTAAACACTTCCTCTGGCCTCCAAACGCATCAGACATGGACCTTATTGAGCGTATCTGGGAAGCCTTGCAACGTGCTGTTCAGAAGAAATCTCCACCTCCTCGTACTCTTACGGATTTCTGGAGAGCCCTACGGGATTCATGGCATCAGTTTCCTCCAACACTACTTCAGACAGTAGTAGAGTTCATGCTACGCCGTGTTGCGGCACTTCTGTGTGCTCGTTGGTGGGGGAGGGGGGGGCTACACTATATTAGGCAGGTGTACCAGTTTCTTTGTCTTTTCACTGTACCTATATCTGAATAGATCTTTATTTCGTAGAATTTATGGAAATAGTTGAGCTTTACGGATTCAAGACAAGCAACGGGGTGATGAACGGCAGGCACGGAACGTGTAGCGGGACAGTCAGGCGGTCATAACGAACAGCCGGGACCGTTAAACCTGGAAACTAATGTCCGGCCGCGTTTAACGACGCAGTCGCTCGTGAAACTTTCTCTGCACTCCCAGCGGCATAAAGTCTGTCTGCTCCGGTTAGGAAAGAAGCTGAGGGAGTGTTAGACACGTGCCGAGGGAAACATGTGAGCCTCCGGGCCGCCTTAATTTTAGTTTCCGAGCGTCACGTGACTGCAACCGTCGGGTCTCATGTCGGCGCCAGCTGAGTATGCACAATGTGGAAGGCCGTGAGGCGTCAGAGGTTGGCACTACTGGCCGCTGCGAGATTAATTGCCGTACCGTTCGTGGGGACGCGGGGTGACAACCTCCCAGAACGAAAACAGATGCGGGTGCTAGTGTCGAGGTCGCAGACGGTGCAACACGGATAACACGCGCGCTGTCCTAGCACAGTGCGGAAGTTCTTCGCACCGAATCTGTAGACTGTGACATCGGTGTCTTCCATTGAGTTTCCACTTGGCGGAGCTCGAGAAAATTAAGTGTTAAGCGTGCCCGTTGTCTAGTGGTTAGTGATTAGTTACTGACTCAGAGGTACCTCGTTCGATGCACAGTGATCAACTTCGATCTTTCTACATTGGAGTAAAGTCAACTCTTTGGAGGCAAATGAAAATCTAGTTTAATAAAACAGCAAACCATGCACCCCCACCGTTAGTCATTGTCATATACCGTTCACAAGTGTCCATAGTTATTGAGCTGAGACTGTATGATTAAAGATTTCAAACACGATGTCTGATACAATAATTTGACAGACCAGGGAAACTTCAAGCTGTTTAGGATCGCCCATATTCAAAACGTTCGTCGTGCTGTATGACCGGAAGCAATAGTAAGAGACGCAGCTTCCAACTTCCGCAAACAAAGTTTTCTCTGAATTCTACACGAACGGATCTACACACAGATAACGAGTCCCCGACTTCTTGCAGTGCATGGTATTTAGTCCAAAACAAAGGTGCCACATGGACCACTTTGTCCATAACATGGCTAGCAGCACGTCACCAGATAAATGATGTGCTGTTTTCATTATTACTTTCTATTTTAGATCTATTCAAGCCTACATACATCATTCTGATTATTACGCTCCTGGACAGCAGGTCTAGCAAAGAGAAGTATATTTCTATGTATGAGTCGAGAGAAGGAAGATTTTTTTTCACTCGCAGGTAGACCTCTTGGGTCTACAGAGATATTTACTAGCAACATATCTATGGAATATTCCACGCAACTCCGAAAGTTAGCACGGCTATGTTTTCAAGACGCAGCGACCTCAAATCTTAATCCAGACATTACGATTTAAGTTTCCTCTTGTTTGCCTAAATTATGTTAAAGAGCTCCTCCGAAACGGACATCGGCGGCCCTCTGCCGGTAATCCTGAAAACATACCGTGGCACTGTTTGTAACGAACACTCGTCGACACATGTTTAAAATCTATAAAAAGAACCAAAGAAAATAGACTGGAAATCCTTGGAAGTGGCTGTTCACACAGCAAAGTAAAGAGAACAGGAAAGAAATATATAGAAGTCGAATAGTTTATTTATTAGAGTATGCATTACTCTCCAAAAGAGAACAAAAAGCTCGCTAGTGGTATGTGGATATTAATTGTGTTTTTATTGTGCCGGTCTGCATAATTTCCTACACTGCCTATTCGCAACCCTATCTTACAGCGAAGGAATGATGGTACATTCTGAATGGCGTCTGAAGATGACCTCCGCAGCTGGTTTTCTCGTCGTGAACTTCATTCCAGAACGTTTGCCTCACAGCTACTCTAATGAGAAGAAGGTAGAATGGACATACGTTGCCATTTGGCGCTGAAGATATAAACAGAATCGTAACTAAGCTGACACCACAGTGTATAAGAACATTTGTCGAGACTGTTTAACACAACTTATCTTCGGTAGCTGTTATGTACATTGCAGACGTACTTGATCCTTGTTCTGAACTCTGCGTATCTCAACCACCATGACTGTTGTTATGATGTCTATTTTCATCACTAACTTCCTGTTCCCTTCTCCTTGCAGTTGTAAAGTGTCCGCTGATTTTCTTTCACGTCCATATTAATTTATTTTTAATTTATTTCCGTGTCGTATGAACTACTTATTTTCTTGTCTTTTGTGTTTACTTTCCACCTGCCTCCACGTTAACTTCTAAGCTCCTCCTTAAACGCTCATTGGTCTCAGATAAATGAACGGAAGTTGAATGTCCGCGAGATAAATAAGAATAGATGTGTCCAGGTGCAGCTTCTGTAATAAACAAATGAATATCAACCAGAAATTAAAACTAAATAGTCCACGCAAATATTATGTTTTGTATACTTCCGCTGAAAGTCAGTTCCCATAAAATTCTGCTTTTTTAAAAATATTGCGTCACATTGCAAACTGTTTAACCAATACTGTGACTGATATTGCAAATAGCCTTCAATAGGATGTGTAATAATAGGGTTATATTAAATATCCTTGTGAATTACACTTTCAGCAATAACCAACTGATTGGTTAATCTTCAATAAAATTCTTCAGGGTATCAGACCGCATCGTCATAATTTAAAATGCGCCAACGTTTCGGCCAGCGTTGCAGCTAGCCTTCATCAGGGCCTTACGTTAACTGCTAAATGAACACACTTGGTTCCTTAAATAGCTGCACGAGAAAACCGTGTCGTTACTTGATTGGCTGTAAAAGGAGGAGGAGGAGGAGGGGTGAAGGGTATGCTTTATTGGTGCTTCCTTTATTATCTGTCATTGGCTGAAATAGCTGTTTTCTATTGGTCTTTATATTAATCCACCCCATTGGTTAATAGTTGCATAATATGGCGCTGTCTACAGCCCAGTAGTAGTCACGGAAAACGCTCATTGTTGCCTTGCGATGTCACATACATTTCTGTCTGTTCTACTGTAGTGAGAATTACGTACAAATGTCATAATGACACAAGATGTCACCTAATAGATGAGTATGTAGATCAAAATTACATTGTGCCGGTGCCAGGATCCGAACGTTTAACCATTCACGTATCGTCGACTTGAGAAGGGAGGCGTGCAGGAGTACTGCGTGCAGTTGCGCAAAGCCACTGTGCCAGGGTGGTGTAGTGGTTAGCGCACCTACCTAGTGAGCGGGAGACCCGGGTTCGAATCCCAGTATTGGTACAAAGTTTCATTCGTCGCCTTAGTCTGGATATAAACATTATATCGTCAACTTGTTCCAACTAGAAAGGCTAAGTAGGCAGTCACGCAAAATATTTTGGCGCCTGAAAAAGCAGTGAGAGTTATCTATAGAGGAGCCACAGTGAGCGTCCAGACGCCGACGAGGAAGACCGTGCGTCAGATAACGAAAACTGAAAACTCCTTCCCTATCTCCACAGTTTCTGCGAATCTGTTGGGGAAAAAAAGCGGTTCCTAACTTCGGTAAACAATCCAAATGGGCTCTCAGGCTGTGGAGAGTTGATAACTGGCTCACAAATACTGGATAATAGATAAATGTAAGTGATGATAAACATGGAACTGATTATTACACGTCACACGAGCAACGCGGTTAAAAACACCGAAGCGTGTTGGGGAGGAATGGGAAATCCCTTCACAACCATCTAGACGTATATTTTTACCTTCTTCCATCACATCACTTCAAATACGGTCATATTTTCATAAACATTCCACAGCCGTTTGCTTCCTTGTCCAATTCGTTTAATTCATCTCTAATGGCTTCAACGTCAGCGAACTATTAAATTCTAACCTTCCTTCTGTAATCATGTGGTCATGTTTGTATTTTCGCTGAGTAGGCGCTTCCGAATTCCGGCTCATCTAAAAATGGAAAAGGTCTATCCTTCCGCGTTTCCGAGCCGGAAGTATCCATTTCAGTCAGAGCCAAAAAAAAGGAAAAAAGGTTGGCGCGTGAGTAAACAAAGAAAATACAAGGCGATTTTATTTCTGCTCCAGACAGAACGACGGCATTTCCGCATACCTGGGAAGGAATACGCGTCTGACAAAATGACTGATCAAAGTGGCTCTAAACAAACACCTCCCAATCAATCGTTCTGCTACTGCACCTGCGTATAGAACAAACTGTCCTTACTGAAAGGTCACGCTTGTATCTGTCTACCGCCAAACGCAATAAATACGCGACGGAGTTCAGGATATTTCCAGAAGCAGTGGCTCCACAGCTATTGCTAACATTTGGGCTCTGCTCGCCGCATACGATATGAAGGTTGTCATTTCCGTGCGATTGTAAACACACAGATGCTGCAGGAGGGTCGTGTGGTAGTAACGTGCTGACAGGCTGTTGCCTTCCAACGATATGTTTATCTTCTTTCAGGGTACACCTGCGGTAAAGTGGGAGAAGAGCTCGGCCTCTGTACCAGAAGGCAGTGTCTGTAAAGGTTCTTCGAATTTGTTTATAAAGCATTTCGTTTGCTGTTATTTCGTCGTAAGGTCATTTTAAGTGGTTCTTGAAAGGATGGGTGGAGGGAAGGAAGAGAGAGAGAGAGAGAGAGAGAGAGAGAGAGAGAGAGATTGAAGTTGTCAAGGGGAATTTCGATCTTACTATTGAAGCACCAGTGGTGGAAGACGTCCAAGACTATTTTCCTCGTTTGGAACCCTCACAAAACGGTAACCGGCATCGGAACCGTAAAATGAAATGATCACGACGACTCGTAATGACTTCGAAAACGATCTCAGTTTAATTTGGACATCAGAAGAAGCAATACCACTTAGAGACAGCTATAACTCACATTATAAGTAAAATATGGTAGGTCCTTGTATTTTTTGTTTTCACCTGCCGAAACACATTTTTTGTGTTAACAATTTGCTTTTTGGTGTATGTAAATAAAACAGAATAATCTTTGGAAAATTACAGTTTTGCATTTTAATCAGAAAAGTAAAGAAAAAACTCGTTTCTCTCTCTCTCTCTCTCTCTCTGTCTCTCTCTCTCTCTCTGTCTCTCTGTCTGTCTGTCTCTGTGTGTGTGTGTGTGTGTGTGTGTGTGTGTGTGTGTGTGTGTGTGTGTGTAGTACAAACTTTATATTTCTCAACATTTGAAGGAAGAAAGGTAACTTCCCGTTGACAACGAGGCCATCAGAGGCGGAGCAAAAGCTCGGATTGTTTCAGGATTGGGGATGGAAATCGGTCGTGCCCTCTTCAAAGAAACCATCCGGACATTTGCCTGGAGTGCTTTAAGGAAGTCACGGAGAACCTAAATATAGCTGTCTGGACATCCTCCCGAATGCTAGTCCACTAGTCCGCTGTGCTAAACACTACGCCACAACATCCAGGTAATCGAGGGAGAGGGGGGGGGGAGGGGGAGCAGTTCTTTTTCAACTATGAGAACGTTCACGCAGCGTTTCGCAGGAGCTTGTTTCTGTCGTCGAGAAACTGGACGGTTGCTAGAACGTTCCGTTGTTTACAGAGACTTGATAACTATATTGAAAAGCACTATCATCTCTCACTTCAATAAAAAGTTCTTGGCCTGGCAGTAATGTGTGACTTAATTCCTGATGTCTCTTCTTACTTTATCCGAACTGGCCTCGAAAGGACCAACGGTACCGACCGACCGCCGTGTCATCCTCAGACGATAGGCGTCACTGAAGGGGCATGTGGTCAGCACACCGATCTCCAGGCCGTTGTCAATTTTCGTGACAGGAGTAGCTACTTCTCGATCACGTAGCTCCCCAGTTGCCCTCACAAGGGTTTAGTGCACTGTGCTTGCCGACAGCGGTCGGCAGCCCCGGACTGTGACCCATCCAAGTGCTAGCCAAGGCCGACGGCGCTTAGCTTCCTTAATGTGACGGCTTCTAATTATATGCGAGGTCATTAATACACAAAATGAACGGCAAAGGTCCCAACGCACTGCACTGTCCTTAAGAGCAACGCCATCTTAGAGGCTCAATACTGGCTTTTATTCCTGTCCCGAGAAAACTGTCGCCGCTAAGTCTGCGGTAATCCGGTGATGGTGTTAGAGCCCTTGGGCAGCCTGAGACCCGATACGGCCGCCCTCTTCTACTCGCAGAGGCGTCGAGACCTCGCGGTCCCGACATCTGAGAGGGTGCCATGGAAACGGGTCAGGGCCGGCCCGGTTCCCGCAGGAGGCTACGCAGACTTCTGGCGGCATTGAGCCCCCATCAAGCCACGGGCTACTGGGCAGTGGCGGACGCCGGCTAAATGCGCGGCGGCGTCTTAAGGCCGGCAATATCGCGTGCCGCTCCCCGGAGAGCAACAGCCGCCTGCCTGCACTGTGGCCGGGACGCGGGCCCTGCCAATCTCCAGAGCGCCAGCCCGAGTACTGCGTGGCCTCCACCTCGCGAGCAGCTTTCCACCCGAACAATATTAGAAGCGCACAAAACGGACCGAGGCTGCCGCCGACTTAATGCCACAGTAAAACAACGATAACGTAACCTCTATATACTAGGTTGTTAAACTGAATGGCAGCTACTCACAGAGGTCCAGTGTGTGCTCTATAATATGGCAGCGAAACTTGGTAGATATTCTAATACGTTAATGTGGAACCGATTTACGAAGGCAAAAAAATTAGTTCCAGTTCTGGCCACCAGGTGCAAATCTGGCGCTGTGAATGCAAGAAATTAGGAATGGGGCACAGGCAGTAAAAGTCAAACAAGTGAGTAAGGCATAATGATGATGATGATGATGATGATGATTTTATTATCAACCACCGCTTACAAAGTTTGCTCAATATGAGCACCGGAGATGTACACTAGATGCTGTACAGCGCCAGATTTGCACCTGGTGGCCAAAATTGGAACTATTTTTTTCCAGCTAAATCGGTTCCGCATTAACGCTTTGGAATGTCTATAAAATTTCACAGTCATACAATAAATACAACTCAACTGGACCTCCATGAGTACCTGCAATTGAATTGTAAACAACCGGTATAAAAGGAAATGTCCTGATTGAGTCAGTGATCATCATCGCCCAGCCCAAACCGCTAAGGATACAAACTTGAAATTTACACACGATGTTGATCTTCGGCATAGTGTAAAAAGGGATTTTTCAAAACTTCACCCTTAAAGTAGCGAAATACGAGAAAGATCGCGAAGAAGAGGTAACAGAAATTGGAGATCGCACGGGGGCCTATAGGCTGTCGTTTCTCCCTCACTCCATTTGCGAGTGGGACGGGAAAGGGAAGGAACTAGCAGAGGTACAAGGTACCGTACGCCATGCATCTTATGGCGTCTTGCGGAGTACTTGGGTAGATGTAGTAGACGTGGGGACGGACACAGGTGTCCGTTTCGTTGGCACTTTCACTACTAGCCTCGACGTGGTATCGATAAATTCATTTCGTTTTGTTGTGATGTGGGATTCAGTATTATAGTTATAAATTCCTTTTTTAAGCAATAATCGTTAAAACAACGTATGTGTAATCCAGACTTCGATGTTCCACAATTACCCTAACTGGTTTCTTTTAAAGGATCTATCTCATTTCCTTCCCCATCCGCGTCCCATCAGAGACTGTACGCCTTAATGAAGTCGTCGACTATGTCAGATACGTACAAAAACATCCATAGGCAGTGATGTTAAAGTCACAGCTCGGTACGCTTTGCGTTGACTATGGCGCTGACTGGAGCTCTAAGGCTTTGATCTGTTGGATCAGAGCAATAAATGAAAATGCTTGCATCTGATGAGTGAAATCACGCAAATAAAGTATTGCGTAAGTCTTGGCGGCTTACGTGTAAAAACGAGTAGAGCGTTTACCTTCGTTAGCCTGGGACGTTGTGTCTCACGATAAGTTACCAGAGACAGAGAAGGAATCTGCTTCATATTACTGCAATACATCAGTAAAGCGAAGACTGCTAACGATTTGTAAGATTCTTATAAACAAGTAATTACAGCTTGCACCTGTAGGCTGTCCTGTCTTCGTTGTTAATCCTCTGCTCCACTCCGACGATTTCTGCGTTGCCGTTTGCCAGCAGGTGGTGTCCCTTTGGCATCGCCACTGGTCTTCCCTTCATGGGAACAAGCTCCGGGAAATGAAACCTCTCCCAGCTGCTTGGCCGACCCTCTCTCGGCCCTCTCGCCGCGAAGAGATCATTTTAGCTAGGCTGCGTATTGGGCACTGTCGTTTTAGCCGTCTGAGGTATCGGCCGATTTAGCGAACGACGCGTGGGGTGTATACCGTGTTTCGTTTTTATCTGCCATAGCAATATGGCGAAAGACATTTAATCTCCAGTTCAGGACCTCCGCTGTGTCTAAGGCGTATTTTATGGACCTTTCTCCAAGAGGAAGTCCTTGGTTTCAGCTGTCTTCCCTTCCGTCGATTGGCCTTAACGTGTAGCCGCTTTTGATCCTTTTTCGTCATAGTGTTCTAAGGTTTCGACATGGGTGCGTATGACCTTAGTTGTTTTTGCGCCCTAGAATAGAACAAAACAAAACAAAACGCCTCGCACTGTTGCGTCGAAGTAGTTCACGCCTGCAGATAAGCAACCCAATTAACAGATACGCAAAGCGGGCTACTGTTGCGCCTTTCCATAAAAGCTGTGATAATTTCACAGTCATTCACGTTTGCCGCTTAACATTCAGTGCCCTATCTAGCACCAGTAACGTGGGTTAACCACTTGGACAGATGTTCTGTCCACTGATTTGCGTACTTTCGCAGTGTCCTTCCGAAACCCCAGTGGTACTTACAAGTAACCCTTAACTCAGTATGTCTTCTCCATACCCGCGCTGAAGAATGAAACTTCGGGATTTTTATTTCATATTGTTGCTTCCGAGTATGACATCAATTAAAATAACCATACGTTGTCATTTACCCCGAAAAAAATTGGTTCTGAAGGGGATAATTGCAGGTTAAGGTCATAATTGTATTTCTGTGCTGTCATTACCAAGTCCGTCTCGACAACGATGTTATTGGCTGCCTTCCCTGCGAGAAAGGACTTCTCACCTTTCTCGTACTATTAAACACCAACGCGAACCGGTTATTCCTGCACAGACACCCCCCCCCCCCCCCCCCACACACACACACACACATACACACACACAGAGAGAGAGAGAGAGAGAGAGAGAGAGAGAGAGAGATATCGTGGCAGTTTTCCAGAGCGGTGGGCGAGTTGTGGAGACCTAGCTGACGGAGAAGTATAATAAATATCCGAACGTGTGTGTGAGGAAGGGAGGAGGAGACATCTGTAGGAAGTACCGGATGTTAGGTGTGATGTCAGACGTCGTTATAGACCTCGCGTATGAGGCTAGAAGAGTTTAGCTCCAAGAGAAACGTTCGCGTCCAGGCTAGAGAATTAGAGATACGAGCAGCATCAAACATTTGAAAGTCATCGATCGATTGAACGTTGATGCCCTGCAATGTTCTCGGGAACAGTGTGAAACTACAATGAAACTTCGGGCGATAACACAATAATCCGTCTGTCAATCTCAACTTGCTTTACTTTACGTCAGTGTAGTATTATGTAGTACTAACGTAGGTCACTTTTTCATCAGTGTTAGGGGGCTATATGACGATTAAAAAAGACTAACAATGACATTAGTTTGAGTAAAGTAAAAGAACAAGCGTAAATTACCAATCATCGGCTGGGAAACGAAATCATATGTTGGAGGCGAAAGAGACAACCACCTAACTTACAAGACGGAGGAAGGATGTTAGCAAGAATACTACAAAACAACACTACACACTTACATTTTGTTTCGGACCATACTAGCCTGTTAAGTTACAGCTTTATCACCATTACGTAACATACTGGACTATGTTTGCATTCTTTCACCTCGGGTTACAAGAGCGTAGTGTGATGCTGACAGACAATTGAGTGAGGTTTCATACTACGACTGCACGTTTATATTATTGAGCTACACCCTTACTGTTTGCACTGCTCAACTCAGTTCCTGAACGTAAATCACAGATCCAGACTTGCATCCATTTTTCCAGAACACATTTCTGCCTGCTACAAGCAAATCTCTTCAATGTCTAATTGTGAAGCCTGCCTTCGCGTCGAGTAGCTTCGCCTTGGTATATGCTTGTTATCACTTTCACGTAGCAGAAGCGGAATGATCGTAGCACTCACCAGACACAGTCTTGCGCCAACTCTGCAAGTAGCAAACATCCGCATTACAGTATCAGATGTGGGCTAAACTACGTCAAGAGCTACATCCTTGCATCTTTGCTAAGTGTGAGTTATGGTTGTAATGCACTCGACGTGGAACGGACAGAAAGAGTGTTAAATCTGGTCCGGCGAGGCGGTCACTGGGTTATATACGAGTGATGTCAGAGAGATGAAGCAAAAAGCACATTTGCTACATAGTGAATCGAATTGGGAAATGGCCCAATAATTGGTACAATGGGACGTACCATCTGCCATCCACTTTACAGCGGTTTACAAAGTATAGATGTAGATGTGGAAACATGAATCGCAACATCCTTATAGATAAACTGAGCTTTTAATGAACTGATGGTATATCCAACCAGTGAATAATCAACGAAAACGACACAGAAAGCTGTACTTAATAATTAAAGCAATTTCAGCAAGGGAAATTCTTCTGACTGGGGAAACTTCACTTGCGGGGTTCCACAAAGCTCAGTTTTAGGTCCACTACTGTTTATCATATTTGAAAATGATCTTCCGTCTAACATACATCAGGCAAAATCAGTTCAATTTCTTTAAATGAAATAAGCTGACCACATAATACAGAATCCCAGTGACTAGTTGTTTGTTTCCCTGGCCATAGATCACACGTATAACTTGTGTTGAAACGATGAGGAACGAGTCAGTTTGTTATGAATATATGTTTCGTGTGTGTGGCTGTATGCAGGCCATAGCAGATTTGAAAATAACAGAGTGGATTAAACGTAATAAAATGAACGCACTGGCTACTCATGAAATTAGAAAAACAAGAAATTTAACAAAAACGTTAACATGCAGTTTGTCTTCTGAATTACACATACTATCATCTTCTGACTACGATCGCGTCTTTAGAGTAGGTGGTGCCTATAAAAACTCCAAAATTTGGTTTGGCAGCTCTCAGAGATGTTACCCATTTTTTCAAAATGCCGAACACTTACTATGGATGCATATTGAAGAACAGTTCTAGCAACATCAGCGTTGAACGAAGGAAGTTTGCATTAATGGACATTACTACTACTTTCAAACTGTCATCGATTACGATGAATTTCATTATCAGATGTACACACATTGTGAAGGTACTGTTAGAAAGTTACCTAGGAACTTTGTTTTCATGGACGAGGCAAGAAAAGCATAAATATGTGACTGCATGGACAAAAACATTGCACAGTTGAAAACTGCAGTGGAAGAACCGGAATGTAATTGATATTTGGGACTGTAGTATATCATGAAGAATTGAAGAGTGACTGGAAATGTTGAGAAGAGACGTATTTTGAAAATGTTTACAAGGGAGTAAGGATAAGTAGGTGGCATTGGAGACATCACCAACAGCATCCAAGGGTAGTTAATGTCGTCAATCGAGAAATTAAGTGATTAGGTATAAAATGTTGTGTGGTCATCAATCCATCATTCAAGTCAGATAGCAGTTTTCGTTTCACTGCCAAAACGAAATTTTCCGTAAGTTCCTTACGCGCTCTGGGGACAGGGTTCATGGCCACACATGTGGCCGGTGTTGGAAGAGATTGTAACAGGAAGTACCAGTCGGTAGCTGTTTGCTGTCGTGTTTTGCTTCTCTGCCTGGCTCTGCGGCCACCGCCCGTGATAAACAAGCGGTCAGAGGGCGTGTGGAGTACGCGACGGCCGTCAGCGCGATGCGCTGTGTGGTACCGCCAAGCACCGAACGAAATTCGGGGAATCCGTGAGTGATTGTATAGGGTTCCTCGGGGGCGGGCTTCAGTCGCGACGTAGTCAAACTGTCAGAGTGGTTAGCATTACTTCGTCTGCGCTAGTTCAACAGCGCACTGTAAGTTAGGAAACAGAAACTGTGCTTCCTATTTTTCGCTAAATTTCTGTATGTTCTGCTAATTACACGAGTAGCTAATGCGTTAGTTTATACCATGTGGTGAAAGCAACAGTGTTGGTTGCAACCAGGACTGTTATTTTTACCACACTGCATACTGGTTGCTGTACCAACACGCCATGAAGAGGAAACCATTTTTACGACTTTTAATACAATCTGCTATTGTGATGTCCGAATAGAAGTAGTGCTCTGTTGATGACGTTGTACGATGATTATTAAATATTAGCAATAGATGGGTACAGGTCTGTTATCTGAGCTGAATACAATCCCTTAATGTTGCTGTAGGAACATTATGTGATGAGGTAGTGGAAATCAGTATTAGCCAACATATAAAGCGGGTAGTCGCTATAGCTAAGTGCTTCTTCAATTCGTCTCTCGGAAATTAAACCGATATGACGCAAAGTACGAGGTTGCCTGTACCACCGAACTGTCGTTTACGCCATATGTTCACCAGAGCGAACAGAAATAGGGATACTTCGTCCTGACGAGATGTCATCATCGGCTCACCCAGCCGTCTCGGGAGAACACAATGGTTGCATTTGTGTGGTGGCAGATTCGATTTTAGCTCCTCGTCTACGATGTTGCCAATGATGGAGCCTCAGTTGCACACAAGTTAAGGAGGGGGAAATCGCCTGTCGTCTACTTGAATGAACACGGGGGCAGTGGGTTAGGGACACCACGGAAAAGTGAGCATTTCAGTCAAGTGGAAATACAAAAATCTTTCGTATTGAGTCTAAAGCAGTTTAACCTAATTCCCAAAAGAATTTTACACTAACGTAACAATGTCGGTGGAAAAGGAAGTAATTGTAGTTTAAAAATTGCTCAAATAGCTCTGAGCACTATGTGACTTAACAGTTGAGGTCATCAGTCTCCTAGAACTTAGAACTACTTAAACCTAACTAACCTAAGGACATCACACACATCCATGCCCGAGGCAGGATTCGAACCTACGACCGTAGCGGTCGCGTGGTACCAGACTGAAGCGCCTAGAACCGCTCGGCCACTCCGGCCGGCGTCGTTGTAGTGCCCAATTTTAAATCCCATGTGGTGGCTTCGTTAGAGGTAGCAAGAGCCAAATTGAATTGGTTGACTCTTTGTTTTTTATGACTGTCGTTTGCGATGCATCTCAACACATGATTCTCCCATGTTTCGAATCATTAGTAACGATTTGTCTGCAAGAGGAACTGCAACTCGCTTCAGTATAAATTTAGTCCTGATTTCATCTGTTGAAAAACTATCTCTAGGTCGTAACTCCTAATGCAACTGCTATTATAAATCACGTAGCCAGTTGCTGTTTGCAGGGCACTCTTATTGGTTCCATATGACAGGTGCTTTATCATACTAGCTGCATTAGATGCTGTGATCCGAAGATGATTGCTCTACAACTGAGTCGGTTACATAACTGCTTATTGCGAGCAGGAAAGGGAAATGCATAGCGGACGAAGACTGATCGCGCGTCTCCTCAGCTGAAGATTGAAGACTAAAATATGGAACTCGGTTCTTCAAGTTAATAGTCTGAATTGACGAACAATTTTAAATGCAGATGTCGACCTCATTTTTTTTTGATTCCAGGTATTTAGCCTACTTAACAAACTATATCTGTAAGAAAAGTTTAAAAAAAATTATTTTATGGGAAGATCAAACTCGTTTTAGTCAGTTTTTCAAAGCGTAGTCGACACGTCGTTGTAGCTTCTTGACTGCAGCAATTTCAGATCAGGTTTGAACTTCGTCCTTTACTCGGACACGATTTTTCTGATGGACAACAACGTTGCAGACATACCAGTAAGTGATTTCGCGCCAATGTGTGCGCTCCGTTTCCAGCGATTGTGAGCCCTTCTACGTAGCTCTCCACGGGAGCTGCCACTGTCGGTTCCCATTGTCCGGCATATCTGCCCAGGCCGGTGGATGACATACGGGCGGTGACCACGAGTCTTCATGCGGGCGGAGCCACCTCGCTCGTCTGCAATTCCCGTTAGTCGGTTGGAGGACGCTTTGCTCGCGAGAAAAATGAGGGAAGATTCCGCCAGACACTGCCGGTAAACAAGGAAGGTCACTTTCCAGAGGAGGTAGGTGTGTCGTAGGCACAGTCTTCCTAAACTGTCAGTACACACTTGAGAGAGAGAGAGAGAGAGAGAGAGAGAGAGAGAGAGAGAGAGAGATATGTATCATTGGTATGCGCTCCTATCCGTATACTGCATTAGTGGCCACGAGTAGGGGGAGACGCGATACGCGAGGTGCGGTTGCGACGAACAAGGCCCGGAGGTAAACTTTCTACAAATTTCTGCACGCTAGCGCGGCGCTCCCTGAGGCGTACGATGGCGGAATCCATGCGAGACGCCAGAGTTTGCCGTCTTGAGTTCGGAGGCTCTGCTTTACGTACATCTGTGAGCAGGCGTTGGGAGTAGTTCACACACTCTGACTCACCACTCTGATTATTAACGAGTTGTGGATGCTAATAAAACTATACTACAGTGACGTCAGCAAGTAAACCTGAACTATTGTTGTTGGCGTTCGTTACTTGTAGATGCTGGTAGGAGGTTTAGTTTACAGTAACTAACTGTCCGACCTACCTTCCTTCTGATGACGAATCCCACACCCATTACATCATTTTCAGTTGCTGTCGGTATTGCCCTACACTCATCTGGCCAGAAAATTTTACTTTTCCTCACTTCACTGACCACCGCTGTATCTAGACTGCCTTTTTTCCCTTCTCTTTCAGATCTTCTAACCTCCCCATCGCATGCAGACTTCAGACATTCCACTCTCCGACTCGTAAACTGTTGCCCTTTCGCTGATTATTCAGCCTTTTACTCATGATCTCCTGCTCCTTGGAAGTACCTCCCTGGTGGTCCCATTGGGGGCTACCCCGGAATCTTTCGACAATGCAGAGATCGTCACACAACTTTCTATTGTAGGCTAATGTTCTGTGGATAAACGTCGAGTGTCTTTAATCCAGTTGCTTGCGTTGCCTTCTACATCCTCAGGTTGTCGACCGTCGCCGATTCTTCCGCCTTTAGGGGCAGTTTCCCACACCTAGAGCAAGAAGGTGTCTCGACCACTGTTCGCTCCTCTGGCCTCATTCAAAAAGCCGTTGGCAGAACAAAGGTGACTTGCTTATGCCGGAAGTCTTCGTTCGCCGTCGCTGATCTGTTTTATTTGACATTTAACCAGTGGATGTTATCTAATTAGAGATCAAGGTAGTTTTAATTATTAGTCAAAGACGTTACTCTTAGATCATGGTCGCTTTTTGGGAAATAATGATATGGCACAAAGCTGGTGTGTGACTTCATTAGAACTCATGGTTTGTGAAACAGCAAACTATCCTCAGGCATGGAAAACGAACAGCTGGTCGTATGAAGTGAAGCGCAATTAATTTCTATTTTCATGTATCAGAAAGATACGTTGTCTGACGGAAACTGGCAGTTTTAATAAAGAAGTGTCACGTAACTATTGTGCCAAATCTCGGTTCTTCCATAAACTTGTTTTACATTCATTCTGGTACGGAGGCTGTAATACTAGGGCTATCAGGAAAGTAAGTTCCGATTGATGGAAACCACTTTGAAAATCACAAATATTTTATCTGCAACGGTTAGCTACAGCTTACAGCCACTGCTCCACATAGTCACCACTCCGACTTAGTCATTTGACGTACCGTTGTACCAACTTTCCAGTGCCCTGGTTATAGAAGGCAGCCGCCTATGCTTCCCGCCAATTCTCTACTCTCATCTACAGCTCGATGCCTGTGCGAAAATGTTGTCTTCATAGCCAGTAGTTAATGTGAGCAGAGATGAAACACAGAGGGATCCAATTACGGGCTGTAGTGCGGGTGATCAAACACTTCACATCGAAAACGCCACAGGAGCATTTTCATTGCCCTTGCAGATTGCGACCGAGATTGTTACAAAGAAGAAACAGTATGACAGTTCTGTGATGTGGGCTGCATAACATCAGGCGAAATCTCTCACCAGGACCTGATACTTGGCGGGAGACACTATTTTCTAGACTGATGACCATAGATGTTAAGTCCCATAGTGCTCACAGCCATTTGAACTATTTTCTACACATCTTTATGTGCTCACCATGCGCTCAGAACTGAAAAGAGATAAGTGATGTAACCGACAGGCATACTAGAGGCAATGTGCAAAGCTTTATTAGATTTTTCACAGTGGTTTCCATTTGTTAGCCGATTGGAACTTACTTTCCGAATATCCCTCACAATATATTGAATATCTGTTGTTAAAGTCATACTAAATGGATGGCATAAAGTTTGTAACATCCGTTGTGAGTTTGTCATCCATTTTGTTCTGCAGATTGAATAACTGTCAAGGTACTGGTAGGAATACAACTAAAAATACACAGTAACAGTTATCAAAAGGAAATATGAAATACAAACTCAAGGATGTCCGAATCCCTAATCACTCTGATCACAAACGATAATGTTCTGAAGCACTAAGATATAAATTAGAGAAATGTAATATTTTAAGCCTTGCTACTGGTAGAACTATTTAAGTTTTTATGAGGCGCTATTATTCCAGACAATGCACTGTGTGTCGCTACTATCGTCTCCTGCGTCAGTACAATCTAGTTAGAGAACTGACGTCTACTGTAGTCAAACTGTCTGAAGCGGATATTCAAACGCTATATAAATCACACAAAGTAGTAAAAGAAGAACCTTCTCGGGTTATCAGGTGATTGTCAATGTAGCCGTTGTGCAACGTATTTACAAGTTTCCCGCTTTCCCTCACCAGAAGATGACGAGTACGAAATTTGTGGAAACGTTGCACCGAAGTGACATTGTAACGCCGCTGGAAGCAAGAGGCGATTTCGTCAGTGGAATTCGTAGCCTTAAGTTTGCTTCTCTCTCCAGATAACAGAAACGTTTTGTCAATGTCGAAGGATTGACGACGTCTCTTTTAGGTTCTACAGGTGTATTTAGAATTCGATAAATCGCTTTCATTCAAGATTCATCGTGTTTTGAGGCTGGTGACAATGACTCCCGGTTCGCGGAATATTTGTCCGGTTGATAGTTGTGATGAAGAGCGCGCTCCAATCATAGTCGGCCTGGAAACGTCCGCACGGCGACCTGGAACGAGGCAGCCTTGTGAGCCGTGTTGCGGTCACGGATAACCGCTTATTACATTTCAGACGCCGGTCCGAGACGCATTACACGGGCTCCGACTCTATCCCTTATGATCCGCTTAGGCGCTGAGGTAGCATGCGGTTCCAGTTGCAAGTCGCCACTGCGTTGCGGCATTGCGCGATCCATGGCGCATTGTTAATTTGATTGAATTTCCATTTCGAGAGAGAACTTCCAGTTATAGGTAAGTAACCTATCTTGTATTAGGGGAAACAGCTAACACTAGAGTTGCGACAAGATGGATAGTATCTAGTAAGAATTTTCCTGTAAAGACACATCCATTAGTCAGTATGGAGATACAGTGAGGGAACACTTCACAGACCCAGCGACAACGGGATAGTACAGACAGGACCTAAACACAAGGCTCAGAGAAGGAAGTCGGCCGTCACTTTTCCATAGGAGCCCCTCCTGGATACTCCTAAAGTTTGGTATGTTTACAAGCTGCCGTGGTCGATACAGATAACTAAGCATTGACGATTCGTCAACGTTTAGTTTCCTCAGAGAGAAATCGGTAACCGTTTGGTATGTATTATAGTTATTTTTAATGGTGATGATGTGCATCTTTCTTCGTGGTTTGTGAAGAATATAGATAGTATAAGTTTTCTCCTGTTATCTATTGGCTACCAAAGGATACTGCAGGCTGCGAGATACATAATGCAACGAACAACAGGAATATTATGCCTGAATTTAACAATGAATAAATGACGATAACGGGTAATATGTCTGGCGTGTGAACTGGACAAGAAATATTAAATATCTCAGGACGACCTGCGACATGCTATCCACTTTCCACGATGAACATACTACCGCGCTGCTACTGCATAGTCGATCGTTCATTCATCGTGTAATACGAATAATTTAAGCACAAATGTATAGTCGTCTGGAGCTTTGTACAAACAGAATCCTCCCGACAATATTTGCTACATTATGTCAAGCTGCAATGTGCCAACTGTAACATTTAAAGACAAAACAGGAACAATTACGGTAGAAATAAGTCAGCTAAAGAAGTGGCAGACATTGAAGGACGCTCAGAAGAAAATTAGTCGAACCTCACATATCTGAACAACAAAAATAACAACAAAGTGAAAGTGATGATGGCGGTGAATATGCTCGAGAAGAAGAGGAAGAAGAAGAAGAAGAAGAAGAAGAAGAAGAAGACGATGAAAATTTACTGCTGGTAGTGATATGGTGTACTTCCAGCCTTTAAAGGAAAGAAATGGTAATTACTGTGATAACAAAAACATGAAATTTCTTTAATGTGCTGATAACAAAGATAGTTTTGAGTGTTACTTGACGTAGATATATCTGCAGTGTGTTGAAAGTGATGAGGGAATTAGATTAGGAAATGGGATACTTAAAGTAGTAGATGAGTTTTGATATTTGGGAAGCAAAATAACATGATTGTCGAAGTAGGGATGGTATAAAATGTAGACTGGCAATGGCAAGAAAAGCGTTACTGAAGAAGAGAAATTTGTTAACATAGAGTATAGATTTGTCAGGAAGTCCTTTCTGAAAATATTTTTATGGAGTGTAGGCCGTGTATAGAAGTGACACATGAACGAATAACAGTTTCAACAATAGGAGAATAGAAGCGTTTGAAATGTGGTGTTACAGACGAATGCTGAAGATTAGATGGTAGATCACGTAACTAATGAGGAGGTACTGAATAAAACTGGGGAGACTAGAGGTTTGTGGTACAACCTGACTAGAAGAAGGAATCGATTGGTAGGACACATTCTGAGGGATGCAGGAGTCACCAGTTTAATACTGGAGAGAAGTGTGTGTGTGTGTGTGTGTGTGTGTGTGTGTGTGTGTGTGTGTGTGTGTGTGTGTCGGGGGGGGGATAAAAATCGTGAAGAATGTAGGTTGCATTGCAGAAGTTACTGGAAGAGGTTTGCACAGGATAGAGTAGCAAGGAGAGATGCCTCAAACCAGTTTTTAACTGGAGACAACAACATGTTGAAAGTTCCTACAGTTACTTTTCTTACATTATTTTTGAAACTGTGTATGAAAAAGGCAGACAATCAAAAGATCTCGGGTTCACCCCCTGGTCAAGTTCAGGATTTTTGTCATAACTTCTTTCACTTCTGGCATTGTTTGTTAATGTGAAATCGAGTTGCACCATGGTTCATAGTCCGCATTAAATTGTAGAGCCTCCTCTAACTGGCTGATAAGTCAGTTCAAAAGTCGGAAGAATTCAACGCATACCATCTGCAGTATGACAGTACCTGGACAAGCAGTGCAGTATTCATACCAATCTTCATTTAAGGCCATGGTTCAAAGGTTGGAGACAAACTAAAATGTAAAACCTTAATGATGAGACCTTAGTCATTTTTTGTGACGTCCTAATCTTCCGAGAGGTCAGCCACTAGACTCGACAGTATGGACACGAGCCGAGAAAGAACCTCAAAGAGCGTCCTGCAGCGTTGTGAAGCTACTGTGAGCATGGAGAGTGCTGGAGAAAGCGAGGATTGGCCAGTGGTTACGACGGCGGAGCTTCCAGCCAGCCAGCAGCTTAGGTAATGGTGCGTGCGTGCCGATTGCGTGGCACACATCGGTGCCCATCGGTTTCCGCTGCTTTCAGTGCGGCCGCCACCTCTATGGAAGTGTCACGCATACTCTGCTCCAATTGATTCGCTACATCCCGCTTCCCACGTCTCTTGTCTGCTCACTGCCTCACAACCGACAGCCAATTGAGCCGTTCTGTCTCACTTCCGGTGTCTGCTGTAGGCTCGACAATACTGAACCCACTTCGCGGCGGATACCTCGTGCACCCTCACGCTAGTGACCCTCTGACATGTTGCTGAGAGCAAACTTCCGGTTGTGAGAAGGCGGGGGGAGAGGAGGGTTGGCGCCAGAAAACTTCGCCGCTCGAGTCTCGTGACCGTACATTTATTTGACTCTTCCCGGAAAGCTTTCATTGTGCGTAACCACTGTCAAGGGAAGCACGTCAGCGCCGAGACTAAAACCGTATGACGAAAGAAATGAAAAATAAGTCAAACGGTTTGTGAAATGAGTTGTCTACAATCTTTTTTATTTTATTTATTGTTATTTTTTTGCATGGAGACACCAACTGGTGTCTTTTGCAAACGTCATAGAATTTTTTTTACAAGTTTAGTACAGTCATATATACACATGTGATTACATATAAATGATACAAATGTACCATTTTACCTAATAAGGCACAATATTGGGTGTTACATCGTACCTATTACAAATATTCAGATTTTACACAAATATATATAAAAACAAATATGATGTGACTTACCAAATGAAAGTGCTGGCAGGTCGACAGACGCACAAACATACACACAAAATTCAAGCTTTCGCAACAAACTGTTGCCTCATCAGGAAAGAGGGAAGGAGAGGGAAAGACGAAAGGATGTGGGTTTTAAGGGACAGGGTAAGGAGTCATTCCAATCCCGGGAGCGGAAAGACTTACCTTAGGGGGAAAAAAGGACGGGTATACACTCGCGCACACACACACACACACACACACACACACACACACACACACACACACACACACACACATATATCCATCCACACATATACAGACACATATTTAAATATGTCTGCTTGTGTCTGTATATGTGTGGATGGATGTGTGTGTGTGTGTGTGTGTGTGCGCGCGCGAGTGTATACCCGTCCTTTTTTCCCCCTAAGGTAAGTCTTTCCGCTCCCGGGATTGGAATGACTCCTTACCCTGTCCCTTAAAACCCACATCCTTTCGTCTTTCCCTCTCCTTCCCTCTTTCCTGATGAGGCAACAGTTTGTTGCGAAAGCTTGAATTTTGTGTGTTTGTTTGTGTGTCTGTCGACCTGCCAGCACTTTCATTTGGTAAGTCACATCATCTTTGTTTTTAGATATATATTTCCTACGTGGAATGTTTCCCTCTATTATAACCATATATATATATATATATATATATATATATATATATATATATATATATATATAAATGATTTATTTTAGTTTCATATTAATATTTACTTAAAGAATATAAACACTTGTCAATCAAGAAATATTTCAGTTTCACTTTGAATAGGTTCCCTTTGTGGCACCTTATAGAGCTCGGTAATCTGTTGTACCATATTTGACCACTAATGCATGGACTATGGTCTGTTGTTTTTAATTTTGTTCTTTGTCTGTAGTAGCAGTCTTTATTTCTTGTATTATAGGCATGCATATCAGAGCACTTTGTTGCTTTGTTTTGATGTGTCACAAAAAATATAATTAATTTGTAAAGATACAGTGAGTAGACTGGGAGGTATTTATGATGAACAAAGATTTCCCTGCATGAATCTCGATACCCTGGGCATAACATGCGTAATAGAAACATATGACGCGCCTTTCAATGAAGTTCGAAATCGTGGGCAGGAGGTAAGAAGCCGATCGAGAATTTAAAGGCTGATCATAGTCAATTCTTTCTTAAAGACACAAACTACGGTACTAAGTAACTAAGCAATACGGCTTTTCCACCCAGTCTGCGTTCTTCGTGAGGTCGAGTAGGATTCTGATATATTAGCACCTGGGGTACCCTTGGAGTCGCAGGTTATCTCGTAAAAACAGCTTAGAATGTTGCCCTAGCTACACACAGAGGTCGGAATTTAGAGTGGTTAGTGTGTTTTTAAACCACCGGGGAGCATTTGTGACTGCCCAGCAACATTCGTCGCTGTCTCGGTGGCCGGCATTCGTCACTCGACTTGTCTGCCAACAGGAATTTTCAGACACTTGGCAGCGTTTTGGAAGCGCTGGTTTAATTCAGGAACCAGTCGCTCAGTCCCTGAACGTCCAGCCGTAACCGGTCGAGAACAAAGACCGCTGACGTCTTTTCGTTCGACAATTACAGGACGTTTCTGCTGTTCTATAAACGACGCCTTATCACTGGCGTCAACGTTTCTTTTGCCAATTACAAGGATTTCCTGCTGTTCTTTAAACGACGCCTTTATCCCTGTTAAAGAATGTGTAGATAGTTCATTGCAATTACGGTTCTACGAAAATCTTTATCACGAGCGCAGTATGTTTTACACCTCAAAAAATTTAAAAATTTGACAGTTTGCCTTAGCCCAGCAGGTAGCCTAGTGTGCGTCTTAGGTTAGGTAAGTTTGAACTCTCTTTCACGAGTTGGATGAATGAATCCTACTTGCTTAAAATGAAAGACATTGCTTGGGAAGATCAAATACTTGTACTTCGATACGGCCTATCTGACTTCTGGATTTATTTTCTGAAAAATACCAAATGGTGTGCCAGAACCAGTTTTGAGAGACTTCTATGCCATTCGCGGATAATACTCTGCAAGTGCATCGTCGGCACCCGTCTGTATAGACAGAGATTCTCTAAGTGAATTTTATCCATACTGGATGCAGCTGAACTCTGACTGTCCCGTTACAGATTGTAGAATAGGAACAGCACGTCACAATAGAAGGCGATTTAAAAACACAACCGGTTTCGAGCTCGTCCCAATCATCAGGTAGTTTACGTTCATTTACATGTTTCCATACTCAACGTTGGACATCACTGTTTAAATAAAAAAGTGAATAATGTTATGTCTAGACAGATACTACTGAGCCAATTAGAAGTGGCTAAGTGACATGTGTTGAAAAATATTACAATAAGAGTACATACATAATGCAGGAGTATCGACACTTTTTCCACATCATACTTAAGATTTAGATTTTTTCCACGTTAACTGTCAATTAGTCATCATTGTAGTTATTGGTACTTCCATGTTATGCCTTTGATAAAAGTTATTAGTAACTTCATGCGGCAATTTCCCACAGCTCTACATAAACCACGACAGAAGTTTCACTGTAAGATATCGGAAACACGCAGATGCATTCCAGCTAAATCATTTCGATAAATCCATTTTTACAACACATCGGAAGGAACACGACCACTTAGCCACAGCCATTACAGGCAACCTGCGTATACTACGTACATCAGCAAAAGAACGAAAATGTTGAAGACTCAAAATTGACATCCATAGCTCCAGCTCACCACATTTTATTCTCAGTCAATAAGTAGACCTTGCACACAAGTAATTCCTACACACCTTTAATGAAATATATGAAAATGAAAATTGTAAATTATTTCCTCCTCACAACCATAAAAAAATTGATCATGACCATTAACCCTCAAATAATTTTCCAGCAATCACTCTGATATATTATCAACGCCAGTGTGATTCCAAAATCATGTACCACTTTAATGTTCATCACTTGTAATACCTATTATATTTCTGTGCTTGTAACGTCTGTGCTTCTTAGAACGAAGCTCTTTGACCATAGCCTCTGTTTTCAAATGACACACTTTGGAAATTGAGTGCATGTGCTTCTGAAACTAACAACATCTGCCACTGTTGTATCAAAGGCGTGATATGGAAGTACCAATAATTACCATTGAGACTAAAATATAGTCTTGCAAAAACTCTAATATTTCTGTAAAAACTGTGATGATTGTAATGTCGAAACTATATGGATACTGCAGATGAATGTATATACTATTAATATTTTTCGACACAAGTCACTGAGCAACTTCTAATTGTTTCGGTTTTATCTATTTAGTTTCGTCGCATTCTCTCTCCCCCCTCCCCCCCCCCCCTCCCTCTCTCTCTCTCTCTCTCTCTCTCTCTCTCTCTCTCTCTCTCTCTCTCTCTCTAACACTGATATCCAGCATTGAGTATGGAACCATGTAAATGAATACAAACCACCTGAAGATGGACACAAACCTGAAACTGGTCGTATGTTAAATAAAATCACCTCGTATTGTGGCTGGTGGCTATTATTATCTTACACCCTGTAGATATTCCTAGTTTTGTAGAAGTCATTACGAGAGATGTTTTTGGGAGGAAACCATGTGTTGTAGACTCATACTGGAATGTGAGACGTCGAAACTTTTGAATGTATCGCCGTTCATGATGCACAGTATCTTTCCTGGAACGTCTCTCATGAGTGTTTGTTGAGCAGATCATCACGATGATTTACCAAACCCTTGACGAATCGTGTACGTCTTGTTCGATCTTTTTCTTTTCTGTTGTTTGTCCAACATGGTTCAAATGGCTCTGAGAACTATGGGACTTAACATCTGAAGTCACCAGTCCCCTGGAACTCAGAACTACCTAAACCTAACTAACCTAAGGACATCACACACATCCATGTCCGAGGCAGGATTCGAACCAGCGACCGCAGCATTCGCGCGGTTCCAAACTGAAGTGCCTAGAACCGCTCGGCCACACCGGCCGGCTTGTCCAACATGGTTGGAGTATATATTGACAAAAAACATTAAACACTTCGTCGAACGAAAGTTTTACCTCCATTCTTACAGTAAAGTGCAAATATTTTGATACGACTTTTTATAGTATTGGACAAACAGGTACAATTTTTAGTTTGTCTCAGTAGTGGCTAAGCAGCTCGTGATGATGAGTTCCTATTAGATGAGAGAAGTATATGTTAAAAATCTGTCAAGGGCGTACATATTTTACTTAGATTTGTTACAATAAAATGTTTCAAAATGGCGTGTCTGTCTAGAAGTGTTACTGAAAGTGTGGATTTCATTTTAGTCTACTTCGTTGTAAGCTACTTTTTCGTGATGTATGGTACGGAGGTAGAGGGAGACAGCAAATGTCCTCATACATATACCGCTAGGTAGTTTATACAATACGCGCCAGCGTTGTGCGAGCTTAGTAATGCTTGCTGTACGTGGTGATAGCTAAATAACTGCTGTTTTTTAATGCCGGATGAGCTGCACAAGTAGAAACACGTAGCCGCGCTGGCTTTTGAAGCTCTAACGGTTTCTAATTATTCCTAACTAAAGAATCCTTGCGCGGAAAAGCTTCCTGCCAACCACAAACTGAGTTTGGCGAAATTCCTGCTCCAAAGCCGCGATCGCTTAACGCTTGCACGTATCGGTTGGGATTTGCCGCTCGAGCAAATCCAGTGTCATAGGTTGCGCATCCGTCTCTGTACGCCAGAGCAATTGTCGCTAGGTGTTGGGAACCCCTGCCGGGACTCAGTGCCGTACGCATGCGCAGACGTGTCCCCCCC
The DNA here is from genome assembly GCF_021461385.2 of Schistocerca piceifrons. Taxonomy (NCBI): domain Eukaryota; kingdom Metazoa; phylum Arthropoda; class Insecta; order Orthoptera; family Acrididae; genus Schistocerca; species Schistocerca piceifrons. The sequence continues at coordinate 390,872,944 of NC_060145.1, forward strand.
TCTCCAGACGAGGTGGCATCCGGGCTGGTCGTGCGTTTCCATGGCAACGGCTTTCAACTGTGAATGGGGTTAGCGGCCGGCTCCGCTACCCGGGCAGAATGCGGATTGCGGGAGAACTCCCACCCGCCCAGGGGTGTCCAGGCGCGCTCAACGATCTCGCGGCCAGGCCTGCCGTTGCCGACGTAAATCTGGAATTACCTGGCGTGCCAGTCAGTAAGCCGGCTGAATAATATCATCTCCGTAGTGGCTGTGGAGAACGAGATCTGTGAACTGTGTTGACTAAGCGAGTATCTTCAGGATTATTTATTTATTCAACCTGATCAGGTATACGCTAATGATTGTTACTCCGTGCACCACCAAGGAAGAAAGCTACCATAACTGCGGGAGCTTCTAGTCTTCAGAGGGGTGCTATGAATTGCATGTAAAGTGAATAACAAGCACTCCCATACCACGTCAATAGATGTGTATGTATCGACTGGACATCATATCCAGCTGCAGTTATGTGATATTCATTCGTCAGTCTCGTAACGTCGGAATAGCGGCAAAAACTACACGGTTCAGAGCTGTTGTTTTTTTTACAATACCGATAATGAGGGCGTTCCCAAGAAACTCTTCGCGGTACTCGAATAAAAGATAACACTAGATGGTATAGATATAAAGTGGCACAGGTGCTCAGTGACATAATCCTGATACTTAGATTGTGTGGTTATGTAGTGGGTTTTTAAAAAGGGCTATAGTAGCTGTAATTTTTTCCTTCCTGGACAGAGAAGCGATTTTATGAATGCAAGTCTCAATATTTGTACAGTTCCAATTTGTGTTTTATGCACTACGTTAGGTAACGCGATTTCAGGTTTAAATGAATTCCACTACCCATTCTACAATAGTTACGGTGTTGAACTCTAAACTTACACCTACGCAGTGTGATGAAGTTGTGCAAATAATTCTTTAAAGGACGGAGATATTATTTGTTTCTTTCGTTGATATAGCTAGAGACTATACGATGCAGTGGAAAAAATACGTGGTCCATATAGATCAAGTACTGTCTCTTGGTGCTGTTGTATAATTTCGGAAATCAGCACTGGCCATTTGATTACTATTTACCACCTCCGAATGCCATCTACAGAAATGTGACCCGTTGCAAGCAGAAAGGATTGTGCTCCGTTTCGAATCGGTGCAGAGCAGAAGAGAGGAGAAACAAGCCACAAGCTCGGTGAAAACAACCAGCTCTGTCAGACGCTCCTTACAAGGGTCTGATGCGAGCGCTTTCGGATCCTGTGAATAGCCGGCCCTGCAGGGTAAAAAAAGGTGAAAAGGTTGCGCTACAAGTCTTCCTTCCGCATTTTCGCGCGCGAGGTGGATCGGAATTCTAAATACGGCGCCCACGCGATGGTTCAATGGCATCGTCAGAAAAATTCAGGATGTGGGAAGCTTTATAGCACTGTTACGTCAATTCACGCTTTTATTGAAATTCTTCGCCGCCATAGACGTACCGAGGAAAACTGCAAAAGAAGCATAGTACGGACTCCATTGAAGCTCTCATGACAAATAAAAGACGTGATTTGTAGCTATTAGATTCCTCCTATTGTCATCATCTCACTTTATTGCCGTCGAGTGAGGTAGCGCATTGGTTAGGACTCTGGACTCGCATTCTGGAGGACGACGTTTCAAATCCGCTTCCTACTATCCACATTTAGGTTTTTCCGTGATTGTCCCAAATCTCTTAAAGCAAATGCTGAGCCCCTTTGAAAAGGGCACTGCTGATTTTCTTCCACCCTTCGAGTAAGTGCTCTGTCTCTGATCAATTCTTCGTCAACCGGACGCGTTAAATTCTAATCTTCGGTCTACTTATTTTCCTCGGCGTAGAAGTCTCGTTAAGTGCGGGAGATAACAGTATAATGGTATGCCTCGGTCTCCCACTTGTCGTGACCACTAGTAAACGGTTATCACATAGACAACGCCGTAACTGTAACGTTGAGTCACTCAGAGTTCATGATGTTGCGAGTCACAAATGACGACGCGGATGGTATGCGGTTTCGCAGCACCGCAAGTATGCGTTGGGGCTTTTGTATGGTATACTTCCTACCTTCACAGGACGATCTCTACAGATGCTTCACCATATAAGAAATACTAAGAGCCCTATATTCTATTCCCTACTGCTCTGAATTCAATTTTTTTTTTTTTTGTTCCAGAACACTTCTGTTGTCTCTGACAGTATCTTGTTCATCCCTGAGTCATAAAACAGAGAACGGCATCGTAGAACGATTTTTGAGTGAGGCTATGGACATATCGAGCAGGAAAAATGAAAGTACACATTAAGAAGGCTTTAAAGGGAGTCCGTACGTCGCACACCTACAGTGTTAAATTTGCAATATTGACGAGCCATTTTCTCAGAACCTTCGACAGATTGAGATCTCAAATTTTTGGGAGGTATAGTTTCACTCCTGTTGTGATTAGTGGCTCAAATGGCTCTGAGCACTATGGGACTTAACATCTATGGTCATCAGTCCCCTAGAACTTAGAACTACTTAAACCTAACTAACCTAAGGACAGCACACAACACCCAGCCATCACGAGGCAGAGAAAATCCCTCACCCCGCCGGGAATCGAACCCGGGAACCCGGGCGTGGGAAGCGAGAACGCTACCGCACGACCACGAGATGCGGGCTGTGATTAGTGAACTAGAATAATAATACACAGACAAATAATTAATTACTTATGATTTTTTTAAATTTATGTTCAATTTATCAACTTTTGCTTTTGTAGGTAAAAAGCCATTATAGATATGTTTGTGGTTCAGCAGCAGCAGTATACGAAGAGGTAACACAGTGAAAAATTAGATATACGTATCAGTAATAGTTCCTGAGTTAATGGGTCAAATATTTAAAAAAGTAAGTCACGTTCAGGAAATCCTGTTTAAAAGATTCATTTGATATGAACTCACATATGGAGAGGCATGCCAGCACCTAGAAACAGCCAGGCCCATAATCAGCATTATCTGGACCTGTTCTTGATCATACGTCAAATCTAAAAGCTTCTTTTCTTTGCCTCTTCCTTCTTTAGTCAATTCCTGAGTTTTCATGATACTATGTCGATCCATTCGCCGAAAGGCTTGCAGTGTGTTGGCTCCTGGAGTTAAACCAAGTTGCTCTAGTACCCTGATTCTTCCCTTACTACCATCATAAATTTTATTAAAGCGTCACATACACCAAGCACAGAGTTTTCATTCGTACAAAGGTCTTTCTTGGTATGTGGGTCCAAGTGACAGTATTAAAAGACTCATTCGGTTTTTGCGTTCGACTATGGAGACATTTGGAAAAAAGATCAAGATGAGCTAACTCTCTGTAATTGGCTTAATGTCTGCCATCACTGCAAATGGTATGCTATTTTTGTGCCTAAGTTGTTCCTCTGTACCCGCTGCCTGAGATTTGTGGTACTTGAACCATGAATCAACACCAGTTGGGCAAAGACCATGTATAAGTGTATCACCAATAGATAATTTTTGTGGAAGAATGTAGCCCACACTGCTCTTTTTACCCCTTGTAGGTCATGTGTATTGTTCCTTACTGCCATTCTACAATATTGCTGGAGTTCATCAACTTTTTCGTCTGTAAGTCTTCCTTTACCATTTAGAGTCCCCACAAAACGCATGTGCATTATCGCCATTTCTGTTTACACACTAAATCCAGTCTCTTAACACGAACATTGACACGAATTCAAGGAAAACCACAGCTTTCTAGATTAAATAGTACCTGACATAGAGGTAGTTACGGAAATCAGTGCAAAATGTATGTTTTTTACACTTGCACTGTTAACTTTGATATAATAAAAACGGCACTCCGAATTGGAATTAGTCGATAAAAGATGCATCAAGTTATTCAGGAGACATCAAGCATTATTAAGAGATAATAATCGGAAAAATGTCACTTTTTGACCAATTTCATCGTACGTACTCCCCTAAAGGCAATCCAAAGAACTGACTAGGAAGTTAATTAGCTTTTCTCGAGTGACTTAAAGGTAGATTGGCTACGGACTTTGTTGCTAAGATTCGCTTATGACAAAACCTTTCTAGAGATGAAAAGAAAGAATTATGAGCTATGCTGAATAGGACAATTAGCTTATTGCAGCGAAATGGCGCTTTGGAGGGCAAAGAAAAGTTAGGATGAAAGTAATGAAGAGTAGTAGAGACGAGAATAGCAACTTGGGAAACATCCGAACTCCTCATTGCCGAGGATGTTGGGGGAAACAGAAATGAAAGTATGAGAACGAGTTAGAGGAAGGCGCCAAATCAATAGAAATGCTATGTCAATTATTATTTGCTTTCTTCCGTCTTAAGTGTACTGCAATTTAAGAGTGTTTCCACCATAATTGTTCCCATCAGCAAATAAAGAACCTATAATGTGTTTGTACGTTTTCCTATTTATACATAAAAAGTTCTTTATTGAACTGGTGTGCAATTTACCTGCGGTTTTATTGCTCTCTTTTTCGTGTTCGGAAGTCGATAGTAAAAGACGGCAATAAATATGCAACAAAAGAGATACTAGGTATTTAAAACGCAATACCACCTCCAGTTGTACGCTGTGTGGCAACGGAGTGTTGTGTAGTACATTCAGCTATTCGATTCAAGAGTTTCATTTATTGTACTAATACTGTGCACTTGAGACTAATACGAAGCTGCAGATGGGTACTATTGCCTGAAACATTTTTCCGCGCTTTCTTACATGCCAATGATACGCCGCACTTTTATTCTCACATTAACAGTCTGATATATATCAACTAACTTGTTTCTAAATTAAGAGGTTTCTTGGATTAGCCTTCCCCTAATGGGCAAGGGCACATAGCTTTCATAATTCCTTAACGTAACGACACTAAACGGATTATTGTAAACTATTGCTTCTGCTGCAGGAATTAGTGCTGGTTATAGAAGACTCGTGGAATTCTAACAATTTTTTTTTCTAACAAAGCGAGGCAGTCTCTGGTTTGAAGAAGAGGAGAGAGATGTGTACGTTTCTCCAGCTGGTACAAGCCAGACAGTCTTATTAAACTGCATGACGATCGATTTACGGACAGTAGCGTTCCTTCCTTGTCGAGATCAGTGTGTTCAAGTGCTCCAGAGCCCTCCCACGGCTAAAATTTACTGGCCGAACAGCTATTACGGGCGAAGCGCAAACAAGTGTCTAAAATTAGCGCATGTCCGAACTCTTTCCACCCGAGTGATAATGAGCCGCCGTAGCTGCAAGTCGACAACAAGTTGTCAAAGTAGTGCGAAACGCTCTACCGCTCCACCTCTGTGTATGCCTTACGCCCACGCAGCTCTTACTGTCGTACGCAAGTAGCTGCGACGGCCTTACACCGCCACTTCTCCACGGAAAGAACAGTCACTGAATCACCATCTCCGACTAGTTAAGCGTCGACGGAGCGTTACACTCTTTAACCCTCCTTACTTCCTTACACTGACGCAAAATATGCGCATGGCTCACGACTTTAGGTAATGAAACAAAGGCTTGAGTTCGGTTTAGGTTAGGCTACAATAACAGTATGTAGAGAGGTGGGAAGATTCAGTCTTCGAGGTGGGAGGACAGTGTATCTAGTACCACTAATTCTGAATGTGGTTTGCGTATCATTTCTTGCACCAGTGAGTGAGTGACTGCCCCGTTCTCAGAGTCTACTCCAGAGTATTAAGCAGTGATCCGAGTGCTACTTACCGAGTGAAGTGATGCAGTCGTTGTATGGGGACGGGAGGGCGGTGGTGTCAAATTCCCATCTGGCCTGCATGGTTTTTACGTAAAGGTCTGTGCCAGACCATTCCTGTGAAGGGATAAAACTGATTTCCTTGCCCATCCTTCTTCAGGCCGACCCGCCTTCGATTGAACGTTAAATCAGAATCTCCCATTCTAAGAAGATGTTGCTAGGTCAACGCTCACTAGACTACCACTCCTACTATCTTGAGCTCTGACTCTGAAGATTCAGTGTTAAGAGTTGATACTAAAATGGTTCCGCTGACAATCCCTTTTAAATGTGACAGTTAAACTGCATGCAGCACGTTTCCCCTTCTTCCGTATCTGCCTAGAGAAGATGTGTAGGAAAATAATCCCTTAATCTTCAGACACACTGTAATTTTCGTAACATCACACTATATACATATATATATATATATATATATATATATATATATATATATATATATATATATATGTATATATATATATATATATACTCCTGGAAATGGAAAAAAGAACACATTGACACCGGTGTGTCAGACCCACCATACTTGCTCCGGACACTGCGAGAGGGCTGTACAAGCAATGATCACACGCACGGCACAGCGGACACACCAGGAACCGCGGTGTTGGCCGTCGAATGGCGCTAGCTGCGCAGCAATTGTGCACCGCCGCCGTCACTATCAGCCAGTTTGCCGTGGCATACGGAGCTCCATCGCAGTCTTTAACACTGGTAGCATGCCGCGACAGCGTGGACGTGAACCGTATGTGCAGTTGACGGACTTTGAGCGAGGGCGTATAGTGGGCATGCGGGAGGCCGGGTGGACGTACCGCCGAATTGCTCAACACGTGGGGCGTGAGGTCTCCACAGTACATCGATGTTGTCGCCAGTGGTCGGCGGAAGGTGCACGTGCCCGTCGACCTGGGACCGGACCGCAGCGACGCACGGATGCACGCCAAGACCGTAGGATCCTACGCAGTGCCGTAGGGGACCGCACCGCCACTTCCCAGCAAATTAGGGACGCTGTTGCTCCTGGGGTATCGGCGAGGACCATTCGCAACCGTCTCCTTGTAGCTGGGCTACGGTCCCGCACACCGTTAGGCCGTCTTCCGCTCACGCCCCAACATCGTGCAGTCCGCCTCCAGTGGTGTCGCGACAGGCGTGAATGGAGGGACGAATGGAGACGTGTCGTCTTCAGCGATGAGAGTCGCTTCTGCCTTGGTGCCAATGATGGTCGTATGCGTGTTTGGCGCCGTGCAGGTGAGCGCCACAATCAGGACTGCATACGACCGAGGCACACAGGGCCAACACCCGGCATCATGGTGTGGGGAGCGATCTCCTACACTGGCCGTACACCACTGGTGATCGTCGAGGGGACACTGAATAGTGCACGGTACATCCAAACCGTCATCGAACCCATCGTTCTACCATTCCTAGACCGGCAAGGGAACTTGCTGTTCCAACAGGACAATGCACGTCCGCATGTATCCCGTGCCACCCAACGTCCTCTAGAAGGTGTAAGTCAACTACCCTGGCCAGCAAGATCTCCGGATCTGTCCCCCATTGAGCATGTTTGGGACTGGATGAAGCGTCGTCTCACGCGGTCTGCACGTCCAGCACGAACGCTGGTCCAAGTGAGGCGCCAGGTGGAAATGGCATGACAAGCCGTTCCACAGGACTACATCCAGCATCTCTACGATCGTCTCCATGGGAGAATAGCAGCCTGCATTGCTGCGAAAGGTGGATATACACTGTACTAGTGCCGACATTGTGCATGCTCTGTTGCCTGTGTCTATGTGCCTGTGGTTCTGTCAGTGTGATCATGTGATGTATCTGACCCCAGGAATATGTCAATAAAGTTTCCCCTTCCTGGGACAATGAATTCACGGTGTTCTTATTTCAATTTCCAGGAGTGTATGTACTACCAGTTTTGACTTACGAAATGTGAGAAATGGAGTTTCGAACGGTTTTCCGTTAAAAACTAATGATCTCTCAGTGATCATCGGAGAAATACATGATACGTATTCTCGGAAGAATAGGGACGCAAATGGGAGAGCTTTCTAGCTTAAGAAGCAATGAATATGTATCTGATATGGGTGTAACAGTAGCTAGGCGAACAAAAGGGTTATGGAATAGGTAAGCTCCCTGCCGGATTCCAAGAGATAACAGAAGACCAAGATGGGGGGGGGGGGGGGGAGGAATTTAATTAAGGGCAGATAAATTACACTAGAAAATATGTAGTCCATAGTGTGTAGCCGAATAACGAAAGACAGCAATGTAAGCAGAAGTAAATGTCGAATGCAACATCATTAGTACAAAATAATTCACATACAGACCGTGTTACACTATCTCTTTTTTTCAGCTTTTTGCAATACTGCGAAACCTCCTGCTAAGCACCTACAGTAGACGTGGAACACGTGAATTTATATGCGATGTTCGGCGCTGATAAAAGATTAAAACTGGGCGTTGTCTTTTAACATGAATAGCCACTATATTGGAATGAGTGTCAGGTAGCGGGAAAACGGCATACGGCTATTTGAAAGCCCTGTTCACGTGTTTAAGGCAATTATCTCAAGTCTGACATGTTTATCTTGCCTTAACTATCTTATTTCCCCTTCTGTGTGTTATCAATAGTTAGAAACAAAAGAATTCCAGGTGCCTCTAGATGGTGTCAATACGTATAACACAAACCAGGTAAATACCGGCGGTATTTTAGATACCTCCTGGCTAGACACCCGAAAATACAAGAAGTCATTATAATATTCGCAATTTCTATCAGTCCTCTTACACGTTCCAAAAAATACATGATCGAGATTTCTAACCAGTAGCAATTTTGCTCTCTTCTTATTGGATACTGATTGACGGAGACATTGTTCTCGAGCCAGTAATGAGTTTACCTCCAAAAAAATATGCGAGCCTTATTTTCACTGTACTCCAATTCTTGCTAAACTTACGTGAACGAGAGAGTTCAGAAATGCGTCCTGGAGTGATACGCCTGGTGCTGCACAGTTTCTTGGAACCTGGAACTGATTGCAACATCCACGGGACTTCACCCTAGCCACACTAGCGGTTGAGGAATGGTGCGTCATGCATTACTGCAGAACAAGGTAAACAGAAACAGTTCGCCTGAAGAATGCGTAGAAAGTGGGGTGATACGTCGAGTGAAAGACTTGATTCTACTGTGGCAAGACCTCTACAGTACGTGCTGCCAACCTGCCAGCAGAGCAGTCCCATAATTTTGCGAGCCAGAAGATTATCTTGAAAGCTAAATTAGAAATAAACGATCCCTTTCACCGTCTCGTTAATACTATTTGCGACGCGGATCGACTGTCTGCATATGACAAAGTGGCCTCTGGTTAGCAAAGCCAGATCAAAGCAGAAATACTCAGCTGCCTAGGAATTCCATTCGGCGATGCTGTTTTCTTTCCTCCAGTGTGAGCACTAACAACATGACTAAATATTGCTACTATCATTTCTTAAATCGGGAAATACACAAATACAGTGAAGGTAGTCTCGTCTGGGTGCAATACCTCAAATAGATTTTCTAGTCAGAGCCAGTAATGCGAAACTTTCAGCCATTCATACCACCTCATTAGTGTTTACGTCACAGGTCGTCCTTGCTCCTTGCTGTGTTGCATACTAGCTCCTTGAAGTTGCTGTCTGTGAATTTGGAGTGGGGTAAGGGCTTGGATGTAGGGAGCAGATGAACTGTTAATTTGGTTATGTTAGCCACCACATTTTAGCTGCGTCCGACCTTCATCCCAATGCCATTTTCAGCTACTGAAGATGTAACGAAGTCTGTAACATCGTCAGGTGGCTTGATTCTATATTCTGCAAACCAGTACACCGAGGACGGCAAGGATAACATTTTCGGCATACCACAGGGCAGGTGGCAATCATGAAGGTTTCTTTGTGATTTTGCAACAACACCGAGATTCTTGTACACAATGATAGGCCAGTTTTTTGAAGGCCAACTTACTCTTTGCGTAATTATCAAAATCGTTGTGGTGCGCGTAAGTGGCGCGAGACATCAGTCAACGATCGCCGAGGGTAAAGTTCGCTACCCAGATGATAAGAGAAGGGGATTAAACAAATTATTTCGAAATTCGACTCCTTTAGAAGTCATATCGTCACGTTCTAACATCCCTTTTTGAAATCGCTGATTGCTGATGGATGGGTTTAAACGGTCGCAACATTAGTTGTAAGATTTTTGCAAATTTTGTGTGTCCCGTACTTCTTAATTCATGAAATGCTGATAAAAGTGTCGTCCAATGTTTTTGTTCTGTACTAGTCTCCTCACCTCTTCTTTTTTATTTACTGACTAGTATCAATGTCTTCAGTCCATATGAACTTTACAGTCTTGCTTTATCTTAACCTCAGCTGCGGAACTGGCTCATACACCATGCCTGTCGCTTCTTAATAAGGATTTCCCAAATACTCCATTTGCTCATCGGCGTTCCGCATGTCTTTCCACTTACTTTTTAACGAAATTCCCCGTAGCGGTCGCGCGGTTCCAGACTGAAGCGCCTGGAACCGGTCGGCTGTTAATTACAAGGTGCCTGAAAGGTTTCAAGGAGAGACAAAATCCCAAATAATCAGGAACTGAATGAAAACCCACACGTACCTCACCGAAGGGGTGGAAAAACGGCGTTTAAAATGTCACGGGAACGAACGATGGCCGAAAGAAACTGCTGTGTTGGCATCCACCTTAAACAGAAAAAGAGGAAGACTGCAGAATGGAAAAATCAAGTGGAGAAGTATACGCGACGAAGAAATTTGAAAGAAGATTTATGCAAGGGTCGTGTGGCTTGGATATGAGGTTGCGAGAAAAGACCTGAAGAGCTCTAAATGGTTCAAATGGCTCTAAGCACTATGGGACTTAACATCTGAGGTCATCGGTCCCCTAGGCTTAGGACTACTAACTAACCTGAGGACATCACACACATCCATGCCCGAGGCAGGATTCGAACATGCGACCGTAGCAGCAGCGTGGTTCCGAACTGAAGCGTCTAGAACCACTAGGGCCCAGCGGCCGGTAAGAGCTCTAAACAACTTGAAAAATGAAATACAATATCTGAAAATGATTGATGATCGAAACCGCTTGTGAATAAGGAGTTACTTATCAGCAGCTCTAGACGGTTGAAATGCTTTCCAAAGGTATGCAGTCATTAGAAATTATTTTGCATAGTTCTTTCGGACGTTGTTGTGCAAAATCAGTTTACGGAATATCGATTAGAAACATGATTTAAAATAGAAAATTGCATCGCGCGTACCACAATTTGTATCATCCTTTGGATAACTTTTAAATTTGTACCAGAGAAGTGAACAATCGATTGTGAGAACGGTACGGAGGAGGCAGTGCGCCATCTGCAGCTGGTCACAACTCCTCCGGTTCGCTGACCTTTCAACCTTGACCGGTCTGGTGTGGGGTGGTCGGCGGGCAGCGACTGGTCCGCTGCAAAGAATTCCACGCCACTGCCCACCATCAGTCGGCAAGCAGTCTGGTCTGCAGGATGGGGCTCTCCACGTCTGTGTGTGTGTGTGTGTGTGTGTGTGTGTGTGTGTGTGTGTCGGCGCGCGGCTGTTTTTGAGCTCACAAGCCGAGAGATTAGCATACAATGGTCTCTCCGCTAGCGACACCTGGAGTGGGCGATGCACCCGATCAGCCCTTGCACTCAGCCAGACAATCAATGAAAGTACTCGTGTCGCGCTTTTTTTTTATACGTATGCTTAGCGCCTTTTTGTAGCCGTCTTGATCATCAACTCCTCCTCAATCTATTCCTTCCACACACTAGTGGTGTGCATTTCGAAAGTTTCCTCATTGGCACTTCTGCTCATCAATTCCTCCTCCTCTTACATTTCTTCCTCTTCTCCTTATTTTTCTGTTCTGTTAGACCCCTCACTCGATCCCAAGGTTGCCTTGCTTCCATCAGTCAGTTTTTCTATTCAGGGACGAAACGGGCAGAGGCTGAGGCCTCTGCCAAGTGCGTGAACGTTTTACGATCTACAAAGCCGTGTTCGTTCGGCCTTGGACGTCAGTTCTTGACTCTACAAAGTCTGTAGGCGGAACAAAGTTACTAGTGGCGGAGAAAATCCGTACAAAAATAATACACAGAAATCATCCAAAGAAAAAAATGACACAGTTATAAGTACATGTGAATTTATTCTGAGCGGAATACATATCAACTATTTTACGATTACGACATGTTTCTCCAGTACATATTACTTGTACATTTACGCGCAGGAATTTTTTGTACCGCGGTGATCTTGGATATACGCTTTATTGAACCACCTAAGAGCATTTTACAGAGAGGAGATTCCGTTGTTCCTTCTGAATGTTACGTACCGGAGTTTGTTACACCTTTGTGGCGACAAAAATGTGATCTCTCTTACCAGGCTAGGTCCTTCGAACGATGTAGGATGAGTCGAACCAAATCTTGTATGATTTTCATCCTGGTTAAGAGTTCCCAAAAGCCACTCTTATCCAGACTGCTTCTGTATGCATAATGTTTGCCTAACTTCGTAACAATGAGTGTTTCATTACTTAGGCACTGTACTGGGTGAGACCAACAAATGTGTTGGAGAGACTCTTGCCAGTGAAGTTTTCTGTGTCCCCCGTGCACAAAACACAGTAGATTTCGTTATCACTGACTTGATCATGTCATAGCGGTTAACATGCGATCATCATCATCATCATCATCATCATCCAGTCGTCATTCATCATCGTCATCCATTCCTCATTTTTCAGGGCCTATACCTCATTTCCCAGCATCGTGGGAAATGTATACGTAACACTTCCAATAATTCTCTGTACCATCATCATCATCGTCATCATCATCAAAACAATCGTCGCCATGGCATAGCTGTCTCCGCTGTTGGCACTGTCGTCGTCTTAAGCACAAGTCCCATAACTCGCAGCATAAGATACATTACACTCTTATCGACTTAACTCTAAGGCATACCCACACATTTATCCTTCTTATATACTAGTACAGCGTACTGTAGAGAATGAGTCAATTTCCGATGGAATAAAACTATACTATCGCGATCTCAATCGGTGTGAACGGTAACGTAGTCGATGACCTAATTCTCATGCATCTGTTTCGCAGATTTGGCACCAGTGCGGTTGCAGCAAGTAATTAACACTCGTTTCAGCCAGTTTACCAATTGCACGTACCGGTTGCGTGCGGCCAAGACGTGTCTTTCCCGAAATGACGTGTCGGCTGAGATCATCGACCGCTGGAACATTCTCGTCCTTTGTCGTTCAGACCCGCTAGCATTCCGGCGACAGCCGAATCCAAGCTGACTTCTGCAAGCTGCTACAGCCAGACGCCACTGGCGCTGCAATCGGTGTCACACGTCTTGCATCACCGGCTGCATAACCGCCGCTAACTGTGTGTGTTCCTCTGCGTTGCGGTTTTCTGGGGGCAGCCTCGGAGTGTTTATTTATAGTCGGCTTCGGTTTCGTTTACCATCGACGCTGAGGGGCAAGGAGCTGAAGTGTCTGGAAGAGATGTTTCTTCTACACTCGGCGCTGGGTTGATGTTTTCCCACTGATATGTTCCCATGACTGTCCTTGCTTTGTCCAGGCTGTTCCCATAACAAATGTACTTTCCGCTGCATCTCCCATTCTTTTCAATTGTGCCCTGACAGTGCGTCGAACGAATTCGCTTTTTAATTCAGTTTAAAATTCTGCCGGAGAGAAGTAGCACACCCCCGCACTGGCCGCTTCTCTTCCGAATAAGATCGTTTATTCAGTGTGGGTTGCGAGTTCAGAAAGAAGGAAAATCGGAATTAACGTTCCGTGGGCGACTAGGTCGTTAGGGATTAAACACGAAAACGGTTTCGGAAGGAATGGGATTGGATTTCGGCTGTCTCCTTTTTAAATGAACCATCTTGCCAATTGCCTTACGGGATTTGAGGGAACAACAGAAATCCGGATGGGTGGAAGACGATTTAAAAAACCATCTCGCAGTGAGAGTCCAGTATTTTAACTACAGCGACACCTACGTTAGTATGAGCTTCAGTTTCTCCTACAGAGCGAGATAGCGAAGTGGTTAGCACGCGGGACTCTCATTCGGAACGACGACGGTTCAAACCAGAGTCCGACAGCCCCTAAATCGCTTCGGGCAAATGCCGGGATGATTCCCCTGAAAGGGCATGGCCTATTGCCTTCCCAGCCAGAGCTTTTGCTCCATCTCTGATAACCTCGATGTCGACATTAAACCCAATCTCCCTCCCTCCTTGATATAATATGTTGATAATATAACAATTTTCTCAAGGTGCCAACCTTGCACAAAGTTTCTTCAGACTTTGTTATAGCAGGTTGTAAGGGGGCATCAGAAATCACCCACGGTAGTGCAGCAAAAAACAGAAAACTGAAAAACGTAGAATATCTATTTACAGTGTTTAGTTATTGAACACGACGCTATGAAAACTTGAGTGTTAACAACGAGGAATACCAGCGGGGAATAACACACGAGCAATTAGTGTTCCAGTTACACAGGCTAGGTGAAACCAGTGTAGGCGTGGTCTTTCGGCGTGTGGAAATTTCAGAGTTCGCCGACTCGTGAGCTAATCACAACTGCTAATGGGCGAGCTAACTGCCTTCTCTGAATCTGACTTCTTTCAGCAAAGAACAGCGGGTGTTTTTCCGGGTCGACTCGCCACACATTAGACAAAGCCCTGGCATTGTGAAACCGAACAATGTACATTGTAATCGCTTCCTAGAAGAAATGCATATGTGGCCCTAATGAAGTCTGTTTATCAACACTGACATGCATACACTTTTTCATTCAACCGAAATATCTCGAAAAAGTCTCCACTCATTGGTGACTCTTAAGAAACGTTTTCGATGTAACTCCGCAGCCGCACAGAAGGTAGCAGTGGTTGCCGACGTTAAATAATATTCGCATCTCGAATTATCTGCGTCCCAGAAACCGGTTCCTCGTCTTTCGCAACTTCGTACATGCGTTCCACGTGACCTGAGCCCGGTCTTACGCCAGATACACGGAACATATAATACCGTGCTTGGTCAATATATCTTGCCGTGAGAAACACCCTCCGACACGTACTTACGTAGCTGATTATAGACTCATAATGTCACTGCGAGCTAACAGGAAGCTTTTGAAATTCGGTCCAGTTCTACAAAACAAAATAGCGCTAGAAAGTTAATAATAAGGAAGAAAATTGCAACTCTTTTATATTGCTAGTCTAGGAAAAAATAGCGACATTGCAAATTCCTGTACATATGTTAAGATCGGGTCACTGACAGGGTGAGTTGTTTGTGTTTTACGGGGGCGTTCTTTATCGTTACAGTCATCAATGTATTACGAAAACAGGCGTGTTGATGGACAGTGGTGGAACAGTGAGGAATGTCAGGAAAATAGATTTCAAAATTCCGTGCGTTTCTATGCCGCTTGTACGGTCCTTAGGATGCCAAGCGGGCACGGCCTCGGTGCAAGGTCATCCGCGCTGTAGAAGTGGACAGCAACAGACCTTGGAAATATCGCTTAGGCGCAGCGAAGGAACCCCGGCTGTCCGAAACAATGTTCGTATAACTGACGCCCTCCCCCCCCCCCCCCCAACCAAAAAAAAAAAAAGAAATGACGATCGGAAAATGTGTTGTAAATGTGCTGTTTACGTATGTCGAATACCATTCATAGTTACATTTCTTGGGTGTTTCCGGAAGAATGAGTGCTGACTGAACGACAACATTACCTCTGTGCACTGCAGCCTGAAAGCAAAGAATCCGGGTCGAGGGGGGCCAGAATTTCATGTACTATAACAACAGTGCAACACAGGAATAAACACAGGCTTAGCTGATGCTCACTTTAGTGTCGAATATTTCTCGTCCACGAGTAAGTCATTCTGCAACATACAATAAGTGTGTGTGTGTGTGTGTGTGTGTGTGTGTGTGTGTGTGTGTGTGTGTGTGTGTGTTTGTTTGGGAGAGGGGGCGGGATGAGAAGTATAAAGCAAATTAGTACGGCCGGAAAATATTCATATTTTTTCTAGCAGAAGACCTGAAACCTATAAGGAAATAAGGATATGATTAAATATACGATGTGTTACAATCATCGCATAGTAGCAACTTACCACACCGCGTGGCTTGGTGAGACTGTTACATATCCAAAGTAACGCGCGTAGTAGACTAATGAAAAAGACTTTTCGCCGATTTAAACAACTCTTCGTTCCGGCGTCACTTAAAACTCCATATTGGAAGACATATGTATGAATTCAACTACCCAATACATGCTCCTTAGCGAAGAGTCCGTAATCTCATAAACAGGCTGGTGAATACAGCCAGAGATATTTGTTACTCCTTTCTTTTTGTGGGTCTGTTTACTCGTTACTACCAACTGTGTCTCGCTCTCTTACACACAGTAAGAATGCAGACCTCCCCCCCCCCCCCCCCACACACACACACACACACACACCTCTCTCTCTCTCTCTCTCTCTCTCTCTCACACACACACACACACACACACACACACACACACACACACACAGGGAGAGGGAGAGTACCTTATTAAGACTAGGATCCAGATCACGGCTATAGTGGTACTTGTACTCCTGTACCCCGTAAGCCATACGAGAATTCCCAACTTAAAACCTCAACATTCAGATAATTTCTGTTTTTTATTTGCCAGTAGATCGCCTGCGTAGCTGAATGGTTAGCGTTGCTCCCTCCGGTGCGAAAAGACCCGAGTTCAATTCCCGATACCTTCTCAGATCCTTTTCTGAGGTACGGAGCTCTAGAACGGGTGCGACGCAACGTCACGAGGTCAAATCAGGATTACTTGAATAAAGAAGAAGCAGCAGCAGCATCACCAGGATGCATCTAATGGCAATAACGGCTGTTGGGATTGGTGGCATGCTGTGCTCACATGTCCGACGATCACAGGTTGCTCTTCGTACTGGTAGGCCAGTCGGTGCGGGCCTAAAAACTAATCCGTGGTTAATCTGCCGGTGATGTAAGCAGATTTTTCATGGACTCAAGGAGCCAGGCAAACTCCTATAATTTAGCCACCAGAACATGTTATCAGATGAGAGGGACTTGCATGAGATTTTCACTATGCAGCGGAATGTGCGCTGATATGGAACTTTCTGGCAGATTAAAAATGTGTGCCGGACCGAGACTCGAACTCGGAACCTTTGCCTTTCGCGGCTCTACCATCTGAGCTACCCAAGCACGACTCACGCCCGTCCCCACAGCTTCATTTCTGCCAGTACCTCGTCTCCTACCTTGCCCGCGAAAGGCAAAGGTCCCGAATTCGAATCTCGGTCCGGCAGTTTTAATCTGCCAGGAAGTTTCGAGAGGGACTTAGACCAAAAATGAGAAACACGTTATAAATATAACTAAAGATGCTTGGTTTTGCCCACAAGCGTGATGCGCTGGTACAGAGTTATGTCACTGTAAGGAGGACAGTTCGCCTGCTCACGAGTTTTACTGCGAATTTTCTTAAGTGGTCGCCATCCGTTATTTCGGTCGCACGTGTTCCGACGTGGGCTGAATAAATCACAGCGTGGCTGGAACTGTTGGCAGCCACTAGCGAATATCTCTGAAGAAATCGGCCATTTGCATTCTATAACCAGTGTTACCAACCATCGCGCCCTTCTCTCCTTTGCACCAGTTCTGATAGTTCTGACCGATCGAGGTCCACGTAGTGGTTAAAACACTGGACGCGCATTCGGGAGGACGACGGTTCAAACCAGTGTCCGGCCATCCAGATTTAGGTTTTCCGTGACTTCCCTAAATGGTTCCTTTCAAATGGCACGGCCGATTTCCTTCACCATCCTACCCTAACCCGAGCTTGTGCTCCGTCTCTAATGACCTCGTTGTCGACGGACGTTAAACTCTAATCTCCTCCTCCTCCTCCTCCTCCTCTTCCTTCCTGGTCGTACTGGATTCACCTTCCAGCAGCAGATTTCGATTTTTAGCCTTTCGACGTGTGATTCGAGTCTTCTTAGGACTGGAGAGAGTTTCCTCGAAATGACTCCATAAAACTATTAGGGGCAGTCAAGTGAAACCGAAACAGATGGAAGAAAAGGAAGTTAACTGTTTATTATTTCAAAAGTAATCGTCATAACTGTTAATACATTTATACCACTGTGAGACAAGACGGCAAACGCTTTCATGGAAAAATGTTTGCAGTTACCTACGGAATCATGATTGTATCCAGGGGTGCATCTCTTCGTCTGAAGCAAATCTACGACCACGAACGTCCTTTTTCATGGCCCCAAAAATCGAGTAGAGGTCGGGGCTATATCGTGTGTGTGTAAGGGCTTCCCACTTTCCGCAACGTACTCTAAGCAACCTTGGCAACAAGGGGTCGGACGCTTAGTAAGCGCTTTTTTCCATGGAGGCATTGACCGTCTTGTCTCAGTGAGATTAATCTATTAACAGTTTTGGAGATTACTTTTTAAATAACATTCAGGTTACTTACTTACTTTCTTTCCATCTGTCTCGTTTTTATTTGACGGCTCCTTATAGATTTAAGAATTCTTCGCGGGAGCAATCACGATAGTACCACTCAATAAACTTTGATTTGAAAAATTCAGCTTTGTCGTTGATACATTAGCATGTATTTGCTCTCCATGTGGAAAAGTGATCCATCCTTTTACTTGATGTCTCTTTTTAATCTTCGTGGAACACAGACAGCGTGTAAGTAGGAGGAATAACGCCAATGCGTGTCGATCATTTTCCATCTTTCAGATAAATTATTCCTACTCGCCACGCCGTTGACCAGGAATGCGAATTCGATGTAGCCCTAATTATCACAGAAACGGTGCTTGCTAAGAAACGGAATACAGAAGCTTCCGATGTTCTGGATTAATGCGGAACCGAACTGAATGGATAAGTGAAAAATACGGATTACCCAAAATACATTTGTTTTTAACGGAAGTTGCCGTTTACTTTATTTACATAACATGCTTGAAAGCCCACTACATTACGTACGCGTCAAGCGTCGAAAACTTGAAGCTTAGTTACTAAATTGCTCTTAAAACGCACTGTAAACCATCGGTCCAAAAAGTCGAGAGACTGATTTAATCCCTGGCGTGTAAGCGAGATCAGCGCAGTAACTACGGTGGCATGTTGAACTAACAACTGTAAACAATGACAGGCGGTGTTAAGTAGTGGGCGTGCGGCCGCAGTGTGTCAACGTCGCTGCCTCACAAATTGCAGTGGAGCAACACCTCTAAATCATGTGTTAGACATTCTCCAGAGTGTTCTGAAGAAGAGGAAAGCGTCTGCTGAGTTTGTCCCCCGTAGATTATCGAACAAAAACTACTACACGTCGACGCCTGCCACGACTTAATTGACATATAAAACGCTGGCAGGTCTTCTTGATAAAATCGTAAAGAGCGTTACCAATACCAACCTACCAGAAACGACACAAGGTGCAGAAATTCACATGAATGGTCACACGTTTTGCCAATATAACCGACGTTCAATCCAATGTGTCATGCGATTTGAACAATATCCCAATGTAGGATTTTTCTGGCAGTTTCTCATGATTGAACGTTCTGTGCATTTTACTCAAGTCATGAGACTATGTAGAACACTGGTGCACTAAAACCACGCTCTTAACGAATCTTTATTTTTTATTAATAGTCTCGGAACTTCTTTGCTTGATCATTTGCTTTCATTTCGTGACAATGATCGTCAATTTTTTTTCCGCTTCTGTTTTCCAATCACTTTTTTTTTCTGTCGACGGTTTTCCCTATGAGTCAAAACAACGGTATCGCTAAATTTGGTTCACGCATACTCTCATAACAGATCAGCACATTTAGTGGTTCGAATTGTGTCTTAAAACATTAGCCACGTGCATAGTGGTGTATTCTAAACAAAAAATATTCGTCATAATTCTAACAGCAGCAAAACTAGTGGAAAGCAGCACGGATAATCCGCAATGCTGAATATCCGCACGTATTCGGGAGTTCGCAAAATTTTGAAACACTTTTGCCTTACGGATTGAACGGAAGACAGAGCGCCATCACGTGGTAAGGTGAAAGTCTTTAACTCCCATTAGAGTGACAGTTGTGACTTACTTGTCCATAAACCATTAAATATCGTAACTGATCCTGGCACGAGGCAGTATATACAGACTGCTTCGCTCCCCAAGACCATTAAGTTCCCGGCAAAAGTATTTTATAACCTGGCGTTCTCCAGACGGCACAGTATATTAGGAGGCCTCTGTCCTAGATACGTCTGCCGGTATGTTTAAAGCCGTATGTTAGGGAACTCACCCCGCCGCCCACAGCCATCGACACCTACAAACTGCAGGTATCGTCCCGCTTATATAACGCGCTCTACACCGCAGTAGGCCAAGCACAGTAAGGAAGTCTGCGGGATGTCCACCGTCGCGAGTTCAGTGGAGGAGAGATCAGCTGTCACACAAAATCTAGACTATTTGCAGTACAGTACAAGAGGGCATTGTCGTCGGAAGATACGATTCTCTCCTGCCGCCAGAGCGTGTGCTACTTAATAAGCATGATCACGTAAACTACTCCACAACGAATTTACAGTCTGCCGCGGAGTATACAGGGTGTTACAAAAAGGTACGGCCAAACTTTCAGGAAACATTCCTCACACACAAATAAAGAAAAGATGTTATGTGGACATGTGTCCAGAAACGCTTAATTTCCATGTTAGAGCTCATTTTAGTTTCGTCCACCTACGCTCAATGGAGCACGTTATCATGATTTCATACGGGACACACTACCTGTGCTGCTAGAACATGTGCCTTTACAAGTACGACACAACATGTGGTTCATGCGTGATGGAGCTCCTGCACATTTCAGTCGAAGTGTTCGTACGCTTCTCAACAACAGATTCGGTGACCAATGGATTGGTAGAGGCGGACCAATTCCATGGCCTCCACGCTCTCCTGACCTCAACCCTCTTGACTTTCATTTATGGGGGCATTTGAAAGCTCTTGTCTACGCAACCCCGGTACCAAATGTAGAGACTCTTCGTGCTCGTATTGTGGACGGCTGTGATACAATACGCCATTCTCCAGGACTACGTCAGCGCATCAGGGATTCCATGCGACGGAGGGTGGATGCATGTATCCTCGCTAACAGAGGACATTTTGAACATTTCCTGTAACAAAGTGTTTGAAGTCACGCTGGTACGTTCTGTTGCTGTGTGTTTCCATTCCATGATTAACGTGATTTGAAGAGAAGTTGAAACGTCCCCTTTGAACAATTATACAAGACTGTGCTTAAACTGACACACGATATTTTTAGCGCAACGCAATCTGACTTTCAATAATCCCTACAAAAGAATGGCCCTGACTACCATTAACCTATACCTTTCACAAATCACTTACCTCACAAAAATCTTCGTTACTCGAACTACTGCAATACAGTGAGCGCCACTACTGCCAGCTAAATAAAAGATCCAAACTACGGAAGGCATAGTTAGCAAATGAAAGATTTTAATAGAGAACAAACAATGTATTTACCTTAATAGTGTTGAAAACTCATAATATACATACCAGTTCATGACATCCAGTCTCAAAAATTTCAAAACTCCGCCATCTCTCTCCCCACATCCACCACTGCTGGCGGCTCACCTCCAACTGCACAACGCTACGCGCTGTTCACATCCAGCTGCCCAACACTACAATGGCAGACAACAATGCAAACTAGCCACAGATTGCACACAGCACAGACAGTGATTTTCATACAGAGCGCTACGTAACGTTGCCAATAAGAAAACATAAACAGCCTACTTACAAAGTAATAAAATGAGCTTTAACATGGAAAGTAAGCGTTTCTGGACACATGTCCACATAACATATTTTCTTTCTTTGTGTGTGAGGAATGTTTCCTGAAAGTTTGGCCGTACCTTATTGTAACACCCTGTATATCGTTTTGAAGCTTCCTGGCAGATTAAAACTGGGTGCCGGAGGGGGATTGGAACATGCGTCCTTTGCCTTCCGCCTTCCTTCCACCGACTGAGTAACTGATCGTGTTGTCCGAGATGTCTCGTCTCAGATCACATTTATTACGTGAACTGTGGTGTCGTCGTACGTGTCCAATACATTCTTACATTTCTAAGCGATATGCTACATCACAGCTGTTAAAAGTAATTCTGGTGTTATTATTTTGTGAAATCCGACTGACACCTCACGCACCCTCTCCTCTTTTTACCATTGAGATATTTTGATGAGTAACGCAGTTACGCCGATTGTGATGAGTTGTATACAAAATGTGAGAAAGTCACACTTTAGAGCCACCAATAGCTGCTTTATGAACCGGTTTCGATCGTCTGAACACCTTCAGACATCATAAAATTATTCAAAATAGCCTTTTTCCACATGTTGTATCTGTGGTGGCCCTGTCTTCACAAAGTACATTGATTATTATGTAGTATAATTATTATAATGTGAGAACGCTTCACCGCCAAAACTGATAAATTATGAAAGCAAAAAAATGGTTATTTTAATTTTTCAAATGGCAGCCAGCGTGACACTAAATTCGTGGCTTTAGTGGACACTGTTGCAGTTGTATGAAAGTTCCAGTGATGTTATAATGCAGTGGGAGAATAATTTACATCATTTGTTCGTTGGAGACAATGCGATAGCAATGAGGATTTAGACCAAGGAATCATCTTAAAATAACCTGTCTAGAATGGATTTTGACATTGTCAAATTGTAGCGCGCGACCTGTTTTCGTAAGTACTTTATTTACTATTGTCCTGTTGGCACGGGATGGACTAGTGACATTACGCCACTTCATTTAGCTGTCTAAATAAAAATATTTACGTTGAGCCACCTCTGAAATTAAGTGAATCGCCACAGTTGAACTAGTTTACCCTGTGACAGAAGGATAATTTTTTAAATAGGAATCTCACATCCCTCTGACAGTCTCGGCGCCGGCCGGAGTGGCCGTGCGGTTCTAGGCGCTGCAGTCTGGAGCCGAGCGACCGCTACGGTCGCAGGTTCGAATCCTGCCTCGGGCATGGATGTGTGTCATGTCCTTAGGTTAGTTAGGTTTAATTAGTTCTAAGTTCTAGGCGACTGATGACCTCAGAAGGTAAGTCGCATAGTTCTCAGAGCCAACAGTCTCGGCATCCGTTCATAGGATCGGTGTGCTGTAGGGGTATCAAAGCCAGAAAATTGATAACAATAAAATTAGGCAACACAAGAACTGATTTAACCATTCCAATTAAGCCCCCCCCCCCCCTAAATGTACCTTTACAGGCATAAAATTTACCAGTTTCGACTCTTATGACCTGTATCTTGGTAGAAAAGTAGCACGTCGAACAATCACTTAATGTCTTTGATGGTGACTTGACATCAACTCAAGTCAAGCGTTGAGTTCATGCCGATGTCAAGAGGCCAACACAGTCGCTGAGTGTGTGACACGCTACTTTACTGACAAGAAATTGGTTCTGATGATGGCTCATAACAGTCTAAACCTGCAAAGTGCTGCTATGTCCATCCAGCACGATCAATCTTGGCCTTGTCTCCCCATCGGCCATGTTCTACCCCTTCCTTTTCCCTACGTTTTTTTCTGATCTTTTATGCCGTTTATTCCCCATTTTCTTCTGTCTTCTTCCCCTGGTATTGTCCCCATTGTGTCGTGATTATGGCATGGTGCCGGGATCGAGAAGGGTCGGCGGCGTTGCTGAAGCCCCATCACGCGTACCGTTTCTGGGACGCCCCTTTTCCTGTTCTTCACTCTTCCTGCTGCCCCGACGTTCCTTTTACCTCTTCGTTCGCCCGTTTTTCTCTTTGTCTTGACTGGACTGTGCTGTCTGTGTTGTTCCTTCCTTGGTTGCCGCCACCTTAGATCATGGGACCGACGAGCTCTGTGTTTGGTCCACTCTTCCAACCAACCAACCATCCAACGCGATCAAGACCATTGTAAATTAAGTGTTAAGACCGTCTAGTTTTGGGAGTGACGACGGCACCTCAACATCAGGGTACCCGAAGCGAGACTGACCGGTGATGGTGTCGGTGTTGCAGAGTCCAGTGAAGGCCCTCGGCGAATGGCGTCAGGGGCGGCTGTGGCGGCGACTGCGACGGCGACGGACGCGGGGGCGGCGCTGCTGGTGGCGTGCGACGTGGCGCTGCTCTTCCTGTTGGTGGCGGGGCTCTTGGCCAACGCTACCGTGCTGCTCGTCTTCTACCGGCGGCCCGGCCTACGCACCCTGTCCAACAGGTGAGCCCAGCCCACAGCCGGCCCACTCTGCTCAGTTTCATTTCGCTTACGTCAGCCTTCCACAACGGCGCTCGCCTATAAATAAGCGGTCAATTGAGAGCTGAGCAACTGAGCAGGTCCAGGCTCTCGAAGTTTCCCATACGTTTGCTGCGCAACCTCCCAATAAATTGGTTCACAATCGCTTTTCGAGAAGGTAGGGAGACAGCGGAGAAATTTTAATCTACTAAAAGCTTTACTGACAGAATTTCCTCCGGGGATGAGGATACCAAAGCTTCTACGAGGGCACTTTCTTAACCAGAGTCCGATCGGTCGCAAAATTAAAACGACAGTAAAAATCCGATGACGCTTTGCGCATATGGGTTGCACAGTATCTTTAGTATGCCCTCGATCACGTAAGGTTGCATTTTTCAGCAGTTTCCAGTTCTGGACAGATAGTGAACACGTAAAGATGCCTAGAACAATGTGAAGCGGGTGCTGTCATTCGATTTCTTCATTTCACGCCGAGGGTTTTTGCCTGACTTCCATGCGGCTCGAAAACGTAACCGTCACGCGTTAGAGACGACTGTGGCAATGGTGCAGGAACTTCGAAGCAGGACGTACAGACGTTGATGATGCAGGCGGTCAGGGAATGAGGCGAGCGTCAACCAATGATCTTGTTCAGCGAGCTGATTAGGCGGTTAGAGAAAATCTCCTACGAAGGGCAACTCAGGACAAGTAAAGTGGACTGTTGTCCTCAAGCATTGTTGTTCATGACAGTGGTGGGCCGACACTGCAGCTGCAAGAAAGACGCTCCTGTACTGTGTTCTATGGAAAGTGTCTGGTCACCCAGCAACAGCTCGGACTTGGCGCCCTCCGATTTTTATCTTTTTGCTCACATGAAACGCTAGCTATGAGGACAGCATTTTGGCACAGACAACGAGCTTCAGATCAGCATCGAGTATTGGCTGAAAGTGCAGTCGGTCTTGGGAAGTTGGTACCACTCTACGACATATGTCTTTAAGTCGGGGAAACGACTACGTACAAAAGTAGTTGGAAAGTGTAGCTAAATGTCGCAAATAAAACGTTTTTCTTTTCACTGTGATTTCTATTTCGTAATCTTGAAAAAGAAAAAAAGACCCTCTTATCAAACTCGTGTTACACTGCCAACGCCCCCACCACAGTGATTTTTACATCTGCGTCAAGTTTTATCCTTACGTTCCATCTGTGGACGTGACTGTATTCAATACACATTCTTCTTGTTTCGCCAAATTATACGATACATTTCGTATCCGGTGGTCCCAATATCAGGCGCAAACTGAATAATACATTATTTACGTCTGCTGTTGAGCGACTGATGCGAAATGTACGCCCCAAAATATATTTTGGGATGTAGCTTTCGCATCACCTCGCTCAAGAGCAGACGTAAATAGCGTATTGTACTATATGCACCTGATAATGGATCCATAGGGTCTGGAATGCATCGTATAACATAAATTTTTATTTAATTGAGGGTGTTATACTCCTGTGTTAGACCTGCAAAGTTGTTGGTCGGTTTACGCACCACATGCAAGGTGACGCAGCTGAGGCAAACTTTCTGAAATATATCGAGAATGATTTAGTGTAAGTAGCATTCAAAATGAAACGAACCAGAGGCTTTAAAAGCGATGAAGGGATCGTAATGCCATTGCCTACGGAAGAATGCATGATTAGTGTAAGAGCGCTGCGACCCCAAACACGCCTCTAGGGGGACATGGGCGCACACGCACGCGACAGAGCGAACACGTGCAATCGTCGACCGTCCACTGCACTCAGTACTGCTGAAAACAGAGAAAAGGAAGCTTCAAAAGAAGAGCAATGGGACGTTTTGTGTTTCCTGACAGTGGAAGGAGTAGCAGGGAACCGAAATTCATTAAAGAGTGGCACAAGTGTACAGAGAGTACTGCTAGTCCATTGCAAGGGTCATCACACATGAGATTCAAGAAAGGACTGACGTCGTTAGCCGATGACTCACGATCTGGAAGGCCACACCGCATTACAGACACCATTGCCCCGTATATGGATGCCCTCATTATTGAAAACCGGCGAGTTACAGTGGCAGACGTTGACCCAGAGGTCGGATTGACCGTCGTAGTTGCAACGGACATGCTGTTCCCTCCGTACACTTGTGCCTGTCTTCAGTGGATTTCCATTCCCCGCATTCTTTTAGCTGTAAAGGAACGCGCTGCATCCCTTTGCTCTTCTGCTGATGCCCCTGTTTCTGCGTTTTCGGCTCTAATGAGGGCAGCGGACGGTCGACAGTGCAAGAGTTGGCTCTCCTCATGTAGTGTCAGGCGAGTTTGGGGCTTTGCCCCTCTAAAGGGGCAACACCTTCTACCGTAGGCAATGTCAGTACCATCTCTCCAGCGGTTTTCATTTTACAGCTTCAGGCTCGTTATTTTTCAGTGTATTTTATAAATCGCGGAGTGAGTTTCGCTAAATTATAACAATGTGGTTAATTTTCTGACATATTCTATTTTTTTTTTTTTTTTACTTTTATAGCGGCCAAATCATGACAGTCTTTTAACTGAACTATATCCGTTTTTTCGGTGACACTTAAAACACTCTTCGAACTAAAACGACATACCTCATGTGGAACTTGATCAAATAGCAACAAAGTGACGACACTGCAAACCACTGACCCGACGACCGTGGTCTACACAGTGGATAACTTCCAACCGTTACACAATGAACAAACGATCGAATGGTAGACTAGACTACATTTGGGCAATATACGAGGGATATTCGGAAAGTAAGTTCCGATCGGT
Source organism: Schistocerca piceifrons (assembly GCF_021461385.2). Taxonomy (NCBI): domain Eukaryota; kingdom Metazoa; phylum Arthropoda; class Insecta; order Orthoptera; family Acrididae; genus Schistocerca; species Schistocerca piceifrons. The sequence goes on from NC_060145.1 coordinate 390,899,625, forward strand.
CAAGAAATGGAAACCACTGTGAAAATCTAATAAAGCTTTGCACATATGTGTTAGACATTGTCTCTAGTATGCCTGTCGGTTGCATCACTTCGCTCTTTTCAGTTCTGAGCGCATGGTGAACACATCAAGATGTATAGAAAATAGTGTCTCCCTCCAAGTATGAGGTCCTGGTGAGAGATTTCGCCTGATGTTATGCAGCCAACATTACAGAAGTGTCATACGGTTCCTGCTTCGTGACAATTCTCGGTCGCTACCTGCAGGGGCAATGAAAATGCTCCTGCAGCGTTTTCGATGGGAAGTGTCTGATCACCAGCGCTACAGCCCGTAATTGGCTCCTTCTGTGTTTCAAATCTCTGCTCACATTAACTACTGGCTATGAAGACAACATTTTCGCACAGACAACGAGCTATAGATGAGTGTAGAGAATTAGTGGGAAGCATAGGCGGCTGCCTTCTATGATGAGGGCATTGGAAAGTTGGTACAATGCTACGACAAATGTCTGAGTCAGAGTGGTGACTATGTAGAGCAGTGGCTGGAAGCTATAGCTAGCTGAGTCAAATAAAATATTTCTGATTTTCAAAGTGGTTTCCATTTCTCGATCAATCGGAACTTACTTTCTGAATAGCCCTAGTATCTGGTGTGTAAAATGACAGACCAATGCCTCGAAGGTTAAATCCATGGTAAGCCTCTGCACGCACTTTGTGATGACATTGTATCTGTAGTGACTAGGACTCGCATTCCTCGTGTTTCTTCAGTGGCCCGTTACTTGATCGGGAACCCGTAGTTAATACTATTACTCTCGTTTCGTAACTAATTTATGATATATGTCATTACTGTATTTAATATCGCTAAGCTGTGTAACGAAATTTCTACAGTACCAAGTCCCACGACAGACACAAGACAAGTTTACCATTTCGCAAAAAAAGTATAGAGTTCAGTTAAAGTTAAGGATTGCCACCAGTAACCGAACACTACCTCAATTTTGCAAAGGTATGTTTTTGTAGAACGGTTCTAAATTTTTAGTAGTTTAACGTTCCTCAGTAACTAAGAGTAATTATTGAAGAAATAGGTAACCAGTTCTACAAAAGAAATTTTATTTCTTGACCGGTTTCAGACACTTAGTGTCCTCCTTCAGAAGGTTAGAATTATCGCATTATTAGTTAGTCAAAATTATCAGGCATACGCAGCATATTACCGTAGTCGCAACTGTAGTTGGCATAAAACAAATATGGTACAGAGAAACCAAACAACTGTAGACATCATGCCAGGACTGCTAACGACCCGTAGTGAGATTTAAAACTTAAAAGAAGACTGTATCACACTAGTTGACCTGATATTTGAATTGTGATTGTCAAGTACGTCTCTAACAAACTCGAAGTCGACGGTAGATTAATGTGTAATCTTACTTCTTTATTCCGTCAAGTAAGGATGCAGCAAGTCACTGTCGCCGTATTAGGAATGTGCATACTCTGGTACCACTGATTGCTTCGGTATAAAATTGTGCGCCTACGAAATGTCAATATTAAACATTTACGAAAAATTTTGGAAATAGATAACGCCTCTTACCTTTATTCCCGTAGTATACGTTCATTATAAATATGACCATACATCGACAAGATCACAAGTTTGTGTTGTGCTTATAAGTTTTTATAGGTAATAAAACTTTACACAATGGAAATATTCAGGCGGAGAACGCCGAAGGTCTTCTCTGCGATCAGTGGCGAAGATCTGAACACACATTGTAAGGTTTCTTGGTACGTTCTTGACGTCAGAGGGAATACCCAACAAATTAGAACGTGAATTCCTTTAAATTAAGTACATCTGCGCTGAGTTTTTCCATAACAGAACCAGTATGCTAAGCAGGGCAGTGTCCAAGCCACAGTTTTACGGACTGGGGAATTTTCGTACCGCGAAATACGGAGTGTTTGACATCGTCAACAATACTTTGCAGATGGCTGACGTAATTCGATGTGATGACCGTCGCAAACCCAAATAACACAGCACTTCCTGAAGAATTAGTTTGATTCACGAGATGATTGTATTGCACCAATGGTAGAATTAATTGAGAGAATATTACATTTCAGTATTGTAGTACTTAACGTAGTACAGCAGCGCAGTAACGGGGACGAAAAATGCTACGTTCCGAACGTTTATTGTGAAATCATCTTCGGAACATAGAACTAGTTAATTTTTGCCACCATCATCTGTGACTTTACGGTTTAAGCCCTAAGGCTTTTTCCTTCAAGCTTACTAGTGCTGAATGCCCATTTCTAACTCACTGTTTCCCACAAAGCGCCACATGGATCGCTTTTTTTTTTTAAGTTGTCATTCTTTCGACTAGTTTGTGGCTGCTATCTATTTTTCATCTAAAATCTTTTTTCACATTATAGTCTTGGTATACGACTATTTTCCTTTCTACTACTCTTTCCAGGGCCATGTTAACCGCGACTGGACGCGGTACCAGATGTCCCATTAATCTGCCCCTTCTTCCATTAAGTGTCTTCTGCATATTTCTATCCCTCCCTATTGTTTTACTCACTTTCATTTCGTATTTTATCTGTCCACTCATTCTTTTCTTAGATAGCACCACATTCCAGATCTGGGTTTCCGATGTCTACTTAACACTTCAACATTATACTCCAGATATGTGCTTCACGAAATTCTTCATATCCATACGAATATATGATACCAAAAGAGCTCTCTTATTGAAGAGATATTTAATCACCTGTAGTAATCTGATTCCAATATCCGGCCATCCTTTGTAGTCTTGCTTCCAGATAGCTAGGTTAAATCTTTCACTTGAACTTCGGTATCTATCGCCATTTTGATGTTACGCAAGTTGTTATTCTCGTTTCTACCACTCTTCATCGCAATATGCACTAAATTTGGATTATGTATATATTTATACTCCCGCAAATCGATGTAAAGTGCGTGGTAGAGGGTACTTCCCATTGTACCATTTATTAGTCCATTCACGCAGGAAGAATGATTTGTTAAACGCCTCTGTATGCACTGTAATTAGCCGCATCTTCTTTGTAAAATTCTCGGGTGTCATCCGGGATGAATTCGCCAACAGACTCGTTGCATCTTCAGGTGATTTCTGATCAGCGCTGTCCTGCTCGGATCGGCGTTCTACATAAGTTTGGTACTACTCCCTCCGTCACTCCAGAGTGATGGAAAGGGTAACGGCGAACGTATATAGGACGTCGACCCGAGCAGAGCAGCACTGATAAGAAACCACCTGAAGATGGCATCGAGTCTGTTGGCGAAGTATCGTGGAGAATTTACATAACGGGAGCGGGCGCCCTACGGTCCTGTAAGTTTGAAATATGCCACGAAATCATAAGGTGGCAGTCTTGCCTCCGCAGTTTCTAGGGAAGCGATATGTAGAAGATGGGGATATGTTCCTAGAGTCATCACTTCATGCTGGTTCTTTGAAACTTTGTAAGCAGGTTCTTGCAGAGTATTCGACGTCTGTCTTCAAGTGTCTGCCAGTTCAGGCTCATTAGCACGTCCTCGACACTCCTTCACGCGTCAAATAAATCTGTGACCATTTGTGTTGTCATTGTTTGTATTCGTTCAGTATTCTAATATATAAGAAACTATCAGCCTCGATTGCGGTAACGAAACCAACCTGTACCTACGTTTCAGCCCAAATAATTGAGCCTTCTTCAGAAGATATTCCTGAATCTGTAATTTGTCTAAGAAGGCACGGTCTAGAAATAAAACTAAAACGGCCTGAACAGGTGTAGTCACATTTTAAAAATGCGGTAGATAAGTACTAAGTCAACACTAAGACTTCGTTGATGGTGGTAGTTTGTCCTAGTCAGTGGGAAACCTCTCGATAAGCCATAACGTTTCTCGGTACGTTCTTGACGTCAGAGGGAATACCCGACAATCTTTAGGTTAATCGTATCTGAGCGCCACGATCTTCTATAATACATTAATCAGGGCAGTGTCCAAACGATAATTTTCCAGACAGTGGGTTTTCGTACCACGAAACACGTGAAGATTGCGAAAGACGCTCCCTTTGTTAACCAGACGTCATAGATGGCTGGCGTAATTAGAGTTTTTATCCATCATAAAGCAGATAGTTCCCACGAGTTACTTTTGTAAACAATGTCGTTATTACACCGACTGAATTTTCCACGTATCCTAATGCACCGAAGTCTTCCACATGTCTCACCCAGCGTCCTGGGCCTGTGCGACATCTTAACCCCTACAAATTGTTGTATCCAGTACCCGACCGACCGGCACGAAGTTGTACGGCGAGTGACGCCTGTGCTCTGCGGCGATGCGCAGGTTCGTGCTGAATCTGGTGGCGACGAACCTGTCGGCGTGCTGCGTGTTCCTGCCGCTGGCGGCCGCGGACTCCGTGCTGTCCCGGCCGCTGTCCGCGCTCTGTTCCGCCGGCCGAGCCGCCGCCGCCGCCACCTGCGCAGCCTCAATCCTTGGAGTACTGCTCATCGCGCTCGACCAGTACTGCGCAGTCGTCGACCCGCTGCACTACCACTCGCGCATCAACAAGCTGCGCTCCGCAGGTAAGCCACTCCCATCACTATCCGAGCTGGGGTGACCAACCGTCCCGTATTTCCCGAGATCTGCCGTATTACAGCAATATATATAAAATCTTTGGGTTAATAGGCCGCGTCATGTTTCTTCTAAAATGATCGACGTTGCGACCCCTCTGATGGGATCTTCTTCAGGATCCCTTGGTGTCCACTACTGCTAGACCAATCAGTGTTCTAGCAGTAGTGGACACCAAAGGATCCTGAAGAAGATCCCAGCAGAGGAGTCGAAACAATGATCATTTTAGAAGAAACATGACGCGGCCTGATAACCCAGAAGATTTTAACTTCAATGACAACGGCCACGAAAGCCTGCAGACTTGAAATTTTTTTTTAATCCTCCCGCATCTCTCGTTGACCACATGTTTCTCCCGTATCTCTCTTCAGTGATCAGTGTTATTAATGTCGCAAAGTGGCTCTGTGCACTATGGGACTTCACATCTGTGGGCATCAGTCCCCTAGAACTTAGAACTACTTAAACCTAACTAACCTAAGGACATCACACACAACCATGCCCGAGGTAGGATTCGAACCTGCAAGCGTAGCGGTCACGCGGTTCCAGACTGTAGCGCCTAGAACCGCACGGCCACACCGGCCGGCAATGTCGCAAAGTACAGGCTGACACACGGGAGACAGACGGTTTTGAACTGCGTAGTACTGAGGGCGCGGTGGTGGGAGGTGGTCGTGGTGGGGATAGTTCTGATCCACACAAGACGCCATTTCATTTACTCAGTCACTATGGAGCAGTGGGACTTGCAACGTCGAGTGTTTGGCAGTTTTATGAAAAGTGGTGAGTCTATTGTTGCTACGCAGCTATTGTTTCGTGCGCGGTTTAATGTCGGTCGACATGGAGCTATTCCGAGCCGTAACATAATCCTCAGCTGGGTGGAAGGAAAACTTCAGGTCAACTGGAAACCTACTGGATAACAAGCATCCTGGCCCAAGACACAGAGTAAGGACACCAGAAAATGTTGAAAGGGTAAGGCAAGCGGCAGTCAGAAGCCCAGGACGGTCAGCTAGACGTCATGCTAGTTAGTTACGAATCAATCGTGAATCGGTTACACGAATTTTGCATAAAGAATTAAAATTCCATCCCTACAAAATGCTCATTGTCCAACAACTGATTTTGCTGCAAGAGAAGACTTCGCTTACAGAAAAGTGATTTTGGGATCGAATAAAAATGAAATTTTATTGATGACCGATGAAGCCCATTTTCATTTAAACGGGACCGTGAATAAGCAAAACCTACGTTACTGGGCTCTAGAGCATCCACACCTTATCCACCAGCGTCCTCTCAGAAAAAGTAAGTCTGGTGTGCTCTTGCCTCTGTTGGCATAATTGGACCTTGTTTTTTTGAAGATAACGGGGCCTCAGTTACTGTTAATTCGGTTCGTTACATTCGTGTGCTTGAAACATTCCTGAAACCAGAGCTAAGAAGACGACGAATCCCTTTAAAACGCGTTTGGTTCCAGCAGGATGGGGCAACATCGCACACAGCGAACACTTCAATGTCAGTTCTTCGACGAATGTTTCCTGGCCGGATTATCTCACGTTTTGGCAATGTTCCTTGGCCACCCAGGTCTCCCAACTTGTCAGTATGTGACTTTTTCCTGTGGGGGTACCTTAAGAACTGTGTCTATAACCACAAACCACGAAATTTGGACGAGTTGAAGAATGTAATCATTCAAGAAATTGCTGCCATCCCTGCAGAGATTTTAGTCCATGTGATGGAGGATTTTGAGAAGAGACTTGAGTCCTGTATTCGAAATGACGGACATCACCTTGACGACATTATTTTCACAAATAACTTTGTTAACTAAAATGGCAAATAATGAGCTTTGATTTTGTGTAAATAACATGCATTAATTTTAAAGTTGGCTGAGTATTATTTCATTAAAAACCGTCTCTCTCTCGTGTGTCACCCTGTACTATGGATACTTCAAACACCCTGATCGACAGATATCGAACAGTTGTCAATAATAATCGATACTACTCTCGATGTATAGACCAATTTATGGTCGCCTTCTACTGAGGGAGGGGCAGGAGGTGGGCGGGCCAGTGATGGGGTAGTGACGGTAGCAATGTCGATCAGTACTGGTAATCCACGGAAGCGCCCGCCTCGTACCGATCAGCAGCTATGGCATAACTAACACACCCAAGTGATAAGGGCTCGCGAAAGCTGATTATAGAGACGTTAGTGTTTAAGCCTGCTCCTTACATTATTTACCAATTGACCCGCACAACACAACATTTCGCCACGCTTTGAAAGGGCCAGTACTGATAGATCGCATTAATTGGCAGCAATCGAGAACAGAGAAAATTCAACCCGAAATGTTCAGATTTGTGTAGCATTCTTTCCGTAATGTACGTGCTATACTGTTCGGCATTCATTTGTTTCTAAAGTGAATCAATTCTCATCACGTGCTCTCGCAGTGGAATGACGATCTAGAGACTCCCAAGATTATAGAAAATTGAATACTTAACGCGCGTACTTGAAAAAGTGGGAAGGGCAATATTCTTGGTGAAGGCCCACGACCTTCAACATTTACCGAGCTTACCATGTGCTATGCAAGCGTGACTTCAGCACTGCTGAGTCTTATTAGGCACTTAAGTACTCTAAAAACCTCCTCTCGGTTTGTGGAGATATAATGACATAGTGTAAGACATAACAGAGTAAAGGTAAGCAGTTGGTATGTTCAATTACCCTTCTGGAACTGCGCGTTTTACTAACCAGATGGAACGCGGAAGACGACGTATGCTACTGCAAGTCCTTTCGCGTACTCTGTGTCGATTCATATATTCCATCAGGTCAATTTACCTTAGCTCTGTTGACAGTTTTTGTTGCTTTCATATGCCGAGACCCTTATTTCAGTACGTCAGTTTGGTGTTCGTGTAATAACTGAAGCGAAGAACTGCAGTGTGATTTTGCTCCCTCACTTAAGTATCGGAATCACAATAAGAAATATGGTAACATGCTCCGAATTATCTTCAACAGAATGGGTGTAGATTAGGAACTGGATTCCTCGTTAGAGAGGGGATGGGTTGGGTCACTTTCCCGACCCTAACCTCACCTGCAAGTCACACATGAAAAATAAAACAGTAGTACAGCAGATACAAGAATATGACGGCAAACATCTGGTGTCTGATATAAAGGAAGATCTTGAACTCCCTAAAGATGCGTTTAGAAGGCTGAAACTGACAAAAAATAACAAGGCAGTGAAGGACTTTGTGATGTCGCTGTTCGGGGCTGCTCTTCTGTCCACGTAATTTACCCTGGAAGGAACACAAATCAAGGATTTACTGAATGATTAATTTGGGTCTGGGAAATGACGATGAGGAACCTCAGGCTGCAGAAAAAGAAAATGTGCATGCTGAACTGCCACCAGGTGAAGGTGACAGTGAAGGTGCTGAATGTGTGCTACTGCTTAAGATCCCTCATTCTTTGATGCTGTAATTTATGGCTGCAATTATGTCACCTTATTTGTCATTTCATTGTAGCCATTTTTGTTACTGTTTTTGTTTAATAAAAAGCGCGCGTCATAAAAAAACATCAGCATAGCAAAGCTTTTTCTATGCGACTCTAATGCTCAAACAAACATAATCCACGGTGTCGTTGACGCCACTGTACTCTGACAGGCAATTCACAATCGATCAAGCAGCTGTTTTGACGAAAGCGTTTCACCATCGAGAGACGCATGAAGCTCCGAGTGGTGACTCATCCAGCCTACCGCCATGAACAGAAGATCGCAATTTTAAATCCACCGATTATAATGACAGTCTTTCAGAAGAAACGGAAAATTTATTTTGCCGTCCTCTCCTAATTTGAGTATTTCACTTCTAACGATCTCGCCGTCAATGCACGTTAAATCGCAGTCCTCATTATTTACTTTAAGGGAGGTTACTACAGTCGTGAGTTACTGTGTGACATAAATCGCACAATTTTTGTATAAGATTTTATACATTCATCTTACAGCGTTTGCACGCGTGTACACATTACTGTAGTGGTTGTTAGATTAGATTAGTTTTTCGTTCCATAGATCTGTGTTGAGGAGATCCTCGTGGATGTGGAACATGTCAATTTTTTTAAGCTGAAATAATAATAACAGTATGAATATATACAATACATCATTTGTTTCTATTAAAACATTCGTCAATGGAGTAGAAAGAATTGGCCACTAGTGAGTCTTTCAGGCTCCTTTTAAACTGACACTTATTTGTAACTAAATTTTTTTTGTTTGCTGGCAAATTATTGAAGATGAGTGTTCCTGAGTAGTGGACTCCTTTCTGAACTAAAGTAAGTGCTTTTAAGTCCTTGTGCAGATCATTTTTGTTCCTGGTATTGTATGTATGAACTGAGCTGTTTGTTGGAAAAAGAGATATATTGTTTAGGACAAATTTCATTAAGGAGTAAATATACTGAGAGGCAGTAGTTAGTATACCCAGTTCTTTGAAGAGGTTTCAACAGGACGTCCGTGAATTTACTCCACAAATAATACGTATTACACGCATTTGGACTCTGAAAACTTTTGACTTGAAGAGCTACCCCAAAATATACCATACGACATTATGGAAAGAAAGTAGGCAAAGTATGCAAGCTTTTTCGTTTTTATGTCGCCTATGTCTGCTAACACTCGAATTGCAAATACAGATTTGTTAAGGCGTTTCTGCAGTTCTGTGGTGTGCTCCTCCCAGCTGAATTTATTATCAAGTTGTAATCCCAGGAATTTAAGACTGTCAACCTCTTCTATCGGCTCTTCTTCATACTTTATGCGTTTGCTGGGTGGAAACCTCTTACAGGTTCTGAATTGCGTATAGTGAATCTTTTCGAAGTTTAATGCTATTAACCTCTCGCCTTTGGCCAGTAACAGATCGTTCCAGCCGTAGCTACTTGTTACTTTATAGTGATCTTGCTTGAGATAAATTACAACTACTATGAAACACTTTGAAAGAAATAAGCAGTCTCGAGGATGACGGACTTCCACAGTACTGCTTACCTACCGCTGCCGGCCGGAGTGGCCGTGCGGTTCTGGGCGCTACAGTCTGAAACCGAGCGACCGCTACGGTCGCAGGTTCGAATCCTGCCTCGGGTATGGATGTGTGTGATGTTCTTAGGTTAGCTAGGTTTAATTAGTTCTACGTTCTAGGTGACTGATGACCTCAGAAGTCCCATAATGCTCAGAGCCATTTGAATCATTTTTGAACCATCCCTGCCGCTTCCAGCGTTGTCTCTGCACATCACCGTCCCTCTACCGACCTTTTCCAGCAAAGTCTGGTGTCAATTTGTCGTTGATAAGGACGGAACGCTCGCCTCCGCCCTTCCCTTGCCAGTAGTCAGTGTAACACGTATTTTTATGACCGGCAGCCATGATGCTGACGGCGTGGAGTGTGGCGCTGGTGTTCGGCGCCCTGGCGGGCATCGTCCCGGTGGAGGACTCCTCCGGCTCCAGTCTGTGGCAGGCGTGCTTGTACCGGCATGCGCGTTCCGCTCCCAGCACCAACACCACCGCCGACAACACCACCAGCACCATCAGTGTGGAGGAGCCACAGCTGGAGCGGGCCGATTACTCTCTCTACAGGGAGACCTTCGCCGCCTGCTACGCCATCTTCATATTCGCCATCCCGTTTGCTGGTATCGCGTGGATCTACCTGTGCATCTACTCTGCGGCACACCACAACAGCAAGCGGACACGGCTCACTGGTGAGTGACTCACTTCTCAATGAGCCGGCCACCAGTGGCCGTGCGGTTCTAGGCGCTTCAGTCTGGAACCGCGTGGCCGCTACGGTCGCAGGTTCGAATCCTGCCTCGGGCATGGATGTGTGTGATGTCCTTAGGTTAGTTAGGTTTAAGTAGTTCTAAGTCTAGGGGACTGATGACTTCAGATGTTAAGTCCCATAGTGCACAATCTCTTTCTTTCCCTTTTGGTCTCCAGGGACCTTATCAATTCAGATCAGCTTTCTTTACGCTTTACCAATATAATTTGTTATATGTATTATATGGGTACGGTGTCCGTTCATTTGGACGTGTACGCCTGAAAGAACAGACACAATTGTGACGATATGCAGATACAATTTAGATTAAATAAATTTCCAATTTTCGTCAAGTAAATACAGGATGATTCCGCTGCCCGTACCGATCCTTTTGACAAGCATAAATTTGTCTCCTTCGTAAGGAAAATGGACTGAAAAATTATTTTTTCGAAACCATGGGAAAACGGTAATACCTTTACTTCTGCAACTGGTTGGCTGTTATTTTCCAATTCTATCAGATTTCTACCTGCGACGTTACTACAGCGCAACCATGTTCAAAATTTTAAAACCTCGTACACCTTTAACTGCCAGTCGTCCAAACATTACTGTGTGCTTGATGGGTCCATCTGAGGCGGTACTTCCGTGAGTCCTTCACTTTGGACACCTTCAAGGTCGACCACATTTGAATTCAGAAGCCCTAACGTTACCAGTTGAAAATGAAGGAGCAGTGCTTATGAACAGTCATCAACTTTGAATATCCATTGGCGATAAACTGGTGGCCTGATATTTCAGTTTACTGTCACTTTCCTTCAAATAAAACGAAAATAAATAATTCTTCTTCACTTTTGTGAATAACTGTTGTGGCTTTTTCTAATAAACTCTTATTAACCAATGTTATTGTTGTGGTCTTCAGTCCTGAGACTGGTTTGATGCAGCTCTCCATGCTACTCTATCCTGTGCAAGCTTCATCTCCCAGTACCTACTGTAGCCTACATCCTTCTAAATCTGCTTAGTGTATTCATCTCTTGGTCTCCCTCTACGATTTTTACCCTCCACGCTACCCTCCAATACTAAATTGGTGATCCCTTGATGCCTCAGAACGTGTCCTACCAATTGGTCCCTTCTTCTAGTCAAGTTGTGCCACAAACTCCTCTTCTCCCCAACTCTATTCAGTACCTCCTCATTAGTTATGTGATCTACCCATCTAATCTTCAGCATTCTTCTGTAGCACCACATTTCGAAAGCTTCTATTCTCTTCTTGTTCAAACTATTTATCGTCCATGTTTCACTTCCATGCATGGCTACACTCCAAATACTTTCAGAAACGCCTTCCTGACACTTAAATCTATACTCGATGTTAACAAATTTCTCTTCTTCAGAAACGCTTTCCTTGCCGTTGCCAGTCGACATTTTACGTCTCTCTACTTCGACCATCATTAGTTATTTTGCTCCCCAAATAGCAAAATTCATTTCCTAATCTAATTCCTGCAGCATCACCTGATTTAGTTCGACAACATTCCATTGTCCTCATTTGCTTTTGTTGATGTTCATCTTATATCCTCCTTTCAAGACACTGTCCATTCCGTTCAACTGCTCTTCCAAGTCCTTTGCTCTCTCTGACAGAATTACAATGTCATCGGCGAACCTCGAAGTTTTTATTTCTTCTCCATGGATTTTAATGCCTACTTCGAGCTTGTCTTTTGTTTCCTTTATAGCTTGCTCAATATACAGATTGAATAACATCGGGGATAGGCTACAACCCTGTCTCACTCCCTTCCCAACCACTGCTTCCCTTTCATGTCCCTCGACTCTTATAACTGCCATCTGGTTTCTGTACCAGGGGATGGAAATTGCTTACAGATGTTCATTAAGAGTGTCGGCTTTGTCACAGCCTTTTTCGAAACCGCATTGCTTGTATAAGGAAGGGACAGGCAGCAGGCGTTTGGTGGCGCAGAGCAGCAGCGACTAACAGAGCCCCCGTATGTCGGTGTGCGCAGGTTCTGGTCCAGTGGCAGCCAGCTCGCAGCTGACGTCACAAGTGAGCACAGCGGACGCGTCGGTCGACGCACAGATGGCGGACTGCCAACCGCTGGCGTCGGTGGCGGAGGAGGCATCGTCCGGCGACCTGCAGCCGCCGCAGCTGCAACAGCAGCCGCAGCCCACCACCATCACCTTCTCCGTGTCCGCTGCGCCCGCCTCGGAGGACAACACGGCCCTCCTGCAACAAGTGAGTCTTCCATTAGCCATTAGGAGACGTGATCGTGAAGTTAAATTATCACCTCAAAAACAGACATGCCTCCTTGCTGTGGTGCGGGGAGCTCGATGTGTACTAGGACTCCAAACGCGTGCCTGCAAGGAATTTAAAAAAAAATAGTTACGTAACTTTATTTATTCAAGCTGATATTAAATTTCTGAGTATCACTCTTTGGAATAATTATCGATGCATCGCAAACTAAGGGTGAAGTATACTGGTGTGCAAAACCTAAGGATCAAAGTGACTTTCATATGATACGACGTCCGCCCCCGGTAGCTGAGTGGTCGCCAGCACGGTAGCTCAGCGTGTTCGGTCAGAGGGTTAGCAGCCATGTATGGAAGTGAAACATGGACGATAAATAGTTTGAACAAGAAGAGAACAGAAGCTTTCGAAATGTGTTGTTACAGAAGAATGCTGAAGATTAGATGGGTAGATCACATAACTAATGAGGAGGTATTGAATAGAATTGGGAAGAAGAGGAGTTTGTGAGTTTGTGGCACAACTTGAGTCGAAGAAGGGACCGGTTGGTAGGACATGTTCTTAGGCATCAAGGGATCACCAATTTAGTATTGGAGGGCAGCTGGAGGGTAAAAATCGTAGAGGGAGACCAAGAGAGGAATACATTAAGCAGATTCAGAAGGATGTAGGCTGCAGTGGGTACTGGGAGATGATGCAGCTTGCACAGGATAGAGTGGCATGGAGGGCTGCATCAAACCAGTCTCAGGACTGAAGACCACAATAACATGAACGGCGTACTCCATGACCGAATTAATGAGATTCAAAACAGTAGGAAAGGCAGCATCAGTCGTAAGTGAGATATCATTGCACTGAAAATAGCTATATAGCAGTTGAAATCAATCTACAATAAACAGATCAAACATATAAGAGTGATGCTGCTCTTGAATAGTACATCGGGCAGAAGCTACTTTCGTCCTTGAGTTTTAAACGTCAGTGTAGTTACAGGCGTTCTTAATCGCTATATTCGTTTTTGAGTATCCTGTATATCTATACTTAGTGTGTGTGTGTATATATAGTTAAGGCTCACCGGCCACTTGACCATCTTCTTCTGTGCGAATGCACAAACAGTACCCGAACTCTTACGGGAATCAGCAACGCGCCGCGAGTAAAGAGTATAATGGGCGGGGGGCACTACGAATGTAGTGCGGGACAATACGTTGAGAATGTGGGTTTCGCGGAAGGCGTGCCAGAGATAAATCCCTGCAGTCGCGCTATCCTGTGTGTCCTCGGTGGCTCAGATGGATAGAGCGTCTGCCATGTAAGCAGGAGATACCAGGTTCGAGTCCCGGTCGGGGCACACATTTTCATCTGTCCCCGTTGACGTATGTCAACGCCTGTAAGCAGCTAAGGGTGTTCATTTCATTTTATTCTGTATATAATTACGCAATCGCAAGTGACCTGACTGATGCGTATACCCAACATTGTGACCTGTGAAGCTGACAGCAGCTGCCTCTTTGAATTCGCAGGTGACAGTGACGGTGACGCCGCCGAGCTCCCCGCAGAAGGGCGGCGGCCCTCCCACCTGCCAGTCGTCGCCCGCGCCTTCGACGCCGCTCTCGCGCGCTGCCAGCGTCCGCAGCACGTCGAGCAGCATCGTGACGTCACTGAAGCACCGCATCTCGAACGCGAGCGTGTTCCGCTACCGCGAGGAGACGCGGGCCGCGCGCGTCTCGGCGCTCGTCGTGGTGATGGCGCTCTTCTGCTGGTTCCCCTACGTGGCGGCGCTGCTGCTGCACTCGGGGCTGCTGGTGGCGCTGCCCGCCGGCGGCGTGCCGCACTACGTGGACGCGCTCAGCCTCACCATGCTGGCCGCGGGCACGGTCGCTTCGCCATTTCTTTTCGCCCTCCGGTCGCGCCGCGTCCAGCGCGAGGTCCGCCGTATCTTCGGGCTGCCGAGGCCGTCCGAGGCGGGGTCCGGTACCGCCACGTGCCGTCGGAAGGCGCCCACGTTGAGGCGTCCGCCGTCTGTGCAGGTCCACCACCCCCAGCAGACGCATCTCACTGCAAACTACAGCCACGTGTCGCTGGACGTAATGGCCTCCCTGGCGGAAGGCGAGACTGACTCTCTGTCCAAAGACAGTTCCTCGTCGGTACTGCAGTCGTTGCTCAGCAAAACTAAATGGGGCTACAAGCAGCCCAAGTGCCGGACTATGCTGTGCGACTTCGTGCCAGTTCCCGATGCGGCCCTCAGCGTGGACACTTGTCGCAGTTCCTTCTCCAGTGGTGCTAGTACGCAGTACACGTCTTCCACCGTGGACACTGGAATAGATGACTGAGATCGCCAATTTCAGTGGTGTCGTTCGACTGTGTGATCGTAACGACTGTTCGAAAAGACACTGTACAGTGCCGCATTGTGTATTTGGCGTTTTCTGTATCCGTAGCCTGGAGTGCGAGTAAAACTGATACTGTCAATGCACAATTGTGTACTATATTCCACTAAGTATTCAAACCGTCAAAAAATAACTAACACGTCTGTGTTTTTTGCTGTGTTAGAAATTTTGTAGAGCATTTACAATTAGGAACTTCAGTAAGGATGCTCTGGAGGCTGATGTGTAACAAGTGTACTGTTTAGGGGAAAGAAGCTGAAGCACAGTCTCAGCTGAAAATGGCTGCATACTGATTGCAGACTCTTCCATCGAGAGAATGATACACTAGACTAAAATCAATGCTAGAGCATCACAAGTTAATTGTGACATACCTCGGACAAAGTCGTTGTAGTAGTAGTAGTGCTGTAAATAGAGCATATTCGAACAGTTAAGATATGTATAGTGCAGCATGTCAGTATTCCTTACAATTAAGTTCCTGAAAGTGCTTAACTTTCTCAGAAGAATGATGAAGAGGTTGCTGAGGGTACTGCCAGCATATAACAAAATTTGCAGGGTCTTGTGATAGTAAGAAATTCCATTACTGTGAGTTCATTAAGGAAGAAAATTTATTGTGGAGACTGCTATAGGCAGCCAACATTTCAGATTTTCTAAAATTTCAGTATTCCACAGCTTGGTAGTGAAACTTCAAGTCAACAACTACATTGCTGAATATGAGAGAGAGAGAGAGAGAGAGAGAGAGAGAGAATGATAGTGATATTAGAGCACTTTCACATTTATGTAGATGGAATATGCTCTCTACATTGGTACAGCAGTATGTGATGATACGGTTGACCAGTGCTTATTTATATGAGCTCAAATTCTACTCACTGTAACTAACAGTCTTACCATGTGACAGGTACAAAGCTTGGCTGGGAATTAGTTATTTCTCACTGAGCATTTAAGTTACAATATCATTACTAAGTAATGTTACCCTTGCTGCAATGTAGCAGTACAGACTCATGCCACTGCCTATTGTTATTACTACAGCTAACCAACATGGGGAATTTGAAACACATTGTGCATGCTCCAATGTTCTGAAAAAATCAATGAAAATAAATATTATCCTAACAGATGGTCAGTTACTGTTGCTTGTAATTAACAGATGTTGGTAGATATTATTGTCAGAAATACTGGCATAATAAATTATTGAGTTAATATTAAGATTTATATCCTCAGCCTGTTTCAGCAAGGTCAGTCAAGCTAGTCAGAATATTAGTTTCTTTCAGACATCAAAAATTAGGCAATGATCAGAAGCTGATTACATCAAAAGAATACTGCTGTACCTTCTGAAACGTCTAGAAAATTATGTAGCAACTTATAAACTGTGTGTTCACATCCCTGCTATAGTGGGCTGTTTCTAAGTACAAATGATGTAAACAAAAAGTGACAACTTTAGAGGAACAGCATTCTTTCAAGCCAAATGTTTTGCCTGTCAAATTGTAAAATGCTATCAGCATAGTGATATTATATATAAGTTTTGAAAAGACTGATTTAAAGTAATATTAAACTGTTGTTTTAATTTTTATAAAAAACACAATTCATCAAGAATTGCAGAAATAAATTTTTATTTTAAATGTTAGATATTTGATGGAGATTGTGCAGCTCAAAACTCACAAATTACACTTTTCTAAATTCAAAATATGTTTTGTATTAAACACATTTCAAATTAGAGGCAATTAATCTTGAATTATGCAAAACTTCGGCTGTGTTTTTATTAATTGCTTTGGCTAAAAATAAAACAATCTTCCTATTGCTAAATACTCGTCAATTCATTTGAAATTCCTCATCCTGTTAAAATTTAATGCTGACACCAGCTGGTTCACTAAGTAAGAATAGTTTTTCTTAGAAAAGTTTAATGAGTTACAGTATTTTGTTGTTAGTTCAAAGCAGGCTTTATCTTGCAGTCTTGTCATTTCTTTTTTTATGACGGTTTTTCTCTCTATCTTTGCCTGTATTCTATAGTTTCTTCATCTGTTTACCTGCAGCAAATTTATTTCTCCAATGAATAAACTGAACAGTAACAGAAGATGTGTCATAGTAAACAGAATGCAATGTGAAACTTGTCTAAAAATAACGTCACCCGTACATCATTTTAACAATAGTTTTCAGCCATTAGTTGAAAGTGAGAATTTAATAGCAACGGCAAAAAGTCTCATAGCTGCAGTATCATTGTAAAATGGCTTCCACTCTTACAGCAAATGGACAATTCTCATTCTTGATAAATAACTGTGTGGTGATGCAAATAATAGTAGGCAAATGGTGGTAGGTAGACAACAGTGATTCAATGTAACTGGGGAAGCAGCAGCTTTAATAAGTATCAGCTTTTCTGTTTTTATATCTACATTTGCATCAGTGATGAATCTCTTGCATGAAAACTAAAAACACAACGAGTAGATTGACCACAAACACAGAGTTCACATTCTATAGTAAAATAAAGCTTCGTGGAGTCTGGGGGAAAGATTAAACTGTCGCGTCAATATAAACATACCTCTGGAACTCCATCTTGTCTGAAAATGACAAAACATCTTATATATATTGAGCTGTTTAATATCAGTGTGTGAA
Organism: Schistocerca piceifrons; assembly: GCF_021461385.2. Taxonomy (NCBI): domain Eukaryota; kingdom Metazoa; phylum Arthropoda; class Insecta; order Orthoptera; family Acrididae; genus Schistocerca; species Schistocerca piceifrons. The sequence goes on from NC_060145.1 coordinate 390,917,141, forward strand.
GTGCTTAGTTTGCTAACATCTTCAACATAAAAAATCTCCTTTATTGTTTTTTTATACAGAACTGGTACAGAGTTTCATGTTAATTATCAAGTGCAATACTTCAAGTAACATAAAATATTTCGTGTCATGCATGGGTGAAGTGCTACAACAAAATTACACTACAAATAGTTTCATGCCAGTGTTCATTGGATTACATATTAAAAAGGTGACCTCAACAGCAACCAATAACACCAGTACAGGGTCATTCACTGTGAGATCATGAGATCTCTCATGAAAACATTTAATTTTATTTACCAGGAAAGATGTATAAAATATGTCCCAATCAGGATAAAGTCTCAGTTGAAAGATAAAGTTCATGTTTGAGAAACATAGCAACCAGTCACTTTTTTTATGAGTTTTACTTCTGTCAGTAGCTGCATTTTAATCATACCCCCTGGGAGCATCCCTTGCAAGTGTGAACGCCAGTACATCCAGCAAACACAGTGCTGCTTCTTGCAACCCTGCGTGGGACATATTAAATGTGTACATCTGGAGCATTAAGTTAAACCAGCATTGGTAGCACTCAGCATCAACAGAACGTACATTACAATTTGAGAAAACAAACATATCGTGCCAAGCTTGTCGACTGTGGGAGAGCATCATAAGTGGTCAGTTGAGATAAGGCTCCAGCACAAGTACGTCGACAGGATGGGGGCAGCCTGCTAAGTTCAGAATGGAACTCTCCACCAGCAGATATACACCAAGAAGGTAGACAGCTGTTGATGCTTCGTAGTTCTGGACAAGACTGAATGCACAGAGAGTTGAACAGTTGTCTGTGCTCCCCACCAAACCCTGCATCTGGGGCTCATATTGTTAGCCAATACAGATCATAATAATTCTTATAAAGTCTAGTTTTTTGTTGAAACGTGCACTTTTTTAAAATGTTACAATACCTATTAACATTAAGATGCCAAAAGAAGGATAAAATAGAATGTAAGTGAGGTTTATTGCAGCATTCTACGGTAGTATGAGTCGCTTACAGGATATCGTATTTTGAAAAGTTCCCACATCGACACTTGTATAATACCTGTGCTAGAACACACTAAAGAAGAACACACATGCGTACGCTAGTTATCTAACCAGTAACGGGACAATTGACCAACACAGGTTGTGTTCAAAATGACCTCTGGCAAAATCAATATACGCTTCCAGTCTAGTATGGAATGACTGCTGCAGAAATGTTAGCATTTCAGCAGAGATGTCCGAGCAGGCTGCAGTAAACGTAATTGAATATCATGGGGTGTAGTTGGTAGCTCCTTGCAGAAACTCTTTCAACTTTTCCAACAACAAAAAGTCTACAAGCGTCAAATATGGGGAACGGACCAACGAAGGTACAGGTCCTTTGCGTCCAATCCAATTATCTGGAAACAACTCTTGAAACAATGCCATAGTACTTCGTGTACCATGGGCTGCACAGCGATGATGTTGGTACTGCAGACTACTCTCTTAGTCTGTATGCGTGGAAAATAGTCTGTTAGGAGGCTGCAATACCTGTGCATGTTGAGTGTTCTGTCTATGAAAAATGGGTGTATGAGCTGATGGTTCATTCTCCCACACCACATATTTACACTTCATGTGCGCTGACGTTCCACCTGTGTTAGTGGTAAGTTCCTATGGGACCAAACTGCTGATGTCATCGGTCCCTAGTCTTACACACTTCTTAATCTAACTTACGCTAAGGACAACACACACACCCATGCCCGAGGGAGGACTCGGCAAGGTGCCTCAGACTGCGCATCTACCCCACGCGGCTGACATACTACCTGATGAGGCCAATGGAGGTTGTCAACAGACCAATAGTGCATGGTTATGCTGTTTACCAGGCCATGGTTGGTAAATGTGGTTTCATCGCTAAACAAGATAAAGGATGCATCTGGAATATACAGATTTAATGCCAATGTACAGTAGTTAATGCGATTCTCATAATCGTTTCTATGCAGTTCTTGATGGAGGGAGATGTGATAGGGATGGAGCCTATGTCAATGGAAAATGCGTAGAACACTTGCCTGACACATGCTAGTTCCTCATACGATTGTGAAACAGCTAACGTCCGGATCAACTGCAACAGCAGCAAGAACATTACTTTCCCCCCCTCTTCTGTCGTTATTTGTGTCCTTCTGTTACCTTGTCTAGGTGTTACAATACCATTTTTCACGTACCTGGTTCAAGAGGTTGATAAATAATTGCCGAGATAGTTGACGTCTGTTGGGATATCTTGCCGCATACACCACACAATAACGAACTGCATTCTTCCTACACTCTCCATACACTACGAGAATGTGGACTTTTTCTGCACTGATAAGTTCCATCGTCCACTCACGATCTATTGCTTGGACTGTTACACTCTTACTGATTGGCAAGTCACACTGCACTCAAGGAGCACGCAAGCACACTGTAACCAAACATAACTTCGTATATGGCAACTACGCAGGTTCAATGGCATAAACAAGTATCTGTGTGGAAATTTCAAAATGCTATATCTCGTAAACCATTCGCACTAAAATCCTACAACAAGCACCACTGACATTCTAATCTACCCTACTTTTAGTTTTTTTAAAGTCAGCAGGCATTGTTCCATTTAAAAAAGCGCAAGTTTGCACAAAAATGCGCTTTCTAAGTATTACTCGTATTACCATTCCGTGAAAACCACACATCAATAGGATTCCCATTCCCGTAGTATTTGCAGTGCAAAGTTTACCACCTCATATATTTCCGAAATGAAACAAAAGGGTGAAAAATTCAGTTGGAAGCACATACGTCAGAGGCTTTTTTTTTTTTTTTTTTTTTTTTTTTTTTAGAGAGAGAACGGAAGCTAGAGCCACAGTTACTGATCCAGACTTGCTTTCAGTGTTTCAAACCTCATACGTTCTGAAATACTTAGACTTTAAATCAGGCGCCGCCAAACAACAGCCCACGACGTCTACTCATCCGACCCACCGACGGTACTTGGATTTACTCAATGTGGGACGCGAGTCGCTGTGATACAGTCTAAATTTAAATATTATCTGTAGAATACCAAGTGATTTTCACACGTGCGGAAACCACCTGGCTCTTGTGTGCCTTAAATTTACCATGTTCAACGATCAGGACCCGTTGTAAGATATGGAAATTTCGAACTCTCCTTTCATACACTGCATCACACATCACATGGCATTCTGCGATAAAGACATACATTCCTTGTGTACTGAAACCAGTCGTTTCTGCTGTGAACTTCATTCGTGGATATGGCGCTCAGTCACCGTCAGTCCAAGGCTTTTCTTGAAGAGAGTGATTCTGAATTCTGTTACTTGCCTTATCATACAACAGTGAGGTGGCTCAGCAGCGGTGAAGTTCTGTTCCAGTTTTAAAAGCTCCGAAACAAAAAGTTCTCACTGAAAAACACAGAGCTGATCCACAGTTGTCGGATCCTAGTTGGCAGACAAAAGTTGTAATTTTTGGCCGACATGACATCCCACACGAATGAGCTGAAGTTTAAAATTCAGGGTAAGGATAACCTCGTCTATATCTCTACAGAATCATCAAAAGAGGTCAGACGACGCTGTCATTATCTTAAGCGTAACCGTAAGGAGAAACTTATTCTCATTGTCACTAGTTTAAAGAGGTCAATCTTCGAAAAAGTCAACCTTGATTTTCCGTAAGAAGTTATTCGTGACTTGAAGAAGCGTCTTTTGGAGAGTGACATTCTTTTGTTCCAGAATTCGCTTGAGTGTAGCCTCGGTGATGTGGTAATTGTATTACAGTTGAAGCTCATTGATTTGGAAGCAAATGTCTTGTTGAAAGAGAAACACAGAGAAAGAAAGCTTGTTGAGTTTCCGAAACTAAAGAAATTTGCGATGGTATATAGCACCAGTGTTTGGGACAACTGATGTCTGTGAGCAAACGTTTTCGAAAATGAGGTATGTTAAGTCAGCACATCGAATGAGACTGACAGATGAATATATGAAAGCAGTTATCTCGACTGGATACGGCAACACCAAACTAATCATTAATGATGTCTTGGAAGCCAAACGTCAGTTTCACAAATCACACTAACGTTCTTTTGCTGCTTAGTTTGTGAGATTTCGATATGTGCATGCAAGATCTAATGGAACTACCGTGGAAGAGGAGTTTATTGTTTAACGTCCCGCCGACAACGAGGTCATTAGAGACGGATGTAACTCTCTTTTTGCTAACGTCACCTTCTCTAATAACCTTTTTAGCAAATAAATACAGCGTGAGTCAGGAGGAAAGGTACTTGCTTTGAGACGCGGTTGTATTAGTGATTCTTAACAAAAAACTTCAGAGTGACATACGCCCTATTGCGAATGGTTTCCGAGATAGAACACGTTTAATATCACTTTTGTACGTTTTTCTTTAATAACTCGAAAAGCGCACACTCCAACGAAAACGTGTCTCGGTACACAATTAAACTAAATTAAATTTGCTACAGAAAAGGTCCTATTTATATTTTGATTAGGACTAACAGTTTGCGCGGAGAGAGAATATTGAATCATCTGGCGCGATGCGCATGCGCTGTAACTTAAGTACTTTTTGTAGGCCAGTTTGAGGTAGTTTTCCGACTTGATAGACCACAATCATCTCGTATCAAAATTTTAGTCTCACCTTCCTCTATATTACTGTGGTACGTTGTAAACAATGACAATGAATAATGTAGAAAATAAAGAGAAACGTACATTAAAAGTGTTTTATCTCGGAAACCACCCGGAATAGGGCATATGTGCACATCAAGTTTTCTGTTCAGAATCAGTAATGCTATCACCCGTCAAAACACGTATGCTTCCTCCTGACTCACCCTGTATATTGGTTGCGTGCCACTCACACATTATTCACGCGGAATGCTGAACTTAGTTTCCCGTCTTTTACCCCAGAGCTTTCTGTATTATACAGAATGATGACGTGGTCCGCGCTAGTTATTTTGCCAGATATATGGCAAGTTGTCAAAAAAGTTTGGTGTCCTCTGCTTTAAGTAATTGGAAACGGTGCCGCGGTTTCTGCCGTAATGCTGTAATGACGTAATGTTGGCTGCCTGCACTGTTCTGGGGCCTGCTCTTCGCATTACGGGAGAAACTGTGACTCCGTTATCACCCTTCAGAGTCTGGGTATTTCAGAAGGAATGAGGTTTAGAACAGTGAAAACAAGTCATCCGTCACTAATTGTACCTCTGATTTTCATTGCCATAGAAAAAAAAGTATATGTGCCATTTAAAAAAGAAGTAGCCTTGTGTTGAAAGTGATGTTTATTTGTTTTTGTGGATTATGCATTCCCGCCGATTGTGAGAGTCCCTGACGTAGCTGCATTCCTGCTTAATTTTTCACATATTGGTACGTTTCGGAAATACATGAGGTGGCAAGGCTAGATGTCACACCCTATATATGGGCCACCGGCACGTGTCTCGACACTTCGTCGGAAGATCGTGAAAGTGACACTCATCGGAACGTCACAGAACTTCAATGCAGCCACCTGGCTGGAAGCCCGAGAAGATTTCATCAGTTCCGCCTCTATACCTTACTGTTTTCCAAGTCAGCATGAAATTCAGTGTAAGATTTCAAAGATATTTTACCCCTGGTGCGTTACATTTATCGTTGTCAGTCTTTTTTCTTTAATGCAATTTTTTTTAATAAAATTCACCAGGGAACAAATGCACTGTAGGAATTTTGCAAGGATTCGAGTTTTTTAAAGCAAATGCTTACAACGTGGGTCTCGTGACTGTCATGCAAACATGGAATCCATGGCTTCAGGAGGGACATACTCATCGCCGTGCAAGATTCCAACAAATCCACAAGAGTAGCGCCCGAGAGGACATATTCATTAGGCCACGCAGGATCGTACAGCCGCGTCATGTATCATGAGTAAGTGGAGCTGAAGCAAGAGATTATCAACGCGTTATCATATGGAGCCTCACGGACTGTCAGCACGACGATCAACCTTTCAGCTTCCCTTGGCAGCAGGAGAGACGTTGTCGACAATGGTGCATGTGATAACAACAACTGGACACAGGAGTGGCACCGTATCATCTCCAACGAGACCCACTAGTGTGTTAAGGGTCACAACGGACCTATAAACGTGTGGAGGATCCGAGGAGAATAAATGTTGCCTCACTGGCATTCATCACCGTCATACGTCTCCTTCACCTGGTATGATGGTATGGACTGCTGTTGGGTAAAAATCATAATCAACTCTCTGGTTCAAATAGCTTGTAATTTCCACATCAGTGATTAAATTATTCAAATGGCTCTGAGCACTATGGGACTTAACATCTTAGGTCATCAGTCCCCTAGAACTTATAACTAGTTAAACCTAACTAACCTAAGGACATCACACACATCCATGCCCGAGGCAGGATTCGAACCTGCGACCGTAGCAGTCGCGCGGTTCCGGACTGCGCGCCTAGAACCGCGAGACCACCGCGGCCGGCTATTAAATTATTGACGTCTTAAAGCTGTCAGCTGTGCCCTGTCTTTGCATTCTCTGAGATGTCTTTCAGCAAGATAACGCAAGACAATAAGGGTCATTGCAAATTTTGGTGATAAACATCTTAGTAAATTAGCTTACTACGCCTATTTTCACTCATTGCTTTCATATGGCATCATATTTTGGGGTAATTCATCACTGAGAAATAAAGTATTTATTGCACAAAAGCGTGTAATCAGAATAATAGCTGGAGTCCACCCGAGATCATCCTGCAGACATTTATTTAAGGATCTAGGGATATTCACTGTAGCTTCTCAGTATATATACTCGCTTATGAAATTTGTTATTAACAACCAAACCCAAGTCAAAAGTAATAGCAGTGTTCATAACTATAATACTAGGAGAAAGGATGATCTTCACTATTCAAGATTAAATCTAACTTTGGCACAGAAAGGGGTGAATTACACTGCCACTAAAGTCTTTGGTCACTTACCAAATAGTATCAAAAGTCTGACAGATAACCAACAAGTATTTAAGAAGAAATTAAAAGAATTTCTGAATGACAACTCCTTCTACTCCATAGAGGAATTTTTAGATATAAATTAAGAACAAAAGAAAAAAAACACAAAAATTATAAAAAATAAAAAAAAACACAAAAAATAAAAAAGTTGTTAAATTAACTTAATTATGTCATGTACTGGAAAATTTGACTCGTTCCACATCATTACGAAATATCGTATTCATGATCCATGGAACTAGTATTAATCTAATCTAATCTAATCTGCATGTTGCCCGTGGTGTCCTGAGCTGCCTCAACAAGGTATGTGTTCGACTACTGCCTGGCCAGCACGACTTTTCAGATCTCTTACCGACTGAACTCATCTGGTAATAGGCTGCCGAGAAACTGGCACAGAGTTGAAGAAGTATGGACTGAAATACATGCATGTGTCACTCAAGCCCAAACAGACGTGATGACCAGCTGAGCTAGAGCGATTGTTGCTGACAGAAGTGGACTCCTTGCATACTAAGTTTCGCACCCTTATAACTTCAAATCACCTACCATGTATTCTTGCTACTAAAAGGCACTGTCAAACGAAAAAGAAACATGCGAAAAAAAAAACAGTTAAACTATTTATTATTTCAAAAGTAATCGCCATAACTGTTAATACATTTATTCCACTGTGTGACAAGCCAGCCAATTGTTTCACGGAAAAATGTTTACTGTTGCCTACGGAGCAATAATTGTACTGAGAAACGCCCGTCTTCGTTCGAAGGAAATCGACGACCATTGATGTCTTTGTACATGGACACTTAGCAAAAACTGGAGCGCGCCGTCAAGTCCAAACGCCCAGTAATGTTGGCGGACGACATCATTTTGTTGCAGGATAATGCCCGTTCACGTGTTACCAAGGTTGTTTTGACTACATGGCAGAATGAAACTTTCACTCAGCAGCAGAGTGTGCGCTGATATGAAACTTCGTGGCAGATTAAAACTGTGTGCCGGACCGAGACTCGACCTCAGGACCCTTGCCTTTCGCGGGCGAGTGCTCTCCCAACTGAGCTACCCAAACACGACTTTCGCCCTCTCCTCACAGCTTTACTTCCAGCAGTACCTCTTCTCCTACCTCCCAAACTTCACAGAACCTCTCCTGCGAAACTTGCAGAACCAGCACTCCTGGTAGAGAGGCTTTGCCATAGCCTGGGAGACGTTTCCAGAATGAAATTTTCACTCTGCAGGCAAAGGTCCATAGTTCGACGCTCGGTTCGGCACACAGCCAGGAAGTAATACGGCAGAAGTTTCGCTGGGAAGCCCTTGCACATCCTCCATGCAGTCCCGATCTCTCCCCATGTTACTTTCATATTTTTTGAGCCCTGAAGAAAGATATTCGTGTCCTTCAGTTTGCTTTGGACGAAGAGGTGCGGACCTAGAAACAATCAAGGATCTACATGCAACCGCAACATTTTTCCATGAAGGCATTGACCAGCTTGTCTCACAATGATAAATATATCAATAGATATGGCGATTACGCGGGGGTTCTTGAAAGTAACGGCACAGAATTTTTTATTGTGTTCTCAAAACTGGCTAAAGTATTACAAGTCATGCACATTGCTCGGCCGGCTTTCCTTCTTCAGTGCCACAAGTTGCAACCCTCTGCCGCTAGAGGGCTCCAAATTGTTGCGTGCAACATGGCAGTGTGTAATGTAACTGTGTCGGTGGGTGAGAAATAGGGTGATGTAATCGAGTTTCTCATCGCAGTAAATGTGCTTCCAATTGAAGTCCATAGACGAACGATAGCTGTACACGATATCCATTGTGCCAGCATCAGTAATGCGCGTATTGGGTTTTCGTGTTCGTTATGAAGGAAATTGTGCTAAACTCAATGTGTGTGGCAGATCTCCAGTGGACGGAAGCGTATGGCAAACGACGAGACTCATCGGAATCGGGTTAATGAACTCATCAGAGAAAATTGTCAGATAACACCGACACAGCTCTCAGATAAGTGTGCCATGTGCCTTGGGTTAACTGTCATCGATCATCCTCTATACAATCCCGACTTGGCCCCATCCGATTGTCACCTGTTTCCAAAATTTAAAGTACATCCACTAGGACTTCACTGTGATAGTGATGAAGCGGTGCAAACAAAGCTGAGGTTGTGATCTGTCAACAAACTCAAACATTCTGCAGTGACAGTATCAACATTACTTTTCAGCATGCCCTCGTACGTTTGAAATACTAAACAGTTTTTTTTACTTTTTCCATCTGTTTCGTTTTCGTTTGGCTATACCTCATATAACGTATGCGCTCGGCAAGTAAAATTCCTTTATTTGCTCTCCTTTCTCATGCTGAAATTTTAGTGGCCCGCAGTGTACTTTGTGAAGCATCGTATGCTTCCTGTTATTTGACCAAGAGAAGTAAACAGTAGTAAACGGTAGTCAGAACTCTGAACTCACATTTGGGAAGGTTGTGGTTCAAATCCCCGTACTGTCAAGCAGGTTAAGGTTTTTGGTGTTGTACCTAAATCACTTAAGGCAAATACTGGGATGGATGTTTTGAAAGAGCGTGGCCGATTTCTAATCTTGCACATTGTGTACGGATTTCGTCTTCCATTTCTAGAAATTTTACTACGAAACATGCTTACATTACAAGAAAATTTGTTCAAATGTGTGTGAAATCTTATGGGACTTAACTGGTTATCAAGGTCATCAGTCCCTAAGCTTACACACTACTTAACCTAAATTATCCTAAGGACAAACAAAAAAAAACACACACACACACACACACACACACACACACACACACACACACACACATATGCCCGAGTGAGGACTCGAACCTCCGCTGGGATCAGCCGCACCGTCCATGACTGCAGCGCCCTAGACCGCTCGGCTAATCACGCGCGGCAAGAAAATTTGTGACGCACTCCAATCATTCACGTAATGTACCTTGTCAGATGGCTCAGATTAAAAAAAAAATTACTTTTTTCTAGCTATAAAGATGACCTTCGACTACGCTCCTTGAAGACAAGTACATTATTAACGCAATAGGACTCGTTTATTTACGACATTCGTAGCAGATTGCCTATGGAGCCCGTTAAGATTTGTTTAGGTTGATGGGTAGGCTGTCTAGTTATCAAGACGTTTGTATAACATTACTGCTGAGAGGGCAACTGTCTAGCAGTATGGTGAATTTTATGCATTCTTATATGTATGAAAATGCAGAGTTTTGTCACTTGCTCGAGTAACGATGCAGCTGGTGGACCTATAGGATTCTGTAGTTCGCTGCATGCTCTCTGACAGTGACGTGAAACACGATGGCCGCGAAGGAATGCCCAACTACTCAGGGAATGAAGTACATTATAAAATTGTTATATGTCACTCCTGTATAGACTCGTACAAGGGAAACAAGTATGCTGCGGGCGAGATACATGTATTCTTTGAATGTAATTGAACTCAGAGAAATCAGGGAATACTACGGCACATAATCTGGATATGAGAAATTCACAACATATGAACAACTGTGTTAGAGCAATTTGGGACTTGTGATCAGTAGCTTGATGTTTATCGGAATGTATTAAACAGTGTGTTGGCTCCGACTGAAGTTTAGTGTGGAACAGTTTCATTTTAATTAAGGACGAGATAGATTTACGTAAAAGTGACAGAATACTTATTATGTGAAAAGGCTGTATGTTCTGACGCTGTCAGATAATTAAAATTGAAACATATCAAGACTTGTTAGCAGCTGCAGATAGCGATTATCAGAAGGTTTAGTTTATGTCCCTGTCGTGTGGTATTTGATCTGGGTTAGTGACGAAAATTTTTTGCCTCCGACTCAAGTAGGCCGTTTGATGGACTATAGATCAATCGCCAATGATAATTAAGGGCCACACGACAGCAGCTTCACCACATATTGCTCTGACAAACGACCTTTTTACGATATGGAAGCTACAAACTGTGGAAATAAATGCACTTTTTTGTTATTATTTTTGTTAAGAAACATTCCAGAAAATCATAATGTTAATATTTCAAACTTGATTTGCACTGATCGATTATAAAATGTTAAAGAACATAAATGTACTGACTCAACAGGAATGATTCCTTGTTTGGAAGAGCAGTAGTAATGGCATCATCCAAAATCCGCTTCTGAGGATACAGTGATCAGATGGAGCTTTCACGTCGGTAGTGATAAGCGAGAATGATAAATTCGCACAGACTAGTCCTCTACACGTCTGGTCGGTCTGGAACTCTGTCATGACATAGTAATTCCTCCACAACGTTTTAAGCAGTTCTGTGCAACATAAATCCCTAGTTTTCATCAGCAGATGACTAGTTTTAGAAACCGTTTCTTTTTGTTATTACACTCCTGGAAATGGAAAAAAGAACACATTGACACCGGTGTGTCAGACCCACCATACTTGCTCCGGACACTGTGAGAGGGCCGTACAAGCAATGATCACACGCACGGCACAGCGGACACACCAGGAACCGCGGTGTTGGCCGTCGAATGGCGCTAGCTGCGCAGCATTTGTGCACCGCCACCGTCAGTGTCAGCCAGTTTGCCGTGGCATACGGAGCTCCATCGCAGTCTTTAACACTGGTAGCATGCCGCGACAGCGTGGACGTGAACCGTATGTGCAGTTGACGGACTTTGAGCGAGGGCGTATAGTGGGCATGCGGGAGGCCGGGTGGACGTACCGCCGAATTGCTCAACACGTGGGGCGTGAGGTCTCCACAGTACATCGATGTTGTCGCCAGTGGTCGGCGGAAGGTGCACGTGCCCGTTGACCTGGGACCGGACCGCAGCGACGCACGGATGCACGCCAAGACCGTAGGATCCTACGCAGTGCCGTAGGGGACCGCACCGCCACTTCCCAGCAAATTAGGGACACTGTTGCTCCTGGGGTATCGGCGAGGACCATTCGCAACCGTCTCCATGAAGCTGGGCTACGGTCCCGCACACCGTTAGGCCGTCTTCCGCTCACGCCCCAACATCGTGCAGCCCGCCTCCAGCGGTGTCGCGACAGGCGTGAATGGAGGGACGAATGGAGACGTGTCGTCTTCAGCGATGAGAGTCGCTTCTGCCTTGGTGCCAATGATGGTCGTATGCGTGTTTGGCGCCGTGCAGGTGAGCGCCACAATCAGGACTGCATACGACCGAGGCACACAGGGCCAACACCCGGCATCATGGTGTGGGGAGCGATCTCCTACACTGGCCGTACACCACTGGTGATCGTCGAGGGGACACTGAATAGTGCACGGTACATCCAAACCGTCATCGAACCCATCGTTCTACCATTCCTAGACCGGCAAGGGAACTTGCTGTTCCAACGGGACAACGCACGTCCGCATGTATCCCGTGCCACCCAACGTGCTCTAGAAGGTGTAAGTCAACTACCCTGGCCAGCAAGATCTCCGGATCTGTCCCCCACCGAGCATGTTTGGGACTGGATGAAGCGTCGTCTCACGCGGTCTGCACGTCCAGCACGAACGCTGGTCCAACTGAGGCGCCAGGTGGAAATGGCATGGCAAGCCGTTCCACAGGACTGCATCCAGCATCTCTACGATCGTCTCCATGGGAGAATAGCAGCCTGCATTGCTGCGAAAGGTGGATATACACTGTACTAGTGCCGACATTGTGCATGCTCTGTTGCCTGTGTCTATGTGCCTGTGGTTCTGTCAGTGTGATCATGTGATGTATCTGACCCCAGGAATGTGTCAATAAAGTTTCCCCTTCCTGGGACAATGAATTCACAGTGTTCTTATTTCAATTTCCAGGAGTGTATTTTCTGTCGCTAAGAAATTAAGTGTCAGCTACAAATCGAAAGTTTCGGGGTTCAATCTCAGGCGGTTCGAGGATTTTTTTCTGTCACTTATTGATGATTCAACGCCAAGTTGAAGGCTTCTCAATAACTGGCTGGTTCGGAGTAATGCAACGACACCCCATCTCAAGTAGCACCAGGCGTCCTAACGCAGTGTGGTACTGTAACAGTACGGTAGCATTATCCTAACAGCTCATTTACATCATCAAACAACGAGAAGCCGTCGGTAGAGGTCTGGTAAAGGCGTGTTTACACGTGTGCGCCTTGCGGCTGGACGGCGAGCGGCTACGGTTGCACACACGCGTGTAGGTGCACGCCTTTTCCACAATATGTGCGCACGAGTGATTCCAATCGCACCTGCGGACACACTGGGCGCTTTTACATGTGTGTGTGTGTGTGTGTGTGTGTGTGTGTGTGTGTGTGTGTGTGGCAAGCACAGTCGCACGGCGATTAGCCGCAAGGCGCAATGGTGTAAACGCGCCTAAGTTTATGCTTAGGCACGGGAGCAGAAAATCAATCAATAACGAACACAGCGTCTTAACCTCTGCAAGTGGGTCCACAGTATGAGTGTATCATCTCCATTTGTGTCTGAAATAAGGACTCCTCATTTACATTATTTTATTGCTATTCAACTGAGGCCTGATGACAGCGCGTTAGAGCACACGGTTTGTCATGACGTACCAGTTATAAATAGAATCGAAATAATATCCGTTGAAATGTGTAAGTTCCAGAACGAAAATAAAAGTTAAAGTAGTAGCAAGAACAACAATGATGATAATAATAATGGTGTATGCCGGAATTCACATTCACATATGACATTCACGAACCTAAATCAGGAATAGAAAGACTGAACAGCGAGTATCCAGCTGGGGAGGCGGGTAACACATACTGCACTGCCGCTAAAAGGAGGATCAATCGGCAATGATAGACAGCATGAGGATGCAGAAGGCAATGGAAACCACTGCATTAATGACACATAATATGTATCGACAGGATGTGTGGCCTGTAACTGAAAAGTGCCATGACGATCTCCCTATAGGCAAAAGATTCCGCACTAGTTCCCCATTCGAGACTCCGGGAAGGAACTGCCAAGGCGGAAGTAAATATGAGAAAAAGATGGAATATAAAACTTTCAGAAAGTAAGGTTGCAAAGAGGAAATGAATAATGGAAGTTACTAGTAGACACAGTGAAAGACAGAAATGGATCAGGGAAGAGACTGTAATGAATGACAGGGTTATGGCTGTAATGAAAATTAAATAAAGACGGAGTGGACATGTGACCTGGTGGGTGCGTGGCAGATAAACCAAGTAAGGTCTCTGCTGATTTCCAAGAAATAAGAAAAGACTTGAGTGGACGTTATAAAATAGATAAGAATGACACAGATGAGTATTACAGTGAAAATATTGCATGGAAGAATCTACTGTATACAAAATACATCAAAGCATTGTGCATAAAATGACAAGAAACCCAGCCGGCCGGGTTGGCCGAGCGGTTCTAGGCGCTAGAGTCTGGAACCGCGCGACCGCTACGGTCGCAGGTTCGAATCCTGCCTCGGGCACGCACATCCTGGATGTGTGTGATGTCCCTAGGTTAGTTAGGTTAAAGTAGTTCTAAGTTCTAGGTGACTGATGACCTCAGAAGTTAAGTCGCATAATGCTCAGAACCATTTGAACATGAAACCCACTACGGATGATTTAAGAGAACCGAAACATATACAGGAGATAGTGAAAAAGAGCAAACACTCCGTTTTGTTCAAGATGGAGTCATCAAACATATTTTTAAGGTGTTGACAAACACAGACGTCAAAAGTGAGCTTTTTGAGAAAACACTTCAATGTAAAAAGTTGACTGTCATAGACAATTTTTAAAATACATCACAGTATTTTATAAGTGTACTGAAAGTTTTCAAAGAAGAGTTTAGTACTACATTTGAATTACCTTGAATCATTCAGGATGTGAAACTTTATGACTGGTCAAGAACGCTTGTGAAAAGCCTGGAGGCAGAAATATTGCTACTGACTAGAAATTACATTAATTCAGGTAGAATTTACTTGGTCGTGCTGAAAACTAATCCTTCCGAATTTTTGTGTGACAGCTCTTTAAGCTTGTTAAATAAAATAAACGTTATTAATATTCTGCATCTTTATTCTTAACACCTACACATTTAAATTCTCAGCATAAACACCGTGGCTACGAACACGTTTCTCCCAACGCGAGACTGTTTATTGATACCGTCCTGTAGACCGTTTGACTGTGCTGGCGAAGCGACAATGTCACCTCCGCTTGCGCCACTTCATAACTAACAAAGTGAAGTCTTCGAAGGTGTTCTTTAAGTTTTTGAAACAATAAAAATCGGATGGCGTCAAGTCGGCACTGTACGAAGGATGGCCGATGACAGCGAAACTAAGGTGTCGGGGTGTTGTAGATGTCGCAACGTTCGTATGTGGTCTGGCACTGCATGCTGAGGAGAGGCGGCTCCGCGTGTGGAAGAGCTCTAACACGCATCGACGTAGTTACGTCACAGATCCTCTCGTTACACGCTACAATTAGGAGTCTTCTAGCGACAAAGTGCTGCTAATGTGCGGACATGAAGAAAATATATATATATATATATATATATATATATATATATATATATATATATATATATATGGCCGAGCCATGCGGTATGAAGCGCCTTTTCACGGTTTGCGCGGCTTCCCCCGTCGGAGGTTCGAGTGTGTGTGTGTGTGTGTGTGTGTGTGTGTGTGTGTGTGTTGTCCTTAGCGTAAGTTACTTTAAGTTGTATTAAGTAGTGTGTAAGCCTAGTGACCGACGACCTTAGCAGTTTGGTCCCATAGGAACTTAACACAAATTTCCACAAATATTAAAAAACAAAGATGCTGTGACTTACCAAACGAGAAAGCGCTGGTAGATAGACACAATAAAAAACACACAAACACACACACAAATTTGAAGCTTTCGCAACCCACGGTTGCTTCATCAGGAAAGAGGGAAGGAGAGGGAAAGACGAAAGGATGTGGGTTTTAAGGGAGAGGCAGTGGAAAGACTTACCTTAGAGGGAAAAAGGGACAGGTATGCCTGTGTCTGTGTATGTGCGGATGAATGTGTGTGTGTGTGTGTGTGTGTGTGTGTGCTGTCCCTTTTTCCCCCTAAGGTAAGTCTTTCCGCTCCCGGGATTGGAATGACTCCTTACCCTCTCCCTTAAAACCCACATCCTTTCGTCTTTCCCTCTCCTTCCCTCTTTCCTGATGAAGCAACCGTGGGTTGCGAAAGCTTGAAATTTGTGTGTGTGTTTGTGTGTTTTTTGTTGTGTCCATCTACCAGCGCTTTCTCGTTTGGTAAGTCACAGCATCTTTGTTTTTTAATATATTTTTCCCATGTGACATGTTTCTTTCTATTTTATTCATATCATTATATATATACCTTATCAGTCTACCTGATTTTGAATACTCTTCTATAGCACATGATTAACTTCCAAATCTACAACCCCTTCACTTACCAGCGCACACTATTAGTCCTACAGAAAAACATACAGAGCTTTTTTGTTGGAAAATTTAATGTTATTAAATTTTGTACTGGTGTACATTTTGCTGGAGACCACGGCTGTCGAGTTACTCAAGGAAAAGGCGTTTGAAGGCCACGTTTGCGTAAAATCCATAGTATTTCTTTGGATGTACTCCAATACCTGCCTTCCCCAACAGTTTTTACCCTCTTCAGTTCCCACGTATCATTTTGTCCCTTCTTCTTGTCAGTGTTTACATAACTTTCTTTTTTTCACCGATTTTGCTGAGGATCTCTTCATTCCTTAGCAGCCCACTTGATTTTGAATACTCTTCTGTAGTGCCACACATAAATCACTTTGATTCTTTTCTATTCTGGTTTTCCCACTGTTCATGATTTACTGCCGCACAATGCTGTGTTCCAAACGCACTCAGAAACTTCTCCCTGAAATTAAGTCCTAGGTTTGAAACCAGTGGACTTCTCTTGGTCAGAAATACCATCTTTGTTATGATAGTCTGCTGTTTATGTCACACTTGCTTTGTCCATCACAGGTTATTTTGCTTCCAAGGTAGCAGAATTCTTGAACTTAATTTACTTCTTGAACACTAATTTTGAAGTTAAGTATTTAGCTGTTCTCATTTCTGCTGCTTATCATCACTATTGTCTTTAACTGGTTTACACTCAATCCATATTCTGTACTGATTAGACTGTTCATCCATTCAACAGATCCTGTAATTCTTCTTCACTTTCGCTGAAGATGGCAATGTCATCAATATCATTGACATGTTTTTAGCCTGAATTTAACGTTCCATGTATTTCAGTCATTGCTTCTTCTATGAATAGACTGAACAGCTGGGGACGAAAGACTGCATCCCTACCTTACACCCTTTTTAATTCGAGAAGTGTTACTGTACCCTCTTGGCTCCGGTACTTACTGGGTACTATCCGCCTTTCCCTATAAATTGCACCTATTTTTCTCAGAATTTCGAACATTTTGCACCATTTTTAACTGTCGAACGCTTTTTCTAGGTCCATAAATCCTGTGGGCGTCTCTTGATTTTTCTTGCTTTGCTCCAACTAACAAGCGCAACATCAGAACTGCCTCTCTCGCGCCTTTACCTTTTCTAAGTCCAAAGTCTTCTAACGGATTCTCAATTTTCTTTTCCATTTTTTCTGAATATTATTCTTGTCAGTATCCTGGATGCATGAGCTGTCGAGCTGATTTTGTGATATTTCTCACAAGTATCTTTTTGGAATTGTGTGAATAATATTTTGCCGAAAATCTAACCGTACGCCGCCGATCTCAAAGAAACCACACACACAAGCTTGAATAGTCGTTTGGTTACCATTTCCCTCGTTTATTTCATAAATTCTCATGGAATGTTATTTGTCCCTCTTCTTTTATTCGATCTCAAGACTTCCAAAGCTCTTTTAAATTCTGCCTTTATTACTAGATCTCTACATCTTCCTTATCGACTCCAGCTGCAACTTCTATCAAATCATGAGCCAAATCCTCCCTCTCATGGACAGGTCTTCAATGTACTCTTTCTACCTACCCGATCCATCCTCTGCATTTAACCGTGGAATTCCCAATCCACTCTCAATGTTACCATGATTGCTTTTAATTTCACCAAAGGATCTTTTGACTTTCCTGCATGCTGAACCAGTCTTCCCGACGGTCATTCCTTTTTCGATTTCTTCACTTCTTTGCTAGAGCCCTTTCACCTTGGGTGCATTCTACGTCCAGTTTGTTCCATTCTTGAGGAATTTACACTGAAGCGCCAAAGAAACTAGTATAGGCATGCGTGTTCAAATACAGAGATATGTAAACAGGCAGAACACAGCGCTGCGGTCGGCAACGCCTATATAAGACAAGTGTCTGGCACAGTTGTTATATCGTTTACTATTGCTACAGTGGCAGTTTACCAATATTTAAGTGAGTCTGAAGGTGGTGTTACAGACGGTGCACGAGTGATGGGACACATCATCTCCAAGGTAGTTATGAAGAGGGGATTTCCCCGTACAATCATTCCACGAGTGTACACTGAACGTCAGGACTCTGTTAAAACATCAAATCTCCGAAATTGCTGCGACTGGAAAATGATCCTACAAAAATGGGACCAACAATGACTAAAGAGAATCGTTCAACGTGACAAAAATGCAAGCCTTCCACAAATTGCTACATATTTCAATGCTGGGCCATCAAAAAGTGTCAGCGTGCAGACCTTTTGAAGAAACATCATCGATATGGCCTTTCGGAGCCAAAGGCCCACTCGTGTATTCTTGATGACTGCATGAGGCACAGCTTTACGCCTCACGAGGGGCCATCAACACTGTCATTGAACTGTTGATGACTGGAAACATGTTTCCTGTCGAACGAGTCTCGTTTCAAATTGTATCAAGTGGATGGACATGTACAGCTATGGAGACAACCTCATGAACCCATGGATTCTGCATGTCAGCAGGGAACTGTTCAAGCTGGTGGCAGCTCTTTAATGATGTGGGGCATGTGCAGTTGGAGGGATATGGGACCCCTGATACGTCTAGATACTACTCCGACAGGTGACATGTACGTAAGCATCCTGCCTGATCTGCATCCATTCATGTCCATTCCAATGGACTTCAGCAATTCCAGCGGAACAATGCGACACCCCAAACGTTCAGAATTGCTACAGAGTGGCTCCAGGAACACTCCAAATAGTTAAGACACACTTCCGCTGCCCACCAAACTCCCCAGACGTGAACATTATTGAGCAAATCTGGGATGCCTTGCAACGTCCTGTTCGGAAGAGATCTCCAACTCCTTGTACTCTTACAGATTTATGTACAGCCCTGCATGATTCATGGTGTCAATTCCCTCCAACTCTACATCAGATATTAGTCGAATCAGTGCCATGTCATGTTGCTGCACTTCTGCGTGCTCGCAGGGGTCCTGCACAATACTAGGCGGGTGCACCAGTTTCTTTAGCTTATCGGTGTATATTGCTGTATGCCTCTCTTTCTCTGAATATTATTGTATTTTTCCTTACATTGATCAATTGAAGTATTTCTTCTGTTACCCATAGTTTCTTTGAGTTATCTTCGATGCATCTATGTCTAGTTGTGCATCATCTGTGATTGTCCTTTCTAGAGATGTCTAATTCTCCAACTGAAGTGCTTACTGTGGTGTTCTTTATCACAGTATCCACGTCCATAGCTAACTACAAACGCATCTCGTCGTTCCGCAGGACTTAAGTATCCCACTTCTTTCCTCACTGATTCTTCCAAGTGATTCTCTTAAACTTTCTTCTACTCTTCATCATTACTAAAGTATGATCTAAGTCTATAACTGCTCCTGGGTATGCCTCACAATCCAGTATCTGATATCAGAATCTCTGTCTGACCATGAAGTAATCCAGGTAGAACGTTTTTTTAATTTTTTTATTTATCATTTTTTATTGGCTGCCTTAACATATCTGTACAGCAATCACAACGCTGGAAACGTTATACCTGGTTTATATGAAATAGAGAATGAGGGAGAAAGGGAATGGATGGGTGGGAAATTGAGTGACTTCCTGTAGTGGCAACTTCAGCCACCGAATGTAACTGCAACACCAGATGTAGCGGGAAGGGGTAATAGGCACCATATTAAGATTCGTCCGAGCTTTCCAAGTGATTTATTGTTTCCAACTACAGTGCCCCTGTTCTTCTCGTTCTGAACCACTGGGTTCCACAATGCTGAGGACACCACTTTGCTGTCTGCGAAACGGCTTGGTGCAGAATGGCTGCCTCACTGACCCATGCAAGCACTGCTGTGTGTCGGCCTTGTGCGGCAATGGAGTTGCGGCGTCATCAGGATGCTGGCAGTTTACTCAGCGGTCTGCGTCCCTGCCGACTCAGCACTGGTCGGTGCGAGCTGTAGGTGGCCAGATGCGTGCTTCTCGCCGGTGTGGCTAAGACCACAGCAACAACAAGCACCCGCGATCTGGAGTCCTAATATGCAGCCCTCGCCTCAGGATGCCTCCGGCGTGTGTTGGAAGCCAAGACAACTGCCTGCGGTTGCGAGCCGTGGAGTGCCCCACCACTGGCTGGCTACGGACCCCACGTCAGACTCAAGAGGGTCAAACCAGCAACCCGCCGTGGACTGGAACGCTGGCGCCCCATCTGCTGCTGCACGTAGCTGGAAGTGTGATACCCCCACCATCCAGAAGAGCTGCCACACTTGAATGAATCTCGTTAGAAACCAGCACCTATTTATATGTGGCTGTGCGCCTCTGTTTTGCCATACGTGCTGCTTCGCATCACGTACTCATGACATGCTAGGTTGGCCAGTGGGCCCCTTCTGCCTGTGATTTGCAACATTTAAAACCGCTATGTATACTCTTTCAGAAATTTGACAGCCCTGTGGCCTCTATTCTACTTCGTAACTGTTGGTATGCGTAACTCACTGCAATCCGGCCCACACCTGGCTGTAACTTGCGCTCAGAATATTGCACAAAACCAACTTTCCCTATCCTAAACGATGGTGCCGCTACACTTCCAGTCACAGACGGCATTGTGATAAGGCTATGGCGAAAATAAAAATTTGTTCTGTACCAGGACTCAAACCCAGATTTACCACTTGTGATGTGCAGTTGCCTTTAATGCTTAGGCCATCCAGGATGGCCCCCTGATCGACTCAAGTTTCCAGCTTAACACATGCTGCAATGCAGTGTGCCTCATTTATTAAGCTCCTGCTTGCACATTATTGATTCTCCTATGGGTTTGGACGATATTAGTGCATCCGCACTGAAACAAACATCAAGGAGCCAAGGCGCAAGTAGTTTCTACTCCGTCAGTCATTGCTGCTGCACTGCAGCGTGTGATAAGCTGAAAACTTGAGTTACTCGGGAAGTGTGTCCTAACAGCTGAAGCTGCTATGGCAACTGCTCATGAGGAATGATAAATCCGGGTTCGGGCCCTGGTACGATACAAATTTTCAACTTTTGCCATTATGCATTATGTTACTACAATGCCCTGTGTGGATGGAAGTCACAAATTAAATTCCCACCCATGCCTTCTCTTTCTTTCCCATTCTCTGGATGCACCAGTCATGTCATCATGAGTGGTGTCTGTCCTCTCGGGCGTGTCCAAAGGAACAGGTACCACGCAAATACATACATTTGTTGTACTACACTTTGTTTTGACAACTTAGACTGTACATTAGTTTAAGTCATACCCTGGTACGAAGTTACAAAGGCTTAACAAAGGACAAATTGCGACATGAAACAAATTTTACATCCACATTACACTGAAATGAGTAAACAAGAAAAACATAACAAAGGCTACACAGACGTAATGTGCTATATATCTGTAACCTCCTGGTGCCACCCAGTGTTTCCAACTGTACCTCCCCCTCTTCTGATTCATGAACAGGTTATTCGTTGTTACCATCTGAAATTCATTGCAGAACACAATTAGTCTTTATCTTCTCTCATTTCCACTGAAAGTTCATATCCATGCCATGTTCCTTTCTTCTGTTCCTCCTCCTATAACCGCATTCCCATCCCCCATGTCTATTAGATTTTCATCTCCCTTTACACACTGAATTAACTATTCAGTATCATCATTTCCTTACTTTATCTCTTCATCTGCTGCTTGAAACGTTGGAATGTATGCATGACCTTTCACGATCGACGTTGGTTTTCTGTCAGATCTGATGAGAACAACTGTATCGCTGGGCTGTTTACAATAACACACACACTGCTCTACCTTCCCATTCATAACGAAGCCTGCTTCCACTATGCCATTTTCCTTCTGCTGTTGATATTACACTGTATTCGTCTGACCAGAAATCCGTATCTTCTTTCCATTTCACTTGACTGACTCCCACTATATCTAGATTGGGCGTCTGCATTTCCCTTTTCTGTTTCTCTTTGCTACTACGTTCAAATTTCTGACGTTCCATGCTCCGACTCGTAAAGTGTTATCTCTTTGTTGATTATCCCATCTTTTTCTCACAATCACTTCCACTTGTAAGGCCCCTCCCGGAGATCCGAAAGGGAGATTATTCCAGCAGCTTCTGTCAATTGAGAGACAATCATGACACTTTTTCAATTGCAGGCCATATGTCCTATGAATACACATTACGTGTCTTTAACACAGTGGTTTCCATTGCTTTCTGCATCCTTATGCTGTTGATCACTGCTGATTGTATGGAATAAATTATCTTTATTATCTTACTGGGTATTTTCTTTGAACCAATAAAACAGAAAATAAGCACAGTTTCCCTCCCCAAGGGCAAGAGAGCGTCGTGAACCTCTGTCCACTCCTCCGCTCACTTTGACAAGGACGTTGGCAGAGCGAAGGTGACTTCTTATGCTAATAGTCTTCGGCCACCATTGCTGGTGATTTTCACTTGGAATTTAAGCAGTGACTGAGCTAGAGCCCAGAACCCATGACATTTTCATCGCTATCTAAGACGCTGTCCCTACACCACGGCAGTAAAAGACAGAGAGTAAAACATATACACAACTTATACAGAAGCCAGACAACACTTATAATAGAGTCGAAGGGCATGAAAGGGAAACGGCGGCTAAGGGGAGAATAAAATACGGTTGTAGCCTATCCCCGCCATTATTCAACATTCACATTGAGAAAGGAGAAAAAGAAACCAAACAAAAATTTGGAGACGTATCTGTGGTTCAGGAAGAAGTAAAAACTTCGAGGTTTGTCGATGACATTTTAATTGTGTCCGAGACAGAAATGGACTTAAAAGCAGTTGAACGAAACGGACAGTTCCCCGAAAGGTTTAAATAAGACGAACATCAACAAAGTAAAAAAGGGTAATGGGATTTAGTCGAATTAAATCAGGCGATGCCAAGGGAATTAGGTCAGGAAATGAGACGTTAAAAGTAGTACATGAGCTCTGTTATTTGGACAGTAAAATAACTGACGATTGCCGAAATACGGAGGATATAAAATGCAGACTGGAAACAGAAAGAAAGCGTTTTCGAATAAGAGAAATTTATTAACATTGAATATAGAATTAAGAGTTAGGAAGTCTGTTCTGAAGCTATTTGTCTGGAGCGTAGACTTTAGGTAAGCGGTCAGACAAGAAGAGACTCTATAAAGGCAAATTTTCATGCCGAGCGTGAGTTTCCGCGGAAACGCGAAATACTAATTAAATAAATGATCAGTGACAAATAAATAAAGCCTATGGCACACAACTGCAGCGCTGTGTCGCTGATAAAACAAAAGCACAATTACGTTACTCTTATGTTTGATTAAAAAAGGAGAGCTCTGGTAGAAGTGGTGCGAGAAGCACGTATTTTATTTTATTGTCTGGCACACCGCCATATTTCATGTTATAGAAGAATACTGCGAGTTGCAACCACACTAGGCACTCGATTCTGTAAAGAATTTATATTTATAAAAGTAAGTAGGATTATGAACTGTAGGCTTATTCATTGAATATATCTGATTTAACTAACTGTGTAACTTTTTTATGTTTAGTAGACAATCACCTCTGTACGACGTATTGGCATGGCTGGCAAATTATTGTAATATTGAGATTTAGATTATGAGTCCGCACCTACCGCAGCAGTCTTTGGAAACGATTTAATTACGAAGTCCGATTATTCAGTTTTATTTCACGGTCAACTACGAGTAACATTGCCTTTACGAAAAAGCCATTGTCAAGCGTCTGATACCGAATAATTAAACGTCCACGTTCCAGATAAGCAAATACAATTGCAATCACAATCACCATCATACAGATAGAATAATTAATATTTAAATAACAATATATTTTTTTATTTATTTTATATTGGCGACCGTGACAGGACTTGTTATTTTGTCATTTGTTACACTGTTCTCTTTGTTTCATGTAAAAAATCAACTTTCTGGACCTGGACGTCAATGTATGAGAGATAACAAAATCTGAAGATATTTTCCAATTCTGAAATTTTGCCGGAAGACGCAAAGAAGCTTCCAGCAAAATAAGGTAAGAC
The DNA here is from genome assembly GCF_021461385.2 of Schistocerca piceifrons. NCBI lineage: Eukaryota > Metazoa > Arthropoda > Insecta > Orthoptera > Acrididae > Schistocerca > Schistocerca piceifrons. The sequence goes on from NC_060145.1 coordinate 390,941,382, forward strand.
GCAACATCTTTGCATTGGTAGGCTTGACCAGACGTATAATTCAGTGTATTAGCTTTTCAGTAAATTCTGTAGTGTTTCTTTTCTGCATAACAGTTTCAGTGATAAATTTCATTCTCAGTACTTTTCCCTAAACAATAACGTATGCAACAATACCAATACACGAGTGTACAATATGGCCGACTTCTGTACGATATCATGTAACATGGCCAGCAGCCATTACCAATAATCTCAAATTCAGTTTATATTTTTAAATTAACAGACAGCCATTGTTGCTACGAGCGATTCATACTCAACTACATTTTATTTTAAAATCAGTGTCAAAAATTTTCTTGAAACATATATCACGTGTGGCATGGTAATAACTAGAAAACAATACGCAAAAATGGAACAGCAAGGACGTACTATTCAGACGCAATCCGACTCGGACGTGAGACAAGTGTTAGAAAATGACTTTACGACAGCAACCGGTAGTGACGATTCATCAAACATTGACGCAAGTGTTGACGAAAATTTTGACGATAGGCCGTCCACTACAAAAATTTCAAAATCTCAATCAGAGCCCATGTTAATGCATGACGTCACGTCTAATGACGCGGCGGGGGCAGAGACCTTGCAAACGGTAAACATTGCCGACATGTTACAAATGCTAATGAAACAAAACGCCGAAAACATGGCAACCTTAAAGGCACAATTAGAGACACAAAATGAACAGTTAAAAACACAAAATGGCGAAATCAAATCTGATCTCATAGCAATCAAGATAGGTAATGACACTTTATGTAAGCGTGTGGAACTTATAGACGCCACACTGACCAAACAGATGACCGAACTCAGTACTAAATTTTCCCAGCTCAATACGAGACAAGAAAAGACTACAACTGACGTAGCACTTTTACAGACACAAGTAAAAAACCTTAATGTCACGTGTGAAGTTCTTACTGAACAAATTCAAACATATCCTTCAGTACATGACAACCTTGAAAAACGAATTACTGACGTACAGAATAAATTTGACAATGTTGAACAACACCTGACTGACATCTTACAATCAGATGCCACAGCTCATTTTCAAAATATTAATAAAGAATTTCATGATTGGGTTGAGAACAAAGACAAACATTTTGATAGATGCTTACGTGAAAATTCACCAACAATTGTGCACGACTCCGTAGCGCAATACATTACTAATAACAAACAGCTGATCAGTGACGCAGTACAATCCGTCACTGCACCCATGAGACAATTCACCAATCAACTACAGTCTGAATGTAACGAAAATATCGGTCAAAATGTACAGTTCAGAAACCAATATACATTCGAGTATGATACACACATTCCGCACACGACAAATACACAAGAACAAAACACACCACGACTACAACACATACCACGATGTGGAAACACAAACACAAGCTATTATCATGGTAAACCACAGCAACATTATCGTAATTACTCGCCAGCTGAACATACCAGTAATTACAGTGGAACAAATCCATATCACAATGCGAAGGAAGATGAAAGCTTAATGAAACACAGGCAATTTCAGATTTTTATCCCAGAAAAACGAACCATTCATCCGGTGATTTTTCTTAAATCTTTTAGTAACGCATTTCCACGCACTTGGAGTGACCGGAAAAAGATTTCATATATTGTCGGTTACATCCAAGGCGATGCAGCTGTCTGGGCATACAGTCAAGCTGACGTATGTACCACGTACAGTGAGTTTGAGCGTGCTTTTCTGAACAAATTCTGGTCGCAATCCGTCAAGGAGCGACTCAGAAGACAAATTTTAGAACCTGAAACTTTTAACAGTAAAAATGGTAACTTACGCAGATATTTTGAAAAATACTTGAACATGGGACATTTTTTAGACGAACCAGTCGCAACGCGTGATATACTCCGAGCGTTGAAGGCCAAATTGCCTTTCAACATTAAGGAAAAACTTCTACATACCCCGGATGACGATTCAGATTATTTTTTAACAGCCTTAGATTCGGTTGACATGTTACTTGAAGATCAGCGCTTCGCGCGGCAAAACAGCAGCCACAATGTTTACACTAGTGGTATGCAAAACATGCAGGCTTGCCAACACAATTCTGGCGCGCCCACAGTTGGATACGCGGTACAACAAAAACAGCAAACTCACATGCCGTCTCAGTACGGAAATCAAAATCAACACGCGTATTCCAATACAAACAATAGTTACAACAGTAATAACATTTCATGCGGCAATCCATACAAAAGGCACCGCGGTAATAACTACAACGGTAACAACGGATACAAAGGTAATAACAAAAACACAAACAGAAATAGAAATAATAGTAACTACGAGCCAAGACAGCATCAAGGTTGGACTCGTAACGATCAGTACTTTCATTCAAACTCTGCTTTACCACAGCAGCCACCAGGACAAAATTGGAGCATACCTTACGACCGACAGGTAAGTTATAATGCGCAACAGCAACAACAACCGCAAAAGTTTGGAGATCATAATAGGCTATATCCGAATGTGAATATAATAGAAATGACACCTGATGCACAACCTCAATCTGTGTCAGTACCTAGTACAAATGATAATCCAACAAACTAGAAACAGTCACTACTTTGCCCCAGGTCGTGGCTGAAGAATTCTTGGGGGGCGACTTCAATGTTAATCAGTTATTTGACACCACACTTGAACAACAGAATAATGATATGCCGAGTAATTCTAAACAAAAAACTACCTGTTTTATTTATAAGGTACAACCACAATAATAATATATCAGATGAACTTTTACAAGACAGTACACAATGTCGTTTAAACACAAATGAAATTGTTTTAGCATCTACTACTGGTGTAGTAGGTGGGATTCCAACTACTATTATCCTAGATACAGGCGCAGCTGTGAGCGTTTTGTCTTTTAATTTCTATAAAAAGATGTGTGAATTGGAACCTGTGCCTGAGTTTCCTGCCCAAAACTGTAAAATAACTACTGCACTAGGTAATAAGTCATGTAGGGTTACGAAGCAAGTTTTTGTAAACGTTAAAATAGGTAATGGAACCGTACAATGGCCATTCCTGGTTGTACAAAACCTTGTGACAAATTGCATATTAGGAATAGATATTATGAGCGAGAAGGACTGCATTATAGACTTCTCCAAAGGTAAATGTATTTTAAATGATAAAGGCAGTGTAATTATTATTGATTTGGACAGGAGAACTCTAAAGCATGACAAACACTGTACAGGGTACAAGGTTCAGTTAGTACTTGACAATGACATTCAAGACACGCACACACACTCATCTGACACAGAGCTAATGGACTTGAAAACATTGCTTGATCATAAGATAAATGAAGCTACAGCTCTCAGTGTAGATGAACGTATAAAACTACAGGAAGTGTTATCCAAATATTTACAAGTTTTTACCAAACGATTAGGTGTTATCAACACGTATGTGTACAAGATTGAAGTTAAGCCTCACAAGATCTTCTACCATAAGACATATAACGTACCGTTATCTCAACGACCTGCTGTGTGGCAAGAATTAAAACAAATGTTAGACTGGAAGGTCATTGAACCATCCACCTCACCTTATTGTAGTCCTCTACTTGTTGTCAAAAAATCAAATGGAAGCATTAGGTTAGTGTTAGACGCACGAGCTATTAATGAAATAATTTTACCGGTTCACACAAAACCTGAAAATTTAGAAGAGCAATTACAGAAATTTCTAGATGCAAAATATTTTTCCACAATAGATCTCGCTAATTCGTTTTGGCAGGTGAGTATCACTCCTGATTCTCGGAAATATACTGCATTTATGTTCGGGGGGCGAACCTATCAGTTTTGTGTTCTACCCTTCGGACTGAATGTCAGCTCTGGGGTATTCATTACAGCCCTGGATACCGTGCTTGGCGACGATTTAGTTGAGACAGTCACACACTATGTAGATGATATACTGATAGCTACACAATCTTGGAATGAACACGTTGACATTCTTCAAAGAATTTTAGAAAAATTTGCACAAGCTGGAGTCACAGCCAACCTAAGAAAATCAAAATTTGGTTGCAGTGAGATAAAGTATTTAGGACATATCATTAATTCACAGGGCATACGTCTGGATCCCAGTAAATTAGATGCTATCAGAAACTTTCCTAGCCCTCGAACTAAAAAGCAGTTAAAATCATTCCTTGGGCTATGTTCATTTTTCAGACGTTTTTTGCCACAACCACTTTTGAACAGTAAACATCTGCTAAATCTACTCAGAAAGAATCAAGTTTGGATCTGGTCGGAACAGTGCCAGAATGACTTTAATACAATTAAACATGCTTTAGTGAATGCTAACATATTGAGCCATCCAGATTTCAATTTAGATTTTTGTATGACTTGTGACGCTTCACGTACTGGCTTGGGCTGTTGCTTATTTCAAGTTGTAAAGAATAAAGAGGAGGAACAGGTAAGAATTATTGGGTTTGCGAGTCGCACTCTAACTGAATGTGAGCGTACATACTCCACTACTGAGTTAGAAACACTTTCCATAGTATGGGCATTCAAGAAATTCAATTATTATTTATTTGGAAAACATACGGTAATTTACACCGATCACCAGGCCCTGACATTTTTGTTAACTTGTAAACTTGTACATCCTAGACTATCACGATGGGCAGTTACACTTCAGAACTACTCTTTTGAAATTAAGTACATAAGAGGTAAGGACAACACCATTGCAGACACTTTGTCTAGACTTCCACAAGGTATGAATGATACCAACAGTGACTTAGAAAATATAAATGACTACAGGATTCTCTTAATGCAAGACAAGCAGTATCACCAATATTATATTGATATGTGCAGAAACATGGCTGAATTACAAAAATCTGATCCTCACTGGTATAAGATAATAACATTACTGGTAGAAAAACACAATCATCCTTTGACTAAGTATTACAAGTTACACAATGATGTGTTATTTTACCGCCGACATCCAAATACTACTAACTGGTGTGTATGCATTCCCAAAGAGTCTGAACGTAATCTAATTTGGCACACACACTTAGTTTGAGGTCATTATGAGACGAAAAAGTGTTTGGCAAAGCTCAGTACATACTGTTATTTTAGCAATATGAGAAGAAAAATTTACAGGGAACTAAAAACATGTGTCATATGTCAAAAATCAAAACCTCAGAATTTATCCACAAAAACAGATTTACATTCTATTTTACCTAGTAAACCCCTGGAAATTCTGTGTACTGACATCAGTGGACCGCATCCAGCAAGCTCTGGAGGCGTCAAATATATCTAGCTTTTTACGATGTATTTTCTAAACATGTAAAACTTTATGCTTTAAAATCCGCCACTGCAAATGCTATAATACGAAGATTCTCAAGTGATTACCTGACGCACGTGGGAAAACCTAAAGCAATTCTATCAGATAATGCAGCATACTGCTCTGGGTACAAATGGAGAAATTTCTTGAAGGACAATAGCATTAAAAGTATATTTATTTCGAGGTTTAGTCCACAATGTAACGCGACTGAGAGACTTTTCCGAGAATTAAACCGTTTCATGAGGACCTGTATTTCATCAAAACATACTAATTGGGTGTCCTACCTAAGTCTTTTCGAAGACGTACACAATAACTTAAATATTTACGATACGAATTACACACCTAACGAGATCATGTTCAATTGCAAACAGAACGATCAGTAGATAGAACCATTACCTAAGTTGTCAGACAAGGAAATCACACCTGAACAGAAAATAAAAGAAGTATTGACTACATTGACACATCACGCACAAATACGAAACAAACATCACAGAAACATAATAAAAAGAAAACAAAAATTCGAGGTAGGAATGCTTGTACTACTTCGTACTCATCATAAATCTGTAGCACTCAAACGACGCAACGCTAAGTGGCGTCTGCTATATGAAGGACCTTATATAATTGTTAACATACCGCATCCTGGTGCGTATCTGTTACAACATCCTAGAACTAACAAAATTATTGGGCTATATGCACACCGAGATCTTAGAGCATTTCATGCTGAATAATGTCAAAGTCATACCCATCAAAATATTGCTAAGCAACTCGAAAAACTCTGTTGTTACAACACAGATAATAAGTAGTATAGAAATTTTCATTTCAGCGGTTCCAGTGACGCAGTTGAAGACAGAAGAACTCTTCTTTCAGCGCGCGCCTCCACCTGAAAGACGGAATATTAAAGTAAAATTTATGATTACGTAGCAGTGGATGACATATTAATTTTTCACGGAACATTTGTTACTGAAGGTACCACTGACTTGGTGTGACACCTGACGAACTGACAGACGTCATCTGTGAAGAGATCTTTTACTTTGAGAAATAGATTAGACGCACATCTCTCAACACGAAAAGCATCTATCAGTAGTCAAGGCCACACAGACACTCTACACACACGCACAAAACGCGAGGAATCGAACATTTTCTCTCTCTTACTATTTTGAATATTTATTGAGTAGTGAAAACGCCTGGTCTTGCCTACTGATGTAATGAATGTTGTGTCTAACCTATCTTAATTTCAGATGACATCACAAAAAACATCGATAATATCCCAGCAAAACCGCTAAAGAGGATGCAAATATCTGAAATTCATGTAATCAAATGTGACACAATGTAATAACCTATAGCAATGTAATGATGATGTAAACATGTTTATGTGCAACTATATTATGTTTATGCTAAGAAAATATGTGACATGTGTATGTATAATTACTTATTTTTTAACTGATGTATAGTGCAACTGTTACTATGTAAAAATTTGAACAAAACGAGTGCCAAAAAGACATTGCATAGTGAACCACTGTTCACGGACATTAACAAACATTACTAACTCTGCAACTACGCGGAAACCTATGTGAAAGAAACTGTTAATGCCATTCATTATGCAGCGTATCTATGTGAACGCGATGAACGATTTCCTTGATTAATAACTACGAACATTTAGGTGAGCTATATTCAGCTAAAAACTGAAAATGTGAAGTGCATAATTCGTGCATCGTCTAGTGATATTACTACAGTACCCAACTTCAAGATGTTAACTGGATTAAATGGACACAAAGTGCCTGTCCAGAAAACAACACGACGGGTGGAAGAATTTTGGTTGGAACTTCAGGGAATGAAATGTTCTCGAAATGTGACGGACACTCTTACCTGGACTGTCCAAGGATCGACGCCAGCTATGTGCCGTCCGAGGTTCTGCAACCAAGCTTCCACGGAATGTAAAAAACGAACTGCACGTGGACCAATTACTCGACGGGTCACGTCTGATCTGTAATAAGCAATGCTTTTAGTCACAACGAACTGCATCACTACGACTATAATGGAAATGAGAAATGGACACGCTCATGTATTAATCACGTTGTTATACAACGATGTTACTGTGATCAAAAAAACTTTACCACGACGATACTAACCTGTAAAAAATTATTGTGCAGCGGATGAATATGAACTGTAATAACGACACGATGTGTATAGGTCAACGCACCTGAAAAATACGGACATTTTTCTTTGAAGTATTTCAAAACAATACTATGTAACTAAGAACATTCAACAATCTAAGTTGTATTGTGTTATAACAAATATTGTAAATTTAAAACTAAGTTACCTGTCATAGAATGTAGTCTTCACATGAAATCTTGGTTGAATATTTTCTTTGTGCAACGACTGAAAAACGCGCGCACACGAACAATATGATCTGCAATACTGTGCCGCGTGATCTAACTGTACGAGATAACGGCAGTGCCGCAGTTACACAGACGCTTCTGCGCATGCGCGCACTCTATCTGCCAACATTAGAACTTTTACGGCGCACCCGCGTCATTCAAATTTTGTATATAATGTGTATAATGTGTAATGTAAGTCATGTAAATAGTTGTAGATAACTGCAGGTGTGTCCTTTCGCCTCGCAATTCAGGGGGCAATATAAAGGCACATTTGCATGCCGAGCGTGAGTTTCCGCGGAAACGCGAAATACTAATTAAATAAATGATCAGTGACAAATAAATAAAGCCTATGGCACACAACTGCAGCGCTGTGTCGCTGATAAAACAAAAGCACAATTACGTTACTCTTATGTTTGATTAAAAAAGGAGAGCTCTGGTAGAAGTGGTGCGAGAAGCACGTATTTTATTTTATTGTCTGGCACACCGCCATATTTCATGTTATAGAAGAATACTGCGAGTTGCAACCACACTAGGCACTCGATTCTGTAAAGAATTTATATTTATAAAAGTAAGTAGGATTATGAACTGTAGGCTTATTCATTGAATATATCCGATTTAACTAACTGTGTAACTTTTTTATGTTTAGTAGACAATCACCTCTGTACGACGTATTGGCATGGCTGGCAAATTATTGTAATATTGAGATTTAGATTATGAGTCCGCACCTACCGCAGCAGTCTTTGGAAACGATTTAATTACGAAGTCCGATTATTCAGTTTTATTTCACGGTCAACTACGAGTAACATTGCCTTTACGAAAAAGCCATTGTCAAGCGTCTGATACCGAATAATTAAACGTCCACGTTCCAGATAAGCAAATACAATTGCAATCACAATCACCATCATACAGATAGAATAATTAATATTTAAATAACAATATATTTTTTTATTTATTTTATAACTCGAAGCTTTTGAACTGTGGTGCTGCAGCAGAATGCTGAATGTTAAATGGGTAGACCACGTAGCTGAGGGGAAAGTGCTGAAAGGGAATTGGGGAGAAAGGAAATTTATGGCATAACCCGACTAGAAGAAGGAATCAGTTGATAGGGCGCATTCTGAGACATTATGGAATCATCAGTTTAGTACTAGAGACAAATACAGGGGGTAAAAATTGTGGGAAGAGGGGAGGAGAGGGATACGGTAAGCAGTATCAAATGGATTACAGGTTGCATATTGGCTCGGAACTGAAGAGGCTTAGTAGATGTAGGTTAGAACAGCATAGAAAGATACATAAAACCAGTCTTCCGAATGAAGACCATAACAACAACAACAACATGCCCTGATCTGCGTTACCTTTTTTCTTGCGGCATTGTCACAGTGTGGGTATTCTCTGGTGGAGGTTGCTGGATCAGGGTGTCACAAGACGCTCGATAACAGTAGCGACCTTATTTTATTTTTTTTTAGCATAGAGCACAAACTGTAAAGGTCACTAGTAAAGTATATAAATTCGTAAGAAAGAAGAAGAAGACAAATAAAAGTTACAGACAGATCATAAATACGCCACGCTTTACGAATTTGATCAAGTATGCCTGGCACGCAGTGCTATATGCAAAACATTGCCCGGGACCATTTCTGCCTCCATCCCAGTTCTGTCTAAATAAAACTAGTGGTTATTGCGAAGTGCCTGACTGCGTCAATTTTTCCTTTGTCCAGTGTGTCTGGTGCAAGAAAAATGTATGTTTTTGTCTTCAATAGACACTTTGCATTTTTGTTACGACTAGAGGGAATAAACAAAGAACTGTTTCACTGATAATCAAATGTACAACATTGAAATATTATTATAAGGAATGGCCTACAGGAATTGTTATAAAATGTAGTACTCCAAGACACATTTCATTTCAACAAATTATACGCCCTCATTGATAGAAATTGGTGACATCAAACACTGCCATGGTTTCATTTTCTCTGCTAGCCACTTTTACCAGAATTGCATGTGCAAGAAATGAACTGTCTATATGAAGTTATTCAAAAAAAATACTTGCATAGTTTACGCCCGGTTTTCACTGAAGCTAACAAATAATAGAAAAGAGAATTCTGCCTGGTGTACCCGGTAGGCCTCTTGCAGGTCTTTCAACTGAATGCCACTGCAACTACTCACGTGACCCTAACCATCTCCAATTACCTAATCGGAAAATGGAGACCTGCAGTTTAACGTGGAATCCGAACCACATGTCTTGTGGCCACTCCACCATCTGTGAGAAGTGAATGCTCGATTAAAAATCATAGTGAAAAAATTGTGGTATGAACGGGATTTGACCCCGCGCTCTCTGGGTCACGAAGCGCGCGCTTTGCCACTAGACCATTTTTGTTTCATAATAATAATAATAATAATAATAATAATAATAATAATAATACCATCAGACCTTACACGCATAGTGGAAATAATAGCTCTGTCACCTACTGAGATGATGCTCTACGTCGGCAATTAGTGTTGTTTATAAATTTCCCCTCAATGGTGATGAGAAACCAGGGTAAAATGGCAGCCGACATACAAGGAAAACTTTGGACCAGTACTAAGGAGAGATGGAGATGCAATTCCGTGCAAAATGCACGATCTCCACGCACGTCACGCTTGAATACAAATTGACAAACTTAAATTCTTCCTTCCCTGCGCCATATTGCATACTCTCGTCTAGAACAGTGCGCCCGTCATGCAAAATAATCCTCACTGAATAGCAAAGTTTCGCATTGTGGCCCTAAAAAGATAGAGCTGTATCCTGTATGCCGAATATTAGCTCCAAAAACTAAAAATACAGCGTTCATAGGCAATGTTTGCTGCCTCGTGTTCTCTTTCTTTTCCTCAAGTAAAAACGATTCTACCCATATACAAGCGAATGGTAGTGAATTTTCTGCAAATGCTCATACGCACGTGTTCGCTCCCATTCGCTCCATTGTGAACCAGGCTTTAGGTGCTTAAAATTGGTGTCTGCGATCTCCGGATAATTCCGATACGCGGTCCTGCGTGAATGATTCGCCGAGTTGCGCACTAGACGGGCAGAGCTGTACAAATCGTTGTTGTAAGCTGTTCTTCGCACGGCAAAAATGTGTAACTTCAACATTTTTTACAAAATACTTGCAGTGCCTCTTAGCAGCTAAAATTTTGGCAGTGCATTTCTTTCGTTTTCTTCCTGTGTAAAAAATTTCATGGTAGGTTTCGACATGTCTTATTGGTCCATTCCCTTGTCAGACTCACACTCGCGGAACTACAGCGGGAACGACGGAAGCGCGTTAGCACTGACAAGCAAAAATCCCAGTCGTACCCCTCTCAGATGTCCATCCTTTTGACTGGGGACCACGGCCGTTCACTATTGTAAGAAAATGAAACGCATAAAGCCGCCCTTATAATCTTATTCATTGTGTAGTTACCAGTTTCGGCGCTTCAGTGGTCAGCATAACTGGTTTACGCATACTATTTGTAAATTTTGATTTCAGCACTCCAACAATCAACTGAGTTTTGGCATCCTCGGTGATCCAAGTGTTGCCCTTCTTTTATATCTTCACGGTGAATAAGCTGTGGATACGCTCATCTCCGAGATGACAGCCCTGCCCACAGGGCTGCGCGCACACGCTCATGATTAAACAAAGGCTCAGCCAGCCAATCGCATTTCGAATGGCCCACTAAATCACTTGACCTCAACGCCAAAGGAAATGTCTAGGAATATTTGCAACAGTGGATAAAACGTACGGGCTGGCACACGAGAAACTTGCCACGAGCACTACACAGCTCATTGTCGCCCGCCAATTGTCATCTATTGTTTCGAAGATGTTGCGACTACGTCTTGTATTGTCAGCAGCCTTTCCAACTTGGTTAAAACTTGTGAAGTAAATATCTCAGCGAGATGTATCCTCTTCAAGAATGAATCACAGTAGTGGCCCACCTGTTCAGGAAACGCGAGACATTCTTGCAAAGAAGTTTCCTGGCGTTTACATACCAGCAAAGAGCAGTATACAAGACCTGGTGACAAAGTGGCGCAATACAGGGTCAGTCGCTAACACAAAAAATAATCAAGCCCCGTCCGTTCGTACACCTGCTGTAATCGCGGATATTCGAGCACGAATATTAAAGAGTCCAAAGAAACGGACACGTAAATTGTCGCAAAAAGTGATGGTTTCGCGTAAGTGCTTTCAACCATATATGGATGAAGCCCTACGAAATGACGTGTGTCCAAGAACTGAAGGAGGAAGACAAGGCAGGGCGTGTGAATTATTGTACCTGGCTGTGTCAAACAGTTAGTGGAATGCTGGATTTCATGAGTGATGAAGCCTGATCCCATCTGACAGTACATGTGAACCCACAGAACAGCAGATATTGGTCAACAAAAGATTAATGACGAACCTCTTCACAGTGAAAAAGTCAGAGTGCTGTGTGCCGGGTCAGCAAGAAGGGACTCTCGTCCCATTTTTATTGAGTAAACACTGTTTGTTACGTGTATGCGAATCTCTGAGGAAATTTACGCACAACCCCCTCCCCATTGAACGTAAGTACGCTGTATTCCCATAGGATTGGCGACCAGTCACATTTCACATGAAAGATCCACAGGAAAAAGCAGTGTCAGCAAAAAAATTGCGGCCACTCCGTTCGCCGAATCTAATAACCACTTGCAGCTTTTATTTGTGACACAGTCTAAAGGGAAAAATATATGCAAATATCGCAGTAACGTTAGAAGACTTGAAGAAGAATATTCGTAACGAAATTTTGAGAAATGTTGCGGTAAAATTGCGCAAAGCGCATATTAACATGTTAGGACGCACGCAGAAGTGCATCGAAGCACAAGGCCGTCTTCAGCATTTAATGCCAATAGCGGTTTTATTAATTGCAAAGATCAAAATGTGACTTCAAAAAATTTGCAATATTGTTGGGTGTGGTTTTTTTTTAACTACCTCAGTTTTTATGTTATGAGAGCAACTGAAATGAAAGAAATTGCTGGCATTTTTTCACGAATTTTTTAAAAATTGCTTCTGTCTTCCGAAGCTGAGAACGTCTTTTCTAAAAATGTATTTTTATTTAAATAATTATTTTCTGCATGAAATATTACAACAGACATGTGGCGGTTTATTTCAGTTTCTTTTCATTTGAGTCAATCAGTATATTGCAGGTAAAAATTAGAGATGTTCGAGGTCACACCTGCAACTGTCCTCCTCGTGAACCATTCGCGACTGGAACAGGGTACTCTAAAAGTATTCCCCACCACACAACAGACAACAGAGCCACCTCCCTAGTGGTGTACCTACCAGTTAACAGCAAGTGACAGCCTTTTCTCTTAGCAAATAACCTCCGACAGGTACTGACTAAGAAAGGAGAACTCAGCTTGCCAGGTCCGCGGCCTGCGTGTATGTTTTCAGCAATCCACTCTTTCTCCATTAGGTTTACCTATTGCCTTGATAGCCGAATTCCGAAAGTTTTCACTAAATTTTTGTTACTTTTTCAGTCCACATTGAAGATCTCAATAAAGAGCTTATTTTCTGCGAAAGTCAGACGCATATACTTCTTTGAAGCCATTTTTACAATTTATTGGAGCCTATATGATGTAATCGGTATACAATCGAACAAACAAAGGAATGACGCAAAGAGTTAAATGATGAAACAATTCGAATTATCAAGCGTTAAACAGCTGCTGATTTCGAATTATAGTGTTTGCGGATGGTCTCATGGCAATCGCTTTGATTTATGGAGTGTACCAGAATAGTTGGATTTCCTCGATCTATCGAGGTTTTTCGTAAGGACCAGCAGACTAGTTCGTTTTGTCAAGATATTCGATTTATCGAGGTTTGTATTAGCGAGAGCTGACTGTGTAATTTTAAGGGCCCTGCAATGGAAGGTCACGAAACAACTCAGAGTGACCTCGACAGAGACAAATACATGAATTTTGTTACAGAATGCACTATATATGCATATAAATATCACAAAATATATATATTTAAAGATGCACTTGGGAGTGCACACACTCTTCAATAAATGTAAAAAAACTGTGGATTTCTTTTCTCATCAAAATATCAGTCCACTCCAGCCACTAGGCAGCTTCAGGCAGATTTCACAAGGTCTTCCTTGTGAGTGAAGTTAAAACTTGATTCCATTGTTGAAAAAATACCATTCTGCAAAAAATAAGGACCTGTACTCTTAACATCATGAAGAGCTGCCAATCAAAGGCAAAATGATATTGGTGTGGACATGCTTCACGACACCTGAAGCCAACCAAAATCCTCATGGTGATGTCCAGATTTCAGTTATCCCGTAATACAGCCAGGATGCGACAAAAGCTTTTTAAAAGCAATCACACTTTCCCAGTCTGCTCCTGAGGACTTGAGACAAAAAGACTTCTAGGTATTGCTTTAGATCAGGCTGATTTCATACATCGGTGTGGAAATCCGGATAGCACATAATCAAATACGAAGTCCAGAAATTTACACCTGCATCTATACTCCACAAATCATAATAACAAATTAAGAACTATGTTCACCTTTTTGCACGTACACAGATTATTGTTTTGTTTTATCACCCAAACATGTTTCACCACAGTTGGGGCACACTCAGTGGTTTTATTATTATTTCCCTGAAATAAATAAATACATACAGGTTATTTTCAAGTTAAGGAACATGCCATCAAATTTTGTGGTCACTTAAACTATATGTGCACTTAACCTTTGATTTTATATTGCATGTATCCTGTGACTGCCAACCAAATGACAAGTCTAAATTAGTATGCCATATCATTTGCAAACATGAGAGATGTTAGAAAATCGTCTGCATAGAATTTTTTGTTTATTATCCCTCAATTTTGCAAATGACATAGCATACTAATTTATATCTGTGGCTGATTTTGGTCGGCAGCCACCGGATACACGCAATGCAAAATAAAAGATAAAGTGCACATACAATTTAAATGACAATAAAATCTGATGTGTCATGTTCCTTAACCTGAAAATAATGTGAATGTATTTATTTCAGGAAAATAGTTAAAAAAATCCACTGAGGATGCAACAACTGTGGTGAAACGTGTTTGGGTGATAAAACAAAACAATAATATGTGTAATTGCGAAAAGGCAGGCCCACACTTAATTCATTATTATTTTTCTGCAAGCACGAGAACCGATCTAATAACTCCAATACGATACGCTACATAATATAGGTCACCTTCCAGTATGTAGGAGAGTGAACTTTGCATATCATTATCATTTACCTCTTTCCAAGAACAACTGTCTAAAACATCCTTATGAGTTCAAATATGTCTAACTCTCTCGTTCTGGTCGTTTCACGAAAGGTATATGGGAGGAAATAATTTTCTGACTCTTTTTGGAATGTGCACTCTTAGAATTTACACAATAAAACGTCTTCATGGTGGTTAACTTCAGTGGAAAATGCTCCTCGTCCAGGTCAGGCACAATGAGTTGTGACTCCACAGAACGATGCAGCAGTTGGAGCCATAGTGAAGGAAAGAGTCAGCACACACCATTGTGCATGTGTGCTCCAGTTTCACAAAGTGTCTGCAAGATGGGTGCCATGGCAGCTGACTCCTGAAATGAGAGAACGATGTGTTGATTCTTGTGACGAACTTCTTTGGCACTTTGAACGAGGTGATGGCTTCCTTGCAAGAATCATTACTGGGGACGAAACCTGGGTTCACTTCCACCAACCGGAAACGAAGAGAGTAAGCAAGGAATGGCGCCATTGATCATCACCAAAACAAAATAAGTTTCGAACAGAACCATCAGCACGGAAGGCTACACTGACTCCTTTGGGACGAAAAAGGCGTCATTTTGGAGCATTACATGCCTAGAGGGACATCATACACAGATCTCCTAAAAAATCATATGCGGCCTGCAATCAAATGAAAGTGATGTGGACTGCTGTCAGTAGGTGTCCTTTTGCAACATGACAAGGCAAGGCCCCACACTGTCCGTACAACAG
The DNA here is from genome assembly GCF_021461385.2 of Schistocerca piceifrons. Classification (NCBI taxonomy): domain Eukaryota; kingdom Metazoa; phylum Arthropoda; class Insecta; order Orthoptera; family Acrididae; genus Schistocerca; species Schistocerca piceifrons. Next base: position 390,957,030 of record NC_060145.1, read on the forward strand.
TTGCAACAATCACACACCTGTATTTTGAGTGTCTTCCTCATCCACCGTACTCACTAGACCTTGCCCCAAGTGATTTCCACATGTTTGGACCACTCAAAGACGCAATGAGAGGAAAGAAGTTCCGTTCTGATGAAGAGGTACGCCACACTGTGCATGAGTGGTTGCGTGGACTACCAAAAAAATTTTTTTCTAAAGGAATTTATGCACTTTGTAAGCGCTGGAGGGCTTGCATTGAGTGTGGGAGAGATTATGTTGAAAAGTGATACAGCTTTGCACCACTTCTGCACAATAAATAATATTTTTAAAAATATTTAAGGTTTTCATTTGACTCGCCCTTGTAATATGTACTCCAACTCTTCCCCAGAAGTGATCTCTTGAAATTTCAATTTTAACCTTGACCATGATCCAAAACGCGTCTCTTGTAACGTCTGGCAATTGAGTTTGTTTACAACTTAGGTACTGCTCCTGCATTGACTACACGCTCTAACGAAGTAATGCGCCGCTCTTCGTTGGATCTGGATTCCCCCCCCCCCCCCCCCCCGCCCCCTCTCTCAAACCCCCACCCATCAGTATTCCCCCTCCCCCCAGTAAGAACCCCATATGATGAACAATATTCATGAATTAAAACTAAAGAATTAAGTAATAAGATATCGCCAGTTGGTATTTTTTTGCGATGTTCCAAAGTCTTTGAATGTGTATATCAGGGTTGGCCAACCTTTTTGACAGGTGGGCCAAATTTTGGAAAAGGGATGTCCCAGTGGGCCACGTTACCAAATTTTGTTTTGATAACCAAAACACGCAAGTATGGTTTGAACCATACTTAACAAACAGAATGCATAAATAATGGAAGGTGTGAAAATTTTAGTGACGAGAGAAATCACGACAGAGTCCCTCATGTTCCAATTCTGGGTCCACTTCTATTCCTCATCAATGTGAATTACCCACCCAACATTGATCAAGCAGATTTGTTACTCTTTGCAGATAATAGTATTATTATAATAAATGTCATTAGAGAGAAAGCAACAAATGAGACTGTTAATGATTTTCACAGAATTGTTGTGGGTTCTCTGAAAACAGATGCCTCCTAAATTTTGAGAAAACACACACTATTCAGTTCTCTACAACAAACAAAAGTCAAACTACTAACTGGTGCACCATGTGAACAGGAGTCCATGAACAGGGCAGAATGCTCCAGGATTTTAGGTGTAAATATTATGAACATTTGAACTGTAAGAAGCACATTGATCAGCTTCTCAAACAGTTAAGGTCAGCTACTTTTGCTCTTCATATTACAACAACTCTTGGAAACAAACAAACAAACATCCTGTCATATTTTGCATATCTCCTCTCAATAAGGTCTTCCAGAATAATTTTCTGGGTTCACTCATCACTTAGAAACAAAGTACTCATTGTACAAAAGCGAGGAGTAAGAATAATATGAGGCATTCACACCCTTGGTCGTCATGTAGGCACCTCTTCAGCAAGTTAGGCATTTTTACTGTGGTAGCATAGTACATATAGCTGCTACTGAAATTCATCATAAAGAATCCACCACAATTTGAGAAGAATAATGACGTCCATACGTACAATGCTAGAGGAAGAAAAGTCTTTTATTACCTGTTATTAAAGCAGTTAAATATGTAGCAACTAAAATTTTTGATCTATTGTCCAGTAACCCAAAATGGCTGACAGGTAGCAATGTAAGTTTTAAACGTTCACTACAATAAATTCTGAAATTACAATTAAATGAATAACTCTAGCTGCATACAGGCGTTGAAGTATATCAACGCCTGTATGCAGCTAGGGGTATTCCACATCATGACTAAATGTGCTACTGCTGCTGCTGCTTCTCTCTCTCTCTCTCTCTCTCTCTCTCTCTCTCTCTCTCTCTCTCTCTCTCCCCCCCCCCCCCCCCCCTTCCTCCTATTAAACAATAGTTTAGAAATGATCAAACAAGTGTTTTAAGGCACTTTTTATTGATAGATATTATCTGATTGTTACCGTTTGCAACTATGTATTGTCAACAGCTTAACTGAATTGGAATGGCTCTCTGCCTATTTATGGGCAATACATTATACTTACTGAAGTTTACAGTCAACTCCTAGTCCCAGCACCAATCGTCGATCAAGGCAGGTCTTTCCACATTTTACTACTATCTTCTGGCAGTGCAACCTTCATATTAGCAGCTGTATCATTTGCAAACAGTCTCAGGGGGCTCTTGACGTTATCAACTATATCATCTATACTATTATATAGAGCCAAGTCTTAGTTTAACGTTACCAAAAATCTCGAAAATTCTTGGCCAATTTACTAAAAATATTTGCACAATCATTAACAAACATTCATATGGACATGGGCGACATTTTTTAATACGTGTATCTATGGTATATACAGTAAGTATTATACCTTATATAAGCAGGAAAGGTTGTTAGCAAAAATCTCTTAAAAGTTTTTCACAAATTTACTAAATTATACAATAAAGTGCAGAGAACCATCGAAGTTGCAATAAAAAAATGGTTCAAATGGCTCTGAGCACTATGGGACTTAACACCTATGGTCATCAGTCCCCTAGAACTTAGAACTACTTAAGCCTAACTAACCTAAGGACATCACACAACACCCAGCCATCACGAGGCAGAGAAAATCCCTGACCCCGCCGGGAATCGAACCCGGGAACCCGGGCGTGGGAAGCGAGAACGCTACCGCACGACCACGAGATGCGGGCGAAGTTGCAATACTAATTGTCTTTATTACTCGAGGACTAGTTTTGGGCCTAAGCTCATTATCAAAGCATTTACTTCAGATCTGTACACAATACATCTAATAAATATTCAGATGGACACATGCTACAAAAGACAACTGTTGTTGGCAAAAATCTTGTGCGTGTGATTTACTTCATTTCTTACACAATGCTCAAATAAAATTTGGATGGCTATAAATTATGTTTTTAAATGTGTATATAATTTATGAATATAGTAAGATATAATAGGCAAATGTTGTTAACAAAAGTCTCTTCACCGATTTACTTCAAAGTTTCGAACAATCTCTAATAAACATTCAGGCAGTCAACACCTAAACAATACACTAGTTTTCTGTTAAATCCGACTGTGAGAAAGAAAATGTTGTGCTGTGAGAATGTACGGTTTAGTTCTCTTATTTACAGTCAGTTTTAACTACGACATCAGTCTATCTAAACCATCAGACAAACTGTTTCTCTCTCTCTTATCCACTTTTGTGGTATTTCCCCACATTTGCGGTCCCATATGGCTTACATTCAATTACTTACCTCAACGTCGTCTTGAGGATTTTATGAACATTAATAAGAATCTCTTTGTATATATTCTTCCTCCACATACATAATTTTAGCAATATGTGTATACATATCAATGAGCTGTTTTGTTTTATTATTTGTTTGAAACCATTTACATTCTCGATTTCGCGAATAGCTTCTAACTTATCACGTCATTACTGAAAAACTATTGGTGTCAAAGCAAAATATTTTTTTCCATTAATTACCAAAATAATGCACTCGGCAAAGAATCCTTAAAAGTTTTCATAGTGCATTAAGTTTCCTGTATATAAATTTCTGAAAACAGCATTTTTAAGCAACCCTATCAGTACTGAACTCGAAACAAGTACGACGTTTAAAATCTCCTATAAATATTATGTAAATATTTTGAAATTTACATACAGTATCGGTCTCAGTGGTATCTACAAGCACATCAAATATCTTTTCTTAATTTTAATTAGGGCCTTTGTTACATTAACTATTGAAGTGTGAGAAATTTTCGCGTCCGGAAAAGTTTTCTTCTTTAAATTGCAAATCTCGAAAACTATTACACACATTGAATAACATCTTGGTGTATATACAAAATGAAATAGAATTAAAATTCAGTCTAACTTACTGTAAGGAGATGACGAGAGCTGGCCAAACAGTATTTCTTAGTCTCACAACAAGAATAAGAATTAATCGAAATAAATTCACAAACACAATATTTAATGGCAGTAAGTACACTACACACTAATCAGACAATGCGAAAACACCGCTTAATTCAGATTCAGAGTCAGTGGAACAATCCATGTTGCTGCTCGTATTGACAGATATAATCAAGTCTTCGACACTTTGTTGTAAGACACCTTCATTGTTCCATGCGTCCTGTATCACTCCTTTCACGTGATGCACTACCTTCTGCCAGTCTTCCGATGTCACAATTTCAACGGCCTCTTTCAAAAGGTGTTCCACTTCGGTTAATGTGAATTTCTTATTTTCTGCAGCAATATGCCGTTTAACCTGAGCCCAAATAAGCTCTATTGCGTTGAAATCGCATTGCTAAAGAGCCCACAATGTAAATCGGGTTCTTTGGATTGTGTTGCGATACAAGTTCTAATAATTCTGCCCTTGTCAAATTACTGTCAAACTGTACCTTATGTTTCTGTAACCAGCTAACAATGTCGTTTTTCCTCGTTGCCTTTGTGGGTGCATTATGTTGTATTACTGAGTGATAAGGAGTGTCATCCATAACAATGATAATGTTTTTTCTTAAGTTCTGGAGCACACAGTCTTCAAACCATTTCACAAAAGTATTGTGGTTCATGTCTTCGTGGTAGTCGGAGGTCTTACTTGAACTGAATACCAGCAGACAATTTGGAATCAAAACTTTTGAATTTCCGGCATGTGCTACAATTATCCTTTTTCCTCTGGCGATCGGAGTTGCCATACTACTGCTGATGGTACCGTCTGTCCAGCCTTTTTTAAACTGTGTCCGGCATTCACCCACATTTCATCAAGCTAAACGATATCATCAAAATTTGTCCCCACTAATTCTTTAAGAAAGCGGCATCGCCAGGCTAAAATATCTTGGCGTTCCATTAGTAACTTTCTGCCAGAGATGGATTTATAGCGGAATCCTAACATTTTCGCGACTCGCAACAAAGACGATTTACTACCCTGAAACAGGTCAGCCGTTGTGAGGGTAGCATGTAGTTCTTTGAGTGTTCTTCTTCGAATAAAATACGTATATTTGACGATGAATGGCAGCTTCCTGAAAAGAGTCAAGTTTTGTGGCCCTCTTCTCTAGTCTCCTCTTTTTCCCAGGTGTCTCCAATTTAGATGATTCACTTGAGCCTCCTTTCGTGAATTTCTCCTTGCAGATTCTTATTACTGATTGTTCCCTAACTTGCAGAGCAGCTGAAGTTCGCTCCACCACCTTATCCAAAGGAACTAGAGGCCCTCCTGCATCCTTCTCTTTCTCAAAATACTCCCTTAAGGAACGCACGTATTCATGCGCCTGACTGCGTATAACGACGCCATGTCCGCCACTATTTGGAGATTTCCGAGGAGTGTGAAGCCTCGGCCTCCCTCTCTTGTGACTACTTTCATCAGACATCGTAAAGACGCTAAGCTACAAGTCACTCAAATCTCTCATCCGCACGTCTACAACAGCTCGCTGAGGACTGGCTGGCACAATGCCTTAGTCATCTCAGCAGAGCGAAGTGGCAACACAGTGGTAGCCGACAGCGCCGGCTGCCATTGGTTTATCGGTGGCGGGAGCCCTGCAGCCCATTGCCTGTCAAGTGACAACTAGTTTAAATAATAGTATAGTAATCAGTGATGCTTTAACAGCTGTATGATCACTGATGTGACTTCCTGTATTTTAATCGGTTTGAAAGGTTCAAGCCTGTCAGCTAGCAGCATGTCCAAGATTTTGTCCTCGTGTCTTTTCCCTATCTGCTCACAGCAATTTTGCGAACATACATCCAAAACACTCTCACCAAGTCTTTGGCTCTCATACCAGTTTTAATCCAACGACTCCCACCATTCTATAGCTGGCAAACCCGTATTACAATATCACAATCAGTACCCATAACATTCTCAAGTTTTTCTTTGAAGCTCTCTGCCATTACTGATCAGGAGGCAGGTGGTCTATAGAAGCATCCTATTACTATCTTAGACAAAACTTTGATGCTTACCTTCGCCTAGATTATTACACATTGAGATAACCCATATAGATATTACCAAGTTCTTTATGACAATATTCATGAAGCAATACTAGTGTCTGGCCTATACTTGGAAAATATAGTGTTTTTCACAATTCCTATTGCAGGCTTCTAAGGATTGTGTAGAGGGGATTTGCAGGTAAAGTAATGAAAAAGTACTCATGTCCAGCAATGTACCACCTGAATATAAAACAAGTTTGGAGATCAGATCACTTTCAAACCCCTACTTCACAGTACACATACAAACTATGAGTGCGCCATTGTCAGTCCGTGTGGTACTTACAACACCACAATACATTTTTACTCAACTGCAAGAAACTGGTACAATTATAACTAGGAGGATTGACAGTAGTGTTCAATGCATGCATTGTACTCTCAACTTTGAAGAACATACCCTTCATCACGTGCGAAGTAACTCTATGACAAGTCTTGAAACACTGCCCATGCCAAAGGCTGATGTAGAGCATACAGGTCAGAGCTGTCTTCACTGTGTGCATACCGTGAAGTGGGAGATTTAGAAGTGATTCAATCTTCAATCTCATTTTACATTCAAATGGCACATTTCTCAACACAGGTTTCTTATGAAACCTTTATATACTAAATGCTCTCTACAACATCTAGAAGCCTATAACAAGAACTGTGAAACTCCCTATATAATCTAATCTCACTTTAATATTTCAGTGCTCTTAACTTTCATTTTCAGCCTGCTTTGTCTTTAACACTACGTGGGTACTATTACCTTTAATATTTGATGCTAATTCTGATACCTTACCATGGATGTGCCTGTAGTTACCACATTAATTTTTTCCTCTTTTTTACCTACAAGGACATAATACTCCTCTGAGAGTGACACGGATGATTTTTCTCCAGTTACTGAAGGTAACTCAACATTTATTCTATGGAGGGGTTCCTCCAACCTAAATATGACAATGTTCACAAAACATGTACTACACAAACAATCACTTCCTTTGTATAGTACATGCCTGATCTACTGAGAGCAGGTGCTAAAATTCTCCACTTGATAGCAAATGTTCACAATGTAGCATCTGAGACTGACTGAAACATCTGCATCTTTGGGTTAAGCCCTCCATTAAACCCTCCACTTGGTTCTCTAATCACTAAGTAAGTATTCTATATGACACAAAAAAGTTTCAAGAGAGAAAGATTAGTCCCTTAGACTAATCATCCAGAAAATACACACTTCATTATATGCCACAATTACTGAAGTTCACATGTGACTGTTTTGTCATTCCCTTATCTTTTGTAAGAATTAATTTGGTCATTTGAATGACTCCAATTTACAATGTTATATAAAAAAATTCAATGCATGTATTTCAGTCATCATATGTATACAGTTATTAACAGCTACTGGAAACAGTATATCAACAAAAATACTTATCTCACATACATACAAAAATGTACAATATCACATACTGCTGCTTTTCAAACAGTAACAACCACATACAACAGTAAACATTGCTGAAACAAATAACAAGAATTTCTTTAGGTATGGCAATTTCTCCATACACGCTGAATGACTATTCAGCATTTCCCCTCTAATTCCAACTTCCTCAAAATGTGAGAACAAATCATGAAAATTACTGATGTAGTAATAACGACAAATAGTTGCACTAAAACAATTTATGATGTCCTCAGATAACCAGCAATTAAAACCATCAGTCTGTTATTCCAGAATGAGATTTGAACTAAGTTTACAGAATCGGGAAAGTATGGAATGGAAATTGGCGATTGATACGGTCTTTGTGAATGCCACACTATGTTTTTTAGTCATTTATTACACCTTCTGTTATTCATTAGGAGTATATATTCACAATTCAGTCACATCAATTTTCTTCTTTTTTCTGTTCACAGATTCACTTACACTCTTTTCTTTGTGTTTTCGTTTCTTTATGCTTAGCTCAACATTATCTAGTGAAGAATCCATGCCATCCACATGCCCATTTTGGATGATCTTGTAACTGCCCTTCACTAAAATGTTCTTCGCTTCATCGTCGTCAGTTTTAATTTCTGCAATGTCAATGCCAGAAAATGTAACATTGTCCATCCCTTCTGACACTGCATTTAAACGTAACTGCTTTGACTCCTTTTTCATTAATGCTTTATTTTTTGAATGTTTCCTTTTCTTCTTTTCTTTCTTTTTTGACAGTTTCACAGCACTTCCAGCTTCATCATCTTCACTGCTTCCTCCTTGATTACTGTCATTTTCTGAGGGTTCATCAACATCATCTTTGTTTACGTAATCAAGTTCTTGTGTATGCTTTTCAACTTCCTCCTTGATTTTATCCACAAAAACTCCATTTGGCTTTTCTTCTTTCTGTTTAGTAGCTTTTTTCGCACTGGAAATAAGATGAAAAGATAATTAAAATTTTTAAGATGATATTATCATCTTCAACTGTTAGCAACCAAAAATGGATGGCTTTTAGAAAACTGTATGACTGCAAAACCCTGCCAAGAAAAGATTAAAACATTAAAATCTCTTTTGAATAGTATCTCTAAACAACAAAACTGTGTCAAATGAGGAAACTACTACAGCCTTACTGAACCCATATCCAAGATATGGCAATGAACCAGAGAAAAATGGATATTGTGCAAATATTTAGCGTAATCTGTCTTTTTACTACCATAAGATGGTCTGCTGTTTGACTAAACCTAAAAACCTATAGTGACATACATATATTGTGCCAAATCATCCATTTTCAGTAAGTCATTCTTTATTCAGTTAGTAATGAAAATTTTGAACATGGCTACAGCTTTAACAGCAATGAAAATTTTGAAAATTTTAAGCATAATCAGAGCAAGATAATCAATAACCACTTTAAAGGTTCATAGCACATGCTGTTATGTTTAGGAATAGGTGGTTATGAAAGTTCACTAATAACAATGTTTTTCTGTTTGATGCGCCCGACTCTAATGGAATAAAAAATTAATAGAGGTGTGGATGTCATAAGGTGGCAAGATGTGAGGTACAAGTTAGAAAGCAGGTGTGTGAACTGCAGAGAAAGACAGAGAATAGTTCGCCATGGAGTGAAGTCTGGTGCATGCATTTGCAGACAGCAGCACACACGAAGGTGAAGGGGCATGAATTGGGAGTGGGTGATAGGACAGAAGGGCAAAAATTGTTTGGTGGAGGGTGTGGGGACAGGAAGTTACCATAGGTCGAGGTTGTGGTGATTTCAAGAGCAGGGAATGTGTTCTAAGGATAACTCCCACCTCCACAGTTCAGAAAAGCTTATGGAGGAGGGAAGACTTCAGGTTGCACAGGTTATGCAGTAGACATTGAAATCCCCAATGTAATGTTCAACTGCATGTTGTGCCTCAGAGTGGTCCACTTTGCTTCAGGCCACAGTTTGGCGATGGCCATTATCGTAGTGGGTAGCTTGTTGGTAGTCATACCAATATAAAAAGCTATGCAGCATGCTGATATACAACATATACGAACACACAAAAACTTCTTTGAAGTACATATGTGGCACAGCCCACGTCACCCTACTATGTCAACTTGTTTATGGTCCATCTACAGTAACCCAAACAACCCAGGACTGAAACAACTGAACCACATCTTCGTCAGGGCTTTAATTATTTTTCATCATGCCCTGAAATGAGGACCAGCTTAATCACGATCCTTTCCACCCCTCCTAAAGTGGTTTCCCATCGACCAACCAACTTCCACAACATCGAAGTCCATCCCTATGCTACCCTCAACCCGTTGCCACAAGGATCATATCCTGTGAAGCACCCATGTACAAAACCTGCCCAGTTCATACACCTAGGACTTCTCATTCCAGTCTATTCACTGCTTTATCTTACCCCATCAGAGGCGGGGTCATCGGTGAATGCATCCGTGCAATATGAGGGCTGTTCAAATAATTTTGGAACTTTGTCCAAAAAATGTTTCTACACTTAACTTTTACTTATTGTATACTGTCTCCTTCAAAATACTCTCCTCCACAATTGCTAAACTGCTCCCGATGCTGCTTCCTCTTCCTGATGCAATCTTGGTACGCCTTTTGCTATACCCCGTGAAGCCCTCATTTGCAAATTTTATTTTCTCACATCTATGATTGCAAATTTTCATCTTTTCAATGGGGTTTTCAACTTCGGACACAATAAAATGTCTGCAGGGGCCAGGTCTGGAATGTCCGGAGGATGAAGCATCACAGTGATTTCGTTTCTCATGCAATAATCATTCACATACAGGGATGAATGTGCACATTCGTTATCATGTTGGAAGAGCCATGAATTGTCTCACCACATTTCAAGTCATTTCCTTCTCACATTTTCTCACAGGCATGGCAGCATGTCCCGAAAGTACCATCGATTAACAGTTTGTCCCTGTGGTACGAGTTCATGATGAACTAATCCTTCAACGTCAAAGAAAACTATCAGCATGACTTTGATATCTGACCTGAAGAGCTTTCTTTGCTCTTGGAGAACCATTCCCAACCCATCATGAAGATGGAATCTTGGTTTCAATATCGTAACTGTAGATCCAAGTCTCATCACCAGTTACAATTCTCTTAAGGAACATCTCATTCTCATTTGCATGATCCAAATGTTCTCCGCAGAATGCAAGGCAGAGGTCTTTCTGGTCTTAAGTTATTAGCCTTGGGGTGAACTTGGCTGGAACACAATGCATTCCACGATGCTGTGTCAAGATTTCATGACATGATCCAACTGAAATGTAACATCCTTTTGCCATCTCTTTAGTCAGTCTTCAATTAGCATGCACAATTCCACTGACGTTCCTGACATGAGCATAACTGGTAGGACTGCTGATATTTTTTAAAATACCGGAAATCTGATACATCGACATTTAAAAAAATATCATTATTGGCTCTCAATATATAGAAAAAAGTATCGAGAAATCGCCGGAAGAAATATAGACGTACAGCCTATAAAAATATCTGCTGCACATTGTAAATATACTGCCGGTTTTAGAGCTGTATATTGATTTATTATGAGATATTATGTACATCAACAAGCTAGCAGCCTGCCTATCCCCCTCAGAGCAAGAACTGAAAGGAAAATGATGCACGTTCACGCTTGGCGATAAACACTTTGCTAACAATTCAAAAATTCATATGTATTCAAGTGCAAATCAAAAATGTACAAGCTTTATACCAATGAAAAGAGGAAATTTCAATTTTTTTCATAACATTTGACATCAATTAAAAAAAATTATTAACTTTTAATAATTTGTAATTAATTAATTTTTAATACTTATTTAATAATTAGAAATGTAATAAACGTTCAATGTGGCCATTGACTGCATGGCAAACAACAATATGGTAGCCAAACTCATCTCACATGTGCGAAAGTGTATCTGCTGCTACTGAGTGGACAGCACCAGTGATCCGGTTCTACAGATCATTCAGATTAATTACAAGTTATTAAATTTATTACACTGATATCAAACATTATGAAAAAAAACTCTGAAACTTCCTCTTTTCATTGGTATAAATCTTCTTCATTTTGGATTTGTTCTTGACCTGACCGAGGGTCTTCTTTAACTTCCGGCCATTTCTATACCGTGTCAACTATTCGTAACACCGAGTACGGCTTAAGCACTCATCACTGTAGGCTTCCTGCACTCTGTAAAGGTTTTCTTGAGTTTCAAGCAAAATCTAATGCACGCACATTACTCCTCTACCATCTCAAAATTCACAAACTGTGCAACACAACATTCTACTCAATACAGTACTGAACAGTAACTAACAGACGTGCAACAATAAAATTTCCGGCAGTTGCACATTAAACGCAGGCGTTTGCAGGGACTCCAACCACATTTTGCTCGAACACACTGCTAGCGCAAAATTACGAATGTTGTAGAACTTTTTTAATTGACCTCATATACTAGCAGCTATGCTGCAGTCACTTCACAGTTTTTTATATAGGTACGACTACCAACCACCTGTTCACTAGGATTTTTTTTTCTTTTTTTTTGTGGTTTTAGGGCGCACAACTTCAACGGTCATTAGCGCCCAGACTACGTTAGGAATGCACCGCGAGTCACAAGTTTAAAACAGCAACGAAACGGAAAACACGATAAAAGACAGACTGACAGGCATAGGATTAAAAAAAAAAAAAAAAAAAAACAGCATAATCAAATGTCCTTAGAGAGGGTTGTCAAGTTGATAAAATGAAGAATGCGAGCAGCTGCTCGTGGGTCATCCGCTAAAATGGCATCTAGAGTACATGGCAGGCCAAGATCAAGACGCAGTGTGTTAAAATCCGGACAGGATGTTAAAATGTGGCAGACCGTCAACAATTGCCCACATGGGCAGAACGGCGTCGGCGCAGCCGTCAGCAGATGGCGATGGCTGAACCGGCAGTGTCCAATTCGTAACCGGGCCAAAACTACCTCCTCCCGCCGAGAAGGGCGTGAGGAGGACGTCCAAGCCGCGGGAAGAGGTTTCAAGGCCCGAAGCTTGTGGTCTGTAAGTGCAGCCCAATCGGCATGCCACAGCGATAAAATGCGCCGACAAATGACCCTGCTACAATCTGACGAAGGGACACAACAAGAAGCTGTCCGAGGCTGGAGGACCGCAGCCTTGGCCGCGGCATCTGCAGCTTCGTTCCCAGGGATACCGACATGGCCAGGAACCCACATAAAGCTAACCGGAGAACCGACGTCCACCAGCTGCTGAAGAGAGCGTTGGATCCGGTGCACGAAAGGGTGAACCGGGTACGGATCACTGAGGCTCTGGATGGCGCTCAGGGAATCGGAGCAGATGACATATGCAGAATGTCGGTGGCGGCAGACGTAAAGAACAGCTTGTTAGAGGGCAAAGAGCTCAGCTGTGAAGACCGAACAATGGCCATGGAGCCGGTATTTGAAACTTTGTGCCCCGACAATAAAAGAACACCTGACCCCGTCATTGGTCTTAGAGCCATCTGTATAAATGAAGGTCATATTAATGAACTTCGAACGAAGTTCGACAAAACGGGAGTGGTAGACTGAACCGGGGGTAACCTCCGCTGGGAGCGAGCTGAGGTCAAGGTGAACGCGAACCTGAGCCTGGAGCCAAGGTGGCGTGTGGCTCTCACCCACTCGAAAGGTTGCAGGGAATGAAAAATTAAGGTGTTGAAGGAGGCGACGAAAGCAAACTCCAGGGGGTAGCAGGGCAGAGACATACAACCCGTATTGACGGTCGAGAGAGTCGTCAAAAAAGGAACGATAAGACGGGTGGTCGGGCATTGCCAGTAGCCGACAGGCATACCGACAAAGCAGTATATCGCGCCGGTAGAGGAGTGGCAATTCACCAGTGTCAGCATGAAGACTCTCGGCAGGACTAGTATAAAACGCTCCAAGCGCAAGTCGTAAACCCAGTTGTTGTCTGGAGTTGAGGTGGCATAAGATGGATGGCCGTGCAGAGGAGTATACGAAGCTCCCATAATCCAGCTTGGAGCGGACGATCGACCGATATAGGCGAGGTAGGACGGTTCGATCCGCTCCCCACGACATACCACTGAGATCACGGAGGACATTTAGAGAACGGGTACAACGGGCAGCCAAATATGACACATGTGGAAGCCAGCTAAGTTTCCTGTCAAATGTAAGACCTAAAAATTTTGTTGTCTCCACGAATGGGAGAGCAACGGGACTGAGTCGTAAGGACGGTGGGAGAAACTCTTTGTAGCGCCAGAAGTTAATACAGACCGTCTTCTTGGCAGAAAAACGGAGGCCATTGGCGACACTCCAGGAGTAAAGACGGTCAAGAGAACGCTGAAGACAGCGCTCCAGGAAACATGTACGCTGCGCGCTGCAATAGATGGTAAAATCGTCCACGAAAAGTGAGCCTGATACATCAGCTGGGAGGCAATCCATTATTGGATTGATCGCTATGGCGAAGAGAGCGACGCTCAAAACTGAGCCCTGTGGCACCCCATTCTCCTGGCGAAAGGTGTCTGACAGGACAGAACCCACACGTACCCTGAACTGTCGATCCATTAAAAAGAAACGAATAAAAAGAGGGATGTGACCGCGAAGGCCCCATGTATGCATGGTGCGGAGAATGCCCGCCCTCCAACAGGTGTCGTAAGCCTTCTCCAAATCAAAGAACACAGCCGCGGTCGGGCGCTTCCGCAAGAAGTTATTCATAATGAAGGTCGACAAAGTAACCAGATGGTCAACAGCAGAGCAGCGCCTACGAAATCCACATTGTACATTGGTAAGTAGGCGTCGAGACTCGAGCAGCCAAACCAAACGGGAGTTAACCATTCGCTCCATCACTTTACAGACACAGCTGGTAAGCGAGATGGGTCGATAACTGGAAGGCAAGTGCTTGTCCTTCCCCGGCTTAGGGATCGGGACAACAATAGACTCGCGCCAGCATGCGGAAACATGTCCCTCAATCCAGATGCGATTGTAAGTACGAAGAAGAAAACCTTTACCCGCAGGAGAAAGGTTCTTCAGCATCTGAATATGAATAGAATCAGGCCCTGGAGCGGAGGACCACGATCGGCCAAGTGCGTTTTCGAGTTCCCTCATGGTGAATGGGGCATTATAACGTTCACGATTCAAGGAGCGGAAGTTAGGTGGCCTAGCCTCCTCTGCCTGTTTGCGGGAGAGGAAGGCAGGGTGGTAATGAGCGGAGCTCGAAACCTCTGCGAAAAAGCGGCCGAAGGCATTGGAGACAGCCTCAGGGGCCACAAGGACGTCATTCGCGACTGTCAAGCCAGAAACTGGTGAGTGGACCTTAGTGCCAGACAGCCGGCGCAGGCTACCCCAGACAACAGAAGAAGGAGTAAAACTGTTGAAGGTGCTTGTGAAAGTAGCCCAGCTGGCTTTCTTGCTTTCTTTAATAATACGACGACACTGTGCACGTAATCGTTTATAATTGATACAATTCGCTACAGTAGGGTGGCGTTTAAAGGTGCGTAAAGCACGTCGACGAGCACGTAAAGCGTCTCTACATGCTGCAGTCCACCAGGGGACCGGTACGCGACGTGGAGAAGAAGTAGGGTGAGGGATGGAATATTCAGCAGCAGTGAGAATGACTTCCGTGAGGTGTGCGACCTGACGATCGCAGCTTGTGAAGGTTTGATCCTGAAAGGTCGCCCTGGAAGAGAAGAGCCCCCAGTCTGCTTTGGAGATGGTCCAACTAGATGAGCACGGAGAGGGGGTATGCTGCAGGAGATGGATAACACACGGGAAGTGTGTCGCTCGAATATGTATCAGAAAGTGCATACCACTCAAACCAGCATGCAAGTTGGGGAGTACATATAGAGAGGTCTAAATGGGAATAGGTGTGAGATGTGTCCGAAAGAAAAGTAGGGTCGCCAGTATTGAGGCAGAAAAGGTCTGCTAACAGGGAGCCCCTCGGACAGGATGCTGGAGAGCTCCAAAGGGGATGGTGGGCATTGAAGTCTCCAGTTAACAAAAATGGTGCAGGTAGCTGAGCAATAAGTTGCATCATGTCTGCCCTGGTAACGGCAGACAACGATGGAGTGTAAACGGTACAAATGGAAAATGTAAAAGTGGGGAGAGTAATTCGGATGGCAACTGCCTGCAGGCCGGTGTGCAACGTGATGGGATCATAGTAAATATCATCCCGGACCAGCAACATAACCCCTCCATGAGCCGGGATACCTACCACAGGGGGTAGGTCAAAACGCACAGAGGTGTAGTGTGCCAAGGCAATTTGATCGCATGGGCGTAGCTTCGTTTCCTGGAGGGCTACGACGAGCGGACGGTGCAAGCGCAGCAGCAACTTCAAGTCCTCTCGGTTGGAGCGAATGCTGCGAATATTCCAGTGAATAAGTGCCATCGTAAGAAGAAAAGGAAGATGAAAGCAGGGGTCACCTCGAAGGCCGCTGAGGGCCTGGCTTCGAGCGAGCACTGCCGCCGCTATCAGTAGGCGGACAGTCATCGTCCATTGGTTCTATAGGTTCATCGGCCATCTTGGTAAGATGGTCGGGAGGGGGAGCTTCCTCCGCCGGTGAACGGCCAGATGTTCGGCTACCAGTGGTGCGGCCAGGCGAAACAGATGACAGCCTGGGGCGGCAACCGCTGGATGGCGCAGGAGAAGAAATGCGCCGTGGCGGAGAAGGAGAACTGTGCTTCCTATGAGCCTTCTTGGAAGGTCGTTTGGTGGAAGTACCGGTCGATGGCTGGGAGGTCGAGGTACGTAGGAAGTCTGCACGGGACGGTTCCTTCTTGAAGGTCCGTGCATCTGACATCTGGGTCTTCGTCTTAGCAGAAGCTGATGAAGGGGCTGGTGTCTGTGGGGTGATGGGAGGAAGAGGAGACGTCGACCGCGCGATCTTAGCACTGGCCGAACGGACGACTGTGGTGCTGAAGGTCAGATCGCATGTCTGGGTTGCCACCTCCCTGGTAGTCCGAGGAGAGGCGAGGACAGTACTGTATTTCCCCGTTGGGAGCAGTGTGGGCTTCCTACTAGCCAATAGCTTGCGAGCAGCCGAGGTGGACACTTTCTCTCTGACCCAAATTTCTTGGATACAGCGTTCTTCCTTATAGACAGGACAGTCGCGGGAGGATGCTGCATGGTCACCCTGACAGTTCACACAACAAGGAGACGGAGGTGGACAGTCACCCTCATGGGCATCCCTGCCACAAGTGACACATTTAGCCGCAATGGAACAAGACTGTCGAGAGTGATTGAGACGCTGACACTGGTAGCAGCGCATATGTGTCGGGACATAGGGGCGAACAGAAATAACCTCGTAGCCCACCTTGATGCGCGATGGCAGCTTAACACTATCAAAGGTCAAGAAAAGTGTCCGGGTCGGTACAAGGTCATTGTTGACCTTTTTCATGACCCTATGGACAGCCGTCACGCAATGCTCAGCGAAGAAAGATTGAATCTCCTCGTCAGTCAATCCGTTGAGGCATCTAGTATAGACCACACCACGAGACGAATTCAAAGTTTGGTGAGCCTCCATCCGGACAGGGAACGTGTACAGGAGTGTGGCTCGAAGCAGTTTCTGTGCCTGAAAGGCGCTCTCAGTTTCTAGTAACAAGGTACCATTACGCAACCTCGTACAAGACTTAACAGTACCGGCTATGGCATCTACGCCCTTCTGGATAACGAAAGGGTTGACAGGGGAAAAATCCTTTCAGTCCTCAGATCGAGAAATGACGAGGAACTGTGGGGTAGGCAGTAGTACTTTTGTCACTGGGGGCTGGTCATGTTTCCGTTTGTGGGCAGAAGTCGAGAGAGAAGAAGAGAAATCCATTGTGGAGGAATCCCGCCAGAGATTGCCAGCGTCTCCGATGGCGCGCTCCTTCCTTATGGGGACCCTCTCAGAGGGCACTCCTGCCTTAGGTGAATGTTTACACCTCAGGTCACACCTCCTGAGAAAAAGACGGAGGTACTAATCGGCATGGTCAGAAAGTATTAGCTCAGGCAATCACCCCTCCCTGGGCCTGGCCTTTACCAGGGGGTACGTGCGTGCCTTACTTGTCTACCCAGGGCGGGGAATTACGCGTTACCCCGTCACCGGCTACGCATGGGTCGGCCTTCAGGCGCGCACAGGGAGGAAGGAAGAAGAAGAAAAAGAAGAGAGAGAGGGAGAGAGAGGACAGACTCTCTCAAATGCCGAGGCGGAGACCAGAGAAGGCAAGGAGAAGAAGGCAAGGGAAAGAGTAAGGAAGACAGTGAGATGGAGAAGAACAAAGAAAGGAACCAACCAAAGAAGGAAGAAACGAGAAGTGAAAAACCAAAAAGACCACAAATATAGGTCGTGGGACCGTCCGTCTCTGGACGCAGGCGCTAACTACCCCCTTGAGGGGGATGGACTCCTTTTAGTCGCCTCTTACGACAGGCAGGAAGACCTCGGGCCTATTCTAACCCCCGGACCTGCAGGGGGGTGTTCACTAGGATGAAAGGCCACAGTTTGGCAGAGCAAAGCAGACCACCCTGTGGCACAACATACAGCTGAACATAACATACTTGATTTCAATGGGTGCTTCACAACCCAGGCCATCTGTATTACTCCCCTGCACCACCAGCTTTTCTTGGTTGCATGGATGAGAGCCATCCTTACTACATATTCTCCACTTCCAAAATCATCCTGGCCTCAACAAACAGTATCTTACTGTTCCTACAACAGTAGTTCACTCCTCTGTCCCATCACCTCCTCCCAATTTACGTCCCCTCACCCTCACATGTGCTGCTCTCTGCCAAAACACCCACCATTCTTTTCCCTTTCTCTGCTCCTCTCCTTTTCTGCCCCACACTCCTTCCAAAGCCTCCCAGCACTGCATCTGGCAGTCTTGTTCTATCACCTAGTCCCTGCATGGTCCACCAGGCAACACTGACAACTCTGCCTCCTAACTGTACCCTGCTATCCCTATCCCTAGCCCAACCCACTCTAGATTGCTGCTGCCCCTCGATGCGACACAAGTTACATTCAGTCATAAATTTCATGTGATATCCCACGTGATTGTACTTCTGTTAGAAAGTGTTAGTGTGGTAGTGAGACATATGCTTTTTGGAGATCAAGGAATACTGCATTACATTCAACCCACACAGATCAGCTACTGGGCAGTGGCCTCTGTTCTGTGCTGCGTCTCAACCCTATGGCACAAGTCTAGGAAGTCACAGCTTAGCTTGTCACAGAACTTCTAAGTCTCTAGCTCAGACCTTCTAGATTCAGAACTAGGGACACCACCATCAGTTCTGGGGACAACGCTGCAGATGGCAAATTTCATTTAAATCCCATGAGCAATGCTGGCATTCTCAACTTCTTCTGTAACAGCAGAAATGATCCAAGCAGGACTTCAGAACCCACACAAGAAGCGTTGCTCATTCAACAAGCATCACAATGTTGAGCTAGTTGTACCATATTCTCTCAATTGTTGCTGGAACAGCCTCCGAGATCAAATGTCTTCACATGAGAAACTAGATTTTGTTTCACTTTAATTTTACACAGTATGCACCCGTCAGTGAGACTGTAGTCAATACAAGAATACACGAGTTGAACTAATCATCATATGAAGTTATCAGTGCAGTTATCTGATAGAACCAATCAACGGCTAGGCCCCGTTGATACAATACACACATGTAAACTTCAATATTATATTCAAATTAAGCTGTCTATTCAGCCTTTTGGCACGGTGTCGAATTCTCTGCCATTATTAAAAACTTCAACCTCAAGATAACCAAAGGTTTTAGTGTTAAACTGTCTGAAGTGGAACGAGGTGACAATACAGGTGCTAACTTGTCACTCAGATAACTTCAGTATTTATTATAGGAAGATTGGCATTACTGCCACAGAGTCATTCCCAACAACAGGGAACAACTTCTGCTTGTCTTCCACAGTGAGAGTTTTAATATCATTCAGCTCAGGTACTAGAAGATGAAATCTTACCTGATATTCAAAACATGGCATAATTTGTTGAATGCGGCTTTTGTATTTGTAGACATTTCTGCAGCCTCCTTGTACAATGTGAGAGCTGAGGCAACTGCCTGCCAATCAACACTATTCTTGACTTTGCACCTTTCATGCGTGTGTCTGATCAACAGCAATAATTTCAGCAATTCACACACAAATTTTTGTTTCACTCCCTGAGCTGTTAAGGCATCTTTGGCATCCCCTGCCGCATTTATCAGTGATGATGATTTTGCGAGCTGTATTAACATCTGAAAAGATATGTGTCAAAATTTTACAAACATTTGCAAAATATGAGGAGATTATAAAGTTTACACAATATAACTGAAAATGTCAAAGGCATGTAAATGTACTTAATAAGGGAACACAACTACTCTTTGTACAGAAGCACTATTGAATAGTGACCAATTCATAAAATTATCCTCATATACCTTTATACTACTACTCCTGTGTCAATTTACAAGGGTGTCCCTATACAACCATTGTTCAATGTTACATTCGTACGTGAATTGTTGTTTTTCCTCTTACAATCACTGTTATTCCACTATCATATTAAATACAACATAGATCAACATGAATTAACAATCACAGACTATCTTTTGTTTTTTGACCTATATAAATATTTTAATAACAAGTTTGTTTGCGTGGTCATCCTCCACAGCAAGCATAGAACTACTACTTGTTCTGTAAATAAAACTTCCTTTACCTGCCGCCACTTGATTTATGTATCCCAGATGCATTTCGCCTTCTTCTTGTTCTAAGGTGGCATCAGTGGGATGATTTGCTGATCTGCATTTCCTCTCATCTGGTCTAGAGGAAATGCATATCACCATATCATCCCACTGTTGATGCCTTAGAACAAGAAGATGGCGAAACGCACGTGGGATAAATAAAGTCACAGCAGGAAAAGGTGGTTTCACTTACAAAATAAGTAGTAATATTTTAATAATTGCACCATGAAATTGCTTTTGTGTAATGAACAGATAAGATACATGAAGTATTTGTGTGCTTTCATGTGGGAATCAACTGTGTTGGAAAAACCATTCTTTGGGCAACTGAACTATTCTCAGAAGTACTTGTTCTCACAACAGGCAGACTATTCTGTCACAACATGTGGTCCGCCTCTGATATACAGGGTGTCTCACGTAACTCTGTCACCTCAGATATCTCTGGAACAATAGATACTCAAAAATGGTTTTCACAAGCATGAACATATGGCATGGGCTTAGGAAACCAAATACTATGCAAAATTTTAAAATGTAAACAAATACTATTTTCAACAAAAACTTGTGTATTTTTAAATGGACACCCCCTATTTTTTCGTATGCAATGAAAAATCACAAAAATAATGGCATTGGTTGCATCACAATACATCAATTAAGTTGACACTTGAAAGAAATCAAGCGCACACAGGGTGTATACGTGGACAAGAAAAAAAAAATTCCCGGATTTTTCCCGGATCTCCCGGTTAAAAATACATTTTCTTCCGGGTGAAAATACACTTTTTCCATGTTAAGTGACAGTATACTTTCCGTCGGAACTGTAAAACTTACCAATCCTTTGAAAAGATACGGTTTTATACAGCAGTGTAGAATTTCTCGGCACTTTAGAAAGATCTTTGATAAGCAGCAACATGTACGCTGCAAATTTTCGTATTACGGAAGTATGAATTCTAATTTCGCCAACAGGAAAAGTTAATGGTTTAAGTTACTATACATAGTGTTGCTACAAGAAGAGCAAAGCTTTCGCATATAATATTTGTCTCTAAGATTAATAAGCTACAAGAGAAGCTAAGCTTTCACATATAATGTTGATCCATTTAGCGCATGTTACACTTTAAGATACATCATACAAATACGTCAGCAAAATTTTTAATACCGACATAAATCTCCGATCTTCCGGGCTCAAAAATCCTCTACATGGCTCGTCACCAAAGAGTTGATTTTTAAATGAGAGCAAACACTCTGCAATTTAAGAAATTCATCGTACATTCGCGCACATAGTTCATCTTGCGTAAAAGAAAATCTACTTTGAAAATAACGCTTTTCGAACGACAATTCGCAATATTTTCCTGCGACCTGTTAGAAATAGATTCATTTCAGAGAGCGCCAGATAAGAGGCATCATGCGCTTGCGCAGCTACGATGACGTAGGAAGCCAGTATGTTCATACATGTAAAACATTAAAAGATCTTTCTTACATTATGTCATTAAAAAAAAAAAAAAGACATCAGAGGATACTCCAAGAGCGCCGGAATTTCGTGAACCATACTAAAATGCATAGTTTGCCTTAAAGCGCACATTCGTATGTCCAGATTCACAATGACTTAGGCCTCGACCTGATATTAAGCTTTTCGGTATGGTTTTCGGGACGTAAATTTTCTTGGAGTACCAGTACTGTATTATCTCATGTTTGGTACTTTATTATGGCATAATGTCATACGTGCTAGAAGATGAAAACGTGCACTTGAAATGCAGCGAACAGTTAAAACTAGCCAATAGTGTGGAATTAAACACTTCATTTCAAATAAATTTACTGTCTCAGAGGAAATCTTAATAAAGGCCAAATTTCTTTAGCAAACCGACAAAAATAACTTTATTGTTCTGCAAGGCAATTGATACTTGACTGTCATAAAGGTGGAAATAAAGTAAAATCTAAAACTAGTAACATATTTAAGCCTTCCGTATTTATGTGAATGTATTTTAATTCACTTGATAGCTCCCAGCCACAGAAATCCGTCTCGTTTTCATTTGACGTGAGAGCAGTAAACGAAGAGGAAACAGAAAAATCACTAAATGTAAACACGGGTCATGTGGAGACTACCCCCCACCCCATCCCACTACAACTCAGACTGCTCTGCGCACGTCTTTCTGAAGAGTCTGATACATAAAACATATATCTTCGAGGAAATGTAAGACATGTTATTTGGTCTTTAGTGAGCTGAAGTGCAAAGCCACGCCTCTTCAAACAATATTCTTATACCGCACGTCACTGTATTGCACTCTGTGGAACTCAAATGTGTTTGCAATGTATGCCATCAAACTATTTCAGGACAATGGAAATTAAAATGTCCTGTAGTGCCTCTCCCGCTCACAGTCGGCCGGTTTGACATCCTGTCCCTCTAAAAAATAAAAATAAATGCAATTAATACTGGATGGGATTATTTGTAACTGGGAGAACAAGAACTCTTCAGAAAGTCTGGCCTTTTTATTGCCTATTAGCTAATAACTTGCTCTTCTGTGTCATATAGAATTAAATGTAGGATACCTAAAACCAGTAAAGACAAGAGACAGGCAAGACAGAACACATTTCTTCAGTCCTTAGGTCCTAACGATTTTTCTCTCTAATCTTGCTGCAGCTTTACATGGCGTGCTTTCCTTTCTGCGAAAGAACTATTACCTCATCAAAGTTCGTCAAACTTTTGCAACATGAAAAATCGAAATGTCATCGTCTAATACTGGAAAAGATGTTAATACATATAATACCCAAGACTGGTGTGGTTTCTCGATCTGATTACGTCTATTTTGTCACTGTGTGCTGGAAAAATCAAAATAGGCCTTTCTAATATTGCAGCAATTGTGACACGCGCAAAATAAGCGAGACTGTTTTGGCAATAATGATCATTTTTATAGTACGACAATATAATTCACGAAGTACCAATACGAAATACCTATTTGGCCTACTACAATCAAAAAGCTTTATGTTTGAAAATAGTTTCACATTTCATTCGTACGCTCCAATTTCTCATGAACGAGGCTGACGAGGATTCCCCTGGCAGAGACATCACGTACACTATGCATGCATTCAAAAGTCAACTTATAATTCTTTCAGAAATCAACTTAGAATGTGTTAAAAAGTGTCCAAAAACCAGCAGGGGTGCGTTTCAAAATCGTAGGAATAATCAATAGACTGACGTGCACTGGATGCTAGGTGCTTTGTGAAACAAAGTTTTTTTCCTCAAGAATATAAATTTGTCCCCTCCCCCTGAAACTGCCACCCGGTTCAGATACCCCAGTTTGCAGCCCCGTATTTTCTATGCTGGATGTAATGCACAACAACAATTTCTGTGGGCAACACGGCACTGGTAAATGTGTTTAGCAAATTGAATTCAAGTGTGTTATCCCTAATTGTAGCTCTAGTTGTTGTTTTGCTAGAATAAACATACATTTACAATTTGAAAAATGTAACTTTGCATTGGACGTTTTACTTGTTTATTTTTGTGGATTGTGCATACCTTCCCATAGTGAGAGACCCTGACACAGGCAGCGTGACGTGCACGCTTGAGTCTCAGGACATCTGCTAGCTGTGAGCTTCATTTATTTCAAGTGTCAACTTCACTTTGCAATTTCTCTGGTTGTAATTGACATATTGCGATTCAACGAATGCCATTATTTTTGTGATTTTTCATGCTATTGATCGCATACGAAATAATAGGAGGTGGCCATTTAAAAATACACAAGTTTGTTTTGGCAATAGTATTTGTTTAAGTTTTAAAATTTTGCATAGTATTTGGTTTCCCAAGCCCCTGCTGTACGTTCATGCTGGTGAAAGCCATTTTTTTAATATCTATTGTTCTTCCATAGATATTTGAGGTGGCAGAGTTAGGTGAGACACCCTGTATAATACATTTATTTTGCATGTACAGAATAAACATTCTCTCTCAATCACAAGAGATACATCATTTATCAACTGTGTTATTTTATCATCATTTAACATTTCCTCCCACAATTATCACTCACGAAATGAGGAACTGGAAAAAAATAAAAAGAGCAAATGTAATGAGACACCATATACAGGATTCGGTCACATTAATGTGACCACTGCCTATGTTTGAGGTCAACCTTGAATAAACACTTACAAATGGCAGGTGGCAACATTCACACTGGAGGGTATACAAGGCATGTCGGGAGATGCAGAAAACAGTGCAGTCGTTGTCATCATACAGAGAAGGGGCAATTTATATGATGTCCAAAATGGCATGATCACTGGCTTTCAGGCCATAGGTGGAAGCATTTCCAATAATCCTCAGTCTGTAAACTGTGTGTGTGTTCTACCATGATTAAAGTATTCTGTGCATGGCAAAATGACGCTATTCAAAACCGGCGTCAAAGTGGCTGTGCTGCACCGTGGGCCTTAGATGACAGGGCTGAATGAAGGCTGCAGAAATTTGTAAGGGTGACTAGATATGCAACTGTTGACCACCAGACCATCCAGATGAACCAAGTGGCTCCCAACAGTCTTTCTTCAATGACCATTCAGTGAAAGTTGCTGTGCACAAGCCCCCACAGCAGGTGCTTGGTTTATGCATCCATGATGACCACTGTTCATCGGCAACGGAGGATGGAATTTGCACACCAATAACGCAACTTTATGTCCACTGAGTGGTGACAGGCGGCCTTTTCAGACAAATCTAGCTTTATTCTCCGTCAGCATAAAATGTCTGAAAGCTAACTCTCTTCAACAATTATCAGAACGGTACAAGATGGAGAAGGGAGTGTTATGGTCTGGTGTTCCCTAGGTGATACCATCATTCTGTAAGGCTTAATGTGTCAACATAAGTATGCACCTATCCTTGGGGACCATGTCCATCATTCCATGCAGTTTGTTTTTCCTTGGAAGATGGCATCTACCAGAAGGACAATGCAATGTGTCACACAGTTCACAGTGTAGGGTATGGATCAAAGAGCACCAGGATGAGTTTACTATCTTCCCTGGCCACTTTACTCCTCATATTAACATTCAATTGAGAATCTATGGGACCACCACAATTGGGCTGTTCTTGTCATGGATCCTCATCCGAGAAAGCACTGGACTCGGCATGGCTCCCAATCCCTGCCAGTACCTTCCAGAATCTCATTGACAGTCTTCCCGCACCCACGCAGCTGTCACCTATGCAGAAGGTGGGTATTCAGGCTTTTGACATGTGGTCACATTAATGTGAATGGCAGTGTAATTGAGGCATTTTGTTGTCGACAGGCACATAAAGAAGACTGCGAATGTCATCAGTTAGTTACTTTCAAATACATTGTAACATAGCAAATTATTACGAGGTGTCATCTTGCATTGAAAGTGTAGCTTACCGTTGAGCTGGGAGGAGAGCAGATTTTGGTTCTCACTCTGGCACAGCTGACACTGGCTACTGGGCCAAGCGAGATGTGTACTTACATAATGCTGAGTGCAATACGTTACACATACTCTCTATGAATCTGGAGTACTATTAAATATTAATAGATATTTTTCATACTTAGAATACAAAAATCTACAAATAACACAACCAAACTGTTAACATTTCAAATCAATTAATTTCAATATCTTCGGATATATAAATTTTGATCTAAAACACACAATAACCATGCTGGCATTGTGAAACTGAGTTAGAGACTGTAACGTGTTGATCTATAGAATCTATCAAAAATAAACCAAGAGGATAGGTTCATATAATTTTCTTTAGCCTCATAACCACAGATTTCTGACACAATTCCAAGTACATTGGAAAATTATCATTTTATCGTGTTTTGGCCGTGTCAGTGTTTTGGAGAGACAGAGGGTGAATGGAGGACATACATAAATACAGAATGTGATATTTCATTAAAACTATGTCAATGTAAGCGTGAGAAAGCAGTTGTACCATAGTGAAATTTGAGACGTATCCAAGTGAGTTTGATTTTGTAAAAGGCAGCCAAGAAGGGGGATTGAGTATTAAATTTATTGGTAATTTATCTTGTGCAAAGGAATCGTATTTTGTTTTCATTAAATTTTATTTAGTTTCAGAATTATAAGATTTCTAACCTAATTTTCTTGTGGTAATCTGATTGCCTGACATTAGAAATAACGCGAGTATAGAAGTGCTTGAGATGATCTGATTAGCTGCTAGTCAATAGGGATTCAGCATTTTCCATGCGTTTGAGTAGGGCTTTGTGCCTCAGATCTATGAGTTGAGAGAGTTGCTCAGGAGCCATCTTCTGGTAAACACCTATGTTAAACCGCACTGACCAAATTTGTACCAAAATAAATAAATTTGCATCTTTGATCAGTTCTAGTGTCATTGACAAAAAGTGACTACAATAATGAGTATTTTGTGAAAGTTTGGGCTATGTGTGTGCTTTATTTTAGAAGATATTCGTCTGTGAAAATTTCATGTTGTACACAAACTCTGTGTGTTGTGTTGTGTGCAGCTTACGAGACATTACGATGAGCACTTCTTTAGAAGAAGCCCAATGAATGACTGAATAAGTTAGCTTGCAAGCAGTCATGAATCAATAACTGTTTAGAATGTTTAAAATATCGCGCTGGACTAAATATCTTCTGGCTGCTTTTAGGTATCAACTTGTTATACAGACAGTCAGTAACATTGCATAATTGATGCTGGGATGTTAGATACGGACTTGATAGCCATTTTCTGTGCTTTAAAGCCAATAAACAAACTTAAAGCAAATTTTAGACATTTTTTCAAACAAGTCATGAAAGAATACCGAACACTTGATAGTATAACTAACTATCAGCTACTGCCCATGGACTGGAGTTACCGATTTACTCGAATCTAAGCCGCACTTTTTTCCAGGTTTTGTGATCCAAAAAACTGTCTGCGGCTTAGAATCGAGTGCAAAGTAAGCAGAAGTTCTGAAAAATGTTGGTAGGTGCCGCCACAACTAACTTCTGCCGTCGAATATATGTAGCGCTACACAGGCATGCTTTGCAGGTACAAAGATAAATACTGGTGCCAAAACCTCTGAGTCAGTAAATAAATTAAAAAAGAAAGGTGGAAGACGAGCTTTTTTTCTCAGCCCCGAGTTTCGACCACTGCATTTTCATACATTATCCAACGAAGTAAATACAAATTCTGTATTGTTCATCTTCGAATGTAGCAGCATTTCAATGTACTATGAAAATCCGACTTGCAAGGCTGTTTGGGGTGTTTGTCAATAGGGTCAACTCTACGTTCTGATTTTTTTCCTACCTGTGAGAAGAGATGGTTGCTAATAGGAACTTTTATGAATTGTGAATCACATGCAGTATTCTCTTCACAATAAGAATAGTACGATTATAAACATATTGCCATGTATTGTTTCGTGTTTGCTGCTATCTCATTTAAATCCTGTCTGCCCAATAAACTACAAAACTAGAGTGAGAAACAGCAAACGTGATACAGTCAGAAATGAAGCACGGCAATTGACTAATTTCTAAATCTAAGATGACTCTAATTTCTGTGCAGAATGTAAGGCGTCTGCAAAGATTTTCAAACAGAGAAAAATTTTCGCTAAACTCTCGTTCAGAACATCTTCTCTCTATTATTTCGTTCTTGTTGATCATTATCAAAGAAAGCAGCAGTGTAAGTAACAACAAATAGCAGTCGCTTGCCACTGTTACGCTAATGAGACGATTCCTCTTTTTTTTTTTTTTTTAAATTGTAGGCGGAGGTAGCGTGCACAAAAGAAAGCCATGCCGCGAGCGGCAACAGGCTGTAAACATTCATTATCAGAATGCGTCAAACAATTAATGACAGTACAGTAATGGTATTTCAGCTTAGAGTGACGTAGACACCTATAACAAAGAGAACGGCACTTATCAGATCAAAGAAAAATAAGCAATCAATTCAAACCAGACGGAGCGCCTGACGCGTAGCAATGGCTACCTGGTAAAACTTAACTGATAAGCTTAAGACTCGAACCAAACTACTGTAACTGTATTGTCATTCATTAGACCTAAATTGTGTCTCATATTACAATGGACCAACTTCGTTTCGATTTGGAAGTGCGGCCTAAAACTTTTCTTCCCCCTTGAATTTTGAGTCTCAAATTTCAGGTGTGGCTTAGATTCACGAAATTTTTTTTCCTTGATTGTGAGTCTCATTTTTCAGATGCGGCTTAGATTTGAGTAAATACAGTATGCAGCCTTTGCAGGGTGGGTATTTAGTCGAATTTTCGTCAGTGAAGCTTTTGTCGGCTAAACCAGTATCTATCATTGCAGGGTGAAGGGGCAGACAACCTGGAAGCTATACTGGTAGCTGGACCGATTGTTTAAAGGATAGTGCAATCCGCCCTGCCGCAGAATCCTTCTTCAGAGTTAATGGAAACACACACACACACACACACACACACACACACACACACACACAGAGAGAGAGAGAGAGAGAGAGAGAGAGAGAGCTGCATTGCTAGATTGCAGAGCCAAAGCAACTCAACTGAAGTTTTGTCGAGAGGGCTGGGCTACGGTAGAAATGAGGCTAGCTGGAGGAAAGGTTGGCGAAGGGTGGCTGGGAGACAGAGACAGCAGACACATTGGACATGTGCGCAACACTAATGCGTTCATTCTGGCAGCACGCGTATGAAGTTTTGTACTGCATATAATGAGTTGCAGTGGGACGGGAGAGAGCATAACATAGTCAGCCCCAGGAAAATGAAGCCACGCGCGTGCTGGTGTGTGTGTGTGTGTGTGTGTGTGTGTGTGTGTGTGTGTGTGTGCGCGCCTTCTTCTAGTATCTCTGAAGAGGGATCACTTGAAAGCTGACAACATTCTCAGTCTGGTTTATAAGCCTGTCAATGTCACAATGCCTAATTATATGGTGAGGTGTTACCTTTACTCTTTCCATTACTTCTTTTCCATCGAAGACTTTTCTTACCAGAATTGAAAGAAATCAGACCAATCATTCCAAGAAATAATTATCCACCAAGTCAACATTACCACTAAAAATTGGCAAACATGTGTCAGTCAAAACAATGTAAATTCTCTCTTTAACAATGCCTGTTAGGATAAACAAGAAAATAGTCATTAAGAATGGAGCCTTCTTAATAACTTAAAAATATTAGAACGGAGGCTTCTGAAATATTCATCAAACCATTCTCTCCATGTATCTTCAGGCAGTTGAAAACATTTATTACTTCATGCTCACAGGTCTTTGATGCAAAACCTTTGACTTTTAATCTCATCTTTACTTTAGGATGGAAGGTAAAGTCTCGTGAGATAATATCAAGACTAAAGGGACATTATTCATGAACTTGGAAGGTGTAGGTACCAAAATTAGGAAGAAAAAAAACTTTCCGTTACCAATCCTCAATCTCGAAGCACTTGGTTTAACTAGCACTGTCTCCTTAAGGCAGTCATTGCTTAATGTCGCTCCTTTCACAGGAAAGTCACTGTGATCACTGGACAGTAACAAAATTAAATTACGACCTGCTGCAAGTAGTCATGATGAAAACCACAAACAAACTTGTCACCACTTAAACGGTAGAAGTCACTGACTACAGAAACTATATTCTGCATCTACATCCATATTTCATAAGCTGGCACGCAGTGTATGGTGGAGGGTACCTTGTACCATTTCCAGCCATTCACTTTCCTGTTCCACTAGCAACTGGAACAAGTTAAAAACAACTATCTATATTCTCCATACAAGCCCAAATTTCTCTTACCTTCTTTTCGTGGTACTTACAAGAAATGTACACTGCTTAGTTAGTAGATACTCATCTTGGTATAAAAAATGACAGTCCGTTGCATGAGACCATAGTTTTAAACATTGCAGAATTGTTAACCATGGGCTGTGATCAGAACTGTGAACCAGAGTGCTGTCCACTTGTGAGGCCCAGTTAATGCAAAATTCTAAAGAGCATTGCAAGGCTGGAGGCTGCTCGCTAGTTAATAAATTTTTCAAAAATGAAAAATGACATGACCAGTGTAAATACCTAATAAAATGGCCAAGACATGACCAGTGTAAATACCTAATAAAATGGCTTTGGCTAAGAACTGATTTAAAATGAATAGAATATATGTACTAGCAACTTTGCAAAGTAAGTGTCAAGTATTTTTTATACGACAATGTGAGCATTGAGATACACTATGTGATCAAAAGTATCTGGGCACCACCAAAAACATATATTTTTCATATTAGGTGCATTGTACTGCCACTTACTGCCAGGTACTTCATATCAGCGACCTCAGTAGTCATTAGACATCATGAGAGAGCAGAATGGGGTACTCCGCAGAACTCATGGACTTCGAACAGGGTCAGATGATTGGGCGTCACTTGTGTCATACGTCTATACGCGAGATTTCCACGCTCCTAAACATTCCTAAGTCCACTGTTTCCAATGTGATAGTGAAGTGGAAATGTGAAGGGACACGTACAGGACAAAAGCATACAGGGTGACCTCATCTGTTGACTGACAGATACCACTGACAATTGAAGAGGGTCGTAATGTGTAATAGGCAGACATTTATCCAGACCATCATACAGGAATTCCAAACTGAATCAGGATCCACTGCAAGTACTATGACATGTTAGGTGGGATGTGTTAAAATTTGTATTTCGTGGTCGAGTGGCTGCTCATAAGCCACACATCATGCTGGTAAATGCCAAACGATGCCTCAATTGGTGTAAGGAGCATAAACATTGGATGACTGAACAGCGGAAAAACATTGTGTGGAATGACGGATCATGGTACACAATGTGGCGACCCAATGGCAGGGTGTGGGTAGGACAAATGCCTGGTGATCATCATCTGCCAGTGTGTGTAGTGCCAACAGTAAAATTTGGAGGCGATGGTGTTATGGTGTGGTCGTGTTTTTCGTGGAGGGGACTTGCACCCTTTGTTGTTTTGTGTGGCACTATCACAGCACAGACCTATACTGATGTTCTAAGCACCATCTTGCTTCCCACTGTCGAAGAGCAGTTCGTGGATGGCGATTGTATGTTTCAACACGATTGAGCACCTGTTCGTAATGCACGGCCTGTGGCGGAGTGGTTACACGACAATAACATGCATGTAATGGACTGGCTTGCACAGAGTCCTGACCTGAATCCTACAGAATACCTTTGGGATGTTTTGGAACACCGACTTGGTGCCAGTCCTCACAGACCGACATCGATACCTCTCCTCAGTGCAGCACTCCATGAAGAATGGGCTGCCATTCTTCAAGAAACTTCCAGCACCTGACTAAACATATACCTGTGAGAGTGCAGCTGTCGTAAAGACAAAGGGTTGGCCAAAACCATATTGAATTCCAGCATTACTGATGGAGGGCACTACAAACTTGTAGTCATTTTCAGGCAGGTGTCTGGATATTTTTCATCACATAGTGTACAACAGGGTGGGGGGTATAGTAGTCTTAAAACAGAAAAGTAATCTATTCCAGTACTAACCTAACCTAACCTAACCTAACCTAACCAACGTCTGCTTCAACATAGCAATATCACAAGATAGGAGTCCCGGGAATCGTTCAAAGAAACACAACTAAAAACTTGTCGGACTTACAAGAGGCAATGCTACTTGTAACCAATTTTTTTGCACATTTGTCCCAAGAAATAGTATCAGGCACAAGTTTAAATCAACAACATTCCTCATGAGAAAAATTATTTTTAATATACAAGATCAGGTGTGACCCACATCTCATATGACTTTCAATCAGTTCACTTACCAGGCAGCCCAACAGTGTGTTTCCCAATAACTTAATGAAATATTTTGTCATCTAATCTGACTTGTACATCAATCAATCAAGAAGATTTTCACCGTCCCTACATCACAGGATGTTTGTAAGATAGTTTAGACTCCACTTGCCCTTTTCCGTCCCACTCTTCTCTAATTGGCTGCAACAATTTGTTTCCTCCTGTAGGTCATTAGTAACTAATATGGCTTACAAGCTTTGGCAATAGTGTTTCCACCTACACTGATGGGAAAAATTGTGTCACCAAGAAGGAGTTGTGCAACATAAATAAAAGTTGGTAGACATGTTTCTGCATCTGACAGATGTTTTCCATTCAAATTTCACACCAATTGCATAAGAGTGGAGCTACTACCACCACTATGAGGATGCAAATCAGGTTTGCTTTAAATACACACTGTAACAGTCATGAGTTTTATTTATGTGAGATTGTACGGGGAGAGTTTGTGTTAGTCAAGAATGTCTTTAAGGTAACAAAGATGGCATTATCAACACCTCATTAAGTTTGAACAAGTTTGTGTAATGGGGCTATGAGAAGCTGGATGTTCCTTCTGCAATACTGCAGGAAGACTTAGCAGGAATGTAGTCACTTACATGATTGCTGGCAGGAGTGGTCATGGGAAGGTATGGTCTCAAGAAGACCATGCTCTGAACAGCCACATGGTACTAACAAGATGAAAGATCGCCATGTTCGACGTATGGCTGTGATGCACTGTACTGTGTCTACTGCAGCAATTCGAGCAGCAGTTGCCACCAAACAGATACAATGAACTGTTAAAAATGGATTACTTCGATGACAATTGCGAGCCAGACACCCTGTAGCGTACCTTCCACTAACCCCAAACCACTGCCATTTGAGACTTCAGTGGATTCAAGTGAGAGATCAAAAGAATGGTTCTGTCTCAGTGCCAGTGATGACCATTTTTTGGTTAGGAGGAAACCAGTTGAGGGCTTGCAACCAACTTTTATGTATGCTAGACTCATTGGGCCTACACCTGGAGTTATGGCCTAGGGTGCGGTTTCGTCTGACAGCAGGAGCACTCTCTTAGTTATCGTATGCACCATGAATGCACATTTGTACGTCAATCTGATGATTCGACCTGCTGTGCTGCCATTCATGAACAACGTTCCTGGGGGTGTTTTCCAATTGAACAACGCTCACCCACATACCGCTGTAGTAACTTTACATTCTTTACAGGGTGTTGACAGAGCCTTGGCCTGCTCAATACCAGATCTGTCTCCAATCAAGCACATAAGGATCATCATTGGACAACAACTTCAGCATCAATCACAAACAGCATTAACCCTTCTTGTATTGACCAACAAGTGCAACAGGCATGGAACTCCACCCCACAAATCAACATCTGACTCCTGTTCAACACAATGCATGGATGTATACATGCTTGCATTCAACATTCTAGCAGTTACGCCAGTTATTAATGTACCAGCATTTCACATTTGCAATGGCTTATTCCGCACTTACTTAACTTATGATCTTGGATTAAGCACTTAAATATGTTACCCAGACAAAAATGTATTCATTACTCTACATTAATTATCTTTTAGTGTTGATTTTTTGTCAATGTATTTGGTTTTAGACTTAATCTGCTACTTTAGCTTTTCTCCCTCACTCTTGCAACCTTTTGTAGATAACTCGTCCAATGTAGCATTTTATCCACAGCTGAAAGCAACAATGCTAAAACTAATCTATTTAATCTGATCAGTTTTATCTGTTTTCAAAGCATATCTCATCACGATGACCACCTTACACATGCTAACTCAGAGCTGTGAGTTAGGTGTAATCCCTATGCAGGAATCTGGAAAGAAGTAAGTGGTAGAGATCAATATTCGAAGAGAAACGAGGTACCAGACATTAAATAGCCTAATGCCTAGAGGTCTCCTATGGTTTCATTTAGGGAGGAAATATTGATTATTATGGAAACATGGTTAGTTTGGGAATCATGGCACCTGTCTGACTCCCGTGCGGATATCACTCCTAAGAGCTACTATGCATAGATACTCAAGCTGGTGCCACTAATGTGCACTTCGAACAACTGTTCAACATCATGCTCAGCCTCATCTTACAGCTGCTGTTAGGCATGTCAACATGGGGTGCCTTACTGATGGCGAAGGGCATGGCTAACATTGCAGTGATGCCAGCTGAGTCTATCAGCAGATCAGGGTTCACTAGGCACGGCCTGAACCTCATTAGGTGTGGGAAGGGGAGGCTGGCAAAGCTTATTGGTGACAATGTATTGTGCACTGGTGGGATCACTCGTGGAAAAATTCCTGTAGTTTTTCGTCTTAGAGCTGCACCTATTTTAGATTAAAGTCAGCTGATAGGTATTCCCATTTAAAGAAAGTCCCCTAACAAAGGAATCACCTTCAGAGATGGTCAAGTATCCAAATAGAGAAGGAATTAGCATATTTCATCAAAATATAAGAGGTATTACAGATAAAGTTAGTGAACTGCTTATAGATGTTGACTCTGGCATTACTGATATATCAGAGCAACACTTAAATAATTGGACAATTCAGAGGCTTCCTTTACCAGGATACATATTAGCTGGCTGTTTTTTAAGGATTCTTTGCAGAGTGGGGGAGTGGCCGCCATGTACATGAAAAACAGTATTCCATTTGAATCCGTAGACTTATTACGGAAATGCACTGAACAGGTATTTGAATGTTGTGCAGGGCAGTTGAATTTAGTGAAACTAAACTTGTAACTGTTGTTTATAGGTCACCTAACTGTGACATCAGAGAATTTCTGCTCACGCTCAAAGGGTTCTTGGCTCACTTTATAGGAAGAACCAAAAATTAGTTATATGTAGTGACTTCAATATTAATTTTGTATGTGACTGTGTAAGAGAAAGGACTTTGGAAGATCTCCTAAACTTATATACTCTGACACAGACTGTATTTTTTACAATCATGGTGCAGGGCAACAGTAGCGCAGCTATTGTCAATATTTTTAATCATTCTTCATTACTAAATGTGCATTTTGTTTGTAAAAGGGTGACTGGCTTTCAGACTATAATGCACAAATTTTAACTCTAAAAGGCTTTTTTACTCAAACAAATGTTATATATAATTACCAACTATGTAGAAAAGCTAATCCAATGGCAATAGACAGTTTTTTAAACCTTGTTAAGGAACAAGAGTGGCAGGATGTTTACAATGCTGATAACATAGATTACAAATATAATGCTTTCCTTAACACATTTCTCATGTTCTTTGAAAGTTGCTTACCATTACAACGTTCAAAACAGGGTACTAACAGCAAAAGGCAGCCTGGATCGCTGACTAGTGGGATAAGGGTATCATGTAGAAGAGGGAATTATATCAAAATGTTAGAAATAGTCACAATCAAGCAACAGAAGACCATTGCAACAGTACTGTAAGGTGCTTAAAAATGTTATCAGGAAAGTAAAGAGTATGTGGTACGCAAATAGAATAGCTGATTCACAGGATAAAATCAAAACCATTTTGTCAGTTGTGAAGGAAGTGTCTGGTCAGCAGCACAAGGTGGATGATATGAAGTCAATTGATAGTAAAAACATTTATGTTACTGGTAAGTCAGGTATAAGTGCAGTATTTAACAGTCACTTTCTGAGCATTGCTGGTGAATTAAATAAAAACTTAGTTTCTATTGGGGATCATATAACTCTCTTGGAAAATGCCTTCCGAGATTGATGCCTGAAATACGCATCTGTAATACTGACGAGGGGGAGACTGAAGCACTGAAACTAAGGACTCTGGTGGTTATGATGGAGTGCCCAGCAGAATATTAAAGAACTGTGTTGCACATGTTAGCCCAGTACTTAGCCATATTTGTAACTTTTCCTTTAAGAACGGTCAGTTTTCTGAATGATTAAAATACTCAGTAGTAAAACCACTTTATAAAAAGGCAGAAAGGAACAATGTAGACTATTCTAAACCTATTTCTATGGCATCACCGTTTGCTAAAGTTATCGAAAAGGCTGTGTGTGCAAGGATAATTGATCATTTTATTTCACATAATTTACTATCAAAAGTACAGTTCAGTTTTAGAATTGTTTTAACAACTGAAAATACTATATATTTCTTTTCTCTGTGATGAACTGGATGGATAAACAAAAGGTTTCAAATGCTAGGCATTCTTTTGGATTTAACAAAGGCGTTTGTGTTGATCACAAAATATTGCTCCAAAAGTTGGACCATGACGGAATACAGGGAGTAGCTAATAAATGGTTCACATCTTTCTTTAACAACAGACGGCAAAAGTCATTATTCACAGGGTTGAGAATGGCTATGATGTGATGTCTGAGTGGGGCATGGTTAAATGTGGGGTGCCCCAGGGATCAGTGCAGGGCCACTCCAGTTCCTTATTTATATAACTGATATGCCCTCTAGTATTACAGGTAATTCTAAAATATTTCTGTTTGTTGATGAGTCTAGTTTGGTACCAAAGAATGTTGTGTGCAACATTGACTCTGTTTCAAATAGTACAGTTCAAGACATAAGTTCATTGCAGCAAGACTCAGTTTTTACAGTTTCTAACACCCAATTCAACAAAACCTGACATTTTAATTTCACAGAATGGGTATATGATTAGTGAAACGGAACAGTCCAAATCTGTGTTCAGATAGATCATAAACTTTCATGGAAAGCCCATCAGGATTTTGTTCAAAGACTTAATGCTGCCATTTTTACTATCAAAACGGTACATCAAGTAAGTGATAGTTTGACATGAAAAGTAGTCTACTTTGCTTATTTTCATTTGCTCATGGCGGACGGGATTATATTTTGGGATAACTCTTATCATGTTCACAGTATATTTCGGGTTCAGAAACAGGCAGTTCAGGCAATAAGTGGTGTAAGTTTGCCAACTTCTTGTCGACCTCTGTTCATTAGTCTGGGTATTCTGACATTGGCCTCCCAATACATACTTTCTTTACTGTCGTTTCTTGCTAACAATACCACCTTATTCCCAAGACTTAGCAGTTTTCACTCAGTTAATACTAAGCAGAAATCCAATCTGCATTTGGATTGCACTTTCTTGACTTTTGTGCAGAAAGGTGTACTGCTGCATCCACTTCCAATAAGCTACCACAAGCATTCAAGAATCTTAGTGGTAATACATGCGCTTTCAAAACGAAATTGAAGGTTTTCCTCATGGGTCACTCCTCCTATTCTGTCGAGGAGTTCCTTGAAAAATTAAAGTGATTCTCATGTTATATTTTTGATTGTGTTTACATGAACTTATGGTTTGTCTTTTTTTAGGTTCATACACATTTTATCTCTTATTACTTTCATTTTGTAATTTCATGTACTGACATGGTCCATGACCTTTGAGTTTTGATCCTCAATTTGGTCCTACAGAACAAGGCGTGTAAAATAAAACAAAACAAAATAAAAATGTTGGTGTCGCGCGCGCGCGCGCACACACGCGCACACACACACACACACACACACACACACACACGTTGCAGTTGCTAGTGAAACCAACAGCAACTTAAGACTATGGAGCAATGAAATTGGCAGCTGGAAAACCAACTTTGAAAAACAACCCATCAAGCATTACTGTATGCTTCCCCCACTCTTGTTCTCATATCAGACCCCAATCATTGGAAATCTTTATCCTTCAGGCCTTCACAGGTATCCCGAGGCAAACACAGCAAATTTTGCTATCTAAGAATGCTGCCTGCTAGATCTACATCTACATAAATACTCTGCAAACCACCATTAGGTACCTCGTTCTACAACTGGTCATTTACTTTCCTGTTCTATTCTCAAATGATGTGAGGGAAAAACTACTGCCTAGATGCTTCCATATGTGCCCTGATTTCTCTTCATGCCTTTGCAATCCTTGACACAATACGTATGTTGATACAACACAGCTGCTCTGCAGCTTATCACAAATGCCACTTCTCTAAACTTTCTCAATAGTGTTTCATGAACAGATATTCGTCTTCCCTCCAAGGATGGTACAATACTGGATCTACTAATACGATACTGGATATACTAATTTGATACTGGATCTACTAATTACAATGTGTCTTCCACAGCTGCATCTCATTTATCTGGCAGCCAAAGATTACACAATTCTTACAATTACATGGTGGCTCACTAAGAAATCAATCTTGTAATGTAAGGCACTGCATATTTTTGCTGTGTAAGATACTTGCCCAGATTGTAAAATTCCAATACACAGTGACAAATGTCTTCCAAAAATGTTGAATTCGGTGATACTTATTTTTCCACTAACACTTTTCGTTAGAGACTGGAATTTTGTTTCCACATAATTTGGTACATATTTTCTGTATTTCTGTATTGCTTAGAGTAGAACAGCTTTTCCAGTCTGTGATGTTAACAAGATTTTGTTTCTTATGTGACTGTCTTTACGGTTGCAAAGAAATGTATAGGGCTCCCTTCATTTTCCTCTTTATGTCTTTTAACTAGGACATCATAACTAGCAATCACAAATAACAATATTAAGTGGTGAAAATCAAAGCTCTCTCAGTGAACAAACAACACTCCATTCAGTGAATACACAAATGACTGATCAGTTGCAACAAAGTGACAAATCCATGCTGATGGCAGAATGAATGAAGAGCAGTGCTGTGCCACATAAATCATGTCAATGATAAGAGACATTCTCATTTAGCTGACAGTTTCCTTGCTCTCTAGTTTACTATGCTCATTCAGTGCAACAATATACAGAATGACCGACATAAGAGGAAACCAACAGCTCTAAAATGCATACCTTAAAAGCTGTGGGCTTGTTCAATAGAAGAGATGTGTTTCGCAGTAGCAAAGATTAACAAGTGATTCTAGCTCTTAAGGTATGCATTTTAGAGCCCATGTTTACTACACTTTTTTTCTCAGTTTTGGTCTGAAATTGATAAAGTTTGTTGGTGGAGTTTTGGTGCAGTTTGTGTATAGGGCGAGGTGCCTATCTTTTGCATCTCAAATTACTTTTGACACACTAAAGGCATTTGTAATCTGTTTTCATATAGATGTACAGTTACAATCGACTCGCAGGGGAAGTGGTGGGGGCAATGCTTTCTCACAGTTTCAAAAAAAAAAATCAAGATACAGGCATCATCTTTGTTTCTTCAAATGGAGCTATGTTACTTTTTGCTGCCAGAATAGCAGATATCAATGACACACACTGAATACTCTTAACTGAAACCTGCATTGTCAAGACAAGATTATATCATCAGTTGTGAGTCACTATTTGGAAAAGTTAACTGATATGCAGTGGAACCATTGTCTACATATATCAGGTTTATTACAAGGAACACAATAATTCATTTACATTGTGTTGCTTGAAAACATCCACATAAACAACTAGTAATGCATAAATCATTTTTAGGAATAGAGTGCCATTTACTAGTGAAGTAATTAATTTATGATGGGTATCATCAAAACTCATCAAGAGTTGAACTGTATGCAGAATGATTTCCAGGTAGATACTGTCCAACTCAACCAACCTTCCTAATACCAGCAACTTAGTAAGACTGCAACTCTTGTGCCATGAAAATGCGTATGAAGGAGTATGAGTATGGAGTTTTTCATGACAGCACTGTTATATAAACATTCTCGGACTTCTTGCTGTGTCAGTTCAGGGTGAAACCTTGAACTTTCGATGATGTCCACCATCGCCATAGTCAGGAGCAACTCACTGCCAAAATCGTTACAGTGGCCTTATATAGTACAAAGACAGCTTCTCAGTGGTCGATAGTCACGACATGCTGTTGCAGATGATGTCAATGCCTGCATTGGTGGTGCCACTGCTTCCACCATAGCATAAATATTGTGATGGACATACATGGCTCTTCTCTGCACTGAGGTCTCATTCTCACACATTGCTAAAATTATATCCGCTGGTTTTCTCACAAATTTCTGCAACCTCTTTAATTAAAGAGTCACAGTATGTGGGAACCTGGGACAAAATTTGTTTTGACAAACATTATTTTATGTTTGTTTGTGAGGCTGTGCTCAGCAACTGCAGATTTCTCCAGTTCACAATTTTTAATATGCCACTGATATTCAGCACAGTGGTTGGAAATGGTGTGGATGAACTGACCAACGTAATTGCTTCCATATTTACAAGGGATGTTGTAAATTCTAAGAATCAAATGGCTCTGAGCACTATGCGACTTAACTTCTGAGGTCATCAGTCGCCTAGAACTTAGAACTAATTAAACCTAACTAACCTAAGGACATCACACACATCCATGCCCGAGGCAGGATTCAAACCTGCGACCACAGCGGTCACGCGGTTCCAGACTGAAGCGCCTTTAACCGCACGGCCACACCGGCCGGCCTTCTAAGAATCCTGAGTCCAAGATTGTCCTTAACAGGATATAACATCTGCTTTGTCTTCTTAGAAGGCCAGAAAATAGATCTGATATCTTGTCTTCCCAGGGCTCTGCCTATTTTACTGGATGTAAAGTCACAGAAGGGAAGGATGTAATCGGTGACTCGTCATGCGAGTGTTCAACATGTTCATGTTTCCTTTTCTTGAAGAATGCTGATATAATATCACGTGAGCCACAGCCGTTCTTTAGGAACACATACTTCAGGTGATTGACTTCAGAATCCAAATGGTGTTCATTACGAACAGTTTTGCTCTTTATACCAGTGTTTTTAAAGCCATTCTCTTCTGGACTGTGCACTCAGATATATATCAGTGAGGATTACCTAGTGGTACACTGAGTGGCCAAAATGTCCATCCAACTCTTTGTATCAGAACATCTAAAAACGTCAGCCTTCCCTCTTTCTCTGTCTTGATGGTGAACTGGATGTTTGGATGCATGCTATTCGTATGTTCCTGGAAGTGCTGAGAGTTTCTACGCCATGAAGCCAGACCCTAAATATGTCATCAATAATAAAATGATTGATGAAGATGAGCTGAATTTAATGCATGTTCCTCAAAATATTTCACAAAAAAGTTGGCCATTGTTGGAGAAAACAGAAGACCCATAACTATTCCGTCCATCATTTCATAAAATTTACTGCCCCACAATTAGTAGGTGGTTGTCATAACATGTCGGAACAACTTTATTTTTCCAGGAGGAAAATGCTCTGCCAACAGTTTCAATGTGTTCTACACAGGAACTTTTGAAAATAATGAAACCACATCCATGCTGACTAAAATATTATTTGGGCCAATGCTAATCTGTTTAATTTTCTCAATGAACATGTGAGAGTTTTTTATGTTACGTCCACAACGGCAAACTATCTGAGTCATTGACTTATTTAAATACTTGACCAGCCGGTAGTTCGAAAAACCAAAGGCGCTAACAATTGGCCTTGATGGAATACCTTCCTTGTGGGCTTTAGGTAATCTGTACAGCCTAGGAAATCTATGAGCCATGCTCCGAGATTTTTGATGACATCCTCCAACATACTAGAATTTTTCAGGAGCTGCACAGTTTTTCTGTTGTATGACAGAATTGGGTTTTATTTTAGGCATTTGTACATATGAGGGAATACTGCTACCAACGAAACTGCTAAAGAAGCAGTTCTTCCAATAAATCTACATTTCAATTTCCATCAAATACAAAGAAAGGTTGGCATCAGCCGAAGAAACATTCCGTGTATCCTTCATAGATATTAATACTCCATATTTCCCTACAACAAGAGTTACACGTCAGTGATTTTCAAATTTGATTTTGAATACTGTTAGCTGGTTGTCTGGTAAGACAGTAAGTATTCTTGACTGGTTGACACAAAAGAAGAAAAGGTAAATTTTAGAAGCACTAACTACAGGTCAACAGGAAACACACTGGCTTTGTCAAACGTTTAATCAAGACGGCAGAATGTGAATGTGTGATACGGCATAATAAGACAGCACATGATCAGTCCTTATTTTATTGATGGTACATTGAACGGGGAAAACTAACATAAACATTTTTTGATAAATACTTTGTCGTTGTTAGAAAATGTGCCCTTGAGAGCTCATAAAATGATGATGATCCAACATGACTGATGCCGTGCCCGTAAGTCTTTCAGTAGCAAGAGATTCTTTAGACTGCTTATTTCCAAACTAGAGGGTGTGAAGAGGCAGTCTTATTCAGAGATATGATTTTCTGACTGACCTACTACCTTC
The DNA here is from genome assembly GCF_021461385.2 of Schistocerca piceifrons. Taxonomy (NCBI): domain Eukaryota; kingdom Metazoa; phylum Arthropoda; class Insecta; order Orthoptera; family Acrididae; genus Schistocerca; species Schistocerca piceifrons. The sequence continues at coordinate 390,998,937 of NC_060145.1, forward strand.
AGCCTCATGTAAAGAATGTGGTCTACAAAGAGATCCCAACTGCTGAGGAAGAAAGGATTAGAGTTTAATGTCTTGTTGACTGTGTGGTCATTAGAGTCAGAGCACAAGTTCGGATTATGAAAGGATGGGGAAAGAACTTACTTGCGCCCCTTCCAGGCCTCCCTGGCATTTTCCTGGAGCAATTTACGGAGATCTCAGAAAACCAGCCCAATGAGGATTTGAACCAATGTCCTCCCGAACGCAAGTCATGTGTGCTAAGCACTGTGCCAGCTTGCTCGGCCTAATGACTGTGGAGGACATGAGAGAGTGAATTACTGCTGCATTTAGCAATTACTCCACATATGCTGACAGCTGTGAGTTCTTCAATAGTTGCAGTGTTGTACGAAGTGTCATGATGCAAATAGTTCTCACTTTGAATGTACTCCCTGGAAAATTTAGGAACAGAAATATGAGAGCACATTATAATGTCATCAGTGCTTTTGTCAGAATGTTTGATTTCATTTATTTCATGAATTATTTCAATGTATGACTTGCTGGTGCTGTGCAAATGATATAACACACGTAAAACAAATGGAAGAAAGAATTTAATTTAGAAGCACTAACTACAGGTCAACAGGAAACACACTGGCTTTGTCAAACGTTTAATCAAGACGGCATTCAAAATAATAAATTCATCCCACATACACTAATAATTTTGCCACTGACAAATATGCCTTTGTGAGCATCAGGTATTCTCATGGATATCTGATCATTTGTTGAATACTGTGAAAAGTAAAAATTTATTGATTTTTTGACACTGCAACAACAGCACAAAATTAGCCAACGATTTTTTTGTCAGATCAGGTCTGCTACTCAGATGGCAAAAAACACAATACCACTAAAAAAATTAAATTTGATTGTTAATGAAATTGCAACAATGCATTGCTGTTTGTTTCACGAGCCTTGTGTCACAGTTTGTCTAAGCGAAAACAGATTGCAAATGTCTTTAACGGGTCAAAAATAATGTGAGATGAAAAGGTGCCCCCCCCCCCCCCATCTCTCTCTCTCTCTCTCTCTCTCTCTCTCTCTCTCTCTCTCTCTCTCTGTGTGTGTGTGTGTGTGTGTGTGTGTGTGTGTGTGTGTGTGTGTGTGTGTGTGTGTGTGAGCCTGATCTAATTGTGGGAAAAGAAAAATTTGCAACAGTGAACTGCAATCTTGAAAGAAAGGAAGTGAGACAGGAAACACACACATTTTATTGTTATATAATCGGATAGATAAAGAAAACCTATCTGCCAAGCAGCAAGAAGAGAAAACACACATAAAAGTTATAGAAATGCAGAAGCTTTCAGAGCCAGTGGCCCCTTCTTCTGGTGGAAGGGTTGAAGGAAAAGGAAGAGGGATAAAAGAAATGAACTAGCGAGATTTAAGAAATGGGGACAGTTAACGGAAAAGTCCCCCAGAACCCAGGGGAGACTTACTGGACAGGATAAGAAGGAAAGACAGATTAGTTGGGGGTTGCAATGGGCGAGATTTAAAAACCAGAGACCTTGAAGGTGGAAGACAGGTAATAAGCAAAACTGAGATTGTTGACAAAATATTGTGCAAGAATTAATTTGAACTTTTCTTTATGTGTGGACGACATGATAAAGAAAACCAAAATGGAGTGTAGAAAAGGAATGGTTACTGAAGAGAAACTTTGAGCCCGAAGAAATAAACACGATTTAAACAAGGTGGGTGGCAAGAACTCAGCACATGGTGCAATGCCAGTTCCCACCTGTAGATTTATGATAAACTGGTGTTGGAGGTGTTGGTGTTAACAATGGCAGATGGGTGAAACAGGCACTGATGTCACAATTGTCATGTTGTAGAGCATACTCTGAACGGGATATCATGCTTTACCACTATAAACTGCCTGTCTAAATCCATTCATTCTAAATGCTAATTTACTGGTAGTCAAACCAACGTAAAAGGCCAAAAAGTGTTCACATAACAGCTGGTATATGACATGTTGTTCCTTTGATGGTATATGTTTAGCCAGTTAAGTGACTGTTATAGGTGGCGGTGGTGGGAGAGTGCATAAGCCAAATCTTACAGCAGGGACAGTCGAAGAGGCAGGCACAACAGAGTATGGAAATGGGTGCAGAAGTAGTACACGATCTGACAAAATGGAACTCATTTCATGGTATGATTTTAGGAAGTCGGTGATGGGCCAGGAAATCTGCTTTTAAACTAGGCTGGTGAGATAAGTATGTCTAGTGCAAGGCTGAGGTGAGAATAGTGGTGTATTGCTGTAAAGAGTCTTCATCTGAACAAATAATTTTTCCCCAATACTAAAGCTGTATGGGAGGGAATGTCCGACATGGAAAGCATGGCAACTGTCAAAATGTAAGTGTAGTTGGTTGTTTGCAGATTTCATGTGAAAAGAAGTATTTAGCTGACCATCAGTGAGCATGAGGTGAATTCTGAATAGAATCATGTGGAACTTAAATGGGAGAATGTATTTACTGATTCCAAAATTTAATGCTTCAATCTCACCTTGAGTCCATATGGCATACATGTCATCAATGTATTTAAAACCACATTAGAGGCTTAAGGCTTATGGACCCATGTAAAGGCTGGCACAGAAAGGAGCCATCCTGGCTCCTATGACCACGACCCTGATCTGTTTGTGTGTCTGCCTCTGAAAGTTAAAGTATTCAGTTGTGTAAGATGAGCAGGAAAATGACAGGTTTGGAATCATGTGAGTACTGGTCGAGGTAATGTTCAGCAGCAGGCAGGCCATATACACAGGGGATTTTAATATAGAGGGAGGTGGCATCAATGACGAAAAGCAAGTTGTATGGTGGGAGTGGGACAGGCACAGATTTTAGACAATCTAAGGAATGACTGGTGTCTTTGATATAGTAGAGGAGTCTTTGTATTATAGGCTGCAGATGCTGATCAATCAAGGGAGATACATGTTCGGAGGGTGCTTTGAAACCAGCAACTATGGGGTAACCAGGGTGACTGGTTTAATAACTATGAAGCAATAGGCAGTGCCATACTGTTTTCAACTAGTCAAAAAAACAGCGATTAGGATATCTTTTACTTATAACAAAAGAAAGATCTGCACCAATGCTAATGTCAACAGGAAATAGCATTTCAGTGACAATAAATGTCAAAAGTATGAAATGTTGTTTCATCTATGCCTCATTAAATTATTGAGAAAGACTATAGGGTCTAATTTTTCCAATATATGTGGACATAATAGAAAGAGAGTAAATGCCAAATTTGCTCTTCAATTCAAATAATATTTCCACTTACCTTAATAGAGTTTTCTGATATAGATTTTTCTATTTCTGCTAGTATTTTCATTTGGTGTTCACTGGCTGCTGAAAGAAGCCTGTGATTTTTGTAAAATGCCATCAACAGGTCTATTGCTTGATTCCTCCTAAAAGGACGCACTTCAGGACTGAATGCAGCAGACACAAGAAATGGTACCAATGTCCAGTTCCCTTCCCATAATATTTTCAAGGCCGTATCAAATAAGTTAACTTGCAGCAAACAGTCCCTGAAAATCAGGGAGTTTAAGTTAAACAAAATTTGTTTCGTAAGTGTAACAGGCACACAAAAATCTGGAGTTACAAAAACAAATCAGCAAAAGTGGAAAAATTACTAACTCAAAACATGTCCATACAGAGACTGAAACAAGACAATGCAACCACTTTATTTAATTTCTCTGATGAACTTATGGCATATGCCCATGCAAATTTAAAGAAACAGAACATGGGGAAAGGATGGTAGCTGTGATTTTTCTCCACTTATTGACAATAGCTCCGTTTGAAATGTATGAATACATTTTCCCACAGTAATATGGCTGAATAAAAAGCTCTCGGGCTTCTAGCTGTATCAAGTGGTTACACATCATTGTGAGACTGCCATTTAAATACTGCATTTATTGGTATCATCACTACTACATGTGAGTTTCACATATGCTACAATGTGTTTAAAAAAGATCTGTCTATCCTATTTGAATTTGAGAATATGTGAATATCTTCTGATAAACGTTAGTAGGACACAACAAAACAAAATTATTTCCTGAGAAACTCTTTGTCACACCATTCAAGTGATGTAGATGAAAAGTGCAAAATTTCACCAACGGTCTGAATGTTCATTTTATCATGTTTGAGCAAATAAAGGCCACATGGCCAAAATTGGTTGCACCTCAACTTTTATCACAAGATTAAAGTAAAAAGTAAATCTCAAATATAGGCCACACTACTAAATTTACCGTAGATTATTAAGTATCACTACTATGTACATGATACAGACACTAAATTATGTTGGCAACCTTACATAACAATTGAGCAACTCCAAGCCATCAGCTATGCACTCTGCAGACAAACTTAACTATTTTTTCTCCAGAATAAAGCAATGTATAGTGCCATATTGTGTGCAGCTAGTCAGAAAACAGCCATCAGGATATCTTTTACTTATAGACAGACAGCTAGATAGGCAGATATTCAGTGATCACAGGCCCTGCAGACCACACTCTGCTTCCACAAACTTGCCACCATTCCTTCCTGTTTTGGGCCCAGTTCCTCCAGGTGTCTTCAATTCCCAGGGCTGCTACCGTATTTACTCGAATCTAAGCCGCAATTTTTTTCCGGTTTTTGTAATCCAAAAAACCGCCTGCGGCCTAGAATCGAGTGCAAAGTAAGCGGAAGTTCTGAAAAATGTTGGTAGGTGCCGCCACAACTAACTTCTGCCGTCGAATATATGTAGCGCTACACAGGCATGCTTTGCAGGCACAAAGATAAATACTGGCGCCAAAACCTCTGCGTCAGTAAATAAATTAAAAAAAAAAAAAAGTTGGAAGGCGAGCTTTTTTCTCAGCCCCGAGTTTCGACCACTGCATTTTCATACATTATCCAACAAAGTAAATACAAATTCTGTATTGTTCATCTTCGAATGTAGCAACATTTCAATGTACTACGAAAATCCGACTGGCAAGACTGTTTGTCAATATGGCCAACTTTACGTTCTGATTTTTTTCCTACCTGTGAGAAGAGATGGCTGCTAATAGGAACTTGATGAATTGTGAATCACATGCAGCATTCTCTTCACCATAAGAATAATACGAATTTAAACATTTTGCCATGTATTCTTTCGTGTTTGCTGCTATCTCATTTAAATCCTGTCTGCCTAATAAACTATGAAACTAGAGTGAGACAACAGCAAACGCGGAAGAATATGCATATCATGTCATGTTTATACTCGTATTATTCTTATGCCTAATAGTGATACAGTCAGAAATGAAGCACGGCAATTGACTAGATTTTTAAATCTAAGATGACTCTAATTTCTGTGCAGAATGTAATGTACAGAGACGTCTGCAAAGATTTTCAAACGGAGAAAAATTTTTGCTAAACTCTCGTTCAGAGCATCATCTATCATACGCAGTCTGTTATTTGGTTCTTGTTTATCATTATCGAAGAAAGCAGCAGTGTAAGTAACAACAAATAGCAGTCTCTTGCCATTGTTTCGCTAATGAGACGATTCCTATCTCTTTTTCTTTTTTTTTAAAATTGTAAGGGGAGGTAGCGTGCACAAAAGCAAGCCATGCCGCGAGCGGCGACAGGCCGTAAACACTCATTATCAGAATGCGACAAACAATTAATGACACAGTACAGTAATGCATTTTCAGCTTAGAGTGACGTAAACACCTATAACAAAGAGAACGGCACTTATAAGAGCAAAGAAAACTAAACAATCAATTCAATTTTCAAACGAATGAAGCACGTGAAAAAGGAAGGGTACCCTTATATATACGGACGGAGCGCCTGACACATAGCAATGGCTACCTGGTAAAGCTTAACTGCTAAGCTTAAGACTCGAACCAAACTACTGTAGCTGTGTCGTCATTCATTCGACCTAAATTGTGTCTCATATTACAATGGACCAACTTTGTTTTGGAGATGCGGCCTAAAACTTTTCTTCCCCCTTGAATTTCGAGTCTCAAATTTCATGTGCGGCTTAGATTCGGGAAATTATTTTTCCTTGATTTCGAGTCTCATTTTTCAGATGCGGCTTAGATTCGAGTGCGGCTTAGATTCGAGTAAATACGGTAGGTCCTTCGCCAGGTCGTCCATCCAGCGTGACCTTGGTCGTCCAATGGGGCATTTGTTGTTTGGTTTCCCTGCTAGTGCCATCTCCGCCTGTCTTCCATCTGGCATACGGGCTACATGGCCGACTCATTGTATTCTTTTGTTCTTTATCTTCTGTAGGATAGCTGGTTGTCACATCAGAAGGTAGATTTCGTTTTTCCTCCTACTCCATTGTCAGTTATCTAAAACTGGTCCCCATATCTTGCTCATTACTCTTCTTTCAAATATTAATAGTTTTCCCCTCCTCACTTAGTCATGCTCCACATTTCTGAACTGTACATTACTGCTGGGCGTATCACTGTGTTGTAGATTTTTATCTTTGCGTTCACTGAGATCGATTTACAGCCGAGTGTCTCTCTGAGGAAATGCATGCATTTCATTCCTACTACTATTCTCTCCTTGATGTCCATTTTTATGTTGTTGTCTGTGGTAAACAAAGATCCCAAGTATTTGAACTGGTGTACTCTCTTGAACCTCTTGCCATCTATCTCAAGGAATTCTTCCTGCTCTTGTCTTCTTCCTAACTGCATGAACTCTGTTTTGCCTCGATTCACTTTGAGCCCCACCTTCTGTGCATAACTGTCCATTTTCTGGCACATTTCTTTCAACTCGTTCTTTGATTCTCTTAGTAGTACTATGTCATCTGCATATGCAAGACAATTGAAGTTACCGTCCATCTCTACTCCAGCCCACTCCTGTTGCCTACACTCTTATTACTTTCTCTAAGAGGACACTGAACAGAACACATGAGAGAGCATCCCATTGTCTGAGGCCTATCTCAATCTCAAATATTTCTGATGTGGCTCCTTGGAAATGTACTGCTGCCTTTGACCCTCCCATACAAGCTTGCACCATTCTCACTAGCTTCTCAGGGATTCTGAAGTCATGCATTGCACTGTAGAGGCTATTCCTGTCGACGCTGTCATTTGCATGTTGAAAATCGACAAACAGGCTGTAGGTATCTTTATCATATTGCCAGTGTATTTCAAACAATTGTCTTAGTGTGAAAATGTGATCTGCTGTCGATTGGTTTGGTCGAAAGCCACCTTGGTCCTCCTGTATGTTGTTCTCTATGAATGGTTGCAATTTTCTGAGGACAACGATGGACAGCACCTTATACATTACATTCAACGAGCTGATTCCTCTGTAGTTACCGCATTCCATTTTGCTTCCCTTCTTGTATATTGGGCATATTATAGCGTATTTCCATTCTTCTGGCAGCGTCTCCTTCTCCTATATCAACTGGATCAGTTTACATACCTCTAAGTGTAAGCTCTCACCTCCCTCCTTGATTAATTCTGATGTTATTCTGTCCTCCCCTGGGGCTGTGTTGTTTCCGAGTCCTTTGATTGCCATCTTCACGTCTTCTTCACCTTTCCTTTCCTTCGTAGTGTGTGCAGGGAATATCTCATCTTGGTCTGGGCGATTCAACAGTTCTGAGAAGTATCCTTTCCATCTTTCTACAACTCTTTCCTTGTCATTCATCAAGTTGCCTTTCTTACCTCTAATGTAAAAAGTTGGGCTCTGAAATCCACATTTCTGATTTTTTATGTACTGAAAGAATTGCCTTGAGTTCTTGTTTTGGCTCTCTGTCTCAACTTGTTCTAGCAAACTGGTTAGATATATTCTGTTCTCTGCTATTAGGATTTGCTTTGTCTCCCTTCTGATGTTGATAAAATGTGCCCTTTTCTGCTCATATTCTCTGTCAGCTAGCCACTTCTCCCTCGTCTTCCTTCTCTTTTCTGTAGCCTTCTGGCATGTTTTATTGAACCATTTCCTCTTCTTCATTATCTTCTTTCTTCCTGATATATCCTCCACTACACTTAGTACCGTGGACTTTATTTCTTTCCCCCTTTCCTCCACATTCTCTCTTGGGTCCAGGATCTCTAGGACCTCAAAACAGTTTTTGATTTCTATAGCATATTGTTCTTTAATGGCACTTTCTCGTAGTTTCTCAACATTCAAAGCAGGTTCTAGTGCCCCCTTCTTCTTATGCATGTAGGTGAACATGAGTCTAAGCCTGCACGCAATGAGGAAGTCGTCTCCCACACAGTCGGCTCCTCTATACGACCTGACATCCATGACTCTATGGCTATAGCACTGGTCCACCAAGATGTGATTTATCTAGTTGGTGATTCTTCCATCCAGTGAACACCATGTTCCCTTATGGATTCTCTTGTGTTCAAAGTAAGTCGAACTTACTCTCAGGTTCTTTGAGATGGCTAAGTTGATCATACTCTGACCATTCTCATTGTTCTCATCGTGCAAACTGTGCCTTCCTATAGTTGGTATGCAGAATTCCTCCTATAGTTGGTATGCAGAATTCCTGCTTTCCCATTAAAATCTCCCAGCACTATCCCGATATTTCTAGTTGGTGTGCTCTCATTTGTTTGTTCTAGTTGGTCATACAACTCTTTTTTTCCCCTCATCTGTTTTATCCTCAGTTGGGGCACCAACATTTTACTTATAATGAAAGAAAAATCTGCAGCAATGCTAATGTCAATAGCAACAGAATTTTAGGGTGACACTGGACGTAGATTTCATGTATATGGAAATTGATGTAAAACTTTTTATTTACATTACCAAAAAGGAAATGCAGACCAAACACGAGTCTATTTCGATATGTCAAACAGCACTAAAGTAAATAATGTAGGGTAACAAAGAGTACAATTATGTACTTGTAGTGCTGAAAAGCAGAGGTGCAATGGTTTCTTTCTTCAAATACAGCTACTGTGTTTGTGAACAAGGCATAAGTTTTTCCGCTTTTTCTTCGTAAGTCTTTAATGGTTTACAAGAGTAACTGCATCGATTTCAATCCACAAGATATGTGAACATATCATTTTGAAACTGACGATTTATAGTCATAAAGGAAAAATCTCTATTATAGGCTGCATCATGATTTTATATTTGTGCAAATACAGTATACAACAGGTCTAGTTACCAATTTCTTACTTCCAATTTTCTGACTAACCCTTGACGTTGCACGTTCTACTTTTTAGCCACCCATTGACCTAGTCTGCTCACAACTACTGTCACTTCTTTCTATACAGCAACACTCGTTAATCCAAAAGAAGATTTGAACAGTCCTGTACCTCATATCTTCTGACCATAAATCACTACCCAGTCAAATGTGAAAAGGACTGGCAGCTTAAAGATGACTCTGAACAAATGGTGCTGCTTGACATTTTTGAGACACAATAAAGTTTGCATATGACAAAAGTCACATTATGTGCCAGAAAAATTGCAGAACCTATGTGAAATGAACCCATGAGCTTTGGCTGCAAGCTTGGGATTAATACCACTAAGCCAACAGAACCTATGTGAAATAAACCCATGAGCTTTGGCTGCAAGCTTGGGATTAATACCACTAAGCCAATAAGCCACACAAAATATTCCTCCAAAATGACAATACAATGACATGTAGAACAGAGAGAGAGAGAGAGAGAGAGAGAGAGAATGTTTGGGAGAAAAATTAAATGTTGGCCAATTCCATAATACAAAACTCATGCTGGTACATGGTATTACGAAGAAAAAGTATAACTCTTTGCGCCCAAGATATTCCTTCTGTACACCATCTGCCATTTGTTTTAAAATTACTTCTCTGCATTTAGTTACATTCAAGCTTACATCTTGCAGTAAATTACAAGAACCATAAACTGTTACGATCTAAGACAGTAAAAAAACCAAGACCAACTTCAATAAAAGTTGCAGCTGAATTTTGTTATTACACTAATAAATCTTTATGAGGTTTTTATCACATACCTTTTATTGAAAAATTTTTCTAGAGCTGTTCTGTAAATATCAACTATTTCCTGTGAACCACTCTGTAATTTATTTTTCTTTTTTGAGGAGCTTTCACTGGAAGCATTCTTCAGGTACTCTGAACACCTCAAAAGGAAAATGCAACACACAGTAATTTTTGGGCTCATATCAATGTAAACGGCTGCTTTTCTTTCTCCTTTGTCCAGCAGTTTTGTTAATATTTCTGCCAACAGTTTCTGGTTTACATCGGACACAGTAGAAAACTTCTTCACATTTGAGAGCTTTCTCAAACAGCTCCTGGAAAAAAATAAAATAAAATTACCACACACATTAATTCATCATCCTTATTGGTAAGAATTTATTCTGCGTCAACTCACAATATAAAGTTTTTGGACAATATTCATCATAGGAGCTAGCGTGTGTGTGTGTGTGTGTGTGTGTGTGTGTGTGAGAGAGAGAGAGAGAGAGAGAGAGAGAGAGAGAGAGAGAGAGAGAGAGAGAGAGAGGGGGGGGGGGGGGGGGTTTGAATAGTGAAGTTATCAACATCACAGTAACTATAGTAACTGTGATGCCTTCAGTATCACTAACATACCCAATACGCATTTCCAGAGGTTTTTGATGTACATCACGAATACAGAACTCCAGTAACTCAAACAACGGTAAAAGCATGTCCATACACAGGGCCATATCAGGTTCAGTGGCAAGGTATACTTCCAGCAAATCAATAACACGAATACGAAAATGGGTCAACGCACGTTCGTCACGGGACTGCTTTTTGCTCTCTTTGGCTTTTTTGTTTTGTTTCAACAAACTGAATGCCTGTGATAAGGCAGCATCCAAACGCTTGCCTTCTTCTTCATCCATTTCATCCAAGTCAACTGACTCCTGCAACCAAAGATATCAAAGTTTAAAAATGTTGAACATTATGACAGATTTAAAACTCCTTTTGAGTTTCATGTTCTAATACAGCTGTTTTGAAAAGCACAAGGAGTAGAAATTAAGTATTATGCATTTGCAAAAACAGCAGCAATTAGGTAATTTTTAGGTCTGCAAGTATTAACCCTATCTACATGCATTTTCAATAATGCAGATTACCAGTGGGAGGGTACTTTACGACCAGTACAAAAAGTTTAAAAATAACAAATGCCATTAATTTGTGCTGACTCATTAACAACATTTTTTAAAGAGATAATGATATGTAAGTAGGATCCATAAGCTGAAAATACTGAATGCATCTGTTGTGAAAAGTTACATCTACTACTAAGACGTACATTTTTGGTTAAGTTTTACTGACAAATCTAAAAAAAAATTATGGAACCTGGTAGAAGAATTAATTAACAGAAATTACTACTTTTTTTGTAATTTTAAAATGTTAAGTACATGACAATACTTTCACAAGGTCGGGGTAAAGTGATGTCCCCCACTCCCCAATGGTACTGCTACAGTTAAAGCAACCAGTAATTACCAAAAATGCCTCATATTATTTTTGAGTGGAAGTTAACTTGGGTTAGTAAATCCTATATTCAGTATACTGCGACAAGGAGAGCCACAATTCTCCACATAAATATTCTCTGCCTACAGTACTCACCGTGTCAGTTAGAGGTGCTGAAGAACCCAGTGCCTGTTGTACAGCCATGCGTACTTTATCATTAACTTTCATATCCTCTTCATCCATTTCTTCATCCAAAAATGTACCCTCAGAATCACTGTCAGATTCGCTGTTGGAATTTTCATTTGCATCTGCACCAGAATGGGCTTCATTTGGCATTACAGAGCTACTTGTGGTCATTTTTTTATTTTTTCTCTGTTTATTTGTATTATTTTTGGCACTGCTGTCACTATCTTCACTCTCATCGTCTCCTTCATTCTCACTACTGTCTTCACTGTCACTATAATCTTTACGTCCAGTCAGTGGATTCTCTTCAGCATTTGGATTCAAAACCTATAACAACAATAACACATTTACTTCTGTCCTCCAGTTGCTCAAAATATATTGCAAAAGTATTAAAATACATATTTTTCATGGTGTATTGTTTTCAAACATTAGTGACAATACAATTTTTTCCATTTGTGAAAATCTATTTAGGCAGAGGATTTAGCCTCAAAATCATCTTATCAAAAATGTACATTATAGCATACTTACATCTAATATCTGATGAAGTGCTGTAGGTGTAAGATGCATACAAAGATGTGGGAACACACAGCCAGCAAGACTGCGTAAGAGGTGAGAATTATGAGATAACAAAGAAAGCAGCAAGTCAACTGCCACTTCCACCCAATGTGGTTCCCCATTTTCCATCTGTGATTCTCGTAGCCTTCGTGATTTATGAGTGCCACTTGATACATGTGCCAAACAGCTGTGGAGTTCCTATGGGCCATCGGTGTAACAAAGAAAGAAATAATTTTGTTGAACATTATGAAATAGAATTCAACGAAAATTGAATCTCTCTCTCTCTCTCTCTCTCACACACACACACACACACACACACACACACACACACACACACACACACGAGGGGAGCGGGGAGAGGGAGATGGAGAGAGCAGCCTGGTTGGGATGAGCATTTGGTCGGTTGGATTGAATGAGAGAAATTACTGACTTACCTGACAACCTACATTTCACCAATGCATAGTGTGCCTGAACTAGCATTTTTCACATTATTTAGACTAATTACAACACTGATAAGCTTTATTTTATGTAGTCAGCTGAACTGGTCTCCTCTGTGTGCTTCAAAAGCTGTGAACCAGCAAGTACATCAACAGCCAAGACAGTAACAACCTTTATTCCATTTTAGATACTATTATGAAGAAATACAAACCTGCAGTGCCTCCTCTGCCATAGACGGATCTGCAAAAAGTTGTAATCCCATGTGAAGGAACATTGTATGGAAAACTGGGATCACCGATGCTTTTTGTTCTTTGCTGGTGTCACTGCCATCTCCCACTTTTTGTTCAAGTTCCTGCACTACATTTATCATCTCCTTCCATGCTTGTAATGACTGCAAGTATAAAAAATACACCAATAAATTTATTTTTCTACTTCCAATGAATGAACTCAATACCCTGTTTTAGGAACAATTGTTACCCAGATAATTAGTACAACACAAAGACAAACACAAATTCTGGCCTTACATTTTCTCTCACCAGTTTGAATTTTCTATTGTTCTATTGTCATTTTGCTCACGTGTAGTGGGTCAACAACATAATTACTAATTTTTCAAAGAATTTGAGGCCAATTTTCTGTGTTACTTCCTGTAGTTTCCTGAAAGTTTTAGGAGATCAAAGTCATTTGCAAATCCCAGACTGTTTAAATTTACACAGCTTCCTATTAAAATTTTATCACCATGAAGACTGCATGCAAGAGATGTTAAATTGCTGTGACAATATTATGAAAAGGATAGTTGCTCCTCACCATTTAACGGAGATGCTGAGTTACAGATGGCACAACAGAAAGACTGTCGGAAACTGAGCTTTCAGCCAACAAGGCCTTTGTCGAAAGTAAACAACGTACATACAAACACTCACACAAACCCAACTCTCACACACATAACCACAGTCTCTGGCAGCTGGAGCCAATGTCTGGCTTCAGCTGCCAGAGACTGTGGTCTCGTGTGTGTGTGTGTGTGTGTGTGTGTGTGTGTGTGTGTGTGTGTGTGTGTGTGTATTTTCGACGAAGGCCTTGTGGACCAAAAGCTCACTTTCCAACAGTCTTGCTGTTGTGCCTATTTGCAACTCAACATCTCCACTATACAGTGAGTAGCAACTATTCTTTTCGTAACACTGTTACAGTCCATCATGGATTTTCCATTGTTTAAATTGCTGAAAAAAGTACTACTTGTTTGGATGCAAAATAGGTAGGAATAATGCCATCTACATTCTGTATACAAGGAAAGATTACGTGACAGGTTCCTCACTCAGAAATTATATTTGTTTGTGAGGAGATTGTGTTATCCACCTATAAGAAGGAGAAACATGTATCAACAAGTGTCGGAATTTGGCAGCAGCAGGATCATGCCTCTTCCCAAGACTGTAGTTTATTGTTCTGCGATATTGGTGATTGCATCGGCTAAGATGCCACAATCATCATGTAAGTATGGAATCAATGGATTGAGAAGAGCCATAGTGAATGTCACAGTCTCCATGTGACTAGTGCCTGAAAGGGTAAACATACTGTCTACTTTACCGTGCAGGATTGTACAGCCACATCACATCAGGAAATGGGCTGGTTAGCAGCAATAAAAGTTTCACACAGAGAGTGTAACAATATTTGGAACATTATTGACTGTCAGCAAAGGAACCATTGTTGCGGCTACCCTTTAACCACCAGAGAGAATGGCATGGCAATAGTGGTTCACCCAATGATGACACTACACACAGAAGTGGCACCACACCATCTTCCCAGACATGTTCCAGTTATGTGTACAGCATCACTACAGACAAAAGCAAATGTGGACACTCAGAGGAGACTGAACGTGGGTGTTGTACATCTGTGATAGTAATGGGGTGTGTCATTAGGTATGCAAAACGATAACAGCAAGCATTACATTTCTGCCATGCTAAGAATGGTGGCCGTTCCATATCTTTAGTGTTCTCCATCTCATTATCGTTCACCAAGATCACGAAAGATCAAATATTGCCCCTGCTGTCTCATCCTACGTCAAAACTGCTTTCCTGGCCAGTAGTCTTCACCAAATCTTTCACCACTGAAAACATCTGGTCATGGGTTGCCAAGAGGCACATGCCACCATTTCCCAGTCACTATGATTGATGAACTCTGGCATAGAGTTGTAGCAGCACTGAACAAAATACCCAAATCTGTCATCCAAGCTTGGTTTGATTTTATGTCTAGCCAGGTTAAAGACACTTGTCGTCGGAGTTGGCAGCTGCATATGCCAAATCCTGGACCCTGTATACCCCCAAATTGCCTACAAATTTAATTTGTATTGTATCTCCTATACCCGGGCCGCTGAAACATTGCACTTGACGTTTGCGTATGTAGTTGGCAGCATAACAAGTGAAGAACAATAGGCGCTAGGCGTTCAGCGTGGGGCGACATCCAATCACAGCGCAGTGAGCACTGCTGTTACTCACGTGCTGTGACGTCAAAGTTCCCGTGTTGCCGGCTTTGTTTAGTGAATGTGTATACAACGTGAATTGTATGTTGTTTACCGCGTGTTTTCGTTGTACTATGTGCTATATCGTTGTGACTTTTGTTACGTTGTGAGTTTACATACTTGGAAAATGCCACCAAAAAGACTTCGTTCACCTGGTGACAATCCTTTGCGTCGAGGGGTGCCGCTAAACAGCCAGGCACTGGAGTTGCTTCGCAGAACTCTTGAGTTTTACGAGCAGGAGAAAAACTACGTAAGCATTCATGGACAGCCATCAATTCCTACCGACAAAGTGGTGGAATGTACGTCGAAAACTCTTGGTATTAGTGCAAGAACCGTAATAAGTAAGGAAGTATTACTACAAAACTTGGAAGATACTAAAGTGAGCCGTAATGATTCCGAGCTGTCTGGATCAAATAATACATTTTTATCAACCCCGGGAAAGAAGAAAAAGCGGCCTAGTCCAATCACAGATTTAGATTCTTTCCAGACTGATGCAGTTCGTAGGCATGTTTATGCTTACTACAGCAGAAAAGAGTATCCGACTGTAGCTAATTTATTAATCTCTTTAAAAGAAAGTGAACTCTTCAGGGGTGGTAAAACATCACTAAAAATTGTGCTAAAAAATTGTACCGCTCGTAGCGTTTTCTTGGACAAAATTGTGGGCAGAGACATTCATTCCATAATTTGGCTATACGAAACGTGGGTTAATGCTGGGGAAGCTGTCAGTAAATGTTGGACGGATAACACACCCAGCAGTAGCGGCCATCAGCTGACGGGAAGAGGAGCTAGATTAACTGTGGTCCATGCAGGCTCCTCCAGTGGTTTTGTCCCTGACGCACTTTTAGTTTTTAGATCAAAAAAGACTGGTGATTACCATGAAGATATGGACCACACAAGATTTGTTGAGTGGTTCAGGGAACTTTTAAAACAATTTCCTGTCCCTACAACAATTGTAATGGACAATGCTCCATATCATTCGGTGATACAGAACAAAGCCCCAACTGACCTTAGCTGTTTAGCCCCCCTTAAACATCCCAACAACCACCACCACCACAAATGATCGGAAAGAAGTTAGGGTGCAGTGGTTACAGGCTCGAAATATTGCAGCGGATATGAGTATGACAAAGGTTCTGTTATATTCTCTTGTTAAAGAAAATAAGCCTACGACACCTACATATGTAGTAGACGAAATTGCCAAGGAGCAGGGTCATACTGTAATAAGGCTGCCACCATATCACTGCCATTTCAACCCTATTGAGTTAATATGGAGTGATGTAAAAATGTATGTAAGGAAAAACAACAAGTCCTTTACAATAACAGAGGTGGAAAAGCTGTTGCGTGAAGCTCTTGTGACTGTGGATGCAGCCTCATGGAGAAAAAAAGTAGAGCACGTCGAGAAGAGTATACGAGCAGCACAGACAATAGAAGGCATTATCACTGGCCATGAACAATTAATGATTTGTCTTGCTGATGACGACGATGAAGACGGTTTTAGCGATGAATCGGACAACAGTGACGATGGCGAGCTGGATGGAATTGCACCATTATCGCTGTAAATTGGTGTGTGAAAAATTACTAATATTGGTTATTTATTGCAATCTCGGTTATTATTTATTTTGTAAACTACGTAAATTATTGATTTTAAAGTACCAGTCGTCAGATGCTTGTTTTTTGTATTTCTTTGCTCCGTTATCGAAAGGGTGCGCATTGTTAAGCTTTTACATGCATTATTATACGGTTGTTTACTTCCTGTCATTGTAGTACAACTAAAAACGCGTTTTTATATCTGTAATTGCTCAATCGCTTGTATTTACGAGACGGGACGGAAAACTGTATCGCCTGCTGTGTGTATAGAGGCTGCTGTTGCAACATCGCTATTACAGTATAGCCAACCTCACTAGACAAAAAGCGAACTGTCAAGTGCAATGTTTCGCCGGCGGGGGTATATACTGGATACGAGCAACACATAAAACTCCGTTAGCAGCTAACCATCTTGGTGTTGCAATTTTAATGACCAGCAGTGTTTATGTAGTCTTTGAGTCTTCTTAACATTCTTCAGGTTAACCTTGTATCATTCTCTCTCATAATGTATACCAATGCACCACTGAACAGCAGTGGTGAAAAGCAATCTCCCTTTCAAACATAGGAATTATATAGCCAACTGGTTGACTGTATAAATCCTATGTTTGATAATGATACACTGAAGAGCCAAAGAAACTGGTACACCTGCCTAATATCGTGAAAGGCCCCCACGAGCACGCAGATGTGGCATGGACTCGACTAATGTCTGAAGTAGTTCTGGAGGGAATTGGCACCATGAATCTTGCAGGGCTGTCTATAAATCCATAGGAGTATGAGGGGGTGGAGATCTCTTCTACAGAGTGCATTGCAAGGAATCCCAGATATGCTCAACAACGTTGATGTCTGGGGAGTTTGGTGGCCAGCAGAAAAGTTTACATCTACATTTATCCTCCGTAAGCCGCCCAACGGTGTGTGGCGGAGGGCACTTTACGTGCCACTGTCATTACCTCCCTTTTCTGTTCCAGTCGCGTATGGTTCGCGGGAAGAACGACTGTCTGAAAGCCTCCGTGCGGGCTCGAATCTCTCTAATTTTACATTTGTGACCTCCTCGGGAGGTATAAGTAGAGGGAAGCAATACATTCGATACCTCATCCAGAAACGCACCCTCTCGAAACCTGGCGAGCAAGCTACACTGCGATGCAGAGCGCCTCTCTTGCAGAGTCTGCCACTCGAGCCTGCTAAACATCTCCGTAACGCTATCACGGTTACCAAATAACCCTGTGACGAAACGCGCCGCTCTTCTTTGGATCTTCTCTATCTCCTCCGTCAACCCGATCTGGTACGAATCCCACACTGATTAGCAATACTCCAGTATAGGTCGAACGAGTGTTTTGTAAGCCGCCACCTTTGTTGATGGACTACATTTGATGCACTTCAGGGAGCTACATGCTTGTGTGCAGTGGAATATTCAAAGAGCCTGTACTTGAAAATGGTAAACTTCTTATTATCAGCACACAGACGTAAATAGATTTTTTTGGATATGACAGGCAGTCTAAAAATAGATGTCATTTCACTTAAGCTACAGTTAAGTTCTTGGCAGTATTTCACATGCCAGAATACGATTACCGTTTGGTACAATAACAAAGCAAGCCCTGGACAGGTCTGTATCTTGACCCCAACGCCTGACACTGACGAGTTCATTCCCTATGTTATTGTGAGTTGGTGTCACTGTTAGGTCTCATTCTTGCACAGCACAATACAGCAGTTTTCAAACTATGCAGTGTTAATAAAGTGGCCATATTTCATTACTGCACCAATTCCTTCAACTGATTTATGTATTTACAATTAGCGTACTGTTAGTTATCATTATCCGTTGCAGCATGGCATCATATTAAGGGATCATATTTATGCGCGTTACTGCTTGAGGAATTTTCCAAAGGTCTATTCAGTTTGGAGCAACGGGATCGAAAACCTAGATCCTACAGAGACTGACCTTGCTTTCCGTAGCACATTGTAGACTACACCGTCAATCTATGTGCTATCAAATAATTTTGATAAATAAATTACTCAGCACAACTGATGCCAGAAAGGGTAACTATTTCATGCTCCTGACACGCTAACTTCAGGTAACTTTCCCAAACTTTATGAGGCACAACTTGTGAGAAATGAGCCTGATTACTTGTTTCATTTAGAAAATGTAGCATCTTCGCATTTCATTTCTTCTAGCGTTTTTAATTTAGTGTTTCATGTAGACGACAAGTCACGTTGTTACAAGGTTTTAAACATGTGAATCGAGCTTAATTAAGCATTGTTTACGAAACAAGAGCAAATTTAGCGTCGCCGTGTCACTTCCACTTCCAAGACGGGAAATGGACTTTTGTTTTCTCTCTGTGCATTCTGCAAGAAATTTAATTAAACCAAGAGAGTTACATGAGCGCTCTGTTTGCCAATTTTCTGAAAAACTGGAGACGACAGTGAGAGCCCGAACCTAGCAGCTAGAAATTAATCTACTACGAGATGGATGGAAGGATATTGTTTTTCTCAGAGATGCTGAACCATACTATATGTTTTAGAGCTTTGTGTTAAGACTTTTGCAATACTGAAATAAACCTTAATTTCTCTTATATCAAGTACGATCCTCCAACTTATTGAAAACATGATTTGATTGATAAACCACAGTAGAAACTTAGCGCCAGAAAGAAAGACCACATATTTTCTATATTTTACGTTTAAAGGGATGTAAGTTTTAGTGACATGTTCACCAAGACACCACAACTACACCAACTGAAATGGTTCCTTATCAACTTATTTGTGATTCTGAATTATATACCTGGGAGTTACAGTATTCTTCGAAAGATATAAATCATATACTGATCATACATTGAGGTCACGGCCATACTATTCGGGAGTTTGCGGTTTATTACGTCTACATATTTCTCATATTAGTTCCATCTCTCACTCCAGCACAGACCTTCCTAAGATACTGTTACAATAATTAATGCGAAGGATTCATGAAAAGAAAATATTAATTAAAATACTTCGATTTGTTTTATAGAGGTTATATAGAATTATGGCAGTGAAGTTTTATTGTCTCCGAAGAGATAACTATTAACACTGTAGACTCCGTTCAGTTTTAACAGAAACGTACATTGTAGTACTCGTTATTAAATAGTACGTGCATCATGTTTAGAGTTCAGTGCAAGCCGACGTCTAAGAGGAATCTCTTTTGGATTACGTCTTTAGGACAGGTTTTCAATACAGCTTACATGTAATAATTAACGAGTAAAGAATTCTCTAAGAGCATTCACAATGGTCAAGTTATTGTCCAATCGCTGATAGCTGATAACTCAGAAGAATGTTCCTGGAGCCACTCTGTAGCAATTCTGTACGTGTGGGGTGTCGCATTGTCCTGCTGGAATTGCCCAATTCTGTCAGATTGCACAATGGACATGAATGGATGCAGGTGATCAGACACGATGCTTATATTCATCTCACTTGTCAATAGTTGTATCTAGACGCATTAGGTTCCCACTTCGCTCCAACTGCACACACACCCACAACATTACAGATCCTCCATCCAGCTTGAACAGCCCCTTGTGAAATGCAGGGTCCATGGATTCATGAGGTTGTCTCCATATCCATACACACCCATACATTCACTACAATTTGAAACGAGACTCGTCTGAGCAGCCAACATGTTTCCAGTCATCAACAGTCCAATGTTGGAGTTAACAGGCTCACGCGAGGCATAAAGCTTTATGTTGTGCAGTCGTCAAGGGTATATGAGCGGGCCTTTGGCTCTGAAAGCCCATATCAATGATATTTCATTGAATGGTTTGCATGCTGGCACTTGTTGATGGCCAGCATTGAAATCTCCAGCAATTTGCAGGATTGCCCTACTTTCACATTGAACAATTCTCTTCAGCTGTCATTGGTCCCGTTCTTGCACGATCTTTTCCCGGCCGCAGTGATGTCAGAGATTCGATGTTTTACCTGATTCCTGATATTCACAGTACACTCGTGAAATGGTTGTATGGGAAAAATCCCCACTTCATCACTACCTCAGAGATGCTGTGTCCCATCACTCATCTGCTGACAACAACACCAAGTTCAAACTCACTTAAATCTTGATAATCTGTCATTGTAGCAGCACTAACCTATCAAACAACTGCGCCAGATACTTGTTGGCTTACATAGACGCTGCCAACAGCAGCACCGTATTCTGCCTGTTTACATATCTCTGTATTTGAATACACGTTGATACCTGTTCCTTTGGAAACAGCCATGTTTAGAACTGCAATCTCCTTTCTTAAATCTGTTTTTATGGGGTATGACTCAGAAATGTTCGTCTGAACTTAGATTTTGTGATGGTTAACTTGAGCTCTACCATTTTCACTCATTTTGGATGGTGTTCCACATTTCAAAGTGCTGCCAATTTCTTTTGTGCAACAACCCATGGTCTTCAGCTACTTCTTGACTTAGTTGTTGATTCCTACCATACAAAATTCGGAGAGTGTCTTGCGTGTTCAGTCCGAGACAGGTAAAACACCTGTAGTTATCTGAATTGCAATTAGCTCCTTTTTAGTGGAGGGGTACGTTAAGCAACAGGTGAATGTTAATGTAATTTTTTGTTCGTCAAAATTTGTGACATAGTTACACGAAGAAAGGTCCAAACCATGTCACTGGCCTATTTCCCACAAACTAAAACTGCGTCTCCTCCACGTACTACTCGTCTGTTTTTGAGGAGTGGGGGTGTCCAGGGTTGATCTATACTGGGATGTTTGTGTTAGCTTATCAGAGTTTCCATGCTTCTTCATAGTTCAAAACTTTATTGAATACTTTTGTCATGATTTCAGCAGTAACAAAGGAAGGCTGTATTTTTGTACTTGTCTTTCGAAGGTTTTGTATATAGTTTCTGGAACTGCTTTTGCAGTAATTTTGTTGTATTGAATTTATCACTAATTTCTGATATTATTTTTCGATTTGTCAGATAATTTGTATGAACTTTTCTGATATTTTAAGGCTGATGGTATTTTATTCTCCACTGTGGATTTGAAATTTCAATCAAGCATGGCATCTTTCTTCATGAATTTTACCACATGTTGAAGTACACCCGATATGTCTTTGACTTGAGAATATGAAGGCTACGTTTCCACCTCGTTGTTTGACACTTAATATTTCTTCTTTTAAATTGTTCGTTAACCTTCTGGTTCTATTACACAAAGGATATTTGCTACTCACAATACAGCGTGGAGGCTGGGACGCGGATAGACACAACAAAAAGCTTCCACGCTCTTCACTTTGGGCATAGGTATACAAACAAAACTGTTTGAGCTGTTCTTTCATTTGATGTACTATTCATAATTTTAAGTTGAGTGTAGTAAATTCTGCACAGCCTAAAAACCTGTATATTCATTTTGAACACCCTGTACTATAATTAAACTTTTATAAACATGCAACAAAACTAAATTTGTTTTTACACATTAATTGGTTGCTTTTCCTATGTAATATAAGACTGAGATTAAACATGCAACAAAACTAAATTTGTATTTACACATTAACTGGTTGCTTTTCCTATGTAATATAAGACTGAGATTTAAAAAAAAGTGACCATAGAACACCAAGTAATTAGTTAGTAATTAGTTAGCTACAGTGGCAGCTGCATGACATATCATAACACACTGTGATATGTCCACTTGACAGCTCGCGGCTTAGATTCGAGTAAATACGGTATTAAGTAGCATGAACACATAAATAAGAAAAATTAATGCTTTAAATCGATATGAATACAGTATAGCTCCAATAAAAGCTAACCTTTCACATATAATATTGGTCACCAAATATTTTTGCTGTTTTTTCCAAGGGTGTGGTTACGCACAATGGTAAGCGCACAGCTTGAAATCTCAACAGCTGAATATTTCTGACAAACATGATTATAAATTCCACTGCTGACAAGGGAAATTCCCCACCGCACCCCACCTCAGATTTTGTGGTAAGAGGAGCCAGTGGACAGCTCACCTAAACCTGAATACAGGTCAAGCATGAAAACAGGAATAAACTGTACTGGACGGTGGGGAAAAACAAAGCAAAATAGATACAGTGAACCGTCAAAGAACAAGAACTGCAATATAGAGCAGGCTGAAAGAGCAACAGCATCATGGTGAAGTGGTCATGATGCTGGACTGTCAAGCAGGTGAGCCATGATCAAACTTCCCTGGCGGCAATTTTTTACTATTATTATTACTATTCTATCACTGATCACTGTATTCAAATTTGTGTCTGTGCCATGGTGTAACATCCGTTTGCATCAGCGAGGTGTAAGGAAGGGACCTATAAGGACAAGCTGATTCTGTGCAAGTACTCTATTAGTAGCCGAAAGTGTGAACTGCAAATGCTAGATGATAAGGCAACAAGACAACCAGAATACACGTCTGTTGTGTCATACACGGCATAGTGACAGTATGTGTGTCAAATGATAAGAATCTCTAACCAATGCATCTAATTTGTACAGCTTCATCTGCATTCAGTTTTTGATGGACTATCAACTGAGCCATCTTACCACTAAGTGCGGTGGGGAGTTTCCCTTGTAAGCACCAACATTTTGTGGGTTACCTGGCTGAATGCATGTTCCACTAAGCAGTTAGACTTTTCCATGGAAAGGCCAATTAAGTGTGAAACTGCTTTAGAACTCACACCACACTGTTTTTTGAAGCATAATTATACTTTTTGTCATTGCTGATGCAGAACCTGTAATGTATGAAAGAATGAAAATGAATCTGAAAAACTAACCTCGAAGTTTAGTCTTTTTTAGCGTGTGCTGCCCTTTAAGATACATGAAACACAAATGTGGCAGTAATATTTTAGATAATGGCATAAATGGCTGGTCTTTTGGGCTCAAAATGTTTCAAGTTGCTGTTTCTGAAATGTCAAGTTTTTAACGAGAATAAAATGCTCTGTAATTTAAGAAATTCACTGCACATTTTCACACACAACATAATTCATCTTGTATAAAAGGAAATTTACTTTGAAAGTAATGCTTCTCAAACCAGCATTCACAATACTTTCCCACAACCTGTTACAAATGTAAACAGTTGTGAGGTCACACTCATTGAAAGCAGTCTGTTATTACGAGGTATTGCATAGACTTCTTCCTAAGGCCACTGACACATTTAGCTGTCGGCAAACACTTGTGCGTGTGCACTATGTTTTATTGTTATAAATGGTGCATTTTCTTTGCAACTGAAAGTTTATTTTGGTGGAATTCTCTTGTTTATGTTTTATTGCTGCAGTATTCGTCTATAGTAGTGGGCTAAAGTAAAATTCTTTATTAGAGTATAAGTTTTTATTAGTTAAAATTGCAAAAACATTCCCTCACCTTTCCCCACATTTCCCTGGGAATAAAACACCTGTGTTTCATTAGGCTGTGTACAGTTTAACACAATCCTCTGCAGACAATTGCATCTTATTACTAAGAGATTAATATGTGCAAAATTGTGTAACAATAACATGCTACTCCAACACCACAAATGGCGTAACGCTCTATCACAACTTGCTTATTGAACAGGAAGAAAATTATTTCATTCAGCGTGATACAGATGATAAATTCTGCCAAAGGCCACATAATAGATGTTTTACAATCACATCAGGATAAAAAAAATGTCACACATTAAAGTAAACAATGGATAATCCAGGATGGAATAGTGACAATTTTATGAAACGGACTAATGCTAGTCACAATATACCAGAGATGCTAAGTCGCAGATAGGCACAACAAAAAGATTGTCAAACATCAAGGCCTAAAAGGCCTTCATTGGAATTAGACAACATACACGAACCCACCCGTTCAGATTGCCCCCCCCCCCCTCCCCACCACACACTCAAGTCACACACACATGACCACAGTCTGGCTGATGCGGCCTTAGCCGAATGATATCCATTTTTCTAAACCAGATGCTATAGCAATTAATAATAATAATAATAATAATAATGTTGAACTCGAGAAATGCAGTTAAATCTCACAACTATGAGAAACATCCTCTAAAATCTATGTATAGTAAGGATGTGAAGCCCACACTTGTTAACTGAACAACATTTTCCATTACCATTGGAATGAGCACAGTATCAGTGATACTGGACCATGGATCAACAGAAACATGTTACCTGGTCAGATGAATCACATTTTCTGCTCAACAGGTCGATGGTCATAACCGGATACGTGAATGGCCGCTCGAAACATTAATCATGCCACAGAAACAGGCCGATGGGGGCAGTGTTATGCTTTGGGGACATTCATCTGGCCTTCCATGCCATAATGCTTTTGGAAGGCATTAAGACAGCTGCAGACTACATGAAAACTACTGCGGACCACCTGCATCCCTTCGCACTTGATATCTTTCTCGACAGCAATGGCATCTTCCAGTAGAATAACTGTCAAGTTCACAGGGACAGAATCATGCTATAGCAGTTTGAGGAGCATCACAGTGAACTTGTCATTTTGGGCAACAGATTTACCTCATCTGAACACAATGGAACACATCTGGAATGGTGTTGGGCACCAGCTCCAACATCCACTGACCACAAGCCCGCAATATATGGGAACTGCATGACCTGTACTTAGAAACAGGTGTCACAAATCACCAAAAACCTATGAAGGATTTAAATGCATGCTACGCAGAATAGCTTCTGCGCTGTGTTCCAGAAGTGGAGCAACATGTATTAAGCAGGTGGTCACAACAATTTGGCTCATTGGTGTATCTGCAATTCATGAGAGCTGTTGGATTTCTGACATTCATTAACTACACAAACAATTTATGAACTGTGAGAAATATAACATTATTAGACTCCTAATCGAAATACTCATTACTGCTGAATACATTAAATGAGTTTTACATGGAACCATTATATTTCAGACGTAAGAGGAACTATTAGGAATAACTTAGAAAATAATACCTTGTCTGAAAGTGGCTGCCTCAGCACTGCAGGTACTTCATTGTCAAACATTTGTGCATTGATGTAATGCGTAACACGGCTCAACAGAGTCCGGAGGTCATCAAGTTTTGGCATGCGCTGATCCAGAGCTCGGAAGAAACACCCCTTCACACCAGCTTGGAACAAACAAACAGTTCCGTAATTAACTTACTACTTCTACAAAATAAAAAGGGTTGTCTAACAGATATGATTCTAATTTGTTTGTTAAATTATTTTATAATATTTTATATTCTTCAGCTTGTTTATTTCATTAATGTCTTTTTGAGTATTGTTTATCCTAAGTAATTTTCCACAAAAATAATACAATTATGAAAGTTGTTATTTATTTTGAACTGTGACTGATAGTTGACAATAAATGTGAACATACTCTGATATAATAGGGTAGATAAAAAAATCTTCTAAACACATGGCAGCAGGAGGAAAGATACACGAGAATTTAGAACATGTGCAAGGTTTAGGAGCCAGTGGCTCCTTTCAGCTAAAGGCAAAGGAGGAGGGGCGAAAGAAAAGGACTACTCTCCCCATTTTCTCAACTGTGCCAGTCCTTTTCATTCATCCCTCTTCCTTCCCTTACAACCCTTTTACCTGAAGAAGGGTCACTGACTCCAAAAGCTTGCACATTTTCTTAATTTTTAAATGTTTTTTCTCCTGCCACTGCTTGGTGTGTTGGTTTTTTTTTTTTATCAATCTAATTACATGATATTGTCAAGAACTGATTATTTTCATTGCATTATGTGACAATCAATGTTTCTCACAGTTTATCACAAAGTGTGTATATTTATTTGGTATCTGATGCTAGGATAGTCAACAAATTCATTCAATGGGAAACATTATGTGTGTGGTTAAATAGTTATAAATATAACTTGTCAATATGAATTGCCAGCATTCCAACCAGAAGATAAAACCATTGCCCAATACTGAAGTTGACTGTGACCTAGATTCAATTAATTACAACCAGAAAGGAACCTGTAAAAATTCAACAGAGTGGAATGTCATCGTTAAGCATTTTCCCCTATAGTTAAAAGTGCAGCATTACTTCTCACCATCAATAGAATGGAATGCCAACTTCAAGCACACTGAGAATTCATGGATCAATACAATGTTCTCAGTTTACAAATACTTCAAATAAAACGCCCGAGCATTTGATAGTTATCTCCACCGTCGTCAGCAGGAGACAGACAATGGAAGAGACAGCTACTTAAAGCTGAAGTGTTTTATTCAAAGTGACACAGCTTGTAAAGTGAGAAGCTATTATTGTAGAATGCCACAATGAAAGACTCCAAAGATACAGAACATTCTAAAGTTGACAATGGCAGTATGTGACAACTGGTAATCATAAGAGCCTCCCAATCAGTCTGGACTTGTTCTTAGTCACATTAGTTTCACACAATTCAGTTGAAAAGAAGCTATCCATCAGCAAATGTTGACAAAGTGAAAAGTCTGCACGCAACAAAACTGTTCAAGTTCCAATTGACTTTTATGGCAATGAAGGTAGCCTGTCTTCCATGAAATAATACAGAAAGGGAGTGGCTGTTTCCCCAATACAGTGAAGTGATGGCAGAGTAGTGGCACAAGGGCTCAGAAAGACCTTAGAAATTACAAGCATGCTTTTAATGGAAAACTGGTCAGTATGTTCAGTTAGAGAAGTACTTGGCATGAAAAACTCAAGTTTTTCTTTAGCTATTTTGATATAGCTGTTTGCTTCTCAGTGTAACATGAACGAATGCCATGCATTATTGTCAACAACATTAATTTGAGTGCTAAGTATATTTTCATTTCAATACAACAAACACAAGTACTCAAATTAGGGAAAAATGAAAAGCAATGACGAAACACAAGCTTGCAAGAAATAACACTGAAACAGGAAAAAATAGCCATAAGATAAAATGCTTTTTTTCTGCCTGTGCATATCACACATTTCTCAGTGATCTACACTTCTCCCCAGTGGAGACTTGGCCCAGAACATTAAGAGGTAAGAATACTGAAAATGGGCTAAATAAGTTTTTTGAACAGTTTAATGTCCGATGTTCATACTGAATGACATGTGCAAGACACAGAAATTTAGAGAGACCTGGAACACATAGTCTGTAGATCAAGTTTTCAACATGTTATGAAAGGTGATTTCAGCTGTCACTTTTCCCGCACATATTATAGTTAAAGGGGAGTCAGGTCTTTGCTGTACAGAACTGTACAATTTGCATTTTATCCCAGGTATATCACTATCAATTTACACAAAGCTAATAAATAACTTGAAAATTTCAATTTCTCATTACATATGTTACTTTATCTCTTAACAGACTTACAATAATTCTACCATCATCAGCATAGTATACCTGTTCAATTCCTTGAATATGTAACTGTAGATTATCTAAATGTAACGACAAAAGCACCCAACATTGACTCCTTTGCACATATATAATGATTTCTCTTCACGTTGAAGATAGTGACTCATACTTACTCTCAATTAATGCAACTCTCTTCATTCTTTTACTTTGGCAAGATACATAATAACTACTTCCCATACACCTAACACCACAGTATTTAAATTTCTCAAACAATATTGCTGGCTCAAGAAAATGTTTTGAAAAAGTCACAGAAAAATCGTATTTGCTGCACTACGGTATTATCTGATTGATCAATTGAAAAGTGCCATTTTTTATGAGGGTACAATTGTGAAAACAAACTGATAATGTGGAAGTGCTGGATTTTGACAGATGTCAAAAGATACAAATTCCAAACAAAACTGCAAGCTAGATTGTAGTTTATACCAGGATCCTCATACTATTGGCAATGTTATTAGTGATATAGCTACCGTACATGTGCAAATGTTTTCAAGCACATCAGACAAAGAATAGGTTCAGAATTGGATACTCTGAGATGTAACAGCCTGTATTTTCCACTGTTGGATACTCTGAGATGTGAATTTCTCATATTGCTAGAATTTTCCTCTATTTAAGGACCATGTGGTAAAAGGCAAAAGATTTCTCTCCCCCCCCCCCCCCCCCCCCCACCACCACCACCACCACCACACACAATATATTTACTACCTGTTGCTGTTGTGCTCTTGGCGTCTCTTTCTCTGAAAAGTGTCTACTGAATACATTTAACTTCATAAACTTGCCATGATGGATGCCCTTTATGATATAATAAATGGAACATTTAAAATACCTGCCAAGGGTGTCCTTATAGCAATTTCATTTTCAGATGAAGACTTGTGGAATAATCCTATATTAATAAAAAACTGTAGCTGTTTCACCTTCCAGTCCATCTCTTCTTGAACGGCTTGATGACCCATTAGTCTGAAAAAACAACAGCTGACAGGTACAAAACTGCAAAGAGGCAACAATGCTACAAACTGAACACAGTCAATAAAAATTATATGAGTTATTTGAATCTGAAAATGCTCAACAAATGCCTAACGACAGTGAATTAAAAAAAAAAAAATTAAAATAAAAAAAAAAAAAATTACTTGAATTTACATAAAATTTCTAGGTTAAATTTGAGAACCAACAATGCAGAAAGCATACAACAATCACAAAATGCAATGTAATATTTCCAACTGATACACTTTCTCAAATGCTGTTTTTATTTAATTGCACATGGAAATTCAAAATATACTTTAAGCCTTTTTATTTCTACAAGCCCAGAACAGAGATGATTTTTTTTTAATTTTTTGCCCATTTAATATTACTCAGGATCTGCTGGGCTAATAATTTAGTCTCCTACTGGTTAACTATTGATGACGAGACATGCATATTGTACATTTTTATTTCACTCTCTGTGAAAATTTAGTACTGCTGTTTTATTGATCAGTTGGTTTAAGCGGAACCAGTTAATGAGTAACTCTGCGACAGAGTTTATTTTTTCTTACAGATGCTAATTTTTTCAGCTTCTGTTATAACTGTCGTGTCAGCAAATAATACAGTTTTGGACAAAGACTCACTATAAACAGCACAAGTATTTATGTGAATGACAGTGGCCCTAGCTGGAAAAGAGTTGGGACAGTAAATGAAGAAACTATCCAGGTTTCTAAATCATATCTCCAAGCCACAGACTGGGCACCTATGTATAATTTAGAAAATGCCAATTCAAAGTACAACTTTTTCAGTAATGAAGTGGCACTGAGATTTGAAAGCAACTTCCCAAAAAGGATATACAAGATCCAAACCACAAAACATACCAAAAAGCCCTGGATAACCACTGGTATTAAGATTTCATGCAAAAGGAAACGAGAACTGTACATTGCCACAAAAAATTCAGACTACCACACCCAGCTAAATCACTATAAAAAAATATTGAAAAGTACTAAGCAAAATTATTCAGAGTCAAAGAGTTTGTACCTGTGCTCCAAAATTAATAAATCTAGTAACAAAATCAAAACTGTATGGGAAGAGAGAAAAAGTGAGACTGGTGCAAATTGCCCCAGTAGGTCCCAAAACATTGTTCTCAATAATGAAGATAGACAGGTACAAAATCAAAATACTGTGGCAAAAATTTTCAATGAGCTTTTTCTAAGTGTTGCTGGGAAAGCAGGTCACAATGGCTCCTTAGAAGAAGCATTAAAAATACTGAAATGTCATTTTCCAAACTCCATAGAGCAGACAGGTATAGCCCCTATAACAGTACGGGAAGTAAGAAAAACCATTATTTATTTAAAAGCACAAAATTCAACTGGTGTTGATGACATCTCTAGCAAATTGCTAAAAACCTGCTGCAATTAGTTCAGTGAAGTCCTAGCTCATATATTCAATGCCTCTCTCAAACAAGGTATCTTCTCTGAAAGGACGAAATATGCTATTGTAAAGCCCCTCTACAAAAGAGGAAATGCCTCATATGTTAAAACTATCAGCCTATCTCTCTCTTGCAAAAATACATTGATTTTGCGATCTGTCTAAAGTCTTTGTGCCTACCTACAGTGCAAACAACAGAAAACAGTGCTAGATGGTAACAATAGTCACATAGAAGCGTTAGAGTCTGACTGGGAACAGTAAAATATGGAGTTCTACAAGGTTCTGTCCTTGGTCCCTGCTATTCCTCATATATATCAATGACCTACCATTGTCCTCAAACAAAGGAAGCAATTTTACAATGTAAGCTGATGACACAAGTATTGTGATGGACAGTAAGATACCCTCTGATCTAGAATTAAATGCCAACTGTTTACTTGCGGATGTTCTGAAATGGTTCACAGTAAATTCTCTATCAATAAACCTCAGCAAAACTAATTACATTCATTTCCATTCTGGTCACGAAAGTCCACAGGAAATAAACATTATATGTGAGAGCCAGCAGATAGAGAGCACAGATTGTTTGAAATTCTTGGGCAAATATATAGATAGTAGGCATAACTGGGAACAGCCCATCAACCAAACCCTGAAAAGGCTCAGCTCCGTAACATTTGCCATTCGGATAATCGCCAAAATCGGAGACATCAATGTCTCAAAATCTGTTTACTTTGGCTACTTTCATTCATTTATGTGTTATGGAATAATCTTATGGGGCAATTCACCACTATCGAAAAAGGTTTTTTACAAATCAGAAAAAGGTTGTCCAAATTTTGTATGGAGTGCCTCCAAGAATCTCATGTCACAATCTTTTTAAACAAATAGGGATCCTAACCACTACTTCACAATATATACTTTCAATCATGACATTCATGCTTCACAATCCTTCTCAATATGAAACTACCGAAATGTACCATCACCATAATGCAAAGAGGAAATGTGACATACAATGTGACCTGAAAAATCTGTCCCTTGTGCAAAAAGGTGTGACATACACATGCACAAAAATCTTCAATGCACTTCCAAGTAATATAAAGCGTCTATGAGACAAAAACGTACTGTTTAAAAATAAGCTAAAGGAGTTGTTGCTTGAAAAAAGTTTCTATTCTCTCGAAGTGGTCTATAGCAGAAATA
Organism: Schistocerca piceifrons; assembly: GCF_021461385.2. Lineage (NCBI taxonomy): Eukaryota > Metazoa > Arthropoda > Insecta > Orthoptera > Acrididae > Schistocerca > Schistocerca piceifrons. The sequence continues at coordinate 391,030,365 of NC_060145.1, forward strand.
GCTAATTTCTTTCCCAAATACTATTTTATATTCCTACCCCAATATATCTTGTTGTGTTAATCTGATTAATTGGTAACCTGTAAAAAGTTGTTTGGACAAAACCAGAATGATATATCTGGAACTCTGCTTGTGTGTGTAATTTTATCTTACCGACTGTGTTTCCAACTTATATTATTAATCTTTGTTTATTGTCGTTATGGAAACTAATGTAATAATGAATTAAATGTTTTTTACTCGTTCCACATCCATGTATTAACATCTACAGAATACGTATTGCAATAAATAAACAAACATAAATAAATAAAAATAAATAAATTCTTTGTTAATTCTGGAGATATGTCTATTAGCTGCCTTTTATCGTCAATGTGTATTAGAACCCCTGCACTGAAAGACCCAAGTCGAAACAAGGCCCCTGGGATAGACAACATTCCATCAGAACTACTGAGAGCCTTGAGAAAGCCAACCATCAAAAAACTCTTTCATCTGATGAGCAAGATGTACGAGACAGGCGAAATACACTCAGACTTCAAGAAAGCAGGTGTTGACAGGGGTGAAAATTACCAAACTATCAGTTTAATAACTTATGGCTGCAAAATAAAACAAGAATTCTTTATAGATGAATGGAAAAACTGGTAGAAGCCAATCTCAGGGAAGATCAGTTTGGAATCCATATAAATGTCGGAACACATGAGACTTGTAGACTTAGAGAAAGCTTTTCACAATTTTGACTGGAATATTCTCTTTCAAATTCTGAATGTGGCAGGGGTCAGATACAGGGAGCAAAAGGCTATTTACAAATTCTATAAACTATTGCCATGAACCTAGAGCTTTCTAGTTCTAATACTATATGTAAGGCAAGCTATCTATTATATGTAGTGCTTTCATGATGTGGCTAAGTATACTAGTGGGCCATATTGGTAAATGTAATAGCTAGGCACTGGGTGTTGCTTGAGTGACTGGTATAATTGATTCTCTGTTTATCTGTGCTGACATGTGTATGTTACGTTATGGTGCCTGGTATGTGTCATTGTGGCTAATGCTGACCAGATGTACAAAGTTCTGATCTATTATTAACTCTGTTTACTTGTCATGCCTTAAGAAATTTAAAGTAATTAAAATCATTTGGAGATCTGGTTATTTACACCTTCAAACCAAAGAGTTCCCTTTTTTTTAAATTATCAAAACATTTTTAGACATGGAGTTCAGTTTGAAGCAACAAACTTTTTGAGACCAAAAATTAAGATTTAAATATTTCACTCAGTTCAGAATTCTGAAGGTTCATAATTATAGTAGTGAGTTGTTTTGAGCTGAAGAGAGAATCATTGCTATATAATTGAGAGTTTGTAAATCACACCAGCTTTTGTAGACAACTTTAGCCTGCCTTTTGTGGTGCTGCCAATTAAGGACCTGCAACCAATATGGTTTGCAGTTCCAGACTATGTTGCTGATCCTTGTTGCAAGAGTCTGTTACAGCTGACTTCACATGGTGTAATTATGCCTTCATTGCTAGGCAGAAGATGAGCTGTTCTTATGAAATTTGAATGAAGTTCCACTCAACTGTATCAATCGAATAAATCCAGCCCTCCACTCCTTAACCGTATATTTGCCACAGAGAATAAGGCTGGTTCAAAACTCAGTACAAGTGTATCTAAAAATGACGTGAACTTATTTACAGTCTAGAGCTACATAGCTGACCAATGTTCATTTGCCAATGCATTCCTTGCATCCTTAAAAAAACCAAACATAAGGAGAGAGAGTTTTGAAAATCAGAAGGTACGAACTGATGTGATTCTTTTTCTATGATGTCACAATGATATACAAAATCTAAAAATAAATAAATAAAAACAATTTAACTATCAAACACATTGATTCCGCATCGCTTACCTGTAGCGTAATCTTGTATATTCAGTTGGGATGTTTTCTTGTTTTAAATAAAGTACAGTTGCCATAAAACACTGTCTGCCATATCATTTTATAGCATACACTAATTTTGTATCATTTTGAAAAACAAAACACCAAATCAAAATATTACAAATGTGATGGAAATTCAATGCACTTACTTTGTATAAAAACACTGCAATTTTTTAAAATACTTTTCCCAGTTTCCCAATGGGAAATGATACATAGCTGCAACTATTAGATTTACTTTTGAGGCAAAAGTTGCAGTCCTGAAGTCCTTGTTAATATAAAGTGAGGGAAGTAAGACCACGTTCAGGTTAAAGATACTTCAACTCTTAAAATTTTATCAGAAAATTGTAGAAGTACTCTTAACAAAGTTCTTGAATTTACTACGCTCCAGAAACATGCTCGTGTGCAAATTATTCTGTGACAGTGAAGTTATCACATCGCATGTAACAGGTGTAGGTGACATCAAGTTGATTGTTAGATGTTTTAACCAGCTACCCGATTTTGCTGTGACAGTTCTAGAGTCATTCAAAGAAAATCTACAGCCAGTAACACACAAATAAACAGATCATGCAAAACTAGTTGGAGGTGACTAACCTACTGATGACAGACTGGAATATACAGGGTGAGTCACCTAACGTTACCACGGGATATATTTCGTAAACCACATCAAATACTGACAAACCGATTCCACAGACCGGACGTGAGGAGAGGGGCTAGTGTAATTGTTTAATACAAACCATACAAAAATGCACTGAAGTATGTTTTTAACACAAGCCTACGTTTTTTTAAAATGGAACCACGTAATCAGTGCCGTTTGTTGCATTGTAAAATGTTAATTACATCCGGAGATATTGTAACCTAAAGTTGACGCTTGAAACCTCCGACGTTCAGTTGCGTGTTGTAACAAACACGGGCCACGGTCGGCGAGCAGCATCTGCAGGGACATGTTTACGATGACGACCGTGTTTACGAGTGTGGCTGTAGTGCACTGTTGTGGTTTGGTCTAGCTGTCGCAGTGTCCGCATATAGCGCTTGCTGCTATTGTTATTCTGCACTCATCTCCACACGCAGACCAACTGCAGTACACCGTGTTACCAGACGTCTGTGATAGTGTAGCGTTGTAGGAACTGTGACCAAGGTGCATTCGAACTCTGAAAAGGCGGAGATGATACTCATCTATGGCGAGTGTCGACGAAATGCAGTTGAAGCCTGCAGGGTGTATGCAGAACGGTACCCGGACAGAGAGCATCGAACGTGCCGCACATTGCAAAACATCTGCCGCCAACTGCATGCAACAGGTATGGTCGTAGCACGCAAACGGGCCCGTAACAGGCCCGTCACAGGAGAAGCAGGTGCAGTTGGTGTGTTAGCTGCTGTTGCCATGAACCCACACGAGTACACGGGACATTGCGAGAGCCGGTGGACTGAGTCAAAGTAGTGTCATGCGCATACTGCATCGTCACCGCTTTCACCCGTTTCATGTGTCGCTACATCAGCAATTACATGGTGATGACTTTAATCATTGAGTGCAATTCTGTCAATGGGCATTAACAGAATGCATTGCAGTTCTACCTGTTTACCGATGAAGCGGGTTTCACAAACCACGGGGCAGTGAATCTACGGAACATGCATTACTGGTCCGTGGACAATCCTCGTTGGCTCAGACAGGTAGAGCGACAGCGACCGTGGACTGTAAATGTATGGTGCGGAATCATTGGCGACCACCTCATTGGTCCTCACTTCATTGCAGGGGCCCAAACAGCTGCAACACACATCGCATTTCTACAGAATGATCTGCCAACGTTGCTCGAAAATGTCCCACTGGAAACGCGTCGATGTATGTGGTATAGCATGATGGTGCACCTGCACATTTCGCAATTAACACTAGGCTGACCCTTGACCCTTGACAGGATGTTCGACGGGCGTTTCATAGGACATGGAGGACGCATAAATTGGCCAGCCCGTTCTCCTGATCTTACACCTCTGGACTTCTTTCTGTGGGGTACATTAAAGGAGAATGTGTACCGTGATGTGCCTACAACTTCAGAGGATGTGAAACAACGTATTGTGGCAGCCTGCGGCGACGTTACACCAGATGTACTGCGGCGTGTACAATATTCATTACGCCAGAGATTGCAATTGTGTGCAGCAAATGGTGGCCACCACATTGAACATCCATTGGCCTGACATGTCGGGACACACTATATTCCACTCCGTAATTCAAAACGGAAACCACGTGTGTACGTGTACCTCACCCCTCATGGTAATGTACATGTGCGTCAGTGAAAAAGACCAATAAAAAGGTGTTAGCATGTGGACGTAATGTGCTGTTCCAGTCTCTTCTGTACCTAAGGTCCATCACCGTTCCCTTTGGATCCCTACGTAATTCGGTGCTCTCCGATACACACGATCGAACAGCGGAGGAGTGGTACTCACGCGTAAACTTTAGGTTACTATATCTCCGGATGTAATTAACATTTTATAATGCAACAAACGGCACTGATTACGTATCTGTGCTAACAAAACAAACGGGGTTCCATTAAAAAAAACGTAGGTTTGTGTTAAAAAACATACTTCCGTGCATTTTTTAATGGTTTGTATTAACCAATTACACTAGCCCCTCTCCTCACGCTCGGTCTGTGGAATCGATTCGTCAGTATTTGATGTGGTTTACGAAATATATCCAGCAGTAATGTTAGGTGACTCACCCTGTATATGGATTCACTGCAGGGGGTACAGACAGTCATGCAAAGTACTTCTAACACGTTTCCTGGGAACTATCTTTAACAACTAGTTCAGCAGCCTACATATAACGGAAATATCTTAGATCTTGTAGCTACAAACAGACCAGACCTAATTGACAACGTCAGTATTGGAAAGGGGATTAGTAATCATGATGTCATTATAGCAACTATAGTTACAAAAGTTAATAAATCAGTTAAGAAGACTAGGCGAGTGCCCTTGAAGCATACACAACACATTTTCTTCATAAGAACACTTAGATCCTCCAAGCCTCTTAATGGTGTGTGTTGGAGGCCTCATTATGTATCAAAATAATTTGAATCACCTCTATGTGCCATTCATAAATGATATGTGGGGATGTAGAAAATCAGTAAGTATCAGTATAGATTTAATTTTTCCAATTTTACAGTAACGAGCAATTTGTGAGTATTACATTTCTCAAAATCTAGGAAATTGTACTCTATCAATCTGAACAGTAAGAATCTCTGTGGTGCAAAACACCTCTCTTCTAACATATGTCACTCGAGTTGGTTGCCCATTTCCACAATGCTATCATGCCGATTAAGTATTTCCATTCTGTACTATTAATCCCATCCTTACAGGTTCAAGACTGACTAGTAATGTTCAAGAACCTGTCAAATGAAGTTTTACAGCTATCTTTGTAAACCATTTACATTTCCTTGCACTTCTTAAAATAAATCTCAGTAAGGCACCAAACTCTCCTACAAACAGTTTTATGTAATCGATCCACATTAAATTACACAAACAATGAAAAACTCTTTCCATGTAGTTTTAAAAACTGTTAATTGCTCCATTCAGAAATTATCATAGCTTCTTCAATATCTCAACAGCTCAGTTAGAAGTGTTAACAAATACAGGAAAGTACGTGCTTATTTGTAAAAAGCTATGTGTAAAATATCACGAATGTTTTAAAATCAATAACAATATTGCCTGGAACCAACTGTAGCAGTAAGAGGACACATTTGTATCAATCAATAATAAATATGAGAGTCTTATGTTGTGATTCCAACAATATGGACATGAATGTGCAATGAAACAAAATCATGTAGCAATTCCAATATATATTATCACGGTATCAATTGATTCTGATCTTATATATGGCCACAACAATAAACCTGTTAAATTAGTTTTCCCTTTAAAACTCAATCCCATATTGTAGTTTAATAGGTGCTTACTGTGTATATTTGTTGTTGTTGTTGTTGTTGTGGTCTTCAGTCCTCAGACTGGTTTGATACAGCTCTCCATGTTACTCTATCCTGTGCAAGCTTCTTCTTCTCCCAGTAGCTACTGCAACCTACACCCTTCTGTATCTGTTTGGTGTATTCATCTCTTGGTCTCCCTCTACGATTTTTACCTTCCACGCTGTCCTCCAATACCAAATTGGTGATCCCTTGATGCCTCAGAACATGCCGTACCAACCGATCCCTTCTTCTAGTATCCCTTCTTCTAGTCAAGTTGTGCCACAAACTTCTCGTCTCCCCAATCCTATTCAATACTTCCTCATTAGTTATGTGATCTACCCATCTAATCTTCAGCATTCTTCTGTAGCACCACATCTCGAAAGCTTCTATTCTCTTCTTGTCCAAACTATTTATCGTCCATATTTCACTTTCATACATGGGTACACTCCATACAAATACTTTCAGAAACGACTTCCTGACACTTAAATCTATACCTGATGTTAACAAATTTATCTTCTAGAGAAATGCTTTCCTAGCCATTGCCAGTCTACATTTTATATCCTCTCTACTTCGACCATCATCAGTTTTTTTGTTCCCCAAATAGCAAAACTACGTAATTACTTTAAGTGTCTCATTCCCTAATCTAATTCCCTCAGCATCACCTGACTTAATTCGACTACATTCCATTATCCTCATTTTGCTTTTGTTGATGTTCATCTTATACCCTCCTCTCAAGACACTGTCCATTCCATTCAGCTGCTCTTCCAAGTCCTTTGCCGTCTCTGGTAGAATTACAATGTCATCGGCGAACCTCAAAGTTTTTATTTCTTCTCCATGGATTTTAATACCTACTCCAAATTTTACTTTTGTTTCCTTTACTGCTTGCTCAATATACAGATTGAATAACATCGGAGAGAGGCTACAACCCTGTCTCACTCCCTTCCCAACCACTGCTTCCCTTACATGTCCCTCGACTCTTATAACTGCCATCTGGTTTCTGTACAAATTGTAAATGGCTTTTCGCTCCTGTATTTTACCCCTGCCACCTTCAGAATTTGGAAGAGTATTCCAGTCAACATTATCAAAAGCTTTTTCTAAGTCTACAAATGCTAGAAACGTAGGTTTGCCTTTTCTTAATCTTTCTTCTAAGATAAGTCGTAGGGTCAGTATTGCCTCACGTGTTCCGATTTCTACGGAATCCAAACTGATCTTCCACGAGGTCGGCTTCTACCAGTTTTTCCATTCGCCTGTAAAGAATTCGCGTTAGTATTTTGCAGCCCAGACTTATTAAACTGATAGTTCGGTAATTTTCACATCTGTCAACACCTGCTTTCTTTGGGATTGGAATTATTATATTCTTCTTGAAGTCTGAGGGTATTTCACCTGTCTCATACATCTTGCTCACCAGATGGTAGAGTTTTGTCAGGGCTGGCTCTCCCAAGGCTGTCAGTAGTTCTAATGGAATGTTGTCTACTCCCGGGGCCTTGTTTCAACCCAGGTCTTTCAGTGCTCTGTCAAACTCTTCATGCAGTTTTCAACCCAGGTCTTTCAGTGCTCTGTCAAACTCTTCATGCAGTATCATATCTCCCATTTCATCTTCATCTACATCCTCTTCCATTTCCATAATATTGTCCTCAAGTACATCGCCCTTGTATAGACCCTCTATATACTCCTTCCACCTTTCTGCTTTCCCTTCTTTGCTTAGAACTCGGTTTCCATCTGAGCTCTTGATATTCATACAAGTGGTTCTCTTTTCTCTAAAGGTCTCTCTAATTTTCCTGTAGGCAGTATCTATCTTACCCCTAGTGAGATAAGCCTCAACATCCTTACATTTGTCCTCTAGCCATCCCTGCACTTTCTGTCGATCTCATTTTTGAGACGTTTGTATTCCTTTTTGCCTGCTTCATTTACTGCATTTTTATATTTTCTCCTTTCATCAATTAAAATCAATATTTCCTCTGTTACCCAAGGATTTCTACTACCCCTCATCTTTTTACCTACTTGATCCTCTGCTGCCTTCAGTACTTCATCCCTCAAAGCTACCCATTCTTCTTCTACTGTATTTCTTTCCCCCATTCTTGTCAATTGTTCCCTTATGCTCTCCCTGAAACTCTGTACAACCTCTGGTTTAGTCAGTTTATCCAGGTCCCATCTCCTTAAATTACCACCTTTTTGTAGTTTCTTCAGTTTTTATCTACAGTTCATAACCAACAGATTGTGGTCGGAGTCCACATCTGCCCCTGGAAATGTCATACAATTTAAAACCTGGTTCCTAAATCTCCGTCTTACCATTATATAATCTATCTGAAACCTGTCAGTATCTCCAGGCTTCTTCCATGTATACAAACTTCTTTCATGATTCTTGAACGAAGTGTTAGCTATGATTAAGTTATGCTCTGTGCAAAATTCTACCAGGCGGCTTCCCTTTTCACTTCTTAGCCCCAATCAATATTCACCTACTACGTTTCCTTCTCTCCCTTTTCCTACTGACGAATTCCAGTCACCCATGACTATTAAATTTTCGTCTCCCTTCACTACCTGAATAATTTCTTTTATCTCGTCATACATTTCATCAATTTCTTCATCATCTGCAGAGCTAGTCGGCATATAAACTTGTACTACTGTCGTAGGCGTGGGCTTTGTATCTATCTTGGCCACAATAATGCGTTCACTAAGCTGTTTGTAGTAGCTTACCCGCATTCCTATTTTCCTATTCATTATTAAACCTACGCCTGCATTACCCCTATTTGATTTTGTATTTATAACCCTGTATTCACCTGACCAGAAGTCTTGCTCCTCCTGCCACCGAACTTCACTAATTCCCACTATATCTAACTTTAACCTATCCATTTCCCTTTTTAAATTTTCTAACCTACCTGCCTGCCCGATTAAGAGACCTGACATCCCACACTCCGATCCGTAGAATGCCAGTTTTCTTTCTCCTGATAATGACATCCTCCTGAGTAGTCCCCACCTGGAGATCCGAATGGGGGACTATTTTACCTCCGGAATATTTTACCCAAGAGGACACCATCATCATTTAACCGTACTATAAAGATGCATGCCCTCGGGAAAAATTACGGCTGTAGTTTCCCCTTGCTTTCAGTCGTTCGCAGTACCAGCACAGCAAGACCGTTTTGGTTAGTGTTACAAGGCCAGATCAGTCAATCATCCAGACTGTTGCCCCTGCAACTACTGAAAAGGCTGCTGCCCCTCTTCAGGAACCACACGTTTGTCTGGCCTCTCAACAGATACCCCTCTGTTGTGGTTGCACCTACAGTACGGCTATCTGTATCGCTGAGACATGCAAGCCTCCCCACCAACGGCAAGGTCCATGGATCATGGGGGGGGGGGGGGGGGGACTGTGTATTTATGATTTACTTATTCCACACTGAAATTGTTTAGATACCACAAGTACAACAAGTATATTTGTTAAGTTCCCATCATACACCTTACAAACTGATGAAGGTTCAAATGTATCAGTAATTTTCCTCCACAAATTTGAAGTTCCATAGCGGTTTTCCTCTCATACTGCTGGGATAGAAGAAAGGATACTTACACCCAGGCTCTGAAGTAACACCAAGCTGAAGTTTTCTTACAATTTAATGGAGTATTCTTTATGATAAACATCTCTGACAAATTGAAAATGACAATCACGTGTTTTTGGAGTGATCATGTTTCTAGTTTTAATAGTATTTTATGTTTTTTCTTCATCAGTGAGCCTCTGAGTAACTTCAAATTTATTTTAAGAATTTTTTGTGCCATGTTCTCTCAGTTTCTAACAATCTGTTTCATAAAACAGCACGAGAACTGTCAATGTTGCTGATCTCCACAAGAAACCATGACTGGTCAAATGCATATAATGTACAAGATAGACTATTAACCAATATTCTCCTACCTGGTCATTAGCTGTGCAGCATAAAGACGTTCCCAACCCGTCCACGATTGTTGATCAGCTTCATTTGGTCCAGTTTTCCGGCTTGATGATCCATTCAAAATGTGGCGATACATTTTGGCAAGTTTCTTTACCCCTTCAGTATTTAATTGTTTTGAAATCAACTGTACAGTCTTAGTACCTGAAACAACACACACCCTTAAAAATAATGTGAAATTGCACACACCAGCATTAAACACATTCATATTGTAGTTGAAAAGTACACATGTGGAATAATACGAAAACACAGCCTTCAGCTGAAAACTGGTCTGAAACAACAACGCTATACTGGTCATCACTCCACTGAGAGTTCTATGCCATCTCCATCCTGTCTGTGAAATTACTGAAAGTTTTGATTTGGAATATACTGTTAGGCTTTGTATTTTAAGTAACATTCCTTTGTCACCTATTCCCCAACCGGATGCATGCCAGGTGCCTAATAGGGGGGCTAGTGGACGTAACTGGAGGTTTGAAGGAAATTAAACAACTCTTCAGCAGAGAAGAAAACCTTTGGTAGGGTGCAGATAGCAGAGGAAGCAGCCTCTGCTTTCTGAAGGCTAAAGAAGAGAGGAAGTACTGCCTTGTGACAAAGAGAGATCTTCAAAGGCTGAGGGGGTAAACCCTTACAGATAAATGTCAGATGCATTAGGCTTAGTAGGCCAGCAGAAGAGTAAAATATGTTATTGCAAGAACCACTGACAAAAGGACGAAAAACTGGAACTCAACAACAAGATAAAAACAAGTTCAGAGTGGGAATATTAAATGTAATGTAACAGCAAACAGTGAAGAGATTGCAGACATAAGGGAGAGGAGAAAGATTCACATCATGGAAATGGGTGAGACCAAATCAAATGGAAAGAACTTACAACTGCTAAGATACAGGTACAAATTATACTGATATGGCGACAATAAAGCGGCAAGGAATGGAGTGGGTCTTGTGTTTCACAAAGCCACTGATCCTATTACAAATGTAAGTTTTATAAGTGAAAGGATAATTAAAGCCAGAGTGAATGTAGGAAAAGGAGGAGGAGGAGATTAGTGTTTAACGTCCCGTCGACAACGAGGTCATTAGAGACGGAGCGCAAGCTCGGGTGAGGACAAAGTAAGAGAGTATTTGAATGCTCAGATCGGCATTGACAGAAATGGATCCAAGGAAGTGGACGTTTTGGATGTGGAAAAAGAAATGTTGAGGGTAAAGAAAATCTAAATCTGTGCACAAGGAATTCACTCTTAGGAAAGAATATATTCGTCAAAAAACAAGATAGCCATAAGATTACTGGATATGGCATGGTTGGTAAATCTAAGACAGTTATCTACATCTTAACACACAAATTAATTGGAGAAAAAGCGAGGGACACCAAAGTTACATCAAGTGAATGTTTGGATAGTGAACACAGCTTACTAGTAGCTGATCTAAATTATAAGATTAAAAGAGGGACTGCTGTACAAAAGAATGCCTAAAATTAAGGAATGGAAGCTGAATAGACAAGTAAAGAAGAAAAATAAGAACGTTTCCACCAGTTAGTCGCACAAAAATTGCCAGAAATAGACTGGTAGTGTGGACAAAGATTGGAACCTATTTAGAACATTAATAGCCAGTAGGGCTGTGCAAATATACGGCACAACGAACGCTTTTTTTAAAAAAAAAGGAGAAGAAGAAGAAGAAGAGAGAGAGAGGCTGAAAAAAGAGAGATGAGAACAACTGGCTGATGCCAAAAGATGAGCACAGGGTGACAACACTGGAGCAGGAATATCACCAGAAGATATGCCAAGCAAAGAGAGTACTGAAAGAATAAAAGGAGGAGAGTTGGGAAATATTCAACCAGAAACTAGAGGACGACAGCAAGGGGAACCAAAAACAGTTATATAGGGTGTTGACAAGTAACAGATCTGACAGAGAAGATATAAAAGTGAGTGAAACAGATGATGGGAGTATTAGGGATGTGGAAGACATCAGAGAAGTGATGAAGAATTGGTTTGAAATCTTGCTGAATGGGGGAAACGAACAAGAAAGTGACACCGAAGTCATCGCAGTAGAGGAAGAACAGCATCCAAGTTCTTGGCAGAAACTGAAAAGGCCCTGAAACAGTTGAAAGTTGGAAAGGCGGCAGGAGTAGATGAGGCTGACAGCAGATATGATAAAGGAAGCTGGAATCCAAGGTATACAGTGGTTCCATCAGATGTTGGGGTTGATTCAGAAAGAGAACGAAGTGTCAAATGACTGCAAAAAGAGAATTATAGTACCACTGTTTAAGAAAGGAAGTAGAAAGAAGTGCACCAACTACCGAGGAATCAAACTGCCTTAAGGTAAGAAAAATAGCAATGGAACAGAGACTGGAAAAAACGCTAGAACAATGGTTGCCGACTGGCGGACTGCGGTCTAGGTCTGGACCGAAGACGGTCAAATACTGGGGTGCCAAAAATATCTGAAAGTATAAATTACATAATCAAATTATTTTAAAAAGTGTATTTTTCTGTGGATAACAATTTGTTTGAGCGCCACCCTTATAATCTTTTCTAGTAGGATACAATTAAATGCTGAATAATTAGAATTCTTAATGATTAGTTATAGATAGATTAAATACTAGTTCCTAAGCAGTGCAGTGCAGGAGAGTGCACTGAAGAGCAGGGAGGAAGGGAGCAAGCTGGCTGGCCGGCACAGCATGTTATGGCAATCCACATAAAAGCTCTGTACATATGAATGAAGACAAGAATTTTATTTAATGAACAAGGAAATTTCATAAATTGATTTCAGACTCCGGAAACCTCTGAAAGCTTTACTAAATTGGAGAAGGAATATTTATTTAAACACCATTTTTGTCCTCTTTGTTGGAACAACAGCTTAAAGCTACTTACTGGGCTACCTCTCTTGGTGGCGGGGATATTTGACAACGAAGTGCCTCCTTTGCAATGCTGCTCCTATATGGTATGGCCCTTTTGCGGTGCGTTGGCACCTGCTGTGTGCCAAGCACTGTCATTCTTATAAAGAATGAATCTAAATGCCATTCTTATAAAGAATGAATCTAAGTAAAGTACACAACTTTTACCGTCACTTTGTTAGTAGTCGTCGAATCTCATAGGGAGCGCTTCATTATTATAAAGATTTATAACATTTCTTTCACACCAAAATGGATCCTACGAAGCATAAAGTTGATAATGTAAATAGGAAGTTTTTGACTGAACAGTGTTGTTTTACACTGCCTTATAGGCCGAGATCTATTACAATTTGCCTCATATAGAACTGTGACTCTTGTTAAAAGTGCCAACTTAAAGCAACACTACAAAATAACTTGTCAGCAGTTCAATAAAAATTTTTGTCTGGGTAGCAGAGCTTGTCAAGAAAAATTCCAGACATATCAAGCTTCTTAAAAAAATACATAATAATAACAACAATAATAAAAAAAGAAGCACCACCTTCCTAGTTCCCTCTATAAGCAAGAAAGAAAAATCTGCAAAAGCAGCAATGTGTTAGTGTCGATCGCTTAATAAACACCAAAGCAATTTTCAGACTCTGATATAGTAATAGGAATGTGTGCTGGAAGTGGCCATGGCACGTTCTGAAGAGAAAAACATATTGTTGCCGCAATTGAAGGTTTTCCACCGTCGAAAAGAAGTAATACAAGAACTATAATTTTGACTGCTGATAATAAAAATAGTTTACTCGAACTTCTGCAGAAGGAGTCTTGCTACGCCATAGCACTAGACAAACCATGCAACATTGTTGATGAAGAACAAATGTCCATTTTTGATATTGGAAGTAAAGAATTTTGGGAAGAATTGCTAACAATATTGCCACTGAAAGGCAACACTCGCAGAGAAGATCTATTCAAGACTGTTAATGATTTCATGACAAAATCAAACATTAGTTATGATAAAATGATATCTCTTAACAGACAGGGCCCCAGCGACGATTGACAAAGAAAAAGGACTAGTAAAGAGAATCAAGGATAAGAACGCTGTGCTACTACTATCGTATCAGCACATAATATACATTCTGAAACTTTTAAATGCACGCAGTACCGAGCTACTAGAAGACGGGAAATTAATGTCTGATGTGATACAAAGTGTATCTTCTTTCCACCGAAAGCTGGATATCTTTGAAAAAGACATTGCAAGTCAAAACTCTTTTTGCTTTCCAACAATTTTTGAATATAAAAATAATTCTGAAATTGACATTTCAGTATTCTCAAATTTTAAGTCAGACCTTAAGAAGGAATTTGTAGCAAGATTCCAAGACTTTTCAGGGATAGAGAAGCTGTTATGATTCTTAAGATCGTCTTTTGAAGTATTTCCAGTGGCAGAATGGACAGACATGGTTGCGAAGTTGTTCTGCCTTTGAAAGCCTTTACTCCAAATGGAGATAACAGACTTGTAGGAAGGCATTTCTTTGCAAATGTTTAAAACTGCATCTGCTGAAGAATTTTGGAGTAAACATGTCCCAAAAATATATGAAAATTGCAAAAAGTTATCCATATACCTGGATACTATGTTTAGCTCCACATATATCTGTGAAATTTCAGTTTCAAAAATGAAGTTTTCTGAAGAACAAACGTTGCTCAAGATTAAAGGTCACCCACCTTGAAGATAGTATTAGCATAAGCTGCTCCCCACATGAAACTAACTTTAAGAAACTGGCGCAAGACCGCAATTGTAATTTCTCTGATTGATTTTATAATACACTATTGTATTTCAGATTAGTTTGTGAGCAAAAATTAAAATTGAAAATTGGTAAGGAATATGAGCTTTTGCTAGATTTTTGAATACCAATATGCCTATCTATGGTATTTCATATTTTTTGCGATTGGAAATTAAAATAAAAAATTAGCAAGAAATGTGAGGTTTTTTCCTCTGGACGTCAACAAAAATTTTCAAAAGTATCATGATGCCATCTAAAATTACTTAATAACCCCTGCCCTAAAACATCAATTCGAGGAACAGGGGTAATGTGGGAACGGTAGACATCATTTTTTCCCCCTCTGTAACTAAGTGAAGTACTGGGAAAAAGGAAAGGATTTGATAACAGTATTCCCAGACTTGGAAAAGCATACAACAGTGTGCCAAGGGGTAAAATAAGGGAGTGCTTGAGAAAACAATGTCCCTGATTTATTAATTTGAAACGTACAGATACTGAAGTCAAATATACAAGCGGAAAACAAGAGAGCATCTTTTCCAAGCTGGCAAACAGCAAAGCTGCGAATATGTCACGTAACACAAAATAATCACCAGAAATCAGTGGTCTTGAAATCACAAGGTAGGACTGACAGACCTCCAGTTGGCCATGACAGGGAGAAAAACTGAGCACACCATTTTGGGAAACTGGTAAGTTAACATGGTTAGAACTGGAGTATAAGAACACGCAATACATAATTTTAAAGAGGATGCCCTGTAAAATATTTTAAGATAATACAAAAAAATTCGCTACTTTCATCAAAAATACGATTCCTTGTCCTCATAAGGATGGTTGGTTTTGGGGTTTGATGGGGGCCAAACATCGTCATCAGTCCCCTGTTCCAAACAGATATACTTGTAAAAGGCCTATACAGTAAAAGCATAACCTCTGCACCCAGAGGGAGGGAACACCAAGGGGTACAGAGCTAAAATGAACACTGCAATAACACAAAATAGAGGACACTTAAAAGGAAAAGAGCAAATAGTGGGCTAGAGTAAAGCAGACTACAGTGGTTGATGGATCAGGTAAAAGGTCAACCACTCAACTACAAATGAAGAACCTCCAGCTGGAAAGCGTTGATTGAGGTACCAACACAACTTGTTACCACAAAAGACACTATTTTGGTACCCATGTCACAATTAAAAGTCACTGGAGTGGGTGTAGCCTCAGAAATCATGTGAGAGCGCCCACACTAGAGTGAGTTATAAAACCCAGCTGCACCGATAAAACGTAGAATTAAAGGAATTGCAGCTGGTAAATTAAAGAACTGCCGCAAGGGGTTAAAAGGGGGCAGTCCATCAGAAGATGGACCACTGTCAGCCCTGCTTCACAGCGACACTTGGGCGGGTTCTCACGGTGAAGGAGATAGCTGTGGGTCAACCGCGTATGTCCAATTCGGAGACGGCAGAGAACAACTGAGTCCCTACGCGTGCTCCTCAAGGATGAGTTCCATACGGCCGTGGACGAATTTACCATGCAGAGCTTATTTGGCACATTCAAGACAGACCATTCAGAGCTCCAGACATCGTGGACCTTGCAATGTATGGCTGACTGGAGGTCTCTTTCCATGAGACCAAGCTCCAGGGGTGGCGAAGTGGTGGCCTGCTTGGCCAACCGATCAACACGTTCGTTTCCTGGAATGCCAATGTGGCCAGGGGTCCACACAAACATCGCTGAACGACCACACTCGGCGAGAGCAAAAACAGCATCTTGAATACCGCGCACCAAAGGGTAACGAGAAAAACACTGGTTGAGTTCTTGCAATCCACTCAGGGAGTCACTGCATGTGACAAATGACTCCCCAGGGCAGGAGGAAAGGTGAGCAAGTGCACAATAAAGAGCAACCAGCTCCACAGTGAAAACACTGCTCCCACAAGGCAGCGAATGCTGCTCAACGTAGTCACCATGGATGAAAGCAAATCCAGTGCGTCCATCAAACACAGAACCATCGGTGTAGACTACACCTGCATCGCAAAACGAGGCAAGAAGAGCCAGGAATTGTTGACGAAGACTGGCCGGTGGAACGGAGGACTTGGAGTCGCAGGACAAATCCACGCAAAGCCGCAAGCGAGGGAGGGACCAAGGAGGGGTAGAAGAAGAGGACCGGAAGGGCTGATAGGGCGATAGCTATCAACCACCAACAGATCTGCACCAGGTTTCAGCACCAGGATGGTAACGCTATCCTGCCAACGAGTTGGGAAAACGCCCTCCGTCCAGATGGGATTAAACAGGGCGAGTAATTCACCCTGACAGTGAGCCGAAAGATGGCGAAGAAACTGGTTGTGAATTCGGTCTGGACCTGGAGAGGTATCGGGGCAAGCTGTAAGGGCACTCTGGAACTCCGATTCACTAAACGGAGCATTGTATTGTTCCCAAAGGTGCGTGTGAAATGACAACTGCATACGCTCAGCCTGCTCTTTAATGGCGCGGAATTCTGCGCTGTAGCCTGCTGTCGCGGAACTACGAGCAAAGTACTCTGCCAGATGTTAGGCGATGGCGATTGGATCAGTACAAAGTGTACCCCGAAGAGAAAGGCAAGGGACAGACGCATGAGGGCGAAAGCCAAAAATGCACCAAACCCGTGACCACACCTGACATGGGGAGGTGCGAGAACCTATGGTGGCAACATATCATTCCCAGCAGGCCTGCTTGCTCCGCCGGATTAACCGCCAATCCCGGGCGTGCAGCCATTTAAAGGCAACCAGATTCACTAGGGAAGGATGGCGCCGGTGTCGTTGCAGGGCTCGCTGGCGGTCCCGGATAGCTTCTGTAATCTCTGGTGTCCACCAAGGGACTGACTTACGCCTTAGGGTACTTGAAGAACAGGGGCAGTGGCCTCGGCAGCAGAAACAATGGCCATAGTGACCTCGTCCACTGCCAAATCAATGTCACCAGGAAGCGGAGCAATGGCCATAGTAGCTGAGGTGTAGGCTGCCCAATCAGCTCCACGAAGAGACCATCGTGGCAGCTGGTCAGGGGGTTGGGATTGAAGAAGAGAAACCAGGATAGGAAAGTGGTCGCTACCACAGAGATCGTTGTGGGCCCTCCAACTGAGGTATGGAAGAAGACCTGGGCTACTAAGAGAGAGGTCAATGGCCAAGACACCACCAGACACCCTGTCATATTCTACACGGTTCTTATAGTAACCCCAGTAGCCACAGAGGGAAGGGGGTCCACCGAACATGAAACCAGGTTTCCTGTAGGGCCAGACAAGTGGCAGGGAAGCGGCACAAAAGCTGTTTCAACTCAACAAGGTGGTGGAAAAAACCACGGCAATTCCATTGAAGGATAATGGTATCAGACTGTGAAGACATGAAAGAACCTGGGAGGGGATAAGTCACGATTTAGAAGTGCTCGCCGCCACCGATTGCGAAATAGCCTGATCAACTTCCATAGGAGCTACGGGTCGAGCAAAATCTAACTCCTCAGCGGATGCTAGATGCTCCACATCATCTTCAGGTGCAGAGGTGAGTTCCTTTTCCGTCTCTATGTCCTTCTCCTTTAGCTTTTTCTTCTTTTTGGTAGGGTCCCGTTTGTCCTTCGGTTTATCAGGCTGGGTGGGCTTTTCCGACCCAGTCTCATGGCCCGAGGAAGACCTGGAAGCCCTACGGTGCTCAGGTGGTGGCTTTTTCAGCTACTGGCTGACATCCGGAGGGGCAGTAACCGTGGAAGGGAGGGCACCAAGCGATCCCTTCCGCACAAGGGGAGCCGGAGGAGGCGGGCACTTCTCCGGTGAAGAGGTGGGGACTGAAGTCCCCAAAGAAGGAGGGGTTGTTACTCCCAATGTTGACAGCAGGGGAGCAACAGAAGAGAGTGTTCCCCCAACTACCAGAGGGCAGGAATAGACGGCCGGGCTGGAAGGCCCACAAAAAGTAGTTGAGCTTGGGGGCTCGTCGCCAGGGATGGTGACGTCGAAGCTACTGCAGCATACGGCAATGAAATGTGCACAGTGTGAAGTCGACGGTACTTGCATTTAGCTTCTGTGAAAGTAAGCCTGTCCAAGGTCTTATGCTCCATAATCTTCCGTTCTTTTTGATAAACCGTGCAGTCTGATGAGCTAGGTGAATGTTTCTGTCCGCAGTTGACACGAACAGGGGGTGGCGAACATGGGACGTAGGGGTGGGAGGCACGTCCACAATCCCGACAGGTAGGGTTGGCGTCACATCTCGATGACATATGCCCAAACCTCCAGCACTTAAAGAAGCGCATGGGAGGAGGGACGTAAGGCTTAACATCACATCGATGTATCATCACCTTGTCCTACTCGTGCAGGGTGTCACCCTCGAAAGCCAAGATGAAGGCGCCGGTGGAGACCCTACTATCTTTAGGTCCTCTGAAGACACGTCGTACAAAGTGGACATCGCGGCATTCCAGATTTGCACGGAGCTCGTCGTCAGACTGCAACAACAGGTCACGATGAAAAATAATTCCCTGAACCATATTTAGGCTCTTATGAGGCATAATGGAGACTGCAACATCACCGAGCTTGTCACAAGCAAGCAATGCCCATGACTGTGCTGGGGATGCCGTCTGTGTGAGGACTGCTCCAGACCTCATTTTAGACATGCCCTCAAATTCTCCAAGCTTGTCCTCTAAATTTTCCACAAAAAACTGAGGCTTTGTGGTCAGAAATGAGTCCCCATCTGTTCGGCTGCAAACCAAAAATCGAGGAGAATATGTCTCACCAGGTAATTTACACCGCCGTTCCTCCCCTAGTGTGGGCAGAGAAGGGACCAATGGGGGGTCATACTGTAAAGCATTGAACTTTCCTTTCTTAGGGACTCATGCTTGCGCACTATTCATATTTCTTTTCATGATGGTCCCACGAGCAGCTAGGGAAAGGAATGTCCACCCAGACAGAGCCCCGCTTGCCTGGGTAAGCCTAATACAACCAGGGGGGCAGGTTCCTTTTTTTTTTTTAGAAATAGAATTAAGCCAAGATCCCCAGGCTCTGTACCATACAACGTTCCACTGTCGCACCTTACAGTGGTCGTTGAAGCACGCTCAGAGCTTACAGTATTGAGGACTGGTGGCACTTCCCAGTCCCCAGCTCAGGGACCTCGGGGTCGCCAAGCCCGTACCCAGCAACTAAATGCTGAGCCCCCTGAGGGCATCCTCATAAGAATGGTCATGAATATTACAACTAAAATATGTATTAGAGAACTGAAGATTGCATCATATGTGTATAACACACACAAAGACTACCTTCGTTCCGGAATTACAATTGTCAATTTTTTTAAACAAATGTATGACTTCTGAAACCAATGGTGTCACCCAGTTAATGTATTCTAATGATAAATGAGGAGCTGAAGAACATATCACCACGCAAAGGACAAAAATGTTTTTGAAAACACAATACTTCAGTAAGAAAGTCAGTAGTGACTTGCATCAATCATCTGATTCAAATAATCTTTAAACATTGAACAAACGTATTGACAAAACACACTTGGGTGCTACAATTGTGAACAACACATTATTAGCAATTTTAATTTATCAGATCTTTCAGTATATAAAAGCGTTAACATCTGGATTTCATCTTGGATATTTTCAAATTTAAATAATGAAATAGTTCAGCATGATGTGACAACATTCACATCAAAAAGCAAGCACACATTACTCATCGTTCTTCAAATTCATGTTTCCTTTTCGTTTCATCACATTTATCACACAATCTCTAATATATGAAAATA
Organism: Schistocerca piceifrons; assembly: GCF_021461385.2. Lineage (NCBI taxonomy): Eukaryota > Metazoa > Arthropoda > Insecta > Orthoptera > Acrididae > Schistocerca > Schistocerca piceifrons. Next base: position 391,050,510 of record NC_060145.1, read on the forward strand.
AATATTTTAGAACATGTTGTCTATAAATGATGAAATAGTTATTCCACATAAAAAATTAAGCAGAATTAAATTACATAAATACAAGTCAAATAATAACTATGATATTATAGTACCATACCTGAATGCTTTTCAAAAAATAGATCACCAGGATAAAACAGTATTTTCTTAATAACTGCAATACGACACTTATCAGAGGCACCTTCAAGTAATTTTATCATTATATCCAGGAAATGCTGCATTTTCTCCAACAACAGATTCTCTGTTTTCTTCCCACTGAAAGATTTTACGACTGACATCATAAAATTGGAAGTAAGTAATTGTGGTATCTATAAAGAGGAATAAAACATTATATAATCATCTACATCCGTTATAGAAAATAGAGATAAATATAAATTGGATAACAAAGATTATATGCATGATCGCCCCCCCACCCCCACCCCCCCGCCGCAAATCACACACACATTTCAAAGGAATGAATTATAAAGGCAATTAAAGGCAGAGCTAGAAATTGCATGAAATTAATGTTTTGCAGGAAACAACAGTCATTAGTGAAAATAAATTTCCACTTAGTTGGAATAAGCTCAAAAAACAATACTCATTCACAGCCCAGTGAAGCTGTTCATAGATTAACCTGGAAAAATTTACAGAAACTGCATATTATAATCACACTGTTGCCATCCTGAACCAAAATTTGCCTCTATGCATGTGTCTTGTCCTCTATAATTAGCAATAATAATCAATATTAGTCTGTCCATACACATTTTCTCTTCTCCAGCTCTTGTAAGTGCCAAGTTAACTATTCACAGATAAGTTTTTATAAGAGTAAATTATCAAAGGTTCTAAACCAACCAAGGACCGTTAATTGATATACAAGTTACAACACAATTGAAGAAACCATGGAACTAAAGGAAGGTATTTTACAAAAATGTAGTACTTATTTCATAAACATAACCCCTTTTTTTAGGTAGCATTTCTCCATCTATTTCTTTTGTTCTATATTCTTTTTAATACTTCTTCATTTAGTGCCATTATGTGTCCAGCTACTGTTCCTACAGTTTAACCATCACTTACATTTCACTGTACTCCAGACACCAGTTTAAAAACTGCTTCTTCAGTCCATGTCATTACTTAGTGCCAGTAAACTAAACCCTGTTGATAAAGCTCTCTCTCCCACTTAATAAAAAAGTCAAATTTGTTTCCTTTCATCTTGTTTATTTCCTAATTTAAATGTTTACTAAGTCCACAATTTATTCTTAATTTTTTTTAAAAATTCTGTCTTCTTTTCAGCCACAAGGACTATGTCATCTGCAAACCTGAGCATCCATATTTTTGCCTTTCCTTAATCTAAGATAACTTGTATGGTCAGTATTGCCTCATGTGTTCCAACATCTCCATGGACTCCAAACACACCTTCCCCGAGGTTGGCTTCTACCTGTTTTTCCATTCATGTATAAAGAATTCGTGTTAGTATTTTGCAGCCATGATTTATTAAACTGATAATGTAATTATCGCACCTGTCAAAAACTGCCCTCTTTGGGATTGGAATTATTATATTCTTCTTGAAGTCTGAGGGTATTTCACCTGTCTCATACAGCTTGCTCACCAGATGGTAAAGTTTTGTCAGGGCTGGCTCTCCCAAGGCTGTCAGTAGTTCTAATGGAATGTTGTCTACTCCGGGGCCTTGTTTCAACTCAGGTCTTTCAGTGCTCTGTTAAACTCTTCACGCAGTATCATATCTCCCATTTCATCTTCATCTACATCCTCTTCCATTTCCATAATATTGTCCTCAAGTACATCGCCCTTGTATAGACCCTCTATGTACTCCTTCCACCTTTCTCCTTTCCCTTCTTTGCTTAGAACTGGGTTTCCATCTGAGCTCTTGACATTCATACAAGTGGTTCTCTTTTCTCCAAAGGTCTCTTTAATTTTCCTGTAGGCAGTATCTATCTTACCCCTAGTGAGATAAGCCTCAACATCCTTACATTTGTCCTCTAGCCATCCCTGCTTAGCTGTTTTGCACTTCCTGTCGATCTCATTTTTGAGACGTTTGTATTCCTTTTTGTCTGTTGTGGTATAAGGGTCTCAAAGGAGGTCATCAAGACTGTGATAATGGCAAGTGTCCTGGATACTCCAGCACCAACACCAGCTGATGAATCTCGGAAGGGGGGGGGGGGGGGGGTGGGGGGCAGGGCACCAACACCTAGATTTATGGCAAAACTTTTGCACCCACCAGATATCACACTCGCTCTTGCACCAATATAACACACCCGCTCAAACTTCAGTACTGGTGCAAGAAGTTTTGGCCAAAACAAATACCGTAATGATGCTTCAGCCTCATGTTCACCAGTCATGGCCTCATGTGACTTTTTGTATTCCCAAAAGTAAATTAAGGGCTCTCATTTTAAAAGCAAGGATTAAATTAAAAATGCATGGCTGAGAGAGCTAAAACCTAATCCAAAGTGTTTCTCAGATTGGAAAAAGCACTGTTTAATATGTAATGGGGACTACGTTGAAGGGAACAAGATCGACATACACCATTTTTCCCCAAAATACCTTATTTTTTAACACAACTCATAATATGAGCAGTAGTCACTCAGAACATTCCACTGGGGTACACTCGAATCTATTTTTACAAGTGAAGATTTCGCTCCATTATAAATGACACGCTGTGTAACATTCACTGCGAAAACTTCAACGTAATCACAAAGCTGGTCTGATACTTCATACATTTGTATTTTCTTCATTGAAGAATAGTGTAGAACTGCATCAAATGCCTGCTGTAAGTCAATCAACAGGGCAGTGCTACAACCGCCTTCTGGGTCTTGTGGATGACCATTATATATACATTTGCTGTGTCAATGTTTGTCTAATGACGTGCAAACAACACATAACAATTTCCCATGCAATACAGGTAAAGCATCTCGCCACAACGTGCCTTATTTTTTAACACTGTACTACTCTGCTGTACACTACGGCTCATATGTTGTTTGTTTCTTTATTAATGTAATCTCCCTCATGATAATGCTAAACTAGGCCACGACAAAACTTCTCAATTGCAAATTGTGAACTACGCTGCTAGAGCATTCACTACAGAGTAAATTCAGTTTGTTATTTCGATAACTGTTATGCATGAGTGTTCCTCATAACTTACCAAAGTGGTGTCCTTTAAATGCTTCAAAATGTATATCAGCATGTCCACAGCTAGTGTCATCCTTTTGTTAGTTGGTTTGGATAATTGTGCATCGACTCCAGTCTCCCAAAATAATATTAAATGCTCAGATTCTGTCAACTGCCGGCAAAATTCTTCATACACAGGATGCTGGTCTGCAGTATGAACTGGTGATTCCTTTAAAAAAAAAAGGGGGGGGGGGGGGAGTGGAGATAGAGAGAGAGAGAGAGAGAGAGAGAGAGAGGGGGGGGGGGGGGGGGGGTAGGTCATTACCTGAACAGAAGAAAAATCACTTTTCTTTCAATGTTTAGCAAAATAAACCTATCTTTATCAAGTATCTAAAATCTTTTATGGATCATTCTAGTGTCTCAATTTTAAGAAAGGTTCAATGATGTGATATCTTCATCCAGTAACATACAAAATTTAAATAAACACACAAATATTATTACTTCATTAATGAAGTCCATCAGCTGTTATAAAACCTTGGTCTAAAAATATTGCATTAATTCATGTTACACACAGCTGTAATTACCATAAGCAGTTTGCCACAGGCTTTCAGCGAGTCTTCAACAATAAGTCCTGGTGTGCCAAGATGTTTCATCATAAATTTCTTTTTAACCACTGATGGATACTGCCTGCTTGCTAAGAGCAGAATATACAGTGTTTCCATAGACTGATTTTCCCATGGTTTGCCAACCTCATCCTTTAAGACTGGCCACAATACATTGTGAAATAAGGTTTCATCAATCTGAGAAAGACCAAAACAAAATATCACATTGGTTTGCTCAGCAATCAGAAACAAAAGAGTTTTTACAGTTTACACTAATGTAATATGTACACGTTTACTAAATCTCTGGACAGACACTCAAAGATAAAAAGGGTCTTCACCCACACTCTCAGAAAGTGAAAACTTTTCCTCTTGTTATAAAAAGATGACTATCAAAGCAATGAGTGGAAATAATGTAACTTACTAAGGTGACCAGAATGATAAGCTAAACCACACATCGCCGTACATGAAATTCCAACATAATGATGAAATGTGAAGAACCAGCTTTCTCTGAAATACAATTAAGTGACAATAAGTAGCCCTACTAACAGCTAAAACCTGGTTCTGTCTTAAACGATACATTCCTGACAACCAACTGAACTTTTTTTATTAATTATGTTTTATATCTTCTTTGGGAACTAGTTAAATGTTTTCAGGGCTTAAATGAAGGAACCCGATTTTCACTGGACTCCCAAATACTTTTTCCACTAGAGTGGCACGTAAACATGTTTGAATCCACAAACAAATACAGGTATTTGTAATAACAAACATCAAGAAAGAAAGAGTGTTTTCAAAGCAAGCAGCACTGTCCAAAAGTAGTTTCACACCAGCAACTTCCATTAAGAAACTAAACATGTTTATCTACCACATCAACATAAACTTTCTGTGTTACACACATTTCTGATTTCCTTCTCTCCCCTCTGACATGCTTGCCTCGAGAACAGTGTTGCCTCCTTAGTCAAGAGGAAAAGTAAACACAGAACAGAATTCACAAAAGTTTTTCTCCTATCTCCCATTATGTCACAGTTGTGGTAAAGGTGCAGCGGAATCCACATTTTCTTCTGATACTGCCCACGTACTTTTTCTAATCTTCCTATAGAAAGAACATATGCTTCAAATTTTGCTACTCTAGCATTAGTTTTTGAATGTTTTTAGCCAACATATGAATCTTTGTGGTGTATGCCATTTTCACAACCTAATACTACTCACTTGTTTCTTTTCAAATTGAGCATCATTTCTGGACAGTAGTGTCACCAACAAGTAAACTTACCTGATTCATATCTGAATGTAGACTTTCCCATCATATGCATATGATATCACACACACACACACACACACACACACACACACACACACACACACACACACGTGACGGCCAGCTCTCCCCACCCCTACCCCAAGTGCGGGGTCCAGCAACCTGAAGTGGAAGGAGTGGACTTCTGTTCGACTTTCTGTCCATTCAGACTTGCTAAGTGTCAACTACTTGGTGCATTCTCGGTGTACAGCTGCTAGTGTGGGGGGTCCACGCTGAACTCAGCTTATAGCGCTCATCCCTGTCGACGAGATGTTATGGAGCCTTGTCACAATACACTATTTAATGGTACTCTCCCAAAAGCCCTTAGGTTGGCACAATATTTTTATTTTCTCAGATTTCAGTGTATATCCCTCTTTTGAGGCTTTGTTCCTCCACAGCTGATTTAACTTTATGTCCCAGACGTAGAGCTGCGTTTGACTGATGTCCTGGCAGCCACACTTGTGAGGAATGCTGAATGTACTCGGTATTTGCAGTTGTAGTTTGTCCTTTGCTGTGACTAGCAAAGCTTTCATTTTTTGTGTGATCGAAAGATGCCCTTGATGATGTTTTTTCTGAGGATTCTCATAGTTTGGCTGAGGGAAGGAAGCCCAGTAGAGGGAATGAAGGGGAGTTCCCCTTCCTTTTTCTCTTCCTCTTTGCACATGGCAGCATCATTCATTGTCTTTAGCACACATTCAATCTGTAATGCACATTCAATCTGAATTTTGCTGTAAAAATTTGGGAGAAACACATCTCTAAGGTGTTGCAGCTCAGCTCAGCTGGAAGGCTGTCACTGTCACAAATGGCAAGTGCCTGTGTACTAGAGATGTTGAGACAGCTTACCACTGAGCCACAAGGTGACAGGTTGTTGCATTAAAGTGTAAATCTGTGTGAGTCTTCTTTCTGTAAACTGCATCTCCTAGAATATCGTTGCTTTTCTTCTTGTTATAATGTCTGAAGAAGGAAGACATCCATTGTGTTCCAGATCAATCATGAACTGCATGTTTTGATGGATGCTGTTCAGGTGATCCAGGAACTCAATCAGGGCCACTCTGCTGTTTTTCCACACGACAAAGCTGCCATCTACTGTAACGGAGGAAGTGTTTAGGTTTCAGCAATGCAGTTTTTAGTGTTGTTATCTCAAAGTGCTTCATATAGAGATTGGCAATTCTGGGTGCAAGTAGCGAGCCAATGGCTAGTCCATCAACTTGTTCATAGAATTGCTCACTACATTTGAAGTAGGTTATGGTGACTACATGTTCAAACAGCTTTACCGTTTGAAGCTTAAAGTGATCTGCTCAGCGTACCAAGGCATCTTGAAATGGTACTCGCAAAAAGAAAGATGTTACATCAAAGCTCACCAACAGATCGTCCTTCTGCAGCTGCGGCTCTTTCAATAAGGCAATGAAATTGGCCAGGTTCTTCACATTGGACTCTAGTGTCCCAATACGGGTTTTGAAAGTGAGGCTAGATACTTGGCCAGTCCACTTACGGGTGCAGTAATGGTGTTTATTATATGACCCAATGGTATACTTTCTCTGTGAATTTCCTGCAGTCCACAAAACCAGAGAGGTGCTGGAGACTTTGGACAGCTGCTTCATATCTTCTTTCATTAGACCTGGCTCGAGAAGCAATGCTAATGCTTTCTTTGTCATCTTCATTTTTGGGTCCTCCTTCAACTTTCTGTAGGCTGGATCCTGCATCAGAATACGTATTTCCTGTTGGTATTCATCGGCACACAATACAGATGTCACATTTCCATTGCCAGCAGATAAGTCTATCATGTTTTCATCTTCTTTTAGCGTGCTGTCTGTTCTGCTGTTGTCACTTCTGGTTTCAGCAGGTGGGATTTGTGGATGTTACTGCATGTTTTCTGCCCAATTTCCTCTGCCTTTTTCACTGGCACGCCAAAGACTGTTTCTTCAACACTACTAATAATGTCCTTTTTTCATACTGTGCCTGGAACAGGAATGAAGGTCAGCCCTTTCGAGAGGACCTAGGTTGTTGTGGCATCCAGTTCTTTCTCCTTCATACTTACAGTTCTTGTATCACTGACACTCTCCAACTTTACCCGAGCTCCCACCAACCTCTCAAATTTTCTGTATGACACATCACACCGTTGACTTGCAAGTCGCGGAAGTGGTGTCAACTAAAAAGGACTTGCAATATGGCGGCCAAACTCCCCCGAATGGGGCCTCCTGGCCAACAATGCCATAAGATCATTCCATTTTTTCAGTGGTGTTAAAAAAGCAATCCATGGCTTCCCAGCAGAAAAGGTAGAGGAAATACAGGGTCAACAGCAAACCTCAACTTCTGAAACCAAATATGACATCAGAATGGAAAGCACTACGAGTACTGCGAGAAGATGAAAACACAATAGTCCTATCTGCTAATAAAGGAAATGACAGTTCTACTGTGTGCTGATGACTAGCACCGTAAAATAAGCTCTCTGCTACAGGATCCATCCCGCATGACGCTGAAGAAGGACCCAACATCGAAGAAAAAAAAAAAGGAGAGATATAGAGTGAATCTATACAAAGGCTGCAGCGTCTCCATGCTTGAGTGGATTGTAAGATTTCTAGCTATTTTTGGTATTGGTATGAAGTGATGTGAGCGCTCTTTTTATTCGATGTATCATACTTCATAGTTGTACGCTGGATATTGTTCAAACAGAAGTCTTCAACAGATTATATGATATGCCACAGAGGTTCTGAGGACAAGCAATGTGACTTTGGTTGTTAATAGCATTGTCGTTGCCAGTGGAGAATTCTGTGAGAAATAAATGAGTGTGTGGCAGGTGTTGGTCAAACTGCTGAGTATCTGGAAATAACTTGCAGTACACAAGGGATGTAAAAGCAGAGGACGTTACTTTTTGGAAATTTGATTTTGTAAAGACTGAGATATGTGAAAATATCTGGTAACACTGTCACTCCATTGCTTGCTCACACATAATTTATGTTGAGTTTGAAAGAGGCAAATTTTTATCTCGATTTCTCTTTACAGGTTAAGGTCAATTAATCTGATTGTCGATATGAAATTAAGCAAAATTATTTGCTCACACAACTTGCACTCAGTAATGTATCATAAGACAGGGCAATATCATTTTAATAAGAAATTAATTTTGTACAGAATGTTGTAACTGTTAAGGAACAAGTTTAATAGTTTACATTACAGTTTTTGTATGCTAATCTCTTCTACATCTTTCAGTAAATCCAGTTTCCACCACCATATCCTCACTAAAGTTTTATTTTCTAACTGTGTGTTGCCACACTGCACTTCACGGAACACAGCTGCACAAAAACTAAGGCATACCTGCTTTTTCTTGCATTGCACTTTAGCTGGTTTGCTGCTGTGTTGCATTTAAATTTTCATCACTTTCGAAGGCTACGAACTAAGCGAAACAAGGAACGTTGCACCAGCAGCTTTACAAAAAGAGCTCATCCCATAGGTAAGGGGTGAGATGGCCCCCTATTTAGGTGTACGGTACTCATTCTATCTTGATGCTTTGGCAGAAGATGTGACACTCATCAAATAAATGTCAGAATTCTGATGCAGCCAACTGGAGGGAAGCTCGATCCTGTGATTTGTGCATCTGATTCATTCAGCAAGTAAACACCCTCCACCCCCCCCCCCCCCAATGAAACACAATTTTTCAAATAATTTACACACACACCTGCACATTTATCCTCACGTGCACAATGGTTACACTGGTATATGAGCATAGTGTATATGTAAGTGAATGTGAAGGAAACTGAATGAAAATGGGTTATTATTTATAAGGTACACAACTGTTCTCCAAACACACTGCCTTATTTTAGTATTACCCCATTTGTTAATGAATGTATCACGGCTTTAGAGAGGAAAATAATTTATCTAGTACACAAGTTTTGTTTGTTGTGATTTTTACGGGACTAATAATAATAATTTCGTGTGGTTCACTGACCTGGTGTCAATTTGATGTCATTTTGGCAACTTGTGCGTCCCTAACCTACCACAGTCATCCAACTCGGGAAAGAGGATTTACAGTTTAGTGAGGAATCAGAACAAAGTGTCATTTCTGGCACACCACTGAGAGATGACAGCAAGGTTAAGGGCACACTGAAAAATCTGTGGTCCAGCCATGATTCAATCCCATGACCCTTTGCCTTCCAGGCACTGACTTTAAAGCACTAACCATCACAGAAGCATCTACTGAGTGAAAGAGGTAATAATGATGAAAAATGCGCCGCAGAAATGTGTACCACTCAAAGTAGTCTGCTGGCACAAACAAAATAATTACTACAATACACAAGGAATGATAAATCACAGCTAAATATCAAAGGTCCTAAATACCATAGCAAAACAAACTTACACTACTCAAAATTTTGATGATAAAGGAGGCTGCTGCAAGTGGCAAATAACTCTTTTTCGATCCAGCATCCAATAAGTTCTTCACTATTTCTTTTTGTTGCTCGGCAGTTCCTTTCAGAAATAAACCAGATTCAATAAATGAGCCATATGCAAGAACACGTCCACTGTATATTTCACCAGTCTCCTAAAAAAAAAAAGAAATATGTACAATGACTACCACCTATTTCCACAAATATACTAAGTATAAACACACATTTATCATAGCACATAACTGTGAAATAATGATCCCCAACTGATCTACACACATAAAACAGCAATGTAAACTATGTTACATTCTATAGACGATTTGAAAAATATTCCAATAATGTGGAATGAGCACTTTCCAGTAACATATTGGACATAATTGGTTTTTATATGAGAAAACAAATGAGCACTTTCCAGTAATGTATTGGACATAATTGGTTTTTATATGTGAATACAAGCTGCTCACACACTGATGAATAAATATAAAAGTAAAAAATACTTCAACAAGAATAATAATGACCTGTTTCATTATCACCACTTGCGCTAAAATTTCTGAATTATTAATGTGCCTATGGAGGGGGGGGGGGGGGGGGAGGCTTTACAGGCACTCAGCGTCGAGGTCTGACTATGGAGCATGAAGAGTTGCAAAAAAGAAATTTACAATTTACTCTTTAAGCTAACAATTTATCTAACTTGACAAGTGAATGTAAATTCTTCTGGCAACACCATTCACCTCTTTCTAAGCCAACATCAAATTTCAGTTATTGGTCATGATGGTCATTTTAAATGGTACTGTAATTGTCAAGGCATTGTTTTCTTCTTGAACTTTATGTAGATTATTTATCACTGCATTACAAAATATCTGTACTGTAAGTCTAACTAGCTATTTAAAGGAATGTGATCAAGACAATCATGGCAGAGTCCCAAACTGTTTTATCACTAGAATCAACTTTTCCTCCCAGAAACTGATCACTCCACAAAATTACTTCAAAAAGTAACATCAAATGAAAACAGTCAAACCAAGCTTATCAACTGACTGAAACATCTTGCTTAATGCAAATACTGGGACTGAAACATCTTGCTTAATGCAAATACTGGAACTGGCTGTGCAAGCTGTTAAAGGTCAGGGGGTCATGTGGCCCCCTGCAAGCTGCAGGTACAGGGGTTATTCACAATTACCTTTTTAGATGTACCTCGGGGTTTCAGAAAATGACTGCGCAGAAACTACGAGACATACAGAAAAGAGGCACTTATTAGTGGAAAGTGCATCTCTCCAAGTTTCAATTCTTCAAACTCATGACAAACAATTCCCATATACGCTCCACCTTCTCTGCTGATGGTCCTGACTGGCCTGTTTTACTCGCACTGCATAACCAGCCAGTTTCACGGAGTGTTTTGTACCACCCATAGACTGTTTTGTTTGTTGTTGCTTTTACCTGATATCTGATACAAAATCACTGAACCATTGCAACTTAGTTCTCTACAACTATACCACGGCATGCATTACAAATCAAAACTTTGATGAAATGTTCTATGCAATGATGTGTGTCATTTTTCTGTATTTTTGCACAGTAATGTTCTGAAACCTCTTACATATTTATGAATAACCTTGTGTAGTCTGTATTTGAGAAGTGCAACTGTTCATGTGCACTACCGAAAACCTACTGTATTTTTTACTAAACATGTAGAATGGCATCACCTGTAAAGCAATCAGCAAATTTCATAATCTAAGAGTATAAACTTGTTAACAATACTCTAAATTCTGTCAAACACATAAACAGTAAAACATAATTTTATTACAGAAAGCTGATGAAATGAATAGTACAAATGAACTTATTGCAGGAATGACTTGCTGTAGATCAAACAGACAGATGCACTGGTCTACTTGAGACTAGTAAACATCCCATACATATCATGTATCAAGACAGTTAAGATCCCACCCTTGCTTCCTAGCAAAGAAAATATTTTGCAATGATCGAGAAGAACAGTATCTCAATAAGAGTATATGAGAGTGGGCAATGCCTACAACAAATTGCTGTGCAAATAAACTTAGGATTGTGTACACCATGGTCAAGATTTTAAAATTTTGAAAGATAATCATATTTCTTGTTGTACGAAGATCTCCCCGCCACTTTGACTTAAATTCAATCGAACAGATCTATAACATATTCCCATCAAAAATCAGCAAGAGAAGTTAAGAATATTCTGTTAAGTTGAAAGGATTGACACTGCTGATGCACTCATGCTATGAAGAATGGCTGCAAAGGACAGTGACAGCCTGAGGTATGGAAATACAAATCAGTACGAGTGACTTTCCTGCACACATTTTGTCCTACAGTGCTGCCTGCTTGCACTTCACTAGGACATGCAAAAATGGGAGTTCGCCATGCTCTTCCACCCCCATGGTGAATTTTATGCTAGGATACAGAGAATTTCAAATGTTGGAGAAACTTTTGAAGCTTTTCATTCCTGTGTGACTACACCACCATTAGGTTCAACAGGGTATCTGAAAAAGCATGTGCGCTTCAGTTCAGATTTTCCCAGCGGTTTCTCTTTGAAATCCTCCATGAATACGTTTGCCATAACCAGTGGCAGATGGCAACCCACAGCAACACCTACCATTTGTTCACAACACAGTAAAGCTTCATTTGTACCTTTTTCTCACTTGTACGTTTTCGTTCTCTCTCACAAGTTATGATGCAGTGTTTCGGAGTAGACTGCCAGGACATGGATTGGTAAAGCCGATATTAGACTATAATAAAATTTGATAGTGTAATAAGGAACTTTGTCAAAGTCAGACATTGATCAATTTTCTTTGATCATATCTAGCACCTTGCCTTAGATTTCATCACAAGAACCGTTCACCTTACATTTACTGCATGGAGAAATCAAGTGCTGGGAGCACTAGCATCGTTGCAGCTGTCTGACACACAATGTTTGTCAATATGACTCCCAAATTTAAACGGTGCATCACATATATAATGAAATTGATAGAAATATTCGCGGCAGATGAAACACTGTGTAGCTTACAACATCCTGAATACAAAAACAGAACAAAAAGTAAGAGCTATAAAAAAAATTGTGGATGCTATTAGCCGTGAAGTAGGGCCAGGATATACCCCGAGAATATAAAGGAGAAAATCCACAACTTCTGTGGAAATAAAAAATTTTCATGACTGCAGTACACATTAAATTTATTTGCTTTTACATATTCCTCCTTCAGTGCATTTAAATAATTTCAAACACGTATGGTATTATTTTTGTCAATGTGCACTGCAGCATTAGAGCGCTAGTATGCCTATATAATGTTTTGTCGAATGTAACTTTTTATTTACTGGTTTTTCATTTGTGTTTACCAATTAATTTGATACTATATTTCATATATATGTCTCTCACACTTATACTTTTTTCCTATAGTCCCTTGAAAAATGTATAAACGAAGTCTTACTGTAGTCACCATTCAAGAGAAACTATGTAGATGTGAAGATGAATATGAAGTGGTTATTCAGTGTAGCAATAAATTCCTCCATAATCAGCCTGAGGGAGACAGAAAGCTTCACTCTGGTGATGCGGAGACCACATTCAAGCTCATCATAAGGTCCTGCTTATGAAGGCATAGTTCTTGCAGCCATCGAATGAAATGTGTAGAGTTCCCGGAGTGGTGCTGACATTTGCTGACATAGGGGATTAATAAAGCCATTAAGTGGCCCTCACATGTTCAATATTTATTGAGCAACAATACTGTGTCAATATACTGTGCGAAAGTGCAAGACCAAGAAAGACGCTATACAACTGTGCTATATTTATGCCCGGGATGCGTCAGGTAAAATTCTGCCTTTGGAGTGAACATGTCAGCACTCAATGATGTAAAACTCGCACATACTGCAATTACAGTAACTACATGCTCCAAGACGACAAGCAAAAGGAACCAGTGATGAGCGAAAAAGTGGCTTGGAAGGCAGTCAGATCACTGCCATCCTAACATGTTCAGAGAACTTGCCACTATTGTTCATATATTCACATTCAATAATGCTGGAAGTGATCTATAAATCTGTAAAGAGTAAGATGCATTATTGTACAACAGTGATACTCCAAGTGTGTTCCACAGAGCTCTGGGGCTCTGCTAGCCCTCTTGAGCACTTCGCTAAAATAATATCAACCTGAAGAACTATGCATTTCAAGTCTTTTCACAAACTAAGAGAAAGAACTCTTATAAATATAATTGGTTTTATAAAGTTATTTTCTCTCTCCGAGTACAATAGCTGACAATGAGGTGACAAGCAGCACAATAAATCTACAATCAAAAACCACAAACCAAAGAATTTAACTTGTATGAGTAAGTATGTGGCAACTCAATACTCATCACTACACAAGTATAAAGCAGTCATGCTGATGCTCTCTCTCTCTCTCTCTCATCTAAACACGCCATGAAAATTCCACTGTTTTCTTTCCTTCTCTTCATCTCTCTCTCACCCACAAGCACACTAAACTGCCTCCAATGATTTTGCTGCTTTGCTACCTATGCAGCGTATTCTGTGAGTGATACAATAAAAATTTTTGGTCACGTGAAGGTTAGTGGAACTAAAGCAAGTTTATCATGCAAATGTGGTGTTCCTGAAGGAACAGTCAGCAGATGGGTGAAAGAAGAGAATAAATTTAGAAGTTTTGTAGACATAGCTGAAAGTGATGTGGGAATGGACACGAAAAGAACTAAACTGGAAAAAGACAGGGAACTTCCAAGTGCCTTTATGGACGGTTATTAATACAGAGTAGTGATGGTGTGGCACTTTCTGGGCGACTTATTAAAGCCCAAGCTCATAAATTCCACTTTGATTTACATGGCAACAAAGAGAACTTGTACCTTCCCAAGGATAGTTTTCAAGATGGAAATGTCGGCACAGAATTTGCCAATCAATCACTGAAGGAGAAGCACAGTCTTGAGAATGAATCTGCTTCACAGTTCCCTGAAATTCTACACAAAGTGATGTTAAATGAAAATTTGATCATAATGCGTATAACTGATGAAACAGTGCTTTGTTACGGATTGCTTCCAACCAGAACACTCAATTAAAATAATAATAATAATAAAACAGGAAACAAAGCGGGTTTGAAAAATGAATCTAAACAAAATAACACTCCTCTCTGCCACAAATTAATCTGGCAGGCATAAAATGAAACCTCTATGTATATGTAAAAATAAAAGCTCGAGATGCTTCAAGCACGTAAATGTGTCGTCATCACAATTCATTTACAGGCATTCAAAGAATGCCTGGATGACAAGTGACACTTTCACCAACTGGTTTCAGTTAGAGTTTGTTCTATCAGTGAGAAAGAACCTACAGTCACTTGAGCAGAGAGAGGACACTCTACAATCCTTGACACACAGCCACACAGGATACTTCAATACACCAAAGTCTTGATAATTTTTATCAAAGCCAGCTTAGAGTTTTGAAACTACATTTATCTTCTAATAGAATGCTACAATATGTCCTTGCTACAACTCCAAACATATAAATCATTAATGAATCATGCTGACACACTCACCAATCACATATTTTGGCCCCACTCACAGTACCAAACTAATTCTGTGATTAATCCTAATCTTGGTAAAAAAAAAAAAAAAAAAAAAAAAAAAAAAAAAAAAAAAAAAAAAAAAAAAAAAAATATAATTTAAATTGGAAATACGGAAGCGTCCGATCCCACCCGTCTGCTTTGACCCATGACGTCACAAATATGGCGGAAACAAAAACAAACACACACACTTTCCACAAGAAGCCTAATGACACTATCAGGACAAGCGCGGGAAATGGGGTGTTTTGGGTGGGGGGCAAACTATATTTTAAATATAAACAAATTTAGACGCCTTGTGTAGCTACAACGTGTAAGTGAAGACAGCCACGCATGAATACCCACCCACCTCCCCAGGGTCGTAACCCCTGCAACCCATAGAAGATGAAGATGCTTCAGTAGCTGATTAGTGTTTTTGTCTTTTAAAAAAAAAAAAAAAATCTCATGGGATAGAACGAACAGATCAGAAAGATAAATATAATAAACTAAAACAGAAATTGGAGGAAACAGATAATTAAAATAAGTAATAAGAGTTTTTAAATTTAAAAAAAAAAAAAAAAAAAAAAAATCTCATGAGATAGAACGAACAGATCAGAAAAGTAAATAAAATAAGATAAAACAGAACTGGAGACAGCCACACTCAAACCAAACTACGCGCCGTCATGACGTCACACACGACAACACCCTTACGTCACGGGTCAAAGCCGACGCGTGGGATCGGACGCTTCTGTCGACCCAAAAAATTAAGCAGAATTGTGGCCAATGTATTTACATGCACATCACTCAGGTCATCCGTACCATTGGCACAGACAAATCTATACCTACAAACGAACAACAAACATCTCAAAATTGTCCATAATGAAAAATAACTCTACCCAAATTTCTGAAAATTGCTCAGAATTAAATATAAAATTTATAGAGGCTTACAACACCTAACAGACTACAAACACTCATTACCAGATCTCATGATGACAAATAAACTGAAATGTTAACAAGTCTGTTTGCATTGCCACCATCTGTAGCATACAGAGAAATATTCATTTTGAAAATAAAAGCAGCTTTTTGTTGTTGTAATGTATCATTTATTCCAATGCTTTTTGCCTTTTACTTTATAGCCTCCTCAGTGGCATCTAGAACAACAGTTTTGTTTTGACATGTGATATTTGTAGATTACAAAACAATGTCTCATTTTTTATGTAAATAAGTGATTACTTACAGTTCTTCGGATTTTTAGCTGGTATCTGCCTTTCCTCTCATCTGGTCACATGCTGGAGGCCACACTATAACTTCACTTATGAAACATAAGCATATTTCCATGTTCTGAATTTACTTCCATTTTCATGTTGTGGTATGGGCAAACAATATGAAAATTGTGAAACAAAAGTTTGGAACATGAAAATGTGCTTATGTGAAGTCATTGTGTGAGCTCCGGCATGAACAACCTGAGGAAAAAATGCCATCGAAAAATGCAACAAACTATAATTAATAACTTGTTTATAAGAAAAACAAGATGTGAACTGTTTCATAATTTACAAATATCATATGAAAACAAAACGGTATCATTTCATATCCCACTGAAGGTGCCTTAAAGTGAAAGACAAAATGCATCTGGAAGAAATAAAATACATTGCACGAAGAAAATCAGTTTTTATTTACGAAAGGGAATTCTTTAAAATGACACAATGAAATGTGTACACCATTTATTTCTTTTTATGCTACAGTTCTTAATTTAAATTTATGTTTTTATGTCTCATCCCCAAGATAACCCATTTATTATCTGTGGCTCAGAAATACACAAAATATCATTTACAAACTAAATAAGATGCCATTGGTCAAAACCATTAAACTGTAACCCATTCTACATTTGATCTGGGAGGGTGGGAGGGGGAGGACTTGAGAAATCGTTGAGTATCTGACCTTAACCAGTAACACTGAGGAAACTGAGTAAAATTTGAGTACATGGGTATTGCAATGTAGGCCAACTATATTTTGTAATTCTTATTTCAAAAACTTAGCTTAATATTTCTTGATATTTCCGATATTTATTGTGTTCTCTACATCTCATGAAGAAGTAGAATTTTCATCGATGTGGCACGAGACAAAGCATTCATTAACAAAAGACAAGTACCTTGTTAAATGCTTGCTCTGCTCAAGTATTCACAATTAACTACCACTATAGCCGACTGCTTAACACTATTTGTGCTTACACAAGATAAATTTAGCCCAGTAAATTTAAGGCACTCTAGCACTTCGCATCAAGTTATATGAAATAGCTGCTGTTTATCTGTTATCAGCAACTTAACCTTTACTTGACTACATTAGTATTTTTCCAAGAAAATAGTACCAATATCTATAATAATTGAGGGCTGTTAAACAACACATTACTAACTGTGAAACTTTACAATTAGTCTACCTTTGGTGGGGACTTCCCATGTATCTGCCATGAATGTTCAGAATTTGCCTCTATCTAATAAATTTGCAATGAAATGGCTAACAATCCAAAATTTAGACAATGGCTAATGGTTCACAGTCATATTTCTTTGGCCCATAAGGGTTACAGTACTAATTTTACTTACGCCTTTCGTTTTGCTGCCTGTTGACTGCAGTTCTTTATCAATGGCTGCGAAAACATCATCAATCTTTATTGAACTAAATGATGACAACAGACCCACTAATGTGGAAAAGAAGCCAGCTCGACTGTCAAGTCTGGGCGAAGCCAGTCCACGAACGAGCCGATTCAATGTGTACGAGGTCTCCAAACAGATTCCTTCCTTCTGAAATTGAAGCAGCCAACAAATTTTGTTGGGTGTTTTTCATTTGCATTTCACAACAGTAAGGCAGAATAAACAAAATGATGTTGTTGTGATCCTCATTTCGAATATTGGATTCAAGCAGTTCTCTATGCTAAAGTAAAATACATACCTCGAATTCTGATTCTTTAAGATGCAGATAATTTAAAATGTAAACAGCACCAGATATTCTTTGTTTCTCAACACTTGACGTTAGTTTTGAAAATGAATCCAACACCGAACCTTCAATTTTTGAAACTATGGACTGCATCTGTTTTGATTTTTCACCCATGTGCTCTTCCACAACACCGCTCGACGCCATTTTGCGGTGCAACTGAATCCAATGGCTTTACTATTTGCGACTTTTGTGTGGCAATCGAATTCCGAAATTTTGAAGTTCATTGACTAAACCAAAGAAGAAACGTTATCAACAAACAAAGTTTAGTAAGGATATTATACTTTTATGAAGTTCTCTCGGAACTTTATGTAGTCAAAATTATCAGTATCTCCTAACATATTCAATAGTACTCTCGGCGCATTCAACATGGCTGGGCGAAGTGATGATCAGAGGCAAGTAAACAGTTTCAGATTAAGTATTATTTTTCCGAACGTTTCAGTGTACATATGCAGGCATTTTCATCTGCTTAGTGCTACTTTGACGATCAGATGATGTGTTTGTAGTGAATATGTGAAATAGTAATCAAGTGAGCATGTGAGGTTAAGAGCGTGGAAAGCCATTCAGTTTTCGTAATGCCCTAAAAGGACATCCAATGATTTTATCTTATTACTGTCTCAATATTAGTGTTAATTAAACATTTTACAGAGATTATGGGCGAAGAAAACCTCTACCGACGGAACCACCTTATAAGGCATATGTTGGTAATTTGCCTCAAGGAACCGTTCAAGGAGATGTCAACCACATATTTGGTGAATTAGACGTAAGAAAATAGATTATTTTTTTCTAGATTATTTGAACAATTATTTGCAAGCATCCCATGTAATATTGTTTCATTTCCTGAAGGTAAAATCAGTACAGTTAATTAAGGACAGAGATACTGATGAATTCAAAGGATTTGGCTATGTCGAGTTTGGGGATCTCGAAAGCTTGAGACGTGCTTTAGATCTAGACGGCAGAGTACGTGTAAACGATTGTATGCTCAGGATTGATGTAGCGGAAGCTAAAAGGAGTGAACGAGGTGGAGGATTTGACAGAGGAAGAGGAGGCGGTGGTGGCGGCGGTCGAGGTATGAAGAATCTATTTACCAGAAAAATGTAACTTAGAGTAGTTTATCGTAATGTGTAATTTACAGTAGATTTTGTAGATACCTTCTGAAGTGAAGGTGGTTGTTGTAGTGTACCATTTGATTTATTTGCATTCTGACTGTGCTACTCACAACTTGTCTTTTAGCACTTAAGGAGAACATGTGAAATGGTAGTTTTTGTGTAGTTTTCTTTTGAGGGAGCAGTAAACTTGCCTTCTGTGGCTTTTATTGGCATGAACTCTGCTAAAATTGTGATACGAGAGGTAATGCCCATCTAGACTAAAGTGTACACAGATTTATTCAATGGATATTAAATTAGGCTTTGTTAATGAAGGACTGTAGGTTCTGATTAGTATGGTTTAGATCATGTGACTCCTATAGATCCATTTTTAGTGTTCTTCTTTAATAGTTCTGGGATTAAGGCTTGGGTACTAAATTTAGCTGCCGCTTATAAGTTGTAATACAGCTTTCTTTTCCTTCAGTTACAGATTAAAATACATTATTACCTATATTGTGTAGACTGTTGTTTGCATCAATCTATTTTAAACTCATACTGGTGTGATATGTTATAGCTAGTATGGTGTGATATGCTATAAATCTTTGTTGCCTACCACCTTTGCTGTTTTCTAGGTGGATCTGAGAATAGTCACATTTACTTCATAAATAAGCCCAGCTAATTTGATTTGTATTTAATTCTATGGATCATTGTTAAATATTTATAGTAAAACAGTTTATTTATTACAACAGAACACAATTTTTTCTCTGCAGTACATATTGATTTTACACCATTGATATCCCTTGTTAAAACATCTAAAGGGAAATATTGAACCTGTTGATACCTCCTGTCTGTGTTGACATCACCTTAATGGTGGACAGAAACTACTCTTCCAAAGCCAATGTATCAAATGTGTGAAGTAACTAAATTATAGAGATTTCACAAGTTTCGGCATCACAGACGCAAACTAGTCTTATCAGCTTTCTACTTACGTGGACCATCAGCTGTGTTACGTATTAGTAAGTCACATTGTGACACACAATTGTGTATTCTTAGTTGTTGTTTTCACCAGCTCTAAACCAAACTGTTAGTTAAGATACAGATCAGTCTATCAACATACTCTAGTTCCAAAAAAAAAGTAGAACCAGAATAACTTGTGTAATTTATGTTGCATTGAATATCTGATGTATGTTTGGGGGGGGAGGGGGAGTGTTTGTTTCTGTATCAAACAGAGAAGTCGGAACATGTGAATAACTATCTCTCTGAGTACACACTCTTATGTTCCATATTACAGGTCAGATCCAATGTCTGGTATGAGCAGGGTCAAAACATGTTTAAAAAAATAGCAAAATGTATTGGGAAGCAGGCACTATTTGTTTCTTATTATTGCCATAACATTGTTTTTCTAAATTGGCTACAAACATAGATATGTCATTCTAATTTGTATTTGATGTCAGTTATGTGAAAATGGGAAAAAAACTAATAATAGTGTTTTCATATCTAGAGTGCTGCTTTTTCTAGCTCATCAAAAAATCTAGATTTAAGTTCTCTGTTGTTTCTCTAAATTTGAGATGAATATGTGAATAATACTTAAATGTATCATTGGACAGTGTCTTCTTCTCAAATAGTTTTCGACTTATTTGGTCCTCTCCCTCGTCCTAAAGGTTTCAGTTCACAGTTGTCAAACTGTCTTATCCCCCTCCCCCCCCCCCCCCACGCTATTCTAGGTGGAAGCTGTGGCTGTCAAGTTGTTTATTATACTGCTTATATATTTGTTGTTTGTTTTGCAAGTTTGTCGTATGTAACATAATATGTCATCAGATTTACAGGCTCGTAATCAATCTCTGGTGTGTACAATGTTAACATTTACAAGTATAGAGTGAAACAGTCAGCATCCTGTCTTGTAGTAGTTACTGTGAATGGTTAGGAAAACTACTTCCATTAAAAAATTTTATGAACATACTGTTGTTTGTAGAAAGTTATATGGTCACCCTAATTAGGTTTAGTGGGTATTGCATATCAGAGGCAGCTACCCAGGTAGCTGACTGTTTATTGTGTGCACAAAAGTTTTTTTTTTATTAGGCAACTTTCCATCCAATCCAAATAATGGTAGCTACAGAAAAACCAGAAGTATCAGTTTAAGAGAACAGAAATTCCCTCCGCAGGTGAGAGTATTAAAATATGTGTTTAACCGTCGCAGCATTCACAGTGAAGTAGTAGAGTTTGAAGTGCTCTTGAAAAGCACTGAAACCCACATAATACTTGGCATAGAAAGCTGGTTAAAACCATAAGTTGACAATATTGAGTCATTGGTGGGAAAAGGTAAGTTTATACCGAAATTTGCCAGTCATTAGGGGCTATCTGAAAGCTATATTATTCTTTGAAATAAAGTTTGCCAAGTTTGCTAGTAATTCTTTTTATTAGTATTACTGGTCTTGACAGATCTATACTGTTACAACATAAGATGATGACAGCAGAGATCTGTCAAAACAATTTATAGTAATAAAAAGAATTACTAGCAAACTTGGCAAACTTGATTTTTCAAGAATAATGTATACTGAAAGGATAGGGAAATGGAGGTGCTGTATTTGTTGCAGTACACAAGAAACTAAAATCCACCAAAATAGAAATTGAAGCTGCCTGTAAGATTGTTTGAGCAAGACTGGGCATTGAGGGTGGACATAAAAGTAATGTGGTTCTTCAGTTGACCACTAGACTCAAATCCTGATGTAATCAAAAACTGTAGAGAAGACTCAACTCCACTTAACTTCAGTGCATATTCCCTGGTCAGATTGTAATTGTTGGAGGAGACTTCAATAAGGCAACAATCAATTGGGATGGTTATAGTTCTGTTAGTCACGGGCTTGTCAAGACATCCTGTGAAACATTACTAAATGACTTCTCTGAAAAGTGCTTGGAACAGGTAGTTCGGAACCCCTTCATGATGGAAATATATTAGATCTGATCGCAAGAAACAGACCTGACTTATTTGAGGATGTCCACACTGAAACTGGTATCAATGGCCATGAGGCGGTTATAACAACAATGAATATTGAAGTACAAAGAGCTTTATATGTTCAGCAAATTAGATAAAGAAGCGGTAGCAGTATATCTCAGGGAGGAACTTAAAACCCTTCGCTCATGGCAGGAGCATGTAGAGGAACTATGGCTCAAAGAATAGTTGACCATGCACTAGACAGATATGTATCCAGTATGACAGTTCATAATGGGAGTGATCCTCCATGGTATAGACACTATAAAGAAATCTATAAACAGACTACTACATAATCTATATAAATCGAAGCTTCCTGCAATGGGTGTTGTACCACATATGAGACCCTTTTGGTGTATTGTTATTGAACTACAGTTGGTAGGGATGTGGGTCTTTTGTGGTGTCACTATCTTCAAATGTATTTCCAAGTGTTGCTGCATGGAAGCAATAATTTGAACTTTTTTTAAATATGGGCCACGCAGGGTAGCTGCACGGTCCGAGACGCCTTGCCACGGTTCGCGTGGCTTCCCCCATCAGAGGTTTGATTCCTCCCTCGGGCATGGGTGTGTGTGTGTGTGTTGTCTTTAGCATAAGCTAAAGTTAGACTAAGTAGTGTGTAAGTCTAGGAACCGATGACCTCAGCAGTTTGGTCCCACAGGAACTTCTCACAAATTTCCAAATTTGAATATGACAAATATCTTACAGCTGTTTCAGACTTTGGAGGCTTATCAGGCTTCTCATACAAAGAAAAGCATAGGCAGAAACTTAATTATTGTGTCCAACAATACATAATAAGCAAGTGGTGTCGACAGGTACTAACAACATCTCTATGCCATCTCAAAATCTTTGACTCTTTAGCCTAGCAGCCCGCTCAATCTTGCTTCTGTAGTTCGCTGTATGACTTGCTGTAATGTGGACGTTTGTACGTACCGATATGAAACATATCGAGTCTTACAGTATTAAGTGTGTGTTACTTGGGCTACAACTCACCTGAATTCCCACAAGCATTTCTGTAGGAACTTACAGGGCAGAAAGATATTGTTCCCTTATTATTGACATCTTTGGGAAAATTAATTTGCAACAGCCCATAATCATTCATAGTCTCTCTTTGGCCACCAAAAAATTGTTGAAATCTTCATAAACATTGTTCTTAATATTGAACATATGTACTCAGTAGTTTATTATGTAACCAACTCATAATAAATTTTCCTCAAACCAACATGGATGTAACTGTTATGGAGAATAGAAGTGCCTGACAATACATGCACTCTATTATGAAATTAGTACACACAATTAGTTTTTTTTACATCAGTCCTCATGACCCACACTCACAGCTTCAGTACACCTGTAACACTTCTCCTCCCTTTCAAACTTAAAAAAAGTTCTGCTGTGTACATTTTCATCAGTTTTCTGACAGATCCACTGTGAAATCTTCTCTTGTGTCAGCCTTTTCATGTCAGTGTAGCACTTGCACCCTACATCCTCAGTTATTTACTGAATATGTTCAAGTCTCTGTCTTCCCTTACAATTTTTATCCTCTACAGCTCCATTTAGTACTGTGGAAGTTACTCCCTGATATCTTATACATTTCCTATCATCCAGGCCACATTTCTAATCAGTGTTCTCTTGTATGTTCTTTCTTTGCCGGTTCTGTGGAGAACCTCATTCCTTTCTCGAGTATTTGCACGGCATGAGAACAATACTAAACAACAGTCTGCACAATGTACTGTAAAGGCCGATGGTGGCTCAACAACAAGCCAAAGAACAGAATCCTGCAAGAGAAAATGAAAACTCTGCATGAAAGTCAATCTATGTGGCAGCAGAAAGTCCGAAACTGTGTAGAGATGTGCATGTGATAAACACATCACAATGTATGGCAGGTTCAGGTGGTTGAAGACTGAGCATACGGAAATGGAATGACATGAGATGCAAGGTAAGGTCTGCAGTCGATGAACGCTGCATTAGAACGGCCCCTTTTGGCTTACTGCGACTGGCAGGTACACTTGTCAGTGGGTCCACCAATACCGTGCATCATGTATACCCCCATGGCAATTGTCAGCACTATTCCGTCGCAATAACCACGCCATCTCATATGTTTCCCTCACAGTCTCCACTGGTGTGGATACTTACTTACCTTATCAGTCCAACTAATTTTCAGCGTCCTTGTACAGCACCACACCTGAAACTCTTAGATTCTTTTCATTAATGGTTTCCTTGCAGACCAGTGCTGTGCTCCAAATATACATTTTCAAAAATTTCTTCCTCAAATTATAGCCGATGTTTGAAACTAGCACATATCTCTTGGCCAGCAATTCCCTCTGTGCCTACACAAATCTGCTTTTTATATTGTCCTTCCTCCGTCCTTCTTGTGTTATTGTCCTTTGAAGGTAGCAGAATTCCTTAACTTAGTCTACTTCGTGGTCCCCAGTTTTGATGAAAAGTTTATTGCTAATCTCAGTTCTGCTACACCTGATTATTTCTCTCTCTCTTCAGTTTACTCTCAATCCATAGTTTGTACCTATTAGACTTCATTTCATTCAACATGTTCTGTAGTTCTTTGTTTTCATGAATATAACAGTATCTGCAAACCTTATCGCTGCAATTTTTAACCCTGAATTTTAAACCCACTTATTTATTCTCTTTGAGCCATTTGGTGTGTAGATTGAAAAGTAGGGGTGGAGGAATGCATCCTTTTCCCACACCATTTTTAGTCCAAGCAAATTGTTCTTGGTTTTCCATTTTTACTGCTGCCTCTTGATTCTTATGTATATGTAATCTCAAAAAACAAAGATGCTGTAACTTACCAAACGAAAGCATTGGTATGTTGATAGACAATAAACGCACACTCACACAAACACACACACACACGCATACACACAGATTTCAAGCTTTCGCAACCCAATGTGGTTTCGTCAGGAAAGAGGGAAGGAGAGGGAAAGACGAGAGGATGTGGGTTTTAAGGGAGAGGGTAAGGAGTCATTCCAATCCCGGGAGCGGAAAGACTTACCTTAGGTGGGGGGGGGGGGGGAGAGAGAAAGGACGGACGGACACACACACACACACACACACACACACACACACACACACACACACACACACAGATATATGCAGACACAGGCAGACATGTGTAAATGCCAACCTTGGGTTGTGAAAGCTTGAAGTGTGTGTGTGTGTGTGTGTGTGTGTGTGTGTGTGTGTGTGTGTGTTTATTGTCTCTATCAACATACCAACGCTTTCGTTTGGTAAGTTACAGCATCTTTGTTTTTTGATATATTTTTCCCACGTGGAATGTTTCCCTCTATTATATATATTTTACCCTATAGCTTACTGTAGTTTTGTCAGATTTTTAAACACTCTAATGCAACTACTAACTACTTTTTCAAACACCTGAGTGAGTGTCATCTAACGGACCCTCAATTTTTTCCCATCCAATACAACATTTTTGTCAGCAACTTAGATGCATGAGCTGTTAAGCTCATTGTAGAATAGTTCATGCATATATCTGCTGTTGCTGTTAGCGGAATAGTACAGAAGTTCTGTTAATCTTGGACTCGAATAGTGGATCCTCTGTCTTCCATATTGCCTCCTGTTTCATCCTCAGTCATATCATCATACAAGTCCTCACCCTCATAGAGGCCTTCAGTGTACTCTTCCCACCTATCCGCTCTCTCCTCTCTGCTTAATGGCAGAATCCCCGTTACATTGTTAATTTTGGTTGTCTTGCTTTTAATTTCACCAAAAGTTTTTTAGATTTTTCTATATGCAGAATCAGTCCTTCCAACGACCATTTCTTTTTAGATTTCTTAACATTTTTCCTGCATTCATTTCACCTTGGCTCACCTGCACATACTGTTTGTTTTGTTCACAGGTGACTTTAAAACATTTTTGTGCTTCTTTCTTTCTTCGATTAATTGAAGTATTTCTTCTTTACAAAAGTTTCTCTGTCCTTGTACCTATGTTTTCCAGTCCGACTTCTGAAACTGTCATTTTTAGAGATGTCCATTCCTCATCGTCTGAACTTCACACTATGGTATGCATTATGGCAGTGTGTACAGCCTTAGACACACATCATTATTTCTCAGTACTTCAGTATACCGTTTTGTTTTGCACATTGATTCTTCTGGAAGAGTGTCTTGAACTTCAGCCTTCTGTTCATCATTACTAAATTTTGATCTGTTTGTAACTGCTGCTAAATATGCCTTACAATCCAGTATTGGAACCTCTGTCTGACCATGGTAATCTATATTAAATCTTCTACAGCTCTGGATCTTTTCCAAGTGTACCCACAGCTCTTGTGATTTTTAGCAGTGTATTTGTTGTCATCAGCTGAAATATATTGCAGAACTCAATTATATTTTTTCTCTACTATTCCTACTACCAAGCCCCTATTCTCCTGTAATGCTTTTTTTCTCTTCCTTTGCCTACTACCATATTCCACTCACTCATGAGAATTAGATTATGGTCATCTTTTACATATTGAAAGACCCATTTAGTATCCTCATACTTTTTCTACCTCTTCATCTTGTGCTTGTGATCTTGCCATGTATACCTGAACTATTGAAAACAGTGACATTGAAAGGACAAATGGCTGAACAATATCACTCAGATTAGTGTTTTTTTTAACATAAAGGAGTGAATAACAACAATGGAAATTTGTGATGAAATAAGATGTAAAACAAAGGACTAGCAACCACCCACCTGTAGCTGACTTGTGGCGCATAGACACACACAGCAGAAAACTGGCTTTCGAACTTCTGCTCTTTCTATAGATGAAGTATACATACACTCATACCCAAATGAGTGCACCCGTGGTCACATGAGACTCGCCACATATTACATAAAGAAGTGAGGTATTAACTCATAAGTCTTTGACCTCCTGCTCATTTGCATTTTCAACCATTTAACGGGGAAATCACATTAGGAGGCTGTTTGACACTGATTTTTTGGGATTTTTTTGTGGGAAGAATTAATTAGAATATAATCAGATTTTGCTATCATTTCAGTCATATTTCAAACAGTTTTTGTGAATTTTCTGGAATAATTTCAGCCAAAAATAACAAAGTTACACAGTGATGTCTGCCGAAGGTTGTGTATATAGTTCACCAATTGTGTGCAGTGTAGCCCTTCCGATTTTCATCTGAAATCAAAAATGTTTTTATCTTACATTAATAACTTATTTTCTAAGAACATGAACCTCAGTGCGTCTGAAAATAATGAAAATTAAAAATTTTGCAGGCATTGGCGCAATTTGCTTAGATTTTCACATTTTTTATTTTTTTCTCTAATTGTGCAAAGAAAAATACCCTTAAAATCATGATATCATCTCACAAGTTGGTTCTTCATACAACTTCATAAAGAGTCATACTATCAGTTTTCATAATGATCGGTTCTACACTTTTTGAGTTAGACTGCATGCAAATGTGAAAAGTCATTTCGAGAGAAACGCATTTGAAAAATAAATTCTCTGGAACTAAAAATTCTAGGAAGTTAGCAATAATGTAGAATGCTTACCAATTAATCTCTGATTCCAGCATCATATAGTAATCCTTCTTCTTCCTCATAGGCTTCAGTTTGCACTTGCAGCAGTGCTTTCAGAGATTTCCGACCTTCCTTAGATTCCAATGAACTAAGTTGATTCTGCTGGCTTGCCTGCTGGTTAACCATTTGTTTGGCATAATTGAAGCTTTGTGTGCCTACTAAAATTCCTGCCTTGTTCATGACCCTCAGAAGGGATGAATTTCCTTCATTGAATAAGCCTGCTGCTAAATATGATGCCAATTCAACGACTTTTAGTCCAGAGTGCAAGTATTTAGGAGCTAATTGCCAAATAGCAGAATTAAAACTTTCATTTGTGTTTTGTGTGTGACCACCAAAACATCTCTCCATTAATTCGTCCCTTGATAAATCTTCATGTATTGGAAGAATTTCATTTTGTACATAGGGGTAAAATGGAGTAGGGTGCAGTTGATGTTCCATCCCAAGAACTGTTCATTTCTGCCACTCACACCACCTGTCTTCTCCCTCTGGGCAATACTCATGTTAAGGAGTTCCATCCATGGAAATCATATGATAGTATGTCACCATAATTGCTTTTTCCGTGTCGTGTGCACTATGTCTTCAAATGCTAGTGCATAATAAGTGCTGAGCTTTTTCGCTAATGACTCTGAGTTTGCCTTTTCCACCAAGCTTTTTAGTTTTTCGAATGTTTGAGTCAAGTCCCCATTTTCTTCTGGATGTGACCAATAAATTCGCTTTTGAAAACTTTTTATGCTCATAAAATCTAAAGGAACGCGAATTTCGCTTTGAAATATTGACAGCGTAGTCTTGGATAGTTGAGCTTATGATTTATGAAATAAAAAAATCGGACATTTTGAACCTCCTAATGTGGTTTTCCACCTTAATTTTAATATTAACTTAAAGTATAAAGTTAAATCTCATCCTCAAAGATTGAAAATAGTTATGTACAAATCATTTTATGAGAATCAAAGATAGCTAAGACAACCATGCAAATTGGAAGTGTGAAAACACACACACACACACACACACACACACACACACACACACACACACACACACACACAAAGAAAGAAATTGCATCATGCTGTTAAAATCAAAGAATACGGTGAGTGTAACCGAGTTACCTTCAAATGAGGCTTTTTCCAGTCTTGGCAATCCAGAGTGCTTTCTCTGGGACAATTGAGCCTTAGTTTTGGCTGGCACACTTTGACTAGAAGAAGGGATCGGTTGGTAGGACATGTTTTGAGGCATCAAGGGATCACCAATTTAGTATTGGAGGGCAGCGTGGAGGGTAAAAATTGTAGAGGGAGACCAAGAGATGATTACACTAAGCAGATTCAGAAGGATGTAGGTTGCAGTAGGTACTGGGAGGTGAAGAAGCTTGCACAGGATAGATTAGCATGGAGAGCTGCATCAAACCAGTATCTGGACTGAAGACGACAACTTACAATATCATGTTTCATCACGTGTTAGGACATTTCAGTAGTTCTGTATCATTATTGACTTCATTTAGCAAATCCTGAGCAATTAGCATTCACCACTGTTCTGCTCAAAATTTAATAATTTTGGAACAAATTTTCCTGTCAAACATTTGATTGCCAAAACTGCCAGAAAAAATTTCGTGGCATTAACCAGTTGATGTGCCAACATTTTCAGCTATTTCTGTGATAGTGACTTGGCAATCATTCATAATCATTTCCTTCACTTTCCCACAATTTCATTAGTTAATGATATGTTGGGGCATTTAGCACACTGATCATCTTCAGGGCCTTCATCAAAATGCTTATACTGGTTCAGATAATAGCTAAACAGACCTAGAAACTAATGGTTTAAGACTTAATCTCACAAAACTCATATTATCCCATTTTTAAAAAGCAGTAATGACTGTTGAGCACCAGAAATATACGTCAGTGACCACATGCTGACGGAAACAGTGTGTGGTATTGCATAATGCAGATAACCGTACATCTTGCAAAAGCCATTTTGAGGACCCTAAACGCAGTGGTTAGCACACTGGGCTCGCATTCGGGAGGACGACGGTTCAATCTCGCGTCCAGCCATCGTGATTTAGGTTTTCCGTGATTTCCCTGAATGATATTTTAAAGAAGTATGTGGAAATGCATATGAATTTGTCCTACATCCAAGCTAATAATATATTTATTATATTATAATGATCGTCAGGGCCACATGAGTGATTGAATTCACAGTAGTATTAAAAAGTTTTGTATATGTAAAAAGGTGTTTAATGTATAAATATTGTGTACTTAGAAATGAAGTATAAAAATTATTACTTCTTTAAAATATGATTTGTTCCAATAAAATCCGTCTTAATAATATTAGTGAAAGGATGTGTTGTGAAATTGTATGTGTTGGGAGGGTGTCATCAGGAGGAAAAGTTTGGAAAGCTCCGCTTTATGTAAACTGTACTTCCTAACACTGACTGTACCTCTGTTAGATATTCACCTGTTAATGTATCGACTCATTCTACACCTTGAAGATTCCCCTTCATGAGATGTACAGAACTGGATTGGTGAACCACTTGTAATCTCTTGGTTTTTCTACAGTAGATTCACCAAAAGCAATATTTAACATTTCTAAAGCTTTGTGAAGTGAAACATGTATGATAAACAGTTTCAACTACAATAGAATAGAAGCTTTTGAAATGTGGTGCTGGAGAAGAATGCTCAACATTATATGGGTAGATCACGTAACTAATGAGGTACTGAAAATAATTGGAGAGACAGGAATTTGTGGCACAGCTTGACTAAAAGAAGGGATCAATTGATGGGGGGGGGGGGGGGGATGTAAAGGGAGACGGAGGAGAATACAGTAAGCAGATTCAGAAGGATGTAGGTTCCAGTGGTTATTCAGAGATGAGAAGACTTGCACAGGATAGAGTAACATGGAGAGCTGTATCATACCAGTTTTTGGACTGAATATGACAGCAACAAAGCTTTGTTCCATTTTATTCTGTTATTACAGAAAAATTTAATAGAAATTCTGTGATCTGTTTTCATACAAATTAAATAATCACCAAAATTACCAAAATACATTTAACCTTTTTCATAGCTAACTGACTAAATATTAAGAGTGTACAGGTACTTTTCATACATGTTCACCAATGCAACAACACATCTGACTAATGCTACACACAAAACTATGAAATACTCATAATTTTGAAGACACCACACTGGTCTTCATATTTTATCAGTGCAACATGTTAGCTGGTGAAAGAAGTGCAAGGGGTTGTCATAATGTTAATTACCACTTAATAAAAATATTTCATAAATTTTTGTTTGCCGGTACATAATTACATTCCTGTTACATACTGAAATCCGGGTGCCGTAGTATCATGGCAACTCACTGGAGGAGCCAAAACAAATTAACGCAATCCACTTATAAACTGGAGATAGGCTGTGCGATGTTGTTTCGGCCCCTCCAGTGGTATGGTAGGTTACGTGTACGTGCAAGCAAACAAAACAAATTATCTAACTTTATTTTTTGGGGTGAGGATTAAAACTTCGGCTACCCCCCATGTTGATTCTCATAAATGTAAAGAAATTATGTGTGCTAAATACTTAAGTGTCAGCCTTACTATCACTCTAAGAGAAATCTGGTTAACTTTCGTGAATCGTTGTGGACATGCCCCTAGTAAATAAGACATTTTGCTGTTTGTGTGTATTAAAAATGTTCATAAACATAAAATACAAAGTGCAGATCAATAAAATCTACTACTTCTTTTACTAGGTGGCTTTCGAGGAGGGAGGCCAAGTGATCGTGACAGATTCAATGACTTTGGAGGTATGCTTTTCCGATTGATTTTTATTTTTTATGTTCTTTCCTTCCTTACACAGAGCAAAATATCCGTGTGACTAACGTACAGGTTTAAATTATCGGTTTTTCCCAATGTTGCAGGTGAGAAATCAATTCACAGAGGAATGTCTCTTGCCAATACAGTACATCAAAAATGTAGCTTATCTCCATCAGGTACTACTGAATTGTCAAGAGGCTTCATCAAGCTTATATGTCCTCAACGGAACAAACTGTATTAAGTACGCTCCGAATCTCATATGAACAGTCTGTAGGTAGTTAGTTGCTGTTGAAAGTTTGAGACCTGTTGGTTTACATATTTTTCTTTAAACGGCAACAGACCTAATAGGGAGCACTCACTAGCTACTGGGAGTAGGCACAGTACAGATGGCAGAGACGAGTTAGCGAACCTTCTTGGCAGTTCAGTTGTACGTATGGGACTTGGGGGGGGGGGGGAGGCAAGTTACTACTTTGAAGTATTGTGCCAGCAATGTGAACTGGGTCGCTTCCAGATGTTTCCTAACAGTCACACTGGCATAGAGATTGTTAACAGGATGTCTTGGAGTCCTTCACCATGTAAGAAATAACATATATATGAACCAAAGCACTGTGTTGCTGAACCTGTGGTCTGTAATAGAGCAAAGGGGGTGCAAGACGAGGTGAACAGAGAATTGGTTAGAGTTGTCATGAGAGCTAGGATGAGCGCCTAGGTAGCTTGTTGGGCTCTTACTTCACTACAAAAAGTTATGTCTCCCATGAACTTCTTTTGAAGACTTGGAAGTGAAATTTTCAACAAAAGCAGGTCTTTATAGCATATTACTACTGTGAATGTGATCGTTAAAGAATAGTGAAATAGTGAAGCACACACAGTACTGCAAATGGTATTAGATGAAGCCAATGAGTGGTCTAGAAATCCCATTGATTAGATATTTTTCCTTACACCAGAAGACTACAAAAGTGTCTTAGTTTCATGGTATGGCAGTGAACTCAATAGTATGGAAGGAGGGATGATGCACAAACAAACGAAACCCACTCTTCATTATTGAGTACCCAGTGTTATTCTTTCTAACAAAGAGGGTGTTATTCTTCTCATCACAAATTGAAATTTCTGTGCAATTATTGTCCAACCCATCTTCCATTCACACTAAAGTGTAATGAAAGTTTCAGATGGGCTTTTAGCATATGTCGGAGCCCCTCGCAGCAGAGTGCACCTAAGGCAAAGAACCCCGGCCCTCCCCGCTATAGTTAGGCGTGGTGACTGTTTGAGACGGTACCGAGAAAAATGGAATTATTTTTTAAAACCTATATATTTTCAAATTGCTTACACAACAACCTTATCCCCTTCAAAATACTCTGTTATAACTAATACATTTGTCCCACTGGTGCTTCTACTGCTCGTTTTTTGAAATCATCTTTAGAAATGGCAGACAACTCTTCCCACATGTTTTTCTTGACTACTTCAGTGTTGTCAAATTAGTGTCCTTTCATCTACATATACATCTTCATGTCCCTTTCCATGCTTGGAGATAAGATAGCACAGAGACAGATCAGGCAAATAAAGTGCATGGAGCAGCAGAACAATGCCATTTTTAGCCATGAACTGTCTAACAGAGATGGCTGTGTGTGCAGGTGCATTGTAGTAGTGGAAGAACCAGTCTCCTGTCTGCCACAAATCAGAGCTTTTTTGGCAAACATTGTTGTGCAATCTTCCGAAAACTTCGAAATAAAAGGTTTGATTGACAATATGACATGGGGAACAAACTCTGAATGAACTACATCCTTGACGTCAGAAAAGCAGATCAGCATCGTTTTGATATTTGATTTGATGACATTTTTTTGGACGGGTTGATGATGATGTCTTCCATTGATTTGACTGGTGCTTTGTTTCTGGATCATAACCATAACACCATGACTCATCACCAGTAGTGACCTTTGACAGAAAATCTAGATCAGTTTCATGCTATTGTTTCAAAGCACAAGGTGTTTCAACTCTGTGCTTTTTATTGTTAGTCAGAACCTGAAGAACTTGGCAGCAACCCTTTTCTTTCCCAAATCTTCCATGAAAATTTGCTTAACTGAGCTCCAAGATAATCCACTAATCTGTGATAGTTGATCAATTGTCTGTCAATGGTCTGTGAGCACAAGCGCTCGAATTTTTTTCGATATTTTTGTTGATTCAGGCAGTTGAAAGACGTCCAGAATGAGGTTTGTTATCAATCGACATATCACCAATTTTAAATCGAGCAAACCACTGGTACACTCAAATTTTTTCCCATAACCTTAACTTTTTACGCTGTTTTCAACATTAAAACTGTTTCAGCCGCATTTTTGCTGAGTAGAAAACAAAGGTTCACAGCTGCAGATTGTTGACTTGAACTTGCAGTCATAAAAAGTGAAACATGAATGAAACAGTGCTAGCAAAAATAGTCATTGCAGATGAACAGAACAAAAGGTCGACAACACAGGGGGCACTGAACTGGCAATGAGTTTCACTATACATCGCTAGCGGCAGAAATGCGTACTACAAAAGCTTAGTTTCTTGGGTAGCCCCCGTATAGTAGGTTCGATTGACCTCATTAATTTGAAGGTGTGTGGAAAATTGAGCCTTGACAGAAGTTGATAAAGCATACCAGCCCACACTGTGCATACTGTTTTCTGAAATATAGAAGTAATAATGTAAATAAATGTTTGTCTATACCGTAAGAGTGTGTAAAATGAAGTAAATTTTACCAGTTGAACTTGTCAAATTTTTCTTCATCAGGTGCTGACTTTTGTCACTCACATTAATGAAAGGTGTAACTACAGAAACGATCCAGAAAGTAGTGTCTTGACAGTTACATCCAATTTCAACTTGCCCTGTAAAATAATAGTGAATTTTCAGAAATAGGCGCTTTTGCTTCAAAATGGGTTTGAGAAAATTGCTTTATCGTAATTATATCGAGAGAATATCATTTAGTATTTTTTCGGTAAATCAAGAGGTTTGTAAGGTCCACTAGCCATTTTTCCTGTAAATATAGAATTAAATTGATTAATGGTGGGAGTAGAAACAGTTACATCTTTGATTTTACGCATATAGGGTGTTTGGAAATCACTATTGCAGACTTGTGGGATTTGTAGAGGGGACTGAGTAGATAATGTTTTGAATTGGAACCCATGTCTAGAAATGTTCTGTTTCTGTACTACAACCTTGTGAAAACATGTTGGTAATGCGACTGCTTTTACAAGTAAATTATGAGGCATGAACCAGTACATCACTTGTTTTATAATTCCACTCACTAATAACCAAAGCAACAAAAAGGAAACAGAATCAGTTTTCACAAACACTGTTGTTTACAGAAACTTCTCTCCTTGGTGCACCACAGTCATGCCTATTGATGGTGAAAGTACCACTTTCTCCAAGTTCTGGCATAATTGTGGCGAAAAGGATATGCAGTGGCATCAGACATTGTGTATAACAATCTTGATAAAGGTAACGAGCTGCTGTTCCATTACTGTGAGCTTTGCCACACACAAGGAATACGTCGGTGTATTCTGCAAATGTGTACTTGACCTTGTTGCTCTCACACACACTTGAATGAGGCTGGAACCAGGTCAGACAGGTTGGATAGATGTCAAATGACATCAGCCAATCTGGCATAATCCCCCCCCCCCCCCCACACACACACACACACACACACACACACACACACACACAACCACGATTGCCCTGTTATTTACCAACCTAGCAAATATGTTTTCAGATGGAAATGATACTTTTCCGGGCATGGGTTCCTATTCAAAATATTATTTACTCACTTCCCTCTACAAGTCTGTAATGGGAATTTCCAAAGACACTGTCTAAGGCTAATTATTACTTTACTGTTATTCCTCAGTAACAAAGTGTATAAAATAGCGCATATAATGAAGCAGTAACAGGAAAAAATATTGTGCCTGCAACATTTCTTGTGCACATGTTGTGCTCCTTTAAAATGAGAAAGAATAAACATCACAATGCAGGATATGACTGAGTACCTGTATTAATCCTGGTAAATGTACTATTGGCCTCATTATGATTGACAAGCTAGTGTGACATTGCAGATATTTCCATGTTATCACAGCAGTTGACTACAATGCACATACATGTAACCTCTGTTAAATGCCAGTGGCAAAAAAGAATTTCACACATACTTAATGTTTCAAGGTGGTGGCGGCGGTGGCGGAGGCAGAGATTGGAACAGGGGTCCACCTGGTGGCAGAAGTGGACCACCACCACCCCCTCCAAGTGGAAGTTTCGGTGGTAGACCACGGCAAGAGGAGAGAAGAGGACCACCACCTGTGGAAGAGATACGACCCAATCCAGGTGAACTAGTTGCAGAATATTATTGTTTGCATGGTGTATTAGAAATATTGTTCACAAAACATTCCTAAAAGATTTTTACAGAATTCAGTAAATTCACATTGATACTTGATTGCTATCCACTGATTACAATTGAATGAGTAGATCTGCAATAAGCTATTTTTACCATTGCTAGTGATATACGGTATAACACGTTTCTTGTAGTACCCATTTTCACAGCAGCTGTATATAAATTGCAGTTGTTGCAAAACAGGCATTTTCTTTGAGACAACTGCAATTTATATACGGTACAGTTCACTTTCTGCATATTCTAATCACTAGGGGCCAGATCGTTCAGTATGCCCATGCTACATCATCTGCGCTCTGGAGCCAAAGACAAGATCCTATCTTGTTTCAGTTAGATCTGGTTTTCGTGGACAGAACTCCACCGCGTGGAAGGAGATAATATCACTTCTCGTATGGAATCCAGGGAATGATTGTTCCAACCCTGTTACCAAGTATAGCTCCTACCAGCTGTATGCATAAGACTCTGGAACAAATGGTAAACCTTCACATTGTATGCACTCTCGAATCCCAGGATAGCCTGTGCCACTCCCAGTGCATGTTCAACTATTAGTGTTCTACCTTTGACAACTTAATTCTACTGGAGACAGTGATACAGGGTTCTTTGTTATGATGAAACCATTTAGTCAATATGTTTCTCCTTTCCTAGGAAAAAGCGTAAAACACTACTTGGGAGACAGAACATCCTTCGCCGGGGGGGGGGGGGGGGGGGGGAGGAGGTCAGCATGCTCTGAAGGGTAACTTGTCCAGGCAATTCAGCATTTTTATTTATACATTTCTGGTGTCATAGTTTAGTGAATCATAGCGACAGTTGATTGTGGATTTTTAATACATTAAAAGCAGCTTTGCATGTGGAGACATCCGTTATCACCCTCCAAAGATTGTGATGACACAACATTGTAAGGGTGTTGTGACTTTGCTGTTGAATGCCCCACATACATCATAATCATCTCACTAATATGATTATTGATCAGAATATGTGGTAAAAAGTTGCATGTCTTAAAAGAAGCTGCATCCTAAAGCACTGCCAAAACTGGAATACTGTAATGTACCAACAGATGCAGTGACAATCTCATTGTTCAAAACTAAACTTCCAATTTGTCTTTAACAGAACATTTACATTCCGCATGTGTTACCTGCAATGCCAGTGAGACATAGGCTTTTAATGCAAAAGACATTCCAAGAACTGATGGGTGCTTGGTGGACAATGGAGAGATGGGTGATGGAATTACTGGGAGAGACAGGGAGACAAACAAATTGGGCATAAAGCAGACAGGAGTGGAACAAATAATGAAAGTTACGTAGGGGTTGGCAGGACATATGGAAACATACAGCATTTGCTACGCACATCTGGAAATGGAAACAAAGGAATATCTATGGTGGGCTCAAAAAGATAAGATTGCTAATGAAAGGTTGGTAAATGACATGAAAATACACAGGTACAACATGGATGTGTACATTGAAGACAACCCACATTGGAGTCATTCTACTCAGTTCAACCAGTTTGAGAAAATGTTCAACTCATAGTCTTAGATATGGCTGAAATTTGGCATACCACTGCTGCCATGTCTGGAACACTCATGTACGAAGTATTATGTTCTCCTGGGAATTAGTTCCGGGATTATAGCTTGTGAAAGAAGTTGGTGCAACCCAGAAGTAGCAATGCACATTTGGCAATCAGTCGTCAGAGCCAACTTCAGGCCCTAATAACTTTGGGACTATTCTTCGTAGTCCAGTGAAATTTTTACCACTGAGTAACATC
Organism: Schistocerca piceifrons; assembly: GCF_021461385.2. Taxonomy (NCBI): domain Eukaryota; kingdom Metazoa; phylum Arthropoda; class Insecta; order Orthoptera; family Acrididae; genus Schistocerca; species Schistocerca piceifrons. The sequence continues at coordinate 391,087,988 of NC_060145.1, forward strand.
AGCAACATGTTTCTGAGGGAAAGTAAAAAATGTCAATGTGGTGAAAATATGTAACGTATTAAAAGATACATATCATAGGTGTGCACCATGCCACATATAATTCACACAGGAAGAGATAATATTTTCACACACACACACACACACACACACACACACACACACACACACACAGTGTGTCCACATCTTTTACCACCGGAAAAAATGTGGATTTTCAAAGTAGCACAAAAGGAATGAGTAATTTCCAAGCCAAATTTCATAAATTGCACGAGTAAACGTGTTATTGCATTGTGTACAATGAAAGTTGACAGATGTATTTATTTACATTTGTTTTAACAAGATTTAGCAATTAATAGTATGATGCAGACCGTTGTGGTGTCTGTTATCTGATGAGATTTGTTTCTTGTTTCAAATAATGCTACAGCAAGTGTTGGGAACCATTTGACAACTGAAAGTTAACCAGAAGTGTTCAAGAACAGGATGAGTCAGTGTGTGACAGGAAGAATAAGGGAAACAAGCGAGCATCACAGGGTACTCATGCTTTCAAGATTCTGGTTCAGACTGGTCAGTGCTGTTGTGATAAAGGCAGTGTGCAGGCAGAATAATGTGCAGGTGGTACTTTTATTCAAACAAATTTTAGTATTGGTAGAGAAGAAGAATCTCAGTGTCATAAAACACAAGGAACTAAATGTGGCACTCATTTTATTCACGATCTGAATGATTGAGACTACGAGTTGTTGCTACGGAGATCTGGGATGCGCCCTGTGGGTGTGAGAAGTACAGTCCTAGGGAACATGAGTGTTTATCAACCTATGGAAATGGTTCTGGATAAGTGTTCTTTCCTGTAGAGAAGTTGTTTTGACCCATTTCAGGTCCATAAGAAGACAGTGGGGTGTAGGCTTCGAGAAGTTGATATAAAGTTAGTATTGAAAGTGAATCAGTGCACAGGATTTAACATGAAACCAGGATAAAAGTTATGTCTCATGTGTGTCACACTACTAAAAAGAGAAGAATATCCTGATAATATACAGGATGGTGACAAAAAGTACAACTGCCTTCAGCAACAGTAGCAGTGCAATTAAATATTTCAGTGACTGCTCTTGGTTTGTCTCCCATAAAGAGACAGAGTTGCGAAAAAAAAAATCAGACCCAATTATAGTGAAAGAAAACTACAAGAAACTTACATGGATATGAAACACACAATGGCAGTGACGCTAATGATGAAAGAGGAAGAACTATCTGTTCCAAAAAAACAGAAATCGTGCCAGAAATGCTGCAATTTGGACAAAATTGTGCGTCATTTGCAAGAAAAAGAGTTGTATCACATGCAAGAAAAAAGTGGCTATCCTTACTCTTGTACCTTCTAACAATCCAATTGGTTTATTGAGTGAACTGCAAAAGAAATTAGTGTTTTCCCATATATGGTAAAGCAAGCCAGGAAAATTAAAGCAAGCCAAAGAGTGCTGCCAGAACTTCAACGGGCTTTGGGTAACAATTTAGTTCAGAAATAAAGATGTTAGTGTCAGAGTTTTACAAAAATGATGACTACAGCAAAATAATGCCTGGCAATAAAAAATAGGTTATGTTAAAAATGGGAAACGTACATGTGCAGGTGCAAAAAGACACTTGCTTGTAACGTTTATGAACTATACAGGTTGAAGCGAAATTTGCGCACTTGCCTCACAGGCCAACGGTAAGAAAATGTCTCTCACAAAATTTCGTCTGGCAAGTACATCTGGCAGAAAAAGAATGTTAAAGAGTGGCAATCTGGCAACACTGCAACCACAAGTATGGTAAGTATCTCTGTCAGCATATATTAGTTGTGCTGCACAAGTGGTTCAGTGGACAGAGTTTTGTGTTAGCATGCAGGAGGTCGAGGGTTCGAGCCTGCGTTGGGGTGCATTTTTTTATTTGCTAATTTCATTCTAACATCTGCTGTAATATACACCGTTTCTTAGGTCACATTTATCCTAAATTTATCCTAAATTTATGACATTTTGTGCCGCTGAACATAACAAATACATGGTTAGACAAATAAAAAATAGACAGTTGAAACAAATAACCTGTCATACGACAGAATAACTACAAAATCGATACCAGTTTCAACATGTTAAAAGATGGTAGCACAATACAGTAACACATCTACTTGTCATTTATACTACATGTAATATGAGTGCTCAGATGTGGTACATTAGCAACCAGTGACAATAATAATATCCATATGAATGATCGGATGACCTTCACAACAGAATACGTTGTCCTCAGAACATCAGATGCTCAAAGCGAGCTCCCTGTACATCCAAACATTGCGCAACCCGCCGGATCGTAAAGCTCTGGACCCTTTGCAGCAAAGCTGTGTCCACAGTAACAAGAACAGCATAAACACGCCCTAGCAATTCTTCCACATTTGTAGGCGGAGTAGAGTACATGTGCTCATTCAGGTGCCCCCCAGGAAGAAACCCAGGGGATTTAGGTCAGGTGAACGTGGTGGTCATACAACTGGACCTCCACGTCAACCATTTCGCTGGAAATGTTCTGTCCAAGTACTGTCGTACATTAATTCCAGAGTGTGGAGGTGCACCATCATGTTGGAACCATATCCTGTGCCAAACATGTAGTGTAACATCTTCCAGTGCATCAGACAGGTAGTTTGCGATGAATGCATGATACCTTCATGCAAGCAACATGTGGGGGCCCAAACACCTATCGCCCAATATTCCAGCCCAGATGTTGGTAACAAATCAAACTTGATATCCACGGCCATGGGTGACATGCAGGTTAACCTCACACCAATGCTGGGCATTGTGCAAATTGAAGAAACCCTCACGAGTGAATGCTGCTTCATCTGACCATATTACGGTGTTCACAAAGTCATCATTGGCTTCCTGTTGTTGGAACCATTCACAGAATTGCATCCACTGATGGTGATCTGCAGGATGCAGGTGTTGCATGAAACCATAATGATAGGGGTGCAGCACATTAACGACCGCGCATTGCGAGACACGCAGCCGCCTTGCTATGCTACGTGTACTTCACTGAGGTTTTTGGTGTATGACCTCCAGAATAGCTTCCTCAGTAGCTGGAGTATTGTGAGACCATGGATGACCTCTGTCACACGATAGTGGAAGGAGAGAACCTGACACCCGAAGGCACGGCTCCAGATGACAAAATACTTTTTTATCTGGATAGGGTCAACGAGAATATCTAGCAGCATATTCACGAGTGGCAACACCAGATGCACCAAGAACCAGAAGCATATCCATGTATTCATCGTTTGTGTATGCCACACTGGTTTATAGGTTTACAATGAGAAAATTTGATACCCCTACGCATGTACATTGCAATCTGTCATGGGGTGTTACTTCACTAACAACTAGCATACAGTATAAACACGCTGTTGATCTGCACGTTGTTCCATCTAATGACATTGCCCCTCTGACAGATATTGTCTGGTATGATTCATCCCGACACCGCTAATTGTGAAACGTTCAGTTTCGAATTACACTGTTTCCCTAATGGTAATAGATACGATGTTTCCCCAATGACATTGGTAGGATGATGATGATGCATTGAGAAATGTACTAAACAGCTTGCTGTTACCACATTCATTGTTGAAAACCCTGGTGATAACACATACAAATAGTAACAGAGTTTGGACATTATTCTCAAAGCACATTGCTAGTCGTACTGGTAACACAAGGCCCTAAAAAATGTACTGTACCTGAAAGAGTCAAGAATAATAGTTGGTACTAATCCATGGGACCAATGGAGGAGGGTACAAAGAAAACAGGTTTCACATCTAGTAGATGTTTCAAAGCTGACCAATCTTCCATTTCTACGATTGTAGTATGCAAGTGCAAATGTTTTCTAGAGGAACCACTGCAATCACTTAACAATTGAGATGCCAGATACCATACCACCTGGACTACATTCACCAAATAAACATATACCTCGGCCCAGGATCGAACCATCAACATCCTGCATGCTAACCCAAACTCTATCCACTTCACCAACTGTAGTGCACAACCAAAATGTGCTGTCAGAGGTATACCCGGGCCAGTGAAACATGTCACTTGACAGCTCGTGTGTGGTTGGCTACACTGCGATTGCGAGGTTGCAATAGCTGCCACCGCACAAACCCACAACTCCGAAGTACGTTTTGTAAATGTAAGCTACAATCAACATTTATACGTAAGTGCAACAAAGTACATTTTTCTAGGACGACGGCGGAGACTACGTGTTTGATAGTATATTAAATCGAGAAATAAAAACACCCGAAGTTTATGACGGTATCTACGAAAAGTTGTTCCAAATTGTTACAGTAATAGCTGCATTTAAAATGTCATATAATAATGTAATCTAAGCACACCAAATAACGTGCTATCCACACTCGTAGAAGAAAATAAAGGAAAACATGCATAGGCTACCCAATTGCAGAGAGAAAATAATTAATTCTGTATACATTTACACTCACCAATGTAAGATGTCAATGGCGCAATTCCATCCAGTTCTCCTTCACTGTCATCGGAATCGGCGCCAAAACCATTGTCTTCGTCATCATCATTATTAAGAGAAATCATGAATTGTTCGTTTTCATTTATAATGCCATCTATAGTCTGTGCTTCTCTAACTAGTTTAGCAATGTAGTCTACCTTTTCCTCCTTGAGGTAGTCTGCAGTAGCAAGACCTTCACGTAGCAGTCATTCCACTTCCATTATAGTAAGTCTTGTTACTTCAAATGTACACTTTGACTTCACAGCAAACCAGTTCAATTGGATTAAAATGACAGCTTGATAAGGTGGTAGCCTAATTACCAAGTGACCCTGTTTGCTTGTAATTTCATCTACAACGTATTTAGGCATCACAGGCTTATTTTGTTCCACAAACGAGTATAACAGCAGCTTTGTCATGCTGATGTCCACAGCAATGTCTTTTGCCTGCAACCGCTGCACCATAGTTCCTTTATGGTCACTAGAGGTGGGAGTTTTATCTAAAATCACAGAATGGTATGGTGCATTGTCCATCACAAAAACTGTCAGAACACTAAACTGGTGGAACAAATTTTTAAACCACTGTAGAAACCATGGGTGGTCCATATCCTCATGGTAGTCACTGGTTTTTGTTGATCGATAAACTAGAAGTCCTTCAGGCACAAAGCCGTTTGAAGATCCTGCATGGGCCACAATCGGGATCCTCTTCCCGTTGGCTGATGACCGCTGCTGTTCGGAGTATCATCTGTCCAGCATTTCTCAACTGATCCTCCAGCGGTGACCCAGGTTTCGTCTAACCATATGACTGAGTGTATGTCCTTTCCTACAGGTACGAGCTTCAACGACGGGTAAGTTTTTGTCCATCTAACTTTTTAAAACAGAAGCCCATACTTTTTAATATCATCTTAAGTGACATTTTCCCCCCTGAGAAAACTTCACTTTCTTTTAAAGAAATTAGCAACTTCGCTATTGTGTGGTATTCTTTCCTTTTATAGTATCCGTATATGTGCCGAAGAATTGCATCCGATTGGAAAGAATCTATATCTGTAACAGGAAAAGGCTGCTTTTTTTCTCCCACAGGGGCTTTCTTTCACACTGTTTACTTCACTGTAAGGTTTGAAGTAGCACACCTTTTCTTATAACTGTTCTTTGACCGAGTCCTAGAGTTCTCAAGGTACACTCTAAAACTTTATTGACAGGAATCGATGCATGCCCATGAACAGAAACAAATGCTTTTTCTTGCTCATAAAACTCATGCGTCCTCTGTTGCAATTCCAAAGCCTGACTATTTAATGGCACTCCACGGTGCAACAGATTGTCGCTTGGTGTACATCATTTTGGTGACATTGTTTAACAAACAGAAACTGTAGTCGTTGCAGAAACGCAACACAACAGCAGGCGTTCGTGCACTAACATACAATGTCTACATGGAAGCTGGCAACATGGTAGTGTCGACACCGGAACCGGCTTTTTTTTTTCAGTGCTGTTATTGATTCAGAAGACGCGGCACCTCCCGTTCCTCACTTGTTTGTTAGTTATACTACCAACTCTATGGTGCTTGGGGAGTGACCTTGAAGTGACATGTTTCAGTCTTGCCAGATTGTCACTCTTTAATGTCCTTTTTCTGCCAGATCAACTCACCAGACAAAATTTTGTGAGCAATTCTTTTGTTGCTGGCATGTGAGGAGTGCGCGAACTTCGCTTCACCCTGTATGTAGTATTCAAGGAAAAGTATTCCAATGCCAGAGTGGGTTTATGGTGTATTATCTTTTTTTTAATTCTTGGCTGAAATGGGTTATGACAGTAAGTGCAAGGAACACACACAATGTGTGTGTGCGTGAGACCCATCAAAATGCTAAGTTGTTGTTTGCTGCTATAAAGGATTGTGGTCTGGATTACAAAGATGCAATGAAACTGCTAGTGTGTGATATCAGTTCCTCCCAGTGCATGATGCAAAGGTGTGAAAAGTGTCTGTCAAGGCAAAACTTGCCAAACACCTGAATAATAAATTGCAGGGTGACATCCTTTTGAATGACAAACTTGTCGCTTATAAATAATGGATAAACATGGCTCACTCAACTCTTGAAACAAAGTAAAGTACAGTGGAAGAGTTTGTTTAATTGTGTTGTGGAAAAAAAAAAGACAAACTGACTGCACATAGCTTTACAACAACAGTGCAATCTGCATATCCCCAGTTTTGTAAACATTTGAAACAAGAAGAAATTATAATAATATTGTACTTTTCTGAAAATTATGCATTTATAGAGCAAGGTGCTTTCTCAAGGATATTGTTGGGGTGACAGCCAACCAAATCTCCAACCATTTTCGATTATTATAGAGATGAATCATGTGGTGTCTGTCATGAATTTGTGTGTTTTTAGTGACTGCTTAACTCATTATGCTATTGAAGTTCATGCCCACATCCACACTGTCATCGCATATTTTTAGAAACAAGCTGCCTCACGTACATCTCTGCAAAATACTTTAGTGATTGGGCAACTAGCCAGGACAAAAACTGTAAAATCTCAAAAATTTGTGAATGCATTACTGTGATTTTCAAATTCATGCAGAATGGTATGTTTTTGCAATGGTAAAAATGAATAGGGCGGTATTGGTGCTACCATTAAACACATGGCATCATAAGCCAGCCTGTAGCATCATACAAAAGGCCACATTCTAACAACTCTTCAATTGTTTACCTGGGTACAGAAAAATATCTCCAGTATACAGTCATTTTACATTCTGAAAGGTGTGAATAATGGCTAAAAAGCAGACTAAAGGATGTTAAAACTATTGCAGGAACAAGGAGCAATATCACTTTTCTCCGGTAGACTCTGATAATGTGCAGATGAACACACTGTCCGGTTATAATTATAGGTTCATGCACATGTCTTCAGTGTGTCTGACCCTGGATTCCGAAGCAAAGTGGCAACACACAACGAGGTTGCTTGTTGCTGTTAATGGTGATGGCACATTAGTATGTTGCCGAATGCTGCGAAGCAGGTGAACTTAATGACACCAGCAGGACCAGCAAGATAATTTCAGTTGACACATTTAACAGACATTTGTTGGATTCCTTTTGAAAATTTTATGACGACAGTTACAGGTCCTACTTTTGTGTCAGGAAGACAGTACAATTTGATGCTCAGTGTACAGAGAACAACAGCTACAGCAAGGGAATATCATTGGTCCCTTTTATGGTGACACACTATAGGTGTTTCAATTTTTTGTACTGTCCTGTGTGTGTGATTTATGTGTGAAAGATGTGGACATGGGGTGTGTGTGTGTGTGTGTGTGTGTGTGTGTGTGTGTGTGTGTGTGTGTGTGTGTGGGTGGGTGGGTGGGTGCGCACGCACACGCATTTTGCCTGCATTACCTTTCTAGGGGGAAAAAATCATCCCATCCCTGAGTGAATTGTATTTGGCAGGGCACCTCACATTTTTTTATTTTCCCTCAGAAAGAAGTTGCTGATGTTTTGATAAATTGCACGTGTTCCCTAAATGGATCTTACTTTGTGGTAAAAAAATTTCACCTGACTCTGAGGAATAGTTCCAAAGTTAATAATTTCTGAAGTTGGCCAAATGTGCGTTGCGTTTTCCATGCCACGCCACCATCTTTCGCAAACTATAATTCTAGAACTAATTCTCAGGGGAACATAATACTTTGTACATGATTGTTCCACACATGGCAGCTTTGGTGTCCTAAACTTCAGCCAAAGTTGAGATTATGAGCTGGAACCCCTGCTTGAATTGAAAAGGAATGACTCATTGGGATGTCTTGAGGGGCCTTTATGCGGTAGCTGTCGAATTGCTGATAACAAATATTTTCACTGAAAGTTACTATGAATTCAACTAGTGGCTAATCTGATCTGGATTTAAGGCTCTATTCATTCTCAGTTAAGAAACTTCCCACGGGGGCTAAATACATTGAACTTATATTCAGAAAAATGAGATTGGAAACCTATTGAGCCATCCAGATTTAGATTTTTCTTTGGTCTCACTTAATCACTTTAGTTTAACGTCAAGACTGTTCATTCAAAATGGCAATTACCAGTTTCTTAGAACTATTCCCTATCCAGCCACAGTTAGCACTCGCCAATCAATGCAATTTCAAAGTAAACAGCCAGGTTGCATTTAGTCAATTTGTAGGATATAGGATGTTCAGTAACCTAATATGATAGAGAACTATTTAAACAATTAAATAATGGACATTTTGGCCAGCTTTGCCCTGATGAGAGGGCCAAATGTCATTTGTATAGTTGTTTTGATGTTTTTAATGATGTGGCCTAACACTAAAGAATTTTACTCAAAATTATGTATTGTTGTGCACAATTTTAGATTCGAGTCAATCATCACAGTTGCCTGTTTTGCTGTGGTACATGCAAGGCGTAGTTGAAAAGTAAATACTTTTCAGCTGTTAAAAAAAATTACAAAAAAGCTTTAATTGATGGTTTTATTAGTTTCTTACAGACTGACTTCACTGTTGCACGTAACTGCTTTCATTTCTAAGCACTTTCCATAATGTTAGACAAACTTATTCAAACCCTCTGTATAGAACTTCGCCTGCAAATTTAATCAGTGAATGATTATGACTTACTTGTTGTCTTCTAACTATTGGCCACTATGTTTAAAATGCTAGAAGAGGTAATAGCTGCTGGGTGCAAAGTGGGCCTGTAGGACGAGTAGTCAAAAAGTTGCCATTGAAAATGGTGGACCTTATCCTTGGTGCAGTAAAGTGTGTGTGTGTGTGTGTGTGTGTGTGTGTGTGTGTGTGTGTGTGTGTGTTCATTGTCATGGACTGCTATCCCAGGTACAGGTACCCATGCCATTGAATTTCAGTAGTATATCTGTCTGGTGAGCATTCCACAGTACACATCTGCTGCAATTGTTGACCCATATTACATGAAATTGACCAAAAGAAAGCTCTTTTTTTGTCCCAGAAAATGATAGCCTTAATTTTTCGAATCAAGTAAGGAAATTGCTTGAATTTTTGGTAAGTTGGTGCAGTTGGATTTCGTCACTCTTTTGATTCTGTGTTGGTGTAGGTAGCCATGTCTTCTTGCCCATAACAAATTGGGAGGAAACAAATCATCTTCATCTTGTCAATAGCAGTCCAAACTAGCTCGTCCACTTGACATTCTTTGCTCTTTGTACTGGTTAGTAAGCACTTTCGGTACTCATCTTGCACAAATTGTGGCCTATCTTGGTTTTTCTGCATCATTTGTGTGAATAGTGGTGAGTAGAGCATTGGGATTTGATAAGCCAAAGCACTAAACACCGACCAGATCAGAGTTTTTCCTCCACTTGCTGCAATGATTTCATAATTTTGGGTACTGATCCTTCCACCGTGCTCATCATCCTGTTCATTTGTAAAGCCACTTTTAAATACTCTTCACTCTTATATAACTGTTCCTTCACTCATTACTGTAGACCCACCCCCCACCCACACCCCCTGCAGGTCTAGGGGTTAGAATAGGCCCAAGGTATTCCTGCCTGTCATAGGAGGCGATTAAAAGGAGTTTCACATGTTTCGGCCTTTATGTGATGGTCCTAGGGTTTGACGTCCATTCTTCAAAATTTTCCCAAAGAGCGAGCCAATTGGGGAAGGGCGCCTTACAAGGCGCATCGTGTCCAACGTGCAGTGAGATCTTTAGCCCACTTTCTTGTCGTCGGATTGCAGCCCTGCTGATTCTCCATTTCTTTGGCGAGGACACCTTCCTGGGTGCGTTTTCCACCATGCACTACGTAATGCCGATTTCTGCATTGACGATGACCATGGACTTCTATGCACCTGATATCCAGCACGGTAGCCAGTCCATTGTGGTGGGGGTGCCATGAACCCTGTCGGTTGTAGCCTGCTGACCACACAGGTATCGCTCTGCTGATGTCTGCGCCGTTAACTCCCCACGTATGCCAATGGGTAGATGACCATCCTCCTGGGGCATCGGGACTCTCAGCAATGGCCATCCTGCCAGGTGGCCTTTGCTGCGGCTGGGTGGTGCCCGTGGGGAGGGCCACTGGTTCGAGGGGGTAGCATCAGGGTGGATGTCACGCAATGAAGTGTAGGCCATCATCTCTTGCTGGTGGCGAAACACCAGCAGTCTCTAAGCGATCACGTGTTCAATTCAACACACAGTACGACCCCAAATCGTTCCCCTCCCTGGCCACACCATGGGAGGAACGTCAGGCTAAGGATGGCAGCAGATCTTATTCACCTCGGTGCCTTGTATGTTAGAGAGCTGATGGGGAATCTTTCATGACAATGAAGTCTCAGTTTTTTGTTGAGCATTTAGAGGACAAGTTCGGGGAGGTGAAGGGCTTGTCCATAATGAGATCTGGGTCAGTCTTGATCAAAACATCATCCTCTGCCCAGTCACGGGAGTTACTCACTTGGGACAAGCTGGGGGATATTTCTGTAACCATCACACCCCATAATAGCTTAAATAGGGTCCAGGGTATTGTATTTCACAGAGAACTTCTTTTGCAGTCCGATGATGAGCTACGCGCCAATTTAGTGGTGAGGTGCATTTCGTCTGGTGTGTCCACCGGGGTCCAACGGATAATCAGGTTGCCACCGGTGCCTTCATCTTGGCCTTTGAGGGTGATACATTGCCTGAGAAGGTCAAGGTGATAGGCTACCGGTGTGATGTAAAGCGCTTTATCCCTCCCCCGATGCAGGGCTTCAAGTGCTGGAAGTTAGCCCATATGTCTTCCCACTGTACTTTCTGCTTCATGTGCCGAGATTGTGGATGCCCATCACATCCTAATACTCCATGTGCCCCTCCTCCCATCTGTGTCAGCTGTGGAGAGCACCATTCGCCTTGCTTGCCTGACTGCAAGATTCTCCAGAAAGAAAGGATAATCATTGAGTACAAGACCCTGGGCAGATTGACTGACACTGAGGCTAAAAGAAAATTTGAATTCCTGCATCGTGTGTGTATGACATCGTCTTACGCCACCACGACAACAGTTCTGGCGCCATCAGCTCCGCCAACCCAGGTTACCTCTCAGAGCCTGAAGACTACAGCTGCCCCCCCCCCCCCCCTTTGAATGGTAGGGGGCATTTCCCTCCCTGTTGTTGCTCCTGCACCACCTACTTTGGGAGCAACAACACCGCTGCCCCCCCCCCCCCCTCCCTCCCCGCCCCAACCAACGAGGACATGCGTCCCCCACTTCTAAGCCAGAGAAGTGTAAGTCTTCTTCGACTTCTCTCGCTAGGAAGGGTTCCCTTGTGTCACTCCCTTCCCAGGTTTCTTCTAGTGGGAAAGACGACACCCACAAGTGGCTGAAGAACCCAAAAGCAGCTGTTCGTATGGCTTCACGCTCATCCTCAGTCCCCGAGACTGAGCCAGTGAAGTCTTCCCAGCCAGGGAAACCCAAGGAGCAGCGAGAGAAATCCAAAAAGAAAACCCTTCAGACCAAGGAAATTGCGGCGGCACCCACACCACCGCTACCTACAAGCTCTGCGGCTGAGGGTGGGGTGGAGATTTTGGCGTCTGCTGAGGACCTAGGTCCTGCCAGACCCTCAGACATAATGGATAGAGATCGCTCAGGCAATAAATCGGTGGCAGCAGGTGACTGAGATGTAAACTGCGTCATTGAATGCTCCATGCTTTCCCAGTCTCACGATGTCATCCTCCAGTAGAATTGCGGCAGTTTTTTCCACCGCCTGGTTGAGCTACAGCAGTTGTTAAGCTTTACACCTGCTATTTGCATTGCCCTCCAGGAAACCTGGTTCCCAGCAATGCGCACCCCTGCCCTCTGTAGTTGTAAGGGATATTACAGGAACCATAGTGCCTATAATAGTGTCAGGTGGAGTTTGCGTTTATGTCCTAAACTCGGTCTGTAGGGAACATGTGCCCCATCAAACCCCTCTTGAAGCTGCGGCTGTCAGAATAAGGACGACACAGTAAATAACTGTCTGCAATGTGTATCTTCCTCCAGATAGTGCAGTACCCCTGAATGTATTAGCTGCACTGATTGATGGACTCCCTAAACCGTTCCTACTTCTGGGAGATTTTAATGCCCATAACCCCTTGTGGGGTGGTACCATGCTTACTGGCTGGGGCAGAGATGTCGAAACTTTACTGACGCAATTTGACCTCTGCCTATTAAATACTGGGGCTGCCACACATTTCATTGTGGCTCATTGTAGTTACTCGGTCATTGCTTTATCAATTTGCAGCCCAGGACTTCTCCCATATATCCACTGGAGAGCACATGACGACCTGTGTGGTAGTGACCACTTCCCCATCTTCCTGTCACTGCCCCAGCGTCAGGCACAAGGACACCTGCTCAGATGGGCTTTGAACAAGACGGACCAGGGAACTTTCACCTCTGCTGTCACCGCTGAATCTCCCACACACGGTAACATCGATGTGATGGTTGAGCAGGTAGCTAGCACAATTGTTTCTGCGGCAGAAAACGCGATCCCTCACTCTTTAGGGTGCCCGTGGCGTATGGCAGTCCCTTGCTGGTCACCGAAAGTCGCTGAAGCCATTAAGGAGCGTCGGCGAGCTCTACAGTGGCATAAGCGGCACCCTTCCCTGGAGCACCTCATAGCTATTAAACGGCTCTCTGCCTATGTTTGGTAGCTTATCAAACAACGGAAGAAGGAGTGTTGGGAGAGATATGTCTCCACCATTGGTTGCCACACATCACCTTCCCAAGTCTGATCAAATGTTTTTTCGGGTACCAAGCCCCAACAGCTGTCCCTGGTGTTACCATAAATGGCGAGTTATCTACTGACACAAAGGCGATTGCCGAGCACTTTGCTCAAGCCTCTGTGTCGGAGAATTACCCCTCAGCCTTTCGCACACTCAAACAGCGGCTGGAAGGGAACGTCCTCTCATTCACTACATGCTGCAGTGAATCCTATAACGCCCCATTTACAGAGTGGGAGCTCCTCAGTGCCCTTGCATATTGCCCCAACACAGCTCCTGGGCCTGATCGCATCCACAGCCAGATGATTAAACATCTCTCATCTGACTACAAGCGACTTCTTCTCATCATCTTTAACCGGATCTGGTGTGATGGCGTCTTTCCATCACAATGGCAGGAGAGCACCATCATTCCGGTACTCAAACCCGGTAAAAACTCGCTTGATGTGGATAGGTATCGGCCCATCAGCCTCACAAACGTTCTTTGTAAGCTGCTGGAACGTATGGTATGTCGACGGTTGGGTTGGGTCCTGGAGTCACGTGGCTTGCTGGCTCCACGTCAGGGCGGCTTCCGCCAGGGTAGCTGTACCACTGATAATCTTGTCTCCATAGAGTCTGCCATCCGAACAGCGTTTTCCAGACGGTAACACCTGATTGCTGTCTTTTTTTACTTATGTAAAGCATACAACATGACTTAGCGACGTCATATCCTTGCCACATGTTACGAGTGGGGTCTCTGGGGACCACTCCTGATTTTTATCCAAAACTTCCTGTCGCTCCGTACTTTCTATGTCCAAGTTTGTGACTCCCATAGTGCCATACATATCCAGGAGAATGGAGTCCCGCAGGGCTCTGTATTGAGTGTCTCTCTGTTTTTAGTGGCCATTAACGGTCTAGCAGCGGCTGTCGGGGCCCTGTGTCTCACCGTCTCTCTATGCAGACGCCTTTTGCATGTCTTACTGCTGCTCCAGTACTGTTGTTGCTGAGCGGCGCCTCCAGGGAGCCATCCACAAGGCACAGTCATGGGCTCTAGCCCACGGCTTCCAGTTTTCAGCCGCAAAGTTGTGTGTCAAGCACTTCTGTTGCCGTCGTACCATTCATCTGGAACCGACACTTTATCTTAATGACGATCCCCTCACTGTAGTGGAGACATATCAGTTCCCATGACTGGTTTTCAATGCTCGATTGACTTGGCTCCCTCATCTTCGTCAGCTTAAGCAGAAGTGCCCTCCGTTGCTTGAGCAACACCATTTGGGGTGCAGATCGCTGTACACTGCTGCAGCTCTACAGAGCCCTTGTCCAATCCCGAATTGACTATGGGAGTGTGGTTTATGATTCAGCAGCACATTCAGCATTGCATTTACTTGACCCTGTGCACCACTGTAGGGTTACATTAGAGACGGGAGCTTTTAGGGTGAATCCGGTGACCAGCATACTGCTGGAGGCTGGTGTCCCTCCACTGCAGATAAGACGTGAACAACTACTCACCAGTTACGCAGCACACATTCATAGTTCTCCTGAACATCCGAATTACCGTCTCCTTTTTCTGACCACGGCAGTCCATCTCCCGCATCAGCAACCCAGATCAGGGCTAACGATTGCTGTTCACGTGCGGTCCCTTCTCTCCGCACTGGAGTCCTTCTCTTTACCACATCTACTAGCGGTCCGTTCACGTACATCTTCGTGGTGTACACCTCGGCCGCACCTTCATCTGGACCTTTTGCATGGTCCTAAGGACTCGGTTAACCCCGTTAACTTGATATAATCAGTGATAGTATGAAATAGTTGGTTTGTAGTTGACTTAAAGTGTACACAAAGGAAGTGGTGGTTGGTTCTTGGGATGGGTGTGAGAATCATTTTTGTGTGATGATATGGCATGGGAGATCTCTGTGAATTAGGTTTGGAGGGTAATGCCTGTCTGCGAAGGCCTTTGTGAGGCCTTCAGCGTACTGAGTGCTCATCACTGAAGATGCATCTATCACAGGTAGGTTGTGCAGGAGGGAATTTTAGGTGTGAAGGAGGTTTCAGCTGTTAAAGTGCAGGTACTGTTGGTGATTGGCAAGTTTAATGTGAACTGAGGTGTGGATGGAGTCATCTGAGAGGAGGAGGAGATGGGGAAATTGGTATGATTGGGGGGGGGGGGGGATCAGGTGAAGTGGATGGGAGAGGTGTTGAGGTTGTGGAGAAATGAGGATAAGGTGTCCTATGATAAAGACATCATCAATAAACCTGAAACAGACCAGGGGTTTGGGTTTTGGGAAGCTGGGAATGTTTCCTCCAGGTGACCAATGTAGAGTTTTGCATAGGAGGGTGCCATGTGGTTGCCCGTGGTTGTGCCACGAATTTGTTTGTATACCTTCCCTTCAAAGATGTAGTTACGGGTTAGAATGTAGTTGGTTAAGTGTAAGAACAGTGAAGTGGTGGATTTGTAATCAGCTGGACTTTGGGAGAGGTTGTGCTCAATCACGGCAAGGCCATTGGCATGAGGGATGTTGGTGTACAAGGAGGTTGCATCAATTGTGACAAGGCACATCCAGCTTCTACACGCTCCCCAAAATCCACTAACCTAACAATCCTGGGCTCCCCATTGTAGCTGGTTACAGTGTCACCCCCCCCCCCCCCCGCCACCCCACCTCTCCCAAAAGAATCCCGGTTCTTGTTGACCATCATCTGCAATCAATTATCCAAAACCTAGCCTCCCACATTAAAGATACCAACCACTTCCTGCACCAACTCTGTCATCCCCACACCCTTACTTTCCACTTCCCTACTCATCATTGTTGGTGCAATCTCTTCATAGACCAACGTCCCTCATGCCCATGGCCTTGCCACAATTGAATACCTCTCCCAATGCCCTTCAGATTCAAAATCCACCAATTCATTCCTCATACACCCATTACTATTTCACTTTTCAAGCGGAGGTATACATGGCACCCCTCTATGCCAACCTCTTCATGGGCCACCTAGAGTAAACATCCCTAGCTTCTCAAAACACCAAACACCTGCTCTAGTTCAGATTTATTGATGACATCTTTATGATCTGGACCCAAGGCCAGTATGCCTTACCCTCATTCCCCCTCCACCTAACACCTTCTCTCCCATCCACGTCACCTGATCCTCTTCTACTCATCATGCCACCTCCTAGATGTCCATCTCCTCTCAGATGGGTCCATCCACATCTCGTTCCACATCAAACCCATCAATCACCAACAGTACTTGCACTTCGACAGCTGCCACCCCTTCCACACCAAAAATTCCCTTACAAGCTGGCCACCTGTAGTAGATGCATCTGCAGTGATGAGAACTCTCTTGATCAGTACTTCATGAAGGCATCACAAAGGGCTTTGAGGACAGGCAATACCCTCCAAACCTAATTCACAAACAGATCTCCGTACAAAACTGATCCCTACATCCATCCCAAGAACTGACCACAAAGAAGTGCCTCCATTGTTACCCAATACCACCTGGTACTGGTACAACTGAACCACATCCTTCATCAGGGCTCTGATTATTTATCATTTTTGATGCTTTGAAATGAGGGACATCCTACCACAGATACTTCCATCCCCTCCCAAAGTGATGTACCGCCACTCACCGAACCTCCACATCATCCTAATTGGTCACTATGCCACTCCCAGGCCCAATACTCTGCCACAGGGATCATAGCCTTGTGGAAGACCAATATGCAAAACCTGTGCAATCAACCCATCCAGCACCACCTACTCCAGTCCTGTCACAGACTTATCCTACCTCAACAGAGGCTAGGCCACCTGTAAAGCTGCTGTGTTATATACCAGCTCTGTTGCAACCTTTGCACAACATTTTACATTGGTATGACAACCAATGAACCAGCTGTCAATTAGAATGAATGGAAAATCCCAAACTGTTGCAAAAAGCAAGGTAGACCACCCAGTGGCACACATGCAGCAGAGCACAACAAGTGAGATTTCAGTGGCTGTTTCACAACCCATGCCATGTGGATCTACCCCACCACAAGCAGTTTTTTTTGAGCTGCGCAGGTGGGAGCTATCCTTACAGCACATTCTGTACTCTTGTCACCTGTCTGGCCTAAACCTAAGATAACTCACTGTCCCCCCACTCAATAGGGAGAGGGGGTGGAATATATATATATATATATATATGGGGGTGCACGCACGTTTTTTTTTTTCTACAAGATTGAAAAAGGAAGTTCATTCCGTAAGCTAGCAAAGCTCTCTACCTTTCGTTTGTGTACCTATTGATGATTTAGCAGTTCTGCCTTCCGGTGAGTCATTTAGTATATCCAGTTCTTCCTTTAAAAAATAATAAGGAACTGCAAAATTTAATAACCTTACTGCCAGTTCAATGTTAAACACTGCAAAGAGAGAATACACTTAGTGATGTCTAAAATATCTCTAATGTGTTTTGACCCTGTTGGTAGCTACTTAGCTATTGGTTCATTTAATTTGTTGTGAAACTAGCCAGTTGGTAGCCTGTTTATTGTTTGACAAGTCTGCAGTTGCAAATGTGACATCAAATAAAATTATTAAACACAGAAGGTTGTTTACCTCTCTGGAGAGTGTGTTCATTAATTATTTAACATCTTTCTGCAGTAATTTAGTTAGCTGCACAACATATTTGGAGATGTCTAAAATAATAACTGTTGTTTACTTCTTGTTGCAGAAGACGCTGCTCGTCGACCAAAGTTAATGCTGAAGCCAAGAACTGTAAAAGATCCGCCCAATCAATTAGCAGAGACTAGTCAGGCATCAAAAATATTTGGTGGTGCGAAACCACGAGAAGAAAAAATTCTTAAGTAATAAAAGTTAATGTAAATTAAGTCAAATGCATCTCTAAATGTAAATGGCTGAGCTGTATGCAGCAGGTGAGATTACAACTTAGTCATTTTGTTATGATTTAGTGACCCTTCCCATTCTGATGTAGTGTTCGAAAGCCATTTTTATTCTAAGTAATAGTTTCCTTTCTGTGCAGTCTTTTAATTTTTGATGACTTTATTTAACTTCAGCTAAGGTAATTAAGGCAGATATTGAAATTTGAATGCTTTGTTCGCAAAAAAACATGGTAAGATAACTATATTTGAAACGTGAATGTTGTATCCCAGATTTTGCTCTTGGTTGGTCTACATTTTGCTAAATGTAACAATTACTCCCCACCCTGTTGTTTGAAGCACTGAGTAACATGATTTTAATTTTGCCATTTTTTAAGAGAATTTTGTGATTTCTTACTGAGTGTAAATAAGTAGCTAATAAATTCCATGTCGGATTGCATTTGAAAATTAATTTGTTGCTGCACATTAGTAAAAAATATATATAATAGAGCATGCCATTTCATCTCTTTATTGAAACTGAGTCTTGTTTTACTAAAATTAGTTGCTGCCTGTGCACTAAAGAACTGTGATTTACGTTGTGGAGCTGGTTGGAAGATAGTTTCTTGTTTGAAATTGCAGTTTTAGAACATTTGCGTGTTCTCTTCTAATGTAGAACATTACATTAAAATTTTTACGAGATGTTTGTATATAACCAGTGTTAAAACTACAGAATGAAGAAAAATATATTGCTTGTAAAAAAAATTAAACAGTGCCACGATATATTGATAATGAAAAATAATTTTTTAATATTATGATTGGGCTGTGAGTATTTCTTCCAAAAAGCCTCCTATATTGCAAGCTAAGTACAACCCTTTAATGAACTATCTTGCTGTTATGTTTGTGGAGCTGCAATGATGCTGAATGAGGTTTTCATGTGTGGTTGATGTCAGAATTTTCTGTATTTAAGTCTTCATTTTCTGGAACTGCTTTCAGTAAATTAACCTCCCACAAAAACATATGGTTTTTATGTGGTTTATTTACCTTTCTGATAATTTTACCAGTGACTTTTCTGCTTTCTCAGCTGCAGACTGAGTTAGTCATATGGTATGAACTTCAGAAATTATGGAAGATACATTTTATTTTAATGGTTCAGTGTATCTCTTGGTTAAGTGATTGTCATTTTTGTATTGTCAGTTTTATGGCATTAAATGAGTAGTTCCCAAGATAACTGTATTATTTTTAATCTGTGTATACCCATCCCCAACCAATCCATGATTTTAAAGAAATATTGTTGATTTTTTTATGGGACTTTGCAAGATACTTTAGCATGTAATTACAGTGCAATATCAAAACAGAACTGTGTTGTGCTGATCATTGGACAGAATCATTCACTGAACAGATTCTCTGCCTTCAAATTGTTCACGGTTAGCATGAATCCACATATTTATCCTTGTTCTCTTCTACAATGAGCCCCACATTGTTGTGCTAGTGCATTTTTACAAGCCTCTTCACAAATTATTTGTATGATGTACACTGCATTCAATGACATGAGGTAGTCTTCAAGAAGTGGAGTATCACAGCAATCTGAATGTAGTCTTTTTGAAATACAGTTAGCCCCCTACACAACAGTGATGACAAAAATTTTTGTTGTTCATGCTTCCGTTCTGAGATATTGCATCAGAAGTCAGTGTGTATACACTCCAGGACATCCGGGAAAAACCTGGAAATCTTTTCATCCAAGAGAAAACTGGGAAAAACCAGGTAATTTTTTAGAATTGCGGCAATTTTTCATTGTTTTAGTCTTCAGTTAAATGTTCGTAATTTTGAATGATAAGAACTGTTTAAGAGCAAAATGTGTCGGAGGCTTTAGGCCGAAGACTATGGAATACTTCATAACAGTAAACTGCTGCCGACGAGCATGATGTCACTACTGTTGTAAGTTCATTTTATTTCAGCAGTTGCCCACAGGCTCACGCGCATGCACAGTTGAGTTTGGTATGGGCAGTACCTTCTCCTGCTTCTGCCTACTTGAATTGTTGCTGTTAGCTGTATCAGCAGTAGCAACAAGCAGCCAGATGCTACCTGAAAGATTTTTCTGGTGCACTCAAGCTGCCAAATTCGCACATGCACTTAGCAGTCTGGGTTGTAGTGGGGAGGGGGTTAGTCTCCACGTAAGCCATGTTTACTTTTAGTGATTTTGCTATTTCCTCTTCATTTACACTTCTCATATCAAATGAAAACAAAACGGATTTCTATGGTTGGGAGCTGTCAAGTGAATTAAAATACATTCATATAATTGTGGAAGGTTAACACGTTATTAGTTTTTCTGATTTTATTTTATTTCCACATTTTTGGCAGTCAATCCCCTTGCAAAACAATGAAGCTATTTTTGTCAGTTTGCTAAATAATGTGTCTTTTACCAATCTTCTCCCCAGAGGCACTCAATTTATTAGAAGCGAAGTGTTTCGTTCCACACTATAGGCTAGTTTCAACTGTTCGCTGTATTTAAAGTGCACATTTTCATCTCCTGGCATTATGCCATAATAGAGAACCAAACATGAGATAATACAGCAGTGGTACTCCAAGAAAATTTTCATTCCGAAAACCGCACTGAAGAGCTTAATATCAGGTTGGGGCGTACTTCAGTGTGAATCTGGACATAGGAATTTGTACTTTAAGCCAAATTATGCATTTAGTATGCTTTACAAAATTCCGATGCTCGTGGAGTATCCTGTTTCTTTTATGACATCATGTAAGATTCTTAATAGTACATATGTACAAATACATAGGCTTCCTACATAACCGTAGCTGCCCATGTGCAGTAAAGCCTGTTTTCTGGTGCTCTCTGGCAACTGCTGAAATGAAGCTGTTTCTAGCAGGTCGCGGGAAAATGTTGCGAATGGTGCTTCAAAAAGCATTAGTTTCAAAGTAAATTTCCTTTTACGCAATATGAATTATGTTACATGTGTGAATATGCAGTAATTTCTTAAATCGCAGAGCGTTTGACTCTCATTTAAAACTGAACACATTGAGGACTAACTACTTAGAAGAATTTCGAGGCCAGAAGACCAGACATTAATGTCATTATTTAAAATTTTACTGGCACATTTGTGTGGTGCATCTTCAAGCGTAACATACACAAAAAAGACCACTATTATATGTGGAAGCTTAGCTTTTCTTGTTACGTAACTTACTAATCTTCAGGACCAATATTGTATGTGAAAGCTTAACTTTTCTTGTAGATTCATTAGTACATTAATTTAAACCATTAACTTTTCCTATTTGTATGTGCATACTACATAACAGTGATGTTGCTATTGGCTAATTGTTACATGTCCTATGCTCCGAATACTTGCTGTCATTGGCTGGTGAGAGCCTGTGACATGAGCTGTGATTGGCTTTGGCTTAAAAAACTGCGTTTTAATATCAGAAACTAACGGTCTGTATTGAATCTATATTTTCGTAACACCAATACAAAGATATGCAGCGTAAATGTTGTTGCACATCACAGATCAACCAAAAAAACTTTTTTGATGAGTTTTTTCGTTCTCTGAAGTTCCGTGCTGGTGTATAAAACCTTTGCCATACTGTCACTTATAATGGAAAAAGTGTATTTTTCACCTTGGAAGAAGTATATTTTCACGTGGGAAAAGTACATTTTTAACCAGGGAATCTGGGATTTTTTTTTTTCTCGCCCGCATGTACACCTTGGAAGTGATAGAACCTATATGCATAGCGACATGTGAATTACAGCGAAGCGTATAGTTGCCAGTAAAGCTATGTAATAAAGTAATAAGCTTAAATTCATTTAGTCACTCATCACTGTAATTAGCAGAAGTAATGGAAGCCTTGCCTCCCTGGCTCCTATCCATGTACTCTGAAAGTTTCCATTTGGGCACCATCAATTTGGCTGCTAGTGCCTCAGAATTCTAAACATCCACCAAAGGTTGCCTTCCATCAGCTGACAAGAATTAGTTCCAGGGAGCCACAAACTTGACTTTAAAGTACAAAAGTGACCATTCTCACAACCCAAGCTTTGTGGTGTAAGAGTGCTGTTGAGTGTCAATGGAAAATATTATGAAAAGGATAGTTGCTATTCACTATATAGTGGAGATTCTTAGTCGCAAATAGACTGTGAGAAGTGAACATTTGACCAACAAGGCCTTCAACAGAAATAGACAAAAAACACAAATACACACTAATGCAACTTGTACACACATGACCTGTCTCTGGCTGCTGAGACTAGACAACATATACACAGTCACACAAATGAAACCCATACAAACATGACTACTATCCTGAATCCTGACTCTGGCCACAGCAACCAGAGACTGACTGCCACTGATCATTGAGAAGTTAAAACACCAAGGATGGAATAATGACAGTATCATGAAAAGGATAGAATGCTTTCCATCGTATAGTGGAAATCCTGAGTCGCAGATATGCACAACAAAGATACCGCTAGACAAGTAAGATTTTGATCAAAAGGCCTCCTTCTGAATTAGACACCACACACACACACACAACCATTGTTCCGGGCTGCCGAGGCCAGACTGCTAGCAACAGCGCATGATGAGGCTGGGGAGGGACAGCAAGGTATGGATGGGGGCAGTAAAGTGCCGTTTGTGGGAGCATACAGGGATGAGGTGAGGAGAGGATAGGGCAGCTAGGTGCAGTTAGGTTATAGGGGGAAGTGGATAAGGAGAGAAGTAAAGACAGTGGATGCATTGATTGAATAGAAGGCCGTGTAGTGCTGGTGTGGGAACAGGGAAGGGTATAGGTGGGTGGAGGACAGTCACTAATGAAGGTTCAGGCCATGAGGATTATGGGTATGTAGGACACATTGGAAGGAGAGTTCCCTCTTAGACAGTTCGGAAAAGCTGGTGCTGGTAGGAAGGAAAGCTTATTTGCCTAGCAGACTTTGTTGTTCCTATCTATGACTCACCATCTCTGCTAAATGGTGAGTAGCAATTGATTGTTTTCACAATATTGCTAAAAGAAAATTTTAAACATTTTTGGTATGTGCACACAGTGCATTCACTAGCTTGTTGCTGTCTTAGTTTGGGGTTCTGTTTGACTCCCGTGTGGATATGTCATTTTTCTTTATCCCATCTTGTGCGAGGTCTGGTCTTCCTCCCCCTCTCTAACCCCCCCCCCCCCCCCCCCCCCCCGCCCCTCCTCAGGATTTGACAAATTTTATTTTATTATTTAACTTCAGTGTCAGGAATGGCATCATGCTGCAAAGTTATCAAGGTAATCTAAAGCTGGCAAGTTAACGCCATATGCCTGCGCATCCTGTAACTCTGTTCTGTATGTTATTGTACTTCTTTGTATATTGTATTCGTGAAGATGAACTTTCGGGACCAGCCCAGCATTTGCGTAATGAATGTGGGAGCCTGCAGCCATTTCTGACAGCAAGTCCTGTGTTTAAGTGGCCAGTGTAGCCAACTGTGGCTGCTAGCATGTTGCAGTCACAGATCAATTAATGATCATAGTCTATGTAATAATTTTTGAGTGCTTGTCAATCACACTGGAAACCATGTTCACATTTGTTTTCATGTTTTGGGTAAGGATGACTTAACTGGCGGAGTATGGTCATTAAATCATAACTCTTTGTATCCACTGTCCCTGTTATGGAGCAGTCTAGCACAGACATAAACATCTGCTGGTTTGTGGCATTCTAAAGATTGTCAGTCATCTCCTTGTCAAACCCTACTGTGTTATCCTGTCACAATATTACATGCTGATCACTGCTTTACTAAAATCTAGTTTCAAGCATTCATCTTGGGTATTATTTGATAATTTTTTCTCAAAGATATCATCTTTAATCACTGTTGTGTGTTTGTTCTGTGGTGGTACTCTATGGGACATATGTGTTTATAGTGAATGTTATGTGAAACAGGTGTACCACTTTTTAATTTACTACTACTAGTAGGGAGGAAGTGTGTGATATATACGAATTGTGCAGATAGAAACTAGATTGTAGACACAGTGCAAGGGAAGGACACTAAAAGAAATACTGAATTAAACTTATAAGGTCTGATTTTATAAAACAGGTGACCATAATTAACACAGAAAATGACTCCAGATCAAGCTGAATTCTGAAATCTGGATTGTATAAACATTAATGCCAGGTCACATTGCTGTAAATTAGGATTGCTTGTGACCGGCGAAATTTTGGAGATCGAGTCAAGTTCAACTTCAGTTTTCAATTCACAACCTAGTGACGTTAAAAAATATTAGATATTATCATGTACATAACTAGTTACTGCAGATGACTGATATCATAACAAATCTTGGAGATGACTCATAATTAATATGATTAATTTAAGGCATTTTAAACACACTTAGTGACAGAGTAAGAAAGGCTCAAAGTACTTGTGATCAAAAGTTAAGTACACTGAGTTTGACAGCAGCCGATAACAATTGAATATCTTTTAGAGAAATGTTCCCTTTTTAATAGCAGTAAGTACAGCATTTTAAACTATGAAACAAGTGCTTAAACTGCTATGACAGTCTGTGCACATGTTGAACAAAACTAGTAGTAAGCATATGTAAGTCAATTAGTAATGATCATGCAGTGGCTTAGTGGTTGCATCCTGCAGTTAGCTTCTGTCCATTTTCCATAACAGAAGACCAGACAAAATTACCGCTTCCAGTTTTATGCATTTCAACTTTGAAAAGTTTTAACTCTGAAACTTCCCGGCAGATTAAAACTGTGTGCCGGACCGAGACTCAAACTCGGGACCTTTGCCTTTCGTGGGCAAGTGCTCTACCATCTGAGCTATCCAAGCATGAGTCACGCCCCTTCCTCACAGCCTTACTTCTGCCAGTACCTCGTCTCCTACTTTCCAAACTTCACAGAAGCTCTCCTGTGAACCTTACCTTACAGTACTCTGTGTCTTCTATGTACAGTTAATATCTGTGGTCAAAGTGCAATGATTTTGTCAATAGCTGATTTTAGCAGTGTTGGTAAGTGTGTTTCATGCCAAGTTAGATAAATGCTGAACCTCCTGCAGTAGATCAAAGTTCAATGTTATACAATTGAAGAGTTCAGTTTCTGAAACAAGCTCAAGACTGACTTCCAGTCAGCGATGTTTATACAATTGGCCATCATGTCAGATTCTGGTTTGTTTGTGATGAGCTCTGACGTGGCACCTGAACGCTCTCCCAGGAAAAGGGTGCTTATGGTAAGCTAGGAAAGATGTAGGAAGTGCTTGCACTCGTACATCCCAACCAAGATTTGCGGAAGACTCATTTTGAATCTAGAGTCAGAAATAGGAAAACTCTATCTAATGAAGAAGACATCCATATGAATGAAATGAAATTTGCTAACTTTTGGAGCAAAAGCTTTCTTCGTCCTGCAAAAGAAAGGAAAGCTTTGAGAGAAATAATCTATTGGTAATGACATGTAATTGTTCAGTATTCCATATCAAGAAAGAAATAGAATAGAATTAGGGAAATTAATATTAAAAAACTCGTGCCATAGACATGTTAGTGATTTTAAATTGGTCTGTCATGAGTCATGGCATGTGGGGGCAGTAAATGTACTAAATGACTTAAGGAATCTACTCTGTTACATAATTCAAACAGCAGTCAAAAACAGATTTGTTCTTTTGCCCTGTTTTTTCGAGGGTAGGTGATGAATGAAGCAAAACTTAATTTTCCTGGGTGTTTCATAAGTACTGTAGCTGTATCTTTCATCAACTCTTTATTATTTCGAGGAGGCGGTCACAGAAAGGGAATATTCAGTAAAATTGCAATAATTATATGATGTATCAACATGATGCTCTTTAGATCAGACACCAACCCAAACACATCTGATGTGATAATGATTTTCTGAGCACCCAAAACAGATCAGGAAATGTCTCAAAGTCTAGTGTTATGTTAAGAGATACCCCATGTCCTCTGTACCAGTGTAGAGCCACATTTGGAACAATATTCAGTTGCTGGAAGCATATGATTAAAAATATTCCAGTAAAGAGAGTAGTGCTGCTTGTTTCTTTCTTAACAAAAAATATCTCATTGACAAGGCGTCACTATAACTAGTTTCCAACTATTCATTGACAGACATCGACCATATCTGTAGTATTATTTGTGTATACATCTGTAACCTCCCCTCTCAAAAGATTACTGTTTCATGATAAATTACCAGATTGTTCAAAAAATTCATTTTTGAATCTTTCTGGCAGGTTAAAACTGTGTGCTGGACTGCGAACCGGGACGCAAACCTGGGACCTTTGCCTTTTGCAGGCAAGTGCTCTACCAAATGAACTATCCCAGCATGACCTGCATTAACTGCTTTAGTTCTGCCAGTACCTCATCTATTTTCTAATCTTCGGAAGGTCTACTGCAGTAGCCTTTCTTCCAGGAGAGCTATATATATATATAAACAAAGATGAGGTGACTTACCGAACGAAAGCGCTGGCAGGTCGATAGACACACAAACAAACACAAACATACACACAAAATTCAAGCTTTCGCAACAAACTGTTGCCTCATCAGGAAAGAGGGAGAGATGAAAGGATGTGGGTTTTAAGGGAGATGAGGCAACAGTTTGTTGGGAAAGCTTGAATTTTGTGTGTATGTTTGTGTTTGTTTGTGTGTCTATCGACCTGCCAGCGCTTTCGTTCGGTAAGTCACCTCATCTTTGTTTTTATATATAATTTTTCCCACGTGGAATGTTTCCTTCTATTATATATATATATATATATATATATATATATATACACACACACACACACACACACAAAGATGATGTGACTTGTCATTCGAAAGCGCTGGCAGGTCGATAGAAACATAAACAGACACATACATACACACAAAATTCAAGCTTTCGCAACAAACTGTTGCCTCATCAGGAAAGAGAGAGAGATGAAAGGATGTGGGTTTTAAGGGAAAGGGTAAGGAGTCATTCCAATCCCGGGAGCGGAAAGACTTATCTTAGGGAGGAAAAAAGGACAGGTATACACTTGCGCGCGCACACACACACACACACACACACATCCATCCGCACATACACAGACACAAGCAGACATTTTTGTGGGGGTAACAGCTGTCCATGGCAACAGAGTGATATAATGAAAGTTATTTCAATATTGTTTAACTCAACAGTGCTTCACTTCATATTATGTAAGTTTATTTTATTGTAGCTGATTTTGCTCTTACATGTTTACATAAAAACAGCCAGTCTTTACATGTGTACAAAGTAGGCCTTGCACCCGCTCATGTTATGAAAATTGGCATGCCTGCAGAAAGTTTAATCAGAAAAAGATTTCCTGTAATATAGTAGTGTTGCTGTCAGAGACTGCAAATTGTCCTCAGCAGAATCCAGTTGGGCTCATGCAAATGATCAGTCTTTTTCACACTAAATGTTGCTTCTGGCTGCTCTGTATAATTCACAGGAGCAAGAAAATGTGCATACAGAATCCGTGGTCCACAGTGTCCATTCTGCTGAGAATCTTAAGTAGGAAACAAGAGCTGCTCTTGTAAATCTTTCAGAACTGAAATGGCACAAGTGTTCTTAAAATCATCTGTGACAAAATGGATGATGACAGCTTCTTATGTGAAGATAGACCAGTGTGCAAGGGCTCCCAGTAAACTTTGTCACCCATGGAACGGTATTCTTTTCTTCTTTCTAGTATATAAAGGTATTCTTCTTCACATCCATAATTGTCATTACTTCGTGCCATGTTTGTGCTGATCATACTGAAATCAAATTGACTACAAAGGATGATGCATCATGAAAAGTAGGGGAGGGCAGGGAACAGCACTGTGCAGATTTGGCAGCTGATTTTCACTCGTAGTGTGCTGTTACCTGGCTGTTGAAGGTGAAAATCATTTATTAGCAAAGAACACTTGTTTCGCTACTGTTAACACTGATCTTCCACGTAGAGTTGGCATCGTTACTTGAAGGTGGCCAGCAGATACTTTTTTAAAAACATTGCAAATTTCTAGTGATCTCATGTGCTGTGTGGATATCTAATGAATCTGAAAGTCAGAATATACACTGGAACACATCACTGCACCATGCAAAACATTTTAATATGATCCTGGCTTTGATAGATACACAATGCTCTGCTGGAAAATGGCTTGTCATTTCAAGAAAATGTCACCCAAGATGGAATGTGTGCGCTGACCAGTAGAGTTTGCAGAATCCACCCCTTTTATGACAGGTTCTGTAGACCTCAGGAAGACAGAACACTGATACATATGTCATAGCAAAATGTAGCTACCATTAATCCCTTAACTGACCACTTCTAAGATAGAGCTGTTCAAAAATATTCAGATCTCTTCATAGTGTTACAGATAAACATCAATCCCCTTTTTTTTTTTCAAATTTTGGTTTATTGTTATCTTTATATACAGGGTGACAGTTGTTTAACTATATGAACTAAAATCATCGTAACATACGAAAGGTTCATGTTAAGATTCAAACTGCACTGTTGGCTGCAAGACATGATGAGAATTGGTGTGGTTTGGTTTAGTGATGAATGGCACTTTGATTTGGATGGATTCATCAGTAAGAAAATTTGACACGTTTGGGGGACTGAGAATCTGCATTTCGCGATCAAGAAGTCTCGTTACCCTCTTTGGGTGACTGTGGTGCACAGAATAATCAGTGCGATATTCCTTGATGGTACTTTGACTACCGAACGGTACATGAAGATGATTTCATCCCCATTATCCAAAGTGACCCTGATTTCGACAAAATGTGGTTCGTGCAAGACGGAGCTCGACCCCATTAAAGTCCTGAAGGAGCACTTTGGGGACCACATTCTGACTCTGCAATACCCAGGAGCCACTGACATGGGCCTCAATTGGCTGCCCTATTCTCTGGATCTGAACACATGCCACTCCTTTTTGTGGGGCTCTATTAAAGACAAGGTGTTCAGCAATATCCCCAAAACCACTGCTGAGCTGAAAACAGCCATTCAGCATTTCATTGACAGCGTCGGTGTTCCAACACTTCAGCAAGGCATGCAGAAATTCGCTATTTGCCTGCGCCGCATCATTCGATATGAACATGTTATAACCTAAATCCGAATATCTGTCGTTACATTTACATGTTGTATAAAGTGTGTGCATGCCGTGGTTTGTAACTAGTTTACGTTTCTTTTCATATAGTTTGATAATTGTCACTCTGTATTAATGGCAATGCCCTGACTGACAGACTGGCTGACTGGCTCATCATCACCCACACCAAACTGCTAAGGTTAGAAACTTGGAAAATGTGTGGTTCTTATACTGTAGGCATTGTATAAGAAGGAATTTTTTGAAATTCTGATCCTAAGGGGGTGAAAGCTATTTTTGACAAATGTTGCCATTATGGTAATTTTGAAGCTAGACCTACAAAAATTGGTATTTGATTCCTCAGTCAGAAATAAAGGAGTATGTGTTTCAGCATGTGGGTAAAATAGTGGCTGAAAGCTTTATTTGAAAATATATCGTTATTAAAGAACTACTAAAGTGTTTTTTTAAAGCTATGTCAATGAACATTGTATTTGACTTCTTGGTTACAAATAAAAAACATGTTTCCATTTTTTAGAAGTTGAACCCCTAAGTGGTTGGAATAGGGTATGAGATTTTTTTATGAAAATATTTTATTATGAAAACATTTTTAATGCTAAATCTATGAAAATTTAAATTTGACTTCTCAGTTAGAAATAAATCAGATGCACGCATGTCACTGTTTATGGAAATTCAACCCCTAAGAGGTGTGAAATAGGAGGCGAAATGTTTTATGAAAAGATTTCATTGTGAATGTATTTTTGAAAATTGGTGTTTAGCTTTTTGGTTGGGGATGAGAAAATTTTTGTTCTACTGTTTTTGGAAATTCAACCCCTAAGTGGGTAAATAGAGTCAGACTGATTCATTGACTCGTCGTCACCCAGCTCAGACTACTAAGGATAGAAACTTGAGTTTTAGAGAGGGTGTGGATCTTATACTTTAAGCATCACTTAAAAATGGATTGTCTGAAATTCCACTCCTAAGGTGTTAAATAGGGGATGAAAGAATATTTGATAGTATGTCACTATTAAGGAAATTTTGAAGCTGGAGCTATGAAAACTAGTATTTGGTTTGTCAATCAGAAAATACATGTTTCAGCATTTTTGGAAATTCAGACACTAAAGGGGTAAAATAGAGGGTGACAGTTTTTTGAAAATAAATAATTACTACAGAACTACTAAATGATTATTAAGTCTACAACTATGACAACTGGTATTTGTCTTCTCAGTCCTTTTTGATAGAGTTAGACATTGCACAGCCTGTCATGTTGGATTTCTTCTTTGTTTGCAGAAAGTTTTCTGGGAAATGCTGTACTGATAGCCAAAGCAGTCCCTACATGTGGGAGGGATGCCCAGAAGTTGAAGAGAGAACACTTGCTTTGTATTTCATCACAGATTCTGTGGTCATGCTTATCACAAAGTCTGTACTGGTCTTGCTTCCTCCAGAAGATTTTTATTTTACAAACGAATTCCAGAAGCTAGTTCAGACAAACGAACAATTTTTTTTTTTTTAAGTATGTTTACCTTCGTTATTGGTATTAGGTACATTGACATTCATCAGTCTGGTTAATCTGTATCTCCAATTATATTGTTGTAATCTGCAATTACTGCATGTTTCTTGATTGTTTTCCTCCTGTGCAGTCTTTTTCATCTTGTTGTTGTGGATGGTTGATAAATATGTGACGTCCATGTCCTTTTTGCCATTCTGCGTACAGTCATTTTTCCCATTCTGAATGTTGTATGTTTGAGATGAGGTGACATGTTCTTTCTTG
Source organism: Schistocerca piceifrons (assembly GCF_021461385.2). Taxonomy (NCBI): domain Eukaryota; kingdom Metazoa; phylum Arthropoda; class Insecta; order Orthoptera; family Acrididae; genus Schistocerca; species Schistocerca piceifrons. The sequence continues at coordinate 391,118,722 of NC_060145.1, forward strand.
TCAATTTACAGTACCATATGTATCCATCGGATAGAGGAAAGGCAATCACTAACCACAGCTGATTGAGTTGTGGTGCTTACAAGGGGAGGCCGCCAATTGTGAAATTCAGATTCGATTCATACTGCGCATAATAAAAGCTCATGGTCAGAGGTGTAATGTGGCAAAGCACCAAGATGCACTTCTCAGCCGCTGTCGAGAAAATCGTTTGTCCGTTTGTTTAACAGGGTGTACCAAAGCTCTCACGTCCGCACTGATTTTCGACGATGTTATAAGTTGCGCTAGGGACCGCATCTACCTTCTTTCGAAGTTAGCAGGCAACTACGCTTTTATGCGGCGGCTCGTTTTGGCCCATTCAACATCTGTCCACAGCAAATTTGTGTTCGTGGGGTCTCTGTTCTAATTCGAACGTTTGACTTACGCTATACGTATTCGTTTCGGAATATCATTTCTACGTCTTCCGTTAACTATACGTGGTTAACATTATGAAGACAATTAATAACATTTGTGAAATACAACTTTGTTTGCGGAAAACATAATGATGTTCGAAGTCGCCAGTTTTTCCATGACAAATGACTGTCAACAACTTATTATATGCATAATTGTTGCAACTGATTGCCGGGAAATGTGTGTGTGTGTGTGTGTGTGTGTGTGTGTGTGTGTGTGTGTGTGTGTTTACACCTCTGGCCATGAGCTTTTATCATGCGCAGTATGAATTGAATCTGAATTTCACAATTGGCGGCCTCCCCTTGTTAGAGACACACAACAGAAACAGTATTTTACTAGCTTTTGAGCTCTTGCTCTCTTTCTAGTAAAAGTACACACATTCATGTTTACAACCACATACAGCCAAATGCCACACGCCCATGGCCGCAGCAGGCTACAGGTATGTTCATTTGGGTGTCTGTGTGGTGATTGTGTATACTTCCACTAGAGAAAGAGCAAAAGCTAATGTAATAGGTTTATGTTGTGTGTTTCTACACACCATATCTGTTAATTATAGATGAGTGGTTGCCTTTCTTTTATTTTATGTATTATCCATCAGGAATTACCATTCTTTTTGTACAAATGTATCAGTAGATTTTATGAATAGAAGATCTGCAGGCTGGGGAGATACTAGAAATACTCTATTTTCAAACACTGGTTTCATTAGTCTGACCACCTGACAAGATACCGAAAAGTTCTCAGATTTACAGTCCAGCTTTGTTCTGTTCCTGTGCAGAGTCTAAAGGACCAGACATAACCACTTTTTAATTTACTTTTACGACGAAACATGGCTTTGTTAATGGCATGAATTTTACCCAACCAAAGTGTCCTTTGGACAGAAGTAGACATTCGTTCAAAGTATAAGTAATGTATCTCATCTTGCACATAAAAGTTTCTGAACTTTTCTTCCAGAAATGTAAATCCAACAAATTTTATTCAGTTTTAGGTATAGATGATTTTCTAGGTCAGACTTGGGGTTGCCAGAAAAGAAATTTCTTTTTGAAATAAATGACTGGAATTCCTTTGAAAGTCACATTGAGAAGTATCCTTTATTTATTAGTAGTGACTAGTTTCAAACAATTTCTTTTTAATTTTGTAAAACCTTCTATGGTATATGCCATAAACAGGAGTTGGAATAGAATCTCTTTTTAGAGCAGTTACATCTTAATTTCATAGTTTTGTACCGCACTCTTCTGTGTCACGGTGTCAAGAAATATACCTAGTTGTTCAGCTGACAAAGGGAGAAAAACATCACCATCACCATACTGTTTCACATACCAGATACTGTCCAGATAAGCTTACAACTTTTCTGTAGCAGTTTACATTGATGCAATGGGTGGTAGCGAATGGTAAGCGACATAAATGCATCGTTTCCATGAAGTCAACATCGTTCCACATTTGAATATCTTTTGATATTAACTCATTCTCAGTTCCACTGTACAGTGATGAATACATTGGTGAACCACTAGTGAATTGAGAAACAGATATATTCACTGTCCCAGTCAAACTAACTATGCTACGCACAGCATAACAGCAACTATGATCATGCTAAGCACTTGTGAATAAGAATATCTCAAAAATGTTTCTACAGCAATTGCTTACTTGCACTGTTAACATGTTTCCCAATATTTTGTCAAACAGGGTAGCGATACAATCAACACAGGCCTGCCGAGTTGGTGTGAAACAATAGTTCACTAAATTGCACAGAAAATGATGCAAATGGCATCAACATGTGTCATAAGGATCTAAGAACTCTTAAGAACTGCAGATGAAGTAGTGCCCAATAGACTGCAAGAAATGAGAAGCAAGAGACACAAGTTAATTAGAAATAGTACTTGCAAACAAATTTTCCTGTTAAACATAATTTGGAATAGTCAGTCATGGCTTAAATTGTGTACATCTTGTGATGGATGCTGAACAGGTGTTTTTCTGATAGGTGATGTATAACAACACAGCCATGCACATGTTTAAACAGAAACATTTCTCAATTTTCAGTGACCCAATAATGATCATGCTGTGCTCACTTTAATGGCAAATGACGGCCAGTCAAATAATGATGGTAATAGAAGTACATAGTAGAAACAAATTAGAGAAATGTGAATAGGCAACCACCTATCCACATCGAGCATAGATGGTGCAAAGACACCAGAGATTATTAATCTTCTGTTTTTGTGTGCCACCTGTGATTAAGCCATGAGTAATTGCCTGTCTTCACTTTTGTAATGATGAGGTTGGGTCAATAAGGTCACACTTGCAGGAAATTTTGCAACCTTGTCTATATTTGTACTCTCTTGTAATTTATCAATTTTTGATCACGTAGCGGGGTATCAATAAAAACATGTAAATATCTCATGAGCCTTACAGCTTGCATTATGCTCCTTGTCATATGCCAAGCCATTGCAACAAGCCATTATCAAGATAATTTCAGTCAGTCCTGGACACAGTACAAAAATAATTTGGCCGTCTCTCCTGTACATTTTGACTATGCTATGGACCTTTCACATGTGGACCTTCCACATGTGTAGATGTTCCCCATGTACGTATTGGGGGGGGGGGGGGGGGGGGGGGGGTTAAACACTGAATAAAAAAGCTTTTCAGAACACAGAGCTTTGGGGTTGTATGTGTTAGCTGCAATACTTGAAATCTCGAACTTGGTTCCTATATAGGTCTTATTGTGGAGCCAATACCATTTGGTTTAATTCTCTTCTTCCTCCTCCTCCTCCTCCTCCTCCTCCTGTAGCTCTTAAAGAAAACTATGTGTAGCAACTATGTTCAGTGTTTCAAATTCTCATTCCTTGTCAGAATGAATGAAAACAGACGGCTAATCTGAACTATATATTTTTTATATTCGTTTAAACTGATTAAGCCCATCAGGCCCTCTCTTTCACTGGACCAGGGTTTCACTCATACAGTACCTTTTTTACATCATAGTTCTGTAAGAAATAACAATTTTTATACGACAAATAGTATTAAAATAATTTGAGTACCTAAAGTAGCAATGTGAGTAAATAATACTCTGAACTAATATATTTAACACTGGCAGCACTTGGACTACTGTAGCTGCTGCCACTAATAGTAATAATAATAATGATAATGAAAATGACAATGATGATGGTGTTGATGATAATGATAATGACAATAATAACAATAATGATAGTGACAGATATAAAAAGAAGTTTTTGGTGTAAAAGATAGATGTTTCTGGTTATAGTGAGTTCTGGGGAAGGGAAACTTAAGGAGCCTGCACCTATTAGGAATCTTGGTAAATGAGGAAGATCTGGTTAGAAAGAAGGATGCACAAGGATAATAAGTGCATACAGGGACAGTGTTAATCATTATTGTTGCTTTAAAAGATAGGTCATTAACTGTCTTCTGAAGCTGGCGATGTTATTCAGTTCTGTAATATAATGTGGGATGTTATTCCAGAGTCAGTTTCCTGCTACTGAGGAGGATTTTGAGAAAGTGATTGAATGATGGGGGGTGGAACAGAAAGGATTTTGCTCTGAAAGAAATGGGTGTTTCTGCCAAGACAAGAGCATTAAGGCTGAAAAAAGATATGAGAGAGAGTGTTTGTTGATAAGACAGTAAGGAAGACAGAGTGTATGGAACACTGTGTGTGGGGGGGGGGGGGGGGGGTTTGCACGCACCCAGGATAGTTGTATATATGAATGTGAAATGTGATCAAAGAGTTGAACATCACACATTTATAACCAGTTCCAGGTGCCGTGAGTTTTCCTGAGAAAGACCTTGCAGAATAACATAGCTGTAATCACTAATTGGAAGTATAATTGTGTGTGCAAGTTTCTTTGTCAGGTCAAGAAGGAAGAGGTTTTTGTATTTTTGTAGGACATGGAGAGATGCTGGTGCCTACTTGCACGTTGCTGTTACATGCTTACAAGGCCCCAGCAGTGTGATAGACTTTTTGAAACAAAATATACAGTGGTGAAAGTTAAGATCCCAGGTATCACACCCTGCGGCCATTCACCGTGGTGGGCCCTCATTTGCGAGTAACTGACCAAAAAAAAAAAAAAAAATTTATGGAATTTTGTTTGACAGTAATGTTAAAAAGTTTTGTTAAAATCTGATCGCTTAGTGTGATGGATAGGGTAACACCTTCACATATTAGAGGTTGTGGATTCAAATCTCACCAGGTGCCGTAATTTTTATTTCCATTTCTTTATCACATCATTTTAATCATAATATCAACTTCTTCCTTTGCTGTCACTTCACTTTCTATCATTCTTTTTTCCACTTGAAATCTTTGTTTATGTGTTTTTAATTTCCTTTGTTCTTTCGTCCAGGTTGTTGTGATCATTATATCTATTTCCCACTTTACTCGAATTTTGTTTTACTTGTCAACCCATCTTTCATTTACATCTTCATGTGCATAATTTTGTACATAGTGCATTAGGAATTTAGGCTATGTTTTAAATGTTTATATGGTGAATACCATGCAAAAAAAAAACTGCACATCTGGTAACGAAACATATTTTTCATACCATTGCACGGTCAGTATAAATAGATTATTTTATGTTTTGTTGTTTAATTGGTAGATTGGAATTTTCAAGTAATTGAATATTATAATAAATAAATATAGTTAAATTCACATTCACAAAAATTCCAATTGGAAAAAGAATGAAGTAACAAAATGAAACAAATGAAAAAGTTCGATGGTGATTAAAATGATGTGACAAAGGGATAGAAACAAAAAATTACATTTAAACCTACTAATTGAATAAAATTAATAATCGAAGCCATTTCAATAAAGACAAAAAAAAATAAAAAAATGTTTTTGCACTTGATAAGATTTTAACCACAACCTTCTGCCTGTGAAGCTACTGTCCTATCCATTACACCATGCTTAGCTCACATGTATCTGTGTATCACTAATGTGCACTGTAATGCTGCAGTTACTGTATTATTGACACTGTCTGTGTTCTTCAAATAACGTATTCAAGTCATCAGTATCGAGCACACACTGGCCCTATGGGTTTTTTGAATTTGTTGTAGTGTTTGATATTTGTTAACACTCTTTATAACCCCCTCCCCCCCCCCCCCCCCCCCTCCTCCTGCCACTAGTTTTTCAATTTTCCCATCCTCTGTCTCAATTTTTCCCCCATTTTCAATTTGTGATGATATTTTCATGTTCTTTGTAAAATTGTAATGTATCAATCACCTGTGAACAACTGCTTTTGCATTACACTTTTGAGTTATTTTTCTGTAGTATCAGTCTGCATTTGTAGTATCATAGGACTGTGGCCATTCAACTGTAGAAATCTCTGGCTGATGGTTTCCAGCGTTGTTGGAATCATAATTTCCATTCAAGTTGTCCCACTTTGCACAACCATTGTAGATCACATGCACAGTTTTGTAATAGAAGTATTTTCTTGTTATGAGTCATTTTTCACATTTGATGTATGCAGGTAAACGTGAGCTGTGGTTGTTAAATTTAGTATTAGATTTGTGTGGTTATAAATAAAAAGCCTTACAGGAAATGGGGAATAGAGTACAATGTTATGTCTTCCTGTAATTAACTCATGTCAAGATTATCTAAGGACCACATATGTTTCACGATGTGATGTATGCATCACTCACTTTGAGAGACAGTGTAGAGTGGTAAAGGTGTGGAGTGCAATTGATGGTGTGCAGCCTGAAAATTTAATGCTATAAGCTGCAACCTCATATCCATGTTATGCTGATGCACTGAAGGGGGAAAAATTATATCATTTCATGTCAGAATACCTCTCCAATTATTGATGTAGGTCCTAGTAATAGCAGAAAGAAAATGCAGACAGTGCAATACTATGGAATTTATGCATACTGTGTATGCATTTTAATGTGTTGATGAAACATACTGCTGTAAAAAAGGAATTTTGAGAAAAAAGTATGTTTTCTTGAATCTGGTTAATAATGGCTTGCTACTATCCAGCAGGAAGTTATCTACCAGTTATACCTTTTTTCTTCACAAATTATGTGGAGATATATTTAATATGTTCTCAATGGAAAATATTGTTTAAAAAACTTTGGCAGCAGTGTAGATACTGGCAGTGGTAGCATTGGAACACACAAACAATATGCATGAACATTTATGTGGTTATAAAATGTGTAAGTAATATGTGAAGTTAAAAGTGTCTATTGTCCTGACTCATCCTCTAGTGTAAACAGATACCAGTCTGCTGCACCAATGAGCATGACAGGAAAAGATAGAAACTGACAGTGAAACGGCATATGTAGAAGATATTTGAAATGAAGTAGTTGCACACCTCTATCGAAATATTCTCTGTGCACCACACACAGTAACTTTACTCAAGTCTCCCCGTCTTTACTACATCCACCAAGACGCTTCTCTTGCTGTGTGATTTATCTGTTTTCACTGTTACTGATGTAGAATTCAATCTAGACTCTGTCAGGCAACTGCCTTTTCCAGCCACGTCACTAGTGACACAATATATCATCGTGTAACAGTCAGATTTAGATTCGTCCTGTACCAGCTTAACAGAATTTCACAGGTTTAACTGTCTTTTCAGTTCTGTTTGCTCCAGGTTCTTTCCTCTCCCTTTTTGCAGACAAATGAACCTCAGGCTGCCAAAAGTTTCTGAGTTTTTCACCTCTTGCTTTTATGTAACCTTTTGTTCTGTGTAAGTAGACTAGGTAGTACAGGTATATCAAAATCTAAGAATATATATATATATATATATATATATATATATATATATATATATATATAAATATAAAAAAAAGAAGAAGAAGAACTGCTGTAGGTAAGGCTAACAAACATAATAAGATAGATACAAAGTCTGTTCACCATTAAGGAGAACACCCATCTAAAGGTATTTAAATGTGTGAGTAAATTTTTTAACTAACCAGTTCCATTACATTTTCAAAAAATTGGGTATCTTCATTAGAAAATTATAAAATGCATGTTCTTGGAGAGGTTAAGGCCTCTAATAACTATATGTGTCTGTTCCTACAGATACTCTATCGTAGACTACAATAATTACACGACTGGCCATTAAAATTGCTACACCAAGAAGAAATGCAGATTATAAACGGGTATTCATTGGACAAATATATTATACTAGGACTGACATGTGATTACATTTTCACACAATTTGGGTGCATAGATCCTGAGAAATCAGTACCCAGAACAACCACCTCTGGCCGTAATAACGGCCTTGATACGCCGGGGCATTGAGTCATACAGAGCTTGTACGGCGTGTACAGGTACAGCTGCCCATGCAGCTTCAACACGCAACCACAGTTCATCAAGAGTAGTGACTGGCATATTGTGATGAGCCAGTTGCTCGGCCACCATTTACCAGACGTTTTCAGTTGGTGAGAGATCTAGAGAATGTGCTGGCCAGGGCAGCAGTCGAACATTTTCTGTATCCAGAAAGGCCCGTACTGGACCTGCAACATGTGGTCGTGCATTATCCTGCTGAAATGTAGGCTTTCGCAGGGATCGAATGAAGGGTAGAGCCACGGGTCATAACACATCTAAAATGTAACGTCCACTGTTCAAAGTGCCGTCATGCAAACAAGAGGTGACCGAGACATGTAACTAATGGCACCCCATACCATCACACCAGGTGATACGCCAGTACGGCGATGACAAATACACACTTCCAATGTGCGATCACCGCGATGTTACCAAACACGGATGGTACCATCATGATGCTGTAAACAGAACATGGATTCATCCGAAAAAATGTCATTTTGCCATTTGTGCACCCAGGTTCATCGCAGGGGCTCCTGTCTGTGATGCAGCATCAAGGGTAACTGCAGCCATGGTCTCCGAGCTGATAATCCATGCTGCTGCAAACGTCCAACTGTTCATGCAGATGGTTGTTGTCTTGCAAATGTCCCCATCTGTTGACTCAGGGATCGAGACGTGGCTGCACGATCCGTTACAGCCATGTGGATAAGATGCCTGTCATCTCGACTGCTAGTGATATGAGACCGTTAGGATCAAGCACGGCGTTCCGTATTACCCTCCTGACCCCACCGATTCCATATTCTGCTAACAGTCATTGGAGCTTGACCAACGCAAGCACCAATGTCGCGATAGAATAAACCGCAGTCGCAATAGGCTACAATCCGACCTTTATCAAAGTCTGAAATGTGATGGTACGCATTTCTCCTCCTTACACGAGGCATCACAACAACGTTTCACCAGGCAACGCCAGTCAACTGCTGTTTGTGTATGAGAAATCGGTTGGAAACTTTCCTCATGTCAGCACGTTATAGGTGACTCCACCGGCGCCAACCTTCTGTGAATGCTCTGAAAACCTAATCATTTGCATATCACAGCATCTTCTTCCTGTCGGTTAAATTTCGCGTCTGTAGCACGTCATCTTCATGGTGTAGCAATTTTAATGGCCAGTAGTGTATTTTGAATGCTCTTTAGTTCCTACATCACAGTTTCTGCCTGCTTTGTACCTACTATTCAGAAGTTGACTGTCATTTTTTCTGAGTTTTATATTTTTAAGCCTACTTCCATTTTTTGCTCGTGTATCTGATGTTTTATAAATTTGTCTAAGTTCAATAATTTCGTGTTTACTGTAATTGTCTTTAAAATTTACATTAAGCTTATCATATATTTGTTTCACAGTCTGTTTTTCCTGTCTATTCCATTACCTCATAGTATTCTATGGCTTTCACTCTGCATGTTACTTGGAGATCTCTCTTTTATCTCATTCAATAGTTTAAAATTTGTTAATTCAATACTAGAAATAAATTAAGGCTATTGAGGAGATAACATTGCTGCCAGTGAGGTAGTACATCAAATGTGAATATGAAACCTTACATTAATTTCATTAAAATCCTAATGTAACATTTCTGTAGTTCAGTTATTATGTGGATCACATTTGATAATTTTCTATTAGTAATTTCCATCACAGATATTATTTTATTTTTAAAGTATACTCTGCTATGTAACCAAGGGTGCAAAGGTGCACTTTTATATTGGAGTCATATGAAATATTAACAACAATTAATATTATAAAGTTTTACATCACTAAAAATACTGTAGGGGTATTGGAGCGCAAATTATAATGTTTATTCCCCAATTGTGCCTGTCTGCAACTTAAATGTGTCTTCTTTAAGATGAGTAGCAATATATCTTTTCTTTACATTGTTTATATAATTTGTATTACTGATAGCAGTCAAATTAGAAACATTTTTGTATGTCTTTTTTTTATTGCATAGAAATGCACAGTTCAACACTCTCCTGGGTGTTGCTTTTCTTTGTATAGCCATCTATGATAAACTTTGTGTAAGGAAGGATTGTAAAATTTTCGTATCTCCTTGAACATACAGTACTATTTTCTCACTGATCAAATGTTAACAAGAAACTATAACTGCCATAATTATCCTGAGAGATTTAGCAACTGGTTAGATGTTAATGTAATTAACATCTATTGTTCTGTCTCAGTTGCACATTTTTAATTAGATTACTTGTTTTGTTCACTCTGGATCATCTTCAGATATAAGTAGTTGTGTCAGCAACCCATCTTGTCTACTCAGAACCACATATCAGAGTACTGTTTGTTGTGAGATTGTACTCCTATAAGTGGTTCTGAGGAGACAACACTGGTTACTGATGCAACTACTTAGATCTGAAGATGATCCAGAATGGTCAAAACATGTAATCTAATTTTAAAATGTGCAGCTGAGATGGAACAATACATGTGAATCATTTTAATTGTCAAGAAAGTAACACCATACTGCTGTTCATTTTTGCAGCCCCATAATTACAAAAAGTTTCAAGGCAATACAAAAATAGGTTTCCAAACAAAATTCCATTCAGTGTATGGAATGGAGTGGTTAGTGACATAAACTATTAAAACATATTCTGAGCAATGCTATGCTGTATGTGGACGCAACACAATGAAATTCTGGAATATTATATCATGGGACCTCCTCAGAACTGAAATAGCATGTTTGGTTGTTTCGGGGAAGGAGACCAGACGGCGAGGTCATCAGTCTCATCGGATTAGGGAAGGACGGGGAAGGAAGTTGGCCATGCCCTTTGAAAGGAACCATCCCGGCATTTGCCTGGAGCGATTTAGGGAAATCACGGAAAACCTAAATCAGGATGGCCGGACGCGGGATTGAACCGTCGTCCTCTCGAATAGCATATTTCCCAAACAGTAAATTGTTCTTGGCAGTCCCAATCTGCAACCAAAATTGTCACTGCAATGAACACTCTAATATATCTGTTTGTGAAGCTGACTTAAAAGCAAGTTTTATCACTTTAAAGTGAATACTCATGATAAAGTGAAAACACATAGTGTGCACTGTTATGCAAAGAAACTTAAAAAAGAATTCTGCAAATGACTTCGTTTAACACTACAATCTGTTTAAGTCAAAGATCATGGTCCAACACCAGTTGTACAAATGTCATGAATACAGAAAACTTTTAGCTGAAAAGGATTTTCAAACTTGTAGTAAAAAATACAAACAATACACAGTTTGCATTAGACAAATTCACAATTGCAAATAATGATTACCGTCAGCTGTAGAATGGAATGATGACAATGAAAATTTGAGCTGGACCGGGACTCGAACCCGGTTTCCCCGCTTATCGCAAATGGTCGCCTTACCATTTGGTTGTCCGTGCACGACTCATGGCCAGACCCAAACTTCCATATGTCGTCAGCTATGTGTCTACAATCTGTACTCACACATCCATTATGTGTATTCCCCTACAGATCAGACACTGCACTTGAAAGTCGCATGCCCGATATCTCCCAATAATTATTTATATGCCACTACTGGGCATTCGACTTTTAAGCACTGTGTCTGATCTGTATGGATGTGCAAGTTCAGATCATAGACGCATGGTGATGACATATGGATGTTTGGGTCTGGCCGTGAGTTGTGCATGAATAGGCAAATGGTAAGGCAACTGCTCACGATAAGTGGGAAATCCGGGTTCGAATCCCAGTCTGGCACAAATTTTCATTGTCATCATTCCAGTTTACGGTTGGTGGTAGTCATTATTCGCAATTGCGAATTTGTCTGATTTGTTTCATAACAGCTGTGGTTGACGCAGTGCATCATCATCAGAATAACACAGGCACTGCAATACCATATACACAGTTTGGGTTAACAGCAACTTCAAAACAGAACACAGTGTCAGAAACTTAATATTTATAAATGATTATGTTTAGGCATGTATGGTTAGGTGCATGGAGTACCAATTAGAGACAGCCTTGCAAGAGAAACACAAAATAAAACAGCAAAGAATCGTTAACAACCATTTGTGTAAATATTCGCCTGTAAATACCATAGACGTAATTCGAAACATTTGGTATTCGTAACTAATGTTACCTTTTTAACATGATTATCTATGTAGGCTGTTCTACTATTCGCTTCAACTGAGGTGCACTACTCATAATTGCTGCCTTATTGTCAATGATTTTTTCCTTCATGAGTTGTAACGTAGTTAAAGATTAGAAATATCCAAAATAAGGGAAGGCAAACACTCACCTATAGCAGATCAATCAGTGGAACATTTTAACACATAACAGAAAACATCATTCTCAGTAGCTTTCAAGTGGTAGATCTTTTTCCAACAATTGTACACACATAGACACTCAAACATACATTCCCACGGCCATGGCAAGACTAATTATTGATACTTGAATACTGAAAGCAGTTGCCTGAGCTGATGGAGGTTGGAAGAGGGTAGGGAAGGATGCAACGAGAGGGCAGCGAGAAAGAGGCAGGGAGAAGGCAGTGCATGATCCAGACAGAGGAGTGGTATGGACAAAAGAAAGAAGGGAAAAGGCAAAATGATATAGTGGGAGCAGGTTAGCAGAGATGTTTAGGCCAGGGAGGCTGCAAGACCATAGGACGTGTTAGAGAGAGAATTCCCATCTGCATTGTACAGAGTAACTTGTGCCAGAAAGGAATATCCAGATGCCGTGCTTAGTGAAGCAGCTGTTGAAGTCATTTGTGTTGTGGAGTGCAGCATATTTGGCAACTGGATGGTGAAGTTAGCAGTTTGCCACAGTTTGGCAGTGGCCATTCATGTGAGTAGGCAGTTTGTTACTTGCCATGCCCACATAGAATTCTACACAGTAATTGCAGCATAGCTGATATATAACAGTGCTGCTCTCACATGTGGCACTGATTTCACACGTGGCCCTGCCTTTTATTGTATAGGAAATGCCTGTGACTGGACTGTGGTAAGTGTTAGTGAATGGGTGCATGGGACAGGTCTTGCAAGTGACCCAGCAATAAGGGAACAATCCATGGGGTGCAAGTTTGAGATAGGATTGGGGTAGGTATGGACAAGGATATTCTGTAGGTTGGGTGGGTCGTTGAATACTACTTTGGGGAATGTAGACAGGATTTTGGATAGGATATTCCTCATGTCAGGGTATGATGCGAGTTAGTTAAAGCACTCATGGAGAATGTGGCTGAGCTTTTCAAGGCCAGGTTGATACTAGGTGATCAGAGGAGTGTGAGTGCTGGCCAGTGGCTTGTTAACAGTTTCACTGGTGTCCGAGAAGCGGTTGACACAGGAGGCTTGTTTATAGATGAGATGGAAACAATGTCTGTCTGTAAAGGCTTTGGTAAAGTTATCACTATATTTCAACAACTCCTGCTTTCCACTGCAGATGTGGCATCCACAGATAGCTGGGCTGTAAAGAAGACACTTTTTGACATGGAATGTGTGACAGCTGTCAGAGTGTACTGTCGGTGGTTGATGCACACAATATGGACAGACATATCTACAGATCCACCGGAGAGGTGGAGATCGACATCTAGGAAGGTGGCTCAGTGAGTTGTGAAGGACCAAGTGAAGTGGATTAGGGAGGAGGAGGAGATTAGTGTTTAACGTCCCGTCGACAACGAGGTCATTAGAGACGGAGCGCACTCTCGGGTTAGGGAAGGATGGGGAAGGAAATCGGCCGTGCCCTTTCAAAGGAACCATCCCGGCGTTTGCCTGAAGCGATTTAGGGAAATCACGGAAAACCTAAATCAGGTTGGCCGGAGACGGGATTGAACCATCGTCCTCCCGAATGCGAGTCCAGTGTGCTAACCACTGCGCCACCTCGCTCGGTGTGGATTAGGGAATAAGTGTTGAGGTTACGGAAGAAAGAGCAAAGGTTGCCCTTGCCATGACACGAGAAGAAGAAAACTTCGTCAATGAATCTACAGACAGGAGATTTTAGGTATTGACTGGATAGGAAGAAGTGCTCCAGATGGCCCAGAAATAAGTTGGAGTAGGACGTTACCACACAGTACCATAGATTTGTCGGTGGATTTGGCTGTCAAAAGTGAAATAATTGTGGATCAGGTTGGGGTTGGCTAGGAGGATTAAGAAAGAATGGGGATTTGATATCAGGAGGATGTTGGGAAAGGTAGTGTTCCATAGTTGAAAGGCCATGGACACAGGGGATGTTGGTGTATAAGGGTGTAACATCCACAGTGACCAATGAGGAGTCTTGTGGTAGAGGGACAGGAATTGTGGAGAAGCAGTGAAGGAAGTGAGCAGTGTCTTGAATGTAGGATGGGAGGTTATGGACAATGGTGTGGAGGTGTTGCTCAATAAAGGTAGAGGTCTGTACTGGTTGGAGCATTGTGTACAGTCATAGTGGTATGACCAGTAGGAAGAGTTTTGTGGAGTTTAGGGAGTAGGTTAAAGGTAGGAGTGCATGGGGTTGCTGGTGTGGGGAGAGAGATAGATTCAGGTGTCAGGTTTTGAGATTGAACTAAGGCCTTCAAAAGCTGCTTGAGGTCATGTTGCACTTCTGTGGTGATGGGATCATGGTCATAAAGTTTGTATGCGAAGGTGTCAGAAAGTTGCCAGAAGCTCTGCCACGTAGTCACCATGATTCATGACCACTGTGGTGGAGCCTTTGTCTGCAGGAAAAATGAGAAGGTCTGGATTGTTGTTCAGTTTACAGATAGCAATGTGTTCCACAGGAGTGATGTTGGACTCACCAGGGAGGGATTTAGGAAAGGAAGGTGAGGCCAGGTTTGAAGTGATGAATTCATGAAAGATCATACGAGGTGACTGGATGGAAGGGAAGAAGGGTCATAATCAGACGGACGCCTTCCTTACATTTCTGTCATCTGGGGACTCCGAATGTGCAGTGGAAAACAGGAGGTGTCAAAATGTACTGATACCAATACTAGAGCCTTTACTGGCAGACAATATCCTATCCAGATCATCCATAATTAAATCTCCCATTCTGTCTGCTCCTCTGGCTCCAGTAAACTTGTTAACCAGCCACCATCAAATATTCCTCTGATCACCCAGTATTATTGTGATTTTGAAAAGCTCAACTGTATCTTCCACCAGGGGTTTGACAACCTCGTGTCGTGCCCTGACATGAGGGATATCATAGTCAAAATATTGCTCACATCCTCCATAGTGTTCAGCCGCCGACCCAACCTGCAGAATATCCTTTTCCATCCCTACTCCAATCCTGCACCCCATAAGTCATTCCCTTGTAGCTGGCCCAGATGCAATACCTGTCCCATACACTCATCCACCACCTCCTGCCACAGGTATTTCGTACTCAATAAAAGGCAGGGCCATGTGTGAAAGCAGACCTGTTATGTCTCTGCTATGCTGCAATTACTGAGCAGCATTCTATGTGGGCATGACAAATAACTGTCTATTCACATAAATGGTCACTGCCAAATTGTAGCAAACTGCAAACTTGACCATCCACCTGCTGAGCATGCTGCCTCACTAAGCTCGGCATTTGGATACTCCATTCCAGCACGAGTTTCTCTGTACTATGCATATGGAAATTGTCTATCTAACACATGCTATACTCTCACAATCCTCTTGGCCTAAACATCTCTGCTAACTTGTTCCCACTGCCTCGCCTTGCCTTTCCCTTCTCTGTTCTGTTAATACCACTATGTGTCTATCCATATCATGCACTGTCTTCTCCCGCTGCTGTTCCTCTTCCCCTCCATCATGTGGGCATTCTCTCTCTCTCTCTCTCTCTCTCTCTCTCTCTCTCTCTCTATCTATCTATCTATCTATCTATCTATGACGGTTATTTGGAAAGTAAGGAATGATCGGTCGCGAAATGGAAACCATAGTGGAAATCCGATGACGTTTTGCACAGGTGTTGTGGGCAGTGTCTCTAGTGTGCCCATCGATTGCATTACATCGTCCTTTTTAGTTCTGAGCACACAGAGAGCACATAAAGATACCTAGAACAATAGTGTCTCCCATCAAGTACAAGGGCCTTGTGAGAAATTTTGCCTGAAGCTATGCTGCCAACGTTACATAACTGTTGTGCATTTTCCTCTTCAAGAAAATTCTCAGCTGCATTCTGCAGGGGCAATGAAGTTTCTCCTGCATCGTTTTAAATTGGAAATGTTTGATTACCCACAATACAGCCCGTAATTGTCTCCCTCTGAGTTTCATCTCACATGAACTGCTGGCTATGAAGACAGTATTTTGGCATAGACAACGAGCTGTAGGCCAGCATAGAGAACTGGCAGAAAGCCCTGGCGGCGGCCTTCTATAACAAGGATGTTGGAAAGTTGGTACAATACTACGGAAACATCGAAGTCGGATCGGCGACTATGGAGATAAGTAGCTGGAAGTTGCAGCTAACTGTTGCAAATAAAACAGTTTTGATTTTCACTGTGGTTTCCATTTCGTGACCTATCATTCCTTACTTTCCGAATAGCCCTCATATCTATCTATCTCTTCAACTTCTCTCCCTTCTCTCTCTCCCCTCCCTTTCTCATTCTTCATCTTCACTTTTCTTGCTTTCCCCCTCCCCTTTTTACCACTCTCATTTCTCTCCCTCTTTCTACATCTCCTGTTGTATCCTCTGTACTTTTTTTGCCTTGTCATGCGCGTGGGAAGTCATATGTCCCAGTACCTGTCTCTTATCTCACTGCCCTCTCCTTGCGTCCTTCTATACCCCCTCCTCACCTCCATCAGCTCAGGCAAGTGCTTTCAGTAATCGAGTGTCAATAATTAGTCTTATCATGGCCACAGGAGTATGTGTTTGCATGACTGTGTTTGCAAATGTGTGTACTGTTGTCAGAAAAAAGTTACTACTGGGATGCTAGTATGAATGGTGTTTTCTCGGGTGAGTAATTGCCTCTCGCTTATTTTACATATTGCTCCATCCAAGAATTTTGATTATTATTAAAGATTAGAAAGGCAGAGGCGAATACAGTGGACCATTCATGTTAGCTTTTTAGTTTCTGAATTGACCGTAGTTTTCTCAGTTCGTAAGTAATGCAGTTTGTTTGCAGCTCCTTTTTTCAGGTTCATATAGCCACTCTCTGTGGCGTATGAACCCTTTTTTTATTATGTTAATGTCAGTATTTATAAATTTTCTGTTATCTTTCCATTTTGTATTTCTTGTAGTAGTATGATGTTTTCTAAGGATTTCATTTGCAAGTAGCTCATTGAAAATTATAAGTTTTGTATGTTGCAGAAGCTGCTTGTTTTAATACATTGATCATAAACAAAATATTTCTGACTTGGGTATTTGTGCTATTTTTGTTTCAGTTTTGAATAAATTGAATGCTCCTTGCATCCAGCAAAAAGGACATTTTTTTCTCTGAAATACAAGGTGAGCCTCATTGATAATGAAAAAGTGAAGTACAAGGGCCTCTTTCAGAGATGCAAAGCATAAAAACAAAAAAATGATGCCAGTTTGCAACCCTGGACAATAGTGAAGAAATTTGTGAAAGATGTTAAATCATCAGTTAACTTGTTCATTGAGTACCATACATTGTTGCAGTTTATATTGCATTGCAGAAGAAAGTGCATGATCAGCTTTCACAGCAGTGAACTTACAGGATAGTTGTTAACATTGTGTGACATTTTAATTACTCGTGTTCTTCATATTATTGTACCGCAACTGTTTGGTATGTTTTTGTAAGTGAAAATAATGTTTCTGGTAACAGCGAGAAGACTTTATGGAAATGTCCATGCTGACTGTGTAAAGAACTGTGCATAATTTTGTGTAAATAGTACAGTTTATTTTAAAAATGTAATATTCTTTTGAAAATATTTACGTGTTTGCACGTTGAGTGTGAATGTGGAACTAACTTAAGTCCAGGATTCAGAACATGAAATGGGTTACTTTTGCTTCAGTAGAATAGGGATGCATAATGGGTGTTTTACAATAAAAGAAAATTATATTTAAAATATTAAATTGCGTATTTGTTGTTATTTAGTAAGATAAATGATGATATATTAATATGTGTATGTTACTTGCAATTTCATTACATCGTTACATGATATTGTTAATTATTTCTATTACAGTATACATTGTGTTCTTTTTTAAGAACACTTTTCTGATAACAAACATTGAAATTTTCCTTCTGTCTCATCCTTGGAGCTTCTGTAGTGTCGCACATTGTCCCAGTTGAAATTACAGCTGGAATCAATGTACTCTTTTTTGTGTTCTGTGGTTAACAAGACAGTTCACAAGGTATATTGCTCCACAGATTTACTCAGAAACATTTATTGGTGGACACGGATTAATCATCAGCATTGCTGCACTGTTAAATCAGTCTAAATAAGGGTTGCCAGTCTCACTTTGACCCATGAGAGAGGGTTCAGTTTGTCAGTACTCCTCTACCATGAATAAATCTGCTGTACAAATCCAACTACTTTCAGAAGATATCAGCTCTGACCATTAAATCTGAAAATGGACGCTACAGTCACTATACTGTCTCCAACTGGCTTCCAGCAACTCCTGCCTGTAATTTGCTCCATAAACTAATAAGATCAACAGTTTTAAGTCAGAAAGGAAGAGGACCCACACAAAAACACTAACCTGAAGTTTCATGGAAACAAATGGAATTTATTGTCTTGTATGAGATATTGCCAGGTCCATTTCATTCATTCATTAAGCACCACCTCCAGCTAGCTAATGTCTCTACATTCTGTTGCATGATACCTTCCTATTAATTACACGTATGCCCACTACACTGCAATGTTCACCAAGAAAATTGGCAAAAAAGCGAGCCGAAATCCACACCCTTCACCTGAGAACATATTGCAACTCTTTCGAAGCTGTCCACACAGTTGAAACAGCTTTATTGCTGAGGATCACTCACTCCATACTTGTTTCTCTCAACAGTCTTGAAACATTACTTTCACTCTATAGAGATCATGATTTCCTGCCCACATCCCCGAAGGCTGCCCACCAATTGTTAGATACCACCTCTGCTTCAGAAGGCACAAAACTTGCTTTCTGCTCCCTTTTAGGGCTGCTGACTGAGAGCTGATTTCCCAAGCTCTAAAACTGCTATGCAAAAATGATTTTAGAGCCAGGATATTCTGCCGACCAATCTCAGGAGCTAAATGCAGGCACTTCAGTTGGCCATTTTCTACTGCATAAATTGCTCCCTCCTGCTAGGACTTTATAAAGTTTTGATCTAACAGCTGCTTGAAAACACGTGCCATCAGGGAACATCACAAGGCCTTAAGCCATGATCACAAGACATTTAGATGGGTTTTTGGAACATTGGCCCACCAGTCTTAAAGCTGAATGAAACCCCACTCCCCAAGATACCAGAAACCAACTCTAATGTCGATAAAAGCAAATGGGACAGGCACACATGCCCTCCATTTTTCAGCAAGAGATGAAATTATTCCTGATCAGAATAAAGAGAATATTGGAGCTGTAAAATTTATGTAACATGCTGGACCAGTGGCTAATTGGTTGCCCGTGGGAGGCTACATACCTTGTGAGGGTTTCTGCTATCTTAAGTATGCTTTTACCTTATATGAGACAGAACCTCCACATCTTCCAGCTGTTCTTCCCACAAAACTACTTTTATTATGAAGAACAACAGACTATGTGCCCTGGACACCGTCTGGTTTATTGGCCAGACTACAACTTAAACTCTATTTACAACTCAGATTACGATGTAGTCATTTCATAAGAACATCATGTCTGACAGATTTCTGTCTCTGAAAGGCTACTTGCGATTATACGAATGTGATGCAATTGGCAGCAATGACCCACTCCCTTTCCTTTCCTTTTTTTTTTCTCTCTTTCCCACCTTGAATTTACATATACCACTTACAATAATTGAAACTCATCAAAAGGGTAGCGTTCACTGCTGCATGATGCCCCAGAAGCACCTCAACCATAAAAGTCCAACCCCAATAAATCGAGAACTGTCTCGGTACCATTACTGCTGATGATAATGCTGCTTAAACTTAGCTGAACGTCAGTTATGAACAGTTACTCAAGTATACTAACTGCCAAAGGTACAGATGTTTCACAAAATTACTGAAATCTTAACAGACTTCTCTACTCTGACAGCCACTCTAAAAATATTGTCCTTAAATTAAATCTTTGCATACAGCTATAAACTGCATACCATATTTACCTGGTTATAAGACGATTTTTCCCCCCAAATTTGTCATTCAGAAAATACAGGGTCATCTTACGTTTGCATGTCAAACTGCTGCTGATTTGACATTTTTACATTGTGTAATCGATTAGGTAAAGATTTTGTGTAATGGAGTAGCAATTCCTGAGAGTTCAGCTCAAGAAACTATACTAAAAACAGTGTGTTCTGGTGTGATCTTTAATGTGGAATAACGTTGAAACTGCATGCTTTGGTAATACGTAAATATAAATACAAAAATCTTGAAGTATGCATGTTAGATTCTGCTGCCTTGCTTCTGTCAACCAATTACATGACATGTGATCTTGTCAGCCAGTCATGTCATAGAACCTTACTCCTTCAGCATGAATAGAATAAGGATGCTCAATGTCTCATTGAAGGTATTTTACACCTATCTCTGCACCCACAAGAAAATATAAAAATTATTCTATTCCATTGTGGTAGGATGGCACAGCAACCAGTTTTGATTGTATTTCTGAATAAAAACAGTCTTGCTTTTGCAACCAAGGCTGTTTTCATTCTGAAATACAAAAAAATCCATATTTTGTCACCAAACACATTTCATTTTATTGAAATAAAACATCATCAGTTGTCTGTAATGAAAGATATTTACAATGTGGCTTGCTTTCTAGATCAATAAACAGTTTCTTATAAAAGATGTTGATTTCGCTTGTGATATTTTATGACTGATTTTCGTCCACATCAGGAAATGATGTAAAGGGCATTAAAAGTGTTCCTGTAAGGGACTTGTGGCAATTAAACGGCCAGAATAACAGTAATGCTGGGTACACTAGTACATCGAAGGAAGCTTCCTTCATATGTGACTCTTCACAAGAAAACAATACCGAAGGAAAAGCTGGCATATCTTTAGATGCCAAGAAAAGGATTGGTTGATAAATGACCTGGTGCTAGATTAATTGAAGGTTGTTCATCACTCTTTGCTTAACAGAAGGAAAATGTTGGTGCTGGATTCTTTCAGGAGACACACCTCCCAGGAAGTTAAGGATCTGATAGCAGACATGGTAATAATACCTGGTAACATGATTCACAAGTTAAAGTAATGGATGTTGTCACAAATAGACCTGTGGGCACGTGTAAGAAACCAGTGATGTGTGGGATGTTTACTCCATGCAAGTGCAGCAGACATTAGAAAGTTAAGTTTTTATTCTTTGATTCATGTCTATTGGGTATTCTGTTCTGAGTTGGACAAATAAAATATCATACATAACTTTATGTGTGGGCTTTTTTGTGGCGGCGTTCGTAGCGACAAACAATTCGCTGTAGAAACGGCTTACGAAGTCACCGCCACACTTTTAATAGCGGGCCGACCGGTCCGCTGGAACAGTGAACAGAAAGATGAAAACCCAAACACTCTGATTAAATAAAAGTCGGTACTTATCTTTATTAACGAAGATACAGAAACACAGTAGTGAACTCCGTGTCTACAGAACTCTGTCTAGTTCGAGTCGGAGCGGCTAGGTCAGTGTCGGCTGACGACAAACAACAACTCTGCTGCGATGAACACACAACTGACTAGCAAGTACACAATTCGGTGGCGAGTATACAACTGAGCGGCGAATACAGAACTGTCCTAGCGCTCGCGACTCCAGCGCTTAAGAAGCCAGAAGCCAGCGGTGGCGCGCGCAGACTTGCGGCGATTTCCTGTATCGCTGGCGCTGCTTATGCGGACGGCGTCCGGACTTTGATGCTGCCAACCTTTTGGCAGCGGGCTCGGTTGGCATTACTGGCTAGGATATAACACTCCTCCCCCCCAAATCGCCGCACCGTTGTTGAATAATGACATGGCGAGCGCCGACGGCGGGGGAGGGGTCTGGCCGCAGGCGTAGCAGAAGAGACCGGGGCGGAGACTGTTGTTGGTGGCAGTCCCCGGTCCGCACCCCAGCATTGGCTGCGCGGGGCCTCGGGAAACACCGACTGAAAACCGAGGTCAGGGTGCACGCCTGTGACCACGGGCGCAGCTTCTGGTACTGGACGCGACGGGGCGTCGGGACCCACGAAGAGAGGCAGCGTCTCCGGACGCTGCGTCGACAGCTGCTGAGTGGGCGCCGGACAAGGCGCTGCGGTGTCATACTCCTTGGGGGTGCCCAAGGAAAGCGGCTGCAGGACAGGCTGCACAGCCACCGCTTGGGATGGCGGCCCGGCTGAGGGGTCGACGTCCATCAGCTCCGAAGGCGGTGGCGACTGAAGAGGGACCGCAGGCGCCGGAGCGACCACCTGGGGCGCTCCCGGATGAAGCTGCGCGGGAGGCATCAATGGGACGGGCTGTCGGCGTGGTAGCGGCAACGGCTGCTGCTGCTGCCCTGGGGGCGGCAGCGAAGTCGGAAGGCGCGGCTGGAACCCGCCACGGACCAAATCTGTGGACAAAGAACGAGCGGCAGAATCCGGGCGGCCAGCGCGGCTCAACTGGTTCTGATGCCTCCTGTGCACCCCAGTAGCACCGTGAACAGTATAAAAACCGCGCCCCTGGACACTTATCACGCACGGTACCACGTTCCCAACGACGGCGACTGTGATAAACTCTGAAAAAAAAAAACGGCGTCGTTGCGCTGAAAACGCGTGCGATGCTCAGAAGCGGCAGGTCGATCCGGGGGGTGCAACAACCGTAGTAGGGTGCGATGACGACGGCCATGGAGAAGCTCCGCAGGCGAAGGGCCGTCGCGTGGCGTGGTCCGGTACGACGACAGGAACGTGATGAGGGCCTGCTGACGAGAGTGCGTAGCACGAAGGCGGTCCATATGATCCTTGAATGTGCGTACAAAACGTTCCGCTGCACCATTCGATTGAGGGTGGAACGGCGGAGTAAGAACATAGCGAATGCCATTGGCAGAACAAAAACTTTCGAATTCAGCAGAGGTGAATTGTGGACCATTGTCAGACACTAAAACTTCTGGAAGACCCTCAATACAAAAAAGTGAAGTCAACGCCTGTATAGTTTGTGCAGACGTTGTAGACTGCATGGGCACAACAAACGGAAAATTACTAAATGCATCTATCACGATGAGCCAACGAGAATTCCAATATGGACCAGCGAAATCAATATGTACTCGCTGCCAGGGACTGGCAGGGCGTGCCCACTCAAAATAGCGTTGAGGCGGAGCAGCTTGGTGTTCGGCACACGTCGAACAATCTGTAGACATCTGCGTAATCTGCTTATCAATGCCGATCCATGTACAATGACGGCGGGCAAGCTGCTTGGTGCGGACCACTCCCCAATGACCTTGATGCAACAAGTCGAGGACCTTGGATTGGAGCACTTGGGGAACCACTACACGAAGCTGGTCATTCTCGGTGCGTAACAGCAAAACTCCGTGCGAAACAGACAACAGATGACATTGCGGATAATAGCGACGAACCACAGGATCTGATATGTCCTTTGCCTTGGACGGCCAACCACGTTGAACAAAACGTAATAGTAAACTCAGATGAGGATCCGTAGCTGTCTCACGTGCCACCTGACGATAATCAATCGGAAAATCCCGGAGGGATTGATGCTCATCGGCGTCAATCTGATGGCAAGAGTCGTCAGAGGAATCGAAGACATCATCCGCAGCAATCGGCAATCTAGAAAGCGCGTCAGCGTTTGCATGCTGAGCTGTAGGGCGATACAGTATCTCATACTGGTATTGTGATAACAAAAGAGCCCAACGTTGTAGTCTCTGAGCTGTCCGCTGAGGAACTGGTTTAGACGAATAAAACAGTGACGTCAGGGGCTTGTGATCTGTTACTAAATAGAATGGTCTACCATAGAGGTAGTGATGGAATTTTGTGACACCGAACACAATAGCCAATGCTTCCTTGTCCAATTGGCTATAATTACACTGAGCTTTGTTTAGCAATTTAGATGCGAACGCAATAGGACGTTCGGTGTTACCGACTCGGTGAGACAACACAGCACCGAGACCGAAAGAAGAGGCATCACAAGCTAACACCAGAGGCTTGTTAGGGTCGTAATGGACCAGACAATGATCATTCAATAAAGCCTCTTTAAGCTGCTGAAAGGCTGATTGGCAATCAGCTGACCACACAAACGGAACATTCTTACGGCGGAGACGATGCAACGGTGCAGCAATCTGTGATGCATTAGGTATAAACCTAATATAATATGTCAATTTGCCAAGAACTGCTTGCAATTCATGCAGATTGCGAGGGGCGGGCAAATCACGAATAGCTGCTAAATGTGACTGGGAGGGATGAATGCCTTGAGCATTAATAACATGTCCCAGATACTCCATCTCCGTAAGGAAAAATGAACATTTATCGATGTTGCAACGTAGGCCTGCCTGAGACAACACTTTAAACAAACACTCCAAATTACGGAAATGTTCAGCAGGCGTCCGACCGGACACAACAATATCGTCTAAATAGTTGCAACACGATGGCACATTAGCCAGAAGTTGTGACAAAAAACGCTAAAAAACAGCTGGAGCTGACGCACAACCAAAAGGCAAACACAGAATACGGAACAACCCCAACGACGTGTTTATGACAAAATACTGTTGTGATTGCTCGTCGAGGGGCAATTGCAAATATGCTTCACGGAGATCAATTTTGGAAAAGAAACGAGCTTCCCCTAACTTATCCATCAGCTCGTCCGGTCTAGGCAAAGGAAAAGAATCAATGACAGTCTGAGGATTAACTGTCGACTTAAAATCAGCACACAAACGTAACTTGCCAGACAGTTTCTTTATAATAACTAAGGGAGAAGCCCACTGGCTCGCTGAAACGGGTTGAATAACACTGTTGTTTTGCCAACGACGAAGTTCATCTGCTACAGGTGCCCGGAGGGCGTGAGGCACTGGACGAGCACGAAAAAATCGAGGCTGAGCATCATCTTTTAACGTAATATGAGCGGCAAAGTTCGCAGCACAACCTAGTTCGTCTTTAAATATGTCACTGTATCGTTTACACAACTCGGTTATGCTGTCTTGAGGAACAACAACAGAATTAATTTGCAACACATTGTCGTGGATAGACAGGCCAAACAAGTCAAAACAGTCTAATCCAAAAATGTTTACACTGTCTGTAGCGCGGAGCACTGTGAATGAAACTGTTTTTGTATTGCCACGGAATGTGGCTGGCACGCTACATACACCTAACACAGGAATTTGTTCTCCACTATAAGTAGCCAAAGAATGTTTTGCCGCTGAAAGTTTAGGGTGGCCGATAGCCGCACTAATGATTAGAGTCACAGACGCACCAGTGTCTAATTTAAAATTGAAGGTCTTATCCTGGATGCGTAGCTTCACAAATAGTTTATTACACTGTCTCTGGATCGGTGCAGTGGAGGCGGAAGACACAAAATCAGCGCGTTTAGCGCGTGTTCGCTGCTTACGACAACTCGTGGGTTGGGCGGGTGGAACAACAACTCCCGCTTCACTTGCAGTCTGTACATTACTTTCTACAGCGTTGGAATTACACTTGGGTCGCATAGCAGAGGGCTGGGTGGGTGGCTTATTGCGAACAAGTTTATTACCCACACGAACCGTGGAAGAGTCTTTAAACGCGACCTTCTGGGCGGGCTGGCTTTGAAGAACATGAATATCCATGGGCTGGGCAGCACTAGAATTGTTCTTGCGTTTACGCAAACAAACAGTCTGGATGTGTCCTTTCCTTTGACAAAAGTGACAAACCGCGTTTCTTAACGGGCAATGTTCACGAGGATGAGCAAGAACACACTTAGGGCAAGACTTAACTCTATCATTTTGCACACGCGGCTGACGAATGTGTTTAACATGACGCGGCCGGCTAGTGTTTACAGTCTGACTCTGCCAGTGGGGCCGCGGGCTGACGTAACTTGCTTAGCACAGGCAATTTGAGAAATACATGGCTGATCTAACTCACACTCAGCATAGTCAAAAGTATCTTGGGCTTCAATGATGTTCATCACAGTCTCTAATGACGGGTCAGGCAACTTTAAGATAGCAGCACGAATACGAGAATCTGCAATGTTTTGAGTAATAGCGTCTCGTAGCATGACATCACTGTAGGAAGCTCCACACACACAATTAAATCGGCACTGACGGGTGAGGCCCCGTAAATCTGTTAACCACTGTTTATTAGATTGATGTGGCAGTTTCTTTAATCTGAAGAACTTGAATCTGGCTGCTGCCACATGAACTCGCGACTCGAAATACTCAGCAAGCTTGTTAACAACAACGTCATAGTCTAAAGCTTCTGGCTGGGATTCCGGGAACAACTTACAAAGTAGTCGATAGACTTCCATGCCTGCAGTGGAAATTAAATAAAGCTGCCGCTCAGTACCTGTGATTTTGTAGACTGTCATGTGCGCCTGCAACTGCGCGAAATATTCTCGCCATTCTTCTCTCGATGCATCAAAAGCACGGAAAGGTGGTGCTGCCTGTGCTTGTTCCTTTTGTGTTGGAGGATTAGCCGCGTGTTTGGTGATAGCTTCCACCAGACTTTGTATTTGCTGACTCTGTAACAAGATCAACTGTTGTAATTCGGCAGACATAGTGAACACAAATTAAACCAGCCCCCAAAATTTTATCGCTATAATTAGTATAACCAGAAACAAGTTGAACCAGCCCTGCACACGCGTTCGGAAGCCCTCGTTGCCAGTTTTGTGGCGGCGTTCGTAGCGACAAACAATTTGCTGCAGAAACGGCTTACGAAGTCACCGCCACACTTTTAATAGCGGGCCGACCGGTCCGCTGGAACAGTGAACAGAAAGATGAAAACCCAAACACTCTGATTAAATAAAAGTCGGTACTTATCTTTATTAACGAAGATACAGAAACACAGTAGTGAACTCCGTGTCTACAGAACTCTGTCTAGTTCGAGTCGGAGCGGCTAGGTCAGCGTCGGCTGACGACAAACAACAACTCTGCTGCGATGAACACACAACTGACTAGCAAGTACACAATTCGGTGGCGAGTATACAACTGAGCGGCGAATACAGAACTGTCCTAGCGCTCGCGACTCCAGCGCTTAAGAAGCCAGAAGCCAGCGGTGGCGCGCGCAGACTTGTGGCGATTTCCTGTATCGCTGGCGCTGCTTATGCGGACGGCGTCCGGACTTTGATGCTGCCAACCTTTTGGCAGCGGGCTCGGTTGGCATTACTGGCTAGGATATAACAGGCTTAATTTGTTGCCTACATAAGTGGTTCCCCAAAAGAAACAATAACAGTTTTCTCAACAATAATGTTGAGCAGCAGATATGTTAAATATGGAAGAGGCTAACAAACTTTTTCAACCCACAAACAAAGAGATGCAATGGCTAAAGCAAGATAACGAGGTTTTATAGCTTACAACACTGAAGGATGATAGTAGAACATATTCCTGGAATTTACAGGTCCTGGTACTAGCAGTGAAGCCACGAGCATACACACTTGCTGAAGATTTTTTGTGTACGAACACATCATTATCAACCCCACTGTGGTTGCAGTCAAAAGCATCTATATTCACAACTATGCAGCCAAACATATGGTTTGCAATACTAGAGAATATCCTCAAGCAACAACACATAACCGAAGACTGTGAAAAATTCACTCTAGCAATTAGCAACCTGGATCAAAGGGTAAAAGCGACAGTCACCGATGTGATCCTACGCCCACCGTTCCAACAAGCATACACATTGGACTTAAAACATGCTCACTGCATGAAACTACAGGAGCAGCGACTTTCCCAGATGTTGTACCAGGAGAAACGTGGAGACAGAGTTCCATCTGAAACATTTACATGCTATAGTCAATGCAAGAAAAATATCTGATGAATTATTATTACACATTGCTGGTGACAACAGCTTCCTCATCTAGTTCAGCTGACATTGACAGCGTACAAAGGACAGACTCTTGACAAGCTGCTGCAAATAGGTGACAGAGGTTTTGCTACCCTGCAGTTGGCCAAAGTGTCTGTAGTAACATCATCGGTCACCTCTGCAACGGAGAGGTTAGAAGAATCAAAGTTAACCTGTGCAGTCACAAGTTACAGGCAAAAACAAGGGATCACTTAGGAGATCAGACAGCTGCAAGCCACAATGGAAAGGATGGCTACTCGGCTACTTAACTTGGAATGACAAACTTCCACTGTAAAGAGACGCAGTCACACTCCAAACAGGATCAGGGTCACAACAATTTTTGCTGCCACCACAGGCAGTTTGGCCCTTGAATTACAAGATGCACAAAACATTGTGGAGTCCAAAATGGCAAGGGCAACCCACTGTAGTCATCACAGGTTCTGGCACTCATGAACGATGCCGTAAAAGAACGAAGAACCAGATGACAGTCATAGCCAGCAACACGCACATTCCAGTTAAGGCCCATGGAAGTGTCCTTTACACTATTCCTTTACGCCATTCTGCGACATCCTGGAAGAATAAGCTAACACTGCACTGCTTTCAAGTGGTTAATAGACCTTCTCACCTCAAGTTTCTGATATACACAGGTTCGGAAGTGAGTACTCTGCCGGCCTCTAGCTCCTTTACAAAGGACATGAGCAAACCTTTGAAATTGCTAGCAGTTAACAATTCAATCATAAATGCATATGGTTATAAAGAATTCTCAATTGATAATGGTTTATCTGACCATTAAAAGATGAACTTTGTAGTGGCAGATATTTTACAACCTGTCTTAGGTGCAGATTTCTTCTCTCAGTAGCTCTGGTGTACAGTCTCCAAAAGCAATAAGCCATCAAGATTCCAGTAGTGAAGCACAATACAGTGCATTATATAGGCACCACATCAGGCCCGCCATTATTACGATGCATCTACAGATTAGCTCCAGAGCCATTAACAGAGACAAAAGTGATTTTTGAGGAGATGCTCCGGACTGGAGTAATCAGATCATCAGGCAGCCCTCCCCCTTTAGTATGAAAGAAAGATGCCACATCCCGTCCCTGTGGAAACTACTGCCTATTAAACAAGAGAACGATCCTGAATAAGTACCCCATACCAAACATTCAAGAGTTTACCTATGCTGTAGCAGGTGCAAAAAAGTTCTCAGTACTGGATTGTCATTAGGCATGCAACCAGATTCCAGTGACTCCAGTTGATGTGGCAAAGATAGTATTGATTACAAGCTTTGGGCTACTGTTTATGCCATTCAGATTCAAAAGTGCAGCCCAATCCTGGCAAAGATTTGTTGTTGATGCACTCCAGGGATTACCTTTCTGTTACACATACTTGAATGATATTTTGATATTCTCGGAGGACGCGAAATCACATATTCAGGAGATACAACAGAGATTGTGTATGTACAGAGTAGTTTTAAATGAATGCAAGTGCACCATGTGCAAAAGTCAAGCAACATAGTCTCAACTAACGTCGTACAGCCATTACCAGAAGAGAATGACAAGCTGTACAGCCTACCCGAGCCTACAGACTGTAAATGACTTAGGCATTTCCTGGCTGTGGTAAACTTTTACCATTGTTATTTGCCAATTACCACCGCAACACAGGCATCACTTATGAATGCACTGGCTGGCCAGGACGCCAAAGGAAGTTGAAAGCTACGATGGACATAAGAAATGAATAAAGCTTTTAGTGACTTACATATAAGCTTAGGGGAGGCAGTGTTGTTTGCACACCCATACCTGCAGCACAGATGAGTATTTTAGTGGACACAAGCCAGGTCACAATTAGAGTAGCCTTGCAACAACAGGTAGATGAACACTGGAGTGCATACAATAGTGTGTTGTTGGCAATGTATAAAAGTAGTATCATCTTCCAGCAACATTAGTGATAAGTACTCACCAAGGCAGTTTTGGCAGACAGAGTTTGTCATTCAATTCACCGTGTATATAAGGCACATCAGAGGCGCAGAGAATCTGGTTACAGAGTGCTTCTCTCATGTCTGCAGTGTAGCCAGCACTCCGAATGAAGAACTGGCAGCATCACAGGAAGCGGATCTGGAGCTACAAAAATTCTTGATGGATCACACAGCAGGGTTATAGTTACAGCCAATACCATTGCCAGGAAGAAGGGTTAACTTATGGTGTGATGTGTCACTGCGGAAGCTGCACCTAAACATCACACAACAATTTTGCAAGGCAGCATTTGACAATGTACTTGGCCTGGCATGCCCAGGGGCAAATGCCTTGAGCAAGTTACTGACACCATATTTAGTGTCACAGTCAATTAAAAAGAAAGCCAGGAAATGGACTTGCACATGAGTACAATGTTAGTACTACAAGGCAGAACGACACTTCCATGCGGAAATTGGGAATTTTGCAGGATTACTAGCAAGATTTGCCCATGTGTTCCTGGACTTGGTGGATCCATTCACAGTTTCTGATGGCTATAAACACTTGTTAGCTGCGGTGGACAGATGCACGAGACAGGCACAGGCCATTCTGATCACTAACCTAACAGTGGAAACATTGGAAAAGATGTTTGTCTCTCAATGATTAGCTTGCTTTGGATGTCTCCTTCATACCACAACATATCAAGGTGCCAGTTCTGATCACTAACCTAACAGTGGAAACGTTGGAAAAGATTTTTGTCTCTCAATGATTAGCTTGCTTTGGATGTCTCCTTCATACCACAACATATCAAGGTACCAGTTCAAGTCCAGCTTGTTCAGTGAGTTTCAGCACCACCACACAACCAGCTACCACCTAGTTAACAATGGTATAGTGGAGAGGTGGCATAGGATGTTGAAGGCAGCTCTCGTGTGTAATCAGGAAACTGGACAGAAGCTTTATCACTGGTTCTCCATGGGTTACAGATCACATACAAGACAGGAATTGGTGCTTCGGTGGCAGAATTGTTTTATGGAGAACTGTTGAGAATCTCGGCTGACTATCTAACCACTGCCTCATCAGCAATGGTAAGAAATCTCTCAATGCTGATATGTGAAATCCACAGTCATATGGAAAAAAAGAGAAGACCAACAGTATCTACGCACAGTGAAAACCCATTTTTCATGCATAAGGTGTCGGTGGACTGTGCATGTCATGCTACATGCAGATGCAGTCAGAGCACCACTACAACGTCCGTATACCAGACCTTATTGAGTAATATGATGCAGCACACATGCTGTGGACATCTTGCAGAATGACAAAACCGTTAGAGTGTCCATAGAGAGGATAAAGCCAGCATGGGTCTTACTGGAACCCAAGTACGATGGCACTCAACCAGGAGAGAAGGGTGAAAGTTTGGAGTACACTTTGCATAATGTAGCAGAAGATTCCACATTGAGATGGCATAAAACCACAGTGCAGCAATCCATGTTGGCCCCCACAGAGCAAGAAGACAAGTCAGATTTAAGTACCTGTTCATCTAGGTGCTCCGCACGTTAAGGGGAGACCTATGTGGGAACATGGCAGTAACCAGTGATGTGTGCTATGTTTACTCTGTGCAAGTGCAGCAGACATTAGAAAGTTAAGTTTTATTCTGTTATTATAGGTTATCTGTCTTGAGCTGACTGCAATCTAAATAGAAAGAATCACACCAGGTGTGTTTCACTTTTATTTACAAAGCATCTTCTGTGGTATTCTGTAAATTGGATACACACGTTTAAACAGTTTTTTGATTGTTTGAGGTTAAAAATAGTGTTCTCTTTATAAAGTTGGTCTGCAAGCTACTTATGGTGTTTCTTTACGTAATCTACTCCTTCCCTTCTTGCTAGCAGTGGTTGGTGTCGACAGGCTTTATTGCATAGTGCAGATGTGCAGTGAAGCCTGTTGACACGAACCACTACTAGCAAGAAGGGAAGGAGCAGATTATGTAAAGAAACACTGTAAGTTGCTGGCAGACTAACTTTATAAAGAAAATGCTGTTTTTAACCTAAAGCAATAACAAAATGTACAAACGTATGTATCCAATTTACAGAATACCACTGAAGATGCTTCGTAAATAAAAGCAAAATGCATTTGGTGTAGTTCTTTTTAATTATTTTAATTAGATTGCAATCAACTCTAGACAGGTAACCTTTAATAACTGATGTTAACAGCTGCTGTAGAAGATGGCCACACAAACAAACATGTTAAGTTTTATTCTTTGATTCACATTCTACTGAGTATGAAAAAACAAAATATCCTACAAAACTTTCTGTGTGGGTTTAATTTGTTGCCTATGGACCTTACAAGATTCACCTTGAACAGCTGTACCGCGAGCGGCTTCTTCAAGAAGACCATGCCCTCACTCCGGGGGGAAAGTTAAAAGAAACGCTCACAATCCGTGCTGAGCCAGTGGATGCTTACTGCCTGGGGCAAATCTCAAGTGAATCTATTATGGAAGGATTAGAAAATGATGTATAGCCAATGCTATGGATGGATGAGAAGACAACATACTATGGGAGAGTGTGATGAAGGAGGAAATGCCAGTAGATTTACAAATGAAGATAGTGATACCAGTTATGAAAAAGATTTAAAAGTATTAATATCACAGAGATAGTAAGCACAAAAAGAAGTGAAAATAAAAATCAAGGTAAACCATTTCTTTTTGGTTGTTTTATTTCCTCTTTTATCGTCAAAATGTAGACAATCAATAAATAGCATAAGCTCAAAATAGGTGTAATGTTAACTCTTTGTGTGAATATACTTTATAGCAATACAACAGTTTGTAATTTTGATTAATCAGGTAATGCTTGTGTCTGTATGTGTGGATGGATATGTGCGTGTGTGCGAGTGAATACCTGTCCTTTTTTCCCCCTAAGGTAAGTCTTTCCGCTCCCGGGATTGGAATGACTCCTTACCCTCTCCCTTAAAACCCACTTCCTTTCGTCTTCCCCTCTCCTTCCCTCTTTCCTGATGAGGCAACAGTTTGTTGCGAAAGCTTGAATTTTGTGTGTATGTTTGTGTTTGTTTGTGTGTCTATCGACCTGCCAGCGCTTTCGTTCGGTAAGTCACCTCATCTTTGTTTTTATATATAATTTTTCCCACGTGGAATGTTTCCTTCTATTATATTGATATCATTAATTCAATAGTTAAGTAGACATACATATATAATGAAGGCAATGCCCAAATGAAAGTTATTGAAACTTTTGGAAGTGTTAAGCATAGTCTACACGGAGACACTGAGTTGCAAAAATCATTTCTTGAAAACAATGTTGTGAAACTAGTTTCTTAAATAGCTCTCTATATAATGACATCAGTGTGGACTTCAGTTTATATACAGGATGTTTCAAAAACAATATACGTATTACAAAGTATTATTTTGTCGAAACTATCGATCACTGCTTGTTGGCTCGACTATTGGAGAAACGAATACATGTTGTTGTTGTTGTTGTGGTCTTCAGTCCTGAGACTGGTTTGATGCAGCTCTCCATGCTACTCTATCCTGTGCAAGCTTTTTCATCTCCCAGTACCTACTGCAACCTACATCCTTCTGAATCTGCTTAGTGTATTCATCTCTTGGTCTCCCCCTACGATTTTTACCCTCCACGCTGCCCTCCAATACTAAATTGGTGATCCCTTGATGCCTCAGAACATGTCCTACCAACCGATCCCTTCTTCTGGTCAGGTTGTGCCACAAACTTCTCTTCTCCCCAATCCTATTCAATACTTCCTCATTAGTTATGTGATCTACCCATCTAATCTTCAGCATTCTTCTGTAGCACCACATTTCGAAAGCTTCTATTCTCTTCTTGTCCAAACTATTTATCGTCCATGTTTCACTTCCATACATGGCTACACTCCATACGAATACTTTCAGAAATGACTTCCTGACACTTAAATCAATACTGGATGTTAACAAATTTCTCTTCTTCAGAAACGATTTCCTTGCCATTGCCAGCCTACATTTTATATCCTCTCTACTTCGACCATCATCAGTTATTTTGCTCCCCAAATAGCAAAACTCCTTTACTACTTTAAGTGTCTCATTTCCTAATCTAATTCCCTCAGCATCAGCCGACTTAATTAGACTACATTCCATTATCCTTGTTTTGCTTTTGTTGATGTTCATCTTATATCCTCCTTTCAAGACACTGTCCATTCCATTCAACTGCTCTTCCAAGTCCTTTGCTGTCTCTGACAGAATTACAATGTCATCGGCGAACCTCAAAGTTTTTATTTCTTCTCCATGAATTTTAATACCTACTCCGAATTTTTCTTTTGTTTCCTTTACTGCTTGCTCAATATACAGATTGAACAACATCGGGGAGAGGCTACAACCCTGTCTTACTCCCTTCCCAACCACTGCTTCCCTTTCATGTCCCTCGACTCTTATAACTGCCATCTGGTTTCTGTACAAATTGTAAATAGCCTTTCGCTCCCTGTATTTTACCCCTGCCACCTTTAGAATTTGAAAGAGAGTATTCCAGTCAACATTGTCAAAAGCTTTCTCTAAGTCCACAAATGCTAGAAACGTAGGTTTGCCTTTCCTTAATCTTTCTTCTAAGATAAGTCGTAAGGTCAGTATTGCCTCACGTGTTCCAGTGTTTCTACGGAATCCAAACTGATCTTCCCCGAGGTTGGCTTCTACTAGTTTTTCCATTCGTCTGTAAAGAATTCGTGTTAGTATTTTGCAGCTGTGACTTATTAAGCTGATAGTTCGGTAATTTTCACATCTGTCAACACCTGCTTTCTTTGGGATTGGAATTATTATATTCTTCTTGAAGTCTGAGGGTATTTCGCCTCTTTCATACATCTTGCTCACCAGATGGTAGAGTTTTGTCAGCACTGGCTCTCCCACGGCCGTCAGTAGTTCCAATGGAATATTGTCTACTCCGGGGGCCTTGTTTCGACTCAGGTCTTTCAGTGCTCTGTCAAACTCTTCACGCAGTATCATATCTCCCATTTCATCTTCATCTACATCCTCTTCCATTTCCATAATATTTTCCTCAAGTACATCGCCCTTGTATAGACCCTCTATATACTCCTTCCACCTTTCTGCTTTCCCTTCTTTGCTTAGAACTGGGTTTCCATCTGAGCTCTTGATATTCATACAAGTGGTTCTCTTATCTCCAAAGGTCTCTTTAATTTTCCTGTAGGCGGTATCTATCTTACCCCTAGTGAGATAGGCCTCTACATCCTTACATTTGTCCTCTAGCCATCCCTGCTTAGCCATTTTGCACTTCCTGTCGATCTCATTTTTGAGACGTTTGTATTCCTTTTCGCCTGTTTCACTTACTGCATTTTTATATTTTCTCCTTTCATCAATTAAATTCAATATTTCTTCTGTTACCCAAGGATTTCTACAAGCCCTCGTCTTTTTACCTACTTGATCCTCTGCTGCCTTCACTACTTCATCCCTCAAAGCTACCCATTCTTCTTCTACTGTATCTATTTCCACCATTCCTGTCAATTGCTCCCTTATGCTCTCCCTGAATCTCTGTACAACCTCTGGTTCTTTTAGTTTATCCAGGTCCCATCTCCTTAAATTCCCACCTTTTTGCAGTTTCTTCAGTTTTAATCTACAGGTCATAACCAATAGATTGTGGTCAGAGTCCACATCTGCCCCTGGAAATGTCTTACAATTTAAAACCTGGTTCCTAAATCTCTGTCTTACCATTATATAATCTATCTGATACCTTTAAGTATCTCCAGGGTTCTTCCATGTATACAACCTTCTTTCATGATTCTTAAACCAAGTGTTAGTTATGATTATGTTGTACTCTGTGCAAAATTCGACCAGGCGGCTTCCTCTTTCATTTCTGTCCCCCAATCCATATTCACCTACTATGTTTCCGTCTCTCCCTTTTCCTACACTCGAATTCCAGTCACCCATGACTATTAAATTTTCGTCTCCCTTCACAATCTGAATAATTTCTTTTATTTCATCATACATTTCTTCAATTTCTTCGTCATCTGCAGAGCTAGTTGGCATATAAACTTGTAGTACTGTAGTAGGCGTGGGCTTCGTATCTATCTTGGCCACAATAATGCGTTCACTATGCTGTTTGTAGTAGCTTACCCGCATTCCTATTTTCCTATTCATTATTAAACCTACTCCTGCATTACCCCTATTTGATTTTGTGTTTATAACCCTGTAGTCACCTGACCAGAAGTCTTGTTCCTCCTGCCACCGAACTTCACTAATTCCCACTATATCTAACTTCAACCTATCCATTTCCCTTTTTAAATTTTCTAACCTACCTGCCCGATTAAGGGATCTGACATTCCACGCTCCGATCCGTAGAACGCCAGTTTTCTTTCTCCTGATAACGACATCCTCTTGAGTAGTCCCCGCCCGGAGATCCGAATGGGGGACTATTTTACCTCCGGAATATTTTACCCAAGAGGACGCCATCATCATGTAATCATACAGTAAAGCTGCATGCCCTCGGGAAAAATTACGGCTGTAGTTTCCCCTTGCTTTCAGCCGTTCGCAGTACCAGCACAGCAAGGCCGTTTTGGTTATTGTTACAAGGCCAGATCAGTCGATCATCCAGACTGTTGCCCTTGCAACTACTGAAAAGGCTGCTGCCCCTCTTCAGGAACCACACGTTTGTCTGGCCTCTCAACAGATACCCCTCCGTTGTGGTTGCACCTACGGAACGGCTATCTGTATCGCTGAGGCACGCAAGCCTCCCCACCAACGGCAAGGTCCATGGTTCATGGGGGGGAACGAATACATAGTCTAGTTTATATTAACAGCAGCTAGATGTCAGTTGTCTTCTGTTTTGCTTGGTAACTGTCATATGTTTAAAATGGCTACTCTGCAGCAGAAATCATTTCATGTTCTCGAGTTCACAAAGTGCAATTCCATGATTACAGTGCAGAGACATTTCAGGTCGAGGTACCAAATTGATCCTCTGAATGGGTGGAACATTCGAAGATGGTATCGACACGGTAAGAGTCCTGGCTGCCCTCGTGTTCCTGAAGAAAACTTAGCATGTCTCAGCTGGGCTCCACAGTCACTAGATTTGACACCCTCTGACTTCTTCCTGTGGGATTTCGTTAAAGACACTGTTAATGTACCACCACTCCCACAGAACATGGAAGAGTTGAAGAACCAGATCTGTACTGCCATAACATCAGTGACGAAGGACACACTTGCCCGAGTATGGGAGGAATTAGAGTATCAATGCGATATCATTTGTGTCGCTGATGGAGGACATATTGAACATCTGTAGTCTGAACTTGAGAGGTTTGTAAATATGTGTGTCAAGTTTCATATTTGTATGTGTTAATGTTTAATGAAATACTTTCGAAATACATATATTCTTTTTGAAACACCCTGTATTTTAGAGTTCTGAAATACCATTTTCATCCCCAAGATGAATGTTGTGGCAGTTACGTTGGTAGCAGCGGAGTTCAGGCTTGTCTGCTTGAAGTCAGTACAAAAGAAAGAGAACAAACAGGTTTTAAGCCAGGAATGGGTAAAGAGTTGATGTCACTTTGGGTGCCAAAATTTTGGTATGTTATTCTAGAAGCTAATTCTATCATCTGAGAATGACCTCAGAACAACTCACAGATCTTAACAGAGTTCAAAATGCTATAAGGAAAGAAGATATAGTATAGTAATTAATGTGTGAAGCATTATCATCAGCAGAACATAACCCCCCCCCCCCCCCTCTCTCTCTCTCTCTCTCTCTCTCTCTCTCTCTCTCTCTCTCTCTCTTCCCCCCCCCCCCCCCCCCCCATCCCCTCCACCACTTTTATCGTTTGAAGTGGAGATTTTTATTTCTCATCTCAATACAATTGACATGATGTTCCAAAGGCCACAATTGCCAAATTTGGTCCAGATGTTTGTGAAGCCACTTTTTTCGGACATCAATATTTTTGCTATGTCCATATTAAATTTTCTATTTCCGCCACTAGCTTCACATTGTATTCTTTGGGTAGCTTTGGCATTTGCACAGCTGTACTTTTTGTACAGTCAGTCACTTCTAAATGGATTCTTATTGGCATAAGATCGTCAATAGAAGTGTCTAAATGCCAGAAAGGGAATCTTCGTTAATCTTGGTTGTCTTATTATTTATTACATAATGTATTATAGTCAATACCTCTGACATCATTAGTCCTTCAAACAATGGAAAATCTGGAATGGAATAATGACAGTATTATGAAAAGTAACTACTCATCATATAGTGGAGGTGCTGAGTCACAGAGAGATAGGTACAACTAAAAGACTGTCACAAATATAGCTGTCGGCCAGTAAGGCCTTTGATAAAATTAGATGACAAACACACACATACACGCTCATGCAAACCAACTCACATGCACTCGACTGCAGTCTCAGGCAACCGAGGCCACACTGTGAGCAGCAGCGCCAGTGCATGATGGAAGTGGTGGCTAGGTTGGGGTAAGGAGGTGGCTGGGGCAGGGAGGGGGAAGGATAGTAGAGTAGGGGCGGCGGACAGTGACATGCTGTTGGGGAGCCCACAGGTGGGAGGTGGAAAGAGGGTAGGGCAGCTATTTGCAGTTGGGAGATTATGCGGTCAGTGGAGAGGTGGAGGAGGGGGGGGGGGGGGGGGTGGGAAAGGGTGAAGTAAAACGACTGGATATGATGGAGGGATTAGGGCTGCGTAGTGCTGGAAGGGGACAGAGAAGGGGCTGAATGGGAGAGGGCAATGTTACATTCCATCCTAGATTTTCCATTGTTTGAGTATTATGAAAAGGATAGATTGCTACTCACCATATAGTGGGGATGCTGAGTCACTGACAGACACAACAAAAAAAAAAAAAAAAAAAACAAGCTTTGGCCTTCTTCTAAAGTACACACACACACACACACACACACACACACACACACACACACACACACACACACACGCAAACACAACACTGTGTGTGTGTGTGTGTGTGTGTGTGTTGTCTACTTCAGAAGAAGGTCTTTTGGCTGTAAGCTTACTCATTCAGCAGCCATTTTGTTCTGCCGTCAGCAACTTAACATCTCCACTATATATTAAGTAGCACTCTTTCCTTTTCACAGTAGTGTCAATCCTTCAGTGTTCATACTATGAATAATTGTCTCATATGCAACACTGGGTCACACTTTCTTCTTGTAATGATTATCATTGCTGTGTGTGGTGTAACTGCCTAGGTAGTTTCATATCATAAAAAATTACAATGCCATGAAACTGAGTATTTTTGCCAGTGACTTTCGTCAATGTGAGATATTCATGGGCAGTGGCTAGAAGAACAATTTTGAAACTTAGTTTCACAACAGAGTAACTCGTGGTAAATTAGGTTTTACTTGTCAACCTTACAAAGAGTGTTAGTCATGTTTGATTAATATTTTCACAAACGTAATATCAAAGGGCTTAGCTACGATGACGTGATCACACAAAGAGAATACTTTCGAAAAACAGCATTCTGTGATCCAGTTTTTATTTTCGGAAAGCATAGAACCTTCACATATATAGTCAACGGCAATGAAGAGGTAAAGAAAAAGTACAAAACTGGCTTCAAGATTAAGGTAAAAAATTCTTTGCTGAGGGGAAGAACTGTAAGAAGACTGTACAAGTGCATAGAAGTTGATGAGGATTTAAATGAAAAACTACAAAAAATTTATTCTTAATAAACAGTGGTGACTTGTGAGTATACATTCTGGGTGTTCCATTTGTGAACACTTAGATTCAGATAAATATGAGATAAATAAGATATTCAGATAAATATGAGATAAAGATGAGAGTGTGAAATTAATAGTATCTGCTGTATAACAGTTATGTTTATCAGCAAGTTTATACAACTGCAGCCAGTGCCAATTATAACAACAACAGTAATAATAGTAATAATAAAGTTGTATATCTTATATGACAAAAGGAAGAATTGTTTTTGTGGAATTTTGTTGTTTTGTGCATATTTAAGTACATTTTAGGGCAATAATGAAGTAATGTTAAGCTTTCACAAACCTCCATTTTGTGTAAGTGGAAGTTTTTGTGCTTTTTCACTTTTTCGGACAAATATACAATACACTGAAGATA
Source organism: Schistocerca piceifrons (assembly GCF_021461385.2). Classification (NCBI taxonomy): domain Eukaryota; kingdom Metazoa; phylum Arthropoda; class Insecta; order Orthoptera; family Acrididae; genus Schistocerca; species Schistocerca piceifrons. The sequence continues at coordinate 391,158,380 of NC_060145.1, forward strand.
TCCAGTGGGAAAGTTAGAAGATACATAGGTTTAATAATCTCTGCCGAGAAAACCAAGTTTACTACTAACATAAAAATGGTCAAATAGAAAAGGCCAAAAAAGTTCAAATATCTGATGGAGCTAATTTAAGAAAGTGGATTAGAAAAATCTGCCACAAATGAAGAGATTCACAAAATGGAAACAACATATGGGACACAAAAAAACATTTAAAACAAAAAGTGCATATATTCTGTGGTGACAAAAGTCATGAGACAGCAATGTGCACATATACTGATGGTGGTAGTATTGTGTACACAAGTTGTGTAAAAGCAGTGCATTGGTGGAACTGTCATTTGTACTCAGGTGAAAAGGTTTGCAACATGATTACAGTTGCACGAGAGGAATTAACAGACTTTTATCGCGGAATGGTAGTTGAAACTAGATGCGTAGGGCATTCCATTTTTGAAATCTTTAGGGAATTCGATATTCAGAGATCCACAGTATCAAGAGCATCCTGAGAATACCAGATTTTGTGTATTACCTCAGCACGGACAACACCGTGGCTGACAGCCTCCTCTTAACGACTGAGAACAGTGACATTTGCATAGAGTTGTCAGTGCTGACAGACAGGCAACAATGTGTGTAATCCTGCAGAAATCAATGTGGGACATATGACAAACATATCCACTTGGACAGGACAGCAAAATTTGGTGTTATGGGCTATGGCAGCAGACAGCCGACGCCAGTGCCTTTGTTAAAAGCATGACATCACCTGCAGTGCCTCTCTTGGGCTCGTGACCATGTTGGGTGGACCCCAGGTGACTGGAAAACCATGGCATGCTCAGATGAGTCCCGATTTCAGATGGTAAGAGCTGATGGTAGCATTCAAGTGTTCACCCTACAAAGCCATGGACGTAAGTTGTCAACAAGACACTGTGCACACTGGTGGTGGGTCCATAATGGTGTGCTGTGTTTACATGGAACAGACTGGGTCCTCTGGTCCAAGTGAAATGATTATTGACTGTAAATGGTTATGTTCAGCTACTTGGAGACCATTTTCAGCCGTTCATGTGCCCAAACAACGATGGAATGACAATGCATCATATCGCCGGGCCACAGTTGTCTGCGACTGGTTTGAAGCACATTCTGGACAATTTGAGCAAATGATTTGGCCACCCAGATTGCCCAACATGAATCCTGTCGAACATTTATGGGACATAATTGAGGTTTCAGTTCATGCACAAAGCCCTGCACAGGCAATGCTTTCACAAATGTGGGCTATAGAGGCAACATGGCTCAGTATTTCCGCAGAGACTTTCAGTGACTTATTGAGTCTATGCCATGTTGGGTTGCTGCATTACGCTGAGCAAAAGAAGGTACGACACAATATGAGGATGAGGAGGTTTCCCCTGACTTGTCAGTTCAGTGTAAAGAAATACAAAAAAAAATGTGTTACAATGGAGTTGTGAAACCAGAATACGTCCCTGCATAGCACTCAATTATAAAGTCAGAAGTATTAGAGAGAAAAATCATGATGAAAAGTTGAGTTCTAATAAGATACACACAAGTCAGGAAATTAAGAAGGTATGATAAAGTACATAAAAAATATAGAATAAATTAAAGTACAGAAAAGAAGATTAATATTTCTTAGATAATGATACAGTATGAGTGACAACAGGCTGACAAAACAAATCTTAAAGCATATCTGGGAAAAGGAATAAGGAAGCCAGATTTGAGAAGTCAAAAACAATTTGGAAATCTACAACATAAAAGTAGAAACAGCAGCTGAAGTAGATATTTTCAGAAGGAAAGTTTCAGATTTAAGATGCTAGACAGGCATGAAATGATCTATACAAAGAAAATAGAGAAATTATGAAAAAATGTTGGAGGATAAGAAAAGAATGTGGTCCCTAGTTGGCCAAAATGAAAGTTAGAAAAGCAAAAAATGTATAAATTTCCCCAAAGCTTCCATTTACTTGCCAAAATTTTAAAAATATTGTAAGAAATGTAATTCAAACCCATGCACGTAGAAGTTAACTGCTCTCTTAACACAGACCTTATAGCACTTAGCCACTCCTCCACTTAACAAACATTTTCCTCATCAAGTATTTCTGCAAAGGATCTAAGTCAGTGTACTTCAGTTTCTAAAAACTGTTAAATTTTGGGTATGATGTGTATAAATAAGATTTCCTTTTATTTAAATGTTATAACAATGCCATCGATTTCCAAAATTGGTCCTGCGTCATGGCCTTTGACCTTGATGTTTATGAAAATGGAAGCGTGTTGACCAAACCCTTTCATAGGAGTCTCTCTTGAATGGCTCAGATTAGTATGCTGAACTTAATTGAAATCAGTGGGTCACAGATTCTGATCTCTCTGTGTTAGAGCAGATATCCAGCTGTGTGTTTGCGACATGTGGTACTCTGGGGAAGAACGCATTTATTGTGATTTTAGCAATATCAGATAGGATGATATATAAATGTAGGAATGTGTTCATTTGTCTGTGAGGAATGGGAGAAGGTTGAGGGTGGGGGTGGGGGGAGTGGCACCGTTCAGCTCCAGTAACACCACAAAAAGAGGAAAGTTTAGTGGTAGCTAGGTCTAGATGTGGGAAAGCTTATGTTTGATGGACATTCAAAGCTTCAAATCACCATTAGTGGTTGGCGGAATATTGTCAATGCCCAGAGTTACCTAGCCGAGGTACTATGACCTCAGGTGCAACTTTCTAAAGGTACGATTGATCTACATTTCATTTTCATGGGCTTCAATATCCACACACACTGTGCCATTCTTTTGGATTATGTATTTCTTGTAGGTGAAGATATCAACCAAGTTGTTTGGCCAGTAAGGTCTCTGAATCTGAGTTATGTGATACATGTTACGGTTGGAATGGACTCGAGAGAGGAATAGAAGCCCTTCAGCTGTCCCCAAGGATTCTTCAGGCTTACACGTGGCTCTTTCTCAGAAACAAATTTGACAGCTCTTGACCCGCCTTACAGTAAGCATGCTGCTGCTGTGGTGCTAACCATTTGTGAGAGTAATGTGCATCCACAAAATGCCCTTTTTCTGTTCAACTTTCCACATGGGCCTATATTTCCAATGGCACAACTACTCGTGCGCCTTTGTGAATGTTTAATTTCCTCGAAATGAAGGTCGTGCGTAAGTGCATTGTTTTCTGGGTTCAATGGGAATCTCTTGCGCTGTTCAGCAGACGACAGACAACGGGGTCCAATGTGTGTTTGTTGTGTAGGGTGTTGAAATTATCTTGTAAGGCAATTTATGTGCAGCAATGTCTGTCGATTGCAAAGAGAACACTGATATTTCTAGGCGATTACAGACAAAGAGAAATCATTTGGAGCGCAACTTCTGAAGATTATTTGAATAAAAATTTGAGATTTGATGCCCTGAGCATTAAGTATTATCTTGATAAAAAGTCTCTGATCATACTACTGTAAAGAATAAACAAGTCTCAAAATAGAAAAACACATCAAATGTGAATACGAAAACTGTGGATGAATATTTACATTATTATGATCTAATAGCACAACACTTGGGGAGTCTGACATCTGAACAGAGAAAAGGTGAGGGTATGTGTAGCTCCTCAACAGACTACTAGAAACTGAAACAGTGATAGTGCAAAAAATGAAATATCCTTTCTAGTGGTTTCTGAGGTTTGTGACATTCCCAAATTTGTCGAGTCCGAGATCGTTAATCTATGGGCTATATAATCTTTTATAATGTAAGTTGCGTAAACACCTCTCATAAAATTTAATATAAATGATGTATTGAAAGCCAATCAATCTTCACATAATGACTAAGAACCTCCGTTAAGTATTTTTCAGTTTCAGGTACAACCACTGAAATACTTTTTCTTTTAGATACGAAATAATAGTTCAGACTAGTACATACATTGTTGATTACCAGTGAACGGAATGTTATTTCCAGCCTTACTACTGCGTTTCCCAGTAAGAAAACAAAAATATCGCTGTGACCTCCTGAAATTTGCAAACAAAACTTCGCTGTCACTTTATCTTTCTCGTACCTCTGTTATGTAGATACTTCATTTTTTTTCCACAGTCGCATTTGTCTTTTCCTTCCCTGTTGCCTTTTGATCACAATAAGTGCAGCACAATGTCCTGAGCAAAGAAGAATTGCGTAACAAATCGTCATCAGAGCTCCATGTATTTAAAGGAGCAATCACTAATGCAAGCTTGCTTCGACTTTGTGGAGGGGAATGGGATTTGTTCGCATCTGCATAAAGCACTTGCACATGCTTGCATTTTAGCCTTGTACGCTTTTGAAGAAAATCTTCGCTCCAATAAGGCCTATGAACCGTGCGGATATGAGGGGGGGGGGGGGGGGGTGTTGAAAATTGTTTTCTAGTTGCCTTGTTTGTATTTCAAAATAGTGAAAAAATATTTATTGTTCTTAATGAATTCTTCTGCCAGATTCCATAATTGCTTTAAATGTTTCAGTTACTCTTGACCCAAATGTGTAAGGTTTAGTAGCAGATGTGACTGTCACATCTGTTCATATTTTCAGATTCTGGACCCTACTTACCCATCACTATTTCTGAAAAGTACCCATGTTGCTAATAAAAAATCAGTAACAGTTATCGAAATTTGTTTTTATTTATTTTTTGTGGTGGTCATAATGTGCCCTTCATTGGCAATACGTGTTATTGAAAAGCCGTTGGTATTGGTGGGGTTAATATAGAAAGGCAGATGCCTCTTAAAGTAATGTTTTGCTAATCTTTGTAGTGTTTTTAAATTAGTAAATTGGTATTATGACATCACAGTTCCCTCAGTTTTTTCTTCTTACGATCATCCATTGCAGTTCGAGAATTAGAGTCCTTCTCAAAATAAACTGTGTGAGGTGTCAAAAGTATGGAAGAACTTACAATTTCCTAAGCACTACCTAGTGATTAGCCTTACCTTACTTTGCCTGTAGACATTCTATATCCTGTTTACAAAGTATCCCTTCATTTTTTATTATGATTAACACTTGGCCACTACTGTAACTAGTGAATATTACATGTGATAGGTTTTGAACAAAACAACACAAATTTACAGGATGTTCGTGCACAACCCACACAAAGGAGTCAAAACATCATGCTTGCTTCCTAATGCCAGATTTACATGGTGATGCTGCGGATATCGGGGAGTGGAGACGAATGGGAAATCACTCTAGCAACATTTGTTCTTGGGTGTATTCCATTCTGTGTTCCCCTACAGTTTGTACCCTTTACAGCTCCCTCCCTCTGGTATCATGGATGACTTGACACAAGTCCTATCATCCTGTCCATTCTTCTTGTCAGTGTTTTTGATATGTTCTTTTCTTTGCCGATCCTACGGATAACCTCCTCAGTCCTCATCTTATCAGTCACCTTATTTTCAACTCTTTACAAAGCACCACTTCTCAAACTCTTCGATTCTCTTGTTTTCCAGTTTCCTCACAATCCATGATTAGCTACCATGCAATGTTGTGCTCAGAATGTACGTTATCAGAACTTTCTTCTTCAGATTAAGGGCTATGTTTAATACTGGCCGACTTCTCTTGGCTAGAAATGCCTTCTTTACCAATAGTAGTCTGATTTCCATGTCCTCTTTGCTTAATTTGTTTCGTGTTACTTTGCTTCCAAGACACCAGACTTGTTAACTTTGTACACTTTGTGCTTACCAATTTCAATGTTAAGTTTACCAGGAATCTCAGTTCTGCAACTCTCCATCAGTTATTTTTCTTCAGTTTACTCTCACTCCATAGTATGTGCTTATTAGACTGATCGTTCCATTTTTACCATAGATATCCTTTCACCCTAAATTCTAATCCTTTTCCTGAACTATTCTTTAATGTCAACCATTGCTTCTCCAGGATATATACAGAACAGTAAGGGCAAAAACCTACATACCTTGTCTGATCAAAAGTATCTGCCCATCTTTTAGTGGACTTTAATATCATTCACCTTTGGGATGGCTTGAACACTGTGGGAACATTTTCAAGGAGATGTCTGAATGACCATGGAGGAATGGCACCCCTTTCTTCCTCAAAAGTAAGGTATTGCTGTTATACACTAGGGTCTGGAGTTACCGTAAGTCGATGTTTTGATTCATTCCGAAGTTCTTCCATTGGGTTCGAGTTGGGTCTCTGGGCAGGCAAGGCCATTTCAGGAACATCACTATCCACAAACAATATACTCGCATATGCTACTTTAAGACAGGGTACATTTTCATTGCTTCTGAACTGTTCCTCTGCTGTTCTTAGTACAGAATGCTACAAAATGTGTTCATGTACTTCCACATTTGTGGTTCAAATGGCTCTGAGCACTATGGGACTTAACATCTATGGTCATCAGTCCCCTAGAACTTAGTACTACTTAAACGTAACGAACCTACGGACAGCACACAACACTTCCACATTTAGCATTTCTTAAGTTCAGTAGAGGAACCACACCCTAAATATGCAATTCACTGCCATACTGTAACACAAGCTCCTCCCTATTTTACTGTAGGGACTACACATGATGGCAGGTAATGTACTCCAGGCATTCGCAAAATCCAGACCCTTACATCAGAGTTCCACAGTGTATAGCATGATTCATCACTCACATTGTATAGCATGATTTATCACTCCAAATCATTTGTTTCCAGTCATCCAATGCCCAGTGGCATTCCTCTTTACACCAGCTCAGGTGTCACTTGGCACTGACCACAGAAATGTGTGGTTTATGAGGAGCTGCTTTTTAACTCCCTACACACATTCATTGTGCTAGTTGGACTGCTGGTAGCACCCTGGAACTGGCGAGTGATTCCTTCTGCTGATTTAAAGCGGTTTTTTACAACCACCCACCACAATGCCTGATGGTCCCTGTCCATCAGTACCCAAGGTCTGCCTGGTCTTGGTTTAGATGAGGTTGTTCCTTTGCATTTTCATTTCACAGTCATATCACCAACAGTCGATTAGGGCAGTTTAAGAAGGGTTGAAATGTCCCTGATGGATTTGTTACTCAGGTGACTGTAATAGATCAGTAGGCATATGAATGCAATGGCCTCATTGTTCTCCTTTTGTAAACAAACCAGCCATTTAGTCTAGTGTTCTTATGAAAACAAATCACTCACTTGTGTTTTTGAGTTATGTTTATGCAAGTGTAATTTATGACCGTAACACAAGGAAATTGCTTATGTAAGAGATAGACTTGTCATTCATTCTCTGTACATCACTCGATCAGCAACATGAAGGGTCAGCAGCAGCAGCAGTAGATATCAGTCACAGCCTCCATACAGAACAAAAAGAAGAGATTTACTCTCACATTCAAATGTAAGTATTATTATTAACCATTTCCTCTCTTTGCTCATTATCATTCATCAGATGTGTTTTTTTTTTAATTGATCCCACAACACAATTTGTCCCTGATGATGCAGTGGAGTGGCAACTGACTATACCATTGCAGCAGTGCACAGTAAGCATACCTGATTAATGGGATCATGGTAGACAGCAACTAATCCTGGACTTTTAATTTCCATTATCTACACCACCACAACTGCAGCAGTGCACCAATGGCCTATCTGATTTATTAGCTAAGACTTTATCCAGCACTGAGTTTCTGGCATCTGCGCCACAAAAGCAGCAACACACTGATGATAATCAGAGCAGCTGCAGCAGCGATAGCAGGACGACATACAAGAACTCTTCTTGCTGGACCTTGTGTTCCTACTGTCACCATTTTTGACACTTCTTGTAGAGCTATTACTGTGGTGTAGCTCACCTATTAGAGTGATGTTAATCTCTGTAATGTACAGTTTGAATGTGAGTGGGTGTAAACATGTAGTTGTGGCCATGACCTCTAATGGTGAGTTCAAGATAGTGCTAGTGACTGAGTATTCCCAGTTTAGTGGCATTAAAGTAGTGCTTTCAGGCTATGAATGGTACGAATGTTGTCATAATTCTGCAAAGACAGCTGCAATGTTCAATGCTCAACCATCTCTGGTGTCAGTGGGCTGCCATACAGAACTTGCATATGTTGAGAACTACACAAGGACAATTAAAATATACAGCAGCAAGACTACCACACTGTGCACTCACTTTCAGGAATCAACTTTCAGAAACATGGTGTTTGCTAGCTCAGGCATGAGTGTGCTGCGAATGCGTGCCTCAGATGGTGGAAGCATGTGAATGAAATTTTTTGAAAATGTAGGTATCCTCTTACAAAAGCTCACCCATCAGAACACTTCAGAGGACGTTTTTTTAATAATTTTGATGTATGTTGTGCTTCTGTACATAACATGTATGATGTATTCGTATTGTAGATACCTGATACTATTTAAGAAATGTGCATATTCGTATACCATACCAAGTGAGGTGACGCAGTGGTTAGCACACTGGACTCGCATTCGGGAGGACGACGGTTCAATCCCGTCTCCAGCCATCCTGATTTAGGTTTTCCGTGATTTCCCTAAATCGTTTCAGGCGAATGCCGAGATGGTTCCTTTGAAAGGGCACGGCCGATTTCCTTCCCAATCCTTCCCTAACCCGAGCTTGCGCTCCGTCTCTAATGACCTCGTTGTCGACGGGACGTTAAACACTAACCACCACCACCACCATCGTATACCATACAATGTTAACTCAAACAAAAAAATGAATGTTTATTTCTCTAAAGTGTGTTTCATTTCATCTAGAACGGTATGTAACAACAAAAATTTCACATGGCTCAGTGATCTGGTGCAAGTCTTTCTATTGGATATCGCTTCAGTGACATGCATGTCTCTAAGCTACCCCAGTTATTCACCCAGGGAAAGCGGCCTACAATGTAACATGGAATCTAAACTCACTTCCATCTTACTCACATTGACACACACAATCAGTTCATCACACATGTCGTAAGGCAATGAAGAAAGGGTGAAAGGTGCTAAATCTTGGATTAAAACAGAAAGAAAATGGAAGAGGAGCTAAACTAACAGCGCAGGAAAGTGTGACCGATTGACCAATTACAGACAATATGGGTGAGCCAGTCATACTGTTAATACATTAACATCTCCATAAAATTCTAGGAAACAAGTTCAAAATAATACCAAACCTTAAAAGTCTAACCACATTAATTTGAATGTTACTTAAAATAGGGGGCAGATCTGTTGGCAAATTTCCCGCATACCTCTGTTCTGAAAATAAAACACAGTGTAGTAAAATGTGGAGCCCAGTAATCTGTACACCACAAGCACCACACATTGGGGTGTTCTTCTGCTGGAGCAAGAAGCCACGCATCATATGGCTGTGACAATGTGAAGACAAGTAAGGTGGATCTTATCCTACTTGCATGGCTGGAAGGAGGTACACCATGGCTATGTTGTGGACTTTACTAAATACAGCTTGCTTTCTGTCACTTCCAGCCACCTTTCTTCCCATTGATCCCACAACCTCTCAATTTTCAGGCATGAGCTTTCTGCTAGACCACCAGCCCCAACATAGAGTGATACAATTACCATCCATAATAGGTAAAGATTCCCAGTCATTTTAACTTAGTGAGGAGATACTTGCACTAAAATGCGAGGCACATCCAGGAAGTAAGTTTCTCTATTTTTTTAAAACAAACATAGTTACACGTGTCACTGGCAACAGGTACAGCAATGTTTGAGCTGTTTTTCGACATAGTCACCAAAAGAACTGAGACACTTGTCATATCTTGCGATTAACTTATGTATTCCTGCGTCATACAAGTCTGCCACCTGTGAACGGAATCAACATGTGACAGTCATCTTCAGCTCTTTGTCGTTGTCAAAATGCTGGCTGGAAGACAGGAATTTCTTGAGGTGCAAGAAAAGATGGAAATAACTGGGAGCAAGGTTAGAGCTGAATGCTGGATGATCAAACAGCTCCCAGCCAAACTTCTGCAAAACAGTTGCTGCATGCTGAGCCATATCATGATGAGTATTGTCATGGAGCAACACAATATCTGCAGTAAGCATTCCATGCCTCTTGCTCTGAAGGGCACATCACAGTTTCCACGTTGTTTCATAGTAACTGTCAGTATTTCACTGTTTCACCTCTGGGAAGGAAATTAATGAGCAGAAAGCCTTCCTGTCCCAGAACTCTGTGCACATCACTTTCTGCACCAACACAGTCCATTCAAATTTCATCTTGACAGAAGATCCACTGTGATGCCAGTACATTGATTGCTGCTTGGTTTCCAGAGTCAAATGAGTGATCTATGCCTCATAGCCCATTACAGTCCTGTAGAGGAACTCATTACTGTCATTATGATACTGCTGCAGAAATCTCGCTGCTCCAAAGAGTTCTGTTTTGTGATCAATGTCAGTTTTTGACACACACCTGATACAGAATTTCTTGAAGAGCAGCTGCTTAGTTACAATTTCATGCAACAAGGATCACAGTTGTTGTTGTTGTTGTGGTCTTCAGTCCTGAGACTGGTTTGATGCAGCTCTCCATGCTACTCTATCCTGTGCAAGCTTCTTCATCTCCCAGTACCTACTGCAACCTACATCCTTCTGAATCTGCTTAGTGTATTGATCTCTTGGTCTCCCTCTACGATTTTTACCCTCCACGCTGCCCTCCAATGCTAAATTTGTGATCCCTTGATGCCTCAAAACATGTCCTACCAACCGATCCCTTCTTCTAGTCAAGTTGTGCCACAAACTTCTCTTCTCCCCAATCCTATTCAATACCTCCTCATTAGTTACGTGATCTACCCACCTTATCTTCAGCATTCTACTGTAGCACCACATTTCGAAAGCTCCTATTCTCTTCTTGTCCAAACTGGTTATTGTCCATGTTTCACTTCCATACATGGCTACACTCCATACAAATACTTTCAGAAATGACTTCCTGACACTTAAATCTATACTCAATGTTAACAAATTTCTCTTCTTCAGAAACGATTTCCTTGCCATTGCCAGTCTACATTTTATATCCTCTCTACTTCGACCATCATCAGTTATTTTACTCCCTAAATAGCAAAACTCCTTTACTACTTCAAGTGTCTCATTTCCTAATCTAATCCCCTCAGCATCACCCGATTTAATTTGACTACATTCCATTATCCTCGTTTTGGTTTTGTTGATGTTCATCTTATATCCTCCTTTCAAGACACTGTCCATTCCGTTCAACTGCTCTTCTAAGTCCTTTGCTGCCTCTGACAGAATTACAATGTCATCGGCGAACCTCAAAGTTTTTATTTCTTCTCCATGGATTTTAATACCTACTCCGAATTTTTCTTTTGTTTCCTTTACTGATTGCTCAATATACAGATTGAATAACATTGGGGAGAGGCTACAACCCTGTCTCACTCCCTTCCCAACCACTGCTTCCCTTTCATGCCCCTCGACTCTTATAACTGCCATCTGGTTTCTGTACAAATTGTAAATAGCCTTTCGCTCCCTGTATTTTACCCCTGCCACCTTCAGAATTTGAAAGAGAGTATTCCAGTTAACGTTGTCAAAAGCTTTCTCTAAGTCTACAAATGCTAGAAATGTATGTTTGCCTTTTCTTAATCTTTCTTCTAAGATAAGTCGTAAGGTTAGTATTGCCTCACGTGTTCCAACATTTCTACGGAATCCAAACTGATCTTCCCCGAGGTCCGCTTCTACCAGTTTTTCCATTCGTCTGTAAAGAATTCGCGTTAGTATTTTGCAGCTGTGACTTATTAAACTGATAGTTCGGTAATTTTCACATCTGTCAACACCTGGTTTCTTTGGGATTGGAATTATTATATTCTTCTTTAACTCTGTGGGTATTTCACCTGTCTCATACATCTTGCTCACCAGATGGTAGAGTTTTGTCATGACTGGCTCTCCCAAGGCCATCAGTAGTTCTAATGGAATGTTGTCTACTCCCGGGGCCTTGTTTCGACTCAGGTCTTTCAGTGCTCTGTCAAACTCTTCACGCAGTATCTTATCTCCCATTTCATCTTCATCTACATCCTCTTCCATTTCCATAATATTGTCTTCAAGTACATCGCCCTTGTATAAACCCTCTATATACTCCTTCCACCTTTCTGCCTTCCCTTCTTTGCTTAGAACTGGGTTGCCATCTGAGCTCTTGATATTCATACAAGTGGTTCTCTTCTCTCCAAAGGTCTCTTTAATTTTCCTGTAGGCAGTATCTATCTTACCCCTAGTGAGACAAGCCTCTACATCCTTACATTTGTCCTCTAGCCATCCCTGCTTAGCCATTTTGCACTTCCTGTCGATCTCATTTTTGAGACGTTTGTATTCCTTTTTGCCTGCTTCATTTACTGCATTTTTATATTTTCTCCTTTCATCAATTAAATTCAATATTTCTTCTGTTACCCAAGGATTTCTATTAGCCCTCGTCTTTTTACCTACTTGATCCTCTCCTGCCTTCACTACTTCATCCCTCAGAGCTACCCATTCTTCATCTACTGTATCTCTTTCCCCCATTCCTGTCAATTGTTCCCTTATGCTCTCCCTGAAACTCTCTACAACCTCTGGTTCTTTCAGTTTATCCAGGTCCCATCTCCTTAAATTCCCGCCTTTTTGCAGTTTCTTCAGTTTCAATCTGCAGTTCATAACCAATAGATTGTGGTCAGAATCCACATCTGCCCCTGGAAATGTCTTACAATTTAAAACCTGGTTCCTAAATCTCCGTCTTACCATTATGTAATCTATCTGATACCTTTTAGTATCTCCAGGATTCTTCCAGGTATACAACCTTCTTTCATGATTCTTGAACCAAGTGTTAGCTATGATTAAGTTATGCTCTGTGCAAAATTCTACAAGGCGGCTTCCTCTTTCATTTCTTCCCCCCAATCCATATTCACCTACTATGTTTCCTTCTCTCCCTTTTCCTACTGACGAATTCCAGTCACCCATGACTATTAAATTTTCGTCTCCCTTCACTACCTGAATAATTTCTTTTATCTCGTCATACATTTCATCAATTTCTTCATCATCTGCAGAGCTAGTTGGCATATATACTTGTACTACTGTAGTAGGCATGGGCTTTGTGTCTATCTTGGCCACAATAATGTGTTCACTATGCTGTTTGTAGTAGCTAACCCGCACTCCTATTTTTTTATTCATTATTAAACCTACTCCTGCATTACCCCTATTTGATTTTGTATTTATAACCCTGTAATCACCTGACCAAAAGTCTTGTTCCTCCTGCCACCGAATTTCACTAATTCCCACTATATCTAACTTTAACCTATCCATTTCCCTTTTTAAATTTTCTAACCTACCTGCCCGATTAAGGGATCTGACATTCCACGCTCCGATCCGTAGAATGCCAGTTTTCTTTCTCCTGATAACGACGTCCTCTTGAGTAGTCCCCGCCCGGAGATCCGAATGGGGGACTATTTTACCTCCGGAATATTTTACCCAAGAGGACGCCATCATCATTTAATCATACAGTAAAGCTGCATGTCCTCGGGAAAAATTACGGCTGTAGTTTCCCCTTGCTTTCAGCCGTTTGCAGTACCAGCACAGCAAGGCAATTTTGGTTAATGTTACAAGGCCAGATCAGTCAATCATCCAGACTGCTGCCCCTGCAACTACTGAAAAGGCTGCTGCCCCTCTTCAGGAACCACACGTTTGTCTGGCCTCTCAACAGATACCCCTCCATTGTGGTTGCACCTACGGTACGGCCATCTGTATCACTGAGGCACGCAAGCCTCCCCACGAATGGCAAGGTCCATGGTTCATGGGGGGGAAGGATCACAGTATCTGTGACAATTGGCTGGATCACAGTATCTGTGACAAATGGCTGCTGAGCTCCATAACCATGAAGCGATGGTTCTCCAGCATGCGCTCCTGCACTAGCTCAACCAGGCGATTATTGATGAGGGCAGTCACCCACTGCACTCTTCATCATGGACACTTTGACTAACTTTGGAAAAAAGCCTACACCAGCAACGCACCATCTCTTTGATCATGATGTTCTACCTGTAGACCTGTCAGAGCTGATGATGAATTTTGGTGGATGCTATGTTTTGTGCATTAAGGAACCTTATCACTGACCGAACCACGCAGACAGTGGGAAAATGAATAAGAGATGCCATTTTGGTACTGGCACCAGATGGGACCTGTCTGACCCACATTTGATGGTCTCATCATAGGTCTGTTGCACATGCACAATTTTCCCGGTTAAATACATCTACTTTAAAGGAAACAACATTGGGAAACTCAACTTTCTAGATGCGCCTCGTAAAATGGAGTGGCCCTGTTACTGCCATGCCCCCAGCTGATTGAGCTATAATGACTGCAAGTTTTACGAGAAATAAAAAACATGTATAATTATTTGGAATTTTTTTCCCTTTTGCAACCTCCACAGCAGAGATTAATAAGAGGAGGTCCATCATGTTGATGTTCTCCATCCAAATGAAAATGTGTATCACAATACTCACATTTAGAATTAAATGCATCACTCTGAAACATTTGAGGTAATTTGTCAAATCTGTGTGAAGCATTACATAAAACAGATACTAGTTGTTTGGGAAACAAATAACAGTCAATTGTGTTTAAATTATGGCACTCTTCTATAAGAGCCTTATAAATTTCAAGAAGCAGCTTAAACACATTTTTTGATTTAAACCACTCAAACATGTAATAAGCAGTGACACTCTCCTCCTCATCCTTCTCGCTGAATCCACAGCATTCCAGCTGCAGCAATGTAACATATTTGGGAATAATTTGTTCCATAAATTTTGAGTGATCAAGCTTAGTACATTTCTTGAAGCAGCTTAAACACATTTTTTGATTTAAACCACTCAAACATGTAATAAGCAGTGACACTCTCCTCCTCATCCTTCTCGCTGAATCCACAGCATTCCAGCTGCAGCAATGTAACATATTTGGGAATAATTTGTTCCATAAATTTTGAGTGATCAAGCTTAGTACATTTCTTGAAAACACCACCGTCCTGCCATCATGATTTTCCTTTAGCAGTGACTGAATTGATGATTTCAGATTCCTGAATGATGCTTCAGTGTTCAAAACTTGCAACATACAGTCCTACTATCACTTAAATTAACAAGTAATATGATGGTTTTGCATTTATTACATTTAGTGTTGAGTATCATAACCTTATTCATTTTTTAAAAGCAGTAACTGTGGTAGCAGTGGTGATGAGCTGACTGTAGAGCTCACTGCATGCTTCTTTTATACCTGAAAGCAATGGAGACATACATTTTTTTCTTGTTTTAAAGTTGCATACACTGCTGTGAATGTTATATTTAACAGTGGCCTGCAAAACTATTCTCTCAGGTATGTAAGAAAGAGTGACCATATCGAAATGTGCAGTGCAGCTCTTGTCTTCCACTTCAATGCAGCCTGCAAGTAAGTACCAGCAGTGATGATGGTGGTAGTAGAATGTATGTATAACTCTTTTTGTGTGTGTGTGTAGGTGATGCAAAGCCGTTACAGCCGCATGATGTGAAAATAAAGCTGTTTAATTGAGCATACTATTTAAACAACAGTGATAGTAAATGCATAAGTGTGGAAATTATGTCAGATCATAAATTCTACCCAATGGTGGCTTCAAAGTTCTTGATATAGTTATATGAAAGTCATATTACCCCCGGATGAATGGATTCACATATGTGATACTTCAATTCTAATTGCTGCCATGTTCCACAGAAGTGCTCTAGCTCTGTCAGTGATATTAGATGATCATACAATCTCTGCAGGGGACTTCCTGTGAACTGTTATACTTTTTAATGAGTGAGAGTGAACTCATCTGCTGAAACAAACATTTAAAATTATAACATATGTCCATCATGCTCTAGACCAGTGGTTCTCAAAATTTTTTTCCTCTGAGCCACCCTTCACATGCATTTTATTAATAAAAATAGTCATTTTTATATTATCTTTGCCTTGCTCTATGTTTCCACCCCCCATGAACCATGGACCTTGCCATTTCTGGGGAGGCTTGCGCGCCTCAGCGATACAGATAGCTGTACCATACGTGCAACCATAACGGAGGGGTATCTGTTGAGTGGCCAGACAAACATATGGTTCCTGAAGAGGGGCAGCAGCCTTTCCAGTAGTTGCAGCAGCAACGGTCTGAATGACTGACTGATCTGGCCTTGTAACATTAACCAAAACAGCCTTGCTGTGTTGGTACTGCGAACGGCTGAAAGCAAGGGGAAACTACAGCTGAATTTTTCCCGAGGGCATTCAGCCTTACTGTATGGTTAAATGGTCATAGCGTCCTCCTGGGTAAAATATTCCAAAGGTAAAATAGCCCTCCATTCAGACCTCTGGGTGAGGACTATATAGGAGGATGTCATTATCAGGACCGAGCGAGGTGGCGCAGTGGTTAGACACTGGACTCGCATTCGGGAGGACGACGGTTCAATCCCGCGTCCGGCCATCCTGATTTAGGTTTTCCGTGATTTCCCTAAATCACTCCAGGCAAATGCCGGGATGGTTCCTTTCAAAGGGCACGGCCGACTTCCTTCCCCGTCCTTCCCTAATCCGATGAGACCGATGACCTCGCTGTCTGGTCTCCTTCCCCAAAACAACCAACCAACCATTATCAGGAGAAAAAAACTGGCATTCTATGGATTGGAGCGTGGAATGTCAGATCCCTTAATCGGGCAGGTAGCTTAGAAAATTTAAAAAGGGAAATGGATAGGTTAATGTTAGATACAGTGGGAATTAGTGAAGTTTGGTGGCAGGAGGAACAAGACTTCTGCCCAGGTGAATACAGAGTTATAAATACAAAATCAAATAGGGGTAATGCAGGAGTAGCTTTCATAATGAATAAAAAAAAATAGGAGTGTGGATAAGCTACTATGAACAGCATAGTGAACGCATTATTGTAGCCAGGATGGACATAAAATCCACACCTACCACTGTAGTACAAGTTTATGTGCCAACTAGCTCCACAGATGATGAAGAGATTGAAGAAATGCATGATGCGGTAAAAGAAATTATTCAGATAGTGAGGGAAGATGAAAATTTAATAGTCATTGGGGACTGGAATTCGATAGTAGGAAATGGAAGAGAAGGAAAAGTAGTAGATGAATATGGACTCGGGGTAAGGAACGAAAGAGGAAGCTACCTGGCAGAATTTTGCACAGAGCATAACTTAATCATAGCTAACACTTGGTTTAAGAATCATGAAAGAAGGTTGTATATGTGGAAGAGGCCTGGAGATGCTGGAAGGTTTCTGACAGATTATATAATGGTAAGACGGAGATTTAGGAACCAGGTTTTAAATTGTAAGACATTTCCAGAGGCAGATGTGGACTCTGACCACAATTTTTTGGTTATGAACTGTAGACTAAAACTGAAGAAACTGCAAAAAGGTAGGAATTTGAGGAGATGGGACCTGGATAAACTGAAAGAACGAGAGGTGATAAAAGATTTCAGAGTGTGCAGGGAACAGTTGACAAAAATAGGGGAAAGAGATGCAGGAGAAGAAGAATGGGTAGCTTTGAGAGATGAAGTAATGAAGGTAGCAGAGGGTCAAGTAGGTAAAAAGACGAGGGCTCATGGACATCTTTGGGTAACAGAAGAGATATTGAATTTAATTGATGAAAGGAGAAAATATAAAAATGCAGTACATGAAGGAAGCAAAAAGTGATACAAATATCTCAAAAATGAGATTGACAGGAAGTGCAAAATGGCTAAGCAAGTATGGCTAGAGGACAAATGTAAGGATGTAGAGGCATATATCACTAGGGGTAAGATAGATACTGCCTACAGGAAAATTAAAGAGACCTTTGGAGAAAAGAGAACCACTTTCATGAATATCAAGAGCTCAGATGGAAAACCAGTCCTAAGCAAAGATGGGAAAGCAAAAGGCGGAAGGAGTATATAGAGGGTCTATACAAGGGTAATGTACTTGAGGGCAATGTTAGGGAAATGGAAGAGGACGTAGATGAAGATGAGATGAGAGATATAATACTGCGTGAAGAATTTGACAGAGCACTGAAAGTTCTAAGCTGAAACAAGGCCCTGGAAGTAGACAACATTCCATTAGACCTACTGAGAGCCTTGGGAGAGCCACCCATGGCAAAACTCTGCCATCTGGTGCGCAAGATGTATGAGACGAGCAAAATGCCCTCAGATTTCAAGAAAAGTATAATAATTCCAATCCCAAAGAAAGCAGGTGTTGATAGGTGTGAAAATTTCTGAACTATTAGTGTAATACGTCATGGCTACAAAATACTACCATGAATTCTTTACAGAAAAATGGAGAAATTGGTAGAAGCAGAGCTCAAGGAAGGCCCGTTTGGATTCTATAGAAAGGGGTATGTGGCAATACTGACCCTCTGACTTATCTTAGAAGATAGATTAAGGAAGGACAAACCTATGTTTATGGCATTTGTAGACTTAGAGAAAGCTTTTGACAATGTTGACTGGAATACTCTCTTTAAAATTCTGAAGGTGGCAGGGGTAAAACACAGGGAGCGAATGGCTATTTACAATTTGCACATAAAGCAAATGGCAGTTACAAGAGTAGAGGGGCATGAAACGGAAGCAATGGTTGAGAAGGTAGTGAGACAGGGTTGTAGCCTATCCCCGATGTTATTCAATCTGTATATTGAGCAAGCAGTAATGGAAAAAAAAGAAAAATTTGGAGCAGGAATTAAAATCCACGAAGAAAAAATAAAAAACTTTGATGTTTGCCAATGACAGTGTAATTCTGTCAGAGACAGCAAAGGACCTGGAAGAGCAGTTGAACAGAATGGATAGTATCTTGAAAGGAGGATATAAGATGAACATCAACAAAAGCAAAATGAGAATAATGGAATGTACTCAAATGAAATCATGCAATGCTGAGGGAATTAGATTAGGAAATGAGACACTTAAAGTAGTAGATGAGGTTTGCTATTTGGGGTGCAAAATAACTGATGATGGTCAAAGTAGAGAGGGTATAAAATGTAGACTGGCTATGGTAAGGAAAGTGTCCCTGAAGAAGATAAGTTTTTTAATATCAAATATAGACTTAAGTGTCAGGAAGTCTTTTCTGAAAGTGTTTGTATGGAGTGTAGCCATGTATGGAAGTGAAACGTGGACGATAAATACTTTAGCCAAGAAGAGAATAGCAGCTTTCAAAATATGGTGCTACAGAAGAATGCTGAAAATTAGATGGGTAGATCACGTAACTAATGAGGTGGTACTGAATAGAATTGGGGAGAAGAGGAAATTGTGGCACAACCTGATTAAAAGAAGCGACCAGTTGGTAGGACATGTTCTGAGGCATCAAGGGATCACCAATTTACTGTTGGAGGGAATTGTGGAGGATAAAAATTGTGAAGGTAGACCAAGAGATGAATACACTAAGCAAATTCAGAAGCATGTAGGTTGCAGTAGGTACTGGGAGGTGAAGAGGCTTGCACAGGATAGAGTAGCATAGAGAGTTGCATCAAACCAGTCTCTGGACTGAAGACTGCAACAACAACAACTCTCTGTTTTACCAAATTCAGTTTAGAAAGATTTTACACAACAGAACCCAAAACTGTGTGAATTGTTACAATGAAAATGCAGAACAAATTTTTATCTGCATCAGATTTTTGTTTATTCAAAAACTAATAAACTAAGAGTACTTATGATTCAGCAAACAAAAGTTACTAAAGCATTAAAATTTTAAACTACAGAGTTCAATGTGATGGATGAGCTTGCTTTTGAGAAGGTTGTAACATCAGAAACAGTCCCTGGAAGTTCTTTGCTTACATTTAGCTCTGAATAGTGGTTCGACCTCTTAGCTGCCAAAGCTGAAAAAACAGTTTTGCACAAGTATGTTGTTGAAAATGGAATCAGGATTTTCACTGCAAGTCCATTAAATTTACTCTTCAGTGAAGAATCACACATGAGATCGATAAGTTGTTGTTCTCTTTTATATTTAGACATGATGGTCCAGGATCATTTATGAATGCAAAAAATTTATCGAAATACTTTTTGAACCGAACTTTTAGTGTTGCAAGATGATGAGGAATGCCAGCTTTCATCTCCATTCGAAGGGTCAGATTATCTGTGTCCTCCAATAGTGACACTAATGTAGTAGTAGTAGTAGTAGTAGTAGTAGACACAGCTCAAACACCAACAGCCGGGACTGGTTGCCCTGCAACCAAAACCAGGCTGCAGTTATCGATCAGTGCCTTGTCAGTTCAGCGGCATTTGACTCTTGTCATATGAGCAACCAACCTACTGATTATGTTACACCAGGTCACTGACATTGCTACAGGAGTTTCGGCATGGCCTCGATACTGGGGGGCCTTCTGAAAGTGTCAGCACATGGAATGCAAACCAGCAGGACCAGCTCATCAGAAGTCGTCACAGCTGTGCTGTGCCTATGTTGGTCATCACTGCATCTATGGCACAGCCTCTGCCAGGTAAGAGCCAATGACTGTTGCCTGAGTGTCCAACCTAGCTTCAAGGATGTCACGCCACTGCAGCATTGTGACTCTGCATCCATCAGCCACCATCTGCCAACATGCAGTGCTAGCTGGGCCGCCACTACCATCCACAAGAAATACCTGCATTGGTATGCCCATACAAGTGCACTGGGTTCTGAGGATCACGTCCCACCAATAGCAGTCTGCCTGTTTCAGATGTGTTGAACCATGTCTTTTCATGTCCATCAATAAACTGTTCTGTCAACTGACTGACTGCCTTCTTCACCTGATCCATCACCAGACTCAAGCAGAGAACCAATCATCCACTCCTACCCTGCAATATACCCTGTTACAATATTAGTTTCAGGAGCTGTAAATTGTCATCCAATGGAACTTTGATGAAGGAAGATTGGGTTTAATGTGCCATTGACATCGTGACCATTAGAGACAGAGCACAAGCTGGATTGTCTCAGAGATGTGGAATAAACTTGGCTGTGCCCTTTCGAAGGAACTATCCTGGCATTTGCCTGGAGCAATTTAGGGGAATCACTGAAAACCCAATTCTGGATGGCTGGGTGTGGGTTTGAACTGAATGTGAATGCAGTGTGCTAATCACTGCACCATCTTACTTGGTGGAGCTCTGAAGAGAGGGAGATGCAACAGTAGTGGTGTTCAGCACATGTTTTCAATTAAGTGCCAGCAGCAAATGTTTTAGTTTGGGCCTGTCTCGTTATCCTTGGGTATATAATATGCTTGTCGAGGTAGCTCTGAGTGAAACGGCTGTCCCTGGGAAAGCAACAAACCATGAGGCAATGCAGCAACTATTAAATGAGATAGCTGAGATTAGTGCTGACAATGACATTTTGTGTAGAGAAGTGAATTGTTTAAAGGGAGAAAGAGGTGAAGGGTCATCTTTGGACACGTCTTCAGCTATCATTGATGTTGGTACAGTCTCACTGGTGACTCCGTTTTCCGGTAAATCTGGGGAAGATATTTTTATAGTCATGGATGGTTTGCTGGTGACACCATTTTCTGGTAAATCTGGGAAAGATATTTTTATATTCATGGATGGTTTGCAAGTGGCTGCAAAATTAGGGAAATGGAATGATGAATAACTGTTAAATGTAGGTTGTTTAAAATTGACAAGGGATGTTAGGATCATGATGTGCAGTGAGATATTGTGGAACACTCAGTACTTTACCGACTTTCGCGAAGTGTTAGTGGATCATTACAGAAAGAAGAATGCCTCCCGGTATTATCGTGAACAACTTAATGGTGTAGCACTGAGGAAGGGAGAGTCAATAGAAGGTTTTGTGGACCCCACCACATAAATCAATGTCAATATATATGAAATAATGAATGATGATTGTTCCAGTAAAGCCATTTTGCAGGAGGCAGAACAATGGATGCCTGATGTGTTTTTGTGGTGCCTGCCATTGGAAATATCACAGAAAGTGTGCATAGAGTTTCCAGGAGCTGTGGACGAGGCAATGCCAACTGTGGTATCGTTGACAGAAATTGATTCTGTAAATAGACCAAGGGAGAGGCAGGTAGTGTTTAATGCAGAGATTGTGTGTTATAGATGTGGCGCCCCGGAACACATTCAACGTTTCTGTACGAAACTGCAATGTTGGAGGTACAAGTAAGTGGGGCACTCTGTTCAAAAATGTCCACAGGCGGATACATTGTGTTATCAGCATAACACTCAAGAACCTGCATTAAACAATACAGGGGGCCAGTGACCACTGTGCGACATTCCCACTAAGTTCAACTATGGTGCACACCAGTGCAAAATCAGTGACAGAAAATTGTCTATTCGGCTATATAAAGGGAAGGTGATGTAAATTCTTGTTGGGTACACGATAACAGGTATCCGTGGCTAGCAAATGTGTGTAGAGTTCAATGAATTTGAACCCGCCATGCTGTAGATTAAGTGGTGTGCATGGTAAAAGTGGGAGGGAGAAACTTCCGAATATGTGTGGAAGTTCTGTTTTCTGTTGACATTATCTACAACACCATTCTGGGCCTGGACTTTGTGAGTAAACATCATGCTAAAGTTGATCTGCAGCAGCGCACGGTAGAGCCGGGTGGGACATTGTTCCGTCTCGATTTTACGACTGAAAGAGCCGAAAAGTCACAAGGAAAACCCAACACGTTGGGCAAGCCTGCTAAACTGTATACACGGTCTCATAGACTCGACTCACGGGCTGTGATGCCGAAAAGTATAGGAAAGTTTGTCTGGATGAATATAGGTGCTGATCTGCCGGTTAATACTGTGTGTGTGGCAGAGTCCTTGCCAGAGAACAAGGTACTAGGTCAAGCACAATGTTTTGTATGATGGAATTTGTCATATGTGCAAGAGTTAGATGGTAGCGAAGTAATACCCGTCAGTGTAGATAATTTTGGTTCAGAGGTGGCGATGCTATCAAAGGGAATGATGATAGCTAATCCAGAGATTTTAGAGGATGAATCAGAAAGGGATTTCAATGCAGCACATCAAAAGGTGGGACTGTCAGTCGATTTAAATGCAACGAGGATAAAAATGTCACATCTGAAAGGATGTGAGAGAGTAGACATGGACAAGCTATTAGAAGAATATGCAGGACTGTTTACCCACCTGTATCACTACCAGCTACACCTGTGGTACAACACAGAATCCCCACTGGGAATGAACTTCCAATATTCAAGTAATTATACCATGACCCCACTATTTACTACTGGTAATGGAGCAGTTCACAGACCAACAGCTTCATGGAGGTATCATGGAAGAAAGTAGTAGCCCTTGGTCAGTCTCAGTAATAATCATGCCCAAAAAGTCCTCAGATAGGAAAAGTGCTTACAGGTCCTGCTGTGATTATGTATTTCTAAATCAGTGAACAGTCACTGATGAATAATCCATGCCTAATATGACAGGGACATTAGACAGTATGGTGCATGGCCTTGACTTCACCAATTACAAGTAGCACCAGAGGATCAGGTGAAGGCAGCATTTTCAGTCCCATTTGGACTCTTCCAGTATTGACACTTCCTGGCAGATTACAACTGTGTGCCAAACCGAGACTCGAACTCGAGACTTTTGCCTTTTGTGGGCAAGTGTTCTACCGACTGAGCTCAGGCAAAGGCCCTGAGTTCGAGCCTCTATCCAACACACATTTTTAATCTGCCAGGAAGTTTCATATCAGCGCATACTCTGCTGCAGAGTGAAAATCTCATTCTAGAATCTTCCAGTATTGTCGGATGCCTCTCGATCTGAAAAATGCGCCGGCTATCTCCATCATTTATTAGATGGGGTTCTATGAGGCCTAAAACCAAAGTAGTACCTAGCATCTCTAGATGACATTTAGTACACTCCAAGGACATCCAGGAGCAAGTGGTACTTCTGTGAGAAGTATTTGAACAGTTGCGTGGTGCATGGCTGACTCTTAGCTTAGAAAAGTGCCACTTCATACTGCAGGATGTCCACTATTTAGGTTACATTAATGACCAGGACAGGGTGTTTACCAACCCTCGGCTTGTGCAAGCAGTAAAAGATTTTCCAACGTCTCATACAGCAAAAGAAGTACACCATATCTTGGGATTACGAATTTCTGTAGAAAATATGTTCCAAAATTTGCAAGGGTACCAAGAGCCCTTATACATTTGTTAAAAATGAGTAAGATTTAATTGGACTCTGGATTGTCAAGAAGCAGTTCAATGGATAAAAGAATTACTAACCACAAGTCTCGTTCTCATTTTTCCAAATTATAAAAAACCGCTTATTTGGTTCTGTGAGTCAAGCAGCCATGCCCTCAGCTGAACCAAGAGATGGATTGGAAGGAACACACCATGGCTTTTTTTTCCTGGCAACTGAATAAAGCAACAAAAAAAACTACGAGTATTCATCTATAGAAAACTAAATGCTGGTGCTAGTTTTTGGTATCATGTATTTTCGTTGCTATCTGTACGAGAAGTGTTTTAAGGTCACAACAGACCACACTGCACTAAAATGACTTCCAAGATTAAAAAATCTAACCAGCACACTTATGTGCTGGGCCTTAAGACTTAATGAATTCAATTTTGAGGTAGTGCATGATTCAGGGAAGTTGTATGGCAATGCCGACGGACTAAGCGGCAAAGTACATGCCGTAGAATGCATCAGAGCAAGCACAGAAGCTTGGCACAGAGCTCAGGCCATTGACCCTGAATGTCAGCAATATGTGAAAAACATACAGTTCAGCATACAATCCGGCCACCCTATCATTGTGTCAGCTGAGTCGTCAGTGAACACCACTGCAAAGACTGCCTGAGGCAGAGAAACCTTTCCAGTTAAGTGACCTCGAAATTCATGGCCCTTTTGCACACACCAGTTGGGAACCAATACGCACTAACCACAACTGGTCATTTTTCACCTTAGTTGGACATGATCGCTATAACAAACCAACAAGCAGACACAGTGACTCATGGTTTTGTTAACCACTGGCTATTGAAATTCGGGACATGAGAAGCAATAATAATAGACTAAGGCACGAACTTTAGGACTGAATTGTTTAAGCAGCTGTGTCGAGAATTGTACATTAAGAAGTTATGTGTTAGCGCCTTTCACCCGCGAGCAAATAGTAGAATAGAGTGGCAGTGGGTAGGACACAGAGAAGATGGAAAGGTATTATGTGAATAGTAGCTATGGTAAGGGGGACAACATATTACAAAATGTCATGAGTGCATATAAATAAAAACTGCATGAAAACATGTTGCCCTGTGAAGTTGTTTTGGGCAGGAAAATGTCCTCATCTTTTGAATTATGTCAACCTTCGCCAGTGGAGGATGTATCCTCTGTTCAGGACCTTATTGAATGGCTATAAGGATATGGCATCAGGTGAAGAAACGAATACAAATGCTCTAGAAAGACAGGAAAACACTCACAATAAAGAAGCGAAGGGGAGAACAAAGAAGTTCATTCCGTGGTATCAAGGGCCCCTTCAGGTAGCCCCAGTGAACATTAAAATACAGCTCCCCACCTGAACACAGTTGTCCGTATGATTAGAATCCGCCTGTTTCAAGATGAATCGGAAGCACTGCCTCAATTGCTGACAGCTCCTCTTGAAGGGGGAAGACAATTGTGTAGGGAAAGCAGAGGAAAGGAAGGAGTAATTTAATGCTGACATGTAACTAACCTGTTGCTGTCATAAACTAGTAGGATGGGCGAGGAAACCGCTGCTAGTCAATGGATGGTTATAACCAGTAGCAGACAGTGATTGCGAAATTGATGGCTGAGGCACGGTGAGTATGATGACAGACTGGACTGATGTGAGTGTGATGGGCTGGTGTTGCAAGCTTGCCTCCTGATGGCCTCAAATTTCCTGCAGGGAAAAAATAACATACATAAGCATCTTCGTGATGATTCCAAAACAAGAATCACAAGTAAGCACCAATAGTTTCTTGCATTTATTTTTAAATTCATCCCCCATCATTTATAGGTACAGTGATCCTTAATATGTCATCAAGCTCAGCACAGGGCTCTATGTCCTCCTGCTCCATGGCTATAACGTTGTTGACACTCCCTAGAAACAAAACAACCATCTCATAAACAGTATGTATAAGTATAAATTATTATTATTCTATAAATGTGAATTACTACTACACATATAACTGAAGCCCATTTATGGGAGCTTATAGCTGAGAATTGGAATGGCAGATACTCGTCAGGCACTTCTCTCTCTCTCTCGTTTAATAATATTGCTTTATGTGTTGTATTGACCAGGACTTTATGGGAGGAGGACAGGGCTGATGTGGGCGAAATTCTGAGTTCGCTAAAATTCCTCATTGGTGGGATAAGTGGCACATGGCCACCCACACGTTTGAGGCTTTCTGTGGTTGAACAGCGGCGTCTCTAGATGTTTCCAGAATTTTTCACTTGGGCAGACTAAACCACAAGAGACAGCCAGACGAAAGGGCTATTCTCTGGCTGGTGGTACCACTGCTTTCTGCTGTGTGCTGGGCTGTTCTTCAGGTGGATACTGAAGCCCTTGAGAAATGCAGTTGGGAGTTTCCTAGAAGTATAACAAAGGGGAAGCAACCGTCATATTTTCGCGCACAGCATGACAAATGAGCGACTTTTGCACAATAAACTTCCAACCAATAAGGAAAGAGAGCACCACCCATTGCCAGCTTCTGGTTAGTCTACGGCAATACAATAGGCACGAACTGGAAAATTTAGGCAACCCTTCCCAGCAAAGTGGCATAGAAAAATAAAATTCAGGCTTGTCATGGTGGCAAATCTAGGGTTTGGTTCTCGTCATGTGTGAGAACAGAGCAAAGTGAGTTGGAGAGGGACCAGGGAGCATGCAGGTTGCTGTGTGGTCCTACCTGGCAACACAGAGCGGCATCTTCTTCGTAGAGGTTATGAGTGGTGTTCGATCCCACTTGGTGCTTCTTGTTGCTGTTACGACTAAGTGTCGCAAAGAGCTCTTGCGCTACTTGTAGACTACAGAGCTCTCAATCTGTGAGTGCTTCCCGCAACTTGTGTTGTTGCTATTTGGTTGAGTCTGTATTAACGAAGCTCATGTTCTGAGCTTCGCCAGTATATTGCTGCATTTGTGAGCTGCTCATGCTTTTACAAGTAGTTTGGCCAAGACGTTAACAGTCTTCTAAATAGTTTCAGGTGCCTTCTGCTTTTAGATATTAATTTTGAAACCAGTCTTTTATTAATTTCCTTGAATAACTGAGGTTCATCATTTTACTTCACGCTCAGTTTAGTTGAGGAAACAGTTGGTGTGTGAATAAAATTGAGTCAATAAATTCACGTTTGTTTTAGTGATTATTTTCATTCAAGCTGACCTACAACTACTTGATGCGAACCTCTTTTAATTTAAAATAAATATCGTCAGGTGGTTTTATATCTCTGAACTGTGTGCACACTGTGTCGGAGTTCCAGAACTAAACAGCTGCCACTACTTGGAACATTACTGAGTAACCAGGGGTAGATGATTGTTTCATATCCATTTTATATAAATGTTTTCATGTGGCAGGCATGTGTCCAGGCGATAGCTGCGTCACCTGGTGAGGAATGACTGCTAGTCAGACACAGCGTGGTGCATGTGGTACCAGTGAGCATGCTGGCAGTGTGTACAGGGTGTTTCCAAAAGGACTTCACAACTTTGTAAACTCATATAAATTAATTCATAGTACCTGCAATGGTGATTATTGTGTCAGATTGTATGGAAATACATCAAGCTTTGTCCCATATAATTCGCTAGTGCTGAATCGCACTGTAAAGAGCGCTAGTGGCAGTTACGTTAAGGATGTCTGCTTTCACTGGACCCAAGGGTGCTAGCTGTGTGTTTTGGTTTGAAAAATCGAAGTCAGCGACGACAATACTGCGTAATTTCTGTACCAAGTACACTAAAGATCCTCCTAGTAGCCCTACAATTTATGAGTGACATAAATGTTTTGTAGAAAAAGGGTACTCGGTAAGACAGGGGAAATCATCAGATTTTCCATGAGAGAACCATGAATGGGATAGTGTACTTGGATATGTTACAACAATTTCTGATACCACAGATCGATGAGGATGACCAAAAACGAAATGTTTACTTCATGCAAGATGGTACACCACCCCACTACCTGGCTAATGTCTGGGATTTTCTCAGTGACCACTTTCCAGGTTAACAGATCGGCCTTGATGCGCCAATTGCATGGCCCCACGTTCCCCAGACCTGACACCATTCAATTTTTTTATGGAGATTCATCAAAGATGTTGTGTTTGTATCTCCTGCACCAGCCTCTCTACCTAAACTTAGAGTAAGAATTTATGCCACCACTGAGCAATTTACCTGCAATGCTACAGCGAGTTTGGGAAGAAATTGACTTCTCATGGGATGTGTGCAGGATAACCAATGGAAGTCACATACAACATCTGTAGTTTAAGATAAAAAAAATTTGATGGGTTTTCCTACAAAATAACACTAAATCCAGCTCTATATCTTCTTTCAATAAATGCAGATGAATTTTTAAACTTGTTAAGTCCTTTTTGAAACACTCTGTAGAATGGAGAAGGCATGCGATCTATCTGAGTTTGACCAATGGTAGATTCTGATGGCTCGGAGGCTTGGCACGAGCATTCTGGAAACTGCACACTTGTTGGGTGCTCATGGAGTGCTGCGGTGACTGTCTTCAACACATGGTGAAACCAAAGTGAAACCACATTCGTGTGATTGGGCACTCACCCCTTATGACAAACGTCAGATGTCACAGACTGGACAGACTGATAAAACAGGACAGGTGCAGAACTGTGGTGGAACTAACATCCGACTTTAATGCTGGGTAGAGTACAAATGTGTCTGAATACACAGTGCACCAAACACTCCTAATGATGGGCCTCCTCAGCCATCAACCCATCCATGTGCCAATGTTAATACCATGACATTGGCAACTATGACTGAAATGAGCACATGAACATCGGCACTGGATGTTGGCACAGCGGCAGTGTGTTGCATGATCTGATGAATCGAATCCATCATATTTTATGGGAATAGTTACTTCACATCTGTACTATGGGATGGTAACAAGCTGGTGGTGGCTCCATTAAGCTGTGGCATTTTTCAGCAAGATAATGCGGCATGTAACAAGGTCAGGAGTGTGATGGAATGGTTCAAGGAACACAATGGCGAGTTACAATGGATGTGCTTGCCCCCAACTTGCCAGATCTGGATCCAGTTGAACACATTTGGGATATGATTGAACCTGGCATGAGAGCTCATTGCCTCTCTCCCCGGAGTTAATGGGAATTAGGTAACTTGTTGTGTGTGTAGATGTGGTGCCTACTCCCTTCAGTGACCTACCAGGGCCTCATTGCATCAATTCCATGATGCACACACACACACACACACACACACACACACACACACACACACACACACACACATTTGATCGTGACCGGGCCAAATATCTCACAAAATAAGCGTCAAACGAAAAAACTACAAAGAATGAAACTTGTCTAGCTTGGTGGGGGAAACCAGATGGCGCTATGGTTGTCCCACTAGATGGCTCTGGCATAGGTCAAACGGATATCAACTGTGTTTTTTTAAATAGGAACCCCCATTTTTTATTACATATTCGTGTAGTATGTAAAGAAATATGAATGTTTTAGTTGGACCCCTTTTTTCACTTTGTGATAGATGGCGCTTAATAGTCACAAACATATGGCTCACAATTTTAGATGAACAGTTGGTAACAGGTAGGTTTTTTAAATTAAAATACAGAACGTAGGTATGTTTGAAAATTTTATTTCGGTTGTTCCAATGTGATACATGTACCTTTGTGAACTTATCATTTCTGAGAATGCATGCTGTTACAGCGTGATTACCTATAAATACCACATTAATGCAATAAATGCTCAAAATGATGTCCGTCAACTTCAATGCATTTGGCAATATGTGTAACGATATTCCTCTCAACAGCGAGTAGTTCGCCTTCCGTAATGTTCGCACATGCATTGACAATGCGCTGATGCATGTTGTCAGGTGTTGTCGGTGGATCACGATAGCAAATATCCTTCAACTTTCCCCACAGAAAGAAATCCGGGGACATCAGATCCGGTGAACATGCGGGTATGGTGCTTCGATGACCAATCCACCTGTCATGAAATATGCTATTCAATACCACTTCAACTGCACACGAGCTATGTGCCGGACATCCATCATGTTGGAAATACATCGCCATTCTGTCATGCAGTGAAACATCTTGTAGTAACATTGGTAGAACATTACGTAGGAAATCAGCATACATTGCACAATTTAGATTGCCATTGATAAAATGGGGATCAATTATCCTTCCTCCCATAATGCTGCACCATACATTAACCCGCCAAGGTCGCTGATTTCTCTTGTGCCCAGTGGTACAACTATACACGACGTTCAAAGTCATCGCCATGCAATTCCTGGTGCATAGAAATAGGGTACGGGTGCAATCGATGTTGATGTAGCATTCTCAACACCGACATTTTTGAGATTCTGGATTCTCGCGCAATTTATCTGCTACTGATGAGCGGATTAGCTGTGACAGCAGCTAAAACACTTGCTTGGGCATCATCATTTGTTGCAGGTTGTGGTTGATGTTTCACATGTGGATGAACTCTTCCTGTTTCCTTAAATAACGTAACTATCTGCCAAACAGTCCGGACACTTGGATGATGTCATCCAGGATACCGAGCAGCATACATAGCACACGCCCGTTGGGCATTTTGATCACAATAGCCATACATCAACATGATATCAACCTTTTCCGCAATTGGTAAACAGTCCATTTTAATAAAGGTAATGTATCACGAAGCAAATACTGTCCGCACTGGCGGAATGTTACGTGATACCACATACTTATTACGTTTGTGACTATTACACAAATCTCACAAAGCAAAAAAAGTGGTCCAACTGAAACATCCATATTTCTTTACGTACTACATGAATATGTAATAAAAATGGGGGTTCCTATTTAAAAAAAACTCAGTTTATATCCGTTTGACCTATGGCAGCACCATCTTGTGGGCCAACCATTGCGCCATCTGGTTTCCCCCTTCAAGCTAGATGAGTTTCGTTCTTAGTCGTTTTTTCGTTTGATGCTTATTTCGTGAGATATTTGGCCCGGTCACTATCAACGGACCACCCTGATGTGCAGTCAGTGGGCCATCCTTGTCTGGGATGGACATTGTGTCCACTCCCCAGGCACTAACCGCATACAGAGCCTGTGGACTGGGTGGAGATTATATTCCCAAGGAGCACACAGTCAGAGGACTGGGCTTGACCATAGTAGCAGAACACTCATTCATACCCGTTTGTGCAACACGCTGAAAAATCTTGCAGGGAAAGAAGCAGCATTACACCAGCCAAAGATTGTAAAAATTATGATTCACACACACATACAGATGGAAAGACATGTACTTGCACTGGAAATCTTAGTTTGTTAACAGCACTGGTTCAGCCATTCCAAACAGCTGACCCCATCCTGAGAACTGAATATTAGAAGATTCAGAGTGCCATCATCCATCAATGGTGATGGAAGGCTGCAATCTGTAACATCAAAGGAAATCATCAGTTCCGAACCAACGAACACAGAGGCATACACACACACACACATACAGTCGGTGGACAAAAATATGGGGACAGCAAAAGCACAACCT
The DNA here is from genome assembly GCF_021461385.2 of Schistocerca piceifrons. Lineage (NCBI taxonomy): Eukaryota > Metazoa > Arthropoda > Insecta > Orthoptera > Acrididae > Schistocerca > Schistocerca piceifrons. Next base: position 391,189,822 of record NC_060145.1, read on the forward strand.
ATTACCATACACTACCTTGTAAAAAAAGTGCTGGCATTTGAAACAGCTTCCACTCATCTCAGAATGGACAGATACAGGTCCTATATGGTTTTAAACGGTATGTTATATCATTCTTCCTGCAAAATTGTGGTAAGTTCAGATAATGATGTTGGAGATAGATAGCAATCATGCACCATTCTCCCCAAGATTGGCCACAAAGGCTCAACAGTATTCAGATCTGGTAACTGTGGTAGCCAAGGGAGATACAACGATTCATCCCTACGCTAAAAAAATCAGTCCTGGATGATGTGAGCTGCGTGAACAGAGGTCCTGTCATCATCATTGGGGAAGAAACATTGTATCATGGGATATAGCTGATCAGCCAAAACAGACACATACATCTTGGCAGTAATGCGACGTTGCAGGGTAACCACAGTGTCCATAGAACGCCATGATATGGCTCCCCTAACCATCACCAAACCCCCACCATGCTTCACTCTTGGGATGTAAACTTGACCAGAAGTTGGGAGTGGTGTGAACCAAGACTCATCTGACCAAATGACTTTCATATTAAAAAAATGTTCCTCCAAAACCGACGGAGTTCCCTTTGTGTGCTTTTGGTGCTGACAGGGTTCACGAGTGTGACCTTCAGTTTTGCAATGATTTTTGCAGTTGTTGTTCTCTTAGATTTCATTACAATCATCTTCAATAGCCATCTGCCATGATCACACTAGACACACTTTCATCCAAGCTATGACATAATGGATGATGCTTATCCAGTTTCCCTGTCCTCACCGTAAACTTTGATATGGATACTCCCGAAATGCTAAACACTACGGCTACCTTGATAACCGTAGAAATTAATAATGTGACGTTCATAGTAGTACATTTAATTCACTAGTACTTCAGAGTGGTTGTGCAATCGTTTGGCAACTTCATTTCATTGCACTTTCCTAATTCTTTACACTCTTACATAATTGCAGTGCAAGGTTTCGTAAGCCAAAGGCATGATGGTTTCAAATTTTCTGAATGAGCTAAGAAGAACCCTAGTTGCAGGAAGAGAAAGCAATTCTGTAGACAGCATGAGGTATATTGGCTGGATGATTAATGGATATTCCAGAAGACACATTTCTGGTATGTGCCATAGGTGTCTCTTTACAGCTCCTACAGCTGGACAATACATTGTGTCCTGCCCAGCCACTGTATGTGTTTCAAGGTGTGTCAGTCTCGGCAGCCAAACTCACTGTGGTAATTCCGACAAAAGGCCACCGTTCTTGAAAAGCTGGCTGCAGAGGGAGTTACTGGTAATACCTTTCTAAAAGTCGCATGTCGCACACACCAACCTGATTGTTTTTCTGCTGTGTTGAGCAGGAAGGCACCAGTCTTGCTTCCAAACCTGGGTACTGATTTACACGTGCTTTCCATACCCAGAAACGCCAGTGGTTAGTGGTCAAAGGATACCTCTGTAAGCAGAAGTGATGGTGTTTAATATCATGTCAAAGTATATGGTAGGTTTGGCTTTTCTGGCCCAGTCTCTGTGATTGGGGGAGCAGGAAGCATAGTTTGCTGCCTGCCCTCTGATTGGCAGAGGGTGTGAAAAAGTGATTATAGGACAGACGTTTGGTGGATCATGAGAAGACTCTTGAATGGAATCTCGAGTTTAGACTCTCTTAGAGCGAGGACACTTCATTATTTGGTCCTACTGGATTCCAAGATAGGGACTTTTTGATGCTGTGGTGCAGAGACATGGAGCAACTGACCACTACACCATGGGTAACTCAGCAGCAGTGTGCGGGGTCCTGAGGCACCTTGTCACAGTCCGTGTGCCCTCCCTCCCTACCCTCCCCATCAGATGTTTGTGTCCTCCTTCGGGCATGGGCGCGTGTGTTGTCCATAGTGTAAGTTAGTTTAATTAGATTGAGTAGCATATAGGCTTAGGGACTGATGACCTCAAAAGTTTGGTCCCATAAGACCTTGCCACATATTTCAAATTCTCTTTCCACTGATAGCAGTGTTCTCTGCATGACAGCAGTACCAGCACACGAATGATAAGATGTATCTGCAGCAAGCATACTGAGCAATGTGTTGGCAGCACCTCCACCTCTGAGAAGTGCATGTTGTTGGTTGTTCAAGTAGCAGGATGCAGTAAAATAAACGACTCAACTTTCTATAGACTCATGGAGTCCTATTGTCACAAAGTGTGTTGTTAATAACTGCTCCTTTCTGGGTAAACAAACAGCCATGTGTGAGGTGAGAACACTTTTGGCACGTTTATCAGTCACAGCACAGCACGCAAGGGAGGCAGCAGTAGTGAACAGCAATGAGGTGTGGACTGTCCCAGACAGACTTATGACAGGAGCAGGCCAGTATATGTGGCAATCTCGCAATAAACACACATACCTTTCCTATTCCTATTATGATACAAACGACATTAATGTTTGTGTTGGGGCTGCATCATTGAGATATACAGTTTTAAATTAGGGTTATGGATTTTTTACAGGTCCACTGTTCTGCTGACTGTGACATTTGCTTAAACATTCGAATGTTGTGCAGTGCGGTGTATTTTAACACACTGGTAACATGAGAATGAGTTCCTTATGTGTAGCTCAACGTTTTAAAATGTCAGGAAACACAATACAGTGTATTTTGACACACTGATAACACAAGGGTACCTTCCTTACATCTTTTTAAAAAGTTTGCACTCTGCTCTTTCTTAGTAGATGCTTGCTATATCACTGGAAATTCACATATCTGCTGTAATGTCAAAGTGTCTGGGCAGTCATGACTCATTTTTTGTCTCTACTGCTGCTGCTTAAAATTCCCGATCGACCAGTGTGCAGAGCCCATCTCATAATGATGGCTACCACATCCACGTGAGTGACGAGTGTAAGCCACAACTTGGACTACTGGCGGGTTCAAATCCCATCAATGAGATAACTTTCCACAATTGTTTCAACCAATGTGAAAGAGGAGTGAGGAGGAGACAGAATATGGGATGAGGGTGGGTGGGATTGATCATAAATTATTACCATTAAGATTAGGCTAACAGCATATGGTCATAAATTAGACTTACATTAAAATAACTCAAGGGTATGCTTAGGTGGCTAGTTTACATGAGGGTCACAAATTATGCTCATATAAACATAACTTATAAGCACAGGTGAGTGGTTTGTTTACATAAGAACATTAGATCAAGTGGCCAGTTTGTTTACATAAAGAGAACAGTGGGTCCACTACACTAGTATCCAAACTGTTCTACTACTGGTCTCATGCAATGTCTAGTCCACATTCGAAGTCTCTCAGCTCTTCTAACCATCCTATACTGCCATTAATGGTTCTCTACTGTCAACACAATACTCCTTGCCTTCTTTTATGCTGGTGCATCCACCTCTGGTGACATCTAATGATCTGTTGTGTATAGCAGTTCCCGGATAATTTTCTAATTTTCATCTGATAGTGTACCCGCCTAGACACCTTTTAGTTTGAGCACTTTGTTCTTGGTTTTCTATTCTTATTGTTTCCTCTTGGTACATATACATATTGTTTATCAGCCATCTTTCCCCAATAGCTTACTCTTGTTTTTCTCAGAATTTCGAACATCACTGTTTTACATTGTCGAATGCTTTAAGTTGACAAGTTTTGTGAACATTTCTCGATTTTTTGCAAGTCTTGCTTCCCAAATCATCTGTTATGTAGAACTAGCTTTCTGGTTCCTTTCCCTTTCCTAAATCCAAACTAATCATCATGTAACAGATCTTCAATTTTCTTTTCCGGCCTTCCTATATATATTATTCTTGACTGCATCTTGGATGCGTGAACTGTCAAGCTGATTGTGTTATAGGTGTCACAGTTATTTGCCCTTACTGTCTTCAGAATTGCGTGGTTGATTTGTTTCCAAAAGTCTGATAGGAGTCTCATAGGCTCTACACACAACTTGAACAATCCGTTCATTGATGCTCACCTCAATGACTTTAAAAATTTCGAAGCAATGTTATCTATACTATCCTTCTGCCTTATTTGATCATATGTCTTCCAAAGCTTTGTTAAACTCTGATTCTAACACCAGATCCCTTATGTCTTCAATGTTTAAAAAAAAATGGCTCTGAGCACCATGGGACTTAACTCCTGAGGTCATCAGTCCCCTAGAACTTAGAACTACTTAAACCTAACTAACCTAAGGACATCACAAACTTCCATGCCCAAGGCAGGATTCGAACCTGCAACTGTAGCGGTCGTGCAGTTCCAGACTGTAGAGCCTAGAACCGGTAGGCCACCCCGGCTGGCTGTCTTCAATATCGACTTCCATTTCTTGTTCTATCACATCACCAGGCCTCTGAACATATTTTTACTTTCTTCATTTGCCAATCAGTTGAAGTACTTCTGTTACCTTAGTTTCTAAGCCGATGCGTTCTTTGTACCTCTGTCTGTCTGCTCAGCTTCTGTAATTGCCCTTTTTACAGATTTCAATTCATCTTAAGCTCCACTGCCTATTGTGATATTCATTATTGCAAAGTCTACCTCAAATGCATATCATCATATCTCAGTACTTCAGTATTGCAGTTCTTTGCACATTGATTCTTCCAGACAAGTCCCTTAAACTTCAGCCTGCTCTTGATCATTACTAAATGTTATCTGAGTTTGTATCTGCTCCTAGGTATATCTTACAGTCCAATATCTGATTTCAGAAACTGTGTCTGACCATGATGTAATCCTGCTGGAATTTTCCTGTGTCTCTGGGCCTTTTCCAAACTACCTCCTCCAGCTGTAATTTTTGAACACTATATTTACTACTACCAGCTGAAATGTATTCCAGGAATCAGTGATTTGGAATTGCCTGAAGATGGAGATGTTATGTCATTGCTGTCAGGATCAGGCCAGACCGTGGGGGTGAGCTGCAGCTCAGTGGGAGATGGATTGCCTTGGCACCCGAAGGTGCTAACTGAGCAACATTAAGAAACAATCATATATTGTTCCAAAATACAGTATTTGTCGTCATTCATGGTTGCCAGAAGTAGCCAGTAGTGCTAGCCACACTGGCATGCACTGACACCTGCCCGCATCACGCCATCTTGGCTGCTGCAGTTGTGGAGATGTGTACTCAGGGTCATATGATGTCATGGCACATTGGTTGCAGGTAGGTCTGTCTGTGCTGCCTCTAGTGTTAGCAACTCAGGGCAGTGGGTTGCCAGAGTACTCTTTGACATTGCAGGATGCCTCTTGGTAAACACCCACTGGTCCTGCATGGAGTGTGCGTTATTGGGCTGGTCCACACTGTGGAGTCCATAAAGAGTATGGCTCACAGAACTGAAGTGCGTCTACAGGAATGGGAGGTGGGTGATGGCTACAGCACATACCTCACAATGACAGCTGTCGACTCTACCCTGGCTCCACCATTTAGCCCTCCAGAAGGCCTGATGGTGACCCACAGATTCTCATCAGCTTTGACTTCGACAGCAGCACTGCAGCTAGCAGTGGTGAAGCCCTCCCGGGAGGACCCACTGTTCCATTAGAGTTTGAAGATAGTCTCCCTGAACAGAGGATGGACTGACACAGATCTCAGCTCCAGGTTGGTCAGCTGCAAACTGAGTGTAAGTACATCAAGCCACTGCTTAGGAGTAATATTTATACAAGGATTGTCACGTGTTCATTGCTTCAGTGAGATTATAATGACTTCACTTGGCCTGCTTTTCTTAACTTCACTTATCAGAAGCAGTGGCGGACAAATTCTGCAGTGTCAGTGCTTTGAAAAATCGTTCTTCCTTTCGATTTGTGGCTTGTTACTCTGTGTCGTCAACACAACTTCTCTATGATGCCATTCTGCCGTGGCGGAGTTTTGGACACCCAGCTCTTACAGAGTGTAAAAATTAACTATGTCTTGTGGCCATATTGCACATAACACCGTCAGTCCTTTCTTACTGGCCTGCTTTGCTTTATCAAGGGTACCGTTTCCTTTAACAAATGTGCCTCAGATTTGACTTGAGGTATTTCTATAACAATCCTGACAAGCACCTACAAAAAAGATTACGATGTACATTTTAGTCATTGTTCTTTGCTTCATTTGAGCCTGAACCCAAAGTTCCTCTGCTTTGTCACATCATTACTCCTTAGAGTTTAGCTTACTGAGAAACTTATCTTACAGGTACTATGGGTATTTATGTTTTCTAAGTTGTTACCTACAACTAGCATAATTATTTCTCGTAACATAGCCCACACACACTCAAGTTTACAACTTCATTTAGTCCTCACTTACTTAGTGATATACAGTATTACTCTTATGCACCCTTAATTATTCCTTATTCGCTGTTGGTAATCCAGTTAAGAATATCCGATGAACTGCTAATTCCAAATAACGCTCAAGTTTTCGTCTGATGCAGTAAACATATCACAAATAAAACCACTACATTACTGATAACTGTGACACTTATAGTCATGACATCATGAGGCTGTCTATAACGATATTGCTGCACAGGCTGAAGTATTTGTTCTGTTGAAATTCGACCTTTATATGACACTATTAGTTCATCTAATGAATGTAGAAGATCCAGGTTCAAGGTGTCACTCAGGTAAGTAAAATTCTGAGTTGGCAAAGTGTACAACGGTGTGGCCGCGCGGTTCTAGGCACTTCAATCTGGAACCACGCGAGCGCTACGGTCGCAGGTTCGAATCCTGGCTCGGGCATGGATGTGTGTGATGTCCTTAGGTTAGTTAAGTTTAAGTAGTTCTAAGTTCTAGGGAACTAATGACCTCAGATGTTAAGTCCCATAGTGCTCAGAACCCGTTTTTCTTTTTTCCCCCCCAATGGCTTCTCTGGCCAATACAACATTGACTACATCAGTTTGATAATAGTTGTATTAGTGACAATAGCTGGGAGATGAACATCATGTCTGCTATGTCACAGGTTGTACCATTAATCAGTATCCCACTCTCTCACAATTCCGTCCTAGTCATGATCTTCAGCTTTCCCTGTTCATATCAGTTTGCTGTTATCACTTCTGGAAAAGAACAGATTGATTCAATGCATGCCCGGTTTCTGAAGATAAGAGTGTGGGGACAGTAGTTCCCTTTTACACTCAACTGCTTCCATTTTGCCCCAGAACGGTTCTACCCCACATGCCGTTTTCCACAGACAGACAGATAATAACAGTCTCTCTCTCTCTCTTTCTCTTTCTCTCTCTCTCTCTCTCTCTCTCTCTCTCTCGCGTGTCCTCACTTGTATCCATTTTCCCACAGTTCCACATTTCTCCTGGTATGGATGAACTGAGAAGAACTGATAATAATGAACATTCATACCTGCTACTGGAAATTACACCAACAAAAGCATTCTTGCTCCGTCTGTGCTGACTTCAACCACTGGCATATGATAAAACAGTGACAAACTCTTTCCCTTCAGTTGCTCTATGTATTGCAATTCCACAGTTAATTCTCCCCACTCCTTCCATAGCTCAGCTAAAAATTGCTATGATGGTAATAATGTAGCACTTACTTGTCCATGCACCACGTAATGGACTGACTTCTATGATACAGTTATTTCCATCCTTGCATCATTCGCACTGTCCGCCAGCATGCATAGTACTCTCACCATAGTCATTCTTCCATCTAGGGCACGGCCGGCCACGGCGTGCCAAATTTCAAGCGTGCAGTATATGTGGACCACATACAGGTCAAGGCCCAGACTGCCACTCGGTCTTGCTCAGTCCTCTGAAGTTCCTGGAACACCACAACATTTCATTTAGCATTGCGGCGCGGCATTTCGCAGTTGGCACAACTGTCTGTGTTCGACAAAATCGTGGTGTCAGCGCTGTTGACCCTACACTATTTGTTCGTGATATGAAGGACGTTCACAGGTCCAATGGTTGTTTGCACGAAAAGAGGCAGTCTAGCGATCTATCGTCACAATCCTTTGAAATGAATGTGAATGACAGAAGGAGGGGGTGAAAATTCTCAACTCACACAAGACATATACTGCTTATTTACTACAAAACGACATTACAATACCATGCAGGAAGAATTTAAACTTTTAGGTGACCATGAAAAGCAAAAAATTACAACGATCAACAGACGTGATTCGTTGTTCTGCACATCAAGAGGCACCTTGTGCTAAATTTGCAGGCATGGAGCACTTGCAGAAACTGCTGATACGAATAGTAAAGTTTCTGAATTCGACCCCAAAATTCCACTTTCAGTTCCAACAGTTTTCTGTGGAAATGAATGAAGAGTATGGAGATCTCATATATTATTGCAAAGTATGTTGGTGAAGTCAAGGGGCATGCCTCGAACGATTTTTCGATTCAAATTTCGCAATTGTTGAATTTATGAAGGAAAAAGGAAAGCGAGAACGAAAATTAGAATATCTGGAATGGGTTGCAGACTTTGCATTTTAAGTGGACTTGACTGCACACTGCTCACAACATGACATTGCAGGGTAACATCCTCCTGATTTGATGGGGATGCATTTGAAAAGAAAATAGCGTTGTAGAAGGGACACATTCGGACAAAGACAACCTAGTTCCCTAGGCTCACTGGTGTTAACGAAAGCGTAAAATTTGAAGAATTTTTTATGGCTTTGCAAGAATTACAATGGCAGTTTTATAAAGGTTTTGAGGACACTGTCACTCTTACATCTGCTCAGAGTTCTTTTCGAGACCGCTTGCGTTTCAGTTGAAAGCGCCACTCTGCATGTGCACTGACCTGCAAGGTAATTCCAGTTTTAATGACAAATCTTTTTATGTTAAAACTCTCCAGGTCGTCTGTATGTCTTTCCTCAGGTAGAGTTTCCAAGTTTCCATAATGAGGTTACAAAAGTGCTAAAATATTTCGATCGACATAGTGGTGTGAAGGACCTTTTCTTGGTTATAAAACTAAATATACAATTACGTGACAACTCGAATGTGAAACTGTAAAATTGTCTGCGTCTGTCCGTAAGCCGACAGTTTGTACCAGATAAAAATTATATAATGTCTTCAACGCACCAAAAATAATTAATTAATACTGGAAACTTGTTTTGTTTGTGACATATGTTGTTGAGAAATGTGAAATACAAAACCGAGTAGTATGCAGTGTGACTGTACAGCTGTTTAAATGCGGCTCCTTCGCAGCTTCCCCGTCTTCCCCCTCCTCATGCTCAGACAACGTGACGTAGCGGTAGGGGAAACGTGAAGCGAAGCTGAGCGCTTAAGCGGGCACGAGCGGGCACAACATGTGAGCCGAAATCTTGAGTGCCCCTGATTTGCGCGAAGTACACAAAAATGTGAAAGAAGAATTATTTAAAAGATTTAGAACTAATAATAAGAGTCAGTGCACTGTTACTGAGGAAGATCTACGAAACTGGACACTCTGAATTGCAAGTGAGATGAAGATGACTGATTTCCAGGTTTCTTTGACCTGTTTAAACAGATTCAGGAAATTACATAAAAACGAAGTTGCAAAATTATGAAGTTTATCTCAAGTAAACATGTTGAGGAGATGTCATTAACAGGTAATACTATAGAGAAATTCATAGCTGATGTGAAGACGGAACTTTTTGTTATCCCCTAAAAGCTGCATATACACCAGTCAGATTTCTTGCAAACTGCACTTTATAGTTTCGAGTGAAAGAAGACAGAGTCACTTGTGCTGTCGATGATTGCTGCGACACATGCCAGTGACAATTATCAGTGGATTGTTGTCTCCATAGCTTTATCTCGTGTCTTCAGGAAAATCAAGGCAAATTAGGAGCAAAAATTAAAGTAATATTGTAGAACAAAAGCAAACTGGTGCTTTTCATTTATTATAATTTTGTTCTACCAAGAACCGACGGAAGATTCTATTAACATAAGGAAAAAGGCTTGTTTACTGGCAAAAGTCTTGTAACCCACGTAGAAAAATGTGGGAAAACGGGAGAGAGTAATTTTCAGTATTACATCTGAAACCATTTACAGAAAGTACGAGTAATTCTTTGCTCTTGTCGGACTCTTCGCTTGGATATAACGACACCTCTGCCTTTAGAAGGATGACAAAATATAATTTGTATTCCACCCAGAACTAGTTTTTCAACAATGTAAAGCATTTTTCAGAAAATTATTGGACGATACAATTTTCCACAGCTCCTTGCCATTTCAGATTTATCAGGGGAACACTATGGCTAAACTTCAGTAATTTCTGCATTATCAGTTTTCATCACATTTTACGTATTTGATCAATTATACCTGGTGTGCAGCACAATATGCAGTAAAATGCCCACAACTATTTCTTACTCCATTCCAGTTCTCCATAAACAAAACTAATAATTACTGTGAAATGCCTGGATGCATTGGGGTGCCATTGGTTACACGTCTCAGTCACCTCTTGTTCGCATTGACGGCACTTTGAACAGTGGACGGTACATTTCAGATGTGTTACGACCCGTGGCTCTACCCTTCATTCGATCCCTGCGAAACCCTGCATTTCAAAAGGATAATGCACGACCGCATGTTGCAGGTCCTGTACGGGCCTTTCTGGATACAGAAAATGTTCACTGTCTTGATTGGGCCCCATGTTCTTCCACCTACGCTCAATAGATACTCTACCTGTACTGCTAGAACATGTGCCTTTACAAGTACGACACAACATGTGGTTCATGCACGGTGGAGCTCCTGCACATTTCAGTCGAAGTGTTCGTACGCTTCTCAACAATAGATTCAGTGAATGTTGGATTGGTAGAGGCGGACCAATTCTATGGCCTCCACGCTCTCCTGACCTCAACCCTCTTGACTTTCATTCATGGGGGCATTTGAAAGCTCTTGTCTACGCAACCCCAGTACCAAATGTAGAGACTCTCCGTGCTAGTATTGTGGACGGCTGTGATACAATACGCCATTCTCCAGGGCTGCATCAGCGCATCAGGGATTACATGCGACGGAGGGTGGATGCGTGTATCCCCGCTAACGGAGGACATTTTGAACATTTCCTGTAACAAAGTGTTTGAAGTCATGCTGGTACGTTCTGTTGCTGTGTGTTTCCATTCCATGATTAATGTGATTTGAAGAGAATTAATAAAATGAGCTCTAACATGGAAAGTAAGCGTTTCCGGACACATGTCCACAATGTTTCCTGAAAGTTTGGCCGTACCTTTTTGTAACACCCTGTATAAATCGTGTTGGGGAGGGGGGGGGGACACTAAAAATAGTGAAGTTGTTGTCATAATGTAGAAACAGAGTGGTTTATCTGACATCTACATCTACATCTATACTCCGCGAGCCACCTTACGGTGTGTGGCGGAGGGTACTTATTGTACCACTATCTGATCCCCCCTTCCCTGTTCCATTCACGAATTGTGCGTGGGAAGAACGACTGCTTGTAAGTCTCCGTATTTGCTCTAATTTCTCGGATCTTTTCGTTGTGATCATTACGCGAGATATATGTGGGCGGTAGTAATATGTTGCCCATCTCTTCCCGGAATGTGCTCTCTCGTAATTTCGATAATAAACCTCTCCGTATTGCGTAACGCCTTTCTTGAAGTGTCCGCCACTGGAGCTTGTTCAGCATCTCCGTAACGCTCTCGCGCTGACTAAATGTCCCCATGACGGATCGCGCTGCTTTTCGCTGGATCATGTCTATCTCTTCTATTAATCCAACCCGGTAAGGGTCCCATACTGATGAGCAATACTCAAGAATCGGACGAACAAGCGTTTTGTAAGCTACTTCTTTCGTCGATGAGTCACATTTTCTTAGAATTCTTCCTATGAATCTCAACCTGGCGCCTGCTTTTCCCACTATTTGTTTTATGTGATCATTCCACTTCAGATCGCTCCGGATAGTAACTCCTAAGTATTTTACGGTCGTTACCGCTTCCAATGATTTACCACCTATGGCATAATCGTACTGGAATGGATTTCTGCCCCTATGTATGCGCATTATATTACATTTATCTACGTTTAGGGAAAGCTGCCAGCTGTCGCACCATGCATTAATCCTCTGCAGGTCCTCCTGGAGTACGTACGAGTCTTCTGATGTTGCTACTTTCTTGTAGACAACCGTGTCATCTGCAAATAGCCTCACGGAGCTACCGATGTTGTCAACTAAGTCATTTATGTATATTGTAAACAATAAGTTCCTATCACGCTTCCCTGCGGTACTCCCGAAATTACCTCTACATCTGCAGATTTTGAACCGTTAAGAATGACATGTTGTGTTCTTTCTTCTAGGAAATCCTGAATCCAATCACAAACCTGGTCCGATATTCCGTAAGCTCGTATTTTTTTCACTAAACGTAAGTGCGGAACCGTATCAAATGCCTTCCTGAAGTCCAGGAATACGGCATCAATCTGCTCGCCAGTGTCTACGGCACTGTGAATTTCTTGGGCAAATAGGGCGAGCTGAGTTTCACATGATCTCTGTTTGCGGAATCCATGTTGGTTATGATGAAGGAGATTTGTATTATCTAAGAACGTCATAATACGAGAACACAAAACATGTTCCATTATTCTACAACAGATTGACGTAAGCGAAATAGGCCTATAATTATTCGCATCTGATTTATGACCCTTCTTGAAAATAGGAACGACCTGCGCTTTCTTCCAGTCGCTAGGTACTTTACGTTCTTCCAGCGATCTACGATAAATTGCTGATAGAAAGGGGGCAAGTCCTTTAGCATAATCACTGTAGAATCTTAAGGGTATCTCGTCTGGTCCGGATGCTTTTCCGCTACTAAGTGATAGCAGTTGTTTTTCAATTCCGATATCGTTTATTTCAATATTTTCCATTTTGGCGTCCGTGCGACGGCTGAAGTCAGGGACCGTGTTACGATTTTCCGCAGTGAAACAGTTTCGGAACACTGAATTCAGTATTTCTGCCTTTCTTCGGTCGTCCTCTGTTTCGGTGCCATCGTGATCAACGAGTGACTGAATAGGGGATTTAGATCCGCTTACCGATTTTACATATGACCAAAACTTTTTAGGGTTCTTGTTTAGATTATTTGCCAATGTTTTATGTTCGAATTCGTTGAATGCTTCTCTCATTGCTCTCTTTACGCTCTTTTTCGCTTCGTTCAGCTTTTCCTTATCAGCTATGATTCGACTACTCTTAAACCTATGATGAAGCTTTCTTTGTTTCCGTAGTACCTTTCGTACATGATTGTTATACCACGGTGGATCTTTCCCCTCGCTTTGGACCTTAGTCGGTACGAACTTATCTAAGGCGTACTGGACGATGTTTCTGAATTTTTTCCATTTTTGTTCCACATCCTCTTCCTCAGAAATGAACGTTTGATGGTGGTCACTCAGATATTCTGCGATTTGTGCCCTATCACTCTTGTTAAGCAAATATATTTTCCTTCCTTTCTTGGCATTTCTTATTACACTTGTAGTCATTGATGCAACCACTGACTTATGATCACTGATACCCTCTTCTACATTCACGGAGTCGAAAAGTTCCGGTCTATTTGTTGCTATGAGGTCTAAAACGTTAGCTTCACGAGTTGGTTCTCTAACTATCTGCTCGAAGTAATTCTCGGACAAGGCAGTCAGGATAATGTCACAAGAGTCACATCCAAAAGGGCATGATCTTTGGCATTCGAGGAAAGGGTGCTAAGTTTGTAAATTGTTCAGATGACACCCTAAGTAAAAATGGTGCTATCCAAAAACGGCACTGGGGCAACTGTGGTGCCCCATGGGCCATAGATGACAGTGACGAACGATGGCTCCAGAGATGTGTGCAGGTGGATACACATGCAACTGACCACCTAGCTTAACCAAAAAGCTACCAAAAGTGTCTGCTCGAAGACCTCTCAGCAAATTTTGCTGCGCATGGGTCTCTGCAGCAGGCGACTCGTTCTTTCACCCATGCTGACTGCTGTTCACGAACGCCAAAGGCTGGAATGTGCCTGTGAATATCGCAACTGGATGTCCACTGAGTGGCCACATGTAGCCTTTTCAGATGAGTCGCCTTTTATGCTCCAGCAGACAGATGGCTGTTGGCATGTAGAGCTCTGCAACGATCATCGGAAGGATCCAGTCTGGAAGAGAGAGCATTATGGTCTCGGGATCGTTTTTGTGGCATTCCCTGCATGGTCTCACCGTTTTGTAAGGCACAATGGATCAACGCAAATATCGGGTGATCAGAAAGTCAGTATAAATTTGAAAACTTAATAAACCACGGAATAATGTAGATAGAGAGGTAAAAATTGACACACATGCTTGGAATGACATGGGGTTTTATTAGAACAAAAAAGAAAAACAAAGTTCACAAAATGTCCGACAGATGGCGCTGGACAGCAAAACTTCAGTGACTGCGCTAGTTCAGCGTTACGATGCTATCGCCATAGGAAGGGGATTCGAACGGGTAAAGGTCCGTTGACAAATGCAGCTGTGGCGAGAATGATTTCGAAGTTCGAGGCCACAGTTTGTTTAGACGATAGACCCCGTAGTGGCCGACCGAGCACAAGGCGCAATGCTGCTGAGACAGTTCAGGAAGAAATGGAGACTAGCGGATTCGTCTATGCACGGGGAAGTCAGTGCTCGTGCAGTCGCAACGTCGCACCGGCATTCCACACACTACTGTTTGGTTGGCGCTTAGGCGTACCCTCCGATGCTATCAGTACAAAATCCATCGGCATCATGAACTGTTACCTGGCGATTTAGTGAACCGGAGGGCATTTGCGGTGGGGGCGTTTCAAAAGATGCGGAAGATGACGATGCGTTGAGTAACGTGTTGTGGACCGACGAAGCTCATTTCACGCTCCGCGGGTTTGTCAACGCCCACAACTGCAAAATTTGGGCTACCGAAAAATCCTAGAACTGTTGTGGAAACTCCATTGCACGACGAGAAAGTCACGGTATGGGTTGGATTTATCACATCTACCGTTATCGGGCCTTTTTTCTTCGAGGAAAAGCGTGATTCTGGTTTAGTAACTGCTACCGTGATTGGTGAGAGGTACGCCGATATGTTACAGAATCGCATCATCCCCTGCCTGGCTCGTGATGATCGTGTGCTCAGCCGCCACTTTCGTCATGCTTGGCCTCCCAGGCCCCCAGACCTCAGTCCGTATGATTGTTGGCTTTGGGGTTAGCTGAAGTCGCAAGTGTATCGTGATCGACCGACATCTCTAGGGATGCTGAAAGACAACATCCGACGCCAATGCCTCATCATAACTCTGGACATGCTTTACAGTGCTGTTCACAACATTATTCCTCGACTACAGCTATTGTTGAGGAATGATGGTGGACATATTGCGCATTTCCTGTAAAGGACATCATCTTTGCTTTGTCTTACTTTGTTATGCTAATTATTGCCATCCTGATCAGATGAAGCGCCATCTGTCGGACATGTTTTGAACTCTTGTATTTTTTTGGTTCCAATAAAACCCCATGTCATTCCAAGCATGTGTGTCAATTTGTACCTCTCTATCAACATTATTCCGTGATTTATTCAGTTTTCAAACTTATACTGACTTTTTGATCACCAAGTACGCATGTATCCTTGGGGATCAATGTTCACCCCTACGTACAGTTTGTTTTTACCTCAGCACAATGGCAGGACAATGCAATGTGTCACACAGCTCGCAGTGTGGTTTGAAGAGCACCAGGATGAGTGGTCAGCACACTCCCTGGATTTAAACCCAGTCCAGAATCTGAGGTACCCTATCAATCAGGCTGTTCGCACCACGAATCTTCAATCAAGTAACCTTGTACAGCTGGCCGCAATACTGGAGTTGCCATGGCTCCCTGTTGGTAGTTTCCAGAAACTCATTGACTTTCTACGTGCACACCCACACTGCAGAAGGTGCTTAGACAGGGTTTTGCCAGATGGTTACATTAATGTGACTGAACCAAGTAGTTTTGTTCGCCTACGTGAGTGCTATGAATGTTTTTGACACTGAGTCTTTCATCTGCGAAATTCATATGAGGTCAGCAATTTGGGACACTCCATTTCAGGGCTGTTTCAACAGTGAACTGAAGAGAAACAATAAGGCCCTCCACTTTACAGTCACATTGAAACTGCTAATAACAGTCATAAGAACTTTACACCACAGACAAAGCACATTACTATCCGTAATACGTAAGTTTTTCTCAAAACCTACCTCCAGATCGCCGGCCGGAGTGGCCGTGCGTTTCTAGGCGCTACAGTCTGGAACCGAACGACCGCAACGGTCGCAGGTTCGAATCCTGCCTCGGGCATGGATGTGTGTGATGTTCTTAGGTTAGTTAGGTTTAATTAGTTTTAAGTTCGAGGCGACTGATGACCTCAGAAGTTAAGACGCATAGTGCTCAGAGCCATTTGAGCCTACCTCCAGATCAAAACAGCACAGCTACATCTCCTGCTGCAACAAATGACGGTAATGGGTCTGGTACATGAGATGAGGCAGAATTATTTTAAGAAATAAGATATGTGCCTACTTCTTGTCAAAAATATTTGTAAATTGAATTTTAGTAACGTAATTTTCAAATAAAAAGCTGAAAAATCACTTCCATGTATACGTTAATGATCGTGACATATATGTAAAAACGGTCACATCTCACTGATTCACTGCCAGAAGCTATAACTTATTCACGAAGAAATACACTCCTGGAAATTGAAATAAGAACACCGTGAATTCATTGTCCCAGGAAGGGGAAACTTTATTGACTCATTCCTGGGGTCAGATACAGCACATGATCACACTGACAGAACCACAGGCACATAGACACAGGCAACAGAGCATGCACAATGTCGGCACTAGTACAGTGTATATCCACCTTTCGCAGCAATGCAGGCTGCTATTCTCCCATGGAGACGATCGTAGAGACGCTGGATGTAGTCCTGTGGAACGGCTTGCCATGCCATTTCCACCTGGCGCCTCAGTTGGACCAGCGTTCGTGCTGGACGTGCACACCGCGGGAGACGACGCTTCATCCAGTCCCAAACATGCTCAATGGGGGACAGATCCGGAGATCTTGCTGGTCAGGGTAGTTGACTTACACCTTCTAGAGCACGTTGGGTGGCACGGGATACATGCGGACGTGCATTGTCCTGTTGGAACAGCAAGTTCCCTTGCCGGTCTAGGAATGGTAGAACGATGGGTTCGATGACGGTTTGGATGTACCGTGCACTATTCAGTGTCCCCTCGACGATCACCAGTGGTGTACGGCCAGTGTAGGAGATCGCTCCCCACACCATGATGCCGGGTGTTGGCCCTGTGTGTCTCGGTCGTATGCAGTCCTGATTGTGGCGCTCACCTGCACGGCGCCAAACACGCATACGACCATCATTGGCACCAAGCCAGAAGCGACTCTCATCGCTGAAGACGACACGTCTCCATTCGTCCCTCCATTCACGCCTGTCGCGACACCACTGGAGGCGGGCTGCACGATGTTGGGGCGTGAGCGGAAGACGGCCTAACGGTGTGCGGGACCGTAGCCCAGCTTCATGGAGACGGTTGCGAATGGTCCTCGCCGATACCCCAGGAGCAACAGTGTCCCTAATTTGCTGGGAAGTGCCGGTGCGGTCCCCTACGGCACTGCGTAGGATCCTACGGTCTTGGCGTGCATCCGTGCGTCGCTGCGGCCCGGTCCCTGGTCGACGGGCACGTGCACCTTCCGCCGACCACTGGCGACAACATCGATGTACTGTGGAGACCTCACGCCCCACGTGTTGAGCAATTCGGCGGTACGTCCACCCGGCCTCCCGCATGCCCACTATACGCCCTCTCTCAAAGTCCGTCAACTGCACATACGGTTCACGTCCACGCTGTCGCGGCATGCTACCAGTGTTAAAGACTGCGATGGAGCTCCGTATGCCACGGCAAACTGGCTGACACTGACGGCGGCGGTGTACAAATGCTGCGCAGCTAGCGCCATTCGACGGCCAACACCGCGGTTCCTGGTGTGTCCGCTGTGCCGTGCGTGTGATCATTGCTTGTACAGCCCTCTCGCAGTGTCCGGAGCAAGTATGGTGGGTCTGACACACCGGTGTCAATGTGTTCTTTTTTGCATTTCCAGGAGTGTACTTACGAATATATGACACTATCCTCCGTAAGTTCGGAAACAACATGCTGTGTATTACGACGGCGCAAGATGGGACTTACTGCGTGAGTTACTGGTTGAATGCAGTATAGTATGCTCGAATAACAATGAATAATGACACTTATCGCTAGAGACCGAATTATATGCATTTACATATTTGGCCCCTTTTCATCGGTTGTTGCATATTTTAACTAAGAACTAGTGACGATACGTATTTCGTTCTATGTTTACAATACAGGGTGATTCAAAAAGAATACCACAACTTTAGGAATTTAAAACTCTGCAACGACAGAAGGCAGAGCTAAGCACTATCTGTCGGCGAATTAAGGGAGCTATAAAGTTTCATTTAGTTGTACATTTGTTCGCTTGAGGCGCTGTTGACTAGGCGTCAGCATCAGTTGATGCTAAGATGGCGACCGCTCAACAGAAAGCTTTTTGTGTTATTGAATACGGCAGAAGTGAATCGACGACAGTTGTTCAGCGTGCATTTCGAACGAAGTATGGTGTTAAACCTCCTGATAGGTGGTGTATTAAACGTTGGTATAAACAGTTTACAGAGAATGGGTGTTTGTGCAAAGGAAAAAGTTCTGGACGGCCCTTTTTCTTCAAAGGTGCTACTGTAACTGGACTACAGTATCTGGAGATGTTAGAGAATTGGCTGTTCCCTCAGCTCAAACAAGAAGCACAACAATTCATATTTCAGCAGGATGGAGCGCCACCACATTGGCACTTATCTCTCCGTAACTACCTGAACGTCAACTACCCGAGGCGATGGATCGGCCGCCAGGCAGCCCGTGACAGAGCACTTCATCACTGGCCTCCAAGAAGCCCTGATCTTACCCCCTGCGATTTTTTCTTATGGGGGTATGTTAAGGATATGGTGTTTCGGCCACCTCTCCCAGCCACTATTGATGATTTGAAACGAGAAATAACAGCAGCTATCCAAACTGTTACGCCTGATATGCTACAGAGAGTGTGGAACGAGTTGGAGTATCGTGTTGATATTGCTCGAGTGTCTGGAGGGGGCCATATTGAACATCTCTGAACTTGTTTTTGAGTGAAAAAAAACCTTTTTTAACTCTCTTTGTAATGATGTATAACAGAAGGTTATATTATGTTTCTTTCATTAAATACACATTTTTAAAGTTGTGGTATCCTTTTTGAATCACCCTGTATTTTAAAAATTTAGACGGGCGGTTTCTAGCTCGACCTAGCTTTGATGTCCCACAGATTGACCGCAACCTACAACTGTGTGCAATCGCTAACCGAGAGGCCACTGCCTAGCGAAATCATTACAGAAGAGGAACAGGCAGACAGAGTCATTGTTAGGCGATCCGGCTGCTGTGACGGAGCGGTTCTAGGCGCTGCAGTCCGGAACCGCACTGCTGCTACGGTCGTAAGTTCGAATTCTGCCTCGGGTATGGATGTGTGTGATGTCCTTAGGTTAGTTAGGTTTAAGTAGTTCTAGGTCTAGGGGACTGATGACCTCAGATGTTAAGTCCCATAGTGCTTAGAGCCTTTTGAACCATTTGAAACTACGCGAGCTTTTAGTCGCACGTCCATTGTTTCAATTTAGCTTTCTGTTTACTTGCACACAGTTGAACGTCTTTACGACGTGTAGTGTGTAACGTGTAACGTGTTGTGCGTCATTCCGCGCGAAAAAAGAAACGTCGTTTCGTCGATAGCTGATGACCCTGGAACATTTACATATGACGGAATTGTATTATATAGTCGAGTTTGCGAGAAAAATGTTTTGTGCAAAAAAAAAAAAAAAAAAAAAAAAAAAAAAAAAAAAAAAAAGTTTCTAAAAGACCAGCATGTTAAGACAAGTCATCATATCGCAGGAATCCAGAAGAAAGGACCACGACAACAACTTCTGACGACATAAAGTTGCAGTACCAGTGGTTTGTCCAAAGGTAACCAAAAACGGCGTTTTATCATGGATCTATGTGAAGCATTCATTGCAAGCAACATTCCTCTTCACAAACTTACAAACCCTATCCTGAAAGACTTACTGCGCAAATATTGCTTAAATCAAAATATACCAGATGAATCAACATTGCATAAAAATTACATACCGACAGTTTACGTAAATGCTCTTGAAGAAATACGCAATGAACTCAAGGACAACATTATCTGGAGTTAAGTTGACGAAACAACACCCACTTTAAGCTGCTACATTGCAAATTTAGTTGTTCGTACTTTAAAAGAAGAGCCTTCTTCATCCTATTTAGCAGCCTGCAAAGAAAAAAGTAAATCATTCTACGATCGCCAGATTTGTGAATGAGGTTATTAGAAAAATATTCCCAGAATCTTCTGCAGATGAAAGGGTTATTGTGTTTATTTCAGATGCTGCTCCCTGTATGATCAAAGCAGGAGAAGCCCTCCGAGCATTTTATCCCAATTTGGTTCATGCGATTGCTTTGCTCATGGACTACGTCGCCTTGCTGAAGAAGTACGTTCCACGTTTCTGAATGTAAGTAAACTGCATCAAGACCTACGAAGAAAAACAACCAAATGTGCCTTTACCTCCTGAACTAGTGGTCACTCATTTGGGTACGTGGGTCGAAACTGTGTTGTTTTACAATGACCATTTCAAGGTCATTAGAGGGATAGTAAACGACTGCAATAGAGCAGTGGCTTTGGCAGTATGCCAGTGCAAGGAACCTTTTAATGATTCCGTTATTAAAAAAGACATTGCTGTGATTAGTACTCATTTTTCCCATATACTTGCAAGTTTTAAAAATCTTGAAACTCACGGTTTGGCGTAGAATGGACTTATGCCGGAGGTATTTCCAAGAAAAGTTAAAGAAAAGTTTGAAAACATTTTAAACAATAACCCAGACTTTGAACCCTTGTGCCAAATTGATAGTTTTATTAATGGGTCAGGTGAACTTCTACCAGAAATCATAAGTGCTAACGTAGCACCCACATTCAAATACTGCCCAGTTACCTCAGTTTATGCAGAACGGCCCTTTTCTGCTTATAAAAATGTTTTGAGTGATCAAAGACACAATCTTACTACCAAACGTTTGGAATAGTACTTGGTTGTTTATGTTTACAATAGTTTTTTTTAAGTAAAATATTACGAAGTTTTTAAAAAGCCCCCTGCATACGATATATCTCGAAGTTGGCCTGTTCATATCGATTGTTCCACTGCGACTCATTCGCATCGCATCCACTTGCTACCAACAACAATAGCAAGGAAGGAATAATGCTTGAAACACGGTTTGCGTCCACATTTTGCAAATTTTTAGAAAATAATCCCAGAAAGGCCCGCTTCCTAACCTCTTCCAGACAGTTTTTATAAAATAATATCGACGTTCTAAACGTACCCAGTTTTCGCCCGGCCGGCACTCTTCCTCGTAATTGATATGTACAGGCTCGACTTTTTGAGATATAATGTAAGCAGTAACTATCATGTCTTTTTATTATTTGATATTGCATATTTCGTCACTTTTCGTGCATTTTTAAGCATTTCTCATGCCTATTTGAATGCATATTTTAAGGTTTTTATGATTCATATAATCCTGTCCCCCCCATGAACCACGGACCATGCCGTTGGTGGGGAGGCTTGCGTGGCTCAACGATACAGAAAGCCGTACCGTAGGTGCAACCACAACAGAGGGGTATCTGTTGAGAGGGCAGACAAACGTGTGGTTCCTGAAGAGGGGCAGCAGCCTTTTCAGCAGTTGCAGGGGCAACAGTCTGGATGATTGACTGACCTCGCCTTGTTTCACTAACCAAAACGGACTTGCTGTGCTGGTACTGCGAACGGCTGAAAGCAAGGGGAAACTACAGTCGTAATTTTTCCCGAGGGCATCCAGCTTTGCTGTATGCTTAAATGATGATGGCGTCCTCTTGGGTAAAATGTTCCGGAGGTAAAATAGTCCCCCATTCGGATCTCTGGGCGGGGACTACTCAAGAGGACGTTGTTATCAGGAGAAAGAAAACTGGCATTCTATGGATCGGAGCGTGGAATGTCAGATCCCTTAATCGGGCAGGTAGGTTAGAAAATTTAAAAAGGGAAATGGATAGGTTAAAGTTAGATATAGTGGGAATTAGTGAAGTCTGGTGGCAGGAGGAACAAGACTTTTGGTCAGGTGAATACAGGGTTATAAATACAAAATCAAATAGGGGTAATGCAGGAGTAGGTTTAATAATGAATAAAAAAAATAGGAGTGTGGGTAAGCTACTACAAACAGCATAGTGAACGCATTATTGTGGCCAAGATAGACACGAAGCCCACACCTACCACTGTAGTACAAGTTTATATGCCAACTAGCTCTGCAGATGATGAAGAAATTGATGAAATGTATGATGAGATAAAAGAAATTATTCAGTTAGTGAAGGGAGACGAAAATTTAATAGTCATGGGTGACTGGAATTCGACAGTAGGAAAAGGAAGAAAAGGAAACGTAGTAGGTGAATATGGATTGGGGCTAAGAAAACTATCAGTTTATTAAGTTACAGTTGCAAAACACTAACGCGAATTCTTTACAGACGAATGGAAAAACTGGTAGAAGCCGACCTCGGGGAGGATCAGTTTGGATTCTGTAGAAATGTTGAAACACGTGAGGCAATACTGACCCTACGACTTATCTTAGAAGAAAGATTAAGGGAAGGCAAACCTACGTTTCTAGCATTTGTAGACTTAGAGAAAGCTTTTGACAATGTTGACTGGAATACTCTCTTTCAGATTCTGAAGGTGGCAGGGGTAAAATACAGGGAGCGAAAGGCTATTTACAATTTGTACAGAAACCAGATGGCAGTTATAAGAGTGGAGGGACGTGAAAGGGAAGCAGTAGTTGGGAAGGGAGTGAGACAGGGTTGTAGCCTCTCCCCGATGGTATTCAATCTGTATACCGAGCAATCAGTAAAGGAAACAAAAGAAAAGTTCGGAGTAGGTATTAAAATCCATGGAGAAGAAATAAAAAGTTTGAGGTTCGCCGATGACATTGTAATTCTGTCAGAGACAGCAAAGGGCTTGGAAGAGCAATTGAACGGAATGGACAGTGTCTTGAAAGGAGGGTATAAGATGAACATCAACAAAAGCAAAACGAGGATAATGGAATGTAGTAGAATTAAGTTGGGTGTTGCTGAGGGAATTAGATTAGGAAATGAGACACTTAAAGTAGTAAAGGAGTTTTGCTATTTGGGGAGCAAAATAACTGATGATGTTTGAAGTAGAGAGGATATAAAATGCAGACTGGCAATGGGAAGGAAAGCGTTTCTGAAGAAGAGAAATTTGTTAACATCGAGTATAGATTTAAGTGTCAGGAAGTCGTTTCTGAAAGTATTTGTATGGAGTGTAGCCATGTATGGAAGTGAAACATGGACGATAAATAGTTTAGACAAGAAGAGAACAGAAGCTTTCGAAATGTGGTGCTACAGAAGAATGCTGAAGATTGGATGGGTAGATCACATGACTGAGGAGGTATTGAATAGAATTGGGGAGGAGTTTGTGGCACAACTTGACCAGAAGAAGGGATCGGTTGGTAGGACATGTTCTGAGGCATCAAGGGATCACAAATACAGCATTGGAGGGCAGCGTGGAGGGTAAAAATCGTAGAGGGAGACCAAGAGATGAATACACTAAGCAGATTCAGAAGGATGTAGGTTGCAGTAGGTACTGGGAGATGAAGAATCTTGCAGAGCATAGAGTAGCATGAAGAGCTGCATCAAACCAGTCTCAGGACTGAAGACCAAAACAACAACATAATCCTGTCTCTATTTATCACATTATACAGATAATTGTTGTACGTATACATCCGCATCGGTACAACTAAATTTTATATAAACTGACTTTACCTGTTCAAGAAGTTCTAGAAAACACGCTATGGGGCGTCAGTAGACGGCACTAAGTGCACAGGTCACGTTGTTTGCAATTCTGTTCATCTGTAGTTCCATTTGTACGAAGGCAAGACAAGCCGCGAAACAAGGTTGTACAAGCGGCGAAAGTAATTGAAAATTACGTCAAAGTGCCAGAAAGACATTGAAAAATTTCCACCAACAGAGATGTCAAGACTATACAGCAGCACCCAGATCCAGAATCGTTTGATGATCGTCCTAGCTCAGGAGCTCCAAGAAAATATCACAATGCCAGGAAAAGTCTTTAATAGTAACCAGAAAACGTAACAGATTCAAAACTGTCCGGGAATCGACTGTTGAACCAAACACCACTAGGGATGCACCAGTCAACAGTGAGGTGGTGACTGGCAGAAAATAACCTGCAGTGTTATTTAGCAGTAAGGGAACCAATGCTGTGCCCTGATAACAAGAATAAATGGCTACGACACACAAATTTGAACGGCAGGGGGTTGGGAAAGTGTCTTACTCACTGATGAATCCAAGTTCGAAGTATGTGGAAGTAAACACCGGCAATTTGTATGCCGTTTACCACGAGAATGCTTGAATCCTCAGTCCATAATTTCAATTGTGAGGCGTGGAGGATGGCCTACGATGGCCTATGGATATTGTGAAGGGAATAAAGTCGGAGATATGGTGAAAGTAGACGGAAAAATGAACCAAAAGGACTGTCATGCCATTCTCCAGCGGCATCCCAAGACACTTGATTTGTGTCTGATTAGGAAAGGGTTTGTATTGCACCAAGATAACGAACCGAAACATATATAACACTTGCCTCAGAACTACATGAAGTATCCAGAGATTCAGAAAATTTTGAAAGACAAGGATGGCATCCCCAGTCCCCTGACTAACACAATAGAGCTACTATGGGATGAGTTGGACAGGAGGATCGGAAAACAATGAATCAACAGTGGAACACACTTTTGGGAGCTCCTGCAGCAACAATGGAGATTAATTCCAACTGAAACCCTGGCAGCATTGATCTATTGCATGCTGAGAGTGTATAAGGCAGTGATTAAAGAAAGGGTGGGTACTTTGAGGAATCTAAAATGTAATAGTTGCATTTATCTATATATTGTTTGAGCTTAATAACATTTATAAAACAATAAAATGTAATTTTATAATGTATTTCCTTCCGATTGTCCTTAATCGCTTGGTGCTTTCAAAGTTATAGAGGATAGTGTAGGACTGCACCTTATACTGCTGAATCAAAAGAATATAAACATATATTTCATGCATGAAAAACATGTATTCCTGTTGTTGTGTGTTATTATGATGGGCACTTACCTTCACACATAATAATTTTGTATAGCGCCTAATGATTGCAGATCCTCACACTTCTACTTTCCAGTGCTTGAGTATTTTCGTAAGCATAACTACGTTTGCTTCAAAAATGAATGTGGTGAAGTTTCTTGATGTTTGTGGTTCAGATGTGGCAACAATAGTTGCACTGGTTACTTCTGTGCTGGGACACAATTTTCCTGTTTTTGACGTTCTGTTATTGTGGTGTCACCGCCAGACACCACACTTGCTAGGTGGTAGCCTTTAAATCGGCCGCGGTCCGTTAGTATACGTCGGACCCGCGTGTCGCCACTGTCAGTGATTGCAGACCGAGCGCCGCCACACGGCAGGTCTAGAGAGACTTCCTAGCACTCGCCCCAGTTGTACAGCCGACTTTGCTAACGATGGTTCACTAACAAATTACGCTGTCATTTGCCGAGACGATAGTTAGCATAGCCTTCAGCTACGTCATTTGTTACGACCTAACAAGGCGCCATTATCATTTGCTATTTATCTTGTGATGCATGTACAGTCAGACCGATGTTCACCAATTATGGATTAAAGTTAAGTATTCCAGCAGATACATACTTTTCTTGATAGTATAATTACTTTACCTGTTCCAGACCTCACGCCAGCCTGCGTGAGCTTAAACGCGTGCCTTTCGGCTTCCTCCAAACCCCGTGAATTGGCTCCTGCCGATTCACAACAGTTATCAAATCTCATCGGTAACAGTGTTGATGGCTTATTTGGTACGTTACATAATGTAGGTACTGCGTTACATACAAGTTTTCTCTGTTCCACATTTAGGATTGCCAACTTTAACTGGAGCCAAAACCAGATAACTCAATAATGTATTATTATTATTATTATGTTACTTTTATTATTATTATTATATTACTGTTATTATTATTCACAACATATTACACAATACGTACATTATAGCTGCTACAACAGGAAGCATGCATTTATTTAACAGGATACTCACTGTTAATAGTGACAATTCAGACATTTCTGTGAGCCTCTATTTTCTTTGCTAGTCATATTTAGGAGTTATACTTCTTTTCTGACTTTACAGAAAAATGGCTCTGAGCACTATGGGACTCAACTGCTGAGGTCATTAGTCCCCTAGAACGTAGAACTAGTTAAACCTAACGAACCTAAGGACATCACAAACATCCATGCCCGAGGCAGGATTCGAACCTGCGACGTAGCGGTCTTGCGGTTCCAGACTGCAGCGCCTTTAACCGTACGGCCACTTCGGCCGGCTCTGACTTTACAGTTTTAACAAGTTCTTTCCCATTGTCAGATGTGACAAATTTAGCAAATTCATCACATTTTGTATGGTAGTTAAATTCGCAAATAGTTTGTCTTTCACCAGTCTGTTTCTTTCATTACTCCAGATATTTAGTGTCACACTAAAAATCCGCTCTACAAACGCATTGGACGGTAGCACTGCTTAGCACTGCTAGCGCATATTAAACACCTTGCAGCAAATTACATGCTTTGCATCTCTTAAAAAATGTCATGCATTTGTTTGAAATATTTGAGTCTGGTAAGTCATTAATCAATGACAAGACGTCATTTAATGCACATATTTCAGAAAATACACTCCTGGAAATTGAAATAAGAACACCGTGCATTCATTGTCCCAGGAAGGGGAAACTTCATTGACACATTCCTGGGGTCAGATACATCACATGATCACACTGACAGACCCACAGGCACATAGACGCAGGCAACAGAGCATGCACAATGTCGGCACTAGTACAGTGTATATCCACCTTTCGCAGCAATGCAGGCTGCTATTCTCCCATGGAGACGATCGTAGAGATGCTGGATGTAGTCCTGTGGAACGGCTTGCCATGCCATTTCCACCTGGCGCCTCAGTTGGACCAGCGTTCGTGCTGGACGTGCAGACCGCGTGAGACGACGCTTCATCCAGTCCCAAACATGCTCAATGGGGGACAGATCCGGAGATCTTGCTGGTCAGGGTAGTTGACTTACACCTTCTAGAGCACGTTGGGTGGCACGGGATACATGCGGACGTGCATTGTCCTGTTGTAGCAGCAAGTTCCTTTGCCGGTCTAGGAATGGTAGAACGATGGGTTCGATGACGGTTTGGATGTACCGTGCACTATTCAGTGTCCCCTCGACGATCACCAGTGGTGTACGGCCAGTGTAGGAGATCGCTCCCAACACCATGATGCCGGGTGTTGGCCCTGTGTGTCTCGGTCGTATGCAGTCCTGATTGTGGCGCTCACCTGCACGGCGCCGAACACGCATACGACCATCATTGGCACCAAGCCAGAAGCGACTCTCATCGCTGAAGACGACACGTCTCCATTCGTCCCTTCATTCACGCCTGTCGCGACACCACTGGAGGCGGGCTGCACGATGTTGGGGCGTGAGCGGAAGACGGCCTAACGGTGTGCGGGACCGTAGCCTAGCTTCATGGAGACGGTTGCGAATGGTCCTCGCCGATACCCCAGGAGCAACAGTGTCCCTAATTTGCTGGGAAGTGGCGGTGCGGTCCCCTACGGCACTGCGTAGGATCCTACGGTCTTGGCGTGCATCCGTGTGTCGCTGCTGTCCGGTCCCAGGTCGACGGGCACGTGCACCTTCCGCCGACCACTGGCGACAACATCGATGTACTGTGGAGACCTCACGCCCCACGTGTTGAGCAATTCGGCGGTACGTCCACCCGGCCTCCCGCATGCCCACTATACGCCCTCGCTCAAAGTCCGTCAACTGCACATACGGTTCACGTCCACGCTGTCGCGGCATGCTACCAGTGTTAAAGACTGCGATGGAGCTCCGTATGCCACGGCAAACTGGCTGACACTGACGGCGGCGGTGCACAAATGCTGCGCAGCTAGCGCCATTCGACGGCCAACACCGCGGTTCCTGGTGTGTCTGCTTGTACAGCCCTCTCGCAGTGTCCGGAGCAAGTATGGTGGGTCTGACACACCGGTGTCAATGTGTTCTTTTTTCCATTTCCAGGAGTATAGTTCATCATCGTTTATATTTATGTTCAAATAATCTGTAACTTTCATTATGTTCTCTATTTTAAGGGGCTCTGCAAGATTTAACTGAAAGCTGAGCTTGAAAATCTAAACTTCACTGAAGTCAAACCATTTTTCTAAATATTCCAGAAGTATGGTAAAGACTTGCTTAGCATCTCTCAAAAATTTTGCTTATTCATATTGTGGAAATTTTTTCAGCTCTAATATTACCTTGAACCTAACGAAATTATTTCTTTGTCTATTAATAATTTGTGTACACAACCTCAGGAATACTAGATGTATTTCAGTTATCTGTATATAATCGCTTTCCACGTGTTTCATGGTTGTATTGAATAAATGTATAGCATTATGGACCAAACAAATGTAACTCTCTAGAAATACTACTTCATTGTCCACTTCACTGTCATTTCCATGGGTTACGAATGTCCAAATAAGTTTTACAGAATTATCTTCACCTTGGCTTAGAAAATAGACTTCAACATTGGCCAGAATAGTAGGGCAAAGCCGTTATGAGTGCATTTAGTTAGTGTGGGTTGCATACAGTCAGGATCAAACTTGATTGATGTATGACCCACTCACCCACTCCCCCCCCCCCCCCCCCCCCCCCCCTCCATTGGGTCATAAATCACTTAAAGACCAATGTGTTAATATTAAGGAAATATGTTATGGTAATGTTAAGGAAAGGTAAAGACACAAAAGAGGCAATTCTGACATTGCAGTTAATAATGGAAGCAAGACTAAAGAAAAGTCAAGACACATTCATAGGACTAGTTGACCTGGGAAAAGCGTTCAGCAACGTAAAATGGTGCAGCATGGGTCACATACAATATGCACAACAGCCAAGAGGGAATAATAAGAGTGGATGACCAAGAATGAAGTGCTCGTATTAAAAAGGGTGTAAGACAAGGATGTAGCCTTTCGCCCCTACTCTTCAATCTGTACATCGAGGAAGCAATGATGGAAATAAAAGAAAGGTTCAGGAGTGGAATTAAAATACAAGGTGAAAGGATATCAATGATACGATTTGCTGATGACATTGCTATCCTGAGTGAAAGTGAAGAATAATTAAATGATCTGCTGAACGGAATGAACAGTCTAATGAGTACACAGTATGGTTTGAGAGTAAATCGGAGAAAGACGAATGAGAAGTAGTAGAAACGAGAACAGCGAGAAACGTAACATCAGGATTGATGGTCACGAAGTCAATGAAGTTAAGGAATTCTGCTACCTAGGCAGTAAAATAACCAATGACGGACGGAGCAAGGAGGACATCAAAAGCAGACTCGCTATGGCAAAAAAGGCATTTCTGGCCAAGAGAAGTCTACTAATATCAAATACCGGCCTTAATTTGAGGAAGAAATTTCTGAGGATGTATGTCTGGAGTACAGCATTGTATGGTAGTGTAACATGGACTGTGGGAAAACCGGAACAGAAGAGAATTGAAGCATTTGAGATGTGGTGCTATAGACGAATGTTGAAAATTAGGTGGACTGATAAGGAAAAGAATGAGGAGGTTCTACACAGAATCGGAGAGGAAAAGAATATGTGGAAAACACTGATAAGGAGAAGGGACAGGATGATAGGACATCTGCTAAGTCATGAGGGAATGACTTCCATGGTATTAGAGGGAGTGTAAAGTGCAAAAACTGTAGAGGAAGACAGAGATTGGAATACATCCAGGAAATAATTGAGGACATAGGTTGCAAGTGCTACTCTGGGATGAAGAGGTTAGCACAGGAGAGGAATTCGTGGTGGGCTGTACCAAACCAGTTAGAAGACTGATGACCAAAACAAAAGCATTTATGACCCATTGGGGGTTGATTTACGAACCCCTGGGGATAATCTGCCCTTCTGAGAACCCCTCCACCCCTCCCCAAACCCTCCTCCTCCCACCATCCACCTGGAATCCTCAACCCTCCCCCTCCCTCTCACTGATACACAGAAACTTTCAGGTGAGCTATTCGAATGGCCCACTTCCACTCTATCAATTTGATTGACTAATAAACTAAACCGATCAATTAATTAAGTGCTCCCCCTGGTAAATCTCCCTCCCCACCCCTTCTCCACTTGGACATTGGGGGAGGGGGGGTATGCACTGGAGAGGAAGCATCTCACTTTATAATATTCAGTTACATAGAAAAGGGTATACTGTTTAACTTATAAAAATCTTTTGCACTGACCATAGGGCTTTGCACGTCCATGCCCTGACTGCTTTCCTGGGCTGGGTGTTTCACCTATTCCTGCACGTGCAGTCCACATTACTCCCGCTAGGGCCCCGTGACTGCTGTTGACTTCCACACTGTCAGCCGCCTCATGCAATGCACAGACTGGAAGTCGCACTAATCCCTCGAGCAAAATCTTTGATATTTGATACATGACAAATTACCGTTGAAACACGTGCTCTATCTCTCGCTCTCTCTCTCTCTCTGTCTGTCTCAAGTGGGTACTTCCTGTTTGTGAGTGCATGCTGTCCAGACCTGTCGACCAAGGTATCTCGAATACTGCAATCTGATTGGTTACCGCCAAATTTGCAGGCAAAGCTTAAGTCTATATAAACCCTACCCTCTCCAGTCTCGAGCTTATTCTGCCATAGTTCGCAGCTGAATCAGTTTATTAGTTACTTGCGTGCATTATTGGTCTGCTTACTTCATCATTGTTATCGTTTCTGTAGGAATATGAGGTGTTCTGCTGCAGCAACAGCAGCCGTGGTGCCAGTGGTGGCAAACGCCTGCGGCAATGGGAATTAATTACCTGGTAAGTGCGGATTTAAATCAGCAACTGTAACTTTGTCCCTGCAGCCTAAGAACTTCGTAGTACTGAATACATTTCGCCTTATTGTTTCAGTGTACGTCCACCAAATTGTGGGAGAATGGAAGGCAGAGGTCCAACAGCAAGAGCAACAGCAGCAGTACTGTCGTAAGTAATATATATATAATATATATAATCCGCAAGATCGTTACTGATCCGCTGTATCCCACGACTTAATGCGGTGTGGTGCTGAGCATCAAACTGTTGCATCCACCAAAGTGGTCTCTGGAGTTGAAGAGACAAGTCTTCTTCATCTTTGGGAGGGGGGGGGGGATTATAGCGTGATAATCTGGAGTAATTTAATCACTGAATGGTTTCGTGGCCACTTTGAGAGCTGCACTGGCCCAGTTTTCTGAGATGGAAGTTAGGGGGTCGGCTAAAGCACTCAGATGAGTACTACACCTGGATATCCATAAACATGTCTAGATCAAGTAAATGGAGGGCCTAGCTATATCAACAATAACATGCAAAATAAAGAGGATCATGCTTGTTTTGAGTGCTCAATCCTGCCTTGCGAAATAAATATTAAGCAGAATCCAGAGCGCACATCTTGGTATGGTAGTAGATACCTTGATGTTCATAAGTGTTATAACTTTGATGGTATTGAGTTCCCCATTAAACTGCGGGACATAGCTAAATTTGAGACGCAGAATACCAGAATATTGGTTCACGTTTATGACCTCAAGGAACAGATGAGCAAGACAAGCGTATCAGCCCTCTCCATTTCTCAAAATTTGGCAATGAGTGTAAGATGCACGTGAACGTGCTCTTATGCTCTGATGAGAAAAATAAGAAGAAAGGAAATCATCATTATGTTTGGATCAAAGTCATGTCCTGCCATTTCGCCTCCCAGGTGAGTAAACATATTAACATAAGCATATTTGCTTAAGGTGTCTGAATTATTTTTCCTTAGATAAGTTAATAACAGTGCATTTAGTAGACTGAGATTCCAAGGACTTGGCACGTGTTATTATGCTCACTGATGAAGAAAATTCATAAAGTATAAAAATGCTCACTATCTGGAGTGATGCCCATTTGTGGTGTACGCCGACTTTGAATGCCTCCTTCCTCCTGTGACCATATGTGGCTGGTTACCAAATTGTATTGTCCTACACTCCTGGAAATGGAAAAAAGAACACATTGACACCGGTGTGTCAGACCCACCATACTTGCTCCGGACACTGCGAGAGGGCTGTACAAGCAATGATCACACGTACGGCACAGCGGACACACCAGGAACCGCGGTGTTGGCCGTCGAATGGCGCTAGCTGCGCAGCATTTGTGCACCACCGCCGTCAGTGTCAGCCAGTTTGCCGTGGCATACGGAGCTCCATCGCAGTCTTTAACACTGGTAGCATGCCGCGACAGCGTGGACGTGAACCGTATGTGCAGTTGACGGACTTTGAGCGAGGGCGTATAGTGGGCATGCGGGAGGCCGGGTGGACGTATCGCCGAATTGCTCAACACGTGGGGCGTGAGGTCTCCACAGTACATCGATGTTGTCGCCAGTGGTCGGCGGAAGGTGCACGTGCCCGTCGACCAGGGACCGGACCGCAGCGACGCACGGATGCAAGCCAAGACCGTAGGATTCTACGTAGTGCCGTAGGGGACCGCACCGCCACTTCCTAGCAAATTAGGGAGACTGTTGCTCCTGGGGTATCGGCGAGGACCATTCGCAACCGTCTCCATGAAGCTGGGCTACGGTCCCGCACACCGTTAGGCCGTCTTCCGCTCACGCCCCAACATCGTGCAGCCCGCCTCCAGTGGTGTCGCGACAGGAGTGAATGGAGGGACGAATGGAGACGTGTCGTCTTCAGCGATGAGAGTCGCTTCTGGCTTGGTGCCAATGATGGTCGTATGCGTGTTTGGCGCCATGCAGGTGAGCGCCACAATCAGGACTGCATACGACCGAGGCACACAGGGCCAACACCCGGCATCATGGTGTGGGGAGCGATCTCCTACACTGGCCGTACACCACTGGTGATCGTCGAGGGGACACTGAATAGTGCACGGTACATCCAAACCGTCATCGAATCCATCGTTCTACCATTCCTAGCCCGGCAAGGGAACTTGCTGTTCCAACAGGACAATGCACGTCCGCATGTATCCCGTGCCACCCAACGTGCTCTAGAAGGTGTAAGTCAACTACCCTGGCCAGCAAGATCTCCGGATCTGTCCCCCATTGAGCATGTTTGGGACTGGATGAAGCGTCGTCTCACGCGGTCTGCACGTCCAGCACGAACGCTGGTCCAACTGAGGCGCCAGGTGGAAATGGCATGGCAAGCCGTTCCACAGGACTACATCCAGCATCTCTACGATCGTCTCCATGGGAGAATAGCAGCCTGCATTGCTGCGAAAGGTGGATATACACTGTACTAGTGCCGACATTGTGCATGCTCTGTTGCTTGTGTCTATGTGCCTGTGGTTCTGTCAGTGTGATCATGTGATGTATCTGACCCCAGGAATGTGTCAATAAAGTTTCCCCTTCCTGGGACAATGAATTCACGGTGTTCTTATTTCAATTTCCAGGAGTGTATGACTCAAGTCTTAACCATTACAAATCTTATACCGAAAGATAATCCTGTGGTCTGGCTGCTCCCACACCTCGAAAAACTTTCATGGGAGGTTGATAAGCTTTACAGCGACAACATTACCATGACCAAAACAAAGGTGAATGAAGATTTGTACAATAACGCAGTTGACTGTCCCATTTTCGGGCTGCTGTTAGATAGAAAAGCGGAAATTCCCCATAGGGACCACTGTCGTCTTATGAGGAAGTTTTCTGATGTAGCTCAGAATATGCGCAATTTGAAGTACCGGTTACCAAGGCACATACCCGTTTTCTTCCATAATTTAAGAGGGGATGACTCTCGCTTTCATGTTGAGCACGTAACTGATTACGGCTGAGAGAAAAATCAGGTCAGTGTCCTACCTGAGAGCGTTGAGAAAGATCTTTCATTCTCCGCTTCCTTGACACGCTACGTTTTTATGCCGGCACTGCTCCAGAAACTCGTAGAAACCCTACCTCAGCAGGAAATGCATCTCATTCGAACTGCATTTCCTGATAAGGAAAAGATTCAGCTTGTGACAAGGAAGGGGATCTTCCCATAAAAGAATCTGCGTAGTATGACAAAACTCAACGAAACCAGGCTACCCAACATAATTGTATTCTCCAGCAACCTTACAGGTAATGCCATAACGGGTGCAAAGTATGAGCATGCTATAAATGTCTGGCGAGAATTTAACATCTCCACTTTAGGACAGTATGCACAGCTTCACATGGACGTGTGCTTGCTTGCGGGCATTTTCGAGAAATTCCAGAGTCTACGCATGACCACATATTCTCTGGCTCTCACGTATTATTGCTTGGGACCTGGGCTGTCTTGGGACGCAATGCTCAAGAAAAAGAAATGTGCAGCATTGAATTATTGACTGATACTGACATGCTTCTTGTCTTTTTTTTGCAACGGATCTGTGGGGGATTTTGCCAATGTGTCCGTAGACATCCAGAGGCAAATACCCCACGGATGGCTGGCAGGTTCAATGCATCCCCTGATACGAGTTACGTCATGTACCTGGAGGTGAATAACTTATATGGGCACACTATTCAACAGTCACTGCCAATTGGGGAGTTTCGATGGTTGCCTGAAGACGAATGCAAGGGATTAGATGGAAAAATCATGGGGAGGGGGAGTTAGGGGTTACAGCTGCTAATTCTGATGTAGGATATGTGATGGAGGCAGAACTCACATACCCTATTAATTTGCATGATGCACACGCTGATTTGTCACTGTGTCCAAAGCAACTAGTTTCGTGAGGAGGCTCCACCCCAAAACTGATGACAACACTGGGAATACCTGGAGATGTATTATTCATTATCGTAATCTCCAGCAGTTTTCAGTCTCCAGCTTGGGGATAGAGCTGGTTAAAATCACCTGGGATATCTCCTTCAAGCAGTCCCCCTGGTTGAAGGAGTATAGTGACTTGAATACGAGACAGAGAGTTTCTGTGACGTGTGACTTTGTGAAAGATTTTTATAGATTAATGAATAAATCAATTTTCGGTAAAACAATGGAGAATTTGAGAGAATGGCGTGAAATTTTTATTAGAAGCGAATGGGATGGGCGTTGGGGCGTAAGAAAACGCATCATCAGACAAAATTTCAAGTGGATCACTAAATTCGATAAGAAATTTGTTTCTGTGGAGACGATAAAGACTGCAGTAGGGTTTACGAAATCTGTTTATGTGGGGATGAGCATATTAGATATATCCAAACTCCATATGTACAGCTTTCTCTATGAGTTTGCGAAAACTCATTTCAGACATCCTAAATTACTTTATATGGATACAGATAGCTTCATCTACAAGGTGGAGAAATCCGATCCATAGAAGTAATGAGGTACAATGGTAATGAATTCAATACAGCCTCAAACATGATCGATAATCTTTATGGTGCTGTTCCACAAAGCAAGAAGGTTATCGACCTTGGATTGCTGATAGTGGAGTTTGTAGGTCAGCTATCAAAAATGTATGCATGTTGGAAGATGCCACCTAGAAGGGGGCTAAGGGTGTGTGTAGTACGGCATTGAGAATATTCGCTGTCGAAGACTATTTGCAATGCCTGTACAGTGATGTTCACGGTGCTGCACCGCTGCTGCTGCGTGTGGCATGGCAAACTAGTATTCGATCGAGAGGTCATGAGGTATACGCTGCGCTGCAGTCTAAAATCGGCTTGTCACCTCTTGACAATGAAAGGGCCATTTGTGATGATAGGATTGAAACTGTCCCATACTCACACTGTTCGCTTGTAGCAAGAGAAGGAGTAGGGGACTCTGAGTGAGAGGGGGAGAATGAGTGAGAGAGTGTGTGTGTGTCTGCAGAGTAGTATGACCCTTTTACCATAGTGTAAGTAATTGTGATTATTATATGATGATATTAGATGGCTAGATCACATAACTAATGAGGAGGTATTGAATAGAATTGGAGAGAAGAGAAATTTGTGGCACAACTTGACTAGAAGAAGGGATCGGTTGGTAGGGCATACTCTGAGGCATCAAGGGATCACCAATTTAGTATTGGAGGGCAGTGTGGAGGGTAAAAACCGTAGAGGGAGACCAAGAGATGAATACACTAAACAGATTCAGAAGGATGTAGGTTGCAGTAGGTACTGGGAGATGAAGTAGCTTGCACAGGATAGAGTAGCATGGAGAGCTGCATCAAACCAGTCTCTGGACTGAGGACCACAACATATATAAACACCATGTGTGAAAAAAAGTGAAGAAAGTAAAGAAGGGCAAAAAATAGAAAAAAGTATTTGTATACTTATTTATTCATATACCGCATATGTGTACTGTGTAAATATATATATCTACACACCATGTAAATCATGTAAATAGAATAGTTTTTTTAAGTTTCACTTGTTGCTAGCTGTCCAAGACTGAGTATTATCTGAGTGTACAAACTCCATCAAAATTACCATTCAAGCTATGCTACTGGGACTGTGGAATGTAGTTGTAGTAAAAAAATGTATCTCCACATCGGTTTTCAGCGTAGATTTATATAAAAAAAAAAGTTGTACACATTCTCATTCAGTGCTTCTGGGGAAAATTGTATAAAATATTCTCAACCAGTGCTACTGTTGTAGTATGTAAGTTAAAGCTATCCCTGCACTGAAATATCAGAGTTAAATTGCATCTCAAGAACTGAACTGTAACTCAAGAATTGAATTTTATCTCAAAAATCAAACTGTGTCTGTGAGAAGTGAGTTAATGCAAAAATTCGTTACCATATGTCTTTGTTGTCGCTATTTCCAAAAAGACCATCTGCTGTTGTACAGCGTGGGTAAATGAGGTTCAGGACATAAATGGAATTTGTTTTTCTGAAGATGTGTGCTATTAAGGTGATGAAGTTAAAGAGGAAATATAACAGAATATAGAGAATGGTTGCACAGGATTCCGCCTATTATGCAGCACATATTGGCTAATGGGAGCAAGAGGCACGTGACCATGTATGCTTCCAAAGACATATAGCAAAGGTGTCTAAAATTATATCTCCTGTGATTGAAGAAAACTACAGACATAGTATCTAGGCAACACTGTATATTGTCAAAGTGGGGAACAGGGTGAAATCAGTAGAAAAGTACACACATATAATGAGGTAAAAATTCATTTATTTCTCATCCAACATAAAATTAATCTTATATTTTCATAAGCAGACACAGCAGCACAATTTTCACACATGTTCTTCTTGAGTCGATGGAGAGCATGGCACCGTAGAATTCCATGTCTTGAATAGCAGAAAATTTGAAGATTTGATGCATGCTTGAGATCTTCTCCTTCCCCTTTGCGTAGCTGAACGTATCCATGTGAACGAATAATGAAATCGACATCACCATATCTTTATTGGGTATGCCAGGACTATCCCAGAGAATTCTGTGGTAGAAATGTGGTAACCAGTGTGTAAAGACACTCTTCAACGTTTTAGCGCACTTCACATCCTTGAAAGACGTCGGTGACGCAATGTTTGCTGAGAATTCGTCTATTATTCTGGCATCTTCTGTGTATGTTACAAATGCAACACCTTTAAATATGATCTCTTTACGCTCATTATCACAGAAACCCTGAGCATCTGCAATGATGTTCACACCTTGAGATGCCACTGTCGAATGTTCTGGGTAAGGTTCAGCACCTTTTCACTTATGCAGCTCATTACACGACACTGGTGAGAGGGCATTAGTTAATCACACAGTGATGTGGAACTAAAGGATACACTGCAGTGTGTTCCAGGAAATTTGCTGAAGATTCAAATTCATTTCTTATTTATATAGGTCCAGGTTTAATTATCTCATTCAGTTTTGAGCAGTCTATTAGGGCGATAGGCGCCATCTCCTTGAATTTCCGTGGACTGAGTAAACATCTATCCTCTTTAGAGTATGAATCACAGCACAGAATTTTGCATACGTGTCATATGCTAGACAGTGAGCCATGCACGGCTCGCGTTTATGCCATTTATTGTTTGTCATCTTCCACTACAGTACTGCCGCCTCGTTTTCTTATTCCATTTACTGGCATCACTAACTTCCTGCCTTACTTGCCCATGAGCGGCAGCAGCAGCAGGTATTGACAAGTGCACTGTCGTACCATCTCTGGAGCGACCGATAATATTTCCGGGACACTGTGTGTCTGGCAGACAGTTGGAGACAGACCAGCTGTTCAGACGGGACAGAGCAGCAGTGAAGACGGGGACGGAGCGACGATGAGGCGCCGACAGCCAGTGCTCGCCGACCACTGGCGACACACATGAACTGTTTGAGGGAGGGAGATTAGAGTGGGACGACCACTGGTTGGTCGTTTGGTTGGCTGTCTCATCGACCGACGTATATTTGGTTCTTTCATCGTTTCCAGGGCTGAGTCGGTCAGTTGGTGTCGAGCAGTGAGGAATTCTCCGCGGGACGTAGTTTGGCCGGGGCCACTGGTGGTCTCAATGTGGTGTCGGAGTGTGTGGGGCTTCCCACTGCTATGAGGTCCATGGCTCACCGATCCTGGACACGAAAGTTGAGTTTTGATTTAATTTACCAGCAAGTCAAGACTGTTCACATTGTGTTATTTGGAGTTCGTTGTCGGCTGTTGGGATATTCCCACAAGCAACAATGTGGTTTTCAAGTTGGAAAATTCTAGCCACCCTCTGGTGGAGTTTCACTGTATTTGGTTATTTGAATTGAAGTGCACCAGCGGAATCTTCTGCCTTGTGGCCATTAACGTTCCAGTTACCTACCCTGGCAGTTGACATAAATTTCAGGCAGTGTAGTTTACTCATGGTGTTGTTGCTGTCCAGCACGCTGTGTAGTTTGACAGCTCCATGTATGATTGGTTGTGGACGCCAATATCTTCTACATTGTTCTGTTGAACTACCTGTTGTGCCCTGGTTGGGTGAAGTGGAAGTTATATTGTCGGTGGATCCGTTGACTGTTGGTCGGTTGGGTTATCGGATTGTGAATGGTTGGCCCAACTGCCTGTCTCACCTAAATGAGTGTTAGTGTTTGAATTCCAGGCTGACCCTCGAACATCTGAGCGCCCTTGGGTGTGCTGCCTTTTTTTTATTTGTTCTTGTTGTTTGCACTTATATGGCTTCTAACCATTTTTTTAAAAATTAAGGTTGCTTTTCCCTTAAGGTGTAAGATTCTTTAGGCCTTCAGCTTAATTTAAAGAACTGTTTCGCGTAAGACCTTTGGCATTTTAAAGATTTTACTGTTAAAGATTTTAAGTGTTGGGCCTTCAGACGATTTTGAGTTTGAGTTGTTTTGCTCTTAAAGCCTAGTTCAAAGAACTGTTTCACGTAAGGCCTTTGGCATTTTAAAAATTTTAATGTTATTGTAAGTGTTGGGCCTTCAGCTGATTTTGAATTTGAGTTGTTTTGCTCTTAAGGCCTTCAGTCTAAATTAAAGAACTGTTTTACATAGGGTTTTTGGTGTTAAAAAAATTAATTTTATGGAGTTTTCAGTCTTCGGCCTTCAGCCGATTTAAATTTAACTTGTTTGCTCTTGAAGTGTCTGATTCTTTGACCCTTCAGCCTAACTAAAGAACTGTTTTAAGATAAGGCTTTGCCTTTTAGGTTCCTGTTTTGGTTGAGTTTTGCCTAATTAAGCACTGTTTTACGTAAGGCCTTTGTGTTTGTTTTAAATTTAATGTTGTTTAGCCTTAAGTATTGGGCTTTCAGCCGATTTTGAATTCAAATTGTTTGCTCTGAAAATCTCACATTCTTTGGGCCTTCAGCCCAAATAAAGAACTGTTGTAAGATAAGGCTTGCCTTTTAAATTTCAGATTATGCTTGCGTTTTAAGTTATTGGCCTTCAACCGTTTTTAAATTAAAGTCCCAAAGATTAAAGCTGTGTGTTAAAAGAGAACTTTTAAAAGCTCCAATCGGTGCTCATCCGATACTATGATGTGTGGCATTTCCCATATTATTTTACTGATGGTGATCTCGTTATCCTCTTGAGCTCCTTGGATGTATGAGTCGTTGTCTGTTGCACTCCAAATCAGAATAAGTGCCTGTTTGGCATTCAGAACAATTCGCCACATATCTTCAAAATGTCCCATAAGCTGTTTAAAAGGTACACACACAGTTAATCTCTTGTACTCTGCCACTGTTCTATCCACTGGCTCGTCAATGAACGATCAAGCATTTTCCAAATTGTTAAAATTCAATGGAGAAGCAGAGGCATACGTTTTAAGAGTTGATGGTATGCCTGCATTGAGTGTACAGTCAATATTAACCCAATTAAGTTCATATTGTATCTCATGAAACAGGAACGCTAAAAAATTACGTGTGAGGTTCGATGCCACTGTAACAGTACCATACCTTTCGTAAATGATCCATCAAGATCTATGAAACTTTTGCATGGGAGAGTTAAAGCATCTTGGTGTTGGATGACAACCCTAATTTCATCGCTGTTGTTAAATGTGGATGTTGCATAAAAATGGTTCAAATGGCTCTGAGCACTATGGGACTTAACATCTGAGGTCATCAGTCCTCTAGAACTTAGAACTTTTTAAACCTAACTAACCTAACGACATCACCTACATCCATGTCCGAGGCAGGATTCGAACGTCCAACCGTAGCAGTCGCGCGGTTCCGGACTGAAGCGCCTAGAACCGCTCGACCACCGCGGCCGGCGATGATGCATAAGGTTTATGCAAGAAGCATTCCTGGCTTATAATACACTTGTCGTATTCCGCTAGTTGTATTGAACGTCATTGTGCGGCTTCAGACCCACTGATTTAGAACTCTTGCTGTTCTGTTGTTAAGTATCGCACTGAGCTTTGTGCATCCTGCCTTTGTTGACAATACGTGCCAGCTGCAACCCCTGACTGGTTGAAGCTCGCTGCTGACACTTAACGGTATGGCAAGTTAAAGGTTGCTGATTTGGCTCCAACAGGTCCCAGATGGCTTCTTGGTAAATGTTAGGAGGAACACGATGCACAGATCACCGTGTAAATAGATATTAAAGTCTTGGTAGCCATGAAAATGGTAGAACACGAGCCTTCTGTCGGTGAAGCATTGTAGTAACTTTTCTGGCGGTTGCAGTCTCCAAATGAGCCGAAATAGTAGGCGTTATTTGTATTTGCACATAGTGTTCGGTAACGTATCCTACATAAACACACCATGAAATCTTGGAATGCTGAATTTCTTCCTGGCAAACTTGAGAAGATCTGTATTTGTATGCGGTCTGTCCACTAGGATAGGTAACTGTCCTTTTTTTTATTTATGAAGAGACGTAATACTTTCTTGTATTGTTTCAGGTATAGTCCTTTTCCGATGACTGCTGCTTCCATCATGCGGTTATTTCTTTTTCCTTCCTCTAGCTGTGCGGACAGCTCGTGGTCTCGCGGTAGCGTTCTCGCTTCCCGAGCATAGGGTCGCGGCGGGGTTGTGGATTTTCAACTGCCTCGAGATGACTGGGTGTTGTTGTGTCGTCTTCATCATCATCAATCATCCCCATTACGGTCGGAGGAAGGCAACGGCAAACTACCTCCATTAGGACCTTGCCTAGTACGGCGGTGCGGGTCTCCCGCATCATTCCCTACGCTCTTTCAAAGAGAATGGGACTTCATCATCATCATCATCCTCTAGTTGTTTCTGGGAGTTCTGTGCGTTCTTCACTGTTCTGGCAATAGCTGCAGCGCCCATCGCTGAGAGGCTTGTTAGGGCAGGAATGAGTAAGGGGATAATTCCATCTGATGTCTTGGGCATCGGCAGAACCCTGGGTGCTTTAACCATTCCTTTATGCTACAGGGCACTTGAGCTGCGTACAGTTTTGTATCGCTCCTGCTCTGGCTTCTTCTTCTTCTTCTTGATCATTGTCTTCGTCTTCTTCTTCAGAGGAGGACTTGCAGCATTCATAATCGCTTGAAATTCTTCACCCCTTAGCCCAACTTAATTTTACCATGCATGATTTTATCAACTGCAAATGCTGCAATGCACTGTCCTATATTGATATCCTTTCTTACACGTACTGCCTTGGCATTATCAGCTAAAATTCGATCTGTGGCGTGACGTCCTGGGAGATCTTTATGTTTTGCATATGAAATGTCGTGTTCCAAGCATGAATCATCAAGCATGTTAATCCCCTTATCACCACGAGCGAAACTGTTTGAAGCTTTGCACCAGGTCCACAGTAATTATACCCAAGAATGTGCAGTTTGATGGGAAGTTTATTGAGAATACTGCCGCTGCCTGTAATGCGACTCCTCTCACGCATGATACGCTACTGTGCTGGTTGTGCTCTGCATCCCATTATATAGCAAATCGTCACCGATAATCCAGCTATTCTGTGTTGCGGGAAAACTAAGCCATTTAACTAGTGCTCTATTCTTTTTATGTCTTATGACACGCTCTATGAGAAACACGCGTGGTTCTGAGCTCTTCCTTGATGTAAAAGCATCCTAGAATTTCAGTGCCACTGCTATCCTTTAAGATGTACGTTCTGGGATTTGTTCTCTACACTTTGGAAACTGTGAATATTTCACTCAACCAGTTCAGGCGGTATGACTTCTAATGCTGTAGATACGTACTAACCACCTACATTAACTTTCTGTTTACGTGGTACAAACATTTTAATACGATGGTATACCGTATCCAGGAGTCCATTATCACGAACAATAAATGGTCTCATTTTATTTGGTTCAGTTGTACTGTGCAATTGTTTCTTGGAGGACATCTGTCCATTTGTATGAGCTGTGAAGATTAAAAGGCATCCCCATAATACATTTTATTGTTCTGTTCAGATGTTCCACGATGCTTGCCTTCAGGTGGGTGAATGTTGAGTAGTAATGTATTCCATACCACAGTATTACGGTCTTGAAATACCTATTGTAAAACTCCCCTCTGCGATCAGTTTGCAGGTTGTCAGAACATTGATTTGTCCCCATCTGCAACAAACACCCAAACACATCT
Organism: Schistocerca piceifrons; assembly: GCF_021461385.2. NCBI lineage: Eukaryota > Metazoa > Arthropoda > Insecta > Orthoptera > Acrididae > Schistocerca > Schistocerca piceifrons. The sequence continues at coordinate 391,232,687 of NC_060145.1, forward strand.
GCAACTTCCTCCCCATTTTTGTTGTAATATGTAATCCCCAGGCAAATTTGGTGTATGTATCAATAACCATTAAAAATATTTGAATACATTATTCTCATGTGAATATTCCCTCATGTCTATAAGATCAGCCTGCCCTAAGTCATACAAAACCTTTAATCATAACATGCCTACGAGGGTATGTTTTGTGTGCCGGTTTGTGCAATTCTCGAACTACAGTCCCCATACTTATTCGATTATACTTCTCCCTCTAAGCTCTCAAATCATTGACACAACCTCAGTCGAATGAGTGGTACTGACCGCAGCAGCTGATGCCATGAGTAGTCATAGTCGATCTATTAGCCCATTGGGATCCTTGTAGCATATATACTCAAGCAGCTGAGGGCTGATTCTTTTACGCTTAATGTCAATACCGTCACCACTGCTATACTGACCGTCTAGTAATAATGGTTTTATAATGTCTCTGTATTTCGTACTGCGTTGGTTTCCTACTTTCCTGTGTACACCTGTCAATTGTATTATTTCGCCATACATCTCCAGATCTTTGATTGAAAATGTTACTGTTTTGGGGGGTTTGAGTAAAACCAGGTTCAGTAGAGCTGGTGTTATTTGAAATTCCCTACCCCTACCTGTAGTGTTTTTTTCATTTAAAGTTATAGGCTGTGTCCCAAACGCATATGGTTTTTCACCACTGACACAGAACGCATTGTTTATCCAGTCACCAGCGTGACACTTAATAAGTTCATCGAGAGATTCAGAAACTGGTATAAACTTTTCTCACAGTCTCAGCTCATGATCCAAATGTCCTAACCTCAGCAACCGTAACTTCTCTCAAACAGCCTCCCATGCAGCGACGACCTTATGCTTAGTCGACATCTTACCATATACTATGCGGGCTGTTTTGCAGGCTGCACCTTATATACATTTCACTCAACCTTACTTTCTTTTCAATTACATTAACCTTTACAGCTAAATCGTCTAATTTTTTCCTCAGAATAATGCGGGTGTACGTCTTTAGTTTCTTAATCCTAGCATCTATTTCGTTGCTCAGTCCCAGAAGGGTCTGGGCATATGTCTCTAGCTCCTTAACTCTATGTTCGAGAGACTGAATGTGGTGTCACCGCCAGACACCACACTTGCTAGGAGGTAGCCTTTAAATCGGCCGCGGTCCATTAGTATACGTCGGACCCGCGTGTCGCCACTGTCAGTGATTGCAGACCGAGCGCCGCCACACGGCAGGTCTAGAGAGACATCGTAGTACTCGCCCCAGTTGTACAGCAGACTTTGCTAGCGATGATGTACTGACAAATACGCTCTCATTTGCCGAGACGATAGTTAGCATAGCCTTCAGCTACATCATTTGCTACGACCTAGCAAGGCGCCATTACGTTTATATTGAGATTATAATTAATGTATCATCAAGAGCGATGTTCTACAATTATGGATTAAAGTTAAGTATTCAAGCAACTCTGTACTTTATTTAGTAGACTCAACTCCTTTAACTGTTCCAGACCTCACGCCAGTCTGTGTGAGCTTAAACGTGTGCATTTCGGCCTCCTCTAGCAACACGGTGTTGGCTCTTCAGCCAACACATCATATGGCAACGAGTGTAAAACTGGTCTTCTTCTTTATACTTGCTTAAATTACTTGTGTCATGGCTTCGCCACAATCTCCAAATGTACTGTCCGAATTTTATCGCTTGCAGAATCAGCAGACGCAGGCCTTATTGGATGCCCTTGGACAGCTCGTCCAGTGTCAACGTGCACTGCAAAACGATGCGGCAGCAGCCGCTCCACCGTTACCGCAGCCACAACACGCAGTCCAACCAACTTTTCGTCCTTTTGATGCTGCACTGGAAAGCTGGACGGAGTGGTCACGCCAATTTGGATTCCACCTCGCCACCTACAGAATTCAAGGTATTGAGTGGCAGCCTTTTTTGCTTTCTTGTGTCGGAGTGTCCACCTACCGTGTGATAGTGAAGTTATTTCCCCGACGCGACGTGGCAACTCTGTCCTACGAAGAAATTTTGTCTGCATTAGATGCATATTTCAAAGAATCAGTCAATGCATTGCGAAAAGGTATATGTTCTTTCGTACAAAACGTACGGCCGGTCAGACTAATAGGGAGTGGGTTGCAACTTTGCAAGGCCTTATTAGGGATTGTGCTTTTGCGTGTGAATGTGGACTCCCTTATTCAGATACTATGGTACGTGATGCCATTGCACAGAACGTTTCTGACGTTCGTATCAGGGAACAGATTTTGAAACTAGTCAATCCCTCCCTTCAACAAGTGATGGACATATTGGATAGGCAGGACACACTTGACTTTGCTCAGGAATCATTTGAAACTTCGCCAGCTGTGTGTCACATTAACCGGCCCGCCGGGCGCGCTGCACAGAACGGTATACAGCCCTCGCGCCCGTCCGCGCAGCTGCCGCCAAGCTCTCCGCTACGTGAGCCGCGCAAGCAAGCAAATGCAGTGCTAAAATCATGTCCGCAGTGTTCTACTAGACATTCGCGTGAGAATTGCCTGTCACGCCAAGCTATTTGCTTTTTCTGTAACAAAAAAGGACATGTTCAGAGTGTTTGCCAGAATAAGCTCAGATCGGACACTCGCATCCATTCCAGACCCTTTGCTTCACGCCGGAATCGGAATCGAACCAAGAATACTCAGGCTCGTGAACCTTCGCCCATGGACATTCATGTAGTTAATTCCAATCCGCCCAGTGCCACTCTCTCTAACAGTGACTGTGTTCGTCCCACAAATAGTGTGTGTCGACATCGACGGAAATCACGTCAAGTCGCAAGTGATTCTGTACCGGTGTCAGTTCACGTTGCACGAGACAGTCATTCTTGTTGTCGGCAGGACAATAAACTTTTTATAGATTTGGTCATAAATGGCAACGTGATACCATTCCAGCTCGATACCGGAATACCATTCCAGCTCGATACCGGAGCTGCAGTTTCACTAATCAATAAAGACACGTACAAACAACTGGGCACACCTCCGTTGCGTGCCGCAAAAGTTAAGTTAAATAGTTATTCAGGACAAGCCATCCCTGTGTTAGGACAGTGCAGCCTTCTTGCAACATACAAGGGACAAACAAAACTTGTGTCATTGTACGTACTTCGTTCTTCTTCTGCAGTGAACTTGTTTGGTTTAGATTTATTTCAGTTGTTTAACTTGTCTATAGTTAATCAGGTCCTATCAGTGAACCAGAATGTGCCTTCAGCCAGTGTTTCTCGTCTATGTGAAGAATTTGCAGACATTTTTGCACCGGGCCTTGGTTGTGCTAAGAACTATAAAGCACATTTGGAACTGAAAGTAAATGCGCAACCGAAATTTTTCAGAGCACACAATGTTCCCCACGCACTGTGTGATGGGGTCGCATGAACATTACACGATTTGGAATCACAAGGTGTGATTGAACGTGTGCAGGCTTCTCTCTGGGCATCACCCTTAGTAATTTTGCCAAAACCTTCCGGAAAATTGAGACTTTGTGTGGACTTCAAAGCCACAGTGAATCCACAACTAGTGATTGCAACTTTTCCTTTACCCTGCCCAGAAGATCTTTTTGACAAACTGTGCCCGGGTAAATATTTTTCGAAGTTGGACCTAGCAGATGCGTACTTGCAAATACCGGTGGACGACGAATCCCAGCGCGTTTTGGTGGTTAACACGCATCTTGGTTTGTATCGCTTCAAAAGACTGCCATTCGGGTGTGCATCCGCCCCTGCATTGTTTCAGCAATATCTGCAAACTGTTTGTGCCTCGGTCCCTACTGCAGCAAACTATCTGGACGATATTGTGATCTCCGGAAAGACAGAAGAAGAACATTTAGCCAATCTCAGAACATTATTTCAGGTCTTGCGACAAAATGGTCTTCGCTTGCGGAAGGACAAATGTGTGTTTTTTGCTCGGGACTTACCCTATCTGGGCTATGTACCCAATGCCCAAGGCATACATCTGAGTCCAGAGCACCTCCGTGCCATACAGGACTTGCCTTCGCCGCAGAATTTGAAGCAGCTACAGAGTGTGCTGGGAAAAATCAAAACCCCTTTTGTTGATGGTAGATGCCTCGGATTTCGGGATCGGTGCTGTGCTTGCGCACAAAGATGGATCGCATGATCGCCCTATTGCCTTTGCGTCCAAATTGCTCTCGTCTTCGCAAGGAAATTATTCACAGATAGAGAAAGAAGCTTTGGCTCTCGTATTTGGTGTTACAAAGTTTCATGATTTCTTGTATGGTCGTCACTTTACCATCATCACAGACCACAAACCTTTGACGTCGCTTTTTCATCCGACCAAGCCTGTACCTCCACGTACAGCGCAGAAATTCATTCGCTGGTCTATTTTCCTCTCGCAGTACCGCTACGATATCTTGTATCGGTCCACTGCTTAGCACGGAAACGCCGATGCGTTGTCCCGTTTGCCTGTTGCTGTGGATAGAGCGTTCGATTCCTCCGAACTTGCTTGCATGTTCATTGATGCGGAAACCGATGACGTGGTCGAATCGTTTCCGATTGATTTTCGTCGTATAGCTACAGCCACAGCTGCTGACCCTGTCCTTGCTACCGTTCTGCGTTTTGTTGCCACGCAATGGCCCTTGTCAAAGTCACGGATCGAGAATCCGCTGGTTCGCCGACTTTTTGCTCACAAGGAGAGACTTTTTGTTCGACGTGGTGTTTTGCTGTTGCGTTCTGATAATGATCAGTCCAGGGTCGTGGTCCCACGTTCGTTACAGTCCTCTGTCTTACGGCTTCTCCACCAAGGACATTGGGGTATAGTGCGAACGAAACAACTTGCTCGTCAGCACTGTACTTGGTTCGGAATCGATGCTGCGATTACGAATATGTGCTCTTCTTGCATGGCGTGTGCCGAACAACAATCCGCACCACCGCGGAAATTCTTTGCATGGCCGAAAGCCACTTCCCCTTGGCAACGCTTACACATAGATTTTGCTGGTCCATTCTGGAATGCTCGATGGTTGGTTGTGGTGGATTCATTCAGTAATTTCCCTTTTGTTGTCCGGATGTCTTCCACGACGTCTTCTGCCACCGTCCAAGCGTTATCGGCTATCTTTTACATTGCAGGTCTTCCACAGACTATTGTTTCCGACAATGGCCCGCAATTCATGTCCGCAGAATTTCAGTCCTTCTGCAAGGCCAATGGTATTCAACATCTGACGTCCGCGCCGTTTTCGCGACAGTCAAACGGTGCCGCTGAACGATTGGTCAGGACTTTCAAGTCACAGATTTTGAAGCTGAAAGAGTCGCATTCTAGGGAGGACGCGTTATTGCTCTTTTTGTCCTCGTATCGCTCTCAGCCCCGCGATGGTCGCTCGCCGGCTGAGTTGCTTCACGGTCGCCCTCATCGCACCTTGATGTCTTTGCTACATCCGCCGCATCAGGTTCCTGTGCAGCGGTCGACACCTGTTTTTGCCCCGACCAGATGGAGGTCGACCCTTCGGCCCCTCCTGACTCTTTACGGGCGCATACACCGCATGTTGGCGTGCACCCTGGACTAGGTTTTCAGGCGTTTCCTAACTCCCCTCGGACCGAATGGCAGGGTACGGGTGGCACAGCCTCGCCTGTTGTTAGGCTCCCCACCTCGTCGCATACGTCAACATGGGGTCCTCTCCACGGCGGGCGGAAGCCTTATGCCACAACCGTCCGCCGATTTGCGGGGGAGGAATGTGGTGTCACCGCCAGACACCACACTTGCTAGGAGGTAGCCTTTAAATCGGCCGCGGTCCATTAGTATACGTCGGACCCGCGTGTCGCCACTGTAAGTGATTGCAGACCGAGCGCCGCCACACGGCAGGTCTAGAGAGACGTCCTAGCACTCGCCCCAGTTGTACAGCAGACTTTGCTAGCGATGATATACTGACAAATACGCTCTCATTTGCCGAGACGATAGTTAGCATAGCCTTCAGCTACGTCATTTGCTACGACCTAGCAAGGCGCCATTACCAGTATATATTGAGATTATAATTAATGTATCATCAAGAGCGATGTTCTCCGGATTAAAGTTAAGTATTCAAGCAACTCCGTACTTTATTTAGTAGACTCAACTCCTTTAACTGTTCCAGACCTCACGCCAGTCTGCGCGAGCTTAAACGCGTGCAGTTCGGCCTCCTCTAGCAACACGGTGTTGGGTCTTCTGCCAACACATCACTGAAATTTTCCATCTATGTACAGATACATTCTCTGTCTACGCACACGTATCCTCTTGGGCTGAGTGCCTGACATATGTGTGAACTTGTCCAAGGTGTGATGTATACTGACATACTCATCACTTTCTTCATAGCTACATATACACAAACTGCTGGAAGTACCATCTATACCTTCCATCACCCAGTTTTCTGATTTATCAATAACGAGAAACCCATACCGTGTATGATTCCAGAAATCTGCAGATATCTTTACAAAATCATTGAATGACATGTCGATTCCTACACATGCCTGGCAGATGTGTTTCAGATTCAAATTTCCTTCTCTTTGCATTATTCTTCACCAAGTGTTTTAGGATTATAGAATATGTTTGACTCAAATAAAATACGTCATTACCCATATGACGACCAAAATAGAAATTATGTAAAATTTGATCTTGGTTTTCCACAGTAACATTATCAAATATGAACATTGTGTTTGGCTTATTTTTATCTGATGATGGAATTTGACTGCTTTGATTGAACATCATGTATGTTACATCATCAAAAACCTGCAGTATCTTGCGTGATAGCTGGTTCACAGTTGTTTTTGAAAATACACGTCCATGTTCAAAGTGTACTCCATTTGGGTGCGTTAACAGTGACATGAGAACATTTGTCTTACCACAATTATCGCTCTTATTATCAGGTAAGAGAACCCCATTCTTCTTCTTCTTCTTCCAGTCTTCTTCCGCACCATCACAGAGCCAGACACTTACAACAAAGTCCTGATGCTTCACCCATCTGGCCATAATGCCGACTATGTTAGGTTTTGGCGAGCAATACGCTTTTACAGAAAAATGAATGATTGTAATAATAATAATAATAATGTATGTAGCCACTATAACACAATCATCTTACTGTCTTAACTACAATGGCTTCACCTTACATTATATAATGATGGGGTACTTAAACAAGAAAAACAACAAAGATATGTGATTATATTTATTTTAATTAGATTTCAGCAATGATATATAAGCTGCATTGTATCAACAACAAAAACAAGTGATTCATTTTTTTACAGTATTTCCCGAATAACCGTTTCTTGTATGCAGTAAATTCAGTATGTATTTCTCCCAAACTAATGGGTTCGCCTTTAGTTCCTTCTTTTGACACCGTACTAATACTGTTCTAAATCATCTGCATGACATTATACATATGGAGATAGTTCACTACATCTTTACACACAGTGTGAACACACAGGAGCCCACAGTTTAGTCATTCCACTACAAGAGATAGTACCATTCACAGACAGTTTGCGAGGGTAGAGTGTTGCAGATAAATGGACCGATCTCCAGATCTCACCATGAGTGTCGTGTTGCCACACAATGGTGTTATAGATAGCATCAGGCCTGGCAGTATGTCTCGAGATTGTGAATACTCTGAGGTCACCAACTGGTTGATGTAGTAGTTTGTACGACTTAATTCATCCCATTCCAACACTGTAAACCGCACTTTAACACCCTTGATGCATTTTTAATCTCTAACACAACATGCCAGTCACTGCCCACTGATCAATATTTAAGGGCCGAACTGCTAGCCGTTAAATTGTAAGTTGAAGTGAAAAACGGTAGAACACTAGGATGAATCAGTAACATCTCACCCACCACAACAACGCTCTGTCCTTGGAGTGCTCGGAAATCTTCTGGGATGGTGCATATGGAGACCAGTACTGGCCCACACCATGTGGTGTAGGGCCCCCAACACAGTTCTTCTGAGACTTACGGATTTGCTTGGTGTCTAAATCAGTGTGCAGATTGTATAATAGCAGCTTGTTGTCCTGCTCCAACATGCTGGTCAGGTGCGCTACAGGATCCCATGTTGTTACTACTGCTATTGGTCCTGACAAGCCAGGGTTCACTGTGGGTCCCAATGATCCAATGGTAGCTGCTGCTTGTCCAGACTAGCTGGATGTCACTGCCAGTCCAGACAAACATAAGGCTGCCAAACAAAGAAGAAGAAGAAACAATAAGTATCTACAGACAATGACATGGAGTTGAACAAAGTAAGGGGTCTTGACAAAGAAGGGGAGGAGGAACCGCTAGATAGGGTAATAGTAGCAATGACGCGCAATGAGTACTTACTTTTACACTTCTTCTGTGATGGGGAGGCAGATGAGGATCTTGGCTGCTGTTCATTATTCATGGTTCTTCTTCTTACAGAAACTGATTGCTACTGAGATTGGTGAGCTACCACATCTACCTTGTATCCTGTACATCACGATCATGTGACCAGAAATTACTTAATCAATCAGTTCATTAACTTCAGCAGTATTTCTGGATCAATACCCAGTCAGTCATGTGCCTTGGAAGGAGTTCTCACATGCGCCAGTATCCCTCATGGGGCAGGTTTGGCAGTTTCGCAGTAAACACTGCTTTGTTTGCTGGTTGGTCCAACCCCAACCAACAGTGCATGCACGCCCAGTGGTGGCACGCAACAGGCATGTGTTTTGTCAGGAATTTCTCAGGTATCAAAGGGATTAGTGCGAGTTCCAGTCTGTGTGCTGAATGAGGTGGCTGGCAGTGTGGCAGCCGACATTAGTCATGGGGTCCGAGTGGGCATAGTGCGGCCTATACATGCAAGAATATGCGAAGTGGCCAGCCTGGCGGAGCAGTTGGCACATGCGAGCGCTATGTCCTGCGGTTCGTGAGAAAGATTTTTAACAGTGTCATTATGTGTGGTGATTTATTTTGATGGTATTTCTTGCATGATTGGAATAAAAAAAGCGATTTATGTAATTACTTCTTTTCGATGTGTTCTACAAGACCTGCAGCTTCCCAAACAGCAGAGAATGATGAGCAAGACAGAACCAACTCCTACAAATTAAATTTTATAAATAAACAGTATGCCCTTTGCTATGTAACTATGTTTTGTATCGTGAGATTCTTCCTCTCCACCACAGAGCCACCAATTTTCAGGCTCAGGAGGGATGTGGAGGGCTGGGAGATTTACACAAGGTGAGGGGTTAATTAATTGATCGATTTAAATGATCAATCAGTCAGATTGATAGAGTGGGATGGGGCATTTGCATGACTCAGGGCTAAAAGTGTACTTGTATTGGCAGGTGGAGAGGGGAGGGTTGGAGGTTTCCAGAGGGGTGGAGGAGAGGAGGACAAGGAGGGGTGGAGGGTTTCTCAGGAGGACAGATTATCCCCAGGGGCCATAAATCAACCCTCAGGGGGTATAATCCACTCAGCAGAACGAAAGGTTAAGAAGTGGGGGGATGGGGTCATAAATCAATCAAGTTTGCCCCTGAACATATGCATCCACATTAACAAAATTCACTTGTACCGGCTTTGCCCAGCATTTCCAATTCTGGGCCAATCTAGCTACAGCAGGAAAAAGAATCAAAAAGCATGTAGGAATATGCTTGAGTAGTGAGGAGTACTCTGAATGCAGGAACTCAAAAAAGTTCTTCACCTCACTCACCTTCTTCGCACTTGAAGAAGACTTTGACCACTAACGATTCAATATTGTATGACAGTAGTTTTAGTCCACACTTCACAGTACTGCGCAGTATATGCATGTGACAATGCCCTGCAATAAGATGTGGTACTTCAAACATTTTTTTCAACTCCACGAAAACAGATTGCTTTTCCCCATAACTCACGGAACAATTGTCCGCACCAAAAGAAACTAGTTGCGATCCTGAAAGACCATTCTTAATGATGCTATCTTTAAGCTTCTTGCCTGTAGGAGTTGATGTTTCGTCAGCATCTTCGTAAAAATCTATAACATGCAATCGAGAAAGGAGCTGTTGTAGAGGATGTGGACCAAATACATTCTCTACCTATAGCTTCAGCTTCAGTCCATCTGCAGTGAATTTCGGATGATAGTTTCGAATCTTGAAACAAAAAGTGAGATGGGAGACCATTTCCACAGTCTTATGAAAGTAACTGTGATGGTATTTCACTCCATGATATTTTAATATTAGTTCCATTGCTGACACTTCCTCTTCCTGACTAGTTCCCACTGGCACGAAATACCTTTGAATAGCGGAGTTTCTTAACATATCCAGCATCTACATCTACATCTACGTGATTACTCTGTTATTCACAATAAAGTGCCTGGCAGAGGGTTCAATGAACCACCTTCATGCTGTCTCTCTACTGTTCCACTCTCAAATGGCACGCGGACAAACGAGCACTTAAATTTTTCTGTGCGAGCCCTGATTTCTCTTATTTTATCGTGATGATCATTTCTCCCTATGCAGGTGGGTGCCAACAGAATGTTTTCGCAATCGGAGGAGAAAACTGGTGATTGAAATTTCATGAGAAGATCCCGTCGCAACGAAAATCGCCTTTCTTTTAATGATTGCCACTCCAATTCACGTATCATGTCTGTGACACTATCTCCCCTATTTCGCGATAATACAAGACGAGCTGCCCTTCTTTGTACTTTTTCGATCTCATCCGTCAGTCCCACCTGATGCGGATTCTTAATTGCTTTTACTGAGTCGTATTTCACAATAAATCTAACGCGGCATGTTTTACAACATCCAGTACACTCATATTGTTTCGAAAGACACCCCGACAAGTATGTTTCTTGTAGTCATTCGTCATTGAAAAGACACTCATGGGGCTGATTTTTAGCCTCCTGCATTTGACAAGCTCGATCTAATACGATGTTATATACGTACACGTATCACTCGGTCACTGCAATACCGTTCTTAAACACTTCAGTTGAAACTAAATGCATGCAGTGTGCAGTTCACCCAATACTGCCACGACAAAATACTTCAATACATCAATCAGCCGCGCGCAGCAGTGGGTGTACTTGGCGCGTTCACTTGTTCGCCTGCTGTATTCCTTTTAAAATTAGTTGGACTTTATTGCAAGCACCGATAATAAAATGAAAATACAACATTGTCTCGGCTTATGTTGTTACTTTTTTTAGCAGCTATATTGTAGAAATGTGCACAAGAACAATTAGACGTAAACTGATATTGCAACTCTGCCTTATTGTTCACGTGGAATTGACAGCAGCTGTCATAAGAAAATACAAGCTATTATTGGCTTTTATTTCTTGATTCGTTCTTATTGGAGCGCTCTTCAATTTACTTGACGACAATGGACACTGCAGTGTAATAAAAACACAAAGCCTCTTTGAATCACTGACATGTCTTGTCGAACAAATGAACGCGCAAACTAATATTAAAATCCAAAATGCTGCCAACTTGTGATACCATCTGATACAAAAAACTGAAACTAAAGAATAATCAAATTGAAAAGTTTAACTGACTCCCTTTTCATTATTGGCTTCCATAAAAAATTTAAATAAATAAATAAGTTAATATCAATTTGGCCTAATTTAAGGGTGTCCGAAAACTACACTTTTGACGTTCGGTCGAGACTTCCGACCAAACACCACAGCTTTTTTTTAAAAAACGGGCTGTCCAGTCTAAAACACATTCACTGACTTTTTCTTTGTTCTTGAGAGAAAACAACATTGTACAGTAAATATCTGTAGGTTACAAGTGAATCGTAAATAAACGGGGTGTAATGTACCATTTCGTATTTCCCTGCGTTCTAAGGAAACTAAAGAAAGGCAAATGTGGTGCCATTTTTTTAGTTGTTGCCGTTTGTTATGGGACTAAATGCGCTCCCCAACGTAAAAACTATGTTTCAAATCAATATAAATGATACTAACTGCACTCATCTGATATCGTATTCGGAAATATAACTTGCTGGCAGCATGGGGCGCTGCAGTCACAGCGTATAACAAAAAGAAGCAGGAATGTCGCGACTGTTTGTATTGAATTATGGTATTCATATGAGTTGGCTCTTTGCAACTGTGCCACATTGTTATTCATAGTCATACCGTACTATGTTTTAGGTTTCTGTGAAGTGCAGAATTTTACATTTCCGAACATTTAAAGAAAGTTGCCAGTCTTTGCACCACTTTTAAATCATTTCAATATCTGGCTAAATACCTGATGTTGTTGTGGTCTTCAGTCCTGAGACTGGTTTGACGCAGCTCTCCATGCTACTCTATCCTGTGCAAGCTTCTTCATGTCCCAGGACGTACTGCAGCATACATCCTTCTGAATCTGCTTGGTGTATTCATCTCTTGGTCTCCCTCTACGATTTTTACACTCTACGCTGCCCTCCAATACTAAATTGGTGATCCCTTGATGCCTCAGAACATATCCTACCAACCTATCCCTTCTTCTACTCAAGTTGTGCCACAGACTCCTCTTCTCCCCAATCCTATTCAATACATCCTCATTACTTATGTGATCTACCCATCTAATCTTCAGCATTCTTTTTTAGCACCACATTTCGAAAGCTTCTATTCTCTTCTTGTCCTAATTATTTATCGTCCATCATTCACTTCCATACATGGCTACACTCCACACAAATACTTTCAGAAACAACTTCCTGACACTTAAATCGATACTCGATGTTAACAAATTTCTCTTCTTCAGAAACGCTTTCCTTGCCATTGGCGGTCTACATTTTATATCCTCTCTACTTCGACTATCATCAGTTATTTTGCTCCCCAAATAGCAAAACTCCTTTACTACTTTAAGTGTCTCATTTCCTAATCTAATTCTCTCAGTATCGCCCGACTTAATTCAACTACATTGCATTATCCTCGTTTTGCTTTTGTTGATGTTCATCTTATATCCTCCCTTGAAGACACTGTCCATTCCGTTCAATTGCTCTTCCAAGCCCTTTGCTGTCTCTGACAGAATTACAATGTCATCGGCGAACGTCAAAGTTTTTATTTCTTCTCCATGGATTTTAATACCTACTCCGAATTTTTCTTTTGTTTCCTTTACTGCTTGCTCAATATACAGATTGAATAACATCGGGGAGAGACTACAACCCTGTCTTACTCCCTTCCCAACCACTGCTTCCCTTTCGTGTCCTTCCATTCGCCTGTAAAGAATTCGCGTTAGTATTTTTGCAGCCGTGACTTATTAAACTGATAGTTCGGTAATTTTCACATGTGGTTTCTGTACAAATTGTAAATAGTCTTTCGCTCCCTGTATTTTACCCCTGCCACCTTCAGAATTTGAAAGAGAGTATTCCAGTCAAAATTGTCAAAAGCTTTCTCCAAGTCTACAAATGATAGAAACGTAGGTTTGCCTTTTCTTAATCTAGCTTCTAAGATAAGTCGTAGGGTCAGTATTGCCTCACGTGTTCCCATATTTCTACGGAATCCAAACTGATCTTTCCCGAGGTCGGCTTCTACCAGTTTTTCCATTCGCCTGTAAAGAATTCGCGTTAGTATTTTTGCAGCCGTGACTTATTAAACTGATAGTTCGGTAATTTTCACATGTGTCAACACCTGCTTTCTTTGGGATTGGAATTATTATATTCTTCCTGAAGTCTGAGGGTATTTCGCCTGTCTCATACATTTTGCTCACCAAATGGTAGATTTCTGTCAGGACTGGCTCTCCCAAGGCTGTCAGTAGTTCTAATGGAACGTTGTCTACTCCCGGGGCCTTGTTTCGACTCAGGTCTTTCAGTGCTCTATCAAATTTTTCAAATGGTTCAAATGGCTCTGAGCACTATGGGATGTAACATGTATGGTCATCAGTCCCCTAGAACTTAGAACTACTTAAACCTAACCAACCTAAGGACAGCACACAACACCCAGCCATCACGAGGCAGAGAAAATCCCTGACCCCGCCGGGAATCGAACCCGGGAACCCGGGCTTGGGAAGCGCGAACGCTACCGCACGACCACGAGATGCGGGCTCAAATTCTTCACGCAGTATCATATCTCCCATTTTATCTTCATCTACATCCTCTTTCCTTTCTATAACATTGCCCTCAAGTACATCGCCATTGTATAGTCCCTCTATATACTCCTTCCACCTTCCTGCTTTCGCTTCTTTGCTTAGAACTGGGTTTCCATCTGAGCTCTTGATATTCATGAAAGTGGTTCTCTTTTCTCCAAAGGTCTCTTTAATTTTCCTGTAGACAGTATCTATCTTACTCCTAGTGAGATAAGCCTCTACATCCTTACATTTGTCCTCTAGCCATGCCTGCTTCGCCATTTTGCACTTCCTGTCGATCTCATTTTTGAGACGTTTGTATTCCTTTTTGCCTGCTTCATTTACTGCATTTTTATATTTTCTCCTTTCATCAATTAAATTCAATATTTCTTCTGTCACCCAAGGATTTCTACTAGCGCTAAATACCTATGAAGCTTTTTTTCTAGATTGTTTATACCTGCATCATCCGCAGAAAGTTTGATTTTACTATCGATACGGTCTGCCAAGTCATAATGTACGTGACTAGCAACAGCGGAAACTTTGTGCCAGGCCAAAAATTTTTCATATTGGCAAGGTATTTCACCAACTGTCGTGTGGTTCCACTGGAAACGAGATTGACGATGGAAAACTGTGGCGGCGAGTAGTTTCCAGCGAACTGTGTCGTGTCCCCTCAGTGGAAACGCAAACTCATTAGGGACTGGTGCGAATTGTTGCGTACGACTGTTGCCCGCGCAAGTGAAACCAGTACGGGAGGCGTGAGGCGTGGGTTACCGTTAGCGAAGCCGGGCCTCCCGTTAGACGACCAGCGTGCGGCGACCAGCGAAAGACAGTTTCCGAGATCGCGTCACCACCAGCTGACGTCGCCGCCATGGTCCTGCTAGTAGCAGTATAGACAGACAGACTGCAGTTCTAAGTTGCAGAATCAGCTGCAGGTAAGTGTGACGCACCATTATACTCCCTGCCGTCGCTTCACCTGCGGCCTTACCGGTAGCTTCCAAGACGCGGGACATGACGTGTTGACTATAACGCTCTTCCAATGGCGTGCATTCGACTTGAGCATACCTACGAGAATAATACAACGTACTGTCGCAGCTATTTTCTTTGTCTTCCTTTCCATCCTGTAACTTTGGGTTTTTCCCTTTTAGCACTACAGGTAACCGTCACAACGCAGTAATCAATCTTGTGGAGTACTACGGCGTCCGCTTCGCGTTTTATGAGATACGACTTTACCAGCGCTGCGCAGGCGCATTACGACGTTCGTGGATGTGCCAGTAGACTATAGTCCAATTCTTTTATCTTGGCGGCTGGCGCATGCACGCCCAGACGCGGGAGATAGCTGCTTTGCCAGTTGCAACCGACGCACGCGCCAAGAGAAGCAGCGCCATAGTATAGTATAGTTCGCAAACACGTTGAGGGGGGGGGGGGGGGAGCGCGTAGTTTATGAAGTAAAGCCACCACAGCCGCATTAACCCTTTCGCTGCTACAGAGATGTGCTCCCCGCAATCCGCGCTGTGCGCGATTTTGTCATCACTGCACTGCTAACCTGTGCTGACACATGGTGTTCCGACTGCTTTGACACACTTATCATTCGATTTCACAAAAACTATTTGGCCCAAAAATTTGATTTTTACACATCTTGACTGATACCTTCCCCCCATAAATGACTTAATTTTGTTTCGCTGTTCAACGCAGTTATTGTGCAGCATTAAATGCAGTAAACCATTGCACGAAATGTTAAAGAGTTTGCAGAGGTAAAAGTCCATAGCGTATACTTTCCGTATGGTCGATTTTAGTTGCCACAATGTTGAGAGTGAAAAGTAGACAAGATACCTAAATTTCATATAAAATTTACTGTATAACAATACCTCATTTGATTTAAGTACCAGGTAGGTGTCGTATGTAATATTGAGAAATATTCCGTCTTTCGCGACTGTAATAAAAGTTTTATTTATACCAGAGTCATTTGGCTTTTTCTAAAAAGTTCTGATTAAAACAATGTTGGCGAGGTACACAAAACTGAATTGTGGACGTAATAAAACATAGAAACTAAAATACACTCCTGGAAATGGAAAAAAGAACACATTGACACCGGTGTGTCAGGCCCACCATACTTGCTCCGGACACTGCGAGAGGGCTGTACAAGCAATGATCACACGTACGGCACAGCGGACACACCAGGAACCGCGGTGTTGGCCGTCGAATGGCGCTAGCTGCGCAGCATTTGTGCACCACCGCCGTCAGTGTCAGCCAGTTTGCCGTGGCATACGGAGCTCCATCGCGGTCTTTAACACTGGTAGCATGCCGCGACAGCGTGGACGTGAACCGTATGTGCAGTTGACGGACTTTGAGCGAGGGCGTATAGTGGGCATGCGGGAGGCCGGGTGGACGTACCGCCGAATTGCTCAACACGTGGGGCGTGAGGTCTCCACAGTACATCGATGTTGTCGCCAGTGGTCGGCGGAAGGTGCACGTGCCCGTCGACCTGGGACCGGACCGCAGCGACGCACGGATGCACGCCAAGACCGTAGGATCCTACGCAGTGCCGTAGGGGACCGCACCGGCACTTCCCAGCAAATTAGGGACACTGTTGCTCCTGGGGTATCGGCGAGGACCATTCGCAACCGTCTCCATGAAGCTGGGCTACGGTCCCGCACACCGTTAGGCCGTCTTCCGCTCACGCCCCAACATCGTGCAGCACGCCTCCAGTGGTGTCGCGACAGGCGTGAATGGAGGGACGAATGGAGACGTGTCGTCTTCAGCGATGAGAGGCGCTTCTGTCTTGGTGCCAATGCTGGTCGTATGCGTGTTTGGCGCCGTGCAGGTGAGCGCCACAATCAGGACTGCATACGACCGAGGCACACAGGGCCAACACCCGGCATCATGGTGTGGGGAGCGATCTCCTACACTGGCCGTACACCACTGGTGATCGTCGAGGGGACACTGAATAGTGCACGGTACATCCAAACCGTCATCGAACCCATCGTTCTACCATTCCTAGACCGGCAAGGGAACTTGCTGTTCCAACAGGACAATGCACGTCCGCATGTATCCCGTGCCACCCAACGTGCTCTAGAAGGTGTAAGTCAACTACCCTGGCCAGCAAGATCTCCGGATCTGTCCCCCATTGAGCATGTTTGGGACTGGATGAAGCGTCGTCTCACGCGGTGTGCACGTCCAGCACGAACGCTGGTCCAACTGAGGCGCCAGGTGGAAATGGCATGGCAAGCCGTTCCACAGGACTACATCCAGCATCTCTACGATCGTCTCCATGGGAGAATAGCAGCCTGCATTGCTGCGAAAGGTGGATATACACTGTACTAGTGCCGACATTGTGCATGCTCTGTTGCCTGTGTCTATGTGCCTGTGGTTCTGTCAGTGTGATCATGTGCTGTATCTGACCCAGGAATGTGTCAATAAAGTTTCCCCTTCCTGGGACAATGAATTCACGGTGTTCTTATTTCAATTTCCAGGAGTGTATATTGTCAGTGAGGTGCAGTGCGCAAACAATTTGTGTTTGTCACAACTGACAGCAAATACTTGCCAAAACATCTATCAGTCGACGAAAACGTTGAATATGATGATGTTGCCAAAGCAGTGAAGCAAAGAATTGCGTCACACAATCAAGTAGCTCGGCAACGTACGAGCCGAAATTCTTCTCTAAATAATACTTTTAATATTGTCGCAAAAGAATATATCTCAATATGATTAGTAAAACAGCGGCTGCGGAAGAGAAGAGATACAAACAAAACAGATAATATGAATATTGTATGTGTGCCTTTTCATTGTTTTTAATTGCTGTGAAAAGAAATATTGGAGGACAAAATTAGAAAAACCGAAAACTTATTATGATTATAATGAAGAGACAAAGCACTAGAAACTTCAAAAAATTACATTCAAACGAATAAAATTCATTAAGTAAGACACTTCGTTATTGTTTTTAAATAAAGAAATATTAAGCACCCAAATAGGTTTGAACCCACAACCTATCGCTCAGCAGCCAAACATCTTAACCATTGCTCTAATGCAGCTTGTCATTCGATAGTATAACTGAAGGACTCTAAAATATCACACAAAATACCGACAAACACTGTTGGTATGACTATGAATTACTCATGTTTCGTCGAAGTACAATAGGAAATAAACAGTTACCGCTGTTCTTTATTGCGAAAAAGCAGTTCGTGAGAATGATACAAACACCTTTCCTTGCTATCGCCTGAATTAGGAGGCTTGTTGCTTGTTTGGTTTAATTGATTAATAGACTATGAAGCAATTGGTAAAAAGAATGCTTTTTCCAAACTTTCTATAAAGGAAAGTCTGCTATCAAGACACTGCTTTTGTTCAATTACTTTATTTATAACTGAACATTTCTAAAACTGAAGATACTCGTCCGTGATCTGCACTGCACTCGAGCTCTGGCAACGTCGTTCTTTGTTCATTGGCTGACTGTTTTTTGTGACGTCAGATGCACAGAACGAACCTAAACTCGGCCTTCGTCGTAAATGATGCGCACTATAGTTGCTCAGAGGGCCCCGAATGCGGATCAAACTATAGCTTTATGCCGGATCCCAATTTAACATGATCTCGCCGATCACGACACCTACCATGGCTGGTAAACGCTCACAACATTCGTTACGCATAATAATAGTGCGTCTCTGAGACTCTGAAATACCAATGAACATCAACGGAAGCAGCAGGCGGCGGGACAGGAACTTGAAAAAATATGCCTAACTCCAACAATAGTTACAAAAAGTGATTGAAGCCCAGGTAGCGAGTCTGATACTATAGCTTGCAGCTGAATCACATGACGTGTTGGCAGTGGAAAAATGAAATCAGCAGTTCAGCTCAACACCCAAAAGCACATGTTTAATACTTCATCTTGTCTGTAGTGAGCGACGTCTCGTCTTTCTTTGGGTTTATGAAAGTATGGTTGCCACAGAATACTTATTGTGTCATGCAGTCTGAGAACAATTGCTTCTTGTCGTTGTGTAGTTCATTGTTCACTGTATTAACATCTAGTTGCCATTCAGTATCGTTACTTCTAACGTTATAAGGCCACTCCCTTGGCAGGTTGTAAGTTTTTTTTTCCATTTTGTTTTTGGCCTCCTTCACTTAATCTAGTTGCCTTGATTTCAATGTTCCATTTCCATAAAATGAAGCAGCTGCAAGGCATTCCGATATTAAGATCTTTCCTTATATTTTTACGTGTATCTATTAATGCATACATTCAGATTGTGGTATTTATTCATGTCTTATGCCTCAGCATTAACCCTGTTAACAGGTCCTATATTTTTCCAAATTTTACATCATTTTACCTGTTGTACAAGTTTCTTATTGTTCACTAGTTTAGACTTCTGTATATATTTTCCTTGGATAGCTGTTGTTTTCGATTTTCAATCTGATATTTTCATCTTGTATGCCCATAATGTTTTCATAAGTATTATTGCATTCTTTTACAATTTATCGCCTGATTCGCCGTTGGCGCCTGGTCTGTTGTCTTTTAAGTCATTTACCAATGACCCTACAGTTTCAATAAATCTGCTTTACAAAGAAAATTTGGCAACAGTTAGGGGAAATATTTGACCTCTCAGACTATTTGCAGTTTGTATCTTTGTTTACACCCTATAAGTATGATGTAAGGAAACCTAACTTTCCAGTCGCTGTGTTAGAAAAGTTGTCAGAAATTCACAATGGCACTTTAGAATTTGACATAAAGCGGCGCAGTAGGCACAACAGCTTCTGTATAACAGTAATTTCCGCCTTCATGTACGGTCCTCTCCTTTAAGAAGAACCATACGAAGAGACGCCGTAAGTAAATGAACGCCACTACAGTAACGAAATTTTATAATATTTTTAATTTTCAGGCTAGTGAAGATGTTTTAACTGAGTAAGACGGACCACATACTGTGACGGAAAAACGAATTTAATATTTGCGTGAACAGTACCGACTTCATAAAAGTACGCCTAATCTATGAAGATGTTACAGCAAAACTCAATCATTGAGAAAGACTATGAGGTCCATCCCAACTATCACAAAATAATATCCAACAGATCTTATAATAATAATTTGGACTACTGTAAACTAGAGCTAGCATCTGGGAACGCAATTTTAAATGGCATTAGTAAAATAATTATAGTCATGTTTTATAAACGTTTCTCTTCCTGTTGTTCTCCTAGACTCGCACAACGTTTGAGTATGCGACGTCCAGTTATTAAATTACTTCTTTAATCTTTTAGAACGCCAGATCTGTAATTAACTTAAATAGTCTTAATGTACATCAAATAGATCACCCTAAATATGCCGTTCGATACAATGGCGACTGTAGGCCATTTGCGTGCGCTTCTCTGCAATGCTGGAATCTAAAAGAAGAATGGTACACGTTTATCCTCATCTGTGACTTCACGTAAGCGCAGCTCGAGATACTCGTTGAATTACTACTTAATATTTTATTAAAAACTTGACTACCATTTTCAAGGGCAGCACCTAAATTGTCGACGATAAAAGTTCGATGCATCTCAGTGTTAGGATACCTGCAAAGTTATGTGAACTGATGATCCCACACCACACGTTAAAGGTCATGATGATCGACATGATGTACCCCCATAGAATTTTCTGTGAGCCAGTTATGCGTATTACGACCCTTCTCCTTGTTTTCAGCGACCACAGGCCCTGTAGACCACACGCTTCATCGACGATCTGCTTCCATCTTCTTCTATCTCTCGCTGTCCCTCCCCACCCTGTGGGGATTCCTAATGCTGCAACGTCCTTCTCTATGTCATCTTTCCACCGCGTGCGAGGTCGGCCCAATGGCCTTGTTGGTTGGGCAGTGCCTTCGAACGCCTTCTTAAGAATTCTGTTGCTTTCCATTCCAGCCACATGTCCAGCTCATTGCAGTCTTCTGCTTTTTAATTTCTGGACGATAGTGGGCTTCTTCGTTAACTGATAAATTTCAGTGTTCTTTCGAACTCTCCCTATGTCACTCTCCACTTTCTTTCGAAAACATTCATTTTTTTTCTTTCTTTCTTGGTAAGCGTCCAACTTTTCGAACCATACAGTATTACTGGTCAGATGATCATCTTGGAGGTGACTGACAAAGCTTTACTTTCGAGTGGGCTTCTTAGAGCGTACAGACTTCTTGATCCTGAGGCTAGTCTCTCGGATATGTACGAGGGGCGTTTGAAAAGTCCGCGCAAAGATAGAAACTACTTACGTGTTTGGGGTAAACCTTTTTTATTTTTCGACATAGTCTCCTTTTAGACTTAAACACTTCTCCCAACGTTATTCTAATTTGTTGATCCCTTCCGAATAATATTAATTGTCCAAGTCTGCAAAATAGCTATTACTTGGTGCAATCACCTCCTTGTTTGAATAAAATCTTTGTCCCGCCAGTCATTTCTTCAAATTGAGGAGCAAATAGTAGTGCAAGGGAGCCAAGTCTGGAGAACAGGGGGGATGTGAAACGAGCTGGAATCCTATTTCCATTAATTTTGCGACCACAACTGCTGAGGTGTGTGCTGGTGCATTGTCGTGATGGAAAACGACTTTTTTGCGGTCCAATTGCGGCGTTTCTCTTGCAGCTCGGGTTTCAGACGGTCCGGAAACGATGAATAATATGCACCTGTAATAGTTTTACCCTTTTCCAGATAGTCGATGAGGATTATCCCTTGCGAATCCAAAAAGACACTCGCCATAACCTTTCGGGCCGAAGGAATGGTCCTCGCCTTAATTGGTGCAGGTTCTCCCTTGGTAACCCATTGCTTAGATTGTTGTTTGGTATAGGAGTATAGTAATGAATCCATGTTTCATCCACAGTGACGAAACGACGCTTAAAGTCCTGCGGATATTTCCTGAACAGCTGCAAACCATCATTGCAACACTTCATATGTTTCCGGTTTTGGTCAAGCATGAGCAATCGTGGAACACATCTTGCAGATAGCTTTCTCATGCCCAAACGTTTATGCAAAATATGATGTACCCATTCATTCGCGATGCCCACAGCCCTAGCAATCTCACACACCTTAACTCTTCTGTCATCCATCACCATATCATAGATTTTATCGATGATTTCAGGAGTCGTAACGTCCACAGGGCGCCCAGACTGTTGAGCATCACTTGTGACCATATGGCCACTCCGAAAATTTTCAAACCACTTATAAACTGTTCTAATTGAGGATGCGGTGTCACCACAATGTTTATCAAGCTTCTCTTAGTCTTCTGAGGCATTTTACCGTTCATAAAGTAATATTTAATCACCACACGAAATTCTTTTTGTTCATTTTTTGACAATCATTCGACTTTCTTGATTCACACGAATGCCAAACGCAAAGAAATAGACCAATATCGCTGAAACTTGGTGTGAGTTCTTTCCAAAGAGGCTACTAACTAAACAGACCTCGATACACGCCGGTGGTGCCGTCTCTCGGACTTTGCATGGACTTTTCAAATTCTTCTCGCACAGAGTTATCATATTTTAAAAGCTGTAGTGTTATCCAAGGTATTTAAATTGATGAACTTGAAAGGTCTCTGTTGGATTCCTTTCATGTTAATTTTTTAAAACTGTTGTCATTTACGGCATGCATTCCACTTCTAAATTTACTGTTGGTGTTTCTGACTATCTGGGAGGAGACTAAGCAGTGGAACGTGCTATTTTTGCACATAATCAAGAACGATCTGTCACCCTACTACACTTTAAAACACAGTTTATATGTAATTCATGTCACAGAGTCTCATACGAAACCTACATCCGCTTTCTTTTATATACTGTGTATGGTAAGATACTGTCATCCCTCTTCCCTTCTGTGTGAAAGGATGAATGAGCAAATGTATTTCTAGTTGCATGCTTGATGGTAGCAGACAAGCCTGTCTGCTAGAGAACAGTAGGACCAACGTCGGAACAGGTAGCTACGCTTTCTAAAAGCAAAGAGGTTTCTATTCTTAGTATGGTCCTGTCCGTTCCTTGTCATATTGGTATAGGAAGCTGCCTCTGTGGTCACTTCCGTTTTGTATCTGGAAGCACCCTTGGTAGGGGCCCAAGGGTAGTCTGTCCGCGGCGAGCACCTGAAGTGGTAAGATCTCCGGCTAAGGGCGTCTCTGCGAAGTCTGTAGGACAATGGATTTCTTAAGTTCAGCCTAACTGAAAATTTAATCACCTTTATTTCAGGTTTAGATCTAAAATATCTAATGTTATCTTAAATTGCAACACAGTGTAATTCGAGTGTGAAGTTCAGAATATCTTCCAGTAGTTGCTTTGTCACTACTTTTTGAGTAAAGTGGAACCACGTGTGGATGATCCGTAACTCTAACTGAGATCATCAGTCTTAAATGCGAATGTGCATGAGATTATAATGTCTCGTCTTGACAATATTTTTCAATATAGCAACTTTTCTTTATGTTCAACCCACGTGGGGTGTACTTTGTGAGACCAGTACCACATGCTTATACAATTGTTTGACCCATCAGGTTAATAGTAAGACGACAGTAACCAGTTTGAGGTTTTTCTTTTGTAATTTGTGTGTCGATGTAATTTATTTTAATTATCAAAATTATTGTGGAGTTACACTCTTTGTGTAAACCAAGTTGACCACGTGAAGCATGTAGTGTAATCATCAAAGTAGCCCTCAGCTATTCTTTTCGGGAAGATTTCACAGAGAGTTAGTATGAATTTAGTATACCAGTGTGTGGTAATTTCATGACGGACAGGATTGGGCTACGAATGTAACTTCTTTGGGTGAAAATTGAATCGGTTGGTTGTGGTTAATTTCCTCTTGCATATGTTTCAACGTTCTTCGTGTGCTATTTTATAAATGCAGTGTTGTATGCAGTCTCCCAATCTTGGCTCCATATTTGATGTGTTTCGTAAGATTACAAACTCACATTTTCACAATGCTAAATAAGGCACCAGTTTAGTTATGAATCAAGTTTAATATGCTGAAATTTTAACAGAACAATGATCAATATTAATATAAATGTCCAAATACAAACTGATTTATTTCTTTTTATTTAAATTGTCTTTATATATATATATATATATATATATATATATATATATATATATATATATATATATACCCCGACTCCCCAATCATAACAGGCTCACGACAGGGAGATGTTCTGTGGTGTGTTCTCTTCAAGCTTGCATTAGAGAAAATGGTTAGAGAGAGTAATTTACATCTATACAATGGTGTCCGATTCGAACACAGTGAAGTAAATTCCTGGCATACGCAGATGATATAGTCTTACTCAGTGAAACAGAAGCAGAGCTGAAGGACATGTACGGATCTGTCAGGCACAGTGCCACCAAAATGGGATTTTTGATAAACCAAGAAAAAACACAATGTATGGAAAAAGGTCCATCCATAAACCCAAAACCACACTTTGAAATTGACCACCATTCTAGATACAGATAAGTTTGTAATGTTGATACATTAATTTGTTCCGAAAGCGGTGCTGATATTCAAGACAATAAAAGCGGGTTAAAAGCTGTGAGTTATCTGGGAAAGTTAACCTTGCATTACTGAGCAACTGTTTCACCAGGCATCCAATGTGACTTACCAAATTCCCAACCAGACTAACATTAATTATAATCGTTTAGTACTCATCTTACGATAACCCACTTTTATTGACTTGAATATCAGCACCGCTTTCGGAACAAATTAATGTATCAACATTACAAACTTATCTGTATCTAGAATGGTGGTCAATTTCAAAGTGTGGTTTTGGGTTTATGGATGGACCTTTTTCCATACATTGTGTTTTTTCTTGGTTTATCAAAAATCCCATTTTGCTGGCACTGTGCCTGACAGATCCGTACATGTCCTTCAGCTCTGCTTCTGTTTCACTGAGTAAGACTATATCATCTGCGTACGCCAGGAATTTACTTCACTGTGTTCGAATCGGACACCATTGTATAGATGTAAATTACTCTCTCTAACCATTTTCTCTAATGCAAGCTTGAAGAGAACACATGACAGAACATCTCCCTGTCGTGAGCCTGTTATGATTGGAGAGTCGGGGGATATGGATCCTCTGAACTTCACTACTGCCTGTGAGTCATCCATGCACAGTTTTATCATCCTAATAATTTTATTGGGTATCTTAAAGTCTCTTAGTGTGTTGTAGAGACTAATTCTGTGGATGAAGTCATAGACTCTCTGGAATTAAATGAACAGACAGTGGATGTTTTTGTTAAATTCCCAGAATTTGTCAAAATCTGCCATAGAGTAAACAGAGTATAATTTGTAGAATGGTTTGGCCAAAAACCAGCTGGGCGCTTTTGAATAATGTTTCCTGTGCAAGGCTTAATTTTGCCAAGAATGATCATTGACAGAACTTTGTGTGTTATGTTCAGCAAACTGATTCCTCTGTAACCATTCCATTTTGTTTTCTTTCTTGTGTGTGGGGCAAATCGTTGCAGTTTTCCAGCTTTCGGCTAGTGTTTCAGTTTTCCAGATTATTGCGATAAGGTTATAAATTTCTTTGCGTAGTTTGTTTCCACCCCTTATAACATCTCTGCTGATACGTGGTCCTCGCCTGCAGTCCTATTGTTTTTCAGCTTTTGAATGGTGAGCACCGCTTCCTGTTCTGTGATTCTGTATTCGATCATTGTGTAGTTGAAGGTTAGTGTGATTTAGCATTTCTGAGAAATACTCTTCCCATCTTCCTAGAATATCTTCAAGTTGTGTTAGCATGTTTTGATTTTTTTATTTTATGAATAGGTTTTCACTTTGGTAACCTCTCTAACTGTTCTTTGTATACTGAAAGCAGCTTCGTTGAGTCTCTGCTCCCACTTTTCACTTCTATAGATTCCAAGACCAGTTAGATATTTACTTTTCTCTGTTGGTAGAACTCTTGCTATTTCTCTTCTCACTGTGTTGATGGTCCCTCACCTGTCCTCATTTTCCATATTTTGCGTCTTTCCTGGCTTCTTTCCTTTTTTCCACTGCCCTCTGCCATTTCCGTTGCTTCAGCTTCTTTTTCTTGCCCAATGTTTCCTCTGCTGCATCTGTTACCACTGTCTTTATTCTTTTCCGTGCCTTCGCAACAATTATGACGGTTCACTGCAACATAATTTATGAATATCAATTCATCAAGGAACGTAAAACTGTGTAAGGCGTCCAGAATGATATTATTCACGGCCCATTCGCAAAAAATCGTCCTTATGCAGCTCCTGTGTCAGTGACAGGTGGTACGGGTGAAACTTGTGACTGTGTGCTATTCGCCACACAGAGATAAGGCTGACACCAGTTACTGTAACAAACCTTTCGGAATCTGACGTGAGGATCACGGCACGATTCAGATAAAATTAACACTTTCATACTCTCACTTCTTGCTGGTCTTATCGTCCTACCTTTTCAAAACTACTTGTTTATTGAAGCCATTCGGCACACACTGTGTCATCGGAAGAACAATTTGGATTTAGAAAAAAATAGATCTCGTACAGATAATGTCTGCCTCAAACATGTATTGGAAAAAAGGAAAGACTTTAACATAAGAACGCATATCGCTTTCGTCGACTATGAAAAGGTTTTTGGTTAAGTAAACCAGAAGCGGATGTGAGGCATAATGCAAAAGAATAGATATCCGAAATCTCTGGTTCACGTTATGCAGAATATACACTTCTCTGCAGAACTTAAGGACGAGAGAGATAAAGTCTCCCAGTGGTACATACAAAGATTGACGTCACAGGGCGTGAGGTCAGCATGATTACAGCCCTGCATCACGAGGCATTTGAAGGAAAGGCAAAAAACATTGAGTGTTAATCAGCGAGCAGATACGGTACTATGTGGTGGTATTCTTCATTACAACAAGACCCAGAGTCAACATCAGGATCACCCCAAATGAGGAAAAATCATAGGGGAATTGTAAAAAAAGACGAAATATGACGAGTGCAGCACAGAAGTTTGGTACTGCCCACAGCATTCCTTGTCGTGAGTGGGGAGTGTTCCGGATCAGAGGCACTGCTGCTCAAAGGACAGGAGGTGGACTGTCAACTCCAGAAGCAGATGACCACTATATTGTGCAGCATTCAAGAAGGGACCCAATGTGGGTGCCATTTTAGCCACATTTAACAGGACTGCAAGGCATGGAATCTCGCGCTCCACAGTGACAGGGTGACATGACTGATGACCAGTATGTTGTCTACCATTGATACACTAAGTGATCAAAAGTATCTGGACACCCCGTAAACGTGCATTGTGATGCCACCTACTATCAGGTACTCCGTATCAGCGACCCCAGTAGTCATCAGACATCGTGAGAGAACAGAATGGGGCGCCCCCCGGAACTCACGGTCTCCGAACGTGGTCAGGTGATTGGGTGTCACATGTGTCATACGTCTGTACGTGAGATTTTCTCACTCGTAACCATCCCTAGGTCCACTGTTTCCGATGTGATAGTGAAGTGGAAATGTGAGGGGACACATACAGCACAAAAGCGTACAGGCCGACCTCGTCTGTTGACTGACAGAGACCGCCAACAGTTGAAGAGGGTCGTAATGTGTATACAGACAATCACACAGGAATTCCGAAGTGCATCAGGATCAACTGCAAATACTATGACAGTTAGACGGGAAGTGGGAAAACTTGGATTTCATGGTCGAGCGGCTGCTAATAAGCGACACATCACGCCAGTAAATGCCAAACGACGCCTCGCTTGGTGTAACGAGAGTAAACATTGGTCGATTGAACAGTGGAAAAACCTTGTGTGGAGTGGCGAATCATGGTACACGATGTGGCGATCCGATGGCAGGGTGCGGTATGGCGAATGCGCGGTGAACGTAATCTGCCAGCGTGTGCAATGCCAACAGTAAAATTCGGAAGCGGTGGTGTTATGGTGTAGTCGTGTTTTACATGGAGGGGACTTGCACCCCTTGTTGTTTTGCGTTGAACTATCACAGCACAGGCCTACATTGATGTTTTAAGGACCTTCTCGCTTCCCACTTTTAAAGAGCAATTCAGGGATAGTGATTGCATCTTTCAACACGATCAGGTACCTGTGGTGGAGTGGTTACACGAGAATAACATCCTTGTAATGGACTGGCCTGCACAGTGTCCTGACCTGAATCCTATAGAACACCTTTTGGGATGTTTTGGAACGCCTACTTCGTGTCATGCCTCACCGACCGACATCGATACCTCTCCTCAGTGCAGCACTCCGTGAAGAATGGGTTGCCATTCACCAAGAAACCTTCCAGCATCTGATTGAACGTATGCCTGCGAGAGTGGAAGCTATCATCAAGGCTAAGGGTGGGCCAACACCATATTGAATTCCGTCATTAACGAAGGGGGCGCCACGAACTTGTAAGTCTTTTCAACCAGGTGTTCAGATACTTTTGATCACAAAGTGTAGCAGCACATTAATGGTACCGTTTCCGCTGGGGCAAAGGGCATAGGGACAGCGCCAACGAGGAGTGACGACAGGTGTTCCAGAATCAGTCTGAATAGTGACTCTGGACATATCCTCTTATAGCAAGAGGTGGGAACACGTAATGCATCTATAAGTATTGTCGAACATGGCCAGCCGGCCTGGGTGGCCGAGCGGTTCTAGGCGCTACAGTCTGGAACCGCGCGACCGCTACGGTCGCAGGTTCGAATCCTGCCTCGGGCATGGATGTGTGTGATGTCCTTAGGTTGGTTAGGTTTAAGTAGTTCTAAGTTCTAGGGGACTGATGACCTCAGAAGTTGAGTCCCTTAGTGCTCGGAGCCATTTGAACCATTTTCTTTAACATGGCCATTTTAGTGGTCCACGTGTTATGTGGTGGGAGCCATAATGTTACATGGGCGTACTGACCTCCAGATCTTTGAACACGATGCACTCACCTGTCAACGTTAATGTGACACTGTACCTCTTCCCCACGTGAGTCTTTTCAGGTGTGCATTCGGCCTCTACTTCGCTTTTATGGGTGACAATAAGAGTGACAGCATCGGAAAGCGCAGGCGAGAAGCTCTTGGAATGAAAGGATGTTCGGCGAATGAACTGCCCTGCCAGTACCACCGACTCTCATCCCATTGGGCATGTGCTGGAAGCAGTGGGGAGGCGTATTTCAGCACGTCTACATGCAACAACGACTGAGCAACAGTTGTCAACCGCGCTGGTGGAGGAATGGAACACACTACCACACGCACTCCTTACCACTCATGGGGTCACCATGAAAGCACGTTGCAGAGCATGCATTGCTGCCCACGGGGACCACACACTCTATTTAAGAACCATGTCCCGCCTTTTGTAATGTCCAGGGGAGCATCATAAATCATGGCGATTTCAGTATGAGTCTGTACTTTGAGTAAAAGTGTCATTTCTGTTCGTCTCATAGCGTATTTATTTCAGTTACCTTCTGTACTATGCTGTACTGTAGCATTTCTTCCTAAGTATATTCCAAGTAGTCCAAGTTTCATCGAGCTATGTTACTTGACAGTCACACATCACGCGAAAATTACCTTCATCCTTATGTTTTGCTTATTAGTGTAATTTATCAGTTGTCGCTTCAGCCTATCTGCGCTCTTCTATTTACATGCAGTTTTAATGATAACAACTACTGATAAAGAACATTATTTCTGTTTACTCATCATAATGTTTATTGTCACTGAAAATAACCTGCTATGTGATCAAAGATACAAGAACACCTTTTGGCCCACATTAATATGGGATGTGTCCATCCTTCACCTTCAAGACGGCTCCAACTCTGCTGGTGCACTTTCGAAGGGGTGTCTGAATATTTGTGAAGGAGTGGTAGCTCATTCTTCCTTAAGAGTCAAAACCAGAGAAGGTAGTCGTGTTGGATACTGGATTCTGGGCCGAAGTCGACATTGTAACTCGTCCAAATGGTGTTCCATTGGGTTGAAGTCGGGACTCTGAGCAGGACAACCAATTTCAGGAATGTTATTGTCTACAGTCCATTGCCTCACAGATGCTGCTTTGAGACACGGTGCATTGTTATTCTGAAACAAACTATCATTGTCTTCGAACTATACCTTCACTGTATGCAATTCGCAACTTTGTAAAATGTGTTCATATCCTTCCACATTTAGCATTTTCTTAAGCGTGATAAGGAAACCACACCCTAACCACGGGCAACATCCCCATACCATAACACCATCTCTAAGTACTTTGCTGTTGGCACTACACATGGTAGCAAGTAACTTTACCTAGGCATCCGCCAAACTCAAACCCTTTCATCGAGTTGCTACAGGGCATAGCGTGATTCATCACTCCAAATCACTTGTCTCCAGTCATTCACTCACTGTTCGTTGCCGTCGCTCTTTGCGCCACCTCAAGTGAGGGTTAGCTTTGACTATAAAAATATGTGGCTTAGCAGCAGGTGCTCGATCGTTGTATCCCATTTCCTTTTAGTCGCGGTATCATGGCTCTAATTTGTAACAGTTTTTGAGAAAAGAGAAATATTGGTAATAAGTGAAGACATTAATGAGTATGCACATTGTGTAAAGTTTTACCACGCGAAGCAGTTGTCAAATTACTGAACTTTTCACAGATGTTGTTGCAGGACATTTAAGGGTTCAAATGGTTCAAATGGCTCTGAGCACTATGGGACTCAACTGCTGTGGTCATCAGTCCCCTAGAACTTAGAACTACTTAAACCTAACTAACCTAAGGACATCACATACGCCCATGCCCGAGGCAGGATTCGAACCTGCGACCGTAGCAACAGCGCGGCTCCGGACTGGAGCGCCTAGAACCGCACGGCCACCGCGGACGGCTACATTTAAGGGCTAACATGATAAATATCAATACACTTTTGGTTTTCGGAACATGTTTGTCAGTCCGATTTTATCAACTCATAGATAAAAGTTTACACTGGTTCCACCGAGTTTCTTGCCAACATTAAACTACACTTTTAAGCCGACCATCAATCCTCAGTACATTCGCTGAGCGTGAAATAATGTTCTCATACGCTCCAAAGAGACTGTTTCATAGCACATGTCATCAACACGTCTATCTTCCTTGATAATGGTCATCGGAAATAGCAAGACAACAAAATGTGTGAAGTGATGATTAAATCAAGACCCTAGGTTGCCGACAGGCGTTGATATACATCAACAGGGACAGTAGAAAATGTGTGCCCCGACCGGGACCCGAGTCCGGGATCTCCTGCTTACATGGGAGACGCTCTAACCATCTTTTTTTTCGATATAGTTCGTTGCGTTTGGTCCGGCCGGACATCAAAAGACATCCGTTCAAGTTGATCAAAAAAATGGTTCAAATGGCTCTGAGCACTATGGGACTCAACTTCTGAGGTCATTAATCCCCTAGAACTTAGAACTAGTTAAACCTAACTAACCTAAGGACATCACAAACATCCATGCTCGAGGCAGGATTCGAACCTGCGACCGCAGCGGTCTTGCGGTTCCAGACTGCAGCGCCTTTAACCGCACGGTCACTTCGGCCGGCTCAAGTTGATCGTTGGTTCCTTGACTCAGTTTTTTTTTATTACAGAGAGCACGCAGCCCTTTGACCGAACATGATAATTAAATCAAGAGTATATAGCGACTGCAGGGACTTATCCCGTGCGCGCTCCCCGTGAGACCCACATTCCCAACTTATGTACTCACACTACATTCGTAGTGCCCCGGTATATTCTGTGTCGCATGGCACTGAACCTGTAGGACCGCTTATTAATCACTTACTGCCATATGGCCGTAATATAGGACAGCAGCTGTTCGCTGAGATTGGAGCGACTGGAACAAGCGTCTCTGGCCGTCTGCTAGTAATTATTCTACTCGCGTGCATGGCGCAGCTAACGGTGTCGACACTGTTGCGTCTTCCGCGTAATTTCTGAGGAAACGCGCGTCATCTTCTCTGTTGTTTCTTGGTAACGGTTGTTTATATCTTGACTAATTATCTCTCGTTTAACGTTGTGCCACAAAAACAAACAAAGCATACCATTACTCACCACACGGCCGGATGCTGCCTGCAGCTAAAAGACACTGTATTATTAAGCTGCGTACAACTGCCGTTTGCAACCTATAAACTCGAATGCTAATCGTGGCAGCAAAGCGTTGAACGCCGGCCGATGTAGCCGAGCCGTTCTAGGCGCTTCAGTCTGGAACCGCGCGACCGCTACGGTCGCAGGTTCGAATCCTTCCTCGGGTATGGATGTGTGTGATGTCCTCAGGTTAGTTAGGTTTAAGTAGTTCTAAGTTCTAGGGGACTGATGACCTCAGATGTTAAGTCCCATAGTGCTCAGAGCCATTTTTTGAAAGCGTCGAACTTATAAAACAGAGAAACTTCTACGATGATTCAGCACCGGAGAGTGGAAGGCTAGTTGTGTTATATATTTTTCACACAGTTCTAACGCAGCGGCTACCCAGAAAATTACGAGGGTTGGAACTTTAATAGCGGCAACTATTTATTTACAGCTCGTACAAAATCTATATGTGTTCTGAAGTTTTACTGGCCTTCAAAGAAGTCACCAGCATTTTGTATAAACCGTTGCCAGCGATGTTGAAGTCGTAGGATACTCTTAGCAATGCCAGTTGTGTTGACAGTTTGAGTGGCGCGGTCTATTGCCCGACGAATTTGTAGCAGTTCTGAAGCGAATGCCGTGAAGTGTTTCCTTCAGTTTAGAAATAGAGTTGAACTAAACGAGGGCTTAAGTCAATGGAGTGCAGTAGGTGGTATAGCACTTAACAGCCCCGTCAGTCAAATAAATCAGTAACAGCTTGCACTGTATGTGTTTGAGCATTGTCCTGCAAAATGATGGTCAGATCCTGTAGAAAGTGTCATCACATCTGTCTCTAAGGTGGTCGGAGATTGTGTTCCAAAAATGAACAGCCTTCAGAAGAACGCTGTTCATTTGAAAAACACCGTAAACAGGTATGACCTTCTGCTGTAATGCACATTCGTGAATCCTTGTTACTTCTGACAAAATTGATACCACAGCAGATAATCGGCATGAGTCACGCACGTCCGTGAGTCATCACTGCTGGAAGACAAACAAAACAATCCTCATCTCACATCCTACAACCCCGCAGTTGCTGCACTATTTACCTATCTGCTCCTGAGGTAAGCGGCCAACTTTGTTTAGATCAAGGCCGAATTCACTAAACTCAATTAAAATTCAGCACTACTTACAACAGGCTTGTCTCTAAGTATATGTGTTTGTTATTTAGCGGGAAAACTACACTCTTTAGAAGCCCTTAACTTTAGGTACCGTGTTTGGATTCAGCTGTTAGTTGCTATTAGCATATTATTATAAAATACTGCTGCAAAGCGCGGACTGCGTGAATGCTTCATTTGTATTTGGGTCATATGCAGCCCACGGCCGCAATCTCTTGACCACTGCTATAGAAATTTCATCCATGAAGCGCTAGAAAGTCTGAGCAGCATTGTACACTCTGAATGGCATTCACACCAATACGTAAAGTCTGAACGGAATGCAAACAGTAGTTTTGTGTGTATCTTCTGGTGCAATTGGGATATGATAAAAAGCACGGATGAGTCGATCGTAGAGAAAACTGACATACCATAAATGTGCATAGTGAAGTCTTCAATATGTGGCGTGAGATAACAATCAGAAGATTGGGTTCAAAGCTCCATCGACATGGACGTCATTAGAGACACAGCACAAGCTCGGATTGTGTCAAGGATGGGGAGGCAAATTGACTGTGCTCTTTAAAAGGAACTATCGTGGCACTCATCTGGAGGGGTTTAGAGAAATCACATAAAATCTAAATCAGGATGGTGGGAAGCGAGTTTAAATCGTCATCCTCCCAAATGCGAGCCCACTGTGCTAACCACTCCCCCACCTCGCTCGGTACAAGAATCGAGTATGGTTCAGGTATTAACCTGATGACTAGTAGCCACAAGGGCGCCTCCTGTTGCTTTACTTAGGGTCATTATGAAGTGAAGAGGCCCACCTACTTTCTAAAAGGGCGACAGATCCCTTATGCTTGCATGAAAGATAACTCTTGCTTTGCTTCCTTTACTGTTCTGGATACAGACATCAATGCCATGCATGAACTGTTGTGGTGAGAATGTGATGTCCCATTGAGTGTCCTATTGGTGTTGCAGTAGGCAATGGACAGTTACGAGTTGCATGTGGTGACAGAAACGCTCTTCCCATCATAACTCTCATTATACAAAGGGCATTCAAAAAGTTTTGCACAGCTGTCTCTACTTTTTTTTTTTTTTTTTTTTTTTTTTTTTTTTTTTTTTTTTTTTTTTTGCAGGAGGAGAATGAAATTTTCTGTGAACATACTTGGAACATTTAGCTATACATTGAGCCTACTCAATGTAGCCTCCATCAGCTGTGACGCATCTGGCCGAACATTATTTCCATGATGTAAATGCGCTTTGGTAAAATTCTGGAGATTGATTTTTACACCATCACTTGACACATGAAATACGATCTTTCTCAATATCAAATGGTTTACCGTGCAGGTGGACCTTCAGAAGACCAAAGAGGTAAAAATGAGATGGAACCCATTTTCCTGATTTTCTCCTGCGTCATAAGGGCTGTATGGGGTTTGGAATTGTCATGGTGTAGTCTCATGAGCTGAGCCTGAAGCTGTGGGTCTTGATGGCACATAGCAGCTTTTTTTTTTCTTTGGTCATCAGTCTACTGACTGGTTTGATGCGGCCCGCCACGAATTCCTTTCCTGTGCTAACCTCTTCATCTCAGAGTAGCACTTGCAACCTACGTCCTCAATTATTTGCTTGACGTATTCCAATCTCTGTCTTCCTATACAGTTTTTGCCCTCTACAGCTCCCTCTAGTACCATGGTTCAAATGGCTCTGAGCACTATGGGACTTAACATCTATGGTCATCAGTCCCCTAGAACTTAGAACTACTTAAAGCTAACTAACCTAAGGACAGCACACAACACCCAGCCATCACGAGGCAGAGAAAATCCCTGACCCCGCTGAGAATCGAACCCGGGCGTGGGAAGCGAAAACGCTACCGCACGACCACGAGATGCGGGCCTAGTACCATGGAAGTCATTCCCTCGTGTCTTAGCAGATGTCCTATCATCCTGTCCCTTCTCCTTATCAGTGTTTTCCACATATTCCTTTCCTCTCCGATTCTGCGTATAACCTCCTCATTCCTTACCTTATCAGTCCACCTAATTTTCAACATTCGTCTATAGCACCACATCTCAAATGCTTCGATTCTCTTCTGTTGTGGTTTTCCCACAGTCCATGTTTCACTACCATACAATGCTATACTCCAGACGTACATCCTCAGAAATTTCTTCCTCAAATTAAGGCCGATATTTGATATTAGTAGACTTCTCTTGGTTAGAAATGCCATTTTTGCCATAGCGAGTCTGCTTTTGATGTCCTTCTTGCTCCGTCCGTCATTGGTTATTTTACTGCCTAGGTAGCAGAATTCCTTAACTTCGTGACCATCAATCCTGATGTTAAGTTTCTCGCTGTTCTCATTTCTACTACTTCTCATTACCTTCGTCTTTTTCCGATTTACTCTCAAACCATACTGTGTACTCATTAGACTGTTCATTCTGTTCAGCAGATCATTTAATTCTTTTTCACTTTCACTCAGGATAGCAATGTCATCAGCGAATCGTATCATTGATATCCTTTCACCTTGTATTTTAATTCCACTCCTGAACCTTTCTTTTATTTCCGTCATTGCTTTCTCAATGTACAGATTGAAGAGTAGGGGCGAAAGGCTACGGCCTTGTCTTACACCGTTCTTAATACGAGCACTTCGTTCTTGATCGTCCACTCTTATTATTCCCTCTTGGTTGTTGCACATATTGTATATGACCTGTCTCTCCCTATAGCTTATCCCTACTTTTTTCAGAATCTCGAACAGCTTGCACCATTTTATATTGTCGAACGCTTTTTCCAGGTCCAATGACAAACAATAATGGTCCCAGTTCATTGTGGAGCCAGGTTCCAAAAAGTTAATGAAAATGACACCACACTGATCCCAGAAGAAGGAGGCCATCACCTTTCAGCCTGCTGTTTGTGAAAGTCTTGGTTTCTTCTTCCGAGGGGAACCCAGATGACACCACTACATGGTTTGGGTTTTGCTGTCAGGTTCAGACAAAAACAACCATGTTTCAACCTGGGTAATGATGTCATCAAAACACTGTTTCCACTCTTCAGTAAAAATCTTCATGAGGCCCTCGAACACATCCATCCTCATCGTTTTCATTTCTCTTGTCAATAATATAGGCACGCAACATGCACAGATTTTTCTGTATCCTAGTGACTGCACCAGTGACACTACACTACCCAATGACAAACGAGTCATTTCAGCAAGCTGTCATGTCATCACACATGTGTCATTTTGGATGGTTTGATCAATGACCTCCTTATTCACATCACTGCCATTGATGGTGTACCACATCATGGATTGTCCAGTAGAGAGAAATCACCTCCTTTAAACCTCTGCAACCACCACTGGATACTGCTGCGATCCACTGTGTCCTCCCCATAAACAGGGAGCAAGTTCCTGTGAATCGATGTGGCAGTCATCACTGGTCTTGAAGAGGAACTCCATCACCGACTGGTTGCAACCTGACATCTACTTAACAGTCAGTTATACTTTTATATACCAACTTACAGCTAAATGTTTTAAGCATGTTGACAAAAAATTTCATTCTCCTCCTGCAAAAAATAAAAAAATTGGAGACTATGAAAAACTTCTTGAATGCCCTTTGTACTACCTGAGGCGATGCCCATGACATGTAGTTTTGATTAAATTACTGGAGTAAAATTTCACTTGTGAAATAGTATTACATAAATTAACGATAAGATAAAGCATATATTCGCAATTGTGGGAATAAAAGATAACATACTGTGCAGAGCAGCTTGGCCTGTGCGGTGATATCACGGTCTCGCTTCGTCTGACAATCTATTGCCCATTGCGTACCACTGTGGTGTCAGGCAGTGGGATGCGTTGATTTGAAGGGATAAGAGGGAATGCCAGCCCACCCCACCCTTACCGCAGACAATTGGCCCAGCCCGTCCTGTTGCGATGACATCATGGGCTCATTCCGTCCAAGACTGCTGAAGCTCAGTGCAGTGCTGGCCCGTGAGACGGGCCCCTTTGCAGGACTCTGTCACAACACTCTCATGGCTATCCCATGCACCCTGATGGCAAATTTGTGCGTCAGTCTGTTGATTTGACCTGTTGTGTTGCCATTCATCAACAGAATTTCGAGGGTGTTTTCCAACAGGATAATGATTGCTTACATGCCACTGTTGTTATCCAACATGCTATACAGAGTGTCGATATCTTGTATTGGCATGCTCAACCACCAGATCTGGCTCCAAATGAGCACATATGGAACATCATCAGACAACAACTCTTGCATCAGCGTTAACTGTCCTTTCATTGACTGACTAAATACAACAGGCAGTGTTTCGCATTTGCAATGGCTTCTTTTCCACTTGCATTAACTTATCATCTTGCAAATGTAGTCACTTAAATATGTTACCAAGCCAAAAACATTACTGAAATTTCATTAATCTACATTAATTAATTTTTGGTGTTGCAATTTTTTCCATCAGTGTATTGGCCCCAGAGAGAAAATGAGTAGGTTTCTTTGTAGGAAATATAGTGGCGGGAAACATTTTCTTTAAAAGCTGTAGTTTTTGAGTTATTAAAGAAAAACATAAAAAGGTGACATTTACATGGCCCTTCCATTCCCACACTCTGGTCTGGAGTGTTACTATGTTGTTCATAGCAACCCCCTCTGCCCCACCACTGTACAAAATTTTTAACTGCACCACTTTTTCCCCCTGTTCAACCTGTTTTAGTATTTGAACACCTGTTTCTGCTGGAAGAAAGTTGCCATCATGATGTACTTATGGAGCACTGTATTTGCAGGCCTGCAACTACCTTAGATAGTTCAGTGCTTCCAGAGTTGTCTCCATTCTGGTGCAGATGCTTGTGACACACATTAATGGACCCATCTCAACTATTTGGTCAGAGGTTTGAGTCAGAGCAGTGACGTCACCAGCAAAAACTGTGATTATTTTCTGTGCATCCAGGGTCAAGCTCAACAGCCATATATTTTGCAGAATACCATTGTTAACTGTGTTGTCTCCGAGTATCTGAAGATGATGAAGTGGTGTGTACGGTTGGGTGTTCTTCAGTGCAGAAAAATTTTTCAAGGCACTTAGCTTTTGGCTACAACAAGTTTATTACAGACACAAGCTTGACAGAGGTGTAATTTTCTGTGCTTGGCAGTGAAGCTAGGACATCTTGTACTTCTGTAGTCATTTGGTCATTAAGTGCAGCTAACACATAACTACATGTAATTACATCTGACGTGATGTGGGCCAAGACAGATTGGTTCTTAAGACAGCCGAGCCACAAACTGGATTATCTGACCATAAAAACTAGGGTTTCACGAAAATTGTACTAAGGGTCACATTTCCCCAGCACGAGTCCGCCCAGTGGATTAGTGTCGAGATCCGGTGTGCCGGCCAGTGGTCTTCCATCTGCCTCAGCAAATGCGGGCTTGTTTCACTTATTCTGCCTCAGTTACACTATGTCGGCAATTGCTGCGCAAACACTTTCTCCACGTACGCATACACCATAATTACTCTACCATGCAAACATTGGGGTTACACTCGTGTGGTGTGAGACATTCCTGGGAGGGGGGGGTGTTCCACTGGAGGCCGAACTGCACTATAACCCTGGGTTCAGTGTGGGGGCGGCGGTGGGGTGAGTGGACTGCTGTAGCCTGTTGTGGGTTGTGTACCATTGACGGCTTCGGTGGAGAAGAAGCCTCTCCATTGTTTCTAGGTCCTCAGTTCCATACAATACAAGGGTCACATTTGCCACTTGTAGGTCAGAGCTTGCAGGATTCTTTATGTTCATTATGGTAGGTGTTGTTTATGCACTGTGTTTGTTCATAAGTGGTTACGCATGGCATGATTTATGTGAAAACTTACATAAGGTGAATTTTATCATTCTGGCACATTTTTTTCTGACACGTAACCATCTTCCTGGCACAATTTGGAAATGCCAAGCATAAATGCAATTTATTTCTTCAGTACAACATCAGCTATTAATTTCCATGTATAACTGTAAGATGTAAGGCCTACATATATCCACCACATTTGTAGTGGACTTTTCTGTGTCCAGAAGCATGTACTGGTTGATTTCTATTTCTATTATATGATGTATGGACAAGATTTGTGTGTGAGTAAGCAAGTCTTATTGAGCAATTAGTGACAGGTGATTGATAGTTTCACAGCCGTTCATTTAATTCTACAAATTGTGAAAATTAATACAGTAAGCCAACTAGCAGTATATTCAGATTCAAGTATTGGCAACCTCAGTTCTCTTAAACACTTGCTCAGTGGATTTGAGAGAGGATATCAAAGTTTCCGATGGCAATATAATTTTGTGAATGAGTGTAGCCTTTAATAACGTAAATCAACTCCTACATTGCCTTTTGTATACTTCAAAATTCAGTACAGAATAATAATATCACTTAAAGTTTCAGTCAAGGAAGTACTGCATTTCTAGTATGAGTATAGGATTTTTTAATAGAGTTCAACATGCAGCTCAACAAGTACTCGAAATTTACTTTTGTTATCCAAAAGAGGTTCAAGAATGGCTTTTCTTTTACAAGTGCTACTTCATTTATCTTTTTGATGGCCCTGTATTATTTCTGTGTACAGCCCATTTCCAAATCCAGCATTTATGCTTTCTCTTCTTCTTATATTCTTGGCTCAATTCTAATGCCATAACCTGTCATTCAAGTGTCTAGTGTCTATCTGAGTTATCTTGACTGATGCCATATTGAAAACTGTGGAACTAGAATTTTAACAGGAGCCTGTGGAATCAGCAGCATATGGTGCCACTGCTGTATTAGCTGTCATGCCACTTGCTATGGCATAACTAATTACATGTGGAAACCTGGCTTTATAGAATTCTCACCCAGTTTCAGATTTCATCAGCTGTCATGGAACTAAATAACAGATTTAAAATTGCCAAGTACAACAGGAAATAATTTGGTTTTAGCAAGCACTACATAAATTGATGAAAATTATTTTTGAAAATATAATTGGACAGATGAAAAAATCTATTCAGCAAGAGACAGCAGGAACAAACAGATACAAAAGTTAAGAAAATGTGCAAGCTTCCAGAACCAGTTGGTCCTCCTCCTCACAGAAAGGTTGAAGGGGACAAAGAGGGATGAAGGACAAGGACTGGTGAGGCTCAGGAAATGGAGGGGGGGGGGGCGATTAAAGAAAGGTCGCCAGAACCCTGGATCGGGGGTGAATAAAATTATATTTTTGATACCTTTTGGAAGCTTACACCTGCCACACACAACTTTTTCATTGCAAGCTTACTGTTGTGGTACAGTTGTGTTTTATTGAAATTTGGGCTACAATATTTATTCTAAAATTTTGCCACTTAATTGCAGTGTAGTATCTTATGTGATTGGTGCAATATTTCCAACTTTATCAGTATTTTAACCAATTATGTTCGAAGATCAAGTTCGAAAGATAATCACTGCAATGCAAACATAGCTCTTACAAAGTTGACTGCTGAGGCATAACTGAGAGTTATGTATATTATAGCAGTCATCTCCTGTTCCACATAGCTTATCCCCTTCAACCTGAGTGTATATTGTCAGTGTTTGTTATTAATTTCTACTATTTTTGACTTCATTACATGAGTCAACAAAACAAAAGTTCAAAACAACATTCTGAGTAGCCTCAGGGGACCAATACATTTTATCCCAGATTTCTTTCATTATGTCATGCAATGGGTGTTGTTCTTACCAAGAAAAAGTGATTCGTGTAGTATAGCAGATCATGAAACTAAGAGAATCAGTGAGGGTCCATTCAAAAGTGTGTGTTAACTGTTGCACTATCCACAACACAGCTCCACTCTGAATATTGTTCTCAGGCATGGGATGAGTTGGTTGGTGTTTATGAGTAGCTGGGATTTGCTGTAAGCAACTGAAAACTGAATCACAGATAGCAAATGCATCTCTAGTACTATGCTGTCCTATGGATACTGTCTACTCTCCAGGAAATACAGGACTTATAACTACTGGTTGACTTGACTATGAGCAGCATTCAATGGTAGGTCTAGTGCTAGCAGCAGTGACTCATTATCATATCACTGACATCTGTCTGTTGCAAACTCTTTCAAAGTATTACGAGCTCAAACATATTGATATATGTTGAACAGAATGCCTTCCTTCATGCCAAACAGCAAGTGTTCTTGAAGTTTCTACATGACAGGCTAGTGTGGAGAGCTGGATGAAACCGGTCATTGGACAGATCACCACCACACCACAAACAACAGCAACACATGAATGGTCACAGTTTTTTGACTCACAAGACAGCATTATGGAAATGCTGAAAAACATGAACTGGCACACAGTTTAATATAGATGCCATAATCCTGGGAAGGTTACTTATAATGTTTCATAAACCAGTATTAAGTGAGGAATCTGTCAATATACTAGAAACCCTTACTTATTGCTCCTGTAGACAATGTTAGACTTATTGCTGAAGTTTTTAAACAGTTTTTCTTCTGAAACTTCCTGACAGATTAAAACTGTGTGCCCGACCAAGACTCGAACTCGGGACCTTTGCCTTTCGCGGGCAAGTGCTCTACCATCTGAGCTACCGAAGCACGACTCACGCCCGGTACTCACAGCTTTACTTCTGCCAGTATCTCGTCTCCTGCCTTCCAAACTTTACAGAAGCTGTCCTGCGAACCACGCAGAACTAGCACTCCTGAAAGAAAGGATACTGCAGAGACATGGCTTAGCCACAGCCTGGGGTGTTTCCAGAATGAGATTTCCACTCTGCAGCGGAGTGTGCGCTGATATGAAACTTCCTGGCAGATTAAAACTGTTTGCCCGACCGAGACTCGAACTCGAGACCTTTGCCCTTCGCGGGCAAGTGCTCTGCCATCTGAGCTACCGAAGCACGACTCACGCCCGGTACTCACAGCTTTACTTCTGCCAGTATCTCGTCTCCTACCTTCCAAACTTTACAGAAGCTCTTCTGTGAACCTTGCAGAACTAGCACTTCTGAAAGAAAGGATACCGCGGAGACATGGCTTAGCCACAGCCTGGGGGATGTTTCCAGAATGAGATTTTCACTCTGCAGCGGAGTGAAAATCTCATTCTGGAAACATCCCCCAGGCTGTGGCTAAGCCATGTCTCCGCAGTATCCTTTCTTTCAAGAGTGCTAGTTCTGCAAGGTTCACAGAAGAGCTTCTGTAAAGTTTGGAAGGTAGGAGACGAGATACTGGCAGAAGTAAAGCTGTGAGTACCAGGCGTGAGTCGTGCTTCGGTAGCTCAGATGGCAGAGCACTTGCCCGCGAAGGGCAAAGGTCTCGAGTTCGAGTCTCGGTCGGGCAAACAGTTTTAATCTGCCAGGAAGTTTCATATCAGCACACACTCCGCTGCAGAGTGGAAATCTCATTCTGGAAACATACCCCAGGCTGTGGCTAAGCCATGTCTCCGCAGTATCCTTTCTTTCAGGAGTGCTAGTTCTGCAAGGTTCACAGAAGAGCTTCTGTAAAGTTTGGAAGGTAGGAGACGAGATACTGGCAGAAGTAAAGCTGTGAGTACCAGGCGTGAGTCGTGCTTCGGTAGCTCAGATGGTAGAGCACTTGCCCGCGAAAGGCAAAGGTCCCGAGTTCGAGTCTCGGTCAGGCACACAGTTTTAATCTGCCAGGAAGTTTCATATCAGCGCACACTCCGCTGCAGAGTAAAAATCTCATTCTGGAGTTTTTCTTCTATCACTCCATATGCAAATGAAACCCTAATGTGTAGTACAACAGGAAGGTTCTCCTGTCATACACTTTTGTTTTAGAGGAAATACGTAAAACTCTGAATTACATATTTTTCCAGGAATTCAACTGTTGCTCTATTAGGTGATGCACCAACACAGGTTATATTTTTCCCCACGAAGACCATCCACTGTTGATCATGTGATAATAGAAGTTGTCCAGGAAACTGGCTTCTGTGTACAGTGGCAAAGTAATGGTTCTTCATGATATGGCTGTTTGCATGTTGTCATTGTCCAGCATTGTACTGTGGATCATTAATTTGCTGCTGCAACATGAGCTAGCCAACAGCTGACATTGTTGCAGATGGCAGCTGATAATCTGATACCAGTAGTTACATCATAAATGAATATTCATGGAGTATCCCTGAAGCAGTGGCCCACAGTAATTGTGGAGTCTGCATGACAAAGATCTAATGTCTTGCTCAAATTATGTTTGAATGTCAGTCAGATGAAATTATTCATGTATCAACTATTGCATTTGTAAACGTGATATGAGCACTACTTCCAAAATGATGATGGCCTCAAATTAAATTGCTGATCAGAGTGTATTGGTGTAGCTGAGAAAATGACAGGTGGATCTTCTCTGACAGTTATAAAACTTAAAACCCACAC
Source organism: Schistocerca piceifrons (assembly GCF_021461385.2). NCBI lineage: Eukaryota > Metazoa > Arthropoda > Insecta > Orthoptera > Acrididae > Schistocerca > Schistocerca piceifrons. The sequence continues at coordinate 391,276,001 of NC_060145.1, forward strand.
TACTGTATTCCAGTTGTGTGAAATATTTCTAACACTTGTCCTAGGAGGGTTTACATATTATAATGAACAACACTGATAAAAAATATTTTTATTGTAAGATAAGAAACATTTGAACATTAGCAGGAAAAAGTATCACAGGAAAATATTTGCACAATTAGAGTTGTCATTTACATTAGACTGTTCAAAAAACAAGATCATTATCAAGTGTAATACTGGTGTAATAATAATTGCAAAGACTGATAGCATTGTGTGTATTAAACACAGTAACATTCCTTGAATAAAAATATACCATGTAAAATTTATCATTAAAAGGTAAAATGATAATTGATGAATACAAAATTCATTACTCAAGAGGCACTGTTTGAAGTAAAGGTATCATAGCTGATATTCATAAGTACATTAATAAACTTTACAAAGTTAACAAAACAATATGTTATACAGCACTGTAACAATATTTATATAAAACAATAGTAGTCATATAAAAAGTCATATGAAGTGTAACAAAATAAAAAAGAAATCTGTACTGCAAATGTGCACTAAGATTCATATCTATCAACAGAAGTAAAAGACTAGAATTGTGAAGTATTAAGTGAAATATTTGTGTGCACAAGTGCATTATTATGGGCACAATTACTTAAGGCTGAACACACACAATTGCATATCTGAACACGAAACTGGAAATCAGGTAAAATGGATCTAATACAGACTTGTTTTCTTCATGATTCTCAGGAACTCCTCTTGATTTATCTCCCCATCACCATCTCGATCTGCTTCATCAATCATCTCCTAAAAAAATTTTAGTGTGGAAACAATGTTATAAAAAAGCAATAGTATGGGACTGCAATGCTGTTACAATGGTAAATCTATATGAAATTAATGTATGATATCAATATAATGGAAGGAAACATTCCACGTGGGAAAAATTATATATAAATACAAAGATGAGGTGACTTACCGAACAAAAACGCTGGCAGGTCGATAGACACACAAACAAACACAAACATACACACAAAATTCAAGCTTTCGCAACAAATTGTTGCCTCATCAGGAAAGAGGGAAGGAGAGGGGAAGACGAAAGGAAGTGGGTTTTAAAGGAGAGGGTAAGGAGTCATTCCAATCCCGGGAGCGGAAAGACTTACCTTAGGGGGAAAAAAGGACAGGTATACACTCGCACACACGCACATATCCATCCACACATACAGACACAAGCAGCTGCTTGTGTCTGTATGTGTGGATGGATATGTGCGTGTGTGCGAGTGTATACCTGTCCTTTTTTCCCCCTAAGGTAAGTCTTTCCGCTCCCGGGATTGGAATGACTCCTTACCCTCTCCTTTAAAACCCACTTCCTTTCGTCTTCCCCTCTCCTTCCCTCTTTCCTGATGAGGCAACAATTTGTTGCGAAAGCTTGAATTTTGTGTGTATGTTTGTGTTTGTTTGTGTGTCTATCGACCTGCCAGCGTTTTTGTTCGGTAAGTCACCTCATCTTTGTATTTATATATGAAATTAATGTATCTTAAAAATAAACAAACAAATTCTTGTCTATTGCAGGAATGTTCTTACCCATATTACCTTACCAAACTGGGCTTTTAATTGGTTACTTTTTCTGTATTTATGCATAAAATAAAGCTCTTTTATACTATCTCAAATAAAATAGGTGATCTGGATGCTGTTCATTATGAAGCAGCATTTATTATGTAAATTTATATTCTGAGACAGAATACACATTTATCGAAAATGTGACTTTTTCCAGCCCTAATCTATTACCAAGCAGAAAAAACATTTCTTTTCTGCCAACATAATTTGAAGGAAATTGCAAGGATATACATAAATGAGGAAGCTGTCATCACAATAAAATTTCATCTTTGATTCTCTTATGTTGAATAAGTTCAATATCAACCAAAAAGCTTACAAAGCTCTGGCACTTCAACACACTAGCATGAAAAGGGAAGAGACATTCCATTGACAATAACATTTGAGAAAATATTTTCTTTAAATCTTATTCCATATTTTTTAATGTCAGAACAATGAAATTAGAAATGTAAAGAACGGAACATTCTGATGAAAATGTTTTGCAACATATACCTGCAGTTCTTCATCTGTGATGTTTTCTCCTAGTTCTTTAGCAACACGTTTCAAATTCTTGAATGATATTTTTCCTGTCTCGTCATCATCAAATAAGCGAAAAGCTTTCAGAATCTCTTCCTTTGAGTCTTTTTCAGCCATTTTCACTGTCATCAATGATACAAAGTCTTCATATGTCAGATAACCTGAAATGACAATATAAAGATTTAGATGAGACGGTCTCATAAATACAGGAAGTTATAAAACTTCTTTGGAATTACACACAACACAGCCCTAACAATAAACACAAGGACTAGTAATACAGTTGTAATTCTCACCTCAAAACAATAGCTTCATAATTAATTTTGTTTGTTTGTTAGCAGGTTCATGTCTGTAGTTTTAGTGCACACTGAACTCTCCACACAATAGTACAATAACCACATAACTTGAGAAGCCTAAACGAATTCGGTGGGTATTTCAGTGAGTACCAAGCCTGCAGACATGTTAACTGCAAACACATAAAAAATTAATGACATAGCTTTATTTTTTGAGGTAACAATTAAAACTTAATAACTACCCCTTGAACAAACAGAAACATGGAAAATTTTGTGTTTCAATTTCTAGGATAAACAAGGATGCAGAAACTCTTCCAAGTGCAATGAAGTATGATTGGTACTGTAAATGTGATAAACGTAAAAGTAGTCTCAAACACCCTGTGCTAAAGATAAAAAACTGTTTTGTTAAGATTTGAAATTGTACACATCAAAATTGTCATAATGCCAACTATGTAAGGAAGACGGAAGCATGAAAGATGCCTCCCTGACACCGAGGCCAACAGAGGCTGAGCTTGAGTTCATATTAGTCAGTCACGAGGAAAGAAATCAGCCATATCTGTTATAGCAAGAACAAATACGATTTATGGAACATAGTACTTTATAGAGCAACACGTAAGATACAGGTTGTGCACGGCACTGAACACATTGACTGGACAACAGTAATACAGGGTAAAGAATAGGCCGAGCACATGTTTGCATTGCTTAAACAATCCTGCTTCTTTGGCGGCTCATCAGAACATGCCACTGGGCCAACCCAGGAGCCCTCTAAAAGCGGTCCTGTGAACTGTATGGCTGCCAGGCCACATACAGACACAAAAACACTAGGCACGGAAAAAAATACATGGTACCGAAAAAATACATGCTACAGAAAAAAGCGCTGGTATAGAAAAATAGCACTGCTACTGAAAAAGAACCCTGGCCTTACAAGGCACTGAGATTACTAGTCACATAAAAAAAAGAACCAATGACAGGGCTGATGACCATTTCATCGCCTAACAATGGTGGCTTCTACAACATATGGTGTGCAGGTACCAGCAAGTAGAGGTGGTCGATAGGCATGCCGCCCCCCCCTTCTCACGACAGTCCGTAGGCCAGGATCAGGGACTGCTTCCCCACAGCCACATCCTCACTGAGATCAACGGTCAGTGCTGGAGGCGTCAATGGGGCTCCTGGAGACAACAGCTGCACCGGACCCAGCAACGGAGGTAGAGGTGGCCGTGGAGTCAGGTGCAGCAGGGGCTGCACCAGTGATGGCAGTCAAGAAACGGGTGCGGAGGCAGGGACCTGAGACAGCAAGCCGCCAGGTGGCAAACCACACTGCGGCATGAACCAGACTGTCTGCAACACAGGAATAGGCACCGGCAGTGGCGAGGGAGGGAATGGACCACCGGAACAGCCACCGCTGTGTGTGACTGCAGATGTTCGAAGTGACAGGACACCTGTCCATCAGGAGTGCAGATGAATAGGTGCTGGCCCTGGCAATACTCGATGATGGCAGGAACCACAAGCCCAGGCAAGGGCACCCAGCCAGAACTGTCACGTAGCTGCCGATGCCGGTGGATGCAGCAGGTGAAAGAGTGTCTGTGGTTCGCGTCTAAGTAGTAACTACCCTGTGCTCTAGTCCTCCACTGGAGTGAAATGGTATGAACTCACAAAACAGTCTAAAGCAGCTTCACAGAACCTGTTGGATACATACTTCTGCATCTAAGTTTTAAACATCCAAAGCATGCACTCAGCCTCACCATGAGACTGAGGATGAAATGGGGGGGGGGGGGCTATGTGATGGCGAACACCACTAGACTGACAAATAGTTGCAAATTTTTGGAACAGAAAGAGAGAGAGAGAGAGAGAGAGAGAGAGAGAGAGAGAGAGAGAGAGAGAGAGAGAGAGAAACTGGCAGCTGTTATCGATTAACCACGGTAAGTCCCTCAATTGCAAAAATCATAGACAGGGCCAAAATATTGGCTGCTGCAGGCGTAGATGGAAAATGTGTCACAGAGAAACTTGGCAGAGGTGCCCACTTTAATGAGCCAATACAGACTTAGGAAGGGCCCAGGAAAATAGACACATAGACACTCTTATGGGCGCTGTGGCATCATGAAAATAAGCACTCACCATACCATTGCTATATTTCTTGTAAATCTTTTCATATTTACCTGTTCCTTCTTTATCAACATCAGCTATCATTTTCTTAATTTCTTCCTTCTTGGGTTCAAAGCCCAATGCTCTCATGGCAACCTAAACATGGCACAACATAGAAAATACGTAAGTTAAAATTCAGACACACCTCACACATGCAAATGACTAGAAAATACTGCTCCTGCACTATTTCATTCAAGTAGCAACGTATATAGGACTACCTAATTCCATACAAACAGGGTAAATATAATATGTATTGGTAAAAGAGCACTTATGGTGTCAGTGGCTTTTCAGTTACATGCCGCAGATGGTAACTGTTTGCATGGGGAATGTTGGGAAGTGAAAACGACAAGGAGTGAGTCAGATGACTAGAAAAGCTACTGGAACCAATGAAAAAATAGTATTATAAAAAAAGTCGGCATGATGTGGAGGGTATGAAATTATGCAGTGACATGGTTGGTTGGTTGTTTGGTTGACATGGGGGGAAGGGACCAAACAGTGAAACCATCGGTCCCGTTGAATGAGGGAATGATGAGGAAGGAAATCGGACATGTGTTTTCAAAGGAACCATCCTGACATTTGCCTGAAGTGATTTAGGGAAAACCTAAATCAGGATGGCCAGGTGTGTATTTGAACCATTGTACTCCCGAATGAGAGTCCAGTATGCTAACCACTGCACTACCTCACTCGGTACGTAGTAGCATGATGGAATATATTATGCAGAATGTTGTAATATAAAACAGAATAGTCTGTAAGATATATACAGTATTAAAAGTTTCCTGTGCAACAAAAACTCCGGAAATCTGAACATTTTGCAAACACTCCACAAATTTTTCAGAACAATCACTGGGCTACACTACAGATCAGACTGTCACTGGAGCCAGCTTTCTTCCAGTGACATACTTCGGCTTTTTTAATTCGCAGCTAAACATTTCAACCTTGGGCTTTGTTACAGCTGTCTATTACTACAGCCAGTTTTCCTCCAGTCAGATTCATTGGCTTTGTCAACTCACAACCACATTGGAATATGAAACAATATCTCAAGAACTCTTCTCATATTCCAAGAAACACACAATAAAAGAAATACACTGAAAACCAAACCACCTTTATAACCCATAATGGTCAGATTAATAATCGTGAATATTGTTCTATGCATATCAAAAATCAAAGTAATGTACTCTTATTTTCTCCCAAAACAAGTCAATTAGTTCCTTGATTCTAATTGGTTAGGGTAAACCGTTGCCCAATTGGCTATAACCAATGGAAACAAATTGTGAACAACAGGGTAAGTGCACTTAACCGATGTAGCGATGTCCTTCACAACCAAAGTTTTATGTCGTATTCAGTTGGAACACATTCATCTTGCTTAAATGTAAACTAGATATTGGATGCTGACAGAAAGAGAGTCTTACAACTTTCTTTTTACAACTGGATCTTTTATATACTTAAAAATACAACTGAAATTGTGACCTGCAACGAGTGGTATCCACTTTTTGAAACCATCCATATGGTGATGCAGATTAAGGTACCAGGTATCACACCACGCAGCGACTCTCCCTGGTGGGCCCTCATTTGCAAGTAATCAACAAAAAAAAAATTCGGAATTTCATGTTATTTTGTAGAGCATTAAAAAATGATAACAATTCACAGAGAAGTGTTGTGGTATAGTGGTTATGGTATGTCCCTGCTCTACTGGAGTTTGTGGGCTCAAATCCTGTTGGGTACTTTAAACATTTTTTTTATTTCCATATATTTATCAAAATGACACTGAACCTTATTTTTATTCAGTTAATTGATTTAAATGTAATTCTTTATGTTTGTAATCCTTTGTCATGTCATTTTAATCATAATATTAACTACTTCATTTGCTCTTATATTGCCTTCCCATTATTCTTTTTTCATTTGGAACTTTGTGCATGTTATTTTACTTATTCTTATGGATTAACGTTGATTTTGTTGCCTCTATTTTATCATTTTATATTTTCATTCATGTAATTGCATTCAGTAGTTCTACTCCTCATGCCACTTGAATTTCAAATTATTTAGAGTCCTTTCTTCTGTCGAAATCTCTGTGCGCTTTATTTTGTCATCTTTTGTTTTTTGACAGACCGGCATTTTCAAATGTTTAGATATTATGGCAGATAAATAAAAATAATTAAAAACCACATAAGCAAAGATTCCAAACCACCTTTTTCCAAGAGCAAATGATTAGAATTAAAAAAAAAATTACACATAAACCAGTTAACCAAATAAAAATAACGATCACAGTCCAGTCATCTCGATAAAGATCTGGGGGGGGGGGGGGGGGGAGGGGGGGGGGAGTTAAAGCCACTGATGAGATTCAAACTTACGATCTTCTGTTCATCAGTAATGTACTCTAACCACTATGCCACAAAAAGACTTGTGTACTACATCATTTTTAAGCCCGTAGAAAGCAACATGACATTAAGAATGTTTTTGGTTGATTACTTAAAAACAAGGGCCTGCCAGGGTGAATGACTGCAAGTGTGATACATGGGACTTTAACCTAAATCCCTACATAGATGGTTTTAAAAAGTTGATTGCATCCCTGTGGCCTGGAAAATTATCTGTTCTCACTTCAGTAAAATCACTATTACAATACAATACTACTGATGTAAAAGTTCTAGGAATATTCCACTGAATAATAATAACAGTAATAATAATAACAATAAAAAGTGATCTCGAGATCCCAAAACCAGTACATGGCATGTTTTAAATAGATCACAATATCACACAAAATCGGAAAGAAACGAAGAGGGTGAAATTCAAGGAGTTGATACTCAATCTGACCACCATTCACCACAAATAAAAATATGCGTGACCTCTAAAAGAAAGATTAATTATAAAATGTCAATATAAATATTATGTAACAAAATTTTGTCACATTCTTCCGGAAATCTGGAGAAGAATGAACAGCCGTGAGATTTAAGAGATGTCTATATCAGTGCAAGGAATTAAAAATCATATGTGTGAACTGACTTACATTATAATGACTTGTAAATATGACCCACATAACAGGAAAAAAAATTATAAAATAAAAAAAATGGACTAAACCAAATCAGTGAGGCTAAATGTCAGATGAACCTGCCAATGCAATCCTGAGCAAGGAGTACTAAGTAGGGACATTCTGATATTGGAAGCACTTCTTATGCGCAGTTCTATGGAACTCAAATCAGCAAACCTGATGAACAATTATGTCCATCAGCATGAGATAATGAATTGACATTTTAAACAGACTGGGACCCATAATGGAGGAAGGAAAATTTGGATTTAATGTTCTGTCATCAATGCCACTGTTTGCGTCTTCAGTATGAAGACTGGTTTGATACAGTTCTCTACACTACTTTCCTGTGTATGCCTCTTCATCTCTGAATAACAAGTACTGCAACTTACATCCTTCTGAATCTGCTGACTGTTTTCATCTTTTGGTCTCCCTCTATGATTATTTACCCTTCCCCTCCACCCCCACTTCCCACTCATATTAAATCCATTGCTGTTTCCGAATGTGTCCCATCAACCCATCCCTTCTTTTACTCAAGTTCTGACAAATTTCCAGCCTCCCCATTTCTATTCAGTCCCTCCTCATTAGTTACTTGATCTGCCCATCTAGTCGTCAGCATTCTTCTGCAGCACCACATTTCAAAAGCCTGTATTCTCTTCTTGTCTAAATTGTTTATCATCAATGTTTCACTTCCATACAGAGGTACACTCCAGAGAAATAAATTCAGAAAATATTTCCTAACACATACCTTACATCCTCCTTTCAAGATGCTATCCATTCCATACAACTGTTATTCCAAGTCGTTTGCTGTCTCTGACAGATTACGATAACACCAGCAAACCTCAAAGTTCTTAGTTCTTTTTCCTGAACTTTGATTCCCTCTCCAGATTGGTCTTTAGTTTCTTAATTCTTTTTCAATGTAAGATCGAACAACATCAAGAATTAGCTATAATCCTGTCTCACTCTATTCTCAACCAGTGCTTGCCTTCCATCACCCCTCAACTCTTATAATTGCCGTCTGCTTTCTGTACAAATTGTAAATAGCCTTTTGTTGTTTGCATTTTACTCCTGCTACCTTCAGAATTTCAAAGACAGTGTTCCAGTCAACATTGTCAAAAGCCTTCTCTACGTCTATAATGCAATAACATTACAGACTCATAGTAATATTTGACTGGAAAGAGTGGGGGCAGGGTATCAGCCATGCCCTTATACAAACCATCTCAGCATTTTCATCAATTAAGGAAACCCTAAATCTGTATGACTGTATGGGACCTGAGTCTTGCTTCTTCTGAATGCAAGACTAATATGTTAACTCCTATGTTGCCTCTCCTGGTCATCCTCAAAAATACATAACTTTCACAACAATAAAGGAAAAGAATTAGATAAATAATAAAAGAAACAAATGAAAGTAACCTATCATCAATGTATGTTTTGATATAAGTGGTTGTGCCTTTTCGTTTAGTTACATAATGTTGCAAGTATCAAGTGACTTAATACGCTTACCTCAATAACATTGAAAAATATTAACAGTGTTTGACACACTTAAATATGGCTAACCGAGGAGAACGGCAGGTGAGTGAACTGTATAGGTTAGATAAAAGTTGGAAGAAAAAGCCACTCCATCAACTGTATTTTGATTAAGACTTGACAAAGTATTGGTCAAAATGGAGGTTATTATCTGTGAATGTACTTTTCAATAAATGTCTTTACAGTTAGTCCACAGAAGAGAGTGTGGTGTACTGAGATACTGCTCAAGAAGACTTTGCTGCAGTTGTATGTTCATCCGCAGTAGGAACATAGCTGCATGCACACCAATCATGCTGTCTGCGAGAATCACTCTTCCTGGAGTGGCAGCGCCACCAGGAAGAGACACACACACACACACACACACACACACACACACACACTTAAGTATCCATGCACAAACTGAAATTGTCAGTTGCATATTGTTTGTAAGTCAGTCCGAGTCTTACTAGGGAGTTCCTGCAAATTGCTTGTCCTGTCCAAGTCATCGAGTGAGATAGAAACAGTGGCCAACAGATGGACAATGGTTAGTCTTCAGTAGAAACAGAACAGTGAACAGAATTATCCTGTATGTACAGAGACCACATGCCTAGAGATGTGACTGAGTGCTGTAAGTTTGGAACTGTTCTCCAAATAGTACATTAGAGAAGAAGATGGAACTGTGGGCAACACAGGACAGGTACACTAAACCTGCAGTCTACAACTGCCATAAGCAGTGTTACCAAAGTTGAGTATATACTTTACTATTAACTATTCTTTGTTACTCTCAGTATGTGTGTGTGTGTGTGTGTGTGTGTGTGTGTGTGTGTGTGTGTGTGTGTCCTATCAGTACACATTTATTAGTCTTTTTCAGTGGCAGTGAAATTTTCATCAAAGTTGACACACTCAGTCCACAACACAGAAAATATAATTTTGTTAATTGTTACGGCTTTCAGTCCAAGGACCAGTTTGATGCAGCTCTCCATGTTGTATTATCCTGAGCATACCTCTTCATATCTGCGTAAGTACTGCAACTTACATCCATTTGAAGGTGGTTACTGCTGACTCCTCTCTCCATCTGCAAATTGATGATGCCCCTGATGTGTCCTATCAATGTACCTGTTCTTTTGGCCAGGTTGTGCCATAAATTTCTTCCCCACCCAATTCGATTGATATCTTTTTATTGGTTGTCCAATTTACCTATCTAATCTTCGGCATCCATCTGTAGCAGAACATTACAAAAGGTTCTGGTCTTCTCATCTGAACTTGTTATTGCCCATAGCCATTTATGCCAGACAATTACCCTCAGAAAACCAATGTTCAATGTTAACAAATTATCTTAGAAATTTTTTTCTTGCAACTGACAGTCTGTAGTTCATACACTCTCTACTTTTGTCATCAGAGCCATTTTTCTCCCAAATAGCAAAGATCACCTACTACTTTTAGTGTCTATTTTGCAAATCTAATTCTGAGAGGATCACCTGATTTAATCCAGCTACATTACATTACCCTTGTTCTACTTTATTGATATTCCTCTGATAAACTTTTAAAGACAGAATAGGGAGACAAGGGTCATATACAATATGTACAACAACCAAGAGGGAATAATAAGAGTGGACGATCAAGAACGAAGTGCTCGTATTAAGAACGGTGTAAGACAAGGCCGTAGCCTTTCGCCCCTACTCTTCAATCTGTACATCGAGAAAGCAATGACGGAAATAAAAGAAAGGTTCAGGAGTGGAATTAAAATACACGGTGAAAGGATATCAATGATACGATTCGCTGATGACATTGCCATCCTGAGTGAAAGTGAAAAAGAATTAAATGATCTGCTGAACGGAATGAACAGACTAATGAGTACACAGTATGGTTTGAGAGTAAATCGGAAAAAGACGAAGGTAATGAGAAGTAGTAGAAATGAGAACAGCGAGAAACTTAACATCAGGATTGATGGTCACGAAGTTAAGGAATTCTGCTACCTAGGCAGTAAAATAACCAATGACGGACGGAGCATGGAGGATGTCAAAAGCAGACTCGCTGTGGCAAAAAAGGCATTTCTGGCCAAGAGAAGTCTACTAATATCAAATATCGGCCTTAATTTGAGGAAGAAATTTCTGAGGATGTATGTCTGGGGTACAGCATTGTATGGTAGTGAAACATGGACTGTGGGAAAACTGGAACAGAAGAGAATCGAAGCATTTGAGATGTGGTGCTATAGACGAATGTTGAAAATGAGGTGGACTGATAAGGTAAGGAATGACGAGGTTCTACGCAGAATCAGAGAGGAAAGGAATATGTGGAAAACACTGATAAGGAGAAGGGACAGGATGATAGGACATCTGCTAAGACATGAAGGAATGGCTTCCATGGTACTAGAGGGAGCTGTAGAGGGCAAAAACTGTAGAGGAAGACAGAGATTTGAACACGTCAAGCAAATAATTGAGGACGTAGGTTGCAAGTGCTACTGTGAGATGAAGAGGTTAGCACAGGAAAGGAATTCGTGGTGGGCCGCATCAAACCAGTCAGTAGACTGATGAAAAAAAATAAAAAAAAATATCCACTCTGATCAACTAAAATTCCCAGTTCTTAGCAGTCTCTGATAAAATTACCTTAAAATTCATATGCTAATTCACTATCCCAATTATTTCTTGGTTTCCTTTACAACTTGCTCAATGTCATAATTAAATAACATTGGGGATTGGCTACAACCCTGTCTCACTTCCTTCTCAACTACAGGTTCCCTTGCGTATCCTGCAACTCATAATTGCACCATAGCTTCTGTACAAGCTGCAAATAACTTTTTTTTACTGTATTCTAAACCTGTTACTTTCAGAGTTACAAGGAATGTATTCGAGTCAACTTTGTCAAAAGCTCTCTCTAAAGCTACAAATACTGTAAACAAAGGTTTGCTTTTCTTCAGTCTATCTTCTATGGCAAGTTGTAGGATAAGTATATCCAATGCATGTTCCTACATTTCTCAGGAATCCATACTGATCTGTAATGTCTGCTTGTACCCGTCTTTCCATTCTTATTTAAATGAACTGTGTCAGTATTTTGATTGCATTATTTGTTTAACTGACAGTTTGGCAATATTTCTACTTGTCAGCACATGCCTTCTTTGAAATTTGAGTTACTACATTGTTCTTTAAGTCCAAAGTTATTTCGCCTATCTCCTACACCCTGCACATCATGTGGAACAGTTTCGTCACAGTATGTTCTCTCAAGAATAATCCAGTTTGAATGTCATCTGCTCTGTACATATATATGAAAGAGGTAATACCTCACCCCTCTTCCAATAGCTCCATGAATGACAGAAGTTCTGATGATCAGTAATTAGGACATATATATACTATCCATAAATTTCCTTTAAAATGTGAAATACCCTCAGAAGTAACAGTTTCAAAAATTAACTAGTGAATGAATAACATTGGCAAATGATGACAATAATATACATATGATGAAATATGATCTATGAAGTCTGTGGTAGAAAAGCAGTGTGTATGGATACTGTGAGCACTATCACATTATTACACTCATGATGCAGTTCAGTGAAAGCCAGAAAAAAATTCTCAATATGTAGAAATATGTCATGTTCCTAGTACCTTCAGTTCCTTTGTTTCAATCTTTCCTTTGGCTTCAGTATCAAACAAACTAAAGGCTTGTAGCATGTCTGCCTTTTGTTCTTCTGTTAGTTCAAACTTACTCCCTCCCGATTTTTTTCTTATGCTTGCATTGGAAGACTTACGATATGTTGCCTGGAAACACAAATATAATTCGTTTAATAGACTTTCTATACTGAGTTAAGAAATAATCATAATATTTAAGAGACAGTACATAAACAGTAAATTACAGAGTTGAAGGCAACATATAGTTATAACAACTCATTATGGGAGGGTGCAGGAATTAATATTAAAGTAATTATGTAAATTTTAACTTGAAAATTTTTAATATCACAAAATTTGGTCCCCACTTTGTACACTCAACATGAATTACACTGATGTACTGAAATGTTATGCGTAAAAAGGCTTTAGCTCGTTACTAATTCACCAACACAAATTTGCCATACTATGTGACCAAAGAAAAGAATATTAAAACTGACATTTTTTTTAATCAACAGCCAATATTGTCAAAGCAATATTAGTCTAAAAAAGGTTATGAATGGAAGATCATTGTTAGAGGGCAAAGTACTGTCAGCAAGTGGTACTTACCATGTTCTTGAAGTGGTCTGTGAAGCTGACAAATTTGTAATTCCAGCTACAAATCTGCGCACAATTCTCTGAAACTCAAGTCGAGTCCTCAGATTTACACTTCACTAAATGCTTTAAGTTTCGCGTAGACGATTATATCCATGTAACTGCTATAAACGTTTAACAATCACTGAGTTGTTCTTTAAGTATCAAAAGTCTGCAAACAACAACATTGGATACCATAACAACATGTAAACAGCGCGCGCGCATACATCCATAACCGCTGAAACCACCTGTGACACACATATAATCTTTGACAAGCGTTCATACATATACGAACTACTTTGGTGAATTTCCTTCACACTTCACAGGCTGACGGCGGGAAAGACTGAATCACTGAAAATATATGAATTGCTATTGGGGTCAGGGTTATCAATTCTATGAAAGACAAAAATGATTAAAACTATTTACCTAATTCAGACATCCTTAGAGTTACAGTCGAAAACAAAGGTCTGGCAGCACTGGACTACATTCAAATAAGGCCAGCATAAAAAAAAAAAAAAAAAAAAAAAACAGTTCACACTGGCCTTCACGTCACATCTCGTCCCGTCAAAACATTCTGCAAGTGCAATGCATTTCAAATGACGTCATCCACACTGGCCGTCCTCTCCGGTCACATGCCGTTGAATGACATGAGCATACTAAATTACTTACGCATTTGAACTATTACCAGCCAAATACAAGACGTAAAGAAAACCTATGAATCTTGAAGGGAAAGATATTCAGGGCGATATGACTACTGCACAGAAATTTGCACTGAAGTAAGAAAGAAACTTAACCTTAAACAAACAAGTTTTTCGCGATTTGATGGCAGCTCGTTACACTGCGTTTCTTTTGGTAATCTGGATAACAAATAAAAAAACTGATGCTTCGACTTCCTGTTATATAAAATGAAAATTCCTCTTCCTCGAGTTCCTCGTATAGTGTGTGAAATATCCTTTCTGTATCACGTAATGATATTTTTCGGACCACACTTTTTGTGTTGTTTTGGACTTCTGTCTTACTTCTCTAATATACGAGCTACACCTGCAAGCTGCAAACCATATGTCGTTTTCGTACAAAAGTGTACTCAAATATCCAAGCTATCGCGCTATGAATGTGCACTTCGCGCTTAAAGACAGTTGAAAATCACCTTGTGAAGAACCAATTCCCGCGAAAAAAAATTGAGGACAGCCATGAAATTTGAGATCACGTGACTTGAATTGGCTTGACTTGCCGTGACATGATGGACAGTGTATATACACGACGTCTTGGGTTGTCGGGTGTTCTGCCGGATATCAGCGTCGTACTTGCACGATATTTCGGTCACGTAGCTCGTAACCTTCATCAGGTGCGACCTGAGACTGCTCCTCGAGTGGACCTGGTCCAGTATTTATGCCTATGGCCTTCCCCCTCCACCAACGGCTGCAGGCGCTTCCTCTGTGGTCCGCGCCCATTCCCTGCGACCTGCTGGAGCGTTGCTGCTCCGTTTTCCGTCCGCTGCGGTTCTGGGTGTTCCCTCTGCGGTCCGCGCCCACCAAACGCGCTCCTGGGAGTTTCATCTATGGTCTGGGGTACCAAGCGTTCCCCCTGCGATCCGCGCCCGCTCACCACGACCTGTTGGAGCGTTGCCGCTCCGTTTTTCGTCCGCTGCGGCTCTGGATGTTCCCTCTGCGCGGACCGCAGGGGGAACACCTAGAACCGCAGCGGACGGAAAACGGAGCAGCAATGCTCCAGCAGGTCGCAGGGAATGGGCGCGGACCACAGAGGAAGCGCCTGCAGCCGTTGGCGGAGGGGGAAGGCCATAGGCATAAATGCTGGACCAGATCCACTGGAGGAGCAGTCTCAGGTCGCACCTGATGAAGGTTACGAGCTACGTGGCCGAAATATCGTGCAAGTACGACGCTGATATCCGGCAGAACACCTGACAACCCAAGATGTCATTAGATCGCCGGGAAAGCCTGAAGAGTTACATCAAAAGTCTCTACGGGGAGGAGATGTATCAGAATATCAAGAAGCTGGACAAGCTTCGGCAGAAGAAAGGGAAGATGCTGAGTTCTCTCAGTTTTTTGCTGAGGTGTCGAGATGGAGAAGTGGTACTAGTATTTGCCAGAATTGAACATCACATCAACTCCAGAGCGACGAACAAGATAAAACGCAGAGCCAGCATGGCACTGGTGAGAGAGAGGATTCGAGATATGCGCCACAGGTTAGATGTTGTGGCCAGGAAGCTGTTACACATTCATCTGTACATGGCAGCCTCCTTAACAAGAGAAGATTGGGATTGGGTAGACTGTGCCTCCTGGTCTTTAGCTGAGTGTGCTAGAAGGAATGCCTCATCTTGCCAATCTGCAAAGTTTTACCGCATGAGTAAGAAAGCACAGCAGATGGAAGAGACATGCACTGTGACGAATCTGAGTGGCATACAGTTTGATGATACAACCTTAAAGGTACTCAGCAAGGGTCTCAACTTTGCTACGACCCCTAGAAACGTACCCATTTCAGGTTTCGTCAGTGCAGTAGAGCAAGTTGGAGCCACACTTCCACCTAATGTGGCAGAGGAAGTCCGCCGAGAGACCTGCAGGGCCCTCACCAAGGCCAGGCCGCCGAAATCGAACATCACAACCGAGGAGATGCTTGCACTCAAGAAACTCCAGGAAGACAACAGCATTGTGGTACTGCCAGCAGACAAAGGGAACTCCACTGTCATCTTGCAGCAGGTGGATTATGATGAGAAAGTACGCCAACTTCTGGAGGGCCCTGTATACAGAATTCTGGAGTGTGACCCCACGGACAAGGTGGCCAAGAAGACTAGTGCTCTCTTGAAGGAAAGAGGGATGCCCGATAAGATCATCAGACAACTACGGGAAAAAGTGCCAGTGCCACTTAGACTGTATGGTCTGCCTAAAATACACAAGGAGGGCGTGCCCCTACGTCCAATTGTCAGTAATATTGGGGCACCTACGTACACAACAGCCAAGTACTTGAAAGGTCTCTTGTCTCCATATGTGGGGAAATGTATTCATCACATCCGTAACTCAAAAGATTTCCTGCAACGCCTCAAGCAACTGCACATCACAGATTTGGACATCATGGTTAGTTTTGATGTGGTATCGCTGTTCACCAGGGTCCCACTGAAGGACTCACTAGAACTGATTGCAGAGAAATTTGACGGTGCTCTGTTGGACCTGTTCAGTCATACACTGACATCCACGTATTTCCTGTACAGAAACCAATATTACGGGCAAACTGAAGGTGTAGCTATGGGCAGCCCAATGTCCCCTGTGGTTGCCAACATGTTTATGGAGAGTTTTGAGGAGAGGGCATTGGAGACAGCCACATTTAAACCCACATGCTTCTTTAAGTATGTGGATGACACCTTCGTGATCTGGCCACATGGGATGGACAGGCTCAATGAGTTTCTTGAACATCTTAACTCATGCCACCCTAATATCAAGTTCACCATGGAACTGGAGAAGAATGGCCAGCTGTCATTTCTGGATGTACTAGTCCAGAGGAAAGCAGATGGATCAATTGGCCACAGAGTGTACCGAAAACCAACACACACTGACTTATATCTGCAGGCCAGCAGCTGTCACCACCCTGCACAGAAGAATGGGGTTCTGAAGACTTTGGTCCACAGAGCAAGTGCCCTGTCTGACCAAGAGAATCTACCTATAGAGATAGAACGTCTCAAAACTATTCTCCAAGAATGGATACACGGACAGACAAATTGAGAGGGCACTCCAACCAGCCACTATACCACAGGTTCCTGAAGAAGACCAAGATGAAGCCAAGAAGGTGGCATATCTGCCCTATGCTGGCACTATTTCTGCCAGAATCAGTAGGATCCTCCATGAACACAATATCAAGTGTGTTTTCTGTCCATCCAACAAAATCGGGGGACTGCTGGGGAGTGTCAAAGACGACCTGGGGTTACGAAAACCAGGGATTTACAATATACGTTGTCAATGTGGCATGTCCTACATTGGCCAGACGACAAGAACTGTGGAGATCAGGTCCAAAGAACATCAGAGGCACACTAGATTAAGACAGGTGACTAAGTCAGCCATTGCTGCACACTGACTAGAACTAGATCATGCCATGAAGTATGAGGATACCAAGATTCTAGCACAAACATCCAGATTTTGGGACAGTGTTATGAGAGAATCGATAGAAATTATAATGGCTGACGATCTTATGAACCGTGACACAGGGTACCAGCTAAGCAGAGCCTGGGATCCGGCTCTGGAATTGTTAAAGGAGCAATGGGGCCAGCTGCAACACTACACAAACAGAAGAACCAGAGACATGGCGATGGAAAACGAGGCCCTGACGGACTGCCAGGCGCACCAGACCGAAGATGAAACACCCAGAAGTGGGACTGGTGGGCATGGACCGCAGAGGGAACATCCAGAGCCGCAGCGCACGAAAAACGGAGCGGCAACGCTCTAACAGGTCGTGGTGAGCGGGCGCGGACCGCAGGGGGAACGCTTGGTACCCCAGACCATAGATGAAACCCCAGGAGCGGGTTTGGTGGGCGCGGACCGCAAAGGGAACACCTAGAACCGCAGCGGACGGAAAACGGAGCAGCAACGCTCCAGCAGGTCGCAGGGAATGGGCGCGGACCACAGAGGAAGCGCCTGCAGCCGTTGGTGGAGGGTAGCTATGGGCTGCCCATAGCTACACCTTCAGTTTGCTCGTAATATTGGCCTTCATAGGCATAAATACTGGACCAGGTCCACTCGAGGAGCAGTCTCAGGTCGCACCTGATGAAGGTTACGAGCTACGTGACCGAAACATTGTGCAAGTACGACGCTGATATCTGGCAGAACACCCGACAACCCAAGATGTCATCAGATCGCCGGGAAAGCCTGAATAGTTACTGTGTATATACAGCTTGACATGACAGCAAGTGTGAATTGGCGTGTAACATTTTATTTTTAACAAAACTATTGTAGCAATATTCTCAGCGTGGATCTCATCTCAGTGGAATCACCCTGTCGATGAGTTTTCGTATCTGTCAATAATGTGATAACACATAATACAACTGTGTCTTCGACTTACATAAGAAATCGGAAGACCAGTGATTACCCCATTGGTACGGAATCCGCTGCAGTACAACTGCTGATTTGCATTTGTCATAAACACATTCATGTTAGTACTTTTTTAAATGAAGTAAGTGACTAAGAAAACTTAAGTTGGTAGTTGGAAACGGTATGCTAGATGGAGTTCGACGGAGCAGTGGGTATTAACTTTTGATTACACACGTTGGTGCATAAAATTCAGCAGTAAGGAATAATTGCTTTCACTGTGGCACATATCACCACTCAACTTATTATTGAAGTATGAAATATTAACACAAGAAGTGTCATTGTTTGGTGCATTTGTTTGTGGCTGACAAGTGCGTTTTTTTTAACATCCAAAGCATCATCGTCACTCAGTAAAATACGGCACACAACATGAGTGATCATAAAAAGTGATTATAAAAGTATACTTACTCAACTATTTTTTATTTTTTATAACCTTTTTGCATTTATTATTCATATATGGTACAGACTCACCTCCTGATGTAATCGAAAATTTAGAGAAAATTTCAGTTCACTACTGCATAAGTATCAGTACCCAAATCATATTGTAATCATCAGAGGAAACTTTAATCATCTGGCAATCATTGGGATAGTTGCAGTTAGGTTAGTGGTGAGCGTGAAATGGCATCGTGTCGCACATTATAGAATGTCCTCTCTTGAAACTACATAGGCTTGAACAGTTGGTTCAGAACACCACTAATGATAGAAATATATTTGATATAATGGCAACAACTAGACCTGATCTCTTTGAGAATGTCCTCTTCGAAACTGGCATCTGTGACCATAAGGCAGTTGAAGCAATAATGACTACCAAATTACAAAGGGCAAGTAAAACACATAAAAAGATTTATATGTTCAGTAAACTAGGTAAAGACGCAGTAGTGTCAAGAGGAAGCTTTTAGCTCAGGGGAGGAGAGCGTAGAGGAACTATGGCTCAAGGTTAAAAGAAAAATTCAGCATGTACTGGATATATATGTAATGACAGGAGGGATCCCCCATGGTACATAGTCACTGCAAAGAAACTTCTAAAGAAACAGAAACTACTGCTGTAAAACAAAATGTCGGGCTATAGATAAGATATGGTGAATGAAACACATTTGGCTGTCATGATTGCAATGAATAAAGCCATCAATGACTGCAGTCGCAGAATACTGCTGAAAGATTTTCCATGAACCCCACCAAAGTTAGTGTATAGTCACTCATGTATTTGACAGGAACTAAAATTGAGGGTAGCAAAGCAAAAGCTGAAATGCTTAACTCCATTTTAAAATGTTTCTTTACAAAGGAAATTCCAGGAGAATTGCCCCAATTTAATCCTCATATCACTGAAAAGATGAGTGAAATAAGTGTTAGTGTCAGTGGTGTTGAGAAACAGTTGAAATCATTAAAACTGAACAAAGCTTGAGAACCTAATGGAATCCCTATCAGATTCTACATTGAATTTAACAATTTTTTAATTGTGAGTTAGACCCTCTTTCAAATGTAATCTATTGTAGATTCCTCAAAGAAAAAACGATGGCAAGTAGTTAGATGAAAGCAGAGGTCACACGAGTCCACAAGAAGGGTAGCAGAAGGGATCCACAGAACTATTGTCCTATATTCTGACATCTGTCTGTTCCAGAATTGTAGAACATATTCTGAGCTCAAAGGTAATGAGATATCTCGAAAAGAAAGACCTCTTTCATGCCAGCCAACATGGATTCCGAGAACTTCAATAATGTAAAAGGTAACTTGGAGTTATCTCACATGACATACTGAAAGTCATGGAAGAAACTGGCTGTAGACACATTACCTCTAGATACTTGAAAAGCATTTCGTTCAATACCACATTTACACTTATCTTCAAAACAATGATCGTATGGATCAAGCGAAATTTGTGACTTGTCTAAGGGTCTTTCTGGCAGCAAGGATGCAACAAGGTATCATGGATGTACAAGTAACTTTGAGTATACCACAGGGAAGTGTGTTGGGGCCTATGCTGTCCATACTGTATATTTATACCTTGGAGACAATATTATTAGTAACATCAGACCTTTTGCAGATGATGCAGTTATCTATAATGAAATACTATTGGAAAATAGCTGCACAGATATTCAGTCAGATTTTTATAAGATTTCAAAGAGGTGCAGAGATTGGTAACTTGCTTACAATGTGGCACATGGTCAGGTCTGGAGAACGAGAAGGCCAATTAACGTCGCCAAACTGGTAAATGCTGCGACCACAAAAAACTTCCTTTGATAACTTCCTTTGATATTCTATCTGTGTGGGCTGCTGTTCTGCAGAAACCAAATTCGTCGAATAGAATACGTTTTCTTCTTAGTTCAGGTAGCAAGAATTCAGTGGTCATCCGTCTATAACGTTCCAAGGTAACAGCTACAGTGTTCCCGTTATTATCTTGGAAAAAGTATGGATCAATAATATCTTTACTGGTTACAGCACACCGAACAGTCACCTTGGGACTATGTAAAGGTCTCTCCTGCATTAGTTTTGGATTATCACTGGCCCAGTAACGACAGTTCTGAAGATTTACTATGCTTTTCAAATGAAAATTAGCTTCATCACTCACAAACAAAATAATGTTGTCATTTTGCGCAGTTGTGACCATTTCTCGAGCAAAATTTAGCTGCTGTATGTAATCTCAAGGGTTCAATTGTTGCACCACGGCCATTTTGTAGAGATGAAATCTTAGCTTAATATGCAAAATAGCCTAACTGAACGTTTACTGATGCGCAGTTCAGCAGAATTCTCCTATCACATCGGCCAGGACTACGGAATATGGTTTGTCAAACTCTTCCAACATTTTCTACAGGGCGTACTGGCCGATGAGCCCCTGGAGGTTTTCTATTCACCACTGTTCCTTTGAAAACGAAATGATTCAACCCAACGTAAAATGAGGTTACGAGTGGGTACTCTATCATGCCTCGAAGATTGAAATGGCGACAAAACTCACTCTGAGCTGCAATAACAGACTCATTATTACGCACAAAACTGTCATAAGCTAACACACGATGTTGCACATTACATGGCTCCATGACCTCGACTAAACAAAATGGCAGGAGCTACCAAACAAATGACCACTTCAGTCTTCCCACTCCTACTAGCAGACCCTGAATACTAATCTGTTCTAAAAACGTCCATCCTTTGTGCCTCACCCTGTATCAATGAATCACAGCTGGAATTGGTCACTCACAGAAAACAGTTTGTTGAAAAATGAAATGGAATGATGACATAGACTTGGTTCGTAAGTAAAGCAGGTGGCTGACTGCGGTTCATTGATAGAATATGGGGAAGTCCATACAGTCTGCAAAGCAGACTGCATTGAAAGTACTGTCATAGAATCTTGCTCAAGTGCATGGGACCAATATCAAATAGGATCGACAGCAGGCATTGAATGGTTACAAATAACAGCAGAATGAATGGTCACGTGTTCGTTTGATGCTGAAATAACGGAAATGACAGATGCTTGAAGGCAGACTCAAACTGTCTCTTAAAAACCTACTTAGAAATTTTGTACAACGAACTTTCAGTGATGAACCTAGAAGCATACTACGATCTTCTATGTGTCGCTCCCATATGGGTTGCGAAGATAAGATTAAACTAATTACAGCACACACAGAGGCTTTGAAGCAACCATTCTTTGCATACTCCTTATTAGTGATGCGACAGACATCTACTTCCGCTTTCGCACATTTTTTCACATACGGTTCCGCATCCGGTTCCCCATTTTTATATCGGAAGTTAATCGGAACTTTCAACAATGCTGAGGGTGTCGATGATCGCTTATTGGCCCAACGCGCCGGCTGCTGCTCAGATGGGAGTTCGTTGGATGTGGCGTGTACCAAACCGACAGGTGCCTGTAGCGATTGTTGCGTTTATTGGATTATTACGCAGTGACCTCCGTCCATGATCGCGAAAGTATAGCATTTTCTCGCTCATCAGTCTGCTTTATGTTGCTGTATAATATTACTATATTGTACAGTGTTTTTCAGTCACCAGTTTTGTGATGTAACAATAGTTAAGAGAGCAATAATGAAACCAAAAAACAAGTCTTATTTGGAACTATTTCGTCGAGATTATTGATTTGAATGTCAAATGCAAATTCTGTGCCAAAGTATATCTGCAAAAAGGAAGCACGACCATCACACTACAGAGACATTTTAAATCATTAAATGGCGAGAAACTTGCGTAGTATGAGAAGTTAGATGAAAATATCGAACTTTCAGTGGAGGCAACAAAATAGAAGGTTAGTCAAGATTTATACAATCAAGTAGTCAATACTAATTATGTAGTTTGATTATCAGGGGCGAGTTCTGTCCAATGCTGGTGCAAAGCTGTTTTTTCCAAATAATTCACAATATGATAACATTTTAAATAGTTCACCCCATGCTTAGTTCTAGCAGGGTCATGCTGGTACAAGTTGATAGATAATGAGCATTTTCCTGTTGCTGCCAGCTCTTTACGGTGTAAGCATATAACGGTCTGTGGCATGCAATAAATATACCACTGTAGTACAAGAGCTGTGCACAAGTGTATGTTGACAGCACTGCATGAAATTAAAATGATTTTTACGCCCCTGCCCCTGCCCCTCATTCAGTGTGATGTGAGCACTTTAAAAAGCTATCGCACGCCATTTAAAAACGTTTCTAAGAATTTTGTCTTTCATTTATCTTTATAAGAATGAAGGTTCTCGTTTAACTGTTTGTAATTTGAACCAATACCAATCACACTGTATTGCATTTGCTAAGTAGAATGTCAATTTATTTATTGCATTTATTCTCGATATTGTATACCAGATTTTGGAAACATCTTTATCATCATCAGTTCTAAAATAAACAGTAATGATGGCAAATAAGTTATGGGAACCTAGTATGCAATACAAAGAATAAAATCTAATATTCATAAATTAACATCCTACTGAGAAACTGCACGGAGATTTATAAACTGGTTCAGAAACATTTCTTTTACAATTGGTACTTTAGCTATGCATGTTGTAAATTATTGACGTGCTCTACTTAACACATGGAATTTTATTTTTGTATTACTTTTTACTTACTTCATTTCTTGGAGTATTTTACAATTTTTATTGTCTCATTGTTATAGGTTTCTTTACTCTGGCCAAAGATACTATACAACAACTTAGAGTGCAACAAAGTCTGCAAGTAAATGATAATTTGGATTCCTCACACCTAAAGTCTCAATAAATGGATCGTGTAATTACTGAAATGATTGCCTTCCAGAACTAATCGTTTAATTTTTTTGAGGGTACCGGCTTTCACAGGGTAATGAATGCTGCTCTTCCAGCCTTGAAAAGTCACGACTTTTTTATTTCATATTTGTGCGATAACTTGTACAAGAAGCTGGGAAGAAAAATCAAAAATTTACTTGAAGAATTTGAAATAATATCTTTCATGGTCTACATATGATCCAATCTACATTCTAGAACTTCATTACTTAGTTTGACTTCTCATGGTGTTTCAAAGGATTTTCACAGGATGTCTATAATTTTGAAATGTGGAGTCAAGACTGGGTGTCAAATAGATCATGCAATATCGACAAAATTTGAAACGGTTCTTCGAGAATGGTGCATTAATCACCAAGCAGTGTATTGTATTGTTCGTGACTGTGAATTTAACGTGAGTAAAACATTGCAGTTGCCTCGCTTTGATGATGTGAATTGTGCAATACATTAAATGCAACTTTGTACTTGAGATGCTGTGGAATCACAGGAGTGGTTTGGACAACTTACGGCTATACTGAAAAAAAAAAAGAAGCCACCTATTTCAATCATTCCTTGGTTGCACAAAGCGAGTGAGCAAAAATTCGAGGGGAATGCCTTAATCAACCTGATTTTTCTGTCATGCAGGATTGCCCAAAATGGTAAATATTGTTAAATATATAAAATGAATTTTAATTTTATGGTATATCTTTAGCGTTAAGTATAGTGTGTTTTGTTTTCATGAAAAACGTATCTGTTAATTTATTTTCCCCTATTTACAGCTGAAATAGCATGTTCAATACGATGGAACGGTTTTAACAGCTCAAAGATTCGTTAATTTTGTACTTATGTTCAAATCAAATCAAGTGATCTCCACTGGAGATGAGATAAATGTTCAAAATTATTAGAACTAATGAAACCATTTGAAGAAAGTAGGAGAAAGTTATGCAGTTCTCAAGTGAGCATTTCATCAGTCATACCGCTAATTCAAGTTCTTGTGACCACTTTACAGCAACAAGAAACAAAAACTGATACTTCAGAACAATTCCAAAATTTGATAAGAAAATTATGTATGAACTGAATTGAGGCACAAGATTTGGAGCACAGACCAAAAACGATAAGTACACAACCGCAACGTATTTAGATCCATGATACAAGTCAAATTTTTTCAATAGCATCGTCATAGAGCAAGTTGAGGCTCAAATACTTAATCTGAAGATGATGGAAGCCAGAGATCCAAACTAATTTCAAGACGACTGCATACCTACTAGCTTTAAATGGTTGAAATTGAAAATCATCCTTAAACAATTTGTGACTTAATCACCGAATGTCAATTAGAAACAGTGTTACAAATATTAGAATTCATGTTCAACATGAAGGAAGATCAGGAAGACCCAACTATGACTGACAAAAACATCAATCTGCTTTTGATGCTACAATCAAACCTACTGGAGTACAAAAAGGAAAAATAGACTTCCTCTAAAAGATGACCCACTAATGTGGTGGAAATCAAATGGATACAACTACTACTATCTATGCCACTAGCTAGCCAGTATTTGTTGGCTCCTCACAGTAGTGTAGCCAGTGAACAGTTATTTTGGGGAAGCTGGTCTCTTATACAAAGAACATCGAAATAGATTGCAGGGTTATTTTTTGTTAAATATAATCTGCTATTGATAAATTTTGAATATTAATATAATAAAAAATAGTGTTTGATAAAGAATTCTTACTTTTCTCTTAATATATATACAGGGTCCGGCATAAAAAACTCCCCGATTACAAAGTAACGTGCAGCGGACAGTAGAAGGAGCAGAGTGGTGGGGGGCGCGTCGTTAAGTAGCTGCCTAAGTGCCGTTTTCAGTGTACGCCATGGCGTGGTCTGGTGAACATCGTGCCTTCGTAGTGGAAGATTTTATTCAAAATGGCGAATCGCCTATTAATACTCAACGTGCTTTTCGCGTTCGCTTTGCGCTCGGACTTCGGGACCCTGTTCCCGATAAGAAAACAATTTATTCTTGGGTTGCTAACTTTCGTGAGACAGGTTCCGCATTAAAAAGGAAACCACCTGGACGACCACGGACTACAACAGGCCCCGGAAATGTTGATGCAGTTAGAGCTTCAGTTCAACAATCTCCTCGACGATCCGCTAAAAAGCATGCGGCAGCATTACGGATATCTGATCGAAGTGTGAGAAGAATCTTGCATCGAGATCTTAAAATGCATCCTTACAAACTTGTAACTACGCAGGAACTGAGTGAACGAGACTGTGGTGTCCGTGTAAGTTTGTGCCAAGACCTTCTTCGGAACATTCGTCCCAACAATATAGTGATTTTTTCTGATGAAGCACACTTTCACCTTGTCGGAACAGTGAACAGCCAAAATTGCAGGTACTGGTGTGAACACAATCCCCAAGAACTTCATCAACGACCACTTCATAGCCCTAAAGTAACAGTATGGTGTGCTGTTTACAATTCCGGAGTGATCGGTCCTTACTTTTTCGAAGAAAATGACAGGAATTTAACCGTCAACAGTGAACGCTATTGTGCCATGCTCCGCGACTTTCTCCAACCGCAACTAAGAGAGCTTTTTGGTGAAATAGACAACGTGTGGTTCCAGCAAGAGGGTGCTACAGCCCACACAGCGCGGCAGTCACTGGCATTGGTGAAGGAAATGTTTCCTGGACATGTGATCTCGTTGCGTGGAGACATTGGCTGGCCCCCACGATCGCCGGACTTAACGCCCTGTGATTTCTTTCTTTGGGGCTATTTAAAAGCAAAAGTTTATGAACAACGTCCACAATCTTTACGAGCCCTGAAAGAAGCAATTACACAAGAGGTTGAAGCTATTCCACCTGAAATGACTCAAAGAGTAATGAATAACTTCAGGGAAAGACTCAATCAGTGTGTCGACAGTGCAGGAAGCCATTTAAGGGATGTTTTATTTAAAAAGTAAGACCATAAGAGTATTTTCTAAAATGGCATAATATGTACTTTTATTTAGTATAAATAAAATTGTTCTACCTTATTTGGTTTTGTTTTTATCAGCTTTCCTTAAAGGGGAGGTTTTTCTGCTGGACCTTGTACTTCGGCTAAAATTGACTTTTGACATCTGCTTCTGCTTCTGTTATCACACTTTCATCACATCACTACCCCCTACATGAACAGAATGGGGAAAAGCCCTAATAACTGGTAAAATGAGAAATATTCACTGGCGCTCACTTCACAGTGCTTGTGGAAGATAGTTGTACATGTAAATGAGTTTAAGCTGTCCTTAATTTTCTGATAAGATGATTTTTAGTAATCTAATTTCTGTTCGAAATTCAAATTGTCTAACTGATGTCCTTTCCTTCTCAACACTCATGAAATAGATTGCGAAGAAGAGGTGGGAGAAAAAGCAGCTACATCAGAAGATGCAATCATGGAAGAAAATAGTCACTATATGGAATCAGAAGAAGAAGCAAGTTATTTATAAGAACTTGATAGCTCTGAAAATTATTGGTAAATGGTTTTTTGACTGAAAACACTATGGAATAAACGCCCTTTAGTAAATAAGTTTAGTAAGTGTAATAAAAAAGTTATATGAAATTGTTAAGTCCAAAGCCATGTGTGTAAAAAATTACAGTGAGAGAATTTTTTGTTGATGACATTATTAAAAGTCCAATTGAGTGTACATATTTGGAGATCACAAGAATTTGAGTGAAATTTCGCCATCCACAATGCGAAAAAAACAACAAGAAGACTTAAATGTAGACAAGTATAAAACGTTTCATTTTGATGGGAGCAAAGTAAAACAGGCACAAACATTTTCACAACTCTAGGCAAATGATTGAAATGGTGCAGAAGTATTCAGAGAATGTATGGACAGCAAGCAGGTCATGTTCTCTTACTAGTAAGGTTAGATTTGATGACAATACTACTAGGGAAGGCAGGAAAAAATGACAAACTAGCAGCAAATCAATTTATTATTCCCCATTTTGTAGGAAACTGCAAAAGCAAATACTGAATGAGGGTAAAATTGATGATAATTTGATACCTTCTGCAGAGAATTTAAAGTCTGTTCAATGTAACTGGCTAAGTACAGGGTGACAGTCATCGTGATTTGTGACTCCAGAGTCTTTAAACTACAAATTTAGAGGTATGCTCTGGTTGACAGCCATGGGGACAATACAGAATATTAAATATGGAAACTGATACCAATTTGTTACTCAATCTACAGGAAGGGAAAGCCAAAACTGGAACTTGTGACAATTCATACTCTAGTTACCTTTTAGAAATATCTCTTCTGAAGGAAAAGTAATAATAGTTGGAATAATGAGCAAAAAATGTAGAAGAGTTAGATGCCCTAAGAAATACTGCAACATAAAACAGGGGAAGCTGGTTCACATCTGATTTTAGGTTTCAGAATGATGCTGTCCAGAGAAACCAGCACTAATTTTCTTTCTACTATGGACAGAGCCACTGTAGATCCAGTGAATCCAAATCACCTGATCGAGCAAGGCAAATAGCCTCAACAAATAAGGTGTCAAGACTTTGGGGTAGTGCAATATGCTTGCAGTACTGTGTGAAAAAATAACAAGGAGATCCCTACTGAGTGTGTATTTTCAGTTACTAAATATACCAGAGGTAAATACTCAAAGACTGTTCAACTCATTTCAAAGGAAGTTTCTAGAAGCCTTATCGCTATTTCATTTTTCTATTTTACACGTCTAGTTCTGTAGGACCAAACTGAGGAGCAAATCTCCAAGGTTATCGAATGTGTCAGTACATGAAGTTACAACATAAAAGTAATAACAGATAAAATGAAATATTGATGAACCCAAAAAAAAGACAGTCCATAAGCTTATGTAAACACAGTCACAATGTAATACAGGAATCAGCGTAATTTTTCGAGGAACCCTTCAACAGAATAGAACGAGTGAGCCATGGGGAAACTCTTCAGTTTCTATTTGAAAGCGCGTGAATTACTGCTAAGATATTTGAATTCTTGTGGTAGCTATTGAAAATGGATGCGGCAATATACTGCACACATTTCTGCACAAGAGTCAAGGAAGTGTGATCCAAATGCAGACTGGATTTCTGCCCAGTATTGACTAATTGAAAGTAGCTAATTCTTGGGAATAAGCTGATATTGTTAACAAGAAACGTGGGTAAAGAATGTATATATTCAGAGGCCAATGTCACAATACCCAGACTAATGAACAGGGGTCGACAAGAGGTTTGCAAACTTTCACCATTTATTGCCCGAACCGCCCTTTTCTGAACCAAAAATATCCTTTGAGAATGGGAAGAACTACCCCAAAATATCTTTGGGGAAACCATGTTGAATAAAGAGTTGAACTGAAACTACTGTTTTGCATTCACATACTCAACTTTTACAGAGAGAAATATAAAAGCTAGTAGAAGAACAGAAGGCTCTAATAGATATGTGATGCTGGTTCTGGTACCAAGTGTGTCACTGATGCTGTCATCAGAGACGTCATAGATGATTCACAGAATTTCCCCACCCAAAGCCCTCCTCTGGCTGACAAAGGCCAATTGACTTACATAGAAAGTAATGGGAAATTCAAATTTTCGTGGGAAACTAAAAAAAATAGCCGAACAGTGCTAATGTGTTTCCCATGGAAGAAGGGTTGTTGTCCTAAGTATAAATTGGCGGAAAATGCAAAGTGGCACATTCTTGTGCTGGATGACCTGGAATAATGGGACAGGCTCTATGACATCACAATCCAGCTCAGACCTGTAGTATTCTGGCATACGAGCCCAGACTTGATATACTGGCACAGCTCTACTATATGTCAGAATACAAGATGGATGACAGGAATTACAAAATAGTGAGCGAAAATGGCGACCAAGGCATACTGGGACAGGTTCTACATCGTCAGAATCTGAGTTCTGGAATAGTGCCCCTGGCTATGTCCCCAGAATCCCAGTTGTGGAACACTGACCGTGGTTCTATCACAATAGAACAAAGGATGTTTGTGCATGTCCAGGACTGTCTCTACTGGACAAAAGATGATCTACTTGAAGTGTTTTCCCAAGACAATGCCCACTCACAGGTATACAGTCACTAGATATTGCTCCTCCTTACTCTAAGTCTGAATCTCTACACTTGCATCTTTATTTAATCAAATGCTGGGAGAGACAGAGCCTTCCGGACACATCTCTGTGCTGCTGCTGCTGCACCATGTTTCTCTAAGTGCAAACTGTACGCTGAAACAATGTAACAGGGACACTTGCGACTTTATTTAAAGAAATGCATACCCAGGGAGAGCTGTCTATTCGATAATTGCAAAGTTCATGTTCACCAGATCAGTCGAGGAGTCTGCACCACTTTGTCCGCAGTTCCCCCACTTAGAGAGAAGTCGCCCTAGAGTCGGACCACTGTGCACCAATGACAGCTCTGTTCAGAGATAAACCACATGAATACTACCGATTCGACAACCTAATGCTCAGTTACAGTGCAGGATCCGCACAGTAGAGTATAACACTGTACTATCTTGTCCAAAATAGCGTCGAAATATAGCACAATACTTCACCGTGTGGATACTGCTCTGTACCTGAGTATGATGTTGGGATTATGCCATGGCTGGAAGTTTCGCCACCTTGCCTATTTAGAGGCTAAAAGGAGATGTCACAGCTGCAACTGATGAGTCTTCTGTGGTAGCTGAAAGTTGCCACATGGATTCCTTCTAAGTGCTAAACGCCCCAAAGCTATTGAGAGAAAGATGAGATCAGGCAATGAACACTTTGGTTTCTATTACTAGAGAACCTGAACGACTTTATTATTGACATTGGTAACATGATTTACACCGGTATTGGTACGCTCCTTAGCAAGAAGAACTTAAATGGTCTTGTGTCCATTAGAGAACTGTTATGCGATTACATTATGATAGTTAAAATCTGTGATCAAGTGGACTGTCAGGTGTAGTTATGGGAAAGAAAAAATGGTTCAAATGGCTCTGAGCACTATGGGACTTAATATCTGAGGTCATCAGTCCTCTAGAACTTAGAACCACTTCAACCTAACTAATCTAAGGACAGCACACACATCCATGTCCGAGGCAGGATTCGAACCTGCGACCGTAGCGGTCGTGCGGTTCCAGACTGAAGCGCCTAGAACCGCTCGGCCACACCGGCCGGCTATGGGATAGAAAATCTGTAGTGTTAAAGAAGAGAATATATGGCTCATTTAACGGTTGTCACATAGTAAACTTTCAAAGTTCGTCATTTTGAGACATGGTGATAAGGTAAAGCTATCTTTTCTCCAACATGGAATCGGCAGTGTGACAGGAAGAGAAATACTGGAAAAAATCGGCAAGGAAACACTGGAAACCGTTTCAAGGAAATATAAAAATCGTGTACCTAGCTGTCTTTAAAATGGGTGTTCTAATGAAAGAGCTGCCCAGGACACTGCAGGAGTTTTGTGTAGACGACTG
The DNA here is from genome assembly GCF_021461385.2 of Schistocerca piceifrons. Taxonomy (NCBI): domain Eukaryota; kingdom Metazoa; phylum Arthropoda; class Insecta; order Orthoptera; family Acrididae; genus Schistocerca; species Schistocerca piceifrons. The sequence goes on from NC_060145.1 coordinate 391,307,027, forward strand.
TAATCTCGGACATAGTGCAAGATTTTGCTGAAATTTTTAGTACAATCGAAATGTGTGACTACCTAATATTAAACCACAACTTTTGCTTGGAAAGAGACTGCTAAGGATACAGTAATGTGATTGTGGACAATGACATTTGGAACTGACTGCTTAACGTGGATGACCTAAAGTTGTAGAGTAAATATCTCAATATATAAAATGCACTGTCCTGAGTGACTGACTTACTGACCCATCATCACTCAGCCCAAACTGCTAAGAACAGAAACTTGGAATTTGGCGTCGTTTGCGAAGGGACCTTTCGAAATCACATACCTAAGGGGGTGAAATGGGGATGAGATGATGTTTGAAAATATGTCTCTATTAAGGCACAAATACGAAAATCGGTATTTTGTTTCTCAGTCAGAAACAAAGAAAAATGTGTAAGCATTTTTGGAAATTTAACGCCCATGGGGTGAAATAGTGGGTGGCAGCTTTTTTAAATAAATAATTATTAAGGAACTACTGAAGTATGTTTAAAGCTACATGTATGAAGACTGGTATTTGACTTCTCAGTCACAAGCAAAAAAATTCGTGTTTCACTGTTTTTTGAAATCCAAGCCCTAAGGGAAAGACTGATACAGTGACTCATCATCACCCAAACAGCTTAGGATAGAAACTTGAAATTTGATGAGGGTGTGGATACTATATAATAGGAAAAAAATTAATTATTTTGTGTAAAGAGAACTTACGTTAAAGTGATATGTTTCACATCATTATGAAATGTCGTATTCATGATCTATGGAACAAGTATTAATGTATGTGTAAAATAGTGGATCCTCGAATGAAGGAGGAAGTTCAGAAACTTGGATTGCACGGCGAGCAGAAAACCGAGACGCTTCGCGAGGTCATAAGGGAGGAAGTGGAACAGACATTGAACCAAATCTCTCATCTTTCATTTCCATTTAAAACGGTAAAAAAGTTGAGACCCAGGCGAAGTTACGTTCCTACAATACCGCGTGAGGAACCTGTTTGGGCACCAAGGAAGACTTATGTCTGGAGGACCCAGGATAACCAACCAGTATGTTTCCACTGCGGGCGACCAGGACATGTGGTGCGCTATTGTCGAGAAAGGCGGCGGATATTTGATGACGCCCGCGCCAGAAAACAGCAGACCCATGTTAGCCGACACCAACTCCGAGACAACGAAGATGAACAAGTAGATGTGGATGCAGGACGACGTAGGTCACCATCGTTGCAAGCTAGCCGCTGGAGAGGACCTTCCCCAACACGCCGATCAAGGTCTCCATCGCCGTTTAGAAGCTCCAGCAGATCACCTAGCCGCCGCAATCTGGAAAACCAAAAGGTTCGACCTTCCTTGGAGGTGAGGCCGCCGAAGAGAAAAATCCTCCGGTGTCGATTACTACAAAAACGATAAGAAACTATGTCGATATCCTCATGGATGGCCGACCAGCCCAAGCTCTTGTGGACTCTGAAGCATCATATTCACTCATTTCGGAGAAGTACCGTCGCCAGTTGCAGAAAACATTATTCGTCGACAGTAAAACATCTCTGCTGAAAGCGGATAATGGGAAATATGTAAAACTTACAGGAAGATGTGTCATGTGTGTGGGTATAAGTGGCCATACACAGCCCTTTGAATTCATCGTCTTAGAAGGGTGTAGTCATGACGTCGTTCTCGGATGGGACTTTTTGGAAGCTTCTCAAGCAATTATAGATTGTGGTTGCTCGATGATTATGCTAGACAAGATGAGATACTGTGGACAGGAAGATGTGCATCCGAGTATGTGGAGACTATGTGCGCTGGACGAAGTGATCATTCCTGCAGTCAGCGCTAGAAAGGTAGCTGTCACGTGCCATGCCATGCATCAACCCATGGATCTTGTAGTGGAATGTAAGAGAAGCGTACCACTGAAGGATAACTTGGTCATCCCAGCCTCTGTCGTCTCGTTTAAGAACGGATTCGGTGAATTGCGGATAGTTAACTGTCCCTGAGAACCGCAGATCCTTCCAAGACGCATGTGCGTAGCAAATGCTGAGCCGTTAATTGCAGAACAGCTGAGCATCATAGAAACCTCCCATGCCAAGTCTGTGGGCGAAATTAGCGCTACCACTACGAGACAAGATCTTCTAGCTCGACTATCACCAGGTCTCACCAAGGAACAACAGAAGAAGCTACTTGCCATTCTTCAAGAGTTCTCTGAATGCTTCAATCCACAGGTGAAGAGCAAATTAGACAAATCGATGGTGAAGCACCAGATTAGCACTGGAGACCATCAGCCAATAAGCCAGGGAGCATACCATGTGTCAGCAATGGAACGTCGAATAATTCGCGACGAGGTAGAGAAAATGATGAAGAATGACTTCATTCAGCCTTCGCAGAGCCCATGGTCGTCACAGAGTAGTTCTCGTCAGGAAGAAGGATTGCAGTTCACGTTTTTGTGTTGATTACAGGAAGCTTAATAAGGTAACTAACAAGGACGTTTACCCTCTTCCACGAATTGACGATACCCTAGACTGTCTGAATGGAGCTAAGTTTTTCTCAGCCATGGAAATGTACTCGAGATACTGGTAAATCGAAGTAGATGAGGCTGATCGTGAGAAAACTGCATTCATCACCCCTGAGGTCCTGTATGAGTTTAAGGTAATGCTGTTTGGTTTGTGTACGGCACCAGCAACTTTTGAACGAATGATGGATAATCTTCTAAGGCACGTGAAGTGGACGATGTGTCTTTGTTATTTAGATGACATTATAGCGTTCTCATAGACATTTGATGAACACATAAAAAGACTGAGGGCTGTTAGTAAGTGTCTCCAACAAGCTGGACTGAAACTTAATCCAAGAAAGTGTCTATTTGGAGCAAAAGAAATCAAAACACTTGGGCACCTTGTGTCAAACGAAGGTGTGCGGCCAGATCCAGAAAAGGTGAAAGGTGTAATGGAATTTCCTATTCCTAAAAGTATTATAGATGTGAGAAGCTTCCTCGGATTGCGTTTTTATTGCCGTCGTTTTTTCAAAAACTTTCGTATCAAAGCCAGGCCACTCCAAGAATTGTTAAAAGCCAATGCTAAATTTATCTGGGGTGGTGCTCAACAAGATTCTTTCGATGTGCTGACCCTGTACTTGGCCTGTATGATGAGAGACCACCGACAGAACTACTCACAGATGCCAGTGGGTATGGGATGGGTGCTGTTCTGGTGCAGATTTCGGATGGAAAAGAGAGGAATGCTTCTAGGACACTTACAAAAGCCGAGAGAAACTACTCAACTACAGAAAGAGAATGTCTTACTGTGATCTGAGCCATGTGCAAATTTAGACAGTATCCCTATGGAAGGCCATTCACAGTTGTTACAGACCATCATTCACTTTGTTGGTTGACAGGTCTTAAGGATCCAACAGGCTGACTCGACAGGTGGGCACTACGTCTTCAACAGTATGACATTACCATAGTGTACAAAAGTGGAAGAAAACACCAAAACGCCGACAGTCTCTCAAGAAACCCTGTGCAAGACCTTCAAGACTTTGGTGAAGACAGTGACTGTCTCGCTGCACTCCAGGATCTCTCTGATGAGCAGAAGAAGAACGCCAAGATATCTCAAATTATACTTGCCTAAAATCGGTCAGAGGATGTCAAAGGACAATTTAAGGTAGTTGATGGATTACTTTGCAAGAAATGCTTTGATCCATTTGGAAAGAGGTGGCTACCCTTGATTCCTAAACACATGCGCTTAGATGTTCTACAGAAATTCCATGACACACCTGAGGCTGGACATTTAGGATTTATTAAGACATACGATAGGATCCGCAAGAGATTTTTCTGGCCAGGTTTGTTTATTAGTGTTCGTCGCTATGTGTCACGCCGTCGAGATTGCCGGAGGAGAAATGCAGTTCCTCAGAAACACGCTGGCCGACTAATACCAATTCCAGCAGCCGTAACGCCTTTCCATCGTGTTGGTATTGACCTCCTCGGACGATATCCAACGTCTGCTAGTGACAATAGATGGATTATTGTTTGCACTGATTATCTGACATGCTATGCCATTACAAAAGCCGTGAAAACAGCAGAAGCATTCGAGGAAGCCAAATTCATTGTGGAAGACATTGTATTAAAACACGGTGCAGCAAGGACGTTAATTACGGATAGAGGGAAAGTTTTTCAATCGAATCTCGTGACAGAGATAAACCGTCAGTGAAACCCAACCGCTGAGAGTGTGAAACAGTGGATGAAATTTTTTAAGACAAAATTTTTTAAGACAAGAACGCAAAAGACATAATTAACAAATCCTTGAACTCCAGCTACATCGCTTTTTGGTGAGTAGTACATTCGGAAAAGACCATGCTTCTATGGCTTAATTAGCACAAAAATTTAGAAAGTATTGTAATTTGTAAACACTGTGAAATTCGATTAAAGAAAGACAAAAGAAATCTGTACAGATGATACAGTCCATACAAGCGAAGCAGTGCATGATAAGCTAGTGCAGGATGCACATAAAGTCCAGGAACACTTTCAATTATTTATTGCACAAGATCTAAACATTGTACAGATGTCATACATATTACATTTTGAAGAGGCACTCTGAAAGTTTTTTTTTACTAACATTCGATATGCGAGCCATGAGTGACCTGGCAAACGTCAATACGATAACAGAATTCTTGCCATACCTGTCCCAGCATGGCATCGTCGACTGTGGCAGTTGCTTCCCGTATTCTCTCCCGGAGCTCTGCTACTCACGTGGTAGAGGCGGTACATACATCAGATCTTTAATGTTTCCCCACAGAAAAAAGGTCACATGGAATGAGATCTGGTGATCGGGGAGACCATTTCCTGAAACAGCTGTCCCCCTCTGTAGCACAACCGACCCTCGATGCGGCAGCTCCGTGTACCCACGAACTTTCACGATGAAAATGGGGTGCAGCCCCATCCTGCTGAAAGATGAACGGAGAGTCCGATTGCATTTGAGGCATCAGCCATTGCTGCAAGATGTCCAAGTAGAAATATAAAGTGATAGTGCTCTCGGCGAAGAAGACTGCTCCATACAGTTTTCGACGTGACACGACACAAAGCACATTTACCTTCGGGAAATCACGCCCGAATTCAATGGATTCATGTGGATGCTTTGTACCCCAGATTCGAAAATTATGCCTATTCACTTACCCATTAATGTGAAAAGTGGCTTCGTCGCTAAAAATTAAGCGATCAACAATGCCATCCCCATCCTCGATCAGTTTTTGGAACTGCGAACAAAACTCAAAACGCTTGTCCTTGTCATCGACATTGAGCTTCTGCACTAGCTCGAATTTGAATGGTTTCATAGACAGCTTCTGTTGCAGGACTTTCCACACTGTCATTGGAGCCATTTTGAGTTTACGGGATGCACGACGCACCGATTTCTTTGGACTCCTTATTGAATGTGTCTCGTACATGTTCCACATTCACTTCACTCACCCTGTGACGTCCGCTTCTCTGCCAGGGACAAGCAACCTGTCGTAACGAATTTGTTGTGCCAGTTGTAAATGGCCCTCTTTGTTGATGGCTTCTTAACCGTACTTTGTTCTAAATATCCGTTGAACAGCTGTAGCAGACTTGTTTTTGTCGAACCCCAACACACAGAAAGCACGCTAAGCACCTGAACGCCTCATCTTTGCGACTAGCGCTGACTATCGGCAAATTACCAAATTACGCTGGGGCGGTATACATGAAAAAAAAACTTTCAGGGCTCCTCTTCAAAATGACATGTCTATGATATCTGTAAAATGCTTGATTCTTGTGCAATAAATAATCGAAAGCGTTCCCAGACTTTATGTACACCCTGTATATACAAACGTTATATGTCGGATCACAAACCAAGGAGTAAAGAAAGTTATCAGTAACCACGTTACAGATTTTATGAAGTGTGCAAACATGTGACTGTAAGAAACTTTTACGTCTTTCTCGGCTAAAGAACATCATATTACCAGCTGGAGGCTACAATAAACAGTTACAGAATGAATTGTGTGTTTGAACCTGTGCAAGACTGACTGTTTTAAGCTCCAGTTTACAATGTGCTCCGCTTTACTCCGTGCCAATCGTATCTATGTGGTGTCAGCTAACGAACGACTTACAGAACGGCTGTTGTATGTAGTTTAAAAACGTTCTGGAGTGTATCTATTGGGGTAATAAGAATACCCGAAAATTGAATGAAGCAAAAATAAAGCTCCCCGACCTTCAAGACCGAGAATAACTTATAAATTATGTTCTGTCTGCACACAGTTTTCATTAGCTACCTGTAAACTTTGTGAAGATTCTTATCACGGACTCCAAAAAAGACGATTTGATTACACGCAGAAGTGCTATATTAAAGCAAGAGAAACTTGTTTTTAGCAATCCAGGACATTGTTCTCCACAATACCATGAGATATAGATATTTACGAATTGGGATTTTTTACCACCAATAATGTTATGCAGTAAGCCTTCTGAAAAAGAATCAACTTATCAAACAGGCTTAAACCATTCCTCATTGAAGAAATTGTCATTTTAAGTGCAGATAATGTGTTATATGAACGAAAAAGAGAACTGGAAATAGAAGAGATATAAGCCAAAAAACGAAAACTGGAGTAAATGGCGAAATCTACTGCCACAAAGATGAAATAAGAAATGTTACTGGAAAAAGACGAATCCATTGCAAATATATAGGCAAGGCTGACATATTGCTTTAAACATGGAGTTTGGAATAATCTGAATACAAGTAGGGAATATAAGATATCGGCATTTATTGTAAACTGTAGTGGTAAGTGGCCATATGTTTGAGCACTGACCACTAATGCCAGAATCAAGAACGTTTACTGCATTAGAGGACGTACAAAAATATTTATTTAGAAAGCTCCATTCCCATCTGGCAATGCTTATAAATGTTGTGGACCCGATGTTGTGCACCAAGTAAAAGAACAACCGTCTGCAGAATTTAAAAGTGGTGGGGTAACAACATTTAATGGTAATTCAATAGCATAAATTATAAATTTAATGCTGTGATTCCACAAGAATGTGTAGCTGAGGAGCTGTAAACAAACATCAAGGATAATGTGGAGTGCTACGCGGGAAATAAGAGGGAAAATTAAAATTCCCGAATGCTCTCTGCTAGAAGAATTGCAAGATGAAGCAGAACTGATTGTTAAAGCCAAGAAGGAGTTAGTTTGCAGGACAAAAATTATATGTGTACTGCTAATTCGAGAACATACTTTGCTTCAAACTGTCAAATCAATGGCTGGAGAAAGAAATATATGGTTCAGCTGTAGACTTAAATTACATAAGTTCAAAATTAAGGAGGATGTTTTAAACCTATACCAAATAAAAATTAAAAAAAGTATTGCTTTCTGTGTGTAAATGCATAAACAAAAATTTAATAAAAGTGTTTGTACAAGAATATTCGTTTTCGTATTCTTTACCCAGTCAAACATCTTAAAACAGTCTTCCATTTACAATGATCTATGTGTATGTCTTTTGGATGGGGGTAGATGCAGGGGACGGTGTGGCCTTGAAAAATAATTGAAATTAGGTAGTCGAAAGTATAGTGACCCTCATTTCTTACCTATATGAATTGCTACTACTAATACTACTACTACTACCACCACCACTACTACTACAACCACTAGTATCGTAGTACCAACTGAGTCAAAGTGACCCATATGTCTGTATGAACTACTATAGGACATTTTCCTGTACCAGCATCTTACAAATGGGAGGTGTGATTTGCCGTTTCAGGTGTGTGTTTCAGGTGGTGTTAAATACCTTGAAGCTGTCTTGCTCTAATGTATTCTTGATAGGTACATACAACACATTGTGGAGAATTACTGCTAGTTGGTCCCCTTTTGCTATTCCACTTGCATAAGGAGTAATGGGAGAACTAATACGTGCCTCCGACAATAACTTTAAGCGTTGAAGTGTGGTGAACCTATACAACTTATAACCTGCATATGAATCCGTATGGAGAGATTATCTGTGGTGCACATACCTTAACTGCTGTGTGATTATGTTGTTAAGTATTCGTTGGAACAAAAAGTTAGTGTTAGCGTTATCGATAAATATAGGGTACACTGTGGTGTAGCATACGACACTGGTGACTGTTTTCTGTGTCGAAGTGTTGGGGGAAGAAGGGACTGATCCACCATCAGGATGATGAATGTGCATCTCTTGATTTTATCGACACATATATATATATATATATATATATATATATATAATGACATTTCGGTAAAGGAAGATTCTAGTACGATCAATTCTGGAGTGCGTGACAAACAGATATTGAACGAAATTGTCGATGTCCTGCTAGGATCATAAAGATCATGTTTAGTCCAGACGAAAATGTTGGGGTACGAAGCGAAATTACTTCTTTTGGTACAATTTTCATAGATTTAAGCACAAAGTAGGGTGATTTGGCTTGGCTGTATACCAGATGAACGAAAGGGGTTTATGTTGCGAGCTGTACATTGTGTCATTGCTTACTGCATTGATGTTATTGGTCAGCTTGTAATTGTGGCAGATGTGAGGCAGCATTACTTGCGTGCAGCTGTCGAGTTCACTTATTTTAAATCTGATTGTTCTCAATGATGTCTCAGGAAAAGAATGTCTACACTCCTCCAAATTGTTTTGATGTGATCTGAGGTGCTGTTGTGTACTATAAAAGGAATAGCATAGAAGACGCTAGTGCAATCAGTTCTAGACTTGGATTTTTAAATTTCACCAGCACAGGCTATATATCATATTGAATGTGTCTTTTTTTCATTATTATTTGAAGCATATGTGTGACGCTTGCATTCTCAAATTTTCCTGTGATTTTAGCTTAGGGTAAATTGTGCTGTGGTTGCAGCGCCATCTTGAATATTATACAAGTGATATAGGAATGGTGTGAACATATCACAGTTTCCGAATCGTAATTGGACGTGAATTTTGTAAACAATTTACCTCATGTTCCTTCAGAAACCTATAAGTGCTTTGTGCCAGAAAGAATCGTCATTGTATTTGATGCACAAAGTAGTAGCTTTATCCCCTTGCTGTGTTTGGAGCTCAGGAATCACATTGCCATCTAAAAGTAAGAAATGGTTTGCAGCCTTGATTGTGTCTCTCACACTCGCACTTCAGCGCAAAATTCAATGTCGTCAGAAATAATATTCATTGAAGCAAGCATAAGACCACACCTTGTATGTGGAAAATTAATTATTTTGTAGTTTTTTCGCTAATTTCAGTGTGTTAAGCATAGTTCCGAAGTGTTACAACATGAAAAAATGTGGAATGTTTGTACATGTACTACGAATGAACATGAGTTCCTTGCAAACAGCATGTTTGACATCCTCTGCAATACCGGCAGGACAGGACAGATAGTTTAATTTGTGGAAAGGGGCCAAAATGAGTGGCTGTCAGTTGCACTGGAACATACTACTTTATTCATTTGACAAACATTACAAGAGTAAAGAAAACATTAAAAACAGAGCAAGCCAAACATTAATTTTAGATCTTAATTCCCAGCTAAATGCGCCATTCAATCTCATGCACCAAGGGCAAAACAACTTTAATTTAAAACGGCTGAAGGCCAATCACTTAAGATCCAAAAACAAGAATTTTAATTTTAAAAGGCAGAAGACCTAATCTTAAAACATTTCTCAAAATTAGGTTGAAGGCCCAAACAATCTCACGCCTTAAGAGCAAAACATTTAATTTAAAATCGGCTGAAGGCCAATAACTTAAGACTCAAAAACAGGAATTTGAATTTAAAAGGCAGAAGGCCTTATCTTAAAACATTTCTCTAAATTGGGCTGAAGGTCCAAACAATCTCACTCCTTAAGGGCAAAACAACCTTAATATCAAATCGGCTGAAGGCCAATAACTTAAGACTCAAAAACAGGAATCTGAATTTAAAAGGCAGAAGTCCTTACCTTAAACATTTCTCTAATTATGCTGAAGGCCCAAACAATCTCACGCCTTAAGGGCAAAACAACTTTAATTTAAAATCGGCTAGAAGCCATACATAAACAAACAATAAGGACAAATAAGGAAGGCAGCACATCAAATGGCGCTCAGAAGTTTCCAAGGGTCGGCCTGGAATTAAAACACTAATGCTCGCTTAGGTGAGACAGGTAGTTGGCCCAACAATTCTCAATCTGACAGCAACACAACCAACAGACAGTCAACGGACCAAGCGGCAGAACAACTTCCGCTCCACCTGACCAGGACACAACAGGGAGTTCAATGGAACAATGCAGAAGGTATCGGCGCCCACAATGAATTACACACTTGGCTGTCAAACTACACGCTGTGCTGGACAGCCACAACACGACGAGGAAAATACACTGCCTGAATTTACGTCAACGCCCAGGGCAGGTAACCAGAACGTTAACAGCCACAAGGCAGAAGATTCCGCTGGTACACTTCATTTCAAAAATATTCAAGTTAAGTTAAACTCCACAGGAAGGCGGCTAGAATTTCGCCAACTTGAAAACACAGGTTGTTGCTCGTGGGAATGTCCTAACAGCCCACAACGAACTTCAAACGACACAATGTGAACAGTTGGAGCTGGCTGGTAGATTAAGTAAAGACTCAACTTTCGTGTCTGGGATTAGTGAGCCACGGACCTCGTAGCAATGGGAACAGCCCCTCGCACTCCGATCGCGCGTGGACACCGCCAGCGGCCCCAGCCAGACACGTGCCACGGAGATTCCCTTGCTGCTCCACGCCAACCGACCAACTACCCACACACGGCACAGCCGGAAACTATAAGCGCGAGGCCAAAGATAGTACACGGATGCGATTATTGATACACGCTGCTGCTGCGACTCGCGGGGAAAGAGGATAACAGCATAACCGCGATAACCGCGGGAGACTAATCACACAATAGCAACCAAGGTTTAATTCAAGGCATAATATGAGCCAGGCACGGCTCAGCGTTGTTCTTAATGTTGGGGCGGCCCACTCTGTTTCAAATGGCTCTGAGCACTATGGGACTTAACACACTCTGTTCTTTGCGACCCTGGATAACTGAACGTTTCACACATGTATAGGGTAAATCAGTGTTCAAGGAACATGTGAAATTATCATGTTGTTCCAAGCTACAGAGTATCATACTGCTTCCGCTAAGCTAAAAGCCTTCAAAAACCAACTATGTATACTCTGCAAACCTTCACGGAGCGGCGACTCGTGAGAAGAGTCGATGTATGCGACCCTGGCAGCAACAGCTTTCCATCTGTTGAGTTTGCTTATAGCCTCCGGCGCTGGCAGGCATGAATCATTCTCGATGCTAAGTGGTGTCCAGAGCTTTCATACATTAACTCTCTGGCTCAACTTCTTTTTTCTTTATTGTGACAATCTGCCGCTCTTCAGCCAAGTGACACTACAGTTAAAAAGGAGGCAAGGATACATAAAAGAGGCGATAAAAATGGCGACATAAGAATATAACAGGTGGAGAAAATGGGGCTTAAAATATACACTGACACGGAGATGTTCATAGTGGGACAGTTAAAAAACGTCTACATAAAGGTAATAAACACAATTGGTGATTCGTGGAGCACATAAGATACACTGAAGGCACACACACAAGATAAAAGCTGGCCACAGTATTAAAACGCTCCAGAATGAAGACACTTTAAAACCATTGTAAAAATGGAGCTCACACAGTCATGAATAAAAGCCACTGGGAAGGACCTGCTGAGGGAGGAGGCCTGAGAGGAGGGAAAAAGTGTGGAGAGGAAGGTGCAGCAGAGGAGGGGGGGGGGCTGGACTGGTAGGATGAAAAGAAAAGGGGAGATCAGAGACGCACCAAGGGGCAGGAGCCAATCAGGGTGGGATATGGAGAGGGAAGGCAAGTCAGGAGGGAGTGCAGAGACACAGAAGGGGTGCACTGGAATGGGAGGGGGATGGAGGAGGGAGGAAAAACGCTCAAGGGAAGGGAAGAGGAGGGGAAAGGGAGCCCTGAGGAGGGGGAGGGGAAGATAGGGCTAGAATTGGTAGAAGGAGTAGATATCAGGACGAAGTTCACCATCCAGGGGGGATAGGTGCTGGAAATTGCGTTGGGGAAGGACATGGAGTGAGGGCAGGACACAACAGTGAAGGTGGCAACAGGTTGGGGATATAGAGGATAGACGACACGAGGAAGTGGGGAGATCGAGTCTGCAGACGATGTACAGGGTGTGGATGTGTTCAAGCAGAAGATGTGGGAAGGGGATGAGGTTCATAGAGGATTCATGTGGTCGACGGGAGGCGGATATGGAAGGCGAGGTGGAGTGCATGGCGTTCAAGGATTTGGAGAGTTTTATAGTGTCTGGGAGGAGTGGAAATCCAGGCAAAGCTGGCATAACAAAGGATGAGGTGGATCAAAGATTTGTAGGTGTAAAGGATGGTGGAAGGATGCAGTCCCCCTGTCTGGCCAGACAGGAGTTTCAGGGGGGCGGAGTATATTATGGGCTTTGTGTTGGGTCATAAGGACATGGGGAGTCCAGGTGAGGTGATGGTTAAAGTGAGGCCAAGATATTTCAGGGTAGGAGTGAGGTGGATAGGACGACCATAAATTGGAAGGTAAAAATCATGGAGCCAGAAGGAGTGGGTGGTACAACATACGATGATTGCCTGGGCCTTAGAAGGGCTGATGTGAAGGAGCCACTGACTGCACGAGGTGGTGAACTGGTCGAGGTGAGTTTGAAGGGTACGTTGGGACCGTTGAAGGGTAGGATAAAGGACAGGAAGGTGCTGTTATCAGCAAATTGGCGGAGGTGAACAGGCGGGAGAGGTTTGGGCATATCTGCAGTATACAGGAGATAGAGAGGGGAAGGACAGAGCCTTGGGGTCCACCGGTGGTGGGATAGAAATTACAGGAGTTGGTGTTGTGGATAGTGACATAGGAGGGATGATGGGAGAAGAAAGTAGCAATGAGAGAGAAGAAATTGATGGGAAGAGCGTATTTCTGGTGTTTAAATGGGAGACCAAGATGCCTGACATGCTCGTAAGCGTTCTGGAACTTGCGGGAAGCAAAATAGTGTAGTGATGGGAGTTAACTTGGAGGGAAAGAAAACTGGTGAAGTTAAGGAGTTGGTTGCCATAAGCCACACAGGGTAAGGTGCAGGAGGTGGTGCTGGTTAAGGTGGTGCTGGTTAAGGTGGTGATGAATAAGGCAGGAGAGGATGGACTCCTTACTGAACACAGAGGTGAGGCAGATGGGGCAATAGGAAGAGATGACAGAAACGGGCTTGTTGGGTTTAGGGAATAGCAGGACACAGGAAGTCTTCCACAGGTCAGGGTAAAAGCCTATGTAGGGGAGGACATTATACGGGGTAGCAAGGGCAGCCGGGAAGGAGAGAGGGGTATTCCTTGGGGTGGTGTTGCATTTGGAGCAGAGGATGAATTTGATGTAGTGTGCTGTAATGGGAGTCTTCATGTCTGAAGGGGATACCTGATCCAACCTGATCCAACCTGATCCAACCCTCTCCTTCTGGCTCCATAATTTCTACATCACCATCTAAGACTGCCAGTATAACTGTATAACTTACCCCCACCTCGAAATACCTGGGCGTCACCCTTGACCATCACCTCACCTGGACTCCCCATCTCCTTACCATCCAATGCAAAGCCCACAATAGACTCCACTTCCTGAAACTCCTGCTCAGCTGCACATGGGAATTGCATCCTTCTACAATCCTTCATATCTACAAATCCTTGATCTGTCCCATTCTTTGTTATGCCAGTGTCATCTGGATCTCTACCCCTCCTAAATTCTATAAAGCTCTCCAAATTCTTGAACGCCACGTGCTCCATCTTGCTTTCCATACCTGTCTCTCATCCCCCACAAGGATCCTCTATGACCTCATCTGCTTCCAACATCTCCTCCTTTTCCCTGAACACGCCCACCAAATGCCACCTCGATCCTCCTCACCTTCTAGTGTCTCCTTTACTGTCGATTCCTTGCCTGCTACTGTGCCTTTATTGATGCGTCCCCCCCCCCCCCACCATCTCCACACCGTCGATCTTCTCCCTCTGGGAGATATTTGAAGTTCTTTTGGATCTCCCAGTCGCAGATGATGTGCTTTGCCTCGATATTTATCCTTATTCCCAACTGTGACCCTTCTCTTCTCCTCCCCTCTTCCTTTGGTCCCTTGGGCTCCCTCTCCTTCCCCTGCCCCCTGTCCTGTTTCTTCCGTCCTACCCACCTGTCCTCACTTCTTAGTCCTTGCACTCCTTCCTTGGCTGCTGCCTCCCCATCCTACATCTCCTGCTCCTTGGTGTGCTATCGGCTCCGCCCTTCTGCCCCTGCCTGCCACCCCTCCCCTCCTCTGCTGACCTTCTTATATCTTCCCTCTCTCTCCCCTCTGACCTCTACTCCCTTGGTAGGTCCTACCAATTTTAATCCAGTTACATTGTTGTGTTTGGATATTTGCCATGTATGTAATGTCAGTGCAAAGTCCGTTCAGTGTCGTCGTCCCGTGTGGCCCTCATTACTGTGATCATCTTTTCTAATTGTGCCTTTTGTGTCGCCAATGTTTATGTTCTCCATCTTTGTCGAATATTATTTTCATTATATGTGGATTTTATATAAATGTGCCTTGTGAAACTATCCCTTTTTTGTATATTTTAACGCTCATTGTTGCTCCTTATCACGTGTAAACTTCATATTTTAGCCCTGTATTTTATGTGTGTACTGTTCTCCCGTGCTGTTTCATGTAGTCTTTTGGATGAAAAGCGGCGAATGGTGCCACTGCCAGCCCACTCCTTCCCACTTGGGTGAAGGGTATGAAATAACAATAAAGAAAAAAAGGCTGTGTGATGGTTGGTTTATCTTACCGTCAGTAAATAGCAACCATCCATTCTCACACAAATGTTTTTGTTTATGGTGAATTTTACAAGTATAGTAACTCATACTTTTTTAATCTCTCACAACAGTGTATTAATGTTCAGAATTGGAACTTTTACATTATATTTTGGGTTATGTTATTGGATCGATAGTATGTGTGTGGTTCTCTGGACGAAGCTGTCATTGGTGCATGGTGGCGCAGCTCCAGGGCGACTTGGCTTTCAGCAGGGGTACCCTGGAGAAGATGGCGGCAGACTTCTCGACTAGTCAAGTGATTATCAACTTTGCGATCACAGAATAGGGAGTTCTCCCTCGTAATGTATTTCATTAAAAAAGATGTAAATGTCCCTACTGTACAGCACACTGTTTGGACTAAGGGAAATATGTTGGGGTGGCAACAAGGGAGCATTCGTTTAGATAAAGATTTTAACTTACAGATACACCGAAATATGATGGGGATGCTTCAGCTGTGCAGGTCAGAAGAACAGAATGGCAATAATTAGATGCAACTTGCATAAAAAACTTGCAAGTATAGCAGTAAAGTATGCCATCGCCTGACAGCAGTATGCGATGCTTATCCAGAGTCCAACAACACAGACAATGCTGAAGTTGTGAAGTAGCTTTCATTAACTTATTCATGGCGCATACACCACCATAAATAAACAAGTGTTTCGCCATGTTTATATTAACAGTGGAACCTTGCACAGCGAGCATAATTTGTTCCAGAATCTTACTCGTTTTGCGAAACACTCGTTAAGCGAAAGAATGTATCCTGTATAAATTAATGTAAAATAGGATAATGCATTCCATGCAGAAAATGTACGAAAAGTTTTATCTTATTCATGTCATTTATTTAAAGAAAATTACAGATACAGTATTATGCACTTTATTACTCACGATACATAACTAATTCTTTTATTCTAGAAAGCTATTTATAGTTATTTGTTTCTGCCAACGCTTCAACACTTGCCGAAAATGCGACACATCATTATCGTAAAATAAATTTTTAGTGTGTGCAGCCATTGCTTTAATGGCGTGATGATTTTCAATGTATGATGCAACTGATTCCCATGCTTCCAGCATTTCTCTTATTGCGCCAGAAGATTGCCGCTTTGCTGTTACCATGTTCTTCTCCCACTCTGAAGAACACCTATCTACAGCTTCTTGCTGTGAAACACACTGCAACTCCATAAGCTCTTTGGTGGTCATTTATTGGCTGTGATCTTCTACAAGCTTATGGATGTCATTGTTATCCATTTCTAGTTCTATGATCTTGGCCAAAGACATGTTCTCGTTGATTACTGGTTCCGCAGGTACTGACTTAAATGCCTCAGAGTCACATTCGACATCGCACTCTGGCCAAAGCTTCTTCCCACCAGAATTGAGGGTTCTCTTGGTAACCCCTTCCCACACATTTTCAATCATCTTGGCGCAGGCAACGATGTTGAAGTGATATTTCAAAAACTCTATGAAAGTGAGATTGGTAGCTTTAGTCAAAGCAATGCTCGAAGAGTGCTTTAGTGTAGAGCTTCTTAAAGTTAGAAATTATCTGCTGGTCCAAAGGCTGGATAATGGAGTGGTGTTGGAAGGCAGAAATTGGATCCTAATGAACTGAAATTCTTCAAGGAGATGTTCTTGTAGGCCTGGAGAATGGGCAGAAGTGTTGTTCATAACAAGCAAGACATGAAGGGGCAGATTCATCTCAAGCAAATATGTTTCCAGTGAAGGACCAAACACTTCACTGATCCATTCACGAAAGAGATCACGTGTCACCCAAGCCTTGTTGTTGGACCTCCACATCACATTTAACCTGCTCTTCTAGACTTTGCGCTTCTTGAAGGCTAGTGGAGTTTCTGAATGGTAAACAAGCAGCGATTTAATTTTCAAATCGCCGCTTGCATTGGCACAGAATAGCTGTGTCAGACGGTCTTTCATTGGATTGTGATCGGGCACTGTATTGTTTTCTGCTGTTATAATGGTTCGCTTCGGCATCTTTTTCAAGAAGAGACTCATCTCGTCACAATTAAAAACCTGTTGCGACAGATAACTCTCAGAATCTACGAGCATCTTGAAGTTGTTTTGTGTTACAGCTGGCTGCTTCGCCGTGTCTCACAACGCTGTGGATGCCAGTTCTTCTCTTAAACTTCTCGAACCACCCATGGCTCCCCTTAAACACTTCTTTGGCTGTATGATCCTGGCGTCTTCTTAACGAGGTCGGCGAAAATCATTCTCGCCTCCTCAAAAATGATGTTCTCGTTAATAGTGTTGCCTTGCAATTGGTTTTCATTTAACGACGTAAGAAACAACCGTTCGACATCGTCCAGAACACGAAACCGTTGTTCACATATATTTGACACTCTCTTTGAAGCACCTATCTCTTTAATCTTGTCCTTGATCTTGAGGATAGAGCAAATAGTTAATGTAAATTGATTTTATTTGCATACTACACTACTGGCCATTAAAATTGCAACACCAAGAAGAAATGCACATGATAAACGGGTATTCATGGGACAAATATATTATACTAGAACTGACATGTGATTACATTTTCACGCAATTTGGGTGCATAGATCCTGAGAATTCAGTACACACAACAACCACCTCTGGCCATAATAACGGCCTTGATACGCCTGGGCATTGAGTCAAACAGAGCTTGGATGCCGTGTACAGGTACAGCTACCCATGCAGCTTCAACACGATACCACAGTTCATCAAGAGTAGTGACTGGCGTATTGTGACGAGCCAGTTGCTCAGCTACCATTCACCAGACTTTTGCAGTTGGTGAGAGATGTGGAAAATGTACTGGCCAGGGCAGCAGTCGAACATTTTCTGTATCCAGAAAGGCCCGTACAGGACCTGCAACATGCCGTCGTGCATTATACTGCTGAAATGTAGGGTTTCGCAGGGATCGAATGAAGGGTAGAGCCACGGGTCGTAACACATCTGAAATGCAACGTCCACTGTTCGAAGTGCCGTCACGGCGAACAAGAGGTGACCGAAACGTGTAACCAATGGCACCTCATGCCATCACGCCGGGTGACACGCCAGTATGGCGATGACGAATACACGCTTCCAATGTGCGTTCACCGCGATGTCGCCAAACAGGATGCGATCATCATGATGCAGTAAACAGAACCTGGATTCATCCGAAAAAATGGCATTTTGCCATACGTGCACCCAGGTTCGTCGTTGAGTACACCATCGCAGGCGCTCCTATCTGTGATGCAGCGTCAAGGGTAACCGCAGCCATGGTCTCCGAGCTGATAGTCCATGCTGCTGCAAACTGTTCGTGCAGATGGTTGTTGTCTTGCAAACGTGTCTGTTGACTCAGGGATCGAGACGTGGCTGCACGATCCGTTATAACCATGCGGGTAAGATGCCTGTCATCTTGACTGCTAGTGATACGAAGTCGTTGGGATCCAGCACGGCCTTCCGTATTACGCTCCTGATCCCACCGATTCCATATTCTGCTAACAGTCATTGGATCTCGACCAACGCGAGCAGCAATGTCGCGATGCGATAAACCGCAATCGCTGTAGGCTATAATCCGACCTTTATCAAAGTCCGAAACGTGATGGTACGCATTTCTCCTCCTTATACAACAACGTTTCACCAGGCAACGCCGGTCAACTGCTGTTTGTGTATGAGAAATCGGATGGAAACTTTCCTCATGTCGACACGTTGTAGGTGTCGCCATCGGCTCCAAACTTGTGTGAATGCACTGAAAAGCTAATCATTTGCATATCACAGCGTCTTCTTCCTGTCGGTTAAATTTCGCGTCTGTACCACGTCATCTTCGTGGTGTAGCAATTTTAATGGCCAGTAGTGTAATTTTCTTTAAGGTCGTCTTCTTGTGGCTTTATCTTCGGGGACATTTCTTCCAAAATTATTGAAATCTGCACACAAAAAACCACTGTGTAAACACAAGTTTAGAAAAATGTGTGACGACATGCTGCACTAAGGTGGTAGCAGAAAGAGCGCTAAACCCGGACTGCAGTACGTACTAAAGACATTGTTCATACGCCGCTGTCGACAGTGAAAGGTGTTCACATAAGTGAACGTTTCCCCCGCCGCTCGCGAACGGCTGGTGACATCACACTAAATCGCCGTCACTCGTTATGCGAAACATCGCTGGTTAAGCGAGTCATTTTTTACAACTTGTTTTGCTCGTCAAGCGAACTGTGTTATGGGAGGTGTTCGTTCAACGAAGTTCCATGGTATTATTTTCTATTTTTAGTGTTCTGTAAATGTACATTATCTGCATTCGGTTAGATTAGGTTATATTTTAAGTCAATTAACTAGGTTTTAGTCATATTATTACAAATGGTGGTGAACTACATTCACTACTTTACGTGGTGTAAAGAATATGCCAAGTAACTCACATTAGGTGTATGAAGTTAGGTTAATGTTATATTCACCAAACCAAGTCTGGTGCCCAACATACAAGGTACACAAAGTGAAAAAGTGAAGCTCCCACGACTGAATAGTAGCTGCTGTGAAAAAGTAGCTTGCTTGCCCACTAACAACAGGTGTGGTCACAGGGAGTGTACATCTGTACCACAAGTAATATGAGCAACACAGTATGAAGCAAATATAAGCATTTATTAAAACAATATACACAGATATTCTCAGCTTTAAGTGATAGACGTTGCGTAGTGGTTCGACAGTTAAGGTCGTCCTCACTAATGTAGAGAAAGAGAACTATTTAATCTATAAAAATTCAGTCTGGATTGCAGTAGTTACGTACCTGTTTGTTATTCAGGCTTGAGTTTATGAAATGACCTTTTTTTTATATGAGTATTTATATATGCGTTGGGAGAGAGAGAGTGAGAGAGATTTTTACTTTAAGTCGCAACTGGTATCTGAATTTTGGTTGCTGTCTCCTTGAATGATCAGCTTCTGCACCAGTTGTTGACGTATTGCAATTTGGAAGAAGTTATTGTTCTTTAAGGTTAAAATACGTCTCTGTTAGTTACTTGGCCTTATTGCGGATAGCTTTGAGCCCAAGTTTTCGTAGTTTTACATACCTAAGAGACCACTGTTGTAAGTAAATAAGATCAAACAGCAATCTGCTTTTCGTGAGAAAAGGAAATTGCTTAGCACACAAACTTCATTCAAACTACACGTCCTGCTACATCAAAATCGGTCATTGGAGTTCAGCACCATACTATTGTACAAGAACATTATCCAGTTACTGTAATTAAGAAATTATGAGAGGTTGTTACTTACTGAATGAAAACTTTAGAGAATGCATTTCTTTTCCTGTATTTTAGTGAACTTTGTACACTTACAGTTCTGTCGATTGATAGACGGCGACGACAATGAAGTTCACCTCCTTTTCCAAAAACAAGATATTTCTATTCTTCACTTCCAGAAAATTTGTATACATAAATGTTTGGCAACTCTTACGCATACTTTACTCGGTTTTATCACTAAAATATCAGTTTTCATTAAATGTAACAATACGTTATGAGCGACGGCCTAGCTACACGTCCTCTTTCCACAACATAAAGATTAATAGTTCTCTTTTTTTAATAAATCAATTGTCTTTTTTTTAGAGTTCATACTCAAAGATTCACAACTCCTACCGTTGCGGGGATTGCACGCTAAAGAGTTTGCTGCTGTCCAGCTGCGCTTCACTTCACTTCAAGTACTTTTTGAATCAAATTTACATTTACGGTATTTACATACATTACTGAGCTTCTCAGAATAAAATCAGACACAAATTATTTAAAAAAAAGAGGCCAGTGAGGCTCACATGACATTAAGAGTTTTAATAACTGACACTCGGCTTTTACCGTCCAATGATCTCTCGTTTAAAACATCTGGGTGGTGATAACTGTAGAAGTGCGTCTGGAACTGTGCTGGCTATGTACCGCAACAACTGGAAATGGCCGAGTGTGACTGCGAGTCCACATTTAACCTTGAGCAGTGGAAAGATCTCCATCTGCGAGCCAACTGGCAGGTGCAGAAAGTAGTTCCTAGCACCTGCGCCACTGCGGCGGCTGACATAACAATTGGCGGATGGAGCATAGTCTTTGAAGGTATTGTGGCAGAAACATAAACAGGTTCCTATTTACGAGCACCATCTACGTGGCGACTGAAGGGGCTTCGTGGCGCCACAGTTGGAGTTCGCCTGGCTGGTGCTACCCATTATACTTATGACTGTACAGTTTGCGACTGTTTACGTAGCAGTTAAGGAACTGTACCTGCAGTCATTTGCGTTAACGAGTTTGGAGACACTAAATCGTGATGGTTAGACTGAGTTTTCAATCCCACTCCCTGCAAATATCGACCTAAAGCCTCTACCACTCTGGGGCACTACGGTAAGTCTCTTGGCAGTACAAGGCACATGCGATGATTCCAGTCGAATACCTGAGTGTGCGACTTTGAAATGAAAAGAGAATGCAGGAAAAGAAGTTCTGGATACATTCCTTCATTGCTGATCGTTGCACAATCGAGTTATGTCACAAGTTGTAATATGTTTTAAGAAATTACAGTGCTATAGTTTTCATTTTCGTGAGAATGTCAGTACGTTCAGTTGACGATTTAGTGGTGATCTCCGGACGCGATTTGGAGAAAAACGACTCTGTTTTATGGAAAGCAATCTCGCCAGAAAAAAAGATTTTCGTGACTTGCCTAATCGGTATTTAATTATTTGTTGTCGATATTTACAGTTTTAGCTGCAATTGTAGAGTAGACATAGAAGTGATTTTTCAGTTTGTATTTGAAAAGTAAACTGAAACTGAATTTAAAAATATTTTAACCGAAACGTAGGAGATCTGCATCATTTGTATACATATCTTATTTTTTTAAAATAGTTATGCCGTGTCTGATGTATCAGATCCATTGGTGTTACTTGCTGGAGCAGGGAACGTAGCGGTGCTAATTCGGTCTGGAAGTAGGATTTGACGACAACTTCCATATCCTGGAGAGTAATGAGCATTGTCGGAGAGCAATGAGTATTGTCTGTACTGTAAAATTCTTCTGGTTCGAAGAGCATCACGAACAGGCTATTAGGAAATTGAGGGTCGATAATTTTCATGTTCTTCAGCCAGCCAGTGTCCAGAAAGCACGTTATTACACTACTGGCCATTAAAATGGCTACACCAAGAAGAAATGTAGATGATAAACGGGTATTCATTGGACAAATATATTATACTAGAACTGACATGTGATTACATTTTCACGCAATTTGGGTGCAAAGATCCTGAGAAATCAGTACCCAAAACAACCACCTCTGGCCGTAATAACGGCCGTGATACGCCTGGGCATTGAGTCAAACAGAGCTTGGATGGCGTGTACAGGTACAGCTGCCCATGCAGCTTCAACACGATACCACAGCTCATCAAGAGTAGTGACTGACGTATTGTGACGAGCCAGTTGCTCGGCCACCATTGACCAGACGTTTTCAATTGGTGAAAGATCTGAAGAATACGCTGGCCAGGGCAGCAGTCGAACCTCTTCTGTATCCAGAAAGGCCCGTACAGGAACTGCGACATGAGGTCGTGCATTATCCTGCTGAAATGTAGGGTTCCGCAGGGATCGAATGAAGGGTAGAGCCACGGGTCGTAAAACATCTGAAATGTAACGTCCACTGTTCAAAGCGCCGTCAATGCGAACAAGAGGTGACCGAGAAGTGTGACCAATGGCAACCCATACCATCACGCCGGGTGGTGCGCCAGTATGGCGATGACGAATACACGCTTCCAATGTGCGTTCACCGCGATGTCGCCAAACACGGATGCGACCATCATGATGCTGTAAACAGAACCTGGATTCATCCGAAAAAATGACGTTTTGCCATTCGTACACCCAGGTTCGTCGTTGAGTACACCATCACAGGCGCTCCTGTCTGTGATACAGCGTCACGGGTAACCGCAGCCATGGTCTCCGAACTGATGGTCCATGCTGCTGCAAACGTCGTCGAACTGTTCGTGCAGATGGTTGTTGTCTTGCAAACGTCCCCATCTGTTGACTCAGGGATCGAGACGTGGCTGCACGATCCGTTACAGCCATGCGGATAAGATGCCTGTCATCTCGACTGGTAGTGATACGAGGCCGTTGGGATCCAGCACGGCGTTCCGTATTACCCTCCCCACCGATTCCATATTCTGCTAACAGTCATAGGATCTCAACCAACGCGAGCAGCAATGTCGCGATACGATAAACCGCAATCGTGATAGGCTACAATCCGACCTTTATCAGAGTCGGAAACGTGATGGTACGCATTTCTCCTCCTTACACGAGGCATCACAACAACGTTTCACCAGGAAACGCCGGTCGATTGCTGTTTGTGTATGAGAAATCGGTTGGAAACTTTCCTTATGTCAGCACGTTGTAGGTGTCGCCACCGGCGCCAACCTTGTGTGAATGCTCTGAAAAGCTAATCATTTGCACATCACAGCATCTTCTTCTTGTCGGTTAAATTTCGCTCTTTAGCATGTCATCTTCGTGATGTAGCAATTTTAATGGCGAGTAGTGTAAGAGAACTTTGAATGTGGAGGGGCTTATTCATCGAAATGGGCTTCATTTATGATGCTCGTGATTCCCAATGCATTTTTTTTCACTTTGCGGTTTGAGTAGTCCTTAGATGAAGTAACCCAAATTTGGGATCTCATATGATCTCTGAGGTAAAGATTTGATGTCTAGAGTATGCGAAAAAAGCGATGTACAGGTGAGCGCTGCATGTAATGCCTAGCGGCTTTGCTGGGATCCTGGTTCGGGAGTTGCCATAAGCCTCCTTGTGATCTACAGGCAGCGCTGTCAGTTTGGCAGACCTGGCGGCAGAACCTTGCGGCAAAACCAATCTGTAATCCATACAGATCATAAGAGTACAAAAGTTTGTGCTATTGACAAATAAAATAATGTTGCGATGATTTTGAAGTACAAGGAAACTCTACTTCCCAAAGTTTATAATGCAAATTCAGACTTTTCATGCTTACACTTTTAAAAAAGATTGCTGTCACTGTTTGTTGTGGCCTGTTGTGGTTAAGACTGCAAAAAACATGAAATGGATGGAAAGAAACTTTTGATATCATATTAAAAATTAGTATCAGAAGCACCAATACAAAGGAACATAAGAAAGAAATCACAGAATACATGAAGAAAGTAAGTAAAAGCAAACTATGTGGGTATTAGTGCATGGATGATCATCATGAATGACCAAGAACAAACAACTGCAAAAGCATCTGCACCCTGCCTATAGGACTTCGAGTTTCCCTGGACAATGATATTAGCTATTGGCTGATGGCTTCACTCTAGTGGCATCATTATGTCTACAGATAGTTTTGTGAGTAAAAAATTGTCCACATGCAAGTGCGACTCATTCACTGAGGGTTCCTTACAAACTCAATTACGTATGTAGACAGTTCATCCATTCCAGGAATCGAGGATCTCTAATATTTTTGCCTGTTGTCGACACTAATACTGGCAAGATATCGGTCCCACGGATTCCAAGACCTCCGAGAATGTTTTAATTTAAAATTTGAAGTCGGATTATAAATGACAAAAGAAATATTTTTTCTAGTGTGTTATAATTAGAGATTAGCAGCTTTCTTATTTTTTTCTTTACTTGTACTGTGAAACCTTACTTTTTGCCAAACGTCATGATTTTATGGAAGGGGAATTACCCTGTTGTTCTTGTGGTCTCCAGTCCTGAGACTGGTTTGATGCAGCTCTCCATGCTACTCTATCGTGTGCAAGCTGCTTCATCTCCCAGTACTTATTGCAACCTACATCCTTCTGAATCTGCTTAGTGTATTCATCTCCCTATAGCTTTCAATGAGTGAATTTGCGAGTATCAAAATATGTGACATAAATTGCCATATCTTTTGCCTTCATTGACTTAGAAACTTCAATTTCTTACACCATTAAAGGACTATAGACCTAAATATATAACATAAATTTCAGCTTGATACGTCTACTTATTCCTGAGAAAAGGGCGTCCAAGAAATATTTTTTCTAATGTAATATAATTAGAGATTAGCAGTTTTCTTATTATTTTCTTTACTTGTACTGTGAAACCTTACTTCTTGCCAAATGTCATGATTTTAGGGAAGGGGAATTACCGTATAGCTTTCAATGAGTGAGTTTGCGAGTATCAAAATATGTGACATAAATTACCGTATCTTTTGCTTTCATTGACTTAGAAACTTAAATTTCTTACACCATTAAAGGACTATAGACCTAAATATATTACATAAATTTCAGCTTGATACGTCTATTTATTCCTGAGAAAAGGGCATCCTAGCAGACGAAGGGACACAAGATAACAAACGACAAAAACTTTTTTTCATGTAATGTAATTACAAATTAACAATTTAGGATTTTTCCTGTACTGGTACAGTGAAACCTTTCTTCTTACTAAATGTCATGATTTTAGATCAACGGGAAGTACCCAGCAGGGTTTGATGACTGAATTTACGAGAGTAAAAATGTGTGTTAGAAACAGCCGTATCTTTTGTATGCAGTGGGTTACAAACTTCGCTGCTTTACATCACCAAGGACCGTAGACTTTAATATATGACACACATTTGAACTTGATACGTCGCCCTGTTTGAGAGAACTGTCTTTTGAACAGTTGGACAGACAGACAGACAGACAGACAGACAGACGAACAACAAACTGATCCTATGAGGTTTCCGTGTTTACAAATTGTGGTACTGAACCCTAAAGACATGCATAATCAGTCTAGGAAATAACTTTTACAGCTTTCAGGTGATTATCGTTCAAAATGAACACCATTCCTGCATTTACAGCAGAGATTTTCAAACTATCAAACTTTTCTTGATCATTTGTAGGACGCGGTGCAGACAAAATAAATTCTGCCCAGTACGTAGGCTACCATAGGGAGAAGAATGGTGCGACGGAAACAAGCTTTTCCTGCTTCATGCAGTGTTGGTACCACATGTGTGCTGTGTAGTTTGCGCAGAGCATTGGTAAAAAAGCAGATATGTCATACAACAGTAATTAATGATTAAATGTTTCATGGGAACGTCTCATCGTATGTATATTTTCAATAATTATTACACTGCAGAAAATTCTCTGTCAGAACTAGAAATACAACATTTGGTAACATTTTTAATTACTTCATTAATTTCATTTCGTGTTATAACAAACTTTCTTGCAGAAATATGTGGTTTAAGTGTAGGGTCCATAACTGCTTGATCACAGATTGGAAACAAATATTAAATATCATATTGCACTATCGGGCTTATTTGTTTCCTCAAAAATGATGGAACCGTTTTAACCACATCAGTCTGTCAGTTTCATTCCTTTTGTGCACCATGCACATAAATTACATCACTAGCCATTACAAAATGTGTGATACTGATGTTGTGTGTGTCACATTTAAAAATGTTTGTTGAGTCTTATGTGGGGACACACATGTCCACAAACATTTGTATGTCGATTGTTACGGTTATAGTCTCGCACACATCTATCAGCTTACAAGAACAACTCCTACAGTATGTCATGCAAGCAAAAACCTTACTAACAGGTTGCTCAGAGGGTCCTGCATGTTTGTTTAGCACCATACTGTGTGCTTTTCCTTTTGAGTGCAGAAAAGCACACAGTAAACAGTTTTACGATTCATAGAACAACAGAAGTAACAATTCGAACACTTTATTAAGCATGATTCCATTCAAAGGGAAAATCAAATTTTAAATCAATAATCTTGAAAAGAAAGATTTAGTTTATTTGTTGCGAAAACAGTCTATAAAAATTCTTAGAAATTACCAATTTGTGCCTCTGAGAACAATCAGATAATGATTTTAAATAAAATCAGATTGGAAGTACTAGAGTCTGTTCATCATTTCTGATCCACCTCCCTAATTTTACGTCTTGCGAAATTGTAAAGTTGCTTTATATTCAATTTCATACATTTATAGTGAATTTACAAAAAAAAAAAAAAAAATGGTTCAAATGGCTCTTAGCACTATGGGACTCAACTGCTGTGGTCATCAGTCCCCTAGAACTTAGAACTACTTAAACCTAACTAACCTAAGGACATCACACACACCCATGCCCGAAGCAGGATTCGAACCTGCGACCGTAGCAGCAGCGCGGCTCCGGACTGGAGCTCCTAGAACCACACAGCCACCGCGGCCGGCTAGTGAATTTACAGTTTATCCGTATAACGTGAAGGGGGGTAGATGACGATTAAACGTTTTGAATCTCAGAGACGCACTGCTTCAATCCACGAGAACATAAATGACACTGGAGAAATAGCTGCAAACATGGGAAAAAGTCTATAATTTCTAGGATAACCATGCAGAGGAGGGCCAAAACAGTGAGTAGGTATCGTGATTCTCGTCTAGTGCATATTTTACGTGGATCTGGGAAAACCATCTGTAGAGTAGCAAAGCCCAACCTCAAGGCCCCACTAGACGCTTATGTCACAATCATGTCTCCACGGCCCGGTTTTCTATGGGGTCAGGTTCGAAAGAATATAAAATACCTGCCCATTAAAATCCAGATTGGGGGATTTTTCCTCCAGATCCATCTCGCAACACGTTCGGAAATGCTATTTTAGAAACGATATTGTACAGAATGTGCAGAGAAAAGTATCGCAACAGGCATCATCCTAATTAAAATATTCGTTCATGTTTGTGATGTTACTGGAGGAGAGAAGAAGCAAGCACATCTTTGTAAACAATGGAGTTTATTACACCCAAACGCATAAAATATTCCTATAGGTCACCACACGTACGTATCTATCGGTCTGCCAAAATATCAGTAGGCTTGACCCTCGATACATTTTGACGCACGTTGAGCCGCTAATAAATTCAGTGCGCTATTGAAAATGACTGATAAGCGGAAACTGGTACATCCACAGAAATTTTTATGTGACTATATTACAAAGTTTATTGTGTAACTAGAAGAAATCAGTCACTATGGACAGAAAATTAAGAAGAACTTGAAGAATTATTTGGGCAGTAGAAGTCAAGGAGGTACTTTCGGATCGCAGAGGAAAAGCAGCATCGGTGAACTCTATCGTGAAATGCCCAATTCAAAGAATACTACACTGATGACCCACGACATTATTACCACTGCTTAATAGCGTGCTGGTCCACCTTCAGAACGCAAAGCAGCAGCGATTCTACGTGGCCTGGATTCGACAAGTCCTTTGTAGGTTTCTGAAGGCATGTGGACCTGTTGTCTACGCGCACATCCACACATTCCAGTACATTACGGGCTGATGGTTTGTGGGCATGGAGTTGGCGACCGAGAGTGTCCTAGATGTGTTCCATCGATTTGATACTGCCATGTTCAACAAACTACCCTCACAAACCGGCTGGAAAATGCGACACCACTTCGGAAGACATCAATTATGAAGGGATGCATAT
This sequence comes from Schistocerca piceifrons, assembly GCF_021461385.2. Lineage (NCBI taxonomy): Eukaryota > Metazoa > Arthropoda > Insecta > Orthoptera > Acrididae > Schistocerca > Schistocerca piceifrons. The sequence continues at coordinate 391,335,178 of NC_060145.1, forward strand.
GGTCCACAATGAAGTTCACGTAGTTCGCAGCTGCAATGATTCCTTCGATTACCACCACAGGTCCCATGGGAGACAACGTAAATGCCCCCCTTGGCACAGTGTTTCCCTCACCGACTTGTGTCCATAGTGTGGTGCCTGTTTACAACAACCCTTCACTTGGACGACGGCGAATCCAGGTACAACTGTCGACCTACTATACCAAAGAATGTGATTCGTCAGACCAAGCGACAGGTTTCCATTGATCCATGGTTGAATTTCGATGACCCCTTGTGCACTGCAGCTGTAACTGAAGGTGGCACAGGAACAAGTAGGGGTTGTCTGTTAGAGTGTGCCATGTTCAACAATGTGCGCTGAACCTGTATGCTCATAAAAACTGGGGTTACCGAAGAATAGGATACAACCCGTCGGCTTTGACCAATGACGTCAGAAATTACCAGAGATGACGCATTGCACAGACTTAACACCAAAGACGAATGTTCAAAAACAAGGAAACGCAGGACAGAGAAAGCAGATAGTAGACATACACATATCGCGTACATCCATATTTCGAACATAATGTTAAGTATGTCGCTTCTTTGCTACCACTAGTATCCTATTCTTCAATTGACCTACATAGTTCAACTTAGGAGTGGGATATTAGTGCAAAAAAGAAAGAAAAAAGGGGACAGAAGTAACTTCCGCATGGAACGCCTCAATTGCCGTACCGGTATGTGAGTTGCGTCCCGAACTTGAGTTGATCTGTGTAGGTTAACTGCAGTACACGATACAAATTTAACGAATGTCGACTTTTTCATCTCAGTTAGCTCTAGTATCCTATTCTTCAGCTGATCTATGTAGGTCAACTGAAGTACAGGATACAAATTGTACAGGTGTTGCCTTTTTGGCCTCCGATACTAGTATAAACAGCATCCTATTCTTCAAAAATGGTTCAAATGGTTCTGAGCACTATGGGACTTCTAAGGTCATGAATCCCCTAGAACTTAGAACTACATAAACATCACACACATCCATGCCCGAGGCAGGATTCGAACCTGCGACCGTAGCGGTCCTACGGTTCCAGACTGTAGCGCCTTGAACCGCACGACCACCCCGGCCGGCTCCTATTCTTCATTTGATACCAGTAGTAGTGAAGACGAAAAGGCCGATGCACGTAAAATTTGCATCCCATACTTCAGTTGACCCACACAGATCAACTGAAGTACGGGACACAAATTCTTTTTCGCCTTCGATGCTAATAGTATCGAATGAAATTTATCATAGTAGTACTAACGACGGCAAAAAAACCTACAACTGTAAAATTTGTATCCCGTACTTCAATAGACTTACGTAGGTCAACTGAAGTATGGGAAACAAATTTTACGTATGTCGAGTTTTTCGCCTACGCTAACACTAGTATCCTATTCTTCAGCTGACGCAAATGAAGAACGAGACACTAGTGCTAGTGAAGGCGAAAAATAACGACATAGTAAGGTTTGTATCCGGTACTTCAGTTTACCTTTGTTATGTATATAGTTTTTTTTTGTCTTTGCTATCACTAGTATCCTATTCTTCAGTTGACCTATATAGGTCTTTGGTCAGTGTCGCTTATGTCAGGGAATTTCAAGACATAATATTCGAAGGTAACGTCTAACAAAACTTTATTTCACTAATTTAAGGATCCGTTCTCCTGTGTCAGCCTATAATATTAGCGATTTTTACAATTTTACAATGTATTTCAATCTGACGGAATGGATTGCGGGCACGCTAATAAAGATTTCTTTCAGAAATTTTCCATTAGTTCTTTACCGTGATATCAGGTGTCGAAGTAAAGTCTGATTGAGTGCTAGGACTTCCTGTTATTTAATCTGGCTCACGTTATTGTTTGAGCTTATTCGCCAATTTCTTCTGATCGATGTTCATTGTCGTCCCAGCTTGCAGATACGCTGCGTCCATTCATTTCATAACACGCGCGCATGAATGAAACATACATCTAAACAGTAGATTATGTAATTCATTACGAAAATAAAATTTTTATAGTGGTGGTCATCATAAGTCTGCGCGAAAAATGCCTCTGCAATACATCACTTCACCAAAGTGATATGAGTCACTATAAGGCCAGTGGTCAACGCCTTGGGCGGGGGAGCGGTGGAGTGGGGTGAGTGGGTGCCTGGTAGTTGCTCGACATGTTGTAAAAACATCATCGTCAGATCATGTATTTAGTGTTCACCACGTATAGCAATAGTGATGATACTCAAAGAAGTCAGCACCCCCAGAATGTAAGCCATCCAACTAGGCTCGACCGTCAGTGGGCAGCCTGAGAAGTTGCAGTGTCGGGCGGCTGGTGGTGATGACGACAGCGGTTCTGGAAGGAGGCCACCGCAGTAGCTGTTGGCAACTCGTAATCGAGACTCCAGAGTAACCAGCAACCCTGAAGGTAGCGTGCAGACATGCACAGAATCATTTCGTGGATCAAGGGTGAGTGAGATGGCCCGCGGTGGCTGCTCACGGGAAGAGGGGCGGGCAGCAAGGAGTTCGCCTGCACAGGAGATGGCAGATGAGTGGTTGCGCAGCCCCGGACTCCAATTGTAGACCTCCAGGATAGGAAACCAGCAGCAGAAGAAATAGGCCTTCAGGTGTTCCGCTGGTTGGAGTTTGCTAAGTTCAAAGCACTGGACATGGCGCCTGCGGCAACACCCCAACTGGCATCGGCAGAATTCGTAGGTGGCGACATATTCGTGTAAACTCGTAGACCATCGTAGCTCCCCCTCGGGGCAGGTGGATGGCAGACTGCGATATGTTGGACTAACAGTGGCGAGTATTTGCATGGATTTGGCCTGTCCTTCTTCTGCTACAGCAGTGGTTTCTATGACGTAAGCCAAACAGAAACATTGCTTGGGTGCGAAGCAATCAGGCCACCAACGCTGCATTGGCTCTGCATTTTTGCTGTGTCGTTGATATTATAACTCTGGTCTCTCGGCTGCCCAACGATGTGGTAATTGCCTGGTGTCATAGTGGCAGTTCTTGTATCAGCACGCAGCCCCTGATGTACAAACATCCTATTGGCTCCAATCTGACTCGCTTCCAGTGCTTCTTTCGTTAGCCGTGGCAGGTGTCTCAGTTTCACTCAGATACGGCTAGAAAATTATTTTGCATGAAACAACGTGTTGTGTTATCCATATTACCGTATAAAGACAAATGGTTGATTAACATACTTAACAAAAATCTCGAAAAGTTCTTGACCGATTTACTTCACGATGCTGTAATAAAACTTCAGACGGACATAGCCTACATTTTTTGTAATATACTGTGTATGGTATACACATACAAACATACTATACGAAGGCGAAATGTTGTTAGCAAAAGTTCGAAAAGTTCTTTATATGTTTGTATAAAAAGATATCTATAAATGAAACATTGTTAGCAAAAATCTCGAAAACTTCTTGACCAGGGGGAAGGAGAGACGTATATGAAAAACACACACTACTTAAAAGCTGCACCAAATCCACAGTTTTGAAGATACAGCAAATGAAATTTTGTAGCATGTTTTACATCAAATGGGAGATACGATACTGCGTGAAGAGTTTGACAGAGCACTGAAAGACCTGAGTCGAAACAAGGCCCCCGGAGTAGACAATATTCCATTGGAACTACTGACGGCCGTGGGAGAGCCAGTCCTGACAAAACTCTACCATCTGGTGAGCAAGATGTATGAAACAGGCGAAATACCCTCAGACTTCAAGAAGAATATAATAATTCCAATCCCAAAGAGAGCAGGTGTTGACAGATGTGAAAATTACCGAACTATCAGCTTAATAAGTCACAGCTGCAAAATACTAACACGAATTCTTTACAGACGAATGGAAAAACTAGTAGAAGCCAACCTCGGGGAAGATCAGTTTGGATTCCGTAGAAATACTGGAACACGTGAGGCAATACTGACCTTACGACTTATCTTAGAAGAAAGATTAAGGAAAGGCAAACCTACGTTTCTAGCATTTGTAGACTTAGAGAAAGCTTTTGACAATGTTGACTGGAATACTCTCTTTCAAATTCTAAAGGTGGCAGGGGTAAAATACAGGGAGCGAAAGGCTATTTACAATTTGTAGAGAAAGCAGATGGCAGTTATAAGAGTCGAGGGACATGAAAGGGAAGCAGTGGTTGGGAAGGGAGTAAGACAGGGTTGTAGCCTGTCCCCGATGTTGTTCAATCTGTATATCGAGCAAGCAGTAAAGGAAACAAAAGAAAAATTCGGAGTGGGTATTAAAATTCATGGAGAAGAAATAAAAACTTTGAGGTTCGCCGATGACATTGTAATTCTGTCAGAGACAGCAAAGGACTTGGAAGAGCAGTTGAATGGAATGGACAGTGTCTTGAAAGGAGGATATAAGATGAAGATCAACAAAAGCAAAACAAGGATAATGGAATGTAGTCTAATTAAGTCGGGTGATGCTGAGGGAATTAGATTAGGAAGTGAGACACTTAAAGTAGTAAAGGAGTTTTGCTATTTGGGGAGCAAAATAACTGATGATGGTCGAAGTAGAGAGGATATAAAATGTAGGCTGGCAATGGCGAGGAAAGCGTTTCTGAAGAAGAGAAATTTGTTAACATCCAGTATTGATTTAAGTGTCAGGAAGTCATTTCTGAAAGTATTCGTATGGAGTGTAGCCATGTATGGAAGTGAAACATGGACGATAAATAGTTTGGACAAGAAGAGAATAGAAGCTTTCGAAATGTGGTGCTACAGAAGAATGCTGAAGATTAGATGGGTGGATCACATAACTAATGAGGAAGTATTGAATAGGATTGGGGAGAAGAGAAGTTTGTGGCACAACTTGACCAGAAGAAGGGATCGGTTGGTAGGACATGTTCTGAGGCATCAAGGGATCACCAATTTAGTATTGGAGGGCAGCGTGGAGGGTAAAAATCGTAGGGGGAGACCAAGAGATGAATACACTAAGCAGATTCAGAAGGATGTAGGTTGCAGTAAGTACTGGGAGATGAAAAAGCTTGCACAGGATAGAGTAGCATGGAGAGCTGCATCAAACCAGTCTCAGGACTGAAGACCACAACAACAACAACAACTGTTAAGTTCTTTGGATTATACATAGTTAAATTGTCTATGAATTTAAAAAAAAGTTATTTCCAAAAGATGATATATATACCTTTTTCTCAGAAACCATTCAAAAGAGTTCTATAAAATTTTCTCTGTTTAATCTCTTTGCATATAGTAAACTTCTTTCGTGAGCTTTCTTGAATATATCGACTAGAAGAAATTTAATAATTTTTTAATTATAATTCTGTAAGTATAATATACAATTCATGCAAAATTCCAAGCGCTTTGCCCCAAATCTCAGATCACATTTAGAATTTCAAAAGTTATTCTTCAGACAATATTTATTGGGTTTATAGAAAGAAATGTACAAAATTTCATAATTCTACCCATCTTAGATTCCGAGAAAAAGGTACGTAAACTTTACTAATACATAATTTTCAGGCGTTAAAGTTCAACCTGACGTTTTTTTTCTGATATCACCGAATCTGAAGCCCCAGATTTGTGCTCAGAGTCCTCTTTCCATTCAAGGCCTCTCTTTCGGTTTCTTCTTTTCTGCCTTTTTTCTTTACCAGGTCTTCAACTGGCTGTTCAGCTGAAAAGAGGTGCTGTAAATCTATTTTTCTCAAGATGGCTTAAATGATATTTCCTGTGTGAAAGACCATTCTCTCTAATCCTTCATCCTCCGTACGATTACATCATTATATGCAAGAACTGAATCATAAGTTGCAATTCTGACAAATGTAGCAGATGAAAATGTGATGAATTTAGAGATGCATTTGGATTCTGAGTTTTGTCATGAATACGCCTTTTTTTTTTTTTTTAGAAGTTCAGGATCGGCCGTAAACCTATAAGTGGGTTTGGCACCATCCAGGATAGAATTCGAAAACCTAGTCTTGTGAATGCAGGCATTGTTATCCCTCTGAGCCTGTGTGGCACAGATGACAGATGGAGTGTTTATCTATTGACACCATGTGCGTTTGCACTTCTGATATCACTTACACTGGATAGGTTCTGTATGATAGCCTTACCATAATATATTTAAAGAGTGTCTATCATCTTCTTTGTGAGTCTGTTTTGTCCACTAATACCTTTCCATTTTCGAACTTTTTTCCCCTCATATCACTGATAAGTTTCCTCAGTCTAGAGCCCATTCTCTTCTGGATGTGTCCAATGTAGTCAAATAGATGTATGCGAGTTTGCTTGAAATTAATCCGCGGAATCGTTGTTCACCGAGCTAGTATTGAAGTGTTGCTTCAAAAAGTGGGCGTGGAGAAAGGTCACGTGACACATTTAATTATTTTTCGGGCACTTTGGATGCGATTTCATCATTGAAACTTTGGCAACTTATTTTCCATGAGTTCTACTAATAAATAAAAAATAAATTGAAGATTGACTTTTCGGTCAATTTTAAGTGACGTTCTAATAATAAATTTTGAATGGACATAGACTACATATTTTTAAAACTACAATGTACAGGTTTTCCGTTAAAACCGGCTGTTAGAAAGAACATTCTGTGCTGCGAAAATGTGCAATTTCTTTCTCAGTCTGTATTAACTACGATACCATTGCATTTAAAACACTAGACAAATTGTTATTTGCAAATACAGGGGGATTTTTTCCACCGTGTACAAACACTAGGGACTGATGGATGAGAGGATACGGAACAAGAAAGGTCTAATGAACTAATGTCCGGAAATGCCTGATTTCTATGTCAGAGACCATTTATTCAGTCATACTTTGCTACAGAGACTGCGGTCTCATACGCGCTGCACCATGCAGCTACAGTTACAGAATGTGTTAAAAGTGGTTTCCATCCGCCTCAGTACGTGCGTGCAAGCGCCGTAGCATGTTTTGTCTCACACGTTCACATCGGCCAGCGTGCACCCGAACAGTGTCAAAGGCAGCTTGATACGCTGCTCCGGTGTTTGGCATGGCCTCATAACCAAAAATCGCACGGGTTAAGATCCGGTGAACTAGCAGGCAATGCAAATGGATCCCCTCGTCCGATCCATCAACCAGGGAAGACACGACTGAGTGCGTTCGAACGTTAACGGCGAAGTGGGCTGGAGCACCATCAGGTAGCAGCCACAAACCCTTCGAATCATTAATGGCACTTATTCCAGCAGGAGAGGCAAAGTCACTCACAAGAAACGCCGATAGCTCCGGCCTGTTAGGGGACGTGGAAGGAAGGCTGGTCCCAAAATACAGTCGCCAATTATCCAGGCCCAGGCTGCACCGATGCTGATGATTCGCTGTCACCCTACAATTGGGGTTCTGCATACCGTCCCAGAGATGACAATTATGAAAGCTTAAGGTACTATTCCGTGTGAAGGTGGACTGATCTGTGAATAGGATGGATGACACAAATCCTGTAATCCTGGTTGCCTGGTGAAGAAACCAGTGTAGAAACTGCTCCCGATGAGAAAGACTGTCGCTATTAAGTCCTGCACACGCTGTGAATGGTAAGGGTAGTAACAAATGTCATGGAGAATGTTCCACACGGTCGTCTGGCTTACCCTGTTCTGGCGGATCAACCGCCTCGTACTGACACGGCAGTCGCGTTCCACGTTTCCCTCCAAGTCCGGTGTACGAACATTTCGGGTACGTTCTTTATGATTTCCGGCTTCCTGAAACGACCCTGTCTCAGACAAACTGCGAAACACTGTTACAATGCTGTGGTGGTTGTCTTTTGATACAACCTTGCTGCCCGCCACCCGTTGACATTTGCCTTTCCGTAATTAAAGACATTGTCTGAAAGCTCTCAATTCGAATGCGAAACCGTTGTGTACAACGCTTTATCAAATCCTCCACAAGGTAGTCAGCAAGAGAAGTGAATCGGACACAATATTACCAATTACTATGGCAGGAGAGGGCGCTAGGTTATAGGGTATAAGGAACAGTACCACCCTTTAGGAGGAAACCATGCACACCGTTACTGTGGCTGCTTGTTACAGCGCGTATCAGGCGGCAGTGTCTGTAACAAAATAGGATTGAATAAATAGTCTCTAGCATGGAAACCATGCATTTTCGGACATCATTAGGCTGTTTTGTTCTGAATCCACTGATCAATCAATGACTAGAGTTCATATGCGGTGGAAAAAAATCACCCTATGTATTCTTTCTCTTTATATACAATCTTAAAAGAAAATTCTATTCACAGCTATGTGCTGTCTTGTTTTGGGCCAAAACTGCACAAAATATTAGCGTTGAATTCTCACAAATCCAGCAGCAGGAGAGACCTCTCACCCATTGTGCCAATGATCCCAGCAGATTTATCCATTAATTTTAAACAGCTTCAGTTTATAAACATGTTTATTTCTGAATGAGAATAAAGGAGGCTCAAGAGCGAGAGGGGGAAGAGGAGAAGGACAGAGGGGGAGGGAGAAAATGGAAGTACGGAGGGAGAAGGAGGAAATTTGTGGCCGAGAGAGAGCAGAGAAAGGGGGCAGAGGGAATCAGAACGTACATCCAGCTCCCATACATATTTAGCGATTGCGAAACATTACCAGGTTAGCAAGTTGACTTCTAAAGTTTATACCTCTAGGTCCAACAAAATCTCACGACACAGACCATAGTACAATGTGGGGCAAATAAAAGTGGCCCGGACGCGCGGATACTACTGGTCGTGAATGTGTGCATACAACCACATATAACTAAATTTGCAAATAACTACCCATACAGGCGGCTGAACCTTGGAGCACATTTTGGCTGTGTCCTACGTGAGCGACAGAAGTGAGCGACAGCACGCTACAGTTTCAGGTGACAAAACACAACCGCAGGTGTAGTTATGGAAGTGTCTTAAGTGAGCGACATCTGTGCCGCTGCCTGTCTCCCGCTGCAACCGGCGACGTTTGAATTCAAACGTGTTTGAATCTTGTCGCTGCAGCACGCGCGTCACAGAGCGACAGCCACGTGTCTTCTTGGCAAAGCAGTGGAGCGGACGCGACGGCAGCTATGAATTACTTAACATCCGATTTTAAGAAAACTATTGGGTGAAAAAATTTGATTCTTACGCAGCGTATAGCTTGATATCCTTAAATGATAAAGGTCGGAATTTATTTCCGTTATTCGTCATAGTTACTGTGCTGCACGAAATTGAGTACATGGCTGCAAGAAATTTTTAAGAATTTGCAGACTTAAAATCACATTGTGTAGACTTTCCGTATAGTTCATTTAAGGCCATACGTTTTTGAGTATGAAATGTAACCAATATATCTAAACTGTATTTAAAGTTGAGACCGGAAAGATATCTCTTTTCATTCTTGAGATATCGGTTGTTATATCCACAGACGGATTGCTCGCGTCACGTACGAATCTTTCCTGGACTTCGGGAATCAAGTGATCGTAAAAATCGTCGTATCTCATAAAAGGTTCAAGATATCGAAACGACGATTTTTGAAAATGACAGCACGCAGAAAGGACTATTTTATCATATGATTAACACTCGATACGTTTTTGTAAACGCGTGAGCAGAGCGAAAACAAGACTCCCTATAAATTACACCATGAGGTTTTGTCCAAATTTTCATAGGCAAACAAAGGGAAAGAAATAGGTAAACGGATAATCAAAGTGACCAGCATGAGGTCTAGTTTGGCATGAAAATGTTTAACCGCTTGAAAGTAATCAGGGTAATGAACAAAAGCTTAATTAATAAGCTGCGGAAAAATTGAAATACTTCACGAAAAGCTGCTTTAAATGAAGTGTCAAAAATGTCATCTGTTCAAGACCTAGCTATTTTGCTCATAAGAAGATACATTGGTGCAGTATTTAAATGTCAAAAAGGTTTCCTTCGAATCAAGTACGTCAGGAAGGCAAACGAGGAGTCAGTAAGATCATGCTTTCTGAATGAAACTTGAAATAAAAAAATGAAATAAATCAGCCAAATATTTTATGAAATGATTCGAGTAAAAGAACTAAGTAGATCAGAGAAACATTCTACGAGCCTTTGAATGATGCTCGAAATCATGAACAGAAAATGATGTGCACAAAACGTTTCCCTAATATTTTTTATTTCATACTTTTAGACAAATCATTATACAAAACGTTTGACTTTCTTTTCAAAAATTTTGTAAGCTTTACTTTTACAGACTATTAAGAGTAATTGAAACGCTTGGCCTTAACACTGACTGCTGATGAATTATATTCGCAACATGAAATATCTGTAAAATTTCACGGTTCATTGTAATTTATTAGGGATAGGTGTGAAGATCAAGTTCTTTGACAAAACCTTAAAAATATACTTAGTGATGCAGTGTAAACAGTATACATAAAACTTAGTATACAGAATCGTAATTGAACGTGGCCTCACAGAGAGCCGGCCGCTGTGGACGAGTGGTTCTAGGCGCTTCAGTCTGGAACCGCGCGACCACTACGGTCGCAGGTTCGAATACTGCCTCGGGCATGGATGTGTGTGATGTCCTTAGGCTAGTATAGTTTAAGTTGTTCTAAGTTATAGGTGACTGATGACCTCAGATGTTAAGTCCCATAGTGCTCAGAGCCATTTGAACAATTTGAGCCTCACAGAGAGCATATGGTTGCACTGAGACGGAGCGCTTCCCCATTATGCCCTTGTAGTGCGCGACTTCCTAAATTAACACTACCCAGGACGGTGGATAGGTCGTGGTACATCAGCAACAGCATCTCCCTTAAAACGGCCACCTAGAAGTCTTGATCTCACCACACCTGACAACTCGTTATGGGGAGTCGTTAAGGCGTATGGATCTGCACGTCGTTATTGTACAAATTACGCAATGCGGTAGAGGATCATTTTGGAATATAACACTGGATGTGTTCAAAAATATGCAAAAAAACAATGGGGCGTGTGGAAAACGAATCAAATCAATTATTATTTGATACTAGGGGTTACGGAGACTTCTTGCCAACCCTGTAGGTTGCGGTAGTTACTTGGCGATGAAAAGTGCTGCACAGGATAGACTAGCGCCGATGGCTGCATCAAACCAGCCTTCGGACTGAAGACAATGACTACAACAAAAACAATAAAATTCTTCATGTTGTTGTTGTGGTCTTCAGTCCAGAGACTGGTTTGATGCAGCTCTCCATGCTACTCTATCCTGTGCAAGCTTCTTCATCTCCCAGTACCTACTGCAACCTACATCCTTTTGAATCTGTTTAGTGTATTCATCTCTTGGTCTCCCTCTACGATTTTTACCCTCTGCGCTGCCTTCCAATACTAAATTAGTGATCCCTTGACGCCTCAGAACATGTCCTACCAACCGATCCCTTCTTCTAGTCAAGTTGTTCCACAAATTTCTATTCTCCCCAATTCTAGTCAATACCTCCTCAATAGTTACGTGATTTATCCATCTTCAGCATTCTTCTGTAGCACCACATTTCGAAAGCTTCTATTCTCTTCTTGTCTAAACTATTTATCGTCCACGTTTCACTTCCTTACATGGCTACACTCCGTACAAATACTTTCAGAAAACACTTCCTGACACTTAAATCTATACTCGATGTTAACAAATTTCTCTTCTTCAGAAACACTTATCATTTTAAAGTGCTAACAGTTAATTTTCAGCCCAGACACTGGGCGTTACGGTTTCGGACCTCCTGAAGGCGCGGGGTCCGCTGCAAGTGCTACGTGCGTAAACCGCCTCTGATCATCAACCATTCGAGGCACGAACTGCCAAGTTTCCTAAGGCCCCTCGCTTTGACGGGCGGCTTGAAGACAGCGGGCTCAGTTGCTTGGAGGGGAGACCAGACGACACAACACGCGCTTTCTTTCCGGTCAGAGGTGCCGCAAGAGCGCAGCGTCGTGTTACTCGCATGAGAGGAGCGCGAGTGGCGCAGAATATTTCCCCACAGTGTGTATCATCGGTGTGATGCGTATCGTCGGCATCTTTATCTGTATTCTGCGAATCACTGAGAAGATCGTGGAAGAGGGTACTTGCTCAGGAGACATTCCTCAATAAATTTTTCCACCTATTGCGGCGTTCAGCACTGGGCATTCATGTCGATCCTCCACATATTCTATTAATTTATTTTGTACATTAACTTCCCCTGGCAAGATTAGAGACATCAAGCCTTCTCCTTACAACTAAGCATACATTCTTCTTGAGTCAACGTTACAGTGAGAAATAAATAATAATCACTACTGGCCATTAAAATTGCTACACCACGAAGAAGACGTGCTACAGACGCGAAATTTAACCGACAGGAAGAAGATGCTATGATATGCAAATGATTACCTTTCCAGAGCATTCACACAAGGCTGGCGCCGGTGGCGACACCTACAATGTGCTGACGTGAGGAAAGTTTCCAACCGATTTCTCATACACAAACAGCAGTTTACCGGCGTTGTCTGGTGAAACGTTGCTGTGATACCTCATGCAAGGATGAGAAATGCGTACCATCACGTTTCCGACTTTGATGAAGGTCGGAATGAAGCCTCTCACGAGTGCGGTTTATCATATCGCGACGTTGCTGCTCGCATTGGTCGAGATCCAATGACTGTTAGCGGAATATGGAATCGGTGGGTTCAGGATGGTAATACGGAACGCCCTGCTGGATCCCAACGGCCTCGTATCACTAGCAGTCGAGATGACAGGCATCTTAACTGCATGGCTGTAGCGGATCGTGCAGCCACGTCTCGATCCTTGAGTCAACAGATGGGACTGTTTGAAAGACGACAACCATTTGCACGAACTGTTCGACGACGTTTCCAGCAGCACGGGCTATCAGCTCGGAGACCATGGCTGCGGTTACTCTTGACGCTGCATCACAGACAGGAGCGCTTGCGATGGTGTGCTCAACGACGAACCTGGGTGCACGAATGGCAAAACGTCATTTTTTTGGATGAATCCAGGTTCTGTTTACAGCATTATGATGGTCGCATCCGTGTTTGGCGACATCGCGGTGAAAGCACGTTGGAAGCATGTATTCGGCATCGCCATACTGGCGTATCACCCGGCGTGATGGTATGGGGTGTTATTGGTTACACGTCTCGATCACCTCTTGTTCGCATTGACGGCACTTTGACGTTACATTTCAGATGTGTTACGACCCGTCGCTCTGCCCTTCATTCGATCCCTGCGGAACCCTACATTTCATGAGGATACTGCACGACCGCATGTTGCAGGTCCTGTAGGGGCTTTTCTGGATACAGAAACTGTTCGCTTGCTGCCCTGGCCAGCACATTCTCCAAATCTCTCACCAATTGAAAACGTCTGGTCAATGGTGGCCGAGCAACTGACTCGTCACAATGCGCTACTCACTACTCTTGATGAACTGTGGTATCGTGTTGAAGCTGCATGGGCAGTTGTACCTGTACACAGCATCGAAACTCCGTTTGACTCAATTCCCAGGCGTATCAAGGCCGTTATTACGGCCAGAGGTTGTTCTTCTGGTTACTGATTTCTCAGGATCTATGCGCCCAAATTGCGTGAAAATGTAATCACATATCAGTTCTAGTATAATATATTTGTCCAATGAATACCCGTTTATCATCTGCATTTATTCTTGGTGTAGCAATTTTAATGGCCAATAGTGTAATAATAATGATAATAATAACAATTTTACACAAAAAAGCAAGGAAGTGATATGTAGGAGTTACTACACTCCAGCACTGACCAGCATGTGAAACATGTGTAAAGAAGAAAAGAGATGTAAGCAGATTACAGGCATGTGAAGGAGTATTATGGAGTGGTACGATGACGAATGAAATGGTAAGAGAAAAAATGAAAGAGGAACCATTGCAGAGCTAGGCTAAGATGATATGGACACTTAAAGAGAATGGAAAACAAGAGGATTCACAAGAAAATACATGAAATGGAGATGCGAAGGAAACGAACAAGAAGAAGACCAAGGGACAGATGACTAAAAGGTGCGGAGGAGTGTCTTGAAAAAAGCAAGGATTGGAGCAAAGTGAACACAGGAAAGTGGTGGGAGAACAGAACTAGATGTCAAGGCTTATTTTCCAAACAGACCCAGCCTGGGCTGGAAACTGTTCAAGATGATGATGAATAATTTCATATGTGAAACTCAGACCGGAATTCATGGTGACCTTCGTCGATTGATCGAATCAGCGCCTTTCAAATAGTTGAGGAGTTTGGATTAGGTAAGAAGGCAAAAGCGATTACCCAGTAAACTGTAACCAACACCGCCTCCAAAGTGAAGTTCAGACAAGAGATGACTAATCCCTTTGAAATTAGGCCCGGGGTGAGACACGGAGATGGACCACCACCCCTGCTCTTCAACTGTCTTTTAGGAGAGGGCAGCAGAGAACTGAGGAAAGAAATGAACAATTCGGGGGTGGAAAACTGGGTAAGGCTAGGCTACAGGTATATGAAACTAACCACCGACTGTGTAACCTCTGCAGACGATCCAGTGATTTTTTTCAGACTAAACCGTCTGAAGACACAGGCAACGAAGGCTGGGCTTCAAATCTCCTTTGAGAAGCTGCACTTTATAACAAAGGTTGTATATACAAGGTTACTGCAGCATTTAAATTCACATAATTTGCTGTCAAATGTTCAGTTTGGTTTTAGAAATGGCTTAACAACTGAAAATGCTATAGTCTCTTTTCTCTGTGAGGTTTTGGACGGATTAAATAAAAGGTTGCGAACGTTAGGTGTTTTCTTTGATTTAAAGAAGGCTTTTGACTGTGTTGACCACAAAATATTACTGCAGAAGTTGGAACATTATGGAGTAAGGGGAGTAGCTTACAATTGGTTCGCCTCCTACTTTAAGAACAGAAAGCAGAAGGTAATCCTCCGCAATATTGAGAGTGGTAATGATGTTCAGTCCCAATGGGGCACTGTTAAATGGGGCGTTCCCCAAGGGTCGGTGCTGGGGCCACTGCTGTTCCTTATTTATGTAAATGATATGCCTTCCAGTATTACAGGTGATTCAAAAATATTTCTGTTTGCTGATGACACCACCTTGGTAGTGAAGGATCTTGTGTGTAATATTGAAACATTATCAAATAATGTAGTTCATGATATAAGTTCGTGGCTTGTGGAAAATAATTTGATGCTAAATCACAGTAAGACTCAGTTTTTACAGTTTCTAACCCACAATTCAACAAGAACTGACATTTTAATCAGACAGAATGGGCATGTTATAAGCGAGACGGAACAGTTCAAGTTCCTAGGCGTACGGATAGATAGTAAGCTGTTGTGAAAAGCCCATGTTCAGGATCTTGTTCAGAAACTAAATGCCGCTTTATTTACCATTAGAACAGTATCTGAAATAAGTGACATTTCAACACGAAAAGTAGTTACTTCGCATATTTTCATACGCTTATGTCATATGGTATTATTTTTTGGGGTAATTCTTGTGAATCAAAAAGGGTATTTTTGGCTCAAAAACGGGCTGTTCGAGCTATGTATGGTGTAAGTTCTAAAACCTCTTGTCGACCCCTATTCAATAGTCTGGGAATTTTGACATTGCCCTCACAGTATGTATTTTCTTTAATGTCGTTTGTTGTTAGCAATATTAGCTTATTCCCAAGAGTTAGCAGCTTTCACTCAGTTAATACTAGGCAGAAATCAAATCTGCATGTGGAATGCACTTCCTTGACTCTTGTGCAGAAAGGAGTGCAGTATTCTGCTGCATCCATTTTCAATAAGCTACCACAAGAACTCAAAAATCTTAGCAGTAGCCCAAACACTTTTAAGTCTAAACTGAAGAGTTTCCTCATGGCTCACTCCTTCTATTCTGTCGAGGAGCTCCTGGAAGAGATAAAAAATTAAGCAAATTCCAGTGTTACATTCTTGATTTTCTTTATTTAAACTAACGACTTGTCACCTGAATATGTTTCTTATATTTCATTTTATCTGTTTCTACAATCGCGTTATAATTTCATGTATTGACTCGTTCCATGACCATGGAGACTTCTCCTAAATGTGGTCCCACGGAACAATAAATAAATAAATAAAAAAAAATAAAAACATAAAATCAGCGGCAAATGAGCTGGAGGTCTGACTAGCAAAAACTAAGCAGGCAGAAAAATTTAAATAGCTATGGGAATCGAAAGCGTCTAACCTACCAGAGAAATAATACCTCGTTTTACGCATTAACGAAATGGCAATTCTCTATCAGTTAACTAAAGGCACCTTAAACGCCAAAATCAAACACTACTGCACTCTTGCTCAAGCGGAGGCTTCATATGGTCAAGAAAGTCTAACAGAGAGACCTGAGGCCAAAGAAAGAAAGATTTTGAGAAAAATCATAGGCGTGATCCAAGAAAAGAGAGAATGGAGAAGGCATCACAACCGTGAGCTACGTTAACTGACACGATTCGGAAAAAAACGATTGCCTTTCATGCCCACGCGACACGAATGGCCCAGGAAGGATGTCTAAAAGGATAGTACTACTTTCAAGATGAAACGTCCGTGGCTCACTGCAGTTGAAAAAGATTTACGAGAAAAGCTGAAGCTGAAAACATGGAAGGTTTGTATCCGAGAGAGAAAGAAACAACATCGGAAATAAATGCAGGAGCATTTGGCGGCAGTCAAAGCTTGGAAAAAGAGACATTTGAATAGAGGTGGTCCCTAGCTGGCCGAAACGAAGGAAGAATAATCTTGAGTTGGTGCAGAAGTTAACAGCGTTTTCCACAAATTTGTTAAACACAACAGATACACGTAACGGAGACTCCAGTCAACAGTAATTTATTCTCCTTCACTATTTACAACACTCTCCCAACGCTGAGTAACTTTTCGGTTCTGCGACTGTAGAAATAACATTGTATAGTGTTTTTTTGTCAATCTATCAGAATGCCGGCCGGCATTATCGTGAAGTAGCATCTCTTCACGCAGTCTTCCTGGTCGTTGTTCTTGGACTGCGACTGCAAAATGTATCTGTTGTTGAAATAAACGTCAGTAGTGATGGTTACACTCGTGGAAGCAGTTCGTAGTACAATATCACATCGTCGTTATTCCACCACATGCATAACATTATCTTTTGCGGATCCGCACAGGTCTTTGTAATGGGAGTTGTTCCCTTGTTTGGGCTTATGTTAGCATAAAGACATCATTTCTCATTACCAATAACAATACAGGGTACGAATGGTCTGTGTTGTTCACGAGCCAATCGCAAAGGAGCAAGCAAAAATGCAAGTACGCCCACCAGCTGATTTTGGCTCGGAGCATGCGGTATCCGTACACCTGATTTTTGAACATTCCTCACTACATGCAAATGTCGCACGGTGGTGGAATGATCACAGTTCATTACATTTGCATGTCTAGTACACTGACGTGGATCATTGCGAAATGATGTGTTTAAACGATCTTCATCAAACCCCCAAGATCTTTCTGAACATGAGAAGTCAGTAATGTTAAAACGATTCTCCCTAGAAAGAGAAACCGTTCCGTACCAATGGCGTTGTACCCATGCACGGCATAAATGTTTCTGGCTGTCTCCGATGTTGTCAGCCCTGTAATGAACTCAGACAGAAGAATATGTCAGAAACGTTTCGATTTATTCATATGGCACTCCATTTTCTACCCACTCTACTCATTATCTATAAATGAGGAAATAAAAACACGTAACCTCAAATAGCAACAGTGAACTATAAATAAAAAACGACAAACGATAAATAAACCCATAGAAACCGCAATACCAACATGCAAAACAAAAACGGTGCTAACTTATGCACCAATCTAATAATAACAATAGTAATAGTAACATTGTCCCCCCCCCCCCCCCCATGAACGATGGACCTTGCTGTTGGTGGGGAGGCTTGCGTGCCTCAGCGGTACAGACAGCCGTACCGTAGGCGCAACCACAACGGAGGGGTATCTGTTGAGAGTCCAGACAAACGTGTGGTTCCTGAAGAGGGGCAGCAGCCTTTTCGTAGTTGCAGGGCAACAGTCTGGATGATTGACTGATCTGGCCTTGTAACACTAACCAAAACGGCTTTGCTCTGCTGGTAATGCGAACGGTTGAAAGCAAAGGGAAACTACAGCCGTAATTTTTCCCGAGGGCAAGAAGCTTTACTGTATGGTTAAATGATGATGGCGTCCTCTTAGGTAAAATATTCCGGAGGTAAAATAGTCCCCCGTTCGGATCTCCGGGCGGGGACTACTCAAGAGGACATCGTTATCAGGAGAAAGAAAACTGGCGTTCTACGGATCGGAGCGTGGAATGTCAGATCCCTTAATCGGTCAGGTAAGTTAGAAAATTTAAAAAGGGAAATGGATAGATTAAAGTTAGATATACTGGGAATTAGTGAAGTTCGGTGGCAGAAGGAACAAGACTTTTGGTCAGGTGAATCCAGGGTTATAAATACAAAATCAAATAGGGGTAATGCAGGAGTAGGTTTAATAATGAATAAAAAAATAGGGAGTGCGGGTAAGCTACTACAAACAGCGTAGTGAACGCATTATTGTAGCCAAGATAGACACGAAGCCCACGCCTGCTACAGTAGTACAAGTTTATATGCCAACTAGCTCCGCCGATGACGAAGAAATTGATAGAATGTATGATGAGATAAAAGAAATTATTCATATTATGAAGGGAGACGAAAATGGGTGACTGGAACTCGATAGTAGGAAAAGGAAGAGAAGGAAATGTAGCAGGTGAATATGGATTGGGGGTAAGAAATGAAAGAGGAAGCCGCCTGGTGGAATTTTGCACAGAGCATAACTTAATCATAGCTAACACTTGGTTCAAGAATCATGAAAGAAGGTTGTACACATGGAAGAAGCCTGGGGATACTAGAAGGTATCAGATAGATTATATAATGGCAAGACAGAGATTTAGGAACCAGGTTTTAAATTGTAAGACACTTCCGGGCGCTGATGTGGACTCTGACCACAATTTATTGGTTATAAACTGCAGGTTAAAACTGAAGAAACTGCAAAAATGTGGGAATTTAAGCAGATGAGACCTGGATAAACTGACTAAACCAGAGGGTGCACAGAGTTTCAGGAAGAGCATAAGGGAACAATTGATAGGAATGGGGGAAAGAAATACAGTAGAAGAAGAATGGGTAGCTTTGAGGGATGAAGTAGTGAAGGCAGCAGAGGAGCAAGAAGGTAAAAAGACAAGGGCTAGTAGAAAACCTTGGGTAACAGAAGAAATATTGAATTTAATTGATGAACGGAGAAAATATAATAATACAGTAAATGAAGCAGGCAAAAAGGAATACAGACGTTTCAAAAATGAGATCGACAGGAAGTGCAAAATGGCTAAGCAGGGATGGATAGAGGACAAATGTAAGGATGTAGAGGCTTATCTCACTAGGGGTAAGATAGATACCGCCTACAGAAAAATTAAAGAGACCTTTGGAGAAAAGAGAACCACTTGCATGAATATCAAGAGCTGAGATGGAAATCCAGTTCTAAGTAAAGAAGGGAAAGCAGAAAGGTGGAAGGAGTATATAGAGGGTCTATACAAGGGCGATGTACTTGAGGACAATATTATGGAAATGGAAGAGGATGTAGATGAAGATGAAATGGGAGATATGATACTGCATGAAGAGTTTGACAGAGCACTGAAAGACCTGGGTTGAAACAAGGCCCCGGGAGTAGACAACATTCCATTAGAACTACTGACAGCCTTGGGAGAGCCAGCCCTGACAAAACTCTACCATCTGGTGAGCAAGATGTATGAGACAGGTGAAATACCCTCAGACTTCAAGAAGAATATAATAATTTCAATACCAAAGAAAGCAGGTGTTGATAGATGTGAAAATCACCGAACTATCAGTTTAATAAGTCACGGCTGCAAAATAGTAACACGAATTCTTCACAGACGAATGGAAAAACTGGTAGAAGCCGACCTAGGGGAAGAGCAGTTTGGATTCCGTAGAAATATTGGAACATGTGAGGCAATGCTGACCGTACGACTTATCTTGGAAGATAGCTTAAGGAAAGACAAACCTACGTTTCTGGCATTTGTAGACTTAAAGAAAGCTTTTGACAATAGAGTACTCTCTTTCAAATTCTGGAGGTGGCAGGGGTAAAATACAGGGAGTGAAAGGGTATTTACAATTTGTACAGAAACCAGATGGGAGTTATAAGAGTCGAGGGGCATAGCCTATCCCCGATATTATTCAGTCTGTATATTGAGCAAGCAGTAAAGGAAACAAAAGAAAAATTCGGAGTAGGAATTAAAATCCATGGAGAAGAAATAAAAACTTTGAGGTTCGCCGATGACATTGTAAACTGTCAGAGACAGCAAAGGACCTGGAAGAGCATCTTAACGGAATAGACCGTGTCTTGAAAGGAGGATATAAGATGAACATCAACAAAAGCAAAACGAGGAGAATGGAATGTGGTCGAATTAAATCGGGTGATGCTGCAGGAATTAGATTAGAAAATGAGACGCTTAAAGTAGTAAATGAGTTTTGCTATTTGGGGAGCAAAATAACTGATGATGGTCGAAGTAGAGAGGATAAAAAATGCAGGCTGGCAATGGAAAGGAAAGAGTCTGTGAAGAAGAGAAATTTGTTATAACATCGAGTATAAATTTAAGTGTCAGGAAGTCGTTTCTGAAAGTATTTGTGTGGAGTGTAGCCATGTATGGAAGCGAAACGCGGACGATAAATAGTTTAGACAAGAAGAGAATAGAAGCTTTCGAAATGTGGTGCTACAGAAGAATGCTGAAGATTAGATGGGTAGATCACATAACTAATGAGGAGGCATTGAACAGAATTGGAGAGAAGAGGAGTTTGTGGCACAACTAGACTACAAGAAGGGATCGGTTGGTAGGGCATATTCTGAGGTATCAAGGGATCACCAATTTAGTATTGGAGGACAGCATGGAGGGTAAAAATCGTAAAGGGAGACCAAGAGATGAATACACTAAACAGAGTCAGAAGGATGTAGGTTGCAGTAGGTACTGGGAGATGAAGAAGCTTGCACAAGACAGAATAGCATGGAGAGCTGCATCAAACAACACACACACACACACACACACACACACACACACAAACACACACACACACACACACACACACACACACACACACACACATATATATATATATATATGTATATATATATATATATATACATATATATATTAGTCCTTGATACTACATATAACGGTTGTTTTGTATGTAGTGACACTCTGAGGTGTTGGGTTGATCTGAGATGTTGTTATTGTGCGCAATGGATTAATCTGAGATGTACCCTTTACCCTGTGGCTCCTGCAAGATGCAATTTCCACCCACACACTACTACAGCAGTCAGACAGACGCTCCTAACGTTCTAAAGAGAAATGCCTGAAAAACTTTCAGCAATAACATCTTCTGGAGTCGTCCGCTGTAAGGGAATGACACAGAAATTCACAAAATTTCGTACGTAACTAGTGTGATACTTGGGTACTGGAGTAGTGCTACTTAGTGTAAGAAAAACATGAAACTAACGAAAGTTATTATTTATTTTGCTAAAATTCTGAGAAATCACAATGGCACTTTTAGTTATGAATTGAACAAGTTATATCCTGGTTCTTTTCGGAATGTGAAGTTACCTCTCAAGGATAGGATGTGCTAATGAAATTTCTATACGAAGTTTAAGATGGTTGTTGACTTGGCAGAATGGCTGAGAGGCGCGCCTACTCAACTTGAATAATTATCCTTTAGAATGTTGCTTGGTACAGTCGAGGCTGTCGTGTGTGAAATGCAGTGAAGTGTACTGTTGCGGAGGAAATATGGGGCTCGCAATAGCTGTAGCGCATAATGCCGTAAGCTGCGATGGCTGCTGTCTGCACCGCTAGCTGCTGACAAATAAGATAACTCTTGTTCTATCTTGATTGACCTTCACCAATCATACTCTCCCTATGCCTTGGTGAAGTCAAGGATTCCTATTCACCCCTAGTCTAACTATTGACGTGGTACACCAGTCAGATAGCCAGTCCACCGCGATGCCACTCAAAATTCGCTCGCAGGCGTTTAACTATAACTATGTCCGTTCACACCACACAATAAGTGTGTCGGCCAACACAGTGAACAACGCTTAATCGCAAGGACTCAATATAGATTCGCCCTTCGATTCGCTCTCGACAGAGGTGCTCTCCCAGTGAAGTGCTGAGGAGAGACTTGTTCCTCGCTCCAAGAGCGACAACGGAATGGCGCCTCTCCACGCCAGAGGTGAAGGGGTATATCTTTCGGTCTCTTCCATTATTCCTTCAGCTCAGGGCGTCATAAATATCGTCTGTCAACCAGCATTGCTCTTCTAAAACGGGAGAATGACGTTTCGTTTAAGGCGACCAATCTGGAAACCTGTAGCATTAGCATTTGGCGTTTGCTGTCTCCCTGTGAAAATCTCTGAAACTGCGTGCTATGTGTAAAGAATGCTTAGGCTGGCCGCTCCCACACAATGTAGCGGAATTTGCTTTTAAGCCGAACATGGGGTTGTTCCCCCCCTTTCACTCGGGCCCACGCTGTCCACTACACGCGTTGTCACTGGCCGTCATAGGCTGGGTCGTCCTCTGAAGGGATCGGCGTCCCGTTGTGCGGTTTCTCTCCCGCACTAAAAGCTTCTGTGACCGTTGTGTCTAGAATGTATGTGTGTACACCAGCCTCGAGTATTTCAACCATGGTGCGCTTACTTGTTAATTGCATATCGTTTACATGAATTCATACAACATTGACTTTATCTTATCGAGTTTGGGTTCGAATGAAGCGTCTTGATGTGCGGAATATGATGGTGAGGGCGAAATGTAAGCAATGAAGGTCAGGAGACCACGACGTCTTACAACACTGCATGTATGCTTTTCAGATGTGAAGACGGTTATCGAAAGTATCTGGCTGGGGGCACTTTGCTCCGCGCTCTTGTATGTGCAAGTGCTGAATATACCTTCGTTAAGTGAAGTTAGCGTTCGTCATTCCGCCAATTTCACCTTCCTCTACGTGACATTATTCTGGTGGAGGCGCTGGGTATCGATCCCAGTACCTCTCGTAGAGGAAGGTGTAAGTAGATGAATGACAAACGCTAACTTCACTTAACGAAGGTTTATTCACCACTTGCACATACAAGAGCGGCCAGAACGCATAAGGTATATATACAGCTACAAAACATTCCAGTACAATGATTCTTGCCACTTCTGGATACTTCTAGAATGTACTCGAACTGAATACAGAAATTAAAATTTTGCAGTTAAGCTGAGTTTTGAACTCACGCCACTCCATCTAACAATCTAGTATCGTAGCCACTACACCACGGCGACTGCGCTACTCTAAGTCTTCTGCGACAATGCTTCCTCCTTAAGAGAACAGCGTTTCGGTGTTACGTCCTAGTTCGGGAACGAGTCATCGGTCCTGCATACTCCGACTCCTGATGACTGATGTTCGCCCCGGAGATGATCTTCTTAGAACTTCCCTTGCCGCTACGTTCTTCGTTGCCTTTCCGCTTGTTGCCTGTCGCTGGAGCTTCGAATTTACCCTGAGTTGCAGGATCCTTAGAGGGTTTCATTCGAAGGACGTGGACCATATTTCTGATCTTTCGTCGTCTTGTGTCGGGGTCGAAATCTTCAACTCCATAAGTAACATCAGACAACTGTCTTACAACCTTATAAGGTGAGAAGTAGCCCCTGAGCTGCTTCTCAGAGAGACCAACCTTCCGAACAGGAGTGGAGATCCAGACGAGGTCACCACGCTGGTAGACAACAGGGCGGTGGCTCGCGTCATACCTTCGGCGATCGTTTCTTGAGCCTGCAGCGTGCGGAGTCGAGTTAACTGCCGAGCTACCTCAGCTCTGGTTAACACCAGGCCGATGTAGTCGTCGTCCACGTCATCAGGATGTAACGGAAACACAGTGTCCATCGTCGTCGTTGCCTCACGCCCATGCACCAGGAAAAATGGCGTAAATCCTGTGGTGCCTTGTTTGGCGGCGTTGTAGGCAAACGTCACGAAAGGTAGCACCTCATCCCAGTTGCTCCGCTCAACATTGACGAACATTGATAGCATGTTGGCCAAGGTATTACTAAGCCGTTCAGTAAGCCCGTTAGTTTGCGGATGGTAGGCAGTCGTCATCTGATGAGTAATGTTGTACCGACCGTTTATCTCTGTCACACGATTCGATTGAAAAACTTTCCCTTGATCCGTATTTAACGACCTTGGGGCACCGTGTTTTAGTACAATGTCTTCTACGATGAATTTGGCTACCTAGAATGCGTCGGCTGTTTTCACGGCTTTTGTAATGGCGTAGCGTGTCAGATAATTAGTGCAAACAATAATCCATCTATTGTCACTAGCAGACGTTGGAAGTCGTCCGAGTAGGTCAATCCCAATACGCTGGAAAGGCGTATCGGCTGGTGGAATTGGTATGAGTCGGCCAGGTGGTTTCTGAGGAACTGTTTTTCTCCTCTGGCACTCTCGACAGTATATAACTTTCACGCAGTTGTGGTTTTACGTAGCTTTAAAATATGTCAGCTGTGTCATTCAATTGTTAATCTCGTTCAAAGTACACTCCTGGAAATTGAAATAAGAACACCGTGAATTCATTGTCCCAGGAAGGGGAAACTTTATTGACACATTCCTGGGGTCAGATACATCACATGATCACAATGACAGAACCACAGGCACATAGACACAGACAACAGAGCATGCACAATGTCGGCACTAGTACAGTGTATATCCACCTTTCGCAGCAATGCAGGCTGCTATTCTCCCATGGAGACGATCGTAGAGATGCTGGATGTAGTCCTGTGGAACGGCTTGCCATGCCATTTCCACCTGGCGCCTCAGTTGGACCAGCGTTCGTGATGGACGTGCAGACCGCGTGAGACGACGCTTCATCCAGTCCCAAACATGCTCAATGGGGGACAGATCCGGAGATCTTGCTGGTCAGGGTAGTTGACTTACACCTTCTAGAGCACGTTGGGTGGCACGGGATACATGCGGACGTGCATTGTCCTGTTGGAACAGCAAGTTCCCTTGCCGGTCTAGGAATGGTAGAACGATGGGTTCGATGACGGTTTGGATGTACCGTGCACTATTCAGTGTCCCCTCGACGATCACCAGTGGTGTACGGCCAGTGTAGGAGATCGCTCCCCACACCATGATGCCGGGTGTTGGCCCTGTGTGCCTCGGTCGTATGCAGTCCTGATTGTGGCGCTCACCTGCACGGCGCCAAACACGCATACGACCATCATTGGCACCAAGGCAGAAGCGACTCTCATCGCTGAAGACGACACGTCTCCATTCGTCCCTCCATTCACGCCTGTCGCGACACCACTGGAGGCGGGCTGCACGATGTTGGGGCGTGAGCGGAAGACGGCCTAACGGTGTGCGGGACCGTAGCCCAGCTTCATGGAGACGGTTGCGAATGGTCCTCGCCGATACCCCAGGAGCAACAGTGTCCCTAATTTGCTGGGAAGTGGCGGTGCGGTCCCCTACGGCACTGTGTAGGATCCTACGGTCTTGGCGTGCATCCGTGCGCCGCTGCGGTCCGGTCCCAGGTCGACGGGCACGTGCACCTTCCGCCGACCACTGGCGACAACATCGATGTACTGTGGAGACCTCACGCCCCACGTGTTGAGCAATTCGGCGGTACGTCCACCCGGCCTCCCGCATGCCCACTATACGCCCTCGCTCAAAGTCCGTCAACTGCACATACGGTTCACGTCCACGCTGTCGCGGCATGCTACCAGTGTTAAAGACTGCGATGGAGCTCCGTAAGCCACGGCAAACTGGCTGACACTGACGGCGGCGGTGCACAAATGCTGCGCAGCTAGCGCCATTCGACGGCCAACACCGCGGTTCCTGGTGTGTCCGCTGTGCCGTGCGTGTTATCATTGCTTGTACAGCCCTCTCGCAGTGTCCGGAGCAAGTATGGTGGGTCTGACACACCGGTGTCAATGTGTTCTTTTTTCCATTTCCAGTAGTGTAATTCTAAGGACGGCACGAAGTGTGTCATTTATACACCCAAGCGCCAAAGAAACTGGTATAGGCATGCGTACTCAAGTAAAGAGTTATGTAAACTGGCAAATACGGCACTGCGGTTGGCAATGCCTGTATAAGACAACAAGAGTCCCGTGCAGTTGTTAGATCGGTTACTGCTGCTACTATGGCAGGTTATCAAGATTTAAGCGAGCTTGAACGTGGTGTTATAGTCGGTGCAAGAGCGATGGGACAGAGCATCTCCGAGATACCAATGAAGTGGGGATTTTTCCCGTACGACCATTTCACGAGTGTACCGTAGATATCAAGAATCCGGTAAAACACCAAATCTTCGACATCACTGTGGCTGGTAAAAGATCCTGGAAGAACAGGACCAACGACGACTAAAGGGAAACGTTCAACGGGACAGAAGTGCCGCCCTTCTGCAAGTTGCTGCAGATTTCAATGCTGGGCCATCAACAACTGTCAGCGTGGGACCATTCAAGGAAACATCATCGATATGGACTTCCGGAGCCGAAGGCCCACTCATGTACCCTTGATGACTGCACGACAAAAAGTTTTACGCCTCGCGTGGGCAATTCAACACCGACATTGGACTGTTGATGACTGGAAACATGTTGCCTCGTCGGACGAGTATCGTTTCAAATTGTATCGAGCGGATGGAGTGTACGGGTATACTTCAAAAATGGCTAGACTTAGAACTACTTAAACCTAACCAACCGAAGGACACCACACACATCCATGCCCGAGGTAGGATTCGAACCTGCTTCCGTAGCAGCAGCGCGGTTCCGGACTGAAGCGCCTAGAACCGCTCGGTCACAGCGGCCGGCTTACGGGTATGGAGACAACCTCGTGAATCCATGGACCCTACATGTCAGCAGGGGACTTTTCGAGCTGGTGGAGGCTCTGTAATGATGTGTGGCGTGTGCAGTTGCAGTGATATGGGACCCCTGATACGTCTAGATACAACTCTGACGGGTGACACGTACGTAAGCATCCCGTGTGATCACCTGCATCCACTCATGTACATTGTGCATTCCGACGGACGGGCAATTCCAGCAGGACAATGCGACACCCTACACGTCCAAAATTGCTACAGAGTGGCTCCAGGAACACTCATCTGAGTTCAAACACTTCCACTAAACCCCCCAGAGATGAACATTATTGAGCATATGTGGGATGTCTTGCAACGTGCTGTTCAGGAAAGATCTTCACCCCTACCAATTCTTCGGGATTTATGGACAGCCCTGCAGGATCATGATGTCAGTTTCCTCCAGCACAGCACTACTTCAGTCATTAGTCGAGGCCATGGAACGTCGTGTTGCGGCACTTCGGCGTTCTCGCGTGGGCCCTACACGATATTAGGCAGATGTAACAGTTTTTTTTGGCTCTTCAGTGTATAATGTAGTTAGAAGAGATTAACCTTCCGCAGGCAGCAGTCTGTAGAACTTGACCACAACTCCTGACAGACTTGTGGCAATTCGAATCAAACTCGTCACTACGCAGCTTTCAGACATGCGGTCTCAATGCGGCGCCGCTAAACACGCTGACAATAGATATTAGGCAGGTGTACCAGTTTCTTCGGCTCTTCAGTGTAGTACAAAGGGTTATGTGCATGCGTTTATGCTTCACGATTGGTTGGATGCAAATTTTCTATTTTGGCCTGCGCCACAAGATCTCAGTTTAGCATTAGCTATTCACCGAATTCGGCTAGAAAATAATTTTTTCAGCGAAATTATTATTAGCGCGTATCAGCAAGACTGGCCTCTTGATCGCGACATCCTCTACATATCTTAGAAGGGAGGCCACAACATTGAGATCACATATTTGCATCAAAGTTTGTACACCTTTAGTATGTCATTAAAACTACATAATATACGAATAGTAAGGTGCACTACTCTGGCAATTCCGAGAAAACCGCAAGGGAAGTTTAACGCGTCTATTGTATGTGGCTTATGTATCTGTGTGTAGGTACCACGGGTAACAGTCGGTGGTGGCGAAGTGATTAGCGTTCGAGCTTCGTAAAACAAAGGTGCATGATGCGACAGTTCGATTCCAGTTCGAATTTAATTATTAATCCATTTTTTAATCCCTGGCCATATTATTTAATTATGTCGTTTGAGGGATAATATAATGCAAAAAGCCACGTGTATTTGCACAAGTATTTGCACGACGTTTAAATTTATGTTTTCCATGTCTGCTTGACAAATACCATTCTGCAACTTCTGATGTCGCAAAAAAAAAAAAAAAAAAAAAAAAAAAAATGGCTCTGAGCACTATGGAACTTAACATCTGAGGTCATCAGTCCCCTAGAACTTAGAACCACTTAAAACTAACTAACCTAAGGACATCACACACATCCATGCCCGAGGCAGGATTCGAACCTGCGACTGTAGCGGTCGCGCGGTTCCAGACTGTAGCGCCTAGAACCGCTCGGCCACTCCGGTCGGCTTCTGATGTCGCAACATCCGACGAATAATTCTACATTACTCCCATAGACTGGCACATTGTGACTTACTATATTCTGATTGTGTATAACGTCATTCGCATCGTTATCTATCGAGATTCGTCTCTGTCGTTCCAAGCTTGTCCCTCGTCCTTGAAAATTTAATTACAAATAGCAAACAGTCAAACAACATATGAAATTCACTACAGCTTCATGAATATGCACGTATTTTTTCACTAATTTGCCTCTCAAATGTCATAGAAATTAAATAATGTAACCCAGTGATGAAAGAAATAGTTAATGTTCGCGAGACTCGAACCGTTGCCTTTTTTTTTTTTTAAATGATCTCGTTTTGTTCGTTGCATTTGTTCGGGGCAGGCGTCCCATTACACCCGTTGAAGCTCTTCGTTGATCGATTCACTCAGTTTTTTTTTTTATTACAGAAAGAAGCTAACCCTCTGACTGAACTCACTGAGCTACCGTGGCGGCGACGCCGCGTTTACGAGCCACTTGCAGCGCCTCAACGCTAATCTTACGGCTAACACCTTCGCACGGATATATGAGTTACACAATAGACGTGTAAAACTTCTCTTGCGATTTTCTCGGAATTGCCAGAATAGTGCACTTAACTACTTGCACACTACGTTGTTTCAGAGGCCTACTAAAGGTCTACAACGCTTGAAGTTAAACTGTGATCCCAACGTTGTGGCCTCCACTTGTTAGTGTTTCACAATGCTTATCACGCGTTATCGCTTTCATTACAGAGGGAGTCCGCAGCTCGTGGTCTAGGGGCTAGCGTTGCTGCCCCTGGATCACAGGGGCCCGAGTTCGATCTCCGGCCGGGTTGGGGCTTTTTCTCTCCCCGGGGACTGGATATTTGTGTTGTCGGCATCATTTCATCATCATAATTCGTGACAGTGGCTGGATTGGTCTGTGTAAAAAAAAAAAAAGTGGACTGTGTAAAAATTGGAACTTTGTACGAGCGCTGATGACCGCGCAGTTGAGCGCCCCACAAACCAAACATCATCATCATAATTACAGAGGGCAAAGGATGTTGCGAGTAGAACTTCCTGGCGGATTAAAACTGTGTGCCAGCCCGGGTCTCGAACGCGGGACCTTTGCTTTTCGCGAGCATGTTCTTTACCGACTGATCTCCCCCCACGTACGACTCGCGGCTAGTTCTTTACTTCATCTCCTACTTTCCAAACTTCACAAAAGTTCTCCCTGATTCGATTCCCGGTTCGGCACACTATTTTTATATGCCAGGAAGATTCAAATCAACGTACACCCCATTGATGAGTGAAAACTTCATTCTGGAAGTTGGTACCTTACAGTATTTTGATATCTTGTCGCTAATGGCATTTATGATACTTATAAATATACAAATGCTTTTGCTAGAGATCCTGAATATTCCTTCATTTAGGCAGTTTACGTTCACCAGCAAGCTTATCGTGTATGTAACAACCGTGCGCCAATGGCGCTGATAGTACCTGATGTGCTAGCAGCACTGCAAATACAGTATTGATGCCGTAGTCAACCCAGAAATAGTCCCCTGACATGCCTGGGCATTCTACAACATAACAACGTCGAAATAAATTTATCTGGCTTAAAGGCCACGGTCGCTTTGGGGCCAACGAACTGGCAGACAAGTTAGTGAAGGACGTGATCATTACAGGCCGTCCAAAACGACACGGTCCAGAACTTAAGTCGTGTTGTGACTCTGAACGCATCAGTAAGAAATCAGTGGGATAATCAAAAGCTATCCCACGCAGGTTTGATTTGACACAGACACGCTTGAAGCCGGCCGGGGTGGTCGAGCGGTTCTAGGCGCTACGGTCTGGAACCGCGCGACCACTACGGTCGCAGGTTCGAATCCTGCCTCGGGCATGGATGTGTGTGATGTCCTTAGGTTAGTTAGGTTTAAGTAGTTCTAAGTTCTCCAGAAGTTCTCCAGAAGTTAAGTCCCATAGTGCTCAGAGCCATTTGAAGCATTTGAACACGCCTGAAATTGAACTACAGACGCTTTAAAAAACATCTGCGCTGAAATGGCAGAACGGACTCCCCCTGCTGTTCATGTGGAGAGGAAGACGATCTTATCCACGTGATACTTGCATGTGAATAAGCGACCGACAAGTAACTCCTCCAGGCGAAGAGCACTGGACGTAGCGGATCATTCAGCGTGAAAACTCTACTGGCAACGGGGGCATTAATATTTTCAAATTATTGCCTAAATATCTTCGGCTGGTTGGTGGAAGTGGAACGCTGACATTGCTTAGCTCATCCATAGAAGATAGACTACGCCCCAGAGGAACTTGAGTTTACTGACTGGACAAAAACAGTTTTTTGCCTTGTTTCACTAATTTTGTTAAGGTTACTACATTACCTATTTCGGGTCATAAGCCCATTTTCAAGAAAATTACTGATTCCAAAGATAACAGAACAGTGGTAAACGTGATAAGACAACCATAAGCATCTCAGCTTCTTAATGTATCGATCCTTGACTTACTAAAAAATTACTTGAACGTCAATTTTTTAACAAATTAGGTATGGAATTACACAATTCAACAATTACATTAACATGACTAAACATGCCTAGAAATGAAGTTATGCAACAGCCTAGAATTTTTTATCTACTTGTGGACTGAGGTCCAAAGTTTTACTTCTATCTATGAGTTGTGATATCATTAAAAAGAGTTGAATAATTGAAGTGGGTTTGCTCATTTAATAATAGGTGAGCGGATATATAAGTCTGTTTCTTAATTTTTAGAATTTCTAATTGGATGAGTTTTCCCTCCTTTTCCTCTATGTGTAAGACTTCTGCATCTGTTATGTATTTGTGGTTTTTGTTAAGGCAACGTTCGGCAACGGCTGAATCAGGCTTCTTCAATCTCCAACTTCTATGATGTTTTTAAGCCTGGTGCAGATTGACCTGCTAGTCTTTCCTCAGTGAACAACACAGACGAAATGGAAAAGAAATTGTGCAGATTACCTTTTATAGGAAAAACACCAAACAGGATAAGTAACATTTTGAAGGCAAAGGATTTCTCTGTGCTTTTCTACGTTCCTCAGACAATGGGTAGTTGCTTGTTCAATGCAAAAGACAACCAGCCATCACAAAAAGAAGTGGAGTTTATAATATCATGTGCCGGAAGTGTCAGTTTTGCTTCACTGGACAGACCGGCAGGTCAGTCTGCACTAGGCTTAAAGAACATCATAGAAGTTGGAGATCGAAGAAACTGATTCATTCTTTGCGGAACATTACCTTCACAAAAACCACAAATACATAATAGATGTAGAAGTGTTACGCAAGAGGAAAAGGGGGCGAAAGTCAGCCAGTTACAAATTTCAGAAATTAAAAAACAGTAATCATAATAAAATATGTGAAACAAGGCAAAGAACAGTGTTTCTTTAGTTAATTTACAATGTTTCATCAAGAACACACAACTGATTCAGTTAAAATAATTAAGTCAATTAATCCTTCGTTTATGCATATTACATTATATGTTTTTTACAGTTTGTATACTCGTATTTATCGTGTTTGTGCGATACATAACCTTACCAATGTTGTTCAAGTACGTTCTGGTAAACTTGTCACGCGGGTTTGTGAATGGAATGATGCTTATGACTTGAATATGTGTCTGAGTAAACAAGAGCATTTTGAATATGTATTATGTGTTTGTATGATGACAAAAATCAAAGCTAACAAAATCTTTGTGTTCAACGATGTTTTAATATGTTCTTGTATATCAGACGCGAAGTGCCCGCAGCACTCCAAAATCTGGCGTCTGAGGAAATCCTGGGAGCCGGCAGTAGCATGCATTACCTTGGGGAACAAATGCACAAAATATGAAGACAATTTTCATACTCCATAAAAGAGCCATAGGAAGGTAGCCAAAAATACTAACCGAGCTCATTGTAGAGATCTGTTCAAAACATAGGGCATTTCAACTGCTCCCTACCAAAAGAGATTTAAGAAATTGCAAAAATGCACTTATTTAAAAAGGCAGCTAAAAAGTACCTGTTATGCAATATGTTTTATACATTGAAGAATTACTTAGCTAACACAGTAGGGGGTTGATAAAAAATGTTATACAAATAAATAATAATAATAACGATTATAAAATATGCAACATTCCACATAACACTTTCACTTTATGTTTTTTTCCTTCTCTTTTCCTTTCTACAAATACTTACCCCCAAGCTATGCGTAGCACAATACTAACACCTCTTCTTCTTTCTGAGCTCAACATCTCACTCCTTATGGAGGGATGCTGACACAGTTTTTCATAATAGCAAATGGGAAGCTGCGGTACAGAAAATGGCCTAGAGACCACCAGTGTGTGGATGTGTGTGTGTGTGTGTGTGTGTGTGTGTGTGTGTGTATGTGTGTGTGTGTGTGTGTGTGTGTGTGTGTAGTGAGTGAAGTGTTGTGAAACAATGCGTGTATAGTGTGTGCAGCGGCTGATAGTGAAATATGTTATTTGTAAAAAAGGTATTGTGTACCAGGAGTAAATCTAATGATTGTCTCTAACTAGATGTCTGTAAATATATGTGTATACGAAACAGCTTATTTTAAATTGATATAAATTTGTAAATACTTTGACATGTCCTATATCCTTGTAAAAAGAGATCTACGGATGAATAAAGCTACACTACTAGCCATTAAAATTGCTAAACCATGAAGATGACGTGCTACAGACACGAAATTTAACCGACAGAAAGAAGATGCTGTGATATGCAAATGATTAGCTTTTCAGAGCATTTACACAAGGTTCGCGCAGGTGGCGACACCTACAACGTGCTGACATGAGGAAAGTTTCCAACTGACTTCTCATACACAAACAGCAGTTGACCGGCATTGCCTGGTTCAAATGGCTCTGAGCACTATGGGACGTAACATCTATGGTCATCAGTCCCCTAGAACTTAGAACTACTTAAACCTAACTAACCTAAGGACATCACGCAACACCCAGTCATCACGAGGCAGAGAAAAATCCCTGACCCCGCCGTGAATCGAACCCGGGATCCCGGGCGCGGGAAGCGAGAACGCAACCGCACGACCACCAGCTGCGGACCGTTGCCTGGTGAAACGTTGTTGTGATGCCTCGTCTAAGGTGGAGAAATGAGTACCATCTCGTTTTCGACTTTGATAAAGGTCGGATTGTAGCCTATCGCGATTGCGATTTATCGTATCGCGACATTGCTGCTCTCATTGGTCGAGATCCAATGACTGTTAGCAGAATATGGAATCGGTGGGTTCAGGAGGGTAATACGGACCGCCGTGCTGGATCCCAACGGCCTCGTATCACTAGCAGTGGAGATGACAGGCATCTTAACCGCACGGCTGTAACGGATCGTGCAGCCACGTCTCGATCCCCGAGTCGACAGATGGGGACGTTTTTAAGACGACAACCATCTGCACGAACAGTTCGATGATGTTTGCAGCAGCATGGACTATCAGCTCGGAGACCATGGCTGCGGTTACCCTTGACGCTGCATCACAGACAGGAGCGCCTGCGATGGTGTACTCAACGACGAACCTGGGTGCGCGAATGGCAAAACGTCATTTTTCTGGATGAATCCAGGTTCTGTTTACAGCATCATGATGGTCGCATCCGTGTTTGGCGACATCGTGGTGAACGCACGTTGGAAGCCTGTATTCGTCATCGCCATACTGAAGTATCACCTGGCGTGATGGTATGGGGTGCCATTGGTTACACGTCTCGGTCACCTCTTGCTCGCATTGACTTTGAACAGTGGGCGTTACATTTCAGATGTGTTACGACCCGTGGCTCTACCCTTCATTCGATCCCTGCGAAACCCTACATTTCAGCGGGATAATGCACGACCGCATGCTGCAGGTCCTGTACGGGCGTTTCTGGATACAGAAAATGTTCGACTGCTGCCCTGGCCAGCACATTCTCCAGCTCTCTCACCAAATGAAAAAGTCTGGTGAATGGTGGCCGAGCAACTGGCACGTCACAATACGCCAGTCACTACTCTGGATGAACTGTGGTATCGTGTTGAAGCTGCATGGGCAGCTGTACCTGTACACGCCATCCAAGCTCTGTTTGACTCAATGCCCAAGCGTATCGAGGCCGTCATTACGGCCATAGGTGGTTGTTCTGGGTACTGATTTCGCAGGATCTATGCACCCAAATTGTGTGAAAATGTAATCACATGTCAGTTCTAGTATAATATATTAGTCCAATGAATACCCGTTTATCATCTGCATTTCTTCTTGGTGTAGCAGTTTTAATGGCCAGTAGTGTACTACTACTACTACTATTACTACTACCACACTAGGCGGGCGAGCGTACGTGCGCCGCGGCACGCCTGGCCCGTGCCGCTTGTCACGAGTCAGCCTGGCTTAAGCTGCCGGCCACGTGGACAGCGGAAGCGGTGACTGCGACTTTCCAGCCGCTTGCACTCGAGGCACCCACTGAGATTGCGCTGTGCTTTAACCGGTGGGCACATATTCGGAAAAGAAAGGGGGGGGGGGGGTCTAAAATTGAGGGGCCCAGTGGAAAAGGGGCACATGCCACCAGAGTATGTTGTGTCAGGAAATGAGAATTAAGGAAATATGATTTTGTAATGTGAACTCCTGCTGCGATACCAACAGTAGTTACAGTAAGTAGATGGCGTTCTGCAAGTAGTATCAAATATTAGGCCACTTTATTACAATTTAAAGTACAGAAAATGAAATCCTTGACATGTAGACAATTACATGGCAAGTCATTAATAGTCGAACTCCTTATCAATGTTTTCCTGTTCCGTTGTATCGTCACTACCATCACTTATCAATGTCGGATAAAAATTTCAATATATTGGAGGCACAAACTGCAGTAAGCTTGCTGCCTTAATTTGACGTCCATTTGGATACTTAGGAACTAACTGTTAGTCTGCAAGCTTCATAAATCGTCCACGACACTTTTGTAAACTAACTCGCACAGGTTTCTCAGTTTGATTGTGTGAATATCTGATATATACAGAATATTCATCCCTCACTAATCTAAACACCATTGCGTTTCCGATGTCTGCAGGCCTTCTGTCAACAGTAGCGTTATCTTTGACGATGCTGTTCATTATACACGACAAAGACTCGAAGTCGTCTTTCTTCATTTCAACCACAATGAACGGGTTCTTATGCTTGCTCTTTGTTATAAGTTCAACCCACTTTGCTGGAGTGCACACAGCCTGTGTCTTTCTTTTCAGCTTCTAGTAACTTCAAAATCCCTGTCACATGACAGGAACGTGTGACCAGGGAGGAGAAATTTGTGCTCAACAACATCAAAATATATTTTATCTCGGAGGTACAAACACAGGCCTAGGAAAATATAGTTTTTAATTTGTCCAACACACGAATCGGAATAAATGATGAGCCTTCGATGACGTTCTTCCTTCACCATGTCTAAACGCATCAAAATACAACTAGAGGCAACATTCTCGGACCAGACACGCATCATTGCCTTCTCATCACTACAACGGTGAATACAGAAATTATATGTCCAAAGCTGTCTCTTATAAAAAACTGTTGCTGTCGAAATATATGGTGTTGGCAATACTTGTTGTAAGTCCATGCACAAAACGAGTGCATCACTACCATCCTTTTTTTGACTCTTTGAATCACTTTTCAGAGCACTATATGCAGCTTCAGCTTTCTCAAGGTGTAGTTCGATGTCTGTGGATTCGCTGTTATTACGTAACTTAGCAGAACCACAAATACGACATGTATCACTCGACGGCAATTTAAAACCAATATTGTATTCCGTGTTGGAAATGGTTTCATACACATGTTGTTTCACTGGGACTTCATCCGTATTTATAAGATTTTCACTGTACAAACCATACATTCCAGCAATCCAGTGAACAGAGGTTATGTAGGACTTGTTCGGATTCTGCGTTCTACTATAGTGTGATGTGTACATTGGAAAGACTTCGATGTGATTTCTAGCCTTATTTTTGCTCTCTTTATCAGTGGCATGAGATCTGGTAGAATGCTTGCCTCTTCTATCCTATCTAGGTGTATGTACAGATACATATGCTGTAGATTTATGACTCGCAGGGTCTTCATTGCTACGGACAGTCCTCAAACGTTTAACAGAAATGGCATGAAAGCTAAAAATTATTTCACCAAACCATGTTCATGTTTTCCATGATTTACCTGAATCAAGTATGGTAAATGCCGGAATTCCTTCATGCTTGTCCGATTCCGCCTTGTGCGATGTCTCAAACGACCTCAACGTTGTCCGTGCATTAATTCCACTTGGCTATATTAGGGAAATTTGGAAATTTGTGGTAAGATCTTATGGGACCAAACTGTTGAGGTCATCGGTCCCTAATCTTACACACTACTTAATCTAACTTAAACTAACTTACGCTAAGGACAACACACACACACACACACACACGCCCGTGGGAGGACTCGAACCTCCGACACGGAGTTTTGCGAACACAGACTGGATGCCCCTAGACCGCGCGGCCTATATTAGTGTCTATGGGCCTTGTCTTCTATCTAACCGGACGATTTTGGTAACTCAGCATCACAGAATGCGTCGTGAATGAGCAGGACACAATGTTAACAATAATAGCAATAATAATAATAATCTTAGGACCAAAATACTAAAATTGGCCTCTGGATGAGACAGAAATCACACTAGATCTGTCACATTAGGAGGAAGTACAAATATCGTCAGCAAACTGCAGTTATAATTTTGCAGTAGCTGTTATACACTGCAAAGGGAAATAAATCAATATCATTACGGAAAAGGGTGTTTTATTGACAAGTGATGAGACGTGTGTTTGACAACAGATTCAGACCAGATGGAACACACATGTCATGATAAATGGTGCCCAAACGGTCACATCAATACACAGTATAGCTCCCTCTAGCGGCAACGCAGAGGACGGTCGTAAGTGGGCATCCTGCGACAGAGTGCCCCAAGCTCTTTGCGCCTTTCATTGCAGTTCGGCAACGATTCTTGCAGACTCTGGAGAGGGAGTAAGTTCCATCATGTCCCATATGCTTTCAGTGGCGGAGAGATCTAGTGATATTGCTGGCCAGGGCAGTTGTTGTGCACCAGGAAGAACACGTTGCATCGCAGCAGCCGTATGTGGACGTGCACTGTCGTACTGAAAAAGCACACATTCCTGTCGGAGACATGGTGGTAGCACAGTGATAACAATTTATGCACTGTAGCGGGCACTGGTTATTTTGCCGCACAGAAACATCAAATGTGACCGCAATTTCATTTTGTAAAATGAAGAAACAGCACAACAGTTGCTTGGTTCACAATATTTTATTGTGGTCACGACTGGTTTCAGAACGCTTAAAGTTCCATCATCTTGTGTGAACTGCAATAATGAAAATGTTGTGTTACACGACAGTGGGAGGTGATCCCCAAGCCTTAAATATGAGGTGTGGAACTATGCGGCTAAAATTTCTGAAATGAATTAAAATAAATTAAAAGAGAGACATTAATTACAAATAAAATCGCTTAATCATAAGAGTTCGTCCACACCACTCTTCATTTTATTTTAATTCATTTTAGAAATTTTTGCCACATAGTTCCATATCTGATATTTAAGTCGTGGGGATTCCCTCCCATTGTCGAATGACACAATATTTTCATTATTACAGTTTACACCAAAAGACAGAACTTTAAGTGTTCCGAAACCGGTTGTGTGCACAAAAAAAAAAAAAAAAAAGAAAATTGTGGATTAACAACTGTTACGGTGTTTCTTCGTTTTACCAAAGGACTTATACTGTTGCGGCTGCCCCGTGAGAAGAACTCTGATCACGTTTGTTAACTGATGGCCCCCACACCATAAAGCCTGTGTCTATAGAAACCGGACCAGACCGCTCCCCAGGTTTACGATGTACACGTGTACTTCTATATCTCGCATACAGACAGAACCCACTCTCATCACTGAAGACAACACAATTCCATTCCACTCTCCAGTCGACTGTTTCACGAGACCAGAGTTTGGTGGTGTCACGGTGCCAGTTGTAGCTTGAGCGGAGCTATACATGGTCTTGTATTGTATGGAACTAGGGTGGTTCACAACCCCAAAATAGGCTACAGCAGTCCACTCACCCCACCGCCGCCCCACACCGATCCCAGGGTTATTGTGCGGTACGGCTCCCAGTGGACCCCCGCGGGAACGTCTTACACTAGATGAGTGTAGCCCCAACGTTTGCGTGGTAGAGTAATGGTGGTGCACGCGTACGTGGAGAGTGTTTGTACAGCAATCGCCGACATAGTGTAACTGAGGCGGGAACCAGCCTGCATTCTCCGAGGCAGATGGAAAACCGCCTTAAAAACCATCCACAGACTGGCCGCCATACCGGACCTCAACACTAATCCGCCGGGTGGATTCGTGCCGGGGACCAGCATGCCTTTTTGCCTGGAAAGCAGTGCGTTAGACCGCACGGCTAACGGGACGGGCTTTTTGCATGGTCTTAGTCGCGCTGCAAACAGGCGTTTTCGAATAGTGCTTGGTACACATCACGTCCAACATGTTCTCATATTTCTTCCATGGGTGATATTTGGTCTCGGAAACTGACATGCGGCTGGGAGAATGGTGT
This sequence comes from Schistocerca piceifrons, assembly GCF_021461385.2. Lineage (NCBI taxonomy): Eukaryota > Metazoa > Arthropoda > Insecta > Orthoptera > Acrididae > Schistocerca > Schistocerca piceifrons. The sequence continues at coordinate 391,374,053 of NC_060145.1, forward strand.
GCTGACCACATGCCCTTCCATAACCGCATCCAGTGACACCTATGGGCTGAGGATGACACGGCGGCTGATCGGTACCGTTGAGCCTTCGTGGCCTGTTCGAGAGGAGTTTAGTTTAGTGATATTTGGTCGACCTCTGAGCTCCCCCAATGTGCCGATCTTGATGTGCGTCTGTACTATGTGAACGTCCATAATCTGCTCTACATGTGTGGAAACGCTGCACAGACCCTCAATGATAGCAGAAACTGTGCTCCACATGTGTAGAAAACCCGTCGAGGCGTTCATCTAGTTTCCCACAGGCCCATAGTGCGACCCTGTTCAAATAGCTGAAGTTCTTCAGCAGGACTACGTCCTCTTCGGCGGAGAGTAGTTGTACCCTAGAATGAATGTTGCACCCCCTGTTCACCTCCAAGCTCGGCATAGTTACTGTCTATGTAGTCAAACTCGAGGGCGCACAGCCGGGCCTCCTGAGCGCCATCTGATCGATGAATCACTACCACTGCCGTCCCTATAGTGCATTTAAAATTAGTTTCGACTTTTGACGTTTGGCTCAGCGGTGGATACGTGATGCCGTTGACCAGGTAACACCAATGGCGAGCCGTCTTTCCCTACCATGCCGCCAACAGTTTGGTTGGTATAGCGCCCTTGTTGCCACGCTGTAGTTAAAGAGTACAACGTGGGGTCGTGCATCAGAGTCACCTACGTTCATTAGCTCTCGTTGTAAATTGATATTTTCTGGCGTTGAAGCGTTCTACAGTCGTCAGGTATTGTGAACGAGTGTCTCACTTTGGCGCTGCATTAATAGTAACAGCGCAGTACGTCTGATAACACAGGATTCGCAATAAAAGTGGACGTTCAGGAACACATTCACTGGCTGTGAAAATAATGTTCTGTTGCAAAATATTACTCCGAATACGACAATACTGGACATTGCGCCATTCCATTCTGTTGTGACGGATAAGGCTACAACGATGAAGCGGATGAAAGCAGATATTTGGCTCTAGGTTCAAAGAAATGTACCACTGGATGAATTTGAACGTAGCACGTATAATGCGAAGTTAATGGAACTTGAAATGCTGTACCAGCCAAAAACCCCACGGTACCAAGTCGACAAATTAGCTGACGCTAAAGGACATAGTTTAGTCAGGCTTCGTCCCTATCACGCTAATTTAAATCCGACTGAGAATACTCGCAGTGAATCGACAATGCTGAAAGAAAAAGCCATTTGAAGTGTTACACCACGACAGGTCTCGAGTTGTCAGCCACACTAAGAACGTAGTTGGGGAGAGATAGATTCAAATGGTTCAAATGGCTCTGACCACTATGGGACTAAACTTCTGAGGTCATCAGTCCCCTAGAATTTAGAACTACTTAAACCTAACTAACGTAAGGACATCACACACATCCATGCCCGAGGCAGGATTCGAACCTGCGACCGTAGCGGTCACGCGGTTCCAGACTGTAGCGCCTAGAACCGCTCGCCCACTACGGCCGGCCAGAGATAGATTCACAAAGGACTTGAGTAATACGTAATTTCTCTTGTTGCCACGTTAAAATCTGTTTCTTTTATCAAAACACGGCATAGTTTACAAATATCCATCTCGCTAACATTCTAATGCAGTTAAAATTGCGACAGAATGATGAAATAGTGTATTATTAAACAAGTAACTAAGGGTAAGTCAGGTCGACAGTGTATGAAACAGCCCATTCTCAGAATGAAATAAACACCTAACTTCTTCATTTATACTGTCACAAATCCCACAGCAACTCTCGTTTCACCAGCTATCGATGGTCCTTAAGAATTAAGTTATTGCATTGAAAGAAGTCTGTAGTTGCTTGATTATCGCGGCGTATAGGAAAGTTTTGCATATTAATCATGTGGCAAAATACTCTGCTCTTTGTGTACTATTATTTGCCAAAATCTTGTTTCGATACTTCGAACACTTTATGAGATACATGGAGTTAATAATTATTTCTTTCTTACTTTTTCGCTGGCGCTTGCTTTCATGACGGAGTGGTTTACATACATTCCATTTTCTCGAGACTGCAGACAGATCCCTTCAAGTTTAAAGAATAATTCAGTATATTTTCTACATTTCGTACGAAGCAATATATGAATTAACATGCACGAAACGCAAATGCATAGCGGCCCTTGTTTTTCACTGCAAGCGTGAAGAATTTCTTGCAGTAGTTTACCTAATATCACAATAACTACGAGCATTAACGAAATACTGCGCAGTTCATCACGAAGCTGACAAATTAACCTATAAGATGTACGAGAATCAGATGTTTTTAGCTGATAGCTTCTTTAAAATCGTTTGAGAAAGATTGCACATCGCCCAGCCCGCATGTCCTGCTGTTCATGCAATCACCTGCTGACGTGTCCAGAGCACGTTGGCAACTGTCAAAAGTAGCAACTAATTTTAAACACACTATAGGTATGTACACATTATATCGTGGTGCCACTGAACACATTCCCTGAGGATGTATTTTTTCCGGAAGTGTAGATTGTACTACAGGATTGCCAAGAAAATTCTAAATCGATGAAAAACTGCTCTGGCTAACAGAAATCAATGAAAAACTGAAGTAACTGGAATTCACAAAGAAATAATTCAGGATAGGAGAAAATTTAGAACTCTAATCCACAAACACAAATTTACTATGAAACCTTCTCCACACACTCAGGACAGTCAGAAAAGAAATGAAGTGAACTAAGGAAGAGACACCGGGAGGAAAACAAGAAAGAGAAACTGCTAAATAAGTTCAAATGCGATCCTTAATTGGACAGTTCGAAACAACAACTATAATAATAACGTTGCTGCAGTGTTACAGTAACCATTATACAGGCTTTAAGAAACGTCAGCCTCATTTACTTTGAGTTAAACAATTTCGTGATAACATTTTTCAAGACTACAATTAATTGGTTCAAATGGCTCTGAGCACTATGGGACTTAACATCTGTGGTCATCAGTCCCCTAGAACTTAGAACTACATAAACCTAACTAACCTAAGGACATCACACACATCCATGCCCGAGGCAGGATTCGAACCTGCAACCGTAGCAGTCGCGCGGTTCCGGACTCAGCGCCTAGAACCGCTAGACCACCGCGGCCGGCTTGTAATTAATATCTAATAGAAATGTGTAGTGGCAATACAGAAGGACTCTATCGTGGAGAGGACGTTGGCTGGTCAGAGAATGTGCGAGGAACAATAAGGTAAGGTTAACAGACGAGGTGCCGAGCGGTTCTAGGCGCTTCAGTCTGGAACCGCGTGACCGCTACGGTCGCAGGTTCGAATCCTGCCTCGGGCATGGATGTGTGTGATGTCCTTAGGTTAGTTAGGTTTAAGTAGTTCTAAGTTCTAGGGGACTGATGACCTCAGATGTTAAGTCCCATAGTGCTCAGAGCCATTTGAACCATTTTAACAGACGAGGTGAAAGAAGGAATCAGAAATAGATGATAAGAAAATTGTGGATAATGTTGAGAACACAACCGAAATACTAGTTCACTGTGAGACGGAAGGAAAACAGCTGTGATACATCGAGAGAGGAAACTACGCCAACGATAAAGCTCTAATCTCGCCTCGAACGCAGAGAGGATTTGGGTAATTCGCAGGTTACGGGACAGTTTGTTGCAGAGTCGTATAGCTGAAATGGAGATGGGGAAAAAAATTAGTGTTGCGTGTAAGTACAGCCAGAATGCTGGACGTATCCTATGTGATATAACAGTTGTGGAATGATAATCCTTGTTTGTTATACGAAGGGACATACTGAAAACACCAGTGACTAAGAAGCAAATGAAGAAAACGAAGTGTCTGAAAATCTCATCGCGTATCCAGTCGCGTTCAACCCAATTGAGTGTAGCAAGGACTGATGTAATCGAACAGTCAAAAGCTGCACACGTGCGTTACTGAAATATTCGTGGCTAATTCGAGTTGTCTGGTGTTTTCACTATTTCTGTCGTGCTGAAACACATCACACCAGTAATGATTCGGTGGGACTGAAGACTGGACTAATTTTTATTTTATTTGTGGTGCAAATATTTTAAAAAAATTGGATTGGATTGCAAGTAGCCAGGAAACATATTTCCTGAATACTGAAACAATTTAAGATTTTTTTAAAGATGAAGTCTTATATCTACACTTAAGGCAATACTACCGACTTTCGTCAGAAGTTATTTTCTCCAAATAATTTTTTTTCTCATTATTTCAGTCTCTCGTCTGTCAGGGGGAGGGGACTGGCTGTGAGACATTGCTGTTCTTGAGCTGTGGGCATTTGAAAAATGTACAAGCGTAATTCTTTAGAAGATTTAAAATTATAAAATATGTGCATTTTCTAAAAGTTATTAAAAGTGTACGGTTATACGTTTACCCCAGGCGAATTAGTAAAAAAAAAAAAAGCAATTGAGGCAAATAATTTACAATTTTTTATATTCTTACACAAAGTGGTTAATTTTCAGAAGAGAACAGTAACTGCAAAAAAATATTCTGCCTAAAATTCTGCACGAAAAGGTCTTGCACAAAATTTAGGTCAGACAGTTAGTTTTAGAGGTAAAAGTTGGAATAGATTCTGTTAATGCATAGTTCTTGCAGCTCCTGTTGCTTAATCAGTTACGTAAAAGAAAAGAGTAATTAAGTATGTGGATATATCTCGTATATTTTCCACTTCTACATCCACATTTATACTCTGCAAACCACTGTGAAGTGCATGGAAAAGGGTACGACGCACTGTACCACTCATTTTGGGGTTATTTCCGTTCATTCACGCATGCAACGCGGGAAGAATGAATGTTTATTGCGATAAATCTATTTCGGAATTACAGAAATGAAAAGTGACGAAGGCATTGGAAACTTGATACTTGTCGGCAAGTAACGGAAGGATGAGGCTCAAACTCTTGTACAAAACGTAGTAACGATTGAACTGCACCCGGTATGTCTACGTGACTATATTAAACAACGCTATCGAAAGAAACTTAGTAACCAGAAAGCTGTGCAAGTAAATGACAGAAATTTAAGATCGTCTTGGTCTTATTAATCCAATATCAAAAATGACTGATGTGTTGGAAAATGTGGCTTAGAATCTGAAAGAAAGAAACAACTCGAAAGTTCTTTCTGTAACTCGGAATCACAGACTGCTTGAGAAAGTAGAGAAATGCGATGATGATTTAGGTAGAAAAGCTGCCAAACGTTTCAAGGGTGGTTTGGAAGATGCAGAAGCGTGTTATCATCAAGACTGCTATGTTAAATTAATGTCAAATATACATCAGTTTATTTGCCTAACAGTAAATGTTGTGTTTTAGTTGTATTGACGTTGTTTATATGGTGGTTGTAAATGTATTATGAAGACAGTAGTTGTTGAGTAGTTATATAATAATTCTTGTTTCTCATGACAAATGTTTTTAATTCCGATGTACATATTAAGATGCATAATACTGAAGAAAAACTGTGTAGCAGAATTGTTCGAAATCGATAAATATCAATTTTTAAAGGAATTTCACGTTATTTGTTTACCTTAAGATTTTAACTCTAACATTTATGCGCCATATATATATGTTTCTGGATGTAAAAAGGGCCAGTAGTTGTGAAGAAGCAGAAGGAAGATTTACCCGCCGGCCGCAGTGACCGAGTGGTTCTAGGTGCTACAGCCTGGAACAGCGCGACTGCTATGGTCGCAGGTTCGAATCCTGCCGTGGGCATGGATGTGTGTGATGTCGTTAGGTTAGTTAGGTTTAAGTAGTTCTAAGTTCTAGGGGACTGATGACCTCAGAAGTTAAGTCTCATAGTGCTCAGAGCCATTTGTACCATTTGAAGATTTACCCAAACTACAAGTTATGCCAAACTCATAGGCTCATGGATTTATTTAATCTTCCAAATGGAATGTCTGAAAAACTGGTTATTTTGCTTAAAATATGATCTCCTTTGAGCAGAATTTCACAAGCTGTATATTTGGCCATGTTAGATGTCTTCGAAAAATGAACCGTTTTTTGTAAATATTAAATGGAGGGAATTTTTCTGTTTCTTACAACTGAAGCACCTATGAGAGTCAAATGCACCGCATTTCCCCTGTTTTTCCTAATTTGCCAGAGGTACCAGGGCGGAGCAGGAGTCGGTACTGAATGGTTCAAATGGCTCTGAGCACTATGGGACTTAACATCTGAGGTCATCAATCCCCTAGACTCAGAACTACTTAAACCTAACTAACCTAAAGACATCACACACATCCATGTCCGAGGCAGGATTCGAGCCTGCGACCGTAGCAGCAGCGCGGTTCCGGACTGAAGCGCCTAGAACCGCTCGGTCACACTGGCCGGCTCGATACTGGAGCTCAGGTTATTCCTCCTGTTATGCTGTCCCCGTTAGCACATGTCGATGAGACAAGTATCGCACTAAATTAAGACCGCTCTATCAAATGGACATGAAGAACCACGCTTGTAAAATTCATTTCGTTTGTAACGGGAAACAAACTACCGATTTTCGTCGACAATGGGTGTCGCATGAAAGACGCGATGAGCGGAATTTTGTGGGCTGCTTTCAGCTATACATCGCCGAAACTAAATTGCAGATATCCGCCGAAACACCAGAGAAAATGTGTCTGACGACTCTTAGACGGGACACCCGGTATATATACACAAAAATGATGATGACGATATGATGAAATGGTCGTATGGCATTTATTGGCCGGGAAATCCGGTTTCGGCCGCCGTGTTGCACGCCTTTTTAGTTGACGCCACTTCGGTGACTTGCATGCCAATGGTGATAAAAGTGATGATGAAGGACACACAACACCCAGTCACCTGCCAGTCATGATTGCTTTGGTGCACGACAGCGTGGCCGTAAGCGCCCTTACTAACATGTTTAGGAGACGCATGTGGGTAAGTAGCGCAAATGTATTAAAAAATTTAACTACACAGAGAAACATAAATAACGTCCTAAAAATATGTGCCCCCACCAATACACACACACACACCACACACACCAAAATACGAAACCCACGTACGTTGACATGATGAAAACGGAAACGAATAAGGATAAAGCAAGGGAAAGAACTAAAGGAAAACTGAGGTGTCTGGCTGATAGCTGAAATAAATAGGATGAATCAGTCACTGTGTAGCACTCGTGAAAATCACTAGCCTAAAAGCTTCGGCTGGAATCCAGACATGTCGCAAAATTTTAAAATCTTTACTATAGTAATTTCTTCACCAGCCAAAAAGAGGACAGATCCCCACCGAAACTCGTTTCCGCTCTCTCGTTACAACACGCAATTCAATTTTCGTACATCCATCCTCAACCTAAAATGGATAGTGGGACAGCAGCTGATGAATATACCTGTATGAGAACTATTGAATAATGCTGTCAGCTGTGGGTCTATATCTATTATTTGTATGACTGCGGTAGATTTCGGTGGTCCTCTCCACCGTCATCAGACCCCTCTGTGGCAAATTGTAGTCACAGAACCAACAGTAATCCATGCCATAAAACGAATGAACACATCGGCAGAATTGTGGACGCGTTGTTTTCCTTTCTTTTATGGCGTTGATACCCGTTGGTTGTGTGACTACCATTGGGGCCACAGAGGTGCCTGATGACGGTGTAGTGGACCACCGACACCGGTCGCAATCAAATAAGTAATAGATAACAAACACACAGCTGATGGTGTTATTCATTACTTCACATATACAGGGCGTTAAAAAAACCTATCCAGTATTTCATGGAATGTTCAAAACAAGAAAAAAAAATGTCTTATGACCATGGGTTCTACAAAGCATACGTTCTGACATATGACATATGGTCACATGTTCATAGGAGGTGCCCTTGTGATGTCATCCGTGGCAATGCATTGCTTGGACACCTACATACGACTACCCGATAATTAACGTTAATAACAACCCCTGCCATGCAATTCTGCGAGGTAGGAAGGCATCAAGAACACGTAGTTGCGGATATGAGCACCGTTGTCGCATTGTCGCTCCGTGTCATACCAGGATCAACAGCACGCTGGGATACTGCCACGCTGTGTCGACGTAAACATTAGTTGGCTCAGTGGTTTGCAGTGAGTTTTCCCGTTTACGTTGTGTGATTGTACTGTAGTCTAAATGGCTCTGAGCACTATGCGACTGAGGTCATCAGTCGCCTAGAACTTAAACCTAACTAACCTAAGGACATCACACATATCCATGCCCGAGGCAGGATTCGAACCTGCGACCGTAGCTGTCGCTCGGCTCCAGACTGTAGCGCCTAGGAACGCACGGCCACTCCGGCCGGCTACTGTAGTCTTGTTACATCTACTTACGTTCGCGTACATTTCTGCTGCGTACAGTGACGTCTGGCCTACTTACAGGTTGCTATTGTGAAGTTTGTGGTGCGGTACAACATGTTTTCTCTCTTGCAGATACTCTTGACACAACCTAACAATGGAGGCCTTTTATTCCACAAGAGAAATGGCAGACATAATGGCAGACATTATGTCTCTTGGAGATACTCTTGACACAACCTAACAATGGAGGCCTTTTATTCCACAAGGGAAATGGCAGACATAATGGCAGACATGATTTATTGCTATGTTTCAGCAGATGGAGTAACCTGTACACTGAAAGATTTCCAATACGCATGGTACCATCTGTTAAGCTGTTAAGCCGATTGTTCCAGCCTCTGGCAGGAACAGGTTCCGCAGCACAACAAAATAGACAGTGGAAGGCCTCGTTCAGTTCAAACGCCTGAAATGGAGGAGCGTGTTCTACACTCATTATCGTAAATTAAGGCTAATACTGATACAAGGTGAAACAACGCTCTGGTGGGCTGTTTGCAGGTTTAAATCACCTCGGGGTATGACCATGCGGTGCATTTGACCTGCGGTCGTTGCACGGTGGCGCTGGCAGCAGTCCACATACGCAGAGGTGTGTGGGTGCATGTCAGAGTACGGTGTAGCGATTAAGTTTGCAGACGTTTTCAGACGTGCTAATGATGACTATGTGTTGAAAATGGCTCAAAGAACACACATTGATGACGTTATGAGGGGTAGATATTAGGTCGACTGGAGGATGGTCAAACAAAGCAGGTCGTAGCACGGGCCCTCCGTGTGCCACAAAGTGTGATCTCAAGATTATGGCAACGATTCCAGCAGACAGGAAACGTGTCCAGGTGTTACAGTACGGGACGCCCACAGTGTAAAACACCACAAGAAGACCGATATCTCACCATCAGTGCCCGCAGACGGCTACGGAGTACTGCAGGTAGCCTTGCTCGGGACCTTACCGCAGCCACTGGAACAGTTGTCTCGAAACACACAGTCTACAGATGACTGAACAGAAATGGTTTATTCGCCTGGAGACCTGCAAGACGCATTCCACTGACCCCTGGTCACAGGAGAGCCCGTAAAGCCTGGTGTCAAGAACACAGTACATGATCATTGGTACGGTGGTCCCAGGTTATGTTCACGGACGAGTCCAGGTACAGTCTGAACAGTGATTCTCGCCGGGTTTTCATCTGGCGTGAACCAGGAACCAGATACCAACCCCTTAATGTCCTTGAAAGGGACCTTTATGGTGGTCGTGGTTTGAAGATGTGGGGTGGGATTATGATTGGTGCACGTACACTCCTGCATGTCTTTGACAGAGGAACTGTAACAGGTCAGGTGAATCAGGACGTCATTTTGCACCAGTATGTCCGCCTTTTCAGAGGTGCAGTGGGTTCCACCTTCCTCCTGATGGATGATAACGCACGGCCACACCGAGCTGCCATCGTGGAGGAGGACCTTGAAACAGAATATATCAGGCGAATGGAGTGGCCTGCCTGTTCTCCAGACCTAAACCTCATCGAGCACGTCTGGGTTGCTCTTGGTCGACGTGTCGCTGCACGTCTTCAAATATGTACGACACTTCAGGAGCTCCGACAGGCACTGGTGCAAGAATGCTAGGATATAACCCAGCAGCTGCTCGACCGCCTGATCCAGAGTATGCCAACCCGTTGTGCGGGCTGTGTACGCGTACATGGTGATCACATCCCATATTGATGTCGGGGTACATGCGCAGGAAACAGTGGCGTTTTGTAGCACATGTGTTTCGGGACGCTTTTCTCAACTTATCACCAATACCGTGGACTTACAGATCTGTCGTGTGTGTTCCCTATGTGCCAATGGCCTATGCTATTAGCGCCAGTTTTGTGTAGTGCCGTGTTGTGTGGCACCACATTTTGCAATTATCCTTAATTTATGAGCATGAATGTAGGTGCAGCGGATGACAATCCTGCAACCATTGTGCGACGAATAGCACCGGCTGATGGTGTTAGTCGTCCTCTGGGCTGGGCGGTACTTTATCAGCAATTGTTATATCCGTACCATGTTCAGCGCGTCGAGGCCCTTAGGGACCTTATCTCCAGAATCCAGTTCTGCCAATGGTTCTCGCGACAGTGTGGTGCAGATCCACAATTTGCCTCAAGGATTTTGTTTACTGATGAGACAGCGTTTACACGAGATGGGACTGGAAATTACCATAATCATCATTTATAGGCCGTTTGAAAATCCTCATGCGGTTCAGGAAACAAGGCATCAGGATCGATTCTCAAACAATGTATGGGTAGGCGTTCTTGGCAATAGATTACTAGAGCCATAAGTGCTACCACAGGGATTAATTGGGTCTCGTTATCAACGCTTTGTGAAGAACGTACTGCCTATCTTGCTGGAGGATGTGCCACGTCAGGACAGACTACAGACGTAGTTCATGCATAATGGCGTACCAACAGATTTTCCGGGCATTGTGCGTCAGCATCTGAAGAGGACAATCTAAAATCGATGGATTGGCTGAGAAGGTCCAATACCTCGGCCTGCTCATTCCCCGGGAATAAATCCACTAGACTTCCGGTTATGGGAACACATGAGGCAATTGGTCTATGCCACTCCAAGAAAAGATGTGCAGACACTACACAGTCTCTCATTCTGTGTATCTCAGCATATTGAGAACCAACCAAGGCGATTTCAAAGAGTGCACCTCCCTACACCGAAGGGCCGAAGCCTGAGATGAATGGACATCATGTTGATCGCCTCATCTGAACAACTTGTCATATATCAGAATGTTTGCTTTGTAGGACCCATGGTTATCAGACTTTTTTTCTTGTTTTGATGCATAAAATCATCAACTGAAATACTGCCTAGTTTTTTTAACACTATGTAAATAAGGCATTCTATTATAAATGTGGCGTGCAAAGATTAGCATGAGTGAGGAGTCATCTCGACGAGTCAGGGTCGCTACATTCCGCCTTAGTGACTGACACGAGGGACGTCACGACCGCCTTAGTGACTGGCGCGAGAAATGCCACGGCCGAACAGTTCGCTTTACCGAGAACAACTTACTGTTCCTTACCACCAGCATTTCTCTCCACACAACTGCACACATCTCTGACACAACAGTAAAATGACAGCCTGCAAGGGAACGGCACGTTGTGTCGCAGCATGTCCCCTGCAGGCGCCCTTGGCAACTTGGTCCACTCGTTCTTTCCCCCAAATCCGTGCACGCCCCAGAACCCAGCGTAATGATACCTGATTCCTTAAAAGAAGTACAATTCATCATGTATGAGCTGGTCCATTTTCTCTGCCGGGCACATGTGCTGCAATGATTGTAGAACACTAAGGAAATAGGAGCAAATGAGAAACTATTTGCCCTGAAGACGCCTCATCTGCTCGAGTGCCTTCTGGGTCGCTTGATGTTCTGCAGTAAATACAGTATATTCGTGAGAAAGACGAATCCTGAAGACACCTTTGCGAAACACTACTCAACAGCGTAGGGAGTCCCCATGTTTGGATACATCAATGTGCATAAATTTAAAACTGTAATGCCTGTCTAAGAAGTTAAACAACAGAGACTTAAACGAAAAATCTGTAGTGCAGTCAACCTTCTGATTCGTCAAGTCTAAAATAATTCTGGGAGATTTGCTTTTGTTGTATCGCCGGCCGCGGTGGTCTAGCGGTTCTAGGCGCTCAGTCCGGAGCCGCGCGACTGCTACGGTCGCAGGTTCGAATCCTGCCTCGGGCATGGATGTGTGTGATGTCCTTAGGTTAGTTAGGTTTAAGTAGTTCTAAGTTCTAGGGGACTGATGGCCATAGATGTTAAGTCCCATAGTGCTCAGAGCCATTTGAACCATTTTTTTTTGTTGTATCAACGTTCGATACCACACTTGTTATGGGTTGCAGGTATCGACCGCAGTCCGTAATAGATATCGCAGGACCCGCGAGTCGCGACTAGCGACGCTAGCGCCGCTCCGCAGCTTGTGACAAGGATCTAGCTACCTCTCGTCCACTCTTGTTCTGGACGTCAGCTAGGAATGTAGCATAGCCTTCAGCTGATAGGAAGCAACCTCTAACAAGGCGCTTAGTCAAGTATGGCATAAGTAATGCATGTCTAGATACCTGTTTGCAATTTTATATCTGCAGCTTATGAAGAGGCCTGTAACACAAGTTAAGTACAATATATATATATTATTTTTTACCAACGACTACTAATTATTTCAGTCGTTGCAGATACAGACTATGCAGCCAGCTCCTTACCGACTTCACTGCCAAAACTGCAATATTTGTTTCTATTTAGTATTGGTCACCTATCATCGTAACAACTGACGACGAGAATCATAACAGCTTTAACCTTGATGTTAAACTTTAAAACCAGCCACTTCCAACTCTACAAGGCAATCCTTCAAATAAATCCCACAGGGCCTTGTTTCTCGTTGTCGAATATGAACAAGCCTTTCCATTTGCAGGCCGAGAAACGGTGTGGAATGCACGTGTGTTTGACGTGGACAGCGCTTTATAGGTCTATATGAAGATGGTATCTCTTCTTTCGGACATGTCCGAAAGAACAGATACCATCGGTGACCATGCAGCTCACTTAGAATGAAATGATAATTAAATCAAGACCCTAAGCTGTCGACAGGCGTTGATATACATCATGGGGGACAGTTGAAAATGTGTGCCCCGAGCGGGACTCGAACCCGGGATGTCCTGCTTACATGGCAGACGCTCTATCCATCTGAACCACCGAGTGCACAGAGGATAATGCGACTGCAGCGATTTATCCCTTGAACGCTCCCCGTGAGACCCATATTCCCAACTTAATGTCCACACACTACATTCGTAGTGCCCCTGCCCATTACACTCATTACACGCGGAAGACAATCTTACCGAGTCCCGTAAGAACAGATAACATCTTCATATAGTTAAGGCTAACCGGCCATTGACCTTCTTCTTCTGGATGCACACTCATTGCCCGAACTCTTACGGGACTCGGTAAGATTGTCTGCCGCGAGTAATGAGTGTAATGGGCAGGGGTGCTACGAATCTAGTGAGTGGACATTAAGTTGGGAATGTGGGTCTCACGGGGAGCGTGAAAGGGATAAATCGCTCCAATCGCATTATTCTCTGTGCCCTCGGTGGCTCAGATGTATAGAGCGTCTGCCATGTAAGCAGGAGGTCGGGGGTTCGAGTCCCGGTCGGGGTACACATTTTCAACTGCCCCTGCTGATTTACCATTTCTTTATAGGTCTATCGCAACATGAGGAACTGTCGTTCGATGTGAAGCAGTGGCTCACTAACTTCAGTGCAAAGGCTCGGTATGGAACTGGTTGGAAAGGTCCAGTGGCGAACCGAATTCCTTCATGGTGCACCACGTCCAACATGTTTAAATAAGAGGGTCCAGGTCCATATACCTTACATCCATAATCAAGCCTAGATCACACAAAGGCGCTGTAAGACTCGACTCCATCCTCAATTGAAGAAAATTTAAGACAGAACTACCACGGTTAGAAAGAAGGCACACAGACTCTCAGTTGAGAAATTAAAATCCTCTTCCTTCTCCCATTACTCCAACCAACGGATAGTTAGTTGCAACTGACGAGATGTACACTCCTGGAAATTGAAATAAGAACACCGTGAATTCATTGTCCCAGGAAGGGGAAACTTTATTGACACATTCCTGGGGTCAGATACATCACATGATCACACTGACAGAACCACACGCACATAGACACAGGCAACAGAGCATGCACAATGTCGGCACTAGTACAGTGTATATCCACCTTTCGCAGCAATGCAGGCTGCTATTCTCCCATGGAGACGATCGTAGAGATGCTGGATGTAGTCCTGTGGAACGGCTTGCCATGCCATTTCCACCTGGCGCCTCAGTTGGACCAGCGTTCGTGCTGGACGTGCAGACCGCGTGAGACGACGCTTCATCCAGTCCCAAACATGCTCAATGGGGGACAGATCCGGAGATCTTGCTGGCCAGGGTAGTTGACTTACACCTTCTAGAGGACGTTGGGTGGCACGCGATACATGCGGACGTGCATTGTCCTGTTGGAACAGCAAGTTCCCTTGCCAGTCTAGGAATGGTAGAACGATGGGTTCGATGACGGTTTGGATGTACCGTGCACTATTCAGTGTCACCTCGACGATCACCAGTGGTGTACGGCCAGTGTAGGAGATCGCTCCCCACACCATGATGCCGGGTGTTGGCCCTGTGTGCCTCGGTCGTATGCAGTCCTGATTGTGGCGCTCACCTGCACGGCGCCATACACGCATACGACCATCGTTGGCACCAAGGCAGAAGCGACTCTCATCGCTGAAGACGACACGTCTCCATTCGTCCCTCCATTCACGCCTGTCGCGACACCACTGGAGGCGGGCTGCACGATGTTGGGGCGTGAGCGGAAGACGGCCTAACGGTGTGCGGGACCGTAGCCCAGCTTCATGGAGACGGTTGCGAATGGTCCTCGCCGATACCCCAAGTGCAACAGTGTCCCTAATTTGCTGGGAAGTGGCGGTGCGGTCCCCTACGGCACTGCGTAGGATCCTACGGTCTTGGCGTGCATCCGTGCGTCGCTGCGGTCCGGTCCCAGGTCGACGGGCACGTGCACCTTCCGCCGACCACTGGCGACAACATCGATGTACTGTGGAGACCTCACGCCCCACGTGTTGAGCAATTCGGCGGTACGTCCACCCGGCCTCCCGCATGCCCACTATACGCCCTCGCTCAAAGTCTGTCAACTGCACATACGGTTCACGTCCACGCTGTCGCGGCATGCTACCAGTGTTAAAGACTGCGATGGAGCTCCGTATGCCACGGCAAACTGGCTGACACTGACGGCGGCGGTGCACAAATGCTGCGCAGCTAGCGCCATTCGACGGCCAACACCGCGGTTCCTGGTGTGTCCGCTGTGCCGTGCGTGTGATCATTGCTTGTACAGCCCTCTCGCAGTGTCCGGAGCAAGTATGGTGGGTCTGACACACCGGTGTCAATGTGTTCTTTTTTCCATTTCCAGGAGTGTAATTGGAAAGCTCGAGAAGGAACAAAAGACAGAGAAGCCTTCAACAATCAAAGAACATTGAAAAGGACATTTAACTGCAGTCGTTATTCTGTTAATAGCAATGGGAAAGACAGACACTTAAGACACTATCACGAGGTACACTCTTGTTCAAAATGACCAGAGAACGTCAGCGATTCGATATCCGAAACAACGGGCTGCCACGAAACACCGTATAAAAATGAGAAGACATCCTGAAAACTCCCATTCATATACTAGCCAGAGGGTATTGTACTTGCAAGTAGTGACGTAGACCTTCTCAATGACAAAAGATATACCCAGTAGGCTATGCCAGCGCAGCGTAGCCTGTTCTACAGCCATTTCCAGGAAGGCTGGGTTATGGAAGACGGAGGGATATCTCTTGAACCCACACAGGAAGCTACTAAGAAACTATCTTGATCCTAATACGCAGACAAGGTGGCGGTTGACCATACGCTGCCGGCCGGAGTGGCCGAGCGGTTCCAGGCGCTACAGTCTGGAACCGCGCGACCGCTGCGGTCGCAGGTTCGAATCCTGCCTCGGGCATGGATGTGTGTGATGTCTTTAGATTAGTTAGGTTTAAGTAGTTCTAAGTTCTAGGGGACTGATGACCTCAGAAGTTAAGTCCCACAGTGCTCAGAGCCATTTGAACCATCCGCTCCAAGGCTTTTCCCGCGGAGCTAGAGAAAACAAATTACAGTAACTCGGGCGTGTACGGTCCTTTCCAAGATTTAAAAGTGGAAGTAAAATTGTCTTTAGCCACGCGTCGGGATAGTGTCCTGACGCCCAAATGAGGTTAAAAAGGACGAGGATGATTTACTTGTTTCGTTTTGCGAGCTAAGCTGCAGATAACGCAGAATCCAGCTATAACATGGAAATGGGACAGGCGTAGTCCTAGTCAGCGGTAGAAATGAAAAAAAAAAGAAATATATCACTTCACTGCACTCAGTTCAAGGAATTCAGCAGTAGGTAAGGAGGATTGTAGTGAGAGGACCCTGAAACAAGATGGGAACGAGAAAAGTTTGTAAATTGGGAGCCCACAGGTAATCTGAATGGAGGGGCAGCTTGTTCAACCTCAAGAGCCGAAACCAAAGAAGGTAGTGATTGCGTCTGCAGCGAAGTCACTGTTATAACTCATCCCAAAGGTATTCTTGTCGGAACCCTCGGCAGGTAGCTCATTTCAGAAATGTTATTGTCCACGAATCATTGCCTCACAGATGCTGCTTTATAACACGGTGCATTGATTTGGTGATAAATCTCCGAATTATTCCTTAACTACACGAAGTACACAATGCTGTGAAAAGTGTTGATGTCCCTCCGCATTTAAGTTTTTCTAAAGCGCAATAAGGGAACCAACCCTAACCACGAAAAACATTCCTATATCCTAACACCATCTCCGCCATGAAAGACATGATGGCAGGTAACGTTATCCAGGTATTAGCCAAACCCAAACCCTTCCATCGGATTACCACAGGGTATAGGGCTATTCATCTCTCCAAATCACTTGTTGCCAGCCATCCACTGTCCAGTGCCGTCGGTTTTTACACCTCCTCAGTCACCGCTTAGAAATGTGTGGCTTAACGATGAGCTGCTCCACCACTGTAGCCCATCCTTTTTAATTCCCTACGCGCCATTGCGCTGGCTGGACTGCCGGTAGCAGTGTCGAACTCACGAGTGATTCCCTCTGCTGATTTCTTCCGATTTCTTACGACAACCCTCCGCAGTGCTCGGCGGTGCCTGTCCGTCATTACATTAGGCCTGCCTAGTCTTGGCATAGCTATGGTCATTCCTTCTGATTTCCACTTCACAGTCTCATCACCCACAGTCGACTTGGGCAGTTTAGGGGGGTTCAAATGTCCATGATAGATCTGTTACTCAAGTGACTAGTCCATGTTCGAAATCAACGTCTCTAAGCCGTGCGTGGCTCATGTTCCCGCCATCATGTGTTTTACACCCTGTTTTAACGTACTTCCACCTCACCGCGTTAATTTAAATTACTACTATCACTGAGTTGCTGCTTTGCCTGACCGTGACCGGCGTTAGGAGCGCGTATCGATATATCCCCTCTCGTAGCATCTTTGCTCGACTGCTATTACTTCCCGGTCGTTGTCTGTCAAAAGCGAGTTCGGGTCCCGACTTCGGGCTGCCAGTCAAGTGGAACGCGCCTGGAGCGCAGTCCGGACCTGCCAGTCGGGAAGTTGCAATGCGGCACTAGTGCAGTCTGGTTGGATCAGCGGTGAGGTCTGCGTCGACATGGCTCGCCCGACCATTGCTGCCACACATAACTTGAGCCGTGATGACACTGGATGATGTACTTAAGATCCGGATAGTCATCTCATACGCTACTACACCTGCCCTTAATGCAACCTCAGAATGATTTGACAGGGTTATACGTCATACCCTTAGGGATTGTATATTTTATTTTGAGATTTATCTTCATACATATAGGTGGCCTCCTATATTTCTCTTTTTCTTCCTTTCCTTTTCATTCAATCGATTCCACTTGGTATAATCCTGCATAATTGTATAGGACTTATATGTAGGGAGATAGACATTTCTTGATATACAGTGATTGAGAAACTTCTTTGTAACCATGACTACATGAGGCAGCTACTGGCGTTGCATTAATCCACTCAGCACAATGTGGGGTTGTCCTACATAAGGGTCCTAATGAAGTGTCTACAATGACCAGGTGTTTGATGATTTTATAGTACGATTGCATTGGTTACTTCGTGAATGGAATTGGGTTTTAAGACAAACTCTTCTATGCTCTTTGTCGTTAATATTGCGGCAGCTGTTTGTCGCACGACACATAATACGACCTAGACCACACATAAGTAACTATGTATTCTGACATGGTTATCACATTTTCTTGTATTTTAATTTATTTTCTTGTTATTTATATTAGTTAATTAAAAAAATTCTTCCACTGTTCCACTGGACATACGAATGTATGCAGTACATCTGATGTGTTGCTTGGCCTATTACAACTGCGTATTACGGTTTTATGAATAATAGCGTACACATATATTCATCTATCATGCTTTATTTGAGTAAAACAGTGAAAACTATTAACAATAGCATGACATAGGCAGAAGCATATGTGCCCTAATGTTACATATAGTTTTAATGATATACAATATATCTCTCTGAGCCACTTACATAGTTAAAATGATACCTTTCAATTGTTAACGTGTGTTATATATTTTTTATAATTTTTTTAGAATAGTACATTTCTTCTACTCATTGTACAGAGGCTTGAAGATGGCATCAACGTAATGCCGAAACTGGTAGCACATAGAAGTTCATAAAATAAAATACATTTCTACAATACATACGGCTGTTGGTAAATTATTGCATCAAGAAGCTCATGCCAGCCGTCGTCCCACGCTCCACAATGGATCAACGAAGATTAAAAGATTAAAAAATCGTTCATGAGTCGGCTATGTCTGTCTGTGTGCGTGTGTGTGTGTGTGTGTGTGTGTGTGTGTGCGTGTGTGTGTGTGTGTGCATCGACTCCCGATTTGGCTTCGTGCGTGCTTAGTTACTGTTGGGTATCGTTCACGTCTTCGTGCAGTGTTTGTCAGGTTGTGTGTGTAGTTGGCGTTATTTCGACTGACCACTATTTTAGATGTTGTCGGCATTCTGAGGGTGGTCCGTCGGTTGCTGCGGACCAGGGAAGTTATCTCCGCTCGGCGCAGTCGGCTGGGTCCGCTGGCAGCCCCTGCGCAGTGTCGGAGCGTGTGTGGAGCTGTCCGACCGCTACGGACTTCGTGGTTAACTGTCCCAGGACGTCAAAATTGAGTAGTGGTTTCAACTACCCAAGCCACGTGCATTCATGTTGTGTGGTTCGTTTCAGTGGTTCGCTATTGGGAAGGTTTTCCTGTGAGCAACACCGAGTGATTCTATTGCTGAAATTTAGCGCTCAAGCGGTGCAATTAACTGTATTGGTTGACTACAATTCAAGTGCACCAGCGGAATTTTCTGCCTTGTGACCGTTAGTGTTCCAGTTACCTGCCCTGGCCACTAACGTAATTTCAGGCAGCGTCCTTTCCTCACCTGTTGTCGCTGTCCAACATGGTGTGTAGTTTTGACAGCTAATACACATTTCATTGTGGATAATCACGTTCGTAACTTTTGGTGTTTGAGTTCTCATGTACCGATTGGTGACAAGCAAGTCGTTTTGTCGGTCGGTCCGTGCTGTCCCGTGGTTGAGTTGCGACGGATCAAGTGTAGTTGGGCTCACCACCTGTCCCATCTAAGTGATTGTGGGTAGACCGACCTCCCTGGAGGCTTCTGAGTGCCGTTTACTTTATTGTCCTTCTCACCGGTGTTTAATTGTCTGTTTATAATCTGTCATAGCCAATGATTTAAAAAATTCTTGTTTTTACTGGATTTTATGGATTTTGGAAACTCAACTGTGGGACTTCAGCCACTTAAATCCTTTTCTTTTTTTTTTTTAAAGGAACATTGCGGCCTTTTGCCTTTGAAAGGTTATGATAATTTATTTTAAAATCTTGAAAATTTTATTCTGGGCCTTCAGCCGTTTGTATTGCATCTCGTTAATGTTTGTCGATTCACCCTTGCCTTGAGGCTCTCAGCCTCGCAGTATATATACAGGGTGAGTCACCTAACATTACCGCTCGATATGTTTCGTAAACCACATCAAATACTGACGAACCGATTCCACAGACCGAACGTGAGGAGAGGGGCTAGTGTAATCGTTTAATACAAACCATACAAAAATGCACGGAAGTATGTTTTTAAACACAAGTCTACGATTTTTTAAATGGAACCACGTTGGTTTTGTTAGCACATCTGAACATATAAACAAATACATAATCAGTGCCGTTTGTTGCATTGTAAAATGATAATAACATCCGGAGATATTGTAACCTAAAGGGGCCACGGTCGGCGAGCAGCATCTGCAGGGACATGTTTACGATGACGACCGTGTTTACGAGTGTGGCTGTAGTGCACTGTTGTGGTTTGGTCTAGCTGTCGCAGTGTAGCGCTTGCTGCTATTGTTATTCTGCATGAAGCCTGCAGGGTGTATGCAGAACGGTACCCGGACAGAGAGCATCCAACGTGCCGCACATTGCAAAACATCTACCGCCAACTGTATCCAACAGGTATGGTCGTAGCACGCAAACGGGTCCGTAACAGGCCCGTCACAGGAGAAGCGGGTGCAGTTGGTGTGTTAGCTGCTGTTGCCATGAACCCACACATGAGTACACGGGACACTGCGAGAGCCGGTGGACTGAGTCAAAGTAGTGTCATGCGCATACTGCATCGTCACCGCTTTCACCCGTTTCATGTGTCGCTACATCAGCAATTACATGGTGATGACTTTAATCATCGAGTGCAATTCTGTCAATGGGCATTAACAGAGAATGCGTTGCAGTTCTACCTGTTTACTGATGAAGCGGGTTTCACAAACCACGGGGCAGTGAATCTACGGAACATGCATTACTGGTCCGTGGAGAATCCTCGCTGGCTCAGACAGGTAGAGCGACAGCGACCGTGGACTGTAAATGTATGGTGCGGAATCATTGGCGACCACCTCATTGGTCCTCACTTCATTGCAGGGGCCCTAACAGCTGCAACATAAATCGCGTTTCTACAGAATGATCTGCCAACGTTGCTCGAAAATGTCCCACTGGAAACGCGTCAACGTTTGTGGTATCAGCATGATGGTGCACCTGCACATTCCGCAATTAACACTAGGCTGACCCTTGACAGGATGTTCGACGGGCGTTTCATAGGACGTAGAGGACGCATAAATTGGCCAGCCCGTTCTCCTGATCTTACACCTCTGGACTTCTTTCTGTGGGGTACGTTGAAGGAGAATGTGTACCGTGATGTGCCTACAACCTCAGAGGATATGAAACAACATATGGTGGCAGCCTGCGGCGACATTACACCTGATGTACTGCGGCGTGTACGACATTTATTATGCCAGAGATTGCAATTGGGTGAAGCAAATGATGGCCACCACATTGAACATCTATTGGCCTGACATGTCGGGACACACTCTATTCCACTCCGTAATTGAAAACGGAAACCACGTGTGTACGTGTACCTCACCCCTCATGGTAATGTACATGTGCGTCAGTGAAAAAGACCAACAAAAAGGTGTTATGTAATGTGCTGTTCGAGTCTCTTCTGTACCTAATGTCCATCACCGTTCCCTTTGGATCCCT
This sequence comes from Schistocerca piceifrons, assembly GCF_021461385.2. Lineage (NCBI taxonomy): Eukaryota > Metazoa > Arthropoda > Insecta > Orthoptera > Acrididae > Schistocerca > Schistocerca piceifrons. Next base: position 391,395,571 of record NC_060145.1, read on the forward strand.
ACGTAATTCGGTGCTCTCCGATACACACGAACGAACAGCGGAGGAGTGGTACTCAAGCGTCAACTTTAGGTTACAATATCACCGGATGTAATTATCATTTTACAATGCAACAAACGGCACTGATTACGTATTTGTTTATATGTTCAGATGTGCTAACAAAACTAACGGGGTTCCATTAAAAAAAAACGTAGGTTTGTGTTAAAAAACATACTTCCGTGCATTTTTCTATGGTTTGTATTAACCAATTACACTAGCCCCTCTCCTCACGTTCGGTGGAATCGATTCGTCATTCGTCAGTATTTGATGTGGTTCACGAAATATATTCAGCGGTAATGTGAGGTGACTCACCCTATATATATATATATATATATATATATATATATATATATATATATATATATATATATATATATATATATATATATATATATATAGGGTGGCCCATTGACCGTGACCGGGCCAAATATCTCACGAAATAAGCATCAAACGAAAAAACTACAAAGTACGAAACTTGTCTAGCTTGAAGGGGAAGCCCGATGGCACTATGGTTGGCCCGCTAGATGGCGCTGCCATAGGTCAATCGGATATCAACTGTGATTTTTAAAATAGGAACCCCCATTTTTCTGACATATTCGCGTGGTACGTAAATAAATATGAATGTTTTAGTTGGACCACTTTTTTCGCTTTGTGATAGATGGCCCTGTAACAGTCACAAACGTTTAGGTACGTGGTATCACAAAACATTCCGCCAGTGCGGACGGTATTTGCTTCGTGATACATTACTTGTGTTAAAATGGACTGTTTACCAATTGCGGAAAAGGTCGACACCGTGTTGATGTATGACTATTGTGATCAAAATGCCCAACGGGCGTGTGCTACACTCCTGGAAATTGAAATAAGAACACCGTGAATTCATTGTCCCAGGAAGGGGAAACTTTATTCACACATTCCTGGGGTCAGATACATCACATGATCACACTGACAGAACCACACGCACATAGACACAGGCAACAGAGCATGCACAATGTCGGCACTAGTACAGTGTATATCCACCTTTCGCAGCAATGCAGGCTGCTATTCTCCCATGGAGACGATCGTAGAGATGCTGGATGTAGTCCTGTGGAACGGCTTGCCATGCCATTTCCACCTGGCGCCTCAGTTGGACCAGCGTTCGTGCTGGACGTGCAGACCGCGTGAGACGACGCTTCATCCAGTCCCAAACATGCTCAATGGGGGACAGATCCGGAGATCTTGCTGGCCAGGGTAGTTGACTTACACCTTCTAGAGCACGTTGGGTGGCACGGGATACATGCGGACGTGCATTGTCCTGTTGGAACAGCAAGTTCCCTTGCCAGTCTAGGAATGGTAGAACGATGGGTTCGATGACGGTTTGGATGTACCGTGCACTATTCAGTGTCCCCTCGACGATCACCAGTGGTGTACGGCCAGTGTAGGAGATCGCTCCCCACACCATGATGCCGGGTGTTGGCCCTGTGTGCCTCGGTCGTATGCAGTCCTGATTGTGGCGCTCACCTGCACGGCGCCAAACACGCATACGACCATCATTGGCACCAAGGCAGAAGCGACTCTCATCGCTGAAGACGACACGTCTCCATTCGTCCCTCCATTCACGCCTGTCGCGACACCACTGGAGGCGGGCTGCACGATGTTGGGGCGTGAGCGGAAGACGGCCTAACGGTGTGCGGGACCGTAGCCCAGCTTCATGCAGACGGTTGCGAATGGTCCTCGCCGATACCCCAGGAGCAACAGTGTCCCTAATTTGCTGGGAAGTGGCGGTGCGGTCCCCTACGGCACTGCGTAGGATCCTACGGTCTTGGCGTGCATCCGTGCGTCGCTGCGGTCCGGTCCCAGGTCGACGGGCACGTGCACCTTCCGCCGACCACTGGCGACAACATCGATGTACTGTGGAGACCTCACGCCCCACGTGTTGAGCAATTCGGCGGTACGTCCACCCGGCCTCCCGCATGCCCACTATACGCCCTCGCTCAAAGTCCGTCAACTGCACATACGGTTCACGTCCACACTGTCGCGGCATGCTACCGGTGTTAAAGACTGCGATGGAGCTCCGTATGCCACGGCAAACTGGCTGACACTGACGGCGGCGGTGCACAAATGCTGCGCAGCTAGCGCCATTCGACGGCCAACACCGCGGTTCCTGGTGTGTCCGCTGTGCCGTGCGTGTGATCATTGCTTGTACAGCCCTCTCGCAGTGTCCGGAGCAAGTATGGTGGGTCTGACACACCGGTGTCAATGTGTTCTTTTTTCCATTTCCAGGAGTGTATGTATGCTGCTCGGTATTCTGGACGACATCATCCTAGTGTCCGGACCGTTTGCCGGATACTTACGTTTTTTAAGGAAACAGGAAGTGTTCAGCCACATGTGAAACGTCAAACACGAGTAGCAACAAATGATGATGCCCAAGTAGGTCTTTTAGCTGCTGTCGCGGCTATTCCGCACATCAGTAGCAGACAAATTGCGCGAGAATCGGGAATCTCAAAAACATCGGTGTTGAGAATGCTACATCAACATCGATTGCACCCGTACCATATATCTATGCACCAGAAATTGCATGGCGACGACTTTGAACGTCATGTACAGTTCTGCCACTGGGCACAAGAGAAATTACGGGACGATGATAGATTTCTTGCACGCGTTCTATTTAGCGACGAAGTGTCATTCACCAACAGCGGTAACTATTGGGCAACGGAAAATCCACGATGGCTGCGACAAGTGTAACATCAGTGACTTTGTCGGGTTAATGTATGGTGCGGCATTGTGGGAGGAAGGATAATTGGCCCCCATTTTATCGATGACAATCTGAATGGTGCAATGTATGCTGATTTCCTACGTAATGTTCTACCGATGTTACTACAAGATGTTTCACTGCATGACAGAATGGCGATGTACTTCCAACATTATGGATGTCCGGCACATAGTTCGCGTGCGGTTGGAGCGGTATTGAATAGGATATTTCACGAAATGTGGATTGGTCGTCGAAGCACCATACTATGGCCTGCACGTTCACCGGATCTGACGTCCCCGGATTTCCTTCTGTGGGGAAAGTTGAAGGATATTTGCTATCGTGATCCACCGACAACGCCTGACAATATGCGTCAGCGCATTGTCAATGCATGTGCGAACATTACGGAAGGCGAACTACTCGCTGTTGAGAGGAAAATCGTTACACGTATTGCCAAATGTATTGAGGTTGACGGACATAGTTTTGAGCATTTATTGCATTAATGTGGTATTTACAGGTAATCACGCTATAACAGCGCAAGTTCTCAGAAATGATACGTTCACAAGGGTACATGCATCACATTGGAACAAACGGCATAAAATGTTCAGACGTACCTACGTTCTGTATTTTAATTTAAAAAACCTACTTGTTACCAACTGCTCTTCAAAAATTGTGAGCCATGTGTTTGTAACTATTACAGCGTCATCTATCACAAAGGGAAAAGAATGGTCCAACTAAAACATTCATATTTCTTTACGTACTACACGAATATGTAATAAAAAATGGGGGCTCCAATTTAAAAAAAAAACGCTGTTGATATCCGTTTGACCTATGGCAACGCCATCTAGCGGGCCAACCATAGGGCCATCTGGTTTCCCCCTTCAAGCTAGACGAGTTTCGTTCTTTGTAGTTTTTTCGTTCGACGCTTATTTCGTGAGATATTTGGCCCGGTCGCGATCAATGGACCACCTTATATTTCACACAGACACACACACACACACACACACACACACACATATATATATATATATATATATATATATTCAGGGCTATTACAAATGATTGAAACGATTTCATAAATTCACTGTAGCTCCATTCATTGACATATGGTCGCGACACACTACAGATACGTAGAAAAACTCATAAAGTTTTGTTCGGCTGAAGCCGCACTTCAGGTTTCTGCCGTCAGAGCGTTCGAGAGCGCAGTGAGACAAAATGGCGACAGGAGCCGAGAAAGCGTATGTCGTGCTTGAAATGCACTCACATCAGTCAGTCATAACAGTGCAACGACACTTCAGGACGAAGTTCAACAAAGACCCACCAACTGCTAACTCCATTCAGCGCTGGTATGCGCAGTTTAAAGCTTCTGGATGCCTCTGTAAGGGGAAATCAACGGGTCGGCCTACAGTGAGCGAAGAAACGGTTGAACGCGTGCGGGCAAGTTTCACGCGTAGCCCGCGGAAAATTGGCTCGTGCCACAACTGGAGACCGACAGCGCCGACTTCATCTTTCAACAGGATGGTGCTCCACCGCACTTCCATCATGATGTTCGGCATTTCTTAAACAGGAGATTGGAAAACCGATGGATCGGTCGTGGTGGAGATCATGATCAGCAATTCATGTCATGGCCTCCACGCTCTCCTGACTTAACCCCATGCGATTTCTTTCTGTGGGATTATGTGAAAGATTCAGTGTTTAAACCTCCTCTACCAAGAAACGTGCCAGAACTGCGTGCTCGCATCAACGATGCTTTCGAACTCATTGATGGGGACATGCTGCGCCGAGTGTGAGAGGAACTTGATTATCGGCTTGATGTCTGCCGAATCACTAAAGGGGCACATATCGAACATTTGTGAATGCCTAAATAAACTTTTTGAGTTTTTGTATGTGTGTGCAAAGCGTTTTGAAAATATCTCAAATAATAAAGTTATTGTAGAGCTGTGAAATCGCTTCTATCATTTGTAATAACCCTGTATATATATATATATATATATATATATATATATATATATATATATATATATATATTTTGTGGTGTCACCGCCAGACACCACACTTGCTAGGTGGTAGCTTTAAATCGGCCGCGGTCCATTAGTACATGTCGGACCCGCGTGTCGCCACTGTGTGATCGCAGACCGAGCGCCACCACAAGGCAGGTCTCGAGATACGGAATAGCACTCGCCCCAGTTGTACGGACGACTTTGCTAGCGACTACATGGACGAAGCATTGCTCATTAGCCGAGCCAATAGTTAGAATAGCCTTCAGCTAAGTCAATGGCTACGACCTAGCAAGGCGCCATTAGTAACATTGCATGTATCTAAAGAGTCTCACTTGTATCGCAACAATCTCCAGATGTACCAAAAGGATGGATTAAAGTTAAGTATTCCAGAAGCTACGTACTTTTCTTTATAGCATTCATTACGTATCCTGTTTCAGACCTCACGCCATCCTACTTTAACTTTGCGCGTGCCTTTCGGCTTCCTCTCATTGTGTCTAGGCTGTCTTGTCTAGACACAACATATATATATATATATATATATATATACGTGTGTGTGTGTTAATTATTTTATTTGCAATTTTAACTGCCTGTTTTTACCACTTGAGATTTATCTTGTTGCTTTAAGATTTCTTGTTTGGTGGCCTTCAGCCGTGAAATAATTGCCTTTTTGAAACTCAGTTCTAAAGGTTCAGCTACGTGCCGTTTTGGTTTAAAAGTGTTATTAAACTGCAATAAATTACAGTTTTGAGCGAACCTGACCGACACCTTATTTTGCCCTTTCCACAATCCCAATCACTTGTCCTGCCCAGCGGGTTTAGCGGGCGTTTCAGTCTCATTCTGCTGCTACTGCTTCTTTAATGACAAAACAGTAAACCTGCCTCCTTTTTTTACTGGCGGGTCCGTCACTGGTGGAATCTAGTGGTCAGTTCCGCATTACACAGGCGTGTGCGGATACTTTAGATCAGCTAGTGTATGTTACGCAATGTCCTAATCATTGTGCGATCTCGCTCGTTTGCAAACAAAACAGTACATTGCATTTTCTGCTGAAGCTTCTTAAGGGGCTTATCCTTAAGGGATGATGTACTTTGACTTCAACGACGGACACATACCACGCGAGGACCGTGTCAGCCGGGAGTATCTGTGCAGCGAACTGTCCACAGCACTGCGTCCCCGTTACCTCGGAGCAGACGGCGCTTCCCAAAGCAGGTCTCGGGCGATGCGGCCTCCGACACGTAAGCCGCGGCCGAGGGTCACTGGCATCGCAGCGTGCCGTCCACGTGGAAAGAAGACACGGCCGGGGAAACAGGATGGGTGCCGGTAACGCTGTACGTGGAAAAGCCGCCAGTAACCCCTCCCCGCTCACAGTCTCATTGCGGCAGCAGCTATGACAGTTGACAAGATGAGCTGACACAAGCGCACTGTGCGTTTGATATTCTTAAAGGAAGGCAGATTTGGATTCAAAGTGCCGTCGATGGCGACGTCATCTGAGATGGAGCACAAACTCCAATTGGGGAAGGATCTTGGCATTCACTCTAAGCGATTGCTTTAAAGAATTTCAACTATGTTCAAACTTAAAACAAAGATTTAAAATTATGTTTAACATTTATTAGGAATTGCTAAATGCTCTCATTACCAAACTCTGATTGAGTATATGGTGGGTAGTTTCCGCTCCGTTTGAAGCAAAATCTAGTTCTTCACGGATCTCATTATTTATGGCATCATATCTCCTAAACAATGTGTTGTAGAATGAAATAATTTTTCAGATACATTAACTGGTACGTCTGGATACTGTCCGCAAAATGTGTTGTGAATACAGCTAACAGTAAAGAAGTAATAAATTAAATCGTCAAGCCTCATGTGACAGTTCTACTGCGTGAACAGCGAAAACGTAGTAAGCCGTGCCTTTCATTATTTTGTGGAGGATTGTCAGCCAGAAAAAGTTTCGCAAAGGTTTGAAATTATTTGTTAAGTTTGTAGCAAGTCATTAAATGTTCTTACTTTCAAATAATGGATGAATATAGTCCGAGAATTTGTCCACGGTGAGTTGCGCTGCCTCAAGAAATATACACGGTTTATAACTGTACTACTTGTGTTATTGCCTAAATTTTTCATATAAGATTATACCTCTCGGTGAGTGGATTTTGTCCACATTTTAAATTTTTAAATTTGGTCACTCTTTATATGAAATATTGAAATCAAGTTTTTGTTGCCCCTCGCTGTCGCTAGATAGGCAACCTGCAACTGAGTCTTGGTTTCGTGACCTGGAGTAGACGGTTTGTAATATAGATACTGGAGGGCAGATGTTATACAGAAGCGAAAGTAACATCTGGTGTGTCCCAAGATTGCGTAATGGTACTTCTAATATTTTCAACATCGATTAAAGATTTGTCATCCAGGGACAGCAGTGTATGAGATCGTTTGCTGACGATGCTGTTGCGTACAGAGAACTATCGTCGTTGGACGATCATAAGGAATTGCGGGTAGACTTGGTCTACGTTACTACTTTGCGTGATGAATGGCAGCTGTCTTTAAATGTAGATAAATGTAAGATAATACCTGTAACACAGAGAAGCAACCGTATGCTATCTGTTTACAACGTTAGTGCTGATCACAGGAACACGTCACATCGTACACAGTCCAGTCACATTAACGCGACCACATATCAAAACGGTGAATAGCCACCTTCCACAGCGCGGACCTCTGCGAGATGCGCAAGAAGAGAGTCAATGAGGTTGTGAAAGGTATCGACAGGTATGCGAAGCCATGCCGATTCCAGTGCTATCGCTAGCTGCGCTAGGGTTCAAAGTTGAGGATCCATTACACGAACATCTCGATCGAGGCGGTACCGCACATTCTCGATTGGGTTTAAATCCGGTGAGTTTGATGGCTAAAGGAGTACAGTAAACTTATCCTGTTGCTCTTCTAATCATGCAAGTATACTGCGAGCTGTGTGACACGTTGCGTTGTACTGCTGGTAGATAGCATCGTGCCGAAATAAAACAAATTGCATGTGAGGGGACATGTTCCCCAATGATAGATGCATACATGCGTTGGGCCGGCCGCTGTGGCCGAGCGGTTCTAGGTGCTTCAGTCTGGAACCACGCCCAGCGTGCTGTGTTGGCCGTCTGTTGTTTGCCTGCAATTTCCCGCAGTAGGTTTACTAGGAGCAGAGGCCTTCTCTTTTGGTTTCTAAAGACATACGTCTGCGTGAAGTGTTCGTCAATCTCTGACAGCACCTCCTTCAGATGACTATTAGTTCAGAGGCAGACACAAAACTGCCACCAAATGTCGTACTCGATGATCTCAGCGAAAGAGAAAAAGTTGTTTAGGAGGTAAGGAAGCCGGCCGGGGTGGCCGAGCGGTTCTAGGGGCTTCAGTCTGGAACCGCGCCACCGCAACGGTCGCAGGTTCGAATCCTGCCTCGGGCATGGATGTGTGTGATGTCATTAGGTTATTTAGGTTTAAGTAGTTCTATGTTATAGGGGGCTGATGACCTCAGAAGTTAAGTCCCATAGTGCTCAGAGCCATTTGAACCATACTTGCGTTGATCCACTGCGCCTTTCAGAACGACGAGATCACCCAGGTAATTCCGCGGAAATATTCCGCAACATAATGCTCCCTTCTCCGGCCTGGAATTCTACGATTGCTGCAGGGTGTTCGCTTTCAGACATTCCACGCCGTACACGCCAGAGGTCATCTGTCCTGTTGAGCATAAAACGTGAGTCAACTGAAAAGGCCACCTGTCGCCACTCGGTGGACGTCCAGTTGCGGCACTGGAGTGTAAATTCCAGCCTTAGTCGCTGATGAAAGGCAATCAGCGTGCGTGCATGAAGTGGACCCATAAGCAGCAACGTTCGCTGAACAGTCGTTGAGGGGAGACTGTTGGTAGCCGCATGGTTCATCTGGGCAGGTAGTTGCTCAACAGTTGTACGTCTGTTCGTGTGTACATACCTCCGCCGCAGCGATTGTTCCTCTTTGTCATCCATGGCCCGTGAAACAACACAGTTGCATCGGCACCAGTAGTGTCATTTTGACATAGTGTCATTTTGACCATAGCGGCGCCGTAACAGTTTACAGACTCAGCCATTTCGCAAATGCTTCCACGCTTGGCTCGAAAGTTAATGACCACGCTCTTCTGGAAATCAGATAAATCACTCCGTTTCCGCATTGCAACGACTGCACAGTTTTCCGCGTCTCCCCGACACTCTTTATACTGTATACCATCCATTGCTGGTGCTGCCACCTACCGTCTGTGTGTGGTTATTGCACCTTGATGTCAGACATTAATGTGATTGGACCGTGTGTTAAGACTGACGCTGCACAGAAGATTACAGTGAAGGATGGTCGTGCTGTAGTTAATGAGAGAAATAGCTAGACAAAGAATTGTTCCCCCCAACACCTAAAAAGGTTGCACCTCATTTCTCAGGTATTATGAGATTGATATGTGATCGGAGGCTTTCCCGGCGTATGTGTTGTTTCCAGGGCTCTCGGACGGTCCAGCCGGATGCGATCGTTGGAGTCCCACGATATTTCAGCGAATAACCTTTCCGTCATCATCAGGCGGTTCTGATGGAATGGTCTGTCTGCTCATTCACAGTGTCATTTATGTCCGTCAGTCGGAATGTCGGCGGCCGCAACCGGAAGTTCCGCGGCCGCAATCGGACCGTCGGCGCAGGGAATCGAAGCCCGACTGACGGACATAAATGACACTGACAATGAGCAGACAGCCCATTCCATCAGAACCACCTAATGATGGCAGACAGGTTATTCGCCGAAATGGTTCAAATGGTTCAAATGACTCTAAGCACTACGGGACTTAACATCTGAGGTCATCAGTCCCCTAGACTTAGAACTACGTAAACCTAACTAACCTATCACACACATCCATGCCCGAGACAGAATTCGAACCTGGGACCGTAGCAGCAGTGCTGTTCCGGACTGAAGCGTCTAGAACCGCTCGGTCACAGCGGCCGGCTATTCGGCCGAAATATCGTGGGACTTCAACGATCGGAACGGCTGGACACCCGAGAGCCCTGGAAACATCATGGGATTGGCTTGACAGAGTGAGCACGGCCAAATTCGATTTAATCCATAAGGAAGCAACTAAGGATGTGACCTCTTGGCAGAAGTTAAAACTCGATCGTACGTTGCCACAACAGCCGTTGCCACAGTATGTAACTGTATAACGGTCTTTGGTCAACTTCACCGGAAAACATCTGGGCGATATGATGTTGCCCGGATTAGGTAAAGGGCTTATTTTGCTCTTATAGATAAATTAATAAATTATATAACCGGTGTTGAAGAAGCCGTACGATGCCTTCTTTTGGGTTCTGCGGAAGAAATAAAAAGATAATATCCAGGACTGAACACGGGATTTTCAGAGCCGGAATCTAATGCTCTGTCCGATAGACCACTTCAGCTACCGGCTGCAAACCTGAAACTTTTTGGAATGTTGAACGTACACAATTAACCAGTAAAAGTGCATTTGCAGATGGTTTTGAGGTAGAACTTGTGCATATGGCAACAGATAGTACACACCCTCACTATCGGTAATATGTAAGGTTTACAAATTACTATGGTGTTTGTCGTATACTATACAATGAAATCAGTTTTTGCTTATTTTTCTGAAGCTCTCGCTGAAACAGATCAGGGCTTTATCGTGTCTTGTACGTCGTCTTCAGTGCCCAGTTGGATGATTTGTGCATTCTGGGTACAATGAAGCGAAAGGAAGAAAAGGAACCTGACTCGTGTAAACCAACATATGATCCTCGTAATAGTTTTCTTAAATCGTTACTAATTCTAAACATACAAGTACGTATGTGTTTTCTGGGACAATTTGTAACAGTTATAGGCATAAATCTAAATAATGGATGCTTCACAAGTAATATGCAAGGCTTCTCGGGTTTACAGAGGACATTCAGTAGTTAAAGTTTTGTTGACGAACCCAAACGTACGAATGGAAATGTATCTTTTGGATATAAAATAAGTTTGTAAATCGGATAACTTTCTAATCTCCCGTTTCACGATACGTACACAAACTTGGAAGAGAACGGCGTTGTCGGTTGCTGTTGAATTTATGACATACAGTATTCGTTCCTCTACTAGAACGGCTGCGACAAACTTGTACGTTTGCAGCTTTAAGAATTTGACTGCGCCGTCTTTGAAGAGGACGTCCTTCATCATGTAAGAGACAATCCAAGGACGAGCACTCGCAATACTCGCCGTGACATGGACTCCTGCAGACCCCACAGACTGGAACTCATTGTGTTCCCTGTGCTGGTACCGTGGAGCGGCGTATTTGAAAGTGCTCCGATGTTCAAAGTTATTCTGCATCCATTTCCCGACATGGGTCATTTATGAAACCTCTATTTACCAACTCTCGTCTACAAATCCCAGTAGCAGTAATAGAAACTGTGAAGCGCCCTGTGTTTGACACTGTTGCGTGATATCCCCTTGGGTTCTGCCGGACGCATAGGAAAAGCTTCCTTCATTTACACCGATTTGGCACATTTCATTTGCAGGCATTGTGTCTTTAATGCAAGAGCCTATGATGAATACACGTGGAGCGCTGTGTTGGAAATCTGAGGTGCAACGGGAAGGTGGAACCCAGTGCTGGCCCCTAAATCACTTCTCTCGATTACACCCAGTGAGTCGCCGAGCTTATTGCCCACATCCGACGGAGAGTCACCATCTGCTGTATCACGTGTCCTCACTCATGGAGGCCTGTAACAGACGCTTGTGCGATAGTGTTCTACTCGATGGCGGCTTGTTCGAATCCTGATGGTGGAAGTTATTTTCATTTCTAGTATTCGGTTGACAATGAACGGACAGGTGGCACCGAAGAACTGACAGTTACCAGACGTTGCGCCAAAGGCCTGTGTTAAATACCGAAGGATCTAATTGGTGTCTGTTCTTTCAGTTGTGTCTGGAAGATTAGACACCACATGTATATCTCCATAGTCACATTAATCACGGGAAACACACAGAAACGGAACGTATCAGTATTGCGTGAAAGGTTTTCCTGCATCAAATGTTCAGAATACCCGCTTGTTTACGTTTGGTGACAAGGTACAGTAAGTTGTACTTCTTAGTTTTCACCTCCAGTGTCTACTGTTCCGTTTGATCGAAGTTAATGTTGGCATGTGGCTCACTTAATTGCTTGTGTTGACATGCCATGAACTTCATTGCTCCACTAGCATCAAGCAGCACATAGCATCACGGACTTGATGGTACAGTGCAATGGTAGTGTACTGCAATACCTCCACTGCGGAATTGGCAATTGCCCGTTTACTCTACGGATTAACAGATAGTAGTGGCCGTGGAGATCAGGGTTTCTATCGGAAAAGATTTCCAGAACGACAGTGCCCCAACAGGATCAATTGATCGTCGTGTTAAAAAAATGGCTCTAAGCACTATGGGACATAACATCTGAGGTCATCAGGCCCCTAGACTTCGAACTACGTAAACCTAACTAATCTAAGTACATCACACTCATCCATGCGCGAGGCATGGTTCCGGACTGAAGCGCCTAGAACCGCTCGGCTACCGCGGCCGGCGATCGTCGTGTTAGGCAGCATGGAAAACGTGCGCCTACTACTGGCGACTGGGGGACGCCTAGAAGGACGAGGACATCTCAAATGGAGGAGAATACTTCGTGCAGTTGACGACAACCCTAGTGTTAGCGTAAGGCAATTAGCTGCAGGAAATAATGCTGACCATATGACTGTCTCGACAGTGCTACATGAGATCTGCAAAACATGTGCAGATTCTATCAGTAGCTCGTTATACGGGTAGACCTCTCTAACATTCTGCGTGGTGTCTGTTGTTCTAAATCGTGTCTCCCTACCACTTTCGCGCAACGACGCTCTGAGCGTGTTTTTTAGGGAATTGACTAGTTTGAACCGGGGACCTGTTGCTAGTAAGGAGACGCCAGACCACACATGACATGTAGAGTTCAGAAGAGTTCAGTGAGACTAGCGATGATATAACCAAATACTTAATGATTTCAGCGTCAGCTCCACTGCACTCCCTGTAAAGGAATCTTAATACTAACTAAATTTAGTGGAAAGGGTTCAAGGCTTTCCTATTTTTAGTTAGCTGGTAAAATAACGTCGAAAAAGCAGTTAAGTTTACCATTGGAAATTTTATTCTACTCACAAAACATTCTTTATAAATTGCACTATTGACAAAAGGAAATGTTTTAATACAGGATGATAAAAACCAACTGCGTTCAACAAAAATGTGAACGAATATTCCCTGAATGGCTTTCCAAGTTCTACAATGGATCGAAGGATGACCTATGCCATATCACATCTATAATCTAGGTTTAAATTAAGTTTCACAAAAGAGAAAACTATCAAAATGGTCTACAGTGACCCTCAATTATCTTTAATTACTTATATAACTTGTCGCAAATTACAACGGCTGATGTGGCTTCTCAATAATTATATAACAGAAAAATCATCGCGTTTCAGATTTTAACTTACCTAGCATATGTGAATACCATGAGCTTCAATTGACGATCGACACTAGTATTACGTAAAAAGGGGATGTAACAGATGAGACTTCTGCAGTTCTGAGTGAAGCTTTATGCGCTGTTATGCGACATCGCGTGCGTTCATTACCTTGTCGTTGGGTAGGCAGCTTCAGGGGGGCAGCGGGCGGCGCAGTTCCACCTTCGCCGTCTCGGAAGCAACTTCTCTCCTAACTTCTCCTTACTACAATTTACCGAGTTTGGTTTAAAAAAAACTGTCTGGCTGTGTTTTCATCTGACCAATCAGGGTCTCAATGTTAACCTTAAACTCCGCCTACAAAAATTCTGTCTATCCAATGAGAAACGCTATACTTTTCACGGTGGGGCAATGTTTTTAACGTTTGCAACGTAACAGAGACGCGAAAAAGTCTCACGCTAAAACTTGCAGCTGGTGTGGCCATTTTAGTGTTATCGTAAGATCTATACTGTTCTTCTGGAGGGCCCTAGCTTTTAGCATGGGCTGGGGGGTGGTCCTGTCGGTTAGCTGGCAACGTGGGTGTCCGTCCCTTATCGTAGGGGCTTCTAGCTTAACACGGTTCTGCTCTCGGCTTCTGTTCTCGTTTCTCCCCTCGAAACTGCGTCTGTCTCACGGTGGGAAGGTATGACATGCATTTAGGCATTCTTGTGTTAGTCTGTGGTATTCCATTTGCTCACTCGTTACTCATATTACTTTGGTTAATTTAATGTCACGATTTATTCGGAGCTATGTGACATACTACTGGATTTGCTTATCATGTCATGGTTTTCATGGAAGGTGTTGGATATGCCTGACACCTTACACCTCATTTAGCAATGTGTCAGCTCTCACTTTAGTGCAACCGTGCTCTTCACAGATGAGGCTTCGTATCAAAGTAGATTATTAATGTGTTGAAGAATTGTAGAAACTGACCTCTGACAAGGAAACAAAACGTTTTCGGACCCAAGTCCATACAATACTTTCTTCTCCTTAGTGTGAAGAATGTTTCCTAAAAGTTAGACCATACGTTAGTCTTATACGCTGTATGTAGTGACAGTTGAAAACTTGTGCTACGCCAGGACTCGAACCCGGATTTCCTGCGTGTGTATGTGTGTGAATTCCTGAGGGACAAAACTGCGGAGGACATCGGTCCCTAGACTTACACACTACTTATAGTAACTTATGCTAAGAACAGCACACACCCCATGTCCGAGGGAGGACTGGAACCTCCGGCGGGAGGGGCCGCGCAGTTCGTGACATGGCGCCTCTAACCGCGCGACCACTCCGCGTGGGGGTTAACCATGAAGCCAATATATTACCATAATATGGCTAGCCAGATCATTACTGAACCCTGCCATGTTTCACTCTTGGTACGTAATGTGGGACAGAGCCGGCCGTTGTGGCCGAGTGGTTCTAGGTGCTTCAGTCTGTAACCGCGCGACAACTACGGTCGCAGGTTCGAATCCTGCCTCGGGCATGGATGTGTGTGATGTCCTTACGTTAGTTAGGTTAACGTAGTTCTAAGTTCTAGGGGATTGATGACCTCAGATGTTAAGTCCCATAGTGCTCAGAGCCATTTGACCCAAACTCGAATAGCAGCTGGAAACAGTGCGAAACAGGACTTATTCGACGAAATGACTTTCTTCCATTGCTCTATGGCCTAGGTTTTATAGCTTCGCCACCACGTTTTCCTGTTACGGGTATTTGCATCACTGATGAGTGGTTTTGGAATTCCAGCCAGCCCTGCAGTTCCCTGCTAATGGAACTTCCTTCGTATTGTTTTGGTGTTGACAGCGTTCGCGAGTGGGACATTCAGTTCTGCAGTGACTTTTGCTGTTGTGGTCCTCTTATTTTTCATCACAATTCTCTTAAATAACAGTCTGTCAGGATCACTCAAAAAACACTTTCGTCCACATCGTGATTTAGTGGTTGATATTTATCCGCTTTTCCTGCATGCGGTATTGATCTTCGATATTGTGCCTCCTGAAACACCACGCACTTCGGCTCCCTTGATTGCAAAAGCACCCATCATACGAGCACCAAAAATTTGCCCACGTTCTGAATCCTTTATCTTCAACACAATGCGCTCACGACTGCACAGAACATTGTTCTGACCACGCTGTATTGAGGACACTGTACAGGTGCCATTCGCAATAAAATGCGACAACGCAACCTGTAGGCTTGCCTAGCATCTCCATTTACGTTCAAGCATGAATGTCTCGCAGAGTTTCTGTATTTTTGTCCAACCCACGTTTGTTTAGGGGATCCGACGGTACATTTGTTCAGTCCACTTGACTCGGCGGCATCTCGTTTCCGACTTTGACGTTGTAGTACCGGTATGAACACATAAACATTCTGCATGTTTGGAAAACACTTCAGTCAACTGGCCAAGTTCGGCAAGCACTTGCAGCAAGATGCAAGTAAATACCGGGTGATTGAAAAGTTAGTATAAATTTGAAAACTTAATAAACCACGGAATAATGTAGATAGGTAAAAATTGACACACATGCTTGGAATGACATGGGGTTTTATTAGAACAAAAAAAAAATTGCTATACGCGTGAAAGATCTCTTGCGTGCGTCGTTTGGTGATGATCGTGTGCTCAGCCGCCACTTTAGTCATGCTTGGCCTCCCAGGTCACCAGACCTCAGTCCGTGCGATTATTGGTTTTGGGGTTTCCTGAAGTCGCAAGTGTATCATGATCGACCGACATCTCTAGGGATGCTGAAAGACAACATCCGACGCCAATGCCTCACCATAACTCAAGACATGCTTTACAGTGCTGTTCACAACATTATTCCTCGACTACAGCTATTGTTGATGAATCATGGTGGACATATTGAGAATTTCCTGTAAAGAACATCATCTTTGCTTTGTCTTACTTTGTTATGCTAATTATTGCTATTCTGATTTGATGAACCGCCATCTGTCGGACATTTTGTGAACATCTGTAATTTTTTGGTTCTAATAAAACCTCATGTCATTCCAAGCATGTGTGTCAATTTGTACCTCTCTATCTACATTATTCCGTGATTTATTCAGTTTTCAAATTTATGCTGACTTTTTTATCACCCGGTACTTCCACTGACTTGTTGAAGTTACCTCTGGAAATTGCCGAAATTTGCGGACGTCCACTTATTAGTCATTTTCCAAGATTTGAGGACACTTTCTTGCTTCTGGACGCATGACTTAAACCCTGTTGTCCCCCTGTTTCCTATCTGAGGGTTGGAAGCAGAGGTCTCACCCTCTCCCCATTCTGTAATACAACACAAATACGCCACTACACTGTACTCACACCCATTAAATTCACCTTCTTCTTCTTTTCTCTTGGCTCTACAGCTGGCGATGAGCCCTGGCTTGCCGGCCGTGGTGGCCGAGCGGTTCTAGGCGCTACAGTCTGGAACCGCGCGACCGCTACGGTCGGCAGGTTCGAATACTGCCTCGGGCATGGATGTGTGTGATGTCCTTAGGTTGGTTAGGTTTAAGTAGTTCTAAGTTCTAGGGGACTGATGACCTCAGCAGTTAAGTCCCATAGTGCTCAGAGCCATTTGAACCATCTTTTTGAGCCTTGGCTTCCACAATTTCCTTCCATTTCTCTCGGTCCTTTGCCAATACTATCCAATTTATACAGCCCATCTTCCTAAGATCTTCGATTACTCCATCTCCCCATCTGGCTCTTGGTCGACTACGTCCTCTCTGCCTTGCTGGCTTTCCTTGTAATATTCTTTTTGGTACTTCTGTATCATTCATGCGAGCCACATGTCCTGCCCACCTCAGTCTGGATGATTTCACTATCCTTCTGATGGACTGGTCTTTGTAAATGATATACAGCTCGTGGTTGTATCTCCTCCTCCATCCTCCTCTTTCACAGATTGGGACGATAATTCGTCTAAGTACCTTTCTTTCAAATGCAACCAGTGTTTCAATATCTTTAGTTGTTAATGCCCAGGCTTCAGAGGCATATGTAAGCACTGGTCGTATAAGTGATTTATACATAGTTAATTTCGTGGTACGAGTCAGGAGCCTTGAGGATAGAAGTCTTGTTAGGGAAGAATAGACTCTATTGGCCAGTATTAATCTCTGCTTCATTTCATAGGAGGTATCATTTAGATGCGTAACTGTCGAGCTCAGGTACCTGAAATTTTCAACTATCTCAAATGTATAATTACCCATTTGGCATATTTTCTCTATGTGCTTTTCCAGTTGCCATATATTATGTTTTTTTGTTCATTAATAATTGACCCCATGTTCCTACTAGCCAAGGGCTGTAAATGTCTCTTCCATAGCTTTTTGGGTTCTTGCTATTATATATATGTCAGCATCTGAACTGATTTATAGAAGATCGTTCCCCTATTCAGAAGGTTTACGTTTCTCATCGCCTTCTCCAGGGCGACATTAAAGAGAAGACATGCCAATGCATCCCCTTGTCGCACTCCATTTTTAATACTCAATGTATTGGACATCATTCCTGCTATTCTTACACTACCTTTTGTTTCGCTCATTGTCATTCTCACCAGCCAGCCTTTCCGACTTTCTCGAGATTCCCAGTTCATCTAGAGCTTGGTATAACTGCTCTCTATTTATGCTATCATAAGCTGCTTTGAAATCTGTAAAGAGGTGATGCGTGCCAACTCCGTATTCGTTTCTTTTTCCAGGATTTGTCTTAAGATGAATATTTGATCTATAGTTGACTTCCCGGGAAGGAATCCTCATTGGTACGGCCCCGTCTCCCTCTGAATGATCGGGAGTATTCTGTCGAATAGTATATTACAGAATATTTCATATCCCAAATCAAGTAGTGTGATCCATTTGTAGTTGCCACACTCCATCTAATCTCCATTAAAGTCACCTACTCTCAACAGATAGAAAAGACTCGTAATTCCCGAACGAAAGGAGCCAACATGCACGAAGGAACGACACATTTATAATGAACTAAAATCTACGAGTATAGGTGAAGTTACACTACTGGCTATTAAAATTGCTACACCACGAAGATGACGTGCTACAGACGCGAAATTTAACCGACAAGAAGAAGATGCTGTGATATGCAAATGATTAGCTTTTCAGAGCATTCACACAAGGTTGGCACCGGTGGCGACAGCTACAACGTGCTGACGTGAGGAAAGTTTCCAACCGATTTCTCATACACAAACAGCAGTTGACCGGCGTTGCCTGGTGAAACGTTGTTGTTCAATTGGTTCAAATGGCTCTGAGCACTATGCGACTTAACTTCTGAGATCATCAGTCGCCTAGAACTTAGAACTAATTAAACCTAACTAACCTAAGGACATCACACACATCCATGCCCGAGGCAAGATTCGAACCTGCGACCGTAGCGATTGCTCTGTTCCAGACTGTAGCGCCTAGAACCGCACGGCCACTCCGGCCGGCAAACGTAGTTGTGATGCCTCGTGTAAGGAGGAGTAATGCGTACCATCACGTTTTCGACTTTGATAAAGGTCGGATTGTAGCCTATCGCGACATTGCTGCTCGCGTTGGTCGAGATCCAATGACTGTTAGCAGAATATGGAATCGGTGGGTTCAGGACGGTAATACGGACCGCCGTGCTGGATCCCAACGGCCTCGTATCACTAGCTGTCGAGATGACAGGCATCTTATCCGCATAGCTGTAACGGATCGGGCAGCCACGTCTCAATCGCTGAGTCAACAGATGGGCACGTTTGCAAGGCAATAACCATCTGCACGAACAGTTCGACGACGTTTGCAGCAGCATGGACTATCAGCTCGGAGACCATGGCTGCGGTTGCTCTTGACGCTGCATGAAGTATAGGAGCACCTGCGATGGTGTACTCAACGACGAACCTGGGTGCACGAATGGCAAAACGTCATTTCTTTCGGATGAATCCAGGTTCTGTTTACAGCATCATGGTGGTCGCATCCGTGTTTGGCGACATCGCGGTGAACGCACATTGGAAGCGTGTATTCGTCATCGCCATACTGGCGTATCACCAGCGTGATGGTATGGGGTGCCATTGGTTACACGTCTCGGTCACCTCTTGTTTGCATTGACGGCATTTTGAACAGTGGACGTTACATTTCAGATGTGTTACGACCTGTGGCTCTACCCTTCATTCGATCCATGCGAAACCATTTCAGCAGGATAATGGACGAGCGCATGTTGCAGGTCCTGTACGTGCCATTCCGGATACAGAAAATGTTCGATTACTGTCCTGGCTAGCACATTCTGCAGACCTCTCACCAATTGAAAACGTCTGGTCAATGGTGGCCGAGCAACTGGCTCGTCACAATACGCCAGTCACTACTGTTGATGAACTGTGGTATCGTGTTGAAGCTTGGGGCAACTGTACCTGTACACGACATCCAAGCTCAGTTTGACTTAATGCCCAGGCGTATCAAGGCCGTTATTACGGCCAGAGGTGGTTGTTCTGGATACTGATTTTTCAGGATCTATGCAGCCAAATTCCGTGAATATGTAATCAGATGTCAGTTCTAGTATAATATATTTGTCCAATGAATACCCGTTTATCATCTGCATTTCTTCTAGGTGTAGCAATTTTAATAGCCAGTAGTGTATTTAATTGCTGGACACCTTAATGTTTCATCGTGGTTCTCAGCTGGTGGGGAGAGGGAGACGTTTTTCTCGCACCTGCCTTCGGGACACCTGGAATCCGCTTACCGGCCTTTTTGGTTCATTAGGCCGGCGGCTTCCTAAGAAGCTCCGCTGCGGCGAACAAAAAAGAAGGGCGGCTCGTGGTGCGTCTGGGTGTGCGGTCTCAGGTTACGCAGGCGGTGCAGCACGGACAATGAGGCGAGGCACGGCGGCCGTGGACTTCGGCAGAAGGCTGGTGGAGGAATGCCGGCCTGACCACGCGGTTTCACTGCCGGGTGATCGGCTGCCGCGAGACGATAATGAGAGGCGCAGCGGCAAGTGCAAGGCCGAGTCTGACACACAAACAGCCGCCACGCGGTGGAGGAAAGGGGGACAGACTCTCCCCCGCCGTAGAAAGCGGCCACCGCAGCGGCCGCCGCAGCGACAGTGAATCGGCGGCCGTCGGCGTGTGTACACCGCGTCACACGCTCCGTCCAGAAGCTTCGCGCTGCGTCACCGCTGCTGCGCCGACAGAGGGCGCAAGACAGGCTGCGAGGCTCCTCAAGACTACACGCGACGCAGGCTCAAGGTAAGCCTGCCGGCTCCACTCACTGTTTCCTGCGGGTACCAAATACTCGGCGCTGTAGTGCATGTGGTCTAACACGACGATCTAGGTCAGTGTAGTCCCACTTTTCAATACTGACGTTATGGCGCATACCTCGGACCGCAAATGTACCAATCTTGTTATTAACTGAGGCAACGGCCTTACCGCAGTGGATACACCGGTTCCCGTGAAATCACCGAAGCTAAGCGCTGTCGGACATGGTCTGCACTTGGATGGGTGACCATCCAGGCCGCCATGCGCTGTTGCCATTTGTCGGGGTGCACTTAGCCTCGTTATGCCATTTGAGGAGCTACTCGATCGAATAGTAGCGGCTTCGGTCAAGAATACCATCATAACGACCGAGAGAGCAGTGTGCTGACCCCACGCCCCTCCTATCCGCATCCTCCACTGTGGATGACACGGCGGTCGGATGGTCCCGGTAGGCCACTCGTGGCCTGAAGACAGAGTGCTTTTTTTTGTTGTTAACTGGTATACTACACTATTAAAATTGCTACACCTAGAAGAAATGCAGATGATAAACGGGTGTTCATTGAACAAATATATTATACTAGAACTGACATGTGATTACATTTTCACGCAATTTGGGTGCATACATCCCCAGAAATCAGTACCCAGAACAACCACCTCTGGCCGTAATAACGGCCTTGATACGCCTGGGCATTGAGTTAAACAGAGCTTGGATGGCGTGTACAGGTACAGCTGCCCATGCAGCTTCAACACGATACCACAGTTCATCAAGTGTAGTGACTGGTGTATTGTGACGAGCCAGTTGCTCGGCCACCATTGACCAGACGTTTTCAATTGGTGAGAGATCTGGAGAATGTGCTGGCCAGGGCAGCAGTCGACCATTTTCTGTATCCAGAAAGGCCTGTACAAGACCTGCAACAAGTGGTCGTGCATTATCCTGCTGAAATGTAAGGTTTCGCAGGGATCGAATGAAGGGTAGAGGCACGGGTCGTAACAAATCTGAAATGTAACGTCCATTGTTCAAAATGCCGTCAATGCAAACAAGAGGTGACCGAGACGTGTAACCAATGGTACCCCATACCATCACGCCGGGTGATACGCCAGTATGGCGATGACGAATACCCACTTCCAATGTGCGTTCACCGCGATGTCGCCAAACACGGATGCGACCACCATGATGCTGTAAACAGAACCTAGATTCATCCAAATAAATGACGTTTTGCCATTCGTGCACCCAGGTTCGACGTTGAGTACACCATCGCAGGCACTCCTGTCTGTGATGCAGCGTCAAGGATAACCGCAGCCATGGTCTCCGAGCTGATAGTCCATGCTGCTGCAAACGTCGTCGAACTGTTGGTGCAGATGGTTGTTGTCTTGCAAACGTCCCCATCTGTTGACGATCCGTTACAGCCATGCGAATAAGATGCCTGTCATCTCGACTGCTAGTGATACGAGGCCCATGGGATCCAGCACGGCGTTCCTTATTACCCTCCTGAACCCACCGATTCCATATTCTGCTAACAATCATTGGATCTCGACCAACGCGAGCAGCAATGTCGCGATACGATAAACCGCAATCGTGATATGCTACAATCCGACCTTTATCAGAGTCGGAAACCTGATGGTACGCATTTCTCTTCCTTACGCGAGGCATCACAACAACGTTTCACCAGGCAACGCCGATCAACTGGTGTTTGTGTATGAGAAATCGGTTGGAAACTTTCCTCGTGTCAGCACGTTGTAGGAGTCGCCACCGACGCCAACCGTGTGTGAATGCTCTGAAAAGCTTGTCGTTTGCATATCACATTATCTTCTATCTGCCGGTTAAAATTCGCGTCTGTAGCACATCATCTTCGTGGCGTAGCAATTTTAATGGCGAGTAGTGTACAAGAATTAGTGCGTTACGAGCCGCCAATAGACTAGCTATAGTAAGGACACTGGCCGTAAGAGTACTGATCGGAACGCTTGGCGTTAACTGTTCTCAGCTTCAGATTGCTGCCACCCTCAGCACCACCAAATATGAGAGGCGTAAATTGCCTGACGAAGTGTTTTTGTGTGTGAACCGATGATTAATTGAATAAAGCCCGCCCGGTTAGCCGAGCTGTCTTGTTCACGGCTTTCTGGAACGAGAAGGAGCGCCTGGTCCCCGGCACGAATCCGACCGACGGACTTGTGTCGAGGTCCGGTGAGCCGGCCAGTCTGCGGATCGTTTTTAGGCGGTTTTCCATCTGCCTCGGCGAATGTGGGCTGGTTTCCTTTACACCGCCTCAGCAACACTACGTCGGCGATTGCTTCGCAAACAAGTTGTCGAAGTACGCGTACACCACCATACTCTAGCACGCAAACATGGTGGTTACACACGTCTGGAGTGAGACGTTCCCTAGGGGGGGGGGGGGGGGTCCACTCGGGGCCGGACCGCACAATAACCCTGGGTTGGGTGTGGGGCAGCAGAGGGGTGAAGTGGACTGCGGTAGTCGTCGTGGAGTTGTGGACCACTACGGCTGCGGCGGGGACGGAGCCTGGTTAACATACAAAATACAATACAACTAAATAAAACTTTGGCTAGGGACCCCTCAATTTTTACAGTTTCTCAGATGCCGGCCATATTTATCGTTTTAAAAAAATTCTACTCGCCAAAATTTAACTGTGATAATAACCTTTTATGAACTCCTGAAAGTATTTTTTTTCTGGGGTACATATATAATTACACTTTTCTTTCACATAGCATACTTTTTTTGTATGAAACTCTGTGAAACAAGGATTTTTACGCACGACTATTTTCCACTTGCTGCGCTGGTATGTAGTGTCTTTTCTTACAGTGTTTCGTGGTTCAAAAAAACGAAGAAACACCAGAAAAGAAAACAGCGTTCCAACTTAATTTTACGAAATATTCGAGGTTTGACACAATTCTTCCTGTACAAAGCCTGGATCATCATCTGAATCGTCGATATCGCCATTGTCATTCTCAACAAATTGTCGCCCCAATTCACTCAAAATTTCACCCTTCCCAAGAAAATGTGCAGCCATGTCTATCGTCGCTTTACGCACTGAACGAGTAGACCCACCTTCCAGCAGCTCAGCTTCATGCAACAAATGGCTGTTTTAGCAACTTCATGTCCCTCGCAACGCATCGAGCCCGTAAACATACGTGGTTTCATGTTTAACAGCGGAAGAAACTGTACACCGTCACATGTCGGGATCGGCAATCTACCGAAATTTTCGCATTGCGCCTATTGACGGGATTGGCTGTCAAAGTGTTAGGAACAGTAATTGTACTCATTTCAAATGCATTATGCAATATGAGATACGATCACAAGTTTTACTAAATTTTTTGATTATCATTTTTATTCTACTCGCTGCATTATATTACAACTGCTTTAATTTAATTTTATATACCTTGCTACAAATATGTATCGTATTTGAAGATGGTGTTCTCTATAACGCGCATTCCCGTATCCATGTTACTTTCATTTGAAATTTATACCATAGCAGCTGATCGGTACGAGGCACATACACCAATGAGTTGTCAGCCCTGGAAGGCAGAAACATCCCCCCCGCCTTTCTCATCCTCTAACCAAGCAGTGGTCGCACTACCTACCCCACTGTCTCCGAGATAAGTGGCTAACACTACTTAGCTCGCGGCCCAAATCACCAATGTCAGTTAAAATTAAGCGTATCTTAAAATACTGCTTTCTCTGTAAGCAATTCTCTATGTTACTGAGCAGGAAAACTACACTATTTAAAAAGTTCTTAACATTAGCTGACATTTTTGGATTTTGCTGTTAGTTGTGAGATACATATTGTCATAAAATATGACCGGCCGTTTCGAATAGTTGATTGGAGCCGCAAGTGGGCCGCGAGCTGCAGTTTGACGGCCACTGATCTAGGGTGGTACATTTCGAATCAGTCATACACTCAGGAGTGAAGCACACCAAACGCTCTTTTATACACAAATTAGCTGGCAAACCCCGCATCGCCCGCGCATTCATTTTGCTAATTTTCTATTAGAAACGAAAACAAAAAATAAACTGTGTTTCTTGTGAAATATGGGAAAAAATTCATTTACATGAATTCGTGAAAACAGCTTTGAAGTTATGCAGTAGACTCGGTGTGAGACGATCACTGCAGTTTCTGTACGCTGGGCGCTGCTGCTTCGCACGTCTACAACGCGATTTTGTAAACGTTTCTATGGCAACACCTCCTGATAGCTCCATAGAGCCGGCCGAGGTGGGCGAGCGGATCTAGGCGCTTCAGTCAGGAACCGCGCGCCTGCTTCGGGCGCAGGTACGAGTCTTGTCTCGGACATGGATGTGTGTGATGTCCTTAGGTTAGTTAGGTTTAAGTAGTTCTAAGTCCAGGGGACTGATGACCTGAGATGTTGAGTCCCATAGTGCTTAGAGGCTTTTGAAGCTCTATAGGTGGCTATTGTTTTCGCCTACAGCCATTTGCACTTAGCAGTTGAAATCTGCCAAAAGCGCTGCTAGGTGTCAGGCATTTCCTTAAGTTGATTCGACTGCAGCAGTGTCTTATTGTTGAAGAATAGGCCGTAAGTGTATTAAAACTTCACACATGATGTGCAGTTTTTCACGCATCTCACTGTTTATGACGTCACGTGTCCTCTTTATGACGTTGTATCTCGTGAACTATGCGTGGTACGATGATATAATTGTGTACGTGCATTTAGTGGCATATGTGGATACTGTAAGCGAAATGTATTGCGAACGGAGTTAGTAGCACCGAAGTAACAAATTAAACGCCGTGCATGATACAGTAGTTTTTCACGCACTTCAGTGTTTATGACGCCATATCTCCTGTAGTTTAATAGGTAGGCAGTCCCTACCCTCTTAGCGATTGTTGCCTGACAGCATGGGATATGTGTGCCACATTTGGTTGAGTTTGGTCCAGTAGTTTAGGAGGAGATGTGTATGTAACACACACACACACACACACACACACACACACACACACACACACACGCATCCATTTTTATAATACGAATGCATGTCTTGAAAAGACTGATATCGTGAATAATCAAAAGCTGCTGTAGCGTGTATTTATTTATCGACGACCTATATCGGTCAAGCGACAATTTTCAAGTCACGGATACCTTTACATCAGGATAACATCCTCAGTCCTGAGCTCAGATTTTATTAACGAATAGTTTATATTCGCTGTCAGAGCTTTGTTTTGGACAAAATAGGATTGAAATACTGATTTTAAGAAATGAAGTGATTCACCACATTTTCAAAGTTAATAGTGTTTATGTTATAAAATAACTGAAATATGTCCTACACTCAAAAAATTCAACATTATATCTCCTAAAACTTATGAAAATGCCAGTAGAGTGAGAAAGTATACTGCGTTAGGCCAAAAATTTTCGAGACTGGATTAATAAAAAATGGAGAGAAGTTAAGATGGCGGTTTTAATGCTTCAGCTGTTCTACACAGTCAACCCCGCATGAGTACAGCGCGCAGAACGTTCACACACCCACGTGTAACTATCAAAAAAGTTCTTCTTTTGGATGTTGCTCAACTCGTACGTCACATTCACACCTTCTTCGATCTTGGCGAATCACCAGAGACCGATGCACTTTGCCGCTTTGTGTTATGTTCGTATTCATAAAACAAAGTCTCACCACAGGTGATTATTTTTTCCAGAAAAAAACTGTCCCCGTTTGTCGTTTCAGTCAAATCGCGGCAAGCGTTTACCAGTAGTTTTTGTTCTGCAGTCAAAGTGTGCTGAAAAAACATTGCTCATAGTTTTCTCATTTTCAAAACGTTCTGGAGAATGTCATAAAGACTTGATTTAGAGATGTTCAGTTCGTTGCTCTATTACGATTTGTGACCCAAAACTGACGACACACTACGCCCTCATGGCCACTACTTAACACTGCCAGCTCACAGCTGACTGCTCGACCGCATATCCATTGTTTATGGTCGTTAGTTGAAAAATGGTTCAAATGGCTGTTAGCACTATGGGACTTAACTTCTGAGGTCATCAGTCCCCTAGAACTTAGAACTACTTAAACCAAACTAACCTAAAGACATCACACACATCCATGCCCGAGGCAGGATTGGAACCTGCGACCGTAGCGGTCGCGCGGTTCCGGACTGAAGCGCCTAGAACCGCTCGTCCACCGAAGCCGGCTATTAGTTGAAGCTGCCTCCGTAGACATTGCGCTACCGTCGCTTATACGCCAGGAATAAAATGAGTCTGGGAACTGTTTTAACGAACGCTCTAGGTCGATGTCGAAGTAGTCCTAGCGCTACACCAAAAACGTTATGTCGCTGTATAGTTGCGATGATATACACTATCACTTATTCCATGATGTAGGATATATTACCATCCTGTATCATGTTCTAAACACATTGTAGTTCAAAATTACTAGGAACAAATAGAAATAATCAGAAGCTATTACATATCAGGCACATGCAGAGTTCAAAGACAAGTGGTCCACTGAAAACTCATGGTGTAAACTACATGCTACAATCAAGACACGTCGAGTTGAGTTCGTTCCCATAATTACATAACTAGAAAAAATTGGACGTGGTATATATGCTACATAAGGACTGAGGAGGTTAAAGGAAGGTTCCTTGGAGCCAGGTACATAATTATAGTTGCAGCTTCTGTCTCCTATGCAGTGATGCAAGCTATAGAGTATGTGATAGGAATTTTGTGAGAGAGCTCTCTGAGGAGGCCAATGAACTGCCAAATTGTGAACTTAGTGGCTAATAGAAAAATATGTAACGGAGACGGTGTATTTAATGACTAATAGAAAAATAGATATTGGATGCAAGTATAAGTGATAGATGAAGCACTGATAATAATTGTGTACTTTTACCAGATGTAGTGTTAATCGGACACGAAGATTTACCTGAAGCCGGTGACACATTACAGCAGCTTTTGGTGGTTTCGTGATGGTGTTCTTTAAATGCTCTGAAGTTGTGCAACACAGTTTACAAAAAAACAAATGTCTTGATTGCAATTTTGTGGATTTAAAACAGTTAACCACTCTGAGTCATCAGAATCAATTGCTACGAAAGCAACACGTCAAGTGTAACGTCCTGCTAATTGTTCTATTATCTCTAAATGAGTAATGATAGCATTTTCATAAACACTAAAAATCTTCCTAGTTCGACAATTGGTAGCTGTTGTTCCGAAGAATACGTTCCAATTCCGTTCTTACTTAATTATCGCTCGCATGCGAGGATAACTAACCAATACCTCTTTTCTCAGCAGCGTAGGTCGTCTGTGTTACCATCCGTGTTGTTGAACACTACAAAGAATAATCTATTACAAAAAGCTCAAACAGCAAATTGATTGCAACCGTAGGTTCAAACTAAAAATTTGTACACAACTGAAAACGTCTTAATTTAACTTTTTCATTAATAATTATTTACCGTCGTGCAGTGGTTACAAATAATAAGCACAGCATCGACAGTCCAACCAACAGTACAGAAATATTTTCAGTTGTGACTGTAACCAAATTTCCGTACTGCCTGCTTGCGTATCCGGAGAAGAGAATGTAGATTAACAAAAGCTAGTGATAAAACAAGCACTTCGACGGCAAATATTATAGCAGAGATGAAGTAATCAAGCAAAAATTACATAATCTCGCATCGAAACTGTAACAGGTACCACGCAAGTCATCGTGTTTTTTGTCTTAAGTGACTATGATGAGTGTCATGTGAAAAAACTTTGTGTTCTGCCTTACGGCAGGTCTGGTCATGTGGGAAGCCTCGTCAGAGAGGTCCACCCCATGAGCGTCTATGGAAGTGATTCCAGTGGTGGTTTCCCGTTGCCTTCCACTGATGATGATAAAATGATATTGAGGACAACACAACACCCAGTCCCTGAGTGCACAAAACCTCCGACCCAACCGGGAATCGAACCCGGGCCCCTTGGCGTAACCGACCGCCGCGCTGTCCACTCAGCTATCGGGGCGGACTCGTTATGTGAGGAGCTGTGTAATTTTCGTGACAAAATATTGGTTCTGACGATGACTCACTAGACGCGAAAACAGTTAAGTTAAATTTCGATCAAGACATTTGTGAATAAAAGCGTTTTTCAAATACATCGTGTACTGCAGTCTGACAGTGTGAAATCTCAGCGAAGCTCGCAGAAGTCCATTTTCCGTAACGGATGCCACCCAAAATAAATGGTACTTGGTTATTACAGTAATACACCATGGCTAGGGTCCCGTTTGGTGTCGTCTACCTGTGGGTAATTACCCCCTGACGGATAAAATGTAATGTTCTGAGTGCTAAAAAAGAAAGCGATTCCATTGTGTTTCAGTCACGGAACGAATATATTTTTAAAACATAGTTGCTATTATCAATATTTCGTAAGGTTCAGATGGTTCAAATGGCTCTGAGCACTATGGGACTTAACTTCTGAGGTCATCAGTCCCCTAGAACTTAGAACTACTTAAACCTAGCTAACTTAAGGACATCACACACATCCATGCCCGAGGCAGGATTGGAAACTGCGACCGTAGCGGTCGCGCGGTTCCAGACTATAGCGCCTAGAACCGCTCGACCACCCCGGCCGGCTATTTCGTAAGGCTGTAATAGTCATTACCTAAGTTATCAATAATTAAATTCTTTTCCCAATTACTAGCATTAACGTGTGACACGAGGCGGTCGATGTTAAAGCTTGTGAAACGAATGTATGAACATCGTGTTCTTTACATAGTCCACATGCTACACAAATACTTCCCACCATGTATCTGTGACAGTAAAAGTGAGACATATGTATCACATATGTTTAAATATCTCATGAAAACGCCCGCAGTAGACCAGAAATTGCTTATTATTCGCAATAAGTGAAATGACGGATAATTCAGTTCAACAATAATATGTAATGGCTACTACACTGCTTTAAGACCTACACTTTATTGCTGTTATTACTATCATATTATTATTATTATTAGTGTTCAGCAATCAAGTGATTTACAATCTACCACATTTTAACTTGGTAGATTTTAAATGGTGTTGTAGGGTGTGGTGAAACAATTGTCAGTACAGTGAGGAATGGTGCAGAGGAAGCATGTGTTGTAAGAAGTGTCTACCCTCAATGTGCATCGTTATATTTCTTTTCTGAGAAGCAGTTGTACATAGCTCTTGTGAAGCACAGAGGATTGCATCATTGTTCCATAAATAAAGTGATTCATTAGTTCATGATTTAATAAAAATCTATAAAACTAAATATAATTTGTCTACCTTTGTTTTAAAAATCAAAGTTTTCAAAACCGTTAATGTTGCTGAGTGAGAAGGGGGGGGGGTTACTAATATATGACTACTTCAGAAAGATTAAGAACCACTGCTTTATAAAATGTTAACAACCAGATTTCCTATCCATCATTATTCAGACAATTACTTCAATTAAGTTACAATTGAAAACTGTTATCTTATAAAAGGTCTGTCAGTGTAAAATCGAAAAGATTAATCGGACGTAGTTCCAATTTAGACTAAATTACATTTTGATGTGAAAATAAATGTTTTAAAAAACGATATTATTTAATATTTTAATTATATATTCATTGCTGCAAAAATTTCATCGTTAACATATTTTTGTTGTCTTTGTGTGTTGTGGATTCTGAAATATATATAATTTCTGATGTATGTAAATAATAATACCCGATCCCTCGAAGTGACAATAAGGCGAGCTTTCTAGAATATCATATAGAAAGTAATTCTGCATCAGAAAAATTATGAAAGGTGGATATTTACGTCGTCTTGATTCTTAACTAAATATAAAGTACATAACCAAATAGAAATAGGAATGGACACATTAGGGCATGAAAAATACTCAAAGGAAGTATCGATTTAGTAATTAGTTCTGGTATGAATAATTTAAGTATGTTGTTCGCCGTGTTATAGCTTGCAGGTAGGCGAAAACTAATCCTTGAAAGCCTATTTGAAAAGAGCTCGACGTATCTGTGGGTAAACTACAGCCCCGTAAATATCACTCCCTCTGGAATCGCGAAGATAGGATTCAACTCCTGTAGTTACAGCGCGCTCAAGTAATCATTTTTCCCACAATCCATACGCAAACTGAACGGTAAGAAGACCTAATAACCGGTACAATTGAAAGTACTTTCTAATAAGAATTGCTCAGTGGTTCGCAGAGTACAGAAGTAGATGTAGATAAATATTTCCGCTACCTCTGTTCTAGAGAACTGTTACGTCTGGCATGTTTTCGGTGGCTAATATTGTATTGCGTAAGTAATGATCCCTTGAATGAGTGTACCGAATAGACGTAGCATGGATCTCTTACGTGATAGCCGGCCGGTGTGGCCTTGCGGTTCTAGGCGCTTCAGTCTGGAACCGCGTGACCGCTACGGTCGCAGGTTCGAAGCCTGCCTCGGGCATGGATGAGTGTGATGTCCTTAGTTTAGTTAGGTTTAAGTAGTTCTAAGTTCTAGGGGACTGATGACCACAGATGTTAAGTCCCATAATGCTCAGAGCCATTTGAGCCTATCTTACATGATACTTTCGACTGATGTTGTACTATCAGAGTGATACTACAACAGAGGCTTAGAAGTATCAGAGGCGGAATGCGGAAAGCGCACATTTTCACGAATTCGTTTTCAGAATCTTTCCTCAGGCCTTAGTACTGAAAGACTGTTTTCCTTGTAGATACGAATAAGTATTACCCGTGTTTTGCAACTGAAATCCTACTGTCGTTCAGTTAAAAACGATAATATAAGTAAAAATTCGATTGGAAAAGACTCTAGTTGTTTATGAGAAACAGCATTCAAGGAGCAATTGAAGAAGAATAGTTGCAAATCCTGACAAGTAGGTGTTCACGCCACCCGTTGCTATGACTTAGTCCGGTTAAATGGAAAGAGAAGAAGAGAGAAAGCACACGTTTCTAATATGTATGGGAATTGAATGTGTGTCCTAATCTCCTTCTCCCTCCTGCCGCTGTCATCTACTCATCCCTCTTTCTTTTTTCATCTCCTCCTTCATCCCCCTGTCTCTGTCTATCAGCTGCTCTCCCTCTCTCCATTCGTCTTCTCGTCCAGCCTGTCTCTCCATCTCTTGCTGCGACCTTTCTCTCCTTCTCTGTGTTCACTCCTTTCTATGCCCATCTTCTCCTCCGTCTCTCTCCACGTCCTCCTGTCCCCTCTCTCTGTTCATATCGTCCTCTCTGCTTTCTGTGCCCATTTCCTAACACCGCACTGTCCATCTCCTCTTCCCGTCTCTCTCTGACCTCGAGGCTTTTTTTATTGTTATTGCAAATTCAGATTCTGTAGAAGTATTTTAATCATAAGCCGATGAGCCATGAATTCAGCTTTCCTGTTTGCTAACAACGGTTCACTATTATAAATTTTGTATATGCAAGGTGGACATTAATATAACCGAGAAACTGGAGAGATGGAGGAAAATAAAAGGTCCTACGAAAATGCGACCAGAGATACATTGACGCCATAGTAGTTGCCGCTGACGAATGAAAGTTCGTCTGACCAAGTGCCGTGTGTTCCTTGTGTGTTGTAGGCTGTGTGATTGACGCAGCGTACTGTAAGCAGCAGAATGTTCAGGTTTTCATGTCGGGAACAAGCCGAGATGGTGCTTGTGTACGATCAAGCAGATGGAAACGGTCGAGAGACAGCACGGCTACACCAAAACACGTACCATCACAGACACCAACCACATCACACAATATTTCAAGCCCTTTTTGGGCGTTTGTGTAATCATGGGGCTTTTGAGTGAGACGAACGTGCGGGGAGGCGGCAGACTCTGCTTACACCAGATCTGGAGGGCCAGGTTCTACAGGATATTGCGACGAACCCTAGTACAAGCTCCAAGCAAGAGGCCCGTCAACATGGTGTAAGCCAAAGTACGATTATGTATATTCTGCATGACAACTGCTACTTCCGTATCACCTGCAACGAGTTTAAAGATTATCAGTAGCGGATGTCCCTCTGCGATAAGGATTTTGTTGATGATTTTTGTACCAGGTCATCACAATTACGGGATTACTGTCATCAGCCCTCTTTACCGACGAAGCAACCTTTACCAGAACTGGCATCATCAGTGTGTATAATCGTCATCCATGGGCTACAGAAAATCCTCGGGAAATGGCTGAGGTGTCTCATCAGCATCGGTTCAGCATCAAAGTGTAGGCAGAGATTCTTGGCGACCACTTGCTTGGACTGGTTATTATTCCAGAACGCCTCGACCAAGAAACGTACCTGGACTTACTGCGAAATATTTTGTCTGGGCTGCTTGAGAATGTGCCTTTGGCAATACGGCTGGTTGCGTGGGTTTTGTTTGACGGAGCAACACCCCACTTCCGCATTACAGCTCACCGACACCTCAACATCTTCCCCTGACGTTGGATAGGACTCGGAGGCCCCGTAGCATGGCCTGCTACATCGTCGGACTTAAACACCCTGGATTTTCCCTCTGGGGGCATCTGAATAGCGTTGTGTATGGTGAGCCAATTCCTGAGGTGAAGACTCTTCAGCAGCATGTTCACGACGCCTGTGATGTTATTAGGAGAGAGGCCGGAACGTGCGAAAGAGTGCTACAATCTATGACGCGAAATGTGAACGCCTACATCGCACCCCATGGAGGCCACTTTGAAGATCTATTATGACGTGGATGGGATGCAGCTCTCTACTGTCTTTCGTAACGATTTACTGTCGTTGCACGCACACCGTCCATTCCCAAACATACGTTCATAAGACCTTTCTTCCTCCATTTCTAGTCAGAAATCCGTCCCTACAATTTGTCGTTATTATTAATGTTCGCCCTGTATACAGAGTGTTCAAAAATTCAGTTCCCAAAATAACTGGGATGATACAGGCAACAAAAAGAAATACATTTTGTAAAGGAGTCAAGTGTCGGAAGCCCATACAGCGTGCGCACTAAGCATGCGTAGGTAATACACGAATGGAGCAGATAAAAGTCAATGTGTCTAACATTGCTACATCAAATGCTAATTTGAGATACGTTATATGTTGTGATGTCATGCTCTTAGACATTGTCAGTAAACAGTGGGTAACACTAATGCTTGCATGACAGTTGCATTGCCACAGAAAACATGAGGAAATTGCGAGACATGAATTTTGTTTACGGTGCGGCTGAAGGCAATAGTCGAAAGAAGAGGAGGTAGTTTCAGTATGATGGGGCCCCAGCGCACTTTGCAGAACCAGTTCGAGCACTAATAACCTATTCTCTTGGCAACTGGTCTATCGGACGAGGACGGGGCTACATGAAAGCCGAAGTATATTCTACCTCTGTTGACTCGGAAGCCGAACTGGTTGCAAGAATCTTGCAGCAGCCACACAAATATGGAACACACCACACATTTTCCAGTGAACACGTCACTCCCTGCTACGGCCATACCTGCTCTGCACTGAAGTTAATGATGATCGTTTTCAACATTTATTGCAATGTAATAGTGATCAGAATAATGAAGTAATGAAAAACACTTAACATCGTCTTATTCTAAATCGTAAACAATAACCTCCTGCATATACAGTACTCCCACAACATGCGTTTCAGTCACGTGGTTGCTTTACGAAATATGTTTCTGTCTTGTTCTCATCTCTGTTAGCTTGGACAGTAAATTTTGAACATCCTATATACACCGAACAGCCAAAGAAACTGGTACACCTGCCTAATATCGTGTAGGGCCCCCGCGAGCACGAAGTAGTGCCGTAACACGACGTGGCATGGACTCAACTAACGCCTGAAGTAGTTCAGGAGGGAACTGACATCATGAATCCAGCAGGGCTGTCCATAAATCCGCAAGAGAACGAGGGAGTGGAGATCTCTTCTGAACAGCACGTTGGAGGGCATCCCAGGTATGCTCAATAATAGACATGCCTGGTGAGTTTGGTGGTCATCGGATGTGTTTAAACTCAAAGAGTGTTCCTGGAGCCATTCTGTAGTAATTCTGGACGTGTGTGGTGTCGTACTGTCCTGCTCAAATTGCCCAAGTCCTTCGGAATTCACAATGGAGATGAACAGATGCAGGTGATCAGACAGAATTCTTAAGTATGTTCGCCTAGCAGGGTAGTATCTAGACGTATTAGGGGTCCCATATCACTCCAACTGCACACGCCCTATGCCATTACAAAGCCTCCACCAGCTTTAACAGTCCCTGCTGACATGCAGGGTCCATGGATTCATGAGGTTGTCTCCGTACCCGTACACGCCATCTTCTAGAAACAATTTGAAACGAGACTCGTCCGACCAGGCAACATGTTTCCAGTCATCAACAGTCCAGTGTCGGTGTTGACGGGCGCAGGCGAGGCGTAAAGTTTTGTGTCGTGCAGTCATCAAGGATACACGAGTGTCCCCTTCGGCTGCGGAATCCCGTATCGATGATATTTCGTTGAATGGTTCGCACGCTGGCTCTTGTTGATGGCCGAACACTGAAATCTGCAGCAATTTGCGGAAGTGTTGCACTTCTGTCGCGTTGGACGATTCTTTTCAGCCGTCTTTGGTCCCGTTGTTGCAGCATTTTTTTCCGGCCGCAGCGATGTCGGAGACTTGATGTTTTACCGGATTCCTGATATTCACGGTAAACTCGTGAAATGGTCATACGGGACAATCCCGACTTCATCGCTACCTCGGAGATGCTGTGTCCCATCGCTCGTGCGCCGAATATATCACCACGCTGAAACTCACTTAAATCTTCATTACCTGCCATTGCAACAGCAGTAACCGATCTAACAACTGCGCCAGACATCCTGCAGCGCCGTATTCTGCCTGTTTACATATTTCTTTGTTTGAATACGCATGCCTATATCAGTTTCTTTGGCGCTTCAGTGTACTTATATGTTACATATCAAAATGTATTGCCTATACGTATCCAAACTTTTATTGCACTAATGTGTAAAAACCTGAAGTAAATCAGTAGAGTACTATTTGAGAGTTTTGGTAATAATGTTTACCCTTTAGATATTACATATTTATTTATATGTAACATATATTAAAAATAGGTATACAGAAACACGCTCGTATTCCAATGCAACATTGTGTCGAAGTTTTAAAGCAATCTGTGAATAACTTTCGGAGATTTCCGATTTTGAACAAAAGAACACTTATTTTTTTTGTATAGAAGGAAATGTTCGTTCGTTCAAAATCTTAAATCTCAGAAAATTCTTCATCGATTCCTTTGAAATTTTGGGACAACGTTGTTGCATTCGAATACGCATATATATATTCATTTTTATTTACTATGTATGTATGTATTTACAGACCATCTTATGCTCGTGGGCCGCGGTGGTCTAGCGGTTCTAGGCGCTCCGTCCGGAACCGCGCGACTGCTACGGTCGCAGGTTCGAATCCTACCTCGGGCATGGATGTGTGTGATGTCCTTAGGTTAGCTAGGTTTAAGTAGTTCTAAGTTCTAGGGGACTGATGACCACAGATGTTAAGTCCCATAGTGCTCAGAGCCATTTGAACCATATTATGCTCCAGTAGGTATATAAAAACACTCACTATTCGAATGTAACGTTGTGTCAAAATTTCACAGGAACTGGCGAAGAACTTCCACAGATTTAAGACTTTGAACAAACGAGCATGAGGTTTTTGCTAACAACTTACCCCTTTATATATATTTATTGAAACGACACTTGTGGCACTTAGTCACTAAACGAGGTATCAGCTGTTTACCGCCGGCCGCTGTGACCGAGCAGTTCTAGGCGCTTCAGTCCGGAACTGCGCTGCTGCTAGGGTCCCAGGTTCGAATCCTGCCTTGGGCAGTTTTCTATTTCATTGTGAACGGGATACAGGTTCTCGCCTGTATTCTTTCTACACTGAAAAAAAGAAAGTTTGTGTCGTTCGATTCGAATATTATACTACCTGTCGATTAATCTGTAGGTGGACGTGTACGAAATTTTCAGCCTACCATAGACTATGAGATCTCACATGAGGACATGGGCCGGCCACAGAGTCGATTGAGAAAGTAAACGGAACAGATACTTGGAACTCTGGGTCTTCATAGCGCTACGCGAAACTATGAGGCATACGCGGAGCAAATCAGTCAGGGAAAGACGCCACTTTCCTGGAGAAAGCTACTAGAGTGGTGCAAGCGAATCTCTGGGGAAGACAGGTGTTGGGTGTGTTCCCACACATTTGTAGCGGGTCTCCTAGGGCTTTTCATCAGTAACACAGTGTCCGCCTTAATGTAGGACCTTATCTGTTCCTCTACATTATTTAAAATCAATCAAAAAACCTTCTGCTACACTTGTCTCAACACTAACGTCATTTATGAACGAGCCTAACATGGCGAATGATATAAATTATTTCATAAGTGCTATAAGAAATAGTTATATTACATATCAATAGAAAGTGGGTCACTATGCTTCCGATCGATAAATCTAAATTTATCGTTCTCTATAAATTTATTGATTGCAGTGTAAAGAAGCTTAGATAACCGGTTTCAGTAGCTGAACAATTGTGTTCCACGTTCGATTCTCGATCGCGCCGGGAATTTTCTCCGTCTGGGATCTGGATGTTTGTGTGTCCTCATCATTACTTCATCATTCAGGAACATGGCGAGATTGGTATGTGTAAAAACTGAGAATTTGTTCGGGTGCTGAAACCCACGCTGTTGAGCGCCCCACAAACTAAAATCATCATTAGCTGAACATTTACCTTCAAATTATAATTCCTAATGCAGTTGGTATCTAAAGAACATCGTTAGAAGTAAAAAAATCAGTGTAACCGCAAACAGGTAAGTATAAAGGCGTTCAAAACGTAATCACTGCATTAACATCGTGATAGACAGCCAGAACGAGACATAGTTTGTGAAATACTCCTACTGGTTACTTCTCACGATGTGCTTTATACCAGTTACATTGCGGAATATGGTCTGAAGACTCTTCTTCGACAAATTAAACCGATTGTCTAATTGTTTTACATTGCTATCAAGACGAACAAATTTGTACTGAATCGGCGACCCGCTGTGGCTAGCACTAAGTATCTAGTCGGATGACTTGTCTGGCTTAGCGGCGATTTTATTACCTCTCTCGCGAACGTCTCATACCAGACGAGTGTAACGCCAAATGTTTGTGTATTAGAGTAATTATGGTTTACGTGTACGTGGAGACAGTGTTTGCGCAGCACTCACTGACTGAGGCGGAATAAGGGGAACCAGCCCGCATTCGCCGAGGCAGATGGAAAACCGCCTTCAAAACCATCCACAGACTGGCCGGCACACCGGACCTCGACACTAATCCGCCTGGTGGATTCGTGCCAGGGACCGGTACGCCTTCCCGCTCGGGAAGCAGCGCGTTAGACCGCGCGGTTAGCTGGGCGGGCTTTATAAACGCGTATTTCCTCAAATTTGAGAAAATGTGTTTTTACAGTCTCCTAGCAGGTACTCCTAGAGTTTCCTCAGCTGTCCACTGTTGAGCACATGTGGGGCACTATGGGGCAGCATATCGCACGATCAGTCTTGTCAACAACATTCCTTCACCTTTTATGACAACAGAAAGATGTCTTCTGGGATACTAACTTGCAAGGTGAGGTCCGGCGACTCTCATCGTTTTTATGCAGGGTTACAGCAGTTGTCATTAGAGGTGGCTACACAAGACAATGAAACAATTTTGAATAGAATTTCAGCCCGGTTTCACTTTTAGTTTACACAAGCTTTATTTCGGCAGCCATGGTGTTATCAAGTGTGATTCAGCATAAAGGAAAATAATAAATGTTTCAGAACAGAGCTAACGTAGTGTAAATTAAACAAATTAAAACGCACTAGAAAAAAATGTATTACAGAAATGTGAAATGCAGAGCAAACTAGATACTATAAAGTGGCAGACGTTGCGTGGCAACTCGTCACTACGTTAAGAAACAGTAATGTGGTTAACGCATTAACTTCCACTTCAACCATCGTATTTACAATAAAACTGAAATAAGTCACAAATGTCTTATTGGGGGAGGGAAAAATGGAGTGAACTACCTGTAATAAAAAGTTTACTATTATACAGAAACTTGTCATTGCGTTAAGGGTCACATAACTAATAAATGAACTTACATCTCAAGCACGAGGCGATTTGTCTTAAGATGAGGAGAGGCGGTAGTACTACAAAGGAAAATAACACGGAAGGTCGTTAGGCAACATTGAGGATGGGTAAACGCAATAGCAATCTGTTAATAAAGCTTAACTCGTAACTTAAATGGTAAAAGAGTAGTATTTTCACTAATAACATATCT
Source organism: Schistocerca piceifrons (assembly GCF_021461385.2). Classification (NCBI taxonomy): domain Eukaryota; kingdom Metazoa; phylum Arthropoda; class Insecta; order Orthoptera; family Acrididae; genus Schistocerca; species Schistocerca piceifrons. The sequence goes on from NC_060145.1 coordinate 391,434,170, forward strand.
TTTCAATTAATTTTCAACTGTGTCTTCACGTCGATCACGTCGAAATTGCTGGACATGAAAATGAAATTATTGTCCAAAAGAGTCTTTACACAGGTGTTTAACGTTGCCATTATTATAATACACACTGTACAGGCAGTGTGTGAACAAAACGTTAGTCTTTCAAGAACGCCATGATCAGCAGGATGAGCTGCTACTTATATAAAAAACTTAACTGATAACTGAGGTCGTTCACGCATAGCATCATCAGGTCTATGAAAAATCAAGGCAATGAACTTAACGTAGGTAACTATAAGACGTGAATCTGTGCTCGAACTGGTTAGTCAATGAAGTTTTTATTCTAGCAGCAACTTATTCTGTGATTTTGAGGTTCTTTAAGTATTTCCAAGCTTCGGGAAACCACTTAGGTAACATTTGTTAAAATTTTCGTCATTTTCCTCTAGTGTATCTTATCAGTTCTGAGCAACGTTCCGAGTCTTAAGCATTTAAACGGTGCGCCTATTGTTTGACGTAAAGTCGGTCAAGACCGGATCGCACACTCAGCCACTGTTTCGTTTGGGCTGAAGCTGTATTCGGTGCTTCCCGTACTCCAGGTTACTGGCATGGACTCCCCGCACAGCGGCTCCTGCGCAAGACGGTTTTCTTTCGGCTGCTTTCCTGGTTGCGTTACCGTTGCACCAGCACGAGGTAGGTACCTGGACGCTGTTGTTGACGGGACCCGTCATAACCGCAAGGCCACGGCCGCTTTTCCGCCACCTTCCGCATCCGTTCAAACCGCAGGGGCCTTACTGCGGGGAGGGCAATTCCCAGTCTGTAGCAATGAGTCCTGTGCTACGGGCGTCTTGTCGTCTCTCGAAGTACACAGATTCCATGGCTGTGAATCATCAAAAGCTTGCATTCCTTCCGTTAGGTGAACAGTTCCGTGGAAACGAGGATTTTGGCAGCTGATAGTAGGGAAAGGGGCACGTTGTATGGGTAATGCTCTTAATTCTTACATCAGTCGAGACTCTGAAGCAAGTATAGCTTTTATGTTGTATTTTTTTAATGGAGCGATGTACTTCCTTAAGAAAATTAGGAAGTACACTCTAAGACAAAAAAGTAAAAAAAAAAAAAAAAAAGACCGGTGCGAAACAAAGGAATTATCCGAGTGGGCGGAAACCGGTAGGTATATCGTACAGACAAACAAATGATTAGAATTTCAGAAAAAATGGATGATATGTTAAAGAGCTTCACAAAGTGTACACGTTGGTCCACCTCTGGCCCTTATGCAATCAGTTATTGGGTTTGGAATTGACTGATAGGTTTGTTGGATGTCCTCCCGAGGGTTATCGTGCCAAGCTCTGTCCAGTTCGCTCGTTAAATCATCAAAATCCTGAGCTGGTTGGAGGACCCTGCCCACAATGCTCCAAATGTTCTTAATTGGGGAGAAACCCGGTGACCTTGCTGGCCAAGATAGAGTTTAGCAAGCACGAATACACGCAACAGAAACCGGATCTCTCCCCAATTGAGAACATTTGGACCACTGTCGATCAATGCTAAGACGAATAACTGCTAAGCGGCAGAGGTGGGCCACCGCGTCACTGACTTGCTCAATTTGTGAAGCTCTTTCTCTTAAACAAATCATCCAATTTTTCTGAAATTGTAATCATTTGTTTGTCCGTTCATATACATCACATCTAGTGATTTCCTCTCCATTCGGATAATTCATCCGTGGTGCGTAGTTTTTTTAATTGTCTGAGTGTCCTTGAAAAACACCAATACAGCATGTAGAGGATGGGTTGGGAAAGGGAAGTTCATTTGAGTGACATTTATCAATCTTCCATAGTCTTACGATCAGTCCAAAACCACCTAATGCTGCACAAGATCTACGCTTTGACCCAGGGATATGGTGCCACCAGAATAATTGTCACCTTACTGGATAATCCAAGAGTCTGTGTTGAATTTCAAGGAAGACACAGCCATTGCAGAACCCAAATAAACGGTTAACCTACCAAGTAGTGTACTGGCAGCGGTGCTCTTCAGAATTTACGAAATTGATCAGCCAAGACTTAATACAAACAAAAGTTTCAAATATGCAAACAGCCTTGCTTTGACACTACAGAGAATTGATTTTGAAGAAGCAGAACAGGAACTGACAAGATTTCTGATTACTACAACAAGAACAACCTGAAGCCAAACACACGTAAAGTTCGGGTTCGCACTTTGCACCTACGAAACAGACAGGCAGGAAGGAAGAAAACTGAAAGTGCCAGAATGAGATTTTCACTCTGCAGCGGAGTGTGCGCTGATATGAAACTTCCTGGATGATTAAAACTGTATGCCGGACCGAGACTCGAACTCGGGACCTTTGCCTTTCGCGGGCAAGTGCTCTTGGTAGAGCACTTGCCCGCGAAAGGCAAAGGTCCCGAGTTCGAGTCTCAGTCCGGCACACAGTTTTAATCTGCCAGGAAGTTTCAAAACCGAAAGTGATTTATTTGAGAAGGCGTCGAGTTGGAGCATCATTTTACACCCAGTTACTTTGGAGTTCCTTAGACAGATCACTCACTTACCGGCGGCACTGCTTTAAAATCAAATTGAGGGGTAACGTTAAGAGTGCACTGGTAATACCACAACAGAAGAGAGAGTGGGTAAGTGAAAATACTGAAAGCCACTGTGAGGGTAAGGACTCACCTGATGATTTCATAGAAGAAAAAACTGGAATCGACGGGGAAATGATAGGGGATCCAGTGTTAGAGTTTGATTTTAAAAGAGCTCTGGACGACTTAAGTATAAATAACGCGGAAGGGATAGATAACATTACATCAGATTCTCTAAACTCGTTAGGGGAGAGGGCAACAAAACGACTGTTGGTGTGTAGAATGTATGAGACCGGCGATATAGTATCAAACTTTCGGAAAAACAATCTACTCAAATCCGAAGATAGCAAGAGTAGATAAGTGAGAGAACTGCGCCCAGTCAGCTTAACAACTCATGTATCCATGTTGCTGACAAGAATGATACAAGTAAAAGTGTAAAAGAAAACTGAGAATCAGTTAGATAACAATCAGTTTGGCTTTATGAAAGGTAAAGGTACCAGACTGACAATGGCAAGGAAAGCGTTTCTGAAGAAGAGAAATTTGTTAACATCGTAGAGTGTAGCCATGTATGGAAGTGAAACGTGGACAATAAATAGTTTGGACAAGAAGAGAATAGAAGTTTTTGAAATGTGGTGCTACAGAAGAATGCTGATCTGGAACCGAGCGACCACAACGGTGGCAGGTTCGAATCCTGCCTCGGGCATGGATGTGTGTGATGTCCTTAGGTTAATTAGGTGTAATTAGTTCTAAGTTCTAGGCGACTGATGACCTCAGAAGTTAAGTCGTATAGTGCTCAGAGCCATTTGAACCAAGAATGCTGAAGTTTAGATGGGTAGATCACATAACTAATGAGGAGGTATTGAATAGAATTGGGGAGAAGAGGAGTTTGTGGCACAACTTGACAAGAAGGAGGGACCGGTTGGTGGGACATGTTCTGAGGCATCAAGGGATCACAAATTTAGCATTGGAGGGCAGCGTGGAGGGTAAAAATCGTAGAGGGAGCTCAAGAGATGAATACACTAAAAAGATACAGAAGGATGTAGGTTGCAGTAAGTCCTGGGAGATGAAGAAGCTTGCACAGGATAGAGTAGCATGGAGAGGTGCATCAAACCAGTCTCTGGACTGAATACCACGACAACAACGAAGGTACCAGAGTGGCAGTTCTCACGTTGCACCTAGTAATGGAAGCAAGGGTTAAGGAAAATCGATACACGCTCATAGGATTCGTCGACGTAGAAAAAGCGTTCGACAATGTAATATGGTGCAAGGTGCTGGAAATTCTAATAAAAATAGGAAAAAACTATAGGAAAAGAAAGGCAGTATACAGTATGTACAAGAACCAAGAGGGAACAATAAGGCTGAAAGACCAAGAACGAAGTGCTCTGTTTAAAAAGGGTGTAAGATAGCGATGCAGTGTTTCACTCCTTCTGTCCAATCTATACATCGAAGAGGCACTGACGGAAATAAAAGAGAGGTTCGAGTTGGGGCAAAGTGAAAGCATATCAGTTATAAGATTCGCTGAAGAGATTGCTATCCTCAATCAGAGAGAAGCATTACAGGTTGAACAGTCTAAGTACAGAACACGGTTTGAGAATAAACCGGAAAATGGCAAAGGTAATGAGATGTAGCAGAAGTGAGAATAGCGAGAAACCTACCATTAAAATTGATGATCACGAAGTAGACGAAGTTCATGAACTCTGCTTCCGTGGAAGCAAAATTAACCATGATCCGCAAAGCAAGGAGGACATAAAAAGCAGACTAGCACTGGCGAAGAATGGCAATCCTGGACAAGAGAAGTCTACTGGTATCAAACATAGGCCTTAATTTGATGAAGAAATTTCGGAAATGTACATTTGGAGCACAGCATTGTATTGCAGTGAATCATGAACTGTGGGAAAACTGGAACAGAAGAGAATCGAAGCATTTGAGATGCAGTGCTACAGCAGAATGTTAAAAATTAGGTGGACTGGTAAAGTAAGGAATGAGGCGGTTCTCACCTGTTGGTATTGGAGTGCCCAACCGCAGGTGGTCCGTGCTTTTGCTATAAGTCTGTTTCTCGGCTGGTGAATATGCCCGTCCAGTGTGGTACATACCACAAACATGAAAGAAGTACACATACTCCTTAATTAAACTGCAAGTGCCGGCCGCGGTGGTCTCGCGGTTCTAGGCGCTCAGTCCGGAACCGCGCGACTGCTACGGTCGCAGGTTCGAATCCTGCCTCGGGCATGGGTGTGTGTGATGTCCTTAGGTTAGTTAGGTTTAAGTAGTTCTAAGTTCTAGGGGACATGACCACAGATGTTAAGTCCCATAGTGCTCAGAGCCAGCCATAAACTGCAAGCGTACTTATTAGATGTCAACTCCTGTTGAAAAAATGTACTACATAGCAGACAATGCCTGTCCTGAAATACGCCCTATAGTAGCCGCAAACGTCGAAAGGCAAAAAATCGAAAGAAAAAAAATAAATTACATCCACTGCATGGAATACTCCACCAAGGCCAAGGTTGAAGTCTAGGAAGAGCCTTTTGCAATGAACTTCGCACTGAATAAATAAGCCAAGGAAGCCAGCCAAATTAAGTCATCTACAAGCAGGAGCAAAGACAGCAGAATGCTTACCAGCCGGACGCAGCTTGGTCTGAACTACAAAGAGTTGACTGAACGGGTTACGAACGGGCGGTGGCAAACCCAAGGACAACCTAATGATAGGGGATACTTACGAGGGCCAACGCTTTGTGATGTAAATAAATAGAGACAACGAAACATCTTTGTTGGTCAATTAGTATTGTATGTAAATTATTATTATTATTATTATTGGTTTCTCCGTCTTAAGCCTGCTGCAAATAATATGAGATACGTTTTGCTTTTATTTATAAGGCATCTTCTGAGGGCATTCTGTAGATACGGGTACATATGTCTGTACATTTTTAGTTGTTTTAGATTAAAAACAGAATTTTGTTTATAAAGATAGCGTGCAGTTTACTTACGGTGTTTATGCCTCTTTTTTTTATATATTCTAGGAACCAGTGCTTTGTCCCTCTTTGTTAGCGGAGGCTGATGACGAAAGAAAAATTCTCAGTTTTTACATTTTTGCATATTCCCTTACGCTGCATTGGCACTTTATCTCATTTTTGGAAATAGAGCGGCAGTTTTATGTTCTCGCTTAGCACAGTATTACTGTGTTTATGTTTGTTCCTAAGTTTTCCGTGTAGATTGTGAGCGTTGCCAACCTGTGAAACAGTTTCCCCTTTTTTCTTTTTTTAAAATTTATATATAATTCGTGTGTGTGTGTATGTGTGCGATAGTGAGTGAGTTAGTGTAAATTACTGTAAACTGCTGACTGCTTGCATCACTCGAGGTATCTGGGGTAAGTGCGAGATGTATACAGAGTATATAGTACGGGACCAAGGACTGACCCTGGCGGTGTGCTGGCTTAAGCTCCCGTTCGTTGAAGTAGCGTCGCCACTCAAAGGACGGAAGTCCTCTCTCTGAGGTAGGTTTTTTTGCTCGTTAAGTGCTGTTCCGTTAGGTGATCGCATTGAGTAGTTATTAGTTGTAGAGAATGCTGAAACGAGGAGCCTTCTTATTTATTTGACTTTACTTTTTAGCTATCAGTCTTCAGACTGGTTGACGCTGCTATCTTCAGTGCAAGTCTCTTCATCGCAAGAGTACCACTAGCTCCCAACGTCTTAAGTTATTTGTTGGTTTTATTCCAATCTCTCTTTCTGTTAGTTTCTGCTTTCGACGATGTCCTCTAGTATCATGGAAGTTACTCCCTGATATCTTCCCTGAATCTTGTAAAGCTACGTTCTGAACTATTTATCTTTTCTTTTATGACCTGTCCACAGTACATGATTCAGTTATGAACAATGATGTACTTCAAACGTACATTCTCGAGATTCTCAGAAATCTCTTCCTCAAATTAAGGCCTTTGTTTGATACTAGTGTACTTCTTTTTGGGAAGAAAGCTACCGTTTCCTGTGTTATCCTTTTTTTGCACCCTCCTTGCTTTGTTCACCATACGTTACTTCTCTTAAAGATAGCAGAATTCCTTCGACTACTCTGTGGTCCCCAGTTTTGATATTTAGTTTATCGGTAATCTCTCTTCTGTTTCTCCTTACTACTTTTACTTTTGTTTTGTTTACTCTCACTCTATATTCTGCGCTCATTACATTGTTCATCCGGTAAATCTTCCTCAGTTCCAATGGTGATAGCTTCGTGGTGGTGGTAGGTTCCTATGGGGCCCAACTGCTGAGGTCATCGGTCCCTAGGCTTACACACTACTTAATCTAACTTAAACTAACTTACGCTAAGGACAATACACACACACCCACGCCCGAGGGAGGACTCGAACCTCCTACGTGGGGAGCCACGCGAGCCGTGGCAAGAAGCCTGAGACAGCGCGGCTTCCCCGCTCAGCGATATCCGTGTCATCACAGATTTATTCATTGATATACTTTTAACCGCACGCAGTATTATTGGCAGTTTTGAATCTCGTGGATAGACCTGATTTTAGTGCAGGCACTGTAACTGACACTCTGGCCTTCGAAATTAATGGTACAGTGATTTAAATCAAGCTGATGATATTTGGTGGCAGTTTTGTGTCTGCCCCTGAGCTAATAGTCATCTGAAGGAGGTACTGTCAGAGAAACAGATTTGTATTTATCAAAATTAAAATAAATCGTACTTGCCACCAAGGAATGTGGAACGTTTGATTATGGTGTGATCTCCTGACATTCATACTTTTCAAGCGTCATATCGAGACTTTTTTCTTTCAAAATGAAATTTTCACTTCGCAGAGGAGTGTGCGCTGATGTGAAACTCCCTCGCGGATTAAAACTCTGTACGGACAGAGACTTTAACTCAGGACCATTGCCGTTACGGGCAAATGCTCCACACACTGAGTTACCTAAGCACATCTCAAGGCCCATCCTCTCAGCTCGACTTGCGCCAGCGTCTCGTTCCTTACCTCCTAAACACCTGTTTTCTTTTGCTGAGATCATCGAGGATGTCGTGGAGAGCCGATTTGCGATTACGGTGATCGCTATATTTGTACATTTTAACTCCAGCGATTGGACGTTTTTATTGGAATTCTGAGTATTCTCATGGGTTACAGCGAGGCTGCGACCCTTATAAATGCTATATTACTAATGCAGAAGAGAAGAGAGACGATTGAGACCGATTAATAATTTCTTCGTCTACATGTTACTCAGTAAACCACAATATGGTATGTGGCGGAGGGTACTTCGTGTACTACTATCGCTTCCACTCTTCTCTGCTCCAGTTTTTAATGGAACATGGGGGAACAACACGTGTTGGGAAGCCTCCAATATCTCTAATTTTACGTTTATATGGATAGTACCAATATGTTGGTTGCCTCTGCTTTGAATGTAAGGTCTCGGAATACTTACAGTATACCGTGATGCACGGTGCCTCTCTTGGTAGCGTCTGGCGAGTGCAATTATTTTATAGTAAAAGCTGATTTATTATCATAAATACCCCATATTTTCAAGTAAGCGACGTCGAACCTCTCTGGAGCAAAGAAGGGTGCCGTTCAAGAACTAGAGGGTAAAGCAAGCCATGACAATTAAGTAGGCGGCATAGAAAAGTCGCCGACTGCTGAAAGTTCAGTTATACATTTTGGACTTCCGGTCGGCAACAACGTCAAGGGTGCAGACTATTGAAAGTTATACCATCGTAGGAGTGCGGTACGAAAATATGTAATTGCAATAACTAAATTATAAACAGTGCAGCAAGGTCGCGTAATGGAATCACTTTAGTCATAAAGACTTGGAGTGTCTGAACCTTGGTACGGGTGCGTTTCCGCGATATCCTGCTGTTAACATCGGAAATACTGATTGTGTTCCCGAACAAAGGGTAGTAACCTTGTTGCAGATTACCGTGATAAATTGTCTTCAGAGCAGTTCCACATTATATACCCTCTTCAGTCCAAAAAGTTTCGAGACTTGATTACAGTAGTGTCTCGATATTTCGAGTCTCGGAAATACGGAAAAAGTAGGCAACAGTTAAGGCAGCTTCAAATTAAACTGGAAACCATGAACCAAAATTGATTGTGATTGGGAAGTGTGTCAAGCCAAGAGCATTCAAGAATATAACCATGTCAGTTCTTCCAGTTATCTACATGCATCAAAATAATGCCTGGGCGAATAACAAAATCTTCAAGTATAAGGTTTTGGACTCATTTTTAGCAGAGTGAAAAAGATTTTTAAAGGAAACGTCACCGCCATGTAAAACTGTTTTGACAATAGATAATGCATCCTCACATCCAGCTGTAGAAGAACGTCAATGCGACGGAATCCGCACTTTGTTTCTGCCATTAAACATAATCAGTTCAACCAGTAGGTCAGAGCGCTCTGGAATGCCTGAAGGTACAGTTTCGTCGACGATTACTAAAATCAAGTTTGTATTCGGAAGACAATGAAAGCACTGTAGGAGTGTTAAAGAAAGTACCTGTGAAGGCTCTGTGTACTAAATCAGTGTGTCTTTGAGCGAGATAAAGTCTTACAGCCGGCCGGAATGGCCGTGCTGTTCTAGGCGCTACAGTCTGGAGCCGAGTGACCGCTACGGTCGCAGGTTCGAATCCTGCCTCGGGCATGGATGTGTGTGATGTCCTTAGGTTAGTTAGGTTTAATTAGTTCTAAGTTCTAGGCGACTGATGACCTCAGAAGTTAATTCGCATAGTCCTCAGAGCCATTGGAGCCAGTCTTACACAATTTCGCAGTTATGGGGAAAATTGGCATAGGAAAGTAGGCCTAAGGCAGAAATTGAAGATTTTGACCATGAGGACGATCATCTGTTTCATAATTTCATCAGAAGGCTGGCAGAGCCGGCCGCTGTTTCCGAGCGATTCTAGGCGCATCAGTCCGGAACCGCGCTGCTGCTACGGTCACAGGTTCGAATCCTGCCTCGGGCATGGGTGTGTGTGATGTCCTTAGGTTAGTTAGGTTTAAGTAGTTCTAGCGGACTGATAACCTCAGATGTTAAGTCCCATAGTGCTCAGAGCCATTTTGAAGGCTGGCAGAGTGCGAAGAGACAGAAAATGTGGAAATAACTGAATTAAGTTCAGACAAACACTTGCAAGTCACAGAGTCCTATATACACTGCCGGCCATTAAAATTGCTACACCAAGAAGAAATGCAGATGATAAACGGATATTCATTGGACAAATGTATTATACTAGAACTGACATGTGATTACAATTTCACGCAATTCGGGTACATACATCCTGAGAAATCAGTACCTAGAACAACCACCTCTGGCCGTAATAACGACCTTGATACGCCTGGGCATTGAGTCAAACAGAGCTTGGATGGTGTGTACAGGTACACCTGCCCATGCAGCTTCAACACGATACCACAGTTCATCAACAGTAGTGACTGGCGTATTGTGACGAGCCAGTTGCTCGGCCACCATTGACTAGACGTTTTCAATTGGTGAGAGATCTGCAGAATGTGCTGGCCAGGGTAGCAGTCGAACATTTTCTGTATCAAGAAACGCCCGTACAGGAACTGAACATGCGGTCGTGCATTATCCTGCTGAAATGTAGGGCTTTGCAGGGATCGAATGAAGGGTAGAGACACGGGACGTAACACATCTGAAATCTAACGTCCACTCTTCAAAGTGCCGTCAACGCGAACAAGAGGTGACCGAGACGTGTAAGCAATGGCACCCCATACCATCACGCTGGGTGAAACGCCAGTATGGCGATGACGAATACACGCTTCCAATGTGAGTTCACCGCGATGTCGCCTAACATGGATGCGACCATCATGATGCTGTAAACAGAACCTGGATTCATCCGAAAAAATGACGTTTTGCCATACGTGTACCCAGGTTTGTCGTTGGGTGCACCATCGTAGGCTCTCCTGTCTGTTATTGCAGCATCAAGGGTAACAGCAGCCATGGTCTCCCAGCTGATAGTCCGTGCTGCTGCAAACGTCGTCGAACTGTTGGTGCAGATGGTTGTTGTCTTGCAAACGTCCCCATCTGTTGACTCAGGGATCGAGACGTGGCTGCACGATCCGTTACAGCCATGATTCCATATTCTGCTACAGTCATTGGATCTCGACCAACGTTAGCGCAATGTCGCGATACGATCAACCTCAAACGCGATAGGCTACAATCTGACCTTTATCAAAGTCGGAAACGTGATGGTACGCATTTCTTCTCCTTACACGAGGCATCACAATAACGTTTCACCAGGCAACGCCGGTCAACTGCTGTTTGTGTATGAGAAATCGGTTGGAAACTTTCCTCGTGTCAGCACGTTGTAGGTGTCGCCACCTGCGCCAACCTCGTGTGAATGATCTGAGAAGCTAATCATTTGCATATCACAGCATCTTCTTCCTGTCGGTTAAATTTCGCGTCTGTAGCACGTCATGTTCATGGTGTAGCAGTTTTAATGGCCAGTAGTGTACTTGACGTGGTCAGCATCCCAACACAGTGTGAGAGTGACGGATATGACGGGACCGAGACTACACCGATGATGAGTGATACCGGTTGCTACGTTGCACTTACGACCACCAGGCGCTAAGAGGAGAAACAGACTGAGGCGAGACTAAGCATTAATTCGTCGACAGTCGGTGACGTTATACTGCCACACGGAAATGTTACACCTTTTTGTTTTTGTTTTTTTGGCCTCTGTTTGTACTCTGTTTAGCCATCGAGAACACATGTTTACATAGAGCATATAATTGCACGAAGAAAATACAGAAGTGCATATCTACAGAATGGAAATCTCAAGCTTTTACCGAAACAAATATTTAACAAATAATGTAAACTAGACATATTTATCCAAACAATTTATATTACTTCTTAAATGTGTTACTAACTGATATGGGCAGATGAAAATATGAATCCTAGAGACTTTTTCCTGCACTCTTAAGAAAATTGACGAACACTTTATGCAGGATAATGTCTTTAGAAACCAAAAGAGAAGACCCCTGCTCCTAGTAAACCTACTGCGGGAAATTGCATGCAAACTTCACGAAGCCACCATGGCATGGAGGAAGGGAGGGGGAGGAGGTGGGGGCGCCGATTTTGTTCGTCAGGTTCGGTGAATGATACCAAATCTGTGAAATTATCATTCGTTATTTAAATAACCTGCTCTGCTATAGTTTGACCCATAACTATTACCACAGTACCCAGAAATGGCAGCGGAATTGTCGATGATCAAGCCTTTTTCTTTATAAACTGAAAGAGAGTAACGAAAAACTCTGGTGAACTTTCTTGTAAATAATCATCTTGGGATTGAAGCTTTTTTTTCCGCGTTTGCTTCAACAATACGTATATTTTTGGATAGGTTCGCCTTTAGCAAAACACAATTTTGTCTTTTAACCCAAACATGTTTCACTGCAGTTGCAGTATCTTCAGTGGGCCTTTATTTTATGGCTTTTTACCAAATGGTGTGGTTTTTCTTATGTATTGTGTTTCCACAGTTACTGTTTTGCTCCACAGTTTTCTTGTAAATCTTCATCAAAAGTTGTAATTTCGATTTTTATCTCAACAATAATGTCACTATAAAATTATTGTTGGATTTCTATTTTCCAATCAAATAATAAGTTTTTTATGGAAAATCACCGCAAACTGTTAGCGAGATGCTCTTCACACTCGTAGAGACCGTTACAAACTGTCGATAAAAAGATACAGTAACGTCCGACTACATGCAATCAGAAATGTAACTGTTGCAGGAGCCATGTGCCCTGAGCGCACGAAAAAGAACACAGAAAAAGTGTAGTGTAGTAATGTGACGACGACAAAAAGTTGCTGTTGAAGGACTGATAAAAGCACAAATCACGCTGTGCAGTAAAAACAATTCAGCAACGTATCAATTAAAACAATTCCTGTTTCGATGGAAACTTAACTGAATCGAATATATTAATTTTACATACATAATTTAACTGTTTAAGTATATTTAAGTTTTATGTTTATTACTTTAACTTTACGAGCAATAAAATAAAATGAAGAAAAAAGAAAAGCACCAAGAATCGATCCCGAGCCGGCGAGTTGTCGCTGTGTTTGACCACTGCGTCACGCCACATACTTGAAAGTTATTGAAAAAAGCCCCTCAAACTTTCCCCCAAAATCCTTGGAGAATGGTTTACCTTTTTCTACGGCCCACTCAGGCGAGATATTCTAGAAACTTGAAAGGAGCAGCTACCTGCTTCTACTCAGTTTGAGCTAAATACGTGAGTCCCACGCTGCGCTCTCTCGTAGCACAGCCCACACCTCAGTATACACTAGTGACCATTAAAACTGCTACACCACGAAGATGACGTGCTACAGACGCGAAACTTAACCCACAGGAAGAAGATGCTGTGATATGCAGATGATTAGCATTTCAAAGCATTCACACAAGGTTGACGCCGGTGGCGACACCTACAACGTGCTGACACGAGGAAAGTTTCCAACCGATTTCTCATACACAAACAGCAGTTGACCGGCGTTGCCTGGTGAAACGTTATTGTGATGCCTCGTGTAAGGAGAAGAAATGCGTACCATCACGTTTCCGACTTTGATAAAGGTCAGATTGTAGCCTATCGCGTTTGAGGTTGATCGTATCGCGACATTGCGCTAGCGTTGGTCGAGATCCAATGACTGTAGCAGAATATGGAATCATGGCTGTAACGGATCGTGGAGCCACGTCTCGATCCCTGAGACGACAGATGGGGACGTTTGCAAGACAACAACCATCTGCACCAACAGTTCGACGACGTTTGCAGCAGCATGGACTATCAGCACGGAGACCATGGCTGCGGTTACCCTTGACGCTGCATCACAGACGGGAGCGCCTGCGATGGTGTACTCAACGACGAAGCTGGGTGCACGAATGGCAAAACGTCATTTTCTCGGGTGAATCCAGGTTCTGTTTACAGCATCACGATGGTCGCATCGGTGTTTGGCGACATCGCGGTGAACTCACATTGGAAGCGTGTATTCGTCATCGCCATACTGACGTATCACCCGGCGTGATGGTATGGGGTGCCATTGGTTACACGTCTCGCTCTACTCTTGTTCGCATTGACGGCACTTTGAACAGTGGACGTTACATTTCAGATGTGTTACGACCCGTGGCTCTACCCTTCGTTCGATCCCTGTGAAACCCTACACTTCAGCAGGATAATGCACGACCGCATGTTGCAGGTCCTGTACGGGCGTTTCTGGATGCAGAAAATGTTCGACTGCTGCCCTGGCCAGCACATTCTCCAGATCTCTCACCAATTGCAAACGTCTGATCAATGGTGGCCGAGCAACTGGCTCGTCACAATACGCCAGTCACTACTCTTGATGAACTGTGGTATCGTGTGGAAGCTGCATGGGCAGCTGTACCCGTACACGCCATCCGAGCTCTGTTTGACTCAATTCCCAGGTGTATAAAAGCCGTTATTATGGCCAGAGGTGGTTGTTCTGGGCACTGATTTCTCAGGGTCTATGCACTCAAACTGCTTGAAAATTTAATCACATGTCAGTTATAATATAATATATTTGTTCAATGAATACCCGCTTATCGACTGCATTTCTTCTTGATGTATCAATTTTAATGGCCAGTAGTGTACTTACTTGTTCTGGATGTATTTTAGGGGCATGGGGAGGGCATCTTAGTTGTCTTTGCAGCACACTGTACCACAGTGCGTCTAAAGTCTACTTTAATCCCTACTTCTACAGCCGCAATCTCTGATGCGCGTCAGTGCAGCAAGTTTCAGCATAAAGAGATCCCGTCGAAAAACCGCAGCGAAAGAAATAATATCGTACAGTTCCAGCTAGCCACAGAACGCCTCTCTATTCTCACTTAAATGCCGAATCTCACGGCAGCGTACCGTGGAATGAGGGCATTTGGCGCTGTCGATGGGGACGCGTCCAAGTTCTGCAGCTTCGTGGCGTTATTTGAGGGAAGTGGGATATGCTGTGCGCGATGGTATCTTGCTCTCCCCTGCAAGTGACAACATGCCTACCTAATACGTTCCAAAACGCCGCGCATAAAAACAGGATTTTCCGGTGCTCATATCTCGGGTTCGATTGGTGGTAACTAGCTAGGGTCAAGTGTTTTGTGTAGCCCTTGGGCTAGGGACCATTTGTATACCCAACAGAAGGATCGTCTTCGTGTTACTATCCTGGAGTACGAGGCTAAAGTATGAACATCACGCGTAGGCAACTCAAACAAACTGGTTGGTTCTTTTTGCATTTGATGTGGTCAACGGTGTGTTTGATGAGACTTACGTAGGCACCTTTATTTAATGGGCGGTACCTCGGAAAATCCGACGTGTTTATTTATTATCTACATTTATACTCTGCAGACTACCGGGAGGCGCATGGCAGAGGGTACATCCCATGGTACTAGTTATTAGGGATTTTTCCCGTTTCCTTCATGTAGGCAGAGCGGGAAGTGTGTTTGAACTCCTTTGTGCGTGCAGTAATTATTCTAATCCTCTCCTCGCAATTCCCATGTGAGCGATAAGTGGAAAGTAGGGGATTCCAGTATACTCCTAGAGTCATCATTTAAAGCCGGTTCTTGAAACCATGTTAATAACCTGTCTCCGGATAGTTTACGTCTATCTTCAAGAGTCATCCAGTTCAATTCCTTCAGTATTTCTGTGATACTGTCCCGCAGACTAAACAAAACTATGAGCCTTGAAACTGACAGATTAAAACTGCCTTTCACGGGCAAGTGCTCTACCATCATCTGAGCTACCCAAGCACGACTCACGCCCCGTCCTCACAGCTTTACTTCCGCCAGTACCTCGTCTCCTACTTTCCAAACTTCCTTTCTTCCAGGAGTGTTAGTTCTGCAAGGTTCGCAGGAGAGCTACTGTGAAGTTTGGAAAGTAGGAGACGAGGTACTGGCAGAAGTAAAGCTGCGAGGACGGGTCGTGAGTCGTGCTTGGGTAGTTCAAATGGTAGAGCACTTGCCCGAAAAAGGCAATGGTCCGAGTTCGAGTCTCGATCTGGCACACAGTTTTAATCTGCCAGGAAGTTTCATATCAGCGCACACTCCGCTGCAGAGTGAAAATCTCATTCTGGGAACATTCCCCAGCCTGTCGCTAAGCCATGTCCCCGCAATATCCTCTCTTCCAGGAGTGCCAGTTCTGGAAGGTACGCAGGAGAGCTTCTGTGTGTGTTTTATAAAATGTAGAATATTACATTTCTGAACATTTAGAACAAGTTGCTAATCTCCGCACCACTTTGAAATCTTATCAGGATATGACTCAGTGTTTACACAGCTTCTTTCAGATAGTATTTCATTATAGATAACTGCACCATGTTCAAAAACCCTGATTTTACTGTTAATGTTGTCTGCAAGGTCATTAATATACAACATAAACAGCAAGGGTCCCAACACACGTCCCCGGGGCACACCCGAGGTTACTTCTACTTCTGACGGTGACTCTCCATCCAAGATAATATGCTGCGTTCTCTCTACCAAAAAGTCCTCAATTCAGTCACAAATTTCACTTCATCACACATATGATCGTACTTTTGCCAATAAGCGCAGGTGTGGTACTGAGTCAAATACTTTTAGAAAATCAAGAAATACTACATCCGCACTGAAGCGCCAAAAAACCTGGTATACGCATGCGTATTCAAATACAGAGATATGTAAACAGGCAGAATACGGCGCTGAGGTCGGAAATGCCTATAGCTGTTACAATGTCAAGTTATCAAGATTTAAGTGAGTTTGGACGTGGTGTTAGAGTTGGTGCACGAGCGATGGGACACAGCATCTCCGAGGTAGCGATGAAGTTGGGATTTTCCCGTACGACCATTTCACGAGTGTGCCGTGAATATCAGGTATCCGGTAAAACATCAAACCTCCGACATCGCTGCGGCCGGAAAAAGAGCCTGCAAGAACAAGACAAATGACGACTGAAGAGAATCGTTCAACGTGACAGAAGTGCAACCCTTCCGCTAATTGCTCAGATTTCAATGCTGGGCCATCAACAAGTGTCAGCACGCGAAACATTCAACAAAACATAATCGATATGGGCTTTCGGAGCCGAAGGTCCACTCGTGTACCCTTGATGACTGCACTACACAAAGCTTTACATCTCGCCTGGGTCCGTCAACACCGACATTAGATTGTTGATGACTGGAAACATATTGCCTGGTCGCACGAGTCTCGCTTCAAATTGTGTCGAGTGGATGGACGTGTACGGTTATGGAGATAAGCTCATGAATCCATGGACCCTGCATATCAGCAGGGGACTGTTCAAGTTGGTGGAGGCTCTGTAATGGTGTGGGGAATGTGCAGTTGGAGTGATATGGGACCCCTGACACGTGTAGATACGACTCTGACAGGTGACACGTACATAAGCATCTGTCTGATCACCTGCATCCATTCAAATCTATTGTGCATTCCGACGCACTTGGGCAATTCGATCAGGACAACGCGACACACCACTCGCACAGAAATGCTACGGAGTGGCTCTAGGAACACTCTTCTGAGTTTAAACACTTCCGCTGGCCAGACATGAAAATTATTGAGCATATCTGGGATGTCTTGCAACGTGCTGTTCAGAAGAGATCTCCCCCCCCTCCCCCTCGTACTCTTACGGATTTATGGACAGCCCTGCAGGATTCATGGTGTCAGTTCACTCCAGCACTACTTGAGACATTAGTCGAGTCCATGCCACGTGGTACTGTGGGACTTCTTCGTGCTCACGGAGGCCCTAAAAATATTAGCCAGGTGTAACAGTTTCTTTGGCTCTTCAGTGTACCTGACTGTCTTGATCCAAAGCTTTCAGAGTGTTATGTGAGAAAAGTGCAAGTTGGGTTTCACATTATGATATTTTTGAAATCCATGATGGTCGGCAATGAAGAAGTAATTCTGTTCAAGATATCTCATTAAGTTTGAGCTCCGAGTACGTGCAAAGATTGTACGGCAGTTTTGAGGACCACTTCTACTAGTCTTCTTGCACACGGGTGTGACGTGCGCTTTTTTCCAAGAACTGTGCACAGTTTTTTGTTCGAGGGATCTACAATAGACTACAGTTAGAAGATGGGCTAACTCATCCGCAAATTCAGAATAGAATGCCAGGGATTCCACCGGACCCTGGAGCTTTGTTCAGTTTCAACGATTTCAGCTGTTTCTCAACACCACTGACAATGCCGGCCGCTGTGGCCGAGCGATTATAGTCCGGAACCGCGCTGCTGCTACGGTCGCAGGTTCGAATCCTGCCTTGGGCATGGATGTGTGTGATGTCCTGAGGTTAGTTAGGTTTAAGTAGTTCTAAGTCTAGGGGGCTGATGACCTCAGATGTTAAGTCCCATCGTGCTCAGAGCCGTTTGAACCATTTGAACCACTGACACTAATACTTATTTCATTCATCTTCTCAGTAATACTGTGATGGAATTGGAGCAAGTCTGCTGGGTTTTCCTCTGTAAAGGAACATTTGAAAACAGCGTTAACCATTTCAGCTTTTGCTTTGCAATTCTCAATTTCAGTTCCTGTCTCATTCGCTAGAGACTGGACACTAACTTGGGTGCCATTAACAGCCTTTACATACGACCAGAATTTCTGTGTGTTCTGTGGAAGACCACTTGACAGTAGGGGGCCTATTCTGCAATGGTAGGCACTGCAGACTACACGCATTGCTCTCTTGACAGCCTAACGCGTTTTATTCAGCATATATCTGTAGCCCTATGCTTCGTTTAACACCTATTATGTAGTAATCTCTGTTTCTTTAGAAGTGAGTGTATATAAGGACGTTCTCTTCCGTTATGAACTGTTCTACTGGGTACATACCTGCCCACTGCAACTATTCTTCCAATGGTCAACTGTTCTTTTAAACATGAGCTATAGTTCCTCTGCACGGTGCTAAAAGTTTCAAATTCCTCATTGAAATAGGATACTACTACTTTTTTGTCCAATTTAATGATCATATAGATCGATCTTCTTGTTTTAGTTGCTCTTTGTAATTTTTAATCATTGCTACCATAACCACGTCATGGTAACTAATACCAGTTTCTACGTGGACATCCTCAAATAGGTCAGGGCTATTGTGCCATTAGATACAACGTATTTCCATCATGAGCGGGATTCTTAACTATCCGTTCTAGGTAGTTTCAGATAAGGCATTTAGTAAATTTTTACAGAATGTCTTATCACGTCCACCACTAGCAAAATTGTAATTTTCCCAATTAACTGTTGGATGATTTAAGTCTCCACTGACGATTACAGCATGACTGGGGAATTTACGTGCAAGTAAACTGAGGTTTTCTCTAAAGTTTTAGGTTACATTAGGAGATGAATCTTGTGGGTGACAGAAGGATCCAATTATCATTTTTTGTGCCCACCCCTGATTTTGAGTCTTGCCCAAACAATCTCACTTTTAGCTTCAATTTCTAGCTCGGTGGATTTGAGTTTGTCTACTGTGACAAATACCACCTTCGTTTCCCATTTGTCTATCCTTTCGATATACACTTAACTTTTCCCCAAAAATCTCACTACTGCCTATTTCAAGATTCAACCTGCTTTTTGTAGCTGGTATTATGTGAGCTGCACTGCTTTTCACGAGTGCTTCGAACTCTGGCACGTTGTTGCGAGTGCTTCGACAGTTTACCATTAGGATTTTAAAACTCTCGCCTGTGGGAGGCACTTGTTTCGATTTTATATTGATACTTCTGGGTTTCCTACATCTGTCGATATCTAGGTTGCCTGGAGAGTCGTCTAATCTAAAAAAAAACTTGTGTGCAGCCCACACACAGTCAGCTACCTGAGTAGCAGCCTCTGATGTGTAGTGCACACCTGACCATTTAGAGGGATCTTATAGTTCTCATGGCGCAAGTCCACGAAGTCGGATCCTAGCTTATCACAGAACCTGGTTCAGTCCTTCCAGTCGACTCGAAACTAAAGGGCCACGATCAGTTCTGGGGGACAATGCTCTAATTGTGAGCTTGGTTGAAAGCATCATTTGCTCCAACGTGTGACACAATCTGCAGTTGATTGCACCCTGTTCCCTCAATGGCTGCTGGAATACCTTCTTCAACATGTTGAATGAGCCTCCCAGGCATACACAATTAACGCACCTAGTGTCCTTTTCTGTCCCTAGCTACCATTTCCCTAAGGGGTTCCATCATTCGCCGTATGTTTGAACTGCCGATGATTATTAGGTCCTTACTCTTTTGCGCTTGCTTCTTCCTGACACCGGACAAAACAGGTGAAGTGAGTCCCAGTGGCTCAGCTTAAGTGAAAGACAGCACCTTAAACCTGATAGTTAAAGGGATCGTTACAACATCCAGAGTCCTCCCTGGTCCTCGTCCGTCCTGTACAGGACGCCTAGGTCTACCACTGACATGCCTCTCGCGGTGAAGTCGATGAGTAATGACGGATCCTGTACTTCCTGTAGAGAAGAAAGGGCCTACAGGAGAGGATAGTACTTAAGGTACTTCTGGCACAGGTAGCACAGGTATATGACTCTTGTAGGCCTTTCCAGTGCATCGATTTCCAGCAGCTGGCAATCGTTTGACAGTAGACAGGGAGATTTCCAGATGCTTACCACCGTCAACCAACTCATCCAATGTTCGTGAACAGCATCCACGATGGGGCTGCATTTTGGATGGTGCAATGTATTGCAAGACAGTGGACAAATACACTACTGGCCATTACAATTGCTACACCACGAAGGAGACGTGCTACAGACGCGAAATGTAACCGACAAGAAGAAGATGCTGTGATATGCAAATGATTAGCTTTTCAGAGCATTCACACAAGGTTGGCGCCGGTGGCGACACCTACAACGTGCTGACATGAGGAAAGTTTCCAATCGATTTCTCATACACAAACAGCAGTTGACCGGCGTTGCCTGGTGAAACGTTGTTGTGATGCCTCGTGTAAGGAGGAAAAATGCGTACCATCACGTTTCAGACTTTGATAAAGGTCGGGTTGTAGCCTATCGCAATTGCGGTTTATCGTATCGCGACATTGCTGCTCGCGTTGGTCGAGATCCAATGACTGTTAGGAGAATATGGAATCGATGGGCTCAGGAGGGTAATACGGAACGTCGTGCTCGATCCCAACGGCCTCGTATCACTAGCAGCTGAGATGACAGGCATCTTATCCGCATGGCTGTAACGGATCGTGCAGCCACGTCTCGATCCCTGAGTCAACAGATGGGGACGTTTCAAGACAACAACCATCTGCACGAACAGTTCGACGACGTTTGCCGCAGCATGAACTATCAGCTCGGAGACCATGGCTGCGGTTACCCTTGACGCTGCATCACAGACAGGAGCGCCTGCGATGAAGTACTCAACGACGAACCTGGGTGCACGAACCCAGGTTCTGTTTACAGCATCATGATGGTTCAAAAAATGGCTCTGAGCACTATGGGACTCAACTGCTGTGGTCATAAGTCCCATAGAACTTAGAACTACTTAAACCCAACTAACCTAAGGACATCACACACATCCATGCCCGAGGCAGAATTCGAACCTGCGACGTAGCGGTCGTGCGGTTCCAGACTGTAGCGCCTTTAACCGCTCGGCCACTCCGGCCGGCCATCATGATGGTCGCATCCGTGCTTGGCGACATCGCGGTGAACGCACATTGGAAGCGTGTATTCGTCATCGCCATACTGGCGTATCACCCGGCGTGATGGTATGGGGTGCAACTGGTTACACGTCTCGGTCACATCTTGTTCGCATTGGCGGCGCTTTGAACAGTGGATGTTACATTTCAGATATGTTACGACCCGTGGCTCTACCCTTCATTCGATCCCTGTGAAACCGTACATTTCAGCAGAATAATGCACGACCCCATGTCGCAGGTCCTGTACGGGCCTTTCTGGATACAGAAAATGTTTGACTGCTGCCCTGACCAGCACATTCTCCAGATCTCTCACCAACTGAAAACGTCAGGTCAATGGTGGCCGAGTAACTGGCTCGTCACAATACGTCGATCACTACTCTCTCAGGATCTATGCACCCAAATTGCGTGAAAATGTAATCAAATGTCAGTTCTAGTGTAATATATTTGTCCAATGAATACCCGTTTATCATCTGCATTTCTTCTTGGTGTAGCAATTTTAATGGCCAGTAGTGTATGAAAGTGAAGCTGGGCTGCATCGGGGTTCGAGGTTCTTATTCGACGTTAAATTGTAGGACCCACCATAACTGCCTCTGTAAGTCAGTATAAAGGTCGGAGGAAGAGAGACACCTTCAATTGGACCATGCCTAGAAAAGCACTGTGGTGTTCAAACCGACCTTAGGGTTGATTGCTTTCCTCTTATCTTCTATTATTGTTATAGATGGCGAGCATGGTGGTAGGGTGAGGTGGGGGGTTTGCAGGAGGTGTAGGGGGGAAAATAGCATGAAATTCGAAATTTGTGGTAAGGACTTCTGGGACCACACTGCTGAGGTCATCTGTTGCTAATCTTACACACTACTTAATCTAACTTAAACTAACTTACGCTAAGGACGACACACAGACCCATGCCCGAGAGAGGACACGAACCTCCGACGGGGGAAGCCACGCGGACCGTGACAAAGCGCATAAGACCGCTCGGCTACCCCGCGCGGCGGGAAAATAGCAATGAGACCGCTTTCTTCCCAACAAACCTTGGACCCGCGCATGTTTGTCGTAGCGTAAGCAGATAGTTGAAAGCCGGCAAG
Organism: Schistocerca piceifrons; assembly: GCF_021461385.2. NCBI lineage: Eukaryota > Metazoa > Arthropoda > Insecta > Orthoptera > Acrididae > Schistocerca > Schistocerca piceifrons. The sequence goes on from NC_060145.1 coordinate 391,456,363, forward strand.
TGGTAGAGTCCTAGAACGAGTAGCTCCATAGAAAAGCGAGCAGTTTTCTCGATACGTGTACTGCCTGTAAGCACTCAGAGGAGGCAGGTAGTGAGTAACAAGCTCTGGTCTGCCCGCAGGATGAGTTCGGTGACGGCGTCCCTGCCGACGCTGCTTTCGTCGGCGGCATCCACCGTTTCATGGTTCTTCCCGGCGCTGGTGGCCGCCATCGCCTACTTCAACTACGACCTGCTGGACCCCGAGTCGCGGCCCATCGAGATGCAGCCAGACATGCTGCTCGACTCCTACGACTTCATCATAGTCGGCGCCGGGTCCGCGGGTGAGTCAATACCTCTGGCATATGTCATTTAAACCTTAACTCTCGAGGTGAATTTTCTGCGACGTTTACTACAAGGTGCGGTCTCTGGGCTGGGACCCCTGTGTTCAGAGATTTAAACCGTAAATATGAAGGTCACTCCAAAAGGAATGCACACTATTTTTTTTTAAATCCATCTTTTATTCTACATGTTTGAAAGTTTTACAGTGTGTAGATACATCCTTTAGGGACAATATTTTCATTTCTCAAGATAATTTCCATCCCTCTCAACTGCCTTACGCCATCTTGGAACCAGCGCCTGTACACCCGCACGGTAAAATTCTGGACCAACCTGTTGGAGCCACTGTTTGGCAGCGTGCACAAGGGAGTCATCATCTTCAAACCTTGTTCACGAAGAGACTCTTTCAGTTTCTCAATGAGATGATAGTCACATGGAGCCAGGTCATGACTGTAAGGCAGGTGTTTCAGTGTTGTCCATCCGAATTTTGTGATCGCATCCGTGGTTTTTTGACTGAAATGTGGCGTGCATTGTCGTGCAACAGCAAAACATCCTGCTTTTGCCGATGTGGTCGAACACGACTCAGTCGAGCTTGAAGTTTCTTCAATGTCGTCACATATGCATCAGAATTTATGGTGGTTCCACTTGGCATGATGTCCACAAGCACGAGTCCTTCGGAATCGAAAAACACCATAACTTTTACAGCAGAAGGTGTGGTTTTTGAATTTTTTTTCTTGGGTGAATTTGCGTGATGCCACTCCATCGATTGCCTATTCGTCTGGTGAAAAATGATGGAGCCGTGTATCACCTGTCACAATTCTTCCAAGAAATTCATCTCCACCATTCTTGTACTGTTCCAAAAGTTCGCTGCTTACTGTTTTTTTTTTTTTCTTTCTGAGCCACTGTCAACATCCTGGGAACCACCTGGCACAAAACTTTTTTAACGCAAACACATTCAGTATTCTGCAAACACTTCCTTCCCCTATCCCAACATAGCGTGACAATTCGTTCACTGTGATGCGTCTGTCAACAGTCGCCAATTCGTTAACTCTCTGCACATTGCCTGGAGTGTGTGCAGTACGAGGCCTGCCGCTGTGAGGACAGTCCTCAATTTTGTCATGCCCGCTTTCATCAGGTAACCTACTTGCCCACCGACTAAATGTACTGCGATCGACAGCAGCATCTGCATACACATTTTGCAACCTCTTGTGGATGTTTCCCACTGTCTCGTTTTCACAGCACGTTGCTTCTGACGAACGTCAATTGTAGCAGCCATCTTGAAGACATCCTGTGACGGCACCACTCACGGGAACAGGTTGAACTAAGTTTGAAAACAAGCGGGAAGGATGTATCTACACACTGTAAACCTTTCACACATGCAGAATGAGAACTGTATTTTTACACTGACGGAAAAAATCGCAGCACCAAAAAATAATTGAAGTAGAGTAATGACATATTTAAGTGATGAACATTGCAAGATCACAGGTTAAGGTAAGCGCGAGATGACCCACTGTAAATACACTGAAGCGCCAAAGAAACGTGTACAGGGACACGTATTCAAATACGGAGATATGTAAAAAGGCACAATACGACGCTGTGGTCGGCAACCCCTATATAAGACAACAAGTGTCTGGCACAGCTGTTATATCGATTACTGCTGCTGTTATGGGAGGTTATCAAGATCTAAGTGAGTTTGAACGTGCTGTTATACCGGCATACGAGCGCTGGGACACAGCATCTCCGAGGAAGCGACGAAACAGGGATTTTCCCATACGACCATTTCGCGAGTTACCGTGAATATCAGGAATCTGGTACAACATCAAATATCCGACCTCACTGCGGCCGGTAAAAGATCCTGCAACGACGACTCAAGTGAATCGTTCAACGTGCCGGAAGTGTAACCTTTCCGCAGACTGCTGCAGATTTCAATGCTGGGCCATCTACAAGTATCAGCATGCTAACCATTCAACGAAACATCATCGATACGGGCTTTCGGAGCCGAAAGGTCCACCCATGTACCCTTGATGACTGCACGACTCAAAGCTTTACGCCTCCCTAGGCCCGTCTACACCGACTTGGATTGTTGATGACTGGAAACATACTGCCTGGTCGGACGAGTCTCAAATTGTATCGAGTGGACGGACGTGTAATGGTACGGAGACAAACTCATGAATCCATGGACCCTGCATGTCAGCAGGCGACTGTTAAGGGTGGTGGAGGCTCTGTAATGGTGTGGGACTCCTGATACGTCTATACTACTCTGACAGGTGACACGTACTTAAGCATCCTGTCTGGTCATCTGCATCCATTCATGTCCATTGTGCATTCCGACGGACTTGACCAATTCTAGCAGGACAGTGCGACATCCTACACATCCCGAATCGCTACACAGTGGCTCCAGGAAAATTTTCTGAGTTCCGCTGGCCGCCAAACTCCCTAGACACTAACATTATTCAGCACATCTGGGATGCCTTGTAACGTACTATTGAGGAGACATCTCTAAATGCTCGTACTCTTACGAATTTATGAACAGCCCTGCAGGATTCATGTTGTCAATTCCCTCCAGCACTACATCAGACATTAGTCGAGTTCATGCCACGTCGTGTTGCGGCACTTCTACATGCTCGCGGGGCCCTACACAATATTAGGCTGGTATGACAGTTTCTTTGGCTCTTCAATGTATGAAACACTGGTACGTTAATAACCGCGACTGTGCATGCATTGTGTTGTACAGGTGCCGGATGTCAGTTTGTGGTATGGAGTTCCATATCTGTCGCACCTGGAAGGTCGATACGGGGACAGGTAATGGTTGTTATGGACGACGCTGGAGTTGACGCTCGATAGTGTCCCATGTGCGCTTGATGGGAGAGAGTTCTGGTGATCGAGCAGACCAAGGCAACATGTCGACGCTCTGTAGAGCATGTTGGGTTAAGAGCCGTACGTAGGCGAGCGTTATCCCGTTGGAAAACACCCCATAGAACGCTGTTCATTAATGGCAGCACAATAATTTGTATCACCAGATTAACGTACAAATTAACAGTCAGGTTGCTTAGAATAACCGCGAGAGTGCTTCCGATGCCATACCAAATATCATCAACGACCATAGCTGCAGCCCTAATTCCAGTGGGTCTACCAAACAGACAGGCTAGTTGCAGACCCTCAACTGGCTCCCTTCTAACCAACACACGGCTATCACTGGCACCGTGGCAGAACCAGTTTTCATCAGAAAACACAACAAACGTTCACCCTGCCCTCCAATGAGCTCTCGCTTGTCTCTTTTGAAGTCCCAAATGGCGGTGGTTTGTGCTTCAAAAGGGTCAAATTGGTCGAAGCGCTATGGGGCCTAACATCTGAGGTTATCAGTCCCCTAGACATAGAACTACTTAAACCTAACTAACCTATGGACATCACACACATCCATGCCCGAGGCAGGATTAGAACCTGCGACCGTAGCGGTCGGGCGGTTCCGGACTGAAGCGCCTAGAACCGCTCTGCCTTTTCACGCATCATAGTGTTTAAAACGTCATATTTCCTGATCTATGTGACATGCAATGATATAATTTTGTACGTACATTCAGCGGCATATGTGGATACTGTTTGAAAATGTGTTTCAAATAGTTAGTGGAAAAGAAACAGCGTAACAAATTTAAACGTCATGTAGAATGCGGCAGTGTTTCACCCATCTCAGTGTTTATGATGTCATACCCTCTGAACTATGATAGGTAAGTGGTTCTTACCCCCATAGTGATTGTTGTCTGACGGTAAGGTATTTGTGTGAAAAGTTCGATTGCAATCGGACTAATGATTTAGGAGGAGTTATGGAACACACACACACACACACACACACACACACACACACACACACACACCACACACACACACACACACACATATATATATATATATATATATATATATATATATATATATATATATATATATATATATATATATACACACTCTCTAATATATATGGATTTATTTTCACAATTACATAAGAATTGTTTAAATATCTATTGTTGATTTTATTCCGGTATTTTACTTTTTATTTCACAGAATCACACTGCGACTTCTTTATTGATGGGTGTAAACGTAATGTGAGAGAACTGAAATTTACGTTCTGAAAAACTACAGTACCCTGTAGCAAGTAAATTTTTATGTCAAACTTTGCAGGCTTAAGCTTTTGCGTAAAAATGGCACTTGGTAGGTTCAAAAAGAAAGTTTGCAAAACTGACGTTACTGTTGGGACCTACATTTTTCTTTACCACCACTCAGAACATTTTAAGTATTTTACTGGAGAAACAGAAAGGTGCCCATTGCGGTTGTACTGAAATTCTTCCTCTGAATGAGTCTCTTGTGCGTTTGCAGATTTGTGGTCGCAGGCTACTGCAAAATCGTCGTCTTTCTTTGTTTTTCACTGACGTCTTCTTCCACAGGCTGACTAATAATTCTGTCAGACTTGGGACCGTTAAAATTTACGCGTTTCTGCGACACAACTTGTACTAACTCGCAACATGCACATTTCAACAAACAAACAAGGCCATAATGCAACCGACAGTAAAACATTGTAGGGTTGGCGACTTACCGAGGAAAAGAAAGGACGGTAGGGATATAGAAGCATTCCGCCAGAACTGACCCTTGGAGAGTGAGTTCGAAAATTATCGCTCGGGGTGACAGACGACACCTTCGCGAGCTAAGGGGTTTTTGACGATGACGAAGCTTTTTTACTTTTAGTTTTACGTTAAACAGAAAAAAAGCATCAAGCGTGAAGTTACACGATTTCAGGATTTACGAGACCAAGGGGAAAAACTCTTGACTTTGCATCTTTAGCAGTGAAATTTCTTTTCTGCCGTACAAATTGCGACTTACTGCCAGATAAAAACAAGAAGCACAGAATTTGTCTTTTTAATTGCAGTCTATGGTCCCAAACAAAATTGTCATCAGGCTATAAATTTCGTTCCACAACGATCATCTTCAGATCTAATTATAACGGACACTATCCTAATGTGATTAAACCGAAGTCGCATCGTCAGTAGACATGAACAAAATCAGCTAGCATCGTCTAACAGATATAATTCACACATCAGGGAAAGTTTTTTATCACCTCGGTTCCGAGAGCTCCAGAAGCTTGCATGATACCTCGTGTGGGAGGGAGAAAGAGGTGTGAATTTGTATTTAAACTCTATAAATGAAATGCAAGGAGGGCTGTTCAACATATAAGTGGTTTATTCAGTGAGGCTTCATAAAACTACATATGCAATAATAATTGAAATTTTATCCAGTTCATTTAACAATCACACACAAATTATTCAAATAATGATAAACGAAAGTACAATATTTCCGTCGCCAGATACTGTAGAAAGTATCATAAAAAACAACAAATATAATTGAAATGGCACCAACAGGTCACAACAAGTGAATTATATAAGGTGTCTGCCCTGGTATTTGCCTTTTAACATGTTTAACATGAGCATTGTATGTCTTCATTCTAATTTAACATATAAATAAATTGCACGAGACGGGTTGACCTGGTGTAATAAATGAGAAGGAATAAAAAAAAACAGCTGAACAAAAAATGATTCAAATGGCTTTGAGCACTATGCGACTTAACTTCTGAGGTCGTCAGTCGCCTAGAACTTAGAACTAATTAAACCTAACTAACCTAAGGACATCACACACATCCATGCCCGAGGCAGGATTCGAACCTGCGACCGTAGCGGTCGCTCGGTTCCAGACTGTAGCGCCTAAAACCGCACGGCCACTCCGGCCGGCATAGCTGAACAGATGACTCTGCTCGCGGGAAACGGCCAAAATTCCCCGGGCCACTTGAGATTCTTGGGCACCCAAGTCGTGCTGTTGCTATTCAACTCGCCGGTCTGTCCGTGTTACCTAGAATCGTGGCAAAGTTGTTTTTCGCTCTGTTTATAGTTTCCGCTGGCTCGGGCACACGTGCGAATGTCTACGGCTTCTATTGGCAGCGTGTTGATGTATGCAGCGTCTTCGCCTGTCGCTAATCCTCTGGGGGCCTGCCCTCTGTGAAGTGTGCCGACATAGGAGCTCGACCGCCGCTCGCCCGTGGGCGCACTACCTGTGTCCACCTGGTCGCCGGGCTTCCTAGCTACGAACGCATCAGAAGAATTCCTTCCATGCACAAAGTGTACCAAGTTTGCAAAGAGAAGAACCATAGCCCTTTACCGATGCTTAATGACACAATAATTCACCCCCATCACACTTCATATATTGCAATAAACTAATGACTGATTTTAAAAGCAATTATCTCCTTTAATTAAAAACATGAAAAGCTTTGACGCTTTTCAACCTGTACCAAAATTGGAATAGAGATCAAGATAAACATCATTTCCGCCCTTTTTATTGTTCATGAAAACTACACATTGCATATTGTATCACCATAGAGCGAGAACTTCAGAGGTGGTAGTCCAGATTGCTATACACACTGGTACCTCTAATACCCGGTAGCAGGTCTTGCATTGATGCAAGCCTGTATTCGTCGTGGCATACTATCCACAAGTTCATCAAGGCACGTGGCCGAGCGGTTCTAGGCGCTTCAGCCAGGAACCGCGCTGCTGCTACGGTCGTAGGTTCGAATCCTGCCTCGGGCATGGATGTGTGTGATATCCTTAGGTTAGTTAAGTTTAAGTAGTTCTAAGTTCTAGGGGACTGATGACCTCAAATGTTAAGTCCCGTAGAGCTTAGAGACATTTGAACCATTTCATCAAGGCACTGTTGATCCAGATTGTCCCATTCCCTCAGAGTGGTTGGCGGGTCATGTCGTTCATAAACAGCCCTTTTCAGTCTATCCCATGCATGTTCGATAGAAATATCACCCCAAGTTTAATTGTATGTAAGTGAGAAGAGTGGCAAGTACGGGTCTTCTAATTAAAAGCTGACACCAGGAATAGTTTAAGTGCGGTACTTGAAGATACATATAATAGTTTAACTGTGCAATGTTGCAAAAATTCATCTTTTGAATACACTACTGTTCAATATTTGTTAAAACTATACTAGTGGACCTCCGCCCCCCCCCCCCCCCTCTTCCCCCGTATTTTCCGTGCGATATATGTATATAATGTGTACAATACGCATCAAAGGTATTAGTCAGAGCCTCGTCCGTTATATAATAAACATTTTATGAATTTACCGTGCAGTTATACATTTTATGATTAAAGGTGCTTTCAGTGTACTTAAATAAGGCATGAACGTTAACATTAGGTTATGCTATGGGTCATTCACATACGTTGGCTTAAAGAACTCTCAACCAAATTGCCTTCTTTCAACATAACCTAGACTTCGGGCTACGCTACACAGCCAAAATATTGGGTGGGGGGGGGGGGGGAGGGGGGGGCGTAACATACAAGTGCTGTTGCCTGGTAAACATGTGTGAAACTTTCCTCAGAACAAATTAGCTTCTTGGTTCATTTCTTCGACGTAAATAATTTATACATCAAAGTAAGAGACGTAAGGTCCCTAGAACGAAGTAGGAACTTCGGCCATTAAACGGCGCTGAACGTTCAATGCTACTTTTAGTTGCTACTTGCAACATCTAATTGTGGTTGAAATCACAGCCAGATACCTTAAAGTTGTTACTGTGAAAACTACGACTTCTCACTCATTGTGATTTGTAACAAATACGTGATTTCTGGCACACCTCTCGACATTTGATTGTAGTGGACTGGCTGCTACCACTGTTGTGGCTACCCTCTGCGTGCTGAATGCGGTAAAATGTGTGGACACCTTTGCGCGTGTCGATATCTCTTATATTTTGTAATACACTCTATGACAAAAAAGTACTATGCACCACGAAGGAATTATCCGAATGACACGGAAATCGGTAGATGTGACGTAACATGTACAGACAAGCAAATGATTAGAACTTCAGAAAAAGTGAGCAAGTCAGTACATGTTGGTCCACTCCTGGCCCTCATGCAAGCAGTTATTCACCTAGACATTGATTGGTATAGTTATTGGATGTCTTCTCGTGCCAAATTCTGTCCAATTGCTGCGTCAGATTAAAAAAATCTCGAGCATGTTGGAGGGCGGTGGTGGTGGTTAGTGTTTAACGTCCCGTCGACAACGAGGTCATTAGAGACGGAGCGCAAGCTCGGGTTAGGGAAGGATGGGGAAGGAAATCGGCCGTGCCCTTTCAAAGGAACCATCCCGGCACTTGCCTGAAACGATTTAGGGAAATCACGGAAAACCTAAATCAGGATGGCTGGAGACGGGATTGAACCGTCGTCCTCCCGAATGCGAGTCCAGTGTGTGATTAGCACACCACTACGCCACATCGCTCGGTTATGTTAGAGGGCCGCCGGCCGCGGTGGTTGTGCGGTTCTAGGCGCTCCAGTCCGGAGCTGCGCTGCTCCTACGGTCGCAGGTTCGAATCCTGCCTCGGGCATGGGTGTGTGTGATGTCCTTAGGTTAGTTAGGTTTAAGTAGTTCTAAGTTCTAGGGGACTGATGACCACAGCAGTTGAGTCCCATAGTCCTCAGAGCCATTTGAACCATTTTTTGTTAGAGGGCCCTGCCAATAATGCTCCAAACGTTCTCATTTGGTGGAGATCTGGCGACCTTGCTGGCCAAGGTATGGTTTGGCAAGCACAAGCAATAACAGTGAAAGCCCTCGCCGTGTGCGGAAGTGCATTATCTTGCTGAAATGTAACTCGAGGATGGCTTGCATGAAGAGCATCAAAATGGGGCGTAGAATTTCCTCGACGTACCACTGTGCTCTAAGGGTGCCACGGTTGACAAATGCCACGGATGAAAACCAAAGGGGGCTTGCTATTAAAAAAAATTGCACCCGAGATCATCGGTCCTGGTTGTCGGTCCGTATGACGGGTGACGGTCATCTTGGTAGCTAATCACCGTTGGGGCGTCTCCAGACACGTCTCTGCTGGTCGTCATGGTCTGGAACCTCATAGACTGGAATACAATTCCCGCTTCGAACTGAGTCCCAGCGACCAGCGAGGACATGTCTGGAGATGCAAACGACAGCGCTGGGATACCAACCTGGCTGCTGCGCGCCGTGCAGCGCGACAACCGTGAGTGATGGTCTGGAATGCCATTTATTTCTATAGGACCCCTTTGGTTGCCATCCGCGGAACCCTTACAGCGCAGCGGTACTCGACAATATTCCACGCCCTGTTTTGTTGCTCTTCATGCAATGCCATCCTGGCTAACGTTTCAGCAAGATGATGCCTTCCTAAACTGGCGAGAGTTTCTGCTGCTTGTCTTCGTGCTTACCAAAGCCTACCTTGGCCGGCATGGTAGGGTAATCCTAAAAGTAAGGTCTCCTATTTTTTATAAGTACAGAACTCTGTTTGTGTGGCAGTTGGTGACACTGTTATGAAGAATCCTTCACGCACTGTGCGTAAACATGTGCACGCCACGCTGAGGCGATCAGTCTTGGCTTGGCAGCCGTTAAGAATGGAGCTCCCGTTGGATGTTACCACCAGGTAAGAGTTGCGCGCAATTATTCGGTTTTTGAACGCAAAGGGCACTGCGCCGATTGAAATCCATCGCCAATTGACGGAACTGTATGGTGAGTCGTGCATGGATGTCAAAAATGTTCCTAAGTGGTGTAGAGAGTTTGCAGCTGGTCGGACTGAAATTCACGACGAACAAAGGAACGGTAAACCGTCAATTTCTGAGGAGACAGTGTTGAAGGTTGAGCAAAGTATGCGTGAAGATCGGCGGATCACCCTGGATGATCTCTGCACGTTGGTTCCTGAGGTTTCCCGAAGCACCGCTCATAGAATTTTAACGGAAACATTGAACTACCGGAAGGTGTGAGCAAGATGGGTGCCACGCATGCTGACTGAGGACCACATGCGGCAACGAGTTGATGCTTCCCGCGCATTTCTTCACCGCCGAACAGGACAACTTTCTGGACTCAACTATCACGGGTGACGAAACTTGGGCATACAACATTACACCTGAGACCAAGCAACAATCACGCCAGTGGTGGCACCCTTCTTCGCCAAAGCCGCGGAAATTCAAACAAACACAGTCTGCCGGTAAAGTCATGACAACCGTTTTTTGGGATCGGTAAGGGGCATTGTTGGTCGACGTTATGCCCACTGGGACCACAATTAACGCTGACAGGTACTGTGAGGCTCTGAAAAAACTCAAACGGGCAGTTCAGAACCGGAGAAGAGGAATGTTGAGCAAAGGAGTACACATTCTCCATGACAACGCTCGCCCACACGTCGCTCGGTAAACCGTTGTCTCCTGCAACAGTTTCAGTGGAACATAATCACCCACCCACCATATGGTCCTGACTTGGCGCCCAGTGACTATCACCTGTTCTCTAAGTTAAAAGAACATTTGCCGGGAAGCGATTTAGCTCCGACGACGAGGTGAAAGAAGAGGTTCATAACTTTCTGAACAGCATGGCGGCGAGCTGGTATGACATGGCATACAAAAACTGCCACAGCGTCTACAAAAACGTATCGACAGAAATGGTGATTATGTCGAAAAATAGCTAAATGTTCAAGCTCTAAACTGACGTAAACCATTGTACGAATAAACAGGTCCATGTACTTATAAAAAAATAGGAGACCTTACTTTTGGGATTACCCTCGTATTATGGGAAGGGCCTTCCAACTGACTCGGGATTCTGATAACTAATGCACCAGTTGGACAGAATTTGGCACGATATCCTTCAAGATGTCAATTTCAAGCCGGGTGACTGCTTACATAAGGGCCGAAGATAGATCATCGTGTTACTGACTTGCTCAATTTGTGAAGCTCTTTCTCTTGAATAAAGCATCCAATCTGTCTGAAATTGTAATCATTTGTTTGTGTGCACATGTATGTTACATCTACCGATACCATCCTGATTCAGGTAATTCCTTCCTTGTGCGACGTATTTTCTTTTGTCTTAGATTGTATGATTAGAAAATACACTCATGCTCATAAATTAAGGATAATTGCAGAATGTGGTGCCACACAACTTGGCACTACACAAAGCAGGCGCTAATAGCATAGGAGGATAGGGAACACACACGACACAGATCTGTAAGTCCACGGTATTGGTGATAAGTCGAGAAAACCGTCACGAAACACATGTGCTACAAAACGCCACTGTTCCCTGCGCATCTACCCCGACATCAATATGGGATATGATCACCATGTACACGTGCACAGGCCGCACAATGGGGTGGCATACTCTGGATCAGATGGTCGAGCAGCTGCTGGGGTATAGCCTCCCATTCTTGCACCAGTGCCTGTCGGAGCTCCTGAAGTGTCGTAGGGGTTTGAAGGCGTGCAGCAATACGTCGACCGAGAGCATCCCAGTCGTGCTCGATGGGGTTTAGGTCTGGAGAACAGGCAAGCCACTCCATGCGCCTGATATCTTCTGTTTCCATGTACTCCTCCACTACGGTAGCTCGGTGGGGCCGTGCGTTATCATCCATCAGGAGGAATGTGGGACCCGCTGCATCCCTGAAAAGGCGCACATACTGGTGGAAAATGACGTCCCGATACACCTGACCTGTTACAGCTCCTCTGTCAAAGACATGCAGGAGTGTACATGCACCAGTCATAATCCCACCCATCAAACCACGACCTCCATACAGGTCCCTTTCAAGGACATTAAGGGGTTGGTATCTGGTTCCTGGTTCACGCCAAATGAAAACCCGGCGAGAATCACTGTTCAGACTACACCTGGACTCGTCCGAGAAGGTAACCTGGGACCACTGTTCCAATGAGCATGTACTGTGTTGTTGACACCAGGCTTTACAGGTTCTCCTGTGACCAGTGGTAAGTGGAATGCACCTTGCAGGTCTCCAGGCGAATGAACCATGCCTGTTCAGCCGTCTGTACACTGTGTGTCTGGAGACAACTGTTCCAGTGGCTGCGGTAAGGTCCCGAGCAAGGCTACCTGCAGTACTCCGTGGCCGTCTGTGGGCAGTGATGGTGAGCTATCGGCCTTCTTGTGGTGTTTTACATTGTGGACGTCCCGTACTGTAGCACCTGGACACGCTTCCTGTCTGCTGAAATCGTTGCCATAATCTTGAGATCACACTTTGTGCCACACAGAGGGCCCTTGCTAGGAACGGCCTCCAGTCGCCCTAGTATTCTACCTCACATAACGTCATCAATATGTGTTCTTTGAGCCATTTTCAACACACAGTCACCATTAGCACGTCTGAAAAAGTCTGCAAACTTACTCGCTGCACCGTACTCTGACATGCACCAACACACCTCTGCGTATGTGGACTGCTGCCAGGGCCACCGTGAGACCACCGCAGGTCAAATGCACCGCATGGTCATACTCCGAGGTGATTAAAACCCGCAAACCGCCCACCAAAGCGTTGTTTCACCATGTATCAGCATTATCCTTAATTTATGAGCATGAGTGTAGTAATAATCTTGCGTGCCATGCTTTTGGTATCAGATTCACGGTGAAAAAATCACTGGTTTGGTAGCCGCTTCACGATAGGTACGTGAAACTTAGCATTAAGTTGGATAAGTCTGTTTGGGTCAGTAGCCTGATCTCAAACGAAAGCTTACCACATAAGTATTTCTTGGAGTCAGACTTACATTCTAAGCACCCACTGAAGTGATTTGGTATATTCAAATGGTGACTACGTGCTACGGATTTAACATAATACGAGGGTCACTCAAAAAGACACGCACAACACTTTCTTTCAAAAATCCCAAATTTATTCTGCATCTTCGTTACTCGTGGAAGTCATAGAAACATCCTTCTCGCTTGTGCTCAAATTTGAATTAAGCTGTTTCCCAAATTACATTGTCGTAGTACTCCATCAAGGTGGCTGTTGCATTTAATGCCCGCTTCAAGCAACATGCAGAGTTATAGTAGTTCTGACTTATACCATTCAGGTATATTGGTCTTAGTATAGCGGTGGAGTAAAGCAGCTGAAAGAGACATTCTGTCTTTCAAGAATGTATCAACATACTGTAAACGTACCAAAGGTATATGAAATAAACTGAATGTAAAAAACAAGCATTGTACAGTTCTTTTGAAGTGATTTTTGTATAAGTTAACACACGGCCACTGAGTTCTCTTCATGGTCAGCCGTTGTGGCCGAGCGGTTCTAGGCACTTCAGTCTGGAACCGTGCTGTTGCTACAGTCGCAGGTTCGAATCCTGCCTCGGGCGTGGATGTGTGTGATGTCCTTAGGTTAGTTAGGTTTAAGTACACTACTGGCCATTAAAATTGCTACACCACGAAGAGACGTGCTACAGGCGCTAAATTTAACCGACAGGAAGGAGTTGCTGTGATATGCAAATGATTAGCTTTTCAGAGCATTCAAACAAGGTTGGCGCCGGTGGCGACACCTACAACGTGCTGACATGAGGAAAGTTTCCAACCGATTTCTCATACACAAATAGCAGTTGACCGGCGTTGCCTGGTGAAACGTTGTTGTGATGCCTCGTGTAAGGAGGAGAAATGCGTACCATCACGTTTCCGACTTTGATAAAGGTCAGATTGTAGTCGATCGCGATTGCGGTTTATCTTATTGCGACATTGCTGCTCGCTTTGGTCGAGATCCAATGACTGTTAGCGGAATATGGAATCGGTGGGTTCAGGAGGCCTCGAATCACTAGCAGTCGAGATGACAGGCATCTTACCTGCATGGCTGTAACGGATCGTTCAGCCACGTCTCGATCCCTGAGTCAATAGATGGGGATGTTTGCAAGACAACAACGATCTGCACGAACAGTTCGACGACGTTTGCAGCAGCATGAACTGTCAACTCGGAGACATGGCTGCTGTTACCCTTGACGCTACATCACAGACAGGAGCGCCTGCGATGGTGTACTCAATGACGAACCTGGGTGCACGAATGGCAAAACGTCATTTTTTCGGATGAATCCCGGTTCTGTGTACAGCATCATGATGGTCGCATCCGTGTTTGGCGACATCGCTGTGAACGCACATTGGATGCGTGTATTCGTCATCGCCATACTGGCGTATCAGCCGGCGTGATGGTATGGGGTGCCATTGTCACACGTCTCGGTCACCTCTTGTTCGCATTGACGGCACTTCGAACGGTGGACGGTACATTTCAGATGTGTTACGACCCGTGGCTCAACCCTTCATTCGATCCCTGCGAAACCCTACATTTCAGCAGGATTATGCACGACCGCATGTTGCAGGTCCTGTACGGGCCTTTCTGGATACAGAAAATGTTCGACTGCTGCCCTGGCCAGCACATTCTCCAGATCTCTCACCAATTGAAAACGTCTGGTCAATGGTGACCGCGCAACTGGCTCGTCACAATATGCCAGTCACTACTCTTGATAAACCGTGGCATCGTGTTAAAGCTGCATGGGCGGCTGTACCTGTACACGCCATCCAAGCTCTGTTTGACTCAATGCCCAGGCGTATCAAGGCCGTTATTACGTCCAGAGGTGGTTGTTCTGGGTACTGATTTCTCAGGATCTATGCACCCAAATTGCGTGAAAATGCAATCACATGTCAGTTCTAGTATAATTTACTTGTCCAATGCATACCCGTTTATGATCTGCATTTCTTCTTGGTGTAGCAATTGTAATGGCCAGTAGTGTAGTTCTGAGTTCTAAGGGACTGATGATCTCAGATGTTAAGTCACATAGTGCTCAAAGCCATTTTGAGTTCTCTTCATGCATTTGCTCACAATGATGCTGTTTCACCCTCTCACTGCTGAACGTGTAATGAGAATGTGTACGTATTTCATGCAGAAATCTGTTAATGCGTCAGGGTTGGCCAGAAATGGAAAGCAGTGGGCACCCGTTGAGGTGAAATATCAAACATATTTTTAACTGCATGAATGTTTAATGCCATAAAAAGGAAAGGCAGGCCTAGTGAAGCCACTGAGTCTGAATGGGCTGCTGCCCAAGGGAGCAGGATATCAGAACGTCTGGTCAGGTCGGAAGCTGCCAGCAGAAGAGAGCGAACGGCGTGTCCGCTCCCAGAGGCTGGCCGCGTTCCCACACCCACTTGACCACCTCCAGGCCTCCCTATTGGTCAGCCAAATCGAAGACGCGCAGTTCGGTAGTGTTACCTCGCCAGCAATACGTGAATTTAGCTGCTGATGGTTCAACACGTGAGTTTCAAAGTGGTTATGTCCGGTTCTGGACAATGTGACTGAGACGCTGCAACTAGCCGCCAGGCAGAAGGCGCTGACGGACATCAAGTGAAAAATAAAAATCAAATTTTTATACTAATAAATCCACTCATTAGCGGCCCCCACTGTACAAATCTTTTGGGAAATAGGTATATTGTTTAAGCACCCCAAGCTTGCCTCCATGTGGTCGTAACTGACAAATTTGTCTGAAGAGAAACACACTTTAAGCTTCAAATGTAATTGGAGCCCTTTAATGACACAGTTGTTTTTCTAGTTCAAATATAGAAGTCGCACTGAGTAAATTTTTAATTCACATTACCATACAAGCCCACACGTCCCATTTACACTTCCCATTTACTATTGGAAAATCACCTTGTACAAATAAGCACACTCACACTGTTTGGCACTGTGCAAAGGGCAATGCGTTATGCCCTTGGCATCTGGCCTGCCCCTGTAGCTCAGCACGAAATGTACTGGGCCAGACGGGATCAAAACGCAGTCCCCAGCGTTGATGACGGTGGTGGCTTGTGGCCGGCAGGACGATACTGAACAACAGAAATGCATGCCCAACTAGATGGCTCAGGCTCGAATCCCAGTCCACCAAGAAGGCAGCCAGGAGCAAGCAGACAGCGAAGTCTGTTACTGAAGACAAGGTCTGTTGGTGGCATCTTGCTGGTTCATTTTGGCTCGAATACTGGCACGGATCTTGCCTAGTGACAATCAGCTGGGCAGGACAGAGTGTCCGGATTTGGCGATGTATACCTCTAGCCTGGTCCACTAACATTTCTGAGGCAATAGCAGTTTTGCTCGTCAATTCAGGGGGTGAGGACAGACAGTTGAGCAACCACGACACCAGTGCTCCAGTTTTCTTGTCGTAACAGCAGCTCTACAGCCCCGGTAGTACTGTAATGGGGTCGCTATTTCTCCTTTCAGAAGCTTCAGGTGGCGACTACGCGATGTCATTGTTCTGAATACAAATTCCTGCGCCACTGCACCTACGTAGTTCCTGTCCCGCAACACGCCTGCACCTATATACATACTCCGCAAGCCACCATACCATGCGTGGCTGAGGTTACCCTGTACGACTACTAGTCATTTACTTTACTGTTGCATTCACAAATTGGGTGAGGAAAAATCGACGGTTGATAGGCCTCCATACGACTCCTAATTTCTCACATCTCATTTTTGTGGTCCTTATGTGAAATGCATTATGGAGGCAGAAGAATCATTCTGCAGTCATCTTCAGATGCTGCATTTCTCAGAAAGAACGACCCTTCTCATCAGGGATTCCTATCTGAGTTCCCAAAGCATCCCTCAGACTTGCATGTTGTTTGGACCGACCGGTAGCAAATCTAACAGCCTGCCCCTGAATTCATTCGATGTTTTCCTTTAATCCGATCTGGTTCGGATGCCAAACACTAGAGCAGAACTCAAGAATGGGTCGTACTAGTGTCCTACATAAGGTCTCCTTTGTAGATCAACCACACTTTCCTAAATTTTCCCCAGTTAACCAATGTCGACCATTCACCTTCCCCAACACAATCCTAACATGCTGGTTACATTTCATATTGCTTTCCAACATTACGTCCATATATTTAAACAATGTGACTGTGTCAAGCGGGACACTACTAACGCTGTATTCGGACATTGATTGTTTGTTTTTCCTACTCATCTGCATTAACTTCCATTTTTCTACATTTAGAGTTAGCTATCTTGCGTCGTCCTACAGTCACTTAACGATGACACCTTCCTGTAGCGCCGGCCGCGCTGACCGAGCGGTTCTGGCGCTTCAGTCCGGAACCGCGGGACTACTACGGTCGCATGTTCGAATCCTGCCTCGGCCATGGATGTGTGTGATGTCCTTAGCTTAATTAGGTTTAAGTAGTTCTAAGTTCTAGGGTACTGATGACCTCAGATGTTAAGTCCCACAGAGCTCAGAGTCATTTGAACCATTTGAACCTTCCTGTACACCACAGCGTCATCAGGAAACAATCACAGATTGCTGCTCCCCTGACCGTCAAATCATTTACGTGTATAGAGAATAGTAACGTCCTATCACACTTCCCTGGAACACTCGTGACGATACCCTTGTCCCTGACGAACATTCGCCGTCGAGGACAACGTATTGGGTTCTAGCCACTCACCTATTGGGAACCTATTCTGTACGGTCGTACCTTTGTTAACAGTCTGCCGTGTGGCAATGTGTCAAAAGCTTTTCGGAAATCTGGGAAAATGAAATCTGCCTGTTTTCCTCCATCCGTAGTCCGAAGGGTGGTTCAAATGGCTCTAAGCACTATGGGACTTAACATTTGAAGTCATCAGTCCCCTAGACTTAGAACTACTTAAACCTAACTAACCGAAGGACATCACACACAGTCATCCCCGAGGCATGATTTGAACCTGCGACTGTAGCCGCAGCGCGGTACCGGACGGAAGCGCCTAGAACCGCGCGGCCACAGCGGCCGGCTCCGCAGGATGTAATGTGAGAAAAGAGAAAGTTGAGTTTCTCACGAGTGAAGCATTCTAAAACCTGGCTATGTGTTCAAGAATACTGTAGCAAACCGCTGTTAAGAATATTGGCCTGTGAATTTGGGGGTCAATTCTTTTACCATTCTTTTATACATGCGTCACCCGTTCTTCTTTCCATTCTTTTGGGATTTTGCGCTGTTGAGGGATTCGCAACTGAAATGGAATTCTAGCCGGACCTGGTGATTTATTTGTTTCCCTCTCTTTCAGTTGTTTCTTCCCGCCAGGGATGCCTATTGGTATGGCTCCATGCATGAGTCTGAGCGATAGATAGTCGATGGTACGTTTGTAGAACACCGTCCTTACGACGTCGTCCACTTTGCCAAGTGGAAGCGTGGCGCAACAGAGTAATCCGGAAATTAGATGTAGCGGATCGTTTCGTAACAGTGCTAATCATACAAAGGAACTGCAATGAGATTCTGTGTGCCCCAGGAGCGGTCCTGGCGAACCGGCTAAGCGAGGTGGACGACTGGACGGTGCTGCTGGTGGAGGCGGGCGGCGACGAGACGGAGATCTCCGACGTGCCGGTGCTGGCCGCCTACCTGCAGCTCAGCAAGCTGGACTGGCAGTACAAGACAGAGCCCCAGGGCACCGCCTGCCTCGGTAAGTCTCCTGCTGACTGCTCTACTGAGCCAAGATGTCCCAGTGAACGTCTGCCCTAACTCGACTGTCCGTTGCTACTAGATCTACAACTTAGCTTCCGCCATTTTTTCTCGAGGTTCGGGGCTTTATTGTGAAAAACTTACAAAAAAAAATGCATAGTATTGCCCATTGAAGCATCCCCAACTCTTTGTTTTTTTCCTTTATTGTTATTTTCATACCTTTACAATCAGGTAGGCTGTCAGCGGCATGCTACGCCGCTCTTCAGCCACAGAGTTGACAATGATATAACACAGAATGGAGATTCAGAATAAATGCAGTGACGGTCAAAAATAACGGACACAGAAATACAATAAAACACGGAACCGTTCACACTCGACGATAACGACACCGAAAACATGTTGACACAGCGCACATAACACTGATGAATCCGATGGCACAAGTGAACGTATGAGCGTGACGGCGGACACTAAAAACACAAAACGACGGCACACACACGCGAAACTGATGGCGATGATCTCCGGCGCGCGAATGTCCACAGAGCATGTACAAGTCCGGGGACCTGCCAAGAGGGGAAGAAGGGGGAGTGAGAGGGAGGGGGGTGAGCAAGGATGCCAATGGCGGAGGAGACGGAAGTAGGAGATGGAGGAAGGGCTGGAGGGGAAGTCTGGGGGAGGAGTGGGGAGAAAGGGAGGAGGGAGGGAAGGGGGAGAGAAGGGAGGGAGGGTGCCCAAAGGAACAAACACAGGAAGAGGGAGGGAGGATCAAAGTTGGTAGGAGGGGTAGATGGAGGGGAGGAGGGCATCATCAGGGAGGGGGACCTGGAGGAAGCCATCTACGGAGAGGGTGTGGAGAGGGGAGAGATGGAGAGCAGGTGGGACGTGGGAATACAGGTGCGGCAGCGGGCGGGGGTGGGAGAGGACCCCAACTCTCTTGTGGTTCCGCTTTTAGGTACTCCACGTCGACGTCTGCTCGTAGATACGTGTCGTCGGTAGGTTTTCCGGCTTTACTTCCCGACGTGACAGCGACGACTCTCCGATGAGGTGCAGGCCTTGTGTTTTACTATTACTACGAGTCTTGTAAGTATCGTTTTTATTTAGTAATTTGCTTGGCTAAAACTCTCCACTTTTATGATTAAGACAGCCTGCGCCACCTTTCGGAGGGAGTGGGGACGTCAAAGAGTCACATATTAAGCAGTCTGTAAAACACGTAAACGTTCACTTCAGTTAGCGTGTTACTTAATGCCTTCGCTTTCCGCTAGAAGGTGCTGACTTTCTGCTGAATAGCTTTGGTTCCGTAAAACCTTCACTGATTAGTACTGGGTAAGTGAAATAAGTACAACACTATTTTATTTCACTCTATATTCAAGGATTAAGATGGTGATGGATGATGGTCTATTTAATATGCTCCTAGTCTGGAGGAATCTATATATCTGCAAATGCCGATATGCACGCGCTCTACGTCCAGATTCGCAAATAACGGCACACGACACTTTCAAAAGTCCACACGTTAATATCTGAATACCGGTACCTCTGAATTCACCCGTATCAGCAGATAATTTGAGTTTCTGTCGTCAATATGTCCGTAAAGTTCCAATCTAGCACTAAAGTCCTAAAATCCCCTTAATACTCCGTTGCTACCAACAGTCAGAGATCGTACACTACATCACTTTTAATCTCCGTAATAATCTAACAGTTTATAGTGAATCTTAACACGATAAAGTCCAATCTAATTATTGTCTCGTTGACTGACACGGGTTCCCCGCCCTTTAACGAAACAATCAAGGAAAAAAGGGCGGCAATAATGACGATCAGGCTTTTTTATAGGTTTTTCATCACAGGAGTTTAACGTCACTGCTTTCTCCATGACGGAGCTTCCGTGGTTTTGCTGTACGTTTTGCTGATATACTATAATTTTGATCTGCAATTACCGATCTCTGATTCTACACTATTTTCCCGTCTAAAAATTCTGTTCTCAATTTTAAATTATTCTTTCCATAGCTTTTATCCTGTAAACTGAAGCGAGGTGTGTTCTTAATTTTAAATTATTCTTTCTATAGCTTTTATCACTGTAAACTGAACCGAGGTATTACACCATCGCTGGCCACTACATTCTCCCATCTTGCACGCGAATCCCGTGGCGGAAGACTGGGCGTCTTTTGTGGGGATCCATGAATCGATTCATATGATCGGAAGTGCTGATCAGCCAGACTGTATGCCAATGATCGAAAAATTTGGAAGTTAGAGAGAGCAACGTATGGAGAATACCGCAGGAGGGATAGGACTTCTTATTTCAACGTTTCCATGTATATTTTGACGGGTTTTGCGGCATGGGGTCGAGCACTGACCTGCTGCAAAATGACCTCTACGTGTCTATCGCTGTATTGTGGCCATTTGTGTTTCAGTGCTGGGCTCGGACACATCAGTTCCTTTCGATAATGATGTCCTGTGACTGTCTTCGTCCTTTTCAATAGCTACGAAGACGTTCTGTCTTCCCCGCCATGCCGGTCTTCGACATCAAAATCACCGTTCTTAAGGCGTTGAAAACATTCTCTGTACGTTCTTCCACTAATAGATCTCTAACCATTGGTCTTACCCAGCATTTTAAGAGCCACAGCCGCAGATTTCTTCATATTAAAGCAGAAAATTAAAACTTCCCGAAAATGGCGAGAAATGGGTACGTAAGTTGACGTACTTAATCGAGAATAACCTTATGATGCAATCACAAATCGACTAATATTTTTATGGTATGTTTACAGATGCCTAAGCTGATTGTATTACACCTATTACCAACCACCTGAACCCCACTTGCCGCTACTGCCGTCTATCACAAAACGGCGGAAGCAAAGTCGTAGACCTAATAGATGGGATACTCCTATTCTAGGAAGGAATTACTTCGTTACTCTTCAACTCCATTACTTTGGCTCACCAGTCTTCTGACTGGTTTGTTGCGGTGTGACAAGACTTTTTCTCATGCGACTTCTTCTTCTGTGCCAGTCTCTTCGCACCAGTGCAGCACCTTCGTCCAGCATCTGCAGTTGTTTGTTGTGTATATTCTACATCTCCAGCAAGGTTTGCCGTCTATGACTTCTTCTATTACCACGCTAGTTATTCCCTGAGGTTTTAATACATGACCAGTTACCCTGTCTCATCCTCCCAAGGGAAGTGCATGGCCTAGAGCACTAAGAACCACACGCAAGTATCCTTAGAATATAAATCGTTTATCCCAAAAACAATGGTATGAGCCATTCGCGTGCAAAACTGAGCATCTTACCATTTGAATAATAACCTATTCAAGATCTAGGAGAGGAAAGAAACAAAATATCGGTATAACAAGACAAGAAAGACATATTTCAAAGTCGAATCTTATTCCCGCCCCCACCCCGATTAAAATATTTACCCTATCTGAACAAAAAACTATTTCTACTGACCTGATAGTGTTGCACAACCATTCAATCTGCAAGAATGGGATTTCAATGAAGCGGTTAAAGCAAAGTGGAACAGTATACATCTGACTAAACCCACTTTTTCAAATTCACTTTTGCATTCAAGCAGTCCACTAGCAATCGCCACACTAATTACATATTCAAACGAGGATATCGGTATGTCAATATCGCAACCGTACTATAACATAAGCGTGTATTTCTGTGCAGAAAGTTGACTGTATAGGACAGAGTGAAGTCTGACAACTTTACTTGTGGTTTTTTACATGGAAGTCTTACAAAATCAACGATCCTTCTCACATAGCGTTTATATTACGTAAAAAGTACATATCAAGAAACAGCCAATATTTTGCTGTCCTATTTGGTGTATTTTTGATAGTATTTATATCAATATCTTGTTTCTTCTCGCTTCCAAAGTTCCGCTTGGAGACCTTGAATAGGGGATCATTCACAGGTCTCTCGTAGTAAGCTGCGTAGTTTTGCTCGCGAATGGCTCAAACCACAGTTATTGGTATGAGCGATTTATGTTGTAATAATAATTTCGTGAGTTTCTGCGCGTTCGAGTACACGCACTTCCCTTGTCAACGTTTTCCATACATTTCTTTCCTCGCCGATTCAGAGGAGTATTTCATTTCTTAACTTGTCAGTTCACTGTGTTTTCAGTCCCCTTCTGTGACATTATATATCAGCTGCGTCGATTTTTCTCTTTCCACTTTATCTACAGTACAAGAGTCACTTCCATACAGTCTGCTGCTCCAGTCGTACGAGCTCGAACATTTCTTGCTCGAGTTAGACGCCTATGTTTCGTTGTAATAGAATTGTTTTGGCGAGAAACTCTCTCTGCCTGAGCTAGTCTACTTGTTACATCATCCTTGCTTCATCCGACAAGCATTGTGGTTCCAAGGCAGCAGAATTCCTTCACTTTGTCTTTTACTTCCTTTGTTTACTCCAGATCTATATTCTTTGCATAGTGGACTGTTAATTGCGTTCAGCACGCCAGCAATTCTTCCTCGCTTGCAAAGAGTGCCTAGATCATCAGTGAATGACAAAATTGATTCCCATTCACTTTCAATTTTAGTTCCGTTTTTGTATTTTTATTTTACTCCCTTCATTGGTTCTCGACATACATGTTGAACATTGGAAGAGAAAGAAGGCGTCCAGTACATATGTCCTTTTTTAATCCGACGAGTATCAGTAGCATTTTATCCATTAATGAAACAGTTAAATTTAGCATGAGTAATATTAAAACTACAATAACAATAATAATAATAACAGTAGCTATGAGCTGCCCACCACTGTAGAAATAAACAAGGGTGAAGGAGAGACAGAACTCACAGTATAGAATTAATGAAGCGCTGCGTTTGCAGTACGCCTGGATACTGCTGTAGGCGATTACCAAAAAAATTAAGGAACTAGTTTATTTTCCAAATTTCCATTCACAAATGGGTTATGAAATCATTCTCTGGCGAAATTCAAGTTACAGTGATAGTATTTTCACAATACAGAAGCGCTTTATAAGTATTACATCTGGTGTTAATTCAAGAATATTCTGCAGAGACCTCTTCAAGAAACTGGGTACTTTGTCAACTTTATCACAATACAGATCTTCATTAATGTCCTTTGTCACTAACAATATTTCTCTTTTCATAGAAGGTATTGAAAAGCATGAGTATCACACAAGGACCAAAAATAACCTCTACAAAACCATCAAAGGATTAAAATTTGTACACGCACATTCAACAACCTACCACAGCACATTAAATGTCTTTTAGGTAATGTATTGGACATTAAGACAAATATAAGAATTTTTTGTTGGGCAACTGCTCCCAACTCACTGAAGAGTATCTTCACAGAACCAACGAAATTTAATGTTTTAAGTTAATGCATAATTAGAATGAGCACTGTAAAACAATAATCTGATGACATTTCACTGCTTTGCGCCTAAATTAAATTAAATGTACATCTCTGACATTTTTAAATGCGCTAGAAAGCACTCTACAGTGGATCCACGGATACGACTAATACAAAGTATAGTAAAATCGAAGAAAACGGATATAACAAAAATGTCGAGGAAGAACATGGCGGCTAAGATGAGGTGAACTAGAATGAAGATCAAGAGAGGAAAAGGCGGAGAAAAGTAAAGAGCGAAGAAACTATGTGGATTTTCTGACGGAGAGGTAGAAAAGAAATATTTTTATCACCGTGGCATTAAGTAAAAGTTTAGCAGAAAGTGTTTCAGTATCTCTACGGGATGGCACAGTGATTAAGGCACTGAATCCTAGCGTAGGAGCAGCGATGTTCAAAATGTGTAGGTATAACCCTATTTACATCTACATGTACTGTATATCTACATACATACTTCACGAGCCACCGCACTGTGCGTGGCGGAGTGTACGTTGTACTGCTGCTAATTGTTTCACTTCCCGTCCTTGCAAACAGAGCGAGGGTAAAGCGACTTTCTATATGCCTCCACGAGCCCTAATTTCTCTTATCTTATGCTCGTGGTCCTTACGCGAAATGAACGTTGGCGGCAGTAGGATCTTTCTGCAGCCAACTTCAGATGCTATTCTCTAAATTTTCTCAATGGCATTTCTCGAAAAGAACGTCACTTTCCCACCGGGAGTTGCCATTTGAATTCCTGAAGCATCTCCGTAATACTTGCGTGTTGATCGAACCTGCTGACGACAAATATAGCAGCCCATCTCTCAATTGCTTCGATGTCTTCCTTCAATCCGACCTGGTGGGAGTCTCAAATACTCGAGCAGTGCTCAGCAATGGGTCCCACTAGTGTTCTATATGCAGTTTCCATTACAGATGAACCACATTTTCTTAAAACTCTCTCAATAAGCCGAAGTCGACCATTCGCTTTCTCCATTATAATCCTTGCATTCTCGTTCCATTTCACTTTGCAATGGTAAGACTAGATGTGTAATCGACGTGACTTTGTCAAGTAGCAGACTAATAATGCTGTATTCGAGTGTTACGGGATTGTTTTTCATGCTCATACATTCCTCTACATTTAGAGCTGGCTACGATTCATTACATCAATTAGAAATTTTGTCTAAGTCGTCTTGTGTTCTCACACAGTGATTCAACGACGACACCTTCCCGTAACCCTAGCGTCATCGGCAAACAGACGCAAATTGCTGCTCACCCTGCCCTTAGATCATTTATGCGTATATAGAATAACAGCGGTCCTATCATTCCTCCCTGGGAAACTATGGACAATACCCTTGTCTCTGATGAACACTCGCCGACGGGGACAACGTGCTGTGTTGTATTTCGTATGAAGTCTTCGAGCCACTCACGTATCTGGAAACCTATTTTGTATGCTAGTACCTTCGTTAATAGTCTGCAGTGGGGCAGGAATATGGAATCTGCCTGTTGTTCTCCATCCATAGTTCGCAGGGTATAATGTGAGAAAAGGGAAAGCTGAACTTCAAAAGAGCGATGGTTTCTAAAACCGCGCTGATTTGCAGAAAAAAGCTGTTCTGTTTCGTTATGTATGAACTGAGAATTTGTTCAAGAATCCTGCAGTGAACCAATGTTAAGCCGGCCGGAGTGGCCGAGCGGTTCTAGGCGCTACATTCTGGAACCGCGCGACCGCTACGGTCGCAGGTTCGAATCCTGCCTCGGGCATGGATGTGTGTGATGTCCTTAGGTTAGTTAGGTTTAAGTAGTTCTAAGTTCTAGGTGACTAATGACCTCAGCAGTTAAGTCCCATAGTACTCAGAGCCATTTGAGCCAACCAATGTTAAGAATATTGGCCTGTAATTCTACGAGTCAGTTCTTTTACCCTTCTACACACAGGATTCACTAGCGCTTTTGACAAGTTTTTATTAAGTCGTTATTTTGCTTGTTTTGGTGCAAATTTCGGAATGCGTTTTAAACTTACTTCCCAATGAGGTATAGACCTGACCCTTTCGACTTAGCCTGCAACTGGATGAGATTTCAATATTAACTCGATTTCGTATCTGGTGTGTGGTGGAGGGTATTTTCTCGGGTTCTCGGCTAGATCCTTTGCTAAGGTATGACGGTGGTAATTGTTACATGCTTCGCGCATCGATCTTTTTACAACTGCACAGATCTCTAGTAGCTTTTGCCTATCGTCATTTTGCCCATTCTCTTTTGAACCGAGAGTGCAACAGTCACTGTTTCCTTACGTTTTTCCAAATTTGAATATTAATGCCCGGGGGGTACTTTCCTTCCATAATCCAGTTACTTTGCGCGTATGTCTCCGGAGCGCGATTTACAATCAATTCAGACTTTGATTACAAAACCTCTACGTCCATCATATTGGAGTTAAATGATGTGCACTCATTGTTTAAGTGGGTTGCTAACGACTACTTCTCAACTTTTTGTAGAAAAAATACTCCCCTACCCTTCTCGACGGATTTATTAACTTAAGTAAACACAGTTGAAATGATGACATCATGATTACTAATACCTGTTGAAACATCCCCTTTGAACAATTTATATAGGACTGTGCTTAACCTGACACACAATACTTTGTTAGCGCAACGCAATCTGACTTTCAAAATTCCCTACAAAAGAATGGCCCTGACTAACATTAAACTATACCTTTCACAAATCACTTACCTCACAAAAATCTTCGCTGCTCAAGCTACTGCAATACAGCAAGCGCCACTACTGCCAGCTAAATAAAAGATTCAAACTACTAAAGGCACTAACTACTGATAGGGATAATTAGCAAATGAAAGATATTAATAGAGAACAAACAATGTATTTACCTTAATATCATCACAAGTCATAATATATATATCAGTTCATGACAAATTGCAAACCTCCGCCATCTCTCTCCCCACATCCACCACTGCTGGCGGCTCACCTCCAACTGCGCAACGCTACGCGCTGTTCACAGCCAGCTGCCTAACACTACAATGGCGAGTATTACAACAATGCAAAGCAGCCACAGACTGCACACAGCATAGCCAGTGATTTTCATACAGAGGTGGCGTTACCAATAAAAAAACCTAAACAGCCTACTTACATAGCCCCCATGCTCCCCACAAAAATTTTTACAAATGGTGTTGGGCACTGGCCAATACAGATTTGACAAAAATTTATCACAATTACAGTAACAAAGATATAAAATGCACACACTTATTGATACAATGTTGATGAAAAGCTAAAATTTCTCACAGTCCATAAAGACAGTCCAGATTGTTCAGTAAAAATGCAGAGTTTTTCTCAAAGTTTGAGCAGTAAAAGAAAATGCACACAGAAGTAGCGGATTTCCATGCAGTCTTGAAGAAGTAGTGTTGTCCTTCCAAAGGAAATACAGTGCTGATTCGACATGCAGACAGGTAATGGGCCACAACAGAGTAAACCCACAGCAGAGTCAGTCGACGTTTTGAAGAATATTGGTAGGTAGGTCATCACAGAGCAAACCCACTGTAGTCCTGGTAGAGATTACGGTATTGGTGGGCCATCAGAGGTGCAGACCCACTGCAGTCCTTGTAGAAATAAGGATATTGATGGATCATCAAAGATGTAGACCCACTGTAGTCCTTGTAGAGATAGCCAGCAGCCATCTGTTGTGACTGTGCAGGTGCACAATCACCACTGAAGAGTCTTGCGGATAATGTAGCAAGTCCATAACCACCACTTGTGCGCTCACAAAGTTTTTGGAATTGTCCTTAGAACCAGCAATGCTGTTATCCAGTCCCTTGCTGAATCATTAACACACGTGCAAACACTAACAGTCCCTACTTCTCACATATTGTGCATATACTATGACCAACAGAAACGTGTGCAGTGAAATGTAACTAACAAGCTAATAATATCATGAACTGGTGACAATTACAATTTTGTAACATAAAAATACAATAACAAAGGTACAAAATACATCATTAAAGAACATAATAATACAGATAACATTTGTAGTACAGGCTTTACAAAAGAATCGAAATAACATATACGTCAGTGTTCCAGGAATTATGACATGAGTACATACATAAAGGATCACAATAACTTTTGAAACATCAACTTCACACATGAGCATTGAACAGAACAGAATTAATAATGTCTAACATCTTTACAAAGTAAATAACATATCATTAATGCCAATTATATTTGAGGATAACAGTATTCCTCATCATAGTGAATGTAGCTTAATATTAAAAGAGAAAAAAATTCTATGAAACTACACAGAGACAGGAAGAAAACAAATACACAAGGGTACACAAACACATAGTGGGATAACACAAAAGGAAAGGACAGGGTTCGTTTTCAGTGTAACATTTGGTACTGCAGTCCATCCCAAAACTTCATTCCATAGATCTTTCGTCTTATTTCAACCTTTGCTTCCACCAAAAAAATCTTATCCAAGCATGCTTTCTGTATTTATTTCACATATGTCTTACCTCATTATTTATTTCCAAAAAGTCCTATCTAAGCCTGCTTTCTGTATTCTGTTCATATTTCTTTCAAAATAATTATTTCTGATTGTACAATACTCATTTGGGCCCAAATCCTTTTTATATAACTTCGCAATGCATCCTTTACCTATTCTCCATAGTCAGTTTCTCATATAGTCTACCCCCTCTTAAGCTAACTTAAATCTACTGAGCTCAGATGCTAAACTAAGGGACGAGGCAATGCAGCATCACATAACAAATCAACACAAACAGCAATGCAAAAAAAATGCAAATTGGCAAAGCTAGCAGCATAAATTAGCAAAAGTCAAATTCAATAACACTATGCCTGGCAAACAGCAGCAACTTATACCTAAACATGACATAGCTCAAGCAGAAAAAATAGTACACTAAAGATAACAATGCAGATAAGGGAAATGTATAATCACATCTTAATGTCTAACTAATTAAAGTGGTGCACCACAACAACTGATTGTAAAAAGAAATATTACCATGTACTTGAAAAGAAAATTATGTGTTACTGTTACTAGTTCCTTCTTATTGTACTTTCCTTTCCAAGTGCTCCTTTTTTAAAGAACGTGGATCATAAAATAATTATTTAATAGATCTGTTGACAGAAAGTGTTCACATTAGCAAATGCATTTCATTTTATAAAAGCAATGCTGCAACACAGCTGGAAACCAGATATCAAATGAAATAAGCAATTACGCAAACCAAAGCATGAAACATCCCCTTTGAACAATTTATATAGGACTGTGCTTAACCTGACACACAATACTTTGTTAGCGCAACGCAATCTGACTTTCAAAATTCCCTACAAAAGAATGGCCCTGACTAACATTAAACTATACCTTTCACAAATCACTTACCTCACAAAAATCTTCGCTGCTCAAGCTACTGCAATACAGCAAGCGCCACTACTGCCAGCTAAATAAAAGATTCAAACTACTAAAGGCACTAACTACTGATAGGGATAGTTAGCAAATGAAAGATATTAATAGAGAACAAACAATGTATTTACCTTAATATCATCACAAGTCATAATATATATATCAGTTCATGACAAATTGCAAACCTCCGCCATCTCTCTCCCCACATCCACCACTGCTGGCGGCTCACCTCCAACTGCGCAACGCTACGCGCTGTTCACAGCCAGCTGCCTAACACTACAATGGCGAGTATTACAACAATGCAAAGCAGCCACAGACTGCACACAGCATAGCCAGTGATTTTCATACAGAGGTGGCGTTACCAATAAAAAAACCTAAACAGCCTACTTACACTGTCTCTACATCGACACCGCGGATAAGGTCAGCACTGTTTGTATCTACAGGGTCTAAAATACACTCCTGGAAATTGAAATAAGAACACCGTGAATTCATTGTCCCAGGAAGGGGAAACTTTATTGACACATTCCTGGGGTCAGATACATCACATGATCACACTGACAGAACCACGGGCACATAGACACAGGCAACAGAGCATGCACAATGTCGGCACTAGTACAGTGTATATCCACCTTTCGCAGCAATGCAGGCTGCTATTCTCCCATGGAGACGATCGTAGAGATGCTGGATGTAGTCCTGTGGAACGGCTTGCCATGCCATTTCCACCTGGCGCCTCAGTTGGACCAGCGTTCGTGCTGGACGTGCAGACGACGTGAGACGACGCTTCATCCAGTCCCAAACATGCTCAATGGGGGACAGATCCGGAGATCTTGCTGGCCAGGGTAGTTGACTTACACCTTCTAGAGCACGTTGGGTGGCACGGGATACATGCGGACGTGCATTGTCCTGTTGGAACAGCAAGTTCCCTTGCCGGTCTAGGAATGGTAGAACGATGGGTTCGATGACGGTTTGGATGTACCGTGCACTATTCAGTGTCCCCTCGACGATCACCAGTGGTGTACGGCCAGTGTAGGAGATCGCTTCCCACACCATGATGCCGGGTGTTGGCCCTGTGTGCCTCGGCCGTATGCAGTCCTGATTGTGGCGCTCACCTGCACGGCGCCAAACACGCATACGACCATCATTGGCACCAAGGCAGAAGCGACTCTCATCGCTGAAGACGACACGTCTCCATTCGTCCCTCCATTCACGCCTGTCGCGACACCACTGGAGGCGGGCTGCACGTTGTTGGGGCGTGAGCGGAAGACGGCCTAGCGGTGTGCGGGACCGTAGCCCAGCTTCATGGAGACGGTTGCGAATGGTCCTCGCCGATACCCCAGGAGCAACAGTGTCCCTAATTTGCTGGGAAGTGGCGGTGCGGTCCCCTACGGCACTGCGTAGGATCCTACGGTCTTGGCGTGCATCCGTGCGTCGCTGCGGTCCGGTCCCAGGTCGACGGGCACGTGCACCTTCCGCCGACCACTGGCAACAACATCGATGTACTGTGGAGACCTCACGCCCCACGTGTTGAGCAATTCGGCGGTACGTCCACCCGGCCTCCCGCATGCCCACTATACGCCCTCGCTCAAAGTCCGTCAACTGCACATACGGTTCACGTCCACGCTGTCGCGGCATGCTACCAGTGTTAAAGACTGCGATGGAGCTCCGTATGCCACGGCAAACTGGCTGACACTGACGGCGGCGGTGCACAAATGCTGCGCAGCTAGCGCCATTCGACGGCCAACACCGCGGTTCCTGGTGTGTCCGCTGTGCCGTGCGTGTGATCATTGCTTGTACAGCCCTCTCGCAGTGTCCGGAGCAAGTATGGTGGGTCTGACACACCGGTGTCAATGTGTTCTTTTTTCCATTTCCAGGAGTGTATTTCCGTTGCTTGTGAGCTGTCGAACTAGCTGTTCACGACAGTTTTCGGAAAACGTGTTCAAAAGTACATTGTTCGCAGTTTCATCAAAGAACCTCAGGTGAATGCCGCGGTCATTCCATCAAAATGACCGTGGCCGTTTCCCTGTTCCAGCCGTACGGATTGGTGTTCGAACGCTAATGACTTCAGCTTCGACGACATTTTTAACTCCAAAACGCCTTTCTTACGTTTTCTTAAATGAAGCAAAATGGTTCAAATGGCTCTGAGCACTATGGAACTTAACTTCTGAGGTCATCAGTCCCCTAGAACTTGAACTACTTATACCTAACTAACTTAAGGACATTACACACATCCATGCCCGAGGCAGGATTCGAACCTGCGACCGTAGCGGTCACGCGGTTCCAGGCTGTAGCGCCTAGAACCGCTCAGCCATAAATGAAGCACATCCCTAAATTTCGTCGTAGTCGTTTTCAAAGGAGGACAGCAGCGATGGATTGAGAAAAACGAGAAACTCTCTGTTTTATGTGCATATTGACAGAAACGGGTACACGACAAACTGGTTTTTAAGCTGTCGTTGTGATGTCATTACGTATATTAGTGCAAATAGCAGAGTACTGAGAAATACCCCAACTGAGACTCTCGCAAAGATTAAACACTTTACTACAGCCACGTAGACTGGCTGCTGCATCTGATACGTCGGCATGTACAAATCATTGTGAACACTGACCACCACGACACTTCACGCTGCGTGCTAACGTTGCAGTTACATGACGCGGCACGAAAGGTATATAATCGGACCAGCCATGATTGAGGACTCATTCTAATGACGATCATCA
This sequence comes from Schistocerca piceifrons, assembly GCF_021461385.2. Classification (NCBI taxonomy): domain Eukaryota; kingdom Metazoa; phylum Arthropoda; class Insecta; order Orthoptera; family Acrididae; genus Schistocerca; species Schistocerca piceifrons. The sequence goes on from NC_060145.1 coordinate 391,488,339, forward strand.
TCATATTGCGAGTACTCTATGGCTCCTTTCCCGCATTCCACCTGCTCTGATAGTGCCAATCTCCTTCTTATAGTCCTCTGGTATCCGTTGCATCCGGGACATCTCGGCCCGGGCTCCCTCTAGGTCGACATCGCTTTCTTCTGTCCTCTGGGCTCCACTCTTTCTTTGGCTCTTGGCTATCGTCCATCCTTTCGAGATGGACACAACTTTTTAAATCTTTCGTCTCCATGGTATCTACTAATCATTTATCGATTCCCATAGCCTGTCTTCTTGTTGGTATGTGGTACACGGTCCAACTTGGAGATGCCTCAACTTCAAAGTCCATATCTATTCCAAGCAACTTGTTTCCCTAGTCTTGTTTCCTACCCACGTTTTTGCTCCTTACGTAGCGATATTTTCAACAACTTGTTTGGTCTTTCTGTTACTTTGTTACGCCAAAGGACCGAGATCAGGTGTTGTACGGTCCTCTTGCCCTACCCTTCACTTTTTCCGTTTGGTGGTATCACAGCACTGGATACTTAAAAAACAAAAATCTCCTGATGTTACTGGCTGAGTGGTTGGCTGAATTTCACGTAGTCTCTAACTTCACATGGAATAACTTACGACTCTGAAGCGTAGAAATGTCTTGATATTATGTACAATTAGATTAGGAAAGATGTGCTTGAAATGAATAATAATGTTATTCAGATAAATGGTTGTTGTTGTTGTTGTTTTTGTGTTCTCGAGTCCGAAGATTGGTTTGGTACGAAATTTCGGCACATGCAAGAGTACACCAGTGATGGACCAGACTCACACTTGAGTTAGCTCAGACTTTAATCATTTGCTAGTGTCTGCCACAGGTACAGCCATATATATGATTGGCTTCAGTGTTGAACATACTCGTATTTTCTGGACCGTGTGCACTACTCAGATGACTTTTATTAAACTGTTTTTCTAAATAACGTCCCATTCACTTATGTGGTTCGCTGCATACTGACGACTTCTGTAATAGAAGGCTAATTTCCGAATGTGCTTTTTACGATGAATGTAGCAAGAACGCCAGGAAAAAAGTAGTCTCTAGTGTGAGCTGAGTGAACTAGGTTCCCACTGCAGCCGCGTCTACGGAGCTTCTTGTCGGTTAATATTAAGCACTAATGTAAACAAATTACTGTTATTATCGGTATGCAAGTGACAGCATGAGCTACATAATATCTTCCAAAACACCGCCCATAATAACGGGATTTTTCCGGGGATCATACATCGTATTCTGGTAGTGGTAAAAAGCAGGGTTACGTGATTTAGTTAGCGTCCAACAGAGAGATCATCTTACTGTAATCATTATACAGTAAAGGATCAGAATTTGAATATTACTCACTTTCTCAAGCTTAGACAAATGGAGCAAATCGCTTGGTTCTTTTTTCATTAGATGTAGCCTACAGTGTGCCTTAAGTGGCTTATGGATGCACCATTTAGCTCATAGGCAGTTTGTGAGAAACCCGAAAAACATTGTTTTTGGGTACCAAAACCAAGCCGCGGATTCCAGGACGGGTATGCACAGCAAATGGTTGATTTTTTTGCAATACATTCCTAAGTTCCACATCTAGAATAACCGTGAAAACTTTATTAATACCTCTTTCCGTTTCTGAAATCCAGAGGTCAAAGTTACCCTACTTGCACAACTAAAATATGCACGTAAAATCCGGCGTGAAGCGAAAACATAATTAATAAAGTGACGCAGCATGGAGAAATATGCTGTAAAGTATAACCGTTACCATAAGAAGGATTCTGGGAACCCTGTGTTGTTGTAATACTGAAGTAAATGCAAAATGTTTGTGCACATAAAATCCGTAGCAGGTGCAATATTATATAATGTTATGTTACTTCGATTTGACATAAGTAAACTATCAAAATTTTACTGAGCCATTAAGTTCTTTTCATATGACTATCATGCCCTGCTGTAGCAGGGAAAAGAAGGATATCAGCGGAAAGACGATCCTATGGGCGAATATGCTCCTGTTTATTAAAGGACTGACTGAGAAGTGGGTACCAGCTACCTCGTTCCACTTTCTTCAGCATCATTAAAAATCATCCAAAAAATTTTGGCATGGAAACGTATCCGCGCTTTTTTCTCCCGAGAGAGAAGCAGACAGAGGCAGTGTGAAAGAGACGGAAAAGTAAGAAATACTGGAAGATAGCAGACAGTGGCAGCCGTATAGAAAGAGCGAGGGAGAGAATACCAGAGTGAGAAAAAGAGAGGGACACAGTGCCAGTGGAACATAGTTGACAATGACAGAACAGTGCTAGGAAAAGAGCGAACGAAACAGTGCCAGTAGGAGAGGAATAGAGATGGAGAAAGTTGAAGTGTGTGAGAGCCAGTGGTAATGAGAGACAGAGTCTACGATAACGACCAGGAAGAGAGAGCTAGTGACAACGAGAAAAGAATGCAGCGGTTGGATGGAATGAATGAGATAGTAGCAGCAAGAGAGAGCAAGAGGGAGACAGTGAAAGTGAGGGGAGACAATAGTAGTAGGACAGATTGTAGCTGTGAGTCAGAGGACAGTGATACAGGGACACAAAGAGATAATGGCAATGGGGGTGAATGAGAGAATAAGAAGGGAAATGGGAGTGGATAGATACGAATGACTTACAGTGATGGACTAGTGGGTGTGAGCGAAATGCAGTTTGGGGAGTTTGTGGGGATGAGAAGTAAGTTGCATGTTAAAGAGCATAGATATGTTCGCATGTCAAATGACTCGGAGATGATGCAGTTATCTGTCTGAAAAAAGCTGCAAAATATTCAATTACATCTCGATAGGGTTTCCAGTTGGTACAAAGACTGGTAACTTGCTTTAAAGTTTTAGAAATGTAAAATTTTGCACTTCAAAAGACAAAGAACGTAGTATCTTATGGCTATACTATCAATGCGTCACAGTTGGAATTGGCCAACTCATAAATATACCTGGATGTAACTGTTGGAAGGGATATGTAGAAGAATGATCATACAGGCTCAGTCGTTCGTAAAGCAGGTGACAGACTTCGATTCAGAGGTAAAAATCAAAGAAAATGCGGTTTACAAAGGTGATTATTAACGAAACACTTGTGCAACCCATCACTGCTCAAGTGTGTGGGACCTGTACCGAATAGGACTAACAGTGGATATTGAATGTGTAGAGAGAAGGACACCACAAATGATCACAGCTTTCTATGGTACACGTGAGAGCGTCACGAAGATGCAGAATGAGCTGAACTGGCAGAGGATTGAAGATAGACGGAAAATTTCTTTTAAAAGGCTGTTTGCAAAGTTTCTAGAACCGACTTTAGGTGCAACAAGGACGAATGTATACTCCAAGGCGAAAAACAACCGACGCACCACAAAGGAGTTACCTGAACAGGACGGAAATCGTTAGATGTGATGTACATGTACAGTCATTCAAATCACAACAGTTTCAGAAAAATGGATGAGTTATTCAAGAGAAAGATCTTCACAAATTGAGCAAGTCAACAACACGTTAGTCCAGTTATTCGGCTTGGCACTGATTGACAAAGTTGTTGGATGTTCTCCTGAGAGATGGCGTGCCGAAATCTGTTCAATTGACGAGTTAGGTGGTCAAAATCCCGAGCTGGTTGGAGGGCCTTGCTCATAATGCTCCACATGTTCTCGATTGGCGAGAGATCCGGCGACCTTGCTGGCAAACGTATGGTTTGGCAAGCATGGAGACAGTAGAAACTCTCGCTGCCTGCAGGCAGGAATTACTTTGCTGATTTGTAAGACAAGGATGGTTTCGCATGAAGGGCAACAAAACGGGGCATAGAATATCGTCGACGTACCGTTGTAGTAGAAGAATGCCGTAGAAGGCAACTAAAGGGGTCCTGCTACGAAAAGAAAAAACACACCAGAACATCACTCCTGGCTGTCACGACGTATGGCGAGCACATTCAGGTTGGTATCCCGCCACTGTCCAGGGCGTCTTCAGGCATTTTGCAAGTGAGCAGCCTTTACTTGTGTATGTGTTACCGTAAATACAATACAGGAAATGTGAACTAGCAACTTAAATGTGTCACTGAGCTCAAAGCCACATACTTACATGAAATCGAAAAGAATCCTGTGTGTATGAAAACCGAGCTCATTAATAAAGAAGCAAACCATTAATATGACCCTGGTAAAATAAAGAAAGTGGCAGAACCTACATTGCACAATGGAAACGAAACAATCACGTGTTATGAATCTCACCTGCAAAATGAAGTACTGGCAGAAAGAGCAACGCAGCAAGACTCCACAACAGCTAAAAAAATACCGCTAAAAACTAACAACAGCTGGTCCAGGGGAACTGGTTTCACGATCTTGACACAGGATGCCAATGAAACACCTGACTCAGCCTTTGAAGTACTGAAATTTCAGTTAGGAAGGAACTTATAAAAAAACCAATTATAGACTCTAACACGATTTAATCTAATAGCTTCGATGGTACAGTACATTAACTCAAAAGATCAGTCAGTAGAATAATTATCAAAAACTCGCTGTGTTGTATGTTTTTAATTTGCTCGGCTTCTGTCTCTAATATTTGCACGCGATCGATTATAGGCTATGATTCAATTCTGAGCTCGTTTTTTATTTCTTCCGATATTGTTTATAATTTCTCTTGGGATTGTTTCAACCGTTCATCTAATGTGTCAAACCGGTGTTAGTTTCTTCCCTAATTTCGTCTACTTTATCAAATTTTCGCTCGAGCTGTGAGAAAATCCTCTGAAACATCGACATCATATCTGGAGTACCATCCGCATTTCCTGTATGTGTGTCAGGATTTGTACCCGTAATAGTTTCCGTTACATATTCCGAATCCATGTTGCTAACGGTATTTGCATTGGATACCGGCAGTTGAATGTTACTTAATTCTTGACCGATTCGATCACAGTTTGTTACGTCAGAAAACTGATTCACATTACGTGTGGTTGTACATTCACGTGAATCCATTCTACTGTTATTATCTGATTCACAAGTCATATCAGAAACGGTAGTTTGCTGAATGATATTAACTGTTTCCGCGGTCATAGCGTCACTTTGTAGCATAAGCACGTTCGGTGAAGTTTTGCTGCGCTAAACAAATTTGACCGTTACTGTACATATCGGAAAATGAAGCTGAATTTCAATAATGAATTGGCTTTTAATTACGATACAAAAACTGAAAATAAATTAACCAGACGCAAACATGAAAGCGTATCTAAGAGAGCACAACCTGCCTACCTTGACCAACAAAAATAACTTTTCCTACGTAATAGACACACGTATTATAAAAACAGAATACGCATAAAGTAAATCACAAGCTGAAAAGGAATTACATAAATGGTTAAACACTGTACTAACTACTAGCTGTTGCCGTTTGCGGCTGCCAAAACAATAATTTAATATTCTAGCCGCTTCAAAGAAAACCAAATGGACGTATCCTAAGCAGGCTGTCACCAAGTGTAAGTGAATATCCTTTGCTTGTGTATGTGTTATCGTAAATACAAACCTGGGAACGTGAACTGAAATCTAACTGTGCCACTGAACTCAAAGCCGTATAACTTACACGAACCTGAAAAGAATCCTTTGTGTGTGAAAACTGATCTCATTCATAAGCAAATAAATAATCAAACCAATAATTTCACACTCAGTAGACATGGCCAGTGCGAACGGTTTGAAAGAAACGTATCCCCATAAAAAAAACTGTAATGTCGACCTACATAAGAATGTAACCTGAAACACACGAAAATTTCTGCACTGACAGATGGCCCTTGTAAAATAAAGAAAGTGACAGCACCTACATTCCGCAAAGGAAACGAAACAATCACGTATTATGAATTTCATGTGCGAAATGAAGTACTGACAGAAACAGCAACACAGCAAGACTTGGCAACGGCTAAAAAAGTACTACTAAAAACAAACTGCAGTAGGTCCAGCGAAATTGGGTTCATAATCTTGACACAGAATGCCAATGAAACACTTGTCTCAATCTTTAAGTATTCAAATTTCATTTAGGAAGAAATTTATAAAAAAAAATTATAGACTGTAATATAAAAATTCATTTAATCTAATAGCTTCCATGGTACAGTAAATTAACTCAAAAGATCAATCAACAGAAAATTATCAAAAGCTCGACTGTGACGAGAGTGAAGTGGACCAACAGTACAAGTCTACAAAAATAAAAATAAACTTTTTACCTCATCAAATAATACCTTGTTCTTCATTTCAAAACCTTTTTTATGTCCGTACGCTATCCGACCATTGTTCTGAGTCGTCATTCCTCCTCGTAATGAATCTGCATCTCATATAGTTCCAAAAGTGCGTTCATGCATCACACTGAACACTCAACGAATTCTTCCCCCCCCCTCCCCCCCTCCCCCTGCACACCGCAGCTGTCCACTACTGACAGTCAAAGTTTCTACGACTCCGCATCTACGACTCTGGCATCTCAGACACAGATGCTGTTGTCTAACAACTGTGTCTCTGTCCACAGTTCTTCAAATACATCATTTTCCTTTAAAAATATTAACAAATCCAACAACATCATCAAAAGATCGTCGTCTTACAATGTATTCGCTAGCCATCGGGGCTCAATTCGAAGAGCGACTCACCACTGGAGGCAATTCTACTCCAACCAATGAGCCTCCAGGCCTAATGCGCGCGACACAACTGTTGGTGATCAAAGGTCGATAGTAGCCGGCGGACGGGGCGCCTTCCGCTCAGCTCCCTTTCTGTGAGCCGCCTACTAATGGTTCTTGTGGTCACTGAAGCACCAGTTGCACGTTGGATCGATGATGACGATGAATCCGGGGCTCTGAGCGTCTGACAATTGCTCGGTCCTCGCGTTCTATTGTCTCTCTAGGTCTTCCGCTGCTTTATTGACACTATGTTCGGCCATGGTTCACTTATTCCTGCCAACATCATCGAATTGTGGCATCGCTCCTATCATGTCGAACGATTCGACGATTACTACAACAGGCTTCTTTGAGCCAAATTATACTTGGTCTCTCAAATGCTGATATCTGCCTGTACTGTTCGCACGCCTGACTGTGAGGCATAGTTACTGTCCAAGTACCCGGGATGAAATTCGCAAACACTTTATGCCGTGGTATCGGCATGTCCCCTGTTCACTTTCCTTGCGTGGTAAAATTGCCACGCATTCATACAACGGCCGCCAACGTTTACAGTTGAGTTTCTTATAAACTTTTACGTATTGCTGTTAGAAGGACAGTGAAGAGATGATTGTCTTAATTACAGCACGTTCAGAGGCATTTAAGCAATCATTTTTTCCGCAATCAATATGTGAATGGAACGAGAGGATGTTCTAACAACTGGTTCAGTGGGAAGTATCCTCGAACATGCACTTTGCAGAAGTTTACAGAGCGTGGATGTAGATGTACAGTATTTATAAAATACAAGAGGCCCCAACGACAAGTCCGGAAACCAATGTGTGTTGGCCGCGCGGGATTAGCCGAGCGGTCTGGGCGCTGCAGACATGGACTGTGCGGCTGGTCCCGGCGAAGGTTCGAGTCCTCCATCGGGCATGGGTGTGTGTGTTTTCCTTAGGATAATCTAGGTTAAGTAGTGTGTAAGCTTAGGGACTGATGACCTTAGCAGTTAAGTCCTATAAGATTTCACACACACATTAATGTGTGTTGAAATAAGAGGCTATCTGTCCACTCATCCCCACCTGTCTGTTATGTAGAAGCATACATCATAGGCACTTCTGCGTGCGGTTACCAAACGTTCTGACACATCCTTTGACCCTCTTTCAGGAGCACTGCGTTTTCTTTCAGATATACCTGGCTCCATTAGAATTACGTCACGTACAATCATCACACTCTCCTGTAACGTCTGGATGTTCTTGATTTGTTGGGCACAAACCAATGACGTTAAATGTCCCCATATCCAGAAATCCAATGGATTCAGGTCTGGTGAAATAGGAGGCTATTCTGCCATGCCTCCGAGATCAATCCATGAAACTTTGCTGTGTGGTACCCACGCAAGATCCGTAGAAAATGGGATGGCGTCCCGTCGTGCATAAACCACAATCGTCTACTTCCTGCGAAGGCAGCGTTCTTCAATAGCGCTGGCAGTTCGTCGGGCAGAAATCAGTGATTCAAAGCATGTTTTAATCTTTTTGGTAAACTATATGGCGCTATGAGTCTGCCACCGACAATTTCTGCCCGTAGACTGATGCTGATACCAACCTAAAGAGTCACATTCATGACTGAGGATTTACATCTGCGCACAGCTGCATATTGTGGTAAGTGACTATGCTGTCACTTTTGAATCCCGCCTCATTCAGAAATAAACTGCAGGTAGTGAGCTGCGTATCTTCACAGGCCCGTACCTCTACAGGCACTTGTTTCTGAATACACTGTTATGGAAACTTTTTTCTAGTTTCATCCAATACTACCTCCTGTAGGAATACATGGCACATTTTTCAAACCTTATATTTCATGCTTGTCAAAATAGGCAAACCAGCTTACACCATCCACACCTTGGAACAAATGATGTAAGATGGGTTACCTATCTATAGGTGCATGAAGTATTTACTGGGCCGGTTTTAGTTTGCCCACAGAATAGATGTACATGGGTGGGCAAAATTTAAGGACAAAAGAAACGTTCACATGATGTGTCACTGCTAAGTAACAGAAGTCGATGAAAGTGGGACCAAATATAAAAAGAACTACTACAGAATAGTACAAAAGATAACTGAGAGAAATACACAATGAGATGGACAGAAATGACACTTCTTTCAATGACAATAATTACAGTGAATTCACTGCAATTTATGATGGCCTCCGTGACATTACAAAAAGCGGGACATGGTTCTAAACTGTGTGTGTGATCACCACAGATGACAATGCATATCCTGCAGCGTTCTCACATGGTGCCCACAAGGTTGGTACGGCGTTTTTGTGGGAGAGCTTCCCATTCCTCCACCAATGTGGTTGATAACTGTTGGGTGGTAGTTGGTGTAGTTGGTGCATGTTCGGTGTGTTTGCTCACTGTAACCCATAAAAGTGAAGTGGGACCCAATGCATTTCTGAAAATACCCATATGTGGAGAGAGTACAGCGGCACAGTAACGTTGTCTGGCGAGTGCACCATATTTAAAGATTCAGACGCCGGTAAGCCCATGCTACATTATGCCCCCCACACCACAATACCTGGATCATCAAAACGAACATGTCCGAGAACGTTCCTGGATGTATTAGGTGTTCCCATCTTCGCCGTATGAGTGCATAACTAGAATCACTAGTGAGAATGAATCTGCTCTCAACTGAGTAGTCAACTGGACCTCACAGGTCCAGTCCTTTATCGCAAATGGTGCTGGCAATATGTGGGTGTTGAGCAAAGAGAACACTACTACATTCGCCGTGCCACTGTGGAGCATGAGACTGCACACCTTGCAGTCCTCTTAAATATGGCTACAATTGCACTCGTTGTTTGAAGTGGATCCCTTCTTGCCTGTCGCACAATGTAGCAGTCATCTGTTGCTGTAGCTGACTGTGGTCGACCACTCTCTGCCTTCAGGTTGCAGTGTTTGTGGCTCAGAACGCTCCCCATGTATGTAAATACCAAACCCTTGCGCTGCACTCGTCACAATTTGTCCACATTCGCGCTGGTTCTTTCCCATGTGAAGTCATCCAGACGTTTCTCGAGGCCATGTTGTAATGCAGAGCACCACCACAGTTGACGGTAACTGCTCCCTGATCACACACTGTATTTTGCCATTGCTTCAGTTGCCTCATGTTGCAGGACCAGCACCATCTGGCACTCTAGTCGCGCTGAGCTGAAGCCATGTGACGTGCAGCTTTCTCAGCATGACTCGAAGATCCTTCGCAACACTCTCCCGCGCTTTCATTTATTTGTTGTTGTTGTTGTGGTCTTCAGTCCTGAGACTGGTTTGATGCAGCTCTCCATGCTACTCTATCCTGTGCAAGCATCTTCATCTCCCAGTACCTACTGCAACCTACATCCTTCTGAATCTGCTTAGTGTATTGATCTCTTGGTCTCCCTCTACGATTTTTACCCTCCACGCTGCCCTCCAATGCTAAATTTGTGATCCCTTGATGCCTCAAAACATGTCCTACCAACCGATCCCTTCTTCTAGTCAAGTTGTGCCACAAATTTCTCTTCTCCCCAATCCTATTCAATACCTCCTCATTAGTTACGTGATCTACCCACCTTATCTTCAGCATTCTTCTGTAGCACCACATTTCGAAAGCTTCTATTCTCTTCTTGTCCAAACTGGTTATCGTCCATGTTTCACTTCCACACATGGCTACACTCCATACAAATACTTCCAGAAACGACTTCCTGACACTTAAATCTATACTCGATGTTAACAAATTTCTCTTCTTCAGAAACGATTTCCTTGCCATTGCCAGTCTACATTTTATATCCTCTCTACTTCGACCATCATCAGTTATTTTACTCCCTAAATAGCAAAACTCCTTTACTACTTTAAGTGTCTCATTTCCTAATCTAATCCCCTCAGCATCACCCGATTTAATTTGACTACATTCCATTATCCTCGTTTTGCTTTTGTTGATGTTCATCTTATATCCTCCTTTCAAGACAGTGTCCATTCCATTCAACTGCTCTTCCAAGTCCTTTGCTGTCTCTGACAGAATTACAATGTCATTGGCGAACCTCAAAGTTCTTGTTTCTTCTCCATGGATTTTAATACCTACTCCGAATTTTTCTTTTGTTTCCTTTACTGCTTGCTCAATATACAGATTGAATAACATCGGGGAGAGGCTACAACCCTGTCTCACTCCCTTCCCAACCACTGCTTCCCTTTCATGCCCCTCGACTCTTATAACTGCCATCTGGTTTCTGTACAAATTGTAAATAGCCTTTATTTATTTATTTCATTTATTTACACCAAACTTTTAACTTGTTAGTTTATCTAGGTCGTCCAAAAATTTTGCAGAGCAGTACAGATGTGAAGGGGCATCTCTCCAGTTTACGACGTGCGGTGTGTATTTGCCATGGAGGTAGAATAAGGGGAGATGGCGCTATAGACTTACGCTGTACGTTGTTTTGAAGCCAGAGCCGCCATCTTGGATCCGCAGACGAGTGTTTACAGTTGCTTCTTGTTCGTTATTTCTGTCGCGTGCACACGATATTTGATTTATATAGTAAATGTTACACTGTTTTAGTGAACAACACAGTATAAGGAACGCAGCGTCAAACGTTTTTATGGTCTTAAATGCGTATTCGATACAGTAATACGAAACGAAAATATGACGCTTCTGACCTCAGTACTGTAATTCCTTTTTGTTTATACACTTCGAATAACCGAGAAGAGAAGTATGTGCTATGAAAAACGTGCTTTCGTAATCAATTTCTATTCACTTTCATTGTGTTTGTGTCGATAATTGACAAAGCCAGAACTCCAAAAGCAATGATTGATAGTTTAGAGGCACCGATTTGTATTCGTTGCATTTTCAAGTCAAATTCAAATTCTCAACGTTCAAGTTTGCAAGAAACTTACCTTATTTCCTTTGGTGTCCCATATATGTATGCACAGATGATATAAACAAGCCAGCTGTAATGTCAACAAAGTGAAAGATTCGTTAAATTACGAAGGAAAAGAACTGAATTTAAGATTGTGAGGCCCATTGTAGTTTACACATCTGCTTTGTTTTTAAATTATACCTACGAAGTGACATTCAGTGTGGCAAATAACAGCAATTTACATGGTAACACGACAACACAGTGAATAATGTAATGATCTAAATAGCCTGGACTTAGATATGGAACTTTGCTTTAGCAAATATGTAACCCTTTAAGTACTTATAATTTAACCACTGTAACAGGTGTTCCACACATTTTACGAAGATTTAATTAACTACATGTAGTTCTATTACTTTTATGTTAAATTATTGCATTTTAAAACATTAATCCTCATTTCAAGGATATTTCTTGCCAGGACTTTTCAGATACTTGGGAATAACCAAACAATGAAAACTAAGTGTATTGCTCACCTCCAGAGAGGTCTTCATGTTGGACTGATATGAAATCTAAAGTCAAATCACAGAAATAAAACCATACTGTAAAACTTTACAGTGCATCGAAATTTCAAGTATACAGGGTGTTACAAAAAGGGACGGCCAAACTTACAGGAAACATTCCTCACACACAAAGGAAAAAAATATGTTATGTGGACATGTGTCCGGAAACGCTTACTTTCCATGTTAGAACTCATTTTATTACTTCTCTTCAAATCACATTAATCATGGAATGGAAACACACAGCAACAGAACTTACCAGCGTGACTTCAAACACTTTGTTACAGGAAATGTTCAAAATGTCCTCCGTTAGCGAGGATACATGCATCCACCCTCCGTCGCATGGAATCCCTGATGCGCTGATGCAGCCCTGCAGAATGGCGTATTGTATCTCAGCCGTCCACAATACGAGCACGAAGAGTCTCTACATTTGGTACCGGGGTTGCGTAGACAAGAGCTTTCAAATGCTCCCATAAATGAAAGTCAAGAGGGTTGAGGTCAGGAGAGCATGGAGGCCATGGAATTGGTCCGCCTCTACCAATCCATCGGTCACTGAATCTGTTCTTGAGAAGCGTACGAACACTTCGACTGAAATGTGCAGGAGCTCCATAGTGCATGAACCACATGTTGTGTCGTACTTGTAAAGGCACATGTTCTAGCAGCACAGGTAGAGTATCCCGTATGAAATCATGATAACGTGCTCCATTGAGCGTAGGTGGAAGAACGTGGGGCCCAATCAAGACATCACCAACAATGCCTGCCCAAACGTTCACAGGAAATCTGTGTTAATGACGTGATTGCACAATTGCATGCGGATTCTCGTCAGCTCACACATGTTGATTGTGAAAATTTACAATTTGATCTCGTTGGAATAAAGCCTCATCCGTAAAGAGAACATTTGCACTGAAATGAGGATTGACACATTGTTGGATGAACCATTCGCAGAAGTGTACCCGTGGAGGCCAATCAGCTGCTGATAGTGCCTGCACACGCTGTACATGGTACGGAAACAACTGGTCCTCCCGTAGCACTCTGCATACAGTGACGTGGTCAACGTTACCTTGTAGGCCTACAGCAGCAACTTCTCTGACGCTGACATTAGGGTTACCGTCAACTGCACAAAGAATTGCCTCGTCCATTGCAGGTGTCCTCGTCGTTCTAGGTCTTCCCCAGTCGCGAGTCATAGGCTGGAATGTTCCGTGCTCCCTAAGACGTCGATCAATTGCTTCGAACGTCTTCCTGTCGGGACAGCTTCGTTCTGGAAGTCTGTCTCGATACAAGCGCACCGCGCCACGGCTATTGCCCCGTGCCAATCCACACATCAAATGGGCATCTGCCAACTCCGCATTTGTAAACATTGCACTGACTGCAAAACCACGTTCGTGATGAACACTAACATGTTGATGCTACGTACTCATGTGCTTGATGCTAGTACTGTAGAGCAATGAGTCGCATGTCAACACAAGCACCGAAGTCAACATTGGTTCAAAAATGGTTCAAATGGCTCTGAGCACTATGGGACTTAACATCTGAGGTCGTCAGTCCCCTAGAACTTAGAACAACTTAAACCTAACTAACCTAAGGACATCACACACATCCATGCCCGAGGCAGGATTCGAACCTGCGACCGTAGCGGTCGCGCGGTTCCAGACTGAAGCGCCTAGAACTGCTCGGCTACACTGGCCGGCGAAGTCAACATTACCTTCCTTCAATTTGGCCAACTGGCGGTGAATCGAGGATGTACAGTACATACTGACGAAACTAAAATGAGCTCTAACATGGAAATTAAACATTTCCGGACACATGTCAACATAACATCTTTTCTTTATTTGTGTGTGAGGAATGTTTCCTGAAAGTTTGGCAGTACCTTTTTGTAACACCCTGTATATCAGAAAATAGTGCTTAAATAAGTCAACTTACGAATGAAATGAGATTTGTTTAAACTTTAGACTACAATCAGAACGATTAGTACACCTGTAAGCGACGCAAGCCGGCATTTTTTTTTAACAAAACACTTCACGACCACACGGAATCAATACACCAGAAGCGAATGTTTTGGGGTAGCGAACATGGCGGATCTTCACTCTTATTTTTACCTCCACGGTATTTGCCGTTGCGCAGGGATGCGAAACGGGCGCTGCAACTGGCCGCGCGGCAAGGTGCTGGGCGGCTCGAGCGTGCTCAACTACATGCTGTACGTGCGCGGCAACCACCACGACTACGACGCGTGGGAGGCGGCGGGCAACCCGGGCTGGGGCAGCCGCGACGTGCTGCACTACTTCAAGAAGTCGGAGGACCAGCGCAACCCGTACCTGGCGCGCTCGCCCTACCACGGCACGGGCGGCTACCTCACCGTGCAGGAGGCGCCCTGGCACACGCCGCTCGCCGCCGCCTTCGTCGAGGCGGGCGTCGAGATGGGCTACCACAACCGCGACATCAACGGCGAGTTCCAGACCGGTGCGTACACGCTCACTGCTGGAGCTGTAAAACAGCTGTAGTCTACTGTAGAGCGTCGTAAGTAAGTGCAGACTACGGTAGTTCTCCTAGTAGCCTTCGTCAGTTAAGATGGTACCCACATTACCTGCACGTCAGGCGTGTTGCATACCTTTCGGGCGTTACACCATCAGAGTCTAATTAGATTCCCTAAGAAACAGCAAGCGGCGAACCGCCTAGAAACTGATTGAGGATACATAAAAGGCTGCACAACCTACGGAACATTTTGGTTCTGCTTAGTTATCCTCCTGTTTGTTACTTAAAAATAAACATTATTTATAGCAAAATTGAAACAGTCAATGTTTAATTTAGGTTTTGTTTCAATATTATTGATCTGCAATGTGGAACAGAGTGATGCTGTACAAAAATGTAAACAACGCAGATATGTCGTATAGCGCTAGAAACAGTAGTTTCCTAAAAAAGAATGGAAAAGTAAAAAAAAAAACACAAAACAAAAATGTATCATACATTGCTTCAACACTTCATCGAGGTAACGTAAAGCATGTCTTTGTTATTCATAAACAACTTTCTCATTTATCAGTAATAACAGGAACCTCTTGTCTTCGATCAGGATGGAATACGTTCTACGGAGTACAAAATAAAAACAATAATTATATAGATTTTGCATGGTTTTGGATGTAAACTGTACTTGCATAATAAGTAATTGCTATGGTTACATAAATTCGCGGAAGCTGCGTGATCAACTCTGAGGATCATTCCATAAGTCGCGGCAACTATTGTATTTCGATCGAACGTGTGGTATCACCGTAATCACAGTAAATACATTCGAAAGCCCGCGGCAAACATTACCTAAATCAACCGACAGACTGCGACCGCATGCGAGGATGGGTCGGTGCCAGCCCCTGAAACAATCAGGCCGTTCTACAAGATGCATCCTCCATCACCTACCCTACTCACCAGTCCTTAGCCCATGCAACTTCGACCTCATACAACAACTGAGAACATTGCGTGGGAGGCGCTTTGCAAACAGGGCACCTGTCCTTACGGCTTTTCGGCGACATGTGGAAGACGTTAATGGTAATGCCGAAGGCATTCGAGGCGTTTCCCATTGTTGGCAATGCTGTGTGCATTGACTGGGAGACCATTCTGAAACTCAGTAGTCGATACTGATTCATTTTTGTTCGATTTCTATTCATTCACAGTACCCTCTAGTACCATGAAAGTCATTCTGTCATGTCTTAACAGATGTCCCATCATCCTATCCCTTCTCCTTGTCACTGTTTTCCACATATTCCTTTACTCTCCGATTCTGCGCAGAAACTCCTCATTCCTTACTTTACCAGTCCACCTAATTTTCAACATTCGTCTGTAGCACTACATCTCAAATGCTTTGATAATCTTCTGTTCCGGTTTTCTCACAGTCCATGTTTCACTACGATACAATTCTGTGCTCCAAACATACACTCGCAGGAATTTCTTCCCAAAATTAAGGCCTATGTTTGATACTAATAGATTTCTCTTGGCCAGGAATGCCCTTTTTGCCAGTGCTAGTCTACGTTTGACGCCTTCCTTGCTCCGTCCGTCATTGCTTATTTTCCTTACCAGATAGCAGAACTCCTTAACTTCATCTACTTCGTGCCCATCAATCCTGATATTAATTTTCTCGCCGTTTTCATTTCTGCTACTTCTCATTCCTTTCGTCCTCATTTGATTTACTCTAAATCCATATTCTCTACTCATTAGACTGTTCATTCCATTCAGCAGATCATGCAACTCTTATCGCTTTTACTTTATTCACTTTCACTCAAGATAGCAATATCATCAGCGAATCGTATCATTGATATCCTTTCACCTTGAATTCTAATTCCACTCTCGAACTTTTCTTTTATTTACATCATTGCTTCTTCGATGTACGGATTGAACAGAAGGGGCGAAACACTACGTCCCTATCTTACACTCATTTTAATCCGAGCACATCGTTCTCGGTCGCCCATTCTTATTGATCCATCTTGGCTCTTGTACATACTGTATTTTACCCGTCTCTCCCTATAGCTTACCCCTATTTTTTCACAATTTCGAATATCTTGCACCATATTACGTTGACGAACGCATTTTCCAGGTCGGCAAATCCTATGAACGTGTCTTCATTTTCTTTGAGTAAAATCTTCACGCCGGCCGAAGTGGCCGTGCGGTTAAAGGCGCTGCAGTCTGGAACCGCAAGACCGCTACGGTCGCAGGTTCGAATCCTGCCTCGGGCATGGATGTTTGTGATGTCCTTAGGTTAGTTAGGTTTAACTAGTTCTAAGTTCTAGGGGACTAATGACCTCAGCAGTTGAGTCCCATAGTGCTCAGAGCCATTTGAACCATTTTTTTTAAGATCTTCACGTTATTGTTTACCAGTAAAGCGCGATTCTTTAAAGAATCGAACTCGCGTGTACAAAACAGTTTCAGACGTCTGATTACTTCACCAATGAGTTAATCTGTTAAATATTTGACTTTAAGCGTGCAAGAAAGAAAAAGCTTAGAAATGGTTTGAAATTATGCTTAAAGCCGTTTGGAAGTCGTTAAGCATGAAACACTGGATGTATCTTCTTCTTTTGCTTGTGCCGCAGTTTTGGCAGGTTCGGCATTGTTACATTCGGATTTGGCAAGGTTAATTGAAGGGGTGCCCGGATTCCATTCCTGCCGCCACCCCGTAACCCCCAGGACGGAATCAGTGTACCACAGCTGTCTGCGTCTAGTGAAAATCATGAAATAGTGCGAACGTGTTACAGATGTCTGCTAGTTGTGTAACTGAGGCGGGACGTGGGGATCAGCTCGGTATTCACCTAGTGGGATGTGGAAAACCGCCTAAAAACCACAACCAGGCTGGCTGGCACACCGGCCCTCATCGTTAATCTGCCGTTCGGATTCGATCCGGGACCGCACGTCTGCCTGAGTCCAGGAAGCAGCACATTAGTGCTCTCGGCTAACCTGGCTGGTCACTGGATGAATATAGTCCGGGCAATTTGCGCTTCATTTTCAACAGAAGCAAGTTTCTCAAGAATCTCAATGTTTATGGCGTCATACCTCGTGAATTATGGGTCACACAGAGCTATAATTTTGCAGTTACATTCAGTAGCATATGAGGACATTGTCTGCAAACTGTGTTGTGAACAGAATGAGTAGTAAAAAGTAATAAATTAAAAGTAAATAATTAAATTGTCTGCATGAACAGACAAAATGTAGTAAGCAATCTACTTCCATCATTTTGCAGGGGTGCCAGCAACAAAAAGTTTCTCGAAGGGTTCTAAATCCTGTGTAAAGTTTGTTGTAAGTCACTAAGAGCTCTCATTCTCAAGTACTGTATGAATAAATTCCAGGTATATATGCGCTAGCGGTTCCGCTGTCTCAAGACAAACACACGGTTTTCAGCTGTAATACCTGTCTTGTTGTGTTAAACTTTTAAAATAAGATTACCTCTTAATGAATAGCGTTTCACAACATTTTAAACTTTAAATTTCGGTCAATAATAACGCAAAATATTGAATACCAAATTTTTGTTGGCCCTGGAAGAAATCAGATAAGCAACCTCTGAGATATTTTCGCTCAAACACTCCCTGCTCTCTCTCGTTTGTACTCTGGTGATTCATGTGACGAGGTCAGCGACGTGATTGTGACTGCACAATGGGAATTAACAGACTGTGAACGCAAAATTGTAGTTTGAGCTAGATGCATGGGACATTTAGTTTGGGAAATCGTCGGGGAATTCAGCATTCCGAGATCCACAGTAAAGAAGACTGTGCCAAGAATACCAAATTTCGGGCATTAACTCTCACCACCGATAATGCAAAGGCCGATGGCCTTCACTTAACGACTGAGAGCAGCGGCATTCGTGTAGAGTTGTCAGTGCTAACAAACAAGTAATACTGCCTGAAATAACCACTGAAATCAATGTGATACGTACGACGAACGTATCCGTTACGACACAGTGGCAAAATTTTGCTTTAATAGGCTATGGCAGCAGACGACCGAGCTGAGTGCCTTTATTGACAGCACGAAATCGCCTGTAGTGCCTCTCCTGGGCTCGTGACCATATGGGTTGGATCATAGACGAGTACTCCCTCATCGAGCATGATTGGTACCTGACAAGGTATCAAGTACCTAAAAAAGCCACATTAAGAGTCCTTTTATACGTTTTCTATTTTTGGTACTTAGAAAAAACATTGACATTCATTATTGAAAAAAATATTGAGCTTAAAACTTTTTCGATTCAGCCATCATTGTTGTTGTTAAATTTTTGATTATTGCTCAAAATCTTTGTCTTCAAATCTGGGTGTTTAGTATACCAAACTCAAAAAAAATTAAAAATAAAAAATAAATAAAAAAATAAAAATAAAAATTGAGTATGAACTCAAAATGACAGGAAAAAATTAAAACTGAGAGCATTGGTCTTTGAGGTGTACTACACTTGAGATTGCATTGAGTAGACGTGTATGAAAAATACACTCCTGGAAATTGAAATAAGAACACCGTGAATTCATTGTCCCAGGAAGGGGAAACTTTATTGACACATTCCTGGGGTCAGATACATCACATGATCACATTGACAGAACCACAGGCACATAGACACAGGCAACAGAGCATGCACAATGTCGGCACTAGTACAGTGTATATCCACCTTTCGCAGCAATGCAGGCTGCTATTCTCCCATGGAGACGATCGTAGAGATGCTGGATGTAGTCCTGTGGAACGGCTTGCCATGCCATTTCCACCTGGCGCCTCAGTTGGACCAGCGTTCGTGCTGGATGTGCAGACCGCGTGAGACGACGCTTCATCCAGTCCCAAACATGCTCAATGGGGGACAGATCCGGAGATCTTGCTGGCCAGGGTAGTTGACTTACACCTTCTAGAGCACGTTGGGTGGCACGGGATACATGCGGACGTGCATTGTCCTGTTGGAACAGCAAGTTCCCTTGCCGGTCTAGGAATGGTAGAACGATGGGTTCAATGACGGTTTGGATGTACCGTGCACTATTCAGTGAGCCCTCGACGATCACCAGTGGTGTACGGCCAGTGTAGGAGATCGCTCCCCACACCATGATGCCGGGTGTTGGCCCTGTGTGCCTCGGTCGTATGCAGTCCTGATTGTGGCGCTCACCTGCACGGCGCAAAACACGCATACGACCATCATTGGCACCAAGGCAGAAGCGACTCTCATCGCTGAAGACGACACGTCTCCATTCGTCCCTCCATTCACGCCTGTCGCGACACCACTGGAGGCGGGCTGCACGATGTTGGGGCGTGAGCGGAAGACGGCCTAACGGTGTGTGGGACCGTAGCCCAGCTTCATGGAGACGGTTGCGAATGGTCCTCGCCGATACCCCAGGAGCAACAGTGTCCCTAATTTGCTGGGAAGTGGCGGTGCGGTCCCCTACGGCACTGCGCAGGATCCTACGGTCTTGGCGTGCATCCGTGCGTCGCTGCGGTCCGGTCCCAGGTCGACGGGCACGTGCACCTTCCGCCGACCACTGGCAACAACATCGATGTACTGTGGAGACCTCACGCCCCACGTGTTGAGCAATTCGGCGGTACGTCCACCCGGCCTCCCGCATGCCCACTATAAGCCCTCGCTCAAAGTCCGTCAACTGCACATACGGTTCACGTCCACGCTGTCGCGGCATGCTACCAGTGTTAAAGACTGCGATGGAGCTCCGTATGCCACGGCAAACTGTCTGACACTGACGGCGGCGGTGCACAAATGCTGAGCAGCTAGCGCCATTCGACGGCCAACACCGCGGTTCCTGGTGTGTCCGCTGTGCCATGCGTGTGATCATTGCTTGTACAGCCCTCTCGCAGTGTCCGGAGCAAGTATGGTGGGTCTGACACACCAGTGTCAATGTGTTCTTTTTTCCATTTCCAGGAGTGTAAGAAAACTCTCATTTCATACACGGTATTATTTATTTCAAAAAATACAGTTAGAGCAGTGTACTCCATCAGTATACAGTTACTTTTAATTTTCAGTTCTTAATTAGACGAGTTCAATCTGACCTTTGAGTCCATTATTTCTGAAATATTAGGTTCCAAACCTGAAACTTTCACTCTGAAATCCGAGCGCTCACTCTGAAATCCGACTGCATGTCGAGGCTATTCCTATGTTTGTTTTTCATGAAACACGTGGAAGAAAATGCTTGCTCACACCGATATGTGGTTGTAAATGGAAGGATCTTTTTCACTGCCTTATCTCCAAGTTTCTTGTAGTCTTTGCGTGCTGATGCCCAGAAGTCTGTAATTTTGTCACCGATGAAAATGTTTATCATCGTACCACAGCTGGACAAATCCACAAGTTGATCTTGCTCTTTTTGAGTGAGGCCTTGGATTTTGTCTATTTCTCCACTGCTGAAGGGATTTCGAATCCATCTGTCGTCAGGGTCAGGTTCAGGGAAACACTCTCTAAAAGTGGTGGTTAGGCTGCGTAGATGCTCGGCTACATTGATCTTGATCTGGTCAGGCAGACTCTCCTTTGATGACTCCAAGAATTGTTTGAAAGTAGAAAAGTTAGTTAGTGACTCATTTTCTATCCTTGACACCCAGATCTGACACTTTTTGACAATAGCACTAAACTTATCCTCAACTTTGAACATGTCTACATTTTTTCCTTGTAAACTCAAGTTGAACACATCCAAGTGTTCAAACACATCAGTTAAGCACGCAGCTGAGCAAAGCCAAGAGAAGTTAGTGAGAAAATCAGCATACTTTGTGTCAAGAAGGAAGACAAGAACCTCGTCTCAGAGTTCAAAAATTCTTGACAAGATCCTACCTCGAGAAAGTCATTTTACTTCCGTATGAATAAGAAGTTCCTCATGCTCACTGCCAATCTCTTTACACTCTAGGAAAACGCTAGACACAGAAGTTAGCGATCCAGCCACAACTGTTTGATAACATAGCTGTGGCTCTTGTTGTTGTGGTCTTGAGTCCGATGAATCATTTGATGCATGTCTACAACCTATCTGTCCTGAAAAAGCTTCTGCATCTCTGCATAATTGCTTCAGTCTCCATGCCTATATGCATGCTTACTGTATTTCATTTTTACACCCCACGCCCCCCCCCCCCCCCCTTCGCCGCGACCTCCTCACCATCCCTCCTTTATCGAACGTATGCATCCTTCATGCTTCAGGGTGTGTCATACCAACCGTTCCATTCTTTCAGTCAAGATAACCCATACATTTTTTTTCCTCGCTAGTTTGATACAGTAGTCGATCTACCCATCTAATCTTCAGCATTCATCTGTAAGACAACATTTCAAAAGCTTTTCTTCTCGTCTGAACACTTGTTATCAACGCATTGCTTCCATACGAGGTAGCACTCCTGACAAGTACCTATAGAAACCATTTCCTCACACTTCAGTTCGTATTCTATTTCTCTTTCTTTGAATGGCTGGTTTTGGTACAGTTAGTCTGCATTTTAGTTCCTCTGTACTTCTGCCACCATCAGTTATTTTGCCGTATAGAAAATTTTATCTAATTCCCTCCAAATCACCTGATTTAATTCGCCTACGTTCCATTACCCTTTCTTACCCTATGATAAAAAAACCTCGCACCACGAAGGAACTACGCAGATGACATGGAAGTCGGTAGATGTAATTTACATGTACAGACAAACAAATTATTACAATTTCAGAAAAACTGCATGATTTGTTCAAGAGAGAGAGCTTAACAAACTGAACAACTCATTAACGCATTGGTCCACATACAGTCCTTATGCTAGTAGTTATTCGGTTTGGCGTTGACTGATAGAGTTGCTGGATGACCTCTTAAGGGATATCGTGCCAAATTCTGTCCAAATGGCGCGTCATATCGTCAGGATCCCGAGCTGTTTGGAGGGTTCTGCACATAAAGCTCCAAACTTTCTCAACTGGGGAGAGATCTGGTGACATTTCTGGTCAAGAAAGGATTTGGCAAGCACGAAGACGAGCAGTAGAAGCTCTCGTCGTGTGCGGGTGGGCATTATATTGCTGAAATGTAATTCAGATTGACTTTCCATGACGGGCAAGAATATCGTCGACTTACCGCTGTGCTGTAAGTGGCCACGGATGGCAACCAAAGGGGTCCTGCTATGTAATGAAGTTGCACCCTAGACCATCACTCCTGGTTGTCGGACTGTATGGCGGGCAACAGCCGGGTTCGTATCCCCCCACTGTCTGGGGCGTCTCCACATACTTTAGCCTGGAATCTGACTGGAGCAGTATTGTTTTCAGTGATGAACCTCGCTTCGAAATGAGTCCCGATGTCCAGCGGGTACATGCATGTCACATTTGCAATTTCCGTCCCATTCGGATAATTTCTTCGTGGTGTGTAATTTTTTTTGTCTTAGGGTGTACTTTTGTTGATGTTCTCTTATACCCTCTTTTCGGGACACTATACATGCCGTTCAGCTGCTCTTGCGAGTCTTCTGTAACCTTAGCAGAGTTTTATGATGTACAAATTCGAAGACTTCAGCAAGATCACAGAAAACATCAAAATGTTAATTTTTTTGTTTAGTTCTACTTGGAATGACTTTGTGAAATCATATATTACTTGCTCAGTAGTGAAGCTTTTACGGAAGTCAAACTGAGCTGTTGTTAAAAGGTTGTTCTCAAAAAGGTGGGTCAGCATTCTGTTGTAAAATACTTTCTCAAAAATTTTTCAGAATACAGGATGGAGCGAGCTAGCTCTATAACTAAATATCAGATGCTTACCTACTGTTTTGTATATCACTACTGAAGCAAATATTCTTTGACTTGTTGGCTAACAGAGGTAAATCGAGGGTGGTGCTACCAAGTCAGCACAAAATTTCAGTTCTTTGGCTGTGATAATATCATAGCCAGGAGAGTAATTGCTTTTTATTGTCTTAATTACTTTAGTGATCACTCTGACAGATAATTTGGCAACATTGACTTCTGCGGTGGAGTATGTGTTACCTGAGGAAGTTTAGTGAATCTGCTTTTGATGGACTATTTTTGTACCTATGCTTTCTACTATCGTTAGCAAGAAATCATTGAATTTAGTAGCCAATCATTTCTATTTCGTGTCATCAGCTATGTATGCCAACGTTGCACGCTGAAGGTAGAAAGGTAGATAAAGTATATGAGGAACGTCAAAGGGTAATATCATACATAAAGAGAGATGAAAATCTAATAGTCATGGGGGACTCGAATGCAGTTGTAAGGGAAGGAGTGAAAGAAATTGTTACAGGAGAATATGGGCTTGAGGCAATGAGAAAGGAGGAGAAAGACTAATTGAGATCTGTAATGAATTTCAGCTAGTAACAGCGAATACTCTGTTGAAGAATCACAAGAGGAGGAGGTATACTTGGTAAAGGCCGGCTGATACGGGAAGATTTCAGTTAGATTACAGCGTGGTCAGACAGAGATTCTGAAATCAGATGCTCGATTGCAAGACGTACCCAGGAGCACATATGGACTCAGATCACAATTTGGTAGTGATGAAGAGTAGGCTGAAGTTTAAGACATTATTCAAGACGAATCAATACTCAAAGAAGTGGGATACAGAAGTATTATGCAATGACGAAATATGCCTGAAGTTCTCTAAGGCTATAGATACAGCAATAAGAAATATGTCAGTAGGCAGTACAGTTGAAGAGGAATGGGCATCCCTAAACAGGGCAATCACAGAAGCTGGGAAGAAAAACATAGGTACACAGAAGGTAACTGTGAAGAAATAACGGGTAACAGAAGAAATACTTCAAGTGGTCAATGAGAGAAGGAAGTACAAAAATGTTCAGGTAAATTATGGACTGCAGAAATACAAGTCGCTGAGGAATGATATAAACACGAAGTGCAGGGAAGCTAAGACGAAATGGCTGCATGAAAAATGTGAAAAATTCGATAAAGAAATGATTATCGGAAGGACTGACTCAGCATATAGTAACGTCAAAACAACCTTCGGTGACATTAAAAGTAAGGGTGGTAACATCAAGAATGCAACGGGAATTCCACTGTTAAATGTAGAGGACAGCGTACACTGAAGGCCTCTATGACGGGGGAAGATTTGTCTGATGTGATAGAAGGAACAGGAGTCGATTTAGAAGAGATAGGGGATCCAGTACTAGAATGAGAAGTAAAGGAGCTTTGGAGAACTTTAGATCAAATAAGACGGAAGGAATAGACAACATTCCATCCGAATTTCTAAAATCACTGGGGAAGTGCCTACGAAACGACTATTCACGTTGTTGTGTAGAATGTATGAGTCTGGCGATATCCCATCTGACTTTCGGAAAACCAACATCCGCACAATTCCGAAGACTGAAAGAGATTAGATCAGTACTTGTTCCATGACCATGAATACGACACTTCGTAATGATGTGGAACGTGTTAGGTTAATAAAAGGTGTCTATACAAGATATTACATTAGACAAAATATTACATGACACTCAATATTTTTAATTTTATTTTTGTGGGGGTTGGGAAATTACCCACTTACTATATCCAAAAATTCATCTAATGAGTAGAAGGAGTTGCCATTAAGACATTCTTTTAATTTCCTTTTAAATGCTATATGGCTATCTGTCAGACTTTTGATGCTATTAGGTAAGTGACCAAAGACTTTTGTGGCAGCATAATTTACCCCCTTCTGAGCTAAAGTTAGATTTAACCTTGAGTAGTGAAGATCATCCTTTCTCCTAGTGATGTAGCCATGTTCACTGCTATTACTTTTGAATTCTCTCAGACTGTTAATAACAAATTTCATAAGTGCATGTATATACTGTGAGGCTACAGTGAAGATTTCTAGCTCTTTAAATGAGTGTCTGTAGGATGATCTTGGATGAGCTCCAGCAATTATTCTGATTACACGCTTTTGTGCAATGAACACTCTTTTACTCAATGATGAGTTACCCCAGAATATGATGCCACACAAAAGCAGAGAATGAAAATAGTCGTGGTAAGCTAATTTAGTCAGATGTATATCGCCAAAATTTGCAATGACCCTAATAGCATAAGTAGCTGAACTCAAACATTTCAGCAGATCCTCATTGTGTTTTTTCCAGTTCAACCCCTCATCAATGCATACACCTAGAAATTTTGAATATTCTACCTTAGTTACCGATTTCTGATCGATTTATTAATGGGGTCATTCCATTTACTGTGTGGAACTGTATATACTGTGTTTTGTCAAAGTTTAATGAGAGCCCATTTGCAGAGAACCACTTAATGATTTTCTGAATAACATCGTTTACAATTTCACCAGTTAACTCTTGTCTGTGATAGCTATACTTGTATCATCGGCAAAAAGTACCGGCTTTGCATCTTCGTGAATATAGAATGGCAAGTCATTAATATACATTAAGAACAGCGGAGGATCCAAGACCGAACCTTGCGGCACCCCATTCTTGAGCTGACAAGTGTCAGAATTATCGCATGATTAGCTTAACAGCTCATACATCCAAGTTGCGCACAAGAATAATGTACAGGATAAAGGAAAAGAAAATTGAGGATGTGGAAGATCACGATCAGTTTGGCTTTAGGAATGGTAAAGGCACCAGAGAAGCAATTCTGACATTGTGGTTGATAATGGAAGCAAGACTAAAGAAAAATCAAGACAAGTTCATAGGATTTGTCGACCTGGAAAATGTATTCGACAGCGTAATATGGTGCAAGATGCTCGAAATTGTGAAAAAAATAAGAGTAAGCTATAGGCAGAGACGGGTAATATATAACATGTACAAGAGCCAAAAGGGAATAACGAGAGTGGACGACCAAGAACGAAGTGCTCGTATTAAGAAGATTGTAAGACAGGGATGTAGTCTTTCGCCCCTACTGTTGAATCTGTACATCGAAGAAGCAGTGATGGAAATAAAAGAAAGTTTCAGGAATAGGATTAATTTTCAGGATGAAAGGATATCAGTGATATGATTTGCTCATGACATTGCTATCCTGAGCGAACGTGAAGAAGAATCACATGATCTGTTGAGCGGAATGAACGGTCTAATGAGCACAGAGTATGGAGCTTATGCAGAAAGCTATTTTCAAATAATGATTTGAATTTATCACAGAATAGATTAAATTTTATGTTAGCATTTGGTTCACTATAAATTACATCCCATGTAAGCTATTCTTAAAAATAGGTTATGCAGAAAGCTATTTTCAAACAGTGGTATGAATTTATCATGGAATAGGTTAAATTTTATGGTTCATTATAAATCACATCTCAAGCCATCTCCTGTAAACTACTCTTAAAAACATTTGTTCTGGTGTCGTTAATTATTCAAACTGATTTCCACAGAGGGATATCTGTACTGTAAGGCGGTATGGTATTTATACTAACTAACTATGCATCGTTATCAGAGAGACCATGGGTAAACAGTTATTTTCTTACTTTCAGCTTCATCAAAGAAAACACTATTTATCAGGATCCTGCTGTCTTTATCCACCTGTGTTGGAAAGTTAATTACTGACATCAAGTTGTAGGATCCAAATAAGACTTTCATATCATTTTTTCTATCAGAATCCTTCATAAAATATGCATTGAAGTCGCCAGAGATTGCTGCTGTCTGACAGATTTCTCATAAATAGTTCAAAATTACCCAGTGGTGGTCTATATACAGTTACAATTAAAAGTGTGCTATTTTTCAACGTTAATTCATAACCACACACTCATATATGCCTATACTACAAAATTTACTGGTATCAATGTTTTTGTATCGAAACCTGTGGTGCTCAGACAGAACAGGATGTCTATCTTTTCAGAGCTCTCTAAATTTTCCAAACAGGCAAGAAGCTCTTCTACCTAAGTACTCTGAACTCTAATCTTTTGATAAAATTAGCTAACCTTACTTTTCTGTGCATTATTAAGATTTTGTGGGGCTCTTCTCTTATTTTCAATTCTTTCATGACAGGGTGTCTGAATCCTGATTATAACCTAAAAAAGGTGCCCGTCTGACACCAGTAACCACAGGGATCTTGCTATGTGTGATGGTGGCCCCCTGTGTATTACCTGCAGGAAGCTCATCCAACCTATCTTTCCCTCTCGTTTTCAGGTGCAGGGCATGTCTAGTATATCCCCATCTCCCACTTGTAGCAACAGGCACTCCACTTATATGAGATTTCGTTTTGGTCAGCAGCAGCCTGCTCAACTCAGGGTTCACATGACTCAGAGCAGTATTTAGCCAGGACTGGTCATCGTGCTGCAGGACCTGCACAAAACTCACATTTGTGTGTGTAGTTGCTATTCCTATTTCAACCAGGTCACTCCTAATGCAGTAATTACTGTTCTTAGCTAGGCTGTTCCCTGCTCCACCAACTACAAGAATCTGATCCTTCTTGCCAAAACCTTTGCACAGATTAAGTGTGTCCTTTGTCACCTGGGTAAGGCTAGCACTTGGTGCTGATAGAGTCAGCGCAGTATTCCCTCAGGTCTAGAATCTGGGATTTTATTCTACTTTTTGTGTATATAGCTAGTCCCCTTTCCTCATATTAGTCCTGCAGTTATGTGATACTTACGTATATTCATCTAGGTGCATCTCTTCAATTTCTATGACTTCCAGATGATGTTCTGTTGTGATTTCTAACCTTTATATTGAATGAGCTGCCATTTTCTTGTATCTCCATCGGTTAGCTGTTAAATAGTTGGTTTCACGCTCTCGGAATCATTTGTACGATTAATTGTAATGCTATGGAATGAGACATTTCCCATTAACATACGGCTACATGCTGATCACCTACAATCTTGTTTTTAGTATAATTGTGTATTAATAATTCCTACCCATCACTTTTTATACATTACAAAATTAGGAGTTCTTCTATGGAATAGGAGTTGTTACGAAGAAACTGTTTCAGTTTTATTTCAAAATAAGCTTTACTCTCTGTCGGACATTTTATGTCATGGTAAAAACGTCAAAATTTTGGTGACAACATTGTGCAGTCCTTTTTGTGCTACAGACGATCGTAGCATGGAGTAATAAATGTCATTTTTTGTTCTGGTATTCTAATTATGTACACAATTGTTCCTTGTAAACTGCAGTGGATTATTTACATAAAACTTCATTGTGAGGCAACAATCAAAACGCTCAAACATATGTCTACTAGATGAGCCTACGTGAGTACCAAGTATTATTCCTACAGCACGCTGTGGAGCAGTGAACTCATTCTTTCTTAAAGCTGAGTTATCCCAGATACAACAAACACCAGAGATCGTTGAGAGAGTGCAGCACAACTTCATGCCCCATTGCCATGCACGCATTGAGACTGACTGTCGTCACTTTGAGCAATTACTATGAGCTATGCTGTCGTTATCCAGTGTACGTTGTGCATGCCCATAACATACCTGCTCAATTTTATCGGTTGTCGACCCAGTCAAGTGCTCCACTTTGACCCAGAAGGTTTGAGACAGCCTGGTGATGTCCTCGTGCCATGTAGCGACCTTAGAAGTTTCTTCGCATGTAGAAAATGCTGATAGAACTTTGAAGATCCCACATTATAGTTTATTATAACAAGAATTCACCTTCAACAGATTTCACCGAAGGTTTTGTTTAGTTGTGAAACTCGGTCGCTCCGTAAATACGTCTGCCCCTTCAATTCATCAAAACGAAACGGTGAAACAATTGCTTTTTAAACCCAATGTTTTCTCTTTCGCTCGTGTTTTTTACACGCTCTGATTTGGCTAAAAACATGACAAACTTAAGAATAGGAAATTGAAAAGCATGCAATATGATATACAAAAAAGCCAGTTCCTCTGCTCTTCGCCAACACCTTCCGCATATTAATTTCTCATAGCAGTCAGAAACCATGTATTCACACCACAGAACAACAAACCTAAAAGAAGTGCACTGCCCGTGTTACAGTACGGAAGCACAGTACAACAGTATCGATGCAGCCAGTGAATGTCAAATGCGTGTAACTATAGCACTAAAATCAATGTCTTACTTGTTAGTAACCAGAATATCGCATGACATTACTTATATACGCTCAAATACCTCTAACAAATACACTGACAGGACATTTTAATCTCAACTCATGTGAAATCTTAACGTCACCGTCAAGAAATTTGTTTACACAGGGATTATAAAGAACTGCGAGAGAGTAATTTAAGAACGTCATGGTCGCGTAATATGTTACACTGCATTTCCTCTACATAAGCTAAGAGGAATGATACATCAAATAGACAATAAATAGATAAACAATGTAAAATTAAAACAAGTAGCCAACATACTCACACGACACTGATACTCACTATTTTACGTAATGCTTAACGGCATAGTTTTTACAGGGTGTTTCAAAAATGACCGGTATATTTGAAACGGCAATAAAAACTAAACGAGCAGCGATAGAAATACACCGTTTGTTGCAATATGCTTGGGACAACAGTACATTTTCAGGCAGACAAACTTTCGAAATTACAGTAGTTACAATTTTCAACAACAGATGGCGCTGCGGTCTGGGAAACTCTATAGTACGATATTTTCCACATATCCACCATGCGTAGCAATAATATGGCGTAGTCTCTGAATGAAATTACCCGAAACCTTTGACAACGTGTCTGGCGGAATGGCTTCACATGCAGATGAGATGTACTGCTTCAGCTGTTCAATTGTTTCTGGATTCTGGCGGTACACCTGGTCTTTCAAGTGTCCCCACAGAAAGAAGTCACAGGGGTTCATGTCTGGCGAATAGGGAGGCCAATCCACGCCGCCTCCTGTATGTTTCGGATAGCCCAAAGCAATCACACGATCATCGAAATATTCATTCAGAAAATTAAAGACGTCGGCCGTGCGATGTGGCCGGGCACCATCTTGCATAAACCACGAGGTGTTCGCAGTGTCGTCTAAGGCAGTTTGTACCGCCACAAATTCACGAAGAATGTCCAGATAGCGTGATGCAGTAATCGTTTCGGTTCTGAAAAATGGGCCAATGATTCCTTTGGAAGAAACGGCGGCCCAGACCAGTACTTTTTGAGGATGCAGGGACGATGGGACTGCAACATGGGGCTTTTCGGTTCCCCATATGCGCCAGTTCTGTTTATTGACGATTCCGTCCAGGTAAAAATAAGCTTCGTCAGTAAACCAAATGCTGCCCACATGCATATCGCCGTCATCAATCCTGTGCACTATATCATTAGCGAATGTCTCTCGTGCAGCAATGGTAGCGGCGCTGAGGGGTTGCCGCGTTTGAATTTTGTATGGATAGAGGTGTAAACTCTGGCGCATGAGACGATACGTGGACGTTGGCGTCATTTGGACCGCAGCTGCAACACGGCGAACGGAAACCCGAGGCCGCTGTTGGATCACCTGCTGCACTAGCTGCGCGTTGCCCTCTGTGGTTGCCGTATGCGGTCGCCCTACCTTTCAGCACGTTCATCTGTCACGTTCCCAATCCGTTGAAATTTTTCAAACAGATCCTTTATTGTATCGCTTTTCGGTCCTTTGGTTACATTAAACCTCCGTTGAAAACTTCGTCTTGTTGCGACAACACTGTGTTCTAGGCGGTGGAATTCGAAAACCAGAAAAATCCTCTGTTCTAAGGAATAAACCATGTTGTCTACAGCACACTTGCACGTTGTGAACAGCACACGCTTACAGCAGAAAGACGACGTACAGAATGGCGCACCCACAGACTGCGTTGTCTTCTATATCTTTCACATCACTTGCAGCGCCATCTGTTGTTGAAAATTGTAACTACTGTAATTTCGAAAGTTTGTCCGCCTGAAAATGTACTGTTGTCCCAATAATATTGCAACAAACGGTGTATTTCTATCGCTGCTCGTTTAGTTTTTATTGCCGTTTCAAATATACCGGTCATTTTTGAAACACCCTGTAGAAGTGTGATATGAAGATGCCCCATTGTGAAATAAGCGCTGCAACAGTGAACTAATAATAATATTTCCTTACAAGAAAAAAAAGAACAGCAGAACCAAAAAGAAAATAAAGGATTGGAACAACAATGGCGTGAACTGAAATTCAGCGTCTTCTTTCGGCATAGAGCTGTACAGAAACTAGTCTAAATTAAAATTTTATGTGAAAAAATGTAAAATACACACAGCAACATTTCATTACTGTCTTGAAGCTTCAGTCTTAGTTTTTCAGTAACCAAGCAAATCACGACGAATATCCGCTCCTCTTCGATATGACTCTCTACTGATTTGTAAAGCGCATACACGATCTTGATGCGACATTGTAGTGGCCTCTGTCGTTAATTTCAGATACGCGTATCAGGAATATAACTTATCTAACTTTCACAGTTTCATAGCAGAAATTCAATTTCCTTCCAAATGTCTGGTTGAGCCTTTCTCGACATTAGTAACAACCCATTATGCAGTGAGACTAAAACTTCCCATCAAGCGTCGAGAATGAATTTTCATTTTTGCACTTATTTCAATTTTCTGGCTTATTTAGACTGAGTTCTAGACCGGGAGTAGAACCCGGAACAGCTATTACTCGCACCCCGCGAGAAACAAATGTGCTGGGTTCGAGCCTCGGTCCGGCACAGTTTTCATTTTCCAGAAAATTTAAAGTGAGCGTACACTCAGGTGCAGAGTGAAAATTCGTTCAGAAAACACCCACTAGGCTGTGGCTTACCCATTTCTCTGCAATATTCTTTCGTGTTGGGTCCTCATTGTATCCAGGAAAGGTTCTGTGAAATTTGGGAAGTAGCAGAAGTATAACTGTGATAGCGAGTCGTAAGTCGTGCCTGGGTAGCTCAGTCGGTAGTGTATTTACCCTCGCAGGAAAAGGTTCCGGGTTCAATTCCCAGTTCAGCGCACACTTCTATTTGCTAGAAAATTTCACAGTTATTCATTCTGGTAGAAAAAGTGCTTGGAGTTAAACTGAAAGCAGTCCTAACGCCGCAGCCTAGATTACGAACGGAAGCCACACTGCTTTACTGGGCATGGTACTCATGCAGACGATGAGTCCCAGTAACAAAGTAGCACTTTGTATTACTCATCCATCAGAGTTGCGTAGCAACACTAGGCTACATGTGACTTACTTCATAGCTAGTGCTGTGTTACTTCCTCCCAGGTAAGGTTCAATCAGATAAACTACTGCCCATATACTTGTAATATCAGACCCCTTAATCCGGCAGGTAGGTTAGAAAATTTAAAATGAGAAATGGCTATGCTGAAGTTAATACAGGGTGATTCAAAAAGAATACAACAACTTTAAAAATGTGTATTTAATGAAAGAAACATAATATAACCTTCTGTTATACATCATTACAAAGAGTATTTAAAAAGGTTTTTTTCCCCTCAAAAACAAGTTCAGAGATGTTCAATATGGCCCCCTCCAGACACACGAGCAATATCAACCCGATACTCCAACTCGTTCCACACTCTCTGTAGCATATCAGGTGTAACAGTTTGGATAGCTGCTGTTATTTCTCGTTTCAAATCATCAATGGTGGCTGGGAGAGGTGGCCGAAACACCATATCCTTAACATACCCCCATAAGAAAAAATCGCAGGGGGTAAGATCAGGGCTTCTTGGAGGCCAGTGATGAAGTGCTTTGTCACGGACTGCTGGCGGCCGATCCATCGCCTCGGGTAGTTGACGTTCAGGTAGTTACGGACAGATAAGTGCCAATGTGGTGGCGCTCCATCCTGCTGAAATATGAATTGTTGTGCTTCTTGTTCGAGCTGAGGGAACAGCCAATTCTCTAACATCTCCAGATACTGTAGTCCAGTTACAGTAGCACCATCGAAGAAAAAGGGACCAAAAACTTTATTGGCTGAAATGGCACAGAAAACGTTCACCTTAGGCGAGTCACGTTCATACTGAGTTGTTTCCCGCGGATTCTCAGTGCCCCATATACAGACATTGTGACGGTTGACTTTCCCGTTAGTGTGGAAAGTTGCTTCATCACTAAACACAATCTTTGAAACGAAAGATTCATCTGTTTCCATTTGAGCAAGGATAAAATCACAGAAATCGATTCTTTTAATCTTATCAGCTGCAGACAGTGCTTGAACCAATTTCAGACGATAAGGTTTCATAACTAACCTTTTTCGTAGGACTCTCCATACAGTTGATTGTGGAATTTGCAGCTCTCTGCTAGCTCTGCGAGTCGATTTTCCTGGGCTGCGAACAAATGCTTGCTGGATGCGTGCTACATTTTCATCACTCGTTCTCGGCCGTCCAGAACTTTTCCCTTTGCACAAACACCCATTCTCTGTAAACTGATTATACCAACGTTTAATACACCACCTACCAGGAGGTTTAACACCATACTTCGTTCGAAATGCACGCTGAACAACTGTCGTCGATTCACTTCTGCCGTACTCAATAACACAAAAAGCTTTCTGTTGAGCGGTCGCCATCTTAGCATCAACTGACGCTGACGCCTAGTCAACAGCGCCTCAAGCGAACAAATGTACAACTAAATGAAACTTTATAGCTCCCTTAATTCGCCGACAGATAGTGCTTAGCTCTGCCTTTTGTCGTTGCAGAGTTTTAAATTCCTAAAGTTGTGGTATTCTTTTTGAATCACCCTGTATAGTGAGAATTAGCGAATTTCGGCGGCAGGAGAAACAGGACTTCTGATCAGGTGAGTACGGGGTTATAAATACAAAATCAAATAGGGGTAATGCGAGAGTAGGTCTAATAATTAATAAGAAAATAGGAACGCTTGTAAGCTACATAGTAAACGCATTATTGTAGCCAAGCCCACAGCCACCACAGTAGTAAAAGTTTATGAACCAACTAGCCCCGCAGATGATGAAGAGATTGAAGAAATGTATGATGAGATAAAAGAAATTATTCATATAGTTAAGGGAGACGAAAATGTAACAGTCAAGGGAACTGGAATTCGATAGTAGGAAAGGAAGAAAAGAAAATATATTATGTGAATATGGACTGGAGGAAAGGAATGAAAGAGGAAGCCGCATGTTATAATTTTGCACAGAGCATAATTTGCTTTTCGCTAATACTTGGTTTAAGAACTATGAAAGAAGGATGTGTACGTGGAAGACATCTGGAGACACTGGAAGGTTTCAGATTAATTACGTAATGGTAAGACAGAAATTTCAGAACAGATTTTAAATTGTAAGAAGTTTCCAGGGACAGCTGTGGACTCTGACCACAATTTGTTGGTTATGAATTGTAGATTAACACTAAAGAAATTGCAAAAAACGTAGGAAATTAAAGAGATGGGAGCTGGATAAACTGAAAGAACCAGAGATTGTAGAGGGTTTCAGAGGGAGCATTAGGGAACAATTGCCAAGAACAGGGGAAAGGAATACAGTAGAAGAAGAATGTGTAGTTATTAGAGATGAAATAGTGAAGGCAGCAGGGGATCAAATAGGTAAAAATACGAGGCCTGAAGGAATCCTTGGGTAACACAAAGAGATATTGAATTTAACTGATGAAGGAGAAAATATAAAAAATCAGTGCATGAAGCAGGTGAAAGGGAATACATACTTCTAAAAACTGAGATTGACAGGAACTGCAAAGTGGCTTAGCAGGAATGGCTAGAGGATAAATATAAGGTTTTAGAAGCATATATCGCTACGAATAAAATATATACCGCCTACAGTAAAATTAAAGAGACCTTTGGAGAAAAGAGAAGTATCTGTATGAATATGAAGAGCTCAGTTTGAGAGCCAGTCTTAAGCAAGGAGTGGAAAACTGAAAGGTATATTATAGCAATGGAAGATGGCATAGATGAAGCTGAAATTGGAGGTATGATACTGTGAGTAGAATTTGACTGAGCACTGAAAGACCTAAGTCGAACAAGGCTCCGGTAGTAGACAAAATTCCTTTGAAACTACTGACAAGGCCCCGGGAATAGACAAAATTTCGTTGGAACTACTAATAGCATTGGGAGAGCAAGCCATGACAAAACTCTTCCATCTGGTGGGCAAGATACATGAAACAGGCAGAATACCCTCTGGCTTCAAGAAGAATTTAGTAATTCCAATTTCAAAGAAAGCATGCGCTGACAGGTGTGAATATTATCAAACTATCAGTTTAGTAAGTCACGGTTGCAAAATACTAACACGAATTATTTACAGAAGAATGGAAAAAGTGGTAGAAGCCGATCTCGTGAAAGTTCAGTTTGGATACCGTAGAAATGTAGGAACACACGAGACAATACTGACCCATCAACTTCTCTTAGAAAATAGATGAAGGAAAAAGCAAACTTACGTTGATAGCAGTTGCAGACTTAGAGAAAGCTTTTGACAATGTTGTTGGAACAACTCTTTCAAATTCTGAAGGTAGAAGGGGCAAAATACAGGTCGCAAAAGGCTATTTACAACTTGACACAAACAGGACGACAGTTATAAGACTCAATGGGCATGTAAGGGAAGCAGTGGTTGAGAAACGAATGAGACAGGGTTGTAGCCTATCCTCTGTCTTATTGAATATGTACATCGAGCAAGCAATAAAAAAAATAAAAATAAAATTTGGAATGCAAATTAAAGTCCAGGGAGAAGGGATAAATACTTTGAAGTTTTGCCGATGACATTGTAATTCTCCCAGAAACAGCAAAGGACTTGAAAGATCAGTTGAACGGAATGGACAGAGCCTTGAAAGATGGACATTGACAAAAGCAAAACAAGGATAATGGAATGTAGTCGAAATAAATCAGGTGATGTTGAGGGAATTATTTTAGGAAACAAGACACTTAAAGTAGTAGATGAGTTCTGCTATCTGGGGAGCAAAATAACTGAATGATGGTCCAAATAGAGAGGCTATAAAATGTAGACTGGTAATGGCAAGGAAAGCGTTTCTGAAGAAGAGAAATTTATTAACATTCGAGTATAGATTTAGGTGCCAGGTAGTCTTTTCCGAATGTATTTGTATGGAATGTAACTATGTATGTATGTGGACGATAAATGGTTTAGACAGGAGGAGAACAGAAGCTTTCGAAATGTGGTGCTACAGAAAAATTCTGAAGATT
Source organism: Schistocerca piceifrons (assembly GCF_021461385.2). Taxonomy (NCBI): domain Eukaryota; kingdom Metazoa; phylum Arthropoda; class Insecta; order Orthoptera; family Acrididae; genus Schistocerca; species Schistocerca piceifrons. Next base: position 391,524,665 of record NC_060145.1, read on the forward strand.
AGATGGGTATATCACATAATTAATGAGGAGGTACTGAAGAGAATTTGGGAGGAGGGGAATTTGCGGCACAAATTGACTAGAAGAAGTGATCGGTTCGCAGGGCATATTCTGAGGCATCAAGGGATCACCAATTTAGTATTGGAGGGCAGCGTGGAGGGTAAAAATCGTAGAGGGAGACCAAGAGATGGATACAGTAAGCAGAGGCTGAAGGATGTAGATTGCAGTAGTTTCTCGGAGATGAAGAGGCTTCCACAGGATAGAGTAGCATGGAGAGCCACATCAAACCAGTCTCAAGACTGAAGACCACAAAAACAGAAACAGCTGGAACACAAGCTCAGAGGAGAACATCGGCAGTGATCTTGTTGAGGCACCCGTGAGAACAATTGTCCGACGAATACAGTTGGGACAATTCGTGTAAGATTTCTGCTACGGCACGTTTCTGCATCTGCACAAGTTGTTCGCTATGATTAGCTGCTGCGAGAGTAAATCCTAACACTGCACTCGGTGTTTCGTTGATTCCTGGAGGAAAGATTTGCTTATCTCATATCATTCTAAGATGTCTCGATGTCTCAATGGAGGTTCTCTCCACAGATCGCAGATTCCAACATACCTTTTTTCCAACAGTTAAAGTAAATGTGGTCAGGGGGTTGCTACTATTGTAAGAAAAGGAATGACACCTCATTTATTTGTTAAGTAAGGAAAACACTTATATATCCAACGATATGGAAAGTTAGTGCTATGCGAGAGACATCAAAATCCATGTGCATACTACAGTCACAGTTTCTAATCAAAATGTCGAGGACCGCAACTATTACATGCTTTTCTTACAGAAAGTTATTTGTTACCGCAACAAACGTCGCAAAAACATTTCTTGTTTATTCTGTTACGCCACTTCTTTCCCAGATGGCGTTCGTAACCTGCGGCCAAGCAAGAAGAAGGCTGTCGTTGCATTCCTCTCCAGAAGTTGTAAAGGGGCCAAGCTCACATGACAGAAATCTCTGTCCTGACACTAAAGTATGTTTGGTTACCACGCATCTACATCCGCTGCCGACTGCAGGGGCTGGAATAGTATTGACGCAGAATAGTACGAGTGCAATGGGGACCCCGATTACGTCGTTGATGGGTCTGGTGCTGCACCGCTTCCGGAGTCTACGTGGATCAATAATTATATCCTGTCACAGTAAGGGAGGGTGGAGCGAACATGAATACTGTCCACCCCCACCCCCTCCCCAGCTATAAGGTAACTGTCATCGTCTGCAGATAGCAACCAGTACACCACGTCAGCTGGATCTGCATCACATTCAGATCTTTACTCACCATGCCCATGGTCATTTTCACATATTCCATCAATTCTACTGTTAGCTCCTGCAACGTTCCAATTTTATCAGCCCTGTGGTGTGCCACTCACTTGCAACTTTATTCTTATTTGCTACTTCTGTTACCTGTCCCAGCGGATAGTCTAACTCGAGGACACTGTCAGTACCCACGGCCTTGAAGACTGTCTTTAGCAACCTGCCACCTGCATCCAACCATTTTCTCTTACGACGCACCAGCGTGTGTGGTACCAAATCTACAACTTGGCGTAACTGCTCCCACACTCGTTCACGGGTGAGATGTAATCCCTGGTACTCCCCTCATGTTTCCTCCTACATTCCCTTTTTCTTGGCCTCAAGGAGTGACTCAGCAAACGTCTCTTCCAGCCTCAATGGTTCGTTCCTCACTTCCCAAGCATTGTACACTATGTGATTCAAAAGTATCCGGAGACCTGGCTGAAAACGACTTACAAGTTTGTGGCGCCCTCCATCGGTAATGCTGGAATTCAATATGGTGTTGGCCCATCCACAGCCTTGATGACAGCTCCCACTCTCGCAGGCATACGTTCAATCAGGTGCTGGGAGGTTTCTTGGGGAATGGCAGCCCATTCTTCACGGAGTGCTGCACTGAGGAGAGACATCCATGTCAATCGGTGAGGCCTGGCACAAAATCGGCGTTCCCAAACATCCCAAATGTGTTCTATAGGATTCAGGTCAGGTGTGTGTGCTGGACAGTCCATTACAGGGACGTTATTGTCGTGCAATCACTCCGCCACAGGCCGTGCATTATGAACAGGTGCTCGATCGTGATGAAAGATGCAATCGCCATCCCCGAATTGTTCTTCAACAGTGGGAAGCAAGAAGGTGCTTAAAACAGCAATGTAGGCCTATGCCACTCAAAACAACAAGAGGTGCAAGCCCCCTTTATGAAAAACGCGACCACACCATAACACCACCGCCTCCGAATTTTACTGTTGGCACTACACACGCTGGCAGATGACGTTTACCGGGTATTGGTCACACCCACACCTTGCCATCGGATCGCCACATTGTGTACCGTGATTCGGCACTCCACACAACGTTTTTCCACTGTTCAGTCGTCCAATGTTTACGGTCCTTACACCAAGTAAGGCGTCGTTTGGCATTTACCGGCGTGATGTGTGGCTAATGAGCAGCCGCTAAAGCATGAAATCCAAGTTTTCTCACCTACCGCCCAACTGTTATAGCATTTGCAATGGATCCTGATGCAGTTTGGAATTCCTGTGTAGTGGTCTGGATAGATGTCTGCCTATTACACATTGCCAGCGTCTTCAACTGTCGGCGGTCTCTGTCAGTCAACATACGAGGTCGGCCTGTACGCTTTTGTGCCGTGCGTGTCCCTTCATGTTCCCACTTCACTATGACATTGGAAACAGTGGACCTAGGGATATTTATGAGTGTGCAAATCTCGCGTGCAAACGTATGACACAAGTGACACCCAATCACCTGGCCACGTTCGAAGTCCGTGAGTTCCACGAAGCGCCCCATTCTGCTCTCTCACGACATCTAATGACTACTGAGGTCGCTGATATTGAGTACTTTGCATTAGGTGTCAGCACAATGCACCTAATATGAAAAACGTATGTTTTTGGGGGTATCCGGATACTTTTTATCACACAGTGTATGTAAATTTCACCGTCCAGTGGCGCCTGGTTAAAACGATGTCCTCCTGGCTAGGGAATAGTACCCCTAGTTCCAGTTGTTGATTCTGCAATGCACCTACCCCTTTCCCATTGACGAGGTTTAGTTCCGCCAGAACTATGAGGTGCATCATAATCGTCCTTGGCGATAGCGCCAAAGAGGAAAGGAAGCCACAGTCTCCATCCCTCTTTTGAATAGACCGAATGCTTGTGATCCATCTACCTACACATTATGGACTATATAAATCCTATCGCTGCGTTAACACACTATGTCTTACTTAATTCCTTACTAAATAAACTCCTTGCCATGCCTGTTGCTACAAAGTACAGGAAAATGAATACAATAATTTCTCAGTATTAACAATCAATATCACAAAGAAAATAAGAAATATTACAAGACCAAGATACAACCTTTGTCAACGTTTCCATTGTATACCTTATTTACTACACAATTAATCAAATACAAGGAACATCCTCAAAATACCATGACAGATTACCAATCTATTTTCGCGACCTGTGTCTGTACGGCTTTTCGAGTGCAGCCAGCCGAGATCTCCGTATCCGTCGATCCGGTATCCGTTACTTTTGTTCGCTGTTGTCATATCGCTCTGCGGACGACAGTTACAGCCGCTAACATAATTATAGCAATTTGTTTTGATCATGTGCTTTTTTTCTGATCTTTTAAACACTATGGATAAGGATGTTTGCAGCTACTAGCGAAAGTGCGCAACAAAGCTATGAGGCCATTAATATCCTGCAAGGCGAATTCAGTACTTCCGGTTAAAGGCAAATGTACAGAGTAATTCATTACTGTACTACACAGCTGTTGCTGCCGAGGCCATATTGGCAAGCGGGGAACAAAATGGTTCAAATGGCCCTGAGCACTATGGGACTTAACTTCTGAGGTCATCAGTCCCCTGGAACTTAGAACTACTTAAACCTAACTAACGTAAGGACATCACACACATCCATGCCCGAGGCAGGATTCGAACCTGCGACCGTAGCGGTCTCGCGGTTCCAGACTGTAGCACCTAGTACCGCTCGGCCACACCGGCCGGCTAAGCGGGGAACAGCGAACCGCTATCATCGTCGTCATTTCCTGTATCAGCCAGGAAGTGCTTTGATCATCTGCCCGCCCCTGGCACCAGGTGCAGAGAGACCTGGGATAGGGCATATGGGTATGTCTGTTGCTGATGAGATGTCGTTGCTGGTGTTGCAGGCTTCATGGTGGCGCAGGGAACCACACGAAGAGGATCCCGCTGCAGCACATCCAAGGCCTTCCTGAGACCGGCGCGCCTGCGGCCCAACCTGCACGTACTCACCTACTCACAGGTAACCCTTTCTCTACCCTTGTCTACACCCGAATAAATTCAGAAGAAGAGCTGCACAGTTACTGACACATCTGGCCATTAGGTAAGTGTTGAAGGCACGCTCATTAAATTCCAGCAGCACAGTTTGCCAGAAAAAGACATTGTGTACTACGCTGATTCTAAAATAGTAGCTATAGAATTTACTGTACTTGACGTCAGCGTTTGTAACTGTGTAATGCGTGGTTCTCCCTGAGGCGACACAATATGCGACTTGGTATGTGATGTGACTCTTGACTCGATGAGGAAGTAAACCGCACCGGTGGAGCCCATGGAAATGTAGTTGAGGCGACTGAACTGGTTATTCTTTAACGACAGCGAAACGTCGATACCATTCTCTGTTGTCGGAGTTGTTCTGGTTGCTCCACACAGCTGTATCATACGGTAAACGGGAAGGGGAATTTCGGGTCATCTCGTGTGACTAAAAAAGAAAAAAAAATATGTGCTACATCTGCCTCTGTAATTTCATGTTCTCCGCTATGCTGTCTTCCCAATTTTTCTCATTCATATTTGAGGGGACCATTGAGAGTTGTTTTTGCGTCTTATAGTCTGATATCACTGCTTGATAATGAACTGGTTTTCTTTTTATTTTAGAGATTAAGTAAAACACACCACTTGTTTTGAAAAGTTTGCAGAAGAAAGTGTAGTCGCTGGCCAGTTACTGTTTCGTACATTTTAAGTCATATAATGCTGTGTACAAAATGTAGCTTACGTATCTAAATACACTCCTGGAAATGGAAAAAAGAACACATTGACACCGGTGTGTCAGATCCACCATACTTGCTCCGGACACTGCGAGAGGGCTGTACAAGCAATGATCACACGCACGCCACAGCGGACACACCAGGAACCGCGGTGTTGGCCGTCGAATGGCGCTAGCTGCGCAGCATTTGTGCACCGCCGCCGTCAGTGTCAGCCAGTTTGCCGTGGCATACGGAGCTCCATCGCAGTCTTTAACACTGGTAGCATGCCGCGACAGCGTGGACGTGAACCGTATGTGCAGTTGACGGACTTTGAGCGAGGGCATATAGTGGGCATGCGGGAGGCCGGGTGGACGTACCGCCGAATTGCTCAACACGTGGGGCGTGAGGTCTCCACAGTACATCGATGTTGTCGCCAGTGGTCGGCGGAAGGTGCACGTGCGCGTCGACCTGGGACCGGACCGCAGCGACGCACGGATGCACGCCAAGACCGTAGGATCCTACGCAGTGCCGTAGGGGACCGCACCGCCACTTCCCAGCAAATTAGGGACACTGTTGCTCCTGGGGTATCGGCGAGGACCATTCGCAACCGTCTCCATGAAGCTGGGCTACGGTCCCGCACACCGTTAGGCCGTCTTCCACTCACGCCCCAACATCGTGCAGCCTGCCTCCAGTGGTGTCGCGACAGGCGTGAATGGAGGGACGAATGGAGACGTGTCGTCTTCAGCGATGAGAGTCGCTTCTGCCTTGGTGCCAATGATGGTCGTGTGCGTGTTTGGCGCCGTGCAGGTGAGTGCCACAATCAGGACTGCATACGACCGAGGCACACAGGGCCAACACCCGGCATCATGGTGTGGGGAGCGATCTCCTACACTGGCCGTACACCACTGGTGATCGTCGAGGGGACACTGAATAGTGCACGGTACATCCAAACCGTCATCGAACCCATCGTTCTACCATTCCTAGACCGGCAAGGGAACTTGCTGTTCCAACAGGACAATGCACGTCCGCATGTATCCCGTGCCACCCAACGTGCTCTAGAAGGTGTAAGTCAACTACCCTGGCCAGCAAGATCTCCGGATCTGTCCCCCATTGAGCATGTTTGGGAGTGGATGAAGCGTCGTCTCACGCGGTCTGCACGTCCAGCACGAACGCTGGTCCAACTGAGGCGCCAGGTGGAAATGGCATGGCAAGCCGTTCCACAGGACTACATCCAGCATCTCTACGATCGTCTCCATGGGAGAATAGCAGCCTGCATTGCTGCGAAAGGTGGATATACACTGTACTAGTGCCGACATTGTGCATGCTCTGTTGCCTGTGTCTATGTGCCTGTGGTTCTGTCAGTGTGATCATGTGATGTATCTGACCCCAGGAATGTGTCAATAAAGTTTCCCCTTCCTGGGACAATGAATTCACGGTGTTCTTATTTCAATTTCAAGGAGTGTAGTTTTTAACGCTGAAAATACAGCCATACCTCTTTCTCTCATAAATATGGGACATACTGGAATGTTGATGGTGTTGAGACAGCAACCAGCCACAAATTTATTTTCAGTTCCTTTATTCAAAGGGTATCGTTACCGGTTTCGAATCGTTGTGATCCATCTTCAGACGGTTCATGCTGTCATTACAACGTTTTTTCACAGATTAATTGTCCTAAAGTATAAATAGTACATAATTATAAGCACGCCACACAGTTTGTTGCGTTATAGATTTTCATTGGATGTGACTTACGTGAAATGTCGGTTTGGAGTGTTTGTTTTCAATACAGATGTGAATACATTTCCACTCCATTCTTATCAGCATTCGGGAGGACGACGGTTCAATCCCGCGTCCGGCAATCTTGATTTAGGTTTTCCGTGATTTCCCTAAATCGCTCCAGGCAAATGCCGGGATGGTTCCATTGAAAGGGCACGGCCGACTTCCTTCCCCGTCCTTCCCTAATCCGATGAGACTGATGACCTCGCTGTTTGGTCTCTTCACCCAAGCAATCCAATCCATTCTTATCATTTCTCACGCAAATTTACGTGTGCAATGATAAGAATACTGTGAAAATCTATAATGCAACCTGCTACGGTCGCAGGTTCGAATCCTGCCTCGGGCATGGATGTGTGTGATGTCATTAGGTTAGTTAGGTTTAAGTAGTTCTAAGTTCTATGGGACTGATGACCACAGATGTTAAGTCCCATAGTGCTCAGAACCATTCGAACCATTTTTATAATGCAACCAGCTGTGTGGCGTGCTTATAATTATGTATTATTTATATTTTCGGACAATTAATCTGTGAAAAAAAGTTGTAATGAAAGCATGAACCGTCTGAAGATGAATCATAACGATTCGAACCCGGTAACGGTACCCTTTGAATAAAGGAACTGAAAATAAATTTGTAGTTGGTTGCTGCCTCAACACCATCAACATTTGTCTTTAGAGAACAGCCGCGGTTTCCAGCCATGTCATCATATGACAAAATTGCATACTTGGAATGTGTCGAAGACGAGGCTTACGCTGAAGAAATGGGATTACTGGGTAAAATTCCTGTGGCTACCACTGGTAAACCATCGACCTCGCATAGAAAGATAGTTACCCCGTGATTTTCTGAAGAAGAATTACCGGTTAAAATTCTTCCGGCTACTATTGGTGGGCCGTGGTCGTTGGGTGGAAGCGAAACGGGCAGCGCAATAGAGAGGAATATTTCTCAAAAATATTACTGTCCGCAGAGTTGGTTTCCTCGACGTTGATTGTATTCCTCGCCACATACGACAAATAAACATCTTCCAGCTGTATACGATCCTTTATTTATAGGGACACGAACGGTTTTGTGATATCAGATCGTATCTCCAGGTGTACAAACGTCTTATGTACACCTGAGGATGTGATTTGATATCACGAAACTGGTTCTGTTCCAACAAATAAACGTTAATATACAGCTGGAAGTGATTATATTTCTCAAATACGGATTACTTCAGCTGCGGCTGACCACACCATTGAACTACTTGTGTTCCTCGCGCAACGCGACTGCGTATTCACTCCTTCATGGCGGAAAGCCACGAAGCCGGTAGCGTATAACAGCTTTCTGTATAAATTTCATTCATTCTTGGAAATCTCAGTTACTTCAGGGACTTTTCTTCTAAAAATATTTGTTTCATTGGCCAGCACACGTGCGCTGTTGAAATCAATGTCATGCCCGTAGTTCTCCTGTTGTTCCGGTACAGCAGGCTTCACACTTTATTTTCAGTGCGTGTGGGGTTCGTTTTCCTCACTGCATTCAAAGCACTTCCTGTTTCCCCTGTACACACCCTGCCGTAGCCACATATCTGTTCACAGACTCCCACAGCGTGGAAGTAATTCGGTGCGTCCGTCTGGCGTCGAGAAAGTCTTTTACAGGGTGCGGCAGAACCGACTAAGCAGTTTTAAGGTGCAATAAAAAGTAAATCTGGATTTATAGAGAATAAATGTTTTTATTTTCTAAATTAGTACAATATACCATTTTACATTAATTTAGTTTTGAAAATGATGCCCTCAAGATGGCGGCCGTCAGCATCAATACATTGTTGTAGACGATTCCTGAAGTTTCGAGCAGATCTTGCATACATATCGCGGGGTATGGCACTCATCTCCTCTTTTAACTTTGGTAGGGTGTGAGAGTGGCTTTTGGAAACCTCTTCCTTGAGATATCCCCTGAGAAAGTAGACACAGATGCTCAAATCTTGTGACCGCGCAGGCCACCCGACATCACAACTCAAAGAGACGAGGCGTCCAGGAAATATTTCTCTCAAAACAAGTGAAATTCGTGCTGCGTGAGCAGTAGCTCCATCCTGTTGGAACCACAACTCTCCCAGTCCATGTTCTCCAACAATCTCGTCCATTCTGGGTTGCAGAAAATTTTGCAACATTGAAACATAACGTGTGGAATTCACTGTCACGGTCACTCCTTCCTCCTCAAAAAAGTAAGGGGCCTACCACGCCAAACTGTGATATGGCACACCACACTGTCACTTCAGGAGACTGTTGCGGTCTTTCATGGATAATTCTGAGGTTATTTTCAGCCCAATACCAAAAGTTTTGCTTATTCACGCACCCACTAAGATGAAAATGTGCCTCGTCACTACTGAAAAATTGCTGTAGTCTGCTGGACGTAATTCTTGAGCAATCACTATTTTGATAGGATGGAACTTCAAATTGCACTGCAGAATCCTTCTCAAACTGCGGTCTGCAATCCCCAATGCAACGGCATGTCGTCGAGCAGAACATTGCGGCGGTTGTTGAACTGCTGTTCTCATCCGCTGCACATTTTTTGGTGTTCCGATGGATCTGCGTCGGCCATGTGTATCTATTGTTAGTGTGCTACTAGTTTCCTCCGACTGCCGAACCCAGGACCGAATTGTGTTTGCTTTAGGAACGGTATTGTTGTGTGGACTGTTGAACTGTCTCCGAAAAGCTCATTGTGTAGGGATTACAGATCTGTTGTCTTCATAATAAGCGCGAACGACAAAACCACGATGTGCACCGATCCAGACCATGTTGGCTACTGAAATGGGGTCAACGACTGAACAAAGGCTGGTATTACACTATCAAATTTCATTATGAAAGTTCATACGTCAAATATTTATGTAAAAGAAGTTTGAAGGTATAATAGGGCACTTTGTCAAATCTCGTCGGTCGTCAAGTAAATTTGATCAAATCTAGGACCTCGCTGTAGATTTGATCATAAAAGTCGCTTTTCTTCTGTTCACTACAATGTGACATGTTACCACGTGGAGCGCTAGCATCGCTGCAGCGTTCTGTCATCTGTAGCGTGTTTATAAACATGGCCAGTAAATACAATTGGTGTGTGTCGACAACTACAAAATTAATAGAGATGTATAAGGAGAGATGTATAAGGAGGTCATCAAGAGACTGAAACCAAACAGTTCAGTTCCACCTAGGCTATATGGACTGCCTAAGATCCACAAGGAAAATGTGCCATTACGTCCAATTGTGAGTAACATTGGAGCAGCCACCTACGACCTAGCAAAATTCTTGGCATCTTTGCTCAAACCAATGATAGGCAAGTGTGCACATCACATAAAGAATTCTGGTGATTTTATCAGTCGACTTCAGTCACTACAACTGCAAAGTAATGGCTTATTGGTCAGTCTTGATGTGGTTTCACTGTTCACAAAGGTGCCTCTGGTGGACTCACTACACCTCATTGGCAATATGTTTGGTGCAGACATTATAGCGTCGTTTGAGCACGCTCTCTCCTCTACATATTTTATATTTAACACCGAATTTTACGAACAATCTGACGGTGTCGCCATGGGGAGTCCTTTGTCTCCCCTGGTGGCCAATATTTTTTGGAGGATTTTGAGGAGAGAGCACTCGACTTTGCCACTTTTAAGCCGACAGTATTTTGGCGGTGCGTTGACGACACTTTTATATTGAGGCCTCATGGTCTTGACCGTCTCCAAGAATTTTTACGTCACATGAACTCCATACATGAAACCATAAAGTTTACCATGGAGATAGAGAAAGATGGTTGTCTGCCATTTTTAGACGTCTTGGTGCGACGGAAGAGTGATGGCACACTTGGTCACTCGGTGTACAGAAAGCCCACTCATACAGACCTGTATCTGCAAGCTACTAGTTGCCACCATCCAGCACAAACAATGGGCGTTCTCAAAACCTTAATCCATCGTGCCCATACCATCTCTGACAGTCTTCAAGCGGAACTGCAACACCTGCCAAAAGTATTTCTGAAGAATGGCTTTTCAACTAGGTAAGTGAACAGGGTGATGAAGACCTACAAACGACGGAACAAGGAAGAGGAAGAGGCCTTCAGGTCGACTGTTTATCTACCATTTATTGGGAATATTTCTTCACAGATAGGCAGAATATTGAGAAAGTATCAAGTGAGAGTGAGCTTTAGCCCTCCTTCCAAAATTTCATCACTGGTGGGATCCGTTGAAGACGACCTGGGCCTGCGTAAACCAGGTGTTTACAAAATTCCGTGTGAATACGGCAAATCATATATAGGACAAACAACACGAACTGTGCACGAACACATTGTGGAACACCAACGGCACACTCGCCTTCTCCAACCCAACAAGTCCGCAATCGCCGAACATTGTATTTCCACGGACCATTCCATGAATTACAACGACATAAAAATTTTGGCCCATACATCAAACTTTTGGAGCTCGATTATCAATGAATCTGTGGAAATAAGACTGTCTGCAAACGAGACTCTCATCAATCGAGATAACCGTTATCAGCTAAACTCTGCTTGGAATCCTGTTATAGATAAACATCGTAGTCGACGTAGTTATCTGCATAAAGATGAAAATCGAGCTGATACCGATACGCCAGGCTTTCGCAGTGGAGGGCGCGAGGCGCAGCGCACGGAGCCGTTATGAACGCGCACGCTGAGCAGCGCATGCGCAATGTCACCTCAGAAGGCTTTAAATAGCGGAGCTCAGCGCGCACTCGCCTGTGATTTTAATTGTGTACTGCCTTGAGGTTCGCCGTCAGTGTTACGTTGTGTGCTATGCCATCCGTCAACACCTTTATGCTCCAGTCATACTGTGCCTTGTGTCCTTTTAATCGTCGCAGTGTGTGGCTTTTTGTGTGTGATACTTTTAAACAGTTTTTTATCTCCGTTTTACAGTCACCCCGTTTTTTTTTTTGTATATTGCCTTCCATGATGTTCTCCCTTTTTTATATCTATGTTCGCCTTCTTCTCTCCTTGCTGTTTTTAAATGTCTTCTATTGTTTTGTTCTATGTCTTTCGGCTGAAGAGCAGCGCATATGCTGCTGCCAGCCCGCCCCGATGGGGAATTGAAATACAATAAAGAAAAAAAAAAAGCGCACTCGCCAGTACTACTATAGTGGCACTCCCCTGAAGATGGCCAGAAGACTCTGCGCCGAAATATCGTGGCAGGACGTTACTGATATCCGGCAGTTCTCCCGTGTTTTTATGCAACAATCAGTACGTCGGGAAAGCTTTAAACATCACAACAATAGAGATGTATGTAGCTGATGAGGCACTTTACAAAGTGAGGCACCCTGGATAAAATAATAGATTAAGAAGATTGGAAACCTCCTGTAGCAAGTAATTGGAGTGTTACAGTGAGCCTGTCTTCTGCAGATATAGCAGTTCTTAAGTGAGTATTGTGCTTTGTGATATGAGGATACACTCCACTGAACAAATACTGAAATGTATGCTTATCCATTCTTATGTAATTTATGTACGACTTGACGTCCTCCACTTCAAGCTCACGTAACAAGTTTTGTTGAATGCTTTTATCGTATCGTCGTAAAACACACGGCTTCATCCAGGTACGTTTTCTTTTTTTTCTCCGCTTCTCTTCCTCATGTGCACACAGTGCAATTGTGGTACATGCAACTGCTGCAGTTAATAACAAGTTGTTGTTGTCAGCCATCTTGAACTTTGACGAAAAATATGATGACAGTGTAATACCCCTTTTTAGCGCCACGTCAAGGATCTTTGTCAAATAAATTTGACGAATATGTGATCATATCTTTGATCAAATCTTTGACAAACAAATTTGATAGTGTAATACCGTCCGAAAGCAGACCACGAGCAACTGCCTACCCCCACCACAGCCCAGCAGTAATAGACAGAAACTGCTTAGTCGGTTCTGCCGCACCCTGTATTTTGTTCTGACTGAAAAATGAGATCTGTATGCAATTCTTCCGTAGAACTGTACTGGTGCGGTCAGTATCTCCAGGAACTATGCAATCCTTACAGAGAGTGAAGGTGGTTCTTCGTCCTCCGTATTAGCACAATTAATATTTCGTTCGAAACTGCTGTCTATGGACAAATCATTGAAGCTATTGAGCTTTATGTCTTATTTAACAAATCCACAACCGTTTGTTATTATGTCTTATACTGAAGGCACGTGAAGACATAGTGTTGAGCACTCCTTGTTTCTCGGCTGTGTGGCTATGTTAGTAGGCTATATTCTCAGAAACAGCCCAGTCACGAAACTAGTGCCAAGTCGGTACCGTAACTGCTGCTATAAATCCGTGGTGTACTGTTCAAGAATTACTATTTAAAGTTCGGCCGCAACTGCATATCCCAAGCTCAAACGGATAGTCATGTTCATACTGAACTCACGAACTTTTGTTACTAAATCACGTTATTGTCAGTCTAAATTTCCCAGTGACATTCGAAACCTTCCTAAACTGCCCAAGTTGGCTGCTGGTAATGTGATTGTGAAATGGAAACGCAAAGGAACAACACCGCTGAACCAAAACCAGGCGGTTCTTATGTACTGACGGACAGGGACCGTCGAATTTTGCGGGAAAAATCGCATAAAATCGGCGGAACATTTCACTCGTGAGTTCCAAAGTGCTACCACCAGCCCCACTAGCACAATGTCTGTCCGTAGCGACTTAAAAAGAACGCGGTACAGTTGTCGAGCAGCTCCTCATAAGCCTCTCATTTCTGCACGCAATGATAAGCGACGCCACTTGAAGTGACTGATTTGCAGTGATGAATCACTCTGAACCCTGTGGCAATCCGATAGAAAGGTCTGGGTTTGGCGAATGTCTGTAGAACATTGTCCGCCACCAGTAGTGCCAACAGCGAGGTAGAGAGGAGGTGGTGTTACAGCATGCGTATGTTTTTCGAGGTGAGGAAGGGGGGGGGGGGGGAGAGGGGAGTGCCTTAGGGTAACGCTAAATGCGGAAGAACGTAAACACCTTTCGAAGCGTTGTGCACTGCGGACAGCTGAGGTACAGTTCGAATATGATGACCGTTTGCGTCATAATTATAATGCGCCCAGCATAAAGCAGTATCTACGAGCTAATGGTTTGTGGACGATAACATTCAAGACACAAAAGAATTAAAGACATTCGCTGCCAGTGGTCACAGATTTAAATCAATGGGGAAAGTTAGAAATTTGTGCTGGACCGAGATTCGAACCTCGGCCTCCTACGTACTAGGCACATGCGCTGACCACTATGCCATCTGGATACAGTGCTCACTAGAACTGCCGGCCTACCCTAGCACGTCTCCTGCCAGACCCAAACTCTCAACCTACACACACACTACTGATGTAGTGCTTCTTGCCCATTATCCCCATTACGCGGGCCATTTCACAAGTTCCCGTAAGAGTTGAGCTTGGTGTGCATCTGCACTGAAGGGATCATTGTCTGTCCTGGCCGTAGTTACCCCAGAGAGGTCCATAAAAATGTAGACACTCTTTGATAGTAAGTATTAATGGAACAAAATGAAACACCGTTTCAATTCTGATTTTATGTGTTCAAAGTGACCGCATTATCAGCCAAACAACGTTGATACCGCTGAGCTGTTGCCAGTGTGATAGCTGCACAGGACGCCTCGACGGTTTGTCATAACTCGTTCAGTGTACCTGGCTTCTGTTGATAAATTTCAAAGTCCCCCATAGGTAGAAGACAAGAGGTGTAAGGCCCGGAGATCGTGCGGGATACTCAACAGCACCTCTTCGACCTGTCCTTCGTCCAGCTACATTTTCACCCAAGTAGGCTCTGACATCTCTATGGTACTGAGGCGGAGCGCCATCTTGTTCTCGGTAAAATCTTTCATTTCCAAATACTACTGGGATGGTAGGTAAAATCGATAGTTGCAGCGTATGAAGATACACGTCATCAGTTACTGTACTGTGATAGAAGAATGGACCAATCAAACCGCGCGATGACAGACCACACAACACGTTAACACCCGGCAGATTAACGCGTCTGTCCACGTGAATGTGAGGATTTTCAGGAGCCCTGTCCACGCAGTTCTGGCAGTTTGCAGTACCGTTCAATTTGAATTGCACCTCGTCAGACCAGATAACCATCCCTGCAACTTGTTCATGCTCTTGAAGTATGCCTTCAAACCACCCGCAGTACTCCATCCTTCGATCCTGGTCGTTCTCAATCTTAGCATGCACCGATCTTGGAATGTACACTTTCCACTTTGCGGCCTTCAGAATCATTTTGATCGGCTTACCCCACTTTCACGAGCACTCTGCTTCATAAATTGAGGTGACTTAGTAAAATATTGCAACAAAGCTGCACTGCAAGCTGGACTTGATGTTTTTGGTCGGCCAGACCTTTCCTTATGCACCTCCTGAAGTGTATCTTCGGTTTTAAGTTTATTCCAAATACCATTAACTGTTGTACTTGTTGCTGGCTGACTTCCGTACACATTATGCCACTACTTTGTATCTCCATCATCTTTTACCACTTCCAGTACCACTTGCGTTGCTCAAATGACAATCTTACTTCATTCATTGCTGCAGTGCAGCTGGTGGAAAACGCGCACCATGAGCTATTAAGAAAACAATAGACTACGCTACCGCACAAAACTGCAACAATATGTCATTGTGTTCCAAATAATGTCTATAGTTTTCTGGAACCCTCTATATATGTGGCATGTGTTCTTTCGGTCATGTCCAAAAGAACAGACACGACATGGACAGTAACAGTCTTGAAATAGAGTGGCCTCTCCAGAGTACCTATCTGACACCAGGAGAACTCTTTGGGATGAGTTAGAACGTCGACTTCAATCGACATCCCAGCATCCAACCTTCTCTGCTTTTGGCTAAGAGGAACAATGGGCTCTCTTGCCGGAGATTCGAGTGCTCGCTCGAGCATGGGTGTGAGTGGTGGTGGTGGTGGTGGAGAGGGCTGTATGGGCGCACGACGGTCTTCAGCGCCCGCTCATTAACAGATTGAGACGGGTGTCAAGAAAATACTCAGAACAGTAAGATAAAACAGAACGTAAAACACAGGTAACAAGGTTGGAAAAATATGTGCCTACCCACACCGAAAGTGGGACGAAGCATGCCGTCAGCAGTAAAACATGGACAACACAAGAAGAAAGCGGTAGAGGGAGCTAAAACAATGTAGCAGATGGAAGTGGCTGGCTGACCGCAAGGAAAAAAAGGGAGGAGCCAGCCACTTTGCAATACCCTAAAACCTCCAGCCTAAAAGTTTAGGCCAGGGTCCAGACACATCACAAAACTTTAAAACCCTAGACATCACGTCTCATCATTAGCTAAAACACAGGGCAGATCCCCATCAACTTGTGCTTCTGCCCTTGCATCACGGTATAAAATGCAGTCTGTTAAAATGTGCCAGACAGAGATATGCACACCACAAGCATCACAAAACGGGGGATCCTCCCGCCGTAATAGAAAGCTATGTGTGAGAGGACAGTGCCCAGTCCGAAGACGCGTGAGGGTCACTTCCTCCAACCTGAGCAATCGGCAGGAGGAACGCCGTGGCCGAGTTGTTGACTTCAGCAACCGCAATTTATTGGCCGTCACCTCCCACAACTCCATGCACTTCTTGTGGAGCGCAGAAATGACAGACTGCAAGGGAATAGGAGACTGGACCACATCCTGCTCTCTGCAGGCCTCCTTGGCAGCCCGATCGGCCTGTTCATTGCCCCATACACCTACATGACCAGGCACCCAGCAGAAGGACACCTCCTTACCCCGCCGTTGGAGCAAGTACAGTTGGTGATATATCAGCTGGACCATATCCTCAGCTGGGCACAGATTCTGCAATGATTGTAAGGCACTAAGAGAATCGGAGCAGAGGAGAAATCGACTGCCCCAAACACGATTCATCTGCTCCAGTGCCTTCAGCATCGCGTGAAGTGTTGTCCTTAGCGTTAAGTTAGTTTAAGTAGTGTGTTAGCTAGGGACCAATGACCTCAGCAGTTTGGTTCCTTAGGAGTTCACACACACAGACATTTTGAACAATGGGCTGCTGTAATTCTTGAGTTTCTCCCGGCGTATTTGATAAGCAAAATATCCACGGGTGTACTGTCGGTCTACAGGGTCCAACGGGCACAATATTTCGGCGATCATACATGTAGCCATCATCAGGTGAACTGACGGACTGAGCTGTTGTGAACGTGCCGGCACGGAGATCCGTACGCTATGGCTGCTCAGGGGGAACTGGGTTCGGTCGCGGCGGCGGCGGATTTAAATACCCTCCGCCCGCGGCGCTCTCCCTCCACCGTCCGCGCCCCGCGCCACGGTCGCGCGGTGGAACAGATTGCGACGGCGTCTGAGATGACATCGGTGTGATGGCTCTGTCCGCCGTGGTCGTCACAACTATACGTTTCCTCGATTTACTCTTGATTAACCCGATCGCTGGTTTCCAACCCTTGCTAAGATTATAGCCACAGTCACGGTTTATGAGGTCGTAATTGGTGCGAATTTCGATGGCCTCTCTAACAACGCTGTCCCAGTATCTCGACGTCTGTACCAGAATACTCGTGCGTTCATACTCCATAGCGTGATTTTCCGACAAACAGTGTTCAACAACCGCCGACTTGCTCAGATACATCAGTCGAGTGTGCCTCTGGTGTTCACGGCATCGATCCTCGACAGTACGCATCGTCTGATCAATATACGACTTGCCACATTGACATGGAATCTGGTACACGCCGGCCTTCCTCAAACCGAGGTCATCTTTGGTGCTCCCCACCAGTGCACGTGTTTTATTCGGAGGACAAAACACAGTTCCGACCCGGTGTTTCTTCAAAATGCGGGCGATTTTCCCCGAGAGTGCGCCTGTACATGGAATAAACGCAGTGCCTACCTCCTCCCTCGTGATTTCATCCATCTCTACAGGTTGTGCTGTAGTGGTTGGGCGGAGAGCACGTTGAATCTGCCACTCTGAGTACCCATTTTTTCGAAATACAGTTCTCAGATGTTCCAATTCCTGGGGTAGACTCTCTGCGTCAGAGATGGTGCGCGCCCTATGTACTAGAGTTTTAAGTACCCCACTCCTCTGTGAAGGGTGGTGGCAGCTGTCTGCGTGCAAATACAGATCAGTGTGCGTTGTCTTCCGATACACCCCATGACCTAGGGTGCCGTCAGCCCTTCTCTTGGCCAAGACGTGAAGGAAAGGTAATTTACCCTCCGTTTCAGTCTCCATAGTGAATTTGATGTTGGGGTGTATGGAGTTTAGATGTGTAAGGAAGTCAAGGAGTTTGTCCATACCATGTGGCCAGATGACGAACGTGTCGTCCACGTAACGGAAAAAGCAAGTAGGTTTCCATTCGGATGACGACAGGGCTTCCTCCTCGAAGTTCTCCATGTACAAATTCGCTACCACCGGTGAGAGTGGGCTACACATGGCGACTCCCTCCGTTTGTTCGTAGTATTCTCCATTAAAAATAAAATACGTGGAAGTCAAGACATGCCTAAAAGTTCAGTGGTCTTCTCGCCAAACTTCTGACTAATCAATTCCAGTGACTCTCGCAGCTGGCCGGTGTGGCCGTGCAGTTCTAAGCGCGTCAGTTTAGAACCGCGTGACTGCTACGGTCGCAGGTTCGAATCCTGCCTCGGGCATGGATGTGTGTGATATCCTTAGGTTAGTTAGGTTTAAGTAGTTCTAAGTTCTAGGGGACTGATGACCTCAGTAGTTAAGTCCCATAGTGCTCAGAGCCATTTGAACCATTTGAACCATTGACTCTCGCAGGGGTACCCTCGTAAACAAGGAAACGACGTCGAAACTCACCATGATATCTGACTCGTCCAACCTGAAGCTGTCAAGGCGTTTAACAAAATCCACGGAATTACGGATGTGATGAGGGTATTTACCCACATAAGGACTTAATATTCCCGTCAGGTATTTGGCCAACAAATATGTAGCTGCCCTGATGTTGCTGACAATGGGGCGTAATGGTACCCCCTGGGCTGCTATTCTTCCACACTCATTGAAAAGATTCCCAGCAGAGTTTAAGCCGACATATAGGCGAAGGGTCATATGTCAACTAATACGAGGTGCATTCAAGTTCTAAGGCCTCCGATTTTATTTTCTCCGGACTGGAAAGAGATAGAAAGATGCGCATTGTTTTAAAATGAGGCCGCGTTCATTGTCAATACGTCCCAGAGATGACAGCACCATACGGCAGATGGAATTTTACCGCCAGCGGCGAGAATGAGAACAGTTTTAAATGCTTAAAATGGCAACGTTTTCCTTACTTGAACAGCAAGCAATCATTCGTTTTCTGAATTTGTGTGGTGTGAAACCAATTGAAATTCATCGATAGTTGAAGGAGACATGTGGTGATGGAGTTATGGATGTGTCGAAAGTGCGTTCGTGGGTGCGACAGTTTAATGAAGGCAGAACATCGTGTGACAACAAACCGAAACAACCTCGGGCTCGCACAAGCCGGTTTGACGACATGATCGAGAAAGTGGAGAGAATTGTTTTGGGGGATCGCCGAATGACTGTTGAACAGATCGCCTCCAGAGTTGGCATTTCTGTGGGTTCTGTGCACACAATCCTGCATGACGACCTGAAAATGCGAAAAGTGTCATCCAGGTGGGTGCCATGAATGCTGACGGACGACCACAGGGCTGCCCGTGTGGCACGTTGCCGAGCAATGTTGATGCGCAACGACAGCACGAATGGGACTTTCTTTTCGTCGGTTGTGACAATGGATGAGACGTGGATGCCATTTTTCAATCCAGAAACAAAGCTCCAGTCAGCTCAATAGAAGCACACAGACTCACCGCCACCAAAAAAATTTTGGGTAACCGCCAGTGCTAAAAAAATGATGGTGTCCATGTTCTGGGACAGCGAGGGCGTAATCCTTACCCATTGCGTTCCAAAGGGCACTACGGTAACAGGTGCATTCTACGAAAATGTTTTGAAGAACAAATTCCTTCCTGCACTGCAACAAAAACGTCCGGGAAGGGCTGCGCGTGTGCTGTTTCACCAAGACAACGCACCCGCACATCGAGCTAACGTTACGCAACAGTTTCTTCGTGATAACAACTTTGAAGTGATCCCTCATGCTCCCTACTCACCTGACCTGGCTCCTAGTGACTTTTGGCTTTTTCCAACAATGAAAGACACTCTCTGTGGCCGCACATTCACCAGCCGTGCTGCTATTGCCTCAGCGATTTTCCAGTGGTCAAAACAGACTCCTAAAGAAGCCTTCGCCGCCGCCATGGAATCATGGCGTCAGCGTTGTGAAAAATGTGTACGTCTGCAGGGCGATTACGTCGAGAAGTAACGCCACTTTCATCGATTTCGGGTGAGTAGTTAATTAGAAAAAAAATCGGAGGCCTTAGAACTTGAATGCACCTCGTGGGTGTTTGGATACTTTTGATCAGATATTGCAATGGTTCGCGCCGCCAGCTAATCGCATTTGAGTTGAGGGCCTGAGACTGAACCACGTGTGGAGTGTACGGCCTGGTGTGCAGGTGACGCGCGTGCTGATCGACCCGCGCAAGAAGCGCGCCACGGGCATCCAGTACGTGCGCGACGGCGAGGGCCGGCGCCTGCGGTCGGCGGTGGCGCGGCGCGAGGTGGTGCTGTCCGCGGGCAGCATCGGCTCTCCGCAGCTGCTGATGCTGTCCGGCGTGGGGCCGGCCGCGCACCTCCGCGAGCACGGCATCCCCGTCCTGCAGGACCTACAGGTCAGTCGCCAGCGCAACGGTAATTCCGTAAAGCTGTTCTAACGTCCTTAGTGACTCCTAAAGCATCCCTAGCATATGGAATTTTTCCAGACGGTTGAAGAAATGCAGTTGTTAAACCTCTTTATAAGAAGGATGACAAGAAAGGCTTAAGCATTATTGTCGCCCACTTTCCTTACTATCCCCCTTTTCCAGAATACTGGAAAAATTAACTTGCTCAAGCGTAGTCTCATATAAACTCACGCTCATAAATTAAGGATAATTGCAGAATGTGGTGGCACACAACGTGGCACTACGCAAAACTGGCGCTAATAGCATAGGCACATAGGGAACACACACGACACAGATCTGTAAGTACACGGTATTGGTGATAAGTTGAGAAAAACGTCCCGAAACACATGTGCTACAAAACACCATGTATCCTGTGCATGTACCCCGACATCAGTATGGGATGTGATCACCATGCACACGTACACAGGCCGCACAACGGCTTGGGATACTCTGGATCAGGTGGTCGACCAGCTGCTGGGGTATAGTCTGCGATTCTTGCACCAGTGCCTTTTGGAAGCTCCTAAAGTGTCGTAGGGATTTGAAGATGTGCAGCGATACGTCGACCGAGAGCATCCCAGGCGTGCTCGATGAAGTTTAGGTCTGGTGAACAGGCAGGCCACTCCATTTGCCTGATATTTTCTGTTTCAAGGTACTCCTCCCCGATGGGAGCTAGGTGGGACCGTGCGTTATCATCCATCAGATGGAAGGTGGGACCCACTGCACCCCTGGAAAGGCGGACATACTGGTGCAAAATGACGTCCCGATACACCTGACCTGTTACAGTTCCTCTGTCAAGACATGCAGGGTTTTAAGTACACCATTCATAATCCCACCCCACACCATCAAACCACGACCTCCATACAGGTCCCTTTCAAGGACATTAAGCGGTTGGTATCTGGTTCCTGGTTCACGCCAGATGAAACCCCAGCGAGAATCACTGTTCAGACTATACCTGGACTCGTCTGTGAACATAACCAGGGATCACTGTTCCAATGACCATGTATTGTGTGTGGTGTCACCACCAGACACCACACTTGCTAGGTGGTAGCCTTTAAATCGGCCACAGTCCGTTAGTATACGTCGGACCCGCGTGTCACCACTATCAGTGATTGCAGACCGAGCGCCGCCACAAGGCAGGTCTAGAGTGTCTTCATAGCACTCGCCCCAGTTGTACAGCCGACTTTGCTAGCAATGGTTCACTGACAAATTACGCTCTCATTTGCCGAGACGATAGTTAGCATAGCCTTCAGCTACGTCATTTGCTACGACCTAGCAAGGCGCCATTACCAGTTACTATTGATGCTGTAAAACATGTACCGTCAAGAGCGATGTTCACCAATTATGGATTAAAGTTAAGTATTCCAAAAGCTACGACCTTTTTTGCTAAAGTATAGCTTCCTTGTCGAGTTCCAGACCTCACGCCAGCCTGCGTGAGCTTAAACGCGTGCCTTTCGGCTTCCTCCTAGTGAATTGGCTGTCTTGCCAGTCCACAACACTGTGTTCTTGACACCAGGCTTTACGGGCTCTCCTGTGACCAGGACTCAGTGGAAAGCACCTTGCAGGTCTCCAGGCGAATGAACCATGTTTGTCCAGTCGTCCGTAGACTGTTTGTCTGGAGACAACTGTTCCAGTGGTTGCAGTAAGGTCCCGAGCAAGGCTACTTGCAGTACTCCGTGGCCTTCTGCGGACACTGATGGTGAGATATCGGTCTTCTTGTGGTGTTGTACACTGTGGATGTCCCGTATTGTAGCGCCTGGACACGTTTCCTGTCTGCTGGAATCGTTGCCATAATCTTGAGATCACACTTTGCGGCACACGGAGGGCCCGTGCTACGACCTGCTGTGTTTGACCAACCTCCAGTCGCCCCTCATAACG
This sequence comes from Schistocerca piceifrons, assembly GCF_021461385.2. NCBI lineage: Eukaryota > Metazoa > Arthropoda > Insecta > Orthoptera > Acrididae > Schistocerca > Schistocerca piceifrons. Next base: position 391,547,070 of record NC_060145.1, read on the forward strand.
TCATCAATATGTGTTCTTTGAGCCATTTTCAACACACAGTCACCATTAGCACGTCTGAAAACGTGTGTACACTTACTCGCTGCACCGTACTCAGACATGCACCAACACACCTCTGCCTATGTGGACTGATGCCAGGGCCACCGTACGACGACCGCAGGTCAAATGCACCGCATGGTCATAGCCCGAGGTGATTTAAACCCGCAAACCGCCCACCAGAGCGTTCTTTCACCGTGTATCAGCATTATCCTTAGTTTATGAGATTGAGTGTATAAATTACGAGAGGCTTCTCTAAGTAATGCGAGACATTTCTTCCTGAAATCAGGCTGGTTTTAGTCAAGTTCCAATATACCATATTATTCTCTTTTGGCTACAAAACCCTATTTTTCAACATAACCTCCGTTCAATGCGACGGCCTTCACGACTTTGCTGCGAGGGCCTGTATGATTGCATGGTACCACACTACCGGTCGACGTCGAAGCCAACGTCTTGCTGCATCAATAACGTCCCCTTGATCTACGTACAGTTTCCCAAGCCGGCCGCTGTGACCGAGTGGTTCTAGGCGCTTCAGTGCGGAACCGTTCGGCTGCTACGGTCGCAGGTACTAATCCCGCCTCGGGCATGGATGTGTGTGATGTCCTTAGGTTAGTTAGGTTTAACTAGTTCTAAGTCTAGGGGACTGATAACCTCCGTTGTTAAGTCCCATAGTGCTCAGAGCCATTTGAATCATTTTGAACAGTTTACCGAGGAGTCCATCTTCCATTGGGTCAAACAGGTGGAAGTTGGAAGGCGCGGCATCCGGGTTGTAGGGTTGGATGAGGAAAAACAGTGGAATGAAGTTTTGTGAGCTTCTCTCGGGTGCGCCGACCTGTGTCAGACCTTGCGGTGTCATGGAGAAGCAGAATTCGTTTGAATTTATGAGGCGACTAACACGCTGAAGTCATTTCTTCAGTTTTCTGAGGAGAGCACAATACGCTTCAGAATTGATCGTTGCACTGCTTCAGTCCCCATGACTTTTACCGGCTAAGATTCCGGCCTTCAGCTTTTTCTTCGGAGGAGCTGTCATTTGGCACCACTCCATAGACTGCCGTTTTGTTTCCGGTTCGAAGTGATGAAACCATGTTTTATCGCCTGTGCCGATGTTCGACAAAACAATGTCACGATCACCCAACACGCAAGCATTTCCGCAGAGACGGGCCTTCGTTGCACTTCATGGTCTTTTGTCACACGGCGAGGAACACATACCTCTGAGTACCCCAACTGGTAGGCGAGTGAGTCAGCACTACCAAACAGAGATGTCCAGTTGTGCAGCGAGATATTAGATCGCGATGTGCCGACCATTTCGAATGAGAGTGTCCACAGGTTCAATATTCCAGGTGTCACAGCTGTGCTCGTCCGGCCGGTGCGCGGGAAATCAGACAGGTTTGCGCGACCTCGTTTTGCGACGACGACAGGCGTCTCGCCCAATGACTCATCGTACGTTTGTTAACTGCCAGGACTCCGTAGACATCCTGCAAGCGCCTATGAATACCTGCCTTTTCTGATTTTCTGCCAAAAGAAAATGACAGCTCTCTGTTTCGAACGCACGTCCGTTACAGAGGCCATTTTGAAAGCTACGTAAAGCACCGACACCTATCGGAACTTCATGAAACTGTAGGAGATCAGGAAGGAATATTCCACGATCTCCCACAACAAATTCCACACTTCTTCAGCCGAATTTTGCTGAGAAAAGGAAATGTTTTGCATTACTTTTTGAACGCTTCTCGTAGAAACAACTTACTTAGCACATCGCAGTTTGGTTCTAGAAGGTTCACTCAACTGAGAATGCTATTTATATATTCCTTCGCCAAATATTAAAAACTTTAAATAATAAATTAACGGCAGTTAATACTTCTGGCGATCTTTGCGAGGAGTTTGGTTGCGTAGATCATGTTACTCTGTTAAAAAAAAAAAAAAAAAAAAAAAAAAAAAAAAAAAAAAAAAAAAACCTTTTGGTTTCTGGAGTTGATGGATTTACAACAGAACTGATTTGAATCATACTTAGGAAACAGAAGGCAAAAAGAATGAGATATTCACTCTGCAGCGGAGTGTGCGCTGATATGAAACTTCCTGGCGGATTAAAACTGTGTGCCGCAGCGAGATTCGAACTCGGGACTTTTGCCTTTCGCGGGCAAGTGCTCTCCCCATCTGAGCTACCGAAGCACGACTCACGGCCTCTCCTCACAGCTGTACTTCTGCCAGTATCTCGTCTCCTACCTTCCACACTACAGAAGCTCTCCTGCGAGGTACTGGCAGAAGTAAAGCTGTGAGGACGGGGCGTAAGTCGTGATTGGGTAGGTCAGTTGGTAGAGCACTTGCCGGCGAAAAGCAAAGGTTCCGAGTTCGATTCTCGCTGCGGCACACAGCTTCAATCTGCCAGGAAGTTTCGACGGCAAAAAGTTTTGCTGCATAATTCAAAGTTGCAAGGGGAGAACTTTTTAGTGACTGGTAAGAAGAGATCAGAGTCCCAAAAGGTTTAATTTTCGGTCCACTTCTACTCCAGATACTGGGTCTCTCCAAAAAGTCATCAGGTGCAGTTTACCTGGTGTTTCAGCTGATAGTTGGATTTTCGTTCTTGGAATGTGTAGCTGGTGTCAGTCCAAACAAATACTGCTCGTCACGTGTTTCATGCAACGTCCAGCGCAGCGGAAAGCGATGGCTTTTTTACGCTAAAAAAGAAATATTTTTTAAAGCGGAGTTTTACGTGTCCATTCGACAGACCGGTCTCAAATTAGTCTAGTGGGATTTTCGGTTTAGACATGTGTATTAACGGACAGTAAAACCTTTGTTCGCCATATCTTGGTTTCCCGTCTCTCTCCGCCCAGGCCCACGCTGACTACTACCTAAATACAGCAGCGCTGTTTAGTCGCTGCTGGGTTACTGGGTATCCTTCGTGTAGTACTGTTTCTGTTAATACATACCGCTAAACGAACATTGCACTAGAATAATTTGGGACAGATCTATCGAAACTAATTTTGATTGTAACTGGAAACAAACCGACGCTTTCCGTTCACGCAGGGCTTTCCAAAAAACATATGATAGGCAGCATTTGTTTTCTCCAGCATTTGTTTGGTTTTGGCCCGCTCTATCTACACATTTAAAAATCGAAATGGCAAATATCTGCCAGAAAAACCAGAGAAAATGTGCCTGAGGACTCTTATGAAAGACACTTTGTACGAGGTGCTATCCAAAATTTTCGGGACTGATACTGCCATCTGTTGAAAACCTTACCTTTGGGCTAATGGTCACCATCATCCTCGAAGTAGTTCCTGTCCGCACGAACACACCAGTCCCAGCGCTTCTGCCACTGGTCAAACGTTTTCTGGCAGTCCTGTTCTTTGAGGGTGTTTATCACCACCAGTGATGCTTCTTGAATCCTCTCTAGAGTGTCGAACCGACGGCCTTTCAACTTGAGTTTCAGTTTTGGGAATAGCGTGAAGTCGCAAGGTGCCAAATCTGGCTAGTACGGTGGGTGGGGTACAGTCGCCATGCTGTTTTTTTTTTTTTGCCAAAAAGGTCCCGGTGAGCAAGGACGTGTGACAAGGCGCGTTGTCGTGATGCAGCAGCCAGTTCCCTTGACGCCAAAGTTCGGGCCGTCGTCGCCGCACGTTTTCACAGAGCCGTCGCAAAACGTCACAGTAGTACACGGAATTCACTGTTTGGTTGGGTGGGACGAATTCTTTGTGCACAATTCCCTTGGTATCAAAGAAAACGATGATCATGCTCTTCACTTTTCTCTTCACCTGTCTCGCCTTTTTGGGTCTTGGAGAGCCTGGGCTCTTCCACTGGGACAACTGTTGCTTTGTCTCTGGGTCATAACCGTAAATCCAGCTCTCGTCGCCGGTGATAAACCGTGACAAAAAGGTTGGGTCATCAGATACGGTCTGACGAATTCGATACGCACGTGCTGTTCTGTTCACAGATCCATCATAAAATCGCCACACACCAAACACAAAGTATTACGGAAATCACTGTGGACATGCAACACGTGCTCCTAGCTGAATACCACTCCGCACACTGATTCATCAGATATGCAGCTCTCGCCACTTAGCGGTGCAAAGATCTACTACTCCTACTTTACAGATGGCAGCACAAGTCCCGAAAATTTTGGATTCTACGTCGTATATACAGCAAGTCCCAGAAAGAATGGTCAATATTCAGGGATATGACAGGAACGACCATTCGAAGCAAACAAGTACGGTAAACGTTGGCTCTGAAGTGAATACCTTACGAGTTATGATAACTTATTGATCTTCGCTACTGTGAAACGTCTATTCTATTGATCAAGTGTTCATGGCTCTTAAGGCAAGCACTTTAGAGATCATGTTTAAAAGACAATTTTTCCTTCTTATGTCCCATATTACTCCTCTCAAAATATGGAAAGCAAATAGCGTGCAGTGGAAAAGATTTTTTTCACAATACTGAAGATGAGGAAGTACCCATAGCTCTCAAGTTTTGTGTTTTAGAGCCCATGTATGCGGGACTTTTTTGCTTGCAATAATCGTTCCTGTCATATGTCTGACTACTTAAGATTTCTATTGGGACAACCTGCATATATGTGAATGTACTTTTACTTAACATTAATCAAGTACGTTGGTACTTTATCCATCCGTTACTAGCGTTACAATAAATTTCATTAAAAAGCAACAGAAGAGATTGTTGTTGGTGCTTCTCAAAGAATAATTAAACGGTACTCCGAAAATGAACTCTCCCTAAATTTTGAGAAAACACACTGTATTCAGTTTCATGCAACGAATATTCATAACAACAATTGATGTAGCACAGCAACAGTACTCAGTAAATAGGGTAGAATGATAGAAGTTCTCTGGTGTACATACTGGTGCTAACATGAGCTGGAAGAACCGTATTATTGCGCTGTTCAAACCATTTAAGTTCAGCTACTTCTGCTCTTCATATAATTGCTAGCCTTGGAATTCAAACGAATCAACTTCCTGACAAACTTTCCGTATTTGCTCTCTTATGGAATAATTTTCTGGGTTGATTCGTCACTTAAAAAGAAAATACTGATGCATAGGAATAATATGAGGTGTTCAGCAGTAGTCGTCTTGTACGTACCTCTTCAGTGAGTTTGGCATTTTAACCGCATCATCACAATCATACATCACAATCAAACATTCTCCAGTGAAATTCATCATAAATCGCAATTTGAGAAGAACAGTGATGTCCATGCCGTCTGACTTTTAGTACATATTATTAAGGCTGACAGTGGTTCAGGAAGAATTTCAGTATGCAGCAACAACAGTGTTTGACCATTTGTACAATAACATACAATGTCTGACAGATAGAAATGCAAGTTTTGTATCTAACCTAAAATCATTTCTCTTACACAACTGCTTATACTCTATAGACGAATTTGTATTTAAAACTGGAATTCTGTAAAAAGGAAGGAAAAATGTGGTTTTGTAAATGTAGAGTCGTGAATAGGACTAAAAAATTATATGTTCATTAATGTTAACTCTTACCATACATATACATATTCTGTTAACTGATTCATTCCACATCATTTGGATAAAATAACCGTTCAAATGATCTGTGGAACATATAACTAACTGGCAATAAAATAATGACACTAGCGTGAGAAAAGTGATATATTGAGAAACACCTATCAATGACTTTTATACTCTTCATCATACTCTCATCCCGTAGCTATACACAGCCGCAAATATGCAGTCCATCATTCAACGCAGTGTCACCCTGTTCATCATCTCTGCCGTTTTTTCCTTTCACCCGCTCCGCAAACTCCACAGTTTATGAGTCCTAAAGAGTTACAGGGTGTATCAAAAAGAATCATAACTATTATGTTATTTGAGAAATGTGCGTGGCCAGCGTACTGTTGGAAAGAGCAAACTCTCAAGTTTTATATGGGGCACCGCCACACTGGCATCTGGAAGTGCGGAAATGCTTAAATCAAGGGATTAGTGAACGATGTATCGGTCGCACTGAACCAAATGATTCAGCCTTACATTACTGGCCTCCGATGTCACTGGACCTGACTGTATATGATTATTTCCTGCGGTGGTTTAAAAAAGACTCTGTTTATGTGCCTTCGTTGCCAATAACAATGAATGAACTGAGACATGGCATAACAGCAGGTGGAAGCTGTAACTCAAGACATGTTCGCTGCAGTGTTGGAACAATCTGAATACTGCGGTGACATATACCGCTGACATCGAGGGGAGTATACTCAACACCGGCCGGCCGGGGTGGCCGAGCGGTTCTAGGCGCTACAGTCTGGAACCGCGCGACCGATACTGTCGCAGGTTCGAATCCTGCCTCGTGCATGGATGTGTGTGATGTCCTTAGGTTAGTTAGGTTTAAGTAGTTCTAAGTTCTAGGGGATTGATGACCTCAGAAGTTAAGTCCAATAGTGCTCAGAGCCATTTGAACCATATACTGAACACCCACAAAAAGGTATAAAAAATACTTTTTGAGTTTCTCGTTCATTGAAAAACAAAATTCATTATATATGTATATAGACATGCCAACTCGGATGATTCTTTTTGATACAACGTATACAACATTCATCACACTACCTAAGTTTCTTTGCTACTGCTCTGTATTGATTAGTTGTAGAAGCATTAACTGGTGTAGCTTCTGTAATTGGCATCACTGTCATTATTACCATAGTTTTTAGTAAGAGGACAAGCTGATGAGTCTGAAGCAGAAGTTCTACAGTAGGGTGGTTTAGAGTGCCTTTTGAAACAACCTCTTTACCCTGCTACGAAGTAATATATGTTGTTGTAAGACAAAAATGGAGAGGCAGCTACCTTTTGATGTCGAATGATTACTTAAGTCGATAATATTGTTAAAAGCGGGATATTAATTTTATTAATCGAAAAAGGGTGCAAAAGGTAGAGGGAGTTGTGATTGTAAATGTTTTACCTCCGGACAGTAACGACGACATCAAAAAGATGAGTATTCCAATGGTAGTTGTGGATTTCGTAATCTAAAAACTTACGTTCAAGGGGGCATTGCTTCTTACAACAAGCTGATGTTCATGCACAATCTCACCTTGCTCTATCAAGTTCTGCCATTCGTTGCTGAAGGAAAATTATACAGGATTGCTGGATAGAAGTTGGTTGGTACAGGCGAAGGACGCACCACTTGAAAAGAATCAGATCATACTACCAGTCCATTTTAGCATCAGTCGTAGCATACGGTGCGAATGTTTGAGTTCATAGATTACAGCTGGTGAAGCGAGCCTCATTAGTGAAAAGAGTTTAACGAGGAGTGCTATTAACTCTTACCATACATATACATATTCTGTTAACTGATTCATTCCACATCATTTGGATAAAATAACCGTTCAAATGATCTGTGGAACATATAACTAACTGGCAATAAAATAATGACACTAGCGTGAGAAAAGTGTCCAAGGAATAGAAAAGCAACTGGAATCACTCAACAGAGGAAAGTCCACTGGACCTGACGGGATACCAAATCGATTCTACACAGAGTACGCGAAAGAACTTGCCCCCCTTCTAACAGCCGTGTACCGCAAGTCTCTAGAGGAACGGAAGGTTCCAAATGTTTGGAAAAGAGCACATGTAGTCCCAGTCTTCAAGAAGGGTCGTCGAGCAGATGCGCAAAACTATAGACCTATATCTCTGACGTCGATCTGTTGTAGAATTTTAGAACATCTTTTTTGCTCGAGTATCATGTCGTTTTTGGAAACCCAGAATCTACTATGTAGGAATCAACATGGATTCCGGAAACAGCGATCGTGTGAGACCCAACTCGCTTTATTTGTTCATGAGACCCAGAAAATATTAGATACAGGCTCACAGGTAGATGCTATTTTTCTTGACTTCCGGAAGGCGTTCGATACAGTTCCGCACTGTCGCCTGATAAACAAAGTAAGAGCCTACGGAATATCAGACCAGCTGTGTGGCTGGATTGAAGAGTTTTTAGCAAACAGAACACAGCATGTTGTTATCAATGGAGAGACGTCTACAGACGTTAAAGTAACCTCTGGTGTGCCACAGGGGAGTGTTATGGGACCATTGCTTTTCACAATATATATAAATGACCTATCAGATAGTGTCGGAAGTCCCATGCGGCTTTTCGCGGATGATGGTGTAGTATACAGAGAAGTTGCAACATCAGAAAATTGTAGCGAAATGCAGGAAGATCTGCAGCGGATAGGCACTTGGTGCAGGGAGTGGCAACTGACCCTTAACATAGACAAATGTAATGTATTGCGAATACATAGAAAGAAGGATCCTTTATTGTATGATTATATGATAGCGAAACAAACACTGGTAGCAGTTACTTCTGTAAAATATCTGGGAGTATGCGTGCGGAACGATTTGAAGTGGAATGATCATATAAAATTAATTGTTGGTAAGGCGGGTACCAGGTTGAGATTCATTGGGAGAGTCCTTAGAAAATGTAGTCCATCAACAAAGGAGGTGGCTTACAAAGTACTGCACTGAAAAGGTGTTTGAATGTTGTGCAGGTGTGGTTAAATTTAGTGGAGCTAAACTTCTTACTGTTGTTATTTATAGATCCCCAGACTCCGATTTCACAACATTTTTGCTAAAGCTAGAGGAGGTTCTTGGTTCGCTTTATAGGAAATACAAAAAGTTAGTTATATGTGGTGACTTCAATATTAATTGTATAAGTGATTGTGCAAGGAAAAGGATGCTGGTAGACCTCCTTAATTCATATAATCTTATGCAAACCGTATTCTTTCCAACGAGAGTGCAAGGGAACAGTAGAACAACCATAGACAATATTTTTGTTCATTCGTCATTATTAGAAGGGCATTCTGTTAGCAAAAAGGTGAATGGCCTTTCAGATCATGATGCACAAATTTTAAGTCTAAAAGATTTTTGTGCTGCAACACATGTTAAATATAGTTACCAACTTTTTAGGAAAGCTGATCCAGTTGCTGTACAGACTTTTGTAAACCTTATCAAGGAACAAGAGTGGCAAGATGTTTATAGTGCTGATACAGTAGACGATAAATATAATGCTTTCCTCAAGACTTTTCTCGTGCTCTTTGAAAGTTGCTTTCCGTTAGAACGTTCAAAACAGGGTACTAGCACGAACAGGCAGCCTGGGTGGCTGACTAAAGGGATAAGAATATCTTGTAGAACAAAGTGGCAATTATATCAAAACGTTAGAAACAGTCAAAATCTAAATGCAGCAGCCCATTGCAAACAGTATTGTAAGGTGCTTAAAAAAGTTATTAGGAAGGCAAAAAGTATGTGGTATGCAGATAGAATAGCTAAGTCTCAGGATAAAATTAAAACCATATGGTCAGTCGTAAAGGAAGTGGCTGGTCTGCAGAGACAGATCGAGAATATAGAATCAGTGCGTAGTGGGGATGTCCGTGTTACTGATAAGTCGCATATATGTACAGTACTTAATAATCACTTTCTGAATATAGCAGGTGAACTAAATAGAAACCTAGTCCCAACAGGAAATCATATAGCGCTCTTAGAAAAAAGTGTTCCGAGACTGTTACCTGAAATGCTCCTCCATGATACTGACAAGAGGGAGATTGAGTTAATAATTAAATCTCTAAAGACCAAGAACTCTCATGGATATGACGGGGTATCTAGCAGAATACTGAAGTATTGTTCCACTTATGTTAGCTCAGTACTTAGCCATATCTGTAACTTTTCCTTTAGGAGTGGTCGGTTTCCTGACCGATTAAAGTACTCGGTAGTGAAGCCACTTTATAAAAAGGGAGACAGGGATAATGTTGACAATTATAGACCTATTTCTATGCCATCGGTGTTTGCTAAAGTTATCGAGAGGGTTGTATATACAAGATTACTGCAGCATTTAAATTCACATAATTTGCTGTCAAATGTACAGTTTGGTTTTAGAAATGGCTTAACAACTGAAAATGCTATAGTCTCTTTTCTCTGTGAGGTTTTGGACGGATTAAATAAAAGGTTGCGAACGTTAGGTGTTTTCTTTGATTTAACGAAGGCTTTTGACTGTGTTGACCACAAAATATTACTGCAGAAGTTGGAACATTATGGAGTAAGGGGAGTAGCTTACAATTGCTTCGCCTCCTACTTTAAGAACAGAAAGCAGAAGGTAATCCTCCGCAATATTGAGAGTGGTAATGATGTTCAGTCCCAATGGGGCACTGTTAAATGGGGCGTTCCCCAAGGGTCGGTGCTGGGGCCACTGCTGTTTCTTATTTATGTAAATGATATGCCTTCTAGTATTACAGGTGATTCAAAAATATTTCTGTTTGCTGATGACACCACCTTGGTAGTGAAGGATCTTGTGTGTAATATTGAAACATTATCAAATAATGTAGTTCATGATATAAGTTCGTGGCTTGTGGAAAATAATTTGATGCTAAATCACAGTAAGACTCAGTTTTTACAGTTTCTAACCCACAATTCAACAAGAACTGACATTTTAATCAGACAGAATGGGCATGTTATAAGCGAGACGGAACAATTCAAGTTCCTAGGCGTATGGATAGATAGTAAGCTGATGTGGAAAGCTCATGTTCAGGATCTTGTTCAGAAACTAAATGCCGCTTTATTTACCATTAGAACAGTATCTGAAATAATTGACATTTCAACACGAAAAGTAGTATACTTCGCATATTTTCATACGCTTATGTCATATGGTATTATTTTTTGGGGTAATTCTTCTGATTCAAAAAGGGTATTTTTGGCTCAAAAACGGGCTGTTCGAGCTATGTATGGTGTAAGTTCGAAAACCTCTTGTCGACCCCTATTCAATAGTCTGGGAATTTTAACATTGCCCTCACAGTATGTATTTTCTTTAATGTCGTTTGTTAGCAATATTAGCTTATTCCCAAGAGTTAGCAGCTTTCACTCAGTTAATACTAGGCAGAAATCAAATCTGCATGTGGAATGCACTTCCTTGACTCTTGTGCAGAAAGGAGTGCAGTATTCTGCTGCATCCATTTTCAATAAGCTACCACAAGAACTCAAAAATCTTAGCAGTAGCCCAAACACTTTTAAATCTAAACTGAAGAGTTTCCTCATGGCTCACTCCTTCTATTCTGTCGAGGAGCTCCTGGAAGAGCTAAAAAATTAAGCAAATTCCAGTGTTACATTCTTGATTTTCTTTATTTAAACTAACGACTTGTCGCCTGAATATGTTTCTTATATTTCATTTTATCTGTTTCTACAATCGTGTTATAATTTCATGTATTGACTCGTTCCATGACCATGGAGACTTCTCCTAAATGTGGTCCCACGGAACAATAAATAAATAAATAAATAAAACACTCGTTCGACCTATATTTGAGTATTGCTCATCAGTGTGGGATCCGTATCAGATCGGGTTGACGGAGGAGATAGAGAAGATCCAAAGAAGAGCGGCGCGTTTCGTCACAGGATTATTTGGTAACCGTGATAGCGTTACGGAGATGTTTAACAAACTCAAGTGGCAGACTCTGCAAGAGAGGCGCTCTGCATCGCGGTGTAGCTTGCTCGCCAGGTTTCGAGAGGGTGCGTTTCTGGATGAGGTATCGAATATATTGCTTCCCCCTACTTATACCTCCCGAGGAGATCACGAATGTAAAATCAGAGAGATTAGAGCGCGCACGGAGGCTTTCAGACAGTCGTTCTTCTGTAGATGTAGAAGATTAACGGGCGCCCACTGCACTACCCCGAATGAGAATTTATTAGTAACTCTACAAATATGCCCACTGCACTTGGAAATTACGGAAAGGGAAGCATTTTACTGGTAAAATGGAAATGAGCGTTTGGCGTCATTGGCCGGGAAGCCCCTTCGGGGCAGGTCCGGCCGCCTTGGTGCAAGTCTTATAACATTCGACGCCGCAGAGCGACCAGCGCGCCGGATGGGGATGAAATGATGATGAGGACAACACAACACCCAGTTCCTGAGCGGAGAAAGTCCCCGACCCAGCCGGGAATCGAACCCGGGCCCCTTAGGACGGCAGTCCGTCACGCTGTCCATTCGGCTTCGGGGCGGACATTTTACTGGTTAAAGAAAGGCAGTCAGATGAAAGCGCAAAGGATGCTTGGAAAAGGGGCCAGTTCGAAAAAGTTAATGAAGGTTATGTACATTAAAACTGTGGCAAAATGAATGTGACACCTCAGGCAAAGGTAGAAAGCATACGAATTTCTCCCTAAAATCAAGGAGGGACTAAAAATGAGATTTCTTAACCCGTCGAGTGAATTGATACGTTACCTAACTGACCATGGCCCACATACTACGTATCTATACAAAATCAAAAGACAGTTAATGATAAATGCGCCTGCGGCAGTGTGGCCACACCAGAACACACTTTGTGGGACTGCGTGGTCTACGAATCTACGAAGATGCAGCGGTTTGTGGCCGTCAGGCATTAAGGATGCTGGACCCCAAAACAGCGAGTCGACCTGACACGTCTTGGACGATATTGCAGCCACAGCATACAGGAAGACACGTCAGCATGTTGCCATTCCGGCTAGACAACATACTCTGCAGATGTAAAAAAGACCGCTGAGGTCGGCGACCACCGAATGAAATAGTCTCTCAAGAATCTACATTGCGTTAGTGCAAGTGGTCACGGAAGTGTGCGCTTTAAGACTTGACAGTGATTGCTGGAATAGCTTGTTATGGTGGAAATACTGCTGACGGGCTGCCGGACGCCCAAGGAAGCCAGCAGACAATCATTGTTGACCGGGGTAGTATGAGGGTGGATCCAGTAGCAGGAAAACCATTCACAGGTTAAATACACTAAAATAAATGAACAATCACAGAAGAGTATTAGTAGCTGGGTAGCTTTTTCGGGGTTTTATTGTAGTTTTGAAGCAATAGAAGTAGTTGTAGCATTTAAAAAATTAAGAATCAGAAATAAATGGTTAATATATAAATTTATTATTATCCAAGGAAATTTGATTTATATGGCCTATTTTAGATATTCAGATTGTAGGCTGTAGTTATGAAGAATAAATAAAAGGCGAAGGAAGCATTTTTCAGTAAAAGGGCTCTGCTGATTTCGGATACTGATATGGAACTGAGGAACAAATTCCTGAAAGTGTACATTTGGAGCACAGCACTGCATCGAAGTGAGGCGTGGCCCACTGGAATTCCGGAGGAGAAGAAACTGGAAACCTTTGCGGTCGCGCGGTTCCAGACTGAAGCGCCTAGAACCGCTCGGCCACACCGGCCGGCGAAACGCGGCTCTACGGAAGAAAAAAATTAAATGGATAGATGACGTACTGCAGAGAATATAGGTCTATGGAAGACCCTTATCAGAAGAACGGCCTGGTTAATGGAACGTCTGGCACGATATCCAAGACAAAGAATAGTATACTGAAATTATGCAAGATATGGAAAAACTGGTAGAAGCCGACCTCGGGGAAGATCAGTTCGGATTCCGTAGAAATATGGGAACACGTAAGGCAATACTGATCCTACGACTTATTTTAGAAGCTAGATTAAGAAAAGGCAAACCTACGTTTCTAGCATTTGTAGACTTAGAGAAAGCTTTTGACAATGTTGACTGGAATACTCTCTTTCAAATTGTAAAGGTGGCAGGGGTAAAATACAGGGAGCGAAAGGCTATTTACAATTTGTACAGAAACCAGATGGCAGTTATAAGAGTCGAGGGACATGAAAGGGAAGAAGTGGTTGGGAAGGGGGTGAAACAGGGTTGTAGCCTATTCCCGATGTTGTTCAATCTGTATATTGAGCAAGCAGTAAAGGAAACAAAAGAAAAATTCGGAGTAGGTATTAAAATCCATGGAGAAGAAATAAAAACTTTGAGGTTCGCCGTTGACACTGTAATTCTGTCAGAGACAGCAAAGGACTTGGAAGAGCAGTTGAACGGAATGGACGTTGTCTTGAAATGAGGATAATGGAATGTAATCAAATGAAGTAAGGTGATGCTGAGGGGATTACAGTAGGAAATGAGACACTTAAAGTAGTAGATGAGTTTTGCTATTTGGGGAGCAAAATAACTGATGATGGTCAAAGTAGAGAGGATATAAAATGTAGACTGGCAATGGCAAGGAAAGCGTTTCTCAAGAAGAGAAATTTGTTAACATCGAGTATAGATTTAAGTGTCAGGAAGTCGTTTCTGAAAGTATTTGTATGGAGTGTAGCCATGTATGGAAGTGAAACGTGGACGATAAATAGTTTCTAGCTTTCGAAATGTTCCATTCGTCTGTAAAGAATTCGCGTTAGTATTTTGCAGCCGTGACATATTAAACTGATAGTTCGGTAATTTTCACATCTGTCAACGCATGCTTTCTTTGGGATTTGAATTATTATATTCTTCTTGAAGTCTGAGGGTATTTCGCCTGTCTCATACATTTTGCTCACCATATGGTAGAGTTTTGTCAGGACTGGCTATCCCAAGGCTGTCAGTAGTTCTAATGGAATGTTGTCTACTCCCGGGGCCTTGTTTCGGCTTAGGTCTTTCAGTGCTCTATCAAACTCTTCACTCAGTATCATATCTCCCATGTCATCTTCACCTACATCCTCTTCCATTTCTATAACATTGCTCTCAGTTACATCGCCCTTGTATAGATCCTCTATATTCTCCTTCCACCTTTCTGCTTTCCCTTCTGGTAGGACATGTTCTGAGGCATCAAGGGATCACCAATTTAGTATTGGAGGGCAGCATGGAGGGTAAAAATCGTAGAGGGATACCAAGAGATGATGAGTACACTACGCAGATTCAGAAGGATGTAGGCTGCAGTACGTACTGGGAGATGAAGAAGCTTGCACCGGATAGAGTAGCATGGAGAGCTGCATCAAACCAGTCTCAGGACTGAAGACCACAACAACAACAACAACAACAGTAGGTGGAACGGTTACGAGGATAAAAAAAAAGCACAAGTCAGCGGAAGATGGAAGACATGCAACATTTCGTAAGAACGGTGACGGTAAAAAGATCCTATGGGGGATCAGAGACCATTGTCACGCCTTGTCAATGACTAGTCAGGGATTGCTGTTGTCAGCGAATGCTGGTGCATCTCATCTCAGCGAACATTCCGAAGAGAACTGAATGCAATGGATTATTAGCAACCCACTGGAATGTAGCGTTTGCAGCCATGCACCGTGTTTTAACGTTCAGTGCCTTGTATTCTAAGCAGAATTTACCCTCCATTCTAGGCGATGACAAGATGATGGCCTCACAATTGTTTAACTTGACGGGGGTTATAACGTGTTTTCTAGTGGTCTTGTCATCTTTATAGTTCCGCGATCAACCAGCCCTTTTACTGCGTTTCACACTTATTTTAACATTTGACAACGATATGATTACATCTACCGGAACTTGTGTATGATTTTTCTATTGTTGTTGCTATCGTAAAACTCCTTCGTTATCCGTTTTCAAATGAGTATTCATCCTTCACCATTGCCAGGATCTTCTGAAAGGACGCTGATGAGCAGGCTGTTTAGCGCTCTAAAATTTTAAATCCATCCATCCATCCATCCATCGTCTGCTCAGAAGTATCCGGACATCTAATGCTCATCGCAAAGGTGCTCCACTGAGTTCAGTTCGCAACTCTTGGCAGGTCAGTCCATTTCAGGAGTCTTATTGTCCACAGACCATCGCCCACAGAAACTGATTCATGAGAGGGTGCATTGTGGTGCTGATACTGTCATCGACTCCATATGGTCCCGGGTTCGATTCCCGGACGGGTTGGGGATTTTCTCTGCCTAGGGACTGAGTGTTTGTGTTGTCCTCATCATTTCATCATCAAATTCATCCTTTGTGACAGTGGCTCGATTGGACTGTGTAAAATATTGGTGTGAAAAAAATTGGGACTTCGTACGAGCGCTGATAACCGCGCAGTTGAGCGCCCCATAATCCAAACATCGTCATCATCACCGACTCCATTCAGTTACTCAACTGTTCACAGTACTCAGTTATGTAAAATGTGTTCATATCCTTCCGCATTTAGCGTTTTCTTGAGTGCAATAAGTGGATCGCACCCTAAAAAATACCGAAAAACACCCACGTTCTGTAACACCACCTCCTCTGTACTTTACTGTCAGCTCTACACATTACGGCAGGTAACGTTCACCAGGCATTCGCCAAATTAAAACTCTTCAATGGGATTTCCATAGGATGTAGCGTGGTTAATCACTCCAGATCTCTCGCTTCCAAGTTCTCCACTACGCACCTGCCTCGCTCTTTACACCGAGACCACAACCGCCAATTGTATGAGGAGCTGCTTGAACATTGTATCCCAATCTTTTTAACTTGCTACTCACAGTTATTGTGCTAGCTGGGCTGCTGTTATCACTTTGGAACTCACGAGTGACTCCTCCAGCCAATTTCAAGTGACTTTTTACTACCCTCTGCAATGCTCTAAGGTCCCTGGCTATCAGTGCATGAAGCCTGATAGCATGATTTAGCTGTAGCTGTTCCTTCGCATTTCCACTTCACAGTCATATGACCAGTAGCGACATGGCCAACTTTAGAAGAACTGAATTGTCCTTGAGGTGTGTCTTACCCAGGTGGCATCCAATGACTAGTTCCTAGAATTTACATTCGAAGCTATTGAGCTCTCCTGACCCACCAACTCAGCTGTTATTGCTTCGCTACTGACAACATAATATTCCCCGCCTTCTTTAATCTGGCGGGTCCTCCTCTCGTGACATCTAGAGATCAATTCAACATCAGATTTGGGTGTCCGGGCACTTTTGATTAGATAGTGTAGATGTAGATACAATAGGAGTTATCCTAACACACTCACGATGTTTCTCTGTACAGGTGGGCGAGAACATGCAGGACCACATCGGCCTGGGCGGACTGACGTTTCTCATAGACAAGCCAGTCTCGATGGTGCAGAGCCGCTACGAGAACCTGCCGTCGGTGCTGCAGTACGCCATCTTCGGTGACGGCCCGCTCACCGTGCTGGGCGGCGTCGAGGGCCTCGCCTTCGTCAACAGCAAGTACGCCAACGCGTCCATCGACTGGCCCGACATCGAGTTCCACTTCGTGTCGGGGTCGACCAACTCGGACGGTGGCCGGCAGATCTGGCGGGCGCACGGGATCACGGACCGCTTCTACGAGCGCGTCTTCCGGCCGATCGACAACAAGGACGCGTGGAGCGTGATCCCCGTGCTGCTGCGGCCACGCAGCCGAGGCGTCATCAAACTGCGCAGCCGCAACCCGTTCGACTACCCGCTTATCTACCCCAACTACTTCACCGACCCGCAAGACATCAAGGTGCTCGTCGAGGGGGTCAAGATCGGAGTCGCGCTGTCCAGGACGCGTGCCTTCCGCCGCTTCAACAGCCGCCTGCACGAGATCCCGACGCCCGGCTGCGAGTCCGTGCCACGATTCACCGACGCCTACTGGGAGTGCCTGATACGCCACTACTCGGTGACCATCTACCACCCGATCGGCACTTGCAAGATGGGCCCCGCGTGGGACCCCGGGGCTGTCGTGGACCCCCAGTTGCGAGTCTACGGCATTCAGGGCTTGCGGGTCATTGACGCTTCCATCATGCCGTCCATGGTCAATGGAAATACCAACGCACCAGTCATCATGGTGGCCGAGAAAGGCGCGGATCTGATCAAACAATTCTGGCTCCGAAAAAATTGAACCTGAATTGGCTTCTGAGGATGACTAACTTGTCATTTCCTCGGAAATTTCCACTACTCTCGAAGCGTTCAGTCGACGCTGAGGCCTGTGTGCACTTAAAGACAGCAACAGTTACACTACTACAGTTTAATGTAGGTCGGTGTTTACATCCTTGTTTATTATAGGTGAATGAACATTAGGCCGTGGTCTAAGACACTTTTCTGTGCCTAATTTTTCCTCTCCTAATGCTGGAGACATCCTCAGAGGCTATGAAGATTTTGAGAGTTGATTCTACAACTCAAGGACTTAAATTACACAAGTTGTGATCGTGAGTGCTAAATACAGCAAACTGCACCAACTTTTTCGCAGCACAAGCTCCTTAAAACACATCCGCTAGACTCCGCAATTTGTGGCAAAGCCAGATGACATCAAGGTCCAATCACTACGTGGCTACGCATAAACAGTTCGGCTTACCGGGGTTGTTTGAGTGTGAAAATCAACTAATAAATTCTTTATAGCCTCTGAGAATGCCTCCGGTAGAAACAAAAACAGGCGTAATGTCTATACAACTAAAATAACCAAAGATACTACTACAGTTATCTCAATTTTCTCCAGAGATAGGGACTCTCTACATGTTCAAAGTCAAATCTACATTTTTTGACCCACTGACGAATGCCTTTTAACATAGTCCACAGCTGAACTTAAGCAGGAACTTACTTATCTGACACGTAAAGTCTTTACCGCTATAACTGCACTCTCTGTTTTACCCCCTCTGCTCCCGTCGTGGAAATCCGGTTCGGTCGAGGACCTGCGTGCTATGCCCACAATACCGAAGTACAGAGCATCTGTTGAATTGTTTCCTTCTTATTTCTGCCGAAAATCTATACAATGCCGTGTGTGTGAACAATCGTTGATACCAATTGACATTAGTTATTGCTGATATAATGTCTTGGGCGGTTTCAGCGGTCATCAATTGACAAAGTATTTCATTTAAAAGACAGTTCAGCAAGCTTTACTTGCTCCATTTTATAAAAATCGTCCTCATACATTTTTGTCGACAGCAAAGACAGCCAGGCGTACACCTCGTATCGTCGAGTTTGCGCCTGTAGGTAGAATATAATACTTTTTTATTTGGTAGTGTCTCAATGTACTAAGTTACAGACTAACGACTATTTTGTACATATTTATTCCATCATCCCAGAGTCAGAGGATAACTTGAAATTAATGACTGCGTTTTAAAGAAAGTACTTAAGACTAGGTTCTCTTTAAGCAACTAAGTAAATATAAAGGTACAAAACCTCCTGGAAAGGTAGAGGATGTAAAGTGGAGAATGACTAAAATCTTGCCAGAGTTGTAGGCTGATAAAGCATCATAGTTATCCGACACACAGAACATACCTCGAGATATACCTTTCTCGCGTTTTTTACAAACCCGCCATCCATGACCCTTCTGTGATAATCTTGATATTAACACTTTTTCATTATTACTTCGCGTAACTGAGGTGTCTTACACTAGGCGTTTCTGATCATGATATAATACGCGCGTTTACAGTTACGCATTTAAACATTTGTTAATAAATAGTGACGTGCAATCATAAATCATAGTGTACGTTTTCCAACATTTGTATGCCAAATATTTTGTATATAGAAACAATTGTTATTTGTGTGATTTGTTGTATTTATTTATCTGAAAATAAAGTGTATGTTTCTTCATTGATCTCGTATTTTGTACAGTATACTGTATTAACGGCTCTGAGCACTATGGGACTTAACTGCTACGGTCATCAGTCCCCTAGAACTTAGAACGACTTAAACCTAACTAACCTAAGGACAGCACACAACACCCAGCCATCACGAGGCAGAGAAGATCCCTGACCCCGCCGGGAATCGAACCCGGGAACCCGGGCGTGGGAAGCGAGAACGCTACCGCACGACCACGAGATGCGGGCATACTGTATTACATAAACTCTTAATAGGGAATTGCTGGTACTTTCATTGAGGTGAGAGAAGTTGTGGGATACCACCTAATACCGTGTCGAATCTCCTTGTGCCCGGAGTAGCAGAGCAGTTCGACGTGGCATGAACTCGACTACTCGTTTGAAGTCCCCTGCAGAAATACTGATCAACGCTGTCTCTACAGCCGTCCATAATCGCGATAGTGCTGCCGGTGCTGAATTTGTACACAAATTGACCTCTCGATTACGTTCCATAAGTGTTCGATGGGTGGGAAATCCTATTGCTCCACTTCTTCAGAATGTTCTTCACATCAATCTCGAACAATTGCAGCCTGGTGACATGGCGCATTGTCACCCACAAAAATTACAGCGTTTTTAGGAACATTAAGTCCATAAATGGGTGCAAATGGTCTCCAAGTAGCCAAACATGACCATTTCATGTCAATGATCGGTTCAGTTGGACCAGAGGGCCCAGTCCATTCCACGTAAACACATTTCATACCATTACTGGAGCCATCACCAGCTTGCATAGTGCCTTGTTGACAACTTGGGTACATGGCTTCGTGGGGTCTGCGCCACACTCTAAACCTACTATCTTCTCTTACCAACTGAAATCCGGGCTCATCTGATCAGCTCACGGTTTTCCAATCGTCTAGGGTCCAACCGATATGGTCACGAGCCCAGGAGAAGCACTGCAGGCGATGTCGTGCTGTTTGGAAAGGCACTTGCGTCTGTCCTCTGCTGCCATAGTCCATTAACGCCAAATTTCATCGCACTGCCCTAACGGATGCGTTCGTCGTATGCCCCACACTGATTTCTGCAGTTATTTCGCGCTGACAACAAGCAAATGCCGCTGCTCTCGGTCATTAAGTGAAGACCATTGGCCACTGCGTTGTCCGTGGTGAGAGGTAATAACTGAAATGTGGTATTTTCGGTACACTCTTTGATACGTGTTACAAACCGGACACAATGGGAAGGACCAGGCCCCTTTGCTTTTTTCTTTTATCACTCGTTTATTACATCGGAGAAATACACATTTTAAGACAAAATTTAACTACATGAAATATTGCTCCCACTAAAGGTTAACATAAGCAGTGACAAAACTTAGTTGTCTTAAGGGTTTCTGCTGGCAACAAATTTTAAGGAGGCAATGTAAGGTTTATATTAATTTAGCTCAAACACGAAGCTAGTGATTGAATCACGACACAGATACTTCAACAATTTCGGTAAGAAATAAACAGCGTGAATTTGTACTCACAGTAAACAACTAATCAACAGCCTTGCCATTGAATAAGTAGTAGGCCATTTGGAACGAATTAGCAACACCCCGCAACTAGGGGAGTTAATACCAACAGTCTTCAAATGCCTTGCTCCCCATTAAACAAACAAACTTACAGTAATTAAATGAA
The DNA here is from genome assembly GCF_021461385.2 of Schistocerca piceifrons. Taxonomy (NCBI): domain Eukaryota; kingdom Metazoa; phylum Arthropoda; class Insecta; order Orthoptera; family Acrididae; genus Schistocerca; species Schistocerca piceifrons. Next base: position 391,567,996 of record NC_060145.1, read on the forward strand.
TAACAAATCAAACACACTACGCTCCACTCAAACTCTTCAGTGGATGCCAAGCCAAAATGAAGATTCCATTAACTGACTAGCACTTAAGTCACACTAAAGCTCATCTCTGTGTTCCCAGACACACATAGGGCAATTTTACACAAGACAAGATTTTGAAGGGAGCACATCAGTAAAACCGGTAGTGGAGCTAACTCGTGCCACTGAAAACTAAGGTACTAGACCGGGGCACAAGGTGGCATACAATGAGGTTGCCTTAGTGCTATACTGCGCTCCGAAATATTAATTCAAATGACCAATTCAAAATTAAGTACACATAAACCAGCATTAATTAACGAGGAGTGACACCAGGTCACTCAAGGGATGACAACGCTTAATTGAAAAGACAAATGCCGGAAGCGGCAGTAACATCAAACACCATCTCCGAGTTTGAACCAGGAGTCACTTCCCGCTATACAAGTAAACATTTAACCAAGCACAAGGAAGGAACCCCAAAGAGAAAATTGAAATAAAACCCCCAACAGATTATAAAGGGCAGGGAACCCCAACTATTTAAATTTAAAAGAATTAGCTCTCCCCAAAGGCAGTGTAAACGCGAAGGCCACACTTAAGAGGCCACCAAAATTGGTTACAAAAGGTCTTATACATTTGCTCCTTTTCTTTAAAGAAACACAAGCCTGCTTAACTTTTGCTGGCTTCTGCTGGACTTCCGGTATGACTCGTGTAGGATACACCAGGCAGCAACCCACACTAAGCGGTCGCAAGGCACGGCGAGCAAAATCAGGAGAGCAGACAGGCAGGCAGCCAACACATATCCTCCATGCTGAACCGGCAGACCGCGTGCAACCAACTCCACATATACGTGGTTGCTTCCACCTCGTACCTCGCGGCGTCTCAGCAGGTAGCCCGAGCAAACGTCAACTGCCACTCGCTCTGCGAATGCCGAAAACAACTTGGCAAGCAAAGATAAGAAACATCGAAGGATCGATAATGGACATCCAAGAGACTGGCGCGCCAGTAACGAGCGCCACGGCTCACTCTTGACATTGTAGATCCCGGAATAGTGAATTCTCTAGCGACTTCCGTGCGTCTAGTAGGTCCAGCTACCATTCTGCGTTCAAAGCCTGTTAATTCCCGGCGTGTGACCATAATTACGTCAAAATTCTTTTGACGTGAATCACCAGAGTGGAAATGACAGCCCTGCCCCGCCAGTGCACTGCCCTTTTATACCTTTTGTATGCGATACTGCCACCGTCTTTATATGTGCATATAGCTATCCAATGGCTTTTGTCACCTCAGTACATACTGAAGTGTGTGAAACGAGATGGAGAGAAATGCTTAAATTTTTGTGTTGCAGGAAGAACATTGAGAGTGTGTGTGGTGCAAAGATAAGTGAAGAGGGCCTACAGAGAGTTGTCGAGACGCTGCAGGTATAGAAACCACCAAAAGAATGACAGGCACCAGCGCAGGACAAAATCCGAAACGTGCAAATCCGCTACGTTCCACACTGTAAGCTTCTGTGAAAGGGACAAATGGAAGCAGCAAGGACAGAGGCAGTTTATGCTCGGTCCTTGTTTTAAGGGCCAAAAGACGCAAGCGGTCACTTGTGACGCCATGGTTGGTTGCTTGGTTGGTTTAAAAGGGGGGGGGGGGGGGGGAAGGGACCAAACTGCGAGGTCATCGGTCCCTTGTTCCCAGTAAAACAATTACCCACAGGAGGAGGAGGAGGAGATTACTGTTTAACGTCCCGTCGACAACAAGGTCATTAGAGACGGAGCGCAAGCTCGGGTGAGGGAAGGATGGGGAATGAAATCGGCCGTGCCCTTTCAAAGGAACCATCTCGGCATTTGCCTGAAGCGATTTAGGGAAATCACGGAAAACCTAAATCAGGATGGCCGGAGACGGGATTGAACCGTCGTCCTCCCGAATGCAAGTCCAGTGTGCTAACCACTGCGCCACTTCGCTCGGTTAACCCACAGGAAAACAAAGAAGACGTACGACACAATAAAAGGAGAAAGGAAGAACCAGAAGAATGACAGAAGGACAACAAACACTACAATGGACAAAATAGGACAAGAAAACCACAGAGAGACGCAAGAAACAGGGAGAAGAGATTAAAATCAAGAAAGCAGATTACCATGACTGTCATCGGTCCCCTTTTCCCAGTAAAACAATTACCCACAGGAAAGAAGAAAACAAAGAAGACGTATGACACAATAAAAGGAGAAAGGAAGAAGTAGAAGAACGACAGAAGGACAACAAACACTACAATGGACAAAATAGGACAAGAAAACCACAGAGAGACGCAAGAAACAGGGAGAAGAGATTAAAATCAAGAAAGCAGATTACCATGACTAGCTGACCATGAGAATAAAAAAGAAGCCAGCCACTCTGCAACACATTAAAACCCCCACCCTAAAAGCCCTAGGGTGGAGGACACAGAGGGACAAAGGACGTGCACTAAAACTCAGATCAAATGATAAAACCCACCCTCAGAATAAAACGTAAAACTGAAGCTGCTTTTAGGCATTGTCGCCCAACACCGATGGTAGGGTGCTGGGAAAGTTAAAAGTCTGCCGCATAGAGGCTAAAACTGGCAAGAAGTGGACGACTGTCATTTGGGAACCACAGCGACACGGAGGTGGGCCTCGCGACGGAGGCCAATGCGGAGCCAATAAAGGACAACTGATTCCCTGTGAGAAGCCCACAGGGAAGACTTCCACACATTCGCAGTCTCCTTAATGACATGCAGTTTGTTGTGCATACTGTTACGCCACTCTGTCTCCCAAACTAAAGCCGAAAAACCTTGCGACGTAAGACAGAACGCAGGTCAGTTTCATGGATGCCCATCTCCAGGAGCGATTTCCGCATAGCCTGTTTGGCCAGCCTGTCAGCAAGTTCATTGCCTGGGATTCCAACGTGTCCTCAGACCCACACAAACATCACTGAACGACTGGACCATTCCAGGGCAGAGATGGACTCCTGGATGGGGGGGGGGGGGAGAGGGGGACTTTGCTCCTGAGTTGGTGGTGTGGGAGCAATGGGGAAGAAAGTGGCCCTCCCCACCATCAAGGGGTCAAGGGGGCAGGTGTAGTCTTCCAGCTCTGAGAGCTGACTGGAACTTGTGGAACTGATTGGGCTACAACTGTTTCCATAGTGGTGGCATAAGAGAGGATCATAGCGAATTAGTGTAGGTCAGTTGGTCCAGGGTCTTGTATGATTTTTCTTTCTCACTGTAAAATCCTGCAGTCTGGTGAGCATGGAGAATGATGCTCTCCACAGCTGACACAAATGGGGGCGAGGTACCTGGAGTATTGGGATGGGAAGGACATCGACAAACTCGACATGTGATGTTGGAAGTACAGCAGGAAGGCATATTGCCGAACTTCGAGCACTTCCAGCACCACATTGGGGGAGGGATATATGGCTTGACATCACAGCAGTAGACCATCACCTTGATCTTCAGGGTAATGTGTCACCCTCGAAGGCCTGATGAAAGCACCAGTGGCAATCTGATTATTCCTCAGACCCCAATGGACTGGACGAAATAAGCTCCTTGTCGCTCTAAGTTGGCGTGCAGCTCGTCACCAGACTGCAAAAGAAGGTCCCTGTGGAATATAATACCCTGTACCATATTTAAGCTCTTATGAGGTATGATGGTAACGGAAATATCCCCCAGCTCGTCACAAGCGAATAATTCCTGTGACTGGGCAGAGGATGCCGTTTTTATCAAGACTGACCCTGACCACAAGACCTCTACCTCCCTAACTTGTCCTCTAAATGCTCTACAAAAAAATGAGGCTTCATCGAGACAGAGGAGTCCACATCAGCTCTCGTTCATACAATGTACCACAACAAATAAGGTTTGCTGCCATCCTTAGCCTGGCATTCCTCCCATGGCGTGAGCAGGGAGGGGAACGATTTAACATCATACTTTCTTGCATTGTTCTGAGACTTGGAACGTTCATTTGATCACCAGTAAGTGATGGCGTGGTACGCTTCATCGTGTGTCAACCTCCCTGATGCCACCTACTCTGATCAGGGGCCCTTCTCATGGGCGCCACCAAGCTGCAGCAAAGGCTACCTGGCAGGATGGTCATTGCTGGGAGTCCCAATGGCCCAGGGTGACAGGCATATTTGGGGAGTTAACGGCGCAGGCATCAGCAGAGCGATCCCTGTATAGGTAGGGGGCTACAACCAACAGGATACTGATGGATCCACCACAATAGACTGGTTACCATGCTGGATATGAGGTGCAAAGAATTCCATGGTCATCGTCGGCGCAGAAAACGACATTGCAGAGTGGGTGGAGGAAAACCCACCCAGGAAGGTGTCCTCGCTCAAGAGATGGAGGATGAGCGGTACTGCAATGTCACGATGAGAAAGTGGTATAAAGATCTCAATGCACAATGGACACGATGCACCATGTAAGGCGCCCTTCCCCAAGTGGCTTGCTCTTCGGGAAAATTTTGAAAAATGGCCGTCAAACCCTACACAACGGCCGAAAGGTGTGAGACTCCTTTTAGTCGCCTTTTACGACAGGCAAGGATACCTCAGGCCTATTCTAACCCCCAGGCCCACAGGGGGATGTGACGCCATGCTGATAAGGGCTTCACAGGGGGCCAAAAGCAAAGGTTATACATGGAGTGTACCATAATTAGCAGCGAAAACTGACATGGTCTAAGTGTACCATAAAACACTGACCGAAAAACAATTCCAGCGCCAAGAAGGAATTGTCCAATATAAACGAAAGTTGGTAGGACTGTTTCTATGTCTGAGAGGTCGCGTCTATTCAATTTTCGCGCCTGTTGCATAAGAATGGCGCTAGTAGCGCCAATATGTGGATGGAGATCAGGTTTTCCTTAAGTACACACTGTAACAGTCGTGAGATTTAGTTACCTTTGACATCTGACATGGAGAGCTGATATTAGTCAAGAATGCCTTTATGGCGACGAATACGCTACTATCAACATCTCACTGACTTTGAATGTGATCACTTAATAGCATATGAGAATCTGGGTGTACCTTCTGCGATATTGCACAAAGATTTGGCAGAAATGTAGCCATTATACATCATTTCTGACAGTGGTGGTCACGAGAATGTCTTGTCGCAAGACTAACTGGATGGCCATGGGGTGCTCCCGAGATGGAAGACCATCGTGTTCGGCATATGGTTCTGATGCACCGTGCTGCATTCACAGGAGCACTTTGATCAGCAGTTGGCACCGCAGTGACACAACGAACTGTTCCAAATCGGTTATTTCAAGGACAGCTCCAAGCGTGCATTCCACTGACCCAAAACCACCACCATTAGCAACTTCAGCGGCGGCAAGTGAGAGCTCATTAGAGAGCAGGGTGGACGTCTGTCACGTTTTCTGATGAAAGCTGGTTTTGTCTCGGTACGACTGACGGCCGCTTGTTGGCCAGAAGGAGACCAGTCGAGGGCTTGCAACCAAGCTGCCTACATGCTAGACACACTGGACCCACACCTGGAGTCGGCCTGGGGTACGATTTCGTATGACAGCAGGAGCACTCGCGTGGTTATCCCACGCACTCTGGCTGCAAATTTGTACATCAATCTGGCGATTCGACCTGTTGTTCTACCATTCATGAACAGCATTCCAGGGTGTGTTTTCCAACAGGGTAACGCTCACCCATATTCCGCTGTTGTAGCTCAACATGCTCTACAGTGTCGAAACGTTGCTTTGGTCTACTCCATCTTCAATCGAGCACATATGGGACATCATCGGATGATAACTCTAGAGACATCAGAGAACATTAACCATCCCTGTGTTGCATTCAACATTCTGGCGGTTACACCAGTTGTTAATGTACCAACATTTCACATTTCCCGAATTTTCTTTACTCTACATAAATTATTTTTTGGTGTTGCGACTTTTTTCCGTCAGTGTAGAAGTAAAAACCTAGTACATGTGGGTCTGCAAATGAACCGTCTGTGAGATAATTGGAATGTGTGTACTTACAAGCCAATACTGACTGCAGCATCAAATACTGTCTTAGTCAATATAAATGTATTTGAAGTGTAGTTTTCGATCACCTTCCCCCTTTAATCTGGATCAAATTCACCCAAAGACTACTTTAACAAGAAATAAAATATCAGAAACATAAAATTACTGCAGCATCACATCACAATTTATTGCACACTCATACCTGTTAAACGAGGTGGTCCACGTGTCGTCCTCGCATTTGGATGCAATACTGCATTCAACTCTGCAGTGGGTTACGAATTCTTTCAAACTTTCCCAGATCATCTCATGATGTGAACGGATAGCAGCGCACGTTATTACGCCGCTTCCGGGATTCGTGGAGGCGTGCCAGCCCTGAGTCGAATTCACAGCAAAGGCCAGTGTGCCGCCCAGCCTGGATGTGCTTTTTATGGGGCTTTCCACGTCAGACTAGGTGAATACCGGGCTGGTACTGGTACCCACGTCCCGCCTCAGTTACACGGTTCGCAAGTAGAAAGCGTATGTATACCCCCACACATGATGACACTACGCATAGACAGACGGTGTACACAAATTCCTTTCCTCTCGAGAGTGTGGGGGGGACAAGAAGGGCATCTGGGCGTTCTCTACCACTAACACTACCAAGTCTAGATTAACACGCTGACCTCATGAAGACACGGGACAAGGCCAGGGAATAGAAGACCCTGGATCGTCTCGTAAATCTTGACAAGATTCGCTGTTCCAATTCTTCAACTCTATTAACGGGAGTACTGCAGACTACACTTTCGAGATGACCACAGACGAATAATCCAGAGCATTGAGGTCAGGTGATCCTGGAGGCCAAGGCACAGACTGTTTTCGACCTATGCATCTTGGACATTTCCGAACCGTCAGCTGTCGTCTGATAGCAGGAGCAGCAAAACACGTCTGTGCCACGTCACGCAAATACCACATTTCCCAGCGTTGGACAACGTAAGGTGGGCTGTGAGTTAAATTTGAGCTCAGTTAGATAGGGAATTAATCAAAGAGCTTACATTTCGAACACACTTGTACAAATAGTACAATATTTCATACTCAAGTCAATGGCGGGTGGTGACCACACATTCGCAATGACCTTGCTAACAGCTCGTCTTCCCTCTTTTCTGGAACGTATCTCTTTCTTATGCTTTCATAGGTGTCACTTTCCACAATTAATTGTGATTCACGCACTATTTATAACAACATTATTTTGTAATAACAATTATAGATTAAGAAGTAAGAAATCTCGTAAGAGCCACAGGTCAGTGCAAGTACTTTCATCTGACGTCATGTCAGTGACGCACGTCTCAGTTTAAGTTGGTGCTATCAGTAATCGCATCCAGGTCCACCGCGTGAAAAGCGTGAACGGTATACCATTCAACCAAGCAGGGGTTTACTATACAGGTTGTTTCATAAAGGACTTTACAACTTCAAAAATTCGTATAAATTTATAGAAAGAAGATATAGAGCTGGGTTTTGTGTTATTTTGTAGGGAAAGACATCAAGTTCTTTTTTACCTTAAACTAAAGATGTTGCATTTGGTTTAAGTTGGTTATCCTGCGCACATCCCATCGGAAGTCATTTTCTTCCCAAATTCACTAACATTGCAAGTGTAACTTGCTCAGTGGCAGCGTAAATTCTTGCTCTAAATTCTGCTACATAATCCGGCAAAGGAGGTACAAACACGATATCCTTGATGAATCCCCATAAAAAAAATCGAGTGCTGTCAGGTCTGGAGAACGTGGGGGGGGGGGGGGGGGGGGATATGAAATTGGTGCATCACGGCCAATCCCTTGACTTGGAAAGCGGTCACTGGGAAAATCCCGGACGTCAGCCAGGTGGTGGGGTGGTGCACCATCTTACATGAAACAAACATTTCGTTCTTGGTCATCCTCGTCGATCTGTGATATCAAAAATTGTTGTAACCTATTCAGGTACACAGTCCGGTTGATGGTTTTCTCACGGAAAAAAATGGGCCGTACACTTTATTCTTGCTCAGTGCACAAAAAACTTTCAGTTCAGGGCTATTACGAACATGTTGCAATGTTTGATGTGCATTTTCACTTCCCCAGATCCTACAGTTATGTGTGTTAACCTTGTCATTTAAGTGAAAAGTCGACTCGTCAGGAAAGATGATTTTGTCCAAGAAATGTTCATCCTCATGTAATCGATTTAATAATATATCCGCTCAGAAGCTCTTGCGAGGAATTTTATCAGTTCTTTTATTGCGTGTACGATCGTCAGTATATGCGGATTCAAATGCAATCGATTTCTCAACACACGCCAGACAGTCGTTTGCAGGATTTGCAGTTCACGACATGCACAACGGGTCGATTTCGTAGGGCTGTTGACAAAACGCTGTCTCACTCGCTCAGCGACGTCGCCACATGTGCTTCGACGACCTGATGATTTCCAATGTCTTACCGAGCACCCTGTTTCTACAAAACATTTATGCCATACATAAATCCTAGACCTACTAGGGGGTTCTTTACCGTACTTGGTACGGAAGTTACGCTGAACTATTGTCGCCAACTTCGGCGCTAGCGAACTACGCGAGACAAAACTTGATGTATTTCCCTACAAATTGACACTACAGTCACCTCTGTATGTACTGTGAATTAATTCATATGAATTTTCAAAGTTGTTAAGTCCTTTTTGAAACACCCTGTACTTATGGCACGAGTAAAAGTCCTGGGAGAAGCAAACAATGTCTGAGGAAAAGGGGGGATGGGACCCAAATAATATGTCGCTTGTGTAGAAAATGTTATCCAACCGGCCCTGTTTATTCCTATAGCACATGCTACGGGCCTCGCGTTGTCAGCAGCGCTGCACCGTTTACTGTTAACGCTTTTGAATTGAAAACAATGATACTGTATAAGCACAGTAAGTAACAGACACAAGAGCGTGCTGAAAAGTAATGCCTCCGAATTTTTATGTGAAAATTCTTGAAGCATTTTAAATACAACAATCGCCATTAATATCCTACATCGTTATTCTTCATCTCGACGTATTTGCAGTCCTCTGCCGCTAGATGGTCCCTAATGGTAGTTTGTAACATGGCGATATGTAACGTACCTGTACCGGTACGTGAGAAACAGCGTGAGAACCTTCTCCTTCAGGGTGACAAAGCCATACCATACACGAGCGTTGTGACATCTGCAACAATCCGACGCCTTGGGTTCGTTGTCACCGATCGTCCTCCATACAGTTCCAACTTGACCCATGCTAGATTCATCTGTTTCCAAAACGTAAAGAACAAGTACTTCACATTGATAAAGCAGTGTAAGCAGAGGTGATATTGTGGCGTCGTCAACAAAGTCAATCATTCCACAATGACGATATTGACAAACTGGTCTCTCGTTGAGAGAAATGTGTTTGTCGCAAGGTGACTGTGTTGAGAAATAAATATGTGGACATGAAGATTAAAGATGAAGAATGTTAATAACGTTTCGCTTACTTACAGACCTTTAAGAGATTTCTCATTAAAAAAAAATTCGGAAGCATTACTTCTCAGCACGCCCTTCTAATTGCGAGTATTATACAATCGTCTTTTACGTCCCTTCCTCTCTTTTAAGTTGTACTACTATGCGACTTCACAATGAGCATCTCTACCTAGTTCAACATATTTCTGGAAAATTTTCATACGTTCTTTGATGTTTAACCCATTCAAATGCACCAATGTTGTAACGTCAGGTTTTCCTCCGAAAGCCACAATACAGATCATGCTTTCCGAGGCTGTATCTCACGACGTTTTACTGTTAGCGCAGTCATACGAAATGTGTCAATAACCCGAGGCATTTGACTTTTCAACATGAGTTTTAATAATTTATAACCAATATCAAAGCAGTCTGTACCGTCAGCGCCTATAACGGCTATAAATCACTGGAATAACAAAGGCTAACTGTCGTAGGTATCGTAAGTGGGGTGACTATACAAACTCACACTGACGGCAAAAAAAATAAACACAGAAGAATAATAATGTAGAATAATGAATTTTCGGGAATACATTTTTCTAGGTAATACATTTAAGTGATTAATATTGTAGGATCACAGGTTAATGTAAGCACCATTAAGCACCTGCAAATGCGAAATCCTGGTAATAACTGGTGTAATCGCTAGAATGTTGAATGCAAGCATGCAAACATGCGTGCATTGTGTTGTACAGGTGCCGGATGTTAGTTTGTGAGATGGAGTTCCATACCTGTTGCATTTGGTTGGTCAACATATAAACCGTTAATGATGGCTGTGGATGACGCTGGAGTTGTCATCTAATGATGTCCCGTAAGTACTCCATTGGAGACACATCTGGTGATTGAGCAGGTCAAGGTAATATGTCAATGCTCTGTAGAGCATGCTGGATTACAACAGCAGTATGTGGGCGAGCTTATCCAGTTGGAAAACACCGCATGAAATGCTGTTCATGAATGGCAGCACAACAGCTCGAATCGCCAGATTGACGCACAATTTTGCAGTTAAGGTGGATGGGGTAATCACGAGATTGCTCCTGCTGTCATACCAAATCGCATCCCAGTGAGTCGAGTATGCCGACAGGATGGTTGGTTGCGCTCATTTAGTCTCCTTCTAACCAACATAGGGCCATCACTGGTACCGAGGCAGAACCGGGTGCCATCGGAGAACACTACAGACCTCCACTCCACTCTCCAATAAGCTCTCATAAGACACCACTGAGGCCGCAAACGGCGGTGGTTTGGGGTCAGCAGAATTCACGCTACATGGCGTCTGGCTCGAAACTATGCTTGAAGTAACCGATTAGTAACAGTTCGTTGTGTCACTGTGTGCCAACTGATGCTCAAATTACTGCTACAGATGCAGTACGATGCCCCACAGCCACATGCCAGACATTATGGTCTTATCTCTCTGGAGCCTTGTCTTCTTGCGACCGTACGTTATTGTCACCACCGCTGCCAGCAATCTTAGTTCACTGCGAGACGCCTGGACACTTCCCTTGTAGAGAGCCCTGTTTGGCACAAAGTAATAATGCGGACGCGATCGAAACGCGGTATTGAATGGCTAGGCATGGTTGAACTACAGACAACACGAGCCATCTACCTCCTTCCTGGTGGAATGACTGGAACCAATCGGCTGTCGGATCCCCTCCGCCTAATAGACGCTGCTCATGCATGGTTGTTTACATCTGTGGGCGGGTTTAGTGACATCTCCGAGCAGTCAAAGGGACAGTGTCTGTGATACAATATCCACAGTAAACGTCTGTCTTCAGGAGTTCTGGGAACTGGGGTGACGCAAAACTTTTTTTTGAATTGTATAGTATAAAATATCTAGAGATGACACGGCAATAATAAATAAGTCTCTCCTCGTGCGTCAATCACAGCAACTGTGTTGAGTGCAGGACGTGGTCACACGGTGTCATATGTATGTTTGGATCGATCCGAGAGGAGCGCTCAGGTACCCGAAATTGTTGAGGTCCTCACTCGTGTAAAATGGAAAATCTAGGTTCGACCTCCGGTTTGGAACCAATTTTCATGTGTCACTAATAAATTGTGCAGTTGAAGTCTAATAGTATCCCCAGTTATGAATACATTTCTTCTATCCCATAGGAAATGTCTGGGAGTGTTTGAAACAGCGGATGAAACTTAACAATTAACATTCCCGCAGTTTGATGCCTCTAAGACAGTGGTTCCCAACATTGGGGGTAATTACCCCAAGGGATGAAATGAAATTTTCTGAAGAGTAATAACATAATGGTGCAATTACGTTCTGGTCGCGAAGCTAAGTAAGACCATTACTATTATCACTCTTTCATAACACTGTAATACTAGTTAGCAATAATTACAATTTATTTCAAAATACTAGCGTTAATGTGGGACACAGTGTGCCAGAGGTTATGCCTTGTCAAACGAATTTATGAACATTTTTCTCACAGAGTCCGCCAACTACGTTCTTTGTTCTTTGCATTATATATATATATATATATATATATAGCTTATTAAAATGCGTTTTCAGAATGACTGGTAGTTCCCGGAATAGACCAGAAATTGCTTCTTTATGCTCTTCGCAACAGTAAAGGAACTAATTGACAGTACAAGAGTTAACTGCACTGAGGTGTCAAAGTCATGGGATAGCGATATGCACACACACAGATGGCGCTAGTATCGCATACACACGGTATAAAAGGTCAGTGCACTGGCAGAGCATTCAGCAAAGAAACGCCGGGACTGGCGCCAGACATGCACACACCTCAACTCCACACTCCCTGTCAACTCCTCCAAGTACTGGTCAGCCTTCCACCGCCTTACTGGTAGCCATCCCACCCCGCATTACCCCATCCTCCATGACGATCGACCCTTTCCTGACAACCTCAGTAAGGCTAACCATTTTGCTTCCCACCTATCCGAGGTCTTCTCCATTCCTGACGATCCCCATTTTGATTACTCCCTCTTCCCTACCGTCCTTGACCGCGCTGACACTTCTGTCCCCCCTAGCTTCCAGTGCTTGGATCGGTTACCCCCCTCAGGCATCAACACTCCCATCACCACACAAGACATCACACTCGTCCTCCGCTCCAAACGCAACACCGTCCTTGGTCATGATGGCGTCACCTACCATCACCTCAAGGAATCCCCTCCATCCTTCCTGTCTGTCCTTGCTACCCAGTACAATGTCCTCCTCTCCACTGGATTTTACCCTGACCTGTGGAAGACTTCCCGCATCCTGCTGTTCCCTAAACTTAACAAACCCCCCTTTGCTACCTCTTCATATCGTCCAATCTGCCTCACCTCCGTGTTCAGTAATGTCTTTGAGGCCATCCACTCTCGCTGTATTCACTGCCACCTTAACCAGCACTGCCTCCTTCCTCTTACCCAATGTGGCTTCTGGCCTTCCTTCTCTGCTGATGACCAACTCCTTAACCTTACCAATCTTCTTTCCCTCCAACTTAACTCCCGTCGCTCAGCTATCTTTGTTTCCTTCGATCTCCAGAATGCCTATGATCATGTCTGGCATCCCGGGCTCCTCTTCAAACTCCAGACCTATGCTCTCCCCATCAACTTCGTCCATCTCGTTGCTTCCTTCCTCTCCCATCGTCCCTCCTATGTCACTATCCACAATTCCAGCTCCCGTACTTTCTACCCCTCTGCCGGCGTGCCCCAAGGTTCTGTTCTTTCCCCTCTCCTCTATCTTCTGTAAACTGCTGATATGCCCAAACCTCCCCCTCCTGTTCATCTTCTCCAGTTCGCTGATGACACCGTCTTCCTAGCCCTTTATCCTACCCTTCAACGGTCCCAACGTACCCTCCAAATCCACCTTGACCAATTCACCGCTTGGTGCAACCAGTGGTTCCTCCGTGTTAATCCCTCCAAGACCCAGACGATCATCATAGGCTGCACCACCCGCTCCTTCCGCCTGCATGATTTCTATCTCACCATTTATGGCTGTCCTATCCACCTCACTCCTACCCTCAAATACCTTGGCCTCACACTCGACCGCCACCTCACCTGGACTCCCCATCTCCTTACCATCCAAAACAAAGCTCACAACCGCCTCCGCCTCCGCCTCCTGAAACTCCTGTCCGGCCGGACGTGGGGTCTGTATTCTTCCAACATCCTTCACACCTACAAATCCATGATCCGCCCCATCCTTTGTTATGCCAGCGTCACTTGGATTTCCGCACCTCCCTGGTTCTATAAAACCCTCCAAATCCTCGAACGCCATGCACTCTGCCTCGTCTTCCGCATCCGCCTTCCGTCCCCCACGCGCATCCTCTATGACCTCATCCCCTTCCCCCACCTTCTCCTTTTCCTTGAACACATCCGCACAGTATATATTGTCTGCCACCTTGATCCCCCTCACCCCCCTGGTGTCTCCCTTCCTCTCCACCCCCAACCAGTTGCCGCGCCTTTACCGTTGTGTCCCTCCCTCTCTCCATCTCCACACCCTCCATCTCCTTTCCCAATACAACTTCCACCGCCTATTTCTCCCGGATGATGAGCTTCGCCCTGACATCTACCCTTCCTACCAACTCTAACCCCCTCTTCCTGCCTCCTCCTCAGGGCTCCCTCTCCTCCCCCTCCCTCCTTCTGAGCGGCTTTCCCCTCCTGCTCCCCCTCCACCTCTTGTGCCTCCTTTCAGTGTCTCTGCGCTCCCTCCTGCCCCGTCTTCCCTTTTCCTCTCTCACCCCATGTGTCTCCTGCCTCTTCGTGAACCCACGGTCGCCCCTCCTCTCTTCATCCCGCCGCTTCCCCAGCTGCCCCATGCTCTCCCCTTCTCTTCCATCCTCTCTGACCTTTCCCTTGGCAGGTCCCACCTGGCAGTTTTATTCTTCGTCGTGTGTGCTCCAAGGGGGTTTTAAGTGTGTTGTTTCGGAGTGTTTTTAATACTGTGGCCAACTTTTAACCTGTGCATGCGCATTCAGTGTCTTCTCTGTGTTTTAAGAATCGCCAACTGTGTTTTTTAACTTTCTGGTGACTTTTTTAACTGTGCCCCATGAACGTTTACATGTCAGTGTATTTTTACTTCCATTTTCTTCCCTTACATTGTTTTATGTTCCCCTTTTTTATCTCCTTATGTATGTATCATTTTATTCATGTTTTAATTGTCGTGTCACTCGGCTGAAGAGCGGCGGATTGTGCCACTGACAGCCCTCCCCTGCCCATATGGGGCAGGGGAATGAAATCACAATAAAGAAAAAGAAAGCAGAGCATTCATTTGTGCCCAGGTGATTTGTGTGAAAAGATTTCCAACGTGATTATAACCTTAAGACGCGAATTAACAGGCTTTGAAAGCAGAATGGTAGTTGGATCGAGACACATGCAACAATCCATTTCGGAATTGAGGAGCGCAGTTTTCCGAGATCCACGATGGCAATCGTGAGCAGAGAATACCAAATTTTGGGTAGTAACTCTCACCACACGACAACGCAGTGGCCTATGGTCTTCATTCAGTGACCAAGAGCAGTGGCATTTGCGTACAGTTATCAGTGGTAATAAACAAACAACACTGTGTGTAATAAACACAGAAATGGGGCGTACAGTGAACATATTCACCAGGACAGCGCGGCGAAATTTGAGGTTAATGGACTATGGCAGCAGACGACCGACGCGAATGCCTTTTCTAACAGCACAGCATCGATTGAAGCACCTCTCTTGCACTCGTGACCCTATCGGTTGGAGCCTACACGACTGGGAAACTGTGGCCTGGTCAGGTGAGTCTCGATTTCAGTTGATAAGAACTGATGGCAGAGTTCGAGTGCGGGACTTCACGAAATCATTGATCCAAGTTGTCAACAAGGCACTGTGCAAGCTGATGGTGGCTCCATAGTGGTGTTGATGGCTCCATAGTGGTGTTGACTCTATTTTCATGGATCGGACTGGGTTCTCTGGTCCAGCTCAACTGGCCATTGACTGGAAATGGTTATGTCCGGCTACTTGCAGGCAATATGCAGCCATTCATCGACTTCATTTTCCTGAACAACGGTGTAATATCAAGGGGCCACAACTGCTCACGAATGGTTTGAAGAACATTCTGGACAATCTGAGCAAATGATTTGGCCATACAAATCGCCCAACATAAATCCCATCAAACATTCATGGGACATAATCGAGAGATCAGTTCGTGCACAAAATCCTGCACCGACAACACTTTTGCAATTGTGGACGGCTACAGAGGCAACATGGCTCAATATTTATGCAGGGGAATTCCGACGACTGGTTGAGTCGATGCCATGTTGAATTGCTGCACCATGCCGAGCGAAAGGAGGTCGAACACGATATTAGAAGATGTCCCATGACTTTTTCCACCTCAATGAATGCTTCCCTTTCTGTGTCACGTGTCTGTGATGCCAACAGGTATCCCCAATCTTACAGTGAGTAGTGCTCATAAGCTTTTGCTCTTCTGCATATTATTCATAAACAGAAGTCAAAGTGCATTGGTTCCATTAGCCTTCATATATTATATGGAAGTAAAATAATACATTCAGAAAAGTACACTGATCAACCAGAACATTATGCCGACCTTCCTAACAGCCATCCACCTTTGGCATGGATAATAGTGGTGATGCACCATGGCATGGAAGCAATGACGCCTTGGAAGGTCGCTGGTGGGAGTTGGCGCCTCATCTGCACACACAAGTCACCTAATCCCCACAAATTTGCGGGAGGGGTGCGATGAGCTCTTGATGCCTCATTATATCACATCCCAGATGTGTTCAATTGGGTTCAGATTTAGCGAGTTGGAGAGGGGCAGCACATCAGTTGAAACTCACCACCGTTTTCCTCAGTACAGGTGTCAATGAGCTGTTACCCTGGAGGACGTCAGATTTGCTCCCTCCTATCAGTACGATAAAGAAATTTTCGGAATTTATCAGACCATGCAACACACTGCCACAGCACCACTGTCCAGTGCTGATGGTCACTTGCCCATTTCAGCCGTTGTTGCTGATGTCATAGTGTTAACATTGGATATGAATGGGATATCGGCTGCGGAGACCAATCGTTAGGAGTGTTCGGTTCACTGTGTGTTCAGAAACACTTGTACTCTGCCCAGCATTAAAGTCTGATGTTAGTTCCACCACAGTTCACTGCACGTTCTGTTTCACCAGTCTGCCCAGCCAATGACATCTGACATCTGTAATGAGGGGTGACCGCCCAGTCCTACGATTTCTGGAGATGGTTTCATCACATGTTGAAGACACTCACCACAGCACGCCACAAAAATCCAAGATGTTCTAAAGTTTCTTAAATGCTCGTACTGAGCCAACCTGGCCATCACATTTCTGCCCTGTCAAATTCAAATTGTGTGCCTTCCCCATTCTACTCATGGACAGCACACACACTGATATCACATGCACCATGCGAGTGTCTGACTAGGAGTCATTCCTCACCAAGTGATGCTGCTACTACCTGGACGGGATTATATCAATAGTAGTCATAATGTTCTGGATGCTCAGCGTATGAATACCTAATGCTAAACAGGAGCCCCACATTTCGTTAGTGCTATGGGCCTGCACAACCTTAATCCTTCTCTTGTATACCCAAAAGATTTTCATGGATGTCGTGGAACTGATATGACTGGCACATAACTGAAACAGCTTAGAAACTGTTACAAAACGGTCCAAGGATAGTTACTTGGAGGCTACGTCAAGTTGTCTCCAGTCCTATGATGAGAGCACCTAGTGCTGTTCTTCTGACCACAGAATAATTATGAAAACAGCTGCCATGCATGAAACCCCAGTTACCTAAATTTGATGAGTATTGTATCTACAATGTGCTAGTCCATTACTAATTTAACACCATTGACAAAACCTGGAAATCATTCCTTAATAATGCCTTTTTTTAAATAACTTTTTTTAACAATAAGTTCTCTGCATTTTATTTGAAAGACCTACAGTTCTTCCACAAAAAACTATTTGGGCAAGTTTGCTGATGGTAAAACATGAAATGAAGAGTTGTCAAACTTTCTCACAGATTACAACTATGAATTTGAAACAATAACCTCACCAACTGAGCTATCCAATTACAAATCATGAGCCGCCCTCACAATTTCATTTGCCGGCATCTACCCCTACTCCCAACATCCATAGAATCTCCCTTTGCATTCCTGATGGCATGTCATGGTTGATGTATGGATAGGTCTGTCAGCAGAACAATGTTTTGGATTCAAAACTCGGTCCAGCACACAGCTGTAATATGCTAGGAAGCTGTAAAACAGCAACACTATGCTACATACCAATATATTAATTGTAGAATACTTGTTAAAACAACTAAATTTTTGCAGTCCAGACTCCTGCACTCTTGGTGCCGAAATATACACTGCCCTACATAGGTTAAGGTTCAAATGTACATGGGAGACTACAGTACAAAGACACAAATTCTGGTACATAAGATTTACTTATAATTGAATGCATGTTACCAGTACAAAAAGTCCTGATGTGAAGGACAAAACAACATATCACAAGTCAGAGTTTTGAAGATGTTAAAACAAAAAGACAGCAATCAAGCTTCAGTACGGAGTATGATCACTGTCTCCAGATACATGTGCTTAATAACAACACTGTGTTTTTGAAATACAGATGTTACTAATTCTTACCTATGTTTCCTCATGAGTAAATTAATTGTCATGCAGTATTTCAATGTTAGAAAACAGCACACCAGGAAGGCTTTCAGCACAGTGGTGTTAGCAAAATCATCAAAAATCACAAAAATCATGACTTCAGACGAAAATTATCTTATTTCACATTGCTATGAACCTTAGCCTAGTCCATAATGCAACATACACTCCCACTGTAGTTGCCTTTTTGTGTTGTTAACACTCTGCTGAGATTTATTTTGTGTGTTGGTAAATCTGTGTGTCACGTGAGCTTTGGTATAAAAGAATTCATTACTGTCTGCAAATGAAATATGACTTGGTTGACAGTTGGGGTAAGCAGTCATTGCTTGTTGAGTACCTTTGATCTGTGTCACTCATGTTTTGATAAAAGTGTTGTGTACCTACTACCTGGTCAGGATCAAACAAACTGAGATTGCCTATTTTAACCGTCGTGTTGACAGCCAGCACAAGCTCTGACATGCCAGTCACATTAAGTGTTAACAACTACC
Organism: Schistocerca piceifrons; assembly: GCF_021461385.2. NCBI lineage: Eukaryota > Metazoa > Arthropoda > Insecta > Orthoptera > Acrididae > Schistocerca > Schistocerca piceifrons. The sequence goes on from NC_060145.1 coordinate 391,586,546, forward strand.
CCAACAATGGTTGCACACTCTCCAGTTACCTATAATTCAGTTCATCATTAGCACACATCTGCTTTGACTATAACTTTGCAAACCTTGAACATAAGACAAATGCCCAATTTGTTTAACGAGTAAGGACTATTCTGGTCACTCTATTAAGTCCCTCTGACATTTGCTAACTAGGCATGCCCCATGTGGAAGAAGATTGTCTTCACGAATATTTCATCATTGCTGAGAGAACTGGCTGACACAAAGATGGGAGATGTTACTTCAATACTTGCCTTATCACTTCCTTACAGATGAGCATTAATATCTTACAGAACACAAATGTCACACCAAAGAAGTACACCCACATCATCACATTAAAACACGTGACTTGTTGAATGACCTATAATTTTGTTTCTTGTACTCTGCAAATTGTGCAGAAACTAAAGGCTCACCTGCGAAGAAGTTTTAACTCTTCTGCTCACTGGTTCACTTCATATACATCTCATCTTTGAGCTCAGATCTATTTAAATTATTTTGTCATCACAAAACTCCATCAATATGGCTACAAACAGAACAGTTTCATCCCTGTTCTTGCCATGCCAAATTGTTAGAAAATGTATATCCACAATATGTGCTCCTTATGTTCACTTCACAGTAAAAGAACAAAGAGTACTACAGTATCCACCAGTATCATTGCCATACTGGACAAACGGCACCTGGCATTCAGACATCTATAAATGCACCTGCAGACTGCACTAGCAAATGACTACGTGTCAACCAAAGGCATAACATTTGCACATCTATTTGTTTAGGTTTTTGATTCCATGAGGAGGAGTACCCAGTTTGTGTTTACTCATACAAAAGTAATGGTAAACACTGTTATTCTTGGCCCTTCAATGTAATAAAGTCATCTGTCACACAGTATACTCTAACCTAAAACGAACGTTCCCTATCAGCTCAGACACAGCAGTATGGTGACTGATTGGGTAGCCTTCACTGCCTCAGACTAATGGAGCAACAGAATCAGTTATATATTTATAGAATCCACATTTTTAAAATGTTCATCATCTTCCAAAGTACACATGCCATCTCTGTAAAGGATATCCTCCATTGTGATTTTCTGCGAGGATTATAGTGCAGTACTGGTTGTGTAATCTGCAATCTTTCATTATATATTATTTCTCCAGTTTATTCTATATTTCTTTAAAATCTGTAACAGATTCTACCAACTTAAAATTCTTTGTCTGATGTCTGTATTTTTCATATAATTCAGGACTGAATGTCCTGCCACATGATGGAGAAATCTTATTCCAAATGCATTAGCTCTTCTTAGTTGGTCAGACTTTACAGGTCAGCTCTGGTATCAACATAACGGTTATGGCAGGAGAGTAAACTTATAAAACAATGGAAAATCCAGGATGGAATTTTTCTTTTCAAACATCATGTTTCATCTTTCACGATTCTGTACAACAGAAGTTTAAGGGGCTTAATTTCCACATTCTCTCTCTCTGGAAAATAAAACCTAAGCTAAGGACTTACAGGGTGGGCAACAAAATGTGTTATTTTGTTTTTGAGTTTAAACTTTATTGTCAATACAATCTGAAAAGAACATATACTACAAAGAAGAGCCGTCCATGGAGATTTGTTCTAACTCAGCACATGCTCAATATGTCCACCATTTCATTTCCTAACTTCCTTCAAACGAACACTGAAGTTAGTGATTACTCTACGGCACATGTCTTCTGTAATTTTACTGCAAGCTTGAAGAATAAGTCTTCTGAGCTCCATTAAATCACGTGGACGTTTCGGGAAAATTTTTTTCATTTAGGTACCCCCAAAGAAAAAAGGCACATGGATTGAGGTCTGGACTACTGGGGGGCCAATTTTGTCCCTCATTGAAGCGATCTGGAAACCTGAGTGAAATGATACGCAAGTCAAAACGCTCATGTAAAAACTCCAACACAGTGTTTGTAGTATGTGGCCTTGCTCCATTTTGCACGAACCACTGTGTGTTGAAGGGCAAGGCAGTAGCAAGAAGCTGTGGAATGAAGCTGTTGCAAAGCATGCTCAAATAACGCTGGCTGTTCACAGTTTCTTCAAAGAAGAAGGGTCCAATAAGTCCGTGACTAGAAATTGCTGCCCACGCTGTAATCCTCGGAGCATACTACTGTTGTTCATGAAGCACTTGTGGGTTTTCAGTGGCCCAAAAGTGTACGTTTTGTTTGTTAACCACACCATCTAAACGAAAATGCACCTCGTCTGAAAACCAAACATTGTTGAGAGTTTCTTCCCTATCCTCTGCCCACTGAGCAAACAGTAGTCTCTGCTGCTTGTGTTCTTCAGTGAGCTTCTGCGCACAGGTCATCTTGTATGGGTACATATGGAGGTCACTTTTAAGAATGCGTTGAATGGAGCGTCTGGATATTCCCAGTTGCACTGCTGCCTTTCTACGCGATTTCCCAGGACTTCTCTGTACAGCAACGCGTACCGCTTCATTATTCTCCGGTGAACAAACAGACTTAGGCCATGGTTGCTTCACTTACAATACTGTTCCTTCCTGTACAAATTTATCGTACAACCTGTGGATGGCCTTCTTGTAAGGGACCCATCGAGTGTTAAACTGTTGTCGAAAATGCCTCTGAGTCACAACAAGGCTTTTCGTTTCATGAAAAAGTAAGACAATTGCTTATCGTTGCTGAGTCGTCAGTCTTCCATTGTCAGCCATTGCTGCTTACTAGTCTCCTAGTGGCAGTATCATGAATTACACGCCATTTCTTAACTCATTTGTTTTTTCATGCTCTACTGGTACTGCTGTAGAGATCCCAGCAGGATATCTAATGTGCATTGTAAATTGTGAAAGAAACAATTGGTAACACATTTCGTGTGCCACCCTGTATATTCTCTTATTTCTTCAATAATTTGTCTATTTGTAATTGTTTTGCATATAAACATTCAAATCACTTCAGTTGTTAGAATTGGGCTACTATATTCTATTAAGCAGGAATCTTCTTCATTTATTTACTGGTGTCTGGAGCTCAGCTTAATCCTTGCCTGTTATCAGCAACAATGGTGAAGTATAATTCATTACACATTGTTTTATAGCTTCATAAATATAAATATTAACAAGTGCGGGTTGAAGTGGGCACCCTTGTTGAACTCCTTAGTGTATATAGAAGCTCTTCCACTTCTCAAGATCTGATTTTCCATGATCGGCCAACTATGCCAAAATTCCAGATATAGTTAAGTAGACAGTAATAACACCAGCTCACAACAATGCTGTGATTGCTGGTTACACTTATTAAAATATTTAAAAAATGAAGAATTAGCCAGCAGTAAAACATTGAATAGCTCCAAGCAACACATTTTAGTAATCTTTCAGTCTCTCTCTCATTAAGGATCCTCTATATAGGCAGTCTAAAATAGGAAATAATGTAGTTGAATGAGAAAAATTCCTGGCAATATTAAAATTGTGTGCTGGACTGGAACTCAAATGTTGGCCTTTCATAGTCAAGTGCTCTACCAACTGAGCTACCAAAGTACAACTCACAACCCATGCTCACAGCTTTACTTCTGCCAGTATCTCATCTCCTACCTTCCAAACTTTTCCTGAGTTCTCTTGTGTACTTTGTGGGACTAGCATTCCTGGAAGAACATATACTGCATAGACATGGCTACCCACAACCAGGTGGATTGTTTCCAATGCAATTTTTTTTACTCTGCAGCAATGTGTGAGCTGATTTGAAACATCCTGGTAGATTAAAACTGCGTGAATTCTGATTTTGCAACAGACTGTGAGTTGTGCTTGGATACCTCAGTTGGTAGAATGCTTGCATGCAAAAGGCAAAGTTCCCCAGTTTGAGTTCTGATCTGGTACAGTTTTAATCTGGCAGCAAGTTCCAAATCAGTGCACGCACTGCTGGAGATTGAAAATTTATTGTGGAAAGAAAATTTTTTTCTTTTATCATCTCAGCCTCCAGCCGTGTGTACCATTAAATTGTACTTGGAAACCAAATATATTATGGCGTTAATGGTATTCCTCTTGCACCACTGGCCTCCTGCCTTCAGAACAGAAAGAAAATGCAAAACTAAAATCAGAAAGAGAATACACAAAATATGTACGCTTACAAAGATGGATGCTGGGTCCACTCCTGTTCAGAACCTACATAAATGGTCTACCAATGACTTTAAATGGCTGTCAAAATGTATATTTGCTGGTGACTAGTATGTTAATCTACTATTTATGAAGCAGCCATACCATTCAGTTGCTGATATTGGTTTCACCAAGAGTGTTACATGTAACGTATGTAAACAGTGCTCTTTCACTTATCTACTGTTGCATTTATCACCCTATGACTAATCTGATGCAGCTCTCCATTCTACCATATCTCTTGCAAGTCGCTTCAGCTCTGCATAATTTATTGCAACCTGCATCCATTTCAACCTGCTTGACATATTCAAGCCTTGGTTACACACCATAATTGTAATCCCCTCCACCCTACTTTCCTCCACTATCAAATTGACAATCCTTTGATGCTTCCAGATATGCTCTACTCACTTATCTGTTCTTGTAATTGAGTTGTGCCGTAATGCACTTTTCTCCTCAATTTTAATCAGTGCCTCTTCCATTGTTATTTGATCTACCCATTAATTTTCAGCATTCTTCTGCAACAACTCATTTAACAAACTTTTATTACCTTGTCTACACTGCTTACTGACCCTGTTTTAATTTCATATAATGTTACCCTCCAGATAAACACTTTCAGAAATGATTTGTCACCACTTAAATTTACATTTCATGATACCCTACTTCTGTTTTTCGAAAAGCCCTTTATTGCTATTGTAAATCTGCATTCTACATCCTCTTTACACCTGCTGTTGTCATATACAGGGTGGAGCTAATAACAGAGGCCCAGAAAAAGAATAACAGTGTACAAGGAAACGCAGCATCTGACTATTGTAGATGTTGGAAGTGACCACCATTCATCTCTTGGCACTTTCAGAATCTGGCCAGCAAGTTGTTGAAGTCAAACCGAAGCTGGACTGCTGGAATTTCTGCAGTCCCATCCGAAACATTCTGGTGCAGTTCTTGAAGACTATGAGGGTGGTTGTGACACACCTTAGACTTAAGGGCTTCCCACACAAAGTAATCCCAAACTGACAGATCAAGTGGCCTAGGTGGTTCAACTGGATGTATGGGCAGCTGCTCTATCCTCATGGAAGTAACTGTAGGTCTATTCCTCCTCCAGTAAAGCTACTACAAATGGTTTCAAAATGTTGGCAATGTAACATGGCAAAGTCAGTGTCTGATGAAAGAAGGTGGGACCAATAATGCAGCATGCAGACAATGGTGTCTCGTGGAAGTTATGCAGATTCTCTGCTGTCCAGAACTTGTTATTTGACATAACCACCCAGGTGAACCAAGCTTCATCAGACAAAAAAACAGATCCATGCCCAAGCCATTTATTGTTATCTCAGTGAACAGCAGCTCACAGAACTGTAGGCACTGAGGGGCATTTACTGGTTTTAATGTATGAGTAATACACACTAGGTAAGGATGCATGTGCAGGTCCAGGTGGAGTATTCATCCACATGATCGAAGTGATATTCCAGTCTCTTGTGACAGGCATCGGATTGATTTGGTAGGAGTCTGAAGCATTTTCTGGTGAACTGCAGCCACATTTTCTGGTGTGCATGAATGTTTTGGAATGCTTTTTGACTTTTTCAAAACAGATCCTGTTTAACGCCATTTCCGAAGTAAGCATTGCATGGCACTTCTTGCTGGCATTTTGACATAAGACTTCCCAGTGAACAACTGCCCACACAATTTCCACGACTTTGCTATCATATAACTTTCCTCAATGAGCACCCACTGCTCCACTGTGAGTACCATCATCCCCTTTGCACTGCTCCACTCTTACTGACAGCCCGCACCACACACTGAACCAGGGGGGAGGGGGGGGGGGGGGGGGAATCACGTGGTGAGTGTACCCATGGTGAGCATGTCATGGGGTGTGGTTATATGCATATATTCACATCCAGGCATGTCCACTTGTCCAGAGCACTTTTATTTTTCCCACTCTGTATTTGCTTGCCCAAACAGAAAAACTCATCATTTATGTTGATTAACTCATTTTAAAATTTGACTATCCCAACACCACCTCACTTAAATCTACTATTTCATGGAAGTATTTCATTCAGCTGTGTCCAGCAGATTTATTGTATTTCCTGGGAAATTACTCCCCATGATTCATACCATATAAACATATGGATAGTGAAGCACACAGCTCAAAATTTTTCTTACAATTTTTGAGGTTTTCATCCTTGCCTCATGGACTGTCTTTTTACATTACACTGATAAAACAGTCTTCTACATTTATTTTAAACAAAATGTTATATGATGCTCAACTAAACTATGCATCATATTTAGCAGGTACATCGTAAGACCACTTTGAAGAGTGGAGGAGATCCAGGTTTGCGTATTTTAGACTGTTAAATTAAATTCAAGTCACAGACTTTGCAAAGGCTTTAGGTTTAAGGTAGGAAAAATGTAGGGCAGGATGAGAGATTAAGTGACAAATGCTGAACAATACAAAATATATTTTATTGATGATAATTAGTAAGGTAATACACAATATTTTCTAACTTAGATAATCTTAGAGATAATGGTTTTAAAAAGAGATTAACTGGACATATTGAAAATTATAATTATATTCTGTAAAAAATCCTGTTTTCAGAATATTACCTTAACATTTTTCCTTTACATGTTCTAGCAAAACAAACTACTTTTCTCATGTTGCAGCAACATTCTTTGCCTGGTTAAAACCATCACCACATCCTGAAACAAACAGAGCAACAATTATGAAAATAATAATGATCCTATAACCACTCTTCCCACCACACACACACACACACACACACACACACACACACACACACACACACACACACACACACACACACATTTTAACTTAGTCAATTTTTTTAAGTAACCTGTCATCATTGCAAAACTAGTCCATCAGAAACCAGTTTTATTTTGGCTTCACTATTTGATCAAAACGTTAAGCCTATTACTTCCTTCTACATACTTTCCTTCCTTGCTACCAAATGAAAACACTACCATAAGTTTCAAAAGTTTGAGCTTTGGTTAACTGATTTGTGCTGTTCTTGTCATTAGTGCAACAGATTTATTTTGGGGGTGGGGGTGCACACATCCAGTTAAATACACTGTACGTAATATTTACTATTTACACTCAGTATCTGGAAGTACAGGAGTAATGTAAGACATGACAACCCTAACATTGCATAACTCAAGAGTCACTTAAATTATACAACAAAATTGCAAGAACAGTTGGTATGTACACACTTAGGAATTAATTAATATAGAAATATATGTTGCAGGAAAAATAAAAAGAAAAGGTCAACAAATCTACCCAATGCAACAGATGAAACAAGAATACGGGTTAAAGAGTTCACTCTCTACCACCCTTTCTCTACCAATTCATTTCTCTCTCACCTATTAATTCAGCAATTCATATTTAAAGCAATTATATTTTTAAAAGGAGGACAAAAGTTTAAGTGTCACAGGTGATAATGTGTCCATGAGGCGTACATCTGAAGGATTTGAATGAATAAGTAAAAAAACACCAATTTAACCTTGGTGTGGGAGCAAGCTATGAACCTATGACACATGCATGTTTCACTCCACAAAATATCTCTGAATTAGGAGGGACTAGCTTTTTATTGTGTGAACAAGCACGCGTGAATACAGTCACTGACACACCTTGAAGTTCGCTACATGGTTAATAGCCATAGTAGCAGAAGGAAGGAAGGACGAACATGAAATTAACCCAACTTCATGACATATACATCTAGTACCCTCCAAGAGGTAAATGAACTATGTATTCTATTTCAATACTTTCCATCCTGTTGGCTGGTATACAACGGAACATAATTTCATATTTCATCTTTTGGCCATGCAATCGAAACCACAATACTACTACTCCTAATACTAACATCAAAGAAAGTTTTGCATCACATTCGTTCCAAGAGTTCTGGAACCTGTACAGAAAATTGGAAGAGAGATCAACATAAACATCATTTCTGCCTTTTTATTACTCATGTAAACCACACATTGCATGTTGTACATCCATACAGCAAGACCTTCAGATGTGTTGGTCCAGATTGCTGTACACACTACCTTTAATACCCAGTAGAACGTCCTTTTGCATTGACGCATGACTATTCGTCATGGCATACTATCCACAAGTTCATCAAGGCACCGTTGGTCCAGATTGTCCCATTCCTCAATGGTTATTCGGAATAGATCCATCAGAGTGGTTGGTGGGTCATGTCATTCATCAACAGCTCTTTTCAATCTATCCCAGGCATGTTCGATAGGGTTCATGTCTGGAGAATATGCTGGCCACTCTAGGTGAGCGACGTCGTTACCCTGAAGGAAGTCATTCACAAGATGTGCACGCTCGGGGCGCAAATTTTCATCCATGAAGACGAATGCTTCACCAATACGCTGCCGATATGGTTGCACTATTGATCGGAGGATGGTATTAATGTATTGTACAGCTGTTATGGCGCCTTCCATGACACCAGTGGCGTAAGTAGACCCCACATAATGCCATCCCAAAACAGCAGGGAACCTCCACTTTGCTGCACTCACTGGACAATGTGTCTAACGTGTTCAGTCTGACCGGGTTTCCTCCAAACACATCTCCGACGACTGTCTGATTGAAGGCATATGCGACACACATTGGTGAAGAGAACGTGATGCCAATCTGAGCGGCCCATTCAGCATGTTGGGCCCATCTGTACCACACTGCATGGTGTCATGTTAGCAAAGATGGATCTCGCCATGAATGTCAAGAGTGAAATTGCACATCATGCAGCCTACTGCGCACAGTGAGCCAGAACAGGACGACCTGTGGCTGCACGAAAAGCATTATTCAACAAGGTGGTGTTGCTGTCAGGGTTCCTCCAAGCCATAATCCGCAGGTAGCGGTCGCTCACTGCAGTAGTAGCCCTTGGGCAGCCTGAGCGAGGCATGTCATCGACAGTTCCTGTCTGTCTCTCTATATCTCCTCCATGTCCGAACAACATCGCTTTGGTTCACTCCGAAACGCCTGGACACTTCCCTTGTTGAGAGCCCTGCTTGGCACAAAGTAACAATGCAAACATGATGGAACTGTGGTATTGACTGTCTAGGCATGGTTAAACTACAGAAAACACAAGCTGTGTACCTCCTTCCTGCTCGAATGACTGGAACTGATCGGCTGCCGGACACCCTCCGTTTAATAGGCACTGCTCATGCATGGTTGTTTACATCTTTGGGAGGGGTTTAATGACATCTCTGAACAGAGAAAGGGACTGTGTCTGTGATACAATATCCACAGTCAATATCTACCTTCAGGAGTTCTGGGAAGTGGGGTGACGCAAAACTTTTTTTGATGTATGTATGTTACTTTGTCAGACCTATCTTGTGAAGAAAATACGTTGTGAAAAAATGTAAAATGCAAAATTTAGGAGGAAAAAAAAAAGAAGAAAGACCAATTAACAATTCTAGTTTAAATGTCAGGTAAAAGTTATTCCCACATTTCTAATAATATAAAGGAACATCCTCCAGCAAGAGGATCAAGAAAGAAGCTGAAACTAATGTTTAACTATGGCACTTACAAAAATATGGACTAAGAAGAAAATTTCAGGAATACTACCACAAATTTTAAGGCTGTGAAAGAAAGCATTAATGCAGTGTCTGGTACATGGAATGTGGTGGTGTTATTTTATTGAGTGAAAACTGAAGAGATCATAAGCTGGATGATAATGATGATAATGTATGCTTCAACGTATAGCTACACCATTCAGTGATCTGTAACCATATATCAAGATATCAAGACTTCAAACAAATGTTGGTAAGCTCTCTGACTATGCCCTTCTTTCAGAGCTAGCTGGTACAGAAACACAACACGCGTGCATGTGCATACACGCACAACCACGCCCATGTGAACACGCATGCAGGCCCATGCACACATGCACAGCTACTTTGTCCTGGAACAGTAACTCAATTAGAGTGAGGAGTTTTATCAAAATGGCCATGGAGATGAAGGAGTCACAGAGGGGAGGGAGGTTTGGAAAGAAATTTGACTGACAGATGGGAGGGAGAGGCAGCAGATGCACATAATAGGAATGTGGCACTGGTGAAATCACTCTGGTACGGGCAGGGGGAGATGATGTGTGACACGCAATGACCACGAGTAACTGACTAATAGGGGATACAGAACTGAGGAAATGGAAGGCAAAGATACAGAAACGGAGTAGAGTGTGGGACAACGATGTAGCATACCACTAAGATGAGGTCCACACTTTGTCCCACCTTTATTACTAAATAACAGATTTCATGAGCTAATGTTAACTTGATTTATTCACATTCGAAAAAGGAAACCTTTATTTTGTTTGCATGTACCTGATTTCATGAGCTATCATGGGCTCAAATTATTCATCAGAGGAGAGAGGGCCTAAGGGCACTGAGTGTCAACAAGGCAGATTTTATGGCGTGTTCTTGCTGGAAAGGGATGATTGCAGTTAGGAAGTGCCTACACATGTTGGTGGAGTAATACTACTACCAGGTTTTCCAGGTAAGGCTTAGATTCTCTGTAAGGACACACTTCTCCTGCAAGAATGAGACTGTCCCTTTATCTAGGCAGGGAAGACACGGAAAATGGTGCAAAGCTTTTTTAGATCTGAAAAGCTTGGTAAAGCCAGCAACATAGCTGAAATAGGTATTGTGAGTTTCAACAGACAAGCTACCAGACTCTCCTTCATACTGTATTACACCAAGGGTAGCTTCAGTATAGACGGTTCATCCAAGTAGCCATTGTAACAAAATCCCTTGATGTTGGCAATGGTGACTCAGTTCCACAGCTTGCCTCATGTGTTCCTGGCAGTAATTAAACTCTCTGAGGGCTGATGGTTCTTGGTACATGATGGTCATTGTTCTATGATTGTGGGCATTTTGTGACTCATTAAATTATCTGTAAGACACACATGGTGTGACAGGACTACGATTTTGCTGCATCTGCTTTCATGACAGGCACAATTGTAACTGCTCAGTATTCTGGAGAAGCCACCATGCTTCTGCTTAGTATGATTTTAAGAAGTTACTGCACTTCAGAGTAATGGGTTCACATTGAAAGATAAATTTGCTCATACTGGCTCATTGATCAAAACCTTTCTGTAATGAAGGTGTTTTTTCTCTCCTTTGTAGTGTTATGGACAGAGTGCATTGTATGACCATGCTTTTTGAAATCTGCACAATCCCAGAATTATAATCAGTGAGGTGATACACAGTGCCAAGGTAAGTGGGCTTAAGTCAAGGTCCATTACCATGCAATCAGTGCATCATAAAAAAATCTGTGGTTAGGTGTCTCTCTCACTTGACAGACTACATAAGATGAAGCAGCCAATGGGGCGCTGGCCAGCAAACATATAGTTTATTGTTTTTGTATTATATGTTTGCAATGAATAATTGTTTTGTTCAGTTTGCATGCAATACTAGGTGACAGAATGAACATGTCATAAATGAGTAAATTGACATGCATATTACCACTGACCACAGACTGGTTGTGGTGTGGTCAGAAAAAACAATAGTAAGAGTTTTAGCTATTGTTAGGAAGTGCAGCACAAGTGAGTGTGAGGTGTCTCCTGCATGTGTAAAGGCATGTTATTTAGGAGCAGGAAGGCTGATAATGAAGGTTGGAAATTGTGTTTACCTTTTAAGAATGCTGACTCTCTTCTTGGCTACTTACACCAAAGTAGGAGGCATTACAGGATGCGAAAATTGATCATCAGTCTACAGGAGACAGTGACTTCAATGATTTATGATGTAGAGCTGCGACCGCCAAGATGCCATGCGTGAGTTTTGCAGTTTGAAAAGAATGACTACAGGGGAAGATTTATTTCGCCACTTAGAACAAACATTACTATCAATGCAATTACCACTGCTAGAACTGGTAAGTGTTACAACTGATTGAGGCAGAAACATGAGTGGGTAGAATTAAAACTAAACTGACAGACAGGTTGCGATATCCCATCAACTTTCTGTTGTGGTATGCTGCAAAGTTCTTGAATGGAAAGAAGTAAAGGACATTGCGATACCCACTGAACACTTCACCAGAAAAAATGGGTCGACACATCGTCAATTTGAATGGTCTGTCAATGTGGAAGCAGATCACTGACATATCTTGTATTTGGGGATGTCAAGTTAAATACCTTTCAGATGTCAATTTTCAATGTTTTTGTAATTGGCAACCAGTTTAAGCATTCTACTATGCCATCTTCAGGCCTTACTACAGTGATATCTTCAACCATCACCTGCCGACTGTTAAATAAACATAGAAATGTGAATATGGGCTTTCCTGGTGTATAATGCTGATAAAATCTTCTCGGCTTCCATCCAGATAGCTACACTGAAAATCCATGACGTTTCAATGAGTGTCATTCTCATCATCTTCTGGTGAAGTCTCTTTGCCTTTACAAATGTCTGCTTGTGTCTGTATAAGTGTGGATGGATATCTGTGTGTGTGTGTGTGTGTGTGTGTGTGTGTGTGTGTGTCTATCAACATACCAACACTTTCATTTGGTAAGTTACATCATCTTTGTTTTTAGATATATTTTTCCCACGTGGAATGTTCCCCCCCCCCCCCCCCCACCCCTCTCTCTCTCTCTCTCTCTCTCTCTCTCTCTCTCTCTCTCTCTCTCTCTCTCTCTCTCATATATAAACACAGATGATGTGACTTACTGAACGAAAGTGCTGGCAGATCGATAGTCACACAAACAAACACATGAAATTCAAGCTTTCGCAACAACTGTTGCCTCATCAGGAAAGAGGGAAGGAGAGGGAAAGATGAAAGGATGTGGGTTTTAAGGGAGAGGGTAAGGAGTCATTCCAATCCCAGGAGCGGAAAGACTTGCCTTACCTCAAGGTAAGGGGGGAAGAGGCGAGGGCGGGGGGGGAAGAGGCGAGGGCGGGGGGGGGAAGAGGCGAGGGCGGGGGGGGAAGAGGCGAGGGCGGGGGGGGGGGGAAGAGGCGAGGGCGGGGGGGGGGGGAAGAGGCGAGGGCGGGGGGGGGGGGGAAAAAGGCGAGGGCGGGGGGGGGAAGAGGCGAGGGCGGGGGGGGGGGGGAAGAGGCGAGGGCGGGGGGGGGAAGAGGCGAGGGCGGGGGGGGGGAAGAGGCGAGGGCGGGGGGGGGGGAAGAGGCGAGGGCGGGGGGGGGGAAGAGGCGAGGGCGGGGGGGGGGAAGAGGCGAGGGCGGGGGGGGGAAGAGGCGAGGGCGGGGGGGGAAGAGGCGAGGGCGGGGGGGGGAAGAGGCGAGGGCGGGGGGGGGAAGAGGCGAGGGCGGGGGGGGAAGAGGCGAGGGCGGGGGGGAAGAGGCGAGGGCGGGGGGGAAGAGGCGAGGGCGGGGGGGGAAGAGGCGAGGGCGGGGGGGGAAGAGGCGAGGGCGGGGGGGGAAGAGGCGAGGGCGGGGGGGGGAAGAGGCGAGGGCGGGGGGGGGAAGAGGCGAGGGCGGGGGGGGGAAGAGGCGAGGGCGGGGGGGGGAAGAGGCGAGGGCGGGGGGGGGGAAGAGGCGAGGGCGGGGGGGGGGAAGAGGCGAGGGCGGGGGGGGGGAAGAGGCGAGGGCGGGGGGGGAAGAGGCGAGGGCGGGGGGGGAAGAGGCGAGGGCGGGGGGGAAGAGGCGAGGGCGGGGGGGAAGAGGCGAGGGCGGGGGGGGAAGAGGCGAGGGCGGGGGGGGAAGAGGCGAGGGCGGGGGGGGAAGAGGCGAGGGCGGGGGGGGAAGAGGCGAGGGCGGGGGGGGAAGAGGCGAGGGCGGGGGGGGAAGAGGCGAGGGCGGGGGGGGGAAGAGGCGAGGGCGGGGGGGGGAAGAGGCGAGGGCGGGGGGGGAAGAGGCGAGGGCGGGGGGGGAAGAGGCGAGGGCGGGGGGGGAAGAGGCGAGGGCGGGGGGGGAAGAGGCGAGGGCGGGGGGGGGGAAGAGGCGTGGGCGGGGGGGGAAGAGGCGAGGGCGGGGGGGGAAGAGGCGAGGGCGGGGGGGGAAGAGGCGAGGGCGGGGGGGGAAGAGGCGAGGGCGGGGGGGGAAGAGGCGAGGGCGGGGGGGGAAGAGGCGAGGGCGGGGGGGGAAGAGGCGAGGGCGGGGGGGGAAGAGGCGAGGGCGGGGGGGGAAGAGGCGAGGGCGGGGGGGGAAGAGGCGAGGGCGGGGGGGAAGAGGCGAGGGCGGGGGGGAAGAGGCGAGGGCGGGGGGGAAGAGGCGAGGGCGGGGGGGAAGAGGCGAGGGCGGGGGGGAAGAGGCGAGGGCGGGGGGGAAGAGGCGAGGGCGGGGGGGAAGAGGCGAGGGCGGGGGGGAAGAGGCGAGGGCGGGGGGGAAGAGGCGAGGGCGGGGGGGAAGAGGCGAGGGCGGGGGGGAAGAGGCGAGGGCGGGGGGGAAGAGGCGAGGGCGGGGGGGAAGAGGCGAGGGCGGGGGGGAAGAGGCGAGGGCGGGGGGGAAGAGGCGAGGGCGGGGGGGAAGAGGCGAGGGCGGGGGGGAAGAGGCGAGGGCGGGGGGGAAGAGGCGAGGGCGGGGGGGAAGAGGCGAGGGCGGGGGGGAAGAGGCGAGGGCGGGGGGGAAGAGGCGAGGGCGGGGGGGAAGAGGCGAGGGCGGGGGGGAAGAGGCGAGGGCGGGGGGGAAGAGGCGAGGGCGGGGGGGAAGAGGCGAGGGCGGGGGGGAAGAGGCGAGGGCGGGGGGGAAGAGGCGAGGGCGGGGGGGAAGAGGCGAGGGCGGGGGGAAGAGGCGAGGGCGGGGGGAAGAGACGAGGGAGGGGGAAGAGGCGAGGGGGGAAGAGGCGAGGGGGGAAGAGGCGAGGGGGGAAGAGGCGAGGGGGGAAGAGACGAGGGGGGAAGAGACGAGGGGGGAAGATATGTGAAATATGTGCTTTGTCTTTTCTTTCTTTTCCATTTAAGCAGACTGAGCCACAGCAAAATGTGACTGTGTACAGCTAGTGCCAATAAATATTTCAGGTATAATTTATGATGGTTACTTGTCTATTAATCTACAACTTCACATTAATTTACATTTAGAAAATTCTGTTCTCTTTATGGGAACCAAAAATGAAATTTGTTTTCTGAAAATTGGTACAAATAAATGAGAAAACACGGAATTTACTGACATGAAATACTTTATGTATAAGGGGTATCCAGAATTTACTGTCAAAAAATGGCTGACCATTGAGGACAAAAGAATTGCTTTATCTTACGGCCAAATTCGATGTTTTTTTTTTACCAAATACGCAATTTTTTTTGCCAAATTCAGTATTTTTTGTTGAATTCACTTCCTTTCCCACCAAATTCGGTGTCCTCTTCCACCAACTCTGACATCCTCTTCTGTCACATTTGTTTTTCCCAAAATTGGTATTAGTGCTTAGCACACTGGACTCGCATTCAGGAGGATGACGGTTCAATCCCGTCTCTGGCCATCCTGATTTAGGTTTTCCGTGATTTCCCTAAATCCTTTCAGGCAAATGCTGGGATGGTTCCTTTGAAAGGGCATGGCCGATTTCCTTCCCTCTCCTTCCCTAAACCGAGCTTGTGGTCCGTCTCTAATGACCTCATTGTCGATGGGACGTTAAACACTAATCTCCTCCTCCTCCTCCTCCTCCTCCTCCTCCTAAGATTGGTATTATTTATTTTGCTAAATTTGGTGTTATTTTTAACAAATTGGGCAATTATTGCCAAATTAGGTGTTTTATTTTGTTCATAATTTTTGTCAATGTCAGTGCTATTTTTGTTGTCACATCTACATCTATGCTCTGCAAACCGCCCTGAGGTGCATGGCAGAGGATATGTCCCATTGTACAAGTTATTAGGGTTTCTTCCTGTTCCAATCACATATGGAGTGTGTGAAGACGGATTGTCTAAATGCCTCTGTGCATGCAGTAATTATTCTTATCTTATCCTCATGGTCCCTGTGTGAGCAATATATAGGGGGTTGTAGTACATTCCTAGGGTAATCATTTCAAGCTGGTTATTAAAACTTTGTTAATAAACTTTCTTGGGGTAGTTTACATCTGTCTTCATGGATCTTCCAATTCAATTCCATCAGTATCTCTGTGACACACTCCCATGAATTAAACAAACCTGTAATTGTTCGTGCTGCCCTTCTCTGTATACATTCAGTACCCTCTGTTAGTCCTCTTTCGTAGGAGGTGTCCCACATACTTGAGAAATATTCTAGAACTGGTCGCACAAGTGATTTGTAAGCAATCTCGTTGGTAGACAGATTGCACTCCAAGCATTCTATGAATAAACCAAAGTCTACCACCTGTTTTAACTACAACTGAACCTATCTGTTTGGTTTGTTGGTTTGTTTAAAAGAGAGAGAGAGGGGGGGGGGGGAGGGGGGGAAGGGACCAAACTACAGGGTCATCAGTCCCTTTTTGCTAGTAAAACAATGCCCCCAGTGTGAGAATGAGACAGAAGACACATAACACAAAATAGAATGAAAAGAAAAACCACAAGAACAAAGGGAAGGCAACAAACACTAAAGGAACAAAATAGGACACGGAAACAACACAGACACTAGAAACAGAAGAGAGTAAAAGAAGAAAGCAGATTACAGTGGCTGGCCGACTATGAGAATAAAAAGGAAAAGCCAGCCACACTGCAACACATTAAAACCTCCATCCTAAAACACTAGGGTGGAGGACAAAGAGGGACAAAGGACATGCACTAAAACTTAGATCAAATGATAAAACCCAACATAATGAATAAAACTTAAAACTAAATTGGCCAATAAGGCCAGATAAAATGCGTGGCAACCAGTCCGGTAACCAACATTTCGTGGCTGGGCAGTCAAAGTGGGACAGTGCACCAAAATATGGGCCACTGTCAACCGGGCACCACACCGACACTGAGGCGGGTCTTCACGGTGCAAAAGGTAACAGTGGGCCACTCAAGCGTGGCCAATGCAGGGCCAGCAGAGGATAACTGATTCCCTGCGAGAGGCCCACATGGAAGACTTTCACACACTCAAGGTCTCCTTAACGAGATGTAGTTTGTTGTGCATACTGTTATGCCATTCCATCTCCCAAAGCCGAAAAACCCTGTGGCAGAATGCAGGTCAGGTTCAGAGATGCTGATCTTCAGAAGTGGTTTCCGCGTAGCTTGTTTGGCCAGCCTGTCGGCAAGTTCGTTGCCTGGGATTCTGACGTGTCCTGGCATCCACACAAACAACACTGAAAGATGGGACTGGTCCAGGGCATAGATAGACTCCTGGATGGACACCAAAGGATGGCAAGGGTAGCACTGGTTGATAGCTTGCAGGCTGCTCAAGGAGTCAGTACAAAGAAGAAATGATTCCTTGGGAATATACTGAAGTGCACGAGATATAGCTACCAGCTCTGCAGTGAATATGCTGCAGCCACCAGGCAAGTAATGCTGTTCAATATGGCCTCTGTGGGCAAAGGCGAAGCCAACATTACCATCAACCATGGAGTCATCAGTGTAAACCACTTCAGAGCCCCGGAACACTTCAAGAATCGAGACGAAGTGACCGCGGAGAGCTGCAGGGTTAACGGAGTCCTTAGGGCCACGCGAAAGTCCCTGGCAAAGCTTTGGCCTACAGCTACACCACGGAGGTGTACGTGAGTGGACCTCAATGAGAGGTGGTGAAGCAAAGGACTCCAGTTCAGACAGAAGTGATCGCACACAAACCACAATTGTTAGCCCTGACCTGGGCCGCCTATGTGGTAGGTGAACCGCTGTGGCTGGGAAAAGAAGATGGTAATTAGGATGTTCAGGAGAGCTATGAATGTGTGCAACATAACTGGAGAGCAGTTGTGCGTGTCTGATCTTCAATGGAGGGGCTCCAGCCTCCATCAATATGCTTGACACTGGACTCATCCCAAAAGTATCCTGTCACTAGTCTAACTCCGCAATGGTGCAATGTGTTGATCAAACGCAATGCTGATGGCACCGATGAACCATAAATCACACTCCCATATTCAAGGGGGGATTGAACAAGGGCTCTGTAGAGCTGCAGCAGCATAGAGCGAACTGCACCCCTGTTGGTGTTGCTCAGGCACTGGAGGGCACTGAGTTGATGCCAACACTTCCATTTAAACTGACTAAGATGAAGCCAAGTCAAACAGGCATCGAAAACCAGACTTAAGAACTGATATGTCTGCATTACAGTGAGTGGATCATCATTAAGGTAAAATACTGGTTCCGGATGAACGATACGACACCGACGTAAATGTGTGACACACATCTTCATCTTCATGGTGCAAAACAAAGCCATGGGCTAGAGCCCATGACTGCCCCTTGTGGGTGGACCCCCACTCAGCAATACCAGTACTGGAGCAGCAGTATGAAATGCAGAAGTCGTTTGCATAAACAGAAGATGAGACGGAGGGCCCGACAGCTGCTGCTAGACCATTAATGAGCACTAAAAGTAGAGACACACTCAATACAGAGCCCTGCAGGACTCCATTCTCCTGGATATGGATGGAGCTATGGGAAGCACCAACTTGGATGGAAAGTACAGAGCAACAGAAAGTTTTGGATAAAAATCCAGAGTGGGCCCCAGAGAGCCTACTCATACAATGTGGCAAGGATATGATTTCGCCAGGTTGTGTCGTATGTTTTACAAAAGTCAAAACAAATGGCAACCAGGTGTTGGCATCTGGAAAATCGCTGTTCGGATGGCAGACTCGATGGACAAAAGATTATCAGTGGTAGAGCGACCCTGGCAGAATCTGCGCTGACATGGAGCGAGTAGGCCACGTGACTCCAGGACCCAACCTAACTGCCGACATACCATACGTCCCAGCAGCTTACAAAGAAAGTTGGTGAGGCTGGTGGGCCGACAGCTATCCACATCAAGCGGATTTTTACCAGGTTTGAGCACCGGAATGATGGCGCTCTCCCACCATTGCGAAGGAAAGACGCCATTACACCAGATTCGGTTGAAGATGACGAGGATATGTCACTTTTAGTCAGATGAGAGATGTTTAATCACCTGACTGTGGATCCGATCAGGCCTAGGAGCTGTGTTGGGGCAATGTGCGAGGGCAATGAGGAGCTTCCACTCAGTAATTGAGGCGTTACAGGATTTACTGTGGTGTGTAGTGAATGAGAGGACTTTCCCTTCCGGCCGCCGAATGAGAGTGCAAAAGGTTGGGGGGTAGTTCTCCGACACAGAGGCTCGAGCAAAGCGCTCGGCAATCGCATTTGCATCGGTAGATAACACAGCATTTCTGGTAACACCGGAAACACCTGTTGGGGTCTGGTACCCGAAGAGATGTTTTCTCTTTGCCCAGAGTTGGGAAAGTGACGTATTACAGCCAATGGTCGAGACCTCTCTCTCCCAACACTCCTGCTTCCGTCGTCTGCTGAGTTGGCGAACGTGGGCATGGAGCCGTTTAAAGGCTATGAGGTGCTCCATTGAAGGGTGCTGCTTACACCGCTGTAGAGCTCACCAATGCTTCTTAATTGCTTCAGTGACTTCTGGCAACCACCAAGGGACTGCCTTACACTGGGGACACCCTAAAGAACAAGGGATCACATTTTCAGCTGCAGAAACAGTTGTTGTAGTCACCTGCTCAACCATTACATCAATGTTACCGTCTGGGGGAGATTCAACGATGACAGCAGAGGCGAAAGTTTCCCAGTCCACCTTGTTTAAAGCCCATATGACACTGAAATATGTAGCGGACTCAGTGTTTAAGAGGCAGAGGTTGAACTGAGACAGTGCAGTTCTGACATCTCTGCCTTTGCCAGTAAGCAAGGTGCCACCCCACAAAGGGTTATGGGTGTTAAAATGTCTCTAAAGTAGGAAAGGTTTAGGGAGTTCATGAATCAGTGCAGCTAATACATTCAGGGGTATTGCACTATCTGGAGGAAGATATACATTGCAGACAGTTATTTCCTGTATCATCCTTATTCTGAGAGTCACAGCTTCAAGAGAGGTTTGAAGGGGCAATGTGTCACTACAGACTGAGTTTAAGACATAACACAACCTCCACCTGACACTTTATTATAGTCGCTACAGTTCCCGTAATATCCCTTATAGCTGTGGAGGGCAGGGGTGCGCATTGCTGGAAACCAGGTTTCCTGGAGTGCAATGCAGATAGCAGTTGCCGTGTACCTCAGCCAGGTGGTTGAAGAAACCACTGCAATTCCACTGGAGAATGATTTCATCGTGAGACTGGAAAGGTGTGGAACATTCACAGAGGCAGTTTACGCCTCAGAGTCACCTGCTGCCACCAATGTATTGCCTGCGAGTCTATATCCATTGTGTCTGAGGGTCTGGCAAGATCTAGGTCCTCAGCAGACGCCAAAATCTCCACCCCATCCTCAGACGCAGAACTTGCAGGTAACGGTGGTGTGGGTGCCACCGCAATTTCCTTGGTCTTAGGTGGTCTTCTTTTTGGATTTCTCTCACTGGTCCTTGGCTTTCCCTGGCTGGGAGGACTTCACTGGCTCAGTCTGCGGGACTGGGAATGAGTGTACAGCCCTACGACCAGCTGCTTCTGAGCTCTTCAGCCATTGGTGGGTGTCATCTTTCCCACTAGCAGAAACCTGGGAAGGGAGTGACCCAAGGGACCCCTTCCCAGTGAGAGAAGCTGAAGAAGACTTACACTTCTCTGGCTTAGAAGTGGGGACAGATGTCTCCGATGGTTTGGCGTGTGTGTGTGTGTGTGTGGGGGGGGGGGGGGGTGGGGTGTTGCTCCTAATGTAGGTGGTGCAGGAGCAACAGGGAGGGAAATGGCACCCACCATCGAGTGGGTAGGTGTAGCATTCCGGCTCTCAGAGGTGTCTAGGGTTGGCGGAGCTGGTGGTGCCAGAGCTGTTGCACCAGCGGCGTAAGACGATGTTATATGTACAGGATGCAGGCGTTCAAATTTTCTCTTAGTCTCAGTGTAGGTCAGTCGGTCCAGGGTCTTGTACTCTATGATTTTCCTTTCTTTCTGGAGAATCCTGCAGTCTGACGAGCACGGCGAATGGTGCTTTCCACAGTTGACACAGATGGGTGGGGAGGCACATGGAGTAGTGGGATGTGATGGGCACCCGCAATCTCGACGTGTGACGCTGGAAGTATATATGGCCAAACTTCAAACACTTAAAGCACCACATCAGGGGAGGGATATAGGGCTTTACATCACAGTGGTAGACCATCACCTTGACCTTCTTGGGCAATGTATTACCCTTGAAGGCGAAGATGAAGGCACCGGTGGCAACCTGATTATCCCTTGGACCCCGATGGACACGCCGGACGAAATGTACACCTTGCCGCTTTAAATTGGTGCGCAGCTCATCGTCAGATTGCAAAAGAAGGTCCCTGTGAAATATGATTCCCTAGACCATATTTCATCTCTTATGGGGAGTGATGGTTACAGAAACCTCCCCCAGCTTGTCACACGCGAGTAACCTCGGTGACTGGGTAGTGGGTGCTGTTTTGTTCAAGACTGACCTAGATCTCATTTTGGACAAGCCCTAACCCCCCCCCCCCCCTCCTCCCCAAACTTGTCCTCTAAATGCTCAACAAAAAAACTGAGGCTTCATCGTCATGAAAGATTCCCCATCAGCTCTCGAACATACAAGGTACCGGGGCGAATAAGATCTACTGACATGCTTAGTCTGACATTCCCACCCATGACGTGGCCGCGGAGGGGAATGATTTGGGGTTGTCCTTCTGTGCGTTAAATGGAACTCTTGAATGCTTAGAGACTGCTGGTGTTTCACAACCAGCATGAGATGATGGACTACACTTCATTGCGTGTCATCCGGCCTGATGCCACCCACTCCGACCAGGGGCCCTCCAAACGGGCGCCACCCAGCCACAGCAAAGTCTACCGGGTAGGATGGCCATTGCCCGAGTCCTGATGCCCAAGGGGGATGGGCATTTACCCCTTGGCATACGTGAGGAGTTAATGGCTCATGCATCAGCAGATTGACAACTGTGTGGTCAGGGGGCTACAACCAACAGGGTACATGGCAGCCCCACCACAACGGACTGGCTACCGGCTGGATATCAGGTGCAAAGACGTCAATTATCATCGACGCAGAAATTGACACTGCATGGTGGAAAACACACCCAGGCAGGTGTCCTCGCCCAAGAGATGGGTCGGACTGAAATACGACGATGGAGAAGTGGGCTCTAGATCTCAATGCATGATGGACACGATGAACCACGTAAGGCGCCCTTCCCCAATTGGCTCACTCTTCGAAAAATTTTGAAAAATGGAGGTCAAAGCCTACAGGGAACCATCACATAAACGCCGAAACATATGAGACTCCTTTTAGTCCCCTCTTATGACAGGCAGGAATACCTCGGGCCTATTCTAATTCCCGGACGTGCAGGGGGGGTGTTTGGTTTGTGTGGAGTTCAAATCCGTGGTCATCAGCACTCGTACAAATTTCCCAGGTATTTGTATGAGTTGGCTGATTCCAGCACAACTCATTGATATTATAGCCAGAGGATACTACATTTTATGATTTCTTTAAGTGCAAAATTTTACATTTCTGAACATTTAGAGCAAGTTTTCTGCACCTCGTTGAAATCTTATCAAGATCTGACTGAATATCAAAGCAGCTTCTTTCACGTAGTCCTTTATTATACGTAACTGCACTATCTGCAACAATCCTGATTTTACTATTAATATTGCCTGCAAGGTCATCAATATACAACATGAATCGCAAGGGTCCCAACACACTTCAATGGGGCATATCTGACGTTACTTCTACATCTGATGATGACTCTCCAATCCGATGTAACGTGCTGCATCCTCCCTACCAAATAGTCCTCAATCCAGTCACAAATCTTAGTTGATACCTAATATGACTGTACTTTTGACAATAAGCCTAGGTGCGATACTGTGTCAAATGCTTTTTGGAAATCTAGAAATACTGCATCTATCTGGCTGACTTGATCCAAAGCTTTCAGTATGTCATGTGAGTGAAGTGCGAGTTGGATTTCACATGATCGATGTTTTCGAAATCCATGCTGGTTGGCATTGAGGTCATTCTGTTCATGATACCTCAATGTTTGAGCCCAGAATATGTTCTAAGATTCTACAACAAGTCGATGTCATGGATACTGGATGGTAGTTTTGTGAATTGCTTCTATATCAAATTTCATTACATAGAAAATAAACTGTCATTTTAAAATTATATGCAAGAAAGAGCCTTGAGTTGTCAAAACACAGTTTTAATTTGCAGTAACTACCATTTATGAATATTAGTAAAATGCAGTTCACAGATCTATACACTGATTTTGAGTAATTTCAGTGAACACGTAATTGTGTGTTACTTGTCATGTCACCTTCACTGTAAAATTTTCCTGTTGCTACTGATTATATATCACCAAAGTTAAGTGCATACGAGAGACTTGGAATGTAGTTATTTTATGTCACAGCTGGCACTTTCTGACTGCCTGCCAAGTCACTGGTTGTAGCAGATGAAACTGGCTGCATTGATACTTTCTCCCACCAACTATGAGGTTAAATAAGTTTTCAAATCCTCAAAACCCAGTGCTTGTCAAAGTTCATTATAAGGTATATTTACAGTAAGGTCTGGACACCACGAGCAAGCAGATGCTGTATTGTAGATGTGAGAAAATTTTCCAGAGTTGTCTCTACGTCAAACCAAAAAGCAGTAGGCATCGACCTCTCATCAGCCTTGTAAAGTGGGTGGATCAGCACAATGTGGAGAAAAGATTTGTTTTATGATTATTGAATTTTGGTGCCATTTCACACAGATATCATAATTCTGGATATTGCAATGGCATGGTCACATAAATTAGTGCAGGATACCGATGGTATGTATCATGGTGATTCACCAGAATACTCTACGTATACAACATTTTTTGCGGACATTATGCAGGAAAATGTCTCATCATTCATCTTATAGCATTCACAAAAAAATTACATCTTTCCTTCCTAATAAAGAAATTCATTCCCTGCCGACACTTTTAGTGATGAAAAGACGTTGACAACTGTCACCCATTGGTTCCAATTCCTGTTTCAGCATAGTTTAAGGTTGCTGACCTTAAAAAGTGGCTCGTACTATGTCTTTACATTTATTCAACTGCTGAATAGATAAATGCTGCTAATAAATTAAAATTGCCAACTGTTGATGTTTAAACTGAAGCCACCGAACATTTATTTTCACTCCGACATATATATTGATCCTGTCGCAGTTTACAATGTTAGCCAACATCTGAGTGAGTTATGATTATAACTCATTGAAGCTGGGTATCTATAGCTGGAATCTGGATATGCAACTGTAATACAAAACCAATGGCATTGCATCTCCTATCTTTCTATCTTTCCTTATAGTGTTCATTAGTTTCCAGAATTTAAGATCAGTGCACTAAATAGTATCCACTGAATTCAACTTAAATGAGATACAATTTAAACAATCCTTCCAATTTACATCACACAATTAATGGCATCTAACTGACCGTGAGAGTGTTCTTGGTGCTGGCTAACTAGAGAATCATTACACATTGGCTGTCCAACTTCTACTGACCGGTATACAATGAACTTCGCTGTAGCTTGGCAGTGGCAGGCAACAGCATCGTCCATGGTATGTATTTCACAGCTCATAGAGGGCAATTTCTCCACAAAATGTTTAAATATAACACAGTTACAAATTTAATTATAAAATGTAACAATGGAATTGGAAGCAATACATTTACACTTAACTATTATGTTATTTTGATTAGCAAACAGCCACATAGGCCTATTCTTTAAATGGTTTTAATACTGGATTCTATATTCATTAGCACAATTTGAGCTCTGCATTTTCTCTTCCACATTTCTTACTACTGCCCTCCAAGAATATTATAGAAACCAAATCTCATATCGACAACTAACCAGTTTTCTCAGTAGTGTTACATATTTTAAATGGAGAAAAATTAAGGCGGCTAAACGGTAACACTGAATGTTTGAAAGGTCTGCATTACTAAATTTGGAAAATGTGTGTTTTATCAGACAAAGACAGATTAAGTGAGAAAAAGGGAAAACACGTATTTATGTTAGGTGTTATATCAGAACAAGGAGTTATTCTACTTTGCTAGATTTCAGTAGAAACTGGATGTTGACCCCAAAGAATTAAGCGACTACCAGTCCTGTTGAGCAGTATGTTCATAATTACCACAGACAACTACCGTATTTGATCTACTAAATTTATCTTGATAACCATGTCTCCTTTCTGTTTATTTTCCTACAGAAACTTACTTTTCAAATAAACCAAGTACATGCACATGGCTCTCCTAAAGGTTCAACATTTATTTCCAATGAATACTATAGTCACATACTGTATTTACCACTTAGAATGTGGGCACATTTCTTGACAAGAAAATTACCATCTCAAATATCATTAAAATGTATTTACCATCTTATGGCAGCCATCGATGAGTCACAGCTCAAAGTTGCACTCTTTTGGTAGATTCTGCAATAAGTAATAATAAATACAGTCAGTCGTTAAGAGATCATATTTATTTCTCTTTCTTTCAATCGTCTAATGCAGTACGAGAACAGCAATAATCTTTAGAGGTATCTTTACTAAATGTACAGAAAACAGCAAATGATGAAGATTAATAAAAATGGTTACATTCAATGCAGGTTGGTGTTCTTCTCAAGCACTTTAGTTAGAATTCACTAATAATAAATAGTGAGTTGAAATGAAGTTACAAGTTTAAAAAGTTAACTACACAATGTTTGTTATAACATGATCCTGAAATTTTTTTTTTAGACTGAAATGTTCATGTTTGAGGAGCTTCGTTTTTCATGCCTTTAATGCTTCTACCCTGCAAATAAGATAGTAATCATGTCCATGAAAAGGTGCTAAATCGATATAAAGTCTGCATGAGAGACAATCAACCATACAACTCAACATGACATTTCAAAACACGAACACTTAGTTGGTATCTACATGAAGACACCAATTTATACATGGTACTTCAGTTATAACAGCTGAAAAAAGTTACTGTCCCTTGATAATGCTGAGGAAGCAGCAAGGAAAGCCTAGTAGATTACTCTAACATCTGAAACTTTGTTTCCATGTATCACCCAAGGATAACCCTCTTCTATATCACACAAGACAGTCTCCGCATGAAATAATTCCCTGCAGATTTCACATATCGAGATACTCAGCTCTGGGAATTGTACTAAAATGACACACAGTTACCACTGAGTTTTACCACAAAACTTTGGAGGACCTGCAGAATGAATGTCATTTATTCTGAAGCATGCTAAAAATGTTCATTTTAGTCTCATTTGTTTTTGCAAGTGTGTTAAACAATGGGTAGGATGATCAAAAAGTTTCACAGAAGCACAATGAACTCCTGCAAGTGCATTAGAGACACTATACTGAACATTATTTTTTTTTAACTGTACTTATATTCCAAATTCATATAGCTTTAATATGAAAGTTGTGTGAATATAAATGCACTATTGAGGAGCATAGTCAAATGTTGACTGATTTGCCAACAGGGTGGTGATGGATATGAAGTGTATACTCAATGCAAAATCATTAGTTTTATAAAACTAAACTGAGAAAATTACATACTTTGCAAACTGTTGGTATTCATGTCATTAACATGTGTGATTTTCTTCCTTCAAAGTCAGTGTAATACTAGTGATTTTCATACCCAGTCACTAAAGGACTTAGAACTTCATGATACGAAAGTTACAGCAAAAATGCCTTTCACTTCAAATAATACACCTTTATAAAATATCACTTATGAAAGGAAGAAAATTACCAAGAGGGGAAAGAACTGTACAGGTGGATGCAACTTAACCTGAGAAGCGTATGGTAATATTAATGTGTACAATCTTTACTTATTTTCTAAAATACAACAATAAGTGACACTATTTAGAACTATTTTTAAGGGCTTGGTCTGCTTATCATTCAGATTTGGCATCAACTTGTGCTGCAGATCTTATCAGAAAGGAGAATCATGAGGAATGTGTAGAAAGTACAAATAAGCAAAAGTATTGAGAAAACAAAATTACAAAATGACAGAACAGCTGGCCAGTATTTAGTACCTTCCGGTTGAGAAATCCCAAATTTGGAATGGAGAAACACTAAATATAATGTTCTAGAAGGTTTGATTAAGAACCGAAACATGTCCATAATAGACAAAGCCAGGAGAATAATGGAACAGGATTATAACTGTTTCACAACATACAATTTAACCCTTAATCATACAGAGATTCATATTATGCAATT
Organism: Schistocerca piceifrons; assembly: GCF_021461385.2. Classification (NCBI taxonomy): domain Eukaryota; kingdom Metazoa; phylum Arthropoda; class Insecta; order Orthoptera; family Acrididae; genus Schistocerca; species Schistocerca piceifrons. The sequence goes on from NC_060145.1 coordinate 391,613,789, forward strand.
TCAAACAAAATTACTTGCATGTACCAGGAATAGAGATCAAAGGGAACACACTGGACAAGTCTGTGTGTGAGGCTCCTAAGCATCCAGATAGATAATAAACTGAGGTGGCATGAATATGTGGATAAGTTAAGCAAAAAGGTCAGTTACACCTGCTTTGTACTTTAAAAATGTGTATACAACAAAACAGAACACTGAAATCATTTTGCAAGCAGAATATACCTACTACAAAAACTGTGCCAACAATTACAATTAGTGCTGATGGACAACCAAGAAACAATAAGTTTATTCACAATATCAATTTAAAATTTAAACTAACAGAAAAATCTAACCTTTTTCGCTTATTTGTTATCAAGTTTTGAGAAAATGTGCTGCAAACACAATTGTTAAACATGCTTGTTAAGTTTGCTACATTAAATTTACCTAAACTGTAATTTTTTGGTGTAGTAAAATAAGAAGAATATAGACAATGCATTTCTGTCTAGGCTTCAGATCAAGTTTTTACATTCGCTGCATGAAGACAACAGGTTACAATCAGATATCAGGCTCGAGATTTAAATTCACCAGATATTCAGAAACAAAAGAATATTTCAATCATTCCACCTTGTACAATTTATTATGATATTTTGGACTAAAGTATCTAAATTTCACATAAATTTAACACAAACTCGATCATGACGTCAGTATACAGACAGCTGATATTGGTCTGCACAAAGTCAACATACATTATCTGTTTAAAAGAATTGGATAAAAACAGCACCTGTGTTGCAGAAATAGAGTACAGTGAGATTTTGAAAGAAATTATTTTTTTTCTAATATATGTAAACATTTGGAAAGTAATTTACGAAGTAATTCCCTACTTATCATTATGAGTAGGTTAACAACAGTCATTATTTGTAGCTAGCATAGTTTTAGAGAAGTATGCTACTTCTTCCTGTTACTGTATAACTTGACTACTTGACTCATTTCACATTTCTGAAGGTTTTTTACTATATATGGAACATGTGTGAATGAATAACAGGATTTTCTTTCTCAAGCTGAGGTCAGAGTGACCCCGTTCTTTCCAACCTTCTCCTTGAGAAACACTCAGTTCTGAAAGCTAGGGTAATTTTATGTATGTTTGTATGTGAGGTAATATGACATACCAAGAGTCAATTATTGAGCTACACAATACAACTGATTAACTAAACAACTTTATATATGACAATTTCAATATGTAAACATATCTGTATGTGTCATTTCTTTACTTTCAAATTACATATCATTGTATAATCACACAAGGAGTAATGCTCAGTCCTCAAAAGAAAGTAACTTAATAGAATTCTATGTAATGATTCAATCAATATTTCATAACGTAGAAAACAATTTTCAATTTAACAGACTCTTCAGTCTTTATTGGGACAGAGCTCTTTTTAGGTGGAATGATAAAGATTTCACATTAGAGTTAGTATTGTTGTAGAAGAAATAAAATACCCATTTCTTCTTAATGTAGTTTGTGTATCTCAATAGTAAAACCTGCCAATACTGCAACAACAATTTACTGTTGAAAATCTACGACGCAGTAAAAACATAGCCACATAGTTCACAGTCCCTTCAAATAAATTGAACAGTCACTGTCATTGCTTTAACACATGGCCTATTTGTCCTATTGGTGTAACACTTATTTCATTGTTAAGTTGATGCAGTGTTGTTATTCTAAGCAACACAGGTTCCATCGTGTGAAACTCGGCCGTGGACTGTCTCATGACCAAAAAATGGATCCTTATATATCACCACAATAATAGGTACTGAAACTTCACATTGTTTGATGTTTAATTTGCAGAAATTATAATTAAAACTTAACTCATTAAATTAGTTGAATACATCGAAAATTTCCGTATTTTTAACAGTTTCTTCTACTACAAGAGTTAGGCTGAATTATTTGTTTAAATCATGAAATTAACATATATAGTTATGCAAACAGTACTTTTGACAAAACTGTTAATTACTTTGGAATTAATTCAGGGCTGGCTTTGCTAACAGGTTTTCGAAGAGAGACGAACAGGTACTATTAGTTTTTCCTCCAAATGTTTATAACTGTTACAGAATTTATATTTGTTTATACATCAACTATAGAATTTAAGTTACAAAACAGTTACTGATTTCACCCTATAATAAAAGATACTAACTAGGAATAGTCGAAATAAATTACAAAAATCAATTACATACATAAAATTAAGCACAAAACTAGATCTGGTGTTATATTCTTTAAAACTGAGGGCCAACCTTCGTCTTTTATTAAAATGCAGATTTTATTAACATATGCTAATGGTAAATATTTAAAAGTAACAAAACTAATTTAAGGAGGTAGATGGCAGAACAAGAGGGGAATTAAAATTATCCCATTTTGCTGCTTCGTCACAGTCTGGTTTCCAATCTCTATCTAGCCATTATATGAATAATCTGAAACCTTCAGATGTCTCCAGGTCTCGTCCAGATACACAACCTTCTTTCATGTTTCTTAAACCATCCATTAGCTGTGATTAAATTATGCACTGTGCAAAATTCTACCAGGTGGTTCTCTCTTTCATTCCTCTCCCCCGATGACTAGTAAATTTTCATCTCCGTAAACTATCTGAATAATTTCTTTCATCTCATCATACATTTCCTCAATCTCCTCCTCATCTGTGGAGCTAGTTGGCATATAAACTTGTACTACTGTTGTGGGTGTGGGCTTCTTACCTACCTTGGTGACAATGATGTGTTTACTATGCTGCTCATAGTAGCTTATCCGCATTCATATTTTTGTTATTCGTTATTAAACCTACTCCTGCATTAACCCTATTTGATTTTGTATTTATAACCCTTTATTCACTGGACCAGAAGTCCTTTTCCTCCTGCCACCAAACTTCACTAATTCCCACTGTATCTAACTTTAACCTACCCATTTCCATTTTTAAATTTTCTAACTTACCTGAATGATTAAATGATCTGACATTCCACAAACTGATCCGTAGAACACCAGTTTCCTTCCTCTTGGTAACGACATCCTCCTGAGTGGTCCCCCGCCCAGAGATCCGAATGGAGGACTATTTTACCTCCGGAATATTCTGCTCAAGACGATGCCATCATTTATCCATACAGTAGAGCAACATGCCCTCAAGAAAAAATTATGGCTGTAGCGTCCCCTTGCTTTCAGCTGTTCGCAGAACTAGCATTTCTTTTGGTGGCTTTTACAAGGCCATATCAGTCAATCATTATGACTGTTGCCCCTGCAACTACTGAAAGGACTGCTGCCCATCTTCGGGAACCGCTTACCTGTCTGGCTTCTAAACAGATGCCCCTCTGTTGTGGTTGCACCTATGGTATGGCTACCTGTATCGCTGAGGCATGCACCCGGCGACATGATCATCATCATGAATCGTGATAGTGGTTAGACTGGATTCAGTAAAAAAATTGGAGTGTGAAAAAATTGGGATTTTGTACGAGTGCTGATGACCGCGCAGTTGAGCGCCCTGCAAACCAATCATCATCACAGCTGAGGCATGCAAGCCTCCCTACCAATGGCAAGGTCCGTGTTTCATGGGGGGGATTGCTTTATACCCATAACAAAATCCTAATACCCCGTGTGACACCTGGTAACTTGCAATTTTTAAGCCTCTCTTGCTCTCTAACAAAACTGCGTTAATTCTAAGATGAGGCTTACTTTTCAATTTCTCTTTTTTCATTGTGGTGAAATGCACTTACTCTAGAAAATGTTTCCCTATCATTATCAAAGTAATTTGTCACTTGACAGACTTTCCTGGTTAGTGACATTCCACGCTGATCTGGAAATCACAACATTGCCACGGCTCCAGCTATGTTCAGTTTAAGGTTCTGCCTATGCTGTAGAATTTATGGGCAGGAGAAAGTTCGCTTCCTGTGAATAAAATTGTGTAGGTAAAAAAAAGGGAGATCAGTGAATGACAGATTTGATGAAACACTGTGGGTATTCCAACAACTCCCTCGGTTTTGCCAATACCAAAGTACAAGAGCTTGGTCCTTTGTACCTATGGTGTACATGGGTTATACAGACGATGTCAACACCATGAGCACTGCATGATTTGCAAGTAGCTTTAAGGAGGATAGAGGATTTCGGTACAGCCATATAGTGCTCCAAGTAAATGAACAAAGCACGGCCACTAATTTGTTATATTAACACGGTGATGATAATTCTTATCATGGAATATTATTCTAAGTATAGCCACCTGGTATTTTTTTATTCTGCATCTCTATAGTGTGTGAAACAAGGTACTCCAGTGGTTGGCACTGACACACTGGCCTCACATTCAGGAGGATAACAGTTAAAATCCCCATCTTGCCATCCTGATTTAGGTTTTTGTGATACCTCTAAATCATGTAAGGCAGATGCTGTGATGGTTCCTTTGAAAAGGGACTGCTGATTTCCTTCCTTAATCCAAGCTTGTGTTCCATCCCTAATGCCATCAATGCCAATGGGGAAATTAATCTCTAACCTTCTTTCTTTTTTTCCATATAGAGTGGACAGTTTGTTTCTTACTGTGGTAGTAAAGTTGGAATATTCTCAGTTAGGTCAAATGAAAGATTATTCACATGGTACAGATGTATCATTGATATCAAAGAATTTTTGTTACTTTGCTAATGATACATATTTGCAGGAAAACTAACTTGGTTATTGACTTGATCTACAATATATTTGTTTATTTATTTAAGGAACTGCATGTTGCAGTCAGCTGGATGAACTTAAGTGGCATCATTCTATCACAAAATTATGTTTTTGGGGTTGGTTTATGGGCAATGGAATTTCATTCAAAGTGGTTTAATATTTGTGAAGAATGTACTTCTTCACTTTCAGCACTTAAAAAATGGGTGATTAAATTTAAATTTAGCCATCTGCTTTGAAGAGTACCTGCACAATAAACATCCAAAATATGCAACTACAGATAAAACATCAAGAAAGTGGACAGTATAGAACTGTGACATCATTGAGTACAAGTGGGTGAAATAGCTGATTCCATAATCATATTAGAAGAGAGTTTACCATGAAATTTACAGAAAGATTTAACCATGACAATTCTTCGCAGAAAAGAACTGTAGCATTTCCTGAATGCTTACCAAAAGAAAATGAATTACTTAGCAGTGAGTGAACTGTTTTGAAAAGAATCCAACCAATTTTGTGTTTTGGGTATAGTGTAATATCAGAACTGAAACTTCAAAGTATGCAGTGAAAGCTGTTTATCAGGCCTCCCCCCGCCCCCCACCCCCCTCTCCCCAAAAAAAGGTTGGTTTCACCTGCTCTGAAAGTTAAGAACAGTGTTTGCTACAGTGGAAGACTAATTTACTTTCATTTATTGCTTTCCAAGCAGGAATGACTGTGTCAATCAGGATTGATGCATCACTTTAGTAAATATGGGAGTACAGAAGCTAGTAATTCTAACTGTGTGCTCGTCTCAGTAGGAAATGTCTAATGCTTTATCAGTTGATAGAAGAAGCAGTTAAGATTTTGTAGGAACATCTGGAGTAAAAATTATGATGGCTCCAAAATGTTAATTTTTATTAGAGAATTACCCAACTTTGGCTCATTTGTCCCAGAAATTTTAAACTGCCATTGACAATTTACATTCGGTTTCTGAAAGGGCATTACAAACATAGTAAATTACTTGATTGGATCCTTCACCTCACGCTAGACAGCATGTTGCTTTTAAACTTCCTGTAGGTTAAAACTGTATCCCAGACCTCGACTCAAATTTGCAACCTTTACTTTTGCAGCCAATGCTGTTACTGAATAAGGTGTGCAAATTTAACTCTCAGGTCATCCACTCAGGTTAAATTCTGTCATTGCCTCTCCCTACTTTCCAGATTTTGCAGACACTCATGTATATATTGTGTGACTAGCATTCTTGGAAGACAGGATATTAGAGAAAACTGCATCCAGTCTTGTGTACTGGTGAACAGAAGCTATGAGGATGGGTTGTGAAGTGTCTGGATAAGAGCACTATCTGTGAAGGACAAGGTTACAGGTTCAAGGACCAGTATACCACTAAGTCTTGATCATCCAGAAAGTTTCATAGTAAATTACTTGATTGATCATGGTCAAGTAGTACAACAAGGATCACTTAGTGTTTGTTGGGTGTGATTAATAAAACAAACTTATTGTTAATAAAAATGGCAATGGGAAGTCCTGGCAGAATGTAAAAATAATTATTGGAGCTAAGGTAACAACTCACCAAGTAAACACACACACACACACACACACACACACACACACACACACACACACAAAACCTATGTGGCTACATTGTGCCAACCGATGAGTGTAATCAGCTTGCACATTGTAACTGTACTGTGTGGGTGGGTCGGGGGGAGACATGTACTAGCTCAAAAAAGGGGCTAGTGAGCTTTTACTACCTGCCAGTTTTCACCACCCAGTGACTCAAACATGTTGCCTTTCATTGATGTATATATCGCCTATTATTCACCTCCATTAACGAAGACTATTTCCGAATGGAATCAAATGCAATCAAACAAATAACATCAAGCATTGATTGAATTCCTACCTCAGTGGACTTCACAATCCATAAAAAAAAAAAAAAAACGACAGATCATTCTTCTTTACACTGTACTCAAACCACCACCTCAAGATCTTAGTAAATGTTGCATGATTCCATATTTAATAAGAAAAGTCTCTGATTGTAGACAGAAAGCTCAAACTCAGGAACTTTGAAACATTGATTTATGTTAGTAAAATACTTTTGGGTTTCAAGCCACATCAAGTGGTTAACTGCACATGAGCTCTCAGCAGAGATCTCCTCTGCCATTGTCAAGTGGTAGACTGTTGTGTGAATGCCACTGTCGTGCTTATATAGTAGCACTGTCGCCAGTGAAATCACTGGTGCTCTGTCCTGCACCATATATGGTAATGGTTTGGTGGCATAACTGCTGCGCCCACTTCAATTCCCCAATCATGGGATCCCAGGCCATACTCAGCTGCAATGCAGCATCATTGAGGGTGTTGTCCAATATTTTTATCTCTACTGCTTTGTTTATTATGCTATCCCAGAAGCTGCTGGTCTGTTTAACAATAGAAGCCACGTTGGATGTAATTTAGTGTCTGTTAAAATTAATGGATATAGCCACGAGGGCACTCATTCATACATCACTTTATGCACACAACACTGTTGAACGCTTTTTGCCTAATTGTAAAAACAGCACATCAGGTTTGGAAAAGAGCAGAATATACAGAATCTGCTTGTAGTTGTGGCAAATTCTACATAGGCCATTGTGGCAGGGCAATAACTGCCCACTTGTAGGAACACCATTGAACCTGGAGATGTAGAGAAGGCCACTGTACTTTTTCAGACCACCTACTAAAAGAAGCCATAGTTACCATGTTTTATGGACTGTTAGATGCTGTGGACTACAAGAGGCACCTTCATTTTTAAGCAGTTTTTCAAAACATAGCATTTTTACCAGTTTTATTATTAGGTTGCAAAACCAGACAAAAAAATTCTTAGTTTATGAAACTGAACTGAACAACTTTAAAATCCCTGAAAATTGTCATCTGCACTTTCCTCCTCCTCCTCCTCCTCCTCCTCCTCCTCCTCCTGTATAAGATGGTCTTCACTTCCACTGAGAGCACTATTGATGCCGCATTTCATGAAAGATTTGACAGTAATGTCTTCTCTCACTCTTGACCATGACTGTTTTATCCACTGTCACACTTGTTTGATTGTAGGTCATTTTAAACCTTTTGGCTTTTATCTATAATCCATTTGCTCCATTCCTCTCTCCTGTACACTTTAAGTAGTTTATTTATCGAGACCTCAAGAGGTTGCAATTGTGAAGTCAGTCCTCCCAGAATAACAGCAAGCTCTGTAGTTTCCTGTCTCAATTACTCTTTCACAAAATTTTTCAAATGACAGCTAAACTGATCTAGCACAAGAAGAGAACTCGTCTTCAGTAAAGCACCTTTCGTTCTCTCCCACACCTTGTCAATCCATAATTTCATACAAGCCTCATCCATTCCACCTTTGTCATGTACATGAACAACAATTTCTGGCAGTATTTCAGAAGGTTTTGGCAGTGTTTTGGGCATGAAAACAATCATTGGCTGTCAGCTCAGCACGAAAGAACAAAAGTATAGTGTATTTTTTCATGTCCACTTGTTTTTATAGTTATGGTTTCAGCACTGTTCATGGCTACAGTTCTATTACTCAGCACATCAAATGTCAGAGGATTTTCGTCCCTATTCGCATTTTGGCTTAGTTCCACACTGATTTTCTGTAGATGTTGACACCAGCCTGCCAACTGCAAATGGTTTTTTCTGTAGGTGGAGGGCTGAAATGCTGCTTGACTGCTCTGTTTCCATGTTGTTCAGCATATGCTATTACTTTCAATTTATAGCCCACATCACGTGAATACCTTTTACCTTCTTCCATTATGAAACTAGCTGCTAACAAAAAAATTGTACTGTTACCAATAACACAAATGATATTCAATTAAAATTCACTGGCACTGTCAACTGCAATGAAGCATCACAGCCTAGACAGTGTATTGGGTTTGTGATGGTGGGGTGGGAGAGAGACAGCAAACTATTAATGAGGCTTATGGAAAGTTTAAACAATAGTGCACTGGCCATACATGCATAACTGTGCATTATATGGGGTTATGCAAAGTGAAAGTAAAGTACGGTGAAAAACAAATGTGTACCTGCTGGCTACATTATTTACAGTAGTCAGTGTCCAAACTACAAACCCCCATTTTTTGCTAGTGTAGCAACACAGTACGCTGACACCAAGGACAACAAATGAAGAAATAAATAAAGCAGGTGGAATTGCTACAAGATTTTAAATTGTAAGACTTTTCCAGAGATATATGTGGATTGACCATGCCTTATTGGTTATGAATGGCACATAAAAACTGACGAAACTGCAAAAAGGTAGGTAATTAAGCAGATGGGACCTGGATAAACTGAAAGAACCACAGGTTGTAGAAGATTTCAGAGAGCATTAGGGAATGACTGACAAGAACAAGGGAAAGGAATACAATATAAGAAAAATGGGTAGCTTTGAGAGATGAAATAGTGAAGGCAGCAGAGGATCAACTGTGTAAAAATACGAGGGGTAGTAGTAATCGTTGGATAACAAGAGATACTGAATTTAATCAAAGAAAGGAGAAAACATAAAAATGCAATAAACGAAGCAGGCAAAAGGGAATGCAAAATCTAAAAAATGAGATCGGCATGAAATGCAAAACGGCTGAGCAGGAATGGCTAGAGGACAAATGTAGGGAGGTAGAAGTATGTATCATTAGGGGTAAGATAGATGCTGCATACAGGAAAATAAAGAGGCCTTTGGGGAAAAGAGAAGCAGCTTTGTGAATATGAAGAGTCATATGGAGAACCAGTCACAAGCAAGGAAGGGAAAAAAGAAAGAGGGGAGGAGTATATAGAATAGAGGGTCTATACAAAGGAGATGTACTTGAGGGCAACATTATGGAAATGGGAGAGGAAGAGGATGTAGAGGAAGAGGATGTAGAGGAAGAGGATGTAGAGGAAGAGGATGTAGAGGAAGAAGAGGATGTAGAGGAAGAAGAGGATGTAGAGGAAGAAGAGGATGTAGAGGAAGAAGAGGATGTAGAGGAAGAAGAGGATGTAGAGGAAGAAGAGGATGTAGAGGAAGAAGAGGATGTAGAGGAAGAAGAGGATGTAGAGGAAGAAGAGGATGTAGAGGAAGAGGATGTAGAGGAAGATGAGAAGGGAGATATGCTACTACGTGAAGAATTTGACAAAGCACTGAAAGACTTAAGCTGGAACAAGGGCCCGGGAGTGAACATCTGTTAGAGCTATTGATAACCTTGGGAGAGCCAGTCATGACAAAACTCTTCCATCTGGTGAGCAAGATGTATGAGATAGATGAAATACCCTCAGACTTCAAGATGAATATAATAAATCCAATTCCAAAGAAAGCGGGTGCTGACAGTTGTGAAAATTACTGAACTATAAGTTTAGTACGTCATGGCCGCAAAACGCTAACACATATCCTTCACAGAAGAATGGAAAAACTGGTAGAAGCTGACCTCGGGGGGTGGGGGTAGGGAGCGGGGGGAGGGGGAGGGGGTGGGGGGGAGGATAATTAGTTTCGATTCTGGAGAAATGTAGGAACACGCGAGGCAATACTGACCCTATGACTTCTCATAGAAGATAGGTTAAGGAAAGGCAAATCTACGTTTATGGCTTTTGTAGACTTTGAGAAGGCTTTTGACAATGTTGACTGGAATATTCTCCTTCAATTCTAAAGGTGACAGGGGTAAAATATAGGGACCAAAAGCCTATTTACAATTTTCACAGAAACTAGATGGCAGTTTTAAGAGTTGATGGGCATGAAAGCAAAGCAGTGGTTGAGAAGGGAGTGAGACAGGGTTATAGCATATCCCCAATGTTATTAAATCTGTGTATTGAGCAAGCAGTAAAGGAAACAAAACAAAAATTTGAAGTAGGAATTAAAATCCAGGGAGAAGAAACAAAATCTTTGAAATCAGTCGATGACTTAATTCTGTCAGAAACAGCACAGGATTTGGAAGAGCAATTGAACGGAATGGACAGTATCTTGAAAGGAGGATGTAATATGAACATCAACAAAAGCAAAACAAAGAAATGGAATGTAGTCCAATCAAATCAGGTGATGCTGGGGGAACTAAATCAGCAGGATATGAAACATTAAAGTAATAGATGAGTTTTGATATTTGGGAAGCAAAATGACTGATGATGGTCAAAGTATGGAGGATATGTAATGTAGACTGGCAATGACTAGAAAAGTGTTTCTGAAGACGAGAAATTTGTAAACATCGAGTATAAATTTACGTGTCAGGAAGCCCTTTCTGAAAGCATCTGTTTGGATTGTAGGCATGTATGGGAGTAAAATGTGGACGATAAACAATTTAGACAGAAGAGAATAGATCTTTTGAAATGTGGTGCTACAGGAGAATGCTGAAGATTAGATGGGTAGATCACATAACTAACAAGGTGGTACTGAACAGAATTTGAGAGAAGTGGAATTTGTGGCACAACTCGACTAGAAGAAGGGATTGGTTGGTGAGACACATTCTGAGGCATCAAGGTATCACCAATTTTTTGGAGGGAAGTGTGCTGGGTAAAAATCGTAGAGGGAGACCAAATAACAATAAACTAAGCAGATTCATGAGGATGTAGGTTGCAGTAGTTACTTGGAGATGAAGAGGCTTGCACAGGATACAGTAGCACAGAGAGCTGCCTCAAACCAGTCTTTGGACTGAAGATCTCAACAACTACAACATAAAGCGGTGAGGCCAATTGTTTTCTGAATGGATGGCATATGCTAAATCTTAGTGGTCATTTCAATAGCCAATGAGTCACAGATAACTGAACGATGTGTCTTTGTTTACAATTGTTTACAACACCTTTATTTTGTGCGTGGCTCATGGTCTTGCGGTAGCGTTCTCACTTCCCGCGCACGGGGTCCCGGCTTCGATTTCCAGTGGGGTCAGGGATTTTCTCTGCCTCGAGATGACTGGGTGTTGTGTGTTTTTCATCATTTCATCCTCATTCATTCTAAAGTCGCTGTAGTGGCATTAAAGAACTTGTGGAGCGGCAGCCGAACCGCCCCGCGAGGGGTCTCCTGGCCACTAATGCCATACGCTCATTATTATCATTACCTTTATTTTAAAGATGTTTGGTACCACAGACCTCCATGAATATTTCAAATTCATTGTAAGTTTGCTGATGGAATGTCATCCCATTGTGCCTCTACATTAAAAAGGTGGTTATAGGACTTCCAAGTAACAGGAACTATGAGACTTTCAACCATTTGGGGAAGTGACTCTGCCAGAGAACACAAAAAAACCAGAGGAGTTTCAGACCTAGGCTAGCCCTGCCCTTTTTACAGCTTAACATGCTTCCTCTTTGAGCAAATCAAACAGGACAGTTTGCCAAATTTTACATTTAGCTCCCACTTGCACCAGTTTAAGGAAAGTGGCTTACTACAATGTTGCAAACCTTGGCAGTCATAACTCAAGAAATTAGAGTGATTCTGCATGTTGGATTTTCAAGGCGCATAGACAAGTTTTCTACCCACAAGTCTGCATAACAACTGTTTCTGCCCAGATTCCACTTTTTCAAACCTTAATAGTTGTATTCACCCAATTGTAAGATGAGGATTTTTCCCAATCTTGCCATTCGAAAAATACAGGGTCATCTTACATTCACAAATTAAACTATTGTTGCTGGTGTCAAAGTTTTTATGTTATACAACCAGTAAATATTGGGGTTGTCTTACATTTTCAGATGAAGGTTTGGTGATGAAATCACTTGCATGTTTATTTTGCAATATGCAAAAGGTGTGGAGGGGCTGAGAACTATTACAAATGCGGGGAGGTCGAGGTGGGGCGCAGGGGGGGGGGGGGGGGGGGGGGGGGGGGGAGGGGGGGGGGCAGGAAGTGGAAAGCAAATTTCATTGTTCTGTCCATCACAGGAATGTATACAGCATACCTTGTTTGTCTGAATCCATTTCCACTCAGATTTGTAGTCGCTTTGAAATTTGGTAAATATTCAACAGCAGCATATATTTCAGCAAGAAATGGTGGAAATGTAAATAAGGCTCACTTGCATACTTAACATGTTTCTTCCAGCAATATTGTCAATGCTCATCATGGGTTATAACAGGAAAAAAAAGAGTGTGTCAGCTGTTAGTTTCACACAGCCAATGAAAGAACAATGGGCAGATATGTTCGACAGCAAAACACTAAGGCATATTACCACATTCTCATGTCAATATGGATGTAAAGTCCGCTATGTGTTGGAGAAAAAACAGCTGTGTTCTCAGGGCACACTTCAGAGATAACATATTTGGATTGACAATTAAGTATTTGTGACAATTATAAATTTTACTGATTTCTGTTTTACTTGCAGCAATCTACACTGCGCTATTAGGTCCCACCCTAACCTCCACACAACACAGAACATTCTAAAGGAACAGCCACATACTTGTGACAACCAAGATTACAAATTGCACTGGGCTTGATGTATAGAAATATGATGCCTCTTTTCTTGCCTCTCATTGGTCTGATGAAACTAACATCCCAGGTAATAACCACAAGAGCTAAAAGATCATCAAAAATAATCTTTTTTTTTTAAATACCAGTTCTGGGTGACTTTTGCATTACTCTCCTTATTTCTTAAACCTCACCAATCCTTTTCCTCCCCCTCCTCTCTGCTTTCCCCTTCAAACCTTCTGCCATTAGGAGGAGCAATTGGATCCAAAGCTTCCACATTGCCTTGAAATTTTGTGTGTGTTTCCTCCAGCCACCGCTTGGCGAGAATATTTTTTATATATCTAATTATATTGTATTCTCATATAATGATACCAGAGATGATGATTAAAAATAGTGATAACACAATAACTTGCTCAGATAGAAAAAAAGGTGAACACAAAAATTAACATAGAATATTTCTTTTTGTTTATTTTATTTCACTTTCTATTATGAAACTGTTGACAATCAAAAAATAGTATAAGTGTAGAATAAGTATAATATTAAACTTTTTTGGCAAATACTTTATGTCAGTGAAATTGATTGTAATTCGGATTAGTCAGAATATGTTAAATATAATATTTTGTCAAGGAGACTTTTTGAAAGGAAAGGAGTTTGGAGGGGGGGGGGGGGGGGGGAGAGATTGTCTTATACTTGGATAAATATGGTACATAGTTTTTCTTGTGGTTTATGTTCCATAAATGGCACAATATATGTCAGCTTCAGAAAAAAATAAAAACTGGACTTCATTCAACAACTTTTTGACCTTACTTCTTCACATCAGACACTGCATAATACCAAATACAATTAAAGGAGAAAGAACCACAGGCCAATTACTGATTTTGTATTTTGTATCATAGTATCCTAAACACAGATGCCCCACCATGTTTCTGGTATAATATACGCAGTCTCTGCAGATCAGGGGAACTCAAACTTTTATTCTGGTGGAACACACTGAGAATTCCGGTACTTTGATAGAATGTCTTGTTTATTTTGAAGGTTAGTAAAATATTTTTTTTCTGGAAGTTGTGGACAGGCACCAGACAAATGAGCGTGTTGCCACGCAGAGGTGGAACCATTAGGATATTGCCTGGCATGACATGGATTAGTGCATGCCTCAGAGTGAGGAACTGTATAAAATTAAGTTTTTTTGTTTTGTTTAAGGCTATCTGAGATACTATAATATATTAATGGGGCAAGTGAAATTATCAAACATTTTGTAGGTATGTTAATGAGTGTTAATCCTGATTCAACTACACTAACGGAGTCAAATCTATAAGAATACTGAACCAGCAAATACCATCTGTGGACATTAGCTGCTTGTCGAAATCCAATATGAGTAAAATATGCATCATATCAAGAATAGTTATTCTTATGGCATGACAATCCTAGGCTTCAGCAAATTGGAATCAATCTCACATTTCAACTTAACCTACATCTTCAGCTACAACATATGATTGTATTAAGGAAAAGTTCTGGCAGAACTTAAACACTTTAGGAGCAAAGGAGGCACCCCATCTCATGTGACACACACTTTTCCAACACAATGAGAATGTTGATTGTAGCACACATCCTAAGAAATAACTGATTCATATAAACTGTGCTCCGAGTTTGGAGGGAAAAATAAAAAACAAGGAGAATCAAATCATAAAACTGAGAAATAAGAAAAGGTTTTGTCAAATAAGCCTACTTGTAATTTTGTCACGTAACATGTTTAAAACTTCCATTGGTTAGTAATACAAGGAACGATGAGTTCTACAGCGAGGACAGTCCGCACTCTAGTGAAGTAACATAATAAAACAGAACTGATTTTTAACAGCTCTGCCAGCAGATCCTATTCCCTTGTCTATTAAGGCAGGAACTGTGTATTACCTGGGCAAGTAACTCCGTAGAGGAGCAATATATGAGAAAAACAAAAAAAGAGTGGCTGGACCCTTACAACTGGAGCCTCTGAAGCACTTTTATTTTAAAGAGATGTAAATTAAGTAAATGAATCAGCTGTCCTGAGTGTTACAATTTCTTTGTTAGCATGTAAAACCAATTGCTTTGTTACCATGTAAAACAATCCCTATCTGGCAAATAATCTGTCCGCTGACTGGAGATATCAGACCCCTTTTCATACTACAGGTAGTTTGTTTTCCAGATTACATGATGTTAAAAAAGGGGCATGGGGGAAGCTACAAAAAGTAACAGACAGGTAGCTAAAGAAAATATTAGTTGATTATGAAAAACAGATTAAATGCAAGGTAACCTTTACTATGGAATGATATCAATGTAAAATTCTGAAGTATTCATTGTTAAGACTGTTCTGTAGGAAAAGTTAACACAAGAAATGCTATAAAACAATCAATAATAGAGTTGTGACTCTTCAAGCTTTCCCGGCGGATGTGTTTGCAGCCAGATCACGTTGTGCAAATTCCACAATATTTTCTTGGAACAATTGTATGACATCTTCAGGTGGTTGAACCTTGCTTGTGGCTAGGTATGACTGACGGTATCTGTACACCAACACCCCATTTTTAGAACAAGCGCGCGAAAAATTGATCTAAAAGTGGGGCGTCGGTGTGCGGATACAGTCAGTCGTACCTAGTGACGAGCAAGGTTCAACCACCTGAAGATGTCCGATAGCTGCTCCGAGGAAATATTGTGGAATTTGCACAATGTGATACAACGGCAAACCCGTGAAGACTATTTACAAAAATAAAGTTGTCAAGTTGTAGTACTTATACACCTACATCTAGACTTTGCAAACTACCATCAGGTGCATGGCAGAGGGGATGTCCCATTGTAACAGTTATTAGGTTTCTTCCCGTTCCATTAATATATGGAGTGTGGAAAGAATGATTGATTGAATAACTGTGTGTGTGTGTGTGTGTGTGTGTGTGTGTGTGTGTAGTAATTATTCTAATCTTATATTCACGATCCCTGTGTGAGCGATATGTACGGGTTATTGTGTGTATTGTGTATTGAACCAGGGACCTACAAACGACAGAGAGGCTTGGTCCCGCCTTAGTCCTCAGTGGTTCACAAGCCCACAACAGGCCACAGCAGTCCACCTGCCCCACCGCCACCCCACACCGAACCCAGGGTTGATGTGCAGTTCGGCCCCAAGTTGATGCCCCAGGAACATCTCATACCAGACCAGTGTAACCCCAAATGTTTGCATGGTACGGTAATTATGTTGTATGCATATGTGGAGACAGTGTTTGTGTAGAAATCACCTACATAGTGTAACTGAGGTGGAATAAGGGGAACCAGCCTGCATTCGCCAAGGCAGATGGAAAACCGCCTTAAAAACCATCCACAGGCTGGCCGGCACGCGGACCTTGACATGGACGGATTCGTGCAGGGGAACGACACGTCTTCCCACTTGAGAAACAGCGCTTTAGACCACGCAGCTAGCTGGGCGGGCTTACAGGGATATAGTATATTCCTGGAGTCATAATTTAAAGCCGATTCTTGAAACTTGGCAACAGATATTCTCGGGATAGTTTATGTCTACCTTAGAGTCTTCTGGATCATTTCCTTCAGTATCTGTCATATTCTCCCACAGATCAAACAAACTGGTGACCATTCATGTTGCTCTTTTCTGTACACATTCAGTATCCTGTGTTAGCCCTATCTGGTATGTGTCCCACACATCTGAGCAATATTCTAGAGCCAGTTGCATGAGAGATTTGTAAGTAACCTCCTTTATAGACTGATTGCACTTCCCCAGCATTCTACCAATAAACCGAAGTCTACCACCTGCTTTACCCACGACTGAACCTATGTGATCATTTCATTTCATATCCCTACAAAGTGTTACACCCAGGTATTTGTATGAGGTGGCCAATTCCAACAGTGACTCCTTGATATTACAGTCATGGGATACTACATTTTTTCATTTTGTGATTTGCAAAATTTTACATTTACGAACATTTATAACAAGATGCCAGTCTCTGCACCATGTTGAAATGTTATCAAGATCTGACTGAATATTTATGCAGCTTCTCTCAGAGTACTTCATTATACAAAACTATCATCTGCAAAAAGCCTGATTTTACTATTAACATTGTCTGGAAGGTCATTTATATACAAGATGAACAGCAGAGGTCCCTACACACTTACCTGGGGCACACCTGAAGTTACTTCTACATCTGACAACTCTCCATCCAAGATAACATGTTATCCCATCCTTACCAAAAAGTCCTCAATCCAGTCACAAATTTCATTTGATACCTAATATGACTGTACTTTTGACAATAAGTGTAGGTGTGGTACTGAGTGAAATGCTTTTTGGAAATCAAGAAACACTGGATCTACCTGGCTGCCTAGCTCCAACGCTTTCAGTATGCCATGTGAGAAAAGTGCCAGTTGGGTTTCACATTATTGATGTTTTTAGAATTCATGCTGGTTGCATTTAGGAGGTCATTCTGTTCAAGGTAGCTCATTATGTTTGAGCTCAGAATATATTAGACAGTAATTTTGTGGATCACTTCTACCGCCCTTCATGTAGATGGGCATGACCTGCAATTTTTACCGAGAACTGGGCACAATTATTTTTTGGACGGTTTTATGATAAATTATACTTACAAGGGAACATCCCCATCGCACCCCCCTCAGATTTAGTTATAAGTTGGCACAGTGGATAGGCCTTAAAAAATTGAACACAGATCAATCGAGAAAACTGGAAGAAGTTGTGTGGAACTGTGAAAAAAAAGCAAAATATACAAACTGAGTAGTCCATGTGCAACAGCACATAAGCGATACAAGGGCAATGCCAGATCAGGAGTGCCGTGGTTAGCGTGAACAGCTGTGGAACAAGAGGTCCTTGGTTCAAGTCTTCCCTCGAGTGAAAATTTTACTTTCTTTATTTTCGCAAAGTTACTATCTATCCGTTCGTTCATTGACGTCTCTGTTCACTGTAACACGTTTAGTGTCTGTGTTTTGCGACCGCACCGCAAAACCGTGCGATTAGTAGACGAAAGGACGTGCCTCTCCAATGGGAACCAAAACATTTGATCGCAAGGTCATAGGTCAACCGATTCCTCCACAGGGAAACACGTCTGATATATTCTATACGACACTGGTGACGGCATGTGTGTCACATGACAGGAATATGTTGTCGACCCACCTAACTTGTACACTTGGCAAATGGGTAAAAACATTCTTCTACCTTTCCCGATTTAGGTTTTCTTGTCGATGTGATAATCACTCCCAAAAAAGTGATCGCATCGGACGGACAGATAATAATTTTCTGAAAACAAAAAATTAAAACTTTTCGCTCGAGGGAAGACTTGAACCAAGGACCTTTCGTTCCGCAGCTGCTCACGCTAACCACATGACGACGGCGCTCCTGAGCTCACATTATTCTTGATGTTGCCTATCTTCTTATGGACTACTCAGTTTGTATATTTTGCTTATTTTTTTTAATAGTTCCATACAACTTCTTCCTGTTTTCTCAATTGATCTGTGTTCAGTTTTTTCAAGGCCTATCCACTGTGCCAACTTATAACTAAATCTGAGGGGGGTGCGATGGGGAGGTTCCCTTGTTAGAAGAGAGGCTAACTCAGCCCACAATTCAGTATAGACTCTGATAGGCATTCCACTGGCCCAAAAGCTTTGTTCAGTTTCAACGATTTCAGCTGTTTCTCAACACCACTGACACTAATACTTACTTCAAATCTTTTCAGTGGTACAAGGATTAAATTGGGCCAATTCTCCAAGGTTTTCCTTCATAAAGGAACATTTGAAAATGGAGTTAAGCATTTCAGTTTTCGCTTTGCTACCCTCAGTTTCAGTTCCTGTCTAATATACTTGGGACTGGACTACCTTTGGTGATACTAATAGACTTTACATACGATCAGAATTTCTGTGGTTTTTGTAAAAAATCATTTGACAATATTCTGCTAGGTAGTCATTAAAGACATCACATTGCTCTCTTGGCAGCTAAACACATTTCACTCAGCACCTACATTTTGTTTTACACCTATTATGCCATAATATCTGTTTCTTTACTGTATGGTGACTATTTACCGTGGTGAATCCCTCCCATTATTAACTGTTCTACTGGGTACAAATCTATCCAATGCATTGTCAACTATTCTTTTAAACTTGAGTCCTAATTCTACATGCTCCTGCCCTGTACTTAAAGTTTCAAGTACTTCATTGAGGTACGATACTACTGATTTTTTAAACCTAGTTTACTGGAATATTATATCTTTCTGTTTGTTCTAGTTGTTCTTTATACTTTGATAATCTTTGTTGCCACAGCTATGTCATGGACAGATATCAGTTTTGATGTGGACATCTTTGAGGTCAGGTCTATTTGTTGCCATTAGATCCAATATATTTTCATCAAGAATGGGGTTCCTAACTATCTGTTCGAAAAACATTTCAGAAAAGACAGTAGCGTTCCACAGGATGTCTCATCGCATGCACTACTAACAAAACTGTAATATTCCCAACTAATTGGGAGTGATTAATGTTTCCAACATCTGTTACAGTATGGTTGGGGAACTTTTGTACAAGTGAACTGAGGTTTCCTCTAAGCTTTCGGTTACACCAGGAGATGGGTCTGGTGGGTCATAGAAGGATCAAATTATCATTTTATGCCTACCTCTGATACTGAGTCTTGCCCAAACAACCTCACATGCAACTTCAATTTCTACCTCGGTGGATCTGAGTTTCCTGACTATTGCAACAAATACGTCACCACCATTTCCCACTTGCCTATCCTTTCTACAGAGACTCAAATTCCCCCCCAAAAACCTCACTGCTATAAATTTCAGGTTCCAGTCAGCTTTCTGTAGCTAGTATTGTGTGATTCACTGCTGTTCAGGAGTGCTTCAAGCTCTAGCACTTTGCTGGGAATGCTTCGGCAGTTAACCATTAGGATTTTAATACTCTCACCTGTGGGAGGGTGGGACCTAATAGCGCAGTGTAGATTGCTGCAAGTAAAACAGAAATCAGTAAACTTTATAATTGTCACAAATACTTAGTTGTCAATCCAAATATGTTGTTATCTCTTAAGTGTGACCTGAGAACATAGCTGTTTTTTCTCCAACACATAGTGGAGTTTGCATCTATATTGACATGAGAATGCGGCAATATGCCTTCGTGTTTTGCAGGCATTTCTACAGTTCTCAGTCCTGTGACAAGTCCAAGAAGTCGCAGCCTACCTTGGTACAGAACCTTCTAAGTCTCTTGTTCAGTCCTTCCACACAACTCAGGGCCATGTTCAGTTCTGGGGACAATGCTACAAATTGTGAGCTTCATTGAAACTCCGTCCACAAGGAAGGTCTTCCCAATCTTCTCTGCTAGTCGTAGGAATGACCCAAGTATGACCTCAGAGCCCAGATGACCAGGCATCATTTGTTCCAACTTGTGCCACAATCTGTAGTTGGTTGCATCCTGTTACAGCAACGTTCCCAATAACCTTATTAAAGTTGTCACATTAACAGGTATCCATTCACAACATGGGGATGGAATATATCATCATCTTTTTATGCGTAATGAAAAATAATTTGACAATTACAACATGTAATATATAATACTACACATGTACTTGAAAATGACATGTCATCAAAATTAGCTAATCACATGATTTAAATAAAGCTGATCTACATTACAGTTTATTACAGACCATGTTTTCTTTAATTAAGCATTTGGAGGCTGTGGATCCTCACAAAAACAAAATTTTAAAGAATAATAGCGTTATTCAGTAAAAGATGATCAGCTATTGGAAGTAAACAATGAGTGATCATGGTTGGATATGAAAAGTACAGGATACAGACACAAAAAGAGAGCAATGCATCAATTCTTGCATCTTGGTATCGGCACCTCAGAGCACAAGCTACATACTCCGTCAATAGCAGTGGTAAAAATAGGCAAGACCATACCGGCATGATGTAACTTAGCTGCTACTGATATGAATTTATAGAAAAGTGGTGGTGGTTAGTGTTTAACGTCCCGTCGACAACGAGGTCATTAGAGACGGAGCGCAAGCTCGGGTTAGGGAAGGATTGGGAAGGAAATCGGCCGTGCCCTTTCAAAGGAACCATCTCGGCATTCGCCTGAAACGATTTAGGGAAATCACGGAAAACCTAAATCAGGATGGCCGGAGACGGGATTGAACCGTCGTCCTCCCGAATGCGAGTCCAGTGTGCTAACCACTGCACCACCTCGCTCGGTTTATAGAAAAGTACCTCCAAGCTGATGGAAGTGAGTTCATGTCAAAGGAGGTGGTAGCTTCTGCACCACATTGTAAAATCTGTAACAATGTGGTAATCTATGGTTTGCTGTGAAACTGGGGCTGATGAGCATCTCTTCACTAGCTAATTGACTCTGAGACAGTACACTAGTATGCCTACTCCGAGAGAATGTAGATCCTACAGCCAAATTTACCAGGGAGCAGTGAAGGAGGTTCCTGTGGCTCTTGGATGGCAGGAAAATCAGACCTCCTATTATTTAGGTTGGGTAGCCTGTCACTGCACCAGTAGAATGATAATCAACCCCCCTCCCCCAGAGAAAGTGTCTACATCTGCAATAGCATGTCTGTGGACCAAATTTGAATGCAACCATTACAAACCTTACTTGGGTTTACCTTATCTTGCAGCTGCCTTCATTCAGTTAATTGGTGAATATTAAAAATGAATGCCCCCCCCTTCTCCATGTGATTGTCCTGTACCTCTGCAACACATTGATGGGTCCAGATGGCTGAAGGAATTGATAGTAATGTACAAAATTGTCTGGTTTAGTTCACTGACTTTTCAGTTAACTGTGCAATAGACCTGTAATTACTACCATCGGGGTCAAAATTAAGTATGGTGTATTAAACAATGATTATTACATAATGAAATACTCTTCCTTTCTATGGGACTGGATTGCATATCCAAGAGGCTTCTCCAAGTGTGCTACATCACAAAGTCACAGGTTTAAACCTCACAGCAAAAGAATAAAATACTAAAATCATTGATCCTCTGAGAAAACTTATGCTGTCTGGGGAGGCCAATTTTCACAACATAAAACTATTTTTTGTGGTGCCAATTACAGTTACAGCTAACATACAGTGCCACCTAAATACACTGCTAGACCACTATTAAGTGAAAAAGGGATACAACACTTTGAATATTGTGACATAGAAAGTGAAAGAATTAATGAACAAATTAATTAACATTCTAGAGGAGAATAAAAATGGACCAAAAAGTATGCTACAAAACAACTGGCTGCCACAAATTGGCTATAGGAGTATGGAAACAAAACATGGATACCATGGGTAAAAAAAAAAAAAAAGCTTTGACAGTCCAGCCCCTGAAATAAGTTTTCTTTGAGCGGTTTAAGGGATTTTCTCCAGATGACAAAGAATAAAGAGACATGCAAAGCAAAAAAAAAAAAAAAATTATGAGCATGTCGTAATAATGTCAAGAGTGAGGACAATCTATTGATGCGACAAGCGAATTCATGTTGCTGAGCTGGTTCCCTGCTAAAGCACCTGGTGACAGAAGAGAACTTAGTGGACCATGGAAATTATGAGTACCAAAACAGATTATTCAGCAAAAACAGTGAATGAAAATGAGTTATTAATGTGCAGTTTTGAAACAAACAATTAACTCGGTTTCAGAAAGAAATGGGTTCAAACTTTCATTGGCAATCCGAATATAACTTCTCCATTGTTCCTTTGAAAAGAACTCAATATATTTAGTTCCCCTTCCATGTCCTATTCGAGCTTGTGCTCCACCTCTAATGATTTAATCAGTTAAAAAGTTAGTTCTATCTTTCAAACAATAAAAAGTTTTTGCATTACACACTCAAGATACTGCACCGCTGAAAAGCCCACTTATGTTTAACCTAAATGCGTCCATGGAATATGGAGATGGGCGAGATCTGCAAACGTCTTATGAATTTTAAAATCGACAATTTTTTGCTTAAGTCACAGGGTTGCTACGGCCAATTGTGTAGTTCATATAAAGTTCTTCTGAATAAGTAGTTCTCGAGCAGTGTTTAAAACTTACCTAATAACATTACGAGGCGTTGCGGCACTGAAAGCAACCACAAATACGCCTATGTTTACGCAACATTGGCTTCAAAGTCTTCCTTTCTGAAACAAACAAAAGTTAGGTACGATTTCGATGATGGGTAGGGTAGGCGAATAGCAAGCGTATAAACAACACAATTATCCCAATCACTGAATGATGAATTACACTGGCTGTTTCACATACGATATAGTCAAACTTGGCAAAATTCGGAACCCCCCACCCTCCCCCTGCAAGACGTACTGGGCCGTTATATCTCAGTACAGTATCAATTTTCTGGGTGTTCGTTGCCTCTAGTATAACCGAATATACCCGAGAATCCACTATATTCATACAGGGGACAAAAAAATAAGTTTTGAAGTGGCGTTAAGGAATAATAGGTAGGTTTCAGTTGTTGAAAGTACACATTGAGACCAAATGCAGCATACGTTCACGCCCACGCGGCTGTTGGTGAACTGTCAAACTGTCACTCAATCACAGCTACAGCTGATATTTCCCGTGTAAAAAGAAAAAGCGCAGCGCGCAAGTTTCAAATTTATCTGTCAATTACATGTTAAGTTTTTTGGTTACCTTTCTAAGCGGCTCAAAACTATAATCACAACCATCACTATCATAAACACAAGTCCCAGAAACGTTACTAAGTAACTAACCATGTATATTAATTTGGGACCAATACGCATTTCCTAACAAACAAAATCAATGTTGAACCGCATATCCTGTGACGTCTCTGCTTTTCGTTAATCGCAATCTCTGAACTGAAACAACCTCCTGTCGCTGAATGGCGCGGCAAATGAAAATTCATTTTTGTATGAGTTTCGCACTACCTTAGAAATGGCGATGTAAGTTAATTTACAAATTATATATAATGCAGTACATGATTCTTTAAATTTAGTTTCAGTATTACACATTCGTACTGCATATTCTACACTGACCTGTTATTGGATGATATATACAGTATTGTACCGCTGTCGAAATTATTATTTTTACTCGGCACGCCGACAACTAACTGATTTAATTTGGGCTGAAAAAGAAAAGTCAGTCAGTCATATGTATAATATAATAGGTCGGCGATGTAACTTCTGATTTTTTTGGAGTGATGATAATTACATATCATAACATTACTCGTACTTCAACGATCCCGTGCAGAGAAGCCTCTGGAACGTGAAACGAAGTATCAGAAGTCAATGATGCATATTCCAGTGAAAAAAAAAACCCTTAGCGAATTAGAAATACTGTTATATTACGACGTTATTAACTATATTATAATCTAATGTATTGAGTTAAGAGTCCGTTTGAACATACTCTTCGATGGAGTAGGAGTTGACCAATAAAACGAACTTTAACTCAGTCTTCAACTCCACCACATTGCCACACCTAATTTAATACACTCTGGCAATTTCTAGCAAGTTGCTGAACATAAGTGTAATGGTACCTATGATCTGACTCTTTCATGTATCAAAGTTTAAACAATTAAAGTCATATTCACATTTGTCATTATATTTTGTGAAGAAAGAAATATCGTTATCGAACAACACATTAATCAATACATGTATAGCGAAACAGTTGCCAATGTACCTAAGTTTTTGAGAAGTCTGTGACTAATTTTGTACAACTAATACCAGATATAATTTTTAATTCTTCATTCAAAAAATTATTCTTGTAAATTGCGTATTCCGAAAAGAAAAAGATTTCATAGCATACTTGTGCTTGTGAGAGGTAAATTGAATCAAAAACTGTTTTCTACGTTTTAAACCATGTGAGGTTGTAACCTTTTCTACTTTAAATGTTAAGAGTTAAAGTGGTTCATCAATTTTAGTGTGTGGCGTTTGCACTTAAGATTGTGATCCACCTGTAATCGCCGAAACTGAATGCTATCTTCTACTTAAATTTCAGTACTTGAATGAACTATGTACACAATGTCTGGAGTTATATGATAACTATTGAAATAGTTTTTTGATCCTGTGAATATATATACAACATCTGGCTTTATATAATAAGTACTGAAATATTCTTTTTTGCCCTGTGAATGTATCATTTGCAAAAGAGGACAGTATTTCTGTCTTACGAAACAAAGGACCCAAAATAGAACTCTGTAGCGTACACTGTCTGGTTGAATTGAAAATGTTTTTTGGATACCTGTTTCTTGGATGTAAGAATAGATGAAAGCCAGATCTTGTGGACAGGATGCATATTTCACCATTTAGTATATCAGATCCCTCAGTTTTCCATTGATTAATTATCTTTTTGGATGAGTGCATTATATTGCACAAGGCAACTGCTTTTCTCTGTTACAAACACCCAAGACACATTTTCGTGGACCAGGACTTCATTTTTACAGCAAGTGACTTTCCCTGAAATGAAAGGTCAATAGCTGCAGTCACCAGCCTTGATCATGGTTTACAGGAAGTTTTCCAAGTATTCCCAATTGGTAACTCACAGTTATACAACTCACTATTGCTGACAGTTGATTGAAAAGATCTTAGGTGTAGAACAATCTGATATGTACATCTGCTCGCCTTACCCATATGAGTGTGGAATGTAAGATATGGGGAAGTTATGGTTTTTGATCTGATTTAAATTAGTTGGCAGCAAATGTTTCAGGTTGTCTAACATAGTCACCTTCTGATTAATTAATTAAACTTCACAACACTTAAAGGTCATGATTAAATTAAAAACAAGTTGCTGTCAATCTAAATAAATTTTAGAAGGTGGACACTGTTTTTGTGGTGTAAATCTCCCATGTTGCAGAAACTGTTCATTGTGGTGCTGAATCTATTTCAAGATAGTCCTGAGAACTAAGTGTGAGAATCTGGTGTTTTAAATAAAACCAACTCCAGAAAATCTTCATTTTCTCAAATGATGTAGTTACACAATCCTTCCATCAACAAACAACAAAACAGCGTGAAGTTTTTCTTTTTGTTTAATATGTAACATTGCTTATAAAATTTGTTGACAGTACTTTCTGTTTTGATCTCATTGTTTACAAATAGATTTATTGAATATCAGTTAGAGTTTCATTACAAAATATTCTGTCAACAAAATTTTGAAATACACAAATGTTCACTTAGAATGAAGTACTGGTTTTTAAGTTTTGAGTGATGAAATGCATTTAAGAATACTTGACACAAAATTACAGATTTATTATTAATCACTGGATAAACATTTGTGCTAACATAAATTAGAGAACTTTACAGACTGCTGAATAAGATTATAAGCTCCACATTTTACACAAAAACTTTTATTTATATCAGAAATTTCTAGAAGGTGTAATTACAAAATTAATTACAGGCAATCTGAGTTATGATTCCCTAAGATCCTGTTTGAGTTTAATTACATCTGATGTCTGAAATATTTCGAATTGTTAATTTTGCATTGCACAAAATAATCGAAGTTTAGTCATAACTTTTTAATTAGTTACCAGCTGGACTTTGATGCTAACATTATCAAGACATTTTCATGCATTGTTTCCAAAAGTTACATAATTAGTTTTCCCATAACCATTATCAAATTTGTGATTCTGAAATAATGCATTACTGTTAATTACAGATTCGGGCTGATTACTTTTACCTTGCAGGCTGGTAAGCTAATTACTTATACTACATAATGTATGCATTAGCATCTAATCATAAATTATAAAGCAAAAGTTTCATTATATACTGTGTTGTTATGTGTAAAGTGGATGAGGTGATATTCTGAAAAGCTACCTTGGGCAGTATCAAACAGTTCATAAAGTGTCCCTCCGCAAGTCCTATTACAACTGGAAATAGTATTTACAGTATGTTCTTATACCTGCAAGTGCTATTTTACATCACTGCTGTTTAGGAAACATCTGGTGCCACAGTTGGTGAAGTCAACTCATTTCGTTTTAACAATGTATTACTAAAGGAAAGTTTTGGGTGTAGTCCATAGACGTAAATTTAAACCTGAAAATACTACACCACTGAAACTGTGCATTAGTGGAGGATCCAAAAGGAAATGGTATGCTGAAGAGCCAAAACATTATAACCATTGCACACTCTGAGGTTGAATGCCACCTGGTGGCGTTGCAAGGAAATTATATAAGTGGAGCAGAGACGAATGGGAAATCATTCTACCGACGATACAGGTTGCAAATGAGGATATTCCACTGACATAAACGACTCTAACAAATGACAGATTCTTATAGCCTGGCACCTGGGAATGAGCAGTTCAGAAATGGCAAAGGCGGTCGTCTGTTGACAGGCTACTGATGTGAGCATGTATAAAGACTGGTTGAAGAATGATGAAACCACGAGTAGGCCCCAGGGTACTGGACCTCCATACCTCATCACAGAACATGGAGGCTTACCTATTCTGTAAAGCAGGATAGGTGGCGATTTGTGTCAGATCTGATGACAAAGTTTTAGGCCATTTACCATCAGTAGAATTTTGTATCCCAGCAAAGCAGTAAATCGGAAAGGTCTTATTCGAACACCTGCCAGACAGTAGAGTGTGAGTGGACGCTCCAGGTTGTGATAGTAGGGCGAGAGGCTCCTCTTGTAGATTTGGCACCAGCAGAGGCCACCAGAGTAAACAATTGCTCTGGATGGACTCTTTGTTGGGCAGATCCTTATAAAGCCATGAGGACAGAGGAACAACACAATCCTGTCTGAAGGAAAGCTCAATAGGCTTCCTCCTCCTCAACCAGAAATCCATCGTGACGTTTACCTATTCACCCAGAACCAATTTATATGCTTTCTGTAGATCGAGGATCCAATACCTCTCCCAGCCTCTGGCCCCACCATGTTCCTTCCTTTTGCACCATTCACTTATACATCACACTCCCCAGAGAAAGGTCATCTGATACTCCCAGCCTCCCACCCCCTCCTTTTTCCTACACTATCTTTCTACCGATGCACTACCGAGTGTTTACCTCAATTTGCCAGAAGCAGATTTGTCCTTATCATTTAAACACCATCCACACATTAGATGTCTGTATTTAATAATACATTATCAGAAAAACATAATTTTAAATATATTTTACACTATTAATTTATCCTCTTCATTGCAAAAAGCTAATATGTTTTGGCTGAAGGGCAACACCACCATATGAAGTGAAGATGATCAACAAAGAAAAAAAAAAAGAGGCTGAAACCAGTTTGCATATATGTAAGAGGCCTACAGGCTGCGCCATTTTAGTACTGTGGCGACAACGTTTCCTCATTTAAAGATTTCTATTTTTATACAATTTGGGCACTCTGTACTTCATTCACGGTGACACACACCCCGTGAAAATAAGTACCCTGTTTTGTGTTGTTATGATACAAACTGGTAGTGTATCACAGCAGCACTTGCTAATCTGTACAGCATAAACCGAAAGAAGAGTGCTAACTGCAGCACTGTTGCCAGCTTTCAATTACCAAGTGCAAAATTTCTGCTGCCGATACAGGAGTTACATGACTGACAATAGTCATCTACAAAGCTGCGAAAACACTGAGGCATTGCCGTAGAGTTGCGTTACATGACTGGTCATGATTGACTCACGAAGCTGCTGCAACAAGCCCTCACTCTCTGTCAGGGTGCTTCTTTCGCCACACAGATTATAGGAGAGGTAGTTTTAAGTTACAGTTATCACCTCGAAAAAATTAAGGTGAGGGTATGATTTCTGGTGGTATCCTTCGGTGCATCGACGTATTCACCCATCAGTGCGGCACGTTTTTCCCAAAAATAGATGACTTGAAGGAACTTCAGTCGTAGAAGACTGCATTTTGGTTTTTCAGGAAACATTTCACGTCAACAGTCGCCTCGTCATCATTCTCGAAAAGCATGGACCGCAACTATTTCTTTATCTGAGAAAAGAAGAAGAAATCACTGCGTGCCTTGTCAGGAGAATGTAAGGGAGTTAGGCAAAATTTGATAGCCGAAAGAAATAGCATGTTATTACATTTGCCAAGTGCAACATATACTCTTTATTACACACTACGGGTGAATGAACAATTATCATGATAGTTCACAAAACAATTCTGCACCATAATATTACTGACACATATGAAGGCAAGAATCCAAGTAATCCATGGTTGCTCAAGTCTGTCAGCCTCTGTCTAGTCTGTAAAGACATGAGTCTAGCCGATGAGCTTGACGCTGTTAAGTAAGCCACTGTGGCAATACGCTGGGCCAGCATTGCGCCCGACATTCACCAAGCATAGTCGTTCACATGCTGAGACGATTACTGAAGCCAGGAGAAACCTTGTCACATGGCCTATGTCACTTCTTCAGCTGCAACTCCAGAACACCTTTTGGCACAAATAAATACTGGGTGTCCATGCATGAAATCAGCGAGTCATCGATTCGGTATCTGTCACAGTGAGATGCAGGTAAGGGCTTCATATGCACTTGCATCCGCTACCTCAAGCTAGGCCACCATGTTAGCCAGGCTCGCCTACAGCAGAGCCGAGCAAGCCCCTCACACTGGCTAGTTGGACCAAACACAGTCGCTACAACCTGCAGGAATGCTACACTAGCTTCAGCTATTGGTCTCTGGCGCTAAGTGCGTTGTCAGCATGCTAAAAACTAGTCGTCTGTATAACCATCAAGGGCGCCACCTCTACTGCACCAGTATGAAGACTTCGTGTGCCGACACCAGGCTGCACCACCGGACGAGAACACTCACCTGTAACTGCTCCAGCTAGCTGGAACAGTAAAGAGTTTACATGCACGCCATTTGTGTTGGTACAGAGTTCTTTGCCAGTCTCCTACATTCTCACCAACCCATCAAACTCACGGTGTCCAAGTTGGAGAGCTGAACCTCACTGTGACTCCTAGAAGAGCAACTTCTCTGCCCCTCTGTAGTAGACATCACCTAACTGCTAAAATTCTCATTTGAAAAAGTTATCTAAGTAAGAACAAATAACCAGCCTGATTAGGTATGGACAGTGTGAGCAAGGTAGATATTAGAGCACAAGACTGTATGAAGTGAGTTCATATTGGCAATGTGGCCAGTCTTATTTCCTGAATGATGTTAGAGGTCAGGCCCTTGTGATTGCTTGTGGACGCTCTTATTGGCTGTAGGTGAGGTATTTGGCAGTGCGTGTTGCAGATGATCCACCTCAGCTTCTGAGGCCACAGATATAGCGCATGTATGACTGTGTCCTGTGCAGAATGAGCAGGTGTGTTATCGTGGAGCAAAAGCACCCCCTGGTACTGCTTGCCACGACGTTTCGTCTATTCAGCTGTCCATAATCTCTTTCTGAGATTTCAGTAATATGCTTCTGAGACTATTTCTCACCTACGCTCACAATCTATTAACATAATATTAGGGGAATCCAAAAATACTCAGTATCATTCTGCCCAGTAGTGATTGGGTCTTCACCTTTTTCTTCACTGGTGAACCCACGTGTTTCTGCAACTTGCTTTCTTCCTTAGTCTCGAAATCACAGTGATACGTTCAACACTCGTCCATGGTAATCAGATGGCCAAAGAAGGCATCTCGATTGTCCTGACAGAGCTGCAACACTTACACAGCTGCCTCAGTTCGGCAGGGTTATTAAATATGTGTGGGTAGACAACGAACTCAGCGGATGGCGTCCTTTGTTATATTCAAAATGCCTTATAGGATGTTGAAAAATGTTCCGTGACTTGTTTTAACTTTTTTCACTGTTGCCTCGATAGTGATAAGCTGATTCGAGCACCAGGGCCTCAATTTCTCAAGCATTTCACAGACAGATGGTCTATCACTTTGTTCTTCATCATTAAGACTTGTTTGGCCGCACTGGAAACATCTGCACTACATAACCACTGTGTCATATGATGGTGCGTTGCCGCGTTCCAGCAACTCACGATCGACTATTGTAGCGCTGATCCCTTTGACACGTAGAAAACGACTTACCACATGATATTCCACTTCATTAATGGGCTGCGCCATTTTGGTTCAGCTTCTCTAGAGACGTGCTGCAGTACTTTGCCACAGGGTTTCACTGTGTGCCAGAACTGCAGATATGTAACTTTATACACTGAAACGCCAAAGCAACTGGTATGGGCATGCGTATTCAAATACAAAGATATGTGAACAGGCAGAATACGGCGCTGCGGTCGGCAACGCCTATATAAGACAAATGTCTAGCGCAGTTGTTAGATCGGTTACGGCTGCTACAATGGCAAGTTATCAAGATTGAAGTGAGTCTGAATGTGATGTTATAGTCGGCGCACGAGGATGGGACACACCAGCTCCTAGGTAGCGATGAAATGGGAATTTTTCCCGTACGACCATTTCACGAGTGTACCGTGGATGTCAGGAATCAGGTAAAACATCAAATATCCGACATCGCTGCGGACGGAAAAAGATCCTGTAAGAATGGGACCAACAACGAGTGAAGGGCTGAAGGCCCACAAGTGTATTCTTGATAAGTGCACGACACAAAGCTTAATGCCTCGCCTGGGCCTATCAACACCGACACTGGACTGTTGGTGACTGAAAACATGTTGCCTGGTTGGACGAATCTCGTTTCAAATTGCATTGAGCGGACGGACGTGTACAGATATGGAGACAACCTCATGAATCCATGGGCTCTGCATGTCAGCAGGGGACTGTTCAAGCTGGTGGAGGTTCTGTAATGGTGTGGGGCGTGTGCAGTTGGAGTGATATGGGACCCCTCATACGTCTAGATACCACTCTGACAGGTGACTCACCGAGCGAGGCGGCGCAGTGGTTAGCACACTGGACTCGCATTCGGGAGGACGACCGTTCAATCCCGCGTCCGGCCATCCTGATTTAGATTTTCCGTGATTTCCCTAAATTTCTTCAGATAAATGATGATATGATTCCTTTGAAAGGGCACAGCCGACTTCCTTCCCCAGCCTTCCCCAATACAATGAGACCGATGACCTCGCTGTTTGGTCTCTTCCACCAAATCTACGCAGACCAACAGGTGACACATACATAAGCATACTGTCTGGTCATTTGCATCCATTTGTGTCCAGTGCGCATTTCAATGGACTTGGGCAATTTCATCACGACAATGCGACAACCCACACGTTCAGAATTGCCACAGAATGGCTCCAGGAACACTCTTCTGTGTTTAAACACTTTCGCTGGTCACCAAGCTCCCCAGGTATGAACATTATTGAGCATATCTCGGATCCCTTGCAATGTGCTGTTAAGAAGAGATCTCCACCCCCTCGTACTCTTACGGATTTATGGACAGCCCTTGCGGATTCACGGTGTCACTTCTCTCCAGCACTGCTTCAGCTATTAGTCGAGTCCTTGCCACGTCGTGTTGCGAGACTTCTACGCGCTCGCGGGGGCCCTACACGATATTAAGCAGGTGTACCCGTTTCTTTGGTCTTCAGTGTGTATTTCGTGAAGATATTTAATCGATCCGCAATTTTTCAGGGGGAAATTTCTCGGGTTCTATTGATTACAGAGATAAGGGGTCAAATGTTTTGGGTAGCCCTTGGCTTAGCCACCATTTTTATACACATAGGAACAATGGGTATACTGTAACAGTCTTAGAGTACAAGGTCAAAATCTAAACATTATACACTTCCTCCAGGCCAGACAAATTGAGCAAATCGGTTGGTTCTTTTGCATTGAGCTCGAGGGTGGACCTTAGGCTGTTCATGGCGATCAAAAGTATTAATTGTGGGGGTGGTCACTTATATAATTTCTGTTCATGGCAATAGTCGAAATTTTTATCATGTGTCCTTAAGATGATGTCCTCAGACAATCTTGAAACTTTTTCGATACCTTTTTTCTGTTACTGACATCCAGAAGTTCAAAATTACTGTTATGCATGTAAAATATGCACGTAATATCAGGTCTGTGGCGTAAATGTAGTTTTAACTGATGAAGTGAATACATGACAAGGGTTCTAGGATCATGGCAAGGATTCCGACATCACCAAAATATGTTTTTAGTCAAACGTTTTCTCCAATAAAAGTTTATGACGGGCTATCCCTGTATAACTGGCAATTCACACCTACACAAATATGCCCAGAGTGATATTGCAGTGACAAAAAATGAGCAAAAAGGGGTCTTCACATATCTGAAAATAACTTAAAATAACTGCCAAAAATGATGTAAGACTAGAAAGACTGCCAGTTTTTTGCTCTTTTAAGATACAAATCATGTCATACGTTTTCGATGAATTGTGACCAATAAGCAAAGTATCCAGCAAAAATGTAAAGCAAACAATTTTGTGTTAACCTTATATCCTATGTACTTATTTGTTCCTTACATGAGTCAAAGTACATAAATGTTATGAGATATACAAAAAACTGTCAGAACTTTGCTGACCTATAGAATTACTTTTATATAACCAGCAAATCCTGCTACAGCAGGGAAAAGGAGGGAACCAGTGGAAAAATGCTCCATTTAGAACACAAAAAGACGAATATGTTCCTCTTTGAAAGACTCTGACAGAAAAGTGGGGAACCAGCTGGCTGCTTCAATCCTCATCCCGCTTTCCTCACCAAACACTTGGGGATGCAAACATATTCGCGTTTTTTCGTGATAAGAGTAGCAGAAAGACAGTGACAATGGAAGACAGAGGAGACAGTGTCAGTGGAAGAGAGAGAGAGAGAGAGAGAGAGAGAGAGAGAGAGAGGAGGAGGAGGAGGAGGAGCTTAGTGTTTAACGTCCCGTCGACAACGAGGTCATTAGAGACGGAGCGCAAGCTCGGGTGAGGGAAGGATGGGGAAGGAAATCGGCCGTGCCCTTTCAAAGGAACCATCCCGGCATTTGCCTGAAGCGATTTAGGGAAATCACGGAAAACCTAAATCAGGATGGGCGGAGACGGGATTGAACCGTCGTCCTCCCGAATGCGAGTCCAGTGTGCTAACCACTGCGCCACCACGCTCGGTGAGCGAGAGAGAGAGAGAGAGAGAGAGAGAGAGAGAGAGATAGAGAGAGATAAAGGAGAAAGAGAGAGAGAGAGAGAGAGAGAGAGAGAGAGAGAGAGAGAGAGGAGACAATGACAGTGGGAGAGAAAAAGTGGCAGCGAAAGAGAAAGAGAGATGGATGAAAGTCACTGTGGGAGCAAAGAGAGAGGAGACCTCTACATGCCTGTCATGCTCAGCAGGTTACACATCAAGGGCTGGAAAAGCGTTTATTTGCCTCTGATATACAGGCCACCATGCAAAGCAGGACGATAAAGCAAACTGATAATATTACAACAAAACATGCTTGTCATGCGCAGCAGCCTCTATTTTGACCCTGGAAGGCCATTTCTTGCCTCTGATATGTAGGTTGCCCAAAAAGAAGCAGGTTGATTTGTCAGGTAGATGTAAGATCGAAAAATGCATTGAAGAAGCTAAACTCAAACAAATAAGCGTTGTTTTCTTCAAACCAGCAGATAATCAAGATGAAAAGGTTGTAAGAAAAGCCCTAGCGAAGACTATCAGCCCTGGAAAAGATAAGATCAGTATCAAGGCCATCAGGTCGACAGCAGATACAGTGATTCTGGAAGGGCGATACAGGAGGATAAAAGAAAAATCATATAGAAAACTACATTGACAAACAAAATCAAATGTGAGGAACCCAGAAAGCTTAGACCATTTCTGGCCGTCTATCAGGTACGTACTGCACTAACAGACAAATAGTTCCTCGAAGACCTTTACGAGATAAACTTCAATGAATATATTTCAAAGGAAGAATTATACCAAGAAGTAGCAATAAAATTCAAAAGAGGACCAAAGGGGAAATGTACAGTTAATAACAGAATTGATATCTCCCCTGGGGTTCGCCTACTCCAACTCCAAAGAGACTGGGTCCACATACAGTTTGAAGCACTGACCATTAAAGAATATGTAGCTGTACAAAAATGTCCCAACTGTTGGGGCCTTGGACATTCACCTGAACGTTGTGACAAGCAGCAGGTGTGTTCCAAATGTGCAAAGACAGGACACAAAAACGCAGACTGTCAGGAGGAGGTAACCATTGGCTGCATCCCACGTAAATATCTAAACAGAGTCTGCATTACAACAGGGAGATCAGAATGCCCAAAATATAAACAGCTATATGAACGACAAATTCAGAGCACAGAATACAGTGCCACCAAAGTTCACTTATATGGGATAAGATTACATGGAAGACTCATCACCCTCCTATCACAACAGTAGGCCTAACACAAATCACAATGCGCCAGAACAAGAGCTCGGCGGCATGCGGTAGCCAGGAGGCAGAAAATGGGCTTGCGAACGACTGACCAGTCGTCGAGACAGTGCCATCAATGTCAATACGTGAAATAGTGCAAAACTAATACCTTCATATCACAAACTATATTGATGATGCATGTATACAATTTGCCATTTACTACCATATAGCTAGGAGGCATAGACATGTTTCAGTGGGCGTACTTGCAGACGGCGAATATCCTAAGAATGGATGAGCCGGAAGATGAAGCAGTCAGGGAAAATGAAAAATTAACGAATTCATTTAAATTAGACAAACATGCAAATACATTCAGACATCGGACACGCATTCATCATATTTGCAGCATGACTATGAAACACACCAGTCACCAGAACAACAAGTAGCAGAAGGAGATTCAAATAAACAAACATAACAACTAAGACAAGAAAACAAAACAACGCAATATTATCATCAACCAAACCCGAATACAACAGATACAGACAAACAAGAATGTGACGTCAGAAAGACAGAAACAATAAGAAACAAAAACATATCGAAATCATAAACGTATCAGATAAACCAAGAACTCATTCACAGCATACCATTAACAAGCAAAGCTGCTACAGATACACCAACAGCAAACACAGGCAACAAACACGACCAATTGCAAGACACAAGTAACAGAGAACAAATAACAAAGGCAAACACGACTACCACAGAAGCACTAACAGGAAACACAAATGAGCAAACCAACACATTACAAGTATGCGACAAAGGAACAACAGCTGACTACAGGGACCTTGAAGAGAATCAGAGATGTATTTCGAACTGACCTACAGTTAATAATGCGACTTCATCACCCATAAGCAAATAAAATATGTTACCCAACTTCAGAAAAGACTGATCGTATGGTCCTACGAATAGAAAACCTTGCAATTGACAATCGACATCTCTGTAGACTACTAGGGATGGAGTGCACACGAAGGGGAGAGGGTTTGGACCTAAATCACTTCAACGAGGACTTAGTGAGAGCATGCTGGCGAGTTTATTTCGAATTTAAAGAAAACAGGATCCAAGAGCTATGCATACACAAGATATCCCGCATCGTAAAGATCGTAAAACTGAATTGTATGAGGAGTAGAATGGTTAGTACAGAACTAAGCAAGGCGATCGACGAAGTACAGGCGAATGTCGCTTGTTTACAGGAACTATACACGCGTGACGGTAAGACACCTGGTCTCCCAACACAATATATGACAATAACAGGATTAAAGGAGGTCAAAACAGCAATCGTGGTACTAAACACACGAATTGCAGCCACAAAAATAACACAACTATGTAGTGAACACTTCGTAACAGCAGAAATTACACTGGGAAGGGAGTCATGGATAGTCATATCATTGTAACCACAGCACTCATAAGACATTGATCCTTTTGCAAACTCAGGTAGGAAATGGCAAGTTTCTCCAGGGGCAAAAGATTACTTGTCCTCGCGGACATTAATGCACGCTCAGTGTTCTGGCATGCTGATAGGACAGATGCCAAA
Source organism: Schistocerca piceifrons (assembly GCF_021461385.2). Lineage (NCBI taxonomy): Eukaryota > Metazoa > Arthropoda > Insecta > Orthoptera > Acrididae > Schistocerca > Schistocerca piceifrons. Next base: position 391,650,492 of record NC_060145.1, read on the forward strand.
GGACAAATAATAAAGGACATCATAAATGAGTGTAGCCTTTCTGTGCTCAATAAGGCTGGGCAAGCCCCGACATACCTTGGAAATGCCGAAGGTATCAGTAACATAGACATTTAACTGGAAAACGGAACATCTGCAAAACATATCACTGACTGGAAAAAACATGACAGAGCAACACACAGCAATCACAACGCAATAATTATACAAAAAAAAAAAACTACAGAAGAATTCCCCTCGAACACCACCCGAGGAAGTATTGATTACAGAGCGAACATATTAACTGACCTAATATGGAGAGCTCAAATCGTTGCAATCCCACAAACCAGTGACATACATAAACGAAATATACCGTGGTCGACGTGATTAACAACACTAAGTAAGGATTCACAAGGCAAAAGACGATACTACCAACGTGCAGAGACAACACAAGAAAAAGAAGTCAGGCTGCAACAATACCTTGAAGTCAAACGACTATGTAAATACGAATTACAAAAACAAGGCAGGATCCTTGGGTCAGTTTTGTTACGACCAACTTACAGAATAACATATGGGAAGAGCTCTTCAAAATACAAAATGAGAGAACAAAAACTCCAACGGTAATATCAACATTAAAGCGACAAAATGGTGCAATAATGCAGGGCTGGAGATGCTCGGCAAAGTACCTGCTGAACAACCTACTACCAGACGATGACGCTACACACGACCAACACCACCACTAGACTTACACAGACAAATGGACATTAACTACATAAGTGGTAGAATCGCTACCCCTTTCTCTCGCGAAGAGGTCGCGTAGGCAATAAAAAAACTTAAAAGACAGGAAAGCTCCAGGCTCAGATGGAGTTCACTGGGAAACCATTAACACCGTTGCACCACTGATTGTCCCCTATTTGACGAACTAATTTAATGACTCTTTACTGCAAGGGAGTGTGCCACCCTTGTTGGAAGACGGCCAATGCAGTGATTATCAAAAATCAGAGGACAAGGAGTCAACAGACCCAAAATAATATAGACCAGTCTGTCTACTGAACACACTAGGCAAGGTCCAGGAGAGGCAACTGTATGACAGACTGGTGTCCCACAGACAGCTTCTGGGCCTCATTCCAGACTATGAGTTTAAGCCACACAAGTCTATCGACGATGCAGTGAATAGAGCTTTGCACATAACTCAGAGTATGCAGGACAAACATGTGGTGACAATATTAATTAATATATCTGGAAGTTTTGACAACTTTTGGTCGCCTACGCTATTCGCAATATTAAGACAAATGCAAATCCCAACAGCTTTATATAACTGCTTCCTCGACTACTGTGAAGACATAGATGTAGAATGGCGAGTGGGCCACCGAACAGTTGTCAAGAAAATCACCAAAAGGTGCCCACAGGGGTCCATATCAGGACCCATATTCTGGGACTTGCTATTGAGCTGCTGATACACAATCTAGACAGAGATGATAGAGCAAAGGAGATAATAGCATATGCTGATGATTTGTTCATAATGGTATCAGGAAACTCAAGAATACACATAGATTAATAGACTTCACAACTCCTTGTAGACATCAATGAATGGTCTAACAACAATAAACTAATAATTGCAGCTATTAAAACGGTGTACTTACTATTGAAAGGCGATCTTGAAAGAAACCCCAGCGTCAAGCTGAATAACACAACCTTGCAATGACAATTTGAAGTTCACTGAATATAACAGACTTACAAAAGACAAAGAAATGAAAATAACGCATAAATTAGCAAGACTAAATACAACAAAACGTAGACAACCCATAAGACAATACTTACATTTCATATAACATTATTCAAATCCATAGTATACTTTGCAGTGGGCGTCTGCGAACATTGCCTGAGGTTTGCAACACATAGAATCATTGTGAGATGTGACCAAAGAAACGTTCTGCTCACGGGAGACCTTTGGCATCACTTTGCGCAAGCACTGTGCGTGATGATGGGGTGTGCTCCATTGACATCACCATCTGTCAAACTGCAGCAGCATACTCGTTGAAGAAAGGCAGACGTTTAAAATTGTAGGAGAGGACACCACAGAAACACACCAACTAAACCACTGGTTAAATGATGCCTGGCAGGGAGAATAATTTGACAGAAAAAGGGCATCACATCCAACCTTTTTCCCAAACATTAAGGAATGAATGAGGCTAAAACACATAAATACTGGTTGTGGCAGTGTCCATTTTCTCATGGAGCATGGTCCATACCCAGAACACCTCTATCAGTTTTGTCTCAGCCGAACACCCATGGGCCCTTGTGAAGAGCTAGAAACTCCTGAACATGTCACTTTACACTATGACAGATTCATGCACATACAACCCCAGTCTAAGTGTGAGAACATAGGAAAAATTTTATGACAGCTGGATGATCGGAGCATACTGAATGACATAAGCGATAATATGTCACGCATGTTACATGAATTATACAAACAACAACAAACATATACATAAATGAGAGCAAACACACAAATGCAGGAAGAGGGTAATTGGAATGACACAGACATAAACACAAACAATGAAATAGGCTTAGATGCTGAAACAGATAGAATCAGTGACATTGATATATAGACCTAGGTGTGAGAGAAGAGTAAATTAAGGAACACACTAATGGTTCAGCTGTCACTTTAATATACACAGAAACATCTTGAGTAATAATGTAATTTAAATGGTATAATTGTTATTAAGCTTAGGTAAAATAATATATGTAATGAGAATGATGCAACTTGTTATTAAACGTAGATAAGGTTTCACCTTAAGACAACACAAACACCATCCACATAACACATAGAAATAAGGAAGTCAAAGATGCATAAATAACATGCTGGTTATGCCTGTGTGTAATGTGCATATGATCTGTAACAAATGTAATATAAAAGAAATACAACAAGTGTCCTACACACAAATTTATCAAATGAGTATGAAAGATATTTTATATGCTACTTGGAATGTGACAGTCCTGATGATTTGCTGAGCCCTTACACCCAAGAAAGCTAGGTGATGGATTCTCTATTGTAAATCTATGTACTTTTCTATTACCTTTTATCTCTCCTTCTTAAATGCAAGATTCCTGTTATTTTAGAAAATTTATAATATATCATAAAGTAATAATATGCCATAACCTCATGCCATCTTCCTAAATTTCTATTTTTTACTCATAAATCGATAATTTTAAGATTTTCATTTGTCAATTACTATTGAGTATATATGTATTACAAGCTCAATATTATTAATCCTTATTACAAAGATGAAATATCAAATAAGTTCATATTCTGTATGCGTACCATTTTATACTATGAAAATACGACTTATCTCAGTAAGTAGGTGGCAGGTTATTTGTAAATGGTAGCACGAAATAAATAAATGTTCCCACACAACATACCTGTCATACAGGGCACCCTATACACAATGGCGTAGAATAGTCATGTTTCTGCCCACATCTGTGCTCCTATTGGAGCTAGGGGGTTATAAACTCCAAAGCGCTGGTACTCTTGAACGCTGCTGTTTCTGTGGCGAATTTGACTGAAATGAATCCAGTGGTTTGGGAGGTGATCTTGGACATACACTCATATACTCTGCTTTGTATATATAAGAGGTAAGTGCAATTTAGAATTACGAGGGGTATTCAATAAGAAATGCAACACTTTGTTTCTGAAAGAGGATTGGTTTTATTGAGGATTCCAGTACATCATATTATTCCCCACTCATTTGGCTAGAAAACCCCGTTTTTCAACATAATCTTCCTTCAGTGCGACAGCCTTACACCACCTTACTGGGAGGGCCTCTATGCCTATACTCTACAATGCAAGGCCTCTCACAAGTCGGTGCACCTGAGAGGAGCTCACAAAACTTCATTGGACTGTTCTTTCTCATCCACCCTACAGCCTGGATCTCACATCTTCCGATTTCCACCTGCTTTACCTAATGAAGAAGGCACTCCATGGAAAGCAGTTCATGGATGATGGAGGCGTTATTTACACAGTAAGATGTTGACTTCAGTGTTGACTAGTAGAGTGGTGCCATGCAGGCACGCAGCCCCATCCAGAAAGATGGTATAAGCCTATCGCATTGAAAGGAAGTTATGTTGAAAAATAAGGTTGTGTAGCCAAAAGACTGGGGAATAACATGACGTAGGAAGCGTGAATAACACCAACCTGCTTTCAGAAAAAAAGTACGTATTGAACGCCCCTTGTATTATGGAAATGTTTTTCTTGATTTAGCTGAGACTGCTTGTTTCTGATTCACTGTGTTTCAAATAATTTCACAATGTTTATTTTTTTATTTCTTTCTTGACCCTCTGAAATAAAGGGTGTGTCAAAAAAATGTATACACACTTTGAAGCGTAATAGAAAATTTATTTCCCGTTTTATAATGTTAAATTTCTGAAAATGGAAAGCTTAAAGTCCAATTGGAAAAATAAATGTACTCTGCAAATGTGATTAATGTTCAAACTGGTGGCCATCAGCATCAGTACATTTCTGAGTACGAGTCACCACTGATTCTGTACATTGTACCAAAGTGTCCAATGAGATTTCTGCGCACACCGCCTGAATCTCATTCCAAAGTGTGTCCAGCATACGTGGTTTACGTTTGTACACCACATCTTTTACTGTGCCCCATAAGAAGAAATCCAGCAGCGTGAGGTCTGGAGAGCGTACAGGAAACTCGATTGGTCCCCTGCGTCCTATCCACTGGCCTGGCACATTGTGATCCAGGTATGCTCGTACGTCCCTATGATAGCGCGACAGGGCGCCATATTGTTGGAAATAAAACTCATCATTACCGTATAATGCACGAATGGAAGGGAATATGGAGTCAGCAAGCATTGTTAGGTACGTTTCTCCAGTAACAGTACCTTCAAAGCGGAAAGGCCCAATGAGTCCCCTTGCAGACAAACCACACCACACATTTACACCAGGCAAATTCACAGCCTTTTCAACTGTAATGTGAGGTTTATCTTCAGCCCAGTACACACAATTGTGCCTATTGACAGTTCCATTGAGTTTGAACTGGGCTTCATCCGACCAAATTATGCTACCCATAAATCCTGGTTCACATCTCACCGTCTCCTGAACCCATTCACAAAATTCTAACCTTCGATCTGGATCGTCGTCACTTAGCTGTTGCACCAGCCTTGGAATGTTCACAAGAAACTTGCCTTTCTTCAGAATGCATAGCACACTACTAGCACTTACATTACTCTCACGTGCCGCTTGCCTTGAAGATTTTTGAGGCGAACGCTGAAACAGTTCCAAGACTGTAGTTGCGGAATCATCACTTGTAGCGGTACGAGGTCGCCCTGATAGACCTTTATGCACAGCACACACTGTTCCATGAATTTCGAATTTGTCTCGTAGACATGTAATTGTTAATCTTGAAGGTGGTTTTGTACCATACTCACTTCTCCACTGTCTTCGAACCGCAGCTACATTCTCAAACTCCCAGTACCACTTAATTATCTGCTTCCGCGCTTCAAAGCTGAAACGCACGTCCGCCATGTTTCAGTTACTTCCTTGTCACTGCTGCCATCTGTTGAAGAAACATCATATTACTTTCTCACAGATATTTAACCTTGTAGAACGGGAAATAAATAGTCTATGACAGTTCAAAGTGTGTATACATTTTTTTGACGCACCCTGTATGAACTTAGGAAAAAGTATGAGCTCAATTAAAATTCAACATTTTCTAAAATTTACTTTCTAACAATAAATATTCAACGTTATCATTATAACTGGTAACATATCGCTATCTTTACTCAGAATTCAGTAACAGATGTTTGTAATTTTATAATTTAACCACTACAAACGTAGCCAAAGGAGGGTCCAGGGGGTCCAGAAACACCCTCCCCCCCCCCCCCCCCCAACCATCACCTAAATGAAAATACGCTCGATGTAGATACCTGGTGGTGAAATTGAAAGGTATTTTGATTTTCAATCATAGGAGGAGAAAGGGATACCCACTGTCAATAGCCAACAAGGCCATCGATAGATTTAAATTATTGCTGTGTATCGCTCATGCATAGTTTAGCCAAGACTAATTACTGCATACTGTTGGCGTTACTTGAGTTCAGTTCTTGTTTTGTTTATCAGTTCAGTTCTTACTTGCAGTTGAATTTAATGTAAGTGCTGCCGTTTATTGCTTTTGTTCTGTGTTGTGACAGTTTCTAATTACGGGTAAGTTTGTAACAACAAATAAGAGGAAAACAAATTTTGATTTGTCCACTGGTGTTACGTCAAGTTAAAAACATGTATGCGTTACTGTAATACCATCATTGCTTCGCTATAGCAGTTTAATGTTAGCACTGGAATCGTTATTTAGAGACTGGTAGAACTTAGGGGTTGCAATATTCCAGTATTTCACAAGACAGTGGAGAGGTAAACGTAACTATAAGCAACATTAAACTAAAATCAGTTCATAAAAATACACCTGAATTTGCATGTGTCGCTCAAGTATAGTATCGCTTTGATAAACGAATACGTCACCCAGACGGCGATGGTCGCATTTCTTTAAAAAATTTGCGGACAATTCTGTCATTAGGACCCTAAATGGTAAAATATCGTCCAGTTTGGTCACCCGTGGGGTACTCAATCATGTAAATCAGTTCCGATACGGAATGACGGGGACGGGTTTGTGGAGAGAGGAAGGGGGATGTGATGGCAGCACATTCTGTAGTTCGTTCGTTTCTAAAAGTCTATTTACGCTTTTATAATACTATTATAACTGGAGCTTTTTCAGATGTTCTATGATTATCTTCAGACTGTAATGTTTTTAAGTTCTAGAAATAGCGATATAAAAATTTGTTCATTGTTTCTTTAACAATATCATCTTAATTTGGAGAATAGTTATTTAGTTCTCGGGCTAACAGTATTTAATTCTAATGTTGGTTTACGGAAGATTTCGACAATATGCATAGCTCATCGATATTTACAATTTGTTCTGTTATCTGCGCATAAGGATGGCTCAATTGTGGAACGGCAGTATATCATGTCTTCAAGTTTTACTGCAAGAAAATGTTCTACTGTGAAATGTCTTATTCGTAATATCCTAGGAATAGTCAGTCCAGTCGTCTCAACTTTAACATATTTGTAAATAAACGTCATGCACTCGTAATTAATAATGTATACTGTACATTACAGAGTAGTTATGTTAGAATTAGAGACTGTATAACCATATTATCATGGATAAACGTAAAGCTATTTGTGACGTCGCATTCATTACAAACCTCTTGACGTAACCGGTATTGGATGGGGTTTGTTACTTTAAAAACACATAGTTCCATGCGCTTATCACTGATTGTCTGTCGTTTTACTGCAGTACTCGACAACGGTGCATTCCCGACTGTTAGTCATTTGGAAAATTTTGCTCGATCCGGACACTACTATCCTGCTCCTACCTTGTTATGAGGTCGTTTTTGTCCACCGTGTGTATCAAGTTAACACCAATCGAAATGTACTCGCTTGCTCGTTATACCGTTGCTGCTGAAATGACACGCCGGTTGCCTGCGTCCCAGGCGCCTACCGACGAGCAGACCGTGCGGCAGAGAAGCTGCAGTTACAACGCTCGCCGCGAGGTGGCGATGGCAATGCTCCAGTCGGCGGCTCGTACCGACGCTGTGACGCGGGGGCGTCGTTGCGTCATGTGCCACGCGACCCACTCCATTTCGCCGTCAGATTCCCGCACGGCGGTCACCTGCGGTCGTCGTCACACTTTTGCTGACTTGCTTAGTCCGTTGACGTTTCGCATACACGTGCTACAGCCCGATGCGCGGACGGCCTGAACAGTTGCGTCTGACGGTAATGTTTTAAGTCCACCTCCACTTGAGGCTTGGTCTCTGATCCTGTCTGACAGAGAACGTCCATAATTATATCGAAGACTAAGAGCTGGCTGCAGATACCCGTTGCAAGCCATCTCAGGCTGTATCGCCGCGCTGTATCGACACCGTTCCTCACAAGCATCTTCTATACAAACTGCGTCCCTAAGGAGAATCGCCTCAGTTGTGCTTCTGGATTCGTGATTTCCTAACAGAAAGGCCACAGTTCGTAGTAGTAGACGGAAAGTCATCGAGTGAAACAGAAGTAATATCCGGCCCTCTATCGTTCCTGATCTATATTAACGACGTAGGAGACAATCTGAGTAGCCGTCTTAGATTGTTTGCAGATGATAGTGTCATTTACCGTCTTATAAAGACATCAGATGATCAAAAAGACTTGCAAAATCACTTAGATAAGATATCTGTATGGTGCGAAAAGTGACAATTGACCCTGAATAAGGAAAAGTGTGAAGTTATTCACATGTGTACTAAAAGAAATCAGCTAAATTTCGATTACACAGTAAGTCACACAAATCTGAAGGCTACAAATTCCACTAAATACTTAGGGATTACAATTACAAATAACCTAAACTGTAACGATCACATAGATAATATTGTGGGTAGAGCAAACCAAAGACTACGATTCATTGGAAGAACACTTAGAACGTGTAACAGGTCTACTAAAGAGACTGCTTACACCATGTTTGTTCGCCCTATTCTGGAGTATTGTTGGGCGGCGTGTGGTCCGCATCAGGTGGGACTGACGGATGACATCGAAAAAGTACAAAGAAGAGCAGCTGGTTTTGTATTATCGCGAAACAGGGGAGATAGTGTCACAGACATGATACCTGGATTAGAGTGGCAATCATTAAAACAAAGGCGTTTTTCGTTGCGACGGGATCTTCTCGTGAAATTTCAGTCACTAGTTTTCTCCTCCCACCTACACAGGGAGAAATGATCATCACGATAAAATAAGAGAAATCAGTGCTCGCACAAAAAAATTTAAGTGCTCGTTTTTCCCGCGCGCCGTTTGAGAATGGAGCGGCAGACAGACATCTTGAAGGAGGTTCATTGAACCCTCTGCCAGGCACTTTATTGTGAATAGCAGAGTAATCACGTAGATTTAGATGTACATGGGTAGCCGCGCGGTCTGGGGCGTCTTGTCAAGATTCGCGCCGCTCCTCCCGTCGGAGCTTTGAGTCCTCCCTCGTGCATAGTTGTGCGTGTTGTCCTTAGCGTAAGTTAGTTTCAGTAGTGCGTAAGCCTAGGGACCGATGACCTCAGCAGTTTGGTCCCGTAGTCCTTACCACAAATTTCCAAATTTCCAGTCTGGTATCCATTCTGCAAAACTTACGGAGCAGCGTACTCTTCTTCTTTCGTTTTCAGCTGTACGTATTTCGCTTGTACTAGATTATATTCCATACACCTCAATATTTTCTGTCGTGGCAGTCTATGTTATGCTTCTTCTAAACCCATAAACACTGTAAGACTGTTCATGAATGATTGGTATTGCGAAAACTGCGACGGTAGGAAACAGCAACTCAATGCAGGAAGACCTCTAACAGAACGACACTGGTGCAACAGTCGGAAGCTGACCATCAAAGTAAGTAAATGCTAAGTGTGTCCCATAAATAGGTGGAAAAATCTATTACTTTTCAAAAACACTATTGGCAGTCATTCATTGAACAACCGTAAAAATCTCTCAGTTCGAAGGCCGTACAGTCCAGAATCGGTATGCCAGACAGGCAAAATCGTCGTGAACATTGAGCTAATCGCCCCAACGACGCACCAGGCTGAAGATATCCATTTGCTAAAACACCGTCTCCTGGTGGTTGAAGATGTCCATAACTACTCCCTGTACATCCTCGTCCAACAAGAGCCGTCGACCCTTCAAGGGCTTTTAGTGGACCGATGGCGTGACAATTGGACGGGGAGAGATCGAACTATATGGCGGGTGCTGGAGTTTCTCCCGTTTCAGTTAGTGCAACTATTGCGCTATATTTGCGTCATGGGCACCTGCATTATCATGAAGCAGATGCACTCGTTGTCGCAGTTTTTCCGGACATTTCGCTTTAACTGCACGCCGTTATTTCTCCAGCGATGGATATCTGCCGGTGTTCGTATTTCGGCAGCCAAGAAAAGAATAACAGCACGTTGGTTCTATTTGGACGCATTTGGTAATAACGTCGCCATAGTTCACATTGATGTATTTTCCGCACGCACATCGGAAAGTCAAGAATGCCATACTAAACCCTTGCCTGCATGCCAGTATTTGTATACCTGCATCAGGGTCGCACTGCTTTGCATATACAGGGTGAAAAGTATTTAAACCGACAAACTCTGTCATTTTTTCCTATGAGGATTATTTAAACCGGTGGAGGGCATATTACTCTCTGCAGTCGTTAGAGGCCAAATTACGATCTTCAGTTGTTAGAGGTCGTTCAAATTGGTTCAAATGGTTCAAATGGCTCTGAGCACTATGGGACTTAACTGCTGAGGTCATCAGTCCCCTAGAACTGAGAACTACTTAAACCTAACTAACCTAAGGACATCACACACATCCATCCCCGAGGCAGGATTCGAACCTGCGACCGTGTTAGAGGTCGTATTACACTCTTCAGTTGTAGGCAACTGCTGTCCACCAGTGTAGTAGTGCATTGTCTCTGTTTACTAATGGAGCGATACACCTGATATGGGTTGGAGCGTACTACGTAGCGCACCATAACGGACGAGCTGCACAGCGGGTTTATCAACAACAATATCCTAATCGCCGTATCCCGCATCATACGACCTTTGCTGCTGTGGACCAACGTCTGCGTGAGACCGGGTCATTTAGCAGATTACCTGGACAGGGACGCCGTCGCACGGTAAGAACGCTGCAATTGAGGAAGCTGTCTTGCACCATGTGGAGCGGGATCCTTCAATCAGCACTCGTGCAATTGCACGTCACATGCGGACGAATCAGACGGATGTAAGAACAGTCCTTCGAGAGCAATTGTTACGTCCATTTCACTTAGAGCGTGTCCACAACCTGGAACCAGTTCATTATCCACCTAGAGCACAGTTTTTGCAGTGGTACCTGGTACCTGGAACAGTGTGAAATGCATCCTACATTTCCAGCCTCTGTGTTGTTTACCGATGAAGCAACGTTCGGGCGGGATGGAGTCTTCAACATGCACAATTCGCGTGTTTGGAGTGAGGATAACTCATATGTTACAGTTACTAGCGCTCATCAAGTGCGGTTCTTCGTTAATGCAGCTCGTGGTCGTGCGGTAGCGTTCTCGCTTCCCACGCCCGGGTTCCCGGGTTCGATTTCCGGCGGGGTCAGGGATTTTCTCTGCCTCGTGATGACTGTGTGTTGTGTGATGTCCTTAGGTTAGTTAAGTTTAAGTAGTTCTAAGTTCTAGGGGACTGATGACCAGAGATATTAAGTCCCATAGTGCTCAGAGCCATTTGAACCATTTTTTTCTTCGTTAATGTGTGGGTCGGTGTTGTTGGGGACTGTTTAATTCGGCCGCATCTGCTACCTAGGCCATTAAATGGCAGGCACTATTACAATTTTCTCGCCAGAGCATTGCCAGAATTGCTGGAAGACGTCCCGCTCCCTAAAAGACAACCATGTGGTTCCAACATGACGGGGCGCCGGCACATTTCAGTCGTCGTGTGCGACGATTCCTGGACCGATGGTTCCCAGAAACATGGACTGGCAAAGGTGGTCCTGTAGCATGGCCTCCTCGATCCCCAGATATGTCCCCTCTGGACTTTTTAGTGTGTGGAGAGATGCGCAACCTTGTTTACGCAACTCCTGCTGCCTCAGAAGAGGACCTGGTTGTCCGGATAGTAGTAGCAGTAGGAACACTTCAGGATACTCCTGGGGTTTTTGCCCGTTTCAGACAGAACATGATCCGATGGTGTAACCTTTGTTTACGTGTCAATGGAGGCATTTTTGAAAATCTACTGTAACTGAAATTGGATTGTGTTAATGTGTTGTCTCTTGGTCATAAAAAAATGGAAAAGTGTTTGTTGGTTTAATTAATCTGCCGCCAGAGAAATCTTCCTCTACCGGTTTAAATACTCCTCATAGGAAAAAATGACATTAGGGAAAAATCTTTGTTTTGATGACCCCTACAACCTCCCAGAGTTTGTCGGTTTAAATACTTTTCACCCTGTATGCTACAACAACGCCCTGAGAGGGAGTCTTTTTGAGCGTGTCCCCTTTCCTTGGATGTGGTATAAATGTTCAATAGGTGCCTCCTGAAACACCAAGCATTACGGCTCCCTTGGGTACCAAGGATCCACCACACGAGCACCAAAATTTGCCCATGTTCAGATTCACTTAGCCTCGGCAAAATGCACTCATAGCTACAGACAATTCCATTCTGACCACGACTAACGCAATGTACTGGGGACACTGTACAGGTGGCGTTTGTGGTCAAATACAGCAGCGCAACCTGTAGGCTTGGCTAGCATCTGCATTTATGTTCAAAGATGCATTTCTCTGGGTTTCAATATTTTTTACAACGCCAGTATATCCTGAAGCTACGATTATGCAGCATTCGCCGCCGCCGACGGCAGCGCCTACATTGACGCCTCCAGGCAAAGTATTGTCTTCTGTACTGTTGTAAAGAAGCAAAGTCCTGTCTTTATTGTGTGTTCATTTGTGAATAAAGAGGAAGAATTTACCTTACTTCTGTATCCAAACTGTTGCTGGGTAAAGTCATGTTACCTGTGATAGTATCTTTCACTGAACCCTAAAATATATTTTAGCCTCACAGTTATAGTAAAAAACTGACATCTTTTCACAACAAAGAGGCTAGTATTTGCCTGAAATACATATTACCGATTGACAAAAGCTAAAAAAGTTACAAATTAACTATTACGCAATACTTGAGTATGAGGTGCGACAATAAAGTAATGAGACTGATTTTCTTTGCAAGATGTGGCAACCCTGCAGGCTTGCTTAGGCGCAATATCTTTGACCTCGTTCTATAAGCTGCTTCTAGCCCAAGCAGCGCATCGATGTAACTGTTAAGTCGTGAGTTGTGCTGTAATAAGGTGTGGATAGGTCAGGAGTCCACTACACGCAACAAGCGGCTACACGGGTAGCAGGGGTTGTGTGGCGTGGGCTGGGCGGTTTTTTAGGTTAGATGGCCTTGGGCAAGTACAGAAAGGGCAACAGCCTCAACGGGTGCAGGGCAAAGTCAGGACATGCGGGGACCAAGCAGCAATCGGTATTGTAATTGTCAACTGTCGAAGCTGCGTTGGTAAAGTACCGGAACTTCAAGCGCTGATAGAAAGCACCGAAGCTGAAATCGTTATCGGTGCAGAAAGCTGGCTTAAGCCAGAGATAAATTCTGCCGAAATTTTTACAAAGGTACAGACGGTGTTTAGAAAGGATAGATTGCATTCAACTGGTGGTGGAGTGTTCGTCGCTGTTAGTAGTAGTTTATCCTGTAGTGAAGTAGAAGTGGATAGTTCCTGTGAATTATTATGGGTGGAGGTTACACTAAACAACCGAACTAGGTTAATAATTGGCTCCTTTTACCGACCTCCCGACTCAGCAGCATTAGTGGCAGAACAACTGAGAGAAAGTTTGGAATACATTTCACATAAATTTTCTCAGCATGTTATAGTCTTAGGTGGAGATTTTAATTTACCAGATATAGACTGGGACACTCAGATGTTTAGGACGGGTGGTAGGGACAGAGCATCGAGTGACATTATACTGAGTGCACTATCCGAAAATTACCTCGAGCAATTAAACAGAGAGCCGGCCGAAGTGGCCGCGCGGTTCTGGCGCTGCAGTCTGGAACCGCGAGACCGCTACGGTCGCAGGTTCGAATCCTGCCTCGGGCATGGATGTGTGTGATGTCCTTAGGTTAGTTAGGTTTAGCTAGTTCTAAGTTCTAGGGGACTAATGACCTCAGCAGTTGAGTCCCATAGTGCTCAGAGCCATTTGAACCATTTGAATTAAACAGAGAACCGACTCGTGGAGATAACATCTTGGACCTACTGATAACAAACAGACCCGAACTTTTCGACTCTGTATGTACAGAACAGGGAATCAGTGATCATAAGGCCGTTGCAGCATCCCTGAATATGGAAGTTAATAGGAATATAAAAAAAGGGAGGAAGGTTTATCTGTTTAGCAAGAGTAATAGAAGGCAGATTTCAGACTACCTAACAGATCAAAACGAAAATTTCTGTTCCGACACTGACAATGTTGAGTGTTTATGGAAAAAGTTCAAGGCAATCGTAAAATGCGTTTTAGACAGGTACGTGCCGAGTAAAACTGTGAGGGATGGGAAAAACCCACCGTGGTACAACAACAAAGTTAGGAAACTACTGCGAAAGCAAAGAGAGCTCCACTCCAAGTTTAAACGCAGCCAAAACCTCTCAGACAAACAGAAGCTAAACGATGTCAAAGTTAGCGTAAGGAGGGCTATGCGTGAAGCGTTCATTGAATTCGAAAGTAAAATTCTATGTACCGACTTGACAGAAAATCCTAGGAAGTTCTGGTCTTACGTTAAATCAGTAAGTGGCTCGAAACAGCATATCCAGACACTACGGGATGATGATGGCATTGAAACAGAGGATGACACGCGTAAAGCTGAAATACTAAACACCTTTTTCCAAAGCTGTTTCACAGAGGAAGACCGCACTGCAGTTCCTTCTCTAAATCCTCGCACAAACGAAAAAATGGCTGACATCGAAATAAGTGTCCAAGGAATAGAAAAGCAACTGGAATCACTCAATAGAGGAAAGTCCACTGGACCTGACGGGATACCAATTCGATTCTACACAGAGTACGCAAAAGAACTTGCCCCCCTTCTAACAGCCGTGTACCGCAAGTCTCTAGAGGAACGGAGGGTTCCAAATGATTGGAAAAGAGCACAGATAGTCCCAGTCTTCAAGAAGGGTCGTCGAGCAGATGCGCAAAACTATAGACCTATATCTCTGACGTCGATCTCTTGTAGAATTTTAGAACATGTTTTTTGCTCGCGTGTCATGTCATTTCTGGAAACCCAGAATCTACTATGTAGGAATCAACATGGATTCCGGAAACAGCGATCGTGTGAGACCCAACTCGCTTTATTTGTTCATGAGACCCAGAAAATATTAGATACAGGCTCCCAGGTAGATGCTATTTTTCTTGACTTCCGGAAGGCGTTCGATACAGTTCCGCACTGTCGCCTGATAAACAAAGTAAGAGCCTACGGAATATCAGACCAGCTGTGTGGCTGGATTGAAGAGTTTTTAGCAAACAGAACACAGCATGTTGTTATCAATGGAGAGACGTCTACAGACGTTAAAGTAACCTCTGGCGTGCCACAGGGGAGTGTTATGGGACCATTGCTTTTCACAATATATATAAATGACCTAGTAGATAGTGTCGGAAGTTCCATGCGGCTTTTCGCGGATGATGCTGTAGTATACAGAGAAGTTGCAGCATTAGAAAATTGTAGCGAAATGCAGGAAGATCTGCAGCGGATAGGCACTTGGTGCAGGGAGTGGCAACTGACCCTTAACATAGACAAATGTAATGTATTGCGAATACATAGAATGAAGGATCCTTTATTGTATGATTATATGATAGCGGAACAAACACTGGTAGCAGTTACTTCTGTAAAATATCTGGGAGTATGCGTGCGGAACGATTTGAAGTGGAATGATCATATAAAATTAATTGTTGGTAAGGCGGGTACCAGGTTGAGATTCATTGGGAGAGTGCTTAGAAAATGTAGTCCATCAACAAAGGAGGTGGCTTACAAAACACTCTTTCGACCTATACTTGAGTATTGCTCATCAGTGTGGGATCCGTACCAGATCGGTCTGACGGAGGAGATAGAGAAGATCCAAAGAAGAGCGGCGCGTTTCGTCACAGGGTTATTTGGTAACCGTGATAGCGTTACGGAGATGTTTAATAAACTCAAGTGGCAGACTCTGCAAGAGAGGCGCTCTGCATCGCGGTGTAGCTTGCTCGCCAGGTTTCGAGAGGGTGCGTTTCTGGATGAGGTATCGAATATATTGCTTCCCCCTACTTATACCTCCCGAGGAGATCACGAATGTAAAATTAGAGAGATTAGAGCGCGCACGGAGGCTTTCAGACAGTCGTTCTTCCCGCGAACCATACGCGACTGGAACAGGAAAGGGAGGTAATGACAGTGGCACGTAAAGTGCCCTCCGCCACACACCATTGGATGGCTTGCGGAGATGTAGATGTAGATGTAGATGTAGATGTAGAATAAGTTAACACATGTTTGTTTCTCTCGTCACAGAAATGGAACCGCATAATATTGCACAACAGTATGCCATTTCTTTTTGCGTTAAATTGGGTGAAAACGCGACGACAACTTATGGTAAGCTTCAGAAGGCTTTTGGAGAGGAAGTTATGTCAAGAGCTCAAGTTTTTCGTTGGCATAAAATGTTTAGTGAAGGCAGAACGAATGTTGAAGATGAAGATCGCAGTGGACGACCATCAACCTCACGGACGGATGTCAACTTGACCAGGGTGCATGAACTCGTACAATCTGATCGAAGATTATCCATGAAAATGATTGCAGAAGAACTGAACATCAATCGAGAAACTGTTCGTCTAATAATTACTGAAGATTGAATTGGATTCTGCATCACAATAATGCATCATCCCATACTGCTCTGTCAGTACAGCAATTTTTAACCTCAAAACAAATTTCAGTACTACCACAGCCATCTTATTCACCAGATATCGCTCCGTACGACTTTTTTTTCTATTTCCAAGAGTCAAAATGGCGGTCAAGGGCCACCATTTTCAAACAACCTAAGATGTCCAAAAAGCTGTGACGAGGGTCTTGGAGGATATTACAGAAAACGAGTTCCAGAAATGTTACCATCAATGGCAGAAGCGATGGAAAAAGTGTGTGCAATCAGAAGGGAACTACTTTGAAGGATAAAACACTAAACTTGACTAAAACGGTAAGCAACATCTTTTTTCACATCAGTCTCATTACTTTATTGTCAGACCTCGTAGAATTGGAAATTCATAAAAAGTTAAACATTTGTTTGAAAATAACTTTGTCTTGGTAATACTGTTTAATAAAAATTTAACGCAAATGTTTAAATTTTGTTTAGCGTTTCATTGTTTTGTGAGTGTCACAAGTGTATACTCATTTGCATGTACTTCTGTTAGTAGAACGTCTGTGTAATGAAAACTGGTCTGCAGATTAACTGTATGATAACTTTAAACTGTATGGTTCCAGAAACCTTTTTCAAGCGTTACACGTTAACGATCTATATAAGCAGACTGAAAAGACGAATGAAAAATTGTACCGAGGCTGAGATTCGAATTTTGGTCTCCCGCTGGTTAGGCATATGCGCTAACCAGTGCCTTTGCAGAAGTGCCCGGACTACCATAGTACGCCTCCCTCCTCACTCCAAATTCCCATTCACGCCTCAGTCCACTTAGTATTGCCCCTATTCCCAAACAGCATTGCAGAAGCTCCGCAACTGTCTTGGAATAGCACCTCAGCATTGAACGAAACGGAGGATCCTGCCTGAAACGCAGGCATAGCTGCCTTAAAGCATAGAAGATTAAGCATCTATGTCTGGGTTTCAGGCAGGATCCTCTGTTTCGTTCTATGCCCAGATGCTATTTCAATCCGATTGCAAAACCTCTGCAACGCTGTTCAGGGCTAGGGGTTATATGAAGGGGACTGAGGCGTCGATGGGAGTTTTGTTGAGCAGGGCTCTGTGCTAGTGCGTGTAGTTGTGGAAAGCCACTGCCCCAGAGTACCGTAGTGGTCAGCGCATCTGCGTGATCAGCAGGAGACCAAAGTCTGAATCTCAGCCTTGCTATAAATTTTCATTTGTCCCTTCAGTCTGCACATAGGCTTCAGCTGTTGCTTCATTCCGATTCATCCAGACTATTTTCGTAATCATTAATGTGATGGAGTGACTTTCCTCTTAATAGGTATTCCAGATTAAGGAGCAAAATCAGTACCATAGTGGAGAGTAGATTCCATGGAACATCTCATGAAATAGTTAGTGGAAAAAATTACTTACTTAACGAATTTTAGTATTTATACAGGATAGACATTAATAAAACGGACAAACTGCAGGGACGGGTGCTTGACTGGGAACAGAGGAAAAATGTCCTATGAACATGGTTCCAGAAATGGATCGTTGCCACAGTAGATTGTTATGATGAATGAAAGTTCCTCTCACCACGTGTCGTGCTCCATGTGCGCTGCAGCCTGTGATTGACGCAGCATACTGTGAGGGGCAGTATGGTCCAGTATTCATGTGGGGAACCAGGTGAGATAGTTTGGTGTACTGCAAAGTACATGGGAACGACCGAGAGGCAGCACATCTACGCCAAAACGAATACCCTCATAGACATAAACCACATCATACAACATATCAAGCTCTTTCTGGGCGTTTGTGTGATTAGGGATTCTTTCAGGCAGATGAACGAGCAGTGAGGCGGCGGACTGTGCGTACACCAGATTTGGACGACTTGTTTCTACAGTTTATTGAGACAAACCGTAATACAAGTTCCAGGCATGTGGCCCGTCAACATAGTGTAAGCCAAAGTACGATTATGTGAGTCTTTCCTTACAACTGCTGGTATCTCTACCACCAGAATACAAGGATTATCAGCAGCAGATTCCCTTCTACGGGAAGGATTTTGCCGATGGTTTTTGCACCAGACCATCAGAATTATGGGATTTCTGTCATTAGTGGTCTTTACCGACGAAGCCATCTTTACCAGAAATGGCATCATCAGTTTGCATAATTGTCGTCTTTGGGCTACGGACAGTCCTTGGGGAATGATTGAGACGCCTTATCAGCGTTCGGTTCGGCATCAGTGTGGGGGCAGGGATTCTTGACGACCACATACTTGGACCGATTATTATTCCACAACGCCTCGAGCAAGAAACGTACGCTGGACTTCCTGCCGAATACTCAGCCTGAGCTGCTTGAGAATGTGCCTTTGGCAATAGGACAGGTTATGTGGTTTCTGCATGATGGTCCACCATCCCATCCTTGCGTTACAGTTCGCAGACATCTCAACAATATATTTCCCGGACGTTGGATAGAACACGGAGGCCCTGTAGCATGGCCTGCTAGATCAACAGACTTAAAGCCCTCTGGATTTTTACCTCTGAGGCCATCTGAAAAGCACTGTGTTTATTGAACCAGTTCCTCATGTGCAGATCGTGCAACATCATGTCCACGACCCATGTGACGCTATTCGTGAGAGGCCGGAATGTGCGAAAGAGTGGAGCAATCCATGATGCGACGTGTGAACGCGTACATTGCATCTCATGGAGGCCACTTTGAACATCTATTATGACGTGGATGGGGTGCAGTCTGTACTGTGTTCTGGGACGATGCACGCACATCGTCCATTTCCGGACACATGTTCATAGCACCTTTTTTCTTCCATTTCCAGTCAGAAATCCGTCCCTGCAGTTTGACGGTTTTTTAAATGTGCACAGCCGGTCGCTGTGGCCGAGCGGTTCTAGGCGCTCCAGTACGGAACCGCGCTGCTGCTGCGGTCGGCCGGCCGAAGTGGCCGCGCGGTTCTGGCGCTGCAGTCTGGAACCGCGAGACCGCTACGGTCGCAGGCTCGAATCCTGCCTTGGGCATGGATTTGTGTGATGTCATTAGGTTAGTTAGGTTTAACTAGTTCTAAGTTCTAGGGGACTAATGACCTCAGCAGTTGAGTCCCATAGTGCTCAGAGCCATTTGAACCATTTTTTTGCTGCGGTCGCAGGTTCGAATCCCGCCTCGGGTATGGATGTGTGTGCTGTCCTTAGGTTAGTTAGGTTTAAGTAGTTCTAGGTCTGTAGGACTCATGACCTCAGCTGTTAAGTCCCATAGTGCTCAGAGCCATTAGAACCATTTTAATGTGCACTCTGTATGTTACAGTTTCGTTGCTTACACAACACGTCCAGATAGCAGCACGTGTTAGCGGCTTCCGGGATACGCGTAGGCGCACCGGGCCCGGTTCGAATCCACTCTAAGATTTAAAGACAAGGACCGGTGTGCCTGCTAGCCTGGATGTGGTTTATGGGTTTTAGGTGGTTTCCTACATCCGACTGGCTAAATTCCGGACTGGTAGCCCCGTTCCACCTCACTTACATAATTTGCAGACATTTAGAAAACGTTATCACAGTTGTACATAGGATAGTAATAGATGCAGACAGACAAAGTTCACAAATTCCGTCCCAGATTGGGATGGGAATGTGGGAGGGATGGCGAGAGGAAGTGCGCCGTCTACCACTATCAAAAGGGCACCGGATGAAGGACAGGAAGAAGAACTATTTCGTTGCTTACTAAAATGTTTGTCCGATTTAGACTAGGGATCGTAATTTTACCTTACTACAACTTGTATCAATAGCTTTGTGTGTCCTTCAGAAACGTTTCAGAGGCTGCACTTTTCTGTGCCTTGATTATGATGTGTTTCAGATATAAATATATAACTTTGAGTCCTATTGACTAAAGAAACCATTAGTAATACTACCACGGTCAAAATGTTGTAATGTAACAAACAGCACATGACATATATCTTGTTTTTATTTAATGTATGGCAAACATCGCTATTGTTGTACACTTAGTATACCATTTTTTTTACAAATTGACAGCCAGAGCCGGCCGGTGTGGCCGAGCGGTTCTAGGCGCTTCAGTCTGGAACCGCGTGACCGCTACGGTCGCAGGTTCGAATCCTGCCTCGGGCATGGATGTGTGTGATGTCCTTAGGTCAGTTAGGTTTAAGTAGTTCAAAGTTCTAGGGGACTGATGACCTCAGAAGTTAAATCCCATAGTGCTCAGAGCCATTTGAACCATTTTTGACAGCCAGACATTGAATATAATCGGATAGCCTCCTCTGTTGCAGCTGGGAAGGTTTCCTTGTAAGGTCGAACGGGTCATTCTTCCACTATGTGCTGGATTGTTTGTTTTTCAGCACCGCAGCCCTAATTTGGAGTTGGTATCTTTGCCCGTTTGTAGAGGGCATCATCACTTTTCCGTGGCCAGTGCGTATGCGGTTTAAAGTAGTCCACACTTCGCGTGACTGATTGAAGCCGTGCGGCTTCTCATTTACCATGAAGCTTTGCCATCCTGGTGGGCACTGCTCTCGACAGCGTTGTTTCCAGATATTGTGGATGTCAAAGTTGGAGGTCATCATCTCTTTAGCAGTGAGTAGAAGTGGCATTCGATTTCTTAGGTGGTGGTGTAGATTGTGTCCGCTATCTCAGTAACTACCAATACCTCTATAAAGGGCTAGAGCATACTGTCGAAGATGAGAAGGGACGAACGTTAATTTTATGAGGTGTTTTTCGTAGCAATGGTACATGTGCAAGTGCTCGAGTAGATTCACCGTGCCGGCGTCGTCGTCCCGGTGTTGTTTACGTATAGAGCGTGGCCGGGGTGTGCGTCAGGCTGAGGTTCACAGCCAGTGAGCTAGCGCCGGCTTATTGCGCGAGAGGACATATTCGGCAAGTTTCCGCGTCGGGTGAACGTATGTTGAGCAGTGTAGCTGCCGGCCAAACACGGTAAAACGTTTTGCGCTTCGCGTACCGCCTCAGCACGAAATTCCGTTAGCGACAGTGGCGAATCATCTCATAGCTGACCGCCCATTGGGAGATATAAGGCTGGACATCCAGGCACATTTCGTATTAATATGAGCCATTAACTGTTGCCAGCAGTGTGTGGTACAGCCACAGACAGTATTTATTTTCATATCTGAGCAGAGAGAGGAAAATTTGAAAATTATTGCTGAACTTGCTTCTGAACGTTTTCACTTTTTTAAATGTCAAAATACAGTAATTTATTTTAATTTTTCGTATAACTAGAGCAGGTAAGGAACAACTGTCATCTTGTTCTTACTCCAAAATTTCCGAATAATTTGTGCCGAACGAGGTCGTGCGTCACCATCATCGACTACCGTGTCGCTCAATTCGCTGTTTACTTCTCATGTCCTCCCTAAGTCATCTTAGGACATCTTGATAGAACTCTTTACTCGTTATCTATCCAGGAGGGACGAACAGCCCCGTCAATTCTTTTTTTTTTAAATATCAGCAAGGATTTATTGCTATTTAAAGATGGACTATTTCACTGCAGTCATTTTAGTGTCATAGATAGCCATAAATCAAAGTTTCGTCACTAGCGACTGCCTTTGAAAGAAGATTTGCATCTTCTTGAAGAAGTTGTTTACATTCATTGCAGACTCTCACGAGATGCTACTACTGTTTACCTTAAAACGGTCGTGGCACTAAGTTTCACGAAAAGAGTGTTACAGTTCGCATGAGAGATTTTCACTCACATTCATATCCGTGGATTTCGAAGATCAGCTCAGACTTGTGCTTATTCCTGAATATATTTTGAACCAGTTCCTTACATAGTCATCTCCTAATGTTGCGCGTGTCGGGAAATGGCGAGATAACAATACCAATTCCTTGCCAAGTAACTCCACGTAGCCTCTCTCATAAAAGGTTTATGTCACTTATTAAGCAGTCACTTCCGTGTAGTTAAAATATCATTGGAGAAAATATCCACCTTATGCAAGACAGAATTCATTTTTGTTTCTTTTCACCATACACGTTTCAGCACTTCGTGCGCTATTTGCTGAACTTTTTTTTTATTATTTTGCTTGAAAAGTTATTATGACATAATAACAACTTAGGGATATTCCTAAGAATTCGATTTAAACGAATTTTTGTGTATAAAGGAGTGGAAATTCGACGTTGATTCGTGTTATTACTCACATGTAGATAGAGACTGGTACACACGTTACATATATGTAAATTGAAGGTGGTGGTGTGGGCGAGGGGAGGGGGGGGGGGGAGGGGAGAAGGGAAAGGAAAAGAAAGGGAAGGGATTACCGATCTCAGCTGCATTGGGAAATTACGCGGAATCAGCGTTGATGAGTGAGAAATGTGTCGCGAACCGGGATTCGAATTTGGGACCTGTTACTTACTAGGAAGGTGCGTTAACTACTGTGCCATCCGAGACACCACCTATCCGCAGTTCCTGTCCATTTCTTCCTTCCTCGTTACCCTGAGATTCTCGCAGGAGGTCGGACGTACTTATGCATCCGCAATGAAGAAGGTGAATCCATTGCCCATCTAGGCGAATCAGTTATATGAATGCGTGGCGTCTGTTCTTTCGACCGTGTCATCACGCATTCATAGAAGACATTACATAGTTAAGACACGAAATACGCATACACTATTTGTGCTGTATAGAATATCTAGAGATTAAAAGTACATAATTAAAATGCAGATTAGCGAATAAAAATTGGTTGTAGGAAAAGGCGTTCAACTGATGACGCCATTCTTCAGGATCCAATAGATAACTGAGAAATGTGGGGATATAAAAGATGTAGATATATTTTACTTGCAGACGTCGAAAACGTTAATGATACGGTAAGTAGTTACGAACTGTGGAGTATCTTGTAAAACAGGGGCTATCGAATTAATCTGACATGGACAATTAGAAGTTTTTATGAAAAAATGAACATTTTAGACCTGTGAGAGCAAATCGATGTTAGTCATGAATACCGCCTATGCCTGTAATGTTGCGTTGTTTGGAAGAAGTGAGCGTAGCGCAGTGGATAAAGATAACGCTTACCACATCGAAATTGTCAACCCGGTGACATTTATTTTTACAGGCCGGTTAAAATTTTATGATCCCGACTTGTTAAGGAGTAATACGGAAATCGTTTCGGGGGGGGGGGGGGGGGGGGAGATTCCATAAAAAAAAACGTAAATGAATTTAGTGCACCTGCTTTCACAGGAAAGAACAAATACGTGCCCCTCGTATCGAACTTGATCGACGTAATTATTCAAAGAATCCATATTTTCTGGTACCGCTTCTGGAAAATCGGTGTGCCTGCAAGGCAGTAGCTTACTTAAATGAGTGCAGGGCTCTTAGAATTTGTTTTTCCGTTGAGTCTGTGATAAATACCATCCGGAATTCTGTTGTAGCACAACAAGCGATTCTGTAATCTATTCTGTAACAAACGCAGTACACATTACAAGAAAATTTGTAGTTTGATTGATTTTTTTAATGAAATTACTTCGGCAAAAACGACTATTTTTGAATAATTTTGCACGTAAGGTATAATTCAATGATATTGTATATTAATAAAAAAAATAAAAAATAAAAAACACGCTTGTATGGTGTCCGTGAAATTTAATCACTGTACTTACTTGATCGAAACATGATTAACATCGTGGATATAGGAGGTACGCATAAAACTTCATCAACAGATTTTCTCGGGAAACTGTCGGCGTCGGATGAAAAACCGATCGCCACATACTCAGTCAGTACAGGTTCATCTGCAACATAGCTAAACCTCAATAAAATCCATGTTTAACAGGTCTGATGGCCACCTTTTGAGAGCATCACGATCCAGTTCTACCAAGGTAAAATCCGTGGTAGTATCGGGGATTGCGTTTGCGTACCAGTCAGACATGTAGCTACGAAGGCGTACTAAGTGGAGAATACAGCACTAAAATTTCCGCCAGGAAATGAAAGCAGTAGGTGAAGATTGTAAAAAAAATACGGACGTTATAAATGATACGAAGTAGTAATTCAAACAACAAGTTTCGGATATATGGGGCACGAAAAAATTAACAATGTAGCCAAGATCATACACTTTCTCAGCCTTACACATAGAAGTGAATGCTGGATCGTTGCCAACAAAAAGAATATAGGCACAATAAATGAGATTTCACAGAAGAGTGAAAGGCTGTCTGAAAATAAATAAGTTTACAAAAGAAGCAATAATAGGAAAAAGTACTAACATACAGCTTCATTGTAAGAATGGGGCAGAATCATTAGATGTGGAGTGACAATCTGGAAATAGTTAACAGTGAAAGATTACCTCTGAAAACTAAAAATCACGATTATCGAGGAAGAAGAAGTGTAGGCTGACTACGGAACAGACCAGTGGGCTAGTAGGCTTTGTGGCTCAATATAAGAATCGAGAACTTCTGGGGAGAAATGCACAGTCACAAAGGACATGGTGACGACAGAGAATTCCCCAAGATTTATGAAGTCATTCTAGTATTGTTTTTGTCTTTTGAGAATGCTATGTATAATCTCAGAAATTTTCTGACGTAATCAGAGCCCAAAGTTTTATTCTGGCATTGATAATTTAAGGCTCTTGCACCTTAAAGAATAATTTACAACTTCAGTCCTTGAGACTCACCCTGGAGTTATCGTCAGTGAATACCTCCTAGCTGACAATGAAGGACGAGGGGATAATATGTTCGGAGATGTCGTGGGGAAACGTATAAAGGATTTGGATATAAATGTTTTAGCAAATGCCACTTCACTGATCCCTGAAAGAGATATCTGAATAACAACCATTTTCATTAATTGGTTATAATAGTTCGACTTCTTTATTAGTGAAATTACAGCAGTGGGTCTGGCAGAAATACATTTTTATGCAGTGGTCTTTCGTTTTTGAGGTAACAAGAATGAAGTAAGATATCTGATAACACATGCTTTATCCCTCAGAGGTCACCGTAAATCATGTGTAGATGGATGTCTACTAACTGAAGTTACAATAACCTCACAGAAATCATTACCTTATGGCAAGCGGCCGAGGTAGTTTCCTCCAAGACCCCTGACATTTGAATCGTAAGTTGCTATATAAGGCAGCTGCAGTCCGCTGAAATTGGGTACGTTCTGCCACTGTAATTTAAAGCCAAGACAGTATTGAGAGCTGAGAACGTAGCATGTCTCCGATTCCTGCGAGACTAGCCAAGTTGTTTGGCTGGTTTCCAAGTACACCGCCGCTTTATTGAGTATCGTATTGCTCTTTAAGTCGTCCGTCCCATCGAAATCTCGTGAATAGCTCTCCTGATGTAATGGAGAAAGTCAGTACTTCCGGCAACAACGTCGGTCGTATCTTTATGAGGCAGTCTGTCTATATTTGTATGGAACTCCCCGCTTCACATCTCCTCTAATTAATTTATGTTGTCCCCCACTTCGGCAAATACAAATTTTTTTGCCCCAATAATTATAAGGTGGAAGGGTGTGGAATGTTGTTATTGAATTTGAGGGTTCAGCGCTGAGGATAAGGAAATTCTAACAAGGAATAAAAGAGTTGGACTACAGGCAAAACAAAAGGATTTTGAATAAGGAATTTTTACGTATGTAAGGTTCGATTACAGATAGTCCTGTGATATATACTCGCTTTAATGTCGAAGCAGCTAATTAATAAAATCATTCAGCATCCAAGCATTTCCTTATTGAGTGAACTGGTGCTATGTTAAGCATGAGCTAGGGAGAGCGGGTTCATATCCCCGCGCTGCGTTCCCAAATGCAAAAAAATATTATAAGGACTTAACGTCCCGTCGACGGGGAGATCATTAAAGACGAACCATAGACTGAACTGGAGAAGAAAATCTCGCGTGCATTACAAAGGAACCATCCTGACATTTCTTTTAAGCGATGTAGTAAAATCATGAGAAATATAAGTGACCGGGATTTCAACCGCGTCCTCTCGAAAATGAGTGCAGTGTCTCTTCTATAATTTTGATCCATTACCAAACTAACAATTCGTTCGTGCCTCAGGATGTGTTCTACAACCTACCTCTTCTTTTGGGCAAGTTGTACCATAAACTTCTTTTGTCCACCATTCGATTCACTATCACCTCATTAGTTATCCGCTCTACCCGTATAATCTTCATTCCTTTGAAGCACAATATCTCAAGTCTTTTGTTTTGTTGTCTGCACTTTTTATCATCCATATCTCAGTTACGTTCAATGCTTAACTACAGAAATATTCCTTCAGAAAAAACTTTCTGACACTTACTTCTATAGTCGATGTTAAATCTATCTTTTTGAGAAACTTTTTTCGTTTCGTTCATTACTCATCCAGCGTCTCTGACAGAATTATAATGTCATCTGGAAACTTAAAAAAAGATATTTCTTTCCCTGTGACTTAAACGCACTTTTCAAATTTCTCCTTAGCTTCTTTTCTGCCTGCTCAATGTACAGAATGAATAACTTCGGGAAAACGTTAAAACCTTGGCTCACTCCTTTTTCAATTACAGCTGTCCCTTCATGACCTTCGTCTCTTATAGCTGCAGTATTCTTTCTGTACAAGTTGTTGCTTTTTCTCCTTGTGTCCCTCGGTGACTCAGTGGTAAAGTGCTGGACTCTGGATCCAAAGGTCCTGGCTTCTACTTCTGGTCAGCCCTAGGACTTTTAACTGTCACTTACTACTTCTTTCATCTCTGGCAATGTATGTTAGTGGTTTGGCTTCCACGTTCAGCTGTAGTTCCTCCGTAAACGGTTAAGTAATTCAGCTGAAATGTCGAAGTAAGGCCACAGCATATAACCCGTAATAGAATCATGCCTAGTAAAGCAGGATTGGTGTTCAAATTAACCATTGGGTTGATAGCAGTTGTACTTACTTAATTACTCCACATAAGTCGTAATATTAGTTTTGCCTTACGAGTCTCTACGTCCCCCTAGATTCAAATGACTCCAAGCACTATGGGACTTAACATCTGAGATCATCAGTCCCCTAGACTTACAAAGACTTAAACCTAACTAACCTAAGGACACTTCCATGCCCGAGACAGGACTCGAACCGGGGACCGTATCAGCAGCGTGGTTCCGGACTGAAGCGCCTAGAACTGCTCGGGTACAGCGGCCGGCCGTTCCCCTAGAACGCATACTATTCTGCCACGAGCTGAGCATCTACCACTCTTTCCATTCTTCTGTAAATAGTTCGTGCCACTGTTTTGCGACCGTGACTTATTAAATTGATGGTTCAATAATTTCTCCAGTCCCGTACATTTCCCATACCAGGTGGAATAGTTTTATCATAGTATGTTGTCCCAAGGACATCAGTAAGTCCAGTAAGTTTGAGGAATGTCGTCTACTCCAGGCGCCTTCACCGATTTGTGAAATTTTTCTCGTAGTATCTTACCTCTCATCTCATCTGCTTCTCTTTCTCTTCCCTTTTTATAATACTGTCTTCTAATTCGTTTCCCTCGTACAGCCCTTCTGCACATGCATTCCATCTTGCAACCTTCACTTCCTTGCATAGTACTGTACTGCCCTGCCATCTGAGCTCTTAATATTCAAACTGGTGCTTCTCTTTTCACCAAACATCTGTGTAACATAGGCATGCATGCTTCTACAGATTTAGCTTTCTCCTACAGTCACTCGTGTTCTGTCACTTTGCAGTAATGTTTAACCTATGTTCCTGTATATCTTACATTCTGCACGCCTATTTTATGGAATGGCTGTAAATAACTACACCATGTGATCAAAAGTATCCGGACACCTGGCTGAAAATTACTTACAAGTTCGTGGCGCCCTCTATCGGTAATGCTGGAATTCAGTATGACGTTGGCCCACCATCAGCCCTGATAACAGCTTCCACTCTCGCAGGCATACGTTAAATCAGGTGCTGGAAGGTTGCTTGGCGAATTGCAGCTCGATCGTATTGAAAGATGCAATCGCCATCCCCGAATTGCTCTTCAACAGTGGGAAGCAAGAAGGTGCTTAAAACAGCAATGTAGGCCAGTGCTGTGACAGTGAAACGCAAAACATCAAGGGGTGCAAGTACCCTCCATGAAGAACACGACCACACCATAACACCACCGCCTTCGAATTTTACTGTTGGCACTACACACGCTGGCAGGTGACTTTCACCGGGCATTCGCCATAGCCTCACCCTGCTATCGGGTCGCCACATCGTGTACCGTGATTTGTCACTCCACACAACGTTTTTCCACTGTCCAATCGTCCAATGTTTACGCTCCTTACACCAAGCTAGGAGTCGTTTGACAGTTACCGGGGTGATGTGTGGCTTATGAGCAGCCGTTCGACCATGAAATCCAAGTTTTCTCACCTCCCACCTAACTTGCAATGAATCCTGATGCAGTTGGAATTCGTGTATGATGGTCTGGATAGATGTCTGCCTATTATACATTACGACTTTTTTTAGCTGTCGGCGCCGGCCGCGGTGGCCGTGGGGGTCTAGGCGCTTCAGTCCGGAACCGCGGGACTGCTACGGTCGCAGGTTCGAATCCTGCCTCGGGCGTGGATGTGTGTGATGTCCTTAGGTTTGTTAGGTTTAAGTAGTTCTAAGTTCTAGGGGACTGATGACCTAAGATGTTAAGTCCCATAGTGCTCAGAGCCATTTGAACCATTTTTTTTTTTAACTGTCGGCTGTCTCTATAAGTCAGCAGACGAGGTCGACCTATTTTATCTCTTCACGTTACCACTTCACTATCACATCGTAAACAATGGATCTAGGGATATTTAGGAGTGTGGAAATCTCGCGTACCGACGTATGACACAAGTGACATCCAATCACCTGACCACGTTCGAAGTGCATGAGTTCCGCGGAGCGCCCCATTCTGCTCTCTCACGATGTCTAATAATTACTGAGGTCGCTGATATGAAGTACCTGGCGGTAGTTGGCAGCACAATGCACCTAATATGAAAAACATATGTTTTTCGGGGTATCCGGATACTTTCGATCACATAGTATATGTTCACAGTTCTTTTAAAAACACTGCTTTTACTTGTTATCTTGTTGGTCGCTTGGTTAATGTCATCTCGGGAACCTGACACATATTACTGCAGTCGTCTTACTCGCTCGCC
This sequence comes from Schistocerca piceifrons, assembly GCF_021461385.2. Lineage (NCBI taxonomy): Eukaryota > Metazoa > Arthropoda > Insecta > Orthoptera > Acrididae > Schistocerca > Schistocerca piceifrons. The sequence goes on from NC_060145.1 coordinate 391,679,943, forward strand.
AGTAGTTTTTAACAACTAGTTGCTGTTGAACTTTGGAATCGGCTGCTGTGAAACCTGCACATCGCCAGCTCCACGCCGCTGATGGTAAATAACAGCTTCGGTCAAGCAGTATTTTCACTGGCACTACGATCTAAGAGCAATACGCAATTACTTGCACACATTTATATATGTCAGTACGTATTTCACATCCAGCTGCTGTCGCAACTCTGAAACCCTCTTCTACTGGATCGCACCTTCTGCATGGGAACCATAAGCCTCACCTAACTACCATTTTTGATACTATACAATTTACGAGTTTGCGATGAATGTCCACAGATGGCTACTGCTGTTCTCACAATCGCTTATGATTGGTTATCTCTATTGTATACATTTTTATCACACATTGACGAAATGACGTTTACAGCAGTTACTTTACACACGGCACCTATTTCTTCATTTGTTATTAGATTTCGTGTAACCATCTTGTATATACTTTATTATAATTATTGTTTTACGTCGTGTATGCCTGATTGGTTATCACTGATGTAATTCGGTATGCAGTGGCCGGAGCAACGCGTATTTAAGCAACAGCGGCATTGCTCTCTTTAGCAGTTAAAGCGCTCGTGGAGTCGTAATGCCTACTCCGTTCACTGCCGCCGCCTACCAACGGGGGTATAATTTCTTCGACAGAGAGGTGATATATTACTAGATCCCTCTAATTCTATTATATGTTCATATTTCAGTATGAGGTCTCAAGATGGTCTAAAACAGACCGAAACCGGTAACATAAAAGAACGTTTCCTGCTGTCGAAACTGTTTATCTTCATTTTAAAGCAATAAAAAAACCTCTGTTCTCCAAGAAAAATATTCTCAAAAATAACTGCTTCTCTGTCAACTTCAAAGAGGCATACACACTGCTGAGAAAAATGTACCTCAAGGACTGTAATGGTAGCATGGTATAATAAAAGCATACTGAGAGGCTGTAGTGTTAATAATTGATTTGTCATGACCATCGGCGATCAGATGGGCTCACCAGGCATGCCTGTGCACCTCCTGGTTCAAATGGTTCAAATGGCTCTGAGCACTATGGGACTTAACATCTATGCTCATCAGTCCCCTAGAACTTAGAACTACTTAAACCTAACTACCTAAGGACATCACACAACACCCAGCCATCACGAGACAGAGAAAATCCCTGACCCCGCCGGGAATCGAACCCGGGAACCCGGGCGTGGAAAGCGAGAACGCTACCGCACGACCACGAGATGCGGGCTGCACCTCCTGTATTGACTCGCAAGGCAGCAAGCGAACAGTGTTTGCAACATTCCTTCTAGGGTACAACCACGCCCCACCATCGAGTAAGTAATCCTGTTAAACAGCTTCAGCCGTTTGGACAGGGTTAGAAAAATAAAATGGCTCTGAGCACTATGGGGCTTAACTTCTGAGGTCATCAGTCCCCTAGAACTTAGAACTACTTAAACCTAACTAACCTAAGGACATCACACACATTCATGCCCGAGGCAAGATTCGAACCTGCGACCGTAGCGGTCGCGCGGTTCCAGACTGTAGCGCCTAGAACCGCTCGGTCATCCAGGCCGGCGGACAGGGTTACATTGTGGACTTACAGGAAGCTAGATGGATATATCGACGGATGACTGTACTCGTTGGGTACAATGTATCGGTGATGTGTCGCTACTTTCAACAGTGGTCTGTGGAACATTCCTAGACTTGTAGATCAGGGGCTGGACGTCAGCATAATGCAGGCGCACGTCAAGATCGACTCACTGCGCGAACAGAGGTCACCAACCGAACATCATCCAGGGTGAAATATGAGCGCCTATTTCAATTTCTGTGTCATCAGGGACATTTGGGAAACGGCCAGTTCTAGCAGGACTAAGAGTATATGTGAACCTCCCAGGCTATCACTGACACCACGACACCGCCAATCATGGCTACTCTAGTGTCGTGAGAGAGTCGACTGGACAGTGGGATGACGCTCTGTTGTCTTCACTGATGAGAGAAGGCTCTGCCTGTATGAGAGATATGGACATACATGTGTATGGCGAAGACCTGGTGAGCTGCCTATTCCAGAGTGCACTCGCCGACGACACACAGGTCTCATCCTAGACTTCACGGTGGACGGCACAGAGTGCGGGAAACTCGCCAGTGCCCGCTACGCTGCACATATTGTTATCCCAGTGCTACTTCCATTTCTTCGACAGAGAGGTGATGTCTTTTACAGCAGGACAATGCACGCCCACGAAGAGCTGCTGCGACGCAACGTGCTGTTCGTGGTGCAGAACAACTGACCTCGTCAACAAGATCACTAGGTCTCTCGATAACAGAAGAGGTACGGGACACTATGAAGCGGGAAATTACTCGTTCTCCAGGTCCTGCAAGAACCATTGGCGAATTGCTACACGAGATGATAGATTCTTGAGACGATCTATAGTATTAAGTTTATTTCACAGGTTGATCACACAAATTTAGGCGGCTTCGGCTACTGTCATCTTCAGAACATAAAATACTCTGATGTAGGTATCAAGGTCAAATTATACATTTAGGTATATAGTAAGGCTGCGAACTATCCGGCACCTTAATGATCGTTTGCATGTGGGAAGACACACTCCTGTGTTGCCGCGGTGTAGTGATGCGATTGTTTGACATTACTTTTCTGTGGCTTGTATGTTCCCTTTGGTCTGAATTGACTGTCATATACTCCTACAATGCTGAACAACCTGTCACTTCAATTGTCGATAAAATGATCTAGTCATTGAGGGCGTTGCATTTTTTTCCACAGCAGTGCATATGTATTCTGCTGTGCAAAGCTTAAGGACAAGACACATAAAGTTACATAACTTATTAACTAATCGGCGATCAGTTACAATAAGATGTAGTGGTATTCTTCATTACAAACTGGCTCGAAGACAACATTTGGATGACTTCACACGAGAACAATCATGGGAAACTCGAAGAAAGACGAAATGTAATGTGTTAAGCCCAGGAATTTGGTATTACTCACAGAATTGTCTCACGTGCGTTTCCGAACTATAGGCAGTGCTGCTCGAAGGTGAAGAGATGGTCGAGCACGGTCGACTGTAGCAGCAGATTATTATTTATTCGTGTCAGAAGTACCAGGACACAGACCGTGTTGATTTAAAAATATACATACACTCCTGGAAATGGAAAAAAGAACACATTGACACCGGTGTGTCAGACCCACCATACTTGCTCCGGACACTGCGAGAGGGCTGTACAAGCAATGATCACACGCACGGCACAGCGGACACACCAGGAACCGCGGTGTTGGCCGTCGAATGGCGCTAGCTGCGCAGCATTTGTGCACCGCCGCCGTCAGTGTCAGCCAGTTTGCCGTGGCATACGGAGCTCCATCACAGTCTTTAACACTGGTAGCATGCCGCGACAGCGTGGACGTGAACCGTATGTGCAGTTGACGGACTTTGAGCGAGGGCGTATAGTGGGCATGCGGGAGGCCGGGTGGACGTACCGCCGAATTGCTCAACACGTGGGGCGTGAGGTCTCCACAGTACATCGATGTTGTCGCCAGTGGTCGGCGGAAGGTGCACGTGCCCGTCGACCTGGGACCGGACCGCAGCGACGCACGGTTGCACGCCAAGACCGTAGGATCCTATGCAGTGCCGTAGGGGACCGCACAGCCACGTCCCAGCAAATTAGGGACACTGTTGCTCCTGGGGTATCGGCGAGGACCATTCGCAACCGTCTCCATGAAGCTGGGCTACGGTCCCGCACACCGTTAGGCCGTCTTCCGCCCACGCCCCAACATCGTGCAGGCCGCCTCCAGTGGTGTCGCGACAGGCGTGAATGGAGGGACGAATGGAGACGTGTCGTCTTCAGCGATGAGAGTCGCTTCTGCCTTGGTGCCAATGATGGTCGTATGCCTGTTTGGCGCCGTGCAGGTGAGCGCCACAATCAGGACTGCATACGACCGAGGCACACAGGGCCAACACCCGGCATCATGGTGTGGGGAGCGATCTCCTACACTGGCCGTACACCACTGGTGATCGTCGAAGGGACACTGAATAGTGCACGGTACATCCAAACCGTCATCGAACCCATCGTTCTACCATTCCTAGACCGGCAAGGGAACTTGCTGTTCCAACAGGACAATGCACGTCCGCATGTATCCCGTGCCACCCAACGTGCTCTAGAAGGTGTAAGTCAACTACCCTGGCCAGCAAGATCTCCGGATCTGTCCCCCATTGAGCATGTTTGGGACTGGATGAAGCGTCGTCTCACGCGGTCTGCACGTCCAGCACGAACGCTGGTCCAACTGAGGCGCCAGGTGGAAATGGCATGGCAAGCCGTTCCACAGGACTACATCCAGCATCTCTACGATCGTCTCCATGGGAGAATAGCAGCCTGCATTGCTGCGAAAGGTGGATATACACTGTACTAGTGCCGACATTGTTCATGCTCTGTTGCCTGTCTCTATGTGCCTGTGGTTCTGTCAGTGTGATCATGTGATGTATCTGACCCCAGGAATGTGTCAATAAAGTTTCCCCTTCCTGGGACAATGAATTCACGGTGTTCTTATTTCAATTTCCAGGAGTGTATTTGTATACATGAATAATTTAAAGACATATAAACGTAATAAAATGAATACATAGGGAAAAAAGGTAAGAAATCAATATTTACATAATACGCACAGGAGTAAGAAATCAGTTTTTACATAAAAAACACATTTACACAAGTTTTTTCCAATATTTGGCAACATTGACTGTGTTGCTATGAGCCAGGGCCAGTTCCAGCCCTGAACAAGAGTATGGGCAGATACGACACTTCAGGAGATGGCTTAATGTTTGTTCATCTCCACACTCACACAATGTGTCTCCGCCTTGTGCGATGCCCCATTTCTTCAAGTTGTCCTTCGTTCTTTCAAGTCCGGAGCGCAGTCTGTTCAAGGATTTCCACGTGCACCATCCTTCTTGATGACCAGGTGGCAGAGTTTCTTCAATTACGTCTCGCTCTGGATGGACAGGATATCTTTTTTTCCACAGTTCAACCCTGGTTATACTTTGGTCTCTGTCAATTGGAACAGAAGATTGTAGAAAGTTTTTCCTGAACTTCAGTCGAGGTGGTGGTGGCTGATGTTCGTGCAAGGGGTGGGCCAGGTTATTGGAGACCTTTTGCCTCTTGTTGCTAGCAGCTATCTCGCGGCTAATATCGGGTTGGGCTATACCGGCAAGTGTCTACAGCTTCTGTACTGGCGTTGGCTTCAGACAGCCTGTGTTCAGCCTGCAGGTTTCATTGAGGGCGATGTCCACTTTTTTTGCATGTGCAGAATTGTACCACTCTGGATCGACATATTCGGCAGCGGAGTAGCACAGTGCCAGGGCAGTTGTTCTTTCTGTCTGGGGGTGGGCACCCCATCCAGAAACAGTCACTTGCGCAGTAGGCAATTTCGCGATGAAACCTTGGGAGGGGAGCGGTCCAGGGTAGCACCAAGGTAAACTGGAGCACTGCAGTGCTCCAACTCCTTTCCATTCCAGTTCACATGCAGTTGTCGAGAAGCTTCTCTGTTCATCAGATGAAAAGCACATGTTTTAGGTTTTGATGGGTTTGGCTTGAGATGGGTTTTCTCATAATATTCTGAGAGAATCTTCAGAGCAGCAGTGAGATTTTCTTCTACTGTCTCAAAATTCTTACCCTGAATTGCCAATGCCAGGTCACCTGCATATAGGAAGTATCTTGTTTGGAGAGGAAGTGGTTGGTCATAGGTGTAGATATTAAACAGCACTGGTGCTAAGACACTGCCTTGCGGGTACCCGTTCTTTTGTGTTCTCCATCTGCTCCGCCTGCCTTGAAATTCTACAAAGAAACGTCGATTCTGCAACAGGGTGGTAACGATTTGCGTAAGCCTGAAGTCCGTAGTAAGGTCGTAAATCTTCGTTAGGATGATTTGATGTTGTACCGTGTCATAGGCTGAAGAGAGATCGACAAAGGCCACTCCAGTGATATTTCCGAGCTGAAAGCCATCTTCTGTGTGCTGTGTCAGGTTCAAATGGCTCTGAGCACTATTGGACTGCTGAGGTCATCAGTCCCCTAGAACTTAGAACTACTTAAACCTAACTAACCTAAGGACATCACACACATCCATGCCCGAGGAAGGATTCGAACCTGTGACCGTAGCGGTCACGCGGTTCCAGACTGTAGCGCCTAGAACCGCTCGGTCACACCGGCCGGCGCTGTGTCAAGTTAAGGGTCTGTGTCCAGCATTTCTTTCCTGGCCTACATCCAGCTTTCTCTGGGATGAGAAAAGATTCGAGTAGTAGTGTTATGCGGTTCATTAACAGTATTTCGAAAACCTTGTAAAGATGGCACAGAAGTGATATTGGCCTGAAGTTCTTTGGGTCTATTGGCTGCTTTCTAGGTTTCAGAACAGCAACAACTTGAGTCTTCCTCCAGATTTTAGCGATTTGGCATCGTTCCAGGCAGTTATTGAAGAGCTGTAGAATCCATTGCTGGTAAGGTTTCCTCAGTGATGAGTCTGCTCCATATGCATATCATCTAGTCCGGCTGCCTTGTCTGTCTTACTGTTTTTTATGGCTTCTTCCAAATCTTCGATAGTGAATTGGTTGGACAAGTTAGATGTTTCTTGTTAGACATTTCTTTGAAGCTTATATGGTCTTCTTGTCTTATTTATTTTGACATTTATCACGAGTTGTTGAGCAATCTGGTTAGGTGTAATGTTGGAGTGCAAGGGGCGTTTCGTGGGGTCATTGTTCAAAGATCTGCTACAGATGAATGCTACAACTTCAGGGGGTCCCCCGTCAAACTGTGGGCTACAGAGGACTGATACAACGTACAACAGGCAAGAGGGGTCCTACGTCAAACTGTGGATGCAATTACAACAACATTTAATAGGAAAGCAAAGAATGTAATCTCACGCTCCACAACGGTATGGCGACTACATGGAGGTGGTCTCTTTGCCCGAATATTAGTACGTTGTGTTCTCTTGACAAACGGACATCAGCGGCACCGTTTGCGGTAGCTCCAAGAGCATAAGGACTGGACCAACAAGGAGTGAGGTCGACTGTTATTTTCGGATGAGAACAGATTGAATAGTAATTCGCAACTTAATCTCTTATGGCGAGGTGTGGGGAACACGTAATGCAACGTGGGAAATTGTCGAATGTGATCATTTTGGCGATTCTGGTATATCGTGTGGGGAGAAGTAATGCTGGGTGGGCGCACTGACCTCCAAATCATGAATCACCTCACACTCACCAGTAAACATTATTATGACACTGTACGCCTTCCCCATATGCGTCCTTTCGTTGGCATCCAGGCAGTTGCTGCTAGAAGCTGATGCTTCAGTACTGGCTTTTAAGTACGAAGTAACTGCGACAAGAAACTATCTTAAGTACGCTGCAGAAGACTATTCTGCAGTTCATTTTTGTGGATGACAATGCGCGATCGCATCGAGCAGTGGAGACTGTGTTCTTGGAACGAGAGAATACTCGACGAATGCACTGGCCTCACCGTTCCTCCGACTTAAATTTCATCGAAGGCTTGTGGGATGTGTTGTGGAGACGTACTGTAGCATGTCCACATTTACCAATGACCATCCGGTAGCTTTCATCAGCACTGGTAGAGGCGTGAGGAGCCCTTCTACAAGAACTCGTTACCAACCTTGTCGCCAGCGATGGAGCACGCTGCCGAGCATGTGTTACTGTCCGTGGAGATCACACAGCCAATTAATAATCATGTCTCGCGGTTTCGAATGTCCAGAGGATCATCCTAAACCGCAGTGACTTCAGTGTATTTATTGTCTTTGACGAAAAGTGTTATTATTTATGTTCCTCTCATTGCGGATTTATTTCAGTTACATTCCGTGTCATACTGTAGCAGTTCTTTCTATGCATTTTCCAAGTTTTATCGTGCTATGTTACTGGCGGTGACACACTATATATATATATATGAGAGCATATGGTATGACACATGAAATATACAATAAAAAATGCATCTCCTCGAACACAAAAATCAGACACTACTGCGCAGTAATTAAGCCAGCAGCACTATATGCTAGTGAAACGCTCACACTCCACACAAAATGTGATTTAGAAAAAATACTAAAAGAAGAACGCAAAATTATGAGAAAGATTTTAGGTCCAAAATTAACAGAAGAAGGATACCGGATACAATCAAGAAGAACCACAGAAACTATATCAAACCTGGCAGCAGACATAAGAAGGCGAAGATTAAAATTTTATGGACATGTCACTAGACTTCCCCCCACACCACTCACCAACAGAATTCTCACTTACATAGAAAAAGTCAAATCAACAACACCATGGATTAGCCAAGTAAAATTAGATTTACAAAAAAGCAAATATTGAACTTAAAGATGTCAAAGATAGAAAAACTTTTAGAAATAAGGTGGAAAAGTGGATTGTATTGTCGGAGAAGGAAGCACTAAAGAGACCAGGAACAAAACGGACAGAAGAAAGAAAAAGAAAACATGGAGAACGAATGAAAGAAGTATGGAAGAAACGACGTCAGAAAGGTTTGCGTGATCCTTCTGGGTCCATTCGCGATAAGTAAGTAAGTAAGTATATATGCACCATGTAACAAGCATATTTGAACGAGAAACATATGTCACTCCATATTCTGCGTGTACCTTGAGGCGACCTTTTGCTGAAGAGTTCGATCATGGGAGTCACATTTCGAGACTCAGGAAGTGTCAATTGATGATATGCATTCGCAGGTAATAGTTCTGCTGTGTTCTCCAAAGGATACGGAAAACAGCCAACCGTAGAAGAGCATCCTGATGCCTAGTGCCTTGTTACAGAACTAAGACTAGTTTCCCACAGAGGGCACACAAGGCAAGACCTGTTTTATTTTTCCGCCTTACATCACAGAAATAGTTCACAAGCATATCTACAGTACCTCAAGACACTACCACGACTGTGTTATAGTCGCTAAGAACAGCCAAATTGGACACAATATAAGTGATCGTAATTAGTGTTAATTCAGGCAATCATTGTAGGCAACACCGTCCCTTCCTTTCATTTCCTGGATTTTTACCTTAACATACACTCCTGGAAATTGAAATAAGAACACCGTGAATTCATTGTCCCAGGAAGGGGAAACTTTATTGACACATTCCTGGGGTCAGATACATCACATGATCACACTGACAGAACCACAGGCACATAGACACAGGCAACAGAGCATGCACAATGTCGGCACTAGTACAGTGTATATCCACCTTTCGCAGCAATGCAGGCTGCTATTCTCCCATGGAGACGATCGTAGAGATGCTGGATGTAGTCCTGTGGAACGGCTTGCCATGCCATTTCCACCTGGCGCCTCAGTTGGACCAGCGTTCGTGCTGGACGTGCAGACCGCGTGAGACGACGCTTCATCCAGTCCCAAGCATGCTCAATGGGGGACAGATCCGGAGATCTTGCTGGCCAGGGTAGTTGACTTACACCTTCTAGAGCACGTTGGGTGGCACGGGATACATGCGGACGTGCATTGTCCTGTTGGAACAGCAAGTTCCCTTGCCGGTCTAGGAATGGTAGAACGATGGGTTCGATGACGGTTTGGATGTACCGTGCACTATTCAGTGTCCCCTCGACGATCACCAGTGGTATACGGCCTCCCGCATGCCCACTATACGCCCTCGCTCAAAGTCCGTCAACTGCACATACGGTTCACGTCCACGCTGTCGCAGCATGCTACCAGTGTTAAAGACTGCGATGGAGCTCCGTATGCCACGGCAAACTGGCTGACACTGACGGCGGCGGTGCACAAATGCTGCGCAGCTAGCGCCATTCGACGGCCAACACCGCGGTTCCTGGTGTGTCCGCTGTGCCGTGCGTGTGATCATTGCTTGTACAGCCCTCTCGCAGTGTCCGGAGCAAGTATGGTGGGCCTGACACACCGGTGTCAATGTGTTCTTTTTTCCATTTCCAGGAGTGTATATGGCCGCCCCATTGACCTCACCCACACCCTCAAGTACCTTGATGTCATCCTCGACTGCCGCCTTTCCTGGACCTCCCATCTCTGTACAGTTCAAGCCAAGACACGAACCCAACTCCACCTCCTTAAACTCCTGTCTGGCCGTACATGGGGTCTGAACCCCTCCACACTTATAAATCCCTCAACTGTCCCATCCTTTGCTATGCCCACCCCACCTGGATTTCCACCCCTCCCACCTACTACAACTCCCTCCAAATCCTGGAATGCCATGCACTCCACCTCACCTATCGCATCCGTCTCCCACCCCCCACACAGATCCTATATTACTTGATTCCCTTCCCACACTTCCTCCTTTTCCTCGAACAGATACGGATCCTTTACACCTCCCGCAAGCTTGATCCTCCCCACCCGCTTGTCTCTCCTATCCTCTCCAACCCCTCCCTGCACCTCGGTGCTGCGCCTGTACCATTGCATCCCACCTGCTCTCTATCTTCACACTCTCCATACCCTTGCCCAATGTGGCTTCGCCAACTCCCCCTCCATGATGATGTTCTCATTCGTTCCATTTACCCCTCCTACCAGATATAATCCTCCCATTCCTCTCCCCCTTCCCCCCTTTCCTCCAGGGCTCCCTCTCTCTTCTTTCTCACCATCCTTTCTTCCTTCCCCCTCCCCTCTGCCATTTTTCCCGCTTCCTCCCCCCCCCCTCCTAGGCTACCATACCTATTCCTACCATCTCCCCTCCGCTCTCCCTTCTTTTCTCCCATTGGCTTCTTCCCTCCCCTCCTCCCCCTCTGCGTGTCTCTTACATGCAGTGGCAGTCCCCCCCCCCCCCCCCATCTCATCACGTATGTTAAGTGTTTTCTGTGCCAATGATCGTCACCAGTGTTTAGTGTAATGGTGTTTTCTTCGTTTCTGTGCATCACTGTTACCTCCAGTATGCTCCTTCGTTAGATTAGATTAGTAATTGTTCCATAGATCATGAATACGACACTTCGTAATGATGTGGAACGTGTCAGGTTAATAAAAGGTGTCTATACAAGATATTACATTAGACAAAATATTACATGACACTCAAAAATTTTTAATTTTTTTTGTGCAGGTTGGGAAATTACCCACTTACTATATGCAAAAATTCATCTAATGAGTAGAAGTAGTTGCCATTAAGAAGTTCTTTTACTTTCCTTTTAAATGCTATATAGCTATCTGTCAGACTTTTGATGATATTAGGTAAGTGACCAAAGACTTTTGTGGCAGCATAATTTACCCCCTTCTGAGCCAAAGTTAGATTTAACCTTGAGTAGTGAAGATCATCCTTTCTCCTAGTGATGTAGCCATGTACACTGCTATTACTTTTGAATTCTCTCAGATTGTTAATAACAAATTTCATAAGTGAATATATATATGTGAGGCTACGGTGTCGATTTCTAGCTCTTTAAATAGGTGTCTGCAGGATAATCTTGGATGAGCTCCAGCAATTATTCTGATTATACGCTTTTGTGCAATGAACACTCTTTTACTCAATGATGAGCTACCCCAGAATATGATGCCATACGAAAGCAGAGAATAGAAATAGGCGTGGTAAGCTAATTTACTGGGATGTATATCGCCAAAATTTGCAATGACCCTAATAGCATAAGTAGCTGAACTCAAACGTTTCAGCAGATCCTCAGTGTGTTTTTTCCAGTTCAACCCCTCATCAATGCATACACCTAGAAATTTTGAATATTCTACCTTACCTACCGATTTCTGATTGAAGTCTATATTTATTAATGGCCTCATTTCATTTACTGTGTGGAACTGTATATACTGTGTTTTGTCAAAGTTTAATGAGAGCCCATTTGCAGAGAACCACTTAATGATTTTGTGAAAAACATTGTTTACAATTTCACCAGTTAATTATTGTCTGTCGGGTGTGATAGCTATACTTGTATCATCGGCAAAAAGTACCAGCTTTGCATCTTCGTGAATATAGAATGGCAAGTCATTAATATATATTAAGAACAGCAGAGGACCCAAGACCGAATCTTGCGGCACCCTATTCTTGATTGTTCCCCAGTTTGAGAAATCACCAGTTTTTTGCATATTAAGTGAACTGTTTATTTCAACTTTCTGCACTCTTCCAGTTAGATATGATTTAAACCATTTGAGCATTGTCCCATTCATACCACAGTACTTGAGCTTATCTAGAAGTATTCCATGATTTACACAATCAAAAGCCTTTGACAGATCACAAAAAATCCCAATGGGTGACTTCCGGTTACTCAGAGCATTTAATATTTCATTAGTGAAGTATATATAGCATTTTCCGTTGAAAAACCCTTCTGGAAACCAAACTGACATTTTGTTAAACTTTATTTTTACAAGGATAAGGCAATCAGAAGAGAGATTGGGCAGTAGTTGTTGACATCAGACGTATCCCCTTTTTTATGCAGTGGTATAACAATGGCATACTTCAGTCTATCTGGGAAAATACCCTGCTTCAGTGAGCTATTACATATGTGGCTAAGAATCCCACTTATTTCTTGGGAACAAGCTTTTATTATCCTGCTGGAAATGCCATCAATCCCATGTGAGCTTTTATTCTTAAGAGAGTTTATTATCTTCCTAATTTCAGATGGTGAGGTGGGTGGCATTTCAATTGTATCAAATGGTGTGGGTAAGGCCTCTTCCATTAACTTCCTTGCTTCTTCTAATGAACATTTAGATACTATTTTCTCTACAACATTTAAAAAATGGTTATTCAAAATATTTTCGACTTCCAGCTTGTTGTTTATCAATTTTCCATTCGCTTTGATGGTGATGCCGTCATCCTGTACTCTTGGTTGTCCTGTCTCCCTTGTAATAATATTCTAAATTGTTTTGATTTTGTTATCAGAGGTATTAATCTCAGATATGATGCACATGCTTCTAGACTTTTTAATAACCTTTCTTAATGTAGCACAGTAGTTTTTATAATATTTGGCTGTTTCTGGGTCATTACTCTTTCTTGTTGTTAGATACAGTTCCCTTTTGTGGTTACAAGATATTTTTATTCCTTTAGTAAGCCAAGGTTTTTTGCATAGTTTCTTATAATTAGATTTAACTACTTTCTTGGGGAAACAGTTTTCAAATTCTCTTACAAGTTCAAATGGTTCAAATGGCTCTAAGCACTATGGGACTTAACATCTGAGGTCATCAGTCCCCTAGGCTTAGAACTACTTAAACCTAAGGACGTCACACACATCCATGCCCGCGGCAGGATTCGAAACTGTGATCGTAGCAGCAGCGCGGTTCCGGACTGAAGTGCCTAGAACCGCTCGGCCACCCCGGCCGGCTCGGTTACAAGTGTATCATGAAATAAGTTATATTTTAAGTTAGCATCGGGTTCCTTGTGCACCTCATCCCAGTCTAACTGCTGAAGCTTTTCTCTGAAATTTCTAATTGTTGAGTCATTAAATGAACGCACAACTTGGGAGGGTAGTTTTGAATTACTGAATGGAGCTATGTCATATACTGTAACTAGCTGAGCACCATGATCAGAAAGCCCATTCTCAACAGGACAAGAATTTATGTTTTTAAACCTATCTTGGTCTATAAAAGTGTTATCTATAAATTTGCTGCTGTCCATTACTACGAGAGTAGGAAAATTAATGACAGATATCAAATTGAAAGAACCGAGCAAGATTTGCAGGTCATTCTTCCCATTACCCTCTTTCAGTGAATCAACATTGAAGTCCCCACAAATAATAATTTGCTTTCCCCTATCTGACAGATAGCACAACAAGGCATCCAAGTTTTCCAGGAATAAATGAAAGTTTCCTGAAGGGGACCTATATACTGTTACAATTATAAAAGAGCTCTCCTTCAGTTTAAGTTGACAGGCACGTGCTTCTATATGTTGCTCTAGACAAAACTTTTTTGTATCTAAGCTTTCTACACAGTGATAACTTTTGACATATGTGGCAACTCCTCCTCCCACCTTATTCTCTCTACTCATATGTGCAGCTAGTTTATAACCTCTGATATTTACCTTTTCCATATCTGACACAATGTGATGCTCAGACAGGCATAGGTTATCTTCTACATTATTAGATTCAATGTAAAACTGATTACCTTTGTTTGTGTGCACTTTGTACCTTGTTTATGAACCCAGAGCCTTCCGACGAACGCTTTCATTTTTATTCTTGTGTGTGTCTTCTGTTTTTAACATTCATTTATTTCTGTTTCTATGTCTCCATGTTCGCTATATGTTTTCCTGTTGGCCGAAGACCGGCATCTGTACGTCGCTGCTGGCCCACCTTTGTATAAAGGGAAAACACAATTGAAAAAAAGTGTTCATTGGATTCAAGACAAGACCAAAGCTAAAGACAGATCAGTACAAGTGCAGCTTGAACTAGTACCATGCATAGTCTTTACACTACACTTAAGGAACGTTAAGTATTTATTAATAAATTTCGTAAATTGTTGCTAATCTGTGTTGCCATCATTTTGCCGTAGTGGACGCCTAACCCTATCTGGCCCTGTGACGAGGCCGTACAGTTGGTGCGTGCAAACAGGCACCTCATAACAGCAACTGATTTCGGTGGTAGTGGGTCCTCTCCGTGCCACAATTTATGTTTGACATCAAGAGGAGTTGATAAATACAGCCGGCCCATTCGTTTCCTGCCTTCAGTCGGTGTACTACCTGCGTCCCAGCTGCTTTCTGATTGTAACCGGAACTTGAATCTTGTGAATGGGTTTCAGTCCTAAGGTCATGTGAACCAGGTTATACGCTCACTCCACGGCATCCATGCCCATAATATACGTACATGGAAGTCAATTCGAGTCGTGGGAACTATTATTTAAAAATATTTTCCTCAACAGAAGCTATTTTGTCCTTGTTTTGTATCTCACTTAATGGGATACGAATAATATTGACTAATAACGCTCAATGTGCATTTGTTTGTTCTATTGAAGGTATTTCATGAATAGAGTGAATTTCAAACAAATCTTGTATCCATCTAACTGCTTTCTTCCGAGATTTCCTTTCGTTTTCTTTCGCCACGCTCACGACTTACACCAAGCGATGCTATGCCCCCATTCTCCGTTTAACTGCCTTAGTCTCTCCACCTATTCTGCATATTCGACAGCGCTGCTCGTGTCTTTCTTTTTATATTGCATGATTTTCAGCTGTAAAAAGTGAGTCGTTGAAAAGAAAAACCTGTGGCAACAAGTAGCAGCGCAATCGGCACTCGCTTCAGATCATCTCCTATAAAACATTCAGTTAATAGCCAAGATCCGTACTCAGCGAAGTTATTCTACCTTCGTGGTTTTGCAATGCTCGCAGATGTTAAATTTAAGCAGAAAGCTTCTACACGTGCATGACATGGACGTTTGCTATAACGAAGACTCCATTTACAACAAAAGATCTTAACTGTACTTTTTGGTTAAAATCATTCTTGAAATTTATCATTTCAGGTTACAGTTGATTCACTGTATTCCGTGGCGCTTTATGTTGCGAAGTTAACGATCGTCGCCAGATTATACCGCCAGATGCGTAATTAAATGGGCCTGCAGGGTAAGCGCTTCAAGCAAGTAATGAGTATTGCCATCTTAAGTTTGAAATAATAGACAAGTTAGCTTTAATCCTTCATTAGACGTCTGTAATCACTTTCGACTGCTTCGTTAGCAGCATTCTGATATTTATTCATTTTGTCAATTAAATTCAATATACCGTTTATTATCGAAGGTCTAGGCCTTGTCTTTTTGACTTTTTGATCCCCCGCGACATTCTCTGTTTCATCTCATAAAACTACCTATTCGTCTTCTATTGTATTCTCTCCGTTTCAGTCTATCGTCTCTAATGCTTCCTTTGAAACTTTTTACATCCTGTGATTCTTTCAACTTATCTAGGTCCCGTCTCCTTAATTTTCAACTTTCCTGTAGTTCCACCAGTTTTAATTTGCAGTTCATAACCAATCAGTTACTGTCAGAATTCATATCTAGCACTGAAAATGACTATCAGTTTAAAATCTTATGTACTGTGCTAAATTCTGGCAAGCTGCTTCCCATTCCATTCCTTTACCCCAGGGCACGCTCTTCTACTATTTTTTCTTTTTTTCCTTTCCTTACTATCACATTCTAGCCTTCCATCTCAGTTAAATTTTCCTCACCCTTACCAATACATATAGATATATTGATTAGTTTCTTGTACATGGACATTCTTGAATAATTAATTTCAGGTTATCAGATTTTGGATTTCTGCACGAATAGATAAATACTTTTTTTCAGTGCGAAGCTGGATTTATACCAGTATGTTTGCTTTCATTTGACTTGAAAGAAATAGAGAGTTATAGGAACAAATCATAATCGAAACTTAACACTGCATTACATTCTTAATTAATCTGCCCCCCCTTCTCTCTCCCTCCCTCCCTCCCTCCCTCTCTCTCTCTCTCTCTCTCTCTCTCTCTCTCTCTCTCTCTCTCTGCAGAGAAACCTACGCTGTCGTAATACTTCCGTAAGATAAAGAACAGTATGCCTGACCAGAGCTCGAATCCAGACCATTGGCTTTGGAAAAAACGCTTTAAAGTGGGCAAAGGCTGAAGCAAACGAACAGAATTGAAATACTGCTCTCACTCCTTCAGTTTTTTCCTTACCTTTTCCTTGTTTGGGGAAAATCAACTTTACTGAGCTGAGGCTGAACCATTTATTCGCTATAACCTTCCTTGCACGTACCTAGAAGAAAACGATTTATTGACACATAGTCAGCACGGTTTCAGAAAATATCGTTCTTGTGAAACACAACTAGCTCTTTATACTCATGAGGTAATAAGTGCTATCGACAGGGGATGTCAAACTGATTCCATATTTTTAGATTTCCAGAAGGCTTTCGACACCGTTCCTCACAAGCGTCTTCTAACTAAACTGCGTGCCTACGGAGTATCGCCTCAGTTGTGCGACTGGATTCGTGATTTCCTGCCATAAAGGTCACAGTTCGTAGTAATAGACGGAAAGTCATCGAGTAAAACAGAAGTAATACCCGGCGCTCCCCAAGGAAGTGTTATGGGCCCTTTATTGTTCCTGATCTATATTGACGACATAGGAGACAATCTGAGTAGCCGTCTTAGATTGTTTGCAGATGATGCTGTCATTTACCGTCTTGTAAAGTCATCAGATGATCGAAACGACTTTCAAAATGATCTAGATAAGATATCTGTATGGTGCGAAAAGTGGCAATTGACCCTAAATAAGGAAAAGTGTGAAGTTATTCACATGAGTACTAAAAAAAATCTGCTAAATTTCGATTACGCGATAAGTCACACAAATCTGAAGTCTGTTAATTCAACCAAATACTTACGGATTACAATTACAAATAACACCATGCTTGTCCGCCCTATTCTGGACTATTGCTGTGCGGTGTGGGACCCGCATCAGGTAGAACTGACGCATGACATCGAAAAAGTACAAAGAAGGGCAGCTCGTTTTGTATTATCGCGAAATAGGGGAGATAGTGTCACAGACGGCGTTTTTCGTTGCGACGGGATCTTCTCATGAAATTTCAATCACCAGTTTTCTCCTCCGATTGCGAAAACATTCTGTTGGCACCCACCTACATAGGGAGAAATGATCATCACGATAAAATAAATCAGGGCTCACACAGAAAAAATTAAGTGTTCGTTTTTCCCGTGTGGCGTTCGAGAGTGGAACGGTAGAGAGACAGCTTGAAGGTGGTTCATTGAACCCTTTGGCAGGCACTTTATTGCGAATAGCAGAGTAATCACGTAGATGTAGATGTGTAGATTATTGGTGGGGCAAGATATGTAGCGCAGCGGCTTTAGAGTTTGGGTAGTTGTCAAATAGGCACAAATGAAGTTACGAAGATGGATCGTTATTTGCTGCTTGCTAGCTCACTCGGTAAGGGATCTTTTTGCGAAACGCAAAGTTCCGAGTTAGAATCCCTTTCTGTTGCACAGTTTCAGTATCTGGACGTTAGAGGGTAAACTGGAAGTGGAAAAAGATCTAGAAGGATAGAGGTGGAGAGGCACTGAAGGTCGTGAAAGGAGAAAAGACACGTCGACTGCACGATCGAGCGCAGTAGCGCAGTGGCTAGCACACTGGACTCGCATTCAGGAGGACGACGGTTCAAACCCACGTCCGTCCATCCTGATTTACGTTTCCCGTGATTTCCCTCAGTCGCTCCAGGCAAACTACGTGGTGGTTCCTTTGAAAGGGCATGGCCGATTTTTTCCCCATCTTTGACACAATCCGAGTGTGTGCTCCTTCTCTAATGACCTCGATCTCGACGGGACGTTATACTCTATCCTCATTTCTTCCTTACTATTGCACGAACTCTGGAAATCATCAGAAAATCAGAAGAGCGTAGAGTTATTACTGCTGTCTGGAAGAAAGTGAGAATTCGAGAAAAGTGGGTAAAGGGAATATTAATATTTATCTTTACGAATTGAAGCCGAAGGGATGTAAAAGACTAAAGCGCATTACATTTGTGCCACTGAACAAGAATTTCTGAGAAGCTTTTGAGGAGACGAACACAGAAAAATGGAAAAGGAGCTGAGAGAAGAAAATTATCCTTCAGGCGGGAGAAGTGAGCAGTAGACTTCATATGTGGAGTAGGACAGTTGCAGGAAAACACTATGAGTATGAGAGAGATCTACTGATGATCTTTTTGGACACGCTATCTAGATGTAAAATTTGGGAGGAAGTAGGAAGGAAAGAGGTAGAGAAGCAGACTGTATTGAGGGTAAAAGAATTGTACCAGGCAAGTGTAAGTTGCTTGAGAGTAGGAGAGAAAGAATAGGGTGGATGACACAGAAACGATGTCAAAAAAGGAAGTGTACTATCTCTGTACCTTTTCATACTGGTGACAGGAGATAAAAATGGCAAGAGAGATAGGCAGAAATGTTATCTGTTGATAATTTGGTGGTGTGGGAGGTACGATGAGGAAGTATAGAAGCAAATGGATGGTCAAGAAGCAGTTGTACTACACTACGGCCCAAAATTTGATGCAGACGAGTGGGGACGGGTGGTGACAAGAAAAAAAGTTAGACATACAGTAAACATGGCACTGGGTGGGGATCTGTAAATGGTGTAAAACTTGAAGTAACTGTTTACATAATATAGGAAAATGGAAGGAATGACAAACAGGTAAGTGAACGTTCGAGTCAGACTGATATGTCTGTGTGACATTTGAGAGGAATAGTGTGGAACAAATATGTCGTTCAGAAAAGTAAGAAGATGATACCAAATGTATTATGTATCAATTTTGTTGTACGCTGCAGAATCGTGAGTACGATAAGAACAAGTGAGATGAAGGATCTGAGAAGTCGTGTGGGAGTAACAAAAGCGGGAAAGGTGGAGATAACAATAAGACTAAAAGAGAAGATTGAGGGAAAAAGGTTATAATGGTGCAGACATTTGTACAGAGTGGATGAGAAGGTGATGCCTAAAACAATGCACAAGAAGAAGATAGAGGACAGGAGACATAGAGGAAGACCGAGTGATAAATGACTAAACGGAGTGGAAGAAAACGTTCCGAAGAGACGTGAAGTCTGGGGCAGAGAGGCTGCTGGGAGGAGCGGAGAAAGGGGGGGGGGGGGGGGAGGAAGGGGGTGCTTGTGTTTCAAGAAACAGGAAAAGTTGATGATGATAAACATGATGAGTGGGGAGCTGGGGATTTCACAAATCATAGTCTCTGCTGCAGAATGAGAAACTTTTTGCGGAAGCAGTGATTAACCCATGAAAACAATTCTTAGTAGTACGCATTCTCATGGAAAGATGTAGCTATATGTTGCAGTGATTAATAAGATATTGGAGGACGGCAGTTCAAATCTTTGACCAGCCATCCAAGTTTAGATTTTTCCCTGGTTCCCCTCAATCGCTTTATGTACTTTCTTTGAAAACAACACGAGCCAGTTTCCATTCACAGCCGTCCATAATGCGAGCTCGTGTTCTGTCTCGAAAGAGCACATCGCCGACAGGAGACTTCTAATGTGCCTTTCATCTTTTCCTCCAGAACAGCTAGAGATGAGTTTGGTCAGTTGGAGGGAGGTACTGGCAGATGAAAACTGTGAGGTGAATCGTTCGTAGATAACTCAGCAGGTAGAGTACTGACTGCGGTAAGCTAATGTAAAGGTTTGAGTCCTGTGTTGTTGGTACTACAACTACGACATGGAGCTAAACCACAGCCATAATATGGTCATTGTAAGAAGTTCTGCACGGTACTGGTACATCTACGTAATGTACTTCCCCTCTTAGCCCTATTTAGTTTCTTATGCGTCTGAAACGCATGACCGCTCAACAAGCCGTGTTCCTTCAACAGACGTCCGGTGGCCATTTTTCGCCCTGTTGGCATGCATCCTGTAGGTAGTTCACAAAACTCTCATTCCGGGGTGGGAACGATCTGGGTCAGACCGGAAATCGGCATTTCAGTTTACAGACCAACGTATTCAAATTTAATCTCCCGTTTCCCCATGAAATTATGCGCATACTATAACAATGAAGAGAACAAAATCCATTGGGATTACGGATTTATTCGAGATTACGTTGATCCCATATTGGCAAACCGATATTCGATTCAGAACAGTACCGTAGACTGCAGCGGCAGAGAATCCAATACTGGAAGTTTTTCCTCTTCTTTTTCAGTGGCCACTTACTCAAAACTGCATTTTATGTTTCTTTTCGAGTTTCATACTAAATACGGAATAAATTTTATAGGCTATCATTTTCTTTTGGCTTCCGGTAGATAAACATGTTGATAGCGCGGTCACAGAAAACTGTGGGGCTGAGTTATGACATTAAAGAGTAGAAACGTGGAACTTAAACGGTTACTATTGTTTTGTCGCACACTATGTATAGTTATTTGTTTCCTAGTTACGATTAGTTTTTCAGAGTCAAAACGGAGCGTTACTGTGTCACGAAGTTTCGTTGGAGCTACTATTATTATTATTTTTATTATTAATCTTTATTATAGTTTCACGTACAGTATTATAATTTATAGTGGAAAATGATGCACACTTAACTGAAAGACTGTCATCTTTAGGTCCTAGTTTCCAATTGGTGTCGTACGTAGAAGTGCAGTAAGCAACTACACTCCTGGAAATGGAAAAAAGAACACATTGACACCGGTGTGTCAGACCCACCATACTTGCTCCGGACACTGCGAGAGGGCTGTACAAGCAATGATCACACGCACGGCACAGCGGACACACCAGGAACCGCGGTGTTGGCCGTCGAATGACGCTAGCTGCGCAGCATTTGTGCACCGCCGCCGGCAGTGTCAGCCAGTTTGCCGTGGCATACGGAGCTCCATCGCAGTCTTTAACATTGGTAGCATGCCGCGACAGCGTGGACGTGAACCGTATGTGCAGTTGACGGACTTTGAGCGAGGGCGTATAGTGGGCATGCGGGAGGCCGGGTGGACGTACCGCCGAATTGCTCAACACGTGGGGCGTGAGGTCTCCACAGTACATCGATGTTGTCGCCAGTGGTCGGCGGAAGGTGCACGTGCCCGTCGACCTGGGACCGGACCACAGCGACGCACGGATGCACGCCAAGACCGTAGGATCCTACGCAGTGCCGTAGGGGACCGCACCGCCACTTCCCAGCAAATTAGGGACACTGTTGCTCCTGGGGTATCGGCGAGGACCATTCGCAACCGTCTCCATGAAGCTGGGCTACGGTCCCGCACACCGTTAGGCCGTCTTCCGCTCACGTCCCAACATCGTGCAGCCCGCCTCCAGTGGTGTCGCGACAGGCGTGAATGGAGGGACGAATGGAGACGTGTCGTCTTCAGCGATGAGAGTCGCTTCTGCATCGGTGCCAATGATGGTCGTATGCCTGTTTGGCGCCGTGCAGGTGAGCGCCACAATCAGGACTGCATACGACCGAGGCACACAGGGCCAACACCCGGCATCATGGTGTGGGGAGCGATCTCCTACACTGGCCGTACACCACTGGTGATCGTCGAGGGGACACTGAATAGTGCACGGTACATCCAAACCGTCATCGAACCCATCGTTCTACCATTCCTAGACCGGCAAGGGAACTTGCTGTTCCAACAGTACAGTGCACGTCCGCATGTATCCCGTGCCACCCAACGTGCTCTAGAAGGTGTAAGTCAACTACCCTGGCCAGCAAGATCTCCGGATATGTCCCCCATTGAGCATGTTTGGGACTGGATGAAGCGTCGTCTCACGCGGTCTGCACGTCCAGCACGAACGCTGGTCCAACTGAGGCGCCAGGTGGAAATGGCATGGCAAGCCGTTCCACAGGACTACATCCAGCATCTCTACGATCGTCTCCATGGGAGAATATCAGCCTGCATTGCTGCGAAAGGTGGATATACACTGTACTAGTGCTGACATTGTGCATGCTCTGTTGCCTGTGTCTATGTGCCTGTGGTTCTGTCAGTGTGATCATGTGATGTATCTGACCCCAGGAATGTGTCAATAAAGTTTCCCCTTCCTGGGACAATGAATTCACGGTGTTCTTATTTCAATTTCCAGGAGTGTATGTCTAATGGTTCTGTCAGTGCAGCAGTTTTTGATTATTTTCTCTCTGAGATTTAGGCACAAAATGTTGTTATTTGGAAATTCGATGTCAATAAATTACACGTTGCTGCTAGACCTATAAGGGAGTGATATTTCAGCAAATTTCGTTGATGTTTTATAACCTTTTATTGTTGGTCGGTGCGCGACTGCTACGGTCGCAGGTTCGAATCCTGCCTCGGGCATGGATGTGTGTGATGTCCTTAGGTTAGTTAGGTTTAAGTAGTTCTAAGTTCTAGGGGACTGATGACCACAGATGTTAAGTCCCATAGTGCTCAGAGCTATTTGAACCAATGTTGGTCGGTGCCAACATATTCGTTGTTGGTCAATTTCTAGCACGCTTTCATGCATGTATCTATGATATTTCACGTTCTTTAACGTCAGAATTCAATTGATGTTTCAGTACCAGTCCCTCGTGCACTAATTTTTCAACCAGATATTGTATTCTGTTCCAGTCCTATTTCTGCATAGTGCTATTTTCTTTATAATTCATGGATCATTTCAGCTCTAACAGAAGAATAGTCTTCTGCGGCGTACTTAAGATAATTTCTTGTCACAGTCACTTTGTACTAAAAAGACAGTATTGAATAATGAGCTTCTGGAAACTACTGCCTGGATCTAAACTGGTGGTACGATACTTCTTTGTTGCTTCATTCTGTCTGTTTTCAGTTTCATCGGCACTGGATATCCATTCATTCTGCCTACTTGTGTTGTTTGAAGTAGTTAGAATGTTACACATGCAAGGTTATTTTTCCATGTAAGCATTCATTTTCTTGTTATGAATGTGTTTCATCCTGGACGAGATGCCATGATGTAGAATTGCCTGTTAAACACAGTGAGTTGAACAATGGTGACGAACTTGACATGCGGAAGAAATATTCTCTCACATGGATCAATTTAATTTAGGATGCGCTGTTGATACTTTCGAGTTTCTATTAATGTACTTGTTGAAAGTGTCTTCCGTTGTGTTAATAATTTTGGATGATAATTGCTAGATTTTGTCAGAAAAATTTGGTAATTTTGCTGTATTTCTTTATCACCATTATTATTGAGGCTGATCGCATCATATTAATGGCATTGAGGTCATACTCCGAAATCAGATGGCCTTCATAAGCTAACAAACACATTTTTTATATTTTTCATCCATGTCTTTCTTCGTCTGAGCAGGTTTAAGGTTTTTCGCCATGCACACAATGCCACAAAAGTGTCGTACCTCAATCAGGAACTTGAAACTTTTAGCTCAGGACAGGAGTACATGGAGGAAATATGGGTCAAATTTAAAACACCAGTTAAAAAAAAAAAAAAAAAGCTTATGAAGTTGCAGACTGTTACATAATATGTATAAATCAAAACACACTGCGAGTACTATAGATTACAGAGATGCTAAATGATACGCGTTTGGCTGTCATGAGGGCAATGCGCGAAGCCTTCAATGACTACCGTAGTAGAATGTTGTCAACTGATCTTTCGCAAAACCCAAAGAAATTCTGGTCGTATGTAAGAACTGTTAGTGGCACAAAAGTTAGTCCAGTCCCTAGTGAGTGAGACAAGAACTGAAATTGAGAGTAGCAAAGCAAAAGCAGAAATGTTTAAGTTTACTTTCAAATGTTCCTTTACCAAAGAAAACCAGTAATCCTCGTACTACTGAATAGACGAGTGAAACAGATATTACTGTCAGTGGTGTTAAGAAATAGCTGAAATAGTTGAAATTTAACAATGCTCCAGAGCCCGATGGAATCCTTATCAGATTTTGTGCCCAGTTCACAATTAGGTCAACCTCCCTGCTAACTGCAATCTATCATAGATCCCTCGAAGAGAAAGCTGTGCCAGTACATGGAAGGAAGCACAAGTCATACCTGTCTACGAGAAGGCTAGGAGAGGTAACCCATAAGACTATTGTCCAAAATACTTGACATCCATTTGTTGTAAAATCTTAGAACATATCCATAGTTCAAACGTAATATGGTATCTCGAACAGGATCACATCCTCCATGGTAGCCAGCATGAATTTCGAAAACAAAGATCACGTGAAATCCAACTCGCAATTTTCTCGCATGACATCCTGAAAGCCACGGATCAAGGCAGTCAGGTATATGCAATATCTTTTGATTTCCGCTAAGTATTTGACTCAGTACCACACCTACGCTTATTATCAAAAGTTCAGTGATATAGGGTATCACGTGAAACCTATGGCTGGATTGAAGGTTTCTTGCCAGCCGGAGTGGCCGTGCGGTTCTAGGCGCTACAGTCTGGAACCGAGCGACCGCTCATGGAGCGTCATCGGCAGATGTGAGAAATAACTTCGGGTGTACGCCAAAGTAATGTGTTGGGTCAGCTGCTGTTGATGTTGATGTTCTTCAGTTGATCTTAATTGTAACCACAGACTTTCTGAAGATCTACAACGAAATATAGTCTGAACGAGGTTTCAAATATCCCGTCAGACCTTGATAAGATTTCAGAGTGGTGTAATGATTAGCAACTTGCTTTAAATGTTCAAAAATGTAAAATTGTGCATTTCAGAAAACGAAAAACATAGCAGCCTAGGAATCTAATATTAGTGAGTTAAATATGTAATCTGTAAACTCATACGAATACTTGGGTGGCACACTTACTAGGGAAACGATGTGGAACGACCACATAGATACAGTAGTGAGTAAAGCAGGTATCCGACTTCGGTTTATTGATAGACTACCAGGGAGGAGCAGTCAATCTACAAAGGAGCTTACAAATCGCTCATGCTAACTGTTCCAGAATATTGCCTAAGTTTGTGCTATCCGTACCAAATAGGACTAACAGGAGATATTGAACGTGTACAGAGAAGGGCAGCACGAATTGCCAAAGGTTTGTTTGACCCGCGGGAGAGTGTCACTGTGATGTCGAAAGAACTGCACTGGGAGAGTCTTGAGGATAAACGGAAAATATCGAGAAAGTCCACTGACAGAACCGGCTTAAAATGATGGCTCTAGAAATATACTACAGCCCCCTACATATTTTTGCCATAAGGATCGTGATGATAAGATTAGATTAATTACAGCACGCGCAGAGATATGGAACGGGGAAAGGCCCTAATAAGTGGTACGGTGGAACGTACCCTCTGCCATGCAGTTCGTAGTGGTTCTCAGAGCACAGATGCAAAAGTAGATGTAACTGTTTGCAAAACACCTGCACGTTTCACCTGCCAAGATCGACTCAACCATGGTTTCTCTGAGTTTGGATGGAGCCTGCTCCATCATCCGTTTAGCAACAGTAAAAGTCTTGGACTCCTTGAGGCCAAATTGCACTTGGGTATTTTGAAAATACTGATCAGTGACATTTAAAAGGATCTCTAGTTGTCCGATGTTTGTTGTTTTAGCCTGGATACTATGAACGTAAGCAAACTGGCTTAAGTTATTAAGTTTTTAATTGACGTAGTTTCTGCCAACTCCTCGTTGGTGGAACTGGGAAAGTTTGAAATTTGAAGCACATATAATAACTATAGAAATCTCATCGACTCGCCTTGAAAGACGACTCACTTGTCTGGAGTCACTTTACTACTGGCGCTCTCCACCCTTATGCTACTCGGCTTTCGTGTTGAAATTGGAGCTATATTTACGTAGCAGGTCCTGCTGTAGCTTTGTTTACCTTCAGTATGTCTTTTTTCACACAGAATTACAGTGGTTTAAGACAGTAGGTTGCTAATTACTTTAACACTACTTACAAGTCAGTTTTACAAAAGGTTAGTTAGGTTTAAGTAGTTCTAAGTTCTAGGGGACTGATGACCTCAGATGTTGTCTCATAGTGCTCAGAGGCATTTGAACCATTAATAAATGCCTCTGCCTATGCAGAGATAACAGCAACTGCGTGAGTGCAGGACAGGTGAACACGGCGACGTTTGGAGATATGGGTCGGTTCTGGAGGCATGTTCAGATAGCTGAAATGGTTGAGGTGACCACTCGTGTAAAGCAGGGAACGCCGGCCGGAGTGGCCGTGCGGTTCTAGGCGCTACAGTCTGGAGCCGCGTGACCTCTACGGTCGCAGGTTCGAATCCTGCCTCGGCCATGGCTGTGTGTGAGGTTAGTTAGGTTTAAGTAGGTCTAAGTTCTAGGGGACTGATGACCACAGTAGTTAAGTCCCATAGTGCTCAGAGCCATTTGAAGCCAAAGCAGGGAATCCGGTTTCGAGTCCCGGTGCGGCACAAATTTTCATAGTCGCTAATAAACTATGCAGCTAAAGTCCAATTGTATTCGGAATTCTGAATACATTTCTTCTATTTCATGGAACTGTAGATCGTAGCAGTGTCTGTTCCTGCATTGACTAGTACATTGCACAACACAGACACTGGAAAACAGTATTTTCTACGGGATTAATAGCAGGTAATTAGCGGGTCAGTTAAGGTACGATGAGCGTTCGTCAAGTCAGGAAAGGACGTCTGCAGCCATGTGAACACAGATGATGTCGTCTTGGAAGACGGCATTGTCCAAGGCATATTCATCATGCAGATGTAGAAGAAAGAGGAAACATACATCGCTTTTCGCCTTCATAGTGACCTGGATTAGTGGGCACATCGTCAAAATACCGCAGAACCACTTCCAGCCATAGCTACACCTGCTGGTTAAACGCCTCAGAGCTCGGTCGATGTACGCTACGCTTGCATCATTTAAAAACATGCAAAATCGCGACTAGTCGCAGCACGCTACGCGTCTCTAGTCATCTAATGTCCTGTTTCTATTTGGCTCACTGATGACGTGCACATTGAAGTGCCGTTGTGAGCACTGGCTTTTTGTGAGGGTTTAGGCTCAAACTGTCCGTTGCACACAGTTCCCTTCGTAATGTTCGCTCATAAACTTTCTCTGCTAACAGCAATTTGTATAGGATTTAAAACTGGATGTCATCGACAAGGAAATACACTCATCTGCGGCCCCTGTCTGTCATGCTCTTTTTATGATCACTGTTCGTATGCAGTGCCATCTGCGAGTGGTTCACTATTCCTTGTGGACAGCTGGACGGTGTGTGTTAATACACCAAGAAATGTGACAACTTCACTCACTTCGTGATCATTGGCACGACAAAAAACGAGAGTTTTTCTCTGTCATTCTGTCACGTTGACCCATCTTCGGGTGATCATTCCGTATGACCGGTTGCCACAGACACGCCACTCCACTGGCATAACTTACGTGAGTGGTGGAGGTTCATGACCGCTTGGTACCAGTCTTACACCGTCTATTGCGTCAAAAACTGATCACCTTGCTGTTAGGAGGGGGTGACTAATATTGTTCCGGTGAATTTATAATTTATTGAGAACGTAGGAAACCTTTTGACAACTGCTCACATTTACGTAATACTTCTGAAATACTGTAACATATTGCGCATACTAAGGAACTGAAACCCACCACTGCACAACTACAATATTGATTACAAACAGCTGGAAACAATATCTACCTGAAAATATCTAGGAGTAACTATCCAGAGCGACTTTAAGTGGAACGACCACCTAAAACAAATAGTGGAAAAAGCAGATGCCAGACTCAGATTCATAGGAAGAATCTTAAAGAAATGTAACTCAGCCACAAGGGAAGTGGCTTATAAGGCGGTCGTTCTACCGATTCATGAGTATTTTTCATCTATCTGATCTCCCTGCCAGGTAGGGCATTGAAAACATCCAACGAAGAGCGGCGCGTTTCGTCAGGGGATTGTTTGTCTGGCGCGAAAGCGTCACAGAGAAGCTCAAAACACTCCATTGGCAGACGTTACAAGAGAGGCGTTGTGCATCACGGAGAGATTTGATATTGAAATTTCGAGAGAGCATTTTCCGAGAAGAGTCGGATGACATACTACTTCTCCCACAAATGTCTTGCATAATAACCACTAGGCGAAAATTCGAGAAATTAGAGCCGATACGGAGGCTTACCTACAATATTCTTAATACGCGCTATTCGCGAGTGGAACAGGGTTGGACGGCTCAGTTAGCGGTACAAGAGTACCCTCCGCCACATACCATTAGGTGGCTTGCGGAGTATGATCCAGATGTAGATTCACTTTAACAGAAAATAATTAGCGGTTAACTAGACGTGAAGTGAATTTATTTGCTAGTTGCTCTCTCGGATACATCTCCGTTTGATGGAGTTTGTTTCTGACGCGTCTGTGAAACAATGTGATGGAAAACATGGCAACTGTAAAGCGCACATGTTCTGCTGTGGGGCGATCTGTATGGTTCTAAATGAAGAACACACTTCGTACATCGCGTTCGCAGTATAGAAACTTTTATTGTTCCATGATGATCGCTTTCAACAATATTACGCTGTCCTCATTTGATCCAAGGGGAGAACATGAAGATAATGAGGCGCGGGGGAGAGACTAACATTAATTTCACCTAGTATATAAAATACAATATTTCACATGCCTTTTGGGTTATAAGAGTGCCATATTAGGTCACATGAAGTCAAAGCACAAAAGGCGCTCCACAAATATACAGTTCTTGATAAAAAAAAAAACGCCCAGTTGACAACATCCTCGTACCGCCCACGCATATCAGCGTCGAACATGACTCTCCCCCGCTTGCGCACGGCACTACGCTCCAGGCGGAGAGTTAACATAGCGGTGGCAGATCTCCTATAAAGTTACCCAACTCGCCGTTGGATGGCATGTGCAGTACACGCTCAATGACCACACGGTGTGATTACAAGCAGTGGATTTTTCGGAAAGCCCTACATAACAAAACGGAATACCAACTGACAACATATTTAAAATTATCAGGGGCTTACGCACCACATGAAGTCTATAGCCATACATACTGGTTGCTTTTTGTGCAATGAGGAAATTACAGTAATGAACAAAAAATTTTAAATATCTTTAATTAAGTAAGCAAGATGACCTAAAGAGGAAACAAGCGAATGCTAATCCTGCCAGACCTGAAAGGGTCCCACATAGTATCACTCATGAAAATGATGTTTCTTTACCAAGGTATCTATACGTGTGAAATAACTTTTGTCCTCTGTCTTCATGTAATATAACATGGCACTTTTATAAGAAGTTCCACAAGGTATGTGAAATTAGAAATTAGAAATTAGAATTGTAGTCTTCTCACCCACTCCACCCACCTACTGTTGGAACCGATCATTATTTTGGAACAGTAAAAGTTTCTATACCGCGATCGCGACGTACGAAGTTCGTTCTTCATTTCCAATTAAAGTAAATATTAGTTTTTTGGGCGGAAATAGGGGAAAAGTATTATGTCACTAGGAGGAAGCTGAATTAAGTTTTCACTAAATCAGTTCAGCCTGATATTAAGATGGTTCGGTTTCGTTTGATTACAACTATTTTTTGTGATTTGGTTTCATATCAATTTCAAAATAACTACACCAGTGGACAAGAAATTATGGGGAGGTTCTGGTCGAGAGGTACGAAAAATGTGTGAAGTCTAGAATCCTTGTTTTCATTCAAGGACTGTTTTATTAAAATGAGGGTTTTACCACTTTATTACATATATATTCGTTTATGAAAAAATATTTTTATCTCATAACAAATTGCAGATGGCGACTGGAACATTTGTGAAAAGCAATTTACGCGAAGCGTTGTACACGCTCGCGGATATTCCTGAAACCCATATAAATAGGAAGTTGTTAAATTAGAATGAATTTGGGGGGTCATCATGAAGGTATTTAAAAAACACCTTGAAAAATTAAAATGACAACTATTTGAAAAACATGTCAATTTTCAGCATGTTTTTCTAAGTTAAATGTTTTTAAAAACTGAAAATTCGAATGAAAAAAAGAAAAAAGAAACCTTTGGCTAAGGTCCGCTAAATTTAATTATCTTCCACTTAACAAAAAAATTAGATGTTTCAAAACTTATGGTTAATCTGCGATCTTCCTCAAATAGGCTCTGGTTCAGAATCTGCCAGGCACTTTTAACAAACTGAGACATTCCGTGGTCCGCTGCGGCCACAGGTTTCCTGCCAGGTAACCCTGATACAAAAGGTACAATAAATAAAATCTACTTTAAAAAATTTAAAATGTGTTTGTTGTTGGTCCCTATGACGATCCCTAACACATTCATGGTCTTCAGAATAGACGAATAACTTTCATTGAGTAGACCTGCAGCTGCATATGCTGCTATTTCAATAGTTTTTGTCTCGCAACAAATATGTTTCGGTACCAATATCCAGATGCACTCGTTGAAGCTCTCGTTCTCATTTTGCATACTGGCATCAGTGCCTCTCTTAAGCAAATCTTTAGTGAACAGGAATTCGTATACTGGTCAAATCTTTTCTTGAACTAGTTCACACAGCGCCTACAGCTGCCTACATTTCGGTCATCGCACAGTTCCAGTCAACACGCTTCTGAAATACTTCCACAACCTAAAAATCCTTTGGCAGGCATAATCGATATACGAGGGTTGGAACTTTCATGGTGTCAACTATTTATTTACAGCTCGTACAAAATAGATACGTTTTTCAAAGTTTTACTGACCTTCAAAGTAGTCACCAGAATTGTGGATACCAGCGACGTGGAAATCGTAGGATACTCTTAGCAGTGCCAGTTGTGTTGACAGTTTGTGCGGCGCGGTCTATTGCCCGACGAATTTGTAGCAGTTCTGAAGCGAATGCCGTGAAGTGTTTCCTTCAGTTTAGAAATCGAGTAGAACTCAGGAGAGCTTAAGTCAGGGGAGTGCTGTAGATGGTATAGCACTTAGCAGCCCCATCAGTGAAAACAAATCAGTAACAGCTTGCACTGTACGTTCTTGAGTACTGTCCTGCAAAATGATGGTCAGGTCCTGCAGAAAGTGTCACCACTTCTGTCTCTAAGCTGGTCGTAGGTTGTGTTCCAAAAATGAACAGCTAACCACCGACAAAATTTCGGAGGTTGTACAGCATATTTCCTGAGTATTGTGGTATTCCAGTTCTTGGTCCCTGGAGATAATTGCAGTGTAATAGTAATCTATTTGGTTCGCTCTGTCAACTACAAGGAGC
This sequence comes from Schistocerca piceifrons, assembly GCF_021461385.2. NCBI lineage: Eukaryota > Metazoa > Arthropoda > Insecta > Orthoptera > Acrididae > Schistocerca > Schistocerca piceifrons. The sequence continues at coordinate 391,711,362 of NC_060145.1, forward strand.
GATCAAAAGGTTTCAGTTCGAAGGCCATACAGTCCAGATTGGTATGCCGATCAGGCAAAATCACCTTGAGCATTGAGGCAATCACCCCATCGACTTACCTGGTTGAAGATACCCGTTTGGTAAACCACCGTGTCCTGCTACCTGGAGAAGTCTGTAACTGCCTGCTGCCCACCCTCGTCCGACAGGAATCATCGACTCTTCAAGGCCTTTTTTAAGGGATCCAAGGCGTATTAATCACACTGGGAGAGATCAGTATTATAGGGCGGGTGCTCGAGCGTCTCATACTTGAGTCAGCGTAACTTCTGCGTAACGCCATTTGCCATACGGGGATGTGCGTTGTCATGAAGCAGCACGGTACTTGGCGCTTCATTTCACATCGGTGGTTCGACAGACAAGCTGCCCCCATACGCTTTATTCATTCTCCGATGGATGTCTAGCGGTGTTTTTCCTTGAGCAGCAGTGGGAAGAATAACAATATGTTGGTTCTATTTGGACTCATCTTGTAGCAACGTTGCCATACTTCACGTTTCCGCATTTACCGCACGCACCTCGGAAAGACACGAATGCCACTCAGATCCCTTGACTACATGTCGATGCTTATTTGCCCGCATAGAAGTCGCGCAACTTTGCATATACTCTGCAGCAACACCCTCAAACGGAAACTTTTTGATAATTTGTTATACCTCTGTTCTTGTGAAACTGCCTTCATTATTTTGAAAACTCGTAAGCAACCACCAAAGCATACAACACTACAAAACACAGAGTAATGAATAACCCTCAGACGAATCACGTACACCTTTATCGCAGTGTATTCAATACGTCCTGTCAGTGAACAGTAGAATACGTAACTAACGCAGAACTGTTCCCTTACCATGATCACGGTGCAGTGAATGGTGACTGTAAACGTACAACTAAACTGCCGGAAAAACAAACCCGAGAGAGAATCGAGCAGCAGTGAGTGCAACTTTGAGTGCGAAGAGTGATAGGGCAGTACTATCGTCAACAGCAGATACAACGAGTGAATGAAACAAGTTTATTTTCAAACAAGAAACAAAACGCTTACCATCGACATGAGCATCGTCGTGCGGATTTTTTTAGTGCAATAAGCAATAAAACGGAATGTGATTACACCGTAACTAGCCAACGGAGACTACAGGCTCCTTCTACCATAATAATCAGAAAATACTCCTAAATTATCCACGTAATTTTGACGGTAGTGTTTGAGGCCCTCTGTACAACATTAACAATATTTCGCCTAACGTACTTTCACTCTTAACACCAAAAACACATCTTCTTACGGGCTTAATCATTCTGTGTTGTAACTTGATGTCGATACAACCCAAAGCGGCCACTCTCAGATAAATATGCTTCCGCAGCAGCCACGGAAGGTAAAAGATACAGCAAGTGAATGCTACATTCTAGCGAGGAGGGTATAACAGGAAGGAAGGCAGTGAAACAACTGGACATGTTCTTAACTTTAATATAATCTGAGCCTTTCAAACACCAGAATAAGCCACCAATGCGTGCAGACTGTGAGCGAGTAATGTCACATGCGGGCTGAACTGCACTGCAGCGTACAGCACAATGGCGAGGGGGAAGATCGAACTCAGGACTGCAGGGGAAGCAGCCCATCGATTAAGCTGGCCTTGTCTGCTCTTCCCGCCGAGCCGCTTGCCGTTCGCTACTGTCGGCAAATTATAAACCCAAACGCGAGCAAATCTGTTACTGGTTGAAGATCGGTTGGCACTAAAATGAAAACGTATGTAAAGGAAGCACAACTAAATGACCGTAGCTCATAAAACTTGTATAAATCGCATGTCCTGCAATGTAACAGGACATAAAATTGAACAGACTTAGAAATAAGCCGACGCGCCAAAACATTATGACCTCCTAGGGTGTTTATGCACGTTTTGAATGCAATACAGCAGCTGTTCTGCAAGGCATGGATTCAAGAAGTCCTTGGTATGTTTCCCGAGTAGTGCGGCACCAGATGTCTCGGCACTGGCCATGTAGTCATGCGATTCGCCTAAATTACAGGCCGGTGGTTTATCGGCGTGACTTGCACCCGATAGCGTTCAAAATACAGTGTGGCGCACGAAATGTGTTACCATTTTGTGTTTGAATATAAACTTTATTGTCAATACAAACTGAAAGGGACATATACTGCAATGAAGAGCCGTCCATGGAGATTTGTTCTAACTCAGCACATGCTCAATATGTCCACCATTTCGTTTCCTAACTTCCTTCAAACGAACACTGAAGTTAGTGATTACCCTACGGCACGTCTTCCGTAATTTCACTGTAAGCTTGAAGTATAAGTCTTCTGAGCTCCATTAAATCACGTGGACGTTTCGGGAAAATTTTTTCCTTTAGGTACCCCCAAAGAAAAAAGTCACATGGATTGAGGTCTGGACTATTAGGGGGACAATTTTGTCCGTCATTGAAGCGACCTGGAAACCTGAGTGAAATGATCCGGATGTCGAAATGCTCGTGTAAAAACTCCAACACATTGTTTTTGTAGTATGCGGTCTTGCTCCATCTTACATGTTGCGTGTTGAAGGGCAAGGCAGTAGCAAGAAGCTGTGGAATGAAGCTATTGCGAAGTATGCTCAAATAATGCTCGCTGTTCACAGTTTCTTCAAAGAAAAAGGTTCCAGTAAGTCCATGACTGGCAATTTCTGCCCACGCTGTAATCCTCGGAGCGTAATGTTGTCGTTCATGAAGCCCTAGACTGTTTTCAGTGGCCCAAAAGCCTACATTTTGTTTGTTAACCACACCGTCTAAATGAAAATGCGCCTCGTCTGAAAACCAAATGTTGAGAGTTTCTTTCCTATCCTCCGCCCACTGAGCAAACAGTAGTCTCTGCTGCTTGTGTTCTTCAGTGAGCTTCTGTGCACAGGTCATCTTGTATGGTTACATATGGAGGTCACTTTTAAGAATGCGTTGAATGGAGCGTCTGGATATTCCCGGTTGCACTGCTGCCTTTCTACACGATTTCCAGGGACTTCTCTGTACAGCAACTCGTGCCGCTTCAATATTCTCCGGCGAACAAACAGGCTTAGGCCGAGGTCGCTTCGCTTCCAATACTGTTCCTTCCTGTACAAACTTATCGTACAACCTGTGGATGGTCTTCTTGCAAGGGACGCATCGTGTGTTAAACTGTTGTCGAAAACGCCTCTGACTCTCAACAAGGCTTTTCGTTTCATGAAAAAGTAACACAATTGCCGATCGTTGCTGTGTCAGTCTTCCGTTGTCAGCCATTGCTGCCTACTACTGTCCTAGCGGCAGTATCGTAAATTACACATCATTAACTCATTTGTTCTTGCAAGCTCTGTTGGTACTGCTGTAGAGATCCCAGCGGGATATCTAATGTGCGTCGTAAATTGTGGAACAAACAATTGGTAACACATTTCGTGCGCCATCTTGTATATTCCATCGGAATCATATCACCGAGTGAGGTAGCACAGTGGTTAGCACACTAGACTCGCAGTCGGTAGCATGACGGTTCCAGCCCGCGTCCGGCCATCCAGATTTAAGTTTTCCTTGATTTCCCTAAATCGCTCCAGGTAAATGCCGGGGTGGTTCCTTTGAAAGAGAACGACCGATTTCCTTCCCTATCCTTGACACAATCCGCGCTTGTGCTTCGTCTCTACCGACTTCGATGTCAACGAGACGTTAAACCCAATCTTCCTTCCTTCATCGGAATCATATCAGATGAGTTTGGAAGCTAAGATTTTATTGTTACTTATTCGTGTGGCTAGGGCCCCCCGTCGGGCAGACCGTTCGCCGGGTGCCGGTCTTTCAATTTGACGCCACTTCGGCGACCTGCAGTTGATGAGAATGATAGGATGATGACGAGGACAGCACAACACCCAGTCCCTGGTCGGAGAAAATTCCCCGAGCCAGCCGGGAATCGAAACCTGGCCCAGAGGATTCACATTCCGTCACGCTGACCATTCAGCTACCGGGAGCGGACGAGGCTATCAGTAGGTGACCATTGTCACGCTCCTGAAACCGCTATACCATGATTCTGGCCTTTATACATGGACAGTTATCCTGCAAGACGATGTCAACGCAGTCGGGGAATACATCAGCACGAATGGATGCAGGTGGTCCACGATAATTTTCATGTAGTACAAAGCTGTCATGGTCCCATGAAAGCCCAGATAAAAGATGTGTCTAGACAAGACAGCCTAGACACAATGAGAGGAAGCCGAAAGGCACGCGCTTAAACTCACGCAGGCTGGCGTGAGGTCTGAAACAGGATACGTAATGAATGCTATAAAGAAAAGTACGTAGCTTCTGGAATACTTAACTTTAATCCACATTTGTAGAACATCGCTCTTGATGATACATCAATAGAATCTCGATATCAATTGAATACGGCGCCTTGCTAGGTCGTAGCAAATGTAGCTGAAGGCTATGCTAACTATCGTCTCGGCAAATGAGAGCGTATTTGTCAGTGAACTGTAGCTAGCTACGTTGGCTGTACAACTGGGGCGAGTGCCAGTACGTCTCTCTAGACCTGCCGTGTGCTGGCGCTCGGTCTGCTATCACTGACAGTGGCGACACGCGGATCCGACGTATACTAATGGACCGCGGCCGATTTAAAGGCTACCACCTAGCAAGTGTGGTGTCTGGCGGTGACACCACAAAAGACTCTCGCAGCATAATTCTATCCCCGCTGGTCTTCATCCATGGGCGCTGTCCATGTTTCGAATGGCCGTTCGGCAGAGTGATGGAATTTTGAGACTCGACTATTGACCCTGTGTTACAGGAAACATGGAATATCCGACCGAGCGACACGTTTACATCGATCCACATTCCAGTCTATATGATTCTACGCCCACTGCAATCTACATCTAAATCTACAACTACATACATACTTCGCAAACCATCGGATGGTATGTGGCAGAGGGCACCCTGTATCTCTACTAGTCACTTTCTTTCCTGTTCCACTGCAAGGAAATGTAAATGTCGTGTGACTAGGGCCTCCCTTCGGGTAGACCGTTCGCCGGGTGCAAGTCTTTCGATCTGACGCCACTTCGGTGACTGGCGCGTCGATGGGGATGAAATGATGATGATTAGGAAAGCACAACACCCACAACACCCATTACCTGAGCGGAGAAAATCTCCTACCCAGCCGGGAATCGACCCGGCCCTTAGAATTGACATTCTGTCGCGCTGACCACTTTTTTTTCTTTATTTTGTTCAGTGTTTTTCGTTGGGTTTGGTCTGGGCAGTCGTCTCATGACATCCGTTCAAGTTGATGGTTGTTTCCTTTACTCAGGTTTTTTATTATAGAGAGCCATCCCCTCTCTGACCGAACACGCTGAGCTATCGGGGGCGGATTCCACCGCAAGTAAAGGAGGTGATAGACTATCTATACTTCTCTGTACGAGTCCTAATCTCTCCAATCTTATCCTCGTGATCCTCACGGGAAAAGTTCGTTGGCGATAGTAGAACCGTTCTGCAAACAACCTCAAACGCCGGTTCTCTAAATTTTCTCAATACTGTTCCTCGAAATGAAAGTCTCCTACTCTCCAGTGATTCTCATTTGAGTACCCGAAGCAGCTCGAACGTAGTCAACAATGGTCACACAAGTGCCCTACATGTCGTCTCCTCTACAGATGAACCACACTTTCCTAAGACTCCAACAATAAACCCAAGTCGACAATCGGCTTCCCCACTACAATCCTTACATGGTCGTTCCCACTTCATATCACTTTGCAACATTACGCCTTGATGTTTAATTTACCTGACTGTGTCAAGTAGGACATTACTTATCTGTTATTGTAGGTTATCTGCCGGCCGCAGTGGCCGAGAAGTTCTGGCGCTTCAGTCTGGAACCACGCGGCTGCTACGGTCGCAGGTTCGAATCCTGCCTCGGGCATGGATGTGTGTGATGTGCTTAGGTTAGTTAGGTTTAAGTAGTTCTAAGTTTAGGAGACTGATGACCTCAGATGTTAAGCCCCATAGTATTTAGAGCCATTTGAACCATTTTTCTATGTTATCTATCTTGAGCTGATTGCTATGTAATTAAAAAGAATTATACCAGACGCGTTTCGCTTTTATTCACAAAGCATCCTCTGTGCTATTGGTGTTTCTTTACATAATCTGCTCCTTTCCCTCTTGCTAGCATTGGTTGGTGTCGGCAGGGTTCATTTCACATCTGCAGTTTTTGGCATTTTGCGTTATTTCTTGCGCTGCAGTATTTATAATTGACGTTTTAACAGTTTTTCATTCATCATTGCCACAGTGGCAATTATGAATGAAAAACAGTTAAAAAGTCGATAATAAATACTGATGTTAAAAGCTGCTGCGGCAGATGGCCACACAAACAATCGTATTAAGGCCATTACTTATGCTGTATTCTAAGTTTCTGGGATTGTTTATCCTATTCACCTGCATTAAATTAAATTTTTGTGCATTTAGAGCTAGCTGCCATTCATCACAACATTTGGTTCCTCCAAAGCGACTATGAATCAAATTCCGTGCATATGAAGTATCGTCTCAATTGTGTGACTGGATTCGTGATTTCCTCAAAATGACCTTGAGCACTATGGGACATCTGAGGTCATCAGTCCGCTAGAACTTAGAACTACTGAAACCTAACTAACCTAAAGACATCACACACATACATGCCCGAGGCAGGATTCGAACCTGCGACTGCAGCGGTCGCGCGGTTCCAGACTGAAGCGCCTAGAATCGCTCGCCCAGTGATTTCCTCTCAGAGAGGTCACAGTTCGTTGTGATAGACGGTAATTCATCGAGCAGAACAGAAGTGGTATCTGGCGTTCCGCAAGGAAGTGTCATAGGCCCTCTGCTGTTCCTGATTTACATAAACGATCTAGGTGAAAATCTGATCAGCCCCCTTAGATTGTTTGCAGATGACGCTGTAATTTACCGTCTAGTGAAATCATCAGACGATCAATTCCAATTGCAAAATGATCTAGAGAGAATTTCTGTATGGTGCGAAAAGTGACAATTGGCACTAAACAAAGAAAAGTGCGAGGTCATCCACATGGGTACTAAAAGAAATCCGATAAATTTTCGGTATACGATAAATCGTACAAATTTAAGGACTGTCAATTCGACTAAATACCTAGGAATTACAATTACGAGCAACTTAAATTGGAAAGACCACATAGATAATATCGTGGGGAAGGCGAAACAAAGACTGCGCTTGTTTGGTAGTACCACAAACCCACTAAAGAGACAGCCTACATTACATTTGTCCGTTCTTTGCTGGAATATTGTTGGGCGGTGTGGGATCCGTACCAGTTAGGATTGACGGAGGACTTCGAAAGGGTGGAAAGAAGGGCAGCTCGTTTCGTGTTATAGCGCAATAGGAGTGAGTGTGACACTGATATGATACGCGAGTTTGGGTGGCAGTCATTGAAACAAAGGCGGTTTTCTTTGCGGCGAGATCTATTTACGAAATTTGAATCACCAACTTTCTCTTCCGAATGTGAATATATTTTGTTGAAACCCACCTACTTATGGAGAAATGATCATCATAATAAAATAAGAGAAATCAGAGCTCGAACGGAAAGATTTAGGTGTTCCTTTTTCCCACGCAGCATTCGAGAGTCGAATGGTGGAGAAGTAGTATGAAAATGGTTCGAAGAACCCTCTGCCAGGCGCTTAAGTGTGAATTGCCGAGTAACCATGCAGAGTAGGTGTACAAAATTCGTCTAAGTCATCTTGTATCCCCCTACAGCCATTTAACGCCGTCACCTACCCGCACACACAGCATATCAGCAAACAGCCGCAGACTGTTGCTTACTCTGTCCGTCACATCGTGTGTGGGTATAGAGAATTATAGTTATCCTATCACACTTCCCTAGGGCGCTCCTCACGATACCCTTGTCTCTGATGAACACTCACCGTCGAGGACAACATACTGGATTCTGTTACGTCGAGCCACTCACATGTCTGAGAACCTATTCCGTATGCTTCTACCTTCGACATTACAGTCGGCATTGTACACCGTATCAAACGCTTTTCGGAAATTTAAGAATATGATACCCGCCTGTTACCCCTTACCCATAGTTCGCAGGTTATCATGTGAGAAAAGGATAATCTGGGTTTCGCACGAGCGATGCTGTTTAAAACCGTGCACAATTGGCGATGTCGTTGGATCATCATGGGAACATATAGGGGTCATTTGCTGCGGAGCATCTTGTTGTGCAATGTTCACTGAATGGTGTGTGCTGCGAAACGTAATTGTACTTTGCCGTCAGATCTCCACCTCTTCTACTTCAGAGAGTGGGCAAGTCTTTGGTCGCCACTTTCTGTGATGTGTGAATGATCTAATCTCTTTGTTTCACTGTCCTTCTACCACTCTGAATATATATTTACGTAGGTAGCACACAAACAGCCAACCACCCTAACCGTTTTCGGAAGGCTTGTTCCCAGCTTTCTGATCGTAACAGCATGTTCTTTTTCAATGTAGCTTACGCAAGTGCGTTTCCTCCGTATGGCAGCTAGACTGATTTCTCATCCCTCTTTTTCTATTCCCAATGTGTTTACAGTTCGATCGCCTTCAGACGGTCCTCACCTCATCATTGCGTCCAAGAGGTGGGGATTGTATTCTCTTTTTTGCACTTTTGAGAAGGGTTTTTAGAGCCTACCCCCGACGATGTTATTCTAAAATTATTTGCTATTTTTGTAATGTGGCCTAACTTCTTAGAAACTTTGAATAGGTACCTGGGACGTTGATTCGTAGTACCTTTGTGTTCCAGCTATCTGACAGTCACACGGATCTGGCCAGTCCTCCTAAGCAGATTAGTTGACCGCTTCTGAATGGACGGCTCTAACACATCCATCTAGGAGTCATGGAGCAGGTCCGTGATCATCGAGTGTCTGATCCTTCCCAAAATGCATCTAATACATATATTTTGGACTATTTTCATTTCGTGGAGACGAATTTTACTCTTAAAGTCCCAGACAGTACTACCATAACCTTTGATAATACCATACTCTTACGCAGTCTAAGTTTAGTAGAGACATTTGGCTCACTGCTCAGGAAAAAGGAATGAATTTCTTTGATATCGCGAGAGGCTTTGTTCGTAGTTCTTCCACACGTTTATGGAAGATGCTGGTCTAGTTTTAGGTCCAGGTACTGAACAGCAGGGCTCATGAGATGTTCCTATTTTGTAGTCGTAACGTGTCATGTAATACAAGCCTTTTCTCACTGAGGTACACCGCATTTGTCTTCTATGTGTTCTGTTTGATTTTGTTCTCTCGGTACCATTCGCTGGTAATATGTATTGGAATTTTAGACTCCTTACGTCTATCTCGTGTGGCATTCGGTCGTGGAAAACTCCGTATCATCCCCAAACTGAGCGACTTTCATATGTACAGGGCTGGGAATGTCGTCGATGCAGACAGTGTAATCTGCTCCTCCTTCTTAACTAAAAATAATTAATTGGAGTAGTTTGGCTATCTGAAATTCATTATTGTCGGTTCTCACATCATATGGGGATGAATTTTCACCCAAGGTACACGTGCCAGAACATGAAAATTCCTGCGCGGGAGCCCACTGCCACAAGACCTATCTCTCTATTATAATTCTGTTCGTAATCCCCACCAAAATACTAGCATTAAAATTATGGGTTAAATAATATTGACTCTGATTTGATAAATACTCGATTTATTATACTTCAGCCACAAGTAAGTAAGACGAGTATGTCCGTGTGGATCTATTCTCACTCATTCTACAGCCGCAGTCATTCAGCAAACAGCGCTTGGTCCGAGTTTGCCACTGATGTTCGGTACTTTACGATCGCAGTTGAATTAAGTGTAATTTCCTGAGTAATGTAATACAGTCAGTTCTGCAAATTACGAAATTTTCCGAGCTATTAAAAACCCATCGCGTACGCGATCTGCTACGCACGGCTATTCATTCAGACTGACTCACTCTCCCGCCCAAAGATCTGTAGCCCCCAAAACCGCGCCCTGCCCATATAACACTTCGCGCCAGCCACGCTACCTCGCCGGAGCGAAAAATACGTAACGGTAATTCGATTTGTCAGCGACAGGATCGATATGTATGCCCTTACAATTGTGAATGCAGTAGGGGAAATTTGGTCCCTTCCTCGCCTCCCCCCCCCCCCCTCCCCATAAACCAACCAACCAACAACCGGAGAAACATCTAACTTTGAGGCAGGCTGGCATTTGGAGCTTTGACTTTTTCACGTTGTTTATAAACGTGCACCGTAAAATATATGCTACGGAGGAAAGTAACAGTATTATTCGAATACAGGGTGTTACAAAAAGGTACGGCCAAACTTTCAGGAAACATTCCTCACACACGAATAAAGAAAAGATGCTATATGGACATGTGTCCGGAAACGCTTAATTCCATGTTAGAGCTCATTTTAGTTTCGTCAGTATGTACTGTACTTCCTCGATTCACCGCCAGTTGGCCCAATTGAAGGAAGGTAATGTTGACTTCGGTGCTTGTATTGACATGCGACTCATTGCTCTACAGTACTAGCATCAAGCACATCAGTAGGTAGCATCAACAGGTTAGTGTTCATCACGAACGTGGTTTTGCAGTTTGTGCAATGTTTACAAATGCGGAGTTGGGAGATGCTCATTTGATGTATGGATTAGCACGGGGCAATAGCCGTGGCGCGGTACGTTTGTATCGAGACAGATTTCCAGAACGAAGGTGTCCCGACAGGAAGACGTTCGAAGCAATTGATCGGCGTCTTAGGGAGCACGGAACATTCCAGCCTATGACTCGCGACTGGGCAAGACCTAGAACGACGAGGACACCTGCAATGGACGAGGCAATTCTTCGTGCACTTGACGATAACCCTAATGTCAGCGTCAGAGAAGTTGCTGCTGTACAAGGTAACGCTGGCCACGTCACTGTATGGAGAGTGCTACGGGAGAACCAGTTGTTTCCGTACCATGTACAGCGTGTGCAGGCACTATCAGCAGCTGATTGGCCTCCACGGCTACACTTCTGCGAATGGTTCATCCAACAATGTGTCAATCCTCATTTCAGTGCAAATGTTCTCTTTACGGATGAGACTTCATTCCAACGTGATCAGATTGTAAATTTTCACAATCAACATGTGTGGGCTGACGAGAATCCGCACGCAATTGTGCAATCACGTCATCAACATAGATTTTCTGTGAAAGTTTGGGGAGACATTGTTGGTGATGTCTTGATTGTGCCCCATGTTCTTCCACCTACGCTCATTGGAGCACGTTATCATGATTTCATACGGGATACTCTACCTGTGCTGCTAGAACATGTGCCTTTACAAGTACGACACAACATGTGGTTCATGCACGATGGAGCTCCTGCACATTTCAGTAGAAGTGTTCGTACGCTTCTCAACAACAGATTCGGTGACCGATGGATTGGTAGAGGCGGACCAATTCCATGGCCTCCACGCTCTCCGGACCTCAACCCTCTTTAATTTATGGGGGCATTTGAAAGCTCTTGTCTATGGAACCCCGGTACCAAATGTAGAGACTCTTCGTGCTCGTATTGTGGACGGCTGTGATAGAATACGCCATTCTCCAGGGCTGCATCAGCGCATCAGGGATTCCATGCGACGGAGGGTGGATGCATGTATCCTCGCTAACGGAGGACATTTTGAACATTTCCTGTAACAAAGTGTTTGAAGTCACGCTGGTACGTTCTGTTGCTTGGAAAGTAAGCGTTTCCGGACACATGTCCACATAACACATTTTCTTTCTTTGTGTGTGAGGAATGTTTCTTGAAAGTTTGGCCGTACCTTTTTGTAACACCCTGTATAACACTCCGCTATACTAGTGGTGTGCTGAATTTTCCCGTACATGTTCTCCTTCCAAACTTTTAGGCACAATCAGTGTTCAGAAAAGCTTTGTTCGGTTAAAGGTCTTTGTGATATGCTCAGATGCTCGCAGCTGTTGGACCTCTGCAGAGACATTGGAAGGAATTCAAAATGTTCTGAGATCATCGTTTCGTCTAACGTGTGTGTGTGTGTGTGTGTGTGTGTGTGTGTGTGTGTGAGAGAGAGAGAGAGAGAGAGAGAGAGAGAGAGAGAGAGAGAGAGACAGAGAGGGATGGGAACGGGGTCTTTCTTCAAGCCGCTTCTTAATTATGAGATGTCTGGCCCTCCTTGGCATGAAATTACCTTGACTTCTTTCCATTTGTCTGGGAAATAATGGATTAACAAACATGCATTTGTAATGCGAGTTAGCAGTACCATTGGCTTCCTGGGAAGGTTCTTAACACGCGCGTTTGAAAGTTTATCAAGGCCTGTTCACCATTAATATTGTAATTAAAAACTACAGAGCCCTTTCTCATTTAATAGGCATTATGCTGTTATTTCCACGTTTAAAGGGAGCTGGCATTCATTACATGCAACGCAATTTTTGTCTAAGCCTTTCTGCATTTATTTGCCATCGATCAATCAGGATACTTTTCTGTACGCAACAACATCAGCAAGCAATAAAATAGTGCTCTTACTCCTGTCTGATAAATCGCTTATTTCTGTGTAAATATTAGAAACTCTATTATGCTTCCTTGCGGCATATCCGATCTTAATTTCTGTAGAACATTCCCCATCCGGAATAATGAACTGGATTTTACTGTCTTTTTCATAAGTACCTCCACGGTTTTAGAAGACGGCTGTATGAAAACTACAAGACATGCCGAACATGGCCTTTAACGTGGTGATGCATGTGTTTTGTGATCTAGAATTCTCTAAATGTGAGTCAGCTGCGACGGTACGAAATATTAGGTAGAAGCTCCAACAGACGAAACAACCAATCGGTGGTACAATACATCTTGTAAGATCAGCTGATTATGTGGTGCAAAGAAAACAGGCTGGCCCGGATCGTCAGCAGATAAGGTGCGGGAATCATTCGTCGAGAGCCGGAAGAAATCGTACTACGAATCGAAACTCGGAGAGTCGCTGTATCCATTGTTATGTTTCATATTCGTGTAGGTCTTCCAATTTCCACACTCTCATCTTCTGCATCACCAGTCGTATTTGTGAAGAACGCTTTATTAGACAAATGGGTGCCAGTTCGGGATCAGAGTCGAGGAGCGTAAGTGCAATGCTCGCCATAAAACAAATCTTTGATGGCACAAGACGAGCGAGTGCAATGCTCGTTCTTTCCTCTGATTTCTTGAAATAATTGACCGTTGAGTTTGGCCACAGTGTCTAACGATAACGCCGTCACAGTGAGGGCAACAAACTTAGGCTTGGGTGTGGAGCAGTTTATACAAAGGGTACCAGGAAAGTTTTGCAATAGCTGCAATACAGCTTTATTTATTTTTTTCGAATAAATTTCCACCACATTGAGAACACCTCTCCATCTTCAAAAGCCTATCCCTAAAGCAGTTCTTCCAAGTTACTGTAGGGAGTAAGGCACACTAATTGTTCCAAGCCCTCAGGAATTCCTCATCACTTGAAAACTGCACTCCTTTCAGCTTCATTTTCACATGCGAGAACACTGCAAAGTCACAGGGAGCAAGGTCTAGATTGTAAGGAGGGTGCTCAAGATGTTTCAGTCCTGCTCCCCGCAAATATTCGGTGCATGCTTTGGTGCGGTAGGCTGGAGCGCGGTACTGATGGAGGAACCAGGTGTCCATTCTTGACTTTGGTCGCAGGTTCTTCAAAGATTGGATGACTTTGGGCAGGCACTGCTCAGTGCACCACTTAGCTGCGACTGTCTTCTGTGTACCCAAAACAACATCCTCCACAGTTCCTCTAGATTTGGAAAAAATAGCTATCATTTTCTTCTTTACTGAACTTGTCTTTATTCTTAGTCTGCATGTCATAATAGTACAGTCAAGTCTGGTCAGCTGTCACGATGTTATTCACATACTGAGATGTTCCTTAGATAACTTCTTTAACATCTCCCTGCACCAAGTCACACATTGTGTCAGGTACTCTTCCGTCAGTCTATGCGGCACCCAGAGACAACGAAGTTTGTTTACTTGCAAATGATGAAGCAGAATCGAACGAATTGGTAGTGTATTTAGCCCTAAGGTAGTCTCTATCTGCTTGTCTTCGCCTAGCATTTTCCTCACGGCATCAATGTTTTCCTCCGTAACTGATGATCGAGGTTTTCCCGTCCCCTTGGCGTCCTCCAGAGTGAAATTTCCTCTTTGGAATTCCCTGTATCGCGTGACTATAGTTGTACCATGTGGACACACATTACCAAGTGCAAGAGTCATTAATTCAAAGCAGAGGTCTATGCTTAATTTACGCGCATAGTTGTACTGCAAAACTGCCCAAATCTCACTTCGTGACCACGATGCCATAGCGAACACTTTAAGCTAACCCAGCTAGTGAATGCCTGCGACCACAGGCTGGTACGGTGGCTACAATGCAAGTGTGAAGTATCCTCAGAAACAGCAACAATCAACCTCCTGTGACTTATTGTTTCATCGTATTGCAAAACTTTCCTTGACCCCTTCTATTTATTGTTAGTGGGTCGCCTAATAGTGGAAAAGCTGCAGGATGATGTAAAGGGTCTTGGAATCTAAGACAAGACTGTTATTTATTCGGCCTAATGACTGACAAATGTCACAACAAACATTAACAGAGGACAGAGTTCTCTAAAACAGAAATCAAATTAGAAAATGACGCTGAAACTGTGAGAGATATCAAAAGTGTGGAAAGCTGTATGAAGAAAGTGCAACAAGATCTTCTCATCTGGGTAACTCACGAATTCGAAGTTGACGATACTGTAAGATACCAAAAATTGTAATCAAATTACGCAAAACAAGTGCCGTGGCAAGATAACCCTCAGCTGGTAACGTACGTCTCTTAGGCGAGTATAAAAGTGCCCAATGTATTGTTGACAAACCTGCATTGTTACTTGGATCTGGTGTTTCAGCGATGCTTCATTCGCGAGTTAAACTTGCTACTGTGTGGACGTCATTGTATAATTTCCACGATAGTGTTGTTTTGCTCGCGCACAAACGTCAGTAATCTCCCCCCCATGAACCATGGACCTTGCCGTTGGTGGGGAGGCTTGCGTGCCTCGTGCCTCAACGATACAGATAGCCGTACTGTAGGTGCAACCACAATGGAGGGGTATCTGTTGAAAGGGCAGATAAACGTGTGGTTCCAGACTGGATGATTGACTGATCTGGCCTTGTAACACTAACCAAAATGGCCTTGCTGTTCTGGTACTGCGAATGGCTGAAAGCAAGGGGAAACTACAGTCGTAATTTTTCCCGAGGGCATACAGCTTTACTGTATGATTAAATGATGATGGCGTCCTCTTGGGTAAAATATTCCGGAGGTAAAATAGTCCCCCATTCGGATCTCCAGGCGGGGACTTCTCAAGAAGACGTTGTTATCAGGAGAAAGAAAACTGGCGTTCTACGGATTGGAGCGTGGAATGTCAGATCACTTAATCGGGCAGGTAGGTTAGAAAATTTAAAAAAGGAAATTAATAGGTTAAAGTTAGATATAATGGGAATTAGTGAAGTTCGGTGGCAGGAGGAACAAGACTTCTGGTCAGGTGATTACAGGGTTATAAATCCAAAATCAAATAGGGGTAATCAGGAGTAGGTTTAATAATTAATAAAAAATAGGTGTACGGGTAAGCTACTACAAACAGCATAGTGAACGCATTATTGTGGCCAAGGCAGACACGAAGCCCACGCCTACTACAGTAGTACAAGTTTATATGCCAACTAGCTCTGTAGATGACGAAAAAATTGATGAAATGAATGATGAGATAAAAGAAATTATTCAGGTAGTGAAGGGAGACGAAAATTTAATAGTCATTGGTGACTGGAATTCGTCAGTAGGGAAAGGAAGAGAAGGAAATATAGTAGGTGAATATGGATAGGGGCTAAGAAATGAAAGAGGAAGCCGACTGGTAGAATTTTGCGCAGAGCATAACTTAATCATAGCTAATACTTGGTTTAAGAATCATGAAAGAAGGTTGTATACATGGAAGAACCCTGCAGATACTAAAAGGTATCAGATAGTTTATATAATGGTAAGACAGAGATTTAGGAACCAGGTTTTAAATTGTTAGACATTTCCAGGGGAAGATGTGGACTCTGACCACAATCTATTGGTTATGAACTGTAGATTAAAACTGAAGAAACTGCAAAAAGGTAGGAATTTAAGGAGATGGGACCTGGATAAACTGAAAGAACCAGAGATCGTACAGAGTTTCAGGGAGAGCATAAGGGAACAATTGACAGGAATGGGGGAAAGAAATACAATAGAAGAAGAATGGGTAGCTTTGAGAGATGAAATAGTGAAGGCAGCAGAGGATCAAATAGGTAAAAAGACGAGGGCTAGTAGAAACCCTTGGGTAACAGAAGAAATATTGAAATTATTTGATGAAAGGAGAAAATATAAAAATGCAGCAAATGTAGTGGGCAAAAAGGAATACAAACGTCTCAAAAATGATATCGACAGGAAGTGCAAAATGGCTAAGCAGGGATGGCTAGAGGACAAATGTAAGGATGTAGAGGCTTATCTCACTAGGGGTAAGATAGATACTGCCTACAGGAAAATTAAAGAGACCTTTGGAGAAAAGAGAACCACTTGCATGAATATCAAGAGCTTTGATGGAAACCCATTTCTAAGCAAAGAAGGGAAAGCAGAAAGGTGGAAGGAGTATATAGACGGCCTATAAAAGGGCAATGTACTTGAGGACAATATTATGGAAATGGAAGAGGATGTAGATGAAGATGAAATGGGAGATATGATACTGCGTGAAGAGTTTGACAGAGCACTGAAAGACCTGAGTCGAAACAAGGTCCCCGGAGTAGACAACATTCCATTAGAACTACCGACAACCTTGGGAGAGCCAGTCCTGACAAAACTCTACCTTCTGGTGAGCAAGATGTATGAGACAGGCGAAATACCCTCAGACTTCAAGAAGAATATAATAATCCCAAAGAAAGCAGGTGTTGACTGATGTGAAAATTACCGAAATATCAGTTTAATAAGTCACAGCTACAAAATACGAGGGTTATTCCAAAAGTAAGGTCCGATTGATTGCCAAATTGAAACCACAGTGAACATCAGAAATGTTTTACTTGTAACAATTAGCTACACCTTTCAGCTACTTCTCTACGTAGTCGCCGTTCTGACTTAGACTTTTGTCATAGCGTTGTACCAACTTTTCAATAGCCTCATCATAGAAGGCAGCCGCCAGTGCTTTCCGCCAATTCTCCACGCTGGCCTACACCTCGTTGTCTGTGTCAAAATGTTGTCTTCAAAGACAGCGGTTCATGTGACCAGAGATGAAACTCAGGGGGAGACAATTGCGGACTGTATCTCACATTTCCATTTGAAAACGATGCAGGAGCATCTTCATTGCCCCTGCAGAATGCGGCTGAGAATTGTCGTGAAGACGAAACAGCACGACAGTTATGTAATGTTGGCTGCATAGCTTCAGGCGAAATTTCTCAGCAGGCCCTCGTACTTGGCGGCAGACACTATTTTCTAGACATCTTTACGCACTCACTGCGAGCTCAGAAATGAGAAGAGCGATGTGATGCTAACTGGGGTTATACTAGAGACACTACCCAACACATCTGTGCAAAGCTTTATCGGATTTTCATCGTCGTTTCCATTTCGCGACCGATCGGACCTTACTTTTGGAATAACCCTCGTACTAACGCGAATTCTTTACAGACGAATGGAAAAACTGGTAGAAGCGGACCTCGGGGAAGATCAGTTTGGATTCCGTAGAAATGTTGGAACACGTGAGGCAATACTGATCCTACGACTTATCTTAGAAGAAAGATTAAGGAAAGGCAAACCTACGTTTCTAGCATTTGTAGACTTAGAGAAAGCTTTTGACAATGTTGATTGGAATACTCTTTTTCAAATTCTGAAGGTGGCAGGGGTAAAATACAGAGAGCGAAAGGCTATTTACAATTTGTACAGAAAGCAGATGGCAGTTGTAAGAGTCGAGGGGTATGAAAGGGAAGCAGTGGTTGGGAAGGGAGTGAGACAGGGTTGTAGCCTATCCCCGATGTTATTCAATCTGTATATTGAGCAAGCAATAAACGAAAGAAAAGAAAAGTTCGGAGTAG
The DNA here is from genome assembly GCF_021461385.2 of Schistocerca piceifrons. Taxonomy (NCBI): domain Eukaryota; kingdom Metazoa; phylum Arthropoda; class Insecta; order Orthoptera; family Acrididae; genus Schistocerca; species Schistocerca piceifrons. The sequence goes on from NC_060145.1 coordinate 391,729,408, forward strand.
GTATTAAAATCCATGGAGAAGAAATAAAAACTTTGAGGTTCGCCGATGACATTGTAATTCTGTCAGAGACAGCAAAGGACTTGGAAGGGCAGTTGAACGGAATGGACAGTGTCTTGAAAGGAGGGTATAAGATGAACATCAACAAAAGCAAAACGAGGATAATGGAATGTAGTCGAATTAAGTCGGGTGATGCTGAGGGTATTAGATTAGGGAATGAGACACTTAGAGTAGTAAGGGAGTTTTGCCATTTGGGAAGCAAAATAATTGATGATGGTCGAAGTAGAGAGGACGTAAAATGTAGACTGGCAATGGCAAGGAAAGCGTTTCTGAAGAAGAGAAATTTGTTAACATCGAGTATTGATTTAAGTGTCAGGAAGTCGTTTCTCAAAGTATATGTATGGAGTGTAGCCATGTATGGAAGTGAAACGTGGACGATAAATAGCTTAGACAAGAAGAGAACAGAAGCTTTCGAAATGTGGTGCTACAGAAGAATGCTGAAGATTAGATGGGTTGATCACATAACTAATAAGGTGGTATTGAATAGAACTGGGGAGAAGAGGAGCTTGTGGCACAACTTGACTAGAAGAAGGGATCGGTTGGTAGGACATGTTCTGAGACATCGAGGGATCACCAATTTAGTATTGGAGGGCAGCGTGGAGGGTAAAAATCAAGAGGGAGACCAAGAGATTAATACACTAAGCAGATTCAGAAGGATGTAGGTGCAGTAGGTACTGGGAGATGAAGAAGCTTGCACAGGATAGAGTAGCATGGAGAGCTGCATCAAACCAGTCTCAGGACTGAAGACCACAACAACAAGAACAACAGGCGGATATTACTGTAGAGGTAAGATTTTTACTCCGTCTGACGGACGGATATTACTCTAACGAGTGTTTTTTTGTGTTATACTCCTCGCTTTTAAAATATCTCATTACTTGTAGATGGCTGCTACAGGAGGGATACCTTGTGTGTCACAAAGAAGCAAAAGAATGGTGCAGATGGCTTTAGAGAAGTTTGAAGAAAAGGATAATGATCATCATTCAGACGATTCTTTTCTTCCTGAGGAAGATCACGTATCGGATTCAGACCATGAAAGTGACCCTGAAATAGATGTGAATGATGTTCTCTGCACGTCCAATAATGAACAAGGTGTTTTTGACTGTCTTCAGAATAGGAAAATGATGACACCGAAACTGGCACAATTTATCATGGCAAGATGAACTGTTTCAGTTGTGTTCCAGAGCGCCCAGTTGCGGTACTAAGTCACCAAACAAAAATGTGATAAACAATAGATTGTCACCGTGGTTAGGTCCTGCTAATCGGTTAGATAACGATCCAGATCCAGAAGAAATATGCTATTTATTTTTTAACACTGAGATATTGGATGAGATAGTAGTACATACCAACTCAAAACTACAAGTGATAAGGAATAAATTACAAGTTCCTTCGTCTTCCAGTTATAAAGATACAGACAAAACTGAAATTGAGGCAGTGATTGGCTTGATGGTTCTATGTTCCATTTTCAAGTCTGAATGTGAAAACTTGGCATCACTTTTCGCAAATGATTGTACTGGACGTCCCATTTTTCGTGTAACCATGCCTCTAAAACCATGTGAAGTTTTACTGTTGGCTGTCGGATTTGATGATGCATCTACTTGAGAACAAACGAAAAGAGATGGTACTGCAGCAGATGTGTTCAGTATTTTCAGTATTTTTATTTCTAATTGTCGGAAGATATATTCGATTGGGGATCACACATGTGTTGATGAGAGTCTAGTGCTATTTAGAGGCAGATGCCGATTCAAAATATTTATGCAGAAGAAACCTGCTAAATACGGCATAAAAGTAATGAGCCTCACAGATTCACATTCTTCATGTCCGTATAATGCTTACTTTTATGTGGGGGAGGGTGGTGATGGAGCAACATTATCTGAGGAAGAGAAAAAGTTCCAAAAGCCAACGCAGTTTGTGATTCGTCTTCCCAAAGGTATATACGGGACAAACAGGAACATCACAGTAGACAATTGGTTTTACTCCACTGAACTGTATAAGTAGCTGCTGAAAAAGAGGTTAACATATATTGCAACTCTAAAATCCAACAAAAGAGAAGTTGCAAAAGAGTTTCTTCCCAACCGAAAGAAAGAAGTGGGCTTCATCATTTATGGTTTTACAAAGGATCTTACGCTATTGTCTTTTGTTCCAAAAAAATCTAAGTTAGTTTCAGCGCTTTCTTAAATGCACCACACTACGTATACTGATGAAAGTAGCAACAAACCAGAAATTATCAGTTTCTATAATGCCTAAAAAATCTAGCGTAGATGCTCTAGACATTAAGTGCAGCAACTATTCGGCTCGGAGAACAAGGAGATGGCCACTGGCAGTATTTTACTTTTTAATGTCAGTGATCTGTGGAAATGCCTATGTTATGTGTCTTCATAAAGGTACAATATCAAGATTTGAGTTCATGAAGAGCATAGGCATGAACTTAATCCGAGGTCATATGCAGAGAAGGCTCCAGATTCGAAACTTAACGGATGACCTCAGGAAAGTTATTTCAGGTATTTTGGGTGGAAAGCAAAGAGATGGAAATACAATATATACATATACATATATATATATATATATATATATATATATATATATATATATATATATATATATATAAGCGACAAGCTAGAAAAGTGAAAAAACTTTCGTTATTGTCCCTACGCATTGAACAAAATGAGGGCATACAAGTGTGTGAAATGGGATAAAACCAATTGCTCACAGTGCTCCATGAAAATATGTAAAATGTGTGTAGGATGTTTGTAATTTTTTCCATTCCTTTGCATGTATATCAAGATATTTGAGAAAACACATGTCATTTTTAGAAACAATTTCATTTGAAACAGTAATATTAAATTCTGTAAATTTTGCAAAGGAGTAATATACTTTACAAACTATTTCATGTAAAAACTAATACCTAATTTTATAAATTTTTCGTATAGTATTGCAAAATGTTATTGAAAAACAATAAAAATATTAGTATTAATTTTTAAACAAATTGCTATTTATTTTTGATATTCACAGCAGTGGAAATTCTCGGAAATATTTTGTCATCTTAGTCTCCTACACGGATTTTACTGTAAACGCCAATTTTTTCACATGTTACCAACTAAGGGATAATAAAGTGATCAGCTGCAGAGAATATGGACCTCGCAACTGGAATTGCGACACTGACTTTTCGCAAAAATCAGTAAACTGTGCACACATCAGCACCAAACGGCAACCGAGAGACGAATGACCCTCCAGCAGGAAGCGAACCAATGAAAACGTATATATTCCTCTACAACTCTCAACACAAAAAAAATAAGTTGTAGGGGACAACTCGATGCTATTGCCAGTTGACAATGAGATGGACGAGAATATCGATTATTTCATGAAAAAAAATAGAGGACACTGCAGAAACTTCTCACCTATGCCATGCAAACTGCATCTTAACAAATAACGGCTTGATACTGGTATGGAGCGCTATCGCATCATTTTCTAGACATCTTCGTGTGAACAATGGTGCTGGGGTGACTCTGTTCGGTTGGGTGCACCAAATATTTGCGAGAAAGCAACAGACCTAACAATGCTGGTCGGACGGCGCCTCAGTGTCCGTCCTTTGATGTCAGAACAGAATAGGCTGAAGTCCCATGCTCAGCTATTACCTGGGGCAGTAGTGGCGGCATGGCGCCTTCTATCCAGGGCTAGCACAGGCACTACTTCTACCGACAAAAGCAGGAAGTAGGCCACAGCCTTACTCCTGCGAAAACTGCCCAGCTTCCACGGGAACTTCACTCATATTAGCGACATTCACTGATCATCTTCAGCCGACAAAGAGAGGCCTGAGATCATACCAGTAGAATACTTCACAAGTGAGAAAAACGCATATTAGAACAAATAAGCCCTCGGTCACAAATATTAAGTCAAAACTGACCAGGTTTTGACGCTACTATGAGCGTCGTCTTCAGAATTAGACTAACTGTTCTAAAAAATATTAAGTATATAATACATTAATAAAATTAAAGTTTCTACTGATTGGAAAAAGATGCAGTACTTACAAGTCACATATTAAAAAAGATCTAAGCCGGAAAAGCGACGTCATGAATAGTTGTAAGTAAGATGGTGAGCCGCTAAGGGCTGCTCGTACTTTAGTGAACAAGGCTTGCAACAAGACTGTAATGTCAAAAAGTGTACGCTGAGCCAATCACGTATCTGTGTAGATATTGCGTATGGTAATATCTTGGTTAGTAGTCGACAATGTAGTACAGTCCAAAATGCATTCCGGAAATCTAAGAAGGCAGAATCTACTTGTTCTCCTTCACCTGTGTTTTTATCGGCATGTGGTAGGTTGATAGAGGAAACAACGTTTCAAATGAATGATTTTTCCTGAACACGTACTTATTCTTTGATAGAAGCTAGTTCTTCACCAGGAACGTCATAATGTTTGAGCTTAGAATATGCCACATGTTCTTGACACAAAGAGACATTAGCGAGATTAATCTGTAATTCTTTATATCCCATGTTTAACGTATTTTCATGAGCATTCATGACCCTGTTATCTTCCAGACACACGTGCAAGACGTCCTTGATTAATATTATCTTTGAATCGAGCTAATCCCGTAGCGTTTCAATGTATAATCTAAATAGAATTTCTTCAAAGACTAATGCCTTCTTCCCTTTAATTGCTCTAAATTATATTTCAATAGGAGAAGGAGGAGTGGTTGGGGTTGGGGTCATTTGCGATTTGTGCGAGATAAAATAATTCTGCTTTTTGAGGAGTGTCCTTATGTCAGAGCTTAGAATTTTTAGATAGATATCAGTAACGACCATCGATTGTGTAAAGAATCGAACTCCCATGAATAAAACATCCGTTTCAAGCATCTCTGAGTTTACGATGTCATACCTCCTGAACTATGTAACGTACAGTGATACAACTCTGCAGGTACATGCAGTAGTATATGTGGGTACCGGTACTGTCTGAAAAATGTGTTACGAATACAGTAAGCAGTAAAGAAGTAATTGGTTAAAGCGTCATGCACGATGCTGAAGTTTTACTACATGAACAGCGGAAATACAGGAAGCTATAAACTTTCTTCCTTTCATTTTATTACGGGGGTGGTGTCAGCAAGAGAAAGTTTTGAAAAGGTTCGAAATTACATGTAAAGTTTGTTGGAAGTCGCTAAGCGCTCTCATTCTCAAATACTGGATGAATAAAGTGTGGGTAATTCGCGCACCCTGAGTTATGCTGCTGATCCATGGTCGGCTCGCGCTAATGCCATTTTTTTTCTTTTGGGCATTTTGTCACCATCGAATGGCGTCTTATTTCTCCCTCAGTTACTATCTGAATGAGGTGCTCACTTGCCTCCATCAGTGGCAGCAGCAGCGTTTATCGACTGCCGAAACTTCTTTAGTGTGGCAGCTATATTTTCGTGTCATGATGTGTGTGTGTGGCAGTTGGTCAGTTGCGGCGGAGCAGCGAGGAAGTCTCTGCGGCGTGTGACCAGGCCGAGGCCGCTGGCGGCGTGCACGTGCAGCCGGAGTTGTGTGGCACTAGCTGCGGGAACTGCTAAATTCGTCGCCCACCGCACATGCATACTGGAGTTGAGTGATCAGTGAACCTGTCATGAAAGCTCAACCGTTGTGGTATCTCTTCGTTGATTGCTGGTTGTTGCATCCTGGGCTGTCCCCGCAAGCAGCAATGTGATGGTGTGTTGGAGTCCGGCAAAATTTTGCAGCCGTCTCCCTGTATGGTGTTTAACCTTTGAAATTATTATAATTTATTAGTGAAGTGAACCAGCGGTATCTTCTGCCTTGTGGCGCTTAATGTTCCGGTTACCTGCCCTTGTTAGTGTAGTTTTGCAGCAGTGTGTCTTCCTTGCCCCATTGATGTGTCCAGCACAGCGTGTAGTTTGACAGCTTGGTGTTGTTTTCTTTTTCTCTTTGAATGTTTATTGTGCCTTGACTGTGTTTATACGCCAATTATTAAGACATAACCCTGCCACAATCCTCGTTTTCGCTGATAGCTTTGGTTGTCGGGCTGTTGGTCGGGTGAAAGGGAATTGATTAAGCGGATGGTTGGTTCGTGAGCCGTCTGTAGGTCGTGCTGCAACCCGATTGTTTAGTGTTATGCTTGGCTGTGTATCTCACCTAAACTGTTGTTAGAGTTGCCACCCCAGGCCGACCCTTGGAATACTTCTGAGCACCACTGTTAGTTGTCAGTGATTGTCGTTTTATTTGGTGGCAGGTACTGTGCCAAGTCTTCAGCCGTGTATTAATATCGTCTATTTTATGTTCTGTATATTGCCCTCAGCCGAACTTCATAACAACTTTAAGATTAGGCCTTCAGCCGTGTTTCATTTAAAATTCTTGTTGCTCTGTATTTAGGCCTTCAGCCGCGTTTGTTTCAGGAACTGTGGCTTTGATATTTAAATCCTTGTCTGTAAGGTTTCTCTCTTTAATTATCTTGAATTCTTGAAACGGCCTTCGGCCGTGTTCTGTAAATGTTTATCTTAAGGTTGTATTTAATTATTCTTGGGTAATTGTTGGGGCCTTCAGCCGACAAGATACTTCAAGTTTTCTTAAGATTTTTTCTCTTGTACTGTGTAAAAGCTTATCTTTAAAGTCTCTCCTTTATTATGTAAAAAAAATTTTTTATTGGTCTTTCAGCTGAAGAATTAACTTGAATTTTTCTTAATATGGCCTTTAGCTGGAATTTGTAAATGCTTGGCTTTTAAAGAATTTCCTTAGCTGACCTGAAATATTCTTTCGGCCTTAAGCCGAGAAGATATTGTAATTTTGTTTAAGTAAGGCCTTCAGCCATTATTCTAAATCCTGGTGTTTTAAAAGCAATCATTCAGACTTATTCTGGAGAACTTACTTGGGCCCTCAGCCAGGAATTGATCTTTGTTGTTTTAAAGAGAATACTGTGCATTGGTTTGAGCAATAAAATTGTGTGTGTTCTTGTATAATTAACAGTAATTTACCCCGGTCTCTTTCCACAACCTGATACGCTCCGTCCTGCGAAACCAGATTTCAGCTGCCTCAGGACATATACACAGTTTCTAACCTTAACATATAACTTACTGTATTATACATTAACCGTGAGATTACACCTCTTAGTAAGCAGATTATAACAGCATTTCAAAATTTTAAATTTTGTCAGTAAGTATACGAATTACTGAATATCAGAGTTTTGTTGCCCTTGGGAGCCGTTACATAAGCTACCTGCAACTATGACAGTGATCGTTTTTAACCGTTTAGTAATGTGGATTCTGTGCTTCCTGTCTTTTCTTCGTTTATATTTGAGAATGACCTACACTCTTTTTTTAAATCTCAAGGACCTATTCACAGTGTGAGACATTCCCGTAACCAGTATGGTGGCGTCCTGCGAGCCCCAGCCACTTTTGCTTATTCTGTGATTCCCATAGGGGCCGCTTTTAGGAGCTGTGGTTCACAGTAGCTTCTCAGCGGTTGTCAGAACTGTTTGTTCCATGGTAAGTAATTTATGGTTTTTATTCATTTATTAGTGGAGCGTGGGGTTCATCTGACCCCACCATACCATTAGTCAAACATTTTTATTAAAAGTAATTGATATTGTGTCAGTCTAAAATGGCATATTCACAGCGACAGTCAATGATTGTTAATGATCTCAGTTCTCTGAAATGGCTGGAAGGTGCTATTAGCGATTGTGGAAGTGACCAGGACTTTGTTTCAGATTTGGAAAGTGACCATGATTCGAATTCGGACTTTGATTATGGGACCGATGACAATCAGGAATATGAATCCGAACTAGGTATTTCTTTGGAAAATTTAGAGCAAGGATGCGGTGTGCAGGAAAATGTTGCATCTCAGGGCATGACAGGTCAGAATTATTTTGGAAAAAATAGGCTCAAGTGGTGTTTCACTCCACCTGGCATAAATGTACGAACCTGTTCCCGCAATATACCAGGAGTTATAGGCCCTACTAAACTACTTGGGAAAAGGTTGCTCTGAGCTAGCTGCTTGGTCTTGTATTTTTACAAATGATATTTTACATGAAGTATTATTATGCTTAAATAAAAAATTGGAGGTCATAAGAAATAACTTTACACATAACAAATATTTGGTAGCAGATATTGAATTTGTGGAGTTGAAAGCATTCCTTGGTCTTCTCTTTTTCACGGCTAATTTCAAATAAAATGATGACGATTTGAACTTGATATTTGCAACTGATGGAATTGGCAGAGAAATTTTCAGATGCACTATGTCAGATTTGCAATAATTTTAGCTGCCCTCCATTTTGACGACCCAATTACTAGTGAAGAGCGTCCAAAAACAGACTCAACCACAGCAGCTTCTCATGTATTTAATCTATTTCTAAAGAACTGCAAAGAAAATTATTCTATTAGTGACCAAGCATGCATCGATGAAATGCTTATTGGCTTTCGAGGCAGGTGCAAATTTAGAATGTATATTCCAAATAAGCCAAGAAAATTCGGTATAAAAATTCTTGGATGGATACATTTATGCTGGCAAAGGAAGTGATATTAATACTTTGTTAGAAGAAGACGAAAAACTGTCGAAACCAATGCAGGCTGTCCTTAGATTGACAAAATCAATCGAAGGAACCAACCGCAGTATCACGGCTGAAAATTGGTTCTCATACATTGAAGTTGTGAGGGAGTTGAGGATAAGGGGCCTTACGTATGTTAGGACTTTGAACAAAAACGAAAAAGAAATCCCAAAGGAATTTCTTCCCTCAAAAGCAAATAAATCACGAATATCAGTTTTTGGCTTTGGGGAAAATATGACTTTAGTATCCTATGACCCCAAACCAAGAAAGGCAGTGGTTTAATTTCCTCGATACATCACGGTGCTACTGTTAATGACGAAACTGAAAAGCCTGAAACAATAAATTATTATAATGCCACAAAAGAAGGAATCGATGCTCTGGACAAAAAGTGCACAGTGTACTCTACAAACAGAAGAAGTAGAAGGTGGCCCATTACTGTTTCTTACGCAATGTTGAATATTTCTTCTGTAAACTTATATGTGATTTATTCATCATTGCCGGAAAATGGACAACTGTCAAGGTCTGACTTTATTAAAAATTTGCGGAGGAAGCTGCTTTAACCGCAACTTCAAAGGAGAGTCATCAATTTGCACATTCCGCGTGATGTTAGAGAATCGATTGCTTTGTTGGTAAATTACCAAATCCCAAAGCCTTCAGCTGCAGCTGGTAAAAGAATGAGGTATGAAAAGTCCCCAACGAGCACGGATAAAAAAACAAGGGTTTACTGTACTCATTGCAGTACACCAATGCGCACGGATTGTGCCAAGAGTGTCTGTGAAGACTGTCTGTAATAGAGTTTACGATTTGTAAATTTTTTAAATAATCTTTTGTTCAATTTTTTAATATTCCTTGCATAGTAAGTAATAGAAATCAATCACTAAATTTTATGATTTTTCATGTACTCATGTCTTAATTTTAATGTTTAATATTTTGTAATTTTCATTTTTACAGTTTTGCGTTATGTTAAAAATACTTTTAAAAAAATAAAATTTTACATTTATTGTGTCCAGTCCGATTTAGATACCTTTAGGTATGATGTGTGATTGTGAAAAAAAAAATGGTTTTGATTTTAACTGAACAATAACAGCGAACATTTTGAATTAACAAATGTTGATGTTCCGGTGACCCCACCTTATCGATTATAGAACAGTTTATGGATCATACTAGTTACGCATTAGGTGACCAATGAAAGGGAATGTTCTTGTCTCCACTCAATGTAAAATCTAATATCATATCCATCATGGCTCAGCACATTGTTCACTTTGTGTACTTTCAACAGTTTTCCAATAGCGGGAGCACTTATCTCAGTATCGTCTATTTCTCAGGTTATGTGGCACACAGACATTCGCACGCTAGTAGGCGCATTACCCGCGAATGCAGAGGAACAAAGTATTCACTTCATCATGTACTAAACTGAAAAACTGACACTTACACTGGACCGAATGTACACACGTCACCGATGTGACCTGCATTGCCATGTCACATCCAATAACAAGGTGGGAACTGGGCCATGTCAGCAGTCCCCAGCCTGCCATTCAACACATTCTCTGCTTTTTTGTGAATAATTTCTCTGTCAACGTCAACAAGCGCCCCTCCTGTCACGAGCCAGAGAACGTTGTTAAAATTAGTACACCGTTTGGTTTAAAATAAACGCACTTGTTTCAGTACTTCGGTAGATTAATATGTTATGTCTATTAATCATGCAGCACAGTTCGTTTTGTGTGCCATCACCTGCATTAAATCCCACTGTGATATTTTGAATGACTTATGAAAATAATGGTTTTCACTGTATGTGAGAGGTGCTGTATGTAGCAAAAATGAAAGGACGTAAACTCTTATTTGAGAGACACTATGAGGTTCCGTCGTTCCTCAAAATAACTATTTAGAAAAGCTTTCTTGGTCCTATAGGTTGACAATTCTTACTGCTAATCACAGAACTGTATATGTGAAAAAGGGATTCCGAGACCTCTCCTACACCTTTTAATTCCATATATATTCCTTTTTTGCGCATTTTCAAGGTATCACGTACAAAATTTCGAGAGGTCGTTTGTCACCTTACATATCTGTGAATGCGATGGCATAAACTTGACTTCAACATCTTTGTCTTAGGAATTCAACTCTTTTCTCTTTCTTTTTTCTCGTTCCCTAACTAGTTTCAGAGCGTTCTTACATATAACTACGTGAACTCCACGGAAGCGATGACCTGGTGGATAACTCTGGAAATTCAACGAGGCTGTTTCTAGATGATGATCATGATGATGATGATGATGTTTGGTTTGTGGGGCGCTCAACTGCGCCGTCATCAGCGCCCATATAGAGTCCCAGTTTTTGCACAGTCCAATTTTTTTTATACAGTCCAATCTAGCCACTGTCACGAATGATGATGAAATGATAAGCACAACACAAACACCCAGTCCCCGGGCACAGAAAAGTTCCAACCCGGTCGGGAATCGAACCCGGATCCCTTGATCCAGTTGTTCTTAGATGATACTTTTGTACATACGCAAATCGTAAACCGAAAAGGTGTTGGGAAATACAGGAAGACCGGCGGTTCTCCCTCAGTGCAAACAGATGTTCTTTTTAGTTTTGTTTTGGATCATAGGTATTTGGACTAGATTGATGTTGTGCTCCGCGACTTCCTCCCCTGAGCCAACCTTTTCATCTCAGAGTAGCCATTTCATTCAACGTCCTCAAATATTTGTAGAATACGCACCAAAAGCCGCGCGGGATTAGACAAGCGGTCTAGGGTGCTACAGTCATGGACTGTGCGGCTGGTCCCGGCGGAGGTTCGAGTCCTCCCTTGGGCATGGGTGTGTGTGTTTGTCCTTAGCATAATTTAGGTTAAGTAGTGTGTAAGCTTAGGGACTGAACCCCAACAGTTAAGTCCCATAAGATTTCACACACATTAGAACATTCTTTGAACACACCAAAATCTGTCTCCGCTCCACAGTTTTTACTTTCTACAACTCACTCTAGATCTATGGGAGTTATTCCCTGATGTTGTTACAGACCTTCTATCAACCTAACCAAGCTGCTTGGAGATGTTTTACCCACGTTTCTCTTCTCGCAGATCCTGCTGAGTCTCCTCATTTCGTATCTTCGAAGTCCCTCCCCTCAGTTTACAGCTTTATTCTACACGGAAATATCCATATGGTATTATTGGCTGGGACGTCTCATCCGGAGTAGTTCGCCCGCGTAGCTCAAGTCTTTTTAGTTGACACCAAGTCGATGACTTGCCTGTCACTGATGATGAAATGATGATGACGACAACACAACCCTCAGTCCCCGTGCGAGGAAAATCTCTGACCCGGCAGGGAATCGAACCCGGGCCCCTGCACGGCAGACAGCCGCGCTGACCACTCGCACACGGAGGCAGACAACATTCATTTATAAAACTACACTTCAAACGTTTCGATTCTCTACTTTTCCGATTTTCCGGCAGCCTGTAATTCACTTTCACACAATGCTGTGCTCTAAGAATATATTCTCAGAAATTTTCTCCTCAAATTAAGGCCTATGTTTGATACCAGCAAACTCTTTTTGGGTAGGAACGTCCTGTTTGCGCCTAATAGTCTGCTTTTTGCGTCCTCCTCGCTTTGTCCATCGTGGGTTATTTTGCCTCCAAGCAGAAGAATTCCTTAACATCGTTTACCTCGTGATCCCAATTTCGATATTAAGTTTCTCGCCATTCTCATTTCTCTTACTCCTCATTACGTTCGTATTCCTTCGGTTTAGTCTCAGTTCATTTTTTTTTCTCATTACACTTTAATTCCATTCAACAGTTCTTGTTTTCCTTCAATATCGCCAAGGATAGAAATGTCATCAGCGAATACAGTCAATGATATTCTTTCACCCTGAATATTAATCGCGTTCCTGAATCTACCTTGTACGTATGCCCGCTCGAGCTGTACGTAACGTAATGTTAGTACTAATTCGTGAAACGCTGGGTTCGGTAATGCAGGGGCTCCGGCGAACTTCAGCTCTCACTGCGTTTTTACCCTTCGGGGGTGCGCTACTCAGAGTTTCCTTGGTATTTAATCTGCAATAAATAAAAATGGTTCAAATGGCTCTGAGCACTATGCGACTTAACTTCTGAGGTCATCAGTCACCTAGAACTTAGAACTACTTAAACCTAATCAACCTAAGGACATCACACACATTCATGCCCGAGGCGGTCGCTCGGTTCCAGACTGTAGCACCTAGAACCGCACGGCCACTCCGGTCGGCTGCAATTAATAATGGCGGTAAAGCTAAGATGTCGTTGGAGGACCATACTACGAGGTGCATTCAAATTCTAAGGCCTCCGATTTTTTTTCTAATTAACTACTCACCCGAAATCGATGAAACTGGCGTTACTTCGCGACGTAATCGCCCTGCAGACGTACACATTGTTCACAACGCTGACGCCATGATTCCATGGCAGCGGCGAAGGCTTCTTTAGGAGTCTGTTTTGACCACTGGAAAACCGCTGAAGCAATAGCAGCACGGCTGGTGAATGTGCGGCCACGGAGAGTGTCTTTCATTGTTGGAAAAAGCCAAAAGTCACTAGGAGCCAGGTCAGGTGAGCAGGGAGCATGAGGAATCACTTCAAAGTTGTTGTCACGAAGAAACTGTTGCGTAACGTTAGCTCGATGTGCGGGTGCGTTGTCTTGGTGAAACAGCACACGCGCAGCCCTTCCCGGACGTTTTTGTTGCAGTGTAGGAAGGAATTTGTTCTTCAAAACATTTTTGTAGGATGCACCTGTTACCGTAGTGCCCTTTGGAACGCAATGGGTAAGGATTACGCCCGCGCTGTCCCAGAACATGGACACCATCATTTTTTCAGCACTGGCGGTTACCCGAAATTTATTTGGTGGCGGTGAATCTGTGTGCTTCCATTGAGCTGACTGGCGCTTTGTTTCTGGATTGAAAAATGGCATCCACGTCTCATCCATTGTCACAACCGACGAAAAGAAAGTCCCATTCATGCTGTCGTTGCACGTCAACATTGCTTGGCAACATGCCACACGGGCAGCCATGTGGTCGTCCGTCAGCATTCGTGGCACCCACCTGGATGACACTTTTCGCATTTTCAGGTCGTCACGCAGGATTGTGTTCACAGAACCCACAGAAATGCCAACTCTGGTGGCGATCTGTTCAACAGTCATTCGGCGATCCCCCAAAACAATTCTCTCCACTTTCTTGATCATGTCGTCATACCGGCTTGTGTGAGCATGAGGTTGTTTCGGTTTGTTGTCACACGATGTTCTGCCTTCATTAAACTGTTGCACCCACAAATGCACTTTTGACACATCCATAACTCCATCACCACATGTCTCCTTCAACTGTCGATGAATTTCAATTGGTTTCACACCACGCAAATTCAGAAAACGAATGATTGCACGCTGTTCAAGTAAGGAAAACATCGCCATTTTAAGTACTTAAAACAGTTCTCATTCTCGCCGCTGGCGGTAAAATTCCATCTGCCGTATGGTGCTGCCATCTCTGGGACGTATTGACAATGAACGCGGCCTCATTTTAAAACAATGCGCATGTTTCTATTTCTTTCCAGTCCGGAGAAAAAAAATCGGAGGCCTTAGAACTTGAATGCTCCTCGTTTAGATAACCATTAAATGAAATAGGTGATCAATTAAATGGTTTTATTAATTAAGAACAAACACACATAGCTTGGACACATTAATGTGACCACCGCTTGTGTTCGACGGGAATGTGCTATAACCACTCAGAGACAGCAAGTGACAGTACAAGCAGTGGAGGGTATATGAAGTGTGTCAGGAAGACGCGCAAAAGAATGCAGTTGTTGTATTGGGGAAACGGATCGATTTATGTGACGTCCATAAGGGTGTGGTCATTGGCTTCCGAGCCAAGTGTGGAAGATTTTCCGAAACGGCTAAGTTTTTACACTGTTCGTGTGCTGTGGTAGTGAACTGTTCATTTGAAGGTTTGTTATGGTCATGGTCAAACAAACAGCTCTATCTCATTTCAAATACTATAACTCTGTATTACTTTATTCCTGGCAATTCATATTAATGTCAATCTTGATTAAAATATTTTCTTATAAATTGACTGTATTATACGTTAACATACAAATAGAAATAAGACATCAGATCGCTTGATGTTTGTTATTGTAGTAATGCATTTATTGATGTATTTTGTACTCTCTTGTTATCGCGAATCTGATTAAAATATTTACCCTTATTTCGACTTTAATACATGTAAACAAGAACAAATTACATCTCTGAGCAAAGTAGGCCTCAGCCATATCTTTTTGTCAAGATCTTTGTTACAAGCAACAGTTGCATAGCACATGTCGGATGCTGGCAAACTTTTGTTGTCACAGTGTAAATGAATACAGATTGTATAAAAGTGTATGGAGTGATGTACCAACAGGTCATCAAATGGAATTAGACAGATGGACGCTAACGAAAAGAGCCGCTCATAAAGGCGTAGAAAGTAAAAAACTAAATTTGCATCCATTTCCACAAATAAACAATAGCCATGGCGTTACATTAAAGCGTATCCCATCTTCTTTTCACAGAGCCAGCACGCAGTATTATGTTAGTAATAGTCGTGTAACTTCCAGGAAGCCTCCTGAAGACGAACTTGAAGGGGTTCGAAAACCAGTTCATGGAATAATAAATAACTATTTTAAAAAAGTGACAGGCTGCAGTGTTACAAACAAAGTAGCTGTTTTAGAGGTTTTCAGTAATACATGCACTTGTTACCAACGTCTCATTTACTGTTAGAGCTATCTGTTCCTTTTCCTTTCTGGCGCCACCTGTCTCTGTCTTCACTATATCCCAAACAGTTTTTATTTTGTATCCTAACGTATTATCTTTTTTTCATAACAAAGCTGATTAGATTTCTGGGTTATGTGCTTCAATTTTTCCAGCATTCTTTGTAATACATCACAATGCTAACATCAGAGCTGTTCCTAGATAGTGGATACAGTTTTCTTTTCCTCCCACACGATAGTTTTATTCTTCATGTAATCCATGATTTATTTTTAGATTTCTGTTTGATTTGAGATACATTTTGGGGATAACAATTTTCAAATGAGGAAGTAGCTTTAGTAATGAATGATTTGTATTTTGCATTTGAGACAGAAGTATTGTTAACATCTAATAAGCTCATGTCTTTGAGCAGTCTCGTAAAATCCTCAATTTTCTCTGGTTTATAGTTCTCCTGTATTTAGATTTAGTAGATTTTATATCCTGACAAGTTTCGACATTTAACGTAAGATACTGCAGGTCATGATCAGATAGCCCATTTACTATTGGTTTTGTGATATGACTTTTTGCCCTAAATCTGTCTACAAAGATATTATCAACACCAGCCTCAGAGCATTTACATACCCTAGTTGAAAACTTCACAGTAGGAACTAAATTGAATGGCAGTGTTACTGATTGCAATAATTGTTCACTGACAGAGTTTAATAAATCCATATTAAAATCACCAGCAACCACTATTTCCTTAATTTTTACTTTAAGATGGAACAACAGAGCTTCTAGATTTTTTATGAAGAGGTTAAAGCTTCCTGAAGTTGTCCTGTGTATACTTGCTGTTATAGAGGAATTATTAGGAAATACTACTTCTGTTACACAAGCTAATAAGTACTGCTCTGAGCAAAATTTATTAATATTAGTAGTTTGAAATTAAAACAGTTTCTGACAAGTGTGGGCACTCCTCCTTTCTCCATATTTTCTCTGTTGAAATAAGAGGCTAATTTAAATCATATAACATTTAACATATCTATACCAGTCGTGACATGATGTTCAGAGACGCAGACTATATCAGCTGATTTGCTCAAATCTAATTCTTCAACAATCAATTTATTAAGTCTGCCTCTCAGTCCTCGGATATTCTGAGTCAATAAGAATAACTAGTTTTGTGCACCGACTCAATTACAACTGGATGGTGAAAGGTCTCTGTTGGATTCCTTTCATGTTTGATTTCTTAAATCTGTTGTCATTTATGGAAGAAATTCCTCTTCTAAATTTACTATGGCGTTTCTGACTATCTGGGAGGAGACTGAGTAGTGGAACGTGTTACTTTTACACATAAACAAGAACGATCTGTCACACTACTACACTTTAAAACACAGTTTATATGTAATTCATGTCACACAGTCTCATACGGAACCTACATCCGCTTTCTTTTATATACTGTATATGATAAGATACTGTCATCCCCCTTCCCTTCTGTGTGAGAGGATGAATGAGCAAATGTATTTCTAGTTGCATGCTTGAGGGTAGCAGACAAAGCTGTCTGCTAGAGAACAGTAGGACCAACGTCGGAACAGGTAGCTACGCTTTCTAAAAGCAAAGAGGTTTCCATTCTTAGCATGGTCCTGGTCGTCCGTTGTCATGTTGGTATAGGAAGCTGCCCCTCTGGCCACTTCCGTTTGTATTTGTGAGCCACCCTCATGAAGCACGCTCGAGAGGAGCGCAGGTCAGTCTGTCCGTGGCGAGCGTCTGAAGTGGTAAGATCTCCGGCTAAGCGCGTGTCTGCTAAGTCCGTAGGACAATGGATTTCTTAAGTTCAGCCTAACTGAAAATTTAATCACCTTTATTTCAGGTTTAGCTCTAAAATATCTAATGTTATCTTAAATTGCAGCGCAGTGTAATTCTCGTGTGAAGTTCAGATTATTTTCCCGTAGTTGCTTTGTCACTACTTTGTGAATAAAGTGGAAACACGTGTTGATCAGTAACTCTAACTAAAATCAATCTTAAATGCGAATGCTTGTGTGATTATAACGTCTCGTCTTGACAATATTTTTCAATATAGCAACTTTTCTTTATGTTCAACCCACGTGGGGTGTACTTTGCGAGATCAGTACCATGTGCTTATATAACTGTTTGACCCGTCAGGTTAACAGTAAGACGTTAGTAACCAGTTCGAGGTTTTTCTTTTGTAAATTGTTTTTCGATCTAATTTATTTTAATTATCAAAATTATTGTGGAGTTACACTCTTTGTGTAAACCAAGTTGACCACGTGAAGCATGTGGTGTAATCATCAAAGTAGCCCTCAGCTATTCTTTTCGCGAAGATTTCACAAAGAATTAATATGAATTTAGTATACCAGTGTGTGGTAATTACATGACGGACAGGATTGTGCTACGAACGTATCTTCTTTGGGTGAAAATTTGAATCTGTTGGTAGTGGTTAACTTTCTCTTGCATACGTTTCAACGTTCTTTGTGTGTTGTTTTATGAATGCAGTGTTGTATGCAGTCTCCCGATCTTGCCTCCATATTTGATGTGTTCCGTAAGATTGCAATCTCACATTTTCACAATCCTAAATAAGGCAACAGTTTATTTATGAATCAAATTTAATATGCTGAAATTTCAATGATCAATCTTAAAATAAATTTCCAAATATAAACTGATTTATTTATTTTTATTTAAATTCTCTTATATATATATATATATATATATATATATATATATATATATATATATATATATATATATATATCACTGGTTGTCGTATGATTATTAAAAGATTATAATTAATGTTAGTCTGGTTGGGAATTTGGTAAGCTAGACTGGATACCTGGTGAAACAGTTGCGCAGTAATGCAAGGTTAACTTCCCCAGACAGCTCACAGCTTTTAACCCGCTTTTATTGTCCATCAGTTCCACTTACACCTCAAATTAAAGTAACAAACTTACACATGGCGACCCTGTTCTGTGATTCCGCTAGACTCTGGGATCTCTGAAACGTTAGATTGCGAGCGTGTTATAATCTTAATTTTTTTCCCCTGCAGCGCTCAAGCAACTTCTGCGTCGTTTCTGAGCAGACTTTCAAAAGATTCACGGCGTTGTTGAGCGGCGTTGTGTTGTTTGTCTTGTTTTGTTTTCTATATTAGTGTGTTTTATATGTGTGTGTGTTTTTTTTTTTCTCGCTTGTAAATTGCACTGTTTCGATTAAAGATAAAAATTTGTTTTGCGTGTGAAAGTGCGTACTAAGTTGGGTACCTTTCGTGTGACTGTCGTAATTTTTGCGGGATACATTTATTCTGATTAGTGTGTCGCGTACCAGGTATAAATTGCACTAATGCAGACACGTAACCAAGCTAAAAGGAAGTGGTCCCACAACTTAAGCAACATGGACCAAGGGGATAATTTGATTTCGAATATTAATGCGTCGGACAGTTCCGAAAATACAATGGGAAATACTTCAGACGAAATGCAAAACAGGACGAACGGGCTCACAGCAGAGCCAGAAATTAATTTGCCTCCTACTAACCAAATTGATTTGGCAGAACTCATGAAAGCCTTATTGCAACAAAATAAAGAAAACGCAGAGAAATCAGAAAAATCGTTCTGAGAACAAAAAGAATCATGTGGAAAATCGATCCGCTAGGCGAACAAATGACGCAGAAATCTGAAAAATCGATCCGCGAGCTAGGCGAACAAATGACGCAGAAATCAGAAAAATCGTTCCGAGAACAAAAAGAATCATCCGAAAAATCGATCCGTGAGCTAGGCGAAGAAATAGACGAAAAACTAATCCAGCAGACAAATAAAGTCGACAAGTCGATGCAGAGAGTGTCCGATGATATCTCACAAAGAATAAACAATCTGGCAAGTGAAATAAAAAGTGATATTATGAAAGAATTAGGCCGTACATTTGAACAAATCGATGATCGTCTGCAAGCCTTAGAACAGGGCAAGCGGAGTGGCGATGCCGAATCTAAAGAGAGCGCAGAACAGCTACTTAGGAATTTCCAAGTGCTGAGAGAAGAATGCCAAAGGGAATACCAGCAGGTACTCTCGAGGGTCCAAGAGACGGAAACGCATTGTCCCACGTCCGTTAGCAATAGCGAACAACAGTTTAGCGATCCACGCGCTGGAACAGCAAGTAGAACAATTGAAGCAGACTGGGGCGGAGGACAAGAGACAAATACATGATAAGATTGCGGCATTAGCGGACATTGTAGGCACGATGAAGCTGACGGAAAGCGAGAACAATACTACACCGGTAGCGGCCGCAGAGACCGAAGAAGTGCGTTCGCTTCTGAGATTTCAGAAGGGACAGTTCGAAGTGAACAGGCAGCACAAAGCTGTAACAAGCGAATTACAAGAACGCGTGGCGCATCTGGAAAACCGCATGGCGTGTGATTCCGAACTCGCCAATAGCACTAAAAATAGCCGTACGAACAGTGCAGAGAGGGACTCCGGCCACGAGGGAGATTTTGACGACAGGGAAGAATGTAATTTGAGGGGCAGACATGAGAAAAATTGAACCATTCAAGGGCCTCGCCAGGAGGAAATGCGGGGATTTGATTTCAAACATTTCCTTATGGTGAGAAAGTTTGAGATATTTCGAAATTCGCAAAAAGGAATACATCCACGTGCATGGCTCGAGCAATTTGAGTTTTGTCTTCCCCCCCGACTGGGAAAGTTCACATAAGATAGAATATATGTGTGGCTATTTGGAAGGCGAACCGGCGATTCGCATGAGGTCGGCAGCGCGTCACTGCAACTCCACTCGGGAGTTTCGACAAGCCTTTCTGTCCGCCTATTAGTCGGAAGCGGCACAAGATAGGGTCAAACATGGCATAATTATGCTGCCAAATTTGAACCAGTCTGGTTTCGGCAGTCCAGCACGCCTATTCGACAACATGCTGCAGGCAAATCAATTTCTATACGACCCATACGGGCCTGCGGAACTAATTAGGATATGCATCACCAAATTGCCGATGCACTTGCGGCACGTCATTCTTGCGGGACGATGCAAAGAGGACGTGGAAACGCTTAAGTCGCTTCTCCAAGAGTTGGAATATAATACAGCAGAATGCCCGTCTAATCAGGCACAAAGTTATTACGGGGCACAGCAGCGCGCTCGCAGTCGTGGCCGTCGTACTAATCAACGGCGTGACTAGTCGTCGCGACGCGAACGGAACAATAATCGGGACAGGCCGTATGGAAACTGGGGTAACAGTCGCGAACACAGGTGGAACAACGGAAATGATCGAGGACGTGGACAGGATCGTGAACGCAACAGTTACGGCAACCAGAATCGATACTACGGTGAACACGGTGGGAATAGGACTGTAGGCGGAACACCACGTGATGTTGAAATTCGGCCGGCTAACCCTAGACATAATCCAGAAAATGGAAATGAACAAAACCGGCAATGACAAACGATTAGCGCAGAAGGCGCCCTATCGGAACAAATGAGCGACATGGCAAATGAGTACATAGGGTTTATAGAGAGAAGAATGAATTGATTAGTTTACATTTGTGACACATGCATTTTGAATAATAT
This sequence comes from Schistocerca piceifrons, assembly GCF_021461385.2. Classification (NCBI taxonomy): domain Eukaryota; kingdom Metazoa; phylum Arthropoda; class Insecta; order Orthoptera; family Acrididae; genus Schistocerca; species Schistocerca piceifrons. The sequence continues at coordinate 391,750,258 of NC_060145.1, forward strand.
GTTGGTAAAAATAGTGATAATGATGTTTCTATGTGATGTTTTTAGCTTTTTTTTCTTTCCTTGTGCAATTAGGATTTAGGTTGGTTCTAATGTGAACATAAAAGGTTTCCTTGTGAACGAGTGAAATGCTGTTTTTTTTTTTGTGTAAATTGAAAAGAGTCGGTCCTGAGAGAAGCAAGATCTGTGTTGAATTAATGCAAAACTCAGGGGAATATCCGATCTGTGGGTATTATGGGTCTGGCAAACCCAGGTCCCCAGCTGTTAGTAGCCTTGTTTCCGATTTTCTGCTTTCACTGCTACTATCTTTCTATTACTATTCTATATCTGTCAGTATAAATGAGAATCTCTTACTATAGTATGCGTGTTGTATAAATATTTTAAGGTAGGAGAACTCTGAGAAAGGAATGAGTAAGTTTGTAATCTTGAAAACAGGATGCGATAATACGATTGTTTAAACAATGGCTTCCCAATATGCGATGATATGTTAATATTGATGATATATGTCTTTTGTTGTTCTTTATAGCTGAGTACGTAAAGTGCTGTCTGTGGATTTCGTAAGTATATTGATTCCCTTCAAGGTGAAAGAAGAATTGTGGTTTGTGTAATTTACGTCGCCCTGAAATATTATTGTGGCAGTCAAATATGAGCAGTTTTCCAGCAAATGGAGATGGAACGGAAATGTGGATCCTTTTTGTAGTCTTCACTGATGTTGAGCCAGAGCCTGAAAAATTATTCTGCGTTAATACTTGTCCTAGAAAAGAGACGTTTATGTGTTTTGCTGATGCTGTGAGCATTACAGCTTACTGTTTTCGCTGGTGCGGGATGCACTGCAGCCTATATGATTTGTACTGAGGAAATTTCCCTCTTGAAGGTAGAGGAAGATTAAATAATTTTGATTATGGGACCGAAGGAAAGCTTGGTTTAAGGTAATAAGGATGAAGCAAAACATTTGTCATTTAAACTACAGAAGGATTCGGATCTTTTGTGTCTGTTGTGAGTTCAACATGTTAAGATGAAACTGTTTTACAGAATAGAGGTGACCACAATTTTGCCATTCATGAGAAATGAGTCCAGAATAACCACCACAGGCGAAATGACTGATTTGGAAGCGAAAGGTAACTTAAAGAAGGAACGAAATCGCAGCAAAATGGGTAAGAAAATGTAGTATAACCTGTATAATGCAGATATTTTTACCGTTCTCAGAGTCATCTGCGTGATTAACTCTTGTGATAACGTAATTTTAGATGAAATTGTCTTACTGTTTTATGTATAAACATATGAGTATGATTAATGTATAATTGCGAGTCTCTTATCAGGTGTGTGAACTGGTATAAATGTTTTGATTTGCAAATAACCATTGTTCTTTCTACTTTGTATGTTTAAGGAACGTTTCTCCATGTTTATCATATGACAAGACGTATACCGCGAGCGTCAAGAAGAGGACGAATTAGAACAATGTTGTAGTGGTATATACACGGTGTTGAAATAGCATTGAAGTAGCTTGTTGGCTTAACTAGTAGCGGATTGAAGTAAAATTTTGAGTAATGCATGTTTATGGTTAGTTAGTTTGTAGAATAGACAACAGGTGTGCATGTGTGTGTGTGTGTGTAAATAACATGTGAACCCTATGCTCTCCTGACCTATACTTGCGCAAGGCATAACCCTATTTATTTTAGTGAATTAATAAGTGGCATTTGACTTATTAAAACACAAGTGAACCACATTAGTGATGTGGATTTAAATATTATATTGTCAGTTCATTTAATTCTTATTTTTTTTACATTGTCAAATCATTTCACTTTTATTTTTTTTACATTGTCAAGTCATTTAACTTTTATTTGATATTGTCGATTCATCTAATTTTTTTATTTAAAAAAAAAAAGAAAATTAAGTCTCACTTTTGTTCTTAAAAATTGTGAAAGACAATACGAAGTGGTATTATGTATGACATTTTGTAATCACATAAGGATGATGAACAATTTCTGTAAATGCAGTTGAGAACGTGAAAGCGAACCGGCAAAACTTTTACGAGACAGCGGGAGCAGCCGGACTAGTTGTAAACTGGCGGGTTTCCCAGCAGGACACGCTGTCAACCGGGCCACTTCGGGAGCGCGGCCGACAACAAAAGAAGGGTACGCGGCAAACACTTTCCCTTGCACCTGGAGCTAATGGGCGGCCGCCCCGTGCGACCCTTCCAGGAGGCGATGACCTGAGATGGGCGAGCGGTCCACCGCGCGGAAATCCATCTGCTGGCAACGCACCACACGCACGCGACCGTGACGAGACGGCCGCGGAGAAACAACACAAGGGGCGTGGAGCCTTTTGACAGGTACTGTCCAGAGAAACTTGCAGACGTCAACGACGCCTATCGACATTTCCTGACGGATGCCTACTGTCAAGCGACAGTAAATCATGGTTCGATGTTCTCTGGTCGCTAAGGGTGGCACAAAAGAAGAGCTATTAAGTGTCATCCTTGCCCAGGAATATCAAATCGGCGAGCCAATTGAGGATAACCCAAGAATGTAACAACACAAAGTGCGTGGAGCCTTTTGAAAGGTACTGTCCTGAGAAACTTGCAGACGTCAACGACGCCTATCGACATTTCCTGACGGATGCCTACTGTCAAGCGACAATAAATCATGGTTCGATGTTCTCTGGTCGCTAAGGGTGGCACAAAAGAAGAGCCATTAAGTGTCATCCTTGCCCAGGAATATCAACCTGGCGTGTCAATCGAGGATACCGCACGAATTTGACAACACAAACATGGAACCAAATCGAGGACGATGGAGGAGGATATTAGTGTTTAACGTCCCGTCGACAACGAGGTCATCAGAGACGGAGCGCAAGCTCGGGTGAGGGAAGGATGGGGAAGGAAATCGGCCGTGCCCTTTCAAAGGAACCATCCCGGCATTTGCCTGAAGCGATTTAGGGAAATCACGGAAAACCTAAATCAGGATGGCCGGAGACGGGATTGAACCGTCGTCCTCCCGAATGCGAGCCCAGTGTGCTAACCACTGCGCCACCTCGCTCGGTGAACCAAATCGAGATGTACGTGACATGGGCCACCAAGAGAAACTTCATGAGAGGGCAGAGACGGCGGGATTGCACGCAACAGATGGACAAAAATCCCTACTGACAGCTGCGGCGACGAACCCTCCCCCCTTCCCCTTATATTGTGCCTCGGAACAGTGGAAGTACTGAGTGTGTCAGTGAACAGTGATTATACGGTTCTTACTCCAGTGCATATACGTGTGTTTCTGTCACAGAAACTTTGACTCGTGTGTTTTGCAGGGGTTCGATTTATTGGAGTTTATTAGACTGACTCTTGTATTTTGCAGGTGTTCTATTTATTGTTTTTTTTAGACTTTGACTCTTGTATTTTGCAGGTGTTTTATTTATTGGTGTTTTTTTTAGATGTTGACTATTGTACTGTTTTATTGATCAATGTTTGTTCTTGTGTGATGGATTAGATTTGTGTTATTTTGTTTCGTAAATTCATTCAAGTGGCATTGCTTCGTTTATCGGTCAGATTGCTATTCATTCTCATTGGACTGTGATCGATTAGCCTTTGCATGGGGCATATTTATTGTGAGGAACCCCTTAAGGGTAACAATCACATAATTATTGTAGTTTCAGTATAATGACACAGTGCTCATTGTTTGCTAACTAATTGAAATATAGTAGAGTGATAAAATTAGTGCCACATAGTTATTTTAATTCTACAAATTATTAGTTTTATAAGATATAGAATTTTTTTGCGATAACCACTTTGTAAAACATGTTTTTTTTTCTTATCAATTTTTTGCTTTTCCGGATTGTGCATTGTAATGTTCTGCTTTATAATACTGATGTTATTTGATGTTCTTTTTTAATTGCTGTGGCACCTTTGCTATTTTCATAAATTTTGCTTGTTAATAAACAGTCATAAATTTTCCTGTGATCAGTTGGCTCTTGCAATGAGAAAATACTGGTGAACTCCATAAGGGTAACAACCAGAAATTGTTTTCATATTAATGACACAGGAACCATTGTTTTTACTTGCTGACCGAATTAGGTCTACACTATCTTTTAAATAGGTGTCACAGATTGTGTTCTTTTTTTCTGTTTGAAATTGGTAGATTCTAAAGATGTGTTGAAATTATTGTGTTTTAGCAAGTAGCTGGTGACCTTTTGCCTTTTCTTTACATTTTTTGATTTAAGTTGGGTGTGAGAAGCCTGCTTGGGAATGTCCTAGCATGGCCAGAAAATTCCCTGCACAGTCTTTTCCCGGAGCGTTGGGGTTGTGAAAGGTCTCTGTTGGATTCCTTTCATGTTTGATTTCTTAAATCTGTTGTCATTTATGGAAGAAATTCCTCTTCTAAATTTACTGTGGCGTTTCTGACTATCTGGGAGGAGACTGAGTAGTGGAACGTGTTACTTTTACACATAAACAAGAACGATCTGTCACACTACTACACTTTAAAACACAGTTTATATGTAATTCATGTTACACAGTCTCATACGGAACCTACATCCGCTTTCTTTTATATACTGTATGTGATAAGATACTGTCATCCCCCTTCCCTTCTGTGTGAGAGGATGAATGAGCAAATGTATTTCTAGTTGCATGCTTGAGGGTAGTAGACAAAGCTGTCTGCTAGAGAACAGTAGGACCAACGTCGGAACAGGTATCTACGCTTTCTAAAAGCAAAGAGGTTTCCATTCTTAGCATGGTCCTGGCCGTCCGTTGTCATGTTGGTATAGGAAGCTGCCCCTCTGGCCACTTCCGTTTGTATTTGTGAGCCACCCTCATGAAGCACGCTCGAGAGGAGCGCAGGTCAGTCTGTCCGTGGCGAGCGTCTGAAGTGGTAAGATCTCCGGCTAAGCGCGTGTCTGCTAAGTCCGTAGGACAATGGGTTTCTTAAGTTCAGCCTAACTGAAAATTTAATCACCTTCATTTCAGGTTTAGCTCTAAAATACCTAATGTTATCTTAAATTGCAGCGCAGTGTAATTCTCGTGTGAAGTTCAGATTATTTTCCCGTAGTTGCTTTGTCACTACTTTGTGAGTAAAGTGGAACCACGTGTTTATCAGTAACTCTAACTAAAATCAATCTTAAATGCGAATGCTTGTGTGATTATAACGTCTCGTCTTGACAATATTTTTCAATATAGCAACTTTTCTTTATGTTCAACCCACGTGGAGTGTACTTTGTGAGACCAGTACCACGTGCTTATATAACTGTTTGACCCGTCAGGTTAACAGTAAGACGTTAGTAACCAGTTCGAGGTTTTTCTTTTGTAAATTGCTTTTCGATCTAATTTATTTTAATTATCAAAATTATTGTGGAGTTACACTCTTTGTGTAAACCAAGTTGACCACGTGAAGCATGTGGTGTAATCATCAAAGTAGCCCTCAGCTATTCTTTTCACGAAGATTTCGCAAAGAATTAATATGAATTTAGTATACCAGTGTGTGGTAATTACATGACGGACAGGATTGTGCTACGAACGTATCTTCTTTGGGTGAAAATTTGAATCTGTTGGTAGTGGTTAACTTTCTCTTGCATACGTTTCAACGTTCTTTGTGTGTTGTTTTATGAATGCAGTGTTGTATGCAGTCTCCCGATCTTGCCTCCATATTTGATGTGTTCCGTAAGATTGCAATCTCACATTTTCACAATCCTAAATAAGGCACCAGTTTATTTATGAATCAAATTTAATATGCTGAAATTTCAATGATCAATCTTAAAATAAATTTCCAAATATAAACTGATTTATTTCTTTTTTTATATATATATATATATATATATATATATATATATATATATATATATATATATCACCGGTTGTCGTATGACTATTAAAAGATTATAATTAATATTAGTCTGGTTGGGAATTTGGTAAGCTAGACTGGATACCTGGTGAAACAGTTGCGCAGTAATGCAAGGTTAACTTCCCCAGACAGCTCACAGCTTTTAACCCGCTTTTATTGTCCATCAGTTCCACTTGCACCTCAAATTAAAGTAACAAACTTACAATGGACCTAATTTTTCTGTCACTTTCTCGACATCTCCAGTTTGAATCAGGGGCTGTTTATTGAATTGCTTATATTAGAATTTGCTTTCTGGTTGCCTGTTTTATCAGTGCGAATGTCATTTTCAACCTGTCTCTGAACATCTTTTATTTCTGCTCTTCGTGCCCTAATAATCTGGTGTTTTGTGACTTATAACCACTGTTGCTTTACCAAATGTGATAGTGCCATAGCGCTCCTCTTGAGATATTTGCTATTAGCCCCAACAATTTCCCCTTATCTTATCTGTTGAGCTGAAGGCCATGCGTAAGTCCCACTTACTTATAGAGTCACCAGGATATACATCAGTTCGGCAGACCTGATTCAAGCAATCGTCTCACCTCTAAATTAACTCCCTAATAGAAGAGTTTAAAGAGGCTAGTCATGGCGCCTCAGAACAGACATAAGCCCAACACCAATCTGTCCCGTCACTGAAGCTATCTTTATCAGGTCACCATCAACTGAATAATTAGGGTCCTTGTCTATGCTCTCTTTCCTGCCCCACCCACTATTACCACAACGTCTTCCTTTGTGAAGTCTTTGAAAAGTGAACCTACATCCTCTATCATCTGACTCAGACTTGCACTAGATTTAAAAAAATCTTGTGATGTATTAACCTGACCCTAGTTCATGCTGCAACTGTTGGCCAACACCTCCACCTTACGCGCTACAACAGAACTTCCTCTTTCTTCACAACTTTTTCTGACTTCTTACTCCTCAAGCCTTTCTGAAAGTTTGTTGTGTTCTGTCTGCTCCTACATCTACTTGTGGCTCATCAGTTTCCAACTGTGACAATGGATCAAACCTATTTTCCACATTAACAACAAAACTGTCTGAGAAAGTTTTATTCCTATTTCTTCTGTAACGTGTTGTCACTTCTCACTTCTCCTTTCCCTTCTCCTTCCTCTTCCTGCGAACCAATAGCGATTAGAAGAAGTGAGGGGGAAGTTACTACACCACATTGTTCAAAACATGAGATTGACAGGAAGTGCAAAATGGCTAAGCAGGACTGAGCAGATGAAAAATGTATGGATTTAGAAACACACGTTGCTAGGCGAAAGACAGATTGGGAGATGATGACCTTCGCACAGGATAGAATAGCATGGCGAGCTGCATCAAACCGGTCTTCGGACTGAAGACCACAACAACAACATCACTTGTGGAGTTCAGATGTAGGTGCAGATGTTCAGAAATACAGCAGTTGAGTGCACCAGAGGGAGTAACGGCCTTGAGGTTTGTTTAGGGTTATTCACTTTAGTTGGTTTCCCAAAATACGTTGCGTGCCAGACGACTAGCTGTAGGGTTGCAGAGAAAAGTCTCTCACATATGGATTTTAAGATGGTGCATGTAGTGCCTCGTGCCGAGAGAAAGCATTATCGACAAATACTTGACAAATTTTTCACTTACGCCTTATAACAGACGACAACAAAAAAGAAAAAAAAGAGAAAACCGTGTGTAATTCTGTAACGTCTAACGCGTTTGTCATCGAAGCGAACGAATTTGACTGCAGAGTTCCAGAGTACGTAGCTACGGGACCATTCTCGCTTTCGTGTATTTGAATTTAATTGGTCGATTACAAACAGCAACCAGATAGCCCGGAATTGTCGTTTAGGGCTATAACCATATAGCGCCCAGTTCGAACAGATCCATAAAGATTTCCCCTCCTATCTCACGTAATTCATCACACACACACACACACACACACACACACACACACACACACACACACACACACAGAGAGAGAGAGAGAGAGAGAGAGAGAGAGAGGGGCACTCGTGAAATTTTCGCACAAAATTTGTGCTGAGAAAGCTGCTATTTCACTTTGTCATCGCCGGCGTGCCTGTGATTTTCGAGTCCAAAGCCATTATTGCTGTAATTGTTATCTGCATCGTTGCTGTTACCATGTGTCACTCGTAACAAAATGCTGCGATTATGTGACACTGCGTATTTACGACTGGGAGCCCTGCGCTACCGAACCATAATTTACGAGTTTATTAACATCGCAAAGCAGCAAGCAGACGTACAACTTTGTATATCATGTAACTCCATAAGGGAGCGTGAGAGAGACACCTACTGAGAAAGACAGAGAGAGAGAGAGAGAGATCATGGAAATGGCGTGTCATTCCTGTGGTCTAATATCAACATCACAATCGATTTAACAGTGAAAACAGAACTTGTCATAAACGTTTACAAGAAACTATCTAGAGAAACTGACGTACGCTCCTGGAGAATGGAGTCAAATCATGTGACTGTTGATCCCACACAAGGAGTGCTGACCATCTTCAGCCGTATGTATTTTCAAATCCTTAAACGGGAAAAACGAAGGAAATATATGTATTACAGAAAAATATACAGTGTTGAGTCAAACTATTATGACCACATCATTAATAGCATGTTCAGTCACGTCACTCAATGGCGCTACAGTTCTGCGTGACCCGGGTTCCACAAGTCCTTGGTAGATTTCCGAAGATATGTGAGTAGTAGACCAAAGTACTACTTTTACCACTTCATTTACATTTGTGACGTAACGTGACACGGATCAGTGCCACACCCACGACGTCAAAAGCCACGCCTCCTTGTCTATGACGACATTGTGATCACAAGACAAACCGCACCCTCTGCACCTTTCACATTCCAAGAAGCCACACCTCATTTCTTGGATGGGTGGTAGCCCTTAAAACGTAACAGCCAACCACAACATTCCCCAAAGCAGTCATCTTGCCTGTGCTCAGAATATACAAAAAAATCTGATTTTTTACGCCTTGTCCAAAAGTATTCATCCAAAAACTGTGTAAATAATGTATCCTGCAGTATTTGCACATCTAAAATATGTAACTAACCCACACATGCCCCCAAGCAACCATCCACCCACCCACCCACCCACTCACCTACCCACCAACTGTCGCACCCACTCACCCAACCACAAATTCATCGCCCCCCCCCCCCCCTATACCTACCTGCTCCCCCCACACTATTTGTACCATGAACTTACAGTTAACCAGCACTAGTGAACACAGAAAACTCAATATTCGTATCATACACACCGGACCTTCAGATTACTTATTTTTCACATCTAAATTGTTCTGTGAAGATTGTCAAATGTCACAATGTTAATTAAACGTTTAAAATGTCTGTAAAAATACGTCAGCAATGCAAACAATGCAATGTTACGTCAAGTGTCACGATCTTATTTTCCACACACACACTCACACACACACACACACACACACACACACACACATTACATAGCCAAAAGACAAATGAACTGACCATACAATGTAAGGAAGGAGGGAAGATGGCGTTTCCATGGGATTTTTATTGCAATGTAGCACTTATCTGCATATTTTTGTAATATATAGAAGAGGCTCTGTAATGTTTATATTCGCCACAACAAGACCAAAGACAGTGCAGGAACAAGACAGAGATGAGACATAGCCAAACGAAATGGGGCAACAAGGCAGAGATGGAAGGTCTATATCTCGAAAAAAAATCTGGTATCAGAATAGAATTTTTTATCATAATAAGTAACGATTTCGAGTACAAAACATAGGCTGGGTGGTTCTGTAATATGCAAGTATAATTACAGATCTCTAATTACAAACAAAAATTCGAACTCTGCAGCAAAATAAAACTATATTATTTCTTAAAATTTAAAATATTTCAAGCAGAAAACACATGTGGCGCTACTGCCATAATTTAATTGTTCTGTAAGATTTAGAAAAATGCACTTGTCTTGCAAATTGGCGTTACTGATAAGACTTATAGGTTAAGCAGCATTTATTGACAACCAAAATTCCATTGTTGTACCACTCTTTTTAAACACAATGGGTCTTGAATTTACAAATTTACACATATAAATTTTCTGTGTTACTTATTAAAGTGCACCCATATTGCTTACTGACAACAGTTAAATATATTGTAGGTTATTTTAACACCATAGTTCGACATTTGTACCACCACTGAAAACCGGACATGGATACTATTAATGAACTAACTTACAGGTTAAAGTGCACTTGTTAACAAAAATGAACAACGTAAGTTATGTAATTCACACAATATTGGCACTGACAGCAGTTTCAGCTAGTTCACCATTCATTCATACATAGAAGGCTTATTGCATATCAATATGATCAGAATGTGTACCACCCAAAAATGCGTTTTGTTGATAATTCATATGGTGGTTGTCCATCCAGTAACAATAACCTCTACAAAGGTGAAGCTGTTGAAACATGTTCATTCAGTATCTTCATCTTACGCAGTCTTGGTTCAGTCATCAAGTTAGCAAGGGTTCTGCTCAGTGATGTTAAGTTCATCATTTATTTAACGAACATTTCTTTAAGTAAGGCTTAATGTTGTGATATATAACTTCCCATTGTGCAGTTGAGTCTTTCACTTTATTTTCCAGTATGTCATATATTCCCAAGGTAATGGCAGTCACCAAATGAACTGATCAACATTGCTCCACAAGCTAACATGAAACTATAACAAGTTGTCCCATGTTATCACAAAACTGTTACAAGTTGCTCCCCATGGAAAGGCTACGTTTTGTGGACAATATTGTTCACAAAATGGGCTGACCAGTTCAGAGTCTCGATCTGAACCTGATGGAACACCTTTGGCATGAGTTAGAATGTTGACTTCACTCCAAATCCCAGCGTCCAACGTCACTACCTTCTCTGATTTCAGGTCTTGAGGAAATATGTTCTGCCATTCCTCTACAGATAATCAAACACGTCAATAAAAACATTCCCAGCCGTGTTGAAGCCATTGAATGGGGATGGGTCGACCCATAACGTATTAATTTTACACTGTCGCATTTTGCTATAAATTGGTGGGCTACATGTTACAATTTTGCTGTAACGTAGCGATAATGGCGACATGTGGGGCATGCTCATCCATAATTGAATATTTAATGACGAGCCAAAAGAACTAGTACTCCTGGATAATCTCGTGTACGTCTACCACGAACTCGCAGAAGTGCCGGAACACGACTTGTCATGGACTTGACTTATGTCTGAAGTACTGCTAGAGGGAACTGACACCATGAGTCCCGCAGGGCTGTCCATAAATCGGTGAGAGTACGAGGGTTGGAGATCTCTTCTGAACAGCACGTCGCAAGGCATCCCAGATATGCTCAATAATGTTCACATCTAGGAAGTTTGGTGGCCAGCGGAAGTGTTATGCTCAGGAGAGTGTTCTTGGAGCCATTCTGTAGTGATTCTGGACGTGTGGGATGTCGCATTGTCCTGCCGGAATCGCCCAAGTCCGTCAGAATGCACAATGGACATAAATGGATGCAGATGATCAGACAGGATGCTTACGTAAGTGTCACCAGTCAGAGTCGTATGTAGACATATCAGGGCTTCTATATCACTCAAACTGGACACGCCCCACACAGTTATAGAGCCTCCACCAGCTTGAACAGTCTCTTGCTGACATTCAGGGTCCATGGATTCATGAGGTTGTCTCCAATATCCGTTCACGTTCTACCGCTCGATAATTTGAAACGAGACACGTCCGATCAGACAACAAGCTTCCAGTCATCAATTGTCAAGTGTCAGTGTTGACGGGCCCAGGTGAGGCGTAAAGCTTTATGCCGTGCAGTCATCGAGGGTACACGAGTGGGCCTTCGGCTCCGAAAGCCCATATCGATGATGTTTCATTGAATGTTTCGCCCGCTGACCCATCATTGAAATCTGCAGCAGTTTGCAGAACGGTTGCACTTCTGTCACGTCTGTTACGTTGGACGAGTCTCTTCAGTCGTCGTTGGTCTCATTCTTGCAGGAGCTTTTTCCGGCCGTGGCTATGTCGGAGGTTTGATGTTTTACCGGGCTCCTGATATTCACGGCACACTCGTGAAATGGTCGTATGACAAAAATTCCCACTTCATTACTACCTCGGAGATGCTGTGTCCCATAGCTCGTGCGAAAATTTTAATCACTTAAATCCTAATAACCTGTCATTGTCGCAGCAGTAACAGATCAACAACTGCGCCAGACATTTGTTGTCTTATATAGACGTTGCCGACCGCAGCGCCATATTCTGCCTGTTTACGTATGTCTGTATTTGAATACACATGCCTATACGTTTCTTTGGCGCTTCAGTGTAAAATGATGTACGTTTGGGCAGTATGTTACAGTGTTTTACGATTTATTGGGTCAAAACAACCTAATTTTTCTTGTGAAGGCAAAATTGGAAAATACAGAATAGAAGAAAGGCAAACAGTGGAACAATGCCGAAAAATACATATACCAAACTGGTAAAAATAGTGATCGTTATTTCTTCAATGAGGAAGATCACGTGTAAATATGGAATAAATTTCATGACAATACAGTAATTACCTCAAGAAGTGAGAACCGGTTCTGGTGGTAATAGTATTTCTACAATTTAATTTGATATGAAAACATTGTTTTATATAAACTTAAGGGAGATATTATACTATTCACAATTTCAGACCCTAGTCCAGCTCTTCCTATTGGCAGCTACAAAACATCGTCCAAGGTTTCGTCAGAGATGAAAATCCAAATGTAGACTGATCAGGATAAAGGAGGTAGTGCCAAAGAGAACAATGTATTTATTAAAGCAGGAAATAGAGGACAAGAAGAAGTAGCATTAGAAGAAGAAGATGATAATCATTATGATGCTGAATATGACAAGGATGACGTTGAAGAAGAGCCATGAAAGAAAATAGTCAGGGCTATGCTATCTCTCCTAAAGACGACTAAATTCAAACGTATGCTATAAATATATAAAAAGCATTCAATAAAATCAATGAATCATTAATTAGAGATGATGGCATACATATCAGTATGAGAGAGAACGAAAATGCCTTCGACATTCGCGATTAGAAGAATTCAGACGAACTGATGGAGCAATTAGTTTTCTTGCTAGCTTAGAAAGTGCGACACAAATGAGAATGAGGTAATATCTATTGAAGCGGGACTTCAAGAAGTACTGAACATTATTCGAAATTTTCAACGGCTGTGAAAAATAAGGTGAAAGACTCAACTGCACGGTGGGGAACATGAAACGTCCCCTTAGAACAATTCTACATGACTGTGCTTAAACTGACACACAGTACTTTGTTAGCGCAACGCAATCTGACTTTCAAAATTCCCTACAAAAGAATGGCCCTGACTAACATTAAACTATACCTTTCACAAATCACTTACCTCACAAAAATCTTCGCTGCTCAAGCTACTGCAATACAGCGAGCGCCACTACTGCCAGGTAAATAAAAGATTCAAACTATGGAAGGCACTAACTACTGATAGGGATAGTTAGCAAATGAAAGATATTAATAGAGAACAAACAATGTATTTACCTTGATATCATCATATATAAATATAGCAGTTCATGACAAATTTCAAAACTCCGCCATCTCTCTCCCCACATCCACCACTGCTGGCGGCTCACCTCCAACTGCGCAACGCTACGCGCTGTTCACATCCAGCTGCCGTTGCCCAACACTACAATGGCGAGTATTACAACAATGCAAAGCAGCCACAGACTGCACACAGCACAGCCAGTGACTTTCATACAGAGGTGGCGTTACCAATAAAAAAACCTAAACAGCCTACTTACATAGCCCCCATGCTCCCCACAAAAAATTTTACAAATTGTTTTGGGCAGTGGCCAATAATGATTTGATAAAATTTTTCGTAATTACAATAACAAAGATATCAAATGCACACACTTATTGATACAATGTTGGTCAAAAGCTCACATTTTCTCACAGTCTATAAAAACAGTCCTGATTCATCACAGTAAAATTACAGTGTTTTTCTTTTTTTTTCAAAGTCTGAACAGTGAAAGAGAATGCACACAGAAGTAGTGGATTTCCATGCAGTCTTGAAGAAGTAGTGTCCTTCCATCGGAAAGACAGTGCTGACTCTTGACATGCTGACAGGTAATGGGTCACAACAGAGCAAACCCACAGCAGAGTCATTCGAAGTTTTGAAGAGTATTGGTAGGTAGGTCATCACAGAGCAGACCCACTGTAGTCCTGGTAGAGATTACGGTATTGGTGGGCCACCAGAGGTGCAGACCCACTGCAGTCCTTGTAGAAATAATGGTATTGGTGAGTCAGCAAAGGTGTAGACCCACTGTAGTCCTAGTAGAAATAATGGTATTGGTGGGTCATCAAAGATGCAGACCCACTGTAGTCCTTGAAGAGATGGCCAGCCGCCATCTGTTGTGATTGTGCAGGTGCACAATCACCAGTGAAGAGTCTTGCAGTTAATATAGCAAGTCCATAACCACCACTTGTGCACTCACAAAGTTTTTCGGAATTGTCCTTAGAACGAGCAATGCTGTTATCCAGTCCCTTGCTGAATTATTAACACACGTGCAAACACTAACAGTCCCTACTTCTCACATATTGTCCATATACTATGACCAACAGAAACGTGTGCAGTGAAATATAACTTAATTTGAAGAACTGGTGTCTATACAATTATAAATTTACAACATGAAAATAAAATTACAAAGGTACAAAATACATCATTAAAGAACATAACAATACAGATAACATTCGTGGTACAGGCTTTACAAAAGAATCGAACTAACATATACATCAGTGTTACAGGAATTATGACATGAGTACATCTACATCCACATCTACATCTATACTCCGCGAGCCACCTTACGGTGTGTGGCGGAGGGTACTTATTGTACCACTATCTGATCCCCCCTTCCCTGTTCCATTCACGAATTGTGCGTGGGAAGAACGACTGCTTGTAAGTCTCCGTATTTGCTCTAATTTCTCGGATCTTTTCGTTGTGATCATTACGCGAGATATATGTGGGCGGTAGTAATATGTTGCCCATCTCTTCCCGGAATGTGCTCTCTCGTAATTTCGATAATAAACCTCTCCGTATTGCGTAACGCCTTTCTTGAAGTGTCCGCCACTGGAGCTTGTTCAGCATCTCCGTAACGCTCTCGCGCTGACTAAATGTCCCCATTACGAATCGCGCTGCTTTTCGCTGGATCATGTCTATCTCTTCTATTAATCCAACCTGGTAAGGGTCCCATACTGATGAGCAATACTCAAGAATCGGACGAACAAGCGTTTTGTAAGCTACTTCTTTCGTCGATGAGTCACATTTTCTTAGAATTCTTGCTATGAATCTCAACCTGGCGCCTGCTTTTCCCACTATTTGTTTTATGTGATCATTCCACTTCAGATCGCTCCGGATAGTAACTCCTAAGTATTTTACGGTCGTTACCGCTTCCAATGATTTACCACCTATGGCATAATCGTACTGGAATGGATTTCTGCCCCTATGTATGCGCATTATATTACATTTATCTACGTTTAGGGAAAGCTGCCAGCTGTCGCACCATGCATTAATCCTCTGCAGGTCCTCCTGGAGTACGTACGAGTCTTCTGATGTTGCTACTTTCTTGTAGACAACCGTGTCATCTGCAAATAGCCTCACGGAGCTACCGATGTTGTCAACTAAGTCATTTATGTATATTGTAAACAATAAAGGTCCTATCACGCTTCCCTGCGGTACTCCCGAAATTACCTCTACATCTGCAGATTTTGAACCGTTAAGAATGACATGTTGTGTTCTTTCTTCTAGGAAATCCTGAATCCAATCACAAACCTGGTCCGATATTCCGTAAGCTCGTATTTTTTTCACTAAACGTAAATGCGGAACCGTATCAAATGCCTTCCTGAAGTCCAGGAATACGGCATCAATCTGCTCGCCAGTGTCTACGGCACTGTGAATTTCTTGGGCAAATAGGGCGAGCTGAGTTTCACATGATCTCTGTTTGCGGAATCCATGTTGGTTATGATGAAGGAGATTTGTATTATCTAAGAACGTCATAATACGAGAACACAAAACATGTTCCATTATTCTACAACAGATTGACGTAAGCGAAATAGGCCTATAATTATTCGCATCTGATTTATGACCAGTCTTGAAAATGGGAACGACCTGCGCTTTCTTCCAGTCGCTAGGTACTTTACGTTCTTCCAGCGATCTACGATAAATTGCTGATAGAAAGGGGGCAAGTTCTTTAGCATAATCACTGTAGAATTTTAAGGGTATCTCGTCTGGTCCGGATGCTTTTCCGCTTCTAAGTGATAGCAGTTGTTTTTCAATTCCGATATCGTTTATTTCAATATTTTCCATTTTGGCGTCCGTGCGACGGCTGAAGTCAGGGACCGTGTTACGATTTTCCGCAGTGAAACAGTTTCGGAACACTGAATTCAGTATTTCTGCCTTTCTTCGGTCGTCCTCTGTTTCGGTGCCATCGTGGTCAACGAGTGACTGAATAGGGGATTTAGATCCGCTTACCGATTTTACATATGACCAAAACTTTTTAGGGTTCTTGTTTAGATTGTTTGCCAATGTTTTATGTTGGAATTCGTTGAATGCTTCTCTCATTGCTCTCTTTACGCTCTTTTTCGCTTCGTTCAGCTTTTCCTTATCAGCTATGATTCGACTACTCTTAAACCTATGATGAAGCTTTCTTTGTTTCCGTAGTACCTTTCGTACATGATTGTTATACCACGGTGGATCTTTCCCCTCGCTTTGGACCTTAGTCGGTACGAACTTATCTAAGGCGTACTGGACGATGTTTCTGAATTTTTTCCATTTTTGTTCCACATCCTCTTCCTCAGAAATGAACGTTTGATGGTGGTCACTCAGATATTCTGCGATTTGTGCACTATCACTCTTGTTAAGCAAATATATTTTCCTTCCTTTCTTGGCATTTCTTATTACACTTGTAGTCATTGATGCAACCACTGACTTATGATCACTGATACCCTCTTCTACATTCACGGAGTCGAAAAGTTCCGGTCTATTTGTTGCTATGAGGTCTAAAACGTTAGCTTCACGAGTTGGTTCTCTAACTATCTGCTCGAAGTAATTCTCGGACAAGGCAGTCAGGATAATGTCACAAGAGTCTCTGTCCCTGGCTCCAGTTCTGATTGTGTGACTATCCCATTCTATACCTGGTAGATTGAAGTCTCCCCCTATTACAATAGTATGATCACGAAACTTCTTCACGACGTTCTGCAGGTTCTCTCTGAGGCGCTCAACTACTACGGTTGCTGATGCAGGTGGTCTATAGAAGCATCCGACTATCATATCTGACCCACCTTTGATACTTAACTTAACCCAGATTATTTCACATTCGCATTCGCTAATAACTTCACTGGATATTATTGAATTCTTTACTGCTATAAATACTCCTCCACCATTGGCGTTTATCCTATCCTTGCGGTATATATTCCATTCTGTGTCTAGGATTTCGTTACTGTTCACTTCCGGTTTTAACCAACTTTCCATTCCTAATACTATATGCGCACTATTTCCTTCAATAAGAGATACTAATTCAGGAACCTTGCCCTGGATACTCCTGCAGTTTACCAATATTACGTTAACTTTTCCTGTTTTTGGTCTCTGAGGACGGACGTTCTTTATCAACGATGATAATGTCCTCTCTGGTAAGCCGTCAGGTATTTTATCGTTTCGCCCAAGGGGGGGTCCCTCTAACCTAAAAAACCCCCGTGTGCACGCCACACGTACTCTGCTACCCTAGTAGCTGCTTCCGGTGTGTAGTGCACGCCTGACCTGTCTAGGGGGGCCCTACAGTTCTCCACCCAATAACGGAGGTCGATGAATTTGCAACCATTATAGTCGCAGAGTCGTCTGAGCCTCTGGTTTAGACCCTCCACACGGCTCCAAACCAGAGGACCGCGATCGACTCTGGGCACTATGCTGCAGATATTAAGCTCAGCTTGCACTCCGCGTGCGATGCTGGTTGTCTTCACTAAATCAGCCAGCCGCCGGAAGGAACCAAGGATGGCCTCAGAACCCAAGCGGCAGGCGTCATTTGTTCCGACATGTGCTACTATCTGCAGCCGGTCACACCCAGTGCGTTCAATAGCTGCCGGAAGGGCCTCCTCCACATTACGGACGAGACCCCCCGGCAAGCACACCGAGTGCACACTGGCATTCTTCCCCGACCTACCCGCTATTTTCCTGAGGGGCTCCATAACCCGCCTAACGTTGGAGCTCCCTATAACTAATAGGCCCGCCCTCTGTGACTGTCGGGACGTTGCCGGAGAATCGGCAACTGGCCCAACAGGCGAGGCATCCTGTGGTGGCTCGGAAACGATGTCATCACCACTAGGAAGCACCCCGTACCTGTTGGAAAGGGGTAAGGCAGCTGCCACGCGGCCAGATCCCACCTTCGCCTTTCGACCAGACACGCGCGAGCCCACCACTGTCCGCCATTCACCCTGGAGTGATGGCTGACCGGTAAGATGCTCACTGCCGGAAGACGCAGCGACATCAGGGGTTCCATGTGATTCCAAGGCCACCGAAGTAGGCATAGGTCTCACCACAGTTGCCCCAACGCCACTACGAGCCGACGCCTGCGCCTCGAGCTCGATGAGCCTAACAGACAAAGCCTCCACCTGCCCCCGAAGAGTGGCCAATTCTCCTTGCGTCCGCTCACAACAACCACAGTCCCTACACATGACTATGTTTACCCTACTCTATACGGTGACAAATTCCCAAGATAATCTTCTGATGAGCTACTCTGATAATCAAGAAACACTCACTGAAATACGAGACGCGAAAACTACGCTAGGTTTTCCCAGAAAAACTATTTAAAAGCTAAGCGCAGCAAATAAGTACAAAAACGCTTTATACAAACAGTACTCGCTGCTGCTGGTGCTCTCGCTCTGGCTGTCACAAGACAACTGCTGATTCAAGTGACTAGTGGCTAACGGCCGCGAAACAAACAAAAGACGGTTTTAGGGCGCTTTCTGTTCTAAACGATCAAGAAAACACTAAGAAATCTAACACGAAAACTACGTAAAGTTTTATCAAGAACTGTTAGTTACTATGCAGAGCAGATAAACACAAATATAATCCCTTCCTTAGTGGAAGGTCGTAAACAAAATGCAAAATAAACGCTTTATACAAACAGTACTCGCTGCTGCTGGTGCTCTCGCTCTGGCTGTCACATAGATAAAAGATCAGAATAACTTTCGAAACATCAACTTCACACATGAGCATTAACACAAAACAGAGTAAATAATGTCTAAACATCTTTACAAAGTAAATAACACATTATTAATGCCAATTGTATTTGAGGATAACAGTATTCCTCATCATAGTGAATGTAACTTAGTATTAGAAGAGAAAAAAGTTCTATGAAACAGTACACAGAGACAGGAAGAAAACAAATACACAAGGGTACACAAACATATAGTGGGATAACACAAAAGGGAAAGGACAGGGTTTGTTTTACTGCAGTATTTTGCATGGAGATCTCCCTTTGTTCATCATTATTCCCAAAAAGTCCTATCTAAGCCTGCTTTCTGTATTCTGTTCATATTTCTTTCAAAATAATTATTTCTGATTGTACAATACTCATTTGGGCCCAAATCTTTTTCATAGTAGCACATGTCGGAACAAATGCATTCTTTACCTATTCTCCATAGTCAGTTTCTTATATAGTCTACCCCCTCTTAAGCTAACTTAAATCTACTGAGCTCAGATGCTAAACTAAGGGACGAGGCAATGCAGCAGCACATAAAACAATTAATATAAACAGCAATGAAAAAAAAATGGAAAATCGCAAAGCAAGATACAGTAAATCTAAATTACCAAGCAATTCAACATTACAACTAATATGAGGCAATGCGCAGCAAACAAAAAAATAAATCTGCCTTAGCAGAGTAACACAAATTAAAGTTCAGTAGCACTATACCTGGCAAACAGCAGCTTATATCTAAACATGACATAGCTCAAGCAGAAAAAATAGTACACTAAAGATAACAATGCAGATAAGGGAAATGTATAATCACATCTTAATGTCTAAGTAATTAAAGTGGTGCACCACAAATTATTCTACAAAAGAAATTACCAAGTACTTGAAAAGAAAATTACAGATGCAGTTACTGTTATTAGTCCCTTCTTATTGTTCTTTCCTTTCCAAGTGTTCCTTTTTTGAAGAATGTGGATCACAAAATTATTATTTAATAGATCTGTTGACAGAAAGTGTTCACATTAGCAAATGCATCTAAGTTTATTTTATAAAACTAATGCTGTAACACAGCTGGAAAACAGGTATCAAATGAAATAAGCAATTACACAAACCAAAGCATAAAAATACCATTCAATAGTCAGGTGACATTTCATAAGTTAGTAGAAATTCTCTCAACTCTCGTAGAAAGACGCTTGTCGTAATCAGGTGTGCAGATGTAAAAATATTTCTCGTCATTTCAGTAAATATCATAAATTACGAGCTTCACAGTATGCTTTCAACAAGAAAATGTCAATAGCGAGGATAATGGCCTCCCCTTTTTTTTTTCTACCTGTGCTTCCGGAAAGGCACACCCTAATGGCTTGTTCTCCAGGTGTCTGACACAGCGGTGTGCCGACGACGCACGTGCAGGTGGTCACTTAACTTTCTTACGGAAATATTTACGACAGCAGTTTCCGCTACAGTGACAGTCTCATATAAAAATTTCACAGGTCGCGAATTTACGTTGCAAATGTGGAGAAACAAAATCCTATGAATATAACAGTGTCCAAAAAAAATTTTCGCCGGCATTGTGATACATTCACGCATTTACACACATTTCATAACTCTTAAAGTACGATTCTTGGTTTCCAACATCCTGTTTCACAAGTCAAGAGTCCCTAACTTCTATTCATTATTCATATACATATAAACACGTAATCACATTCCTCATATATGGTAGCATCATCTTATTGATCATAAACATATCTCAACAGCATAGTACACATCGTCGTCGTAATAATAACATCATAACACCTCAGTCAAATCTCAAAAACGTCGTAGCTTTCTGCAATAATTTCAAAACCTAAAAAAAATTCTCTGCTCATTTCAATAGTGTCATCTACCTCAAACGTACTTTAAAATCATGCTGCCTTACCAAATACATCATTCAAAGCTCTCATAGTATCACAATGATTCCGAAAAAATATGAACAGTTTACAAAGTACAGACAAAATACAATTTCATAAGTGTGAAGTAATCCAACTCTGTAATTGCGTAAACGTGTCATTGATGTAGTAAAAAATGTTTATCTCTCAGTTAAATGATCAGATAGCTGTGTAATTTATGTTTTAGAGAAATATGGTACTGATGTGTAAAGTTGTATAAGCAAATACCATATTAGCTAGGGTTCCTTGTGGTTGCCACACACATGGTACACAAAGTAAGCGTGTACCCCCCTGAGGATTAATGTAATTATACCCTCAGGTGTTACAGATTACAGCAATGGAATGAAATGTATCACGGAAAACTTTCTTTGTAATTCAAAAATCTTTAAAAATAAATGTTTTAAGTACAAAATTAATCACTGAAATGCGTGTCCTGTAGCGCTAAATGTGCATCTTGTTGTAAGATAATCTCTGTGGAAGTGTCGTAGTTATTTTCCTCCAAAAGCTAAGTTCTGCAGAAGCCAATGTACTTACCTCATGATAAACAAAAGTGAAATGCTTTGCGTAGAGATATCTTAGTTATTACGCTTATTGTTGTGATGATGAAAGTACTGTGCTGTAACGTATTGTTGTGCTATGGAAAAGGCTGTCTCCGTGTAGCTATACCACAAAAGTTACTAATAAAACATGTTTTGATTTCCAGAAGAATTCAGAAAAACTGTGCAGATATAAAACAGATACACCGCAAAAGCAACATTGTAAATTGTCACTCATTAGTAGCGTCGTGATAAAACCGTGTAGTTGTCACTTAAACTAACCACTGTGTCATCTGGTATCTCACAGAAAGTACATTAAACCCAGAATGTATTTTCAAGTAAACCAAAATGTTGCATTAAAATCTCATTAGCAGTACCAGTATGTGTCCTAAGTATGTAAGCCTGATAGTCGTTACGTAATCATGCAACTAACAAGCAAGAATGTACAAATACAGCACTGTGTCGTCTGTTCACTATAACAATGCATTCGTAATTTCTGTTTAAAAGTTCCCTAGGTTCTAGACTGGATATTTAACTTCAAACATTGTTGTATGTTAACAGTTTCTTAAGTCTGACAATGCATACTAGAAATGTGAAGTGAAAAGTTGTATGACAAAGACAAAGTTAAAAAGTAGATTATCTTTCAATAAACGGTTTTACATGTGAAATGTGGTACAATCTTTTACTCTTCAAAGTACTCAGAATTTTGGCTTGAACGCAATTATCATGCAGTATACGTCGGTAAAGAATACTGGAATTTTTCACAAGGTTAGTGTCTTATGTTATTTTTCTCGGGGCCAGCGGGCGCACGCGGCTGCCTGCTGTGCGAGTCATTGTCTGTCTCTTTGTTGGCGCGCACAGTTATTGGGATTAGGAGACCTAACTTCTACAAATTCACCGTGACGAGAGGGCCCTGCTCTGTTTGAATCCTGCCAGTTCTGCTGCAATTCAGGTCTGTCGTTAACGATCATATCATCTGTCGTAATGTCGGTAGATTCCATAGTTTCTTTCTTGTCGGTCACATGGTGGAGAATTTCTCCCTGAATCGTAACTGCGCGCTGGTCCATTGCGTCTAAAGTTATTCTGTCTCCCTTGATAGTATTTATTTTGGTTCCCATATTGTCTGTTTATCTTATTGTCTCTGTGATAGTCATTACCACGGAGAGGTGATCTTTCCCTGTAGTTATTACTACTCTGCCAACGGTTGTCATACGGGTGGTGTCTGTTTTGGTCACGATTTGTGTTGTGAGAATAGCCTTGTCGTGTCAAGTTATTACTTCTTTCATCGCGGAATTGCGACGGGTGTGACCTGTAATTGTTGTGTTCCTGGTTTCGCGTTCCGCGATTGTCAGTGTCAATTTCTAATTCTTGTAACAGTCCCTGAAAAGCTTCAATGTCGTCTTTGCAACGTCCTGCCAAAATAATATGCCGTAAATGTTTAGGTAATTTGATTAAACAAATGCGGATGAGTTCTGAGGGGCTGTATGGGTTTGACAGGTACTGATTCTTGTGCAACATGTCATCAAAATATTTCACAAGACTGGAAAATTCAGATTGTTCGAAATGTTTCATCATTATGATGCTATGTTTTACTTGGTCTTGTGTAGTTTGAGACCAATATGCTGAGAGGAACGCATGGTAAAATTCTCCTTCACTGTGACAATCGTGAATGACCGATCGCATTCTTACAGCTGGTTCATTCTCCAAGTAGCCACACATAAATTCTAATCTGTGTTCTAACGACCAGTTGGGAGGAAAACAATGCGAGAATTGATGGAGCCATGCTTGTGGATGAATGTCGTTGCCAGAATTCTTAAATGTTTTAAATTTACGTGTAGTAATGAACAGCTTATAGTCAAAATCATCATGTCGCCGAGTCGCATATCGGTCATTGTTAGGTCGTGTCGGCCGTTCCATCTCAAAATTCGGTGCACATTGCCAATTTCTTTCATAACTTCCGAAATGCCCTGTGTTATTAATTTGTGGCTGTTCCGTATTTCTATGTCCCTCTTCCTGTATTGGAGTGCGAGTGTCCTCTGAAATACGTAATTCTTGTATTACCTGTGTCAGCTGATCTTGTACTTCCCGGATTTCTCTTTGATGTTGCGTATCAATTTGATTCAGATTTTGTTTCAGTTTCCTAATTTGTTCGCTCTCTTCTGTGTCATTAAAGACTACCGGTTTTGCGTCATTCAGATTATCATCTACCTTCGTAGATAAATTATTTAGCTGATCCGAAAGTTCAACAACTTTCTCTGATAATGAACTAATTTCCTCCATGTGTCTTTCTACTGTGTCCTTTAAGTTTTCCTGAGTTTTTGCAAGTTGCGTAACCGAATCGGTAGATGCAACTGAGTCAATTTTAGCCCACAAGGTCTCATGATTTTCATGAACAATAGTTTGGAGTTCTTTTATGGCTGCTTCGTGATTCTGTAATGCATTTTCATGCCGCGAAAAAATAGGTTGAAAATGCTCACAAATTTGTGTTTTTACGTCATTACAGACTTTTTGACATTTCGATTCAATGTTATGTAACTCAGTAGTTAAATCTTCACGTGTTTGTTCAAGTGTTTGTTCCAATGAGTCTAACTTTTTAAGATTTTGTTCCACTGTGTCTAACTTTTGAAGCTTTTGCTGTGTTTGTCTCTGATTTTGTTCCATTGTGTCTAACTGTTGCTGTGTTTGTCTCTGATGTTGTTCCATTATGTCTAACTTTTTAAGATTTTGTTCCACTGTGTCTAACTTTTTAAGATTTTGTCCCATTTGTCTCTGATTTTGTTCCATTTGTTGCATTAATTGCAATAATAATGTATTAGTGTCTGGAATCTGTTTCTCTACGCTTTTCGGCAGTGCTTTTGCACCGGCAACATTCACATTTTGACAAGCAGAAAATGTGTCTTGACTAATTTGAGAAAACGGTGATGACCCAAAACCTGAATCTACAGTATTTGCGAAATTGTGTCCTGTCATTTCGGATTCCTGAGGCGAGCTGTTGCCGACCGATCGATCGATAATGCTTCCCTGTTCACTACCTGTTTCACTGTCTACACCATTGTTTGCAGCCCGCTCCATTTCCCTATGCACAATTACCAAATTACTACTTTGAACATCAGTTAATTCATTACTCGGTGGCGCTAACACACTGCTTTCATTTTCACTGTCATTTCTCAGTTTACTTTGGAGCCTAGTATTACGTTTTTCACACGCCATTATTGTCACAGTATTTCACACGACAACACAGAAAAACACAATTTGAAGATCAAAAATAAGAGAACACATTAACATAGCACTGAAAATAATATCTAGTTAATTGCAGCTGCGAAATACTTGGTGCAAATCTACATGCATGCCACAACTGTTTTACTGTACAACAATGAAAGACTGCAACTACAAAGGAGATTTTCTCTACAATCACGCGCTAGCAATAAACAATAGCTACACTAATTACACAAACTACAAGAAAAAAATCAGAAGATTCCAGTGAGGTATCCTCGGCTAAGGGTCGACATATGAAACGTCCCCTTTGAACAATTCTACATGACTGTGCTTAAACTGACACACAATATTTTGTTAGCGCAACGCAATCTGACTTTCAAAATTCCCTACAAAAGAATGGCCCTGACTAACATTAAACTATACCTTTCACAAATCACTTACCTCACAAAAATCTTCGCTGCTCAAGCTACTGCAATACAGCGAGCGCCACTACTGCCAGCTAAATAAAAGATTCAAACTATGGAAGGCACTAACTACTGATAGGGATAGTTAGCAAATGAAAGATATTAATAGAGAACAAACAATGTATTTACTTTGATATCATCATATATAAATATAGCAGTTCATGACAAATTTCAAAACTCCGCCATCTCTCTCCCCACATCCACCACTGCTGGCGGCTCACCTCCAACTGCGCAACGCTACGCGCTGTTCACATCCAGCTGCCGCTGCCCAACACTACAATGGCGAGTATTACAACAATGCAAAGCAGCCACAGACTGCACACAGTACAGCCAGTGATTTTCATACAGAGGTGGCGTTACCAATAAAAAAACCTAAACAGCCTACTTACAAACATAAGGTGTTCATTAGAGAAATGAAGTGCTTAAGCAAATAATAATGAACTTACTCCATTAAGCCAGAGCCTTGTTAAGTTGCTGATTGAACCAAAAATGTGTAAGATGATGATAATAACGAAACGTTTTTCAAAAGCTTCACCTTCCTAGAGATTATTGTTATTGGTGTGGACAACCACCATTTGATCTATCAACAAAAAGGATTTTCAGGTGGTAGGTATTCTGATCATATTGCTATGCTATATGCAATCCAAGTATGTGAAGATGTATGAATGAATGGTGAACTAGCTGAGACTGCAATCGGCGAGCATAAGATGCTGTCAGTGCCAATTTCACGTGAATTGCATTACATACTTTGTTAATTCTCGTTGAGAAGCGCACGTGGAAGTCAGTTCACTAATAGGACCCACGTGTGTTTCGCAAATGTTATAGCATCAGTTTTTATGTACACACATCAAAAAAAAGTTTTGCATCACCCCGGTTCACAGAACTCCTGAAGATATACGTTGACTGTGGATATTGTATCACAGACTCAGTTCCTTTGACTGTTCACAGATGTCACTACACCCGTCTAAAGATGTAAACAACTACGCATGAGCAGCGCCTATTAGACGGAGGGGGTCCAACAGCCGATCAGCTCCAGTCATTCCACCAGGAAGGAGGTACAACAGCTCGTGTTGTCAGTAGTTCAACCATGCCTAGACGGTCAAGACCGCGGCACGATCGCGTCCGCATTGTTACTTTGTGCCAGGAAGGGCTCACAACAAGGGAAGCGTCCAGGCGTCTCGGAGTGAAGCAAACCGATGTTATTCGGACATGGAGGAGATACAGAGAGACATGAACTGTTGATGAAATGCCTCGCTCAGGCCGCCCAAGGGTTACTACTGCAGTGGATGACGGCTACCTACGGATTATGGCTCGGAGGAAACCTGACAGCAACGCCACCATGTTGAATAGGACCTCTTGTTACGACCCAAACTGTGCGCAATAGGCTGCATGATGCGCAACTTCACTCCTGACGTCCATAGCGAGGTCCATCTTTGCAACCACGACACCATGCAGCGCAGTACAGATGGGCCCAACAACATGCCGAAAGGACTGCTCCGGACTGGCATCACGTTCTCTTCACCGATGACTGTCGCATATGCCTTCAACCAGACAATTGTCGGAGACGTATTTGGAGGCAACTCGGTCAGGCTGAACGCCTTAGACACACTGTCCAGCGAGTGCAGCAAGATGGAGGTTCCCTGATGTTTTGGAGTGGCATTATGTGGGGCCGACGTATGCCGCTGGTGGTCATGGAAGGCGCCGTAACGGCTGTACGATACGTGAATGCCATCCTCCGACCGATAGTGCAACCATATCGGCAGCATATTGGCGAGGCATTCGTTTTCATGGAAGACAATTCGATCCCCCATCGTGCACATCTTGTGAATTACTTCCTTCAGGATAACAACATCGCTCGATTAGAGTGGCCAGCATATTCTCCGGACAGGAACCCTATCGAACTTGCCTGGGATAATGTTTGAAAGGGCTGTTTATGAACGACATGACCCGCCAACCACTCTGAGTGATCTACTTCGAATCGCCGTTGAGGTGCGGGCAATCTGGAACACCAGTGCCTTGATGAACTTGTGGTTAGTATGCCACGACGAATAAAGGCATGTATCAATGGAAGAGACGTGGTACTGTGTATTAGAGGTACTGGTGTGTACAGCAATATGGACCACAACGTCTGAAGGTCTCGCTTTATGGTCGTACAACATGCAGTGTGTGGTTTTCATGAGCTTAAGGGCAGAAATGATGTTGATCTCTTCTTCAGTTTTCTGTACAGGTTCCGGAACTGTGATGCAAAACTTTTTTTAATGTGTGTATTAGAAGAAGTAGTATTGCCGTTTCGGTTGCAGGGTCAAAAGATGAATTATGAAATTACGTTCCGCTGCATACCAGCCAACAGGATGGAAAGTATGGAAATAGAATACATAGTTCATTTACCTCTTGGAGGGTACTAGAGGCTTATGTCATGAAATTGGGTTGTCTCTTGGGCATGGCTGACGTAGAAAAAGGGATTGAGGTTACTTTGTTTTGTTTTAGTCTGGAGTGTGAAGAACGTTTCTGCTGCAGGCCTCTGTCACATCGTTGAGTTAATCACAAGTGGAGAAAGTTTTCATTTAAGCGAAAAAGTTTAATGGTATTTTTTAAACTGTCATCACACAGTAATTTGCAATAAACTGTGATGTTTCAAATGAGACTCGAGTTTTTGCCTTAGTGTGATTGCAGACTGTAGTTTCTTGACTACTATCATAAGACTATGCTCTCAAAAGATTGAAGAGAGTAAGTTTGTCGGTGGAAATACGTTATACCTTCCGTTTCGTTAGTTGAACTCACGGTTTTATGAGTATTCGTATAGCATGTGAGTTGTAATCATTGTAACAGAGCCGGAGGTTCATTAACATTTTTCCCACATCGAAATGAAGCTGACGACCGTAATTAGAAGCATCTGAAAGGTACTATGTAGAAGTCTTAAATCCAAGTCCACCAATTTAATGTTTACTTTGTCATCCATGGGGATGAATACGTCACATAACCTAGACCATGATGAAAAATGTTCGGCGACCACACTGAGAAAAGCATCTATGCTACAGAATTTTTATAAGAGACTAATCTCTGGCGATTAGCATGTCAATGTGTCACTAAACTGCATCCAACTATGTCGTTCCTTCTAGCATTGTACAATACGCATGCGATGCACGATACCCAACGTAGCATGGTATGTAACACAAGAATCCGTTGGCTAAAAGGGTTTTACGTTAACGAGTCGCTCAACTGTTAGCAAAGGTAGACACTGTTTTGAAAAGCAACAAGACTTGCAAGGGAATGTTCAGACTTTCCTCACGGATCTTACGGTAATTTTTTTCCCACTGTTACTCAACTCTGAGAAAAGTCCGCACGTAAAATTTTAGGTGCCACCATGACCTGGAATTCAATCAAAAAATGAAATTTTGACATTTTTCGCATGGTTTCTGCACTCGAAATAGCATCGTGTGTTGTCCTGAATATCTCGATACTCGATGCGACGACCTCTTGTCACTGCTTCCTTTGGTTTTGCGATGTAAGTGCTGGTTCGCCCGTTGAAAGACAACGAAAGTTAAGTATATAACTAAAGCTTATATTTCATCTATAACTTTATTTAGAAACTGGTTTGGAATACATGCACACAAATACGAAATTTTCATCTTCTACAAAAATGGTTCAAATGGCTCTGAGCACTGTGGGACTTAACTTCTGAGGTCATCAGTCCCCTACAACTTAGAACTGCTTAAACGTAACTAACCTAAGTACATCACACACATCCATGCCCGAGGCAGGATTCGAACCAGCGACCGTACCGATCGCGCGGTTCCAGACTGTAGCGCCTAGAACCGCTCGGCCATCCCGGCCGGCTCATCTTCTACATTCGATGGTCCAGGACAGTACACACGGCACTCACAAGTAGATAAAAGAGGCGATCTTGTGCTGGATCCGTGGACACATGGGAGTCGGGGGAATGAGGAAACTGACAGGCCAGAGACAGCAGGCTGTCAGGAAAAAAAAAAAAAAAAACACACTTCACCTTAACATCCACCCCACAGGTGTGTAACAAATAAGAGCGTTAGTGAGTGGGAAAGACTACGGGTGGAAGTGACCAACAACAAGCAACGGTCGCTCAAACAAACTATTCGAACGTGGTGCATTTTCTTTCGAACTCCAAGACGGACGAAGTGGTAGTCCCTCGTCTTCCTTTGGGACACTGCCCAGCAACACATGCTTCTCTTTTCCGGCACGAGGATCCACCGGATTGTAGTCTTTGTGGTGTCACGCTTACGGTGCACCGTGTTGAAAGGTCGTGTATTTTGTGTGCTGAGAGGAGGGAAGACTTTGGTCTATAGAGAGTCCTGCCCTACACTTTAGGAAAAGAAATAGTAAAGAAGTTGTTGACATCTTGTATGGCGTCAGGACACCTGTCTAATTTACATGAACAACGGTATTAATTTTTCTTTTTGGGCAGTTGGCTCATCCTATTACTTTCGCGATCAGTCATCCATCTTAGTGCCATCCATACATCTTATTAATACTTTTAACGTATGACAACAGTAAGAAAAGATATACTGGACATTGTGCGTGAAACGTTGTATGACTGTGGCTGCAGTTATATGTCCTTTGCTTTTTGTTTTCACAAGAGTGACCACTCACACATCAGTACCACGATATTCAGAAAGGGCGCTGATGACCACGCCGTTTAGCACCCAGCAATTTTAAATCCATCCATTCAACCATCCATCTGCGTTGATTTTACTCCTTTATTTTAAAAATGTGAACTATTAATACTACGTTACAAAAATTCATTTTTTGTGGACTACGAACATAGACTAAGTGCGACAGCTGACAGCCCTGCGAGTAGCAGACAGACATCAACGCTTTTACAGAAAACTGGTCCGCAGTTAGAACTGACTCCTGCCTCATGTCAGTATACTTTGTGGAGTACTCTGCATATCAAATCAAATTTTGAAACCAGCAGGGGGACATAGTGTATTAGTGATGTAACTTTAGAATATTATGACGGTAGTTCATTGAAACTACAGTGTTCTATCTATAATACATTTTTGTATTAATATCATGTAAAATGCACTGACGCAGTATAACAGTCTAACGACAGAAATATAATCAAAGAAAAGAAAAGCAGGATCCCTTTGGTTGTCATTCGTGGCGCCACTGCAGCACAGCGTTATACCACCGATGTTTTACGCTCCGGTTTATTGTCCTTCATGGCAAGCTAGCCTTATATTTCAACAAGACGATGCCCGTCCGCACGCGGCGGGAGCTTCCACTGCCTGTCTTCGTTTTTGTCTTGGCTAGCAAGGTCGCCGCACCTCTCTCCAATTGAGAACATGTGGCGCACTAGGGCAGGGCCCTCCAGTCAGCTCAGGATTTTGATGACCTAACGCCAATTGCACAGAATTTCACATGACGTCCGTCAGGAGGACATCCAACAGATCTATGAATCAATGCCAAGCTTGGTTCAAATGGCTCTGAGCACTATGGGACTTAACATCTGAGGTCATCAGGCCCCTAGAACTTAGAACTACTTAAACCTAACTAACCTAAGGACATCACACACATCCATACCCGAGGCAGGATTCGAACCTGCGATCGTAGCGGTCGCGCGCTTACGAACTGAAACAATACCAAGCCGAGTAGGTTCTTGTATGAGGGCCAGAGGTGGACCAACGCGTTATTGACTTTCTGTTGAATAAATCGTTCAATTTTTCACTTGTAATCTTTTTTCTTGTGTGTGTACATGTACATGACACCTACCAATTTCCGTCCCATTCTGATAATTCCTTCGTGATACGTCGATTACCTGTTTTTTGGTCATAGATTGTGCATTCATTGTACTTGGTGGATGTGCTGGTGTGAGCTGTCTCCAGCACATGGCCGGCAAAGAGGGTGAGAGAAGATCGACAGTAGGCGCAAGCAATGGCGCCTATCAGGAAAGAGGCCAAAGACAAACTCGCAAGAAACGCCCGCCAACGTCCTCTCGACCACCAGTATTTAGATCGCCGCAGCGGATCGGAGGACCCAGTCATCCAGTGAGTCACCGAGTCGAGACTTCAGTTGTATCCCAGTCACTTGGAGTCGTAGGCAGGGTCTCAAGTCTCAGGCAACAAATAGCGACCAGAGCAGTGTGCATAGCAGGACTTGTACTTCACCAGTAGTGAGGCTAACGTGGACTGTTACGGAAGTGTTTGTACCACATGGACTAGCTTCAGATAAGTATCTTCTTGTTCTTGATAAATAAAGAACCTCGTTAATAAGTGCATGCAGTTTTGTTATAGAAAGAGGACACTGGCCACCATACAACACCCTCTCCTTGCTTCCCAGTTATAGTCGCTTCAGTCTGGAACCGCGCGACCGCTACGGTCGCAGGTTCGAATCCTGCCTCGGGCATGGATGTGTGTGATGTCCTTAGTTTAGTTCGGTTTAAGTAATTATATGTTCTAGGGGACTGATGACCTCAGATATTAAGTCCCATAGTGCTCAGAACCATTTGAAATATTTGAACTTGCTTCCCGTAGTACAAGCCTACAGTGACAAGCAGACAACACAAAAGTGGAATCTGAAATAACTGTTCATCGTTGTCATTGTGAGTTAGAAATGGGGCTGATGTTGGTTCAGAATTTTTATGGCCTGACCAAGAACCTAGAAGAATAAATTATTTTTTTCACGAAATGGAAGAAGAGTGTGATGTATAAAAAATATAAAATTTTTACATTTCCAATGTCCGCCCCTGGTAGCTGAGTGGTCAACGCGACGGAATGTCATACCTAACGGCCCGAGTTCGATTCCCGGCTGGGTCGGAGGTTTTCTCCGCTCAGGGACTGGGTGTTGTGTTGTCCTTATCATCATCATTTCATCCCCATCGACACGCAAGTCGCCGTAGTGGCGTCAACTGGAAAGACTTGCACCAGGCAAACGATCTACCCGACGGGAGGCCCTAGCCACACGGCGTTCCCATTTCCAGTTTTCCAGAGTTTGACGTGTCGACTAGAAGGGTCCCTGTGCATAGCAACGCTCTTTTCACTCGTGGTCCAAAGTCTCTTTTTGTCAAATAACACAGGTGACAATGCGTCATCGCAACAAATCATGGACGTTGTTGTTTATAAATGTTTAGGTACAAACATGGTCTCTGCAGTTGACTATGTAAGATTTTTCACCTTTGAATGAAAGTGTTCTTTTACCCTGCATTTCATTTTCAACATAGACTGATCTGTATTGTACAGGCAAGATTCACTACAAACTAGCGATTTTACGCTTTTCATCTGTAACGACCACCAGTCCATATGGAGCTGCAGTAGATGGTGATCTCACTCAGGCGTATGGACAACGTCACAGTTTCGCATCCTGTGACTTTTCTATACAAATGCTAACCATTTCACAGAGGTGACAGTAGAATTTTTTGTGAGATTACCATGCAAGAGCGGGAGTGGAGGGGCTCCACTTTTTCACCTTAACTAATCGAATTCACCACAGCTTTACCTTCGTCTAACGAGGTAATTTTAATGTTATTTTACGCTTGCCCAATGTCGTGAACGGCGCGTACGTTAATCATTGTTGATGAAAAACGTAGACCTGCCATAAATAGTTTTACAATGTTTTTTCCATTACATAAGCGGTTTTGAGTTGCCATGCCTATCTTCAGATGTTTCCGATTACATGAACGTTTTTATCAGCAGTACGCCGCCTGCTTCTGCACTACACACGAATATTTGACTAATTAGCGCCATCTTACATTTTGTTTCCACGTTAAAAACTCGTAAATGAGACTGCATTTATTTATATGTAAAATGAAATAGTTGTAGACTTTAAGTATGTTTTAGTGGATGGCACCTTGTGTTTCTATAGTCCCTAGGCTTTTCTAGGACAATGCATAAGCTCTTACAGTGCAAACAGCAAATATTATCCAAATAAAGTACTGTGCCACACCTCATAATGTTCTTCATGTCAGTTCGAGCTTCGCACACACGGTTTACACTAAATTTTTTTTCTTTACTGTGCTAAGAGCACATGTTATTAACAAGTTAACATGTTAATAACAGGAAGATGCTTTTAGCCTAAGGATGAACTTACACGTTTGCTTTACAACGCCTCGTTAAAAGTCTACTGACAGCTCAAAGTAAAAAAGGACACCTCCAGGAAACAAGTTTTCCTATATTATTTCGATAACGAGTTCATCCCACAGCCTCCGAGAGGTAGCTTACTGGTTAGGGACGCCGAGGCAAATTCGAGGGGCCACCGTGAACATTTTAGAGTGAAATTGAAAATGAAATTTGATTAAAAAATGCGAATGTGTTTTTGTAAAAAAAATATTTTCTTTGCTACATTTTTATTACTACCGAATGCTTGTAGTAAAATATGTAATTTGTGTAAATAAAATATTAATTTTTGTATGGACATGAATATCAATTTCGTTTTTGTAATGTAACGAATTCTGTCAAATATCATAATGATAGCTTTTCTTTAATCTCATCAAGTCATTCAATCACACAATCGCATAGTACAACTTTATACACTTAAATAGTAAACCATAAACGCTAGTATATAGGCTTTCAATTCTAAAACTGGCCTGAAGTGCTGTTTTTGCGAGTTGGTTTTCACAAAACTTCATCTGGTGCCACCCGCACCGCAGGTTCAACCTAGGAGCATAAAAATCCTGTATACTGTACTGACCATATATCTGCTCTATTTGAACGTTCGCGGAAACTTTAGCCGAACATGATTAAATCTCCACGCGTTTTCGGTTGATTGGTTTCATTTGGCGCCTGTTGTTTATCTCCATAGCAATCAGCAAAACAATCACAGGGTTTAATTGTACAGAATATTTTCTGGAATTCACAGTCTGATTAGAGCGATGTAATTCCAAATATATACCAGAAATTTAATGAAAGTATTGAAAAGAAGATATTACCGTCCTTTATAACAAAGCTTCCACATTTCCTCTTCAATGATCGTTGCGACGATCATGCGCACTACATCCGCCGTAAGAAAAACTAGAGATACCTCTTAATTGTCGGCCCAAGCCAGTTAATAACGGTTTTCATGGGTTTTAGGAAACTATCACTGTGTTTGTGCAGCTAAAGTTTTTCTTGTGTGTTTCATATGGTGTTAACTACAAATAGTAAAATGTTACGACAGCTTTACCAGTGGCAAGACCGACCTTTCCTCGTCAGCGTTGGGTACGTCACTAGAGGACTTGCGTTTTGTTATCTTCTGCCGCGAGACGATGAGACGTTCACAGCACTGTAAAAAATCTCTTCGATCGTATTTTGAGTGCGTATATCTTCTTGATCGCAGTCACATAAGAGGGATACCATCAAACCAATGCGAAGTAGGTATTTCTTGTTGCAGGCATCGATGAGAGTAAATGTCCTCTAAAGACTTCAATGAATTTGGATGACACTATACATTCTGCATTGCCCAACTGATTTAAAAGTGAAGGAATTATTTAATTATGCGTATTTCTACCCACGAAAGAGTTCTGGGATCATTTTTTAGGAGAAAACTTCAGTAGGTTATATTTACAGAATACAGCAGTGTCTTATAAAAATTATATCTGGTATTATGTTGATAGTTTTCAGGTTATGTCCGTCTATGTGGAAAAGAATAACACCAATTTTTACCATCCCGTATACATTTCCTTATATTGTTCACAATTTTGCTTCACATCTAATAAGCACTGTGTATTGAAGATGCAAAAAGTTCTGCCATTTTCTGGTTTTTTGTTGCGTAATAATTATTTTAATTTGTGCTTACAAGGTTTGTAGATGCTGCTGTGCATGCCTACTTGCTTTGTTGGTTTAAAGCTGTTGACCTGTTTCCAGTCCTTCGAAATTTTGCTAGCACAGCACTGAGATATGAACACACGTTTTATTGATATTCGGTTTTGAATGTTGCTGCCAATTCTCGGATGTGTGATTCTGCTATCTGTTGTCTGTCTGTCTGTCTGTCGGTCCGTCTCTCTCCCTCTCTCACGCTCTCAGGTGTGTGTATATATATATATATATATATATATATATATATATATATATATAATTGGGGTGTACATATGTACACCTAATGTACGTAAGCATATATAATTTACTTTCATAAAAGTAAAGCCGGGCGGGGTGGCCGAGCGGTTCTAGGCGCTACGGTCTGGAACCAAGCGACCGCTACGGTCGCAGGTTCGAATTCTGCCTTGGGCATGGGTGTGTGTGGTGTCCTTAGGTTAGTTAGGTTTAAGTAGTTCTAAGTTCTAGTTGAGTCCCATAGTGCTCAGAGCCATTTGAACATAAAAGTAAAGAAGAAAAGAAAATTATAAGTATAATAACGGGAACAACAGAAAGGAATGCAATAACTGGGTTCACATATACTGAGCAATCTGCCAGAATCTGTGGGTAATATAATGGAGTTTAAGAGTGTATTAGGAATGTTTCTGTTGGGGGAACTCCTACTCAGCTGTAGACCATTTTTTTAGACACTCATAATATTAACAGTGCAATCATTTCAAGATATTGCACTTAAATAAAACGTACATTTTTTGCTTCTCTCCACATCCCAACAATACCTCGAAGGGTCTACGGACTCGATTAAGGTTATGTAATGTACATCTGAGGACATTAATGTACTATTAATACAAAGGTTATTCCGAAAGAAAGGAACGATAGGTCGCGAAATGGAAACCCCAGCGAAAATCAAAACTGTTTTATTTGCAACAGTTACCTACAACTTCCAGCTACTTATCTCCATAGTCGCTAATCCGACTTAGACGTTTGTCGTAGCGTTGTACCAACTTTCCAATACCCTCGTTACAGAAGGCAGCCGCCAGTACTTTCCGGAAATTCTCTACGCTGGCCTACAGCTCATTGTCTGTGCCAAAATTTTGTCTTCATAGCCAGCAGTTCATATGAGCAGAGATGAAACTCAGAGGGAGACAATTACGCGCTGTATTGTGGGTAATAAAACATTTCCAATTGAGAACGATGCAGCAGCATTTTCATTGCCCCTGCAGAATGTGGCTGAGAATGTCTTGAAGAAGAAAACGCACGACAGTTACGTAATGTTGGCTGCATAGCTGCAGGCGAAATTTCTCACCAGGCCCTCGTACTTGGCGGGAGACACTATTGTTCTAGGTACCTTTATGTGCTCCCTGTCTGCTCAGAACTAAGAAGAACAACGTAACGCGATCGGCGGGCATACTAGAGACACTGCCCAACACACCTGTGCAGAACTTCATCGGATCTTCACTGTGGTTTCCATTTCGCGACCGATCGTACCTTGCTTTCCGAATAACCCTCGCACTTATAATTAATAATTAATTATATATTATTAATTGTAATTACTGGCTTGGGTATCCGGCACGCTCAGGGAGCTG
The DNA here is from genome assembly GCF_021461385.2 of Schistocerca piceifrons. Classification (NCBI taxonomy): domain Eukaryota; kingdom Metazoa; phylum Arthropoda; class Insecta; order Orthoptera; family Acrididae; genus Schistocerca; species Schistocerca piceifrons. Next base: position 391,786,816 of record NC_060145.1, read on the forward strand.
ACATGAGATTCCGTAGTAACTGGAATAAAAGGATAACCATTAAAGCGCAAGAGTACTAATATTTTATTAAAAACATATTATAGCTATTTACAATACTTGTTTATAAACAACATTTTTCATTTTGTTATCTGGAGTATATAGGTACAATTTTTTTCGAATTTGCTACTCAAGAGCAAGTGTAATGGCATTCTTGGTACATGCAAAGCATTTAGAATTTCTGTAGGGAAGTTCACACTTTCCTTGAGGCTTACCATCATGTCAACCGATTTTTCTATTCTCTCTTCACAGGGAATTTTCTTTTGAATAGTAAAGTTGATATCGTCGAGTAACATTATTTTTAGTCACCAAAATTGCCGTTTCAAATAAGCAGTTCGGATTTGTATGGTCGTGAGCAATATTTGGATAAATTTGGTCTATGAGTTTTACTTTCAGCAGTGACTATATGGCAGAAATCACTGTTGAGTTTAATGATGCCGCTTGTCTGGTCAGTGGGATATGTGCCTTCGCCTATTTGTATAAGTTGTTGAACAAAATGTGCTGTTGTTTCGTCTTTCGATAATTCAACTCTCATGCTTTTTGTTAGCCGCATTATTTGTATGTGTGGCCAGAAATGTGATTTTTTGAAGCCTGCATTGATCTCGTCTGCTAGTGTTGCTTCGGAATAACTGGAAGTGTTTGCCGAAAATCTCCTGAGAGTATGAGTGCAGCTCTTTCCATCACCCCACAATTTCCTCACAAGTCTTGTAATGTTCTGTTCATGGTTTCCAGTGATTGTTTTTGAGTGTCATTGCACATTCGTCTAAGAAGATAATTTAGATTTTATATGTCGGGAATTGTTCTTCGGTTAGATTCAGCGGTAGCTGTACGGCGGAATAGGCAATTGGTCCTCCTTCCATAAGTGTGGATGCAATGCAGGAGAATGCCAGTGCAATGTGTTGATTAGCGCGTAATTCTACCAGAATATATTTATTAGAAACTATTTCCCGATGCCGTCTGGTACGTCCAGGTAAATAACTCCGCCAGGGTTGTTGTCGATCCGGTCCATGATAACGTTGTAAATTTCCTTTTGATTGTCGTTGAGGAGTAGTCTGTAGTGAGAAAAGTATCGAAGTAATTCGTTGACTATGTATCTTTTCTTCTTTGTAATTTCGATAGCATATTTCCGTGGTGCTTGCATCCCAATGTTTACTAAAGTTTGGTTGTTTATTGCTCAATGTTTATTTTCTAGGCGAATGATTGTTTCATTCTAGACGTCGTCATTGAATTCTGTGGTCAGTTCAGGATGAACCTGTCGGATTTGGTAGGATATGTCATCACTCTTACTCTCTTTGAAGGAATCCCATAGCTGTTTTGGATTCGATGGGTTACATGTTGTTAGACTTACGGCGAGTAAGTTTCTCATTTGTTCATCTGAGGCTGTGAGTGAGGTTTCGTGCACTGCTAATTCCCAGTGGTTGTCGTTTTCCAGTTGTCCTAAGCGTTGGAATGCATCTTTGTACGTCTGGCATAGATAACCGTCAACAGTCTTGAGAATTGTTGTCTGTTGGTCTCCGTATTTCTTGTAGCGACATCCGGAAACAGAAACGTTCGGCATTGTTCGGATGTACGGTGTAAATTCGGCCTAGCGCGCCAGTTTTCATGATTCCTGCAGGATCTTCTACTGGAATTCCTTGTTTTTGTCGTTGAAAGATTTTTCTTGCACCTGTAATAGGTACGGACTTCAACATGTAGTAATGTTTTCGTGAATAGATCCGTTTAACGCGGTAGAAAGCTGTTAATGTTGTGTTCTGAGGCGCTCCAATTTTTCTGACGGCGTCTTGTGAAGTAGGCTCTCTGTCCATTCTCCAAATGTACCGCTACATGTTCCACAGTTGAGACGTGTTCGTGTATGGGAAATCCAAAAATCTGACACGCTGCTTCATTACCGTTGATGGATCTTCCCATTTGGTACATGAGGGTCTCGTCGTTTGGAAATTTGGAAATTTGTGGTAAGGTCTTATGGGACCAAACTCTTGAGGTCATCGGTCGGTAAGCTTACACATCACTTAATGTAACTTAAACTTACGCTAAGGATAACACACACACCCATGCCCGAGGGAGGACTCGAACCTTCGACGGGTGGGAGCCGAGCGGACCGTGACAAGATGCCTCTGACCGCGCGGCTACCCCCGCGGCTTCTCGTCGTTTCTAGTTTGTTTTTCGCTGTCTTTGTCTATTTGAAATACTGCCATGTCACTGCCTTTGTTCACATTCTTACAGATATAGTAAATGGATGTCACTGAATTGCAGTATTCAACGTTTTTTCGTGGTAGGAGCATTTTGGAAAGTGTGTGTTATCTGGTACTACCCACTGATTATCTATTTCCGATTGGTCGCTGTCTCATATTCATATTTTTGCTGTGGAACCACCGTCTTTGGGTGATCATCTTCTGTATTTGGGATAGCCTTCAACTCCGGTTTGTGTGTCATTCAAGTATGATTTCGGGTACTTTTTGGGACATTTCCATCACTCATACATCGTGAATTGGGGTTTAGTGGCCGGCATGGTCCGTGAATCATGTTTTTTACTAGTATGTCGTACTGATCCGGATCTTCTTGTGGATTGGGAAATTCAGCTTGGATGGTTTTGTCCATATCCGTGTGATGAATTCTGTAGTGTGGCCATATGAGATTGCGTGAGTGATGCAGTTCTCGTTTTTGTCATTCGATTGCGTGCTCCAGCATCTAATGTTTGCAAAGATGTGGTATTTTATGATGATTTCAATACATCTCATTTGTTCTCGTCGGAAAACTCGGGCTGTAATCTCGAGTCTCATGTCTTAGTAGGTCTTTGAGGTCTGGTCGTGACGAGTTGCGTGTGAATTTTATGAAGAGGTCAGGTCGTCCGTATTTTTTAATGTAGGTCATGGCATCTTGAGTGTATTCGTCCATGTATCTCAAACTTCCTGTGTATGATGAGGGTAACATTACCGTTGTTCCAATGTCGTCAACGTTTCTGTCATTTATGAATGCGTCTCTTAGGTGGATGTATTCTTCCGTTTGTAGTTTCTTATGATTCAGTCTTATGTAAAGCACACTTTCCGCTTCCGTTTTTGCATACATAGCTGCCAGGAATTGTTGGAATAAACGGCGAGTGTTGAGGATGTGATTATATGTTTCGTTGTCTCTGATCATTAAGCGGTAAGCATAGAACTCCTTGGAAGCGATTTTCTGTTTGTTTCTACGCCTGCAGCAGGTTTCTTTCACATTAAAATGATATCTATCCTCTCCGTCCAGAAATATTAATGGTTACTGGAGGATGCTATATGAACGGCGTGTCTCTCCAATGCGTTGTAGTCCTTCTCTTCTTCGTTGTACAATTATGTCACGGCTTCTGTATTTTCATTGTTCACAATTACGAGGGTCACTTCGTCTATCCGAGGAGCGTTAAATCGACGTTCGTGTTCTCCAGGTGGTCTTTTGTCGGCTCGAATTATAGCTTTATACACTCCTGGAAATGGAAAAAAGAACACATTGACACCGGTGTGTCAGACCCACCATACTTGCTCCGGACACTGCGAGAGGGCTGTACAAGCAATGATCACACGCACGGCACAGAGGACACACCAGGAACCGCTGTGTTGGCCGTCGAATGGCGCTAGCTGCGCAGCATTTGTGCACCGCCGCCGTCAGTGTCAGCCAGTTTGCCGTGGCATACGGAGCTCCATCGCAGTCTTTAACACTGGTAGCATGCCGCGACAGCGTGGACGTGAACCGTATGTGCAGCTGACGGACTTTGAGCGAGGGCGTATAGTGGGCATGCAGGAGGCCGGGTGGACGTACCGCCGAATTGCTCAACACGTGGGGCGTGAGGTCTCCACAGTACATCGATGTTGTCGCCAGTGGTCGGCGGAAGGTGCACGTGCCCGTCGACCTGGGACCGAACCGCAACGACGCACGGATGCACGCCAAGACCGTAGGAACCTACGCAGTGCCGTAGGGGACCGCACCGCCACTTCCCAGCAAATTAGGGACACTGTTGCCCCTGGGGTATCGGCGAGGACCATTCGCAACCGTCTCCATGACGCTGGGCTACTGTCCCGCACACCGTTAGGCCGTCTTCCGCTCACGCCCCAACATCGTGCAGCCCGCCTCCAGTGGTGTCGCGACAGGCGTGAATGGAGGGACGAATGGAGACGTGTCGTCTTCAGCGATGAGAGTCGCTTCTGCCTTGGTGCCAATGATGGTCGTATGCGTGTTTGGCGCCGTGCAGGTGAGCGCCACAATCAGGACTGCATACGACCGAGGCACACAGGGCCAACACCCGGCATCATGGTGTGGGGAGCGATCTCCTACACTGGCCGTACACCACTGGTGATCGTCGAGGGGACACTGAATAGTGCACGGTACATCCAAACTGTCATCGAACCCATCGTTCTACCATTCCTAGACCGGCAAGGGAACTTGCTGTTCCAACAGGACAATGCACGTCCGCATGTATCCCGTGCCACCCAACGTGCTCTAGAAGGTGTAAGTCAACTACCCTGGCTAGCAAGATCTCCGGATCTGTCCCCCATTGAGCATGTTTGGGACTGGATGAAGCGTCGTCTCACGCGGTCTGCACGTCCAGCACGAACGCTGGTCCAACTGAGGCGCCAGGTGGAAATGGCATGGCAAGCCGTTCCACAGGACTACATCCAGCATCTCTACGATCGTCTCCATGGGAGAATAGCAGCCTGCATTGCTGCGAAAGGTGGATATACACTGTAGTAGTGCCGACATTGTGCATGCTCTGTTGCCTGTGTCTATGTGCCTGTGGTTCTGTCAGTGTGATCATGTGATGTATCTGACCCCAGGAATGTGTCAATAAAGTTTCCCCTTCCTGGGACAATGAATTCACGGTGTTCTTATTTCAATTTCCAGGAGTGTAGTAATCTGAAATCATTCGGTCTAATGCTGTTTTTAATATGTGCATTAGTTGATTGTACTTGTGTAAACATCTCTACAACTTGGACTAATTATCGTCTCAACCCACTGATATTTGTGCATCGTTGATCAATTTCTGTTTCTTCATTTCCGATGAAATATGCTTTCAGAAATTTATGGTCTTCGTTGGGTAGTGGTAGTCATGATCTCATATTGTGATAGATCTGTTCTTGAATGGGAAAAACATAATCGATGTCATCTATGTCAGAGTTGATCTAAGTGACATCGAAAGAAGTCATTTGGTAGTCTTCAGAAATGCTTTCCTTGCCATTGCCAGTCTACATTTTATATCCTCTCTACTTCAACCATCATCAGTTATTTTGCTCCCCAAATAGCAAAACTCATTTACTGCTTTAAGCGTCTCATTTCCTAATCTAATTCCCTCAGCATCACCCGATTTAATTCGACTACATTCCATTACCCTCGTTTTTTTTTATGTTCATCTTATATCCTCCTTTCAAGACACTGTCCATTCCGTTCAACTGCTCTTCCAGATCCTTTAATAGTCATGGGTGATCCTTTAATACCTACTCCGAGTTTTTCTTTTATTTCCTTCACTGCTTGCTAAATATACATATTGAATAACATCGGGGATAGGCTACAACCCTGTCTCACTCCCTTCCCAACCACTGCTTCCCTTTCGTGACCCTCGACTCCTATAACTGCCTTCTCGTTTCTCTACAAATTGTAAATAGCTTTTCGCTCCCTGTATTTTACCCCAGCCACCTTCAGAATTTGAAAGCGAGTGTTCCAGTCAACATTGTCAAAAGGTTCCTCTAAGTCTACAAATGCTAGAAACGTAGGTTTGCTTTTCCTTAATGTATTTTCTAAGATAAGTGGTAGGGTAAGTATTACCTCACGTGTTCCAACATTTCTGCGGAATCCAAACTGATCTTCCCCGAGGTCGGCTTCTACCAGTTTTTCCATTCGTCTGTAAAGAATTCGTGTTAGTGAGTTGGAGCCGTGGGTTATTAAACTAATAGTTCGGTAATTTTCACATCTGTCAACGCCTGCTTTCTTTGGAATTGGAATTGTTGTATTCTTCTTGAAGTCTGAGGGTATTTCGCCTGTCTCATACATCTTGGTCACTAGATGGTAGAGTTTTGTTAGGCCTGGCTCTCCCAAGTCTTTCAGTTGTTCTAATGGAATGTTGTCTACTCCCTGGGCTTTGTTTCGACTTAGGTCTTTCAAAGCTATGTCAGACTCTTCGCGTAGTATCGTATCTCCTATTTCATCTTCATCTACATTCTCTTCGATTTCCATAATGTTGTTCTCAAGAATATCGCCCTTGTATAGACCCTCTATGTACTCCCTCCACCTTTCTGCTTTCCCTTTTTTGCTTAGAACTGGGTTTCCATTTGAGCTTTTGATATTCATGCAAGTGGTTCTCTTTTCTCCAAAGTTCTTTTTAATTTTCCTGTAGGCAGTATCTATCTTACCCCTAGTGATATGCGCTTCTACATCCTTACATTTATCCTCTAGCCATCCCTACTTAGCCATTTTGCACTTCCTGTCAATCTCATTTTTGAAACGTTTATATTCCTTTTTGACTGCTTCATTTACTGCATTTTCGTATTTTCTCCTTTCATGAATTAAATTCAATATCTCTTCTGTTACCCATGGATTTCTATTAGCCCTCACCTTTTTACCTACGTGATCCTCTGCTTCCTTCTCTATTTCATCTCTCAAAGCTACCCATTCTTCTTCTACTGTATTTCTTTCCCCCATTCTTGTCAATCGTTCCCTAATGCTCTTCCTGAAACTCTCTACAACCTCTGGTTCTTTCAGTTTATCCAGGTCCCATCTCCTCTTTTCTGCAGTTTCTTCAATTTTAATCTACAGTTCATAACCAATAGATTGTGGTCAGAGTTCACATCTGCCCCTGGAGATGCCTTACAATTTAAAACCTCGTTTCTGAATCTCTGTCTTACCATTATATAATCTATCTAAAAGCTTCTAGTATCTCAGTATAGTCAGAGTTCACATCTGCCACTGGAGATGCCTTACAATTTAAAACTTGGTTTCTGATTCTCTGTCTTACCATTGTATAATCTATCTGAAAGTGTCTAGTATCTCCAGGCTTCTTCCATGTATACAACCTTCTTTCATGATTCTTGAACCAAGTGTTACCTATGATTAAGTTACGCTCTTTGCAAAATTCTACCAGGCGGCTTCCTCTTTCATTCCTTACTCCCATTCCATATTCACCTACTACGTTTCCTTCTCTTCCTTTTCCTGCTGTCGAGATCCAGTCACCCATGACTATTAAACTTTCGTCTCCCTTCGCTATCTGAATAATTTCTTTTATCTCATCATACATTTCATGAATCTCTTCGTCATCTGCGGAGCGAGTTGGCATATAAACTTGTATTACTGTGGTAGGCGTGGGCTTCGTATCTATCTTGGCCACAATAATGCGTTTACTATGTTGTTTGTAGTAGCTTGCCCGCATTCCTATTTTCCTATTCATTACTAAACCTACTGAATATCAAACGCAATAAAAATGAAAATAAAACACACTGAATTCGGTTCCTAGCGTGGTATTCCTCCCTGACACGAAAAAAGTATGAGAAAAGATAGCTAGTGAAAAGACACTTTGCAGAACTTGATAAAACTACAGAATTGTATGAAAGATGGGGTGACTGCCGCCTTTAATAATTAAAGCTGCAAGAATATCTCCCCCTATTATTTATAAAGATGCACGAGAAAAAAATGTTATTTTTCGAAACACATTGAGCTGCCCATCATTACAGGGAGTTATTGAAAACATAATCTAGATAGAATTCGAAAATGTATACTGTGGAATACGGAAGATGACGTTTTTGCATTTCGCGCAGAACACGTGTTCCTGCTTTAAAATTTTGCAATTAATGATCACTGTACTGGCAAGCGGAGTAAAAACAAATCAACAGTAGTGTAGGACACCAGCGGCACGTATGACGCAATTATTATATGTTGCACCAGACGTGCGGTGGCGTTTTGGGAGAAGTCTATGTCTATACGATGCACCAGACCACCAGCCGTTGTGTCGGAAATTCAGACAAAACCAACAAAACTCCCAGAGCGCACATTTGTTCTATTTCGGACTCGCGAATGGAAATAAAAACAAGCAGGTGCTTTCTGGCTTTTAAGCGTGACTGCAGGCAGTTAGGGACAATAATTGGACGCTGTAGCCGTGTTGGGCGAAGCTGCGGACCTGCTTGGCGGTGCAACGCTTCCGCGTTGTGTGTTTATTTGAACGGCGTGTATTTGAGCATTAGCTGATGTCGCTGCAGTCGTGTGTGCCGCCGCTAGTGCCATACCCGGTAAATATATCTCTGTGGCCTATTGTACTCGGCTTTTACTTCCGTGTTCGGCTGAATACCGAATGTGGTCGGCTTGTGCATCGCCGTCAGCAAATTAGTGGGTGTTAGCCGTGCACCCTTGTCGAAATGGAGGGAGGTCAACTATCAGGGAAGCTCCTTATACTCTGCGGTCGTTTTCTGTTCTTAGACTGCATGTTATTACGTTCTGTGTTTCAGTGATTAATTGTTTCTACGTCATACTAAAAATCTAAAGGTTTACGGATCAATCCTAAGTTTGTACTGAGATTTTTACCTGTTACTAGTCACTCCTGTCAGTAAAAAGGAATATTATGACTTAAAGTCCTGGCAATGACGAGTTATTAGAGACGGAGCATAACCTCGGACTGGAGGAGGAAACATGCAGTACTTTTTTCAAGGGAACCATCCCGGCATTCATCTTAAGTGATTTAGAAAAATCACGGTAAACCTAAGACTGTGATTCCGAGCGATGATCGAAACACTGTCTTGCAGCTCACTGTGAAAGTTCCTTAATGTTTGACGGCATGCAATATTACCGCTTACACTACTCGCCATTAAAATTGCTACACCACGAAGATGACATGCTACAGACGCGAAATTTAACCGTCAGGAAGAAGAAGCTGTGATATGCAAATGATTAGCTTTTCAGAGCATTCATACAAGATGGGCGCCGGTGGCGACACCTACAACGTGCTGACATGAGGAAAGTTCAAATGGTTCAAATGGCTCTGAGCACTATGGGACTTAACATCTGAGGTCATCAGTCCCCTAGAACTTAGAACTACTTAAACCTAACTAACCTAAGGACAACGCACACAGCCATGCCCGAGGCAGGATTCGAACCTGCGACCGTAGTGGTCGCGCGGTTCCAGACTGTAGCGCCCAGAACCTCTCGGCCACTTCGGCCGGCTGAGGAAAGTTTCCAACCGATTCCTCATACACAAACAATAGTTGACCGGCGTTGCCTGGTGAAACGATGTTGTGATGCCTCGTGTAAGGAGGAGAAATGCGTACCATCACGTTTTCGACTTTGATAAAGGTCGGATTGTAGCCTATCGCGATCGCGGTTTATCGTATCGTGACATTGCTGCTCGCGTTGGTCGAGATCCAATGACTGTTAGCAGAATATGGAATCGGTGGGTTTAGGAGGGTAATACGGAACACCGTGCTGGATCCCAACGGCCTCGTATCACTAGCATTCGAGATGACAGGCATCTTATCCGCATGGCTGTAACGGATCGTGCAGCCACTTCACGATCCCTGAGTCCACAGATGGGGACGTTTGGAAGACAACAGCCATCTGCACGAACAATTCGACGACGTTCGCAGCAGCATGGACTATCAGCTCGGAGACCATGGCTGCAGTTACCCCTGACGCTGCATCACAGATAGGAGCGCCTGCGATGATGTACTCAACGACGAACCTGGTTGCACCAGTGGCAAAACGTCATTTTTTCGGATCATGGTCGCATCCGTGTTTGGCGACATCGCGGTGGGGTGCCATTAGTTACACGTCTCGGTCACCTCTTGTTCACATTGACGGCGATTTGAACAGTGGACGTTACATTTCAGATGTGTTACGACCCGTGGCTCTACCCTTTATTCGTTCCCTGCGAAACCCTACATTTCAGGAGGATAATGCACGACCGCATGTTGTAGGTCCTGTACGATCCTTTCTGGATACATAAAATGTTGGACTGCTTCCCTGGCGAGCACATTCTCCAGATATCTCACCAATTGAAAAAGTCTGGTCAATGGTGGCCGAGGAACTGGCTCGTCACAATACGCCAGTCACTACTCTTGATGAACTGTGGTATCGTGTTCAAGCTGCATGGGCAGCTGTACCTTTACAAGCCATCCAAGCTCTTTTTGACTCAATGCCCAGGCGTATCAAGGCCGTTATTACGGCCAGAGGTGGTTGTTCTGGGTACTGATTTCTCAGGATCTATGCACCTAAATTGCGTGAAAATGTAATCACATGTCAGTTCTAGTATAATATATTTGTCCAATGAATACCCGTTTATCATCTACATTTCTTCTTGGTGTAGCAATTTTAATGGGCTGTAGTGTATTATGTCTGAATACTGAAAGGTTGTTAACCAAACAATTATGAAACAATACACAGAAAACTTATAATCCTAGGACAAACCGGCACAGCTTTTCCTAGTCAATACACAGATTAATAAGAGAAGAAGACGAGCTAAAAAATGCTCGTTAGCTTTGTCGAATAATAAAAGAATGGTCGTTGAGTCTGGCCACTATGCACAACGATAACGCCGTCGCAATGAGAACAATCAGCTTAGGTGAGCACCACATTACATTTATTATTGGAAATGAGCGTTTGGCGTCATTGGCCGGGAGGCCCCTCGCGGGGCAGGTCCGGCCGCCAGATCGCAGGTCTTATTACATTCGGCGCCACATTGGGCGACCTGCACGCCGGATGGGGATGAAATGATGATGAACACAACACAACACCCAGTCCCTGAGCGGAGAAAATCTCCGACCCAGCCGGGAATCGAACCCGGGCCCAGAGGACGGCAATCCGTCACGCTGACCACTCAGCTACGGGGGCGGACACATTTATTATTAATGGGTCCTATGAACACGAAAAAGTTGTAGGACACTGTAAAGGATCTTGGAATCTAAGTCAAGATTGAGATCAACGGATATTTATTTGCTTTAACGACTTACAAAAACGACCGTAAAAATTAACAGAGAACAAAGCTATCTACACCTCACATAAAATTACAAAATGATGCCTCCGTGCCCTCAGGTAGAGCGGGAGGTGGCTCCGCTCGCAAAAGCCAAAAGGTAGCCATAGCCTCACTGCTACAAAAACTGCTTGTCTCACTGGGGAGGTTCGCCTCTCTCAACGAGATTCACTGATAGCAGGACCCTCAGACCACACTGGGCGTGTACTTTCCGAGCGTAAAAAGCTTAAAGTCATCCTCGCAGCCGGCCGAGGTGGCCGAGCGGATCTACGCGCTACAGTCTGGAACGGTCGCAAGTTCGAATTATGCCTCGGGCATGGATGTGTGTGATGTCCTTAGGTTAGTTAGGTTTAAATAGTTCTAAGTCCTAGGGGACTGATGACCTCACAAGTTGAGTCCCATAGTGCTCAGAGCCATTTGAACCATTTTGAACCTTTCTCGCATTCCACGTGTCTAGTACTCTCAATAAAATAACCATCAAACAGTGGCAGTTTCTGCCGCAGTATCGCTCAGCGATACGTGAGAGTAATATCACAAGTGGCTTACCACGATGCTGTCTCACTCGGTACCTCCTTCTGCACTGATAATGATTTGTGTCAAAACTGTTTTACAACACTAACGTTTGGAGTGTACACTAAACTTTTTAATGTTCCCCTATAATTGGCTGAGTAAATCAGTTCAAAGGGTGCTGGAAGACAAGGGCATACCACCTTCTATAGGACCACGTCTAGTACATTTTTATTTATTTATTTGTTTATTCAGAGTGTGGGAGGCATAATATTACAAGATATTTCAGAGAAAACATAAATTTTACATATCAAGATTAGTTGCAGCTGTCCACTCGAGACTCGTGCCAATTGGAACGAAGAGCCCCACTGGATCACCAGGGTGTGCTCTCAGATCACATTCTTTTGTTCTTTTACTAGGTGACAGATGGGTTGTCCTGGAGCTACACAGTCGCAGTTTGGTGCTGGAAATTTTCCTCATTTCTGTAGATTTTCTGTACCAGTATTCTGTCCTCTCTGAGTTCTGTTTAAAGTTTTACATATGTGATGAAGTAGTTCAAAATCAGTGGTCATTTCTGATGGATCTATTAGGTCACGTAAATAGTAGGGGGCATTTTCCATTCCACAATTCAACCATGTGTCGCTGGGACTGAAGCTGTCGTAAAGAGCCATTGAAAAAGACGTCATTGTGAGTTTCAGAATCGTAATCTATTTCTTGTCAGACAAGTTATGTCCTGGTATTATCTACATCTACATGAATACTCTGCAAATCACATTTAAGTGCCTGGTAGAAGGTTCATCGAACCACCTTCACAATTCTCTATTATTCCACCTATATCTTTCCCTACGAGCTCTGATTTCCCTTATTTTATCGTGGTGATCGTTCCGCCCTATGTAGGTGGATGTCCACAAAATATTTTCGCATTCGGAGGAGAAAGTTGGTGATTGGAATTTTGTGAGAAGATTCCGTCGCAACGACAAAACGCCTTTCTTTTAATGATTTCCAACCCAAATTCTGCATCATTTCTGTGACACTCTCTCCCATATTTCGCGATAATACAAAACGTGCTGCCTTTCTTTGAACTTTTTCGATGTATTCCGTCATTTCTATCTGGTAAGGATCCCACACGCGCAGCGGTATTCCAAAAGAGGACGGACAAGCGTAATGTAGGCAGTCTCCTTAGTAGGGCTGTTACATTTTCTAAGTGTCCTGCCAATAAAACACAGCCTTTGGTTAGTCTTCCCCACAACATTTTCTATGTGTTCTTTCCAATTTAAGTTGTTCGTAATTGTAATACTTAGGCATTAGTTGAATTTACGGCTTTTGGATTAGACTGGTTTATCCGTGTAACCGAAGTTTAACGAGTTCCTTTTCGCACTCACGTGGATGACCTCACACTTTTCGTTTTTTAGGGTCGACTGCTACTTTTCGCTCCATTCAGATATTTTTTTTGTAGTTTGAGATTATTCGCGATTTTCTTGCACTATTTCATGAGGGCTTCCTGTCTGCGCAGATGGGGTGCAGTGATATGGGTGAGAGATGGAAGTCAATATAGTGAAGCAGATTTGACACACCCAGTAATCGTTCTCATTGCCATATCGAAAGGAGGCTGTTTTATATTAGTTCGGAGCAGAAACCCACAGAATGTATGCGGGAGGGAGGTGTTTTATATTATAATTCTGATTATCTCTAAACGACTATTATCTTTCGTCAAATTCCATCACAGTGCTAATTGTGGGATCTTGCAAGCCGCCAGAATGACCTTGGCTCACTCATTTTCTGCCTGTATTTACTACAAGTGCAATACTCATTAAAAATTTAAATACTCATAAGCCTAAAGAAAGAATAAGAGTTTTCAAGTCACGCAACGAATAACAGCTACAGATTAGTATGAGCACGCAGTAGAGGGAACGTGACTTTTTTTTGTCCTCAATTAACAGAACTTCCGATTTCCTTTTCAAGTACACAGATAGCGGAACCAATTAAAAGATTCATAAGCGGAGGTAGATAGGAAGCGGTAGACGTGTGGTATAATCAGTAACCAGGCGATTCATTGTAAAAGTACTGGATCTTTATTTCATCTCAACATTTAGTCTCCAGGGACATAGCAAACGGCTCAAGTAATCTCAAAAATCTAGTTAAATACGAGACTCTTAATACATACAGAACAAAATGAGTCCTCCTGTCTTACTGTCAGTACGAACTGCCTCACCTGTGAGACGGGGTAACAGAATTCAGAAAATCGGGAAGGCTGGAACAATATGCACTAAAATTCCTTCAACCACTGACTCTGGGGAGGTACAGATACTAATTAACCAATTACTCAACCAAAGTCTAACTAACGCAGAACACAACTGCCAGAATAGCTATCAGTCTGACTCTTCTAACAAAATAAGTAAAAATGGATAAATCCTTAGCGACGAAAAATTCTCTCCATCTGCAAGGTTACGTACAGCTTGTAGTTTTACTTACTGTGAAAGTTATAGGATATTATCGGAATACAACCGACTCTATATCACGAAGTCTGATCCACGCCGGAAGGGCTCGGATCGGTCACCAATAAAATCATCTCAAATTATCGCAAATAGCTCAGAAAAGGATCGTGAATTCACTGCAAATTGTCGCTGAAGGGAATTGCTTCTCGTAAGAAACCAAACTCGAATGAATATTACACACATCGCTTTGACACGCGAAGGTCAGTATAGCCGTTTCCGGTTCGAAAATCACTAAACACGATGATTCAGCTCTTACACACTGTGAAATAATCTACATTTTGAAATAAGATCGGAACAAGAAGGGGAAACCCAACTGTGATGGGTAGTCGTACCACGTGATCATACATGAGATGGAACAAAGCTCGGTAAGCTAAATTGTTCATCATCAACGAAACTTAAATAAAACAAATTTGAATATAAGCACAGACAGCTTTCCATAACATTGTTGAAAGAAAATAGGTTAACTAAACAAATTTCAAACAGGATAGGTAACGTTCTGAAGGCAAAGGGTTTCTCTGTGCTTTTCTATGTCAGACAGTACGTAGTTGCTTGTTCAATGCAAAGATCATATCCTAGGGGTGTCAATCTTGCTTCACTGGACAGACTGGGAGGTCAATCTGGACCAGGCTTAAAGAACATCATAGAAGATGGAGATTGAAGAAGCTTCATTCAGCCTTTGCCGAACATTGCCTTAACAAACACCACAAATACATCATAGATGTACGACTCTTGCCCATAGGGGAGAAGGGGGTAAAACTCAGCTAGTTAGAAACTCTAGGAACTAAAAAACGGATGTGTATATCCCCAAAACTGTTATCAAATGGGCAAATTAAATTTAATTATTCACCTCTTTTAGATGATATCACAGCTGCTAGAAAGAAGTAAAACTTTGGGCCTCAGTCCATGAGTAGATAAAAAGTTCTAGGCTGATGTATAAATTTATTTATAGGTATGTTTAATCATGTTAGTGTAACTGCTGAATTGTTTAATTCTATATGTAAGTTCTCAAAAAAACAGTCATTAAACTAATTTTACATCATGCCAAGGATCGATACATTAAGAAATTGAGATGTCTATCTTTGCCTTATCATCGTGTTTATCTTTACTGTTTCATCTTTGGAATTAGTAATGTACTTGAAAATGGGCTTATAACCCGGAACCTAGGTTGTGCAGTAACCATACTGAAATTTCTGAAACAAGGAAAAGAACAGTATTTATTTAGTTAATTTACAATGTTTCACGAAGTAACCACAGTTGATTCAACTAAACCGGGTTAAGTTTCTTTCAGAATTTATAAATACTCATTCGAATATTTTTTGTTAATAATTGGTGAGAGTGATTCACATAACAGTCTTACATGCTTACAACCGTAGGGCTCAGACAAGAGTGTCCTCCTCCGTGTACCGCTGCGGTCAGCACGAGCACCTAACGGTGTTCAAGAATGGGGGTAGCGTTTCCGTTACTCACAAGCGTTCAACTTATTCTTCAAAATATCAGCATTTTGCTGACGACTGATCGTTCGCGGTTGGCAAACCTTCTACGAGTGCAGTTAACTCTAAGGCCAGTACTTTCAAATCAAAGCATAGTCGCGTTCACACATCGCAAAACCCATTCAGGTGACCGGATGAAAAACAGGTTGGTGACTCATACAAAAATAAAGAAATAATCCAACACATCCTTCTCTCAAAGGTTAGCTAATCACTCATACAGATAACACACGCTGTGATATGTAAGTAGCAAAAACAGAGAAGTTCTGTCTTAATAATATAAATGAACTGGTCCTACAATGCTTCCGTTAGACAACATGCAGAACCGATCTACGTAATGGGCCGTAACAGCCGCATATCGTAAGCTCTTATAATGACACGAACGTTTGCTTCTCAGGTTAAAATCGGTAATTCAATGTGATATCCGTAGTGTTAGCCCTCAGATCGTAACTGTAAACTGATGTTTTTAACAGCAGTCAGATTAATAGTTGTAGATGACCATTTTTTAGTCAGTGAAACGTGTTGCAACTTTGGCTAAGTTGGTACTGAAATAATTTCAATCTGCCTTCATTTAAGATCAAAGAAAACTCTTAAGAGGGGATGCTGGTAAGTATTCATTTTCACTGATATTTCATTTTTCCGAAGAAGATTGTTGCTGTAGTGATCTGGTTGGATGAAACTCTCCAGGCTAGTCTAAACTTAGGAAGGCTCTTCATCTCTGCAAACTACCACTACCTACAATAGTTTCAACCTGCTTACTGTTTTCATGGCTAACTCTCCCTCTACAGTTTTTACCTCAGTATTTCCCTTATTTAACAAACTAACTATTACTTTATATTTCAAGATGTATCATTTAAACCGACCCCTTCTTTTACTCAATTTCTCCCATAAGTTATTTGTTGACCAGTTGATTGCAATGTCTCCCTGTCAGTTACTCGATATATCCACATAACATTCAACTTTATTCTGTAACACTACATTTCAAAAACCTATTCTCTTCTGTCTGAACTTTTTATCCTGTGTACTTCACTTCCTTATAAGGTTACACTTCAGACGAACACGCCACAAAAGATACCTAAACACTTAAATTTACATTAGATGATAATTAACTAATTCCTCTTTTTTCAGGAACGCTTTTCTTGTTATTGCTAGTTTGTATTCACATCCTCTCTGCTTTGTCCATCATCAGTTGTTTTACTGCTGAAGTAGGAAAACACGTCTACTAATTTTAGTGTATCATTTCCTAAAGCTATTCCCTTAGCAGCATATGTATTTAAAACAGCTGCAGTTCATCACCCTTGTTTCACTTCTGTTGACGTTCATCTTATAATCTCTTTCAAGACGCTATCCATTACCTTCAACTTTTCTCCCAAGTTCTTTGCCGTCTCTGACAGGAATACAATACCATTGTCAATGCGCTATTTCCGCTCCCTAAACTTCAACTCCTTTTACTAATTTGTCCTTAGTTTCCTTTCCTTCTTGTTCAATCTACAGATTGAATAACATTGGAGACAAGCTTCATCCCCGTCTCACTCCCTTCTCAACCACTGCTTGCCTTTTGTATTATTTGACTGATATAAATGCGGAATGGTTTCTGAACAAATTGTAAATAACCTTTGGCTCCCAATATTTTATCTCTGATGTCTTAGAAATGGTGAAAAACTGGGCTATATCTACAAATGCTATAAACGTATGTTTACCATTTCTCTTCCTATCTTTTTAGATAAGTCGTAGGATCTGCATTGCTTCACGTGTTCCTGCATTTCTCCGGAACCCAACCTGAACTTTTCCGAGATCGGCTTCTACAAGTTTCTCCATTCTTCTGTAAACAATTAATGCCAGTATTTTGAAAGCATGAATTATTAAACAGATTTTTCGTTAGTGTTCAAACTTGTAAGTACCTGCCTTTTTTTGGAATTACAACTATTAAACTATTCTTTGAGTCTGAGGGTATTTCACCTGTCTCACATACCTTGCACAACAGAGTAGTAGTTTTGTCATGGCTGGCTCCCCGAAGGCTATCATTGGTTCCGACAGAATGTAGGCTTCTGCAGGCGCCTTCTTTCTATTTAGGTCTTTCGATGCCCTGTCGGTTTCTTCTCGGAATATCATACTTCGCAACTCTTATTCATCCTCTCCCTCTTCCATTTCAAAAATACTGCCTTCAATTTCATTTCCGTTGGATAGGTCATTCTTACGTTCCGTTCGCCTTTCCGTTCTTTGCTCACTTTGGGCTTGCCATTTCAGCTCTTGGTATTCATACAGCTGCCTCTTCTTTCTCTAGAAGTCTCTATGATTTTCCTGTAGGCGGTATCTATCTTTCAAAAATGGCTCTGAGCACTATGGGACTTAACATCTATGGTCATCAGTCCCCCAGAACTTAGAACTACCTAAACCTAACTAACCTAAGGACGTCACACAACACCCAGTCATCACGTATCTATGTTTCCCCTAGTAATACACACTTCTACAGATCTTAACATGAATATAATCTGATGTAAATACTCGAAACTCTACATGAGATGTTAAACGCAAGTTTTGTATAAAAAGATCCATTTGGTACATAAGTACAGCGCATCGGCGTTGGTTGGATGATGAAGATGATGTTTGGTTTGGGGGGCGCTCAACTGCGCGGTTATCAGCCCCCGTACAAAGTCCCAACCTTTGGTCAGCCCAATCTCGCCACTTTCATGAATGATGATGAAGTGATGAGGACAACACAAGCACCCATTCATCTCGAGGCAGGTGAAAATCCCTGACCCCGCCGGAAATCGAACCCGGGACACCGTGCTCGGGAAGCGGGCGTTGGTTGTGGTGGAGGGGGCGGGGGGGGGGAGGGTAAGCGAAAGAGGGGACCAATGACGTGCAGCTAGGCTCCGATTGATGCATAAATTCAGACTGTATCAGGCCTCATATCAACTTCAACTGAACTGGAGGATTTAGACGCAAACTTGAAAAGAAGAGAGAGAAAATCTCTACGTCATTTAGTGAGTCAAACTGACGGTACAAAATTCAGGAAGAGTAAATAACGGATAAGAGTACTCACAATCAACTCATATAAAAGCCAGACCGGGGTTAAATGGACGATCCAACATTCTCTGTGAAGTCAAAATAAATCGCATGTCTAAAAAAAAAAATAACGATGGAGTGAACCGCTCCAAATAGCAAGGGATCCTACAATAAAAAAAGTCGAGGAAACTAATAAGATCTAAAATTCGAAAATGTAGAATTACAGCGAAGGTGATTAACAAAACAGGAATATAAATAGACGAATTCACTGTTGGGGGAACTACATAAGGCGGGATAGACTTGTGTGGCAGTAGCATACGATGCTGTACAGGCAGAAAAAGGATCAAATGAGAACCACGATAAAACAGGAAACGTAAAAAGAAAACAGAGATTGAAATGAAATGTCGTATGGCTAGGGCCTCCCGTCGGGTAGACCGTTCGCCGGGTGTAAGTCCTTCGATTTGACGCCACTTCGGCGACTTGCGCGTCGATGGGGATGAAATGATGATGATGAGGAGAAAATCTCCGACCCATCCGGGAATCGAACCCGGGCCCTTAGGACTGAAATTCTGTCTCGCTGACGACTCAGCTACCGGAGGCGGACAGAACAGACACTAATAGTCAATAAATACAGATTGCGGGAAAGTAGATACAGAGAAACAGACTAACCAAAAGGCACTGAAAAATGGAGAAAGGGCTATGTTAAGGAATTTACCGGAATGTGCAACTCAGTAGTCACTTAGCCGGAATGAACACAGGCTGGAGCCGGTGGAACACTGGACACGCTGGGCAAGGAACTGACCGGATGGCGAGCATGACGGTAACAATAAACGCTACGAATGCACGAGACAGGGAAAGTAGGGTCGCGTCTTTGAATAAATCTTTATTCGTAATACAAGGATGGCAAAATATAATCAAACCTGTAACATGAAATAATCTTAAGGGAAAATAAAAGACGTTAAATACAGACAGTACTCACTGGCTTGGACTGATAATGAAAACTTTTAGTTAAAGAAAGAGCTGTAAAGGTTTCTCAAGAAGAGAGGTGGTGGAGAAAATGGAAAAGTATTTGGATAATAGGTAAAAAGCAGTGAACCAACGTAAGTGGAGGGAAAACAGAAGGAAACAGGTAATACGACAAAACATACAACATAAAAATATAGTTTGTAAGAGCAACAATGTGAATAAAGCTGCTTAAACAATCGAAATTTGCAAGATGATTGCAATGTCTCAATTCAGTTTAACCATTTAATGGTTGTTGTTGGAGATGACTCCTACAACGCGTTATCTCAATTTCTTCGAAAGTTTTTTAAGTTTGAACCTTATTTTCAGGGTGTAAAATTTTTAGACTGCTCGAGAAATTAGTAATGGAAGACCCTTTTACAGGTGGCTGCCCGGAGTACAAAGTGTTTTGGAAGTCATACGTACAAAAATCCGGAAAACCTGGAATACAGCTGACTTTCGAAAAGAACGGAGGAAATTTCGAACAACAAGAGTACACGATCAAAATTAAGCACAAAGTATGGAAATCTCAAAATACAGAGAAATTTAAGCAGCTGGGAGAAGTCATGCAGACTAATGGAGAGGAAAAAGAAGCCGTGAGAGCAAAACTGCAGAATATAGACTTTGAATTTCAATTAACAAAAGTTGTTTGTACTTTAATAAGAAATCATTCTCTAGAAATGCACGAATACATCATTGAAAGACAGTAATACAGAGACAGAAATTTACGATTAGTTAGCTGTAAGTAATAACGTTCATTGTAATCTGATTTGACAAGTAGTACTGCAGCGTAAATAGGCGTTTGTTTTGTTAAAGATGTAGATAAGTACACTCTTTAAAAACTGCAAGTGTAGTTATGTAGTTGGAGATATAGTATCTTCTTTCATACAGCAGTTTTGCCGCTGATCAGCTAGATTCCATTTATCTGGCATGAAGAAATTAACTTGAAAAAAAAAAAAAGGGCACTGAAAGCAGAATAAAAGTTTTCCTACGTCAGGAGAAAATTAACCGATGATAGACGAAGCGCAGATGATATAAAAAATGGTTCAAATGGCTCTGAGCACTATGGGACTTAACAGCTGAGGCCATCAGTCCCCTAGAACTTAGAACTACTTAAACCTAACTAACCTCAGGACATCACACACATCCATGCCCGAGGCAGGATTCGAACCTGCGACCGTAGCGGTCGCGCGGTTCCAGACTGAAAGGCCTAGAACCGCTCGGCCACGGCGGTCGGCAGATGATATAAAAACCAGAATGGAAATACTAAATAAATGTTTATGAAAAACATAAATTTGCTTCCATTAGCTGTAAATTTATGCGTTAGGATAATTTAAAAGGTGTTGCGGATCTTCATTTGCCAGGATGTACAAGTATTTGTATCTGTTTTGTTTGAAGTATAGCATTTTAAATGTGAGACGTGGATATAAATAGCTCAGAGAAGTAGAGAATAAAAGCTTTTAGAACGTGATGCCACAGCAGAATGTTGAATATTAAATGGGTATATGGTATGATTGATGAAAGGTACTGAATATTTGTGGGTAAGAGAAAAAAGTTTATGGCACAACCTGACTAAAAGAAGTGATCGGTTGATTGGACACATAGACCTACTGAGGGCTCAATGAATCATCAGTTTGGTAACAGGGGAAAGAGTAGGGAGGGTACAAATAGTAGGGGGACACCAATGCTTGACAGTGCTATGCAGGCTTAAAGGGATGGAGGTTGCAGCAGTTATGCAGAAATGAAGAGGCTTGCATAGGACAATCTAGCATGGGCACCTGCATCAAAGTTGTCTTCAATCTGAAGACTACAACGGCAGGTACTGTTCAGCCATATAATGTTAGTTCATCTTCAATACAGTGTAAAAATTACGTTTTTATGCGTTGCTTCTCTTTACAACTTACATACGAACCAGACTGCAGTTACAAGAGTCAGAGGCTCCAAAGGCAAGCAATGGTTGAGAAGTGTGGAGACAGGGGTGCAGCTGATTCTCTGTGAAGGGCAGCATAAATAGTGCGTCAGCGATGACATTGTAATTCTTTCAGCGACGGCAGAGGACTTGGAAGGACAATTGAACGGAATGGACAATTTCTTAAGATGAGCGTCATCAAAAGTGAAACAAGGGTAATGAAATGCAGTCATATTAAATTAGGCGATGCTTAGCGAATTATATTAGGAAATGAGACACTCAGATTTGTACAGGTGTTTTCCTGTTTGTGCAGCAAAATAATTGATGATGGACGGAGTAGAGAGAATATAAATGCAGACGAACAGTGACAATAAAAGCGTTTCTCTAAAGGAGGTATTAGTTATGGTCTAACATAAATTCAAGTATTTATATCTCTTTTCTGGTATTTTGACAAATATGTGTCAACGATAAGCAGTTCAGACAAGTACAGAAAAGAAGTTTTTGCAATTTAGGACTATACAAGAAAGCTCTATGTGGGTAGATCGAATACCTAGTGAAGAGCCACTGGTGAAAAATTGCCTAAACGCAAGGATCGATTGTAGGACACATCCTCAGATATCTGGTAATAGTTTTGCTAATGAAGGAAAATGTGAGGGGTGGTGCCAGGTGAAAATGGTAGAGGGAGACCTAGGCATTGGTACACCAAGCGAATTGAAATATAAGTCGCAGTAGTTATTTGGAGATGACGAGGCTTGCACAGCATACACCAGCAAGTAGAGTTGCATCAGACGAGACTTCGGACTGAAGACCACAACAAAAACTTAAAAAAACATGAAATATCACTAGAAAGGAATATCTACAAGCAGCGCTCTTCAAAATATTCATTGAATATAACAAAAAGCAGATTCAAACTATTGCAGTATTAAGGTAGCCAAAGGTGTAACTTCTTTGTGACTAAAAAATAGAGACCTGTAACTATTAAACGGACTGATAATAGAACCTCAGTGGGTAGTTACGATCTGAAGACTTTTGTATCACAGTTATAAATTCGAATTACTGATTCTAACCCGAGGATTAAACGTTCGTGAGACTGCAAGAGCTTACGATATGACGTTGTCACGGCCCGTTACGCAGATCTGTTCTGTGTGTTGCCTAACGGGAGTATTGTAGGCTCTGCCAGTGCCGAGGGCGTGCCTAAAGCGCTGAAGCCCGGCAGGGCGTTTTGCAAATACACCAGCGTACACAAGAAACTGCACATTATCCGTGTCAGATAACCTCGCGATACTTTTATGAACGATTACACAATATAAGTGGTGCTACTATTGTTTGTTTTGTGTTAGCAGAAGAGCCGAAATGCACGCGTTTTAGCTCACGCAGGCTGGCGTGAAGAGGGAAGAACTATATTGACGTGAGGTCTGGAACATGACAAGGAATGAGAATTCAGAAAGCGGACGTCATTAGTTTGATACTTAACCTTAATCCATTAATGATGAACGTCGCTCTTGACGGTACACGAGTCACAATATTATCTGTTCAGAAGACATTCTTGAAGATAGTACTTATAGTAACTGAATATGGCGCCTTGCTAGGTCGTAGCAAATGACGTAGCTGAAGGCTATGCTAAACTGTCGTCTCTGCAATTGAGAGCGTCTGTAGACAGTGAAACATCGCTAGCAAAGTCGGCTGTACATCTGGGGCGAGTGCTAGGGAGTCTCCAGAGTAGACCTGCCGTGTGGCGGTGCTCGGTCTGCAATCACTGATAGTGGCGACACGCGGGTCCATCGTATACTAACGGACCGCGGCCGATTTAAATGCTACCATCTAGCAAGTGTGGTGTCTGGCAGTGACACCACAGTGTATTTCTAGTTCCGACTATAACGAAAGTTATAGTTTCTTCTAGTAAACATCTGTATTTATAAAATCATAGCAATGGACATAGTAGCACTGCAATTATAAAAAATATATTATCGGAAAATGAAATTTCTCACCGGAGGGGATAGACAGTCATAACATTAGTAATCTATTTCCTATAAACAGTGTTTGTTACTACTCTCGAGTATTAATAGCAAACCTTTAAATACAGTAAGTTATTACCAATACATTTAAATACATACTTGTGTGCCTCAGGGAAGTAAGAATGGGTCTTCAACGGTCTGAATTAAATAAAGGAGAAGTATCAGGTTGGAAAAAATTATAGCCTGGCGGTCGGCAGAGAAAAGAAGTTTGGTTGTCAGAGAAAGACTGTAAAGATTTTGATCTGCAAAAAAGGTTTCCAGTGACGTTTAATTGTGATTAACGTGTTATGTAATGACCGTTAACGAATTAAAAAAATTTCGTTCGAAAACTGAAAGTAGCTTACTGACTAAAGCGTTGAGACCAATAAATAGTATACTGAAAGTAATTTCAAAATAGATTCATGTCCGAACCCCCGCCACCCTAATTATGTAAATTAAATTACACTACCTAATTCCCGTGTAGTGAAACTGAAAGCTACAAGGAGCGATCACAGAGTTTTCGTTACAGAGCGTTGCTGTAGCGTATATGCAACCTAGCGCGCCGCCGATTTGCCTTCATAAGAACCGACGTAGAGGCAAGGGATTAATGTGGCATTCGTGTCCTTTCGAGGTGCATGCAATAAATGCGGAAATATTCTTCTCTTGAAATGATAATTAAATCAAGATCCTAAGTTGTCGACAGGTATACATCAACGGTGACAGTTGAAAATGTGTGCCCCGACCGGGACTCGAACCCGGGATCTCCTGCTTACTCGGAAGACGTTCTATCCATCTGAGCCACCGAGGGCACAGAGGGTAATGCGACGGGAGGGATTTATCCCTTGCACGCTCCAAGTGAGACCTACATTCCCAACTGAATGTCCGCACTCTGTAAGTTGGCTGTTTAGGTTTTTATGTTGGTAACGCCACGTAGCGCTCAGTATGAAAATCACTGACTGCGCTGTGTGCAATCTGTGGCTGGTTGGACTCATTGTTGGAATATTCGCTTGTGTAGTGTTGGGCAGTTGGATGTGAACAGCGCGTAGCGCTGGGCAATTGGAGGTGAGCCGCTAGCAGTGGTGCATGTGGGAAGAGAGATGCCAGAGTTTTTGAGCGGACGATCTGGAAGTGTGTCCGTCAGAAAAAGGAAATTTGTTTATTTGGATGTCACAAAATTATATATATATATATATATATATATATATATATATATATATATATATATATATATATATAATATCTTTTGAACGCTATTAAGGTAAATAAATTGTTTGTTCTATATCAAAATCTTTCATTTGCTAACTATGCCTATCAGTAGTTAGTGCCTTCAGTAGATAGAATCTTTCATTTAGCTGGCAGTATTGGCGCTCGCTGTATTGCAATAATTCAAGTAACCAAGATTTTTGTGAGGTAAGTGATTCATGAAAGGTATACGTTATTGTTAGTCAGGGACATTCTTTTGTAGGGATTATTGAAAGTCAAATTGCGTTGCGCTAAAAATACTGTGTGTCAGTTTAGTGATGATCAGAATAAGTAAAGAGAAAACTGTCTGAGTGCGTTGAATTTTGCTCAGCTGTTTGAAAATCAAATAACGTAGAAGTTTACCAGCACAGTCATTCATAATTTTTCCAAGGGGACGTTTCAACACTACATTCGTAGTGCCCTTGCCCATTACACGCATTACTCGCGGCAGACAATCTTACCGAGTTCAGACAATGCGTATGCATTTGCACGGAAGAAGGTCAATGGCCGGTTAGCCTTAACTATATGAAGATGGCATCTGTTCTTTCGGACATGTACGAAAGAACAGAAACCATCTTCATATTCTTCTCTTGTCTGTCGAAGAACAAACACTGGTAGATATCCATCGGAGAATGTAAAATGTGTATGGATCAGCCGAAAAGCATCTTTGTGGAATGAAGTGAAAGGGGTGTTGGTGCTTCATAATAACTGATATACCCACATCGCAAATGTTGTAACGCAGAAGTTACACCATGTCAAGTAGGAGACACTCGAGCACCCTCCCTATAGCCATGATCTCTGCCCTTGCTGTTATCAAGCCCTCGGTCCCTTAGAAAAAGGCCTTGAAGGGTCGACGATTCCCTTCGGAGGCGAATGTACAGCTGGCAGTTAGGAACTTCTTCACGCTGCAGTACACGTGTGTTTTACCAAACGAGTATCTTCAATCTGGTACGTCGGTTGAATGGTTGCCTCTATGCCCACGGTGATTTTGCCTGAGTGGCATACAGATTCTAGACTACACGGCCTTCGAATGTGAAACATAACAGCTAAGACCTTTCCTATTCTTTAAAGCTTGTTACTGCCAGATTCTCATTCATATTAATTGTTTGAAAAGCTAACAACATATCAACAGCAGTCCTAAGCATAGCCAAATATGGACAATATAAGGAATACTGCATTCTGGGTACTGTTAACCTATACAGAGTATTCCTTATGCGTCAAGTAGACATTATTATTGGTAGTGTTTGAAACCACGCTATTTACTTAAAATCACAAAAATACGGTTACGATCATTGTCTATGCTACATATCTTAAATTCTGTGTTACTTGAAACTAAAAACAGAATTAAATTAAAA
The DNA here is from genome assembly GCF_021461385.2 of Schistocerca piceifrons. Taxonomy (NCBI): domain Eukaryota; kingdom Metazoa; phylum Arthropoda; class Insecta; order Orthoptera; family Acrididae; genus Schistocerca; species Schistocerca piceifrons. The sequence continues at coordinate 391,812,815 of NC_060145.1, forward strand.
TACGAGTCCTACTATGTAACTGAAAAGTATTACGGTGCCTGTGTGAAATGTAATTATTGTAATTAACAGGAGCGGTAAATCCAAATAATGTAAACGAACTGCTTTGAAGAACCTCCAGACTTTTCGAAAGTCTGTTGTTACTAAAATGAACTACATATTTATTAAAGCTAGGTAACAAGCTTGGAGGAAATTATATTCTATATTTTTCATATAATCCACTAAAATGCAATATGCATTGTTTTATGCGTCTATTTTCAATTTAAATGAGACTGTTGTGTAACGAAATTCATATACTGCGTAACGTTATTTTATTTTACGATTTATATTATGTTATTTTCTATTCTAATGTGTCTCAAAATTCATTATATTACATTAATGTTCTGTTTTGAGGGACCACAGTCGTAAGCTGGTGTTGCCCTATCTTTCGAGGCGGCCTCCGTGCCTATCTGATTTGTAAAGAAGTAATCGATTCTTAGAGGCACACATTGCACCAATTTAGTTCAGCTGTACAATAATTTGTTTCATTACTTGAATAACTTCAAGACAGCAATAAATTACGTTGAAACTCAAAATAATGTGTGGCACGAATTAATGTGAACATTTTGCTCACTTAGATCAGTCGTTGTTATACCAGGATTTGGACCTTTTTTCTGCTCTACAGCAACAGCAGAAATCAACTCTACCACGTAGATAATTCAGTATCAGTATATGTTCAAAGAGTCCACCCACCGAGTCATTTATTGCAGATACTAATAATTAACTGATTACTCCCAGAATCTTTATTACAGCATTATATAATTCAGCAACTTTGTTAAGTATATACTTTCCACTATTAGGTCCCAGCCACTTTTAGTTACTTTAAAGATAGTAGGAGCATTATTGTTTTGATTTTCTTATGGTAACGTCTCAAACAGAAATTTTTTGATCGCTCCTTATGTTTTGATTTTCAGTGATTCGACGAAAATTGGATACGCACTATTTGTAGTCAACAAGACCATCAACATACTTAATTCATCAATATACCGATAGTACTATACCTGCTTTAGCCAAGACCAACTGTCGTACGTTGTTGGTTTAAATGAGTTCAATTGTTGCTTTATTAATCAGTTGTGCTTCCAGCTGATAATATATGTAGCCTAATTACCAATCTATAGCAGGTTAATGTCAGCACTGAGGTCGTTATTTGGAGTCGTGTAGAGCTTTGGGGTTGGAATATTTCAGTATTTCACTCACAATACAGCGGGGGGGGGGGGGGGGGATAAACATTAGAAATAATATTAAATTAAAATCAGTGCATAAAAATGCACTTGGATTTTCTCTGTCGTCCGAAAATCGCGTTTATCGACAAAAATATTTTGCTAAAGCGGAAATGGTTGCATTCTTTAAAAAAAATTTTCGATATTCTATCATTATCGGCGAAATATCACCATATTTGGTCACCAGGGCGGTACTCAATGATAAGAACCGATTGCAACACGGAGAGATAGAAAGAGGTTTGTGGAGAGCAGGACGAGGCGTGATAACAACACAGTCTATAGTTGGTTCGTTTCAAAAAGATTTTTTCAGCGGGCTGCTTGAATTCCTCCGTGCAAGCTGCGCCCTGCATCCCCCACCCTCCATTCGTTCAAAATCTATTTACGCTCCTGTAATACTACAACAACTGAAGCCATGAATTCCGTGTACAATTAAATACGAGTGCATTCATGCACTATCAGATGACGATGCGTGTACAATTAAATACGAGTGCATTCATGCACTATCAGATAACGATGCGTGTACAATTGAAGGGAAAACATGTAATATCCACCTTCTGTTGTGATGCACTTTATTTGTAAACAATGTACAAACAGTTTTTCCAAAATCCCCACTGAGCGGGATAGCTCTGAGCCTTGAGGAGTCGAGCGATCAATCCCCGGATTTGGGAGGCGAAGTAGTGAAAGTGATTTTCTGTGGTTTCCCATTTTCAATTCGGAAAAAATTGCAGAATGGGTCCCTTACTACAGGCCACAGCCAATATCATCCAAATTCCTTTCTTTCCTTTGACATTCCAATTCCTATAAGTATGCAGCCTCTCTACTTAAGGGGAGTTGGAATGCCGGAAAATGGAAAAAATTCACATTTTCAGTTTTTAACCTTATAACTTAATTTGAAATTTTCTGCTTAAAATGGTGCAAAATTTGTTAAGAAATTCCAATTGGAAGTATTTTTATTTAATTTTTCAAAATTACATGTGCGCCCAGCAAAGTTACCCATCTTGTGATTTGTACACATTTAAATCTTCGCATTTCCGAAAACATTACATATAGAAGGCTGTGGATTTCACTCTTCAGTTGTAGAATCTTTGATCCTTCCATAGGTACCATTGTTTTTACGACTAGCTGTGTTTATTGTTCAGTTTTTGATCTGTGAGTGTTTGTTTTGAGCCTCGAGTTTAGTTTGTCGCTCATTTGGAGTTTGTTATCTGTCTTGTTTTGACTTTCAGTGGTGAGTGCGTAGTTTCTACGATGCCTAGGAGTGCATCATTATTTAAAAAGCGAAAGTTTCGCGGTAATAGATTTACAAATAACGTTTGTTCAAGTGATTCTGCTTCAGCACCTGTTGATGCTGGTGAAAGTTCTGACGTTTGTACAGCTGAGATGTGTGAAGGAGACACGCCCACCAGTGCATCAAAAAAGAAGTTATCAAACTGTGCAAGTGAAATTACAGATGAAGCTTCTAATGAACAATATGTTTTAGTCGACTTTCCTGTTTTTACTGAGTTTATGAAGAAATGTTTGTGTTGTAATCTTTGTGGAGGTTCTTTTGATATGAACATAACAAAATCTATAGGACTTTCCTGCAAAATTGCTATAGTTTGTGCCAGTTGTGAAAATGAGACCTGTTTTTGGAGCTCTAAAACATGCAGTAGCAATTTGTTTGAGAGTAATATCAGGCTAATGTATGCAATGAGAGCAATTGGTAAAGGACATACTGCTGCTCAAACATTTTGTGCCATAATGAATCTTCCACCTCCACCTGCTAAAATTGACAATTACACTGAAGTGATAGGAGATGCTGTTCAGTCTGTAGCAGATTTATCAATGAAAGCTGCTGCCAGTGAAGCAAAATATATAAATGAAGGAAACCCAGATATCCCTGTTGCTTTTGATGGAACCTGGCAGAAAAGGGGTCACACATCCAAAAATGCTGTTGCTACTGTTACTAGTGTGGACAGCGGTAAAGTTTTGGACTATGAAGTGCTCACTAAACATTGTTACCATTGTGCATCTGGTAAGATAGAAGCAGCTCACATATGTAGCAAGAATTATGAAGGTACGAGTGGAGGCATGGAGGCTGCCGCTGCTGTGAAAATGTTTAGCAGATCAGAAAAAGAACGGGGAGTATTTTACACAAAATTCCTTGGAGATGGGGACTCCAAGGCATACAAAAGTGTTACAGAATCCATGCCATATGTCAATAAGACAATAACTAAACTAGAATGTGTCGGTCATGTTCAGAAACGAATGGGCACTCGTCTAAGGAAACTGAAACAGAATCTGAAGGACAAAATTTTGTCAGATGGTAAAACCATTAGAGGTCGCCTGTCAGATAAAATTATAAATGAATTACAACAATACTATGGTATGGCAATAAGAAATAATGCAAATAATTTGCAGGAAATGAGACAAGCTGTATGGGCCACATATTTACATCGATCATCAACTGATGATAATCCTCAACATTTTGCTTGTCCAGATGGTCCTCAGTCATGGTGCAATTATAGAAAATCTCAAGCTACTGGGGATCCTTATCACCATAAAAATTATATTCCATTGGCTGTTATGGAAGTAATTAAACCAATATATAGAGACTTGGGGCATCCTGATCTTCTGCGAAAATGTCTTCATGGTTGTACCCAGAATCAAAACGAGTCGTTCAACAACCTCATTTGGACTCGTGTACCTAAGAATGTATTTGTTGGGATAAAAACATTGAAATGGGGAGTCAGTGATGCTGTTATTTCATTCAATGATGGTCATATGGGTAGGCTAAAGGTCATGGCAAGGCTCGGCATTGCTCCTGGTATCAACACCATCAGAGGTCTTCAGCTTCTGGACAGCGTGCGAGTAAGGAAGGCTCAGTATGCAGCTGAATTTAATACAAAAAAAGCAAGGGCAGCAAGGAGAAGAAAGCTTCTAGGTGAAGAAGAAGAACTAGAAGATGACCCTGATTACTCTGCTGGACACTTTTGATAATAGAATAAAAGGTATTTGTGAATTTTCATAATAAATTACTTTAATCGCATTTTCTGGCATTTGACATTTTTAGTGTTACATGTACCTTTATCTCATAAACCACTCAACCAACAACATTCAAATTTTCAGAAATGCTGCAAAACAGTTCAAAGAGGCCACTGAACTAGAATCATGACAAGAACTGGCTTATTCTCTGAACTAGGGAAGTTTATGTTATACTTTTTCCAATAAAAAATGGCTTAATGGTAAAAAATTCATAAATACTATACCAACAAAAAGAAAACATTGGTTCTAGTTCAGTGGGCTCACAATATATGCTGAAAACCTCTGCCAGAATTTCAAAGTTCTGAAGATAATAGTTCCAAAGAAAAAGGTACACAAAGTTAGCAAATTTAACATTGGCGAGATAGGGCATTCCAACTCCCCTTAAGTGAAAAGAGCTGCATCGAAGGTGAGCTGAACATTTCCTCGGGGACTCCTGGCACTAAAAGCTGTATTTACATTGGAAGGCGCTAGCTATCGTGATTTTGTACTATGCATATGTGCATAAAGATGACTTAGTTGTGGAAAGGTGGTATATCATGTTTCCAAGTTTTACTACAAGAACGATGTTCTGCTGTGAAACGTCTTAATCTTAATATCCTTAGAACAGTGATTCCAACCGTCACAACTCTAAGGTATCTGTAAATAAATGTCACATAAACGTTTATTTACAATTACGTTAGAGTTGTGATGATTGGACTCCCTGTCCCAGGGATATTACGAATAAGACATGAAAATGAGAACATGTGTTATACAGGAGTTTATTGACACCAAAGGCTGTATGACCACATTATCATGAATAAATACAAACTTATTTATGACGTCGCATACATTGGAAGTCTAGTTGAAATTAATGCATGAATCAATGTTAAGACCCCAAAACTGTAGCTAATAGTATCTGTGTATTCCATTTTATTCTATTAATAAATTTGGTTACTAACAAAATTTGATTATTTAATGAATTTGAGGAACTTGGGATGCTTTCATGTGCTGAAGAAATTACGACTTGGTTTCAGGGAGAAACATAGCTGTTGTCGAAAGAGATTTGAACACTTTTAACATTGTAAGTTATTCAACCCAATGTTAAGATTCTTCTACTCTGCGATAGTGTTTATTATATTAGAACACTGATCTTAACTTTGTTAGCAAAGAGGGAACACATTAATTCGAATTTTAATTCGTTTTCCAATAAAGTGAAGTTAGTGAAGTTATATATTTGGCTACTTCACATAAAACAAGAAAAGCTTTTCTTAAAAGGTATTATTTTTTGCTTAGTTTTATATGCCAAACACTATTTGTGTGGCATCCTGGCATTCTGGAAGCGAATTATGTACATAAATTTGTTTTTAGCATATAATGAAAGAAAGACCCTTATTAGGGTCCTCTTTAACAAAATGGTCCCCTCTTTGACAAAATTCTAGCCACGTCCTCGATTCAGACCGATCTTCAGTTTACTTGCACCACGATAACTGTCACTTCACAATAAAATCCAGAAAGTAAAAACAAAGCCCTCAATCGAGAAATATTTTAAGATTAACAAAAGGGCAGACATTAGAGCAAGTGGTTAGGATGATGCACATAGGATTTCACTTACGCAGGGAGTTTACTAAAAGTAAGTATATATCAGTAACTTCCAAACTGAACCACTTTAACACGATAACCAGATCAGAGGCCTTGACCACTAAAGAACCAAAACTTCTAAAGTACAACATCATACAAATAATTCAGGTAACATTAAAACATAGTATTCATTGGTTTCTTTGTAGTAATCTTACTGACTGAAAACGTTAATATTTACTGTATAGAGACAACTCTTTGTTTAGCGTTGTTAGCAAATATCATCGAAAATTCTTGACCAATTTTCTTCAGTTTTTTACGTGATGCTCTGACAAACATGGGGACGAACATAGGATGCATGTTTTCAGTATATGGGATACGTGAAGTTGTAACGTTGTCCCAAAAAATTTCGAAAACTTCTTAACGTCAGATTTTTATGCGTTATTCTAATAAACAATGGATGAACATAAACTACAAATTCCTTAAATATATGTGATGCATAAATATATACATAACAAATAAAGAGGAAACGTTCTTACCAAAAGTCTCTACAAGTTCACGATCGATTTACTTCATATTTTTACGCTATACTCTGCTAAACTTTTCCACGGATGTAGGTTGTATATTATTTTAATACAGGAGTATAATATAGGACTACAAACAAGCACACACACTCACACACAATGTATATGAAAATTCCTTACGACTGGAAAACTGCCCTGATACATCCACTACACAAAAAAGGTGTTAAGACTGACCCAAACAACTACAGAGGGATATCGCTACCACCGGTCACATACAAGATCCTCTCTAAAGCTTTACTGAACAGACTAGAATGCGAGACCGACCACTTGATTGGGGAATACCAAGCAGGCTTCCGTCTTGGGCGGAACAAATTTGGAACCTGAAAATGATTTTAAAACACAAGCAAAACCTGATCATTACCTTTGTCGACTTCAAAAAGGCGTACGACTCTATCGACCGGAAAACTCTCTTTAAAATTGTAGCTGAATACAAAGTAGACAACAAAACACGGACTATCATAGAGCAAACCTTGACCGACACGGCCTCCAAAGTAAAGTTTTGTGGGGAACTATCAGAGCCCTTTGAAATTCGCACAGGTGTCCGACAAGGCGATGGTCTCTTACCTCTCCTTTTCAATCTAGTGTTAGATAAGGTAATAAAAGAATGGGAAATATCACAACAGGGGATAACCTTAGGAAATGCCAGGGTCTTGCAGACGATTTGGCAATTGTCACGAAAGGTGTAAACGAAAGAAAAGAAGCTATTGAAAAACTACACGAAATCGCTTGGAAGACTGGATTACAGATCTCTTACGTAAGGACACAGTTTATGAGCACTAAGAAACTCTCATCTCTGAACACAAAGTACGGCACGGTTCACAAAACGGCAAACACTACAAATGAGCGGACATAACAGAGACTCAAACGAAGAAAGAAAAAAGTAAACTGGACAAGGCATTCAGAGTAGTATGGAATCATCACAACAAGAAGTCTATCTCACAAAAAGCCAAATTACGCCACTACGACACGGTGGTGCTCCCCGAAGCACTGTATGCAGCAGAGACCACACTAATCCTAGGGCATACACGTATCAGACAACTAGAAAAAGTAGAAAGGAAAATACTTAGGAAAATATTTGGCGCAACTAACAACAATGGAATATGGATCAAGAAACCTACAGAGGAACTATACAAACATACGGAGACAATCACAGAAAAGATTTGAAAACGCGGACTACAATTCTATGGACACCTATGCAGAATGCCATCACACAGCCTTACCAAACAGATCTTTGACTGGGTAACCACTAGAAAAAACAAATGGGTGGCAAAGGTAAAAAAAGACCCGAACCAACTCAACACCACACCAGACACAATAAACGACAGAATAAAATTCAGAAAGATCTTTAAGAAAAGTAAACTACATGAGATACACTGTGACAAACGAACAGGCGTGAAATGGACCGAAGAACGCAAACAAGATCACAGCCGGCAGATGAAAGAAAATGAAAGAAATATGGGCAACCAAAAAGGCAACCAAGAAGAAGCCGAAGACACGAAGCCGACAAGAAGCATAGGCAGAGGACCGGAAACAGAAACACAGCGAGCGAATGAGGGAAGTTTGGGCAGAAAGGAAGGCAGCAAAAGGAATTGGCGATATAGTTAAGTCCAACTGCGCTCTTTAAGGGCAAAACAACAACAATATATATAGGCTGTTTTGGGGTATAAATGAGAATATTTTTGTTGGTGACTGAGCAATATGTACTGAGCAACATTATATCAGTATTTACTTCATTTGCAGACTAATAATTATAGCTGTTAGGAATAACGTGGTTTTAGGTTGATTAGTATCGCCAAGTACACTGCAAAAAAAAAAAAAAAAAAAAAAAAAAAATGAGCACACTTTGAAAGATTTTGGCCCGATGACGGCATATCCCACCTTGGGAATGGTAGAAGTACTGATAATGGTTTCAACGTCGTCCGACAACACCGCCCGTACTCGCATAGCTACCAGAGCGCCATCTGTGTCTGCCCTGTTACACGGAATGCTTACAGCCAGAAGGTTCATTGTGGTGCCAACGTGTGGAGCAAGCAGGCAACCACGCTACGGAGGCGCAATCGTGCTCCCTACAGTCTACTGAACGACTTTGGAAGTAGTAAAATTGTGGTCCTTCCGGAAAATTGCCAAGCAAGTTGGAAGTGCTGCATCAGTTGCGCCACTGGTCACGTGAACATTCTCACCCACATAGACGATATTCTGGGCGTCCACATGGCACAGACGTCTGCCAGGATCGTCGTATTATAAGAGTAGCAGTAGCAGATCATACAGCTACCACAGCACAGATAAGATGGCTTGTGAGCCCAGACGTGCCTATAAGAACTGTTGCGAACTGGTTATTAGGCGTGGGACAACGGGCAGGCCCACCTCTAGCCCGTCTCCCATTCACGCCATAGCATCAATGCGCACAGCTCCACTGATGCCGTTAGAGGATTACTTGGAAACAAAATGGCCCACAATGGCTTTCAGCTTTGAAAGCATATTCGGCCTGCGCGCAATTGATTTGTCGTTTGCGCGTACGGCGTAGAATTGGTGAGCGCTGTCTCGTAGAGTACATTCATCAAAACACACTGGCCCCACCTCAGGCCTAATGATCTGGGGTGCGGTAGGCTATCAATCTCGTTCTCCTTTGATGTTTCTGAAGCGGACGCTAACCAGCGCTCGGTACTTGCAGAATGTCATTAGACTTGTTCTTTTGCCTTTCTTGCAACAAGAAGGTGATGTGCTGTTCCAACAGGATAATGCTTACTCACTCATTGCCCGTGTAACTCAACGTGCCATGCAAGACGTGCAGCGACTTCACTAGCCAGCGCGGTATCCAGACTTGTGTTCAGTCGAGCACGAGTGGGATATGATTGGAGGAGAAGTGACTCGTGTGGTTCATCAACCAATGACTCTTAGAGAACTACTTGAACAGGTCGAGTAGCCGAGGCATAACGTATCCCAGGACAGTATTCGCCATCTGTACGATCGACTGGGTACCAAAGTCAGCGCGAGCGTTACCGCCTCTGGAGGCTATACCATGTACTAATATGGAGGTTCACTTCAGAACCGCTTGTGCTATAGATCTGTAAATTTAATCATTTCACGTATTCCATATGCACTGTTGCAACAATAAATCTTGAATGAAATGGATACTTTTGAAAGAGTTGATGCTAGTAAGAATTCCGTTGACAGCTAGTAAAATAATTGTTTTATTGATACACATCCTGTTTCGTGGCCTAAAGCCGCATCATCAGGTGAACCTATCGCTCCTAGTCAAGATATATTATTTGGTGAATATTCTCTACTTATACTGGAGAACGAAGGGTACCTTGTTTTAAAATCTGCGTGTAACCTGGTTCGCAGGAGACCTTCTGTAAAGTTTGAAAGGTAGGAGACGAGGTATTGGCAAAAGTGAAGGTGTGAGGACGGGGCGTGAGTCGTGCTTGGGTACCTCAGATGGTTGCCCGCGAAAGGCAAAGGTGCCGAGTTCGAGTCTCGGTTCGGTACACAGTTTTAATCTGCCATGAAGTTTCAGGGATATTGTCTTTCGCACCTACTGTTCAATGTGTATATCGAAGAAGCAATTATGAAAATAAAAGAAAGGTTCAGGAGTGGCATTAAAATTCAATGTGAAAGGATATCAATGAAACGATTCGCTGATGACACGAGTATCCTGAGTGAAAGTGAAGAAGAATTACATGATCTGCTGTATGGAATGAACAGTCTAATGGTCAAGAGTGTGGACTGAGAGTAAATCGGAGAAAGACAAAAGTAATGAGAAATAGCAGGAATGAGAACAGCGAGAAAACATTAGGATTGATCGTCACGAAGTAGATGAAGTTAAGGAATCGTGCTACCTAGATAGCAAAATATCCAGTGACGGGCGGAGCGAGGAGGACATCAAAAGCAGACTAGCACTGGCAAAAAGGGCATTCCTAGTCAAGAGTAATCTGCTAGTATCAAACATAGGCACAGCATTGTATGGTAGTAAAACATGGGCTGTGGGAATCGAAGCATTTGAGATGTTGTGCTACGGATAAATGTTGAAAATTAGGTGGACTGATAAGGTAAGAAATGAGGAGATTCTGTGCAGAATCGGAGAGGAAAGGGGCACGTGCGGAATACTGATAACAGGAAGGGACAGGATGATAGGAAATCTATGAAGACATGAGGGAATGACTTCTATGGTACTAGAAGGAGCTGTGGAGGGCAAAACCTGTAGAGGAAGACTGAGATGGGAATACATCCAGCAAATAATTGAGGACGTAGGTTGCAAGTGCTACTCTGAAAGTCATAAGACTGATGGCTAAAAAAAAAAAAAAAAAAAAAAGGTTAAGAGAGTGAGTATTATGACTTATACATTGTTTTGTTATTGCCCTCAATTTTGCTGTCACTGCGGCGGTATTTAATATCAATTTGTTATTGCCCTCAATTTTGCTGTCACTGCGGCGGTGTTTAATATCAAATTGGCTTACTATTGTGCAGGAAGAAATTTTAATTTATTTACATTTGTTTGGGGCCCAGTTTCTCAAAGACTATAGCTGGGCGTGATACTTCAGTTCCCTCTTGTTATTTGCCTGTTTTTGTAAATTGCTGTAGAATTCCGTTGTGTTTAATAAATGTTTGTTGCTAAAACAAACCATCACTTGTACAGCCCCGAACCCACTCCACTCAAATTCCACGCTATAGCTGTTTTATTACGGCAGAACAATTATCAAATCTAAAGGAGCATTGCTGTATTGAAGAGAATTCTGCCGTTGTCTAGTCCACTAATTATATGAAGTCTGAACAGTGTAAACGTCTGCTATTAATCAGTTAATTTACTTAACTAAGAAATATCTCATCGAAAGCTGTTTGAGGTGTTTGAACTATGATGCAATTCAAACTACTTGGCAAAAAAAAGTGAACGCTCAGAAGATGTGGTACGATGTCAACATAACTTCATACACAGTTGACTTGTACGTAAATGATTAGAGTTGCAGTTCTCTGAGACAGACAGAACAGCCACCAGAATGCATTCGTGTCGTTCGGTTTAGTGTTGTTACTAAGCAATGTAGCGTATATGAGGGACGTGAATGGCGTTAGATATTGCTTGATCACAGCGAAGGACACGGAGGTATCGCGTATATACGTGTGAGACAGCGTTATCAGCGCCTAACGGAGTTTGAAAGGGACTTCATTCTGTCTCGGACAGCTGATGGAATCATGCAGTATCCATATTTGGGGACATTCGAATGTCATGATTTATAGACTGTGCGGAAAGAAGATCGTTCAACAGTTTGAGATATGATGTTACAGAAGGCTATTGAAAATAAAGTTGACTGAAAAGGACTGTGCAGCTTCCGCGGTATTAGAGGATAAACATCGTGGAAGAAATCTGAGAGTGGAATGTGTGCAGAAATAATTTATTATGTTGCTGTTAAGTTTAATACCTAGTTGCCACGCCAAATATACGTCACGAGGACTCAGTTCTGTACGGTGCTCACAGGAAACCACTGTGTCGATTAAAGGTACCAGCTAAATATCCTAAGTTTGTTTTGTGATATCAGGAGCTCGCCTGAACTTAAACGTGCAGTTCAGAATTATTGAACTCGTCTGAAATGAAGACTCTCTCCCCGCTGGAGAAGGGCGCCCGCACTCGCAAGACCTGTAGCGTGACGTGCTGTGACTAACGCCGCAGGGGCTGTGTGTCTCGTTGGGTCCGGCGTGAGGTCAGCGTGACTGTAGTGCCGAATAGAGCTGGCCCCGCAACACGAGCAGTCGAAGGAACAAGAAAGGGCAGTGTGTATCAATCAGCGAGCAGTTACGATGCACTGTGGTCGTGTTCATTGTTACAACGAGGCCCAGAGACAACATTTGGATAACTTCACAAGGGGGAGAATCAACGGGAAACTGGAAGAAAGACATTGTGTGATGATGTGCTGATAGTATTGTTTCGCGTGCACGGGTAGCATTGCGAACCACAGGCATTCCTATCCGAAAGTGAGGAGGCGGTCGACCACGGTCTACTACGCAGCAGGTGACCCCTAAATTGACCAGTAGGCAAGAAGTGACCCCCGCCAAACAGCGGGTGCAATTGCTGCCATGTGACACAGGATTGCTGCATGTGCAGAGTCTCACGCTACACAGTGGCACGGCGACTGACGACAAGTACGTTGTGTTCTGTTGACAACCACACGTCGGCAGCACTGTTTCTGAGGCTGCCAAGAGTTTAGGGACTGTATCAACGAGGAGTGAAATCATGTGCTCTTCTCGGATGGGAGCGGATTGAGTGTGAGTAGTGATTCTGGACGTAACCTCATATGATGAGATGTGGGAAAACGTAATGCACCCAATAACGTCGTTGAACATGATAGTTTTGGTGGTTCTTGCGGGAAGGCAATATTTGTGAAAACTGATGGTGAACCTTTAGCTGTATTTTGCACAATGCGCTGCACTACTAGTTACGGTCAATTAGTAAGGTGGCTATAATTTCGTACCTTACAAGCACCCATCCACATACTTTGCCATGATCTACACTCCTGGAAATTGAAATAAGAACACCGTGAATTCATTGTCCCAGGAAGGGGAAACTTTATTGACACATTCCTGGGGTCAGATACATCACATGATCACACTGACAGAACCACAGGCACATAGACACAGGCATCAGAGCATGCACAATGTCGGCACTAGTACAGTGTATATCCACCTTTCGCAGCAATGCAGGCTGCTATTCTCCCATGGAGACGATCGTAGAGATGCTGGATGTAGTCCTGTGGAACGGCTTGCCATGCCATTTCCACCTGGGGCCTCAGTTGGACCAGCGTTCGTGCTGGACGTGCAGACCGCGTGAGACGACGCTTCATCCAGTCCCAAACATGCTCAATGGGGGACAGATGCGGAGATCTTGCTGGCCAGGGTAGTTGACTTACACCTTCTAGAGCACGTTGGGTGGCACGGGATACATGCGGACGTGCATTGTCCTGTTGGAACAGCAAGTTCCCTTGCCGGTCTAGGAATGGTAGAACGATGGGTTCGATGACGGTTTGGATGTACCGTGCACTATTCAGTGTCCCCTCGACGATCACCAGTGGTGTACGGCCAGTGTAGGAGATCGCTCCCCACACCATGATGCCGGGTGTTGGCCCTGTGTGCCTCGGTCGTATGCAGTCCTGATTGTGGCGCTCACCTGCACGGCGCCAAACACGCATACGACCATCATTGGCACCAAGGCAGAAGCGACTCTCATCGCTGAAGACGACACGTCTCCATTCGTCCCTCCATTCACGCCTGTCGCGACACCACTGGAGGCGGGCTGCACGATGTTGGGGCGTGAGCGGAAGACGGCCTAACGGTGTGCGGGACCGTAGCCCAGCGTCATGGAGACGGTTGCGAATGGTCCTCGCCGATACCCCAGGAGCAACAGTGTCCCTAATTTGCTGGGAAGTGGCGGTGCGGTCCCCTACGGCACTGCGTAGGATCCTACGGTCTTGGCGTGCATCCGTGCGTCGCTGCGGTCCGGTCCCAGGTCGACGGGCACGTGCACCTTCCGCCGACCACTGGCGACAACATCGATGTACTGTGGAGACCTCACGCCCCACGTGTTGAGCAATTCGGCGGTACGTCCACCTGGCCTCCCGCATGCCCACTATACGCCCTCGCTCAAAGTCCGTCAACTGCACATACGGTTCACGTCCACGCTGTCGCGGCATGCTACCAGTGTTAAAGACTGCGATGGAGCTCCGTATGCCACGGCAAACTGGCTGACACTGACGGCGGCGGTGCACAAATGCTGCGCAGCTAGCGCCATTCGACGGCCAACACCGCGGTTCCTGGTGTGTCCGCTGTGCCGTGCGTGTGATCATTGCTTGTACAGCCCTCTCGCAGTGTCCGGAGCAAGTATGGTGGGTCTGACACACCGGTGTCAATGTGTTCTTTTTTCCATTTCCAGGAGTGTACAAACATGTACGTATCATGTGATAGGTTGTACACCGTATATATGAATATATAAAGGAGACTGACGTTGTCACATACGCCTTGTAAATAATTGTTAATGCTTATTTCATGAAAGGTGACAGAGTGTCTTTATTATCATACTAGTAGAGGTTGGAACGACGGTGGAAATGAAATGGCAGGCCGAACTCAAGCCCTGGATGGAAGGCCCACACGGGTGTTGGTCCTGCTTAAACATAGGAAGTAGCAAGACGGACGTTGGGACACCTGAGCGCTGGGGCATAATACGAGGTGCATTCAAGTTCTAAGGCCTCCGATTTTTTTTCTCCGGACTGGAAAGGGATAGAAACATGCGCATTGTTTTAAAATGAGTCCCAGAGATGGCAGCACCGTACAGCAGATGGAATTTTACCGCCAGGGGCGAGAATGAGAACTGTTTTAAATACTTAAAATGGCGACGTTTTCCTTACTTGAACAGCGTGCAATCATTCGTTTTCTGAATTTGCGTGGTGTGAAACCAATTGAAATTCATCGACAGTTGAAGGAGACATGTGGTGATGGAGTTATGGATGTGTCGAAAGTGGGTTCGTGGGTGCGGCAGTTTAATGAAGGCAGAACATCGTGTGACAACAAACAAACAACCTCGGGCTCGCACAAGCCGTCTGACGACATGATCAAGAAAGTGGAGAGAATTGTTTTGGGGGATCGCCGAATGACTGTTGAACAGATCGCCTCCAGAGTTGGCATTTCTGTGGGTTCTGTGCACACAATCCTGCATGACGACCTGATAATGCGAAAAGTGTCATACAGGTGGGTGTCACGAATGCTGACAGACGACCACATGGCTGCCCGTGTGGCATGTTGCCAAGCAATGTTGACGCGCAACGACAGCACGAATGGGACTTTCTTTTCGTCGGTTGTGACAACGTATGAGACGTGGATGCCATTTTTCAATCCAGAAACAAAGCGCAGCCAGCTCAATGGAAGCACACAGATTCACCGACACCAAAAAAATTTCGGGTAACCGCCAGTGCTGAAAAAATGATGGTGTCCATGTTCTGGGACAGTGAGGGTGTAATCCTACGAAAATGTTTTGAAGAACAAATTCCTTCCTGCACTGCAACAAAAATGTCCGGGAAGGGCTGCGCGTGTGCTGTTTCACCAAGACAACGCACCCGCACATCGAGCTAACGTTACGCAACAGTTTCTTCGTGATAACAACTTTGAAGTGATTCCTCATGCTCCCTACTCACCTGACCTGGCTCCTAGTGACTTTCGGCTTTTTCCAACAATGAAAGACACTCTCCGTGGGCGCACATTCACCAGCCGTGCTGCTATTGCCTCAGCGATTTTCCAGTGGTCAAAACAGACTCCTAAAGAAGCCTTCGCCGCTGCCATGGAATCATGGCGTCAGCGTTGTGAAAAATGTGTACGTCTGCAGGGCGATTACGTCGAGAAGTAACGCCACTTTCATCGATTTCGGGTGAGTAGTTAATTAGAAAAAAAATCGGAGGCCTTGAATGCACCTCGTAGAGTCGAGAACGGCCGATCTTGTAGACGGCTGGGAAGGATTATACTTCGGAAGCTACGATAATCTTGGATGCAGCTGAGAGGAACGAGGAAGCGTCACCTCGGAAAGCATGCAGGCTGGGTTCTTTGCAAAGATTTTTACTCAGAAGCGTTCGATTGTACGAGTATAGGTTTTTTCTCGCAAACTTTCCGCACTGGACGACAAAAGACTAAATTATGGTTGGTCGGCGTTCGGAAGAATCTGTAGAGAGGGAGAATATTCCGTGATTTCGGGAAGATGATTCGTTTTCGGAATTACGAGTGTGGGGAGCCTCGCCTCGCTGGGAAGACAGCAGTGGAGAGACGGGGCTTCCGTTGTGAGCGCCTGTGTGTGACGGTCGTTCGGTAACATCTTTGTTGGTACGGACAGACTTGCTGTCTTTGCTCCCAGGAGAGTTTATGGTTATAACAGTTAGGCACTCTACTGTTGCGAGCCTATACGACTCTCGACTTCACTTCCGTGTTGGAAGTCGTCGTTGAGTACGCAGCGAATGTTGAGAGCACTTCCTCTGCCTATACTGACGTTGAGACGTCATATGAACTCCGTCCTTGTGGTTGGCAGTTCTCGCTTCTCGTCTGTAGAACACAGAGGGGAGAAGACAGTATTAGAGTGTAATAGAGGACTGCCTTCTGCCGTCCTAGTGTTTGAAAGGGTTTGTTTGTGGCTGGAGTTCTTTCATCGACGCAGACGTGTACGGGAACCAGCACGCCGACGCACCAGACGCAGTACATACGGTGATATAGCAAATTGCTTCGGCTTGTTAGGGCTATGAAAGCTAAACAGCTGTGATAATGTTAGTTTATTTCCACTGAGGTTCCACACCATTGTAGATCATCTTTGAAAGTAGTTTCTTATAGTGTTTGGTACGTGGATGATGTCAGTCATTTCGCGTTATTGATATTACATCGCGCAGTCATAATAAGGGGCAGAGTTGGGCAATTGATTAGCAATTTTACTTAGGAAATGTAAACTTTGTAATACAAAAGTTTTTTTAAAATCTACAATAAATATATAAGCAGGAACAACGTTTATCATTTAGTAGTATTAGTTGCCTTATAATCATTCATTTATGTTTAGATTGTAATTTATAGAATTAAGAGCTCCTAAGATCTGCTTCAGGGGGTAATCAGACAGGGCCAAATCTTTATTTTAGCGTTTATTATTTTCCGTCGCCCACATTCATTTTACACATGCCTGAAGTAGCATTTTGGAAATTGTAAAGCAAAAGCTGGCACGAACTGCTGGAGCCGGCCGGTGTGGCCGTGCGGTTCTAGGCGCTTCAGTCTGGAACCGCGTGACAGCTACGGTCGCACGTTCGAGTCCTGCCTCGGGCATGGATGTATGTGATGTCCTTAGGTTAGTTAGGTTTACGTAGTTCTAAGTGATGACCACAGATGTTAAGTCTCATAGTGCTCAGAGCCATTTTATTAAAAAAAAAAAAAAAAACTGCTGGATAGTTACACCATAACACGAGTAAGGCAATATGTCGCAGGGGCGTACTGCCCTCCAAACCTTTGAACACGGTACTCTCAGCAATGAAGGTTATTGTTACACTAGTTCTTCTCCATGTCTGTCTTTTCAGGGGTTCATTCGGCAGTGACGTCATTTTTCTGGATGACAATGCGCGACCGCATCTGCGCAGGTGGAGAAGCTCTTGGAACGAGAGGATATTAGGCGAACGGACTAGCCTGCCCGTTTCCCCAACTTATTTCCCATCGAGCACTATGAGATGCGTTGGGGACACGTGCTGCAGCATGTCCACGAACACCAGCGACCATCTAGCAGTTGTAAACTGGGCTGGTGGAGGAATGGAACGCCCTACCACAAGACCTTTTCACCAGCCTTGTGGCCATCTTGCGTGCCCATTGCAGAGGTTTCACTGATGTCCACAGTGATGAAACAGCCTATTAAAAACGAGGTCCTGCCTCTTGTTAAGTCCAGGGGACTGTCATAAATCTAGACGATTTTAGTTAATTATGTCTTTGAACAAAAGAGTAATTTTTGTTCGTAACATTGTGGTAACTTTTGTCTTTGAATAAAGGTGTTGGCCTCATTTTCTTTCGTTTATCTTCTGTACAATACTGTAGCAATGCTTTCTATGTATGGTACAGGGTCTATCGAGCTGTACTACTTGGCAGTGACACATCATGCAAAAGACACTTTCGTCTTTAAGTCCGGCTCATGTGTATATTTGCAACAGCAGGTGTAATGTGGCAATCAACGTACACTATTTGATCAAAAGTATCCAGACACCTGGCTGAAATGACTTACAAGTTCGTGGCGCCCTCCATCGGTAATGCTCGAATTCAATATGGTGTTGGCCCACCCTTAGCCTTGATGACAGTTTCCACTCTCGCAGGCATACGTTCAGTCAGGTGCTGAAAGGTTTCTTGGGGAGTGGCGGCCCTTCTTCACGGAGCGCTGCACTGAGGAGAGGTATCGATGTCGGTCGGTGGGGCCTGGCACGAAGTCGGCGTTCCAAATCATCCGAAAGATGTTCCATAGGATTCAGGTCAGGACTCTGTGCAGGTCAGTCCATTACAGGGATGTTATTGTCGTGTAACCATTCCGCCACAGGCGTGCAATATGAACAGGTGCTCGATCGTTTTGAAAGATGCAATCGCCATCTCCGAATTGCTCTTCAACAATGAGAAGCAAAAAGATGCTTAAAACATCAATGTAGGCCTGTGCTGCGATAGTGCCACTCAAAACAACTAGGAGTGCAAGCCCCCTAGGTGAAAAACACGACCACACCATAACACCTCCGCCTCCGAATTTTACTGTTGGCACTACACACGCTGGCAGATGACGTTCACTGGGAATTCGCCATACCCACACCCTGCCATCGGATCGCCACATTGTGTACCGTGATTTGTCACTCCACACGACGGTTTCCCACTGTTCAATCGTCCAATGTTTACGCTCCTAACACGAAGCGAGGCGTCGTTTGGCATTTACCGGCGTGATGTATGGCTTATGAGCAGACGCTCGACCATGAAATCCAAGGTTTCTAACCTCCCGCCTAACTGTCATATTACTTGCAGTGGATACTGATGCAATTTTCAATTCCTGTGTGATGCTCTGGATAGATGTCTGGCTGTTACACATTACGACCCTCTTCAACTGTCGGCGGTCTCTGTCAGTCATCAGACGAGGTCAGCCTGTATGCTTTCGTGGTGTACGTGTTCCTTCACGTTTCCACTTCAGTATCACATCGGAAACAGTGGACATAGGGATGTTTATGAGTGTGTAAATCTCGCGTACAGACGTATGACACAAGTGGCACCCAATCACTTGACCACGTTCGTGACTTCCGCGGAGCGCCCCATTCTGCTCTCTCACGATGTCTAATGACTACTGAGGTCGCTGATATGGAGTACTTGGTAGCACAATGCACCTAATAAGAAATACGTATGTTTTTGGGGGTGTCTGGATACTTTTAATCATATAGTGTACAATCAACGTACTCGCAATTTAGCACCTATATGGAGGCTGATCATCGGTGGGTGGCTTCAGCTGGATATGGCATACCTGAAGAAACTTGTGGACTCTCTTTCTCGCCGAACTGAGGCCATAATCACACCTACAGTGTCACACTGTGTTAGCGCGTTACCTGGGGGTGACAAGGTTTTTGTCCCGTGGGCTTATTTCCGCAATGGGTTCAAATCCTTTGATGACAGCGTCTTGGTAGGAAATTCTCGGGTTCAAGCTCTCGCTGCCCCGAATAGACACAGAGACGAAAAGTGGGTTCTGTGCCTTAGCAGTGTATAGTTCAGCTGATAATGAATTCTCTCTAGTTGTCTGGCGTAGTAACGCACGTTACGAGGAAGTCCTTCTGTGTCCGCGGACGCGTCCCCAAGGACAGCGGTTTGTAGCGCATTCCGTGGGGAGACCGGACCAACGCAGCGGGTCGGGACTGTAATATGTGGTGTCCAGAGCGCACGCCGCAGGGTAATCCAAAGAGCCAGCCGACCGCACTGCTTCGTTACTGAGTCTGTAACTCGCAAAACTGTTGCAAGGGTATGTTGGAACGCTAATGCAGATTTAACTTTTCCATTTATTTTAGTGGGAAGCTATCTGCAGACTATAAGGAAGATTTTTGGTTAAGGATTCAGTGTTCAGTCGTATATTCTATTTACCAAATAAGATATACAACAAAATGTTGTACAGCTGCCTGTAGGACCCGCGAACTGATGGTTCTGTACAAACTTAGTTATGTATATAGGTAGTTTATCCATTGCGGGAATCGAGAGTATCGACTATTTTTATCTGTTATCGGCATTGATACTGACAGGACATCGGTCACAGGAATTCCAAGACTTTCGACAGCATTTTAATTTGAAGTTTGAAGACGGATAACAAATTTCGAAAATATTTTTTTCGTTATTTATAATTACAAATTAACGAATTCGGATTTTTCCCTTTGCTTGTACTGTGAAACCTTGCCCCTTTGCAAATTTCACTATTCTAGGTCAACTAGAAGTACGGCATTGGTTCTGATGAGTGAGTTTTCGAGTATCAAAATATGTGACATAAATGGCAGTATCATTTGATTGAATTGACTTAGAAGCTTAAAATTTTTACATTGCCAACGAACTGTCAGCCTTAGTGTGTGAAACAAATTTGAACGTGATAAGCCAACCTGTTCAAGACAAAAAGAATCTTAACAGACACGCAAACAAACAGATGGATAAAAAATAAATTTTTTTTAATGTTATTTAATTACAAATTAATAGTTTTCGGATTTTTTCCTTTACTTGTACCGTGAAACCCTGTTTCTTGCCAAATTTCATGTTGGTAGGTCAACGAGAATACCCTACAGACTTTGATGTATTGGTTTTAGAGTATCAAAATACCTGACATAAATGGTTGTACCTTTTGATGGCCGGCCGGTGTGGCCGAGCGGTTCTAGGCGCTTCAGTCCGGAACCGCGCCACTGCTACGGTCGCAGGTTCGAATCCTGCCTCGGACATGGATATGTGTGGTGTCCTAAGGTTAGTTAGGTTTAAGTAGTTCTAAGTTCTAGGGGACTGATGACCTCAGATGTTAAGTCCCATAGTGCTCAGAGCCATTTTAATCGTTTGAACCTTTTGATGGCAGTGACTTAGATGTTTAAAATTCTTACAGTCCCAACAGACAATAGTCCTTAGTGTGTGACGTAAATTGGAACTTGATATGCCAAAATGTTCCAGGGAAAAATGATGTTAAAAGTCGGACAGTCACAAAGACAGATGGATAAAAAAATTGGTCTGGATAGAGTAGGAAGGTTTAGAGCCGACTTAATTATGTATATAGATAGTTCAATCCACGTGCGAGTATTCAAACAGAGAGATATGTAAACAGGCACAATACTCTGTAACGGTGTCAGACGTGTGTAGCTGGAGTGATATGGGACCCCTGATACGTCTAGATACCACTCTGACAGGTGACACGTACGTAAGCATCCTGTCTGATCACCTGCATCTATTCATGTCTATTGTGCATTCCGACGGATTTGGGCAATTCCAGCAGGACAATGTGGCACCCCACCCGTCAAGAATTGCTACAGAGTGGCTCCAGGAACATTCTTGTGAGTTTAAACACTTCCGCTGGCCACCAATCTCACCGACATGAACATCATTGAATATATGTGGGATGCCTTGCAACGTGCTGTTCAGAAGAGATCTCCATCCTCTCGTATTCATACGGATTTATGGACAGCCCTGCAGGATTCATGGTGTCAGTTCCATCGAGCACTACTTCAGACATTAGACGAATCCATGCCACGTCGTGTTGCGGCACTTCTGCCTGCTCGTGGGGACCTTGTACGACATTAGCAGGTGTACCACATTCTTTGGCTCTTCAGTGTACAAGGGTTCTGTTTTCACCGATTGTGGTACGAAACCCTACAAAAGCAGATGAAGGCTGATGAAATTACATGTTTATTCCAATCAGCATCATCAAATGGCTATGACTTGTCGCTGCAATCGTTCTTCTATTTTAGGTTGTCCTCTCCATTTCTTGATAATTTCGACAGTTTTTTGCCACTTAAAAGATGAGTGTATCACCAAAAATGCCAGTTCATTTTGTAATCTTTGTGGTTCTGTACCTGAATGCATGGGTTATATACTGAGTTTGTGTAGGGGCAGAAAACGTCACTGTCATTTCATCGAGCGGGCAGACGTCTGCACACTTGAAGTATACTGCGCCGTTAGCGGTCATGACTAGTAATAAGTGATTACTGAAATTAATGTGTTCCACCTACACTACTCATATACTAAGTAAGGCAATTTCAGAGCTCACATAAATGAATGTTCCTTTTCTCGGTGTTCCTGGAAAAAAAATGCAGCTTAGTTACTGCGGGTAGACTACACTCGGTGCAAGGTGTGTCGCGATATGGAAGTAGTCGTTCTCTATCGGAGTAGAGAAATAGAGTTGACAGTTTACTGCAGGCTAGTCCGCTGAACTGGCGTCTCGCTATCACGTCCTTGCATCGATATGGAACCATTATTACTAATTAGCGAAATGAGTACGCGTATAACTGAAATTTGGTCTCACCGGCAACTGAGTGATGAAGACATTTAGTGGACTTTGAATTTTTGCATCTATGTAATTCCATATACAAAATTATCATCTTTCTTCATTTGCCTCCTTACAACTCCTTACCACACTTAAACGTACAATTTAATACGGTTATCAGTATCTCGCTAGAGAGAACGCAAGGGGATAACATAAAATACTTCGCTCAGTGCCTGTTCTCTTGGAAGTAGGTAATATGTATCGGAATTTATATATTTGCTGTGGGCGCTAATTGTAATACTCCCATCTTAACTCATTCCGCCAATTATTTGTAAGTAAACGACGAAATTCCAATCGCCAGTCTCTTTGTTGGTATCAATTTCAATACTATCAATGTCTTCAGGGAATTGATAAATTACTGTTCACTTCTCGTAAATGCGTTTTTTCAGAAAAGTGGGGTGCAAATCTTACAAGGTGACAAATATTAAAATATATAAAATAAAATCGTCATAACTTAGGAACAGTTTGCGTTAGGACATTCGAACTGCACGGTTGGCCGCGGGGAATGATGCGAATTAGTATGCTCATATGCCCGCGCCTTGTTGTTGTCGTGAAAATGTCGCGGTACAGCGTGTGAAGGCCTACTATGCGATCAATAACAACCCAGCTGCGGCTCAAAGGAAGTTTTCGATCGAATTCAATCTGAAGACAACCGGTCCCTGTGTTCTAACGATCAAGAATTTGATTCACAAGTCTGAGAGAACGGCTAGTGTTCGTGATGACACTGTTTGCAATGTCGGTCGGCCAAAAAGGGTGAAAACGCCTGAAAGCATCGAGAAGACACGCGCTATGTTCCAAACCAGCCCCAGGAAATCTATTAGACGAGCTGCACGACAGATGGGAATCAACCGGGAGATACTGCGACAAATTGTTGTTGAGACCTGCATCTCTTCCCATCCAAAATTCAGACCCGTCAGCCATTAAGCCCCAGGACCACGGAACAACGATCGTGTTTCGCCAATACTACTGTCCACAGCATTGGCAAACAGGGCTTTGACGTGAATATGTTTTAGTGACGAAGTCCACTTTCATTTGGATAGGTTCGTCAACAAGCAAAATTGGCCCATTTGGGAGACTGAGAACCCACATTTCAACGGGTGTCTGTGTTGCGTGCAATGTCCAGTCACGGAATAATCGGTGCGATATTGCTTGGTGACTATCGAACAGTACGTGAGGCTTTGGAATATAATTTCATCTCCATTATCTAAAGTTACTAAGATTTCGACAAGATATGATTCATGCAGGACGGAGTTCGAACCCATCGAAGCAGGAGAATGTTTGATGTCCTGGACGAGCACTGTGGGGACAGCATTCTGGCTATGGGGTACCGAGAGGCCACTGGCATGGGCCTCGCCGTATTATCCGAACTGCATTTTGTGGGGCTATATTAAAGGCAAGGCGTACAGCAATAACCCCAAAACCATTGCTGAGCCGAAAACAGAAATTCAGGAGGTCATCGATAGTGTCAATATACCGCCACTTCAGCGGCTCGTGCAGAATTTCGCTATTCGTCTGCGCCTCATCATCGTCAATGATGGCAGTCTTATAGAACATGTCATAACCTAAATCCGATTATCTGTACTGAGGTTTACATGTTGAATAAAGCGTGTGCACGCCACAGTTTGTAACTAATATACGTTTTTTTCATGTAGTTCAATAATTTTCACCCTGTATATGAAAGTCGTGTACCACCTTCTCTTTGATATCTGCTTCTTTCCGTCTCATTGTTTGTGACAATTCTTAAAGGAAGTCCCAAGCTCTTGTACTAATGTAATTGAAATGTTTTGTGATTTCGAGTCTCGGTATAATGTCATTTTGAAACAGTCTTTTGAATCGTTTAAAGCCGGGCATCACGTTTTATCTTAATGCTTTCGAGAAAAGTAACGTAATATTGGTGACATACACTGCACTACTGCATGAACAGGTAGCTGCATTATTTGCAAGCACTTGGAGTTTTAGCGAGCGGCTACAAGTACACCCTTATGGCGCTGATTTCTTACAGGTAGCCAACATCCAGCTCAGTGATTTATTCCAGGAATTTGGCCAAAGCAGAGCAAAGTAACGTTTCCGTTATTCAGATAAGGATCAACGTCAGGCTCAAGACGAATCTCTGCGCTATGCGACAGGTAACATTGAACACTTGCAGTTTTTTCTACATAATGCGGAAGTTGTATTTTAACCGCTTGCAGATTCAACACACGACAACTTACCTTTTGCAAGTTTTGATTGTTCATAGGGAATGTGTCGAGTGTGTCACAGACAGTTGCTTCTTGTGTTCAATTATTAATAATTACGGATCACCTCATGTTCAGTCTGTCGTGATTAAATCGTAAACGTTAGGCAAAAAGATGCGGTGCTGTGTAGTAACAGTCACAATTTAACATATACAGTCGCGACAATCTCTGCCGCCACAGTTGTTACCGTTTGACAGCTGGAATAAAACTAGCGCTCCAAGCGGTGATAAAGCGGCGTTGTAAGGATGATATTTGTTTTCAGTTATTTTTCTACTTATTCAACGAAACAATTATTATATTTTGCGCTCCATGCATCAGTTAATTACCTAGAAATAGAAATTATTGTGAAAAAATGCAAAAACCGCCGAATCTCACTGATTCAGTGACATAAGTTATAACTATTTCATGAAGAAATACTTTCGAATATGTGCGTAGCTGTACCTTACTCTGCTGAAAGCAAGAAAATATAAATGCATATTTCATGCATCTCTGTTGTTGTCTGTTCTTGTTATGATAGGCGCTTTATTTGTCACGTAAAAATTTTGTGTAGAATCTAATGATTCACGCGTTCTTACGTTTCACTCGGCTTTCAAATACACAAATATTTTTTGTAAATGTGATTATTTTTTGCTTCAAAAACGAATGTGTTGAAGATTCTTGCCGCTTGTGGCTCAGATTTAGCAACAATTTTCAACTCGTTTTCTTTTGGGTTGGGAAAGAGTTTTATTGCTTTTGAAGTTTTATTATCACGTCTGTGGTTTTCCTTTAGCTACAGTTATGGTGGTTTATTTGGTACGTTAAATAATGCACGTATTGCATTCCATACAAGTTTCCAGCGTTGTGGAGCGGACAAAACTTCGCGTTTCTGGGTAGATGTAATAATAAGCTAATTTTTGTCCGTAAAAGAAAACTACACTCTTCAGTAAATACCTTTTGTTACATGAGAATCGTACTGTAACGTACCGCTTCATACCTCGCAAGGTTTTTAGGGAACTAAAAAAGACAATTGTGTAATTTTTTTTTGTTACTGTCGATTTTTGTGGCGCTGTACACGCTACCTATTGCAAAATCTATATCGCAAATCAGTATAAACCGTACTATTTACGCTCATCCGGTATCGTATTCAGAAGTATAGTTTGCTGGCCGCTTGGTGCGCTGCTGTCGCAGTGAGTAACAAAAACGACACAGAGTGTTGCGACTATTATGTTAGACTGTGATACTAGTTGCAGTGTCTTAATTTCAAGTACCGCGGCAAGACAATAATTATCATTAATGAGACTTCGTACAGATTATTTACGAACTTCGTTTCTTTTGAAAATTGCAAGATTACCTTTGAGTATCAGTCTGGAAATTTCTGTGCATTTCACGTTTAGCCATTTACACACCTAATTTATGCATTCACATGTAGCAAAACTATATTACGTCCAGGTCACGATAGTCTGGCTGTACAGCAATAAGAATTAGAACATTTCTTACCTCATTCTGAATATTACGTTAAGACCTTGTACTCTTGCAGAATGAGTTAACATTAATAATTTTCTTGAGACACAGCTCCGGGGTGTTGTCTCAATTATGGTTAGAGTAGTTTATCCGAGGTTTTGGAAGTGAGAGCAGTGAGAGAAGCATTCCAAAATATTACACTAACAAAAGTGAAAATTAAAGATTATATATCTACTATTGGATACAGGCCTTACAGCAACTATCATAAGAAGTACACTGAAATAGGAAGTTTACACAAGTCACACCATTACACTTCAGGTAATGTGTTTTCTGAGCAGAAGTTTCAACGAGCAGTTTTCGCCTCCAACAGATTTTCTACCAGTTTTTATCGTGGTCTTTCCTTGGTTTCCTTTCTCAAAATTTTCCCTTCCAATGCGTTTGCTAAGAGCTGTTTTGTCTAAATAAAAGTACAAAATGATCTTTCTTTTATTTTTTAATAGCAGCTGCAAGTTTTCTTTGGTCATTGATCACTTTCAAAATGTCTTCGTTGGGTTTTCTTTCTGTGCAACTGGTTCTTGTTAGCCTTCCCAACAACCACATTTACACGGCTTTCAAGTGCTTTCAGCCTCCCTTCATACAGGAACGCACTACAAATAAAGCCATTGACAAATTAATTTTTTTATGATCTGTAGTAAACGACTTGTTCACTAACGATTATCTTCTTTCATTCAAGCGCAGTTTACTGTTGCATTCTTTTTCTGATATCCATGTTTCATCTGTTGACTTTTATAACTAAGGTGCCAAAATTACAAAATTTATCAGCTGTTTTAATTTTATTTCTTCCATTTATGATGTCAGGAGTCGTTCTCAATTTCACCGTTATCATAGTTTTCGTTTTATGACCATCAATTTTAAGTCCAGTCTTTGTCGTTACTGTTGCAAATTTAGAAAGTGTATACAGTAGAACTCCAGTTACCCGGGTGCCTCGGTACTGGACCCAATCTGGGCAATGAAATAATTCGATAAATCAACAAAACAAGTCATTTCTTTTAAGAAAAGATAATTTTACGTATACATAGTACTGTAATATTAATTTAATGACAGAAAAAAGTGTTGTTTCGAATTTGTACGGTACTGTACCTATATACAGTGTCAGTTCTTCAGCATGTCGGTCAGAGTCAGTTGTCTTGTTGTCTTCAGTCGTTTTCAAGCAGCCAACTCTCGCATCCGTTTGACAGTGATCAGCTGCATATGGTCACATTCAGGCTGCCGCTCCATCCACGTTAGCGTCGTGTCAACACACGCAAAAGGCTCGCGTCCAGCTGACGGTCCCGCATCTGGTTCACTCACATTGTCTTCCTCCTGGCCATCAGTATCCTGTCCTACGCCTTGAATGATTTCATGGCCACCGAGAATTTAGAATCCAGGGTACAAAGAAGCCACTCGCTCATATCCTCTGCACTGCAATCAGAACGTCCAGGAACTTTCAAATGGATCTTTCTTATGCCCTCAAGTGATATTCCGTCGTCTGCTTCTTTTATTCATTTTTCTTATTTTGTGCCTCATCGTCGGTTGAAATGCTTTTCAATTTATTCCAAGCTCTTTTTAATGTCGGTGTCTTTACCAAATTCCATATTGCCGACATCATGTAAGAGCAGTCCTCTAAATTCAATTTTTGGTGACGAGCCACAACGCCTTCTTCATTTCCATCTTCTATCAAAGGCTCCCTAATCAGATATCTGCTGTAATGTCGTAGTTACGATAACTGAGTGGTCCATCGGCTGCAGCAAACCATGCTGTGGGGTGAGTGTGTGCATCGTCCAGAATTAACATCACTTTACTGCCTTCTTTCCTTAAGGCGTTTTGGTATTTTCTTACTTCAGGTATGAAAATCTGAATCGTACCAATTTACAAAACAAAGCACCACTCATCCAGGCCTTTGGTTAATTCTTGTAAGACATGGGAGGCTTTTTAGCATTTTTCGAAGTCCGGTTTTTTTCAATATTACTATCAACAGAATGGGTATTTTGTGATTCCCCATAGAGTTAGCGCAGTTCAGCACTGTAACACGGTCTTTACTAACCTTATGAGCGGGAGCACTAACTTCTTAGAAGCTAAAACTGTTTCAGGCAAAGACTTCCAAATAAGGCGTGTCTCATCTGGGTTGAGTAAAAATTCAGAGTCATAAACGCTGTTTCAATTTTGAATTTAAAAAAAAATTGTGATGCTCTTAGATCTTCTAATAGTTTTTTACCACTAAAATCCAACTCACGAATAACGTGCTTTGCTTGAAATTCCGTAGCCAGTCGTTGCTCACTTTAGAGGTAGACAAGCATGAAAACAGCAGTAACAAAGAACCAGAAAAGACAATATTCAAGCAGCGAGCGTTGGGAAACCCTCTTTTAGGGCCGACTGTTTGCAAAAAAGCAAAACTCTTAGCAGAGAAAATTACGTTTTGCTTTTTTGCAAACAGTCTGCCCTCAAAAAGGGTTTCCCAACGCTCGCTACTTGAATACTGTCTTTTCTGGTTCTTTGTTACTGCTGTTTTCACGCTTTTTTCGACCAACTCCCATCTTGATTCTCAAGGACAGACACAAAGATAAAAGCTGAGGACTTGTTTTTTTCTATGACTGAAATTTTTGACGTTCCTATGCTAAACATGTCAGCTATATGCTTACCACATACGCCTCTGTCGAATTGTGCAAGGCCTTTTAATTTGTCTGCCAACGATAAGACAGCGTGTTTCCCTTTGGAAGACATATGCCGTACAGTGAATTAAAACACTTTCCAAAACAAAACAAAAGACACAGAGGACGGAACGTATAGCGACACATCAGTGAATACGTTAATGTCACGACACAGACTGATGTAGGACAAACTGAATGACGGGCACCACAAACACAACAACGCACGTATTGTGCTTACTACAATGCGCGTACTGTATTCATTGTTCACTGGAAGGTTTCGCTGCGTATTGACTTTAGAACAATAAATAAACGCCCAATGCACTGTACACTGTATTATCATGTAACTGGAGTTCGGAGTTCTACTGTATAGCATTTGTCTTCCACCAGCATCTCTTATGGCAATATCATTCACAAATATAAACTATTAAATAAGTATTATATTCACTTTATCACCAGATAAGAACAGAATAGGAGCTTCTGAAATGTGGCGTGTATGGTGGCATGTCATTTTTGATTTTTGCAATTTATCGATGTGCACGTCACAAAGAGAGAGAGAGACAGCAAGTTACGTTACTGTTAAACAATCTTTGATCTTGTTCTGCCACAGTATTTCTCTCTGTGCAGTCTGATACATCTTGGTTGAAACGTGGTAGGTGACAGACGTATTCGTTAGTGCTGTGTTGTCTTGTGACTGTATCTGTTAGATGAAGAAAGATTTATTGTGATGGACAGCAAGGATGTATGTATATAAAGTATATATATTCGAAGGCGAAAATAATATAAATTTTGAAAAATCTTATTATCTTTGAAGAGGAGAAGTTTGAGGTAAGATTGCAGCACAGCGCAGGTAGATTGTCGGAATAACTATTGTCAGCTAGTTAACTTGCTCAGAGGCGAGAGAAAGTCCACTCCACTTCCCTAAGTCATGTATGAAGATATTAACAGATTAAACTGTTTGGTTTTTTATAGAAATCTTCTGTTAACATTGTACCCTTTTCGCATCATTGTTCACTTTGTAAAGGATAGTATTGTTCAGATCAATGCTATCTGTGAAGATCACGCGAAATTTTACTCTGTTTTTCTTTTTTTCTTTTTCTTTTTGCAAAAATATTTCATTCTAAAATCGTTGCCTTGGAATATTATTTCAAAGGAATAGATACTCTTCCCCTCCCACTGTTTAAAGGAGGTTTATCATTGCCCATTACCATATTACATCATGTGGTATGCAGCAGTTTCAATGCTGTTCGGAAATTTTGTTTAAAAATAGAAATCTAGCTCACTCGCTGTCTGCTTTCTGTTTGCTGTTGAGCTTTTAAGAAGTCTGCAACAATGCTGTCGAAACTCGAGGTAAGTGGAAATTTTTATTAGGGCCAGATATCTGTTTTTCTTCAGTTGCGCATTTAATATAAACACAAGTTGTATTCAGACCAGTTACATTTAAATTCAAACTAGGTTCTGTTTAGTCTAAGGTTGGCATACGAGATACTGTTGGATAACAGTTTATTGGTAATTAGTTTTGGTAATATGTAGATTTTTTTTTTATTGAGCGGGCGGTGAATCTGGGCTAAATTTCATATAGAAACGTATAGGGGGGAGGGGGGCGCTTACATGTGTTACAGAAGAATGCTGAAGAATCGATGGAGGGATTAGTTAACTATTGGGGAGGTACAGAACAGGGGAGTAGAGAAATTTATGGCACAACTTACTAAATGAAGGGATCGAGTGAAGGGACACATCCAGAAACAAGACGGAGTTGTCAGTTTGCAGATGGAGGGTAGCGCGTGTGCTTAGAGGGGCGAACTGCAGAGGAGGAAAAAAATTGTAAATTTGTGGTAAGATCTTATGGGACCAAACTGCTGAGGTCATCGGTCCCTAAGCTTACACACTACTTAATCTAACTTAAACTAACTTACGCTATGGACAACACACACACCCATGCCCGAGGCAGGACTCCAAACTCCGGTAGGAGGGACCGCGCAATCCGTGACATGGCGCCTCTAACCGCACGTCCAATCCGCGCGGCTCTCATAGAGAACCATGTCATCTGTGAAGAGTGTAAAACTACTTCCAACGCTTCCTGTTAGATCATTTATATACATTGTAAAAAATAACTATCCTATCACACTTCCTTGAAGAAATTGCATCTATTGATTTTGCTCCGGTAAGAGCGACGGGTTGAATTCTATTCGGAAGGAAGTCTTGAATCCGGTGGCAAATTTGCTCCGGCAGTCGATAAGCTCGCATTATGATCACTAAACGGCACTGCGGAACGGTGTCAAACGGCATCAACCTGAGCGCCATTGTTTGAGGCGATGTGGATCTCATGGAGGAACAGAGCGAGCTGACTTTTGCAAGATCACGGTTTTCAGAATCCATGTTGATTTTTGTAGAGATTTTCGTTCTCCAAAACCGTCATAGTTCTTGACCATAAAACATGTTTCATAATTCTACAACGGAATGACGTCAGCGATATAGGCCTGCACTAATATGCATCTGTCCTTCAACCGTTCTTGAAAACGGGAAACACCTGCAGTTTTTTCCAGTCACTAGGTACCCTTCTATGTCTCAGCAATGTGCGACAAATTGCTGCTAGAAAAGGAGCAAGCTCTTTCGCATTATCTTTGAAGAATCTTTTAGGTATCTCATCTGGTCCTGATGCCTTTCTACTAGTAAGCGATTGTAGTTACTTTTCTATTCCGCAATCGGTTACCTCAGTATGCGCCATTTCGACATTCGTACGATTACTGAAAGGAGGGACCGCGTTGCGATCATCCGTGGAGAAACAGTTTCGGAAGACCGAATTCAGTATTTCGGCCTTCTCTCTGTTATCTTCTGTTTCGGTGCTAATACTGGCAGTGAGTGAATGAATAAAGATTTCGGACCGCTTCTTCATTTTACGTAAGAAAAAAGCCTCTTGCGATTTTTACTCAGATCGGTTGACAAAATTTTGCTTTCAGAGTGACTGAATGCTTCTGTCATTGCTACTCTTACGCTCGTTTTCGTGTCCTTTAGCTTTTGTTTGTCAGCTAGGTTTTGACTTTTCTAGAATCTGAGCTGAAGCTACCTTTGTTTACGTAGCAGTTTTCTAGCGCGGTGGGACTTTTCTATCCCTTAAGGCCTTGCTCGGAACATACTTGTCTAAGGTATATTGAACAATGTTTTTGGATTTTTTTCCGTTTGAGCTCCACATTTTCGTCCTCAGCACTGAATGTTTGATGTTGACTACTCAGATATTCTACAAATTATATTCTGTCACTCTTGCTAAGCAAATAAGTTTTACTACCTTCCTTGCAAAACCTGTAGTCAAGATGCTATCACAGCCTTATGATCACTGATGCCTTTCTTTGAGTTAACCGTTTCGTTAAGTTCAGACCTGTTTGTTGCTAAGATGTCCAAGACGTTATCTTCACGAGTTGGCTGTCTAATTATCTGCTCCAAGTAAGAATTCGATAGAAGTTGCAGATGCGGTTTGGATGTTTGAATTTTAATCCTGAGAACTTTAGAATTTGAAAGAATGACAGTTATATTGTTCATTACTATGTCCTTAATTATTCTTATTCTGTTTAACTATATTCCATTTTCAAATGTAAAAAGCGTCTACAAACAAGTATGTATGGTCATATGTAAAAGTAGTGATCCGTGCTGCGGCTCGCGTTGGTGCTGTTTGTAGGTTTCAGCCCTCTCTTGGAGGCCAGACGGCCTCGTTTAGCCGGCCAGGGTGGCCGAGCGGTTCTAGGCGCTACAGTCTGGAACCGCGCGACCGTTACGGTCGCAGGTTCGAATCCTGCCTCGGGCATGGATGTGTGTGATGTCCTTAGGTTATTTAGGTTTAATTAGTTCTAAGTTCTAGGGGACGGATGACCTTAGAAGTTAAGTCCCATAGTGCTCAGAGCCATTTGAACCATTTGAACCATTGGCATAGTTTAGTTGGCGTGGTTGCGGTTGTTTGTCTTCTTCTCGTGTTTACTGGCGCCACTCGGTTTCGCAAGCGTTACCTGTCCGCTATTGGCACCAGCGGCGGTTATCGATATGTAGTAACTATTGCCCTATCTTTGGGGCGACGTCGTTCTTTTTCCGGGTCGTGTGAGAGGGCCAAATCGGTTGGGGATCCAGGAGGAGCCAGGCCTGCGCAGTGCCAGAAGACGCCGGGAACGCTGGCGGCACTCATGGACTGCCGGATGGAAGGGCTGTGGTCACGGAGGTGCACGACTGGGTCGTAAACCGGATCCACCAAGCTTTAAGATGAGTGCATTTCAACCCAAGTAGAGAAACCTCCACCACTGTGATATCTCGCGATTCTCCAGTGACTTGGGTTCGTGTTGCTGCTCATAGTGTCACCGAGGCGAAGAGCAGCGAGTGGAGCGGTTGGGGAAGGCGGATCTGATTACCTTTCCTCGACTTCTTATTACTGTTTACTGCGTTCAACTTGTTACAATTTGTTAAGTTCAACCAGCGGTAATTTTTCTTGCCTGGTGGCCACTAACGCCCCAGTTTCCTGCCCTGGGGGGTTAGTGTATGTAACGGCAGTGTACGTTTCCTCGCCTTGCCACTGCTGTCCGGTAAGGCGTGTTGTTTTGACAGCTTTCATGATTGTAGGCCGGTTGGAGATTCTTCTGCTCTGGTGGTAGTGACTCCTTTCCCATTCCGGGCGCTCTAAACGTAGTATTCTGGGGACATATTGCAAACCGCCGGTTCCGTCTTTGGCGTACTGTTCCATCATTGCATTTGATTAATCGGACGTCAGGTAGCTTCAGCAAGATTATCATTACTCATTCGTTTCACTGACACTAGTCTGAGTTACCATCTTGAGAAATGAATGCAACTCTTGGCTGCCTATCTCATCGCTCGCGAAACTGTTTGTTGCCGGACCTTTTCAGAGGTCGATTCCTGGATCACCGTCTGTAACCCCTTGGCTCTTGTAAGGCATGTGTGTTCTAAAAGGAGGTCTGATGGCCAGTAGTTCAGTGTAACGCTCCTTCAGTCCACGCCTTCTGCGGGTATAATCTGCCTCAGTACCCTTTAAGGAACTTATGTACTGGTCCTTGTGTTTTATTATTGTATTATTTATTATAATACCTTGTAATGCCTACATTAAAGGTTATATATGTCTAGTAAATTGTTCTGGTCTCCTTCTGGAATAAACCTAGCAGTGTAGTGTTCAGTGGATCTTAAGGGTTGTGTTACAAAGTTTACCATCATCTTATTTCACCCGTTTGGTGATCAGATGCTTATTTTTTAATTAATCTTTGCTATTGTATTTGCTGTTTTGCAGCAGGTTTCTAAAATTTTTATATTATTGCCGTTCCTGGCGTGTAAGATCTTCAGCAGTGATTGTGGTCACTTGCCTTAAAATTCTAATTTGATATTTGTATTTACGTAGTAAGACTTTAAAACCTTATTTACTGCCATTCCTGGCGTCTAATGCCTTCTGCTGTGTTTGTTGCGACTTGCCTTTAATATTTCAAACCTGTAATTTGTAAGTTGCAGCGAATTTTAAACAATTCTTAATTTATTGCCATTTCTGGCGTTAAGGCCTTCTGCCCAGATCACAGTGGCTTGCTTTTAAAATATTATCTGGTGTATCTGAATTTAATCGTGATTTGCTAAATTGTAACTCACTGAAAACACTATTATTGACACAGTTGTTTATTCCTTCATTAATAACGTGTGGTATTTTTATTTATTGTTGAGTCTGGAATTACTGGTTTATAATAAATTGTGTGTGTAACTGTAAAAGGAAACCAATAGTAACTGATTACGGCCCCGTCCACAATCGTAACCGAATCCTGCCTTCCCTTGACTACCTGGTTTCAAGTAGTACTACTACTACAATAAAATGACTTGACCAAGAACGTTGTAAAAATTATCTATGGAAGAATAAAGTGAAAACTGTTGTTGTTGTTTTCGTTTTATTCTTCCATGTACAATTTTTACAACAACAAGTCATCTTATTGTAGTATAAGAAAAAATTCATAATGTGCATTCACGTACTTACAGGTATGGCTTGACAAGGAGACAGGTAGTCGGCCGTGGCCTTTTAGTAGGAATTTTTCTAGCATTAGTCTGAAATAATTTAGACAAGTCATGGGGAACCTAAATATCAGGATAGTCGACGACGGTTTTTATCTCCAGTTCTGCCGACTGCTGAGGATCCAGGGTTTTAACCACTGCGCCCTCATGTCTTCAACGACGAAGTTTGAAATTTGTAATACATATCAAAACAAAGGTGTGAGTAGTATTTGTAAAGGTCTAGCTGTAAATGAGGAATGAAGAAAATGGAAGTTAGCGTAGCATAGATACATAAAACTGGAATGGGAGAGAGCAGAAGCGTTTGAGAATTGGCGTTGCACTAGGATGCTGCAAATTATATGGACCAATTACTAAAGTAATTAGGATTTTTTCCTCAGAATTGGCACGGAAAGGAATCTATGCGAACGTTAACGAGAACGAGGGATAGGATGCTAGTACATCTCTTCATGGAGGGAAAAATTATTGTAGAGCCAATTAAGAGAAGCAGTTTCTCGAGAGTCATTAATGAGGGGTTATTTCTGCATGTACGTCTACATAGATACTCCACAAGCCACCTTATGGTACGTGGCGGAGGGTACCCTTACCACTGCTGGTCATTACTGTTCCACTCGCAAATAGAGCCACGGAAAACCGACTGTCTGTATGCTTCCGTATGAGCCCTAATTTCTCGTATCTTCATGGTCCTTAAGCGTAGTCTATCTTGGCGGGCGTAGGATCGTTTGGCAATCAGTTTCAAATGCCGGTTCTCTAAATTTGCTCACTAGTGTTTCACGAAAAGAACGTCGGCTTCCCTTTAGGGATTCCCATTTGAATCTCCGAAGCATCTCCGAACACGTACGTGTTGTTCGAATCTACCAGTAACAAATATAGCAGCCCATCTCTGAATTACTTCGATGTCTTCCTTCAATCCGACCTGGTCTCCCAATAAACCGAAGTCGACTATTCGCATTCCCTACTACAGTTCTGATGTGCTCGTTCCATCTCATATCGCTTTGAAACGCTACGGCCAGACAGTTAAACGACATGACTGCGTCAAGCAGGACTGTAATAATAATGTATCCGAACATTACAGGTTTGTTATTCCTATTCATCTATATTAACTTACATTTTTCTACATTTAGAGCTAGCTGCCTGTCATTACACCAACTGGAAATTTTGTCTAAGTCGTGTTGTTTCTTGCTATAGTCACTCAACTTTGACACCTTACCGTGCACCACGTATCATCAGCAGACAACCGTAGATTGGTGCCCACCCCGCCCGTCAAATCATTTATGTGCATAGAGAACAATTGCGGTCCTGTCACACTTCCCTGGTGCACCCTTGACGATACCTTGGCTCTGATGAACACTCGCCGTCGAGAACAGAATACTGGGTTGCTTTACTTAAGAAGCCTTCGATCCACTCACGTATGTGTGAATTTATTCCATGTGCTCCTACATTCGTTAATAGGCTGCAATGGGGCACCGTGTCAAATGATTTCTGGAAATCTAGAAATGTGGAATATGCCTGTGTCCTTCATCCATAATTCGTAGTGTATCATGTGAGAAAAGGGCAAGATGAGTTTCACACGAGCAGAAAGCTTAACATTTGCATGAAACAACACATACACTCCTGGAAATGGAAAAAAGAACACATTGACACCGGTGTGTCAGACCCACCATACTTGCTCCGGTCACTGCGAGAGGGCTGTACAAGCAATGATCACACGCACGGCACAGCGGACACACCAGGAACCGCGGTGTTGGCCGTCGAATGGCGCTAGCTGCACAGCATTTGTGCACCGCCGCCGTCAGTGTGAGCCAGTTTGCCGTGGCATACGGAGCTCCATCGCAGTCTTTAACACTGGTAGCATGCCGCGACAGCGTGGACGTGAACCGTATGTGCAGTTGACGGACTTTGAGCGAGGGCGTATAGTGGGCATGCGGGAGGCCGGGTGGACGTACCGCCGAATTGCTCAACACGTGGGGCGTGAGGTCTCCACAGTACACCGATGTTGTCGCCAGTGGTCGGCGGAAGGTGCACGTGCCCGTCGACCTGGGACCGGACCGCAGCGACGCACGGATGCACGCCAAGACCGTAGGATCCTACGCAGTGCCGTAGGGGACCGCACCGCCACTTCCCAGCAAATTAGGGACACTGTTGCTCCTGGGGTATCGGCGAGGACCATTCGCAACCGTCTCCATGAAGCTGGGCTACGGTCCCGCACACCGTTAGGCCGTCTTCCGCTCACGCCCCAACATCGTGCAGCCCACCTCCAGTGGTGTCGCGACAGGCGTGAATGGAGGGACGAATGGAGACGTGTCGTCTTCAGCGATGAGAGTCGCTTCTGCCTTGGTGCCAATGATGGTCGTATGCGTGTTTGGCGCCATGCACGTGAGCGCCACAATCAGGACTGCATACGACCGAGGCACACAGGGCCAACACCCGGTATCATGGTGTGGGGAGCGATCTCCTACACTGGCCGTACACCACTGGTGATCGTCGAGGGGACACTGAATAGTGCACGGTACATCCAAACCGTCATCGAACCCATCGTTCTACCGTTCCTAGACCGGCAAGGGAACTTGCTGTTCCAACAGGACAATGTACGTCCGCATGTATCCCGTGCCACCCAACGTGCTCTAGAAGGTGTAAGTCAACTACCCTGGCCAGCAAGATCTCCGGATCTGTCCCCCATTGAGCATGTTTGGGACTGGATGAAGCGTCGTCTCACGCGGTCTGCACGTCCAACACGAACGCTGGTCCAACTGAGGCGCCAGGTGGAAATGGCATGGCAAGCCGTTCCACAGGACTACATCCAGCATCTCTACGATCGTCTCCATGGGAGAGTAGCAGCCTGCATTGCTGCGAAAGGTGGATATACACTGTACTAGTGCCGACATTGTGCATGCTCTGATGCCTGTGTCTATGTGCCTGTGGTTCTGTCAGTGTGATCATGTGATGTATCTGACCCCAGGAATGTGTCAATAAAGTTTCCCCTTCCTGGGACAATGAATTCACGGTGTTCTTATTTCAATTTCCAGGAGTGTATTAATGAGTCATATTTCCAGTGAAGAAGTTGATGTCCTACGTCGTTCCGTTATTGTTCATAGAAGCACAGATACGGAGTTTCGATGCCGTGATTAAGACATATCAGAGTGGAGCAGCATCCACACTTCACAAGGTGAACACGTCGAAGTGATACAGTAATCTTTGGTGCACTTTACCAGCTCGACATCAAAACGCACAATGACGATATCGTCCATATCTTTACCATGAGCTGTTTCATTCCGTTATGTTTTAACCGTTTCATTGTAACTCTACTTACGTTCTTCGGTGACGAGTGAAGGAAGATAGTTAAAATGGCTCTAAACACTATGAGACTTAACATCTGAGGTCATGAGTTCCCTAGACTTAGAACTACTTAAATCTGACGAACATCACATACATCCGTGCCCGAGGAAGAATTCGAACCCGCGACCGTAACAGCCACGTGGTTCCGGGCTGAAGCGCCTAGAACCGCTCAACCACAGCGGCCGGCAATAAAGGAAGAACTTACGACAGGGGAACAACTTCTTCTTTGGGAAATATGTAGTTGTACTACTGCATTTGTTAATATTTATTGTTTCAAGTAATGTTTGACTTTTGTGTTTCAAATGTTTTTGTAACGCCGATGTTACTTTGGCGTATTGTGCTTCTATGTGTAGTCTTTAGCATAGACGGTGGAAGACCTTGATGGATTGTAGGACAGACACACATCTTCGCATTTGATATTATTTATTTATGCACTGTTGTTATGGTCTGTGGAGGAAAATTTAATCACCTGATGTTCA
Source organism: Schistocerca piceifrons (assembly GCF_021461385.2). Taxonomy (NCBI): domain Eukaryota; kingdom Metazoa; phylum Arthropoda; class Insecta; order Orthoptera; family Acrididae; genus Schistocerca; species Schistocerca piceifrons. The sequence goes on from NC_060145.1 coordinate 391,851,481, forward strand.
TAAACTCAACTTTATTAGACGTTTTGAGTAAACTCACCTTCAGAAACTCGGCAGAAAGGTTACAAAAGCCATGAGTAAACGGCTACTTAATGTACTTAAAAAGTACTAAATTGACAGAAGATTAAGAGAACACGAATTAAATCGAACGTACCAAAGAAGGTAAGGGGCTTCATACGTACAGTGTGGCGTCAGATACAAGCAACCAATTTCATAGTATAACTGCGTAAGCAGCTTTGACGTTACATACAAGGTAACAAAAGTGGCCTCGAAGCGGCGTGGATAGCAGCACAACGTAGCACTGAAGGCATTCGACGGATCAAATAGTGCTGCAGAAATGTTTGAAAAAGCAAAGTATATTAAAAAGGAAGTAATACAAGAAAGACCATAAAATACATAATTACTAACAAGTCATAGTAAGAGAAGTGCAATGCATATAGAGTGGGAGAAAGCTGGGTGGCACGGTAGTCATATGTCGCATTACATAACATTGAAAATAAATATGTATTATACTTTACGAAAAAAAGAACATTAGAAAGGATGTCCAGTAAAACAGAGTACACATAGTTAAAATTAAGAGTAGTAAAAAAAAGGGGGGGGGGAGCGACAAAGGTGCACTCCTAGACAAACTATATCTATTACGTGTACTCAGTGGCAGTGATAGAGTAACATAATTAAAATAGTACCAGTTTTTCGCAATAGGCAACAAGAATCAGAAGCACTTAAGATCGGTATAGGTAACTACATTGCGAAAGTGAAAGAGAAAAACCATTCACAGTATCGTTTCTGTATGCCAAAATTAGAATGAAGGTAAAATGTTGACAAAGAGCTGATGGATGTATAGTGCATGCAAATTAACACATAATAATAGAAAATGTAGTGTAGATTATATTTACTTAAGCGTATACTAGTGTATATAAGGAGCGATCAAAAAGTTACTGTACGAATGTCACACTAAGCCCTTATATAAATGTCGGTGCTTATGTACCGGTATGGGAGTCGAGCTACGTTGCATATACGCTGCAGCAGTTCCCGAAGATGGAAACTTTTTAATCACCCTTTGTATATTTTTCATAAATGATAAGCATTTAAATGAACGTTAAAGAGTGGAAGGGGTGCAAAAATTTTAGAAAAAGCGTCAAGAGGAGGGCACGACATTTTTGTTACCTTGTACGCGACGTCAAATTTGTTTGCTCAGTTGTATACCGAAATTGGTTACTTGTGTATGACACCATGCTGTGTGTATGAAGTCCCTCACCTCCTTCGGTATTGTCACTTTAATTCACGCTCTCTTAAACTTTTGTTGTTAACTATTTTAAACAGTCGCTTACTCAGGAATTTTGTAACCTTTATGCAGATATCCTGAAGATTTTACTCAAAATGCATAATTAGGTTGAGTCGCTGAACATCAAGAGACCAAACATTTCTTCAGCGACTGTAACAGCTGTGTATAAATAAAAAAAAATCACGTTTATAAAATGGTCGCATACCTTTTAAGGGACTTCATGTCGTGTCTCAAAAACATCCCCTCATTTTAAAATAATTTTTATTCGGTTTTAGACTTTCGGACTCTGCCAGTTCTCTTATGAGATGAAGCGACTGGCACAAGAGAGAAACCAGTGAGAAGAGTGATGACCGAAAGTAAATACTAACAGGCCAATAAGCGTGGAACATCAATAACAAAGAGCTTGAGTTAGAAGGAGCTTAAGACACGGATGTAGTGTCTTGCCTCTATCGTTCAGTCATCGAAGAATCAATGACTTAAATGAATGAGAGGTTCAGGAATGCGATTAAAATTAAGGGTTGAAGGACATGAGTGATAAGATTCCCTGATGACATTGCTATCATCGGTGAAAGTAAGAACGAATCGCAGCAGCTGTAGAGTGCAACTTACATTCAGTGACCACACGATATCGAATAAGCGTAGTAAACCGAAGAAGAGTAGAAGAAATGAGATTGGCTATAAACCTAACATCAAGCACGGAGTAGGAAGTATACCAAATGAAAGAATTGTGCTATCTTGGGAGCAAAATAGCACATGACATACAAAGGAAAGACGACATTATTACGGACACACAACACCGTGATTCCAGTACAACATTAATTTTATTTCTCTCCAAGGAACGTACACCATGGAATATAAAACATTAATTCAAGGATAATCAATATTTCCAGAGTGTCTATAATTACAAATATCAACCCGCAACATCCTCCCCACCCTGGTCAACTTCTAGAGGAATGACCATTTGAACGGGGCGTGAGATTATGAATCCTTCTGAAGTTCGTAAGGTTACAGTTCGTATTTTCCCATCTCCTCCTTCATGAAGATCTTCTATCCGCGCCTTCCTCCACATGTGGACGAACATCCTCTTGTAGAAGAGCGACAACACAGCTGGAGTCTTCCTGAACCTAGCCTTGGTTGATGAGTTTCATGGAAGTTTTTGAGCAGGATCAGATATTCTTTCTTCCACCTGTTCTACCATCTTCTGCAGGCGTTGAAATTCCTTGGACAAGTCCTTTCTAACTGGTGATTCTGGACCAGTAGGTAGTGTTGTGAGTCGATCACCTACAAGGAAATGTGCGGGCGTCAGTGGCTCAGATTCCTCTCCCCCTTGCGTAATTGGTCTAGAGTTTAGTGCTGCTTCTATGCTGATCAGGATTGCGTTGAGACCTTCTTCGTCCAACTGTGATTGTCCTAAAACTTTTCTCAGGCAGCGTTTGACAGATCCCACCATCCGTTCCCAGAATCCTCCCCAGCAAGGCGCGTGTGGGGCGATGAATTTCCAAGTGATGGCTTGCTGGGCGAGGTACTTGTGCGTCTTGCTTGCCATGAGAGCCTGCCAGGGCTCCTTCAGCTCTAAGTGCGTGGCATGGAAGGTAGTAGCATTATCAGTGTAAATTGTGCTGGGCACTCCTCGTCTTCCGACAATCCTTTGTAGGGCTTGAAGAAATCTGTCAGTTGACATATCTGAGCATAGTTCTAAGTGTATGGCTCGTGTTGTTGCGCATGTGAATAGAGCAATACACGCTTTCTTCGTAATATGTCCTTGTCTGACATATAATGGACCACCAAAGTCAATACCTGTTACTGTAAATGGTTTCAGTGGTGAAACTCGTTCAGCTGGGAATGGAGCCTCAGTTTGTTGAACAACGTGAGCTCTCACCATCTTACAAGGTAGGCAACGGTGTAGAACATGTTTAATTGCCTGTCGAGCTCTAAGGATCCAGAATTCTGTTCTCATTTCAGATAACACTATGTTCACTCCAAGGTGATGCAAACGAATGTGAGTCCGCTGGATCAGTAAACGTGTGAAATGATGATGTCCATCAAGAAGAATCTGGTGGCGTTGATCTCTGGTTAATTCTGCAAACTGCAGCCGTCCACCGAGACGAATAAGACCATTATCCAAGAATGGGTTGTAGCGAGCTATCTGAGAATTACGTGGTAGAGGCATGTTGTTGTATAGTGCATGCAGTTCGAGCGCAAAATGTTGCCGTTGAACAACTTGAATCCAGTAAGTGCGTGCTTCGCCCAAATCTGATGCTGTTAGTTCTCCAGATGTTCTGTTTTCTTTCAATAAGTGCCGTTTAAAGCGAAGTACCCATCCTGTAACTCTTAACAGCTTGAAGTAGCTACTGTACCGTGTAACTGTTAAAATAGGAATCGTTGTTTGTACCATGGAGACTTGGCCTGTTAATTTCTTCTTTTCTGGCAAGGAGTGCTCTTCCGTCTACAAAATTAGAGGCTACTGTGTTCCGTTCTTTGTTAATCAAGCAGGCCTATACAGAAGCATGGTGAAGTTTATCTGCTGTGCTACCTCTGGAGGTTGGATCAGCTGGATTTTCGTCACCTGGGCAGTGCCTCCACTGCGACGGATTCGTTAGTCGTTGTATTTCCGTAACACGGTTTGACACAAAGGTTTTCCATCGATTAGGGTCATGTTGTATCCATCCTAATGCTACAGTTGAGTCAGTCCACAATGTTGCACGACTTGCATTATAGCTCGTGGCCTTACAGAAATAATGAAGTAGTCTTGATCCAAGAAGTGTCGCTAGAAGCTCCAGTCGTGGAAGAGTTATTTTTTTGATGGGAGCTAGTCGGTTTTTACTGCAAACTAAATGGACTGATACCATATTTGTTGTGGTGCACCGTACATAAAGGACTGCTCCGTAGGCCTTTTCTGATGCGTCGCAAAAGACATGGATTTCTGGCTCAGTGTTTTCAGATACACCAACCCATCGCGGCATTTTTACATGTGAACATGATGGCAATGTTGATACCCACATTCGCCAGCATTTGCTAAGATCAAGGGGTAAAAGCTCATCCCATTCAGTTCCTCGTGATCAAATTTCTTGAAGAATTTTTTTTGCAGTGAGGGACACAGGCGACAACAAACCCAGTGGGTCATAGAATCTAGCAGTGTTTCATAGTACTTCTCGCTTAGTGGCAGGACGATTTATAACATTGTCGGTAACATTGTTGTGAACAACACTGAGCGTATCAGTCTGTGTGTTCCAGTGGACTCCCAGTACCCCCGTATCTGCAGTGTTTATGACACTTTCTGATTGCCATATTCCAATCAGTTGGCTTGAATTTGTGGCCCACTTTGCCATTGGTAGACTGATCTGTCCCATGAGTGATGTAAGCTCATAATATAAGTTAATTACGGCTTTGTCATCTTTAGCACCTGCTACAAAATCATCCATGCACATATTATCTTCAACAAGTAAAGGAGTTTGCGGAAAATTCGTTTTGTGCATTACAGCAAGTTCTTTCAGCGTGCTGCAAGAAGAAACGGACTGCAGGTAAGTCCGAAAGGTAGCCGGGTGAAGCGGTATGTAGTCCTTTCGTCAGTTGTAATATAGTTTCCTTGTTGATCTACGATTACTATGTACCAAAAAAACCTCGTGACATCTTTATCTTTCCTGTGAAGAACTAACTGTAGAAATGCTTGTTTGATATCGGCAATTAAGGCTACTCGATGTAGACGATATCTCAGTAATACTGAAAGAATGTCAGGAAGTAAATTAGGACCTATTTCTAAAGAGTCATTCAATGAAAGTGCATTCTGGTCGTGCGACGAACTATCAAATACAATCCTCCATTTGATGACACCTAACTTTTCTTTCTTTACTGCATGATGTGGCAGATAAAATGTGTCACGGAATTTCTGTCCAGAAGGGGTGACTTCCACATGTTTCTTCTTGATGTGTTCTATCATATGCGCCTCGTAAATTTGTTTCAGTTTCTTGTCCTTCGTAAATTTTTTCTCCAGTGAAGCAAATCTCTTCTCTGCTTGCTGAAGATTATTAGATAACATAACGTTGGGTTTTTGTCTTCGATGCAGTAGGATTTTGAGAAATCTTGCAATAACGCCAATTCCTTCTGATTCAGAGTTGTTGTTTCATCTTCTGTGATTCGCATTGTTTCTAAATTCCAGAAAGGTCGTAAAATATCGTCTGTTGTTGTCGCTGTCTCTAAACTGATGTAGTTTGCCGTCACAAGGTTAGCCGTGTTGCTTGATTTGCTTCCACTTAGAATTCAACCTAGAATGGAAGATACCAGAACAACTGACGACGTTAGTCAAATCGGAGGGGAATCTTTAACGATTTTCAAATAGTAATCTGCTCCGATAAGAATCTCGATGGGAAGATCTTCTGGGAATTAGTTCATGTACCCTGTAATGTGAATTCTACGACTCTACGATGCGTTGAAGTTGCGGATAGCATTTCAAAGTCGTTGACAGATAGATCACGATGGTCTATAGTTCTTAAACCTAGCTCATCAATCAGGAACTTGGAACTGAAGCTTCACTGACTACCGCTATCCAGAACGCAGCGAATAAGTTTGCTTAATCCTGCGGGTCCACTGACCCAAACTCGAGCTGTCTGAAGATAAGTAGAACCTGCTGAACTTACGTCGATTCTACCTACAGATGTAGATCTAATTTGCTGAAAAGATGAAGAAGAGGCAGCAGTGTCAGTACAGATAGCTTTGTGATGACTTTTCTTGCACTTAGAACACGAGACCTTGCCCTTCTTAATGCAATTTCTAGCATTATGACCTCTGTTTAGACATATAAAACAGCGATTATCTTGCTTTAGTTTATCGATACGTTGTTGGCTGTCAGTTACTATGTTGCAGTCTTGGGCCCAATGAGAGCGAGCTTCGCAAAATACGCAATATGGTTGTACCGGTACTTCTCGTTTAGGCTTACGCGGATTTTTCGCTTGCTTTGAATTTATGTGAAGCGCTGCTCGAGTGGGCGTGAAGCTAGGAGATGACTGATATTCTGTACGAATCTTTTGTGCAGTGAGGGCACCACGAACTTTTTCTTCCAAAAAGTGAAGTAGTTTCAGTACATCTCCTTCCGCTACTTCGGTTCTTCTAGCATGAATGACACATTTCTGGCACATTTCAGCGGGAAATGCACGCAGAATTTTCGGAGTGAGAATTTTACCGTATGCCACGACGTCTTCTCCTAAGGCACGCAGTGCTTGAATACGACGGTTACATTCCAGGAATGTACTGTTCAGCGTTTCAGGTGTCGCTGACTGTGCAGGCTTTAGCGCATCCAAATAATCGAGGTGCGCCTGTATAATGGGATTGCTATCTCCGTATCTATTCAATAAAATTTTCTTTGTTTCTTCATACGTGTTAGCCGTTATAGGTATTCCATCTACTAATAACTTCGGTTCGCCTGACAGATACCCTCGTAGAAAAACATGTTTATTTACTGTAGAAAGGGATGGGTCTTTATCAGTGGTCGATTGAAATTGTTCCCAGAAACGAGACCACATTTCGACATCTCCACAAAATGACTCAAGCTTAATTGCTGGTAGCTTGACAGAGTGGAATACAGTTGGTTGTGTGAGCACTGGTGGTGACGTGATATTCATCTGCGACGTTGTGGCTGAAAGCTTGTAATCAATTGCTTTTGTAGCCTTCTGTATAACGCGTTTGACTTTATCTATATATTCCTCACAGCTCAGCACGTCTGCACTGTATTCATCGTCAGAGAGAAAATTATGATTAGCGTCATCTAATGAAACGAGCTTCTCTAGAGTTTCTTGAAGACGTTCCCTGTAATGTTCAAAATCATCAAACGGGCTTTCTATGGTAAGAGCATCAACAGCCGCACAAAACCGCTTAGCATTAGTCCTCTCCCTAGTTCGCTTTCTTTTGAAGTTTGCTAACTGTATCTCTGATTCGTCCTGCATTATGTCTTACTAAAGACGGCTGTTGTAAGATTGTTTACGAGTGCGCTTGTGAATAGCTTAAACGTTTAACAATGAGCATATGCGCAAACGTAAGTGAACGAAAACCTTTTAATAAAACTAGCTACTCTGAGTGCAAGTTTCAGGCTTGCAATACAAAGCCGCAAAAATTGTTTTGAAGCAACCAGTTCATGCAATCATATTATATTGGAATGGACTTAGATTGTGGTGCGGTCAGACGTCGTCTCTTGTTTCCTACAGCGTGAAGTAAGCCGTTAATTGTTGAAATCACGCAGGAAATCGCAATTTCTTCCCTGGTTTCGGCACCAAACTATTACGGACACACAACACCGTGATTCCAATACAACATTAATTTTATTTCTCTCCAAGGAACGTACATCATGGAACATAAAACATTAATTCAAGAATAATCAATATTTCCAGAGTGTCTATAATTACAAATATCAACCCGCAACAGACATAAAAGGCAGATCGGCACAGGAAAGGAGGATATTCCTGACCAAAAGAAGACATCTTGTACGAAACATGGACCTTAAGCTGGAAGACTGGTGACCGCCTTGCCTCCCGCTCCCCATACGAAATGCTTTCACTATTTTCCCATTCAATCTACGGCTGGATATTTTATATTGGTGATGAGAACATTGCTCGGCAGCGTACAAAGCAGTCAAATTATTTGGGGCCTAACACAGGTCACAAATATATCGATACGTTCCTTGAGTTATTACTGTCTACAGTGTAAGTGTTATTTATTATTTTGTAGAGTGGCTATCGACATAATGCCAGAATTAGTAACTGATTAGTGCAAATCTCCCAGGAATCAGAAGCAGATTCGGGGCTTTAACCGACAGCATTAAGCTTGTAGTTGATATGAAACACGGGGCACCGCTTATGTCTAGAAGCACGTAAGGCCGTGGAATGCTTCTTAACAGAGTCGCGCCTTATTAAGAGGCTTGGGATCGATCTGGAGTGGAGTCAATGCACTAATGAAGTTGATATAGCTACAGCGTTGTTCACGTAAGTCAAGTATCGTCGTTGTTGGCGCTTCATTACGCATCGGGTATCAAATGCGAGTGAATCTGAACTTTGGCTGTATGTTAACATCCCGAAATTCTGATACAATGGCTCATCGGAGCTGTTGGAGAGAGATCGACATTTGCGATCTAACGGTCAACGGCTTAGCACCAGACTGTGCTGGCGTCTATCTTTTCGTAGAAATGTTGTCGCCTTTATCTTGTACCCCGTTTGACACGTAGCTTACAGCTCATGTCTGAGTCTTATGGGTTTCTCTTTGATAGGTCCCTCTTCTGTTTACAAGTCTTTTTATACAATTGTATCAATATATATCGGAAGAAAAAATTAAAATTAGAATATAAATACCACAATGAAACAAAATAGAGAAGGCGTTGCACTTAACGTTACTAATCAAGGCATAAAAGGTGAACTGCTTGAACGTACTGAAATGTTTTTTAAATGAACAGACCGTGCGGACATGGTTAGACGTCTGGAATAAGCTTGTTATCACCCATTCTTTCAGTCCTCTCATCTTGTACATTCAATTCAGATTCACCCTAAGTATACGTTGTTTCAAAGTATTTGAGACGTAAGTTACAGCACTACTAGTTAACATTTTTTGTTGGTGACGAAGTGTTCACTGACGCTTCCCGGTGACGGCAGGTGTCTTTTAATAATCGCTGACCCTGGGACGACGAGCTTTCACCGAACCAGCAGGGTCTACTAATCAGCTGTGCAACGTACTACCTAACCCAGTAAACTGATAGCGAGATTTTCAGTAACATTGTCATAAGGACGAGTGTTTCTAAGTGGAAAAATGCATTTTAAAAGCGCATCAGGAATTTCAGTTTTGCTCGACCTAGCGCCTTTCACGAGGAGCAGATGACTGGATGATTGAAAATATACATTGTATACGATTGCAGCAGATTTCCTAAAACCAGCCGCCTCCCAGGGGTGTAACTAGTCTTAACCGGCGCCTAGCGTCGCCGCAAAGCGTCATGGAACATTTTGTCTGTGACAAAAGGTGTTCCCCATCAAGTGAACTACCACCCCTAGACGTCTGTCACAAAGCTTTTGAAACACCCTGTATATCCATAACTTTATGAACAAAACTTCAGTTATCTACTGTTTTAATTCTATCTTTATGTTAACATCTCCTCGAATTATTGGCGTATGGCAAACAGATTTGGTTTGTGGCAGCCACCATGATATGAGCACGAGTTTCATAATCTTGAACATGACTGACATTCAACAACTGTATTGTAAGTTGTAATGAAGGATAAAAACAGCCAACCCGCGCACAGTTTTTACTGCATTGACCTGGTTTTGATACCAACCGAGGATATCTTCATCTGAATAAGTTTCAGTTACCAATAAAATTTTTTTGATCAGCTTAGGAGAATAACAACCATGTCAAAAACCTTAAGTAACACTCGAAGAATTAAAAACAAGAAATGTTAGTTTCAGAGATTCACATTGCAATGAGAGATAATCAAAACATATGAGCTAAAATAAGAAACAGTAACCTTAAAAATTATCTTCCACGACCCCTATCTTTAGATAGTTTACACATGGGCGAGTAGCACACACACACACACACACACACACACACACATATATATATATATATATATATATATATATATATATATATATATATATATATAAAACTGCCTGAAAAATCAGTTCTTACAGAAACTTGACATTGTGTTACCATAAAAGTAACATGTTACATCTCTAGATGTACCATCGATGGTTTTCAGCTGACGCTCCTGTCTTAATACTATTATATATATCCACGTTACTAACAAATTTAAGGTACTTAGAATATATACATAAGTATTAGATGTAATAGTCAGCATCTTTTTTAATCATAACTATCGTGTCATTTACTTTTTTAGAAAAATGTAAAAATACAGGACTTAGTTATTTAGCTATGTAGCACAAAATTAAACTTTGGAGGGCCTGTTGGCTGTAACAAACAAAAGGGTGTCCCCGTCTAATTACAAACTAACTCAGGGCGAACCAGCTCCGCAGTGTACACAGGTGCTACCTTCTATGCAAAACCTATCAAACAGGCATTTGCACTGCCAAAAGCAACGCCTTAACTTCCCAGTAAGAGGCTGAAAACCTGTACAGCTGTACATCATGGAATATCCGCAACAATATCGACTGCAGCGTTTGCAAATGAAGGTCATAAAACTTCAACCCGATTTCTCTTTCACCTTGATGCCACATCTACATTGAACTCGTTACGCTGCAGACCTGCTACCACGACGGTTCGGGTAGCATGTTGTGTGCCTACGAAGTTGGCAGCGCGCTGCGCTGTTCTATGTCACCTATCGCCGTACGCTATGTTAAATCCCACAGTGCTCAGAGCCATTTGAACCATTTGAAAACAAGGAAAAATGTGTAGTAAACAAGGGCTCTAAAGTAAGTACCTTAAGAAATATCAGCACTTGTTCATCTTCGATACTACGAAACATGTCTCTTCTGCTGCAAGCTCTTTGCTTTTCCAGATTTTGGGAGGAGTTAGTAGGGACCAAAACAAGAAAAAAGTCTGGTAATTAGGGGCTGTGAAAAGCATACCTTAAGAGCTATGAACACTTGTTCAGTAGAAGAGATGTGTTTCCCACTAGCGAAGATGAACAAGTGCTCATATCTCTTAAAGTATGTATTGTGGACCCCATGTTTACGATATTTTTTACCGGTTTTGGTCAATAATTCCTGCTTCCAAAGTGCGAAAAGCAGAACTTACAGTAGAACAGATCTGTTTCATAGTATCGAAGATGTACAAGTGCTCATAACTCTTAAGGTATGCATTTTAGAACCCATGTTTAACAGAATTTTTTTATTTATTTCTGTGTAAGGGAACTGTCCCTAAAGTTTGACGCTGCTTTTGGGACACTCTGTACGTATATCTGCAACGTTCCAGCATTCATGTTAACACCGCTTAGATGAATGTATTTTCTAATGCGACTATCGGCAAATACTACTTAAATACCTTTAGTAATTAGCAACAATGACCGTAAGCACGTCGGACACTGACATCGCGTTAGAACGAAAATCTTATAAGCGCTCACAGGAGCACTTTATTTTAGCGTGCGCAATTTTGAAATCTAAATTAGAGATAAAAACAATTTTATTTACACAACGGGAAGGTTGACGTGGGTTGATTTAGTATCCTACAGTACTAAAAAAATTTGACGTAACAAATTCATACAGAAACCAGCGGAAAAATGCTCCTGTCGGGCACAAAAATGGCGAATATCTTCAAAAGATTTTTGTAGGAAAATAGGGAACCAGTTGCCTCAATCCCCATTCCACATTCCTCACCAAAAATGTTGGCATGAGAACTGAACATATTCGAACTCTTTTTACCAAGTCTCTCTTTGCAATCAAGCCTTCGTACTCAGCATCTCTCTCTCATTGTCACTGTATGTCTCTCTTCCACTGTCTCCTTTTTCTGTCATTGGTTTACGGTATACTCCACTACCACTGTATCCTCACGCACTTAAGCTATCTGCTTTTATCTTTTTCCCTCTGCCACTGTCTCCAATGTAGCTCGACAGCTCCGACATTCTGGGGGTTCAATTTACTTTTTTCCCTGCTTAAAATTTCAGGCAAAATTGCGCCCTCTCCGATACCTAAGTTCCGGTCTGGGAGTGTCCATACCCTGAAAACATACGTATGGTCTCCGCTCATCTGTGTTTCTCATTTCCACTGTCACCTGTCTCTTTTGCTCCCACTGCTTCTACATCCATCCACCTCTCTTTCCCTTTTACTGCCACTGTCTCTCACTGACCATCAGTATCTCCTCTCTCCTTGACTCCCATTGCTATTGTCTTCAGTCATCTCTCTTTCTCCTTCATTGCCATTTTCTCTCCCACCATCAATGTCTCCTCTCTTTCTCTCCCACTTGCGCTGTCTCTTCTTCTTTCCACCGTCACTGCGTCTCTGCTGCTCTCTTTCACCACAAAAGTCGGGAATGTGTTAGCATGCCAAAATTTTAGGTAATGGAGGAAAATCAGAGTCTTTTAAAGAAGAACACATTAACCTTTTTTGTGCCCCAACAGGAGAATTTTTCCGCTGGTGCCCTTCTTTTCCCTACTCCATCTGGGTGTACAGCTTATTTAAAACGAATTCTGTAGATCAGTTAAGATTTGAAAGTTTATTTGTGTACTACTACACATTTATATAATTTGACATATGCGAACAACGAATAATTACATACAAGATGTTAACACAAAATCGATTGCTTTACATTTTTCTGGATACTTTGGTCATCGATCACAATTCGTGGAAACAGCTCGGCTTATAACGTGCATCTTAGAGTAAAAAAGTTACCAGAAATATTTTACCAACTTGCAGTCCTTCCAGTTTTACATTTTAAGTTATTTTCAGCAATGTTAAAACACTTATTAGCCCATTACTTGTCACTGCAGTACCACTTCGGACCCGTCTGAATAGGCGTGAAATGCTCATTATGCAGATACTGCGCATCATAAACTTTGCCGCGCTGGGTAGCCGCGCTGTATGAGGCGCCTTGTCACGGTCCGTGCGGCTCCACCCGTCGGGGATTGGAGTCCTCCCTCGGGCATGTCTGTGTGTGTTGCCCATAGCGTAAGTTAGTTTAAATTAAACTAAGTAGTGTGTAGGCTCAGGGACCGATGATCTCAGCAGTTTGGTCCCGTAAGACCTTACCACAAATTTATCTTTTCATAAACTTTTATTTGTGAAAAGATTCCGACTAAGAATATAACCTCAGAACCCTTGCGATGACTTTAGAACCCTTGCCATGTGCTCAGAAAGTCAGTTGAAACTACATGTACGCCTTTCACAGGATATGACATGCATATTTTACGCGTATATTTTACACGTACTTTGAAGCTGAGGAACGTGTCAATCTTTTCCCGAGATCATCATCTTAGGAACAATTGTAGAAGTGACCATCCCCACAAATCATGGTTTTCCGGGGTTTTCTCAGGAACGGCACATGAACAATTGGTGCATTTATAAGCCGCCTAAGGTCTACCTTAGACCGCATCTATGCAAAAGAACCAACCGTTTTTCTCAATTTGTCTAGGCTAGTAGAAGTGTGTGATTTTTAAATTTTGATTTTGTGCTGTAGGGTAGCTACAGTATCTCCGTTGTTCACATAGGTATACAAATAATCACAAGACCCAGGACAGTCCAAAACACCTTCCCCGCCCCCCCCCCCCCAACCACCGTGACCAACAGAAAAAATATCGCATTTCAGTGTGAAGATTTTTGGAACACATTGGTACCGTGCACACGAACTACATTATAAATCGTGCTAAAAATGACAATGTAAATGTTGTTGTATTAAAATATGTTGCACGGATATTACGACTCTGTGATGCGGCTGTAACGGCCTGTCAGGCAGAATACGTGAAGCAAAATAAAGTAATTTGTTTTGTACATAAAAAGCGGCTTCTGTTGCTGTACTGTATTTTATTCCCCCAGGAGCGTTTCGCTTTTTTACCCTTTACGGCATCCTCAGTGGGATCTATAATGATACAGTTATGATACACTTTTGTTTCGATATGTATTATTCCTAGATTATAAAACAGTTTACTTCTCGATTTTTTTATAAATAAAAGGGAGAAGTGAACTGTTTTATAATCTAGGAATAATACATATCGAAACAAAAGTGTATCATAACTGTATCATTATAGATCCCACTGAGGATGCCGTAAAGGGTAAAAAAGCGAAACGCTCCTGGGGGAATAAAATACAGTGCAGCAAGAGAAGGCGTTTTTGTTTATTTGCAAAACAAATATTTCTGTGCCTGCTGCGGAGGATGGCCACGCAAACAAACTCGAAATAAAATAAACTTTCGTTCCAAACCGCATTAGTGAAACAAATTTACCTGTTTGTTTCACTGGAATAACTATTTTTTCGTCGCTTTTCTAAAATTTGCGATAAATATTATTTTTATGATGGCTTAAAGAAAAGATAAATTGCAAATTGCTGAAATCATTTTTAATTGATGAGAACCAAAAAACTTCAAAAAATTATCAAGAGCTGCATTTTACATTTTCTTTGACTGTGTAGACGCAGTGTTTAAACAGGAGGCATGACTTAAGTGCAGACTAGTATCTTTCTGTCGCTGCGTCTCTTTGGCGATTTTACGGTTAATAATCCATGACAACAAATATCTTCCTCCGTCATCTCATCGCCACAACACATATATCAAGGCAAATGTTGTCCTCCATACACCACAAGGGCACACATCTGTATTCAAAGCACAATACCACTCACCGCAAGCAACAGACAAAATTTTTTTGACTCTTCCAACAACAAATTATGTCTTTGGGCTACCAAATGCAGTTCTCCTTCATACAAGAACGATAGTGTTAATATATACATTATATTACAGGGAAGGGCAAATAAAAGTGGCCCGGGTGATTGGATACGATTGGACGTGAACATACGAGGTGCGACAATAAAGTAATTAGACTGATTTTCTTTGCAAGATGTGGCAACCCTACAGGCTTGCGTATGCACAATATCTTTGACCAAGGTATATAAGGTGCTTCTAGTCCAAGCGGCACATCGATGCAACTGCTCAGTCGTGAGTTGTGCTGCAATAACAAGTGTTTATGTCTCTCGTCACGGAAATGGAACCGCATAATATTGCGCAACGGTATGCCATTTCTTTTGTGTTAAATAGGGTGAAAACGCGACGACAACTTACGGTAAGCTTCAGAAGGCTTTTGGAGAGGAGGTTATGTCATGAGCTCAAGTTTTTTGTTGACATAAAATGTTAAGTGAAGGCACAACGAATGTTGAAGATGAAGACCGTAGTGACGACCATCAATCTCACGGGCGAATGTCAACTTGGCCAGGGTGCGTGAACTCGTACGATCTGATCGAAGGTCATCCGTGAAAATGATTGCAGAAGAACTGAACATCAATCGAGAAACAGTCCGTCTAATAATAATTTGACTCTGCATCACGATAATGTGCCATGCTATACTGCTCTGTCAGTACAGAAATTTTTAACCTCAAAACAAATTTCAGTACTACCACAGCCACCTTATTCACCACATATCCTTTTTCCTATTTCCAAGAGTCAAAACGGCGGTCAAGGGACACCATTTTCAAATAACACAAGATGCCCAAAAAACTGTAACGAGGGTCTTGGAGCATATTACAGGAGATGAGTTACCATCAATGGCAGAAGCGCCGGAAAAAGTGTGTGCAATCAGAAGGGGAATACTTTGAAGGAGACAGCGATAAACTTAACTAAAAGGGTAAGCAACATTTTTTTCACGTCAGTCTCATTACTTTATTGTCGCACCTCGTATGCATACAACGATGCCCCTTGACGCGCACACGACGTGTACGGCCGCCGCGTGATCCATACTGGTGCGTAGTGTGGGCTGTGTCAGTATGAGCGGAGAAGTGCAAAGGAAACGATGGAACTTAGAGTGGAGCAGTGGGTGTTTGTTCAGACAGGATCTGTTTTGAACAAGCCAAAAAACATTCAAAAACGTGCTCAAACACCAAAAAATTTGGCTGCAGTTTATCAAAAATTGTTTCAGGCTCCTACAAAATCAACACGACGCCTGTCGCAAGAGACAGACATATCACATCGATCATGAGAACGAATACTCCACCTGATCCTGTACCGAGTGTGTTGTTCGTGCATTAGTAGATACTCTTCGGCGCCTCCAATTTTGTGAGTGGCTCTTCAGTGAGATAACAATGACGGGCTAGGACATGGATATGTTCTTTATGCCTGATGAAGCCTCGTTGTACCTGAGCGGTTATGTCAGCTCACAGAATCACATATTCTGGGCAGCGGAGAATCTGCACAACTTCCAGGAAACAACATTCGACGATCAAAAGGTTGAGATTGATCTGAAGTATCTGCACGCCGCATTATTGGTGCCATCTTCCTTCATCAGACACTGTCTTCGGAGCATCACAATGCCAACATTTTGAAAATTTTGTGCACTGACGGAGGAGGAAAAGACCTACATTTACTTCCAACAGGATGGAGCAACTGCCCATACAGCCGACCGAACCTTGGAGTACATTTACACAGTCGTCACGCCTTACAGAGTTGTTAGCAGAAGTCAGTCTGGTCGCGGCCCTAGCTGGCCACCCAGCTGACCTGATCTGTCAGTGTGCGATTACTTCGTGTGGAGAACCCTCAAGACTAAGGCGTATCGCAAAATGGTTCAAATGGCTCTGAGCACTCCGGGACATAACATCTGAGGTCAACAGTCCTCCAGACTTAGAACTACTTAAACCTAACTAACCTAAGGACAACACACACATCCATGCCAGAGGCAGGATTCGAATCTGCGACCGTAGCAGCAGCACGGTTCCGGGTTGAAGCGCCTAGAACCGCTCGGCCACAGCGGCCGGCGTATTGCAAAAACCCTAATAGTTTTCAAGAACTGCAACAGAATATTTCGGAAGAGATTACGCAATTCTAGCAGTCCAGCTTCGATCCGCCTTCAGAAACTTGCTGACCATCGCCCAAAAGTGCCACTTAAAGTGGTCACTTTAAACACCTGGTATAGTCTGGTTAGAACTGTATTTCATTTGCTCTACTGTGTTTCTTTGCCACTCTGTTGCCCGGGCCACTTTTATTTGTCCCACCATGAATTTTCTAGCACATATTCTACTGTATGCGTACTATTTAAATGTTATGAAAATGTATCGTAAAAATAATAAAAAATAAAATTACTAATTTTCACAGACAAAGTAGAATCAGTTAACAAATAGTTCGCCACGCGACTAACAGCTGACACTACCTGTTCTCTTTACAGTACTTTGACGTCTTTGTTGAGATACTTCAAACTGAATTATTTAGGAAATTACTTTACAAACGAGGGAAAATTATGTTGTGTAACTGCCTCGAATTTACTGTGTAGTTCGAAGTTTCTCAGAAATAGATTGTATTATATGCACAAAAACAAAAGAATTGTTTCTGGATGAGGTTTGTTTTATGTTTGAATGAAGATCTTTGTAATATGTGTCAGCGTACAAAACGTTCTGGATGCTGGGGGGGGGGGGGGGGGGGGTTTATTGTGACTATCAGTATCTATATTTGTAGTTAAAAATGTTTAATCTTTTGTTAGTAGGTAATTAACACGGAAGGTGCCATGTGGTTACTAACTACAGTGCCTCCCATACTGCCGTAGAAAGTGAAATAATTTAGTTTCTGAGAAGATCCGTTATATAACCTCGACTCATAGAGTACTCTTTTTTATGTGTCTTCTTGTCATAGAGCCAATACACCGCACTGAGCTACGAAAGTAAACATATAAGTTCCACGTGCCCCATCTGAATATAAGCCTGAAAAGACATAAACATTGGCTTATGGACATCAACAAATATTCCAGAAAGTGACTGGATGCAGTTTGCTGCATTCATATTCATTATACGAGGGTTGCAACTTAAATTGTGGCAACTTTTTATTCGCAACCGATACAAAAGAGTTACATGTTTGCTCCTGTTACTGTCCTTCAGGTTAGCTACCGGCGGTGTGTCGAACTCGTTGCCAGCTATGTGGAAGGTGTAGTATACCGTTAGCAGAGCCTGTTCTGATGGTGGTGCGAATGGAGCGGTCTACTGCCTGTCGAATCTCTGGAACAGTTCTGAAGCGAATGCCATGAAGTGGTTCCTTCATCTTCGGTATCAAATCAAAGACACAAGGACTTAAGTACGGGGAGTAGGGTGGATGGTACAGTACTTCCCAATCCCATCGGTCGAACAGATCAGCCACAGCTTGCGCTGTATGCGCTCGCGCATTGTCGTGCAAATTGATGGGTGGGTTGCGCAGAAAGTGTCGCTGTTTCTTTCGCAAAGCTGGTCGCAGGTGATACTCCAGAAACGAACAGTAATACTGTGCATTGACGGTCTGCCGTGGAGGAACGTACTGCGTTAGGATAACACCACCATAGTCGTACACATAGACCGCTCCATTCGCACCATCAACAGAACAGGCTCTGTTAACGGTATACTACGCCTTCCACATCGCTGGCAACGGGATCTGCACAACTCTGGTGACTACCTTGAAGGACAGTAACAGGTGAAAACATGTGAATCTTTTGTAACGGTTGTGAATAAATAGTTGCCACTATTTAAGTTCCAACCCTCGTACAATTATAGGTTCTAAAACATCAGAGCTTGAAGTCTAAACGATTTTTAAAATTGATTTTGCATTTTGAACACTGTTGTTATCTTTTGCGTTCCTGTTTAAGAATATCCCGAAGTCTGTGAAAAGCATTTATTTACCTTTTCTAAATGTGTCATACTTACTATTCGCGAATTCATAGCGATATTCCTGGTGGTTGGATGAAACGTTTTATGGTTTCAAAAACTCTATGTGGATGTTGTATGGCTTTGTTGTTTCATTTATAGCTGACTTATTTGAGTATGTAACCAGTTAGTCCCTTTATTAGCCGGTAGTATATTTTTGTTTCATTATTTTGTATTGAAATTTATTTTACCTTAAAAGTAACTCTGATTTTTCAGGAAAGCTTTTATGTACTGTAGTTTAGAGTGATTGTGATTCAACGTTACTGGTGCGGACGTAATTGATGGTGTGCACGATTTCCAAATTATGTAAGTCTTCTTTCAGTTTGCGCGTCCTACTTATTACCTGTACATTTGCTTTATTTATTTATTTTTAAGGCCGCGGGATTAGCCGTGCGGTCTAGGGCGCTGCAGTCATTGAGTGTGCGGCTGGTCCCAGGGGAGTTTCGAGTCCTCCCTCGGGCATGGGTGTGTGTGTTTGTCCTTAGGATGATTTAGGTTAAGTAGTGTGCAAGCTTAGGGACTGATGACGTTAGCAGTTAAGTCTCATAAGATTTCACACACATTTGAACATTTATTTTTACTCCGATCGTTACTACTCCTCATCTTTCTAAGAATAATTTCCTAATGCGATCTCCTTCTGATTTCCCTGAACTTTTGTCAGATGTAATAATTTATATTTACTATATAGATTATACAGGGTGGCGCAGTAAAAGAATCCCGTCTCTTCTTTGAATGCGAATGTAATATTTCGACTTCTGAAATAGAGTAAACAGTTACAACGATAGACAGTTTTATTCAATAACCGATTGTAAGCATTTTATGTCAGCATTTCAGTTTATTTCATCAGTGAAGTTATACGTTTCTCTTGCGGCATGCAAAATGTCTTTCTCGATAGAAGAAAGAACTGAAATTATGGGAGCATATGTGGAAACAGGTTCGGTTAAGAAAACTCGCGAAATTTACGGGGTCAAGTGTCCGTATACAGGACTACCAGCAAAAAGAACAATATAGAATCTGTATGAAAACTGTGCAGAATATAAAACGACAAAGAATTCCTTCAGTTGCACACACCAAAAGTTATTGCAGACATTCAAGGGAGAATTATTCAGATCGCATAGAAGACTACACATAAATTTACCCCACAGGCGCATATAATTAGGAGGAGTTGACAGTGGTTATTGAAAACTCTTAATTTAAAGCCATATCGTGTGGCAGCTGTGCAGCAGTTACGGGAAGATGACATTCAGAAAAATGTAGATTACTGCACTTCGCTTTTGAATAACATCAAAGATGATCTGTTAGACCCTTTCCATTACATCATTAGTGATGAAGCATGGTTTCGTATTTCCGGTCACGTGAATTTACAGGACTCGAGATGCTGGGCAACGGAGAACCCTAACACTGTGTGTCAGCAACCAATCCGTGATGAAAAAATCCGAGTCTGGTGCGGTGTAAGATGAACGACCATCATTGGACCAATATTTTTTTTACTACTCTCTACACGGGTGTGTATATGGAAATTTTTGATGCATTTTGCACTCAACTTCCACTCATTATCAAAGACAATACTGTTTCTTCCGACAAGATGAGGCAACACGCCACAAGTCTAAGGTATCCCTGGAACGAGCCCACGATGTCTTCATTCAGGAACGAAGCGTCAGATCTAACAACATGCGACTTTTTTCTTTTGGGGACTCTTGAAGAGAAAAGTCTATGAAACAAATCCACACACAATACAGGAACTGAAAGACATCATCAGCCGTGAAGTTGCTGCCATCGATATCCGAACTTAATGCCGGGTGCATCTGAAGATGCTTAGATGTGCACGGTGTGTATTAATGTATTTTTCACTGCATTTTTCATTGTAAACAAATGGTAAGTCTATTTCAGCTCTTCGCTTCTGTAATTTCGCTGCATTTCCTTAATACTTATTATCATTATCTGACAACTACCTTGAGCAGTTAAACAGAAAACCGACTCGAGGTGATAACATATTAGACCTTCTGGTAACAAACAGAACCGAAATATTTGAAACAGTTAACGCAGAACAGGAAATCAGCGACCATAAAGCGGTTACAGCATCGATGATTTCAGCTGTAAATAGAAATATTAAAAAAGGTAGGAAGATTTTTCTGTTTAGCAAAAGTGACAAAAAGCAGATTTCAGAGTACTTGACGGCTCAACAAAAAAGTTTTATCTCAAGTATAGATAGTGTTGAGGATCAGTGGACAAAGTTAAAAACCATCGTACAATATGCATTAGGTGAGTATGTGCCAAGCCAGATCGTAAGAGATGGAAACGAGCCACCGTGGTACAACAACCGAGTTAGAAAACTGGTACGGAAGCAAACGGAACTTCATAGCAAACATAAACATAGCCAAAGCCTTACAGAAAAACAAAAATTACAGGAGGCGAAACGTAGTTTGAGGAGGGCTATGCGAGAGGCATTCAATGAATTCGAAAGTAAAGTTCTGTGTACTGACGTGGTAGAAAATCCTAAGAAATTTTGGTCTTATGTCAAAGCGGTAGGTGGATCAAAACAAAATGTCCAGACACTCTGTGACCAAAATGGTACTGAAACAGAAGATGACAGACTAAAGACCGAAATACTAAATGTCTTTTTCCAAATCTGTTTCACAGAGGAAGACTGCACTGTAGTTCCTTCTCTAGATTGTCGCACAGGTGACAAAATGGTAGATATCGAAATACACTCCTGGAAATGGAAAAAAGAACACATTGACACCGGTGTGTCAGACCCACCATACTTGCTCCGGACACTGCGAGAGGGCTGTACAAGCAATGATCACACGCACGGCACAACGGACACACCAGGAACCGCGGTGTTGGCCGTCGAATGGCGCTAGCTGCGCAGCATTTGTGCACCGCCGCCGTTGCATACGGAGCTCCATCGCAGTCTTTAACACTGGTAGCATGCCGCGACAGCGTGGACGTGAACCGTATGTGCAGTTGACGGACTTTGAGCGAGGGCGTATAGTGGGCATGCGGGAGGCCCGGTGGACGTACCGCCGAATTGCTCAACACGTGGGGCGTGAGGTCTCCACAGTACATCGATGTTGTCGCCAGTGGTCGGCGGAAGGTGCACGTGCCCGTTGACCTGGGACCGGACCGCAGCGACGCACGGATGCACGCCAAGACCGTAGGATCCTACGCAGTGCCGTAGGGGACCGCACCGCCACTTCCCAGCAAATTAGGGACACTGTTGCTCCTGGGGTATCGGCGAGGACCATTCGCAACCGTCTCCATGAAGCTGGGCTACGGTCCCGCACACCGTTAGGCCGTCTTCCGCTCACGCCCCAACATCGTGCAGCCCGCCTTCAGTGGTGTCGCGACAGGCGTGAATGGAGGGACGAATGGAGACGTGTCGTCTTCAGCGATGAGAGTCACTTCTGCCTTGGTGCCAATGATGGTCGTATGCGTGTTTGGCGCCGTGCAGGTGAGCGCCACAATCAGGACTGCATACGAATTAGGCACACAGGGCCAACACCCGGCATCATGGTGTGGGGAGCGATCTCCTACACTGGCCGTACACCACTGGTGATCGTCAAGGGGACACTGAATAGTGCACGGTACATCCAAACCGTCATCGAACCCATAGTTCTACCATGCCTAGACCGGCAAGGGAACTTGCTGTTTCAACAGGACAATGCACGTCCGCATGTATCCCGTGCCACCCAACGTGCTCTAGAAGGTGTAAGTCAACTACCCTGGCCAGCAAGATCTCCGGATCTGTTCCCCATTGAACATGTTTGGGACTGGATGAAGCGTCATCTCACGCTGTCTGCATGTCCAGCACGAACGCTGGTCCAACTGAGGCGCCAGGTGGAAATGGCATGGCAATCCGTTCCACAGGACTACATCCAGCATCTCTACGATCGTCTCCATGGGAGAATAGCAGCCTGCATTGCTGCGAAAGCTGGATATACACTGTACTAGTGCCGACATTGTGCATGCTCTGTTGCCTGTGTCTATGTGCCTGTGGTTCTGTCAGTGTGATCATGTGATGTATCTGACCCCAGGAATGTGTCAATAAAGTTTCCCCTTCCTGGGACAATGAATTCACGTTCTTATTTCAATTTCCAGGAGTGTAGATGACAGAGGGATAGAAAAACAAAAGAGGAAAGTCCGCTGGACCTGACGGGATACCAGTTCGATTTTACGCAGAGTACGATAGGAACTTGCCCCCCTTCTTGCAGCAGTGTACCGTAGGTCTCTGGAAGAGCGTAGCGTTCCAAAAGAAGGGACGTCTAACAGATGTGCAGAACTATAGACCTATATGCCTAACGTCGATCAGTTGTAGAATTTTGGAACACATATTATGTTCGAGTATAATGACTTTTTTGGAGACTAGAAATCTACTCTGTAGGAATCAGCATGGGTTTTGAAATAGACGATCGTGTGAAACACAGCTTGCGCTATTCGTACACGAGACTCAGAAGGCCATAGACAGGGGTTCCCAGGTAGATGCCGTGTTTCCTGACTTCCGCAAGGCTGATACAGTTCCCCACAGTCGTTTAATGAACAAAGTAAGAGCGTATGGACTACCAGACCAATTGTGTGATTGTATTGAAGAGTTCCTAGATAACAGACCGCAGCATGTCATTCCCAATGGAGAGAAGTGTGGATAGTAACGGTCCCACGACACTCCCCTGCGACACACCTGAAATCACTCTTACTTCGGAAGACTTCTCTCCATTGGGAATGACATGCTACGTTCTGTTATCTAGGAACTCTTCAATACAATCACACAATTGGTCTGATAGTCCATACGCTCTTACTTTGTTCATCAAACGACTGTGGGGAACTGTATATATATATATATATATATATATATATATATATATATATATATATATATAAACAAAGATGATGTGACTTACCAAACGAAAGTGCTGGAAGGTCGATAGACACACAAACAAACAGAAACATACACACAAAATTCAAGCTTTCGCAACAAACGGTTGCTTCATCAGGAAAGAGGGAAGGAGAGGGAAAGACGAAAGGATGTCGGTTTTAAGGGAGAGGGTAAGGAGTCATTCTAATCCCGGGAGCGGAAAGACTTACCTTAGGGGGAAAAAAGGACAGGTATACACTCGCACACACACACACACACACACACACACACACACACACACACACACACACACACACACACACATATCCATCCGCACATACACAGACACAAGCAGACATGTGGCAGCACTAGCAGTGGAGGGCATGTAAAGGGTGTCAGGGGTACGTGGAAAACGGTGCAGTCATTGTCGTAATGCGGATTAATTCGAGGTCCAAAAAGGTGTGATCGTTTGCTTTCGGACTAATGGTGAAAGTATTTCAGACACAGCTGTGTTTGTGAACTGTTCGCGTGTCGCTGTGGTCAAAATTTACCGTGCATGACAAAATGGCATTATCCAAAACATGCGCTGAGGCAAGCGTGGTGCACCACAGGCCATAGATAGCAGGGGTAAACGACGGCTGAGTAAATGTGAACGGGCAAATAGACGAGCAACTGTAGAGCAACTGACGGCCCAGATGAACCAAGGGGCTACTAGCAGTGTCTCCTCAGCCACCGTTCAGCGAACGTCGCTGCTTGCTGGCTTCCACAGCAGCCGTCTGGTCCATGCACTCATGCTGACTGGTGTCGATCAGCGGCGAAGACTGGAGTTAGCGCACTCGTACCACAACTGAACCTCTACTGATTGGTGATGGGTGGCCTTCTCAGATAAATCACATTTTACGCTCCATTGCACGGCGTGAAACGTCTTAAAGCAATCATCCCGGGGAATTTATCTGATGGGTACAGCACATTCCCCGGGTGATTTACTTATTCAGGATGGCAAAATGCATCAACACAAGTGCACATCCATCCTTGAGGACCATGTTGACCCCTACATGCGGCTTGGTTTTAGTCGGAGCGCTGATATCTACCAGCATAAAATGCAACGTGTCACCCAATTCGCAATGTGTGTGCGTGTTTCGCGGAGCACCACGATGAGTTTGTAGAACTCCACCGGCCACCAAACTCCCCGTATTTAAACCCAACCGAGACACTATGGGACCACCTCAACTGTGCTGTTCGCTTCATGGGTCCTCAAGCGAGAAAGCTAGCGCACCTGGCGACGATTCTAGAGTCGGAGTGGCCCACATCCCTTTCGGTACGCTACAGTACCTCACTGAGTCTCTTCCTGCACGTCACGCAGCGGTCCGCGATGCAAAAGGTTCTTATTCACGCTTTTGACAGATGTTCCGGCTAATGTGACTGGACTCGCATTCGGGAGGACGACGGTTCAATCCCGCGTCCGGCCATCCTGATTTAGGTTTTCCGTGATTTCCCTAAATCGCTCCAGGCAAATGCCGGGATGGTTCCTTTGAAAGGGCACGGCCGAATTCCTTCCCAGTCCTTCCCTCATCCGATGAGACCGATGACCTCGCTGTCTGGTCTCCTTCCCAAACAACCCAACCCCCCAACCCTAATGTGACTGGACCGTTTATATCGAGGCATGTAGTGAAAGTACTAACTTTCATTCTATCTAAATTAGATTCTAGCCCGTTCACAGAAATCCAACTCAATCATTTTAATAAAAATTTCTATTACCTCCCCTTCTGTAGACGTATTTATCTCGTACTTTTTATGATGCACGGTTAGTATGCTAGCGGAAGTATTGAGCCATTAAATCGTACATACGCGGAGTCGAAACGAATGGGGAATCATTCTAGGAACGATCCAGGTCGCAAATAGAGAAATAAGCGATTGTAACAAAGGGTGGATTGTTATGGCCCACCACCAGGGAATGAGCAACCCGCCAACGGTGGCGTTGGTCAACTGTTTGTGTGTTAGTGTAGTGAGCGACCATGGAAAGTGGTTAACGGATGGTAAAATCACGAGTAGATGAGAAGGTGTTGGGCGTCCACGCCGAATCACAGAGCATGGAAAAAATGCTTCAAATGGCTCTAAGCACTATGGGACTTAACATCTGAGGTCATCAGTCCCCTCGACTTAGAACTACTCAAACCTAACTTACCTAAGGACATCGCACACATCCATGTCCGAGGCAGGATTCGAACCTACGACCGTAGGGCGGCGCGGTGCTAGACTGAAGTGACTAGAACCGCTCGGCTATAGAGGCCGGCAGAACATCGAGGCTTTCTGACTCTGTAAAGCTGGATTGGCAGCAATTTGAGAATCAACTGACGACCCAATACAGCGCTCTTGTAGGCACAAATGCTTGGGAGCACACCGTTTAGAGCAAGTTCTTGAACATAGCGTTTAGCAGCATACAACCTAAACGTGTTACCATGTCGACTGCAGTGGGTACGGGATCTGTGAGACTGGACTGTGGATCAATGGGAATGTGGCGCATGATCGACTGAATCACTTTTCTTCCGAAGGGAGTTCAGTAAGCAATTCGACACATTCTTTTTTGAGAACAGGTTGGTTTTATTCAGGATTCCAATACATCATATTATTCCCCACTCTTTCGGCTACGAAATCCTGTTTGTCAACATATTCTCCATTCAATGCGACGGCCCTACTCCACCTCACTGGTAGGTCTAGCATGCCAGCATGGTATCACTCTAGACATCGGAGCCTATGTCTCACTGCGCCAATAATCACCACGTACTGCTTCCCACGGGATGCATTCTTCATTGGCTCAAATAGATGGAATGTGCAGGATAGCTGTGGAAGAAGAGTCCAGTGAACTTTTGTGATCTACTCTTGGATGCGCAGACTTGGATGAGGCCTTGTGTTGTCATGGAGAAGAAGTAGTTCGTCTGCATCACCTCCAATAAGAGTGTCCGCACGCCCCGACGTCGCAGGAGTCGCAGCTGTGTGTGGCCGGCCGGAACTCGGGAGATCGGACGGGTTTGCACGACCTTGTTGCGATGATGACAGACGCCTCGGACAACGACTCAGCGTGCTTTTGTACACTGCTAGGTCTCCGTAGACATTCTGCAAGCACTTATGAATATCTGCGATGCTCTCGGTTTCCGGCAAAAGAAACTCTCTTCTACTCTCTACTTCGAAAGCATCTCCGTTACAGACACCATTTTAAAGGCTACGCATAGCGCCGCCACCTGTCGGAACTTCAAGAAACTATAGTCGCTGAAGCGACGACGGTGTTCCGCAACAAATTCCGAAGTTTTTCAACAGAAACTGGCAGAAAAAGAGGGTTGTGTTCCTTACTGAATGGTCCTCATATTACACCGAAATCCGCATTTTTCCAGCCGCAAATAACAGAGAAAATACTGTGTTGTGTTACATATTGAACGGCCCTCGTATTAAACCAGTTTGATGATCGTCTCCGGATACCCCGACATCCAGACGAACGGTTGCTGGCAACGTGCACCGTGCAGAGAGGACACAGGCCGGTGGAGGCAGTATCACGCTATGCAGGACATTCGCCTGGGCTTCCAGGGGCCCTTTGTTAAAAGCAGCCGAAACACTATGACGGCTTTGCATTACGCGGACGTTATTACGGACGACTTGCTTCCCGTCGTGGCTGTTGTCTTCCCCAACAGCCGGCCGGAGTGGCCGAGCAGTTCTAGGCGCTGCAGTCTGGAACCGCTCGACCGCTACGGTCGCAGGTTCTAATCCTGCCTCGGGCATGGATGTGTGTGATGTCATTACGTTAGTTTAAGTAATTCTAAGTTCTAGGGGACTGATGACCTCAGAAGTTAAGTCCCATAGTGCTCAGAGCCATTTTAACCATTTCTTCCCTAATGCTGACGACATCCTCTAGTGGACATAAATGTCCCTGCTAGAAAGCCAGAATCGTGTTAAATTCATTCGAGGAGCATGATAATGAAGTCACGCTGATGTGTTGGCCACCAAATGATCCTTATCTGAACCAGATGGAGGACGTCTGGGACGGCATCGAGCGCCAGCTCCTCACCCACAAACCACCGGTCCGTAATTTAGGGAACTGTCTCGTATGTGCTATACAACTCGCGTCTATACCTGCGGAAACCTACCAGTGACTTGACGAATGCTTACGACGCAGAATCGCTGGTGTACTGCGTTCCAAAGGCGGATCAACATGCAATTAATCAAATTAGAATTATATTAATACCGTCAGCTGCTCGCGGGCGTTGATATATATCAACGCGGGCAGGTGAAAATGTGAGCCCCAATCGGTACTCGAACCCGGGATCTCCTGCTTACATGGCAGACGCTCCATCCATCTGAGCCACCGACGGCACAGAGGACAGTGCGACTGCAGGGGTTATCTCGCGCACGCCTCCCGCGAGACCCACATTCTCACCTTCTATGTCCACACACTATATTCGTAGTGTCCCACCCCAGCACACTCATTACTCGTGGAAGACATCCTTACCAAGTCCCGTAAGAGTTCGGGTAACATGTGTGCATCCGCACAGAAGGAGAAGGTCATGGCCGGTATTGCCAGAACTATATACTGATATGGATATGGTGTCTGTTTTTTCGGACATGTCCGAAAGAACAGACACCATATCCATATCAGTATATATGCTATTAATCAGGTGGTCATAATGTTTTCTGTCATCAGCGTATGACCGAAAAATAATTCACCATGTCATCAGCACGAACAAACTCATAGAAAATGTTCAAAATCTAACTTCTAGATTTGCATGAACTTTTCATGTCGTCAAGAGAAGCCGCCTTTAAAACACTTCCAAATGCTGCGGAATGATTTTCAGACTCTCATGATACGCAGATAACGCGTTTTTTGGAAACTGGATCTCTGTAACATTATTTTTTTCCACAGATAAAGGTTCACAGCGTCGAAGTCGAAAGTGTAGGTCATAGAACTCGTCGTCCCTTAGCAACACATGTTCATGGTAGTGCATCTCAGTGCACCCACAGACAATGAGATTAAAATGCGCAGGAGCCTCATCATGCGTAGGAACTTTTTTCTGCCTTGTGCACATTCCACAGGTGGCCTACTAGGATGTTATCACCTCAGCAGTATGTTGTTAGGTGAGCGTGCGTGGCTCGTGTTCGTGCCATATCTCATTTGACATCCTGTTTTTACTGTACTACCACCAAAACAAAATAAAAACCACCTCGTTATGTTAATTTCAATTACTGGTGTCAAAGAGTTGCCGCCTTGCCTGCCCCTGAGCGCCAGCAGCGGCGCATATCGATATAAGCCCTGGCGTATTATCTTTGCTGACTGCTATTACTTCCCGGTTGTCGTGTGTTGGGAGTTAGTTCGAATCTGCCTGTGAGTTGGGAGGCGCTAGCAGTGCAGTTCGGGCATGGCAGTGTTTGACTTAGGACGCGGCAGAAGTTCAGTCGGGGCGCAGCTGCAGTGAGGTCCGTGCAGTCATGACTCGCTCAACGGTTGCCAATACATATCACTTGAGTGCGGACCACCTTGGTTGGTCATCTGTCGGGCGTCTTGTCGGACGACGTGTATGTTGGCCGGTGATCGCTTATGGGTTGCCTGTGTATGCCGACTCGTGTTTCGTCCTTGTTATTGCACAGTCGCTGCCGTTAGTATTGTCTAGTCTTTCGTGCAAGTGTTTGTGAAACTGTGTGTGTAGCTTGTGATGTCGACTGCTCAGTTATTTTAGTGTTGTCTCCGTGCTGATGTGTGGCAGTCTGTCGGTTGCCGTGGAGCAGCGAGGAAATCTCTACGGGGCTTAGTTTGGCCGGGCCCGCTGGTGGTCTCCAGGCAGTGTCGCTGTGTGTGGGGCTGTTCCCATTGCTATGAGGTCTGTGGCTCACCGACCTTGGACACGAAAGTTGAGTTTGGATTTAATTTACCAATAAGTCAAGACTGTTCACATTGTGCCGTCTGGTTCTCGTTATTGGCTGTTGGAACATTCCTGAGAGCAACAACGTGTGTGTTCGAGTTGGCGAAGGTTTAGCCACCGTCCAGTGAAGTCTAACTGTATTTGATTATTTGCAATTGGAGTGCACCAGCGGAATTTTATGCCTTGTGGCCGTTAATGTTCCGGCTACCTGCCCTGGCCATTGACGTAAATTCAGGCAGTGTCCTTTCCTCGCCGTGTTGTCACTGTCCAGCACGGTGTGTAGTTTGACATTAAGATGTATGCGTGGTTGGGGGCGTTCATGCCTTTTACGTTTTGCATTGAACTCCCAGTTGTGTGCTGGTCGAGTGGAGCGCAAGTTACCTTGTCGCTGGGTCCGTTGACTGTCTGTTGGTTGGGTTGTCGTCGGATCGAGAATGGTTGGGCCGACTGCCTGTGTCACCTAAGTGGATGATAGTATTTCAAATGCTGGCCGACCCCCGAAACTTCTGAGGGGCGTTAGCTGCACTGCCTTTTCTTATTTTCTGTTGTGTGTATTTGTATGGCTCATAGCCTATGGTTTTGAATTAAAGTTGGTTTTTAGTGGTATTTTAAGTCATTGGCCTTCAGCTGCGTTAAAATTAAAGTTCCTTGCTTTTCAAGTGTTAGATTGTTTGGGCCTTCAGCCTGATTAAAATATTGTTTAAAGATAAAGCCTTGGGCCATCTGCCTACTAAAAATTATTTTAGTTGTGTATTAAGTCATGGGGCCTTCAGCCGTTTTTAAATTAAGGATCTTTGTCTTTCGAACATCAGACTGTTTGGGGCCTTCAGGCTAATTGAAAATAAGCCCTTCTGCCTTGTGTTTTATTTAATTTTACCTTGAGTCTTAAATCATCGGCCTTCAGAAGCCTTTAAGGTTGTTGCTTTTAAGTGTTAGATTTTGAGCCTTCAGCCAAATTATAGAACTTACTTAACGTCTGGCCTTCTGCCTGAATTTTGAGTTAATGGCTTTTATCCGTTTTTTTAAATTAAAGTGGTTGTGCCCTTAAGGCATAGTGTTACGTATTCAGCCGATAACTAAGTTCAAGAATTTGTACTGTAATGTTTGGTCAAATAAAGTTATATGTGTTCGAGTGTAACTGACAGTCGCTCATTTTGGCCCCTTTCCACAATTCCAACTACCTGTCCCTTTCTGCAGTTTTAGCAGGGCGTTTCAATAGGTAACTGTGACATCACGTAACGTCTTATTTGAGCGATAACTCAAAAACGTAGCATTTTCAGATATCTGTTTACTTGATATTTTGTCCTTGATTTTGTGGGAGAATTCCAAACGCAACAAAGGAAACTGTAGCCCAGGCAGGCTAGCAGTATCATTGAGATCATGTCTGAGAAAAATAGACAAGGCGCTATTATTCGGCTTCGCGCTGGTGTTGTTAAAACTGGAACGATTCCAGACTCGACTCGCGCAAGTGATCACTAAAGTCGCTGCCAAGCGCCTGCAAGGAGACCAATGGATCTTTTTATTTCATTATGTGCTGCCCGCAGTATTTCGCTGTCGGTAAGTGGAACTGCCTTTATCGTATAGGCGAGCTACGCAACTGCCCAGGTCGCTGACATTTGGTGGAGCGCCAAATATTGTGTAAATTGAAGGGGAGGGGGGGGGGAGAAAGGAAAGAGGAAAGGAAAGGGGAGGAACGAATGGCTTCAGCTGTACCGGGACTTTGTGCAGAATCAGCGGCAACGAGGGGCAATTTGTGACGAACTGGTACTCGGATCCAAGATCTCCCGCTTCCTAGCCAGTTGCCTTAACAACCCTGCCACCGTGACACAGTGTTCACTGCACATACGTGGACTATCTGAGCACGCTCCTCGGCTGACTCTTATTCCCACCTAGCGTCGTATCTCCACAGTCCTTGTCAATATCTTCGATGTTCATTAATTTTAGATTCCCGCTGGAGGCCGAACGTAAATGTGCATATGCACTAAGGGTTGTGGATTCATTACGCATAGAGGCGAATCAGTTACATGAGTGCGTGGTCTCGCAGTTGCGTTCTCGCTTCCCGAGCGCGGGGTCCCGGGTTCGATTCCCGGGGCGTTCAGGGATTTTCACCTGCCTCGAGATGACTGGGTGTTTGTCTTGTCCTGATCATTTCATCTTTATTCCTGAAAGTGGCGAAATTGGGCTGAGCGAGGGTTGGAAATATGTACGAGCGCAGATAACCATGCCGTTGAGCGCCGCACAAGCCAATCATCATCCAAAATGACACACACTGAGAGTTCTTCATTTCGAACAGCAATACACTTAAAACCGAACTTCAAAAAACTGTCGTCATAATTCCTGCATTTTAATCCATTCATGTCTTTAGAACTGCATTATGCATTTGAAATACCATATTTTGTACTAACATGATGAGAGAGAAACACAAATCACAGAAGACAAACAAAAATTAAAAACTATCAGCAGTGCAAAAAATAAAAATTCAGACTCATTGCTACTGAATAAAAAGAAACGAGTCGTGTAGTACGATTGGTCTGTTATCTACCATCGATATTGCCATAGTAATAACACTACTTGTCGGCGTGCTAGACACTATTAGTTCACACCTTGTTCCTTCTTCTCAGAAAGCGAATAAATTAAACTGCTATTTGTATGAAATCGCCATGATACCCATACTACAAGGCCACGACATCCCTTTCAGCCACAGTGCACGGTTTGAAAAATCCTTTGTGTAATGCATAATAAAGTATACTCCTCAAAGTGCTACATATAAAAGTTTCTTTCTGTTCGGTTTGCGTATTGATCGCTGGAGGAATGACTGTTTGCCGGCCGGTGTGGCCGAGCGGTTCTAGGAGCTACAGTCTGAAACTGCGCAGGTTCGAATCCTGCCGCGGGCATGGATATGTGTGATGTCGCTAGGTTAGTAAGGTTTAAGTAGTTCTAAGTTCTAGGGGACTGATGACCATAGATGTTGAGTCCCATAGTGCTCAGAGCCATTTTGAATGACTCTTTAGAAGAGTTTGTGTGTGCTGTAATTATAGTCGCCGTCACTAAAGTGGACTGGTCATCGCTGCTTACATCTCACTGCACTCCAACCATTGCCTTGCAGTGTTGCCGTGTCAGGTACCGGCTGGTCTGTCATGCCAATTCGCAACTTCCGTGTGTTTGGTGTTTGGTTGCGCTTTGTTTCATGAACCCGTTCTACTTTACACATAGTCATGAGGGATAATGCCTGATTACAATACAAAATTCTGTGTGAGGGCTGGTAAACATCTCCTTCTAAATGGCATAGGTTCTAATTCCAGGAAATTCGACAATGGACGCAATTTCTTATGTAACAGAGGGTTATTGCCACCCTGGGAACTACGTTTTTGTGGACTACGTATTTATCACACAGAGAGGACAATAGGCCTTTCATTTATCTGGACAAAGCTTGGGTTTCGCAAAACCATATGAACAAATAAACTTGCCACGACTCCAATGGCAATGCTGGCACGAAGAAACCTACAGGCACTTTTTTGTAGCGAATATCGGTGTTTTGGGTGGTGGTTGTAGTGCTGAAGAGTCTGCAAGAGCGGCATATACAAGGTGTTCGGAAATTTCCGTTGTAAACTTCTGGGACTTGTGGAGGGAAGTGAGTACACAACATTTTGAATTGGAACCCATGTCCGGAAACGCTACTCAACGACGCTACAGAGCGTCGAAGTTATAGGTGTCACTGTCTGTAAAAATATGTAAATACAGGATGATTCCGTGCTGATATTACAAGTTTTCTAGAATGATGGAGATTAATGAGTGCATCAATTCGAGATCAGTGTCCCCCTACCGGTAACGGACGAGTCAAAAGTTATAAGCGAAAACCGTTCTGATACTTCTGATTGTGGAATATTTGTCCCCGTACTGTTGTTGCTAAGATGATAGGTTAAGCAACTGTCAGAGATGAAAGTATGGACGAAAAAAAAGAAAAAAATTTCTGGTAAACATGGGCTGTAAAATGCATACCTTAAGAGCTACGAGCACTTCTCCGGTAGAGAAGACGTGTTTCACAGTAGCGAGATGAACAAGTTATCACAGCTCCTCAGACATGCATTTTAGAGCCAACGTCTGCTAGACTTTTTCCTTGATTTCGTGTCTAAATGGAGAGTGGACAGTGATACTTCTGAACACGAAATTTGAATAGATGAAGCGCAGTGCGGTGAGAGTGGTGTGATACACGTGGAAGACGGAGAAGAATGTGGTAAAAAAATCTTGTAACGTAAATTTTAATTTTTTCGTAACGGCTGGCAAAACTTTTCTTCTGGAAAGAACAGTATCATATTTGGGATTAAATATAGAGATTTAAGAAATTTTTCGGATCTTTAGTAACGTCTGAAATTATCAAAAATTGGCAAAACTATAAGATGATGAGATGATCCTGATCCGCCTATTTTGTTGAAGACCACTACAGTGTACCTTTGCCTTCGGAATGCATAGGGTGCTGTAGTGTGCTCCTAGATTCCTTACTCAAAATTGGTTCTTCAGATTCTGTATGTAAGTTTTCGTCGGATAGTTGGCGTCTGTTTTGTTGGGTCTGCCAATTCAAGTTTTTCAACATTTCCCCTGACTCCCGTTAGTTAAGTAAATCAGCGATCATTCTTGTTGCCCTTCTTCCCATGTGTTCAATATTCCCCGTTAACCCTATGTGGTGTATGGCCCATACACTTGACTAATATATTAGGATGGTTCACTAGAGCGCTTTATAAGCAGTATCCTTGTCTGATTAACTGTTTTGTCTGTATCATATCAATTAACCGAAGTTCAAACTTGCTTTACCTAGGTTCTATTGAGTAATTTCAGTTGTGATTAGTTGATATTGTACTCAACGGATATTACCCTTTTGCATTTTGTAATGTATGTAATTTTACATTTCTGAACATTTAAAGGAAACTGCCAATGTTAGGACTACTGTGAAATCTTATCGAGGTTTGACAGCATAATTGCGCACTTGTTTTCTAATAGTATTTATTTACAGTTAGCTTCACCATGTGAAAAAATTTGAGTTTACTATTAATAATGCCAGCTTGGTCATTAATATATTCCATGAATGCATGTTGCGTCCTCCCTACCAAGAAGTGTCCAGTTCAGGGACAAACGTCATACTCGATATACAGTACTTTTGTTAATGAACTTTGGTGTGGTACTGAGTCATATGATTTATTAGTGCATAATCCACTCGCCAGTATAATATAACAACCTTTCGTTCTAGTGATGACGCGAACATTAGAGGTATATTATTAAACTATGAAGCCAAGAAGGGTAATTCCAACAGAACATAAAAAACCATGCACATATTAGAAGTAACTGTAAGGAATACTTTTATTGTTTCTCAGTTCTATGTGTTTACCTTAACTGGCACCTCAATATGCGTCCACGTCTCTTAAATAGTCTTAATTTCCTCCAGGTAAGTATATTTTTTATTAATGTTATTGAGTTTATTTATGTTTACTTATTGAATTTTATAATTATTATTGAGAAATAATTTTTCTTTGTGCGTTTGTTTATTAAAGTATTTACTTCAATTATTATTATTTAAATTACTTGAAACAAGTAAAATTTTTATAGTGGAGTTGTTGTGCTTGTATATTCTTTTAGTTTAAGTACTGTGACGAGGAGGTATTGAATAGAATAGGGGAGATGAGGAGTTTGTGGCACAACTTGACAAGAAGAAGGGACCGGTTGGTAGGGCATGTTCTGAGGCATCAAGGGATCACAAATTTAGCATTGGAGGGCAGTGTGGAGGGTAAAAATCGTATAGGGGGACCAAGAGATGAATACATTAAGCAGATTCAGAAGGATGTAGGTTGCAGTAAGTACTGGGAGATGAAGAAGCTTGCACAGGATAGAGTAGCATGGAGAGCTGCATCAAACCAGTCTCAGGACTGAAGACCACAACAACAACTGTGACCAGAGAAATTTGTATCAATGTATTCGCAAAATCATAAGAGCAGGAAGACGGAGAATGTTGAAGGAGTGAAGTTTTGCGAGAAACTATACAATTAAGTACAATAAGAATTAATCATCAGTGTGGAATGTTTAATAAAGTGAGTGCAGACATCTGAAGGAATAGGAAGGCAAAAAAGACAGAACGCAATGGCTTTTTCGGTTTCAGTGGTGACATGTCGCATGAGAAGCCATTTAAAATTAAAATGGAATATATTAAAATTTAATAACCTGTATGGAAAGTGGTTCAAAATGAGTGTAAACTGTTGAACATCGAAATGTAAAGCTTAAAAGGAACTGCTAAACGGCGTAAATATCTGGTGTGCTGTATTGAAAGAAGAAAGAACGTTATATGGTCACTTATACAGACACGTTGTAGAAGGAAGAACACGTACAAAGTATATCGAAATCAGTGTGATTCATAATCAATGTACGATCGTCGATGTTACTGCAACAAAAAACAAAAAGAAAAGGAAAGACTGAATCTGCGACCAGTATTACTGAAAATGGTGTTTGTCTGAGGGTAATAGCATACCTCACTGAACTTCCTTTAATTTCCTGCACAACACAGATTTATCGATTTCCTGCATAACAGAGATTTAACGTTCAGAAACTCGTTTACCAGCCATCAGTGATGTTAACAGCGAATTTTGTGTCACGAAAAATGAAGAGTCGCCATACTGCGGCGTGGATACAGAGAGACGCGCGACTAGAAATAGCCGTATCCTCGCCACCTACATGCAGGAGATGAGGAAAACTATGGAAACGCCACAGACACAACACACTGCTATGCTTAATGCGGTATACTGAAACAGATGACATTCAAAACAACTTCTAGTCGTATCGGGATGGATAAATACAGATCGTGTACTGTTTCCAAGGAAGTCTTATATCAGTATTGGTTGAAAACAGTCTTGGTTACAAGTTTGGTTTTTTATTTTTCAACTACGCATTTCACCTTATTTAGGCATCGTCCGGTTGATTTTAATTTGGTATTTCTTAGAACGATCCCTTAGACAGTGTAAAAATGGCTCTGAGCACTGTGGGACTTAACTTCTGAGGTCATCAGTTCCCTAGAACTTAGAACTAGTTAAACCTAACTAACCTAAGGACATCACACACACCCATGCCCTAGGCAGGATTCGAACCTGCGACCGTAGCGGTCGAGCGGTTCCAGACTGTAGCGCCTAGAACCACTCGGCCACCCCGGCCGGCTTAGACAGTGTAGGCAAAGGGCATCGTCGAATACGTCAGGCCAACATCGCCTTCGTTAGTCAGTAACAAACTTCCTAGATGGACATGAGTCACTGCAAGACCTGCATAACGCGTTACCGTTCACAGGAGCGAGTAATAGAATAAGATGGGGTTTAAGTTTTGGCTGATGTATCGACGATGCCCTTTGGCTACACTTTCTAAAGGATCGTTCTAAGAAGTACCAAATTAAGATCAACCTAAAGATGCCTAAATAAGGTGAAACGCGTAGTTTAAAAATTAACAACCAAAATTGGAATCGAGACTGTTTTCAGCCAATACTGTTAAGCACTGGTTTGCTGTATGCTACAGATGGATTGGAAGAAAGTCTTATACCAGTCTTCCTGGTAACGGTAATGGAGGCAGGTAGCTATGGCGCACTCTTCTCCTGAAAGTGGATCACATAGGCTCAACAGTATTGAGGTCTGGTAATAATGTGGTCAGGGGAAACACGACGATTCATTCTCATGCTGACGAAACCAGTCCTACACACAGAGAACAGCGTGCACAGGGGTCATGTCATCTTGGAACACAGCATCGACACTGGGGAACAAA
Organism: Schistocerca piceifrons; assembly: GCF_021461385.2. Classification (NCBI taxonomy): domain Eukaryota; kingdom Metazoa; phylum Arthropoda; class Insecta; order Orthoptera; family Acrididae; genus Schistocerca; species Schistocerca piceifrons. Next base: position 391,888,570 of record NC_060145.1, read on the forward strand.
TATTGTACATTGGGATGGACCGGATAAACCAAAAATGGTCACATAATCTTTGACGTTACTGCGACTTTGCAGTCACCATGGGACCAAAGGACCACCAGGGTATGTATATCCAAATCATCGTCGAACATCCGTCACGCTCCACTCTTGGAACGTAAACTCGTCCAAAAGTTAGAAAAAAATGTGAAACAAGATTCATTCAACCAAATGACATGCACTACTGGAGATTAAAATTGCTACACCAAGAAAAAATGCAGAGGGGTACTCATTGGACAAGATATAGATGTGTGATTACTGATATGTGATTACATTTTCACGCAATTTGAGTGCATAGATCCTGAGAAATCAGTACCCAGAACAACCACCTCTGGCCGTAATAAGGGCCTTGATACGCCTGGGCATTGAGTCAAACAGAGCTTGGATGGCGTGTACAGGTAAAGCTGCCCATGCAGCTTCAACACGATACCACAGTTCATCAAGAGTAGTGACTGGCGTATTGTGACGAGCCAGTTGTTCGGCCACCACTGACCAGACGTTTTCAACTGGTGAGAGATCTGGAGAATATGCTGGCCAGGGCAGCAGTCGAACATTTTCTGTATCCAGAAAGGCACGTACAGGACCTGCAACATGCGGTCGTGCATTATCCTGCTGAAATGTAGGGTTTCGCAGGGATCGAATGAAGGGTAGAGCCACGGGCCACATCAGAAAAGTAACGTCCAGTGTTCAAAGTGCCGTCAATGCGAACAAGAGGTGACGGAGACGTGCAACCGATGGCACCCCATACCATCCCGCCATGTGATACGCCAGATGGCGATGAAGAATACACGCTTCCAATGTGCGTTCACCGCGGTGTTGCCAAACACGGATGCGACCATCATGATGCTGTAAACAGAACAGAAATGACGTTTTCCCATTCGTGCACCCAGATTCGTCGTTGAGTACACCATCGCATGCGCTCCTGTCTGTGATGTAGCATCAAGGGTAACCGCAGCCATGGTCTCCGAGGTGATAGTCCATGCTGCTGCAAACGTCGTCGAACTGTTCGTGCAGATGGTTGTTGTCTTGCAAACGTCCCCATCTGTTGACGCAGGGATCGAGACGTGACTGCACGATCCGTTACAGCCATGCGGATAAGATGGTTGTCATCTCGATTGCTAGTGATACGAGCCCGTTGGGATCCATCACGGCGTTCCGTATTACCCTCCTGAACCCACCGATTCCATATTCTGCTAACAGTCATTGAATCTGGACCAGCGCGAGCAGCAATGTCGCGATACGATGAACCGCAAACACGGTAGGCTACACTCCGACCTTTATCAAAGTCGGAAAGCTGATGGTACACATTTCTCTTAGTTACACGAGGCATCACAACAACGTTTCACCAGGCAACGCCGGTCAACTGCTGTTTGTGTATGAGAAATCGGTTGGAAACTTTCTTCATGTTAGCACGTTGTAGGTGTCGCCACCGGCGCCAACCTTGTGTGAATGCTCTGAAAAGCTAATCATTTGCATATCACAGCATCTTCTTCCTGTCGGTTAAAGTTCGCGGCCGCGCGGGATTAGCCGAGCGGTCTTAGGCGCTGCAGTCACAGACTGTGCGGCTGGTCCCGGCGGAGGTTCGAATCCTCCCTCGGGCTTGATTGTAGAGATCCCTTCATGTTGTTTTGGTGCTGCGTGAGCTCTGCAGTGACTTTTGTACCTCTGGTCCGCTTATTTTTCCCCCACACTCCTCTTCAATGACCGTCTGTTACGATCACTCAACACACACTTTTGACCGCATTGTGCTGTAGCAATGATGTTTTTCCGCTTTCGCTGTAAGTGGTATAAATCGTCGACATTGTGCCTCTTGAAACACCAAACGCACCTTGGTTACGAAAGCACCCACCGTACGAGCAACGACAATTTGCACATGTTAGAATTCACGTAACTACGACATCATACACTCACAACCACACAAAACACTATTTTGACCACGGCTGGCGCTTGCAACGTACTGAGGCCATCGCACATGGGCGTTCGTGGTCAAATACAACAGCGATGCCTGCAGGCTTGGCCAGCTCCTGCATTTATGTTCAAGTACGCGTTTCTCGCAGCATATTTTTGTTCAGCCCCTGCATGTCATAAAACAGGAGAAGATTGCTTACCTACTTCTTTGCTCACCGTAAACTGAGCTGAACAAGCAAACCGTGTCACACGTATGTTCAGAATGTAGAAAGCATTTATATTTTGAACCATCATTCAGCTTGTAAACTTCCTTTTCTTACTTAATGAAAACACGCACACACACACACACACACACACACACACACACACACACGCACACACACACGCGCACACACACACACACACACACACACACACACACACACACACACACACAGATAACAATTTTTTTGGGGGGAGGGGGCTGAGGAGGGAGAACTTTGTGCCAGAAATAAAATAGTTCCAGTCTCCCATTCTGATCAAGGTTTTGTGTGGACTTCCATTGGTTATGAGGCGGATGCGGGATCTGGAAAGGTGGAAAACCCCTCCCAGAAATTAGTGATTACGACTCATTCTGCCGTACTACCATGAGCCGAGCAGGGCTCATGTTCATGCCATTTATGGTTTGTCATCTTCTATTACGGTACTGCCGCCTCGTTTTCTTATTCCATTTACTGGCATCACTAACTTCCTGACTTATTTGCCCGTGAGGGGCATTGTCGGACCATCTCTGGAGCGACCGATAGTATTTCCGGGTCGTCGTGTGTCTGGCAGTCAGTTGGACGGGGACGGAGCGCCTGTGAGGCACCGACAACCAGTGCTTGCCGACCGCTGGTGACACACATGAACTGTCCGACGGAGGGAGATTGTAGCGGGACGACCGTTGGTTGATCGTTCGGTTGGTCGGCTCATCGATCTGGTCGACTGCTGGTGGCGTCACGTCTATCAAGATGTGGCAGGAGACTGTAAGGAATTTACATTATGTCTGAGTATATCAAGCTCTAAGCAGTGGGTAAAACATTATATTTACGTAATCTACTCTTTTAAGGCAGTTATCATTAGTCTTGTCTAAGATATATATTGTAATTTCACAGTATGTTCGCCCTGAAGATTGCCCCTGCGATGGGCTGAAACCGGTCGGAACTAAATAAATATAAAACGCGATGAATACTGTTTTCTTAATACTAAGTTAATCAAATTCTGAATAGGCATCTTCTTATTCTCTGAAAGTGTGGCGGATTAGTATGTGTAGGCTTATTCGGTAAAAGAAGAACTCAGAGTGAAGCGTAGAGACATCAGCCAGTGAGGTGTTGTTGGATAAGAGTGACGGACTTGGCTATGGTAGATTGGTACAAATCCAATTTCATTTGCTTCTGTGCAGTTGCTATTGGCCAGTTGAAGGTGGAGTTTTGATTTGCTAATGGTGAACCTTCCCATTCCAGTGGTTGGATCTGGGAATCTTTGCTGAAAGTAGTTACATATCTACAGGGCTTTTAAATATTGTCTCTTGACTTATAAAATTTAACCTTGTCTCTCGGTTCAAAGCGAGCCCGACGAGCCATATTTAGACTGATTTTACACATGCAGCAGTGTAGAAAATTAATGTGGGTCCGCCAATAGATGGTTCCTATTAAAGTTGTGCAGTAGGACGTCACGTGATTTTCTCGCGCGCCACACGGTGCCAGCATAGTGTGGGTACTGGACGCCACCACGAGTATGGGTTCGCGCGGCGCGACGGAAGTTTCGAGGACGGACACGAAAGGAACGTTGCAAGAACTAGTACGAAAGAAGAATACCGGAGGGTCCTGAATCGAACATTGTGACACACAAGCGGCAATTTGTCACCAGCTCGAAGATGATTTCTCAAAAAAATTACTGGAGCTCTCACAACACAGTTGCCTCTTTTTATTGTACATAGCGCCGCAGCTGCTCGATACATCTCGTATGTCACAATAATAGTACGGGTTGGAATGGAGCCTGGAGCTACACCAGCAGACATTTGTACAACTGAGATCTCCTCTTAGTCATCCACCGTAGGTAAAAATATTTCACAACGATGGGTGAATATAGAGAAGAAGACTAACGCATTACAATTCGTTACTATTCATGATCACAACATGATTTCTTCGAAGTACCAATTAAAATTTATAACTACCCCGGGTAGTGTGCATGGCACTGCAGCTGTCCATAGTACCTAGTATATAACAAGAACAGTCTCGTGCGTGGAGTCGAGTCCTGTGGCGCACGAGCAGAGATTTGCAACCAGCCAGAAGATGATTTTTAATCTAAACTACTTGAAGCCTGCCAACACGATTGTCTGCATGCTATTAGTATACGTGGTGGTGCAGTCAGTCAATTTACATACAAACAACAGGAATAGTAGCGGGCTAGGGATTGAACCCTGAGGTGCACCAACAGAGACATGTTACCAGATAGGAGATTTTTACTTTTAGATGACCGGTTTCGATCATCTAAAGAGGTCATCATCAGATCTACACTGCAGTGTTCTCCACGCCAGCACGGACGGCTCTGCTCCACGCCAGCGATTCCTACTGTCATCACGGAATGTAGATCTGCTGATGATCTTCTTAGATGATCGAAAACAGTCATCTAAAAATAAAATTTAACCCTTATATGCGACCACATCCCCTCTTACTAATTAAGTACAAATGAATCTACTTATATACAGAAGTGCCAAAGAAACTTCTATAGACATCAAATATAGAGATATGTAGACAGGCAGAATGCGGCGCTGCGATCGGCAACCTCTGCATAAGACAAGTGTCTGTCGCAGTTGTTACATCGGTTACTGCTGCTACAATGGCAGCTTATCATGATTTAAGTGAATCTGAACGCGGTGTTAAAGTCGGCGCACGAGCGATGGGACACAGCGTGGGGATTTTCCCGTACGATCATTTCACGAGTGTACCGTGAATATCAGGAATCCGATAAAACATCTAATCTCCGAGATCGCTGTAGCCGGAAAAAGATCCTGCAAGAAGGGGACCAACGACGACTGAAGAGAATCGTTCTACGTGACAGAAATGCAACCCTTCCGCAGATTGCTGCAGATTTCAGTGCTGGTCCATTAGCAAGTGTCAGCGTGTGAATCATTCAACGAAATATCATCGATAAGGGGTTTCGGAACCGGAAGTCCATTCGTATACTCTTGATGACTTCACGACACAAAACTTTACGCCTCGCCTGGGCCCGTCAACACCGAAAATGGTCTGTTGATGACTGGAAACATGTTTCCTGGTCAAACTAGTATGGGTCCAAATTGTATCAAGCGGATGGAAGTGTACGGATATGGAGAGAACCTCATGAATCCACCCTGCATGTCAGCAGTGGACTGTTCAAGCTGGTGGAGGCTCTGTAATAGTGGGGGCGTGTGCAGTTGGAGTGATATGGGACACCTGATACGTCTAAATACGACTCTGATAGATGACACGTACGTAAGCATCGTTTCTGATCACCTACATCCGTTCATATCCATCGTGCATTCCGAGGGAGTTGGGCATTTCCAGCAAGAGAATGCGACACCTACACGCCCAGATTTGCTAAGAGTGGCTCCAGGAACAGTCTTCTGATTTTAAACACTTTCGCTGTCCACCAAACTCCCCAGACATGACCATTATTGAACATATCTGGAATGTCTTGTAACGTACTGTTCAGAAGAAATCTTCATCCCCTCGTATCTTACGGATTTATGGACAGCCCCGCAGGTTTCGTGGTGTAAATTCCCTCCAGAACTACTGCAGACAATAGTCGAGTCCATGCCACTTCGTGTTCTGGCACTTCTGTATGTTCACGGGGGCCCTACACGATATTAGGCAGGTGTACCAGTTTCTTTGGTTCTCCAGTGTATTCGAGAGTTACATCTACATCTGCATACATACTCCGCAATCCACCATACGGTGCGTGGCGGAGGGTACCTCGTACCACATCTATCATCTTCTCTCCCTGTTCCTCTTCCAAACAGAACGAGGGAAAAATGACTGCCTATATGCCTCTGTACGAGCCCTAATCTCTCTTATCTTATCTTTGCGGTCTTTCCGCGAAATATAAGTTGGCGGCAGTAAAACTCTACTGCAGTCAGCCTCAAATGCTGGTTCTCTAAATTTCCTCAGTAGTGATTCACGAAAAGAACGCCTTCTTTCCTCCAGAGACTCCCACCCCAGTTACTGAAGCATTTCCGTAACACTCGCGTGATCATCAAACCTACCAGTAACAAATCTACCAGCAGCCCGCCTCTGAATTGCTTCTATGTCCTCCCTCAATCCGACCTGATAGGGATCCCAAACGCTCGAGCAGTACTCAAGAATAGGTCATATTAGTGTTTTATAAGCAGTCTCCTTTACAGGTGAACCACATCTTCCTAAAATTCTACCAATGAACCGAAGACGACTATCCGCCTTCCCCATAACTGCCATTATATGCTTGTCCCACTTCATACCGCTCTGCAATGTTACGCCCAAATATTTAATCGACGTGACTGTGTCAAGCGCTACACTACTAATGTAGTCTTCAAACATTACGGGATTCTTTTTCCTATTCATCTGCATTAATTTACATTTATCTATATTTAGAGTTAGCTGCCATTCTTTACATCAATCAGTCGGCCGATGTGGCCGTGCGGTTCTAGGCGCTTCAGTCTGGAACCGCGTGACCGCTACGGTCGCAGGTTCGAATCCTGCCTCGGGCATGGATGTGTGTGGTGTCTTTAGGTTAGTTAGGTTTAAGTAGTTCTAATTTCTAGGGGACAGATGACCACAGATGTTAAGTCCCATAGTGCTCAGAACCATACTATACACCAATCACAAATCCTGTCCAAGTCATCTTGTATCCTTCGACAGTCACTCAACGACGACACCTTCCCGTACACCACAGCATCGTCGGCAAACAGCAGCACATTGATATCCACCCTATCGAAAAGATCATTTATGTAGATAGAAAACGACAGCGGACCTACAACACTTCCCTGGGGCACTCCAGATGATACCCTCACCTCTGATGAACACTCACCATCGAGTAGAACGTACTGGGTTCTATTACTTAAGAAGTCTTCGAGCCACTCACATATTTGGGAACCAATCCCATACGCTCGTACCCTAGCTAGATGTCTGCAGTGCTGCACCGAGTCAAACGCTTTCTGGAAGTCAAGGAATATGGCATCCGTCTGATACCCTTCATCCATGGTTCGCAAGATATAATGTGAAAAAAGGGCGAGCTGCGTTTCGCAGAAGCGATGCTTTCTAGCCGTGCTGATGCATGGACAGCAACTTTTCTGTCTGAAGGAAATCCATTATATTCGAACTGAGAATATGTTCGAGAATCCTGCAACAAACCGGTGTTAAGGATATTGGTCTGTAATTTTGAGGATCCGTCCTTCTACCCTTCTTATATATAGGCGTCACCTGCGCTTTTTCCAGTCGCTTGGTACTTCACGTTGGGCAAGAGATTCGCGATAAATGCAAGCTAAGTAAGGAGCCAATGCAGTAGAGTACTCTCTGTAAAACCGAATTGGAATCCCATCAGGACCTGGCGATTTATTTATTTTCAACCCATTCAGCTGCTTCCCGACCCAAGGGATGTCTATCACTATGTCCTCCATACGGGAATCTGTACGAGACTCAAACGGCGGTATGTTTGTGCGATCCTTCTGCGTGAAAGATTTCTCAAATGCTAAATTTAAAATTTCAGCTTTCGTTTTGCTGTCTTCTGTTGCCAGGCCAGACTGATCAGTGAGTGACTGGATGGAAGCCTTCGACCCGCTAACCGATTTTACATAAGACCAGAATTTCCTTGGGTTTTCAGCAAGTACTTTTGCTAAGGTAGGACGGTGGTAGTGGTTGTATGCTTCGCGCATAGCTCTTTTTACAGCAGCACGAATCTCTACTAACTTTAGCCTGTCCTCATTCTCCCGATCTTTCTTGTATCGCGAGTGCAACTGTCTTTGCTTCCTGATCATTCTCCGAATTGCGCTGTTAAACCACGGCAGGTCTTTTCCGTCCGTAACCCACTTTTCCGGCACATACTTCTCCAATGCGTGATTTACAATGTGTTTAAAATTTGCCCATAATTCTTCCACGTCCATCGTACCGGAAGTAAATGAAGTCGATTCATTTACTATGTGGGATGCTAACAACTGCTTATCTGCTCTTTCTAGTAAGAATACTCTCCTAGCCTTGTTGACCGACTTTTTAACTTTCGTAACCATAGTCGTAATGACAACATCATGATCACTAATCCCTGTCTCACCACTGACACCGTCGATGAGGTCTGATCTGTTCGTGGCTACCAGATCTAAAATATTTCCATTACGCATTGGCTGTCGATTTAGCTGCTCAAGACAGTTGTCTGATAATGTGTTCAAAAGTAATTCACACGACGGCTTGTCTGTACCACTTGTAATGAATTCATAGACATCCCAGTCTATACTAGGTAGGTTGAAGTCGCCTCCGACTAATATAGCATGATCTGTGTACTTCTGCGATCCAAAGTGTAGACGCCCTTTGAATGATTCTATAACTGTTACTGTGGAACCTGGTGGCCGGTAATAACACCCAACAATTAACTTTATTTCTCCTAGACCTGATAAACGTGTCCAGATGACTTCACAATCACACTCTACTTCGACCTCAGTAGACACAATATTTTTGTCAACTGCCATGAAGACACCACCTCCTACGGTGTCTAATCTGTCTTTCCGATACACGTTCCAACCCTCACTAAATATTTCAGTTCCTATCTCAGGGTTCAGCCAGGTCTCAGTCCCGAGAATAATTTGGGCGCCACATGCTTCCTGGAGGGCAGTAAATTCAGGAACTTTATTCCGAGCACTCTGAAAATTTACTGCTAATATCTTGATAGCTGAAGTGTCTTTACACTGAGCGCGTCCAGATTACCCTGCCTGCACGTCGACTGGTGAGTGCTCATCAGGATACTCGCACTACTGCCTAGCCTGAAAAGCCTCCATGTGCACGCCACAAGTAGTCTGCTACCTGAGTAGCCGCTTCCTTTGTGTAGCGCACCCCTGACCTATCTAGGGGCGTCCTACAATTCCCCAGCCAATAGCGCAAGTCTAGAAATCTGCAGCCAAGACCGTCACAGAGTCGACGAAGCCTTTGGTTGAGACCCTCAACTCGGCTCCAAACAAAAGGACCCCGATCCATTCTGGGAACGTTGCTGCAAATAGAGAGCTCTGCTTGCACACCGCGTGCGAGGCCATTGGTCTTCACCAAATCCGCCAGCCGACTATACGAACTGAGGATCGCCTCAGAACCCAAGCGACAGGCATCATTGGTGCCGACGTGGGCAACTACTTGCAGACGACTGTACCCCGTACGCTCGATAGCTACAGGCAAGGCCGCCTCCACATCTTGGATGAGGCCCCCCGGCAGACAAGCCGAGTGCACGTCGGAATTCTCTCCAGCCGTGTACGCTATTTCCCCAAGGGACTCCATCACCCGCCTAACGTTGGAGCTCCCAGTAACTAGCAAACCTTTGCCCCCGTGTGCCTGCTCGGGCCCTGCTGAAGGAGCGGCCATCTGTCCACTGACAGGATGAACGGGCGAAGCCAGCCGGCCAGCCTCCACTTTGACCCTCCGCCTCGAGCGACGCGAACGCGTTGCAGTCCGCCACTCACCCTGAGGTGAGGACGGCCCCAACGCGCCTGGTACACTAGAAGGTGCCTCGGCGGCTGTGTGGGCGGACGCAGCAAACGACACCTGGGGTGTCTTAAGCGACACGCCAGACCCTCAGTGGTCGCTGCACCTCGAGGCAGCAGCCTGAAGGCGGCTGACCGTGGCCAACAGCACGCTCAGCTGCTCGCGAACAGCATCTACACTCCTGGAAATTGAAATAAGAACACCGTGAATTCATTGTCCCAGGAAGGGGAAACTTTATTGACACATTCCTGGGGTCAGATACATCACATGATCACACTGACAGAACCACAGGCACATAGACACAGGCAACAGAGCATGCACAATGTCGGCACTAGTACAGTGTATATCCACCTTTCGCAGCAATGCAGGCTGCTATTCTCCCATGGAGACGATCGTAGAGATGCTGGATGTAGTCCTGTGGAACGGCTTGCCATGCCATTTCCACCTGGCGCCTCAGTTGGACCAGCGTTCGTGCTGGACGTGCAGACCGCGTGAGACGACGCTTCATCCAGCCCCAAACATGCTCAATGGGGGACAGATCCGGAGATCTTGCTGGCCAGGGTAGTTGACTCACACCTTCTAGAGCACGTTGGGTGGCACGGGATACATGCGGACGTGCATTGTCCTGTTGGAACAGCAAGTTCCCTTGCCGGTCTAGGAATGGTAGAACGATGGGTTCGATGACGGTTTGGATGTACCGTGCACTATTCAGTGTCCCCTCGACGATCACCAGTGGTGTACGGCCAGTGTAGGAGATCGCTCCCCACACCATGATGTCAGGTGTTGGCCCTGTGTGCCTCGGTCGTATGCAGTCCTGATTGTGGCGCTCACCTGCACGGCGCCAAACACGCATACGACCATCATTGGCACCAAGGCAGAAGCGACTCTCATCGCTGAAGACGACACGTCTCCATTCGTCCCTCCATTCACGCCTGTCGCGACACCACTGGAGGCGGGCTGCACGATGTTGGGGCGTGAGCGGAAGACGGCCTAACGGTGTGCGGGACCGTAGCCCAGCTTCATGGAGACGGTTGCGAATGGTCCTCGCCGATACCCCAGGAGCAACAGTGTCCCTAATTTGCTGGGAAGTGGCGGTGCGGTCCCCTACGGCACTGCGTAGGATCCTACGGTCTTGACGCGCATCCGTGCGTCGCTGCGGTCCGGTCCCAGGTCGACGGGCACGTGCACCTTCCGCCGACCACTGGCGACAACATCGATGTACTGTGGAGACCTCACGCCCCACGTATTGAGCAATTCGGCGGTACGTCCACCCGGCCTCCCGCATGCCCACTATACGCCCTCGCTCAAAGTCCGTCAACTGCACATACGGTTCACGTCCACGCTGTCGCGGCATGCTACCAGTGTTAAAGACTGCGATGGAGCTCCGTATGCCACGGCAAACTGGCTGACACTGACGGCGGCGGTGCACAAATGCTGCGCAGCTAGCGCCATTCGACGGCCAACACCGCGGTTCCTGGTGTGTCCGCTGTGCCGTGCGTGTGATCATTTCTTGCACAGCCCTCTCGCAGTGTCCGGAGCAAGTATGGTGGGTCTGACACACCGGTGTCAATGTGTTCTTTTTTCCATTTCCAGGAGTGTAGTTCCTCCTGCGCCCGCACACAGCACACACACACCCTATCCATTCCACTGCTAATATCTGGACGTATAGAGTTGCGCCAAATAAAACAGCAATATGCGACTGCACAGTTACGTCACCAGCGCCAGATTGAGCTGCGATATATGAACAATTACTTACGAACCAAGGAATCAAATGACGACTACGCCACTATACAGATATTACAATGCGATACTACCCCTGTCTTAGTACAAATGACAACCCCCTACGCGTTGTTACACTCTACCGTTATTAAAATTTGATACTACCCTTTTCTAATTCGAAAATACGCAAAGATTCGAAAAATTTCACCACGCAAGCACGTAAACACACAAAGTAATTGGAATTAAACCTGCGGAACTAATACGAAAAACTGAATATACGACTAGTTTCTGCTACTGCTGCTCGCACACCTCACTCTGCAAGCACAGATGAAACTGCACTGGCCTCTGTCTGCAGCTAACTGATTCTACGAAATAAACAGAAAGCACTGGCTGTCCAAAACAAACAACTGACTAACGATTCCGCGAATTTATGCTTTACAGCTATCAATAAGCAATATAACTCCTCTCAAATACGAGAATGCGCAAGGATTTTATGTAATTAAATATGCAAGCACACAAACACTCGGAAAGAAATTAAGAATCAAACTACAAAACAAATATGAAAGCTAAATATGCGACTCCCTACTGCACTGCTGCTGCACTACTGCTGCACTGATACTTCACCAGCGGCTGCTCAAGGCTCACTTTCCAAAGTTCTTCCAGCTGAATGTTGTTTATTCGAATTGTTAAAACAGCTTGTTAGTTATCAATATTTAAAGGTTTTGAGTGCAACGAAAAATGAATTTCACTTGAGAACATTTCCGATCCATTACCTTTTACAATTTTAAATCCCCATTAAAGGCGAAATTGCAACTGGTGACATACCATCAGACTTTCGGAAAAACATCGTCCATAGAATTCTCAAAAAAACAAGGGCAGGTAAGAGTGACAAATGTCGCACAATCAGTGAAACAGCTCATGTATCCAAGATGTTTTTTTTGTTTTTGGAATTTTGTGATAAGTTCCTATGGGACCAAACTTAAACTAACTTACGCCAAGGACAACAAACACACACCCAAGCCCGAGGGAGGACTCGAACCTCTGACGGGAGGAGCTGCGCGAAACGTGGCAAGGCGCCCTAGACCGCACGGATGTATCAAAATACTGAGAAGAATAACGATATGAAGAATGAAAAAAAAATCTACAATCTGTTAGATGACGCTTAGTTTGGCTTTAGGAAAGGTGAGGCACCAGAGAGGCAGTTCCGAAGATGCACTTGATAGTGGAAGCTTGAGTGAAGAACGATCAAGACACGTCCATAGGATTTGTCGACTTAGAAAAAGCGGTTTGCATTGTAAAGTAGTGCAAGATGTTCGAAATTTTAAGTATAAGAGATGTAAGCCACATGGAAAGGTTGGTGACATAAAACATGTACAAGAACCAAAGGATAACAATAACCTTAAAAGACCAAGAACGAAGTGTTAGAATTAAAAAAGAGTGTAAGACAGGAATGCAACCTTGCGTTCCTGTCGTTTAATCTACACACAGAATGACGGAAATAGAAGAAAGATTCAAGAGTGGGACTAAAATTCAGGGTCAAAGGGTATCATTAGTATCCTCAGTAAAACGGAAGAAGAATTACATGATCTGCTCAATGAAATGAACAGTCTAAGGAGTACAGAATAAGGACTGAGAATAAATCGGGGAAAGACGAAAGTAATGAGAAGTATCAGAAACGAGAACAGCGTGAAACTTAACATCAGGATTGACGCTCCCGAAGTAGATGAAGTTAAGTAATTCTGCTACCTAGACAGCAAAATAACTAATGACAGAGGGAGCAAGAAGGATATCAGAAGCAGACTAGCCCTGGAGAAAAGGGCATTTCTCACCAAGAGAAGTCTACTGGTATCAAACACATGCCTTAACTTGAGGAAGAAATTTATGAGAATATATGTTTGGAGCATAGCATTCTATTTTAGTGAGTCAGGGACAGTGGGTAAAGCGGAATACAAGAGAATGGAAGCGTTTGAGATGCTGAGAATGTTGAAAATTAGATGGAATTAAAAGATAAGGAATGTGGAGCTTTTCCGTAGAATCGGCGAAGAGAGGAACTTACGGTAAACAGAGACAAGAAGAATGGACGGGATGATAGGACATATTTCGCCATCAGGGGATAGGTTCCACGGTTATAGAGGGACCTGTAGAATGCGAAGACTGTAGGAGAAGACAAAGATTGGAAAGCATGCAGCAAATAATTAAGGGCCTAGGGCTTAATTGCTACTCTGAGATGAAGAGGAGCGAATTCAAAAGAGATTGATTTTTTCTTCGTGATGAATTTATTGCAAGACGCGTAAGACATGCTGTTAGTGATAAAAATATTGTCGTTGTTCGAGCAACTCACGAAACAGATCGACGGACATCTTACGAATTTATTTGGGGGACATTAGGCAATGGTATGAGTCAAATGCAAAAGATTTTCCATCAACAGTTAGACATGAGAAGGCGTTGTTATCGAAGGATTCCGTTTAAACTGACTTCTGATCAATAGCTACGTCATATTGATTGGTGTAGAAAAAATCAATGTAAAACATCCAAGGCGGTACTTAAAAATATGGTATGGAATATCGTTACTAATGATGAATCTTGGATATATTGTTATGCTCCTGAAAAGAATAGTCAAACGGCTCAGTGTGTCTTTCGAACAGAAGCTATGCCTACAAAGTTCGACAAATTCGCTGTGCTTGCAAAACGGTGGTTTCTACGTTTTCTGAAACGGCCACGTACCATTACTGCCACTTGATGCAAAAATATGTGTCAGCTACAATCTTTTTAAAAAGTTCGTGAAGAGCGCACAAAATGAAAAAAAAATAGTTTTACATCACGAAAAAGCATCTTTGCCTACAGTGAAAGTAACATCTCAGTCTCTGGATGTCGTAAAGATCAGCACGATAGACCCTCCAGCACACAGTCCTGATCTAGCGCCTTGTGGTTTGGTTCTGTTTCAAAAAATTAAAGATAAAGTGCATGAAATCATTTTTATTCGTCAGTAGAAGCAATGGACATTATTGCTTCTAGAACAGGTTTGATGGAATGCAAGAAAAAGAAAAATTAATTTTAAGGGGAAATGTTTTGGAAACAACAAAATCATTTAATTTTTAGATTGATTTTTGTTTGATTTTCTAAAAGATTTCAGTGTTGCCATCGTACTTAGCAGTGCTACTGTTCGATACATCTAATATGTAACAAGAATAGTACTGGGACCAGAATCAAACCTTGTGACACACCCACACACATAGCAGTGCAGGTGATCGATACCCCTAGAATGAAACAAGAATAGTATTACGCCTAATATCCCGTCCGGTGAGACACCTACAATCATTTACCACACGCCAAAAGATGGTTTCTTATACCGAGTGGTTACAATTAAACTGACGATGTACCGAGCGCTGCAGTGAAGGCTGTGTACATCACAGGACGCTAAAACATCACAGGTATGTTCATTAATCGGTGCACTCGCGGAGTATGCTGAAAAAAATAATTGTTTCACTTTCTGCCATCAGGTGAAAATATGGAGCTGTAAGCTGTAAGAATGCGGTGTGGATGCAGGAAAAGGGGAGGAACGATGAAATATATTTTGACGGTGATTCTGGCACGTTAATTAGGATATAGACCCAAATTACAACGTGTATTCAGCATCGTCTGCTGACTGAGCAGCATGTTGTTGTTGTTGTCTTCAGTCCTGAGACTGGTTTGATGCAGCTCTCCATGCTACTCTATCCTGTGCAAGCTTCTTCATCTCCCAGTACTTACTGCAACCTACATCCTTCTGAACCTGCTTAGTGTATTCATCTCTAGGTCTCCCTCTACGATTTTTACCCTCCACGCGGCCCTCCAATGCTACATTTGTGATCCCTTGATGCCTCAGAACATGTCCTACCAACCGGTCCCTTCTTTTTGTCAAGTTGTGCCAAAAACTCCTCTTCTCCCCAATTCTATTCAATACCTCCTCATTAGTTATGTGATCTACCCACCTAATCTTCAACATTCTTCTGTAGCACCACATTTCGAAAGCTTCTATTCTCTTCTTGTCCAAACTATTTATCGCCCATGTTTCACTTCCATACATGGCTACACTCCATACAAATACTTTCAGAAACAACTTCCTGACACTTAAATCTATACTCGATGTTAACAAATTTCTCTTCTTCAGAAACGCTTTTCTTGCCATTGCCAGTCTACATTTTATATCCTCTCTACTTCGACCATCATCAGTTATTTTGCTCCCCAAATAGCAAAACTCCTTTACTACTTTAAGAGTCTCATTTCCTAATCTAATTCCCTCAGCATCACCCGACTTAATTCGACCACATTCCATTATCTTCGTTTTGCTTTTGTTGATGTTCAACTTATATCGTCCTTTCAAGACACTGTCCATTCCGTTCAACTGCTCTTCCAAGTCCTTTGCTGTCTATGACAGAATTACAATGTCATCGGCGAACCTCAAGGTTTTTATTTCTTCTCCATGGACTTTAATACCTACTCCAAATTTTTCTTTTGTTTCCTTTACTGCTTGCTCAATATACAGATTGAATAACATCGGGGGCATGCTACAACCCTGTCTCACTCCCTTCCCAACCGCTGCTTCCCTTTCATGCCCCTCGACTCTTATAACTGCCATCTGGTTTCTGTACAAATTGTAAATAGCCTTTCGCTCCCTGTATTTTATCCCTGCCACCTTTAGAATTTGAAAGAGAGTCCACAAATGCTAGAAATGTAGGTTTGCCTATCCTTAATCTATTTTCTAAGATAAGTCGTAGGGTCAGTATTGCCTCACGTCTTCCAACATTTCTACGGAATCCAAACTGATCTTCGCCGACGTCGGCTTCTACTAGTTTTTCCATTCGTCTGTAAAGAATTCGTGTTAGTATTTTGCAGCTGTGACTTATTAAACTGATAGTTCGGTAATTTTCACATCTGTCAACACCTGCTTTCTTTGGGATTGGAATTATTATATTCTTCTTGAAGTCTGAGGGTATTTCGCCTGTCTCATACATCTTGCTCACCAGGTGGTAGAGTTTTGTCAGGACTGGCTCTCCCAAAGCCGTCAGTAGTTCCAAAGGAATGTTGTCTACTCCCGGGGCCTTGTTTCGACTCAGGTCTTTCAGTGCTCTGTCAAACTCTTCACGCAGTATCGTATCTCCCATTTCATCTTCATCTACATCCTCTTCCATTTCCATAATATTGTCCTCAAGTACATCGCCCTTGTATAGACCCTCTATATACTCCTTCCACCTTTCTGCTTTCCCTTCTTTGCTTAGAACTGGGTTTCCATCTGAGCTTTTGATATTCATACAAGTGGCTCTCTTTTCTCCAAAGGTCTCTTTAATTTTCCTGTAGGCAGTATCTATCTTACCCCTAGTGAGATAAGCCTCTACATCCTTACATTTGTCCTCTAGCCATCCCTGCTTAGCCATTTTGCACTTCCTGTCGATCTCATTTTTGAGGCGTTTGTATTCCCTTTTGCCTGCTTCATTTACTGCTTTTTTGTATTTTCTCCTTTCATCAATTAAATTCAATATTTCTTCTGTCACCCAAGGGTTTCTACTAGCTCTCGTCTTTTTACCTACTTGATCCTCTGCTCCCATCACTACTTCATCCCTCAGAGCAATCCATTCTTCTTCTACTGTATTTCTTTCCCCCATTCCTGTCAATTGTTCCCTTATGCTCTCCCTGAAACTCTGTACAACCTCTGGTTTAGTCAGTATCTCCAGGATTCTTCCATGTATACAACCTTCTTTTATGATTCTTGAACCAAGTGTTAGCTATGATTAAGTTATGCTCTGTACAAAATTCTACCAGACGGCTTCCTCTTTCATTTCTCTCTCCCAATCCATATTCACCCACTATGTTTCCTTCTCTCCCTTTTCCTACTCTCGAATTCCAGTCACCCATGACTATTAAATTTTCGTCTCCCTTCACTACCTGAATAATTTCTTTTATCTCATCATACATTTCATCAATTTCTTCATCATCTGCAAAGCTAGTTGGCATATAAACTTGTACTACTGTAGTAGACATGGGCTTCGTGTCTATCTTGGCCACAATAATGCGTTCACTATGCTGTTTGTAGTAGCTTACCCGCACTTCTATCTTTTATTCATTATTGAACCTACTCCTGCATTACCCCTATTTGATTTTGTATTTATAACCCTGTATTCACCTGACCAAAAGTCATGTTCCTCGTGCCACCGAACTTCTCTAATTCCCACTACATCTAACTTCAACCTATGCATTTCCCCTTTTAAATTTTCTAACCTACCTGCCCGATTAAGGGATGTGACGTTCCACGCTCCGATCCGTAGAACGCCAGTTTTCTTTCTCCTGATAACGACGTCCTCTTGAGTAGTCCCCGCCCGGAGATCCGAATGGGGGACTATTTTATCTCCGGAATATTTTCCCCGAGAGGACGCCATAATCATTTATCCATACAGTAAAGCTGCATGCCCTCGGGAAAAATTACGGCTGTAGTTTCCCCTTGCTTTCAGCCGTTCGCAGTACCAGCACAGCGAGGCTGTTTTGGTTAGTGTTACAAGGCCAAATCAGTCAAATCCAGACTGATGGCCCTGCAACTACTGAAAAGGCTGCTGCCCCTCTTCAGGAACCACACGTTTGTCTGGCCTCTCAACAGATACCCCTCCGCTTTGGTTGCACCTACGGTACGGCCATGTGTATCGCTGAGGCACGAAAGCCTCCCCACCAACGGTAAGGTCCATGGTTCATGGGGGTAGGACTGAGCAGCATACTACATTCATAACACGACGTGGTGGACAGTTGCTCGCAGCAAATCGGTGCTATCAGAGCCATATATTGCCATATGCTATCATTCAGATCAGGAATAGTTCGGATATGTCCCCGACACACACAATCTTTCTGATGTCCCTACATGCAGAAGTCGCATGGATATAGGTCAGGGGATCTGGAAGGCCACACATCTTGAAACTGCCTAGAGATGATGTGGTCGTTACCGAAAATTTCTCGAAGCAAATATCTCACCTGGCAAGCAACATGTTGTGTCACCCCATATTCCATAAAAATAGTGTTGTGGACACATTTTCATTCTTTCAAATTGGAATCACGTGTTACACAAAGAGATTCCATCGTGCCGATGTCACTGTACGTCTAGCAGGCCTGCGAGCTGTAATTTCCTCAAAGAAAATCGGATCAAGAATGACGAAGTTTGTGAAACCACACCATACAGTCACAAAAGCTGAGTGCAGTGGACGTTCCTGGACAACATATGGTGAAGCAGGACTCCATATGAGACAGTTCTATGCATTCACGGCACCGTGCAGAGTAAAATGTGCCTCGGCCGTCCAAAAAATACTCCCCAGACAGATGTCATTATGTTCGATGCGTGCCATAAAACGAAGAGCAAATTTTGAGACTACATTTGGTGCACATTCTGAATCTTGTGGGCATACCAGTGTAAAATGTGCCGCAAAATCTTTTGAACTGTCGATTAGAGAGAGACAATTCGTGTGACACAGCTGAAGCACGAACTGCAGTGGCAATGGGCCGTTTCCATCTGCCTGCTGCAATACTTAATTCACCTGTTTCCTTCAGTTTCTTGATCGTATTCTTTAGCCCGTTTATTGACATGGGTCTCTTCGCAGATGCTTTTCTCGGCAATATTCTCGCAATATATCGCTGCCGTTCTGATAAAACAGCTGTACCAGCAATGCTTGGTTTATGGGGCGCTCAACTGCGCAGTCAGCGGCGTCCGTAGAATGTCTCAATTTTGACACAGTCCAATTTTGTTACACAATCCAATCTAGCCACTGTCGCGAATGATGATGGTGATGAAATGATGAGGACAATACAAACACCCAGGCCCCGGGTAGAGAAAATCCTACCCCGAAAAATCGAACCCGAAACCCCGTGATCCAGAGGCAGCAACGCTAGTAGTAGAAGTAGTAGTAGTAATAGAGTAGTAGTAGTAGTAGTAACTTTAGTCATCCGTGGATCTCTTTTTTCAAGGATACAGGACATGTCAAAGTATTTACAAGTTTATATCAATTTAAAATAAGCTAATTGGTATACACATATATTTGCAGATTCTGGTTAGAGACAATCATTAGATTTAGTCCTGGTATACAATACTTTTCATACAAATGACTTATTAAATAATGTAATGCCACACTGTTCACTCATATCTCACTATCAGTCACTGTACACATTATACACACATTGTTTCATAACACTTAACTCACTACACACACACTGTACACACTATACACACATTGTTTCATACACACTATACGCACATTGTTTCATAACACTTCACTCACTACACACACACACACACACACACACACACACACACACACACTCACACTCACACACACTTGTGATCTCTGGGCCATTTTCTGTACCGCAACTTCCCATTTGCTATCCTGAAAAACTGAGTCGGCATCCCTCCATAATGAGTGAGATGTTGAGCTCAGAAAGAGGAAGAGGTGTTAGCATTGTGCCATGCATAGCTTATTGGTAAGTATTTCTAGAAATGAAAGAAGAAGGGAAAAAACATAAAATGAAGGTGTTATGTGGAATGTTGAATATTTTATAATCATTATTATTATTATTTACTTGTATAACATTTTTTTATGAAACCCCTATTCTGTTTTATCTAAGTAATCCTTCAATGTATAACATGTATTGCATAACAGGTACCTTTTAGCTGCCTTTTTAAATAAGTGTATTTTTGCAATTTCTTTAATCTGTTTTGGTAATTTTTGTACAGTTTTATTCCTTGGTAGGAAATGCTGTTTTGAGTTTTATGTTTATTTTTTGTTAGTAAATGTAAGTTGACTCTATCTCTTGTTGCATGGTCATGGACAGAGCTGTTTGTGCAGTAATTACCAATGTTGTTTTTTATGTATAGAGGTGACTGGTAAATGTATTCACATGGAGCAGTTAAAATCCCTAGTGTTTTGAATAGATCTTTACAATGAGCTCGACTAGTATTTTTGGTTATTATTCTTATGGCTCATTTCTGGAGTTTGAAAATTGTGTTAATATTTTGTGCGTTTGTTCCCCCAAAAAGAATGCCATAGCTAAGAACTGAGTGTACATATGCATAATATGTAACTAAAAGACACTGCATGTTAAACACTGATGGTAGGATTCTAAGGTCATAACATGCTGATGACAATCTGTTTGCAAGTACCTTTGTGTGTTCACACCACTTCAACCTGAGAATCAATATTCATTCCAAGAAGTTTTGCATTTGTTACACAGTCTGGAGAAATGCCTTCTACATTTAATTTAACATGGTAATTTTTCCTCTTCAGACTAAAATTCATGGCATGAGTTTTCTGTATGTTCAGTATCACTTTATTGTTTATTGACCAATCGTAAACTTCTTTGAGAATTTCATTTGCTTTCTCGGCAAGGAGTTCTCTTGTTTTCTCAGTGACTATAATATTGCTGTCATCAGCGAAGAGAACTTTTTCACCGTGAGTAACACTACTGGGAAAGTCATTGATGTATATCGGGAATAGTATTGGTCCTAATATGCTACGTTGCGGAACCCCTATATTAATGTATTTTGATTCTGATAAGTGTTTTACTAAATGTTTAGATCAATTTGAAGTATGTGTTACCTCTACGCTTTATAACCTATCTGTTAGGTATGATATAAACCAGTCATTAGCTAGCCCTCTTATTCCTAATGCCTCAAATTTATTTAATACAAGCTTGTGGTCGACTGTCGACGCTAGTCACTAGACCACGAGCTGCGGACTTTACCAGCAATGCATCGTCTTTCTTCTCAATAGCCACTGCGTTTCGTACGGAAATCTTCCACCTCCTTAACCCTTTACACCAACAGTAACTTCACAAACGATGTCAACATGCATCGTCAAGCGACAAACAGCATACTGACGTTAAAACACGAAACATTTCACATTCTGATTGCTTACAGCGCTATATTTTCACCTGGCGGCAGAAAGTGGAACTACTACTTTTTCAGCATACTCCGCCAGCGCATCGGTTAGTGAACGTACCTAGGGTGTTTCTACGTCCTGCGATGTATACAGGAAGCAGTGTAGCGCTCGGAAAACCGTCATTTTAGTTATAGCGTACTGATACAAACTTCTGAACCTTCCTGTCAGTAGTGTCTGCCGCCTGTTGGTGGAGTACGAGGTAAACCGGTGCGTGTTTCTGGTGGTGCTGCCCTGAGCAGCGGGGCACTTGTCTGCTGACGGTGCAGCGGGCCCGGTGCGCCTCTAGCGGCCAGTGAACTTGGTGGAGGCAGCGCAACGGTGTCAGCGGTGACGCGCAGTGGGTCAGCCGGGCAGCGCCGGCGCTCACTTGCGGTAACGCACCGGGGGCAGCGCCGGTCGTCGGCACACTTCTCGCCGCGCCGTGCCGCGCTGAAGAAACGGAGAGTTCACTTCCCGCGTGCCTGCGCTGATCGTGTGAACTCGCCCTGCTGCAGCTGCACCACAGCGAGGGGACTTCCAGTTAAGGGGGGTAGGACGTCAAACGGGACGACTTGGAGCAGGAGACGTACCAGAGGACATTTTAATTTCCACTGTCTATACTTTTACGAATAAATTCATAAAACTTTGTGAGAATGGCCAGAAAGGATTCAGAATTTACACTCATAGCAGTGGAAGTTCAAAAATATAAGAAAATAATTTTTTTTTTACATTTAAAAGTTGACATTTTTTCACTTACCATTGGCTCCATTTGTTGTCTGGATCAGTTTTCAGATGATGAATTTGTGGTGTCACCGTCAGACACTACACTTGCTAGGTGGTAGCCTTTAAATCGGCCGCGGTCCATTAGTATACGCCGGACCCGCGTGTCGCCACTGTCTGTGATAGCAGACCGAGCGCCACCACACGGCAGGTCTAGAGAGACTTACTAGCACTCGCCCCAGTTGTACAGCCGACGTTCATAGCAATGGTTCACTGACAAATACGCTCTCATTTGCCGAGACGATAGTTAGCATAGCCTTCAGCTACATTTGCTACGACCTAGCAAGGCGCCGTATTCAATTGATAATTAATATTATGAAGCATGTACCGTAACGAGAGATGTTCTACAATTGTGGATTAAAGTTAAGTATTACATCATCTACGTACTTTATTTGCAATTCTCAAGATATTGTCCTGTTCCAGACCTCACGCCAGTCAGCGTGTAATTAAACGCGTGCATTTCGGCCTCCTCTAGAAACACAGTGTTGGCTCTTCTGCCAACACTACAGAATTGTGGTTCTTTCTGCAGAAGTAAGGTTAGTTTGCACATTGAGGGGTTTGGGGAATGATGGTGAGGCAAGGTTTGAGGTTAAGAAATTGTGTAAAGTTAACAGGGGATGATTTGGGGTCAGTGGGGTTGGATCACAGTTGGCTGGAGGAGTGAACTGAGTCAGGGAGGGTTCAGTATTGATATTTGGTTGAGTCTGATAGGTAGGGTTGGTGTCAAAACAGTGTTTCCACTGTAGGGACTGGGATAAGGAGAGAAGGACCTTAACAAGCCTTGCATGACAGAATTTGCAAGTGGGGCAAAAGGTGAGGCTTTTGGAAAGGATTGATACATCCCCTCTCAGCTGACAAAAACTGTCTCGCAGGCGTACTACATTTCTTCATAAGTAAGGGAGAGTCTTAGATGAATTTTGTACAGCATACAAACCGTACTTACAGGTGTATGAAACTCTAGAATTTTCCAAATATATTGAAAAATGTGGTAATAATTGAGATAATTAACTATAAAATTTGAGTTTTTTTCTAAACACGAAGGTTAAAATGCAACAGCACAATCATTTTTCCGTAAATTAAATAATTTCTAGAGTTTCATACACCTGTAAGTATGGTTTGTATGCTGTGCAAAATTCATCGAAGGATCTCTCTTACTTATGAAGAAACGTGTACCTGTAGCAACAAACGCAGCCAATAGTAAATGAAAAAAATGATGTAAGTGCACATGTAAAAAAAATTATTTTTTACTGTTTCTGAACTTCCACTGCTATGAGTGTGAATCATTAATCCTTCCTGGTCATGTTGACAAAGTTTTATGAATTTATTCGTAAAAGTATAGACAGAGGAAATTAAAATGTCCTGTGGTGTCTCTCCTGCTCCAAGACGGCCCGTTTGACGTCCTACCCCCCTTAAGGGACTTCCGCCTGCAGCTAAGCCACTGGGTCCAGCTGCAATGTTATCAACACCTACACACGCACTATCGCTCAAGGTGTTAGAGCAAAGAGACAGTATACCGTAGAGAGGCGACACCGCAATCAGAGTGAAGCACGCTGAGCAAACCTCCACCATGTTTTCGGAAATCAAAACAACGAAGCACGGTACATGATAGTGCGTAAAGAAATTACGAAACCTTGGCTCAGATAATAAATTCACATATTCATGTAAAATTAAACACGTAAAAGTACATTCTGTACTGGTATATAATACAAATGGATCGCCTCACGCTGAAAGGACCTCAGTTGGGAAATATCCAAAATGGAATGTAGCACATTGATGTGTTGCTGAAGTATAGCCCCATCTTTTAATGTATGAAGGAACTCGTATGCTTTCTTATGGTACGAAACGTGCTACGGAAATCATGTTACGTGGTGTAAGAACATTAGTCAGTGACTGAAGTTCTTCTAGTGTTTCAGGGAAGCCGTTCCAAAAGAAGCAAGAGAAGCTATTGGGCAACAAATTGGAAGTTTTCCACTAAAAGAATGTTATTACGCTGGCAACGATATAAAGTATTTAGATGGCAGACAACGTTTAAGGAGCAACAAACCCTGATAAAGACCAGGTTATGCATCATTTTACGAGGAAAATTTCAATTTGCAGTTCGGACGCCCTCACACACACTGCTGCTTCTCATGTGAAGAGCTGAAGGTGGAAACGAGAAACTCTCGCCTAAACGATGTTACAAAGCGATGTGGTACTGGAGAGCTAATGGATCACAACAGAAGGGACCATAAATTTTACGCGTACCTCACAGAAGAAGCTGAAAGGAGAGTCGAGCCCCAACAATTGTTGGTTTTGACTACATGCGAAATTTCCATTCCACAAATGACTGTCCAGGATAAATTTTATCTGCGACATTTGACAGCTGACGTACTTCCATTCACAACACTAAAAAATAATGCACACACACACAGAGAAGAGATCTCTACCCCCTCGTACTCTTACTGATTTATAGACACCCCCGCATGATCCATGGTGTCATTCCCCCCCCCCCCCCCCCCCCCTCCCCAGCACTACTTCAGACATTAGTCAAGTCCGTGACACGTCATGTTGTGGCCCTTTTGCGTGCTCGCTAGGACCCTGCTCGATATTAGGCAAGTGTACCAGTTTCTTTGGCTCTTCAATGTAGTTGTTCCTCACTTTCAAGTACGATAGCAGTGCCATTAGGCAACCTTTTCCTTGATATCTTTTCACCATGAATTTTAGTCCCATTTCTGACCTTTTATCCTGTATCC
Source organism: Schistocerca piceifrons (assembly GCF_021461385.2). Classification (NCBI taxonomy): domain Eukaryota; kingdom Metazoa; phylum Arthropoda; class Insecta; order Orthoptera; family Acrididae; genus Schistocerca; species Schistocerca piceifrons. The sequence goes on from NC_060145.1 coordinate 391,913,374, forward strand.
CTCTTTGCTTCTTCAAAAGGTGCTTTTCTCTTCAGTTTCCATTCTTGTTGCTCCCTCTAGGATCTTGTAGATGTTGAATATTACACGCCTTTTCGTATTAAGTGCTCCCTTTTTTTTATAAGTTCCTCAAACATTTTCCACGATTTTCTCATCGCATGCTTTTTCTAAGTCAATAAATGCTATGAGAGTGTTTTGAATTTTCTCAAGTCTTGCAAAAATGGTTCAAATGGCTCTGAGCACTATGGGACTCAACATCTGTGGTCGTAAGTCCCCTTGAACTTAGAACTACTTAAACCTAACTAACCTAAGGACATCACACACATCCATGCCCGAGGCAGGATTCAAACCTGCGACCGTAGCAGTCGCGCGGTTCCTGACTGAGCGCCTAGAACCGCTAGACCACCGCGGCCGGCTCAAGTCTTGCACTCATGATCAAGCGTTGTGTAACGTTTGCTATATTTACCTTCATAAAGCCACAGTCAGCGTCACATGACATATTCCCAGTTTTCTATTTCATTATTACGTATGTTATTTTTGTCATTAACTGGGAGCCTTGACCCAATGACAATCACTGACAAACGTTTGCGCCGCTTCTAATGCTGCAGTACAACGCTGATATGAAGACGGCTGTAGATCACAGCTGAACCACACAATTATAAAGGAAAAATGAGTAATTGTCGTTCAGTTAAATAAAAGAGAAAGCTTTTATGATTAGTTCTAACCGTCTAGTGTGTTGAGTAATCGTGCCGTATTCAGTTACACGAAGTGGATCGACTTGTAGCTGTATCCATTGGCTAGAAACGTTGTGCTTAGCCTTTTAAGCTCAGGTGCTATGTTTTGAGCATCACTTAGGCGCAGCGCACGGATTGCCAAAGAACGGATAACCGAGTTCTTCTGCCCTGGATGGTGGTAGGTTGAGAGTGCAGATATCTGTCTGTATGCGTAGGCTTGCGGTATACGCTGTGCCTCAGTGTGCCCTCTGTTGTCCTGTATACTTAGGCGTCTAGAAATGGAACTGCACCATTCTTCTCTACTTCGAGCGCGAGCTGTATCTTCCCGTCCATGATGTTCAAATATTCGTGAAACTTGTGTAGCTCCCTTTCATCATCAAGCCATATAGCGAACGTGTCGTCCGCGTATCTGAACCGGCAAAGAGGGAGTAAAGGAGCTGAAGCAAGGGCCGTTGCTTCAAAGGATTCTATGACACAGCCTTGTCGACGAATACAAGAAAGCAAGACAAGCAAGAAATAGACAAACTGCAGCCAGTAGTACACTTACCCTGTTTGAAAAATGTTACTGACCGAACAGGCAAACTCCTTCAACGGCTTGGGGTGCAGCCTGTCTTCTAGTGGTCGTAGGACCCAGGACGTGCTAGGCTCCACTAAGGACAAGGTGGATGTATTACACACTGCAGGAGTGTACAAGGTGGAATGCGAATGTAGAGAGCCATACATCGGCGAGACTGGCAGGCCAATAGCAACGCTCATTCGGGAACACGAGCGCTATATTTGCCTTGGGCAACACAACAAATCTACGGTGCCAGAGCATCAGCAAGACTGCGGAAAAGAAAAAAAAAATTCAGCGAAGCCTGTGTATTGGCCAAACAGCCGGTTATGACGAAACTCAAAATCAGACAGGTCATCGAAATACTTAAACACCTTAAGAACATGAGAAGACAGGATGGACTCAGGGTTGCCCCATCTTGGCTGCCAGCAATCAGAACCCAACAGACCGCACTGTCAACACGATGCGCGAGCGCTACCAGCGAGTAACTGCCGCCGCGCGGCCGACGTCCAGCACTTGGTAAACAGGAGACAACTTCTCATTCGCCGGTGACCACCAATCGTGGCACATAATACAAGAGCCATTAGACGAAAGAGGTTACGCTCTCCCTCCACCGCTATAACCTATTAAAATAAAGTTTCCTCTCCTTCTTCCTTTAGTGACCAATGAAATGAACTATATTTTAAAAATTATGACGTAATGGCACGACAGTGAACAATAGTAATAAAATATAAGGGACACAGTATAACTAGAACGCACCTGTAGACCCAGAAGAAAACCGCTGCATCAGTGGTCGAAACGTTGGTTTTCTCCAGCAGTAGTTTTATACAATATGAGGCGGTACTATACCGAAAAAACTTTTATGTCAAACACTTAAAATCGTCCTATCCCAGCTTGAAAGCCCTTACAGAAACGAAAAACTTTATAGTAAAGATAAACGTCAGTATACGATGGTCTAACAGTTCCTTTACAGCAACATTAAACACCTGTAGGAGTAATAAATAAATAAAAGACAGGTAAAATATGCATTGCGAACCTTCCATTTCTGTTTCACTGAGTGGTGTCCCATACCCGTCTCTGATATTAAAGGCCGGCCGGGGTGGCCGTGGGGTTCTAGGCGCTACAGTCTGGAACCGCGTGACCGCTTCGGTCACAGGTTCGAATCCTGCCTCGGGCATGGATGTGTGTGATGTCCTTAGGTTAGTTAGGTTTTAGTAGTTCTAAGTTCTAGGGGGCTGATAACCTCAGATGTTAAGTCCAGGTTCGATTCCCGGATGGGTCGGGGATTTTCTCCGCTCAGGGTCTGGGTGTTGTGTTGTTTTCATCATCATTTCATCCCCATCCGGCGCGCAGTTCAACTGTTTACAAAACGTTCCGGCCCGGCAGCTCGGCGTGTTCGGCCAGAGAGCTGGTTGGCCTCTGTAGTAAGAAACTGAGTGGAACGATCAACAAACGAACTTTAACGGATGTCATGTGACGTCTGCAACGACCAAACACAACGATCAACAACGAACAAAATGAAAAAAAAGGGGGCCCGGGTTCCATTCCCGGATGGGTCGGGGATTTTCACGGGTCTGGATGTTGTGTTGTTTTCATCTTCATTTCATCGCCATCCGGCGCGCAAGTCGCCTAATGTGGCGTCGAATGTAACAAGACCTGCACCAAGGCAGCCGGACCTGCCCCACAAGGGGCCTCCCGGCCAATGACGCCAAACGCTCATTTCCACCAGTCTATCCGACGGGTGGCTCTAGCCACACATTTTACCAGAGCCACAGTGCGGTTAACGTAAATCTCTGCCATCGTATAGACTTTTGCTCCCTGACAAGGATCTCGTCAAGGAAGATTAAAGGTCATCGCATTTTGGAAAATTACACTGACAAAACGCAAATATTTGTTAAGCGCGAGTAAATCGCCATTTTGTGTGCGGAGATAAAGAACAACAAAAAATCTTATATTCCGATGAGCGTTACAAAAAACAGTGAAGCCTCTTCCTCAATAAATCATAATAATTGCTAAATAACCTTCAATTTATTTTGCCTTTTATTTTTTGAAGGGTAAAATTTAACGCATCTAGTTCCATACGTATTCAGGCATTAGTTTTATACAGAAAGAATTAGCAGTGATAGAGAGTGTTTACGTAAATACATGTTTCACATACACTGAACATCTATACTAAAATTTCTAGAGGACATACAGGCAATCGGAAGTCTTCTTGCACGTGGTAACGGTATTCTTTGCACCGAAGAGATGGTCATGCCAAGTTCTTCCCCTTTTTTCTGATATGGAATTGGGATACGATCGAGGAGAATGGGAGGCAATTTCTCGCGCAATTAAGATCTAACTAATTTTTGATAAGATATTAAAATTACTTGTGGCTTATTCGCTTTTAGTTATATTACGTATTTGGCTCACGGCTCATGCTGAGAGCATTTAAGACTGGTTTAAGAAATTCCAACTTTTAGGTGGGCACTAAGGACGTGTATTTATATTTTGTGTCTGTGGAAGTATAAGCTGATTAATCGTTTAATAATTAGTCTCCCCGTATATCGTGGAGATCACGCAGTTAGATAATTCGTATCTCATGGTGGAGGTAACAACTAATTTCTTAAGAGAAGAGTGTACAGCAAGCTATCTCAGTTTTAATCTTTTCGCGAGCAACAAGAATTTTCCTCTTGTTGTACAATGGTGAAATTGCATGAAGATCTTGCGCGTAGGGAACGCATTGCTATTGCAGTTTTCTGCGTTAAATTCATTCTTCTTCCAATGTTTTTTTCACGCATGGTAAATTTACTTAATATATTCTTTGGTCGTGTGACCTGAACTCGGTACTTTGCGAATAAGTTTGAGCTACTACGCTTGTGGGTGATGATATCCACCCCACCTTTCATAATCTGTTATTGTGTAATGCTTATGTAGCTTCTCTCAGTCGGATGAAAATTACTTAAATGTTTTAGTAGTTTGGTTACTTAGAAATATGTACTGAATAGCTGTCTTTCTTTGTGGAACTGGTACAATTGTTTCCTTGTCCCTCGCACTACGTTTCACGAATAACGCACGGTTAATATTTCCATTGATGGTAGACTCCCACATTCTCTTCCTGAGTTATGCATACTGTTAAAGTGTGAGTCCACTATTTCAGTCCTGTTTGTAAAATATTGCCGGCCGCTGGTGGCCGAGCGGTTCTGGCGCTTCAGTCTGGAACCGCGCGACCGCTACGGTCGCAGGTTCGAATCCTGCCTCGGGCATGGATGTGTGTGTTGTCCTTAGGTTAGGTTTAAGTAGTTCTAAGTTCTAGGGGACTTATGACCTCATCAGTTGAGTCCCATAGTGCTCAGAGCCATTTGAACCATTTTTTTTGGTAAAATATTACCGACTGATTACAGTGGAACTAAAACACAGATTCTATAAGCCTACAATAGGCGGTGTCATGCGTTTGATACTATTTAACCGTACCTTCCTTTCCAGATGTCTTGCACAAGCAGCTGTGTAGCCAATTCTTTTAATGACCTACAATTTTCAGTCTCAAAGGGTAAGTCGATGAGCAGTGCGTCAGTGACCACATGTTGTACATTTCTTTGAGTCAAAATTAGTTCTCCTCTCTTCAAATTATGAATTAATACGCTTATATCTTGCAGTCAGTAGCGCATCCTCTTTCGTTTCCTATCAATATATCCATTTAGACATGCACGCTGTGCAGATTACACACGAGTGTACTTCGCACAGATGACTCCTGTAGGGGTCAGCTAAGTTGAAACTTCCCCTTTGAATGTAAAGAATGATTGTGCTGGTAAACTTCTACGTTATTTGATACAGAAACAGCTGAGTAAAACTGAACGTAGACAGTTTTATCTTTACTGATTCTGATCATTTCTAAACTGACACACTATATTGTAGCGCAACGCAGTCTGACTTTTAATAATCCCTACAAAAGAATACCCCTGCCTAACAATAACCTATACCCTTCATGAATCACTTACCTCACAAAAATCTTCGTTACTAGAACTACTGCAATACAGCGAGCGCCACTACTGCTAACTAAATAAAAGATTCTAACTACTCAAGACACTAACTACTGATAGGCATATAGTTTGCGTACGAAAGATTCTGATAGAGAACAAACAATGTATTTACTTTAAAGGTGTTCAAAAAAAATGGCTCTGAGCACTATGGGACTTAACATCTATGGTCATCAGTCCCCTAGAACTTAGAACTACTTAAACCTAACTAACCTAAGGACAGCACACAACACCCAACCATCACGAGGCAGAGAAAATCCCTGACCCCGCCGGAAATCGAACCCGGGAACCCGGGCGTGGGAAGCGAGAACGCTACCGCACGACCACGAGATGCGGGCAAAGGTGTTCAAAAGTCATATATATAGACATTCTTGACATCTATTTTCACAAATTTCCTTTTTCTGACAGACACACGTTCAGATCGTCCGCTCATATTAACATCTCAAAACTCTGGCATATCTCTTCCCACATCCACCACTGCTGGCGGCTCACCTCCAACTGCCCAACGCTACGTGCTGTTCACATCCAACTGTCCAACACTACACTAGCGAATATTCCAACAACTAGTCCAATCAGCCACAGACTGCACAAAGCGCAGTTAGCGATTTTCATACAGAGCGCTGCGTGGCGTCACCAACATAAAGCCCGCATCTCGTGGTCGTGCGGTAGCGTTCGCGCTTCCCACGCCCGGGTTCCCGGGTTCGATTCCCGGCGGGGTCAGGGATTTTCTCTGCCTCGTGGAGGCTGGGTGTTGTGTGATGTCCTTAGGTTAGTTAGGTTTAAGTAGTTCTAAGTTCTAGGGGACTGATGACCATAGATGTTAAGTCCCATAGTGCTCAGAGCCATTTGAACCATTTTGAACCAACATAAAAACCTAAACAGCCTACTTACAAAGTACATTAAAATTATCTGTTTCGTGTTGTACACTTTCAGGGCCTGGCCATTCTTGTATGTTGTAAACTGAGACCAACCTGCTTAATCATAAGAAAAAATGACAGATAACTTACAAAACATACATTATTACATCATTACTCTGTAATGGGCGACCGGAGACGACGAGGGTCTTACACCAGCATGCTCAGAAGATGGGTAAAGTGGACGTTGTAAGGAAAACTGAATTGCCACCAGACAGTGGTTATTGATAAAAGTTTGCTTACATATTTTGAATCTACGTATTACGTGGCATCACATTAAATTTTTACAAGTAAAAAAAAAGTAATGTATAAGACCTATACTTTTTTTTTTAAAAAAAGAAAAAAAGGTAATGTATAAGACCTATAAGACCTATACCCCCCCCCCCCCCCCCACATGAACCATGGACCTTGCCGTTGGTGGGGAGGCTTGCATGCCTCAGCGATACAGATAGCCGTACCGTAGGTGCAACCACAACGGAGGGGTATCTGTTGAGAGGCCAGACAAACGTGTGGTTCCTGGGCAGCAGCCTTTTCAGTAGTTGCAAGGGCAACAGTCTGGATGACTGACTGATCTGGCCTTGTAACAATAACCAAAACGGCCTTGCTGTGCTGGTACTGCGAACGGCTGAAAACAAGGGGAAACTACAGCCGTAATTTTCATTCGGATCTCCGGGCGGGGACTACTCAAGAGGATGTCGTTATCAGGAGAAAGAAAACTGGCGTTCTACGGATCGGAGTGTGGAATGTCAGATCCCTTAATCGGGCAGGTAGGTTAGAAAATTTAAAAAGGGAAATGGATAGGTTGAAGTTAGATATAGTGGGAATTAGTGAAGTTCGGTGGCAGGAAGAACAAGACTTCTGGTCAGGTGACTACAGGGTTATAAACACAAAATCAAATAGGGGTAATGCAGGAGTAGGTTTAATAATGAATAGGAAAATAGGAATGCGGGTAAGCTACTACAAACAGCACAGTGACCGCATTATTGTGGCCAAGATAGATACGAAGCCCACACCTACTACAGTAGCTCTGCAGATGACGAAGAAATTGAAGAAATGTATGATGAAATAAAAGAAATTATTCAGATAGTGAAGGGAGACGAAAATTTGACAGTCATGGGTGACTGGAATTCGAGTGTAGGAAAAGGGAGAGAAGGAAACATAGTAGGTGAATATGGATTGGGGCTAAGAAATGAAAGAGGAAGCCGCCTGGTAGAATTTTGCACAGAGCACAACATAATCATAGCTAATACTTGGTTTAAGAATCATGAAAGAAGGTTGTATACATGGAAGAACCCTGGAGATACTAAAAGGTATCAGATAGATTATATAATGGTAAGACAGAGATTTAGGAACCAGGTTATAAATTGTAAGACATTTCCAGGGGCAGATGTGGACTCTGACCCCAATCTATTGGTTATGACCTGTAGATTAAAACTGAAGAAACTGCAAAAAGGTAGGAATTTAAGGAGATGGGACCTGGAAAAACTGGAAGAACCAGAGGTTGTACAGAGTTTCAGGGAGAGCATAAGGGAACAATTGACAGGAATGGGGGAAAGAAATACAATAGAAGAAGAATGGGTAGCTTTGGGAGATGAAATAGTGAAGGCAGCAGAGGATCAAATAGGTAAAAAGATGAGGGCTAGTAGAAACCCTTGGGTAACAGAAGAAATATTGAAATTATTTGATGAAAGGAGAAAATATAAAAATGCAGCAAATGTAGCAGGCAAAAAGGAATACAAACGTCTCAAAAAAGAGATCGACAGGAAGTGCAAAATGGCTAAGCAGGGATGGCTAGAGGACAAATGTAAGGATGTAGAGGCTTATCTCACTAGGGGTAAGATAGATACTGCCTACAGGAAAATTAAAGAGATCTTTGGAGATAAGAGAACGACTTGTATGAATATCAAGAGCTCAGATGGAAACCCAGTTCTAAGCAAAGAAGGGAAAGCAGAAAGGTGGAGGAGTATATAGAGGGTCTATACAACGGCGATGTACTTGAGGACAATATTATGGAAATGGAAGAGGATGTAGATGAAGATGAAATGGGAGATACGATACTGCGTGAAGAGTTTGACAGAGCACTGAAAGACCTGAGTCGAAACAAGGCCCCCGGAGTAGACAACATTAAATTGGAACTACTGACGGCCTTGGGAGAGCCAGTCCTGACAAAACTCTACCATCTGGTGAGCAAGATGTATGAAACAGGCGAAATACCCTCAGACTTCAAGAAGAATATAATAATTCCAATCCCAAAGAAAGCAGGTGTTGACAGATGTGAAAATTACCGAACTATCTGTTTAATAAGTCACAGCTGCAAAATACTAACACGAATTCTTTACAGACGAATGGAAAAACTAGTAGAAGCCAACCTCGGGAAAGATCAGTTTGGATTCCGTAGAAACACTGGAACACGTGAGGCAATACTGACCTTACGACTTATCTTAGAAGAAAGATTAAGGAAAGGCAAACCTACGTTTCTAGCATAGACTTAGAGAAAGCTTTTGACAATGTTGACTGGAATACTCTCTTTCAAATTCTAAAGGTGGCAGGGGTAAAATACAGGGAGCGAAAGGCTATTTACAATTTGTACAGAAACCAGATGGCAGTTATAAGAGTCGAGGGGCATGAAAGGGAAGCAGTGGTTGGGAAGGGAGTAAGACAGCGTTGTAGCCTCTCCCCGATGTTGTTCAATCTGTATATTGAGCAAGCATTGAGGTTCGCTGATGACATTGTAATTCTGTCAGAGACAGCAAAGGACTTGGAAGAGCAGTTGAATGGAATGGACAGTGTCTTGAAGGAAGGATATAAGATGAACATCAACAAAAGCAAAACGAAGATAATGGAATGTAGTCGTATTAAGTCGGGTGATGCTGAGGGAATTAGATTAGGAAATGAGACACTTAAAGTAGTAAAGGAGTTTTGCTATTTAGGGAGCAAAATAACTGATGATGGTCGAAGTAGAGAGGATATAAAATGTAGACTGGCAATGGCAAGGAAAGCTTTTTTGAAGAAGAGAAATTTGTTAACATCGAGTATAGATTTAAGTGTCAGGAAGTCATTTCTGAAAGTATTTGTATGGAGTGTAGCCATGTATGGAAGTGAAACATGGACGATAAATAGTTTGGACAAGAAGAGAATAGAAGCATTCGAAATGTGGTGCTACTGAAGAATGCTGAAGATTAGATGGGTAGATCACATAACTAATGAGGAAGTATTGAATAGGATTGGGGAGAAGAGAAGTTTGTGGCACAACTTGACCAGAAGACGGGATCGGTTGGTAGGACATGTTCTGAGGCATCAAGGGATCACCAATTTAGTATTGGAGGGCAGCGTGGAGGGTAAAAATCGTAGAGGGAGACCAAGAGAAGAATACACTAAGCAGATTCAGAAGGATGTAGATTGCAGTAGGTACTGGGAGATGAAGAAGCTTGCACAGGATAGAGTAGCATGGAGAGCTGCATCAAACCAGTCTCAGGACTGAAGACCACAACAACAACAACAACAACAAGACCTATACGCATTTGTCTGCGCCTTACACAGCGGCTACTTTCCCCACCTTAACGAGGTGATGTATACGGCAACCCTGTTTCAGCTGAAGTAACGCCACTGGCTCGGCGTCTATATAAAAGTGCAGACACTTTGTTGTTGTTGAACTGAGCTGGCAACGGTTCCAGCCGCGTTACAAATGTGATGAGCACTTTCTTATACTGTTTTAAGGATAGCAAAAATGTTGCCCTTGTTGAATACTTGCCCCGTAGCTATCGAGGTAGGCTTCGTACGACAAATATTATAGTGCTTGACATCTCTGACTATTTGTTATAACAATACGATAATCTGTTTTGCTTTGTCAACTGGAATGCTAATCACCATAGGTAGTTCACTTTAAATCGCTTTTCCAGTTCACAAACATAGTTAAGGATACGTTGTTCCTCAAATTTAAAAAAAATTAAAGAAAAAGAGGTTCAAATGGCTCTAAGCACTATGGGACTTAACATCTGAGGTCATCAGTCCCCTAGACTTAGAACTACTTAAACCTAACTAACCTAACGACATCACACACATCCATGCTCGAGGCAGGATTCGAACCTGCGACAGTAGAAGCCCCGTGGTTCGGGACTGAAGCGCCTAGAACCGCTCCTCCAGAGCGGCCGGCCTTGTTGTTCCTGCACTTTATTGAACACACTACAGCGCATAAGCTTTATGTAATCTTTTTACCTCTTGCTGCAGCTCAATTTTTTTCTAGAACTCTTCTTCTCAGTGTATTACGTGGAGCATGAAATTGCTTTGTTGCTGTGGAAGAAGGTGTAATACCATTCTTTACCGCCTAAATCTCATTCTCCATCGACACAGGGTCGAATGTTTGTTACTCTGCTTTGTGGACATGGTTACTAGGCACCCTGATGCCCTAGGATTTGAAGTGATACCAACCGATTGCAACAGATCGTTTTCAATTCTATTTTTGAATTGGGCTAAACACAGCAGAACAATGGCGGTTTTAAGTAACAATAATTAATTAATTCAAAGTCACCGAAAGAAATAAAATGGGGGATCGTACCGTTGTGTATAAACTCACACTGTAGAAGTAACTATCTCTTATTGTGGTAACCAGGTTAAAAATGATCTAATGGGAAAAGTTGTCACCTTGGCCACTTTTCCGACGAGTAGTTTGGTCCCTTTTTTCCGGTTTGACACCCTGTCGGCCTTAGCGGTTCACAGTTGAAACTGAGATACGGAAAGAAAGAATAAAGGGCTAAATTTGTAACCTAAAACGTGTTGTTTGAACACTGATACTATAAAAAAGGATTGCTCTACGTGTAAGTGAGTTAGCAGGGATAATATAAAAGACTTCTCTTATATCAGACGACTGAAAATCAGAACTGTTTTTGCTGAAAAATAACGGAAAAAGCTTCCTCTGTTAGACTCACTGACAACAATGATGTATATCGTTACGCATGCGACGGCGTGCGCAACCAGTATGTTTCAAAACGCCACGCATAAAAACGGGACTTTTCCGAGGCTCATACCCCGGGTCTGTTGGCGACAAAGGTAGGGTCAGGTGATTTGAATAGTATTTGGGAGGGGGGGGGGGGAACCATTTGTATACGCAACAGGAGGATCGCCTTACTGTGACTGCCCTACAGTACAGGGTCATTGTTTGAATATTACACACTTCCTTCAGTTTAGACAAATGGGGCAAATCGGTTGGTTCTTTTCATTAGATGTGGTCTATGGCGCGCCTTGAAGTGCTTATGGAAGCATCATTTAGTTCACGGGCAGTTCCGGAGAAAACCCGAAAAAAACGTTTTCCCTATTTTTTCGTCGGAAGCAGCAGTTGCAGAAAATTGCTCAATTTTTTACGGTATATTCTAGAAGTACCATCTTCATTGTTTTCCAAAAATTTTTATCCGTTATCGAGGAACATTTCAGGAACATGGGTGTTGGGTATCAAAACCAGGCAGCAGCTATGCACAGCGAGCAGATGAAATTTTTAAGATATATTTCTAAGATCGAGATCTCGAATATCCTAAAAAATTTTCTTGCTATCTTCACCTCTATCTGAGATAGAGAGGTTCAAACCTACCCTACTTGTACAAATAAAATGCCCACGTAAAATGCAGTGTGAGGCGAAAACATGGTGTGTAATGTGACCTAGCACGAATAAATACGCTGTGACGTATTTCTGTTATCATCTGATGGGTTCTGGGAACTCCATATTATAGTACTGAAGCATATGTAACATTTTAGTGGTCGTAAAATCCAGTCTGGGGTGTAAAATTAATTTTGCGTTATTTCAGTTTGACATAAATAAACTATCAAAATTTTAAAGACCCTTAAAATTCTTTTGATATGAATGACGTGTCCCGTCGTAGCAGGGAAAATAATCGAAACAGCAGAAAAATGCTAGTATCGGAACACAAAAATGACGAATATGTTAAAAGTTTCGGACTGATAAGTGAGGTACTAATGACTTCATTCTGTCTTCCTCAGTAGCTTTAAAAAATTTCCAGAACTTTTGGCATGCGAACATATTCGCGCTTTTTGTACAGAGGGAGAAGGAAAGAGTGCCAGTGCGAAAGAGACGGAAAAGCAATGTATACTAGGTAATATACAGTGAGTGTGGTATAGAAAGAGAGAAGGAGGCAATGGCAGTATGAGAGAAAGAGAGAGACACTGTGGCAGTGGAACATAATTGACAGTGATACAACAGTGGTACGGAAAGAATGGAGATAGTGTGATAGGAATGAAGAGGAAGGCTCAAATGGCTCTGAGCACTATGGGACTTAACTTCTAATGTCATCAGTCGCCTAGAACTTAGAACTAATTAAACCTGACTAACCTAAGGACATCACACACATCCATGCCCGAGGCAGGATTCGAACCTGCGACTGTAGCGGTCGCGCGGTTCCCGACTGTAGCGCCTAGAACCCGAAGAGGAAGTGGAAGTGGGTGAGAGACAGTGATAATAAGAAACAGAGGCTATAGCAATGACGACAAGGAAGAGAGATATTGACAGTGAGAAGAGCCAGAGAAACAGGCCCTCGCAAGCACGCAGAAGTGCCGCAACACGACGTGGCATGGACTCGAGTAATGTGTGAAGTAGCGCTGAAGGGAACTGACATCACGGATCCTGCAGGGCTGTCCATAAATCGGTAATAGTATGAGGGGATGGAGATCTTTTCTGGACAGCACGTTTCAGGGCATCCCATATGTGCTCAATAATGTTCATGTCTGGAGAGTTAGGTGGCCAGCGGAAGTGTTTAAACTCAGAAGAGTGTTCCTGGAACCACTCTGTAGCAATTCTGGACGTGTGGAGTGCCGCATTGTCTTGCTGGGATGGCTCAAGTCCGTCGTAAAGCACAACGGACTAGAATGGATGCAGATGATCATACAGAATTCTTACGTACGTGTCACTTGTCAGAGTCGCATATAGACGTATCAGGCGTCTCATATCACTCCAACTGCACACGCCCCACACCATTACAGAGCCTCCAGCAGCTTCAACAGTCCCCAGCTGATATGCAGGGTCCATGGATTTATGAGGTTGTCTCCGTACCGTACTCGTCCATCCGCTTGATACAATTTGAAACCAGACACGTCCGACCAGACAACTTGCTTCCAATCAGCAACAGTCTAATGTCGATGTTGATGGGCCCAGGCGAGGCGTAAAGCTTTGTATCGTGCAGTCACCAAGGGCACACGAGTGAGCCTTCGGCTCCAAAACCCCATATCGATTATGTTTCGTTGTACGGTTCGCACGCTCCCACTTGCTGATGGCCCAGCATTGAAGTCTGCAGCAATTTGCGGAACGGTTGCACTTTTGTCAGGTTGAACGATTCTCTTCAGTCGTCATTGGTACCGTTCTTGCAGGATCTTTTTCCGGCCGCAGCGATGGCGGAGATTTGATGTTTTACCGGATTCCTGATATCTCTCGTGGGCCGACTATATCACCACGTTCAAACTCAATTAAATCTTAATAACCTGCCATTGTAGCAGCAGTAACCAATCTAACAACTGTGCCTGACACTTGTCTTATTTAGGCGTTGCCGACCGCAGTTCCGGATTCTGCCTGTTTCCATATCTCTGTATTTGAAATGCATGGCTATACCAGTTTCTTTTGCGCTTCAGTGTAGAAGGAATGAATGACGTAGTAGCAGTAATACGGAACAAGAGGGAGGCAGTGACAGTGAGAGGTTACAGTCGTAGTAGAACAGAACAAAATAGACTGCGGCCGCGAGACAGAGCACAGTGACAGAGAGCTTCAAAGAGGTAATAACAATGAGTTAATAATTTTTTTCATAAGGAGGGGCCACAGTCATCATATATTTCTTTCAAGTCAGTACCGCCGCCGACCGTTGTGGCCGAGTGGTTCTAGGCGCTGCAGTCTGGAACCGCGCGACCGCTACGGTCGCAGGTTCGAATCCTGCCTCGGGAATGGATGTTTGTGATGCCCTTACGCTAGTTAGGTTTAAGTAGTTCTAAGTTCTAGGCGACTGATGACCTCAGATGTTAAGTCCCATAGTGCTCTGAGCCATATGAACCATTTTTTTTTCAGTACCTCCATTAGATTATTGTTTATTTACACTTTGAAGACAAAATCATGATTGTGTAAGTGTAAATGTAACACTGTAAATAAACAACAATCTAATGGCGGTACTGACTTTAACCCTTTCGGGACGGAGCGCGTTTTCTCAAAGCGGAGCAATTCGGCGGTGCTGTGCGGGTTCCATATCCCTTAGGTTTCTTTTATCGCTTATAAAATCTAGTTTTTGACTTGTCGGTGTAATGATTTTGTAAATGAAGCTTAAAACACACTCTTTACTGGCATACTATTTTCGTTATTCCATATCGCGCACTTTTTAACTTGGCGGTGGTGTTAAAATAGAAAAAAATGAAAAATTAGATTTTTTTCTTTTTACTTGAGAGGTGGTGCATTGAATTAGACATACTAAAATTAGTTGTATCTTATTCTTTAAAGTTTTAGCTTTAAAACGACATACAAAATACAATTTTATCTCTTATGGGACGTCTGTGGGAAGAAAACTAAAAGGCCCATTTTGAGGGATGAAAAATTTATTTTATGTCAATAAACTACAAAATTTGATAAAATTTGGTTAAAACAAACTTTACAACTTTGGCATTTCGATTTTTCGAGAGGCAAGCATATTTTACAAGTCCTTTCGGTACTTTGCTACTTTGTGATACGTGCTGAAGCACTCAGGCACATGAAGAGTAGGGTTGGACGGACAAGTTTCGCAAGAAAAGGGGGACTGTTTTGGCTCTCCTGGCTTGGAGCGATCACTGCAAACGACACAGTCACCCTGTTTTCCGGTGTCCAGTCTTGCGATAGCATGGTACAGGCCGTCCATCCTCTGTAGGTCACCAATGCCAGAGTGTGGCCTCTTCCTCGATGGGCTGGTTGAGCACAGACGTCGCCCACAAGCTCCTTGACGAGACTCTTCCGAAACTGCAAATGACTCTTTGGTGTGTCTCCTCTTTTCTTTGCTATGATGACATATAGCGAGAAAGCGTTGACGATTCCCACCTGAAATTAGAACAATTACCCTTTTGTTAGGACGCTCTCCGTCCCGTGTCGATAGCGAGTGCCGCGTCGGGTCACGTGTAATGGTCTCGCGTCCTGAAAGGGTTAAAGAAACAATGAGCTAGGCTGAATGAGTGAATGAGGATGGGATATTGGGAGTGGTTGGGTATAAGCAACATATAGCGATGGACTAGTTACAGCTCATGAGGGTGAGATGTGAGTTGCACGTTAGAAAGAGCGCGAATATGCTCACATGCCAATATTTTTAAAGGTGCTAAGGAAGGTAGAATGAAGCACTTGGTAACGCACATTTCAAATAGTCTTTTAAAGAGAATCATATTTGCCATATTTGTGCTCCGATGGTAGACATTTCAGCTGGGTGGAACCTGCCTGAACACTTCCCTGCAGTCAGCAGCACTATTCAGGGCAACAAACCGTGCACAAGCCTTTTTACTGCCCGGACCACGTCGCCCTACCTCTCTTTCCCTATTGCTGAACAATCTACAAAATTTTGATGATGATATTCGGGTACACCCTATACAGGGTGTTACAAAAAGGTATGGCCAAAATTTCAGGAAACATTCCTCACACACAAATAAAGAAAATATGTTATGTGGACATGTGTCCGGAAACGCTTAATTTCCATGTTAGAGCTCATTTTAGTTTCTTCCAGCTACGCTCAATGGAGCACGTTATCATTATTTCATACGGGATACTCTACCTGTGCTGCTAAAACATGTGCCTTTACAAGTACGACACAACATGTGGTTCATGCACGATGGAGCTCCTGCACATTTCAGTCGAAGTGTTCGTACCCTTCTCAACAACAGATTCGGTGACCGATGGATTGGTAGAGGCGGACCAATTCCATGGCGTCCACGCTCTCCTGACCTCAACCCTCTTGGCTTTCATTTATGGGGGCATTTGAAAGCTCTTGTCTACGCAACCCCGGTACCAAATGTAGAGACTCTTCGTGCTCGTATTGTGGACGGCTGCGATACAATACGCCATTCTCCAGGGCTGCATCAGCGCATCAGGGATTCCATACGACGGAGGGTGCATGCACGTATCCTCGCTAACAGAGGACATTTTGAACATTTCCTGTAACAAAGTGTTTGAAGTCACGCTGGTATGTTCTGTTGCTGTGTGTTTTCATTCCATGATGAATGTGATTTGAATAAAAGTAATAAAATGAGCTCTAACGTGGAAATTAAGCGTTTCCGGACACATGTCCACATAACATATTTTCTTTCTTTGTGTGTGAGGGATGTTTCCTGAAAGTTTGGCCGTACCTTTTTGTAACACCCTGTATATTCGCTGTAACCTTAACTTGACTTCGTGGTTGAGGAGCTGGTGGTAGAAAACTGTGCGTCTTTGCTCTGGCTTCACCCCGCCGTCCTAGAGCAGATACGAGGAGTCGCTGTGAGATGAGTTGTAGTTCGCAGAACGTAGGGGCAGGTTACGTGGAAGGCAAGCGCAGACAGTCGGTTGTTAGGGACACCCGAGGCCAGCTGGCGCGTCACGAACAGCAGAGCAGCGCTCGCCGCTCGAGGCCGGTCGAGGAAGCCGAGACGGCGGAGGGCTGGCGGTCCGTGACGGACGCAGACCCAGAGAACACTCGGAGGTAATTAGGCGTGCAACGCGAGAGGCCCGGCTCGCTAGGCGAAATTTCAGCTACTGGCCTCTGAACAGTCCTCTCCTGCTCCAGTCAACGGCAGCGGCCGTTCTGCTTTCGCCATTACGATGCAGGTCTTTACACCCGCTAATGCGAGGGCTGAACGCGGGCGGGATTAATGGGGGTTATGACGCTCCCTCCCCTCGAAACCTTTTAGCAGAAGCGATTATATTTTTACGCTCATAAATTTCCAAATTTCCCAGTTAACTTCCAGAGAAGAAAGTATTTAAATAAAATACAACTTTAACATGCGACGTTTTAAGCCTGATTAAAACGTATAATGTAATTAAAATTCCTAGCCCTATAACGGTAGTCCTGAAAATATCTGCTTGCAAATTTTTGGCCGTCTGTTGCGGCCAAGAGGTTGTAGGCGCTTCAGTCCGGAACCGCGCTGCTGCTACGGTCGCAGGTTCGATTCCTGCCTCGGGCATGGATGTGTGTGATGTCCTTAGGTTAGTTTGGTTTAACTAGTTCTACTTCCTAGGGGACTCATGACCTCAGATGTTGAGACCCATAGTGCTCAGAGCCATTTGAATCATTTGTAAATTTTTGATAGTTAAGAAAGCACTTGCAAGATTTAAAGTGAAAAACGTTTGGGGCATAAAATAGAAATATTAATGCCTGACTTACCTGTGTGTGCCCTTTATGTTTCCAATCTTACAACTACTTCCACAGTTCTTTAAAATTCGCTATTGCAATTTGTCAGGACTGTCTGTATGTGGTTAGGAATATGTACTGGACTATGAGAACTTATACGTTTCACACCGATTTAAAAACGTGGTGTATTAAAAATTTCTTTTAATTTGAATAACCGTTTTTTGAGGAGTGGAATTTTCATTTAGCAGCGGACGTACGCTGATATGAAACTTCCTGACATATGAACACCGTGTGTCGAGACTCAAACTGACGACCTTTGTTTATTGCAGGCAAGTGCTCAACCAACTGTGCTACCCAAGCACGGGTCTTGGACCCATCCTCACAGCTCTACTTCAGCCAGTAGCTCGTCTCCTACCTTTCAAACTTCACAGGAGTTCTTCTTCGTAACTTGCGGGACTAGCGGTCCTAGAAAAAAGGATTTTGCGGACACATGGCTTAGCCATAACCTGGGGGATGGTTCAAATGGCTCTGAGAACTATGGGACTTAACATCTGAGGTCATTAGTCCCCTTGAACTTATAACTTCTTAAACCTCACTAACCGAAGGACATCACACACGTCCATGCCCGAGGCAGGATTCGAACCTGTGACCGTAGCAGCAGTGAGGTTCCAGACTGAAGCGCCTAGAACCTGTCGGCCACAACGGCCGGCTAACCTGGGGGATGATTTCAGTATGAAATTTTCACTCTGCAGCGGAGTGTGCGCTAATCTGAAAACTCCTGGCAGATTGAAACTGTGTGTCGAAGCGAGACTCGAATTCGAGACCATTGCCTTTTGCAGGTAAGAGCTCTACCATGTGAGTTACCCACCCACGACTCAGAAACGTTCCTCCGTTTTACAGCCGGAGTAGATCCTCTCCCTCCTTCCAAACTTCATCTGCCAGGACGTTTCGTATCTGCACACACTCGGCTGCTGAATGAAAATTTAGTTCTGGAAACATCCCCCAGGCTGTGGCTAAGACATGTCTCCGCAGTATCCTTCGTCCCAGGAGTGCCACTTCTGTAAGTTTCGCAGGGGAACCTGGGTGAAGCTTGGAAGGTAGGCTATGAGGATTAGCAGAAGTAAAGCTGCGAGAAGTGGTTGTGAGTCCCGCTTGGGTAGCTCCGTCGGTAGAGCACCTGCCCGCGAAAGTCGTAGATCCCGCGTCCTATTCTCGGTCCAGCACACAGTTTTAATCTCCGTCTGTTTCTTGTTTTGAGTCTGTTGTGTGTGGCATTATCCAGTCGATTTGAGGCATTTTGATGAGATGACAACAGACACGTGGTAAATTTCAAGTTTCAGTTTCTGTTCATCTGACTCAAGCAGTATACAGGGTGTTGTACGAGGGTTGGAACTTTAATAGTGACAGCTATTTACAGCTCATACAAAATAGATATGTGTTTCAAAGTTTTACTGACCTTCAGAGTAGTCACCAGCATTGTGTATGACCCGTTGCCAACGATGTGGAAGTCGTAGGATTCAGCAGTGCCAGTTCTGTTGACAGTTCGAACGGCGCGGTCTATTACTCGACGAATTTGCAGCAGCAGTTCTGAAGCGAATGCCGCGATGTGTTTCCTTCAGTTTAGAAATCGAGTTGAACTCACGAGGGCTTAAGTCAGGGAGTGCAGTAGACGGTATAGTACTTGGCAGCCCCATTAGTCAAACAAATCAGTAACAGCTTGCACTGTAAGTACTTGAGAATTGTCCTGGAAAATGATGGTCAGGTCTTGCAGAAAGTGTCATCACTTGTAAGCTGGTCGTAGGTTGTGTTCCAAAAATGAACAGCATAGAGAGAGAACTGATGACACTTTCTGCAGAATCTGACCATCATTTTGCAGGACAATGCTCATGTACGTATAGTCCAAGCTGTTACTGATTTGTTTGACTGATAGGGCTGCTAAGTGCTATACCACCTACTGCATTCCCCTGACTTAAACCCTCGTAAGTTCAACTAGATTTCTAAACTGAAGGAAACACTTCACGGCATTCACTTCAGAACTGCTACAAATTTGTCGGGAAAAAGATCGCGCCGCTCGAACAGTCAACACAACTGGCACTGCTAAGAGTACCCTACGACTTCCACGTACCCGGAAACTGGTTATACATAATGGTGGTGACTACTCTGAAGGTCAGTAAAACTTTGAAACGCGTATCTATTTTGTACGAGCTGTAAATAAATAGTTGCCACTATAAAAGTTGCATCCCTCGTAATGAAAGTAAACCGCTGTAGAAATGACACCACTGGTCCGAATGACGTGAAATTGCAACGGAATAATATCGGAGAAGGTGGAAAACGTATGGCAGAAGAAGAATAAGTAATTGCAAAATGTAGAAATAGATGGCGCTGTAAGCATCATAATTTAATAGTGGTCGAGTACTATTGACAATTGAATCATACAACAATGCCTAAGGTGTACGTCTGACTTTAAACAAACTGTCTACTCAGTATGGTTCAAAAATGGTTAAAATGGCTCTGAGCACTATGGGACTCAACTGCTGAGGTTATTAGTCCCCTAGAACTTAGGACTAGTTAAACCTAACTAACCTAAGGACATCACAAACATCCATGCCCGAGGCAGGATTCGAACCTGCGACCGTAGCGGTCTTGCGGTTCCAGACTGCAGCGCCTTTACCCGCATGGCCACTTCGGCCGGCTCTACTCAGTATGCGTGGATATATAGGTGTGATACTGTTAGTTATGTAAGCCCAACCACCACGGCAAGGTTACATCACATCGGATGGGAAAAATCGGTTTTTAACTGTCCTGAGGCAAAAAACCGCAAAAAAGCATCACTCACGCCGGTTTTTAATTGCCCTAAGGCCAAAAATCTCATAAAAGCATCAATCAAAATGAAATTTGATTATTAATTTCAGTGTGACTGGTGCAAAACATGTTCAATATGCTGTCCACCGTTTTTTGCAACAAGTTCAAATCGAGAAACAGCTTGTTCTACAACTGATTGAAGTGTTTCCGGGGTCTCTTTCAGCATGTGTTGTTCAGTGCGTGCCTTCAATGCAGCTAAGTTTGCAATCGGAACACTGAACACAACATCTTTTAGATAGCCCCACAGCCAGAAGTCAGACGAATTAAGGTGATCGGGACCGCCAGGCTGTAGTGAAATGGCGGCTGATAATTCTAGCATTTCCGAAATGGCGCTTCAGCAGCTGCGTAACTGGATTTGCAGTGTACGGAGGTACGCCATCTAGCATAAAAATGACCCCATCCTCACATCTACGCTGTTGAGGAGCTGGTATGATGTGGTTGCGCAAAAGACAATTATAGCGCTTACCATTGACGGTACAGGTAACAGGACAGGAAGTACCTGTCTCTTCGAAAAAAATATGGCCCTATGATAAATGATTTCAAATGGTTCAAATGGCTCTGAGCAGTATGGAACTTAACATCTGAGGTCATCAGTCCCCTAGAACTTAGAACTACTTAAAACTAACTAACCTAAGGACATCACACACATCCATGCCCGAGGCAGGATTCGAACCTGCGACCGTAGCGGTCGCGCGGTTCCAGACTGAAGCACCTAGAACCACTCGGCCACACTGGCCGGCAATGATAAAGTAAACCAGCACCACACAGTGACCTTTTCAGGATGAAGTGGTACTGTTTGATGTGCGTGTGGATTTTCCATTGCCCATATTCGACGATTCTGAGTATTGGCGTATCCTGTCAGATGGAAGTGGCCATCGTCTGTCCACAAAATCTTCCACGGCCAGTCATAGTCCACTTCCATGCGAGCAAGAAATTCTAAAGCAAAGGTCTCTCTCTTGTTGGCAGGTCAAAAGTAAACAACTCGTGCACATCGGTAATATTGAATGTATAGAAAAGAAGCATATTTCGTAGGATTTTAAGCACCGTGCTCACGGGTATAACCAATGTTCAGGCAAGTGTGTATGCACTACACATTTCCACACAACCACTCGTATCCTCCTGCATTGCTGTGGCCACTGCTTCCACTGACGTCAAATCAGTTCGTTTCCTCCCTCGACCAGGTTGCACACGGAAAGAACCCGTGCTTGTGTCGTGTGCATGACACGTGTTTTCATTTACCTATTCTGTCACATACAGCGCCATCTATTGATCAATTTTCACACTATTTTTTTTCTTCTGTCATACGTTTTCCCCCTTCTCAGATAATATTCCGTTGCAATTTGACGTCATCCTGACCAGTGGTGTTATTCCTACAGCATTTTCAAAGTTTAACTTTAATTATAATCACCTTGTACTGCTGCTTCCTTCCAGGTATATCTCGCGGACAGATTAGGTACCAGTTCACACGGAGGCTTACCAGCAATCATTCTCCCCGCAAATCATTTGCACTTGAACAGGGGGCAATGACATTGGTACATCAAATTTCCCCCGCCACACACCAGACATGAAAGCGAGTTATTGTTGCATTGTCATCCAATTATGAGCTACGTTGAAAGATTTAAGTCTCTAGCTCTCCGGAAATGATAATGGAAAGTAAAGTGCGCTTCACAGCACACCACTCAAGAAAGCGAGTTAATATTGCATTTTCATCCAATTCTGAGCTATTTGTTTTCCCTTACCCTCTACTCCAGCCAGCGGACGACGCCATGTGGAATGCTCCCGCTGTTGGTGGATACAGAGAATGGTTAATTGCGATCTGACGTCACACCAAAACATCGGAAAGTTAGTTTCAAATCAATACAAATATTTGACTGAACAGACAAACAAACAGACAAGAAGGCGAGCTAATAAAAGCTTGTTAAAACATAAGGGCCTCAAATATGGCAAGAAGTTGTAGAAGATTACGTGCTACTTTTCAGTTTCTTCTCCACGTGGTTGATGGGTTTGCGTTCTGAAGTCTGCGCTGGAGATTCATACCAGTTACAGGTGTCCATCCACGAACTGACCATATCTGCTGCCCACAACAAATTCGATACTGTTCGGGTTCACATGTTGGACGGGTAATGGACTGGGAGTTGAGTAAACCGAGGCGGAAAAAAAAGTTCAAATGTGTGTCAAATCGTATGAGACTTACCTGCTAAGGTCATCAGTCCCTAAGCTTATACACTACTTAACCTAACTTATCCTAAGGACAAACACACCCACCCATACCCGAGGGAGGACTCGAATCTCCGCAGGGACCAGCCGCACAGTCCATGACTGCAGCGCCCAAGAACGCTCGGCTAATCCCGCACGGCCGAGACGGAAAGGAAAAGAACATCCACCCCACTAAGGAAACGATTACTGGAATATTGGCCACCGGAACCTAGGCGGAAATGAGTGAAAGAAAAAACATTTTGCCTCAGTTATACGCTCGTATAGTCATATATTGTAGAACTGTGCTCGTTATCGTAGTCCTAAATGAAATACTGATGATGGTGAATGCACACTTTGATTTTATTTTGTGTAATTTTTGATGTCCGTATTGTGATACTTTGTTGCGATTATCGATCTTAAATCTACATGTTTCATCAGAACTCGATCGACAAACTTTCAGTGGTGGCGGTATGGACCAAAACAAGAAAAAACGTCGTAAGCATGGGTTCTAAAACGCATACTTCATGATCTACGAGAACTTTTTTTATCTTTTCTACTGTGAGACACATTTCTTCTATTGAAAGCTCTTAGGTTTCGATATGTTGAGAGGTGGTAGTGGGGACCAAAACAAGAAAAAATGGCCACGAAACATACACACCTTAAGAGCTATGAACATTTGTTCATCTTCGTTACGACGAAAGACATCTCTTCTGCTGCACAATGTGTCAAAACTCGTAAGATACGCTGTTCGGATCCATTTTTATTAAACGTTTTTTCTTGTATTGGGACATATTACCTCATCCCGATATACGAAAAGCAAAGAGCTTGCCGCAGAAGAACAAGTGCTCATAACTCTTAAAATACACTCCTGGAAATGGAAAAAAGAACACATTGACATCGGTGTGTCAGACCCACCATACTTGCTCCGGACACTGCGAGAGGGCTGTACAAGCAATGATCACACGCACGGCACAGCGGACACACCAGGAACCGCGGTGTTGGCCGTCGAATGGCGCTAGCTGCGCAGCATTTGTGCACCGCCGCCGTCAGGGTCAGCCAGTTTGCCGTGGCATACGGAGCTCCATCGCAGTCTTTAACACTGGTAGCATGCCGCGACAGCGTGGACGTGAACCGTATGTGCAGTTGACGGACTTTGAGGAGGGCGTATAGTGGGCATGCGGGAGGCCGGGTGGACGTACCGCCGAATTGCTCAACACGTGGGGCGTGAGGTCTCCACAGTACATCGATGTTGTCACCAGTGGTCGGCGGAAGGTGCACGTGCCCGTCGACCTGGGACCGGACCGCAGCGACGCACGGATGCACGCCAAGACCGTAGGATCCTACGCAGTGCCGTAGGGGACCGCACCGCCACTTCCCAGCAAATTAGGGACACTGTTGCTCCTGGGGTATCGGCGAGGACCATTCGCAACCGTCTCCATGAAGCTGGGCTACACTCCCGCACACCGTTAGGCCGTCTTCCGCTCACGCCCCAACATCGTGCAGCCCGCCTCCAGTGGTGTCGTGACAGGCGTGAATGGAGGGACGAATGGAGACGTGTCGTCTTCAGCGATGAGAGTCGCTTCTGCCTTGGTGCCAATGATGGTCGTATGCGTGTTTGGCGCCGTGCAGGTGAGCGCCACAATCAGGACTGCATACGACCGAGGCACACAGGGCCAACACCCGGCATCATGGTGTGGGGAGCGATCTCCTAAACTGGCCGTACACCACTGGTGATCGTCGAGGGGACACTGAATAGTGCACGGTACATCCAAACCGTCATCGAACCCATCGTTCTACCATTCCTAGACCGGCAAGGGAACTTGCTGTTCCAACAGGACAATGCACGTCCGCATGTATCCCGTGCCACCCAACGTGCTCTAGAAGGTGTAAGTCAACTACCCTGGCCAGCAAGATCTCCGGATCTGTCCCCCATTGAGCATGTTTGGGACTGGATGAAGCGTCGTCTCACGCGGTCTGCACGTCCAACACGAACGCTGGTCCAACTGAGGCGCCAGGTGGAAATGGCATGGCAAGCCGTTCCACAGGACTACATCCAGCATCTCTACGATCGTCTCCATGGGAGAATAGCAGCCTGCATTGCTGCGAAAGGTGGATATACACTGTACTAGTGCCGACATTGTGCATGCTCTGTTGCCTGTGTCTATGTGCCTGTGGTTCTGTCAGTGTGATCATGTGATGTATCTGACCCCAGGAATGTGTCAATAAAGTTTCCCCTTCCTGGGACAATGAATTCACGGTGTTCTTATTTCAATTTCCAGGAGTGTACTTTATTTTAGAGCTCATATTTATTAGAATTTTTACTGATTCTGGTACATACTAATACCTCTGAAAGTTTATAGATTTAATTCTGGTTCACTCTGCATAGCGCAACACACTAACTCAAATTTTTGAACGGATGATTTTCAAATGCTGTGTATCTGTGACTTTTTTTCCTTGGAAGTTACGGTTAAGAGATGTACTCACTGATGTAAACGAATAGAAATGTTATGGAAAACATTTTATATACTACATTATTATTATTATTATTATTATTATAAATACTATCACAGGTGTATTGTGCATGTTAAATGTGATGTTGAGGGCAAGTTAGGTTATATCTTGACGTAGTGGTTGTGAGACATGGTGGGGAGAAGAGACTGTAACAAACTATGTAACAAACTATGTCCCTTGCGCCTCCCCCTCACACACACAACCGAAACCTGGATCTGTGTCTGTAATACAAGCGCCTTTGAGTGGGCCACCACCAACAATTTTTATCCAATGCTGAAAACGGAACTAATTCACGTTTTTTGCTAGTACTTAATTCATACAAATAAATTTTGACTTTATTGTGAATCGTCAGGTAATATACAGGGTTATTACAAATGATTGAAGCGATTTCACAGCTCTACAACAAATTTATTATTTGAAATTTTTTCACAATGCTTTGCACACACATACAAAAACTCAAAAAGTTTTTTTAGGCATTCACAAATGTTCGATATGTGCCCCTTTAGTGATTCTGCAGACATCAAGCCGATAATCAAGTTCCTCCCACACTCGGTGCAGCATGTCCCCATCAATGAGTTCGAAAGCATCGTTGATGCGAGCTCGCAGTTCTGGCACGTTTCTTGGTAGAGGAGGTTTAAACACTGAATCTTTCACATAACCCCACAGAAAGAAATCGCATGGGGTTAAGTCGGGAGAGCGTGGGGGCCATGACATGAATTGTTGATCATGATCTCCACCACGACCGATCCATCGGTTTTCCAATCTCCTGTCTAAGAAATGCTTCTGCTTTAGCCTTTTCCGTAAGATTTTCCAAACCGTCGGCTGTGATACGTGTAGCTCCCTGCTTGCTTTATTCGTCGACTTCCGCGGCTACGCGTGAAACTTGCCCGCACGCGTTCAACCGTTTCTTCGCTCACTGCAGGCCGACCCGTTGATTTCCCCTTACAGAGGCATCCAGAAGCTTTAAACTGCGCATACCATCGCCGAATGGAGTTAGCAGTTGGTGGATCTTTGTTGAACTTCGTCCTGAAGTGTCGTTGCACTGTTATGACTGACTGATGTGAGTGCATTTCAAGCACGACATACGCTTTCTCGGCTCCTGTTGCCATTTTGTCTTACTGCGCTCTCGAGCGCTCTGGCGGCAGAAACCTGAAGTGCGGCTT
Source organism: Schistocerca piceifrons (assembly GCF_021461385.2). Taxonomy (NCBI): domain Eukaryota; kingdom Metazoa; phylum Arthropoda; class Insecta; order Orthoptera; family Acrididae; genus Schistocerca; species Schistocerca piceifrons. The sequence goes on from NC_060145.1 coordinate 391,939,632, forward strand.
CAGCCGAACAAAACTTTATGAGTTTTTCTACGTATCTGTAGTGTGTCGTGACCATATGTCAATGAATGGAGCTACAGTGAATTTATAAAATCGTTTCAATCATTTGTAATAGCCCTGCACGTTTATCCGAATTTATTTGTATTGAAAACTGGTACATTGCTGGCTGTTAAATTTGCAACACCATGAAGGCGGCGTGCAACGAATGTCAAACTGGAATTAAGTATATTGTATGCTAGGGCGTGCGAATGATCACCATTTCAGCACAGCCACCCAAAGTTGGTAGGAGTAAGCCGTCTACATTCTGTATACAACAGAAATCACATGTTGTTTATTCGTGAGAAGACTGTACTATGCCTTACGTAAGAAAGAGAAGCACGTACCATCAAGTGTCAGAACTCGACATCGGCAGGACTGTGGCCTTACAAGACAGCAATTTATAGTTTCGCCATGTTGATCAGAAACCCAAGTCTGTTATGCTAATATAGAACCTATGGATCCAAGAGAATCATATATCACACCATGCAGGATTGCAACTGCCTTACACGGCTAGCACCCGAGAGAGCAGACACATTGTTCAGTGGACAGTGCATTTTCGTGATTTCATCAATTACCTCGAGTCAGGAAGCAAGACACGTATCGGTATATGAGGTGGAATACAAAATTTTCGGGACTGGAACTGCCATCTGGAAAGTAGGAGTAGTAGATCTTTGCACCGCTAGGTGGCGAGAGCTGCATATCTGATGAGTCAGTGTGCGGAGTGGCATTCAGCTAGAAGAATGTGTTGCGTGTCCACAGTGATTTCCGTAATACTCTGTGTTTGGTGTGTGGCGATTTTACGATGGATCTGCGAATAGAAAAGCGTGTGTGTATCAAATTCTGTGCGAATCTCGTGAAAAATGCTACGGTGACCCTTGCAATGATCCAACAAGTGTTTGGGGGACACAACATTAGCTGTACGCATGTGTCTGAGTGGCATTTTCGGTTCAGGGCCGGCCGTATAGACGTCGACGCCAGATATTATTTCCGAACTTCAACTGGTGCGTGCGGATCGACGTCGAACCTTTCAAGACCTTGCGGATGAAATGAGTATTTGTTATGGGACATGTCAACGAATGTTGATTGATGAATTGGGCATGCATCGTATAGCCGCAAAATTTGTTCCAAGGATCTTGACTGCCAATCAGAAGGCACAGCATGTTGAAGTGTGAACGGACCTTCGTCAGACCGCTTCTGATGATCCAAATTTCTTGTCACGGGTTATCACCAGCGATGAGAGCTCGATTTACGGTTATTACCCAGAGACAAAGCAACAATTGTCCCAGTGGAAGAGCCCGGGCTCTCCAAGGGCCAAAAAAGCGAGACAGGTGAAGAGCAAAGTAAAGAGCATGATCATCGTTTTCTTTGACGCCAAGGGAATTGTGCACAAAGAATTCGTCCCATCGAACCAAACAGTGAATTTCATGTACTAATGTGGCGTTTTGCGACTGCTCCGTGAAAACGTGCGGCGACGATGGCCCGAACTTTGGCGTCAAGGGAACTGGCTGCTGCATCGCGACAACGCGCCCTGTCACACGTCCTAGCTCACCAGGACATTTTTGGCAAAAAACAACATGGCGGTTGTACCCCACCCACCGTACTCTCCAGATTTGGCATCTTGTGACTTCACACTATTCCCAAAACTGAAACTCAAGTTGAAAGGCCATCGGTTCGACACTGTAGAGAGGATTCAAGAAGCATCGCTGACGGTGATAAACACCCTCAAAGAACAGGTTCTTCAGAAAACGTTTCACCAATGACAGAAGCACTGGGAGTGGTGTGTACATGCTGATGGGAACTACTTCGACGGTGATGGTGACCATTAGTCCAAAGGTAAGGTTTTCAACAGATGGCAGCACTAGTCCCGAAAATTTTGGATAGCACCTCGTACACATGGGCAGAGGGACGACGTCTGGAGCACTGTGGGCTGTCAGCACGGCCACCAGTGTTGCGGTTTTTCTCTTTTTCTGAGTGTAGAGATTTGTGCACCAACGGTGATCCACCCAACGGTAACGCTAGATACAGGAGAGGCACCACAAAAAGTTCTGCGTAAAGCATCAAAATGGACGTATTCATGTGCAGAAGCACCGTGGAGGACGAAAGTTATAGCCATACGATTCGAGCATCTTGTGGGATGATATGGGGTGCCATTAGGTATAGTAAACGACCATTTCTAGTTCTCATAGCCCGAAATTGCGGCAGCTGGCGTTACAGTGTGACTTGTTAAGGCCTATGGCTGTGCAGTATCTTCGAGGGCCCATGGCGTTATCTTTCAACAAGACAATGCAAGCCCACATGTTGCCCTTAGTGTCCTTGCCTCTTGATTCAGAGGGTGTTCGACTGTTGCTCTGTTCAGCACATTCTCCACCCATTGAAAGTATCAGGTCACGGGTTGCCAAGAGAGTGGCCATCCTTTACCAGCCTCTGCAATTAATGTAGCCCGCATCTCGTGGTCGTGCGGTAGCGTTCTCGCTTCCCACGCCCGGGTTCCCGGGTTCGATTCCCGGCGGGGTCAGGGATTTTCTCTGCCTCGTGATGGCTGGGTGTTGTGTGATGTCCTTAGGTTAGTTAGGTTTAAGTAGTTCTAAGTTCTAGGGGACTGATGACCATAGATGTTAAGTCCCATAGTGCTCAGAGCCATTTGAACCAATTAATGTACTCCGGCAATGAGGTGAAGCAGCACAGAATGATATAGCTATATCTGTCATTCAAGCACAGCTCCACTAGATGATCAGCCATAGTAACTGCCAGAGGTCGCAGGTCTGCGTACCAGATTTTGTATCTTGTACACAACCAAATCACCTACCAATTCATTTACTATTCGTGCTCTACTGAGTACGCCAGGGGATCCAATCCGCAGCCAGCAGGCCATAGGTGGCCCTAAGCAAGTATAATTGTAGCCCAAGACGTGAGCATCCAACACACGACTAGTAAACAAATTCCATTAATGATAAACTGAATAGTTCCAATCTGGAACTCCTGCCACACGATGCTATTCTCTATCTCTCTTTTTTCCCGATAGGATTGTTAGTAGTGTTACGTGTATTATTTGCAGCCCAAGAATACTCGTCTTATTCCGGTGTAGACCAGGTAAGCGAATAGGTTGGACAAACCTAGTGTATGCAAGGTGAATAAAATTTCATTCTTTGCTCTCCCTCCTGGTGTTGAAATGGCCAGCAGTGTATTGTATGTGAAGAAAGGTTTGGTTTAGTTGGCAATCGCCAGGTAACAACTCGCACCTGTGTATCTTACTGCATTCCAACATATCAATACTGTTATTACTGCTCAGTATTGTTCTACAGATATCCGCTGTTCTGTTTGTATGGAATTTGTGACATTTATGATCTTCCCTTTATTGCAGTTTCCATGCATTTTTAATTTTGTTTCATCCTCTGCCAGTATTTCATGATTATTATTTTGCGAGTACTGGGCCTATGTGCTTGGGAAAAAGCTTTGCATTTTTCGCGATGGGACGGTGCACTACTAGTGTGGTTTTAGGGTCCTGGTGTTGAGAGAAGGTAGTCAGAGATCTCATCCGTAGGGAGACGGGTAGTTTTCACGGAAGTGACTCTGCTCTCTGCTTCATGCTTGAAACACGTATGTATTCAGTAGCAGCGATGGCGACGCATGACAGAATCTCTGACCAGAGAGTTATTTATCGTTGCTAGTCTGCGCTTGACCGCGCGAGAGTTCAGTGCAGTTGCGAGAAAGTTGTTGTACGTAGCGAGTCGCGAGAGCATGTAGTTCGTTCGTGCTAGTAGCGCGCGAGAGACAGTCGGAGTTGTGTGTGGGGAATCAGCGGGCGTCGACATGGGTCTCTGGTCAAGGTTCGGAACGAGGTGTATTTTTTAAATAAGGTAATGAAGCAGCATTGCGCACATCTGATAATGTAATGTATATTAACTGTAATTAATTTGTTCAAGAATTGCCCCAATAATAATTTTGTTCTCAAAGCAATCTTTTTACGAAAATAATCATTACAATTGAAATAATATTTCCTTTGCTTTTCCTCCCAGAATCAATTTAGCAGGTTGATCTTAACGTTAATTTTGTAGGGACTTAACATTTTTTTTACATTTTTGTCATCATTGAGTTTTATTACTGTGGGAAGCTAGCATTCTTTTCATTTAAAAATAATTATGGGGAGGTAACATTTGGCTCTATATCCATTTTCATTTGAATATTATCTTTCTATATTTTTGCGGGGAGGTTACACTTGGCGACATCCGGTCCCGGATCGTATTTCTTTGAGAATCTTCTGAAAAGTAGTCAGATATTTGCTCTTATTTACTTAATATAATTAGCATTTGGCGCAACGCTTTTACTAATTTTATAACTTTCTTTCCTCAGATCATCGGCAATTCGTTGTTCTGTTGTATTTTTGTTTGTTGCTTTTTGCATTGTGCTTATTTCATTAGTGAATAATTGTGACTATTGTAAAAATGCCGCGAAAGACTGTGAATAGTGTATCGCGAAGTATAATGAATGAAATTACCGACTTTAACAACTTCACCGATAGGAATTGTGACACGCAGTGTAATGATGACAATGCTGCGTTCACTGACAATCAGTGTGTTCCAACCACCAATAATGATGTAGATCTTAATGCTGAACAAGCGAACTTGTGTCCTCTGTTAATTTGACGACAATTGATGACGCGGGGATCTCTATTGTAATGAGCGCTGCCCAACTTAACACACCCGGTTTGGAAAATTCAAGTAACGTACAGACAAATTTTTCTAATGAAAATGGACAGTGTACTGAAAGTACGACTGATTTATTTAATTCCGAAACAGTGACTGACAGTATACATTTGAGTGGCAAACCTTTTTGCAAATCACAGAATGTCCAAATGGATACACAAAACGTGACAATTGCAGACACACCATCACACAGTAGAGAGAATAGAGATATTCATTTTAGATTTGATCAAATTATGGCAATATTGCTACAACAGGGTAAAAAACATGACAGCCTTAATGAAAAATTAGACAACAATTCCAGACAGTTAAATGAAAAATTAGACAACAATTCCAGACAGTTAAATGAAAAATTAGACAACAATTCCAGACAGCTTAGTGAACAAATTAGAGACGTTGCCGTGCAATGTCATGATACTAAGGAACAATTACGCGAGGAAATTGAGGCTTGTTCAAGGAAAAGTAGCGAATAAATTAGATCTGTTGCGCAAGAATTAAGGGAAATGCAAACAGCTACAACAGAGACACTTAGAGACGAAATTAGCGGAGTCGCTAAACAATGCTCTGAAAAAGCTACACAATCACGCGACGAATTTAAATTAATGACAGCAGAACTTTCGCGCACAATGGACGCAAAGATAGACGTGAAATTCGAACAACAGAACACTCAAATTGACGAGCACTTTAATCACCACATACAAAACAGTGATACGCGTTTCCGCAAATTTATTCAGGATCAAAATAAAGTAAAACGTCAAGTCATGGAAACAATCACTGCACAGAGACAGGAAGACAAACGTAAATTGTTCGCGAAAGCAAAGACATACGTAGACAACAATATTGCTACAGTGTCCGACAAAATTAATACTATCGAACAGTTGAACACTGAATTACGTGATGAAATTTCTGATCTTAAGTCAAAAACAGATACACACACAGTAGATATTCAGACAGTGACAGACAGATTTGAACAATTAGAACTAACACAGGATTGCGATGTCATCAAAGCTGTCGTTAAAAAATTGAACGAAACCACATGTAAATTACAAAACAGATTAATACTTCTGACACTAAAAACGATGATCAGGTAAAAATACTGACTGAAAAATATGATGAATTGGCCAGTCGTATTGACGTTATTGAAAGTAATAATGACAGCAAATCAGACGATACCTCACCGGTTTCATTTAATCAAACACCTGAATTTCAAAATCTACAGCAGACAATTAATGAGATCGATTCGTCTAATAACATGTTGCGTAGAAAATTGTCAAGTTTACAGCAAGAAGTAACAGAGATGAAAAGTATTTCAGTTAATAACACATCACAGCAGACGCCACTTTTCGAACATTTGTCAGACTCACGCAGCGCGTATAATTTGGGTAATCTACAGAGAGTACGGGACTTAGATTCCGAACAGACACAGACAAATAGATTCTCTTACAATACTGAACCTGTTCCATCATACAGAGACGATAATTTTGATTACAAACATTTTCTGTCAGTGAGAAACACAGATTCACCCACTGGACTGGATACAACAATTTAGCTTTGCTTTTCCACCGACTTGGCCCGTAACACACAAACTTGAATTTATTTGCAGTTTTTTGGAAGGCGAACCGGCAACTCGTATGAGACCGATTGTGAGACACTGCTATTCAGTAGAAGAGTTTCAGAATGCTTTTCTGTCAGCGTATTGGTCGAAGACGACACAGCGCGGGATTAAAGATCAATTAATTAGTTTACCAAATTATGAAAACTAAAATTTTTCCACTGTCATGCAATTTTTTGAGCACATGGTCCAACAAAATCAGTATTTACGTGAACCTTATAGTGAATCTGCACTTATACAATTATGCATTTCTAAATTACCACAGTCATTAAGAGTGTCACTTCTAACGGGTCAGCAGAAGGAAAACATTTCAGCATTCAGAGATCTGTTGCAGCTTTTAGAAGTGCAGCAATCAGATTTTTCCTTCACAAACAAAAACTTTTCGTATAATAACCAGGGTCAACAAACGTACAGCAATTATGATCAGACACGTCATTTCAATAGGAAGGGTAACAGACGCTTTAGGAACGACAACCACCAGTACTTTAATAGCAGACAAAATTTTGATTATGAATATCGTCAAAATTTTCAGCAACAGGAACCACATTTTAGTAACAATAGAGGTTTTTCACAAGAACAGCAACAAAACCAGCCGGTTAGCATACCTAACCAACAATGTAATACACAAGGTCAACCTAACTTTAATGTTTCACCGCGTGGACGTATAGTCCCAACTGCAACAAATAGTAACGCATGCCGGCAAGGAGATAATTAGGTGCAGAAAACACAATACTTCAATTCCTGTCGCAATACACCGCATAGGAATGACTATCAGACAGACGTAAAAACGATGAGCACAATTATCAGCGTACGTATAATAACAGTCGGTCTTACGAAGAGCAAAATCATCCGCAAGAACATATTCTCATGAATGAACCCGACAGTAGGTATCATCCAGAGCGTAATACGTCTGGAAGAAGTAATAGAACAGTTCAAATAGTAGAAATGCCACAACATCCTCCAGAAAATAATAACACGTCAGATAGAATCTGACTAGATACTGTACAGGTCGCATCTTCCAGTAACACAAGCACTACTTTAGACACGCAGAACGTTGTTCACGAAAATGTAATTACTTTTGACGATATCAGAGACACTCTTTTGCAGGAAAGGCCAGTTGTTCAAAAAACCATTTCACATCCTGTTATCGAAATTAAAATAGGTTCATCGAAATTTTCAGCAGTAATCGATTCCGGATCACGTATGTCAGTTATAAATGAGGAGACTTTCAACGAGTGTAACAAAGAGAATACATATCCTACATTACTTTTAGGCAAAACGAAAGTAAAGGAGCAGTGTCGAGTAAAGGAGTAGATGTTAAATTACAGACACATTTATCATTTTGTATTGCAGGTCATACTTTTCACTCAAATTTTTGGATTGTTCCTTTATTGACAACAGACGTTATTTTAGGCACTAATTTTCTCGTACAACACGACGCAGTGGTTGATTTTCAGAATTCTTATTTAATGTTGAAGGACGAAAATGTGCAATTGGCTTTAGAATTTCAGCACTCATTATCAGAGGAAGAACAAACAATTAATCGCACAGAGGTCATTTCCGCAACACATAACATAGACTGCAATTCCACATTGTTCACAGATACGTACGTACATAACTATAATACTCCAGACGAAGCTGACTACGATGTAATGCAGATGATTTCTGACAAAGTTAAACAAAGCAGTGCAAATACAGACGACGAACGCACGCAACTACATAAGATTCTTTTACAGCAAGCTCCAGTTTTTGACAACATTCCTGATACTATGTCCGGTTTTATGTATGAATTTCAAGTTAAACAGCACGATACATTTAAAGCTAAGCATTATCCCATACCGTATATTAATAGAGAACAGGTTAAGAAAGAATTGCAGGATATGCTTGACCAAGAAATTATTGAACCGGCAGTTAGTCCGTACATAAACCCGCTACATATTGTTAAGAAAAAAGATGGCTCACTTCGCCTCGTACTTGATTCACGTCACATTAATGACATTATTATTAATGAAACAGATCGACCACAGACATTAGAGGAACTTCTACAGAGATTTCATGGTACTGCTATTTATTCTACACTAGATCTGAAATCGGGATTTTGGCAAATTCAGCTTCATCCGAACTGCAGAAAGTATACAGTTTTTCTCTGTTTTGGTGACTGTTATCAATTTTGCAAATTACTATTCGGTTTAACTATTTCTTCAGCAGCTTTTATTCGAGGTTTGAACACAATACTTCCGACAGAACTTAAAGACAGAATCACGACGTACGTAGATGACATTCTTATCGCAGAAGCTAACTGGACTGAACACAATCTGATTCTAGAACAACTGTTGCAAACTTTTCATGCACAAGGACTTACAGTTAATCTTAGTAAATCGCACTTTGGCAAAACTTCTATAAAATTTCTTGGACACGTAATTTCAGCAGAAGGCATTGCGCCTGATCCGGAAAAACTTAAGCTCTACGTGACATTACTGTTCCTACGACGAAGAAACAACTACGCAGTTTTTTGGGCTTAATTAACTTTTTTCGTAAATTTATTCATCACTCTGCTTTAGACACACCTAGATTATGCAAATTGACAGGTAAAAACACTATTTGGTCTTGGGATAAGCAAGCTCATTCTGAATTTATGAGCCTGAAACATGCTTTGTTGAATGCACCACTTTTATCGCACCCAGATCTTACCAGAAATTTTTCCATTGCCACCGACAGTTCCAACACCGCTTTAGGCGTACATATTTTTAGGAAATTGAAGAAGATGGCTCTACAGTAATTAAAAACATCGCATTTGCAAGTCGCATTCTGTCACCTGCTGAACGAAATTATTCCGTTACAGAATTGGAAACATTATGTGTTGTTTGGGCTTTCACGAGATTTAGACATTTTCTTTACGGAAGACACACCACCGTTTACACAGACCATAGAGCTATACAATTTTTACTTTCGGCTAAATTTACTCACGACAGATTAAGCAGATGGAAGCTTTATCTACAGGAATTTAATTTCACAATTGTTCACATTCCCGGCACACAAAATGTTATACCAGACGCACTATCTCGTTCTCTCAGCAACAATCAGCAAGACGTCGCAACCAACTTCTGCAAAGCAAATTTCAGCGTGATGTACATCCAACAAGTTGCATTTGAAAATTTTATTTCGTCATTACAGGACATAGCAAAAGAGCAAACTAAAGACAATGTGTGGAAAGAAATTAAACACCTTTGGCAAAATAAGAATAATGTTACGATTAGAAACCATTACACTGTACGCAATGACATTCTATTTCGCTGCTCTCATCCTGACAGCAACAATTGGTTATTATGCATTCCTGACGAACTGGTTAACAAATTAATATGGTATACTCATTTAAGTTACGCACATTACGGAGCCAGAAAATGTTTTCTTATACTGAGACAGAACTGTTATTTTACCAACATGGAGAAACGTATACGACGAGTTTTACCGTCATGTAAAATTTGCCAGAAAGCTAAGTCAGACACCACTTCACATATTCCTCCATTATATCCCATTGTACCTGTTAAATTAAGACATATGGCCGCTGTAGACATTTTTGGTCCGATTCCCAGAACTAATAGAGGTTTTTGCTACATTTTTGTCGCTGTTGAACTCACTTCAAAATTTGTTACTTTCACTCCGTTACGCAAAGCTACTGCTAAAACTGTTTCGAAAGCATTTGTAAAACATTCTCTATTTCATGTAGGGCATGTGATGAAAGTAATTTCTGACAATGGATCACAATTTCGTTCTGCTATATGGACACGCATGTTACGAGCTAGAAACATTTCTCCGATCTATATATCCAAGTACCATGCTTCTTCGAACCCCTGTGAACGATTAATGAAAGAAATTGGTAAACTGTGTAGAATATACTGCCACAAAAGACATATTGATTGGGGCACACACATATTCTCATTCCAAGATGTAATTAATTCCATTCCAAATGAATCCACTATGCTATCTCCGTCTGTTATACTGAAAAATGTTGAACCACCAAACAAAATTACAGAATTAGTAAATTTTCCTACATCTCGTCGATTACGACACCACGAAATAATAGACATTGCGCTGAACAACATCAAACGTGCCGCAGAGCGCCGGAGAAGACAGCAAAAACAGGTTTGTACACGCCGAGACTTTCACATTGGACAGAAGATATTAGTACGTACGCACTATTTATCCAGCAGAATAAAAGGTAGGTGCAGTAAATTTGAACTTCTACACGCAGGTCCATATCGGATTCGCAGCATTCCTCACCCCAATGTTGTATACGTCGAAACTTTGAGAACCAGAAAAAGTAAAGGCAACCACCATGTCTCTAACATTAAACCGTTTATTGAATGAAGACACTTTATGATTTAACATGCTGTGATGCCATTTACACATTTTATGACTATTTCTGCAATTATATTCACATGACTACTTATTGATGATTATCGTTTTTTTTTTTTTTCCGCAAGTGCCCGGCAAGGTACGGTTAGCAGGTCGCTCTTCTTGTCGTTACACATCAGACCGTGCATATTTTTCCAGATGAACTTACACATTTTATGACTACTTATGCAATTATATTCACTTGACTACTTATTGATGATTATCGTATTTTTTCTTGGCAAGTTGTCATCATTTGCTTATGTATGTACGATTGTTTTCATGTTTTGTTTGTGTGCACTATGAAATGGTTAAGATATAGCACACACCAGTTGACTTTGACATTTTTTTTTTGCCTTATGACATCTCAAGATCGTGACTGTTTTACATTTTTTGCTGCTGCATTGTGATATTCTGTGTACATTTTTGCATTTGAACACTGTCTATTTTTTTTCATATTACGTTTTCTGTCATGGTATGCTGTATGCTTAATTGTGTTATCATAAACCAGTCATTATTTAGTGGGTATATGATGTAAATGCAAGACATTAATCTTTGTTCATCAATTTCAGAAAGAAATGATGCGTAAAAGAAATAAATTAAACAGAAATGGGAATTTCATCTTCGGAATGAACGAAAGAAGATGCAAACCTCGTGATGAAGAGTAAATGGATCAGGATTAACAGGCATTAACAAGAATATACTATACACATCGTAGAATAGCAGTCTTAACTAATTTTTTCTTTCAGAATACAAGGCGATTGATGCAAGCTGTCAGACAGAACTACACATCTTAGTTTTAGTGTTGAAATATGCTAGAGATATGGAATAGTTATGTAATGAGTAATGAAGTGATTTTTTGCATTGATAATGAATCCTGATGAATAATGATGAAGAATATGCTACTATGATTAATGAAGTTTTTCTTTACAGGTGATGATAATAATGGAGTTATGATAATATAAGCAATGAAGTGATGGATAATGAAGTGTTTTCTTTACAGATGAGGATATTGTTGAAGTTATGTATTTATGCTATGTAGTTATTTAAGTACTTGTTGCAGTTCGTTTTGACAGCAGGTGTTATATTGCATAGTATGACGGAAGGTTTTGGAAAGGACAGCTATGGAACACATTTTTATATACATTTCACTACCTGTTAATTCGAAGTTCACTACTTTTCAGCATAAAATGCATTTCTTCTTTCAGCTTAATAATCCATTTTTTAATATATGTTTGCAGGAGAAATTATTTATGAAATTAATGTGCTACAAGCAATGGTTCATTAAATCTATGTCATCTATGAATGTGATTACATATACTCTACTTGTTTGATAATCTTGCTACAGCTGACTTATGACGAATGACGTTACACATTTTCATTTACACCAACAACCCACAAGCAAATTTTTCTCTCTTGCTTTCCCTTATAATTACCCAACGCAATGCATTGCTAACAAAAAAAACGTATTACCAGTCCCAAATAATGATACCAGTTTAAAAGAGTTCTGAGTAATGCTGATCAGCTATAAATAATATGTCACTTGAAAAATAAATACTACTAATTACTGTATAGAGATGACCAATGCTTTGTAACTAGGAAGAACTACTAATAATGCTTTGTAACTAGGAAAATTCTACTAATTACTGTATTGAGATGACCAATGCTTTGTAACTAGGAAAAGAATGCTACTAATAATGCTTTGTAATTAGGAAAAGAATGCTACTAATTATGCTTTGTAACTAGAAAATGAATGCTATTCATTATGCTTTGTTACTGGGAAAAGAATGCGATTATTTAATAATGCTTTGTAACTAGGAAAAGAATGCTACTAATTATGCTTTGTAACTGGAAAATGAATACTATTAATTCATTATGCTTTGTAACTGGGAAAAGAATGCGATTATTTAATAATGCTTTGTAACTAGGAAAAGAAGGCTACTGATTATAACTGTATTGAAATGACAAAATGATTAATTAATAATGTTTTGTAACTGGAAAATGAATGCTACTAATTAATAATGCTTTGTAACTGAGAAATGATGACTGTATTGGGATGACCAATGATTGAGTATCAACATTATTATTGACTACCTCCTGTTTTAAGTAATGACTTCTGATGATTTGTAATTAGAGAATGGGTGCAAATATTCTATGTAAAACAATTAATGAACATTTTTTCTGTAATACTTCTTACATGGTACAGAAATGTTCAATAACTGGGCTATGAATGCCGCAAACTACTAATGTAATTCCTAATGAAGACTAGTATGTGACTTAATGTCCTTCACCTTCCGACCTCACTACCCTGAATTACTGCAATATCCATTTGTCCTGTACATCCTCCTGATCATGGAGCACTATATTTGGTTTTTGCACTAATTCTACGTTGGTGTGCCTTGTAAGAGCGTGGTGTTGACACGACATGCTGTCCACCACCGTGAGCGATGGAGACCTTATTATGGTCCCACTGTTTGGTTTACCTAATGTACTGCCAAAATGAAAACATGGAATATTACTACGACATTTCAGTGTCTTGGCTACGCTGACAAATACTTCTGGGAAAAGAACTTCAAATTGTCTCACTTGGTGTTGTACTTCTGTGGAAAGATATGGACTTTCAGTGCAGCTGCGTGCAACCTAAAGTGCTACAACCATGATGCAATCCTTCCCTTTCCTATCCTAATTCTTGTAACATAGTGAAAATCATTTTTTTGCTAACATCATTTATATTCATGACCTATACATTTTTTCGATTTGCTGAACTGCAGTACATGTGCACTTATGTCACTTATCAACATGATTTTTTGCCATTATGTTTATTTGTTGTGAAAATGCTAAAGAGTTTTTCAGTGCGTGTGCACTTACGTCATTTGTTTTGTACTCACATTTTGTCATTGTATAATATGTTTTGTATTTGATGCATGTGCATCATATTTCCTTCATGTTCTACATCTGTATATTCTGTAATTGTAAAGTTAATTAGTTAAGAAAAAATTTGTTGCTCATGGCAAGTCCAAATGACTCACCATCGCTGCCAAATTTTTGACCCCCCCCTCCCCCAGTGGAGGGTTATGAAACACGTATGTATTCAGTAGCAGCGATGGCGAGGCATGACAGAATCTCTGACCAGAGAGTTATTTATCGTTGCTAGTCTGCGCTTGACCGCGCGACAGTTCAGTTCAGTTCAGTTGCGAGAAAGTTGTTGTACGTAGCGAGTCGCGAGAGCATGTAGTTCGTTCGTGCTAGTAGCGCGCGAGAGACAGTCGGAGTTGTGTGTGAGGAATCGGCGGGCGTCGACATGGGTCTCTGGTCAAGGTTCGGAACGAGGTTTATTTTTTAAATAAGGTAATGAAGCAGCATTGCGCACATCTGATAATGTAATGTATATTAATTGTAATTAATTTGTTCAAGAATTGCCCCAATAATAATTTTGTTCTCAAAGCAATCTTTTTAAGAAAATAATCATTACAATTGAAATAATATTTCCTTTGCTTTTCCTCCCAGAATCAATTTAGCAGGTTGATCTTAACGTTAATTTTGTAGGGACTTAACATTTTTTTTTACATTTTCGATATCATTGAGTTTTATTACTGTGGGAAGCTAGCATTTGGCACTGTTTGCAATTCTTATTCTATTCTTTTCATTTAAAAATAATTACGGGGAGGTAACATTTGGCTCTATATCCATTTTCATTTGAATATTATCTTTCTATATTTTTGCTGGGAGGTTACATGCTATTGTGGGCAGCGCTGTCTTCCTGATACAGCTTTGATCAGACGTGCCTTGGTTGTCCCTAAATAATAATCGAGTTTGACATTTTTATCTTTTCTACACAGACATTAAGGACAGAGAGGCTGCAGGACCGCCCGTACAGTGTGAGAACAAATGTTGCTTTCGCTCCAAAATTTTGGTTATCGAATCGGATTGAGTATCCCTGGCATCCCACTTGGCGCGGAGGGCCAAGAAAACAAATGCTCCATGCTGGTACCATGCTCGTGTTTGGTAATGTGCATTTTTCTCCATCACATTGGCTACAGCACTGCTTCGTCCCTCCATATAGAGCTTTTGAAAGAAGAGAACGGAGAGCTGTAAAATTAGATTTTGGGCATTCTTTCCTGGGCTGTTGTTGAGAGGGGGTGGTCTCCGGTCACAATCTTGTTCTGGTAGGTACACGCTAGCTGATTGGGAGGAATGTAAGTGGACAAAATGCGGTAGCGAATCTGTATCCTGAGCAACTCGTTATTTACTTATTACTTACTCTGACACGCAACTTGTGCTGCATAATTTGGTTGTAATTTTTGAGATCTTGCATCGTTAACTTGATTGCACAGATGAGTATATGTTGTCACACTTTCTTCATATAGTCACTTTTCAATTTGATCTGAGATTTAGAGGCCTTCGCTCTCAGTGATTTGCGTCGATCATTAGCGCCAATAAATAATTGTTAATCTCAGTCTTGACTTGGATTTCAAGATCCCTCACAGCCCTACGATTTTGCCATAGCTAGGCGACCCACAAATGGCAAATATAACCTGCTGTATTCCTCTTTCGTTGTTCTCGTTTCGGCGGGGTTTTCGTTGTTACAGTGGCCAAACTCCACGCCGTCATATTAAGAATTCAAAGAAAAGAACGAGCATTGCACTAAGTCTTGCATTATAAAATATTTGTTTTATAACGTTCCTCGATTCGGATCAGGAGCGCACCGGAAACATTTCACTACACGGAAAAAACAAAAATTTTGTGCTGATACACTGTGCAGTTCTTTTACCTACTGTACTGCAGTCTTCCTACAGTCTGTGTATCGTACTACACTGATAAGCCAAAACGTTATGACCATCCGTTTAATAGCGTGTTGGTCCACCTGTGGAACGCAATGAGGTAGCCATTCCGCATGGCTTAGATTCTGCATGCCCTTGATAGGTATCCCGAGGTAAAAATGTTGAGAGGTATGTGGCACCTGATATCAACACACGGGTCATACAGTCCGCTGAAATTACGGGCTACTGGATCTGCCGTTGTTTAGCGTCGTGATGCGTTCCATCGTGGTCAAGTCAGATATATTTGGTAGCCAAGACATCAACTTCATTTCACTGTCATGCTCCTAAAACCACTGTACCTCAATTATAGCCCTTATAACACGAACACTTACGCTGCTGGAAGGTTACTTTGTCCTAGAAAGGGCTCTCAACAAGGAAAGTGTACAGGTGTCTCGGAGTGAACCAAAGCGACGTTGTTCGGACATGGACGAGATACAGAGAGACAGGAACTGTCGATGACATGTCTCGCTCAGACCGCCCAAGGGCTACTACTGCAGTGGATGACCGCTACCTTCGGATTATGGCTCGGAGGAACCCTGACAGCCAAGACACCATGTTGAATAATGCTTTTCGTGCCGCTACAAGACATCATGTTATGACTCAAACTGTGCACAATAGGCTGCATCATGGGCAGCTTCGCTCCCAACATCCATGGCGAGGTCCATCTTTGCAACCACGACATTATGCAGCGTTGTACAGATGGGCCCAACAACATGCCGAATGGACCGCTCAGGATTGGCAACACTTTCTCTTTACCAATGAGTGTCGCATGTGCCTTCAACCAGACAACTGTCGGAGACGTGTTTGGAGTCAACCCGGTCAGGCTGAATACTTTAGACACACCGTCTAGCGAGTGCAGCATGGTGGAGGTTTCCTGCTGTTTTGGGGTGGCATTCTGTGGGTCCGACGTAAGCCGCTGGTGGTCATGGAAGGCGCCGTAACGGCTGTACGATACGTGAATGCCATCCTCCGATCGATAGCGCAACCATATCGGTAGCATATTGGCGAGGCATTCGTCTTCATGGACGACAATTGGCGCCCCCATCGAGCACATCTTGTGAATTATTTCCTTCAGGATAACGACATCGCTCGACTAGAGCGGCCAGCCTGTTCTCCAGACACGAAACCTATCCAACATACCTGAGATAGATTGAAAAGGGCTATTTATGGACGGCGAGACCACCAACCACTGTGAGGGATCTGCGCCGAATAGCCGTTGAGGAGTGGGGCAATCTGGGCCAACAGTGCCTTGATGAATTTGTGGATAATATGCCACGACGAATACATGCATGCATCAATGCAAGAGGACGTGCTACTGGGTACTAGAGGTACCGGTGTGTACAGCAATCTGGACCACCACCTCTGAAGGTCTCGCTGCATGATGGTACAACATGCGATGTGTGATTTTCATGGGCAATAAAAAGGGCGGAAATGATGTTTATGTTGATCTCTATTCCAATTTTTTGTACAGGTTCCGGAACTCTCGGAACCGCGGTGATGCAAAAACTTTTTTTGAAGTGTCTAATTTTACTGACAAGGAGACCGTAAAATTGATTAAATAATACGTGTCCTTCTTCATCGTAGTGCAAGTGGTCTCTAAAGGAGACAATTAACGACTGCGGTCTGTAATGTGGTCTATGTGATTTGTGGGATGACGACGTTTCTGACAGCTCAGTTATCTTCAATCGGACGTTCTAATTGCTAGGAAGTCTTCCTCTCACAGTGTGGTTGGAGAAAAATATTTAAAAAAAGTATAATTCATTCGCTAAACTAATAATTACACCTTGTTGTTCCAGACCCCACGTAACTTCATTCCCAAACCTTTTAAAAAAGGTTCTGTAATTTGAAAAGCTTTGCTGATACTGAAACTAATACTATCGTTAAGTGCTTCTTGATAGTTGTAGCAAATGCAAAACAATATTTAGCCGTGACTAAAATTAGAAGCGAATTCGTGTAGTTTCACTACTAGTTTTAGAAAATTACGAAAAATAATGCTATTTTGTCTTATATAGACATGGTTTGGGGCCGTGGCTGTTATATAAAATAAATTGTTGTTTTGTGAAGCAACCAGCCACAAACTGATTTCAAGTTACTTTACTCGCAAAGTATCGTTACCAATTTCGAATTATACACAATTCATCAACACTCGGTTTTTTCATGCTTTCATCAACACATTTTATATATAGATTTGCTGTAAAAAAAGCTGCCCTAGGATAAACAATAATTTACTAATGACAAACGTGTAGCGGAAATGATTGTGCTACATATTGGTGTTGTAATGCAACTTACGTGACATGTCCATCTGGCACATTTGTATACTGCTAACACAAATGATGAATTGTAAAGAAAATCGAAACCAGTAACGCTACTTTTTGAATAAAGTAATCTGAAACCAATTTGCGGCTGATTGCTGCACACCATTAACATTTTATTTTATACAGCAGCCACGGTCTTCAACCATGTCTAAATATGACAAAATAAAGTAAACCTTTTTGTGGCTGGTTGCTGTGCATCACCAATAATTTACGAACAAATAGATCAAAGATGCGCTATCGATGAAGCACAGTAATATATATCTGCTAACGCTTTCTTTTTGACCTTGCACTCGTTGTCGTGGCATTTATGGGTGTCACATATTGTCGAAACTTTGCATAGTGTCGTTTCTCATTTCATGTATTTTCCTTTTCACTGTTTATAAAGGTATATTTCCACTGTACATGAGAATCACTTTGCAGTTTAATATTTGTGAACTCATATGACACTGCCTTGAGAGTGAAAAGTGAGCGCCCCATCCAGTATAGATGTAGATGCAGTCAACAGAATCGTCAGTGAACAGTCTAATGCTGGCACTGATCTGCTCGCTCTATATGCTACATCGTCTTCATCCATTGACTGTATTAAGGGTGCTACTACGCTTAGTCGCCTTGTTCCCTTTTTGTGTCAGACAGAGCGCGTTCAGTGGAGTGTGCTGGGACATAGAGCTACAAAGGGAATGTGACACCGCCGAGCAGGCAGGTAAATCCACACAGGGCGGCTCTCCCTGGAGCGCGCGGGCACCTGTTGCACGATTCATGGCGACCTCACTATTCTCCCTGCGACTGTAGACCGCAGGTAGCCCCCACTACTAGGGGAGTGAGAAAATCGGCGCATTTACTGAGAGGACCGCCAGTGCAAAGTTGCTGAGTGTTTCCCGACAATTATGTGCTAAGATCGCAGGTATGTGCGAATTCAAACAAGCAACATTGTTTCCACTGATTCTTTCGAGTGTGACGGAACGGGATGCTCTTCAGCATTTCTTCTATCTGGAACGACAATATTGACATGAAATTTTAATTAAAAAATCTCTCAAATTGAAGTAAAATCTGACTTAAAAACTGAAAAGGAAGAGGAAGCCTGACGCCTTATTACTGGGGTGAGCATGCGATCCCTTGTACGGAATATCGGAAATATATAAACATAATGATTAGAAAATAAATTAAAAACAACTGATCCCAGAGTTCACGGAATAGTACATCTTCTCAGACTAAAGATGTTACTGCTATTCACTGAAAAAAAAGGCGAGCAAGTTCCTACACTGACTTCTGAATACTGCAGTATGACGAATTCGGGGATGTAAACGAATTTTAAAGTCAACAGGCATCTTTGAGAGTTAAGCTTGTCTCGCGGGCTAATCACCAATGAAAAAGCCCCTACTCTTTCCTGATTGGTCAAAGCTGTTTACTGACAGATCCTTTTTATGACAGGCGTATTTCACCAACAGAATGCACAATATATCATACATGATAAATATCAAAATATACTTTGTATAGACATAACGCATACAAATAAAGGAGTTTCACTATCTCCCTAACTTTACTTGTAATTATTTTAAGCAAAGTCTCTGATGGGTGTATTAAGGAATTAATTGCCGATATTCAGAGTAACCTGAAAATTAGGAAGATTGTTAATCAGTCGGAGGGATTCCATGTAGTGCTTTGTGGACCAGGTGTAGAAGTTTGTAACCCGTTGCGGAGGGTAGAATCATGCATGACCGTGTACAGCCGACTCGACCGCGGTGTTCAAACTCCTTATCAATCCGTCTCGATGTAATCTAATCTCTTATAGAGGATTAATGAAATAAAAAGTCAGAGAATTCAAATGGCTTTTTCCCTAATCTTCTCAATATTCCAAGCATCACTTGTCACAGCACGTAATAAAGACAATTAATGATTCTTATCGATAAGTAACAATTTATCAGTCGGTGCTAGAGACTTGACTAGATTACCCCTTTATTCCATCCAAAACACAGTTGGAATAAAACTTCTCTACAAGGTTAACAAGACTCGATAAACAAAGAGTAAATGCGTAGGGCATGGAGCGAGTACCAAGTTACTGCATATCGTAGACTCACGTATAGCATTTAACCAACACAGTACTGTGTTCAAAAATACATTTAATTATAGGGTACATAGTTCTAGCCCAAACAGCGCAATAGACTCCAAAAATCGTGTAATAGATTCCATGTAGTCATTGGACGTCACCTGAGTAACAAGTCCGTCAAGGGCATTCGAAACCCTTGTAAAGCCGCCCAAGTCGGCTGTTGATGATGTTACTGTGAAGTGGAAATGCGAAGCTACAACCAAAATTATTCAAAGACCAGACACACCTCATGCAGTAACCGACAGGGATCGTCGAGCATCGTAAAAAAAATAGGATGAAATCAGCGGGGGGAATCAGTCGTGAGCTCCTTGTGGGGCCAGCAGTCCATCTAGTGCGCTGACTGTGGCCAGGGAATTAAAGACAATGGGCTACGAGAAACTCGTCATAAGCTGCCCAGGCAGTGGTGAGCAACGCTGTAGGCGGTGTAAAGAGTGACGCCATGGGTCTCTGAATGAGTAGAAAAGGGTGACTTTGCACAGTGGCAATCTGATGGTACCGTTTGGGTTTGGCAGATACCTGGAGAACGGTAGCTACCGTAGTGTCAAAAGCCAAGTACGGAGGAGGTGGAGCTGCAGTACGGGGGTATTCTTCGTGGTTAGAGTGTGGTCCTGTTAGTGCGCTTAAGAAAACGTTAAATATGGAAGGATGTAAACCCATTTTACCCCACTGAATAGTGCGCAGATGTAAGGAATAATTTGTAGACGATGATGGTCTGTATCACTATAACAGTGTTCCCGTCATAAAACAGCATTGGTGAGGCAGTAACTTGTGAAAAATAACGTTTCTAAAATGGACTGACCTGTCCAGAACCCCGGCCTGAACTCCATGGGACATCTTCGGAGTCTGGAACCACGCGACCGCTACGATCGCAGGTTCGAATCCTGCCTCGGGCATGGATGTGTGTGATGTCCTTAGGTTAGTTAGGTTTAAGTAGTTCTATGTTCTAGGGGACTGACGACCTCAGATGTTAAGTCCCATAGTGCTCAAAGCCATTTGAACCATTTTTGACATATTCGGATGAGTTAGATTTTTTTGTTTTGTTTAAGGAAGATTGGGCTTCCATTCTTCCACAGACATTGAGACGGCTCATTGAAAGTGTCCGCAGCAGAGTTTAAACCATCATAAAGTGGAAGGGTGGACAAATTCAATATTAATGTCCACTGTTGTGACTTAGCACGACAGCCAAGTCACAACGAGAGGAAGCCGAAAGGCACGCGTTAAGCTCACGCAGATTGGCGTGATGTCTGGAACAGTTAAAAGGAAATGACAACTTAGAAAATGGACGCAGTTTCTGTAATACTTAACTTTAATCCACATTTGTAGAACATCGCTCTTGATGATACATGCTTCACAATATTAATTAGCAATTGAATTTAGCCCCAGTCTGGAACCGCACGACCGTTACGGTCGCAGGTTCGAATCCTGCCTCGGGCATGGATGTGTGTGATGTCCTTAGGTTAGTTAGGTTTAAGTAGTTCTAAGTTCTAGGGGACTTATGACCACAGCAGTTGAGTCCCATAGTGCTCAGAGCCATTTTTTGAATACGGCGCCTTGCTAGGTCGTAGCAAATGTAGCTGAAGGCTATGCTAACTATCGTCTTGGCGAATGAGAGCGTCTTTGTCAGTGAACCATTGCTATGAACGTCGGCTGTACAACTGGGGCGAGTGCCAGGACGTCTCTCTAGACCTGCCGTGTGGTGGCGCTCGGTCTGCAATTACTGACAGTGGCGACACGCGGGTCCGACGTATACTAGCGGACCGCGGCCGATTTAAAGGCTACCACCTAGCAAGTGTGGTGTCTGGCGGTGACACCACATCCACTAATGGGCATCTGGACGCTGTTGATCAGATAGTATACGAATTATGGATGACGACGTTTTATTGCAGTTAAAAGCGTCAGCTTGACTACAGAAAGTTACGAAAGTTGTGTAGCTGTGACAGTGCATTTCACAACAGGTTACCCAACGTCGTTTTGACACAGTGTTTGACCACAAAAATCACACTGTGACTTTTATTACCTCTTACAAAATGTATTTCCGCCCAAAATTACTAGATTTCTGCCTTTTATTCATGCGAAACTTCACCAACAAAACTGACTGTAAAATTCACATCTGGATAACATACGAGTACAAGACTGCAGTCAAGATCACACAATGTACATGGAGCTGTAAACGAATCTCGGTTTTCGGATTGGAACGGCGGCACGCAGTGGAGCACGGATTTAGAAAATATCGTTGTTGTGTAACACAACCAGCTCTTTACACACAAGAAGTGTTGACTACTGTTGACAAGAGAATTCCTATTGATTCCGTATTTCTAGATTTCCTTAAAGCTTTTGACACTGTACCACACAAGCGGCTTGTAGTCAGATTGCTTGCTTATGGAGTATTGTCTCAGTTATGTGACTGCATTCCTGATTTTCTGTCCGACAGATAGATCATAGTTCGTAGTAATTGACGGAAAGCCATCGACTGAAACGGAAGTGATTTCTGGCGTTCCCCAAGGTAGGCCCTCTGCTGTTTCTTTTCTATTTAAACGATTTAGGAGACAATCCGAATAGCTGTCTTAGGTTGTTTGCAGATGATGCTGTCGTTTATCTTCTAGTAAAGTCATTAGAAGATAAAAAAAATTGCAAAACGATTTAGAAAAGATATCTATATGGTGCGAAAATTGGCAATTGGCCCTAAATAACGAACAGTGTGAGGTCGTCCACATGAGTGATAAAAGGATTTGTTGAACTTTGGTTACACTATAAATCAGTCAAATCTAAAGGACGTAAATTCAACTAAAGACCCAGGAATTACAATTACGAACAACTTAAGTTGAAAAGAACACATAGAAAATGTTGTAGAGAAGGCGAACCAAAGACTGCGTTTTGTTGGCAGAACACTTAGAAAATGTAAGAGAACTACTAAGGAGACTGCCTACACAAGACTTGTCCGTCCTCTTTTGGAGTACTGCTGCGCTGTATGGGATCCTGACGTGATAGGACTAAAGGAGTAGATCGAGGAAGTTGAAAGAAGAGCAGCAGGTTTTGTATTATCATGAAATAGACGAGAGACTTTCACTGACATGATACACAATTTGGAGTGTACATAATTAAAAGAAAGGCGTTTTTCCTTGCGGCGGAATCTTCTCAACAAATTTCAATCACGAACTTTTTCCTCCGAATGCGAAAATATTTTTTTGACGCCAAACTACGTAGGGAAGAACGATCATCATAATAAAATAAGAGAAATCAGAGCTCGCACGAAAGATATACGTGTTCATTTCTCCCGCGCGCTTAAGTGTGATTTGCAGAGTATCCATGTAGAAGCATGTAGATCAGAGAGCCCCCCCCCCGTGTTAGATGCTATCGAAAGAGTGAATACGTTCCATCCGAGAGTGAATCGTACCCAGGCGGAGCTGTTAACTCTTTATGGCCCGAAAATTTTGTTCATTGAATTTGACACCTCTAATTTTTAATGTAATTATAATTGTTTGTACCTTGTTTTCGTACAAAGACAACCAGAAAACCATATTTTTTCTACCCGAATTCAATTTTTTTCGAAAAGGAACTTGAGAGTCCCGACAGGTCACAACGTTACAGTCATCGACTAACACTGCTACATGAGAAGTGGTATTGATGAAACAGTTTCTTCTCTCATTTACTCATAAAACCACCTTACGTTGGGGAAACTTTGAATGAGGTCTTGATTCCATCTTGTAAACAGCACAATATTCACATCTGCCACAATAGCAGTAAAATATGGCAATGCAATACCGGATTTTGGACTCTGAAAATACCTTCTTCCTTGTTTTGTTCTCAAACGAGTAGGGAGCTTTTTGTTGCATCACAGCTATGATCAAACTGTATTTCTTCAGCTTCTGGAGAATACGTATAAGTACTTTACTGATAACTAGTATATGGCGTGGTCTGTTTTTCGTTTCTTTGTCCCGTAAATTGTTGAGTCTGAATTATCTAAGAAACCGATGTGTTGCAGAATCACGTCTTTCCTCGTTTGGTATATCAATATCAGATGAAAAATCCTTCCTGGAGTAGTTGCAATATCTACATATCTTTCAATTTTCTTACAATAGCCCGTCGTGCAAAAATATAAAGCTATAGACCTGATAGGACTATAGGACTCGCAAATAGAGAATTTCTTATACGAAAATTTTCAATACATCATCGATGTTTTCTGATTCCGAACTATTATCGGCTTAAATGGAGAAATATATGAAGACCAGATTATCGCAGGAAAGAATCAGGCACAGAATGTCCACCTACCAACTGCACACATCCTAACAACGATCATATGAAATGGATGTCTGAAACACATTATAATGTGAAGATAAATGGTTCAAATGGCTCTGAGCACTATGGAACTTATCATCATGTGAGGTCATCAGTCCCCTAGAACTTAAAACTACTTAAACCTCACTAACCTAAGCACATCACACACATCCATGCCCGAGGCAGGAGTCGAACCTGCGACCGTAGCGGTCGCGCGCTTCCAGACTGAAGCGCCTAGAACCACTCGGCCACAGCGGCCGGCCAATGTGAAGATAAGAACAGAATATAAATACAGACATTGTAATCATCAATAAGGTATCCATGCATCGATCAACAAAAATGACGATGAAATATTTAAAACTGTGTGCCGGACCGAGACTCGAATTCGGACCTTTGCCTTTCGCGGGCAAGTGCTCTACCAAGTGAGCTACCCAAGCACGACTCACGCCCCGTCCTCACAGATTTACTTCTGCCAGTACCTCGTCTCCTACCTTCCAAACTACAGAAGCTCTCCTGCGAACCTTGCAGAACTAGCACTCCTGAAAGAAAGGATATTGCGGAGACATGGCTTAGCCACAGCCTGGTGGATGTTTCCAGAATGAGATTTTCACTCTGCAGCGGAGTGTGCGCTGATATGAAACTTCCTGGCAGATTAAAACTGTGTGCCGGACCGAGACTCGAACTCGGGACCTGGTAGAGCACTTGCCCGCGAAAGGCAACAGTCACGAGTTCGAGTCTCGGTCCGGCACACAGTTTTAATCTGCCAGGAAGTTCGATATCAGCGCACACTCCGCTGCAGAGTTAAAATCTCATTTTGGATGAAATATTTGTCTCTCCTTGTCCGGGAATCACGAAATGTGCGGAGATAAGGGTTGAGGACTCCGTGACGTATGAATATTTGGGTCGGTCCTGGAGGCGTGCCCGGATGGCCGAAGTCATTAAGGCGACAGCTCACGATAAGCGGGAAATCCCGGTTCGTGTCCCGCTCCGGCACAAATTTTCATGTATTGCAAACAGCTGACGTCAATCGACATTCGCAAAATGCGAAACCCAATTCGTTAATTTACCATAGCTGCAATCATCAGAACAGTGAGCGTTCTTTTATACATGCATGCATGTCTAATGGACATTGTAATGTGAAGATACAGACATTGTAATGGTTAACAAGAGCGCATAGACTGTGCGCACAGAAATTCAAACTGCTGTGGAGCGACATATAATACGTCCGTGTAAGTTCTGCGATGTGTTAACGACGTACCGAACTAAGAGCAAACGGCGCACCACAGTCCCTTCAAGCCTCAAACAATACAGAATACTGTATGTTTTTTTTTTCTTGAAGCGACACGCAGTTCCACCAGATCATAAACTGTTCAGTTACGGCTGCCGCACGGAACGGCTGCGATGGGACATTGCAGGCGTGCGAATAACAACCTGAGCTACCTCTGCGTAGCTTGTTGCGGCACTGAACTCTGTGGCTGCTTATTTTAGCGACAACGCAATATATTTATTGATTTGTTTAAAATTTCTGAAATTATAATAGCATTGCGGTAAAACCTGAATAGTTATCTCGTTGCAAAAATAAGACGAATGGCGAAAATCGTTTTTATGTAGGTGCATCCCACCCCACTAAAATTTTATGACGGTCCTGCGTCAAATGTTCCCACAGTCACTATCAAAGGAATCAATAATTTGTCCCCCCCCCCCCCCCCCCAGAACATCGACAAATGTTCTACAATAAATTGCAGTTGTTTTAAAGAAAATGCCTATTTTGCATGCTGCGCATCGAAATTTTTATTTTTATGCACCCAGACGCGTTTCGCCTTTTTTACAAGACATCTTCAGTGGGTGTCCTGAAATATTACATGATTTGTCCTTTTTACATAGGTTATGGCTTCACATCTAGGTTTTAGATGTAAAAACGGTTCCTTAACTTTTTTATGAAACTTTTAATTCACTGCATCTAAGCAAACTGCTTTTTCTCATGTGCCAAGCAGGTGGACATCTTACAGTTCGCTTTCAGTTCACTGTTTACGTTACGCATCACTGTAACTGCCACCTTTTTAATACAGATTCCTTTGTTTTTTCGTAAGTGTTAAAAAGAAGGCAGCTACAGTGATGTGTAACGTAAACAGTGAACTGAAAGTGAACTGTAAGATGTCCACCTGCTTGCCAGATAAGAATAAGCAGTTTGCTTGGATGCAGTGAATTAGAAGTTACCTGTAAGTACCTTTCCATATCATAAAAAAACGTTAATGAACTGTTTTTAAATCAAAAACCTAGATGTGAAACCATAATCTATGTAAAAAGGACAAATCATGTAATATTTCAGGACACCCACTGAAGATGCCTTTTAAAAAAGGCGAAACACGTCTGGGTGCATAAAAATAACAATTGCGATGTGCAGCATGCAAAAAAGGCATTTTCTTTAAAACAACTGCAATTTATATACAGCTTTTGTGAAAATGGCCACTACAAGAAACGTGTTCTACAATGTCTGTGCTGTGTACGCGGAGATGACAGTAGACTCATGTCTTTGGAACTCTAATACGATGCAGACTAGAAACTGGATGTGATAATATCATTTATTACAGTGTGCACTCTTGGTACAGAACAAAATTCATCTGCGGACGACGTAAAAAGGATGTCACGGAAACACTACTAGGGTAACATCGAAGGAACACACGCACGCGTCTGGTTATTATAATACGAGGACCTCGCTAGTAACATCGTGTTCCAATAATTTAGTTGAAGGGTCATACACAAGAACACTCGGATTCATACAAGACAACGTCGTCTGCACTTAAAATTTTACCACTTTCCGGCCGAGAATTTTAAACACGTGTGCCTTCAAGGAAAAAATTACCTCTGTTACAAAGTTTAGTGGGTGCCGTAATAACGAAAATTAGAATGTAAAGAGGTTAAGTTTCACATCTAATTGTGCAGTGAAAGGCCTCTATTCATAGATAATGTACAGACCGCCAAATCTCGAGGCTTCCGCGAATCCAGCTTTGCCGGCGACTGATTCAATATAGCTCCTCATAAAAGGCAATCCCCAGCAGAGAACAGCGCGACTAAGTGTCTGAAACTGTACCCACAGGTACCGCATTTAATAGTTGCCCTGTTGTTGCTGCTTGCGTCTCCTGTACTGGTAGTAATGTTCCCCTCTCTGACGTCTCCAGCGTTCGGACCATTGATTATTCTTGAAACCATGTAATCAAATATTATTAAACTGGTGAAGGTAATAGATCTTCTCGCAACAAACGGATCTGAAGTTAAGGAATTAGTTAACGTAGAAGAAGGTATCAGCTATCACAAGACTGTGGTGGCAACTATGACTATTGGTTTTACAAGGAAACTTAAGAAAGATAGGAAAATATTTTTGCTTAACAAGTGTGACAAGATACAAGCTGCAGAGTATCTGAGTAGTCAGCATCAAATATTCAGTAATGAGGACGGAAATGTGAAGCAGAATTGGGAAAAATTCAAAAGTATCGTTCAATACGTTCAGTTGTGACTCACTGGTACTATGGTTAAGCGCACAGTTTTACATTTCCAAACATTTCAAGCAATTTGTCAATCTTTGCACCAGTTTGAAATCTTATTTAACTGGGTATTTGTGCAGTTAATTTCTGATGGTACTACACTGCAGATAACTGCTTCATCTACGAAAGAGTCTGAGGTTGCTATTAATACTGTCCGGAAGGTCACTGACGTATATAAGGAACAGTGAAATGAAAACGGGACTTGGAAAGTAAGTAAGTAAACTGCTTGGTATTTCAAAAGAAATCGCTGTAACTGTCAACACATTTACTCCACTGTGGGACAACGGACACTGCCTTCATGATAAAACGTTTGCTATTGCCCATGGCACTATGAATGTACCCAGACGGCACCTCTTCGTGCGAAGCAAATCGGCGGCCACGAATGTAACTCTTCAGGTCTCCAAAAATATGGAAATACACACGTCAAAAAAAGTTTTGCATCACCTCGGTTCCTTGAGGTCCGGAAACTGTACAGAAAATTGGAATAGAGATCAACATAAACATCATTTCCGACCTTTTTATTGCTCATGAAAATCACACATTGAAAGCTGTACCACCATACAGCGGGACCTTCAGAGGTGGTGGTCCAGATTGCTGTACACACTAGTAGCTCTAATACCCAGTAGCACGTCCTCTTGCATTGCTGCTGCAACCCTGCAGTCGTCATGTCATACTATCTACAAGTTCATCAAGGCGTTGTTGGTCCAGATTGTCCCACTCCTCAACGGCTATTCGGCGTATTCCCTAAGAGTGGTGGTGGGTCACGTCGTCCATAAACAACACTTTACAATCTATCCCAGGCATGTTCGATGGGCTTCTTCTCTGGAGAACATGCTTGCCACTCTAGTCGAGCGATGTTGTTGTCCTGAAGGAAGTCATTCACAAGATGTGCACGATGGGGGCGCGAACTGTCGTTCATGAAAACGAATGCCTCGCCAATATGCTGCCGACATGGTTGCACTATCGGTCGGAGGATGGCATTCACGAATCTTACAGCCGTTACGGCGCCGTCCATGACCACCAGCAGCGTACGTCGACCCCACATAATGCCACCCCAAAACAGCAGCAAACCTCCACCTTGCTGCACTCGCTGGGCAGTGTGTCTAAGGCGTTCATCCTGACCGGGTTGCCTACAAATTCGTCTCCAGCGATTGTTTGGTTGAAGGCAATGCGACACTCATTGGCGAAAACGTGATGTCAATCCTGAGCGGACCATTCGGCATGTTGTTGGGCCCATCTGTACCGCGCTGCACGGTAGCGTGGTTGCAAAGATGGACCTTTCCATGGACGTCGGGAGTGAAGTTGTGCATCATGCAGCCTATTGCTCACAGTTTGTGTCGTAACACGACGTCCGGTGGCTGCACGAAAAGCATTATTCAGTATGGTGGCGTTGCTGTCAGGCTTAATCCGAGCCATAATCCGAAGGTAGCGGTCATCCACTGCAATGGTAGCCCTTGGGCGGCCTGAGCGAGACATGTCATCGACAGTTCCTGTCTCTCTGTATCTCGTCCATGTCCGAACAACGTCGTTTTGGTTCACTCCGAGACGCCTGGACACTTCCCTTGTTGAGAGCCCTTCCAGGCACAAAGTAACAATGCGGACGTAATCGAACCGCTGTATTTACCGTCAAGGCATGGTTGAACTACAGACAGCACGAGCCGTGTACCTCCTTCCTGGTGGAATGATTGGAACTGATCGGTTTTTGGATCCCCTCAGTCTAATAGGCGGTGCTCATGCTTGGTTTATTACATCTTTCGGCGGGTTTACTGACATCTTTGAACAGTGAACGGGAGTGTGTCTGTGATACAGTGAACGGGAGTGTGTCTGTGATACAGTATACACAGTGTACGTCTATCTTCAGGAGTTCTGGGAACCGGGTTGATGCAAATATATATATATATATATATATATATATATATATATATATATGTATATATATATATATATATATGATGTGTGTATCACGAGGAGAGATCGGGAATGTATCGAGGATGTTTAAGGGCTGTTATCCTGCAACAGAATGATATCGTCTGTCAACATTTCTGGGCGTTTGCAGTTGACGGCGTGCTTCAGGTTTTTGTAAAGTGTCCGCCTAGTGCTGTGTGTCACGGTAGGCCCTTGCAGTCAAGGGAAAAGATTATCATCACTTTCCCGGAGCTGATGTGCATGGCTTTCCTTTTTAACGGTAGGGATGAATCCACGTGCGTCCACTGTTGGCTATGACTCTTGCTCTCCGGCTCAGAATGGTGATACAACGTTTCAAATGGTTCAAATGGATCTGACCACTATGGGACTTAACATCTGAGGTCATCAGTCCCCTAGAACTACTTAAACCTAATCTAAGGACATCACACACATCCATGCGCGAGGCAGGATTCGAACCTGCCACCGTAGCGGTCGCGCGGTTCCAGACTGAAGTGCCTAGAACCGCTCGCCCACGTCGGCTGGCACCACGTTTCATCAATCGCGACAATACGGGACAGAAAACAACATTCTCCATCGTGATATCGTTTCAGAAGCTGAAGTGATGTGGACAGTCTATTCACCGTCTGGTCATCCGTCAGGCTGCGTGGAACCCACTGCGCACGGATTTTCCGAAACTTCAAATGCTCTGTCATGATGGCGTGAGGACCGTAACAAATGCTCAACACGATCGTTACTGTCTTACACAGTCCATCGTTGGTCATTTCTGACGGCAGAATACGAGGTCGCCCAGAAAGTAATGCACCGCATTTTTTCTTCAACAATTCTTCATTAAACGTAATGAGATGCACACACACGAAAGAATGGTGTTTTATCTACACACCCTATTTTTCGACGTAATGTCCATCCCGTTGCGTAGCCTTCCTCGAGCGTGAAACAATGTTGTATATGGCCTGTCGGTACCAACCCTTGTCGTGGTGGTTGTGCCAGTGCTACACGTTCGTAATCACTCCTCGTCCTCAAAATGTATTCCACGATTGGCATCCTTCAATGGCCCAAACAAGTGGGCCTAGGTCAGGGCTGTCATGTGTGATAGCCGTGGATGGTCTCCGAGACCGCTGCAAGTCGTGGAGCTCCTCCGAACAGCCTTCTGATGACCTCACCTTCCGTGTCCAGCGACTTACTGTACTTCTGTCGAGAGCAGGTGCTTCAGAGACTTTACACGAGCGTTTGTGAATATTCCCCACAGTTTCTTTCTCTGCAGTGAGAAATTCAATGACGGCACGTTGCTTGTAACGTACGTCATTTACGGATGCCATTTGGAAACCGTCGTGTAGCTACGCTATCTGTCGAAAGTGAAGGCCGCGCGGGATTAGCCGAGCGGTTTAAGGCGCTGCAGTCATGGTCTGTACGGCTGGTCCCGGCGGAGGTTCGAGTCCTCCCTCGGGCATGGGTGTGTGTGTGTTTGCCCTTAGGATAATTTAGGTTAAGTAGTGCAGAAGCTTAGGGACTGATGACCTTAGCAGTTAAGTCCTGTACGATTTCACACGCATTTGAACATTTTTTTTTTTTTTTCGAAAGTGAAGGAAACTTGGTGCGATCACTCGGAGGACTTCAGATAATACTTACGAAACGTTTCGCATTCGTAGTATTGCTTTCGGCTGAAGAAAAAAAATGCGGTGCATTATTTGCTGGGCAATCCTCGTAGAAGGGGTAATGATACCCAACCTTCTTTGAAATCGTTTACTGTATGGAAAAACACAAACACGTGTCATACTGTGTTCGCCATACACAGCAGACATTTGGACATGCATTTCATTTCCTGACACTCCGCCCACAGTTAAAAACCTCACTACACCGCGCCTTCCTCTTTCCCGGATCCCATACTGAAGTCGGACACGCACACAATTCGCCGACCTTACGTAGAGCACGTTTTCAACACACAAATAGCACAGCGGTGAACGTTCGCGCCGTTCCTTCCTGAATACCAATAGAGGGTATTTCTGTACACACACCGTAACATGTTCGTTATATAGTCTGTCTCTGTTTCATTTGAGCGCCACATATAACATGAAAGGTAAGGGACTCAACACGTTTCCTTGCGATTCACCCGAAGTTACTTCAGCATCTGCAGATGATTCTCCGTCCGCGACAACATTCTGCGTCCTCCCTATCAAGACATTCTCAATCTACTCACAAATTTCGCTTGATATACCATACTTTCGTAGTTTTGGTAATAAGTGTAGGTATGCTACGAAGTCAAATGCTTTTCGGAAATCGCGAAATACTTCATAAATCTGACTGCCTTGATCCAAGCCTTTCGCTAGGCCACGTGAGAAAATTGCGAGGTGCGTTCATATAATCTATAGTTATCGGAATCTATGCTCGTTCGAATGGAGGAGGTCATACTGTTCAATGTATCTGGTCATACTGTTCAATGTATCTCATTAAGCTGGAGCTCAGAATATGCTTTATAACTGTGCAACAAATAGATGTTAAGGATATTGGGTGATAGGTCTGCGAGTCAATTCTGCTACCTTTCTTGTATACGGGTGTGACCTGTGTTTTCTTTCAACTACTGGGCACAGTTTTTTGTTCGAATGGTCTGCGACGATTATACTTATCAGAGGAGCTGACTCGCCACGAATTGGGTACAGAATTTAATGGGGATTTCATCGGACTCTGTGACTTTGTTCAGTTTTAACGATTTCAGTTGTTTCTCAACACCATAGACACTAACAGCTACTTCACGCGTACCTTCTGTGGTACTAGAGTTAAATTGCAGAGACACTCCTGGGGTTTCCTTTGTAAAGGAACATTCAAAAACATTATTAAGCATTGCTGCTTTTGTTTTCTTATCCAAAATTTCAGTTCGTCTTTTCCCTGAGTCTCTGGCTACTAACTTTGGTGCCACTGACAGCTTTTACCTATGACTGGAATTCATGAAATACCATTCGGCAGTATTCTGCGGTGGCAGTCACTGAAGGCTTCATGCATTACTCTCCTGACAACCAAACATGTTTCATTCAGCATCTGTCTACCTATAGTCCTCTGCACTGTGTTATATCTGCAATGCCATAGCCTCTACTTCTTTAGAAGTTTCTTCACAATGGCTATATACCGTAGGGAGGCCCCTCCATCATGAACTGTTCTGCTGGGTCCATATTATCCAGTGCATGGTCAACTGTCTTGATCTAAACGTTTCAAGTTCCTTATTAAGATAAGATACTACTGGTTATTTGTATTGTTTACTGAACATATAAATCATTCTACTTCCCTTTTGTTGCCGTTTGTACTTTGGTATGAATTGTTGCTATAACTGCCTTATATTCACCGTTACATATGGACATCTTCAAAAACGTTACGTCTATTTGTTGCCATTAGATCTAATATATTTCTGTCATGAGTAGGATTCCTAACTGTCTATTCTCGGTGGTTTTCAGACAAAGTACACCCACCACTAACATAACCATAATTATTCAATTCCGATGATTACAGAACGGCTGAGGAACTTCCGTACAAATTAACTGTGGTTTTCTCTAAAGTTTTTGGGTACATCAGGAGATGAGTCTGGTGGTCGACAGAAGGATCTAGTTATAATTTGATTCCCATCCTTGACAATGCGTTTTGTCCATGCAATCTTGCATGCAGCTTCCATGTCTACCTTGGTGGATTTGAATTTCTTATCTACGGCGACAAATACACTACATCTATTTCCTATCGATCTATCCTTTCGGTATACGCTTAAATTCGCACCAAAAACCTGCATTTTGGCAACTTCCGGTTTGATCTGCTTTCAGTTCCTAGCGTTATATGCGCTTCAATGCCTTTCACTAGCGCTTCAAACGATGGCGTTTTGTTGCGAATGCTTCGGCAGTTAACCACTAGGATTTTAATTCTATCGCATATGGGGCGCGTTTCTTTGGACCTTAAACTTATACTTCCGGGTTTATTACGGTTATCGTTATCTAGTTGTGATGGATAGTCACCCAGTCTAAGAAAAACCTTGCGTGCACCCCACACACAGTCAGCTACCCTCATAGCAGCCCTGATGTGTAATGCACTCATCCTCTGAGTTGGATCCTGTCTTTCTCAACTCTGTGATGCAAGTCTAGGAAGCCACAGCCTAGCTTGTCACAGAACCCTTGAAATCCTTGGTTCAAGCTTCCCATTCGATTCAGAACCAGGAGGCCACAATCTAATCTCGGGACAATGCTGCAAATTGCGAGTTTAGATGAAACTCAGTGACCAAGGCTGGTATTCTTAACCCCCTCTGACAACGCTAGAATGATCCAAAATATGAACTCGGAGCTCAGATGCCAGACATTTGTTCCTAAGTGCGCCACAATCCGCAGTGCTTGCACCCTTTTGTCTCAGTGGCTGTCGGAATAGCTTCTTTAGCGCCTAAGGAAACTTTCAGAGATAAAAAAGAGTCGGAGCTTCCTGGAACAGGACTTACAAAATGCGGTCGAGATGTAAATATTTCTTTGGAACGTTAAACATCGACACCATTTTACAAGTATGAATAATTAAAACAACCCCCAAATCCTTCAAGAACAGTAACTATGACACTGCAGGGAACAAGATCCAAAGAAGAACACGTAATAGAGTTAGAAAGTTATAGGATTTATTGAAAGAAGCTCGAAAATATAGTATAATGACAGGTTTGCATCATCTTGTGACAGCTATTATTGCGAACGAGAGAGTCAATGGAAAACAGCCACTAGATAGATATTATAGCTGAAAGAACAAGCTGTAAAAGCAGGCTTACGAATCTCCTTCATCATAAGACCAAATTTAGGATGATTTTATGGAAGACCACGCAGAACATGCATACAAGATGTTAAGAGTGCGTTGATTGAGGAGACCTTCAGGAAGAAACAGTAAATTATGCAAGTTGAGAAGCGGAAGAAGACGTCCATCGTATCATCATTTTTTCGGGCCTTTGTCCCGCTTCAATGCGAGGCCGGCTTTGTTACTACGAATTTGGCAGCGTTAGTGACCGAGGGTGGCAAGATGCCCTCCCTGTCGGAATTAGTGTACCCCAGCAGTCCGTGTCTAGCGTAAGCCATGAAATAGTGCGAACGTTTTCAAATTCTGCGAGTTGGTAACTGAGGCGGAACACGTGGGGACCAGCCCAGTATTCACCTAGTGGTATGTGGAAAACAATATGTCCATCGTATAAAATCAATATATATATATATATATATATATATATATATATATATATATATATATATATATATATATATATATATATACTGGTGTCCAAAATTAAAGCAACAAACCGCTATTTCCCCGTCCTATGTCTAACTCACGATATAATCATACAAACTGTCAACCAGATGCCTGTACGGGAGATGGCATTCCGGTCAACGGACAACCATATCAACGATGACGTGAAGGCACCTATGAAACTAGGTAGTGTTTGCTGGGTAGTACAGTATGGTACGGAGAAGATGCCTACCAGACTCTCTGCATTGGAGGGCCATAGAAAGAAATGAAGCAGCAAATTAACAAACTGATTTTACCCGGTGGCTTAATGTGAATCATTCTGTCGTTTTTCGGATCTGCGACAGTTTATAGAGACCGAGACTGTATGCCGAAGACCAGGGAAGGGCTGACCAAGTGTGACTTCAGAAGAGAGCACCGTTTGGCTGCTAAGGGCACAACATTACCGCCTTAGTATTGCACGGAAACTGGCATGTGAGCTCGCAGCATCGACTGGACGTGTTGTATCGAGGAAAACAGTGTGCAGAAGGCTTCGGCAGAGTGGCCTTTATTGTCGGAGACATGCTGTATGGCTACCTCCGGGGCGTCTGCACAGAAGGGAACTTCTAGAGTGCAGTCATCAACATACCACCTGGACGGTCGAACGGTGGGCCGATGTTGTTTTCACAGATGAACAGATGAGTCCCGCTTTGATCTGGAGAGTGATTTTCGATGGACTCGTACGTGGAGGGAACGTGGAGCACGATTTCAGAGCCCAAACATTGAGGAAAGAGACTGAGATCGAGGAGGACCCCAAATGGTCCTTCAAATGGTTCAAATGGCTCTGAGCACTATGGGACTTAACATCTGTGGTCATCAGTCCCCTAGAACTTAGAACTACTTAAACCAAACTAATCTAAGGACATCACACACATCCATGCCTGAGGCAGGATTCGAACCTGCGACCGTAGCAGTCCCGCGGTTCCGGACTGAGCGCCTAGAACTGCTAGACCACTGCGGCCAGCCCCCAAATGGTGCGGGCAGGAATTATGTTAACCACTCGAACCTGTCTTCATGAAATTTTTCGGGTGAATCGGGAAGGTTTAACTGCTGTGAGGTATCGTGATGAGATTTTTGGACCTCATTTGGGATTGTTGCGCTGTGGGCCCAGATGTCTTATTGATGGACGATAATGCTCGACATCAAAGAGCAAGGGTGGTTGATGCTTTCTTGGGAACGGGGGAAATTGCATCCATGGCATGGCCTGTTCGCTCTCCCGATCTGAATGCCACAGAGCATGTCTGGGATGGACTAGAGAGGTGGCTTGCATCACGTCAGCATCCATCAACCATTCACCAAGACTGCGAGCAGCTCTGCAGGAAGAACGGGCCTTACTGTCTCAACATGAAACTGATGGCATCATTCACAGCATGTCCCGCTGTTGTCAGACCTGTAGTTCTACCAGAGGTGGTCACACACCACGTTGAGCACATTCACCAGTTGGCGGAATGTGTGTGCAAAGCTGTTAAGCTGGGAGAAACGAAGAACATTTTTGTTTGTCGTTATGTGTGTTGTAGTTGCTTGCGTCCTGTTTTCATTTCATTGTATCTACCTTAATATCACCTGAAACTCTTTTTATGGCAAAATAAACGCAACCTTGCAAAATTGTCTATCGTTGCTTTAATTTTGGACACCATTGTATATAGTGTATTAATGATACAAGTGCAGATACTGTGAACATTGGTGCCTTAATATTTATTCACTCTAGTATGTTAGTTTTTTTCTCTTCATCTAACAGTCTTCCTGGAAACATAGCACCCCACGTTTTCTGCATGGTCGTAACTGAGGCACTAACTGGACTACACCTGTCCATATAGATTTACCGTTTTGCGTCCTTGTGTGGACACTTGAACAGCTAATAGTTGCCCGGGGGCAAATAACAATTATTAGCTCGCTCTTGCAGCATGTGCTTGGATGTACTAACTAACCTAAAATCACACTATTCCTAACTACTGTAATTATCAGTGTGCAAATAAAGTAAATGCTGATATAATGTTGTCCAGTAAGCTGTCCTCAGTCACCAATAAAAATATCTGCACTTATACCATTAACACCGAACTAACAAATTCAGGTATCTACTGGAAGTAGTTGAACAATGAATTTAAGAGAAAGAAGCCCTTAAAATACGAGTTAAAACGAAAGCAGCGAATTACTTCACTAAAGACGTACGCTGTGTGATCAAAAGTATCCGGACACCAGCTGGAAATGACTTACAAGTTCGTGGCGCTCTCCATTGGTAATGCTGGAATTTAAAATGGTGTTGGCCCACCCTTGATGGCAGCTTCCACTCTCGCAGCCATTGTTTCAATCAGGTGCTGGAAGGTTTCTTTGGGAATGGCAGCCCATTCTTCACTGAGGAAAGGTATCGATGTCGGTCGGTGAGACTTGGCACGAAGTCGGCGTTCCAAAACATCCCAAAGTTGTTCTGTAGAATTCAGGGCAGCACTCTGTGCAGGTCAGTCCATTATAGGGATATTATTGTCGTGTAACCACTCCGCCACAGGCCATGCATTATGAACAGGTGCTCGATTGTGTTGAAAGATGCAATTGGCAACCCCGAATTTCTCTTCAACAGTGGGAAGCAAGAAGGTGCTTAAAACATCAGAGTAGGCCTATGCCGTAATAGTGCCATGCAAAACAACAAGGGGTGCAAGTCCCCTCCACGAAAAACACGACCACACCGCAGCAGCACCGCCTCCGAATTTTACTGTTGGCACTACACACGCTGGCAGACGACGTTCACAGTGCATTCGCCATACCCACACCCTGCTATCGGATCGCCACATTGTGTATCGTGATACATCACTCCACACAATGTTTTTCCACTGTTCAATCGTCCAATGTTTAGGTTCCTTATACGTGATGTGTAGCTTGTGATGTGTGGCTTATGAACAGCCGCTCGACCATGAAATCCAAGTTTTCTCACCTCCCGCCTAACTGTCAGGGTATTTGCAGTGGATCCTGTTGTAGCTTGGAATTCCTGTGTGATGGTCTGGATAGATGATCTACCTATTACACATTATGACACTCTTCAGCTGTCGACGGTTTATGTCACTCAACAGACGAGGTCGGCCTGTACGCTTTTGTGCTGCACGTGTCCCTTCACGTTTCCACTTCACTATCACATCGGAAACAGTAGATCTAGGGATGTTTAGGAGCGTGGAAATCCCGCGTACCGACGTATGACGTATATCCAACAATGGTAAATTAAGGCACTACTCGACGATAATTGGTCTAGAGGCGCTTTATACAACAGAATGCTTAGCTCTCAACAAAAAACCAACGACGGAAGCACTGAAATCATAGAAAGAAAAATACTGAGAAAGCTGTGGGGTCAGACAAAGGGCAAGCACAGTACAGAACACGTCGTATTGGTGAACTTCATACATATGTCGAAAAAATTACGGACATGTTTAGAAAAAGAAAAAGAGTTTCTGTGGAGATATCCTAACGATGAATCACAACAGACCGACAGAAAGACTGTTCACTTATTTCGGTAAATTAAAAATGGATAAAACTCAATGCAAAGAAACTGGAAGGGACATAGGCAAACTCCGAATTACTTAACAAGATTTTGTGAAACGACTGCCACTCAGAAAGAAATTCCGAGATTCCAAATGATTCCATGAAGAACCCAGAAAGAAGACTACAGCCACTTGAACCGAAAAAAGAAGAGAGTAGCATCGAGAAATAATGAGAGGAATGTAGGACAAAAGATGGGAGAAACAACTGAAGTAAACGTAGTCCATAGTGGATGATATGTAAAAGAGGAACAAGAATAGTTATATTAGTGAATAGAAGAATCACGTTGTGCTCGCCTTACTAACATGGTATGAAACAATTTAGTCATAACATTACATTCATATCGAAGGAGTAATGAACGCTAACGGAATGTATGTCTATGGTGTGGAAGAGAGTGTATGACTTCTGAGGTTATCGCCTTGCTAACTGATTTTTTTAAAAAGATACTTACATTAGGCTTGAAGATGGGCACAAGATATTATCATTGAATACAATGTACATAAATGTGAAACTGCCCTGGAAAAATATTCCATACAACATTAATAACAGGAAGTATGAAAAGTAAGCAAAGTTTCTAACCAAAAACAACAAGTACTTCCAGAGCAAGACTCGCTGAAATAAAGTGGATGAGAATGCCTAAAATATATGATTTGTAATTCAAGTTCTGGTAAACATGCATACACAGGAATCAGAACAGTCAGTATTGCACACTTCTTTTCTCGTGCACTCAAAACTTTTACCGATAACCGAACACTAATTTTTCTAAATATTTCTCGTGCTTTCTATTACAACTTGCCTATTGGGCATGCTTGGATCCACACCAAAGAAGAGATTTCTGTATCATCAGTGTACGATGGTACGCCATTTAGATGTAGGAAGAACAGCAACGATCATAGTATTGTGGTATACGTAGTATTTGGTATACCAGTAGTAATTTTCTACCAGTTAGGGAAAGGTACATTAAGTAAGTTCAGTGAACTGCATAACAAAACCACTTCAATGATATTTAAGTAATCGAAACGAATGTTGTTTTTGATACAGACCAAAGCCTTACATATATCACAAAAGCAATCCTTGTATATGAAAGACGGTGACTCAAGTATTTAAACACTCATTCGCTGAAAAGATGAAAGTCATTCCCAACGGAGAGGCGCTTCTGGCATCCAGAGTGTGACTGACTCGAAATTTAATATTGGCAGATGTACTCAAACATAATCA
The DNA here is from genome assembly GCF_021461385.2 of Schistocerca piceifrons. NCBI lineage: Eukaryota > Metazoa > Arthropoda > Insecta > Orthoptera > Acrididae > Schistocerca > Schistocerca piceifrons. Next base: position 391,979,362 of record NC_060145.1, read on the forward strand.
AGTGCTTTATCTTTTCAAATCTACAGATATGTATCTAAAAGTGAGACAGGCTGATCGTTATCTGAGTTAATATCCATGCTAAAGAAGGATCTAACTATAGTATACTTTAGCCTATCTGGGAAAATACTATGTGAAAGTGATATATTTCATATAGAAGGGTACAGTGTATACATCAGTAGAATAAATATAGACAAACGATTAGCTTAGGTCAGGAAACTTAATATCATTAATAGTTTTTATTCTAATATAAGTCGTTAAATATATATCTATAAAATCGATTTTGATTATAAATAAATTATAACTATATATTGATATTATTGTCACCATGAAGTACAGAACTTCAGTGAATAAGCTCAGGTCACAACTTACCTGTAAACCACGAATTCGCGACTAACGCTGCAACTTAGAACTTCCGGGCCACGGTCTTCTCAATACTTGCGATATCACAGTTCAGGAAGTGATTTGCAAGCAGCTCCCTTGTAGTAATGGCGCTCTTAATGTACTCTGAGAAATCCCAGAATCTTATGGGTATTGCCACCATTCAGGATAATCTTTCGAACAGCTTCAGGGAAACTCTGGAACAATGAATTCGTTTTTACGATTATATCTCAAGTAAATTGCTTTTCGTCTTCCGTCAAATGCAGAACTGTTAATTGTATCAATCCTTACGCTTTTCACGCTTAGGGCTAGTTATATATACATATGGGACAACAAAAACCATCTAAGAGTCCGGATTTTTCACGATGTAAGTGCGGTTATATGGCAAGCGCAGAAATAGAAATGGAGTGCAGTTCTTCCGTTCACTGACATGTCACTTAACTGTTTTCAGGTGAAGACGTAGAAGAGTGTTAATGGATAAGGGAAATAATTACTTCCCAAAAAATTAACATTATTGTAAGAGTACATTGCATCAATGCGAAAGTGACAATATGGCTGATGAGAACCGGAAATATCCACTGTAGAGCAGGAAGCGAAAAACGTGTAAGTATAAAACCATTACTTCCTCTTCAGATATTTCAAACGTTAACCCGACAGTCAGCAATGGACACCTGAGTGAGAAAACATACCTAATATTTATTTGAAACGCCAAATTCACATAACTGAAAGTCATACACAGTTGTTCAAAGTACTTCATAATTAGTTGCTTATGTATTCCATAGTTCGTGCACTGAAGAGCCAAAGAAACAGGTACACCTGCCTAATATCGTGTAGGGCCACCGCGAGCACGCAGAAGTGCCGCAATACGACTAATGTCTGAAGTAGTGCTGGAGGAACTGACACCGTTAATCCTGCAGGACTGTCCATAAATCCATAAGAGTACGAAGGGGTGGAGATCTCTTCTGAACAGCACTTTGCAAAGCATCCCAGATATGCTGAATAAGGTTCATGTCTGGGGAGTTTGGTGGCCAGCGGAAGCGTTGAAACTCAGAAGAGTGTTTCTGGAGCCACTCTGTAGCAATTCGGAACGTGTGGGTTGTCGCATTGTCCTGCCGGAATTGCCCAAGTCAGTCGGAATGCATAATGGACATAAATGGACGCACGTGATCAGACAGGATGCTTACGTACGTGGCACCTGTCAGAGTCGTTTCTAGACGCGTCAGGGGTCCCATATCGCTTCACCTGCACTCACCCCACACCGTTACAGAGAATCCACCAGTTTGAACAGCCCCCTGCTGAGATGCAGGAACCATGGATTCATGAGGTTGTCTCCATACCCGTCTCCATACCCATCTGCTCGATACAATTTGAAGCGAGATTCCAGTCATCAACAGTCCAACTTCGGCGTTGACGGGACAAGACTAGGCATAAAGGTCATGCAGTGAAGCCATCAAGGGTACACGAGTGGGCCTTCGGTCCGAAAGCCCATATCGATGATGTTTCGTTGAAAGATTCGCAGGCTGACACTTTTTGATGGCCCAACATTGAAATATGGAGCAATTCGCGGAAGGGTTGCACTTCTGTCACGTTGAACGATTCTCTTCAGTCGTCGTTGGTCCCGTTCTTGCAGGATCTTTTTCCGGCCACTGCGATGTCGGAGATTTGATGTTTTACCGATTTCCTGATATTCACGGTACACTCGTGAAATGGGCGTTCGGGAAATATTCCACTTCATAACTATCGCGGAGATGCTGTGTCCCATATCCCGTGCGCCGACTATAACACAACGTTCAAACTCTCTTAAACCTTGATAACCTGCCATTGTAGCAGTAGTAAGCGACCTAACAAATGCGCCAGACACTTGTCTTATATAGGCGTTGCCGACGGCAGACCCGTATTGTGCCTGTTTACATTTGTCTGTATTTGAATACGCATGCCTATACCAGTTTCTTTAGTGCTTCAGTTTATTACGACAAACTCGATGACGGTGAATATGGAACATTTTCACTGAACGAACATAGAACAGACAACGATCTGGAAAACTGGGTATATACTATATATTTAAAAGATTTTTGGTTAAATTAATTATTTATATTCACAAATTCCTCTATATACAGAAGTAGTTGTTAAGGAGAAATATCTTTAAGTACACCTGAAAAGACTGCTGGAATCTGCCAGACATATTATCTCCATAAGCAGACTATCAAAGACTTTTCTAGCATCATAGTTCAGCCCTTTCTGTGCCAAAGTTAGATTCATTAAATGGTAATACAAATTTAGTGTTTTATTTGTTAATATCTGTTATTCTCAAACTCAGATGGTTTATTGATAACGTACTTCGCAAGTGAATGTATATATCTAGCGTTAGACTGTAGTTAATATCTCTAGCTGCTTAAAGAAATGCCTATAAGAACTACTTGCGTGTGAACCTCACGTATAATTCTACTTACTTTATTTTGTGTGAAGAGTACTTATTACCGAAATGAGGAGCTAACCCAGATTGTTATATCGTAAGAGATAAATGAGTGATATTTGCAAGACATTTTAATTTGCTGTCAATTATTGAAACGTAAAATTTACTGAGCCTAAGCCTTTTAACTAGTATGCTATGTAGCTTCTCCAGTTTACATTTTCGCCAATATTCACAATTCAGAGCTTACAGCGCTCTACCTTGTTAATTGTTTCTTCCTGCTGTACAAAATTAATGGAAAGTGGGAAATTTCTAGAGTACAAAACTGGAAAATTAGATGACCTGTGCTTTTTCAGAGTTTAAAGGTTTGCGCAAAACCAGTCCAGAACTTTCATGAAAACATCATTTTCTGTTTTCTCAGTTAACACGTCGTTGCTCGTCTTCATGGCAATAATTGTATCATCTGCAAACAAGGCTAATTTTGCCTCTTCGTACAAATAAAATGGTAGATCGTTAACAAGCAGCAAGTACAATAGTGAACCAATGATAGAATCCTGTGGGACTACTGTTGTAGTTTCTCCCTATGCAGATGATGTGCCATCTCTCCATGTCTTACAGGAATGAAGTAGGAGAACTCTGCGCGTTCTCTTTCGTAAATGACAACGAAACCAAGTTTGTAGTAAACTATGTATTCCATAAAAACTAACAGATTATTATCACTGGCACAATCAGATTCCTTCTGTAAGTCCCAGAGGAACCCAACTAGCGATATTTCATAATCTAAAGATTTTATTAAATGCTCCGTAAATGCACGAATAGCTGTCTAAGTACAGTGGCCGTTCTGAAATCTAAATTGTGACTGGATGAGTATCCCAGTACTACACAGTTTTGTGACTATCATGGAGCACATTGCCTTCTCAAAAACTTTATAAAATGATGTGGGAGGGGGAGGGGGGAAGAAGGCACTGTTATACGTGGTGGGGCCATCCTTCTTGTAGAGTGTCCTAATAATTACATATTTCAATCTGTCTTGGGAAACATTTTGAATTAATGATGTGCTACGTAAATGAATAGAGAACCTTAGTATTATAGGACTAAAATTTGTGGTATCTTCTTCTTCTTTACCGCATGTTTCTTGAGATAGGTTTTAATTGGCGGATCTCCATCATGTTCTGGTACGTTCTTCCTCTTCTAATGTCATCCATCATTCCAGTTCCCTCCCTACGTCTTCCTCTCATTCCCTCCACTTTACCTGCTGGAGATATTGTCCACTTCATATGTCCTTTTGGAGGAAGGCAACGGAATACCACCACGACAGAATTCCTAAGTGTTTCGAAGTTTTAAGTAGTTCCCCAACCGGACCTCTAGGGAAGAGGGGCAGGAATTTTTTTGAGCCGATCGTCTTACAAGACAGAAAATCATTGTTGGTACATAGAATATTCTAAGTACATGTTGAGCAAGAAAACTAGCAAATGTGATCCAAGAAATGACATGGTTCCTCGGTATTGAAATACAATGTACAGCCAAAACATTATGTCTCGGTAGTGGAGTGTTATCTACTTTTGGAGGAATACTCTTTGATCCTGGGAATCGGGGCGGATATCATAGAAGAGGACTCGGCATTGAAGCCTCGGAGAGCATTTCCAAGAGTTTTACAGATTTTGTCGTACATTCCGATAGAGTTGTCTTGTTAAAGCTCAGTGTCAAACTGGTAAATCTCAACGTCATTTAACTGTACACTCCAATTGTAGATACAAATGACCAAGAACTGGAGTTTTTCTGTGATCAAATAAATGAACCATCCAGCTTAAAAAAATCAAGAAATTAATATAACACCGGGAGATTTCAACGCCAAACTGGGAAATATCAGATCTGAAGATCTTGTATGACCTTTTGGTTTAGCAATAAGAAACGAAAACGGTGATCACCTACTACAATTCTGTCAGGGAGAAAACATGAAAGTAATCAATACTTCGTTCAAATTACCATCTCGACGACTGTATACATGGAAACCTCCAGCAGACAACGAAGAAAGTACAATATATACCCAGTCAGATCATATTTTAATCGGTAAACGTTTTGGAACTTCAGTCAAAAGAGCACCGAGTTACCCTGTAGCAGATGAACCATCTAACCATATATCAATTGTAACTCCTCTAAAACCAAAACTTGTAAAACACACAAAAAATGAAACAACTCAGCAACGGAAGAGAGCCTACGAAAAACTCAAAAAGCCTGAACTGAGAGGTTAGCATGGACAATAACAGCAAAATAATGACAATAATGAGAGCTCTGCTGACTGATCAAGAAAAATGTACCAAAGTATGAGAAGAAAAACCATTACGATAACCATTGCTCAAGATAGACTAGAAAAAAGAGCAAGAGACAGAAGAAAGAAAATGGATGACATGGAATTCTATCATTGATGGATTACCATCGAAACCACAGTGGATAGACTGAGATAATTACTTAGCAGACCCAGCAACGCTTCGCAATTGCTAAATAAGCGTGGGAATAGGATATATGCCCTAACCTAGGGTATCCTTCGTTATTGCGTCAGGTCACAAATTTCGGCTCCTCGTTGTGACTTCGGTGGTTTTGAAGGTAAGGAACTGGAAATTATACTAAATCATATAGAATATGAATGAAAAAGTCTCCTCTGTTTCCGCTTTTGTTGTTTTATTTTTAAGGTTTTTAAATTTTATGTATGCAATACAATTACAATACTTCAGAATATACAACTTTTTCGTCGTTTGGATACTGTGTGCAAAATGAATACACTGAATTTTTAAACAACCGATTCGTTAATTGACAACATTTGTCTCTTTCAGTGACTGCGAGGAAGGAAACAAAGAGTAGTTTTCATAGCAAACACGCACACACACACACACACACACACACACACACACACACACACACAGGCGCGCGCGCGCGTGCGCGCACGCATATATCAAAAAAGATTTTGCATCGCCTCGGTACCGAGAGTTCCGAAACCTGTACAGAAAACTGGAATAGAGACCAACATAAACATCATTTGCGACCTTGTTATTGCTCATGAAAATCACACATTGCATGTTGTACCACCATACAGCGAGACCTTCAGAGGTGGTGGTCCAGATTGCTGTACACACCGGTACCACTAATACCCAATAGCACGTCCTCTTGCATTAATGCATGCCAGTATTCGTTGTGGCATATCATCCACAAGTTCATCAAGACACTGTTGGTCCAGATTGTCACACTCCTCAACAGCGATTCGGCGTAAATCCCTCAGAGTGATTGGTGGGTCACGTCGTCCATAAACAACAAAAAAATGGTTCAAATGGTTCTGAGCAGTATGAGACTCAACTTCTGAGGTCATTAGTCCTCTAGAACTCAGAACTACTTAAACCTAACTAACCTAAGGACATCACACACATCCACGCCCGAGGCAGGATTCGAACATGCGACCGTAGCAGTCGCGCGGTTCCAGACTGAGCGCCTAGAATCGCTAGACCACCGCGGCCAGTACATAAACAACACTTTACAATCTATCCCAGGGATGTTCGATATAGTTCATATCTGGAGAACATGCGGGCCATTCTAGACGAGCGATGTTGTTATTCTGAAGGAAGTAATTCACAACATACGCACGATGGGGGAGCAAATTGTCGTCCATGAAGACGAATGCCTCGCCAAAATGCTGCCGATATGGCTGCACTATCGGTTGTAGGATGGAATTCACGTATTACACAGCCGTTACGGCGCCTTCCATGACCACCACCGGCGTACGTCGGCCCCACATAATGCTTCCCCAAAACAGCATAGAACTTCCACCTAGCTGCACTCGCTGGACAGTGCGTCTAAGGCCTTCAGCCTGACCGGGTTGCCTACAAACACGTCTCCGACAATTGTCTCGTTAAAGGCATATGCGACAGTCATCGGTAAAGAGAACGTGATGTCAATCCTGAGAGGTCCACTGGGCATGTTGTTAGGCCCATCTGTAACGCGCTGCGTGATGTCGTGGTTGCGAAGTTGGACCTCGCCCTGGACGTTGGGAGTGAAGTTGCGCATCATGCAGCCTATTGCGCACAGTTTGAGTCATAACACGACGTCCTGTGCCTGCACGAAAAGCGTTATTCAACATGGTGGCGTTGCTGTCATCTTTCCTCCAAACCACAATCCATAGGTAGTGGTCATCCACTGCAGTAGTAGCTCTTGGGCCACCTGAGTGAGGCATGTCATCGACAGTTCCGGTCTCTGTGTATCTCCTCCATGTTCGTACAACATTGCTTTGGTTCAGTCCAGACGCCTGGACACGTCCCTCGTTGAGAGCCGTTCCTGGCACAAAGTAACAATGCGGACGCTATCGTACGGCGGTATTGATTGTCTACTCATGGTTGAACTTACAGTCAACACTAGCAGTGTACATCGTGCCTGGTGGAATGACTGGAACTGATCGGCTGTCGGTCCCCCTCCGTCTAATAGGCGCTGTTCATGCATGGTTGATTACATGTTTGGGCGGGTTTAGTGACATCTCTGAACAGTCAAAGGGACTGTGTCTGTGATACAATATCCACTGTCAACGCCTATCGTCAGGAGTTCTGGGAACTGGGGTGATGCAGAACTTTTTTTTTGATGTTGTGTATACAGTTGCTATTTAAATAATATGTAGCTTATGTCGTAAAATACAGTTTTAATTTTTGAGATACAATGCGGTAAGTGCTAGTGAAAGGGCACATGCAATAGGCCATGGTAAAAACATTCTGATCGTGAGTCAATTCTAATGAATATGAGTATACAATCTTGCGCCTTTCTTAGCGTTACTGCCAATGAGATCTCGATTTGCTGAAATGAGTGGGTGAATAGATTGTGATCAATGGTGCATAGGGTATGCGAGAGACTTTTCCAGCAACAGGTCCTGTGGGGATAGCAGACTCGATGACATTAATTCATAAAGTTTCGGCCGATTCAGATTGCGTAGTAGTATTCTGATCATGACCTGAACAAGCCACAAATAAAACATTTCTAATATACAGGGTTTCTGTTTAAACCAACTGCAAGGAAGAAAACAAACTCGCTCATTGTTGTGTATACAATTTTTGTTTACAAGTATATGCATATCTGCATCCTGAAACAGTGTTTAAATAGGGAAACAATTTCATAAATGGTTTAAATGCTAATGTGCCACAGTTAAAACTGACTCCGAGAAAGGAAACAGGACCCTAATTTGTTACAATTTTTCTATATATATATATATATATATATATATATATATAACGCAATGGGAAAATTTAACCTGAAAATCACTGCACTGCAAGAGACAAGATTCTCAGATGAAGGACACTTTAACACAGAGAATTACAGGATCTACAAGGGCAAACCTGCCATAAAAGTAAGAGACAAACTACCACTTTTCGGAACAGGATTCGCCGTACACACTTCCGTACTCGACTCAGTTATTGACTTCACGTCTCCCAATGAAAGAGTCTCTCTGTTATCAGTAAAATCAGCTAATAAAGCATACACTCTGATCAATGTGCACGCCCCCACAAATCACCACAATAAAATCTACCCTGAAACAGTGGACAATTTCTGGGAAACACTAGAAGAAACAACAAATAAAGTACCTAGGCACCATGTGAAAATCTTAGTAGGCGATTTCAACGCACAATTAGGGAAGGAAAAAAAATTCAGAGATACCACTGGACCCCACACCAAACACAAACGTACCAACAAGAATGGTGAAAAACTAATCGACTTCTGCAGAAACTTTGGACTTAAAATAGTGAGTACCCAGTTTCAAAAACCTGCACATAAATTAACCACATGGAGATCACCCAGTCTTAGACAGGGTGAATACCAAATAGACCATGTCGCAATTTCAAAAGAAAACATAAAAGAAATTCAAAACATCAGAACCGCAAAGGTGTCTTTGAATCAGTTCATCATCTTCTCCAAATAAAAACAAAATTCCAACCCAACAGAATGGTAAAAAGGCCACCCAAATGTACCAAACCAGATCCGGAATATCTGCAACTCAACAAAGAAAAAATCATCATGCAAATTAATCAGGAAGAATCAACAGACTGGAAGAAACTAACAGAAAAAATTCAGGAAGCCCTCAAATTAGGACAACCCCCTCGCAACAGGAAACATCGCTTGTGGAATGCAACCTGTGATGAGGCAGCCGACAACCGAATAACTGCATGGAAAAAATTTAGCAGTCAGAAAACTGAAGGAAACTGGGAGAACTTTCTTAACACTCAAAAATAGACCTCAAAAATAATTAGAAAAGAAAAACGGGGATACGACAACAACAGACTCTCTGAAATCCAGCAGGATTTCATCAAAAATAATTCAAGAAATTTTTATAAGACTTTCAGAGAAAACTTACAGGGATACCAAGCGCCTAGCTTGTGGTTCAAAAAACCCTATGGCTCTTTGGAAACCAACACGAAAAATAACTGCAAAATCTTAGCCCACTATTTCAGTTCCCTCCTCAACTGCGAACCACCCCAAGTAAAACTTGTCTTCTCTTCTCCAGTATTCACACACCCAGACTAACATGCCCTGGATCCTGAAGAAATTATGGAGATAGTCAAGCAGTTGAAAAATAACAAAGCACCAGTAGAAGATGGGATCATTGCTAAGTTCTGGAAACTAAACGATCCTATACTTATGCAGAAATTACACAATATAATGTCAGACATATGGATAACGGAGCAGATACCAGAGGACTGAAAATGCGCTCTAATTCACCCGCTACACAAAAAGGGCGACAAGACAGACATGAACAATTACAGAGGAATTTCCCTGCTCCCAGTCGCTTACAAAATCCTTTCCAAAGCGCTTTTAAACAGGATAGAATCCCAAGCAGATACACTAATTGGTGAATACCAGGCCGGATTCAGAAAAGAACGCTCATGTGCGGAACAGATCTGGTGCTTAAAGACAATATTACAAATGAGGAAATGCAGTAACACAGTAGTTACATTCATCGACTTCAGGAACGCATATGATTCAGTGGACCGCGGAACCCTGTTTATAATCATGGAAGAATTTGGGATCGACCGAAAGACACGAAAAATCACAGAACAGACACTTACAGGAACAACGCCCAAAGTGAAATTCATGGGTGAAGTATCAGAATCCTTCGAAATCAAATCTGGAGCCCGACAGGGGGACGGACTATCCCCAATCCTCTTCAATATTGTTCTACAGAAAATAATCAGGGAATGGGAACCTCACGTAATGGGTATCCAAATTGGTATCAAGAAAGAGAACCGAATTAAAGTCAAGTGTCTTGCTTTCGCTGACGATATTGCAATTATCACCAATAACAGAACAGAAGCGATTCACGCAGTGGAAAAACTACATGAAATTTCACAAGAAAGCGGACTACAGATATCTTATGAAAAAACCCAATATATGGAAAGGCAGCCAGAAAATAAATCCCCTTTAATAGCAAAAAATGGTTCAAATGGCTCTGAGCACTATGGGACTTAACTTCTGTGGTCATCAGTCCCCTAGAACTTAGAACTACTTAAACCTAACTAACCTAAGGACATCACACACATCCATGCCCGAGGCAGGATTCGAACCTGCGACCGTAGCAGTCCCGCGGTTCCGGACTGCGCGCCTAGAACCACTAGACCACCGCGGCCGGCCCCTTTAATAGCAAAATATGGTAAAATTGCACAAGTCTGCCATTTTAAATACCTCGGTGAAACTATACAGTCCTCAGGATTAAACCGAATTGCCAATGAACAAAGAATCACCAAGGTCCAGAAGGCCTACAAGCTAACATGGACGCATTACAACAAGAAGTGCATTTCGACAGACGAAAAATTAAGGCACTGTACAACAGTGATTCTTCCAGAAGCAATCCATGCAGCTGAAACAATGGTGATTGATGATCATTCAAAAATTAAGGAAATAGAAAGCAGGTAAGAAAAATTCTCAGGAAGATTTACGGTCCAATCAACAAAAATGGCATTTGGATGAAGAGACCACAAAACGAACTCTATAGAAAGATCAACATAGTAACAGATGAAATCAGAAAGCGCCGAGCCAAATTTTGTACACACATCTACAGGATGGAAGACTCCAGAACAGCAAAGAAATTATTCAATATTATAACAAGGAGTAAATGTGGCACAGAATGGCTGAAAGAAGTCCAGAGGGATCTACAGCAGATCAACATAAAAAATCTCGAAGATCGCACCGAGTGCCGGCATAAAATCACAAGTGTGAAGTTTGGGGAAAGAACATGGCGTCAGCCTGGTAAAAAATGGATAGAGGAACGGAAGAAGGAGCATTCTGAGAGGATGAGGAGGTTTTGGGAAGCAAAGAAGAAAAACATCCGAAGATGAAATTATGAATTCAAGTTCAATCGCTCTCCTAAAGGGGAACAATCGTTATAATAATAATAATAATAATAATAATATATAATATTCGGAAGGTCAATGATGAGGACAGCAGAAAATGGGTGGTTAGAAAACGAATGATGAAACTGGAAGCTTGTAGGCTTCACATGATGATTTTAACTTACACAAAAATGTAAATGGGATATTTACGAGAGAAAAGTTTCCTTCACAGTCAAAAAAGATAGTAAAATAGTTCTTGACGTCGCAGAGAAAAGCAGATGTGAGAAGACTATATTCTGATGCTCTCTTCAGATGATAGAACAAACGCAAAGAATTCTGGAAACGATAATATGACGGGGCCTCCAGTTATGAATGAAGAAATTGAGGAAACCAACGAAACTGAAAAACCAATAAAGCAACAAGATCAGAAGAAACTTCAATTAAATTCATTGAATTTCTTGATGAAGAACATATAATTTTTAACAAAATTTAGGATACATGTCATTATCCTGCCCAGCGGCTATTATCTACTTTCATTCCTTTGTCGAAAAAGAACAATTAGCGCAGATTTGAAGATCATGGCCTCAATACACCTATGAGCCATTTCTTGATAATGTTTCTGAAAGTCATCCATCAAAGGTAATACGAAAAATGTGAGGAATTATGAAACGTTTACGAACAAGAAGAGCAACAGTTGCTCTACAGGTTTTAGTGCAAAACTGTCATGACAGAAAAAAAATGTAAGCCTTTGTTTTATTGATTATTAAAAAGTATTTGTTATAGTACAGCATCGTAAACTTACTGACATTCTCAAGTGAATATACATAGATGAGAAAGATATACGCTATATAGAAAATTTATATTGGAATTAGACAGCATAGACTACGTTTGATATGTAGGTCACTGACTTAGTGAACATCTGTTAGACGAGTTCGACAGGGGTGCGTTCTGCCACCTCTGTCATTTGTATTCAGGAAGTATCTTTCAGGAAGCACTTGGTGATATAGGCATAAAGGTTAATGGTGTCTTCATCAATAACAGTAGCTATGGTGATGATACAGTGTTGATTGCCGATAATTTATATGATCTTCAGCAACCTCTCAATACAGTAGAAGATTACAGGAGTAATCTAGGTGTGAATCGCAAACCAAAGAGACGTAACTTCTGACTCTCACATGACAGTCCAACTGCTTTCGGAATCCAAATTTACTACCCCTTGTAGAAAGAGAAGACAAATTGAAGTACATTGGAATTTGGCCATCTGCAATCTGAGAATAGAGACAAAATGGGGCGTGGATTAAGAAAATTCCCACATTTACGAACCTAGACTTAAACCATAGATTTTGACTTATAAGATGGTTTGTACTTCTGTATGGTTCTGAAGGATGTTAAGTAAATATAACAACAGCAAATATGTTAGAGTTCTCTGAAACGTGGATCCACAACAGAATGTATAAAATACCATGGACAACAAGGACACTAACACCAAAGTATTGCGAACAACACACGAGCAGCGATTTAAAGAAGAAAAACTGCATACCTAGGACGTACCACCAAATATATACTAAATATATACTACAGTTAATAATAGAAGGGAAACTCGAGGGTAAGTGGAGAAAAGGGCAAGGAAGAATATCTTTGTTAGATAGCGTGAAGCAGTAGACAGGACTACCAAGTGCAGGTCAACTGCTACGTACTGCGGTTTGCGGAATAAAAATGCGTGGTGTCGTTGCCAACATCCATTATCGGATATGCAGTTTTTAGAACGATGTTTATTCTTCTTCTTATCCCTGACCTTTATTCCTGAAGACTCACGGGGATGGCATGTCAATTGCTAACCCTTAGCTCCATGGGCGGAATTTGTGTACTGCAGCTGTCTAAGTCTTGTGTTATACAAGTGAAAGTGTGCGAACGTTTTCTAAAAAAAATGGTTCAAATGACTCTGAGCACTATGGGACTTAACATCTGAGGTCATCAGTCCCCTAGAACTTAGAACTACTCAAATCTAACTAACTTAAGGACATCACACACATCCCTGTCCGAGGCAGGATTCGAACCTGCGACCGTAGCAGTCGCTCGGTTCCGGGCTGAAGCGCCTAGAGTCGCTCGGCCACCCCGGCCGGCCGAACGTTTTCTAAGTATTTGTGAATCGTGTAACTGAATCCGAACGTGCGGATCAGAGCGATATTCGTAAGAGCGGTGTCTATATTTGATAGTGTCTGTAAAGTTAGATGCAATGTTCCTTCGGACATGGCATAATTTTTCTTCAGTCTTGCTTGCATGATCAAACGTAGCGTCTGAATTGCCTCTCTGCGGACTTTGATTTTGCTAGCGCCAAACTGATCATTGTCTAACAAATCCTGATATTTATTATCCATTCTTCTCGATATATTTTATTCTTGTCAGCAGCTTAGATGCACAAGCTGTTAAGCTGATTGTGTGGAAGCTCTAGTATTTATCTGCCCCTGGTAGCTTCGGAATTGTTTGGATGTTATTTTTCCGGAAGTCTGATAGTACGAGGGGTGTTCAGAAAGTAAGTTTCCAACGTTTGCGAAATGGAAACCACAGTGAAAATCCGATAAAGCTTTGCACTGACGTTTTGGGCAGTGTATGCCCGAAGTTCGCGTCACGTTGCACTTAACAGTTCTGAGCGCACAGTGAGCACGTAAAGATGCCTAGAAAACAGTGTCTCCCGTCATGTATTGGTGCTTGATTTCATGCAACCCCACAAAACGTAACTGTCATGCATTTCCTTTTCCAAGACACTTCTCGGCCTCACTCTGCGGGGTAATGAAGAGGCTCCTGCCGCGTTTTCGATGGGAAGTGTTTGATTACTAGCCATACAGCCCGAACTTCACTCCGTCTCGTTTTCATCTGTGCTCAGATCAACCGCTAGCTGTGAAGACATTTTAGCACAGTCAACGAGCTACAGACTAGCGTATACAATTGGCCGAAAGGATAGGTGTCTGCCTTCTATAACGAGGATATTGGAAAGTTGATACAATGCTACGTCAAATGTCGAAGCGGCAGTTTTGTTAACAAGTATATTCTTATATGGATATAGTGTCTATTCTTTCGGACATGTCCGAAAGAACAGAACCATATCCATATAAGTATATAGTTCTGGAAACACCTGCCATGACCTTCTTCTTCTGTGCGGATGCACACATATTTCCTGAACTCTTAGGGACTTGGTAAGAATGTCTTCCACGAGTAATGAGTGTGTTGGGGTGGGACACTACGAATGTAGTGTGTGGACATACAAGGTGAGAATGTTTGTCTCGTGGGAGGCGTGCGCGAGATAGTGCCGCGCTGTCCTCTGTACCCTCGGTGGCTCAGATGGATAGTGTGTCTGCCATGTAAGCAGGAGATCCCGGGTTCGAGTCCCGGTCGGGACACATATTTTCACCTGTCCCCGTTGATCTATATCAACGCCCGTTAGCAACTGAAGGTATTAATATCATTCTAATTTCGTTGTAGAGAAGTAGCTTTAAGGTAAATAAAACTTTTCTGATTTTCACTGTGGTTTCCATTCCGCGACCGATCGGAACTTACTTTCTGGACTACTCTCGTATTTCGCCAGTCTCACAGATTCTACCCACCAGCTTCGATAGTTATTTGGTTGCCGCTTTACGCAATGATTTTGTAAATTCAGTTTAAGTGATATCTATCCCTTCTGCCTTATTCGATCGCAAATCGTCCTAAGTTCTTTTAGATTCTGACTTTAATACTGGATAGCCTACATTTTCCACATGAACTGCAATTTATTCTTCTATCACATCAGACAGTTCCTCCCTCTCATAGAGGCCTTCGATCTACTCTTTCCACCTATTCACTCTCTCCTGTCCGTTTAGCAGTGCAATTCCCACTGCGCTCTTAATCTCATAAGGACAATAAAAAGACACACTACAGAGTGCGTGTGACTGCTACTGAAGGAAAGATACTTTGACAGACGAGGAAACTGAAAATGCGATAAAATTAGTCAGGATGAATTCGAGAAAAAAGTCGGCATTATCTAAAGGCGACTGGAAATGCGAACGACGGATCAACACATGCACCCGAGGAAGACGGTGACGTAATAGGGGAATCTGGTTTTGCGTATAACTCGTGAGTCACCGAGGTGAAGTATTACGTAGTACGTCGTGTTGCTGTTTTTATTGTAAATAGACACTTAATCCACTGGCGCATACAGACATGTAACGTATGACAGCGCTCCGCTTGTAGGAATACTGCAGTGTACGCTGTTACTACCTCCCTTCCCTGCTTCTCAGGCGTAAACAGGACTTGGCTGCCACCGTTCCCAGGTTAACAGTTCACTTTGCTGGGTACTATCACAGTCTGTCACATACAGTCGCGGCGCTCATTGGTGTGTACATTATTACCGTCTGACAACTGAAACGACACTGACGCCACTAGCGACGAGATAGCCAACTGTAAGATTATTTGTTTTTAGTTATTTTTCTCCTTAATGAACGCCGTAGTTATTTTTTCGCGTTCCGAGTGTTAATAAATGATCAAGAGACCCGAATAAGTGTGAAATAGACGGAAAAAACCGCCGTATCTAACAGATTCAGTGACCAAAGCTACACTTCATTCATGCTGGCGCTTGATCACAGGGTCCCGCGTTCGATTCCCGGCCCGGTTGCGGATTTTCTCTGCCCGGGGACTGGGTGTTTATGCTGTTCTCATCATTTCATCATCCTAATCATCATCATTCGTGACAGTGACTGGATTGGATTGTGTAAACATTGAGACTTTGTACGGGCGCTGATGACCGCGCAGTTGAATACCCCACAAACCGAACATCATAGTTACACCTCATTCATGAAGAAATACTTTAGAATATGTGTATAATGGCGGCTTATTCCGCTGAAAGCAAGAGAATTTGAGGACAGAATCGTATTTTTCAGTTGTCGTCCTTATTATGATATACACCTTCCTTGTCGCGTAACAATTGTGTACGGAGTCAAATGATTCGCTTATTCTTACGGCTTATACGGCTTTCTGATACACGAATATCTTCGTAAACGTTATTACTTTTGCTTCGAAAGCGAATTTGTTGAAGGTTTTGCCGTTTGTGTCTAAGATGTAGCAATAATTGTAGAACTGGTTACTTCTAAGCTGGGAAACAGTTTTAGCTCTTTTTGACGTTTATCATTAACTGTAGTTCTTGTGGCTTATTTGGTACCTTAAATAATGTAGGTACTGCATCCCACAGCATTTTTCTGCGTCCCGCATTCACTAATCTGAAAGGAAGTTCAAATGGTTCAAATGGCTCTGAGCACTATGGGACTTAACATCTGCGGTCATCAGTCCCCTAGAACTTAGAACTACTTAAACCTAACTAGCCTAAGGACATCACACACATCCATGCCCGAGGCAGGATTCGAACCTGCGACCGTAGCAGTCGCGCGGTTCCGGACTGAGCGCCAGAACCGCTAGACCACCGCGGCCGGCAAAGGAAGTTCAAAAATGGCTCTGAGCACTATGGGACTTAACATCTATGGTCATCAGTCCCCTAGAACTTAGAACTACTTAAACCTAACTAACCTAAGGACATCACACAACACCTAGTCATCACGAGGCAGAGAAATGAAAGGAAGTGTAGTGATGAAAACTTCATGCTGTTGAGTAAGTATACATCATCTTTCTGCAACAAGTCAGCCATGCTAGCCATTTTTTCTTAAAAAAAAGTGATATTCTTTACTAAATATCTGCAGCTTAGAAGAGAATTGTAAATAAACTGTCCTTGATATACCTATTCTTCCTCCCAAGAACCTTAGGAAACTAAAGAAAGGCAAATGTGGTGACATTTTCTCGCTAATCCGGTTTTCATCCCACTGTATACGCACCCTATTGTAAGAACTACGTTACAAATCAATATAAACGATACTACTCCCATTCATCCCCCATCGTAATCAGAAGTGTAGCTTTCTGTCCACTTAGAGCACTGCTGTCGCAGTGTTTAGATTGCGGTAATGCCGTTACTGAACGGAACAAGTTTGTTTCCAAAAAAGACACACAGTGCATGCTATCGACATTTGCGCTGTTGTGCAGGTATTTTCTGTGCAATGAATATACAGATGAACGGAGGTAATAAAACAAAAACGAAGTACTAGTAAGTTGTGATGAGTCACTTTTAGTTAAGGATCGCTTACACCAAAATACAAAGTATCACTCAACAACTTTTGAAATTTTGTCGATAGAATTCGAGTTTACCCTGTTTGTCAACCCATAGGATTCCTGCTTAATACACGCATAGTAATAACAGTAATAACTCACTAATACTCCCGTAAGTGAGGGTAAGTACACAAGGAATTGCTAAACAGACTGAGGAAAAACAACTAATACGCTTTTAATGCTTGCCACAAGTCGATGCTTCCCGCACAGCCTCTCTTCTCTTCCCCACTCCCGCCACCCCCCTTCCCCCCCTCCCCCCCCCCCCTACCTCTGCCAAACAGCAGAGGGGACCTTCTGGAATGTACGGGTACTTGTAACGTACTCGTCGGCTTGGTCTAGTACACACTGCTGGTGTCTCTGGTGATGGTTGTGGACTTGTTTGCTGAGGAGAGCTCGACACTGGCTTTGAGTGTCCAGGCCAACTACTGGGTTGGTTTGATGTCGCTGATGTGGAGTACCAGTGTTCCCGTAGTTTGGAAGGGGCGTCCGGTATCAGAAAACAAGCAGACCTGTTCGATGATACAATGAGTGACTTGCCGGTGCCCATTATTTGTACCCTGTGGTTTGAGCAATTGGTAAAGTTGGCAGTATGGCTGTTGCAGTAGTTGACACATTGCATTTGTTTTTAGTTTCATATGCTAGCACGTTTTAAGATCCTTGTTGACGAAAACTTACTGGTCTCCATGGTGGAATGCTGGTGAAGGTTGTAGCTTAGAGATTGGATCTGGACCTGTTGCAGTAAGACTGGCGGTGGTGGTTTCACTGACAGCGGTTGTGCTCAAACAATCTCCGGTCAAGGCGTAATCTCTCCCCATAAACCATTTCCACTGTCGATGCTCCAGTGACTGGCATGTAATCTGCGCAGAGGACGTGTTGGACCAGAGGTAGTGCGACAGTCCAGCCATTTTTGGGACATAAGAGTGGGTATTAACATTAACATTAACTCAGCAAGCTAATGTCCCGTCGCTTGTGGGATGGTACTGGTCTATGATGGTTTTGGAACCCACATGACTTGCACAGTTCACGAAAAAATGTAAATTAAAATTGACGCCCTTTATCAGTAGTGACATGAGCGGGACAGCCGGAACGGGAAATCGACGTTGTTAAACAAGTTCCTGCCATTGTTTCTGCTGAGCTGTCACTGACGTCACTTCAACCCAGATAATCTATCTATCAGTAGCCAAGCGTTGGAACTTAAATAGTGACAACTATTTAGTCACAACCAATACAAAGGCGTTACATGTTTGCACCTGTTACTGTCCTTCAAAGTAGTCTCCAGCGTTGTGTAAAACCCGTTGCCAGCGATGTGGAAAGGCGTAGTATACCGTTAGCAGAGTCTGTTCTGTTGATGGTGCGAATGGACCGGTCTAATATGTATATATATATATATATATATATATATATATAAAAACAGTGGTCTAACAAGGTTCTTTATGTATGTGGGAGGAACAGTCTGTTGCTTCTGGCAATTCTCCCATTGTATATGTCTCTTGACTTTGCACTGCTGACATGCAATGCGCGTTCTCGACCACTGGCGAGAGTCTTTCTTAATATTGAGTCACCTAAATTTCTTTATCATTAGCTTAACGGTGGCTTAATGGTGCACTGGGATGGGAGAGGTTATGAGGGATGTCAAATAATGCTTCACATAGAATTTCAGACACGAATGATCTGGATGAGAGACGACTCACATCAAACCACATTTATTTGGAATGCGGATCAGTTGAATTACTTTGCAAATAGTTTGCTACTGTTTGTCTGTGGTCTTCGCTGCATTGAGCTGATCGTAATTTATTGTATTAGAAGTGACACCAATTCCAGAGAAAAATCAGCAACTACATTTTCTGCCCCTCTTATCTGCCTTATGTCTGCCATAAATTATTCATTGAACTCTATTTGGCGAAACTGTCAAAGACTAAAGCCCTCCTTGAGCTTCTGAAAAGTGAACATAACTGATTTATGGTCCGTATAGACTAGAAATAGTCTGGAATCTATATAAGTACAGAAGTGACACATAGCTTCATAGGTAGGCAGCAGCTCTCAAGCTAAAGTGCTCCATTTGGTTTGTGCCTCCATCAGTTTCCGTTAGAAAAAATTTAAAAGTTTCTGCATCTGCATCTACATCTACATACACACTCATAAACCCACCTTATGGTGCGCAGCAGAGGGTACCATACACCACTAATAGGCATTTCCTTTCGTGCTCCACTCGCAAATAGAGTCCTAATCTCCCGGATTTTATCTCCGCCCTCCTTACGTGAAATGTACGATGGCGGCAGTAGAATCGTCCTGCAGTCAGCCGGTTCTCCAAATTTTCTCAATAGTTTTCCTTGAAAAGAACGCCGTCTTCCCTCCAGTGACTCCAATTTGAGTTCTCAAAGCATCTCCGTAACACTTGTGTGTTGTTTTAACCTACCAGAAAAAAATTCTAGGAGCCCGACTCTGAATTTATTTGATGTCTTCCATTAATCCGACCTGGTGTGGATCCCAAACACTTGAACAGAATTCAGTACTGGGTTTCACTCCTGTCCTGTATGTGACTTCGTTCACAGATGAATCATCCTTTCCTAAAATTCTCCCGATAAAGCAAAGCAGACCAATCGCCTTCGATGCTACAGTTCTTACATGCTCATTTCCAAAAGTTCTCAGTACATTGATGGAGAGCTTTGTCGATAACATGCTGGCAAGCATCTACCATTACCACTAATAGCACATATGGACCAGGTGAGATAAGAGAATTGCATGTTTTTAATGACCACTATCTTCTCTCTGAGTAGAGAGATATCGGCCGCAGAAACTGTCTGTATGAGGAATGTTATCTTTTTTTGGTGCAGAAAACATTCACAATCGAACCATATTTTTGAAACCTCTCGTACAGGGACTGAGATATTTCTCATGTAATGCTACCTGGAGGAACGCAAAAATATAGTCTAGACAGACGGAACAGAAATTCAATCCCCATAGCCCTTCATCCCCCCCCCCCCCCCCCCTCCATGAACCATGGAACTGGCCTTTGCTGGGGAGGCATGCGTGCCACAGCGACACAGATGGCCGTACCGTAGGTGCAACCACAACGGAAGGGTATCTGTTGAGAGGCCAGACAAACGTGTGGTTCCTGAAGAGGGGCAGCAGCCTTTTCAGTAGTTGCAGGGGCAACAGTCTGGATGATTGACTGATCTGGCCTTGTAACACTAACCAAAACGGCCTTGCTGTGCTGGTACTGCGAACGGCCGAAAGCAAGTGGAAACTACAGCCGTAATTTTTCCCGAGGGCATGCAGCTTTACTGTATGGTTAAATGATGATGGCGTCCTCTTGGGTAAAATATTCCGGAGGTAAAATAGTCCACCATTCGGATCTCCGGGCGGGGACTACTCAAGAGGACGTCATTATCAGGAGAAAGAAAACTGGCGTTCTACGGATCGGAGTGTGGAATGTCAGATCCCTTAATCGGGCAGGTCGGTTAGAAAATTTAAAAAGGGAAATGGATAGGTTAAAGTTATATATAGTGGGAATTAGTGAAGTTCGGTGGCAGGAGGAACAAGACTTTTGGTCAGGTGAATACAGTGTTATAAATACAAAATCAAACAGGGGTAATGCAGGAGTAGGTTTAATAATGAATACAAAAGTAGGAGTGCGCGTAAGCTACTACAAGCAGCATAGTGAACCCATTATTGTGGTCAAGATAGACACGAAGCCCATGCCTACTACATTAGTACAAGTTTATATGCCAACTAGCTCTGCAGATGATGAAGAAATAGATGAAATGTATGATGAGATAAAAGAAATTATTCAGGGAAGTGAAGGGAGACGAAAATTTACTAGTCATGGGTGACTGGAATTCGAGAGTAGCAAAAGGGAGAGAAGGAAACATAGTAGGTGAATATGGATTGGGGGGTAAGAAATGAAAGAGGAAGCCGCCTGGTAGAGTTTTGCACAGAGCATAACTTAATCATAGCCAACACTTGATTCAAGAATCATGAAAGAAGGTTGTATACATGGAAGAATACTGGAGATACTAGATGGTATCAGATAGATTATATAATGGTAAGACAGAGATTTAGGAACCAGGTTTTAAATTGCAAGACATTTCCAGGGGCAGATGTGGACTCTGACCACAACCTATTGGTTATGAACTGTAGATTAAAACTGAAGAAACTGCAAAAAATTGGGAATTTAGGGAGATGGGACCTGGATAAACTGACGAGGGTTAGTAGAAATCCTTGGGTAACAGAAGAAATATTGAATTTAATTGATGAAAGGAAGTGCAAAATAGCTAAGCAGGGATGGCTAGAGGACAAATGTAAGGATGTAAAGGCTTATCTCACTAGGGGTAAGATAGATACTGCCTACAGGAAAATTAAAGAGACCTTTGGAGAAAAGAGAACTACTTGTATGAATATCAAGAGCTCAGATGGAAACCCCAGGGTCTATACAAGGGCGATGTACATGAGGACAATATTCTGGAAATGGAAGAGAATGTAGATGAAGACGAAATGGGAGATACAATACTGCGTGAAGAGTTTGACAGACCACTGAAAGACCTGAGTCGAAGCAAGGCCCCGGGAGTAGACAACATTCCATTAGAGCTACTGACGGCCTTGGGAGAGCCAGTCCTGACAAAACTCTACCATCTGGTGAGCAAGATGTATGAGACAGGCGAAATACCCTCAGACTTCAAGAAGAATATAATAATTCCAATCCCAAAGAAAGCAGGTGTGAAAATTACCGAACAATCAGTTTAATAAGCCACAGATGCAAAATACTAACGCGAACTCTTTACAGACGAATGGAAAAACAAGTAGAAGTCAACCTTGGGGAAGATTAGTTGGGATTCCGTAGAAATATTGGAACACGTGAGGCACTACTGAGTTATCTTAGAAGAAAGATTAAGGAAAGGCAAACCTACGTTTCTAGCATTTGTAGACTTAGAGAAAGCTTTTGACAATGTTGACTGGAATACTCTCTTTCAAATTCTAAAGGTGGTAGGGGTAAAATACAGGGAGCGAAAGGCTATTTACAATTAGTACAGAAACCAGATGGCAGTTTAAGAGTCGAGGGGCATGAAAGGGAAGTAGTGGTTGGGAAGGGAGTGAGTCAGTGTTGTAGCCTCTCCCCGATGTTATTCAATCTGTATATTGAGAAAGCAGTAAAGGAAACAAAAGAAAAGTTCGGAGTAGGTATTAAAATCCATGGAGAAGAAATAAAAACTTTGAGGTTCGCCAATGACATTGTAATTGTGTCAGAGACAACAAAGGACTTGGAAGAGCAGTTGAACGGAATGGACTGTGTCTTGAAAGGAGGATATAAGATGAACATCAACAAAATCAAAACGAGGATAATGGAATGTAGTCGAATTAATTCGGGTGATGCTGAGGGAATTAGATTAAGAAATGAGACACTTAAAGTAGTAAAGGAGTTTTGCTATTTGGGGAGCAAAATAAGTGATGATGGTCGAAGTAGAGAAGGTATAAAATGTAGACTGTCAATGGCAAGGAAAGCATTTCTGAAGAAGAAAAATTTGTTAACATCGAGTATAGATTTAAGTGTCAGGAAATCGTTTCTGAAATTATTTGTATGGAGTGTAGCCATGTATAGTAGTGAAACATGGACGATAAATAGTTTGGACAAGAAGAGAATATAAGGTTTCGAAATGTGGTGCTACAGAGAATGCTGATGATTAGATGGGTAGATCACATAACTAATGGTGCATTATTGAATATAATTCGGGAGGAGTATGTGGCACAACTTGACAAGAAGAAGGGACCGGTTCGTAAGATATGTTCTGAGGCATCAAGGGATCACAAATTTAGTATTGGAGGGCAGTGTGGAGGACAAAAATCGTAGAGGGAGACCAAGAGATGAATACACTAAGCAGATTCAGAAGGATGTAGGTTGCAGTAGGTACTGGGAGATGAAGAAGTTTGCACAGGAGAGGGTAGCATGGAGAGCTGCATCAAACCAGTCTCAGGAGTGAAGACCACAACAACAACAACAACAGCCCTTCATCTGCAAAATACTGTTATATCTGGATGGTGCTCATTTTTAGATCGAATGACATGCATATTTTACAAAAAGACGAAAAAGTATTATCACAGGAGTCTTCAGGACTCTGTCACCGGATTCTGGTTATAATCTTTTTTACAGCCAATCAAGCTAAAAACTGTAGCTCCAGACAACAAATTCGTAAACCACCTTATATTAGGGCATGGGTGGGTGTTTACGTGCATTCAAAGCATTTTCCGAAATTCTGCTTTTGCTCTGGAAAAATGGTTGGATGCCAATGTCTGTGGCTGTTGAGAGACTGGCTGGACGGGTGTTGCCTTAGTATGGTACACTGTGGTGTGGGGTAAAGAAACTTCCCGTCTGGCTCCCGGTACAACAGAATTATAGAATGAGATGATGGTATTAGTAGTTTTGCCTATTATACCAGTGCCCTCTCACTTCACGTTTTGAACTATGCTGTGATGAAGTTTACTTTCAATCCTTGGTGATGAATGAAATCCGCTCCCAGCATGATCTTAATTTGAATTTTAAACTGAAGCCCGAGTCTAACTCTGAGGATGTCTCCTGCAATCGGAGACGAAACGTCAGGGGAGAGTTTTACACAACGACCACGGCCTTAAGTGAAGACAATACCGGCCGTGAAAGCCTACATTGTATGACCCAGGTCCACTGTTACTTCATGTTCACCATAAAATTATGTTGCAATTGGAGAGTTGTTACCTGCAATGAGGTGGAGAGGTGTGTCGACTTCGTTCTGTCTGTATGGTAGTGTGCTTACAACTGAAGCTGAGTCTATAAGATAGCAATGGTTTACTTGCCTGTCCATCACATACAAACAGAACTATACTTGATTCACTGCATGTGTGGCCACGTCTCAGGTAACTGGGCCAGTTCTGAGTGCGATGCTTCCAGGACTAGGGACGGCGCCTTCGTTTATGACTTGGCACTTTTAAGAAAACTGCGTTCTGCTGTGTCTACTACATACCGCTGAGGCCTTTGGAACTTAGGTGTGCAGCACCTGGTCCGACTGCCAAATAGCCTGTGGTACCAACACACCGGGTAACGTTTCCCTTGTGCCGTTCAGTAGTTTGTTTGGTTCTACCAGCAGAATGCATGACTATTTTCATTGTTTTGTCTAGTGCAGGTCCGCTTATTTATCTCCAGTGCCAAAAACTGCCTCTGAAGCGTGTCGCCTGCTGGTGTGGCCGAGCGGTTCTAGGCACTTTAGTCTGGAACCGCGCGACCGCTACGGTCGCAGGTTCGAATCCTGCCTTGGGCATGGATGTGTGTGATGTCCTTAGGTTAGTTACGTTTAAGTAATTCTAAGTTCTAGGGGACTGATGACCTCAGATGTTAAGTCCCATAGTGCTCAGAGCCATTTGAACCATTTTTTTGAAGCGTGTAATTTGAGACTGTAGACTTCGGTGCTGCTCATTAATGTTCTTTACTGCTCATGTTGTATAGAAGCGGTCTCAGCCGAACTGTCGCCGCTACTTGCTTGGGTCACCACTGAAGCATTGGCCAATTACGTGAACTTTCTCTGCTACTAATAGTAAAGGATTAACGTAACTTTCACACACGTTGCCACGGCCGTTTTTACTGGTAATGGTACTAGTGTTAGCCGAACAAGATGCAACTTTGTATCTGAAATTTCTTCTTCCTTGATGAAGTTATTTAGGTAGTGTCAGAATTCCGACGGTGTTCTATGGCCGATACTTACAAACTGGAATATTTGTTCCATAGATTGACCCACTTATTCGAGTGGGCCAAAACATCGCTGTATCACAGCGAGTTGTTCCACTTCTGAAACACAGTAAAATAGAGATTCTGCTTGGCTTGGATTCTACAAGTCCTTGACAGAATTCTAGGAGTACACTACTGGCCATTAAAATTGCTACTCTACGAAGATGACGTGCTGCAGACGCGAAATTTATCCGACAGGAAGAAGATGCTGTGATATGCAAATGATTAGCTTTTCAAAGCATTCACCCAAGGTTGGCGCCTGTGGCGACATCTACAACGTGCTGACATGAGGAAAGATTCCAACCGATTTCGCATACACAAACAACAGTTGACCGGCGTTGCTTGGTGAAACGTTGTTGTGATACCTCGTGTAAGGAGGAGAAATGCGTACCATCACGTTTCCGACTTTGATAAAGGTCGGATTGTAACCTATCGCGATTGCGGTTTATCGTATCGCGACATTGCTGCTCGCATTGGCCGAGATCCAATGACTGTTAGCAGAATATGGAATCGGTGGGTTCAGGAGGGTAATACGGAACGCCGTGTTGGATCTCAACGGCCTTGTATCACTAGCAGTCGAGATGACAGGCATCTTCTCAGCATGGCTGCAACGGAGAGTGCAGCCACGTCTCGATATCTGAGTCAACAGATTGGGACGTTTGCAAGACAACAACCATCCGCACGAACAGTTCGATGACGTTTGCAGCAGCATGGACTATCAGCTCGGAGACCGTGGCTGCGGTTACCTTTGATGCTGCATCACAGACAGGAGCGCTTGCGATGGTGTACTCAACGACGAACCTGGGTGCACGAATGGTAAAAAGTCATTTTTTCGGATGAATGCAGGTTCTGTTTACAGTATCATGATGGTCGCACCCGTATTTGGCGACATCGCGGTGAACGCACATTGGAAGCGTGTATTCGTCGTCGCCATACTGGCGTATCACCCGTCGTAATTGAATGGGGTGCCATTGGTTACACGTCTCGGTCAATTCTTGTTCGCATTGACGGCACTTTCAACAGTGGACGTTACATTTCACATGTGTTACGACCCGTGGCTATACCCTTTATTCGTTCCTCGCGAAACCCTTGATTTCAGCCGGATAATACACGAACGCACGTTGCAGGTCCTGTACGGGCCTTTCTGGGTACAGAAAATGTTCGACTGCTGCCCCAGCCAGCACATTCTCCAGATCTCTCACCAATTGAAAACGTCTGATCAATGGTGGCCGAGCAACTGGCTCGTCACAATACTCTTGATGAACTGTGGTATCGTGTTGAAACTGCATGGGCAGCTGTACCTGTACATGCCATCCAAGCCCTGTTTGACTCAATGCCCAGGCGTATCAAGGCCGCTATTACGGCCAGAGGTGGTTTTTCTGTGTACTGATTTCTCAGGATCTATGGACCCAAATTGCGTGAAAATGTAAACACATGACAGTTCTAGTATAATATATTTGTCCAATGAATACTCGTTTATCATCTGCATTTCTTCTTGATATAGCAATTTTAATGGCCTGTAGTCTACTATTCAGAAAGTACGGAACGATCGCTAGCGTAATGAAAATCGTAGTGAAAACACGAGGAAGCCTCACACAGAGGTATTGGGCAGTGACTCTAGTACGCCCGTCGATCGCTTCATGTACATCTTTTAAATTCTGAGCACACAGCGAGCACGTAAAGATGTCTAGAACAGTAGTGTCTCCAGCCAAATATGGGTGGTTGCCGGTAGATTTCGCCTGAGGTCATGCAGCCCACATAATTGTCCTACAATTTCGTCTTCATAACAGTTCCCGGCCGCACACTGCAGGAGCAATGGGGAAGCTCCTGCAGCGTTTTTGATGGGACGTCTTTGATCACCAACCATACAGCCCAGACTTGGCGCCCTCTGATTTTCATCTCTGCTCACTAGAATCACTGGCTATGACGACAACTTTCTGACACAGACTATAAGTTGCAATCCGGGATAGAAAATTGTAGAAAAGCACAGGAGGCTACCTTCTGTGATAAGGATATTGGAAAGTTGGTACCACGTAACGACGGATTTCTAAGTCGGAGCTTCGACTCTGTAAAACGTACCTGGAAGGTGTAGCTAACTGTTGCAAATAAAACAGATTTGATTTTCACTGTGGTTTCCATTTCGCAGTCGATCGTTCCTTACTTTCTGTATAGCCCTCGTAGACTGGCGTGCAAAAGTGAAGGACTAAAGTAACTTTCGTATGATGTTCAGTGCCAAGTGACATAGCTCGAAGAAAGTTGAAACATACATAGAAAAAACTGCTACTGTATAGTACAGATTGCAACTGAAAGGGCCGGCCACTGTGGTGGAGCGGTTCTAGGCGCTTCAGTCCGGAACCACGGTGCTTCTACGGTCCCAGGTTCTAATCCTGCCTCGAGCATGGATGTTTGTGTTTTCCTTAGGTTAGTTAGGTTTAAGTAGTTCTAAGTCTAGGGAACTGGTGACCTCAGATATTAAGTCCCATAGTGCTTAGAGCCATTTTTTTAACTGAAAGGAACACGCAATAACACAAAAAAGACACTTTTATTTAAAGACACTAATTACCCTGAAGTCACCACGATTTATGATGATACCCTGGGGTTTGCAAAAGGTGAGACATGGTTCTTAATAGTGAGCGTGTGATAAGGACTGACCACTGAAAAGACGCACATGGCAAAGTAGTACAGTGTCACTATAACGTTCACCGACGAGTGTGCCGCGCTCTAAAATGTGGAGGTCAGTACATCCATGCACCGTTGCACCTTTTCACACCATTACACCTGGACCACTAAATGGATCGTGTTCCACAATTATCCTGGGTGCATTACGATTTCCCATCACTCGCCGTATGAGGGCGCGTTAAGAATCACTACGCCGTCTGAATCTGCCCTCATCCGAGGAAAGTACATGGCCCCACTCCTCGTCGGTCTACTCCTTCTGCTCTTCTCACAGCAGCAAACGGCGTCGTTGATCTGCGGGTGCCAATGGAATGCACTGTACTGGCCGTCGGGAAAGAGGCCACCCTCATACGGTCGCCGTGCTACTGTGGAGAGAGATTGCGTGCCTTGCACTCCTGTGAAATGCGGTAGCAATTGCACCCGCTGTTTGATGTGCGAGCTTTGTTGCCTGTTGCACGATGTGGCGGTCATATGTTGCTTAGTTCACCGTGGTCGACCAATTCCTTGCCTTCAGGCACCAATGCCTATGTTTTGGAATGCTCCCCACGCCCGTGAAACAATGCTGTGAGCAAAACCAAAAGTCCTGGGTTACACTTTGCACAATTCGTCCTTCTTCCAGATTTGCCATTATTCTTGTGAAGTCATCCAGAAGTTGTCTCCGGAGCATGCTACAAAGAGGAACACCACTACAGACCAGGTAAATGCTCACTGACTGAAACACACTGCCGGCCGGGGTGTCTGAGCGATTCTAGGCGCTACAGTCTGGACCCGCGCGACCACTACGGTCGCAGGTTTGAGTCCTGCCTCGGGCATGGATGTGTGTGATGTCCTTAGGTTAGTTTGGTTTAAGTAGTTCTAAGTTCTAGGGGACTGATGACCTCAGAAGTTAAGTCCCATAGTGCTCAGAGCCATTTGAACGATTTGAAACACAGTGTCTTCCTGTTCCTTCAACTGCCAGTTCCATCTGGCGCTATAGTCAGCCTGACCTCACCCACTGTGACGTCCAACGTTCTTTGCATGACGGGTAAGACCTCTGACAACATGCTGTCGCCTTTCCACTCATTTCCACTGAGTAATTAATATGTCACTTTATCTAGATCGTCTTCAGGTTTTGTGGAGCGGTGCGTAATGTTCGAAACCAGTCTGACAGCTCAGTTTGTTGCGTGAACAAAAAACCTAACATTGCAAACCAAAATTCTGGTTTCTTGCGCACGAATTTCTAAACTTGTGCTTTCATTGGAGGTATGGAAACTGCGCTGGTTTAGGAGTACGTGTTGTTTGTCGTACGTGCCATCTGCTCGCTGTCTGCGGGGCTAACTTAATGACACTATGTGTTATAGTTTGAGTTTGGAGGTCACTAATCCGCTTTTTGAAATCTTCCTGTTGTTATAAAATTAGTCTTTCCATCAGAACTTGCTTGTAGTCAATGATGTGAAGCTAGCGTAGGACTTTGTTCGTTAACTTTGCTGTATTCCTTTATCTGTAGGTGTCTCGATGTTCCTCCGTTTCTGGCCGGCCAGAGTGGCCGAGCGGTTCTAGGCGCTACAGTCTGGAACCGCGCGACCGCTACGGTCGCAGGTTCGAATCCTGCCTCGGGCATGGATGTGTGTGATGTCCTTAGGATAGTTAGGTTTAAGTAGTTCTAAGTTCTAGGGGACTGATGACCTCAGAAGTTAAGTCCCATAGTGCTCAGAGCCATTTGAACCATTTTTTCCTTCGTTTCTGTTTTCTCGATCATAGTGTCCTGGGTTCGATTCCCGGCCAGGTCGATGATAATATACTCTCGAGGACTGGTTGTTGTCTCGTCATCACTCCGTCATCATCGAAATGCAAGTCGCCGAAATGACGTCAGATATAAAGACTTGCACCCGGCGGCCGAACTGCCCCGTACGGGGTTTCCCGCCCGATAAAGCCACACGATCATTTTGTTTATGTTCCTTTATATTCGTGGGGTCACCAATTTATAGGATTTGTAGGTAATAAACACAGTAATCATTCACTAATACTTCATAACCGAATGAACTAATTTAATTTTCGGTAATTGAAAATGCCCTCCAGGGGCGATTCTAGAAGTCGGTCAAGGGGTGAGGTTAAAGGTGGGGGAGGGGGAGTGGGGGTTAGGCGAATGGAATATCGCTTAACAAAAGGAGACAGGGGGTTCTCCGCCGACAAATTGGTAAAATTTAGTGTTGCTTAAAGTAGTTTTTGGTAACTGTTTTAGAGTTCAGAATAAAAACGTGTCTGCAGAACGTGTGTGTGCCTAGGAAAATAATACGATTAGACCCAGATGTCCGGCGACTTCCAAGTTCTTGTCTGGAGTCAGCAATTTAAATGTTGGCAGGCATACCTGGCATATTTAGCTTTCTTGATTAGCTTTCGTACATTAATATGCATCCAGTGTATATTAATAAATAATAAGACGACCATTTTATGTTAAATGATATTTATTGGTTTAGATAGTAAGCTATTTGCCACTCTTATTCTTTTGTTAAAATGTGTTTGAAATACATTCCAACCTATATTGCTTCATAATTATATAAAAATGAATCTGTTGAAATGATATATTCGATGTTTTCTGAAGCCAGTTTATCTAGTGTAATATGATACTCCATTGGGGGGAGGGGGACTATAGCCCCCATATCTCCCCTCCGCCCCCCCCCCCACCTGCCGCCGCCCCTGATACCATCTGACTAATCGTAAACAAACAAGAAACTGCCAAACAAACTGAGAGAACAACGTTATGTCATTAGGCGAAAGAATGACGTATACACTCTTCATTGTTGTCACGTCGATCCGAACCACAAACCCGGCGCTGCACTCCCTCCAGTCCTAATGTCTTCAGGTTACTGATCAGCTTAGGTAAGCTGCGAACGTGCGGCGCAGAGCAGCACGGGCTGGAGCAGAGTGTTCGTACGTGCACAGCGACATTCCAGCTTGCTGTTACTAAGAATGAAACACGAGAAACGCCGTCACTGAGTTTGCTGGTTGACGCAAGGCGCGGCGCCTTTTTGGCATGCTCATAGGACGCGCCGAACCTTTTCCCGGGATCTCACGCGACGTAACATGGCTTATACTTGCTTTTCATTGAACACTGAGTTTCACTTCTTTATCCACGTTATACATTTATCATTTAAACGTCATCTATGCATGGCTAATGTTCACTATCTGGTTTCATTTCAACAAATGCGTTACGAAATTCCAGATACCCAGATATTATAAAAACAACTGCGAGAATCACTATAATACGCACATATTGTTCGTGATAAGTTCTGCGCCTGTATCCAAGACTAGTTCAGAGCCCAAGCGACAAAAGCGGCCGCTTGAGCGTCAAGCTGAGAGGGGCGCCGTGGTCCCGAAGTGCGAAAGTTGTATGCAGAGTGTACCACAACTAGCAACGACAGCTGACACGGCTGAAAATGTACTATAAAAGAAGCAAAATCTTTCCAGCAAACATGGACATTTACGAGATGCCACGGGCGTCTGTGTGAAATATTGTCCTGGTTAGGCTGAACATACACTGCACAAAAGAAATAGGAGAACTTGACTTTAGGGGTCTGCCATACTCCATTGAGCGATAATTACGGTCTGGACATGATATCAAATTATACCTTCATCTTTCATAAATTGATTACACAACAAAGCATCATTACATGCTCGATTGTTTACACAAAAAGAGTTAAAATGTCCAACAGGTGTCGGAAACAAATTGGAAACATTCATCCGTTGGTTATTTTCATTGGAGCGTTTATCACTTCCTGACACTCACGTAGCATGTTCACTATAAGTCTACAGGGATTACCCTACAGTATCCGTTCCCATTCTTCAACGAGAGCCCATGAGAGGTTTTGGGGAGTCAGCGGTGGGACAGAGCATCCACAAAAACGTCTATCAAGTATGTCCTCCACAGTGAGGATGGCGTTTAGGTCCAGACTCATCGCTGGCTTTTCCATTACTTCAATGTCCAGGATTCGCATGACATTTCTGCTAATGCCGGCCACATAGGCCCTGGCATTAGAAGGAATTTAGGTGCACCACCGTATGCTGCAACCACAACATGGTACGACAGGACTTGTTCAGTGTACCGCGAAAGGTGAGAAGATCTGTATGGCTGTCAACACAGAAGCCTCTACACGACATCATAGAAGCTTGGAAATCAGTCGATTTCCTGGGCAATATTTGGCCCGTACCACAAACCAAGGGTCTCCACATACGAACACAGGGGTCGACTTGTGCGAGAGGATATCTGGGCTCGTATGTGAAGAACACGTTTCACCAGTGTCGAAGCTGTCAGTTGACATGAGAACGGCAGAAGTGAAGGCAACCTGCAAGATGTTGTCAAGTGGGCTACTCTAACAGGTGTTTTCTCGTACCATGTTCATTATAGTGCGATAGGACAGGAGGCTCCAATGGCTGTTTTGAGGTCGTCTTGTAGTACTAAGGAGGTATCCATGCGACGCCGCAAGGCAGAGATGGCGAACTATCGGTCTTCATGTGGGGTTATAATGCATTGGCCAACATGTCCAACGCGCCTTGTGTCCTGATACGTCTCCTTACAATGAGTACTCAACCTATGAATGACACATGGAGGGGCATTGGCATTTGTAGCAATGCAACCGAAAGTCTATCCTTTTTGGATCAAAAAGACCGCCCTTGCAACTTTCACTGCAGATGTCATACCTCATGTGCGTGGTTGAATACATCGTCCACAAATCACAAATGACAAATGCCATCTGTATACCTCACTAGAAAATACTGGGACACCAGCACTCATTTCGTCCTGAGGGGTCACTTCACTCGGTAATGTATAACACAGCCAACAGATGTCGAATGATTTTGTTTATTGCCTACAATAAAAGCGAAGATGCTCAAGCCATTCAATAAGACCACCTGTACGAAAATAAGATTGAACACTGTATTTGAAACATAAGCTCTTCAATTGAACTCAGATTTTCCACCCAAGGACTGTGTTAACAAGGAGTAAAATGTTGCTTCACTCCTTTAAGGAGGTGCTCCACGTATCCTACTAGCATTTTTATGCAACACCGCACTCGCTTCTGCGTTGAATTAAGAATTCTCAAACACCTCCAAATGATGTCACACATCTTGACCAGAATAAGTCACTGTGAAAGTTAACACTGTGGGGACTATATAAATGATTGAGAATATAGATAGAAGTTAGGTGTTCTAACAACATTTATTTTTTCTAAGAAAAAAGACATGAATTATGCTAAACAAGTTATTGTTTCAATACTGTAAACAACTAACAGTTGGTTGAAGAGAACACTGGACAAGGATCCTAGGTGGCAGAAGTGAGTCAAGTACTCTGGCCCTAAAAATGTGGATAACGCAATCTGAATTGATCTGACGCTGAGCAGACTTTGATTGATCAAAATTACTGTAAGTCCTCTACATAGGTGCTACTGAGAGCAAGTGGCAATTTAGATCTGTATGCTGTGACAATGCCGGAGCTGCGGTACATTACCCTGTTGCTTCGTGCGTTGATGTAACTTGCAGCTGGCGGTGGCGAGACATGGAGGTGGCACCTGTGAATCGACTGCGGCCACGAAAGAAATGCAAAAATCTCGCGGTCTAGCACCAGGCAGATGGATCATAACTTACTCTCTACCAGAATCCTGAAGTCATGGTAGATTTCAGTGAGTGACACACCCATTCACTGGTTGTACCAAGGACCAATTTGTCTCACTTCTATGACAGAGCGCATAAGGATACAAAATGTCAAGACTGGAAAACCAAAAACGAATAAGTGTGCCCTCGGCAAACGAGTAGTCTGAGACGTTTGAAGTCACACTGCTGATACAGTAAGAACTTCACCACAGACTCCCCAGTCTAGCTACTCGCAAGTGAAGTTAGTCCCAGGACAGGTCCCAAGTACCACTTTGACCAGAAGTCCTCTTACCAGACCAGAGTCCAGCCCCTGAGTGATTCGCACCTCTTCAGGAAAAAAGTCCGTTTTCCCACAAAGTGCACGAACGACACTGTCTTCACGCCATCTCGAGCCAATCACAGGGCTCTAGAGGCACTAGATCTTCCCTTCCCATATTACAGCAAAAACTCTTGTCAAACCAGGGCAAGAGCTAAGAAATCCCTGGAAAAAAAGAAACCGCCAATTACTGGCTATTTTAAGTTTTCGTAGAGGGGGAAGATGATTTTCTCTGAAGTCGCATCACTTCCCACAGCAACAAGCGAACAGATACAGTCTTAAAGATCTTTATCTAAATCACCTGTGCCTTGGAGCTTGTTAACCCTAGCTATGAGGTGTACTGAAGATGCTATCTCCAAATATTTCTCAGATGCCAGAGTTCCTTATACAACCGAGGCGGCTGATGAAAATGGGTCATAGGCCTATTTGCAGTATTGGCGAACACGAAAACTTGTGAATTTATATTAGGCGTGGCTCTGCACTCAATGCCCGGTTTATGACTCCACTGTGCAGGTGCGTCCCATCAGTCCATCGCCCCCAGCACAGCCTTCCGCTAGCGTCATGGCAAGTAGCTCGGCATTGTTCTGCTGGAGACCTGTCTCGACAAGGGGCTTTTCTGTCTGCCCTGTACGGCTGTGGGCCTGCCAGGCAAGATTTACTGAGGGATGGGTTCGCCGCCAATTGCTTCCAACTTCCAAGATGCCGTTTCTACAAGCTAAGTACCATAAAAATACATCATGCTTTTAGCGCCCTACCAGGCTTCATCAACATCTGCTCAAGGTGCATCAGGTTGTAATAAAATCCTTAATAATTTTCTGTATTCGGAAAATAGGTGAGATGCTAACTTCTCCGCTCTCAACTGCTCCAGTTGATCAACCACATTGACAGAAGTGATGTACACTGCAGTTCTGAGAACAGAAAAATCTAAAGTACTGAGCTCAGATGACTTTCGAAGCCAAGGTACAGGCTGCAGTCGTCAATTTGGCACGTCGGATGCCAACTATATCAGCTGCGAAATATGCCTCTCTCCCATCATGCATCTACCACACTTCCAAGAGTTGTGCAAGGCAACGTAGGCCATGGGTGAAATATGAGTCAAATTAGATGGACTTAGCCGGCCGGTGTGGCCGTGCGGTTCTAGACGCTACAGTCTGGAGCCGAGCGACCGCTACGGTCGCAGGTTCGAATCCTGCCTCGGGCATGGATGTGTGTGATGTCCTTAGGTTAGTTAGGTTAATTAGTTCTAAGTTCTAGGTGACTGATAACCTCAGAAGTTAAGTCGCATAGTGCTCAGAGCCATTTGAACCATTTTTTAGATGGACTTAATCGAATAGTTTACCTGAGAAACACATTATTTCCTACTAACTAGGACAGTATTTCACACTGAAGTCAGTGGTGGTTCGTAACCACACGTACGCAAACCGCTCATTAGCGAACCTGTATTTCCTGGTATTGTTTTGCTTCTATTGTTGTATACATAAATTGGGTCTCAGTTTTCGCGATTAAGAGCGATCGACCTAGTATAAATATTAATGTTTTTATTGTAATGTTTAAAGATAAATAAGTAATAGGTCTTGTGTGGTTCACAACTAAATTATATCGTGATACCACACATAGTTGAGGAGATATGACGTCATACACATTGTCATGATAAACTGCCACATTGTCCGTGATATTTCAGTTTATCACTTCATTGCTACTAATGCCATATGCAACTGCAGACAGTACCTACATATGCCACTGAATGTAGTTACGGAATTATATCACTGTATGACACATAGATCAGAGGATATGATATCATAAACACTGAGATGCGCGAGAAACAGTCGCATTTTGCATAAAGTTTAATTTTATTACCTCTTTGCTAGTAACTCTATTCGAAACACATTATGCAGACAGTATCCACAACTTCCACTGAATACACTTCCGCAAATATATCATAGTACAACATTTATTTCAAGAGATATGACATCATAAACTCTGAGATGCATGACCGAGCGAGGTGGCGCAGTGATTAGCACACTGGACTCGCATTCGGGAGGACGACAATTCAATCCCGCATCCGGCCATCCTGATTTAGGTTTTCCGTGATTTCCCTAAATCCCTCCAGTCAAATGCCGGGATGGTTCCTTTGAAAGGGCACAGCCGACTTCCCTAATCCGATGAGACCGATGACCTCGCTGTTTGGTCTCTTCCCCCAAACAACCAACCCTCTGAGATGCATGAAATATAGCCGCATCATGCAGGAGGTTCTATTTCAAGAGATGTGACATCATAAACTCTGAGATGCATGACCGAGCGAGGTGGCGCAGTGGTTAGCACACTGGACTCGCATTCGGGAGGGCGACAATTCAATCCCGCATCCGGCTATCCTGGTTTAGGTTTTCCGTGATTTCCCTAAATCCTTCCAGTCAAATGCCGGGATGGTTCCTTTGAAAGGGCACGGCCGACTTCCCTAATCCGATGAGACCGATGACCTCGCTGTTTGGTCTCTTCCCCCAAACAACCCAATCCAACCCTCTGAGATGCATGAAATATAGCCGCATCATGCAGGAGGTTCTAATGCGTTTATTCTTGAGTACCAACAGATTCCTACAGTCCAATCAAGGTAATAAAATTCCTGGCACCAATCACGGAGCTCAAACAGCTGTAGGTGAAAACAAAAGCCGGCTATAGAGGTATGGTGTTGCCATAGAGACGTCTACAAAAACGTGATGTAGACATGTGGTGCAGCTACGTCCATCATACAGAAATACCATGTTTCTTAATTTTGGATACTGTACTTCTACATTTGTACATTATGCATATTTATTTGTACGACTGTTTCATAATTTCACAGGTTTTGCCACGAATACATGGAAATGAAATTTTTTCGGTACTTCACATCAAACACTTTTCACATTTTGTTTTCGTTTCTCATAGTAAATAGGCAAAGCGAATACCCAGGCAATGCTGCGTTTATCATCTAGTTTTACATAATGTGTACAGTGCAGAAGGAAGAATACATGATCAAATCTGTACTGATGTTGGGTTTTATAGTGCTGAATTTTTGGTACACAAGACTAGTCCAGCTGCTAATCCAGCTGGGCGTCGAGTCGAACTGAGCATAGATGACTGATAAGTACGTCTTTCAACACCACATCAACTTTGTGTTTGTCTTCAGTTGAGTGGCTAACTGTTGGTAGCGACCTAGTCTTTTGGCAACCCAAGATCATGTCTTTCAGTAGGTGAGAGAAATGGATGGCAAAATCAACAGTGGGAGACTCTCTGTATCAAGATAGATCGGGGTAGTATGGGCAACATGCAGTATGGCATCATCTGCTTGAAACACAGCATCACAGGAACGTCAAATATAAGCAACGCCTACTAGCCGAAGTAAGTCAGAAATACTGTTCAAATTACCCGCTATGTGAACCACAGATAATATTGTTCTGTACCCAGTGGTATTCCATATGTGGATTACACATGTAGTATGTCAAAATCGTTCTACTGAGAGCTTCCACACACAGATACACCCATTTTTATGCTGTAAGGAGAACTGGGACTCACAGGAATAGGTGACGTAGTACCATTCCTGTGTCGTCTGCAATTCTTAGTCTAGTGGTTAACCTGTCACGCAAGCCAACTTTCTGTGCCAAGGCATATGACATGGCTCTACAGTTTAGCATGGCCCAGTGAACTATATGTGTGTCGTCTTGTAACTACTCATACTCCTGCATTGCATTAAGTATGGCCCTTCTGGAACAATAGATTCCTTGATAGACATTTGATCCCGACCAATGCCAGCAGTAGTATCATGGATTGGGAACTCATAATTTCGACACGCAGTGATCCTGGGACTGCGGAAGCTTGACATGTGATGAAGTTTTTCCTTCTAACACCATGATCTCCTCACAGACGACCAACACTCAAATATGTTTTTTGAATGCACGAAATGTAGATGGATTACTGCGACGTAATTTCTGCAATAGCACTGAAAGATTAATCATTCACATAACCAATATATAGTACACTTCATGACAATTTCAATTTTGTTACATGCATTCTTCATGAAGTTTTACTTTTAATAGTAACAATGCATATTGGTTTAATTAGGTATCCAGTGTGATTCAAGGTTCTTACACATTTACAATGTGTTAATCAATATAGGGCATTACCTATAAGAAACAGTCAAAGCAAAACGAGACAGATAGGAAAAAAGTAAGTAAACTGATTATTTCATCAAAAGTAATCACCGTAACTGTTAACACATTTATCTCACTATGAAACAACGTTTGCGGTTGTCTACGGGACCATGATTATACGAAGCGTGCAGCTTTTCATCTGAAGCAAGTCGCTGCCTATGAATGTCTTTCTCCAGGACTTCGAAAACATGAAAATCACATGGGAAGAGATTGGGACTGTAAGGAAGATGTGGAAAGACTTACACATCCTTCATACAATCCCATCCCTCCCCATGCGATTTCCGTATTTTCGGAGCCCCAAAGAACGAATTTACTTCGGACGAAGAAGTGAACACCTGGGTACATTCATTGTTCCGTTGTCAACTGCAGTCATTTTTCCATGACGGCGGTGATGACCTTTTCTGACAGTATGATATAGCAGTTATGGCTGTTACTTTTGAAATAATAAACATTTTTCTTTCTTTTTTCCATCTGCATCTTCTTCGTTTGACTGCCTCTTATATGTTATCATTAGTTATTGATTCTTTCCCATGTGAGTCATTCAGTTTGTATAATAATTTAATACTTGGGAAAAAAAGGAAACGTTATTGAAGTTTCCACCGATTAATATCCGTGAAGATTTATTCACTATATCGTATTAAAACTCGTGATGCATTGTCGTTTGGATCAAGGGAGTCAGTATTGCACAGTAATGTAATACAGAAAAACAGTCATGGAAGAATCATAAGAAGACCTGTGTACCCTTACACGTAGTAATTGTATGTCATGTTACTCATTTTTGTATGTTATTATTACTTATGTTTCACATGGAGTCTGGAAGACTGTCGATGGCAGCAATACAGAAGCAGGTGAAGTAATGTTCAGCTGCTGAGATAAGAAGAGAAGCCTATCGCCAATAAGCCGTGTTCGAACTGCCTGTGTTCCTAGGACTTTGCTGGGTGGTGCAGTGCTCTGTATTCGTGGGACAGAGATGTACTCGCATGCAGATCTGATAATACAATTAACATTCAAACAGGACGTGAGAGAACCGAACTGCACAATGGAGTCGCACATCCACATCATAATCAAACACGCAATCTAAAATTTCAGTGTGAAAAGTTTTAATGATACCTGTTGTTCTACAGTGATACCTGTCTTGTGAATCTTTGTTTGGCTCTATATGATAAAAAAATTAATAAAATAAGTTTTATGACCAAACATCTTCGAGTCATTATACGAGAACCTTCACTGTTCTAGTCATTATGAAACAAAAATTAATCTGACGTGATGTAGTAGGCAGTGAGATAATAGATTTTCACTTTGATATGGGGCAGCAGACTTTTCAGTAGTTACAGGGGCAACAGTCTGGATGATTGACTGATCGGGCCTTGTAACACTAACCAAAACGGCCTTGCTGTGCTGGTACTGCGAACGGCTGAAAGCAAGGGGAAACTATAGCCGTAATTTTTCCCGAGGGCATGCAGCTTTACTGTATGGTTAAATGATGATGGCGTCCTCTTGGGTAAAATATTCCGGAGGTAAAATAGTCCCCCATTTGGATCTCCGGGTGGGGACTACTCGAGAGGATCTCATTATCAGGAGAAAAAAAACTGGCGTTCTGCCGATCGGAGCGTGGAATGTAGAATCCATTAATCGGGCAGGTAGGTTAGAAAACTTAAAAAGGGAAATGGATAGGTTAAAGTTAGATATAGCGGGAAATAGTGAAGTTCGGTGGCAGGAGGAACAAGACTTTTGGTCAGGTGAATACAGGGTTATAAATACAAAATCAAATAGGGGTAATGCACGAGTAGGTTTAATAATGAATAAAAAAATAGGAGTGCGGGTAAGCTACTACAAACAGTATTGTGAACGCCTTATTGTGGCCACCTACTACAATAGTACAAGTTTATACGCCAACTAGCTCTGCAGATGACGAAAAAATTGATGAAATGAATGATGAGATAAAAGAAATTATTCAGGTAGTGAAGGGAGACGAAAATTTTATAGTCATGGGTGACTGGAATTCGTCAGTAGGAAAAGGTAGAGAAGGAAACGTAGTAGGTGAATATGGATAGGGGCTAAGAAATGAAAGAGAAAGCCGACTGGTAGAATTTTGCGCAGAGCATAACTTAATCATAGCTAACACTTGGTTCAAGAATAATAGAAGAAGGTTGTACACATGGAAGAATCCTGGAAATACTAGAAGGTATCAGATAGATTATATAATGGTAAGACAGAGATTTAGGAACCAGGTTTTAAATTGTAAGACATTTCCAGGGGCAGATGTGGACTCTGACCACAATCTATTGGTTATGAGCTGTAGATTAAAACTGAAGAAACTGCAAAAAGGTGGGAATTTCAGGAGATGGGATCTGGACAAACTGATTAAACCAGAGGTTGTACAGAGTTTCAGGGAGAGCATAAGGGAAGAATTGACACAAATGGGGGAAAGAAATACAGTAGGAGAAGAATGGGTAGTCAAATAACTGATGATTGTCGAAGTAGAGAGGATATAAAATGTGGACTGGTAATGGCGAGAAAAGCGTTTCTGAAGAAGAGAAATTTGTTAACATCGAGTATAGATTTAAGTGTCAGGAAATCGTTTCTGAAAGTATTTGTATGGAGTGTAGCCATGTACGGAAGTGAAATATGGACGATAAATAGTTTGGACAGGAAGAGAATAGAAGCTTTCGAAATGTGGTGCTACAGAAGAATGCTGAATATTAGATGGGTAGAACACATAACTAATGAGGAGGTATTGAATAGAATTGGGGAGAAGAGGAATTTGTGGCACAACTTGACAAGAAGAAGGGACCGGTTGGTAGGACATGTTCTGAGGCATCAAGGGATTACAAATTTAGCATTGGAGGGCAGTGTGGAGGGTAAAAATCATAGAGGAAGACCAAGAGATGAATACACTAAGCAGATTCAGAAGGACGTAGGTTGTAGTAAGTACTGGGAGATGAAGAAGCTTGCACAGGATAGAGTAGCATGGAGAGCTGCATCAAACCAGTCTCAGGACTGAAGACCGTAACAACAACAAGATGGGGTGTGTTCACCATTCGTCCTTATGACTTCTAATGTGATGGTGCTGGTTTGGTGTGATATACCCCATCACTAACCGCTCAAGGAATGCTCTGGAAAGGAAAATTAAATCTTTAAGCCGGAGAAACCAGGCCAAGTGAGGGGATCGCAGCCACGGCCACTGTTTGACATCAGGAGAATATTCAAATGTGTGTGAAATCTTATGGGACTTAACTGTTAAGGTCATCAGTCTCTAGGCTTACACACTACTATCCCAAGGACAAACACACACACCCATGCCCGAGGGAGGACTCGGACCTCCGCCGGGACCAGCCGCACAGTCCATGACTGCAGTGCCTCTAACCGCTCGGCTAATCCCGGGCCACATCAGGAGAATAACTGCCGTCGATGTACTTAAAATATGCCAGTGGGTAAGGGCGGAAACTATTTTAGGACAAACAACAGTCTGTTCCATGTACAAAAGAATTTATTACATGAATTACCTTACATATTTGGGTTCAAGAAGCGAAATGGTGATATTAGGAAAATCCTATACAAAATAGGAAGGTCCCATGAAAAAAGAAAAAAACAAGGAAAGTATTTCAGCTGACATTGCTACCAAAACCGTAACTGTATACTGAGACAGTAAAAACTACACTACTTTTGTTGGGCAATAAATCCTATATGCCAGACCACAAGTGTATTACGTGGCTGGCGTGGACGCGAGAGAATACGAATAATTACTCCCGTCTAAAGCACACTCGAAGTGAAAGTACGCTGTTGACTTCAACTTTAACACCTTAAGCAATGCGTCATTTACCCTCCGCAGAATGCAGCGATAATCTCGGCTGGGGTCGGTTGTTATGTGCGTCTCCTCACGTACCTGTTGACCTGACAAAATTCTGGCCTCGGAGTGAATTCAGCAGTCTAAAACTTCCCTATGTTTGGATGAAGCGGAAAACTGTTAGTGTCCCTAGCTAAGACAAGTGACTTTGTGCACTCGCCGAGGCAGGACGACATGCACAATGTTGTCCTCAAAAATCCTGCCAAGAACGTTAACTATAACAGCTTTTTTAGTGGCCTCCAGTGCGGACACATACGAGAAATCCAACACAAATTCGGCTGACATAGAGCTTCGTGAATTAACGAATTATTCGGAGAAAAACATCTCTCTCGGCGTCGCCACAGAGCATTAATTGCTCTGTGCACCCCACAACACCTCTAGAGAGAGAATGTGACCTCAGATATCCCTACATAATTTACTATATTGACGCTAACTTCCACCTCTGTACCCCAGCTTCCCTTCTTTCCACGACAGGTGTCGGCCAATGGCCATACTGGTTGCTGTCCATCGTCGCTTACTCGACCAATAAGACTCTCCGAAACAAACTCCTACGTGTGCTGGGTCCTTCCTGACTAAGCATAGTTTGAGATTCTCTCCTTACATTAAAAGCTGAACACTTAAAGCACACGCACTGGCCACGGTAGTATCATGTGATTTTACTCTTTACGGAAGGCGGAAGGACCACGACGCTGCATTTTGTGCTTTCGTCTCATGCAAATCCAAGGGCCGCGTCCATTGTTCGCTAATTGGCCTCCCTGCTATGAGGGTCTCTCTGTTGTAGCTCGCTAAGTACGAGGGCCGTTCAGAAAGTAACCTCCGGTTGATTGAAAAAAATACACCAAGTTAAATAAAAATATTTTAATATATACATCTTACAACTACATCTTTGCACTATTTTTCTACATAGTCTCCATAGCGATTGAGGCACTTATCGTATCTCTTCACAAGCTTTGAAATTCCTTCTGCATAAAAA
Source organism: Schistocerca piceifrons (assembly GCF_021461385.2). Taxonomy (NCBI): domain Eukaryota; kingdom Metazoa; phylum Arthropoda; class Insecta; order Orthoptera; family Acrididae; genus Schistocerca; species Schistocerca piceifrons. Next base: position 392,022,046 of record NC_060145.1, read on the forward strand.
TCACCCGCTTGTGCCTGGAGCCAGCCTGTGACCGCATCTTTGAGCTCTTCGTCGTCATCAAACCACTGTGATCCGAGCCATTTCTTCAAATGCATGAAGAGGTGATAATCACTTGGCGCCAGGTCCGGGCTGTAAGGTGGATGGTTGATAACGTCCCACTTGAAGGACTCAAGAAGGGCCGTTGTTCTGCGAGCAGAGTGAGGACGGGCGTTATCGTGCAAAAAAACGATACCGGAAGTCAGCATACCACGGCGTTTGTTCTGTATAGCTCGTCGTAACTTTTTTATTGTTTCACAGTACACGTCTTGATTAATGGTCGTACCACGTTCCATGAATTCAACCAACAACACCCCTTTGGCATCCCAAGACACCGTTGCCATCAGTTTTCTGGCAGAAAAATCTTGCGAGGCTTTTCTTGGTTTGGTAGGCGAATTTGAATGTGCCCACATCTTTGATTGTTCTTTTGTCTCAGGGTTCACGTACTTAATCCAGGTTTCGTCACCGGTCACGATTCTGTTTAACAATGGTTCTCCTTCGTCCTCATAACGTGACAGAAAGTGTAATGCAGAAGCCATTCTTTGAGTTTTGTGGTGGTCGGTAAGAATTTTGGGCACCCATCGTGCACAGAACTTACGGTAACCCAATCTTGCTGTCACTATCTCGTACAAGAGAGTCTTAGAAATCTGTGGAAAACCAGTAGACAACTCCGACATTGAGAAACGTCGATTTTCACGAACTTTTGCATCAACTGTCTGAACGAGTTCGTCAGTCACCAATGATGGTCTACCACTCCTCTCTTCATAATGAACGTTTTCTCGTCCACTTTTAAATAAACGTACCCATTCACGGACAACTCCTTCACTCATAACTCTTGGTCCGTACACGGCACAAAGCTCACGATGAATAGCTGCTGCAGAATATCCTTTGGCTGTAAAAAACCTTATGACAGCACGCGCTTCACATTTGGCGGGGTTTTCTATTGCAGCACACATTTCAAACTGCCACAAAAACTAAACTAGCGCAGGTACCACGTTCACTCGACGACGGCTTGATGCCGACTGACCTGTTGAGTGCGTGAACGCACAGATGGCGTCGCTACTCCCCCCACAACCCGCACTGTGACCAATCGGAGGTTACTTTCTGAACCGCCCTCGTATATATCAATGTCACACTTCCGCGTTGTCAACTGGGAAATCTCTTTCACTTCAGTTCCACTTTATTACCAAAATATTATGTATTTAGCTGCATGCTAATGAGGCAGGAACTTTTCATACTGTGTACATTCAAGCCACGTATGTTCTTATTACATTCATACTATGCAAATTACCTAATTGCGTCTCAAGTATGGCTTGTGACATACCGAAACGGATGGAATCGACGCCACGAGGAAATGTTAGGTGGTAAAAATTACCCTGCCACCTTACAGACCCTGCTAGGAATATTTTCAGTGAAGTGTCTAACTGTCTGTAGAGGAATGGCAGCCTATTCTTTCACAAGAGCCCAAAACAAACCAGGTAGTGATGTTGGATGTTGGGGCGTGGAATGAAGCTGACATTCTTATCCGAAAGTGTTCACCTGAGTTTATGTCGGGACTCTTGGCAGGCTAGTCAGTTTTAGCAACGTCAGTGTCCACAAATGCTGCTTGATGACAGGGCGCACAGTCATGCTGATACCAACGCAGTACACTCATTCTGCTGTTACTGCTTCTTTACTGACAGCTGTGGCACATTGCACTGCTCCAGTGCTCGGACTCAGCATCGAAAGTTCAACAGATATTCAGTGCTCTCCGTGCGCTTGTTCCATTCTTCAAGGAATTTCTGTTCCCTACACTTCTTCCGCTGTAAGGAAACGCACTGTACCAGTTTCCTCTCCTTTTCAAGCCCCATTTCTCTGTCCCAAAACACTCAAGCACTCCACAAGAAGTGGTCGCACCAGCGCCATACGTGCTGTCTGCTTTACACGTGATCCACTCTTTCCTAAAATTCTCCCAATAAACCGAAGTCGACCATTAGTCATCCCTACCACAGTTCTCACATGCTCGTTCCATTCGCTTTGCATTGTTACAGCCAGATATTTAAATGACTTGTTTGTGTTAACCAGGACACTAGTAACACTGTATCCCAACATTACAGATTTAATGTTCCTATTCATCCGCATTAACTTACATTTTTCCACATTTAGGGTTAGCTGCCATTCATCAGACTAGCTGGAAATATTGCCTTAGTCGTACTGCATCTTCCAACAGTCACTCTACTTCGACACCTCACCGTACACCACGGCATCATCAGCAAACAGCCGCATATTTCTGCCCAATCTGTCCGCCAAATCATTTCTGTATATAGAGAACAACAGCAGATCTATCACACTTCCCTGGGGCTCTCCTGACGATACTCTTGTCTCTGATGAACACTTGCCATCGAGGACAGCATACTGGGTCCTATTATTTAAGTAGCCTCCGAACCACGCGCATGTCTGTGAACTTGTTCCATGTGCCCGCACTTTGTTAACAGCCTGCAATGGGGCACTGAGTCAAATGCTTTCCGGAAACCTAAAAATATGGAATCTGTTTGTTGCCCTTCATCCATAGTTCTCAGTATATCATGTGAGAAAACGGTAAGCTGAGGTTCGCCGGCCGATGCTTTCTAAAACCGTGCTGATTCGTGGACATAAGCTTCTCAGTCTCAAGAAAGTTTATTATTATTATTATTATTATTATTATTATTATATCCGAACTGAAAATATGTTGAAAGATTCTGCAGCAAACCGAAGTTAGGGATATTGGTCTGTAATTTTGCGGGTCCGTTCTTTTAACATTCTTATAGACTGGAGTCATCTACGCTTTTTCCCAGTCGCTCGGGACTTTGTGCTACATCTACATCTACATCTACATCTATACTCCGCGAGCCACCTTACGGTGTGTGGCGGAGGGTACTTATTGTGCCACTATCTGATCCCCCCTTCCCTGTTCCATTCACTAATTGTGCGTGGGAAGAACGACTGCTTGTAAGTCTCCGTATTTGCTCTAATTTCTCGGATCTTTTCGTTGTAATCATTACGCGAGATATATGTGGGCGGTAGTAATATGTTGCCCATCTCTTCCCGGAATGTGCTCTCTCGTAATTTCGATAATAAACCTCTCCGTATTGCGTAACGCCTTTCTTGAAGTGTCCGCCACTGGAGCTTGTTCAGCATCTCCGTAACGCTCTCGCGCTGACTAAATGTCCCCATGACGAATCGCGCTGCTTTTCGCTGGATCATGTCTATCTCTTCTATTAACCCAACCTGGGCGAGAGATTCACGATAAATGCACGCTACGTAAGATGCCAATGCCGTAGAGTACTCTTTGTAAAATCTAATTGGGATTCCATCCGGATCTGGTAATTTATTACGTTTCAAATCTTTCAGTTGTTTCTCTACGCAGCGTGTTTATTACTATGTTGTCCACATGGGAGATTTTCCAATGGTCAAAAGACGGTATTTTTGTACGTTTCTCCTGTGTAAACGTTTCGTTGAACGTGAAATTTGAAACTTCGACTTTCGTTTTGCTATCTTCAACTGCCATAGCAGAATGGTCAATAAGGGACTGAATGGAAGCCTTAGATTCACTTAGCGATTTTTCTCGGATTCTCTGCCTGATCTCATGCTAAGGTGTGACAGTGGTAGCTGTTGTATACTTTGCGCATAGGTCTTTTCACACACGCACGAATCTCTACTAACCTTCGCTTGTATCTTTTCTGTGTTCCCTTTTGAACCGAGAGTGCAAGAGCCTCTGCTTCCTCTGCATCTTACGAATTTCGTTATTAAACAGTGGTGAGTCTTTTCCATCCCTTATCCGCTTACCAGGCACACAATTCTCCAGACCACGATTTACAATCTGCTTAAACTTTCCACGTAATTCCTCCATGGCCATCGTACTGGAACTAAGTGGTGTCAGGTTATTGTCTAAGTACGATGCTAACAACTGCTTACCTGCTCTTTCTAGCAGAAACATTATCCTACCTTTCTTAACTGATTTATTAACTTTCGTAACCATAGTTCCTATGATGACATCACGATGGCTAATTCTCATTTCTATACTGACGTTATCGATAAGGTCCGGCATATTTGCGTCTACAAGGTCTAAGAAATTTTCATGCAGTGTAGGGTGCCGATCTAGCTGCTCAAGACAGTTTTCAGAAAACGTATTAAAAGGTACTCCGCATGACTGTCTGTTCCTCCCGCAATGAATCCGTATGCATCCCAATCTATACTCGGTAGGTTAAAGTCGCCTCCAACTAGTATTGTATGATCTGGATATTTCCACCCTACTGACCATAGAGTTTCTTTTAGTGACTCTAAAACTGTCACAGCGAAGTTGGGTGACCCGTAAAAATATTCAGTAATTAACTTGGTGTCACCTACACCTATTATAAGCGACCAGATGACTTTACTGCCACATGCAACTTCGATCTCAATAGAGACAATATTGTTGTCAATTGCAATGAACACTCCCCCTTCTGTGGCCTCTAATCGGTCTTTCCGATATACGTTCCACGACCCGCTAAATTTCTCAGAGCTTTCCACTTCAGATTTCAGCCACCTCTCAGTTCCAACGATAATTTGAGTGCGAAAACTTTCCTGGAGGGCACTAAATTCGGGAACTTTACTACGATTACTTCGGCAGTTTATTGATAAAATTATTACAGTCGAAATGTCTATTCTGAACGCCGCTTGAGTTCCCTTGTTGCATATCGACTGGCGAGTGTCCATCAGAGCACCTCAAACAGTTGCGTGGCCTAATAAACCCTCATGTGCACTCCACAAGTTCTCTGCTAGCCGAGTAACTGCTTCTTTTGCGTAGTGCACCCCTGACCTATCGAGGGGAATGGTACAAATCCCCACACGATAAAGCAGATCTAGAAAAAATGCAGCTAAGACCATCACAGAGTCGACGAAGCTTTTGGTTGAGAACCTCAACTCGGCTCCAAACCAGAGGACCGCGATCAACTATGGGAATCATGCTGAAAGTTGCAAACTCTGCTTGCAATCCGCGCACAACGCCAGCAGTCGTCACCACATCCGCATGCTGCCTTCGTGAACTGAGGATCACCTCAGAGCCCATCCGAGAGGCGTCGTTGGTGTCGACGTGAGCCAAAACTTGCAGACGACTGCACGCCGCACGCTGGGTTGCTACAGGCAAGGCTGCCTTCGTATCTCGGATGAGGCACCCCAGCAGACATACCGAATGCACATTGGCTCTCTTTCCAATCCTGAACGCTATCTGCCTAAACGGCTCCATGTCGTGCCGAACACTGGAGCTTCCAATAACTAGAAAAACCACTCTCTCTCTGTGTTCCTGCTCGGACCCTGCTGAAGGAGCTGCTAACAGTCCGCTCACAGGGTTAAAGGACAAGGTCAGGCAGCCAGTCTTTACTTTGACCCTCGGCCTCTAGTGATGCGATCGCGTTAGCAGCCGCCACCTACGCTGAAAGGCAGCGGATCCACTGCGTCTGATGCACCAGGAGGTGCCACGGAAGCAGAGCCCAAGGGCAAAACAAGCGACACCTGAGGTGTCCCATGCGAGACACCATTCTGCGCCACCGTTACATCTTGAGGCATCAGCCTGAAGGTGATTGACTGTAGCCAAAAGCATATTCAGCTGTTTGCTAACGGTGTCCAGCTCCTCCTGTGTCTGCACATAGCATGCACACATCCTATCCATCTACGCAAGACTAACTGAGGAAGTAAAGTATAAAAGCAGACAGAACTCTAGACATGTAAGCCTCCTGACGTGTCACCAATGGACGTTGACGATTTAGTGAATATGTAGCTGGCTGTTCAGTGAACAACAATTGCGCTCCAGACTGAATGAATTTTCACTTACAAAAACAGGATTTACAGATTAATTTTACTGGATTCTTAGAGGACACATATTATGTTGTGAGTTTCAAGATAACATTATTTGTCAAGAAAATTGTGAGAGAGGCTCCACGTTACACAAACTATCCAGCTGCTACTTCAATAGCACAGGAACGTAAAGGCAATGCATTAAATCTGTCACGCTTTTTATTTTCTATCGAACATGATAGAAAATAAAAAGCGAGACAGATTTGGCAATAGCTCATAAGAGAAAATTGTAAGCTTCTGAATATGTGTTTGCCGAAGTAAATTATTTTCCAAGTGATCCAGATTAATGAATACTAGCCACTGCAAAATCAGTGCCAAGCTGCTCCTGCCGTTTACACAATAGGAGTAGCCGGAAAGAATTGACATATTACCACAAAGAAACAGTGGGACAGAATATCTAATTAGTTGAGATTTGATTAGCTACTACTGGCAGCTTGAGCTAAAAAGGGAGAGTACAAAATATGTGGCTTTATTCTACAATTGTCTGCGTTATCTCTTTAAATGAATGCAATTTACATTTAATATTCAATCTTTTGTATCTATTAGAGCTTTGGACGCGATTCTTGGGAAAAACCGTTGAGTGTTGTAGTGGATTGCATTGTTGACGGTTGAGCAGCATCAGAGTCTTGGGACTAATGTTTCAGTACACGTGAAAATTTTTTGAAGACGTTTAAAGCTACAGGATTTGCATTCAGCTTACGGAAGTCATGATTTGTGAAGGAGTACTTGCAATATTTGCGTAGTTGAAACAAAACTATTTGGCATGTAGACTTTTCAGTAATTACCCCATCAGCTTTTGCATCGCTTTTGCGCTATTTTCGTATGTCCCTCGCAGTACACATTATTCAACTTCCCCCTGTTGTGGTATCCTCAGATTTTTTCTTGTAGTTTCTTCATCTTATGTAGACCGTGGCTCCGTTTCGTTCATTTGAATCACTCTGTAAATTCTCCGTCTACATGAGTTCCTGTAGGAAAGGATGGCGCCTGATCAATAAGGGAAAAGAAAAGTTATGTTTCTCGACAGTCAACAATGACGAGTGCTTGAAATTCAAAATGCTAATTAAAGTTCGGTATGCAACTTGTAGTATATTGAAGGAAGACTGTATGGAGTTGGGTATGAGTATCCTCATTCTTTTTTGCTTATGTTGGTCTGATTCGATTCCATGAGATACAAGTTATATTAATGAGCATATGGCCCCGTTGCCTGGGAGGTGCCTCTGGGGTAGTTCGGCCGCCAAGTGCAAGTCTTACTTCAATCGACGCCACATTGAAATGATGATGAGGACAACACCCAGTCCACGAGTGGAGAAAAATCTCCAACCCAACTGGGAATCGAACCCGGGCCCACTGCACGGGAGACAAGCACGTTACCACTCAGCTAAGCAGGTGGACAAATGGTTGAAATGGCTCTGAGCACTATGGGACTTAACTTCTGAGGTCATCAGTCCCGTAAAACTTAGAACTACTTAAACCTAACTAACCTAAGGACATCACACACATCCATGGCCGAGTCAGGATTCGAACCTGTGACTGTAGCGGTCGCGAGGTTCCAGACTGAAACGCCTAGAACCGCTCGGCCACCGGCCGGCTCAGGTGGACACAAGTTATAACAGATTTCATCTTTATAGGAAGCACTTTGTTAACATTAGTAAGCGACGATCTACATACAAGGTGGATTGAATAAAAATTCTGGTCCCATTTGATGTTAAAGGTGAGTGCTGTACGTAACCACTATTTCGTCTCGCTCTTACCTTCCTTCAGAGCAGCATTGACAATGACAGCAGTAATTAGGCTTACTCTTTCCCTATATGTATTTTCAGAGACGTAATAAAGAGGCGCATAGATTCCATGAATGAATGTAATGGCCACATACATATTTCGATTAGTCTCTGCTGAATGTCTCAGAAATATGGGAGAAAGGATTACACTTAATTGTCTGAGTGGACAGCACGTCGTAACTGACAAATATGTGTGCTGTGATGGTCAGTTTTAAATATAGAGGACAATTTTGAAGAGGGAGAGAGAGAGAAAGAGAGAGAGAGAGAGAGAGAGAGAGAGACGAGGGTGAGATGGGAGAATTTATTGAAGTAGTTAATCAATAGAGGGAATCCACTGTGGTGTGTCACCGATGCTCAGTTTAATATCACTAAGCATTTATTCAAAGCTTCAAAAAAGTTCGTTGAAGTCTTATTACAGTGAATCTGAATTCCACAATCTTTTTCCAAATACTACTGGGCACAAATATTCTATTCACTCTATAGGAAAAGCATGTCCTGACGTGTTTAAAAGGAGGGGTTACAACGTACTACGTGGCAACAGATGCCTAATGCTCGTGTGCAACATGGAAACGAAAGTGGAATGTGGTGTAGCCCAAGTCTAAAGAGAGAGTAAGGTACAATATAGGAACATGGAGCATGCGGAAAATAAAAAATTAGCAATAACGAATAAACACTCTTATGAAAGTTGAAAGTAATAGGACTACAGATGGAAAAATTCCAGTTACTTCCGGATGAACTCGTTTTTAAGAAAAGCAGGTATTTTGTACTTGAATATGAAGGTATATGCGTCTAACCTATGGTGCTTATAAGAATTATTTTTCTTTCTCCAAAATATGCTAATAAATCTCTGTGATAATTTCTTGTTCCCGATAATTAACTTTTTTCAGGTCAGTCTCACAGACAATGAATATTTTCTTTGATTGGTTCAGTAAGAAGGAATTAAGAAGTTTCCATTTGATGACGTTGCTGCAGCGTATATGAGTAGTGGGGTAATGGCAGTGTCACCCCACATTTCAGATTGCCTGTACCAGGTTCAAACGTCCATTCTGGGGCAAATTTGATTAATTTATGACCTTGACCTATTGTTATGTGAGTTGATTTATGACTCCCTGGGGTCCAATTTATGACATCCTGTGGATAATCAGCCCTTCTGAGAAACCACCCTGCGACCACTCCCCTTTCCCTTCCCCCAGCCCTCAACACTCTGGAAAACATCTAACCACTCAACTATGCATGCGACTGGTCAGGGAGCACCGCAGCTGCTGGACCAATCTAATCCTCTGCAAACACAGCATCAAGTGGCGGAATCCCTTTGAAATTCCCTGCCTCCCTCTTCCTCTCTGTATCGCAAGTGGTTACTTCCTGTTTGTGTGAACTGATACGTGAAAACACACACATACCAATATGTCCCTTCCATACCCCTCTCCTACTCCCCTCGCCACTCATGCACACCTGGCATTGGTAGTCTGTATTTCCCTTTGCTCTCACACTTCCACTGTTATGGAAACCTTTTGTGGATGGAACAAAGACATTCGAGAAGAAACAGGTAGTGTCTGCCGTGTGACACTAACCCCACCTTTGTCCTGAACAAAGAAGTAGATACTTGGGAAATCCCCACCCTTCCGAAAATGCAAGGCTGTGTATGTCTAGGAAATATTTCCTCACTCTACCTGATTGATTAACTAATTAATGAATTAAATGTATACTCTTTGTGTGTGGGAAAGTTTTCCTTGACCCTCTTGCTGGACATTAGGACTGGTATATTTGGCAGGATTCGATCCTGCAATCACTGAGTTTCCAAACCCTTCTGGATTTTTCTTCCCTTGCCTCCTATTGGTGGGTACTGGCACAATTACGTCATTGGTAGGAGGTAGTTGAGAATTTCAGCTCGGCTGCATGCTGTGCCTTCAATCTGCAGAAAGGTTGGACTGATGTGCGTCCTCACAGTACCACTATTGGAAACAATAAACAGATCAGTTGGGAATTTGACACTAAATTTGTTTTTTAAGCACTATATAATCCCCAAGTTGGTTCTCTCACCTACACCAGGATGAATAATGAAAAGTGGGGGAGGAGGAGGAGATGGTGGTGGAGGTAGGGTCCACTATGTGCAGGATAGCAACAACAACAAATACTAGTCCCAACTTTCTGCGGTAGACAGAGTCCACTAACCTGTATTGGGAAGCACTAAACACCACTCACTTAAACCACATTCCATTCAGTAACAGTAGTTGTCACAGTTAGATGTATGCGATCACTGAAAAGCGCACACATCTTGTCCACTCATGTCCTGATATCCACATGCATCACCCCAGGCAAAACGTCAAGTAGCGCAAGTTGCCGCCATGGACGTGCATCTCAGTGATCACGCCAGACCTGCAACGAGACTAAGCCCACTGGAGGGGACTGCCCGACTGTGGAGGGTGTCCAGGATGACCGGAGTGGTAGATGTTATCATATGTCCACTGCGAGCACTTGTCAGTGATGAATACTGAATCTTGTCAAATATCCATGTAAAAATCGGTGTATACTCGCAATATACTTGATCATGAAGGTTGCCCAACACATACTGAGTATTAGTGTTCTATTCACCTGCCTACAGGGCGACACAGTTGTACACCACCTGAATGGTGGTGGCTCGCACATTAAGCCAGTTACCTCCACCATGCATCTGGATGGCAGGCAGAGTCCTCAGAAAACCAGCTACATATTTACCACTGTAAGTACAATTAAATATTACGATTGAAGCCCCAGTCTGTGACATATGACAATGAGAAAAGTATCGGAAATACTTCCTCCTGACGTCTGCGGGTCTGGGATGAATCTCACTTTGAAATATCAGTATCTACATCCTCCTTATGACGCAAAAGCATTCATATCCCATACGCCTATCAGTGCACTGAAATTCTTATTGTCCCCCATCAAATCCATACCTGCCTTATGACAGGACATAGTCATTTTCTTTGCACATATTGTAACATAAGCAACAGTTACTTTCACATTCAACCAGCATAACATTTCCGATTATTATTTATAGGTGTATAGCGTCTGAAAAAAAATTTTGGTATCTCCACATCCACACCAGCTGGATATCGTTCCGTATTTTTGGTACCTGTAAATCCAGCCATCACAGTGTTGTCTTATATATTCGGAGTGCCAAGCTAGAGTTTGTGTTAGTGCATTTGAGCCTTATGCCACGTTTACAGGCATAACTATGGTAGACCTAACACCCACATCATATAAAGTTCCCAACTAAGACATCATTCTGAGTACAACATTCTAGAGTATGTCCATTTGGATTTAATTTTCAAGGATCAAGCAAAGTGGCAGAGAAACGTTTGCACACCATAATGTTATTGCAAAACTGTTGTGTATCGAATCTAAGCATATTTTAATTTCCTCTTGCTAAGTAACATACCTGTTTAACACTTACGAGGAGGAACATCCCAAGACAGACCTGTTGCAGTTGGCAAAAATGAGTTTGTTACGAAAATAAGAGCCTGTTAGTCATACAAAGATTTTCTTTGTTACATGTGCGAGAATACGACGACTTCGATCAATACTTAAATTACATGATGCATACTGGAAGCCTGGAGAGCCCTGCTGCCCATGACAGCGGACACAAGCTACAGTTTTTGTGGCTGTCCGGCCACCAGGTCACCCCAAAACCATGGTCCCTTTTGTCCATGGCGGCTTCCTCTGCTGGGAAATTCCCACCTCAAGTGGCTATTTCCGGTGGCAGCACCCACACCTCAAACCAGCAGAGCAAAGTGTCCCATAATACTGCGCTGAGTCAGTGTTCCAGAGTACTGTGTTCCTATCGGCTGACGCTGAAACTGTGGAGTTATACAAAGCCCACGCCCTGCACTCCCGGCCTCATTTTGCCTTCATCCGCCGCCGTTGTGTGAGGTCAGTTGTCTTGTTCTCGCTGGTGCACGTTAATCGTCGATAAATGTAGTTGTGTCAATAAGTATTTCACAGTACTGAGTACATCGGATCTTCCTGTTTCAGCATTTGTCCAGAGGGTAATTGACGATGTGAACGCTGAGAAGCAGCAGCAGCAATATCTTCGTAAGTACATACATATCGTTTCATCCTCTTCATAGTATACATAATTTCTTTCTAAAACATTTCATCATGTACATAATATGTTGCAAATTATTTGCTGTTATATATGATTTACAGGGACCAAAATCGATAACTGTAAATTTCCACTAAGAATTTCGTCTTGAATACATATCGTCTTATTGTTTCAGTATTTTTCCAGCGGATAATTGACCATCTGTACGCTGAGAAGCGGCAACAGCAGGAACAACAGCGTCGCTTCTTAGTATACGTTATTTCTTTCTAAAACTTCATCATATATGTAATATAGTGCATTTTATTTGTAGTTGTAGATTTGCTGATTTCGAGGATTAAAAGACGATAACTGTAGCTTCTTGTACTAAGAATTTCGTACTGAATTCATATCTTCTTATTGTTTCAGTATTTGTCCAGCGGACAACTGATGAGCTAGATGCTGAGAAGCAGCAAGAGCAGCGGCAACAGAATCGTGAGTAGTGTATTTTTTCCCTTCCCCTTCATAGTATACATAATTTCTTTCTAAAATTTCATCGTAAACAAAACACATTGCATATTCTTTGTTGTTGTTGCAGACAGCTTCCTCAAAGAGGGAAGAAGAATAAGAAGAAGAGGGAGGGACATGTGCTGTGGATAAGCAGTGGCCATCGCAGATCTCATGTAAGTACATATTCTAAAAAACTTTTTTCTTATGTTTGTGTGTGTACATTTTTTTAATATCCAATCAATATGTTGCTGTTGTAATAGTGAGATGGACAGATGGCTCTTCCCCAATTGACGTAAGCACGAAGTGCCACAGTGGGTGGGGGAGATAGAGAGGGAACTGTGTGACCATGAGCAGATGCCAGATGACCTGAGGGGTACGTCACAGACCCAGAGCGATATTGGTAATTTATAGAGGTACTCACTCTGCATCCAAATAACCAGTATTCTTTCTTTCCTTGCAGCAGCTGGTGATATCTGGACCTATGTACTTATTTCTCATTATTCTTTCTACCCAGCACCACCGTCCATGCAGTATGCAGTGGCGTGAGTACCGGAGGCAATGAAGAAACAACCATCTAGACGAGCTCTGATGTAGCACACTCCACCTCATAGCTGTGTGGGAAGCAGTCACTGCACTGTTCGCCGCTACACAAGCCACCACAGCGACAGCAGCAGCAGCCAACTCTGCCCCCGCCCCATCACCAGCTCCACTCTGGCGTCCATTGGCCACCCTTCGTCTGGCAACTGGTTCAGGGCTGCAGCAGGAGCTGCAGCCAGGCTGCTTGCACTGACCCGATACCACAGTGTCTCCTCCTCCATCTTCTCGTCCTCGCCCATCTCGCAAGGTATGTATCTTGTAAGGCATGGTACATAGCTTCATCACCATAAAGCAACCATCTTCCCCAATGGGATGGACAGAGTCATCGTCTAGTCAAGGTCGTGTAGTCACGGTATTAGCAATGATCCTGTGGCTAGTGGCAGTTCCCTCTCCCGTCCTTTTAGTGAAGTACATCAGATCAGTGACATCATACTGCGAGCTAACATCCCAAAGATGTTCGGATTCACATGCGTTTCCTCTTTGTCGAAATGACTTGGCTCAAACTCGTCTACGGGTTGAACCACACGCGTCGCATTACACACCCTAAATTAGACACTTGTGACCCTTTGATTAAATTGTCTGGCTGATTGCAAGTTTGCGGAATTGTATGAAAAATACATTTAACAACAGTAATAATAACAATAGGAGCTAAATTAGCGACCAATAAATGATGTAGTCCACAGAGTTGCGATTTGAAATTACAATCAAATCCAGACATGTAGCTGCTTACAGGCGTTGATAAATATCAACGGGGACAGTTGATAATGTATGCCCCTACCGGGAATCGAATACGGGATCTCCTGCTTGTATGGCAGACGTTCTATCCGACTGAGCTACGTCCAGACACAGAGGATAGTGCGACGCAGGGACTTATCACTGGCACGCTCCCCATGAGAGCCACACTTCCATCTTACTGTCCACACACTACATTTGTGGTGCCGCTGCCCACTATACCCATTACTCGCGGTAGTCAATCTACCGATACCCGTAAGAGTTCAGGCAATGTGAGTGCATCCGCACTGAAGAACATCATTAGCCGGTAAGCCTTATGTATATGAAGATGGTATCTGTTCTTTCGGACATCTTCATACAGTTGCGATTTGGTTCGAAGAATGTTAATTGAGAAAGCAAACTAATAGGGAAAGTGGTCGTATTTAGAATTACTAGTGCATTCGAGTGCATATCCATTTGGCACAGTTCGATCATTATCAATCTTACCGCGAATTACAAGTCCAATACTCCATCTCGTTAACTACGCCAAAAGTTAGTTCACACCAGGCGCGCGGCTGCTCACACCGAGACTAA